>NC_135957.1:17851802-20716802 GCF_053455715.1 Rhinoraja longicauda | reverse complement strand
TGCCCAGCCAATTAACCTACATACCTGTACGTCTTTGGAGTGTGGGAGGAAACCGAAGATCTCGGAGAAAACCCACCCAGGTCACGGGGAGAACGTACAAACTCCGTACAGACGGCGCCCCTAGTCAGGATCGAACCTGAATCTCCGGCGCTGCATTCGCTGTAAGGCAGCAACTCTACCGTTGCGCCACCGTGCCGCCCGTTGTTGTTGTGTCGGAAGGAACTGCAGATGCTGGTTTAAACCGAAGACAAGACACAAAAAGCTGGAGTTACTCAGCGGGACAGGCAGCATCTCTGGAGAGAAGGAATGGGTGACATTTCAGGTCGAGACCCTTCTTCAGCAGGTCAGTTTGTTGTGACAGGTCAGGATTGAACCCGCGTCTCTGGTGCTGTGAGGCAGCAGCTCTACTAGCTGCACCACTGTTCCACCCGTACATCTCTTTCTACGGGGAACAAACTATTTCAACAAGTGGCTATGATCTGCAATCGAGTAGTGGGTGCAGATTCATTGGTAAAACTTGCAAGAACACATGAAAAGTGTGGGTGGGGAGAGACTAACTGGATTGCTTTTTAAAAGATCCAGCATCCAGATAGTGAGGTGAATATCCTTTTGTCCCCTACCGTTCAAAGGTTCTATGAAACTGAAGTTGCATTTCTGTATAAAAAAACAAAAAATGGCAGAAACGCTCACAAGGTCAGGCTGCATCCGTGGAGAGAGAAACGGAGTTCATGTTTCAGGTTCAAAGAACTGACCATCTCCACTTCACACTGCCTCGGACAAGCAACTTACACAATCAAGGACAATTTACACTCTGGTCATCCCTTATTCTCCCTTCTCCCCTCGGGCAGAAGATACAAAAACTTGATAGCACGCACCACCACATTGAGGAATTGCTTCCTCTGCACTGTTATCAGATTATTGAACAGATCGCGCTTAAATTAAGGCTGCAATGAGTGTAGATCTCCCAATCTACCTCATTGCAGCCTTCGTACTTTTTTTTGCACTTTCTCCCCAGCTGTAACACTAAAGCTGTAACATTATATTCTGCACTCCGATATTGTTCTCTTTGCACTACCTGTCGTGCTTGCCTACGACTTTCCTGCACTCATGTATGATTTGATTAGATAGCATGCCAACAAAGTTTTCAATATATCTCAGTGGTGCTTCATTCGTCACATGTGCAACTGCACAGTGAAATTCTATTTGCATATTTATGATTGCGGGCGCCGCCATGTTTTGGCGCCATTTCCAAAGTCGAAAGTCGGGTCCACCCGCACACTCAGTCTACTGCAGTGGTTCCCGATCCAGGTATGCCTAAGGCTCCTGCAGGCCTTCCGCCATCGCCTTCGACTGGATCGGCCTGCGAATCTACGTCCCTCTCCTCACCCGGCCATCTTTGTGTCCCCGGTTCGTCTCGTGCAGCCGACCTTGAAGGTGCTGGAGGCATTACCCCAGTTCACCCTCGGATCAGCGCTTGCTCCTCACGTTCGACGTCTCCAGCGGCTCCCTCCCAGTACTGTGGTCTCCCAGGCCTTCGGGTCCTCTGTGTTCCTGGTTCTGCGATCCACCGAGCCTTCAGGCAGGTTCTCTGGTACTCCGGACATTCGGGTCTTCCGGGCAGGCACCGCGGCACCTCCGGTAGGCCTCTGCCACTCAGTACACATGACTACAGTATGTGTACAGTAGTAGTACTGCTTAGTACAGTACTGCGGATTGGTACACATGACTACAGTATGTGTACAGTAGTACTGCTTAGCACAGTACTGCCACTTGGTACACATGACTACAGTATGTGTACAATAGTAGTGCTTAGTACAGTACTGCCACTCGATACACATGACTACAGTATGTGTACAGTAGTAGTACTGCTTAGTACAGTACTGCGGATTGGTACACAAGACTACAGCATGTGTACAGTAGTACTGCTTAGCACAGTACTGCCACTCGATACACATGACTACAGTATGTGTACAGTAGTAGTACTGCTTAGTACAGTATGTGTACAGTAGTGCAGTACTGCTTAGTACAGTACTGCTGCTCGGTACACATGACTACAGTCGATCAATACCAATACTTCTTTGGGTTCTGCTATGACAGCGATACTTGAACCATCTAAGGGAATGATTGATTCCACTGGAAATGCACAGCACATCCCTATTTGCTAAGGAGATTAAAACAATCCAAGATCGAAAATCAGTCCACAATTAAGTGCTTAAATCAAGTATTAATGGTTCAACGGTACAAGTGTTAAAACTACTTGTGGCGAGCAGCACGTGTACCTTTGGGGGTTATTGGGATTACTGTTGCCAATCAATCTCCTGGGTGAAAGACTCAACAGTCCAGGTGCTAGATTTGCAGAGAGACTTCATCACAGAAACAGGCCCTTCGGCCCATCGGGTCTGCGCCATCCAGCGATCACCAGCACTATTCCACATCCCAGGGACAACATCATTTTTACCAAAGCCAATAAACCTACAAACCTGTATGACTTTGGAGTGTGGGAGGTAATTGGAGCACCTGGAGAAAACCCATGCGGTCATGGGGAGAATGCACAAATTCTGAACAGACAGCACCCATAGTCAGGATTGAACCCGGGTCTCCGGCGTTGTAAGGCAGTGGTTCTACCGCTACACCATTCTATCGCCCAGATGCCAAAGCAGTATCATTAAATTGCCGATGATGTGGAAATTGCAGGAAACACGTAAAGGCAAGGATGATAGTGAGAGTCTGCTATTAATCCTACACAAGGTAAAAGCAATGGCAAGCTATTACACCATTTGGAATATTCCATGGCATCTCCAACATAAAACGTCAGGTTCTAATCTGAATTTGAGATTGCTACAAAACAATAAATGTCAACATCATCTGGGAAATGCCCACCAGAGAGGGCCAAGGCATAAATGCAATTTTAAAAATGCCAAATGGCAAAAGAGATTGCGAGAAAAAATCCAGGAATTATTACTGAAAAATTCACCAGTGAAAAAAAATAGGATTACTTGTAGAATCAAGATATTGAACACGCAAGGTAATTAAATGACCAAGAATAGAATAGATTCTTTCTCTGCAAGCAGTCAGCAGAAAGAAGGGAATGGAAATTAAGCAGTACAAAATAAAGAAAAATAGGTATTTGTAAAGGAGTCAAAAAGTCAAGGTCATTGTTGGAAGATAGTTGCACTGCAGGGATGTGAAGTGGGATGTGCGATGGCTGTTTAGTTTAGTTTAGAAATACAACATGGAAATAGGCCCTTCGGCCCACCGAGTCCATGCTGACCACAATCACTTGTACACTAGTTCTATCCAACACACTAGGGACCATTTACAGAGGCCAAATAACCTACAAACGTGCACGTCTTTGGAGCGTGGGAGGAAACCAGAGCACCCGGGGAAAACCCACGCGGGGAGAACATACAAACTCTGTACAGACAGTACCCCTAGTCAGGATCAAACTCGAGTCTCTGGCGCAGTAAGGTAGCAGCTCTACCGCTGTGCACTGTGTTGGAACAGTGCAGTAACATACGGATAACCTGCTGTCCAACTACATGGCATCTGGCTCACCTGGTGATCTTTGTCATGATTCCAACTCACCCGGGTCCACATCTTCATCACTCCCAACTCACCGTGGTCCCTGGTTCACGTGATCCCCATGAACTTACCGGCGTCTCGATTCCCACACTCCCTTCCAAGTGACCGGGGTCCCAGTTCAGGCACGCCCTTTCAATTCAATGGGGTCATGATTCTCATGCTCCCTCCCTACCCACTGGGCCCTGACCCCATACTCCCTCCTTTCCCACACCCTCCCTACCCACTGGGCCCTGACCCCACACTCCCTCCTTTCCCACACCCTCCCTACCCACTGGGCCCTGATCCCACACTCCCTCCCTTCCCACTGGGGCTCCAGCTCCCACACTCCCTCCCTACCCACTCCCTCCCTACCCACTGGGCCCTGACCCCACACTCCTTCCCTTCCCACTCCCTCCTTACCCACTGGGTCCTGATCCCACACTCCCTCCCTACCCACTGGGCCCTGATCCCACACTCCCTCCCTACCCACTGGGCCCTGATCCCACACTCCCTCCCTACCCACTAGGCCCTGACCCCACACTTCCTCCCTACCCACTAGGCCCTGATCCCACACTCCCTCCCTATCCACTGGGCCCTGATCCCACACTCCCTCCCTTCCCACTCCCTCCCTACCCACTAGGCCCTGACCCCACACTTCCTCCCTACCCACTAGGCCCTGACCCCACACTCCCTCCCTACCCACTGGGCCCTGATCCCACACTCCCTCCCTACCCACTAGGCCCTGACCCCACACTTCCTCCCTACCCACTAGGCCCTGACCCCACACTTCCTCCCTTCCCACTGGGCCCTGATCCCACACTCCCTCCCTTCCCACTGGGCCCTGATCCCACACTCCCTCCCTACCCACTAGGCCCTGACCCCACACTCCCTCTTTTCCCACTGGGCCCTGATCCCACACTTCCTCCCTTCCCACTGGGCCCTGATCCCACACTCCCTCCCTTCCCACTGGGGCTCCAACTCCCACAGACACTTCCAATTCACTGGAGCCGTGGTTTCCAATCTTGCTTCCAACACACTTGTGCCCCCTTCCAGTGTTCCCTTGCACCTCCCCAGGGCTCTGATCTCATGCTTCTCTTAAACTCACTGGAACCAATGGAATATTTACTACAATACCGTGAAACACCTAAGAAAGACGAATCATAAATAATTGGGGTATTAGTATTAATAATGTGCAACAGTCTATAAGTTCTGCTAGATTCTGACGTGGAAGAAGGATGCTGACCAAAAAGTTACCTATCCATGTTCTCTAGAGATGTTGTTTGACCTGCTGAGTTACTCCAGCACTTTGTGTCTATTGTGCAAACCAGCGTCTGCAGTTCCTTGTTTCTACTTCTTAATTAGAGGCAATCTAGGCTGTAAGTGAATTGGTCCAAACTTGACCATGGTTGGCAGGGCAGAGGGATCATTGGCAAAATGGAAGAACTGTGGTGGGAAGGGATTAAAGGTCTAGAAGTTCCTATGATGAGGATTTGTTAGGTATCGACATGAAGTGAAAGCGGTAGAGTGAAGATACAGAACAGCCATGATCTTATTGAATATTGAAAAATTCTTTAGTTTAGTTTAGATTAGAGATACAACATGGAAGCAGGCCATTCGGCCCACCGAGTCCACATCAGCCATTGATCACTTGTTCACACCTATTCTGTGTTATCCCACTTTCTCATACACTCCCTACACCCATGGGGCAATTTACAAAGGTCAATTAACCAACAAATCTGCACGTCTTTGGGATGTGGGAGGAAACCGGAGCACTGAGAGGAAACCCACGCACCCGAGGTCAGGATCGAACCGGGTCTCTACCAGCTTGAGGGGCAGAATGTAGGTCACAAGAGAAGGCCATTCTGCCCCTCTTTTGAATGTAGGTCACAAGAGAAGGCCATTCTGCCCCTCTTTTGAATGTAGGTCACAAGAGAAGGCCATTCTGCCCCTCAAGCTGGTAGAGCTGCTGCATACCCCAAAAGAGATGCAGCAGCTCTACCAGCTTGAGGGGCAGAATGGCCTTCTCTTGTGACCTACATTCTTCTTCCTTCAAACATTGCTTCTGGATAAATGTCAAGGGAGAGAGTCGCATGAAGTGGGTGAGACACGGATCACTTGAGGGCAGGTTTCTATCGCCATGGTTCAGAGCTGGCAAGGGGAAGGATGCGGTGCCCTTTCAAGCCAGTTGGCTAAATTAAGGTCATAAAATACAACGCGTGCATGCAGAAAGTACATATTTCCCACCGACTGATCTGACTTTGATTTATGCAATTGCAAATGCTTAGCTATGGGTTGTATTAAATCTTAAAAAAGTGTCACAAAATATAATCTCCTTCAGTCAAGTCTCCTTCACAAAACACACATGCATGTCCAGGAACAATCTACCAAAACATTGCTTAAACAACTCATTGCTCTTATTGATTGTGTTTCAATTTTACAACACATGTTGCAAGGTGCTTTATATCAACTGTTAGCAATGTCTTGAACAATTTATAGCTTAAGGAACAATCTATAGCTTGAGAAACAACAGTGATCATTTCTACTGCTTTTATTGCTTGCAGCTAGAAAAATCTATCTCACTAATGCAATGTATTATCTTCCTGGTGTCTGATGGATTTGGCACACAACATGAGTTTTGCCACTGGTATGACAAGAGAACAAAATTCTGATTTTAGATTTTCTGTTTCTTTGGCCCTCAGGGAATCACATCAGTTGCCATATTAATCCATCTACTGCACTTTATTGAAAGAGAAATACTATTATTTTTAACCAAGGTCCTCCTACGGTATCCTGAGCTCTACACATCAGAGTAGATTTTAACTCTTGCGTGAAACCCGCAGCTTGGGTAGTCCTGCTAGCTGTGTAGCTTTGTTGATATAACACACATTGGCGAAGGATCAGGGCCATTTGGCATTTCCTCCCTCCCCTGCCACTCATTGACTGTCAGAGATCTGTTACCCTTTTCCTGCATTAACCCCATAGTCCTTGATACCCATTTAAAAAATAAAAATATTGATCTTTTGTCTCGGATGTACTCAGTACAGGCCAAGCCTTCACAGCCCTCTTGAGAATTCGAAAGATTCACTAACCTTTCATAGGATATGCATGGACATCCACAATTTTTCGATATGAATGACCATCCAGACCCATAACCCATAGGAAAATATGGACAGAAAACCTCCCAAGTAGCACTTGCAAACCTACCCGTCGGGATAATGGTTCCCCTCCAGTTCTGGTGCTACCTGGCCCTCTTGCTATGGAGGGCGTGCAGCGTAGGTTCACTAGGTTAATTCCCGGAATGGCGGGACTGTCGTATGTTGAAAGGCTGCAGCGATTGGGCTTGTATACACTGGAATTTAGAAGGATGAGGGGGGATCTTATTGAAACATATAAGATAATTAGGGGATTGGACACATTAGAGGCAGGAAACATGTTCCCAATGTTGGGGGAGTCCAGAACAAGGGGCCACAGTTTAAGAATAAGGGGTAGGCCATTTAGAACGGAGATGAGGAAGAACTTTTTCAGTCAGAGAGTGGTGAAGGTGTGGAATTCTCTGCCTCAGAAGGCAGTGGAGGCCAGTTCGTTGGATGCTTTCAAGAGAGAGCTGGATAGAGCTCTTAAGGATAGCGGAGTGAGGGGGTATGGGGAGAAGGCAGGAACGGGGTACTGATTGAGAGTGATCAGCCATGATCGCATTGAATGGCGGTGCTGGCTCGAAGGGCTGAATGGCCTACTCCTGCACCTATTGTCTATTGTCTAGGTCACTACCCCAAAACAGATGCCAATGGTCCAAAAATCTGAATTGCTGTCTCAAATCCTCAGCCATGGATTCAACTGTCCTATCTTCCTTTCCCTTCTCTCACTAGCACATAGCACATGGGAACAGTCCAGAGATTACTACCCTCGAGGAGCTGCTCTTTAATCCTTTACCTAACTCCCTGTATTCATTCTGCAGAAACTCATCCCTTTTCCTACTTATGTCATGTGTGCCAATGTGCTTCGGGCTAATCCTCCTCCCCATTATGAATGCTCTGCAGTTGCACCAAGACATCTTGGACCCTGGCACCAGGGAGACAACATGCCATCCTGGAGTCTTGTTTGCTGCACAGAATCTCTTGTCTGTCCGCCTAACTAATCTATATACTAAAACTCTCGTTTGTTATCTTGTTTGTGACAGAACTTCAGCCAAAACGGTACATGATGGCGCGACAATTTTAGGCCCACCTTACTCACCATTGTCACTTTAGTGATAATGCAAGTAGTTTCATTGAAATCGGTTATATTTTTTAAGTTATTCACATTTTAAAGTTTCAAAGGAGGGGAGGGGAGGAGGGAGGAGGGAGTGGGGGAGAAGGGATAGGGGAGGGGGGAGGGGGGGTTGAGGGGGATGGGGGTAGGAGAAGGTCCTGCACCAATGCAGGAGAGGTTTGGGCCCAACGGGTCCACTTGGTCTAGTGTTTCACTATAACTCCATCTGACTTTCCCCTTCCGCTGAGGCTCAGAGACAAGCCACAGACCTGACTGCTGCTGCAGTTGTCCCATGACCGGTTATCCCTCCCAACCGTGTCCTGGTGTCGAGGGGATTCATGCACTCTCAGCCTTTTCCCTTTCCTGGTGGTCATCCATCCATGCTCCACCTGCACCTTCGACTTGACTATCTCACTCTAACTCGCTCCATAAGATCATGTTATAGGAACAGAATTAGGCCATTCGGCCCATCAAGTCTACTCCGCCATTCAATCATGGCCGATCTATCTCTCCCTCCCAACCCCATTCTCCTGCCCCATAACCCCTGACACCTGATCTAATCAAGAATCTGTTAATCTCCACCTTAAAAATATCCATTGACTTCACCTCCACAAATGTCTGTGGCAATGAATTCCACAGATTCACCACCCCACAGCATCTTCAGTGTCTCGGATGACCCAGAGGGCATCCAGCGACTGCTTCAGTTCCCCAGTGCAGTCTATGAGGAGCTGCAGCTGGATGCACCTCCCACAAGTGCAGTGTTCAGGGACATTGGAAGTCTTCCCGACTTCCTACATCCTGAAAAAGGTGCATACAACTGCCTCGGCTGCCATCTTGATAGGCAGTGGAGGCCAGTTCGTTGGATGCTTTCAAGAGAGAGCTGGATAGAGCTCTTAAGGATAGCGGAGTGAGGGGGTATGGGGAGAAGGCAGGAACGGGGTACCGATTGAGAGTGATCAGCCATGATCGCATTGAATGGCGGTGCTGGCTCGAAGGGCTGAATGGCCTACTCCTGCACCTATTGTCTATTGTCTATTGTTTTCTTTGGCCCAAACTCTCAAAATCCCACAAGGGTTTATTGGTGCAGATGTGAAGAGAAAGATTCCACTTCTGGTGATGTCTAGAACCAGGGGTGCAGTGCTGCCTGAGTTAACCGGAGCGCCACTCCGGCACCTCTGTAAACAAAAGCCAAAATAAACAGTGGGGAATTTTAACAGCGGCCGTCTCGCCACAGCGACAGCTCCAGCATCTAAACAATTACCACTGCAACACTGTTTATAACTGGAAACAATAGGTGTAATAAATCCACGGGGGGATTCAGTGATTTATTTCCCCAGAAAGTGGAGGGAAGGCAGCATCCATGGAGTGTAGGAATGGGTGACGTTTTGGGTCGAGACCCTTCTTCAGACCCAAATTTAATTATGAATTTAAGGGGAAACAAGATAAACACAGGAGAGAGAAATGAACAGAAGAAAGCAGAGACACAGGGGACTGCAGATGCTGGAATCTTGAGCGAAGTGCTGGTATAACTCAACGGGTCAGGCAGCATCCGTGGAGGCAAATGATAGGTTCAGGACTCTTATTCAGATTTCTTTTGCGCAAGAAGAATCAGCGGATTGGGGAAGATAAAGCCAAACACATCTCAAAAACTTAAGGAGTGATATAACCCATTGGACTTTTGCCTGATCACCATGTGCTTTTGCTGCCTAACCATATGGAATCCAGGGTTTGCTGTGGAGTGTACAGACCCTTCAATCTGTAGACATCGCAGCTTTGATCAGCTTTACTTTAGGCTTTACACTTTAGAAATACAGAGTGGAATCAGGCCTTTCAGCCCACCAAGTCCACACCGACCACACCGACCAATGATTCACTAGTACTATCCTACACACCAAGGACAATTTACAATTTACAGAAGCCAGTGAACCGACAGACCTGTATGTTTTTGGAATGTGAGAGGAAAACGGAGCACCCAGAGAAAACCGATGCAGTCACAAGAAGAACGTATAAACTCCATCCAGACAGCAACAATAGTCAGGATCAAACCCGGGTCTCTGCTGCTGTAAGTTGCAACTCTACTGCTGTGCAACTGGCCTTGACCAGTTGATCATAGAGCATGCTTCAATGCTGAAAGTTCAACATGATTCTGTGCAGAGTTAGTGACGCTCACTTCAAGCAGTGATTAGCTTGATTACAATTACGCTCTGCATCCAGTTGCTGATAGATGAGTCATTGTTACTGCGTCATTAACTCATGTACTATTTTTGTTGATAACTTGATTGCTTCACTCTGCATATATTACAAGATTAAGATTATTAATTGTGTCAAAGTAAAGTGTCTCGGAGATCATTTTTTAAAAAGTTTTAATTAATTCTAATATTAGTTCCAACAAATAGGTGGGCGATCTCATAACTTATGGACTCAAGTGCATGGCAATTTTATTGAGGCTGGGTTGGAAGCTGGATTTCGGGTCAAAGGTCAGCCACCATATTGACTAGTAGAGAGGTTTTGTAGTCATATGGCCCACAAAGAATTTCATAGCTCCATTATCATCACGTACGACAATGAAACACTTCACACTTGAGCAGGAAGAAGGATTACCGCAGGCAGGCAGGCAGGAATGCGAAGCTCAATCAGGTCAGCTCTTATTGAATGAGTGAGCAGGCTCGAGGGGCCCATTCATGGCCCTAATTCATGGCGAGGTGATTATGAAGGAAGTTTAGTTTACTTTAGTTTAGAGAATCAGAGCAGAAACAGGCCCTTCGGCCCACTGAGTCCTCACTGACCAGCGATCCCCACACAATAGGGACAATTTAAATATTTGTACCAAGCCAATTAAACTCCAAACCTGTACGCCTTTGGAGTGTGGGAGGAAACCGAAGTTTAGATTTAGATTTAGATTTAGAGATACAGCGTGGAAACAGGCCCTTCGGCCCACCGAGTCCGCGCCGCCCAGCGATCCCTGCACATTAACACTATCCTACACACACTAGGGACAATTTTTACATTTACCCAGTCAATTAACCTACATACCTGTACGTCTTTGGAGTGTGGGAGGAAACGGAAGATCTCGGAGAAAACCCACACAGGTCACGGGGAGAACGTACAAACTCCGTACAGACGGTGCCCGTAGTCAGGATCGAACCTGAGTCTCCGGCGCTGCATTCGCTGTAAGGCAGCAACTCTACCACTGCGCCACCGTGCTGCACCAAGTTCTCAGAGAAAACCCATGCAGGTCATGGGGAGAACGTACAAACTCCGTACAGACGAGCACCTAGGATCGAATCTGGGTCTCTGACGCTGTAAGGCAGTAGCTCCACCGCTGCACAACCGTGCCATCCTGTCTCTGTTGTTTCTTCAGTGTTGGCACGTCCGGACTAGGTGGAGATGGCAACGATGATTAGGGTTGCCAACTTTCTCACTCCCAAACAATGGACAAAAGGTGACGTCACCCAGCGTGACCTCACCCAGCCAGCAGCCACGTGCTCCACCAATGGCAGCCGCCCGGGCCGGGAAGTGAGTTGCTATGCAACCTCCGTTAGACGGCGTCCGGGCCTCTGGGCCTACAGTGTCCAGGCCTGCAGTGTCCGGGCCTGCAGCACCCCCCGGGCCTAATACGGGACAAGGGCGGTCCCATACGACACAAACCAATTTAGCCCAATATACGGGATGTCCTGGCTAATACGGGACAGTTGGCAACCCTAATGATGATGGCAAAAGTTCTTCTTGGGCCTGTTGCTGGGTGGTAGATGAGCGGGGTTTAAGGAAGATGTCAATGGACATCTCTCCTCTGGTTCATCTGATAAAGCTCCTTACGAAGAAAAACTCCTCACAAACATAAAAACTGCTTATGGTCTACAGGTTAATTGGCCTCTGAAAATTGCCCCTAATGTGTCGGGAGGGGATGCAAAGGTGGGATAACATAGAACTAGATTGAACGGGACATCGATAGTTAGCATGGACCCAGTGGGCTGAAGAGCCTGTTTCCGTGCTATCTCTAAAACTAAAACTAAAATTAAAACTAAAACCACATGGGTGCAGCATTTTCCTTCAAGAATCTAACACTGGGGTTGTCTGTAATGATGGATTTTATTTTCTCGATGTTGCACAACAACTCTGAAAGCTCTCTGTGTGGAGCTGCTTTGGTAATGGAGATTCCTGGCTCTGATGTGGCTCAAACTCTAACAGATCCTCATTAATTAGCTCCACAACATGCACATCCATCAACCCATCCCCTTAATCCTCGTCCACTTCATTAAACCCAGCCTATTTCACCAACTTGGCGACATTTTCTTGGAACATTTTCAGCTTCCTAAGCTCCTGAGAGCTGTACGTACACTTTGGGCAAAATTTCCTCGTACACCATTCATTGTTGCAATAGGCGCTGCTATGTCCATGGTTATCCTGATGTTGAACCTCTCCCAAATTTCCTGAGTGGTTGGTTTATCATTACCCTTCCATCCAAAATGACAGTCCTCGTTGTGCCCAGAAAACCATAGCACCCTGGTCCATAACAGTGAATAGGTTCAGGAGACTTTGATATTGTCAGCCCCATACTCAATGTTAACTGGATATCCAGCGTAATGCCCACGATTGGCAAAGCTCTGTGGTTCAGGTTATTCCTCTCATGGTATTGATCGAGAGAGGGGGAGAGAAATGATGTGATGTCATGTCATAAGTGATAGGAGCAGAATTAGGCCATTTGTCCCATCATGTCTGCTCTGCCATTCAATCATGGCTGATCTATCTCTCCCTCCTAACCCCATTCTCCTGCCTTCTACCTTATCTCGGAAGAGCGATGCAGTCAAGTCAAGTTTATTTGTCACATACATATACAAGATGTGCAGTGAAATGAAAGTGGCAACGCCTACGGATTGTGCTAAAACTACAAAACAGAATAGAAATTTTTTTTTAACACAAAAAATAAATTAATACAGTAAAATAAATTAGTCCCTGGTGATATGAGAGTTAACAGTCCTGATGGCCTGTGCGAAGAAACTCCGTCTCATCCTCTCTGTTTTCACGACGTGTAAGCGGAGTTGTTTGCCTGACCGTAGCAGCTGGAACAGTCCGTGGCTGGGGTGGTAGGGGTCCCCCATAATGTTGCTGGCTCTGGATCTGTACCTCCTGATGTATAGGTCCTGCAGGAGGGTGAGTGTAGTTCCCATAGTGCATTCAGCCGAACGCACTACTCTCCGCAGAGCCTTTCTGTCCTGGGCACAGCTGTTCCCAAACCAGATTGTGATGTTTCTGGACAAGGTGCTTTCTACAACCCCAGAGTAAAAGCACTGAAGGATCCTCAGAGAGACTCTGAATTTCCTCAGCTGTCTGAGGTGGTAAAGGCGCTGCCTTGCCTTACTCACCAGTGCGGCAATGTGTGTTGTCCATGTCAGATCCTCAGTGATGTGGACTCCCAGGTATTTACCTGGAAGTCACCTGGGCTTCTGTTAATTCACCGCACCGTGGCAAGATTGGTCTTTGGATTTTCCCTTCATATGGGCAGTGCTAGACTTGCTGCTTTACAGCGCCTGAAACCTGGGTGCTGTCTATATGGATTTGTACATTCTCCCTGTTGGTTTTCCCTGAGTGCTCTGGTTTCCTCCCACATTCCAAAGACATCTAGGTTTGTAGGTTAATTGGCTTCTGTAAATTGTAAATAGTGTGTAGGATAGTGCAAGTGCATGGGGTGATCACTGGTGGGCATGGGCTCAGTGGGCCGAAAGGCCTGTTTCCATGCTATATCAATAATAAACAAAAACTAAATTTAAAATCATCATAATGTCTGAGAAGGAAGATTAAGAGGGGCTCTAGCTTGCAGTCACCCTCAACATTGCTGACAAAGAGGTGAGTGTGATTACCTTGGATGAAGCCTGGACCAGTTTTCTCACCCACAAGATGGGTTTAAGTGAGGACATTCTCGTCTGAAACAGCCTCAACGTCTCATCTCATCTATATCATGAGAGCAGCTGATTTCTCACTCATCCATCTCTCCTCCTTTGGAAGACTTTCTGTTACCGTGCTATCCACTCTTACTACCTCTCCCACAAGACAACGTTCACACAGTCAAACCAACCGTGGCTAGCCTTGAATACATTGGCACTTCCAGAAGGTCCATCATTCCCTCGGGTTCGTTCAAGTCTTGCCACAACAATCTCACTTTCACTGGGATAATCATCACCAGACTCAGGACTATTTGCCGTTGTTTCTGGGCATCCCTCCACTTGCTTAACCCTTCTTCCAATTCCCTGAATTATAACATCTCTGCTCTTTGTAACACATGATGCACTTCCAGGGATAACATCTGCCATAACCAGCAGAGGCCCATTTGCCAACTGCTTGCATGGTCAGTCATGGCAATAGAGGTCCATTTGCCAACTGCCTGCATGGTCAGTCATGGCAATAGGCGGCAGTTTGTTTAAATAGGTGTTTTTTGCCAATACTCTATTCCAGCACAGCTGCCAGTAGCGTGGATAGTGATCTTTGTTATGCAGTCGCTACTTACTGCTAATATCGATATAATCTCTCCCTATGCCCCGTAATATCAAGCTTTGTTCATTACAATGCAGAAAGGATTCATGAATAAAGTGCATGTAGCCTAAAGGGTCAATTGCATTAATGCGAAAATTCATAAATCGAATGTTTCTAAGTTGCTAGAGTTCAGATAAAACTGTATCACGGAACTGGCGTGGGATTTTTCCGACAATTTCTTTGTCTTTTACTCCTTTTGTGGTCTTTTGTCGACTACACACGGTCTCTTTTCTGTTTGAATGGTTGCAGAACAGATTTCCAACGCGCCACCATCCACCCTCCGTATCATTTGGGACAAATTCATGTGCCAACATCTCTATGTTAAATTATGCAATGCAAATCACCTCAAGGTTTAAATTATTTGTTTCTGGAAAGCCTCAGAAGGAGAAGATTTTAAATGCAAACAGAAGGTGGAATAAATGATGTGCATCAAGATTACTTCTGTGCTTCACTTTGGGACCAAATTCATTTTTTTCCCCTTTCTTATCCAGGAAAACACCCAATCAAGAATTTCCAGCACAGCGTACTCCCGAGTGCCTGACTTTGTTTATCCATGGCAATAGCTGCCTGGATGGAAAACCAAAACAAGTCTGATCCTTGCTGGCCCCCTGCCCACCCTCTCCAGCAGAAGCACAAGGCTTGTAGTTAGGAAATGGGGAATATGCACTGAGAGCAATGCCTCCTTTTACCCAGATTACATCAGTAAAATCATTTCTCAAAAGGAACACTATATTTTGGACAATTTCACACTTTGAATGAAGTCTGCTACATAATTTTACTGAGTGGTGTGCAAAACAAAGCATTTCACTGTACCTCGGTAAACCTGACCATAAAATATCATTGAACCATTGGCCCAGAACAAGACAAAGTTGCCAGTATCCAGCTGATTTACCCCAGCAGGGTTACACAGAGACTTCAGAACAGTTGCAGTACATATACTTGCTATAACACTTGTTTCCATAACACAAATTGGATGTAACGCGAGTGATGGATTAGTTATAAAGTCACACAGCGTTGAAACAAGCCCTTCGGCCCAACTTGCCCACACCAACCACCATGTTCCATCTACACAAGTCACACCTGCCTGCATTTGGCCCATATCCCTCAAAACCTGTCCTATCCATGTACCTGTCTAATTGCTTCTTAAACGTTCACATTCATTTTCTTGCATTTTTAGGGAATGTAGGATTAATACAAATTAATCTTGAACTTGAATAAAGGAGACTTTGAAGGTATGAGACAGGAATTGGCTAGGATAGACCAGCAAATTATACTTAAAGGATTGACAGTGGAGATGCAATGATGAAGATTTAAAGACCACATGGATGAACTCCAGAAACTGTTCATCCCCTGAAACTGGGAAGGCGGCTCAACTGTGGCTGCTGAGGGAAGTCAAGGATGGTGTTAAATCCCAGGAAGAGGCATATAAATAGGCCAGAAGGAAGCAGCAAACCAGAGGACTGGGAGAAATTTAGAACTCAACAGAGGAGGACAAAGGGGTTAATTAAGAGGGGGAAAAAGAGCACGAAAGAAAGCTTGCGGGGAATATAAAAACTGACTATAAAAGTTTCTATAGGTATGTAAAAAGGAAAAGATTAGTGAAGAAGAATGTAAGTCCCTTACAATCAGAGACAGGTGAATTTATAATGGTAAACAAGGAAACGGCAGAACAGTTAAACGAGTACTATAGTTCTGTCTTCACTAAGGAAGACACAAACAATCTCCCGGAAATACTAGGGGACCGAGGATCTAGTAGGAGGGAGGAACTGAAGGGAATCCACATTAGTCAGAAAATGGTGTTAGGTAAACTGTTGGGACTGATGGCAGATAAATCCCCAGGGCCTGATGGTCTGCATCCTGGAGTACTCAGGGAGTTGGCCCTAGAAATTGTGGATGCATTGGTGATCATTTGCCAATGTTCTCTCGACTCTGGATCAGTTCCTGTGGACTGGAGGGTAACCAATGTAACTTCACTTTTTAAGAAAGGAGGGAGAGAGAAAACGGGGGATTATAGACCAGTTGGCCTTACATCAGTAGTGGGGAAGATGCTGGAGTCGATTATTAAAGATGTAATAGCAGCGCATTTGGAAAGTAGTGGCGGGATCGGTCAAAGTCAGCATGGATTTATGAAAGGGAAATCATGCTTGACTAATATTCTTGAATTTTTTGAGGATATAACAAGTAGAATGGATAAGGGAGAGCCAGTGGATGTGGTGTATCTGGACTTTCAAAAAGCCTCTGACAAGGTCCCACACAAGAGATTAGTGTGCAAAATTAGAGCACATGGTATTGGGGGTAGGGAATTGACATGGGCAGAGAACTGGTTGGCAGACAGGAAGCAAAGAGTAGGAATTAACGGGTCCTTTTCAGAATAGCAGGCAGCGATTAGTGGGGTGCCGCAAGGCTCGGTGCTGGGACCCCAGTTATTTACAATTTATATTAACAATTTAGACGAGGCAATGAAATGTAACATCTCTAAATTTGCAGATGACACAAAGCTGGGTGGCAGTGTGAGCAGCGAGGAGGATGCTATGAGGCTGCAGGATGACTTGGACAGGTTGCGTGAGTGGGAAGAAGCATGGCAGATGCAGTATAATATGGATAAATGTGAGGTTATCCACTTTGGTGGCAAAAACAGGAAGGCAAATTATTATCTGAATGGTGTCAGACTAGGGGATGGGGAGGTGCAACGAGTCCTGGGTGTGTTTGTACATCAGTCACTGAAAGTAAGCTTGCAGGTACAGCAGGCAGTGAAGAAAGCCAATGGCATGTTGGCCTTCATTGCAAGAGGATTTGTGTTTAGGGGCAAGGAGTTCCTACTGCAGTTGTTCAGGGCCCTGGTTAGACTGCACCTGGAGTATTTCGGGCAATTTTGGTCTCCTAATTTGAGGAAGGACATTATTGCTATTGAGGGAGTGCAGCGTAGGTTCACCAGGTTAATTCCTGGGATGGCAGAACTGACGTATGATGAAAGAATGGGTCGACAGGGCTTGTATTCACTGGAATTTATAAGGATAAGACAGTATCTTATAGAAACATTTAAAATTCTTAGAGGATTGGACAGGAAAAATGTTCCCGATGTTGGGGGAGTCCAGAACCAGGGGTCACAGTTTAAGAATAAGGGGTAGGCCATTTAGGACTGAGATGAGAAAAAAAAAATTCACCCAGAGAGTTGTGAATCTATGGAATTCTCTTCCACAGAAGGCAGTGGATGTCAATTCACTGGATGTTTTCAAGAGTTAGATTTAGAGCAATCAAGGGGTATGGGGAAAAAGCAGTAACGGGGTACTGATTGAGAATGATCAGTCATGATCATATTGAATGGCGGTGCTGGCTCGAAGGGCCGAATGGCCTACTCCTGCACCTATATTCTATGTTTCTGTCCATGTTTCTAAATGGGTGTTTGACGTTTGGTGCGGATTCGAAGGGTCTGTTTCCGTGCTGTATCTCTCTATGACTCTATAACTTTGAACTTTGCTGAAGTCAAAAAAATGTTACGTTTCAGAGCAAATTTAATACATGAGCCAATTTTCTGCTCATCACTACAAGCCTTGAAACTGGATCTATCAGGGCCATTTTCTTATGTCATAGTCAAACAGCAGAGAAACAGGCCTATCGGCACTAGTCACACCTGCCCGCGTTTGGCCCATATCCCTCCAAATCTCTCATATCCATGTACCTGTCCAAATGTATTTTAATTGTTCTTATAGTACCTGCCTCAACTACTTCCTCTGGCAGGGGAATGGGGTTGAGAGGGAGAGGGAAAGATAGATTAGCCATGATAGACAATAGACAATAGGTGCAGGAGGAATTCATTCAGCCCTTCGAGCCAGCACCGCCATTCAATGTGATCATGGCTGATCATTCTCAATCAGTACCCCGTTCCTGCCTTCTCCCCATACCCCCTGACTCCGCTATCCTTAAGAGCTCTATCTAGCTCTCTCTTGAATGCATTCAGAGAATTGGCCTCCACTGCCTTCTGAGGCAGAGAATTCCAGAGATTCACAACTCTCAACCATAGAATGGCAGTTTCGACGCGATGGGCCAAATGGCCTAATTCTGCTCCTATGACATGAACACACATGTAGGAACACACACACACTTGTACACAGAGGAAATCCAGCCATCCTCTCTCACAACCAGCACAATAGTACAAAGCGAATTTACAGAAAACTCTGCTTTAAGTGTCGAATAGGTCAGGAGGACACATTATTGGCAACAATGCTGAATACAAGATTCAACTGTCAGCTCCTTATGCCAGTTTACCCACTAAACAAAAATCAGATTCATTTCTGGTTGCTCTATGATCTGACCAGTGGTCAAGGCAGCGATGTGGCAGCTGTGAGCTGTTCAAGCAGCATCTCGTGACGGTGCATGCCGAACATCAGTGCACCCTTTCTGAGGCAGCTTTACACAACCTTTGCAAGGGCTCTGTGTGGATATCGGTGCTGCACACAGCACGTCTCCTGCACCAAAAGAGGATGAACAACAATTGTTAAACGCCAGTTCCCTCCTCTAAGACAACAATTAGTGGAGCCAGTAATCTCCGTGACCTTGAGAAGTTACACAGCAAATGTCGGGCGAATGCAGGCTGGAATTTTAAATTGTTAATTTTCAGGGTATTAGTTCCCCTGCACCTGCTAAACAAAGCCCCCCCTTTCCCCTTCAACATACCGGTGTCAATTTAGCCCTGGCAATGTAGCAATAAACTAAATGTGACTCCATTCTCACACTCTACAGAGCTAGGAAACAAACCCCTCACATACAACAGACACCATTTTTCATTTTGTGCTCCCACAGGTACATCAGGCTCAAACTAACCTTACAGTGACATTATTTATTTAACACCACATAACACCCTGGAATGCCTCACTGCTTCAAATCCAGGTAACTATGGATACAATGAGGAATCAAAACATTTCTGTACAAACATCATTAACCAATGGCTGTTACCAGAACAGATCAAGGGCACAGCGACATAAACTGATATTAACCCATCTTCAGGAGCAATAAAGATAGGCCAACAACAGTCCACACTGAGAACTGTGAAATCGAAAAGTTCTCATTTGGGTTAAAAGAGACATTGCTGACATTGCTTAAATAAGATAGACACAAAATGCTGGAGTAACTCAACGGGACAGGCAGTATCTCTGGATAGAAGGAATGGATGGCGTTTCGGGTCGAGACCCTTCTTCAGACTTCTTCTGAAGAAGGGTCTCGAACTGAAACGTCACCCATTCCTTCCATCCAGAGATGCTGCCTATCCCGCCCGCTGAGTTACTCCAGCATTTTGTGTCTATCTTCAGTTTACACCAGCACCTGCAGTATCTATCTACACATTGCTTAAATAAGTCACCTTTACCCATGGTAGGAGGAAAGAAGATAAGACTTTATTGCCTTCCATCACAGTGAGGAATGTGGGGAGCCGCTGTGGTGGATGTTGATGTTAATTTTTATGTAGTTGTGTGGCTTGTTGCTTTTTTCTGGTATGACTTTGTGATAAATCAAATTTCACTGTACCTTAAATGGTACACGTGACAATAAAGACTATTGAACCATAAACAAGAGGGCATAGTTTTAAGGCAGGATGAAGGTGTTTTGAATGGGATCTTAGGGATAAGTCTTTCTCACCCACGCACAGAGAGGGGATGGTATCTGGAATGTGCTGCCAGACGTTGTAATGCAATCTGAAACAACAACCACATTTAAGAGGCATTCAAACAGGCACTTAATAGGCAAGGCACGATGGGTTGTGGTCCTGATGTGGAGAAATGGGATACGTAGAGATGGGCAAATAGGTGAGTCTGGATGAAGTGGGGTGAAGGAAACCTTCCTGTGCTCTACAAATGGTTGTGTTTGCAATCCAAACATACTCCTCCTTGAGAAAGGATAGAGAGTCTGATGAGGCTGCCAGTGATTATTGGTTAGACAGGCAGCATCTCTGGATAGAAGGAATGGGTGACATTTCGGGTCGAGACCCTTCTTCAGATTGAAGAAGGGTATCGACCCAAAACGTCACCCATTCCTTCTCTCCAGAGGTGCTGCCTGTCCCACTGAGTTACTCCAGCATTTTGTGTCTATCTTCAGTTAAACCAACATCTGCAGTTCCTTCCTAAACAGTGATTATTGTTTGCTATCTTCCCACCAATTGTATATAAACAGATTACCTCAGCTGTTGAGCAACACTTTATGCCGGATCTGCAACAAAGGAAAAAAGCCATTCGGCCCCAACAGACTATGTTGGTACTTGTGTTCCATAGAAATCTCTTTTCACCCCTTCCATTCCCTTCTCCCTCATGTGGCATCATTATTCTCAGCTTCAAGCATCTCAAGCAGAATGATCGCAGCATTCCAACCATGGTGCCAAAATGGTGGCGCTGCCATAGTAGCTGCGGCTTACCTGCGGTCCATTTGTCTTTGTGTTTTTGTTGTTTTTTTTGTCTTAATTATAGTTGTGATGTCGTGTTTTTGTGTTTGTGTACTGTGTGTATGTTGGGGGGAGGGGGGGAACTGTAACATTGTAAATATGTGTCCCTTCCGAACGGAGACCCGACCTTTGTTTTCTGGGCCGTGTCTCCGTTCCTGCTGCGGCCTACCATCGGCCCAACTCCTGGAGCTGTCGGCCTCCAGGGCTCCGGTTCGCAGAGCCCGCGGACCGGACTTACCATCAGCGGAGCCGGCCGTCCTCGGAGGCTGCGGGAGCAGCTGCGACTCGCCTTAGGCTCGGGCCGCGTGGATGCCGACATCAGGAGCTCCGGCAGCGGCAGCGTGTTCGCCCGCCCCGGATCGCGGGGCTTGGGTCGTGGACATTTCACCGTCCGGCGCGGCATAAAATAGGCCGCGGGATATTTCTCTGCTGGGCGGGGGCTTCAATGTCGGGAGCCACGACCGCCTCGACGTGCAGCAACAGCGGCAGCAGCAGCGTGTTCGCCCGCCCCGGATCGGACTTATCATCGGCGGAGCCGGCCGTCTTCGGAGGCTGCGGGGGCGGCTGCGACTCACTTTAGGCTCGGCCCGCTGCGGACCGTCCGGCACGGCCTGAAACCACAACAACCTGACCGTGGGTGAGGACGGCAGGAGAAGGGAAAAGACATTGTGGCCTTCCATCACAGTGAGGAGAGGACTGGAGGAGACTCACTGTGATGGATGTTTTCTTGATGGATGTTTCTTTTGTGTGTTTTGGGGGTTGTGTAATTTTAATGCCTATTTTGATGCTTTTGTTGTTGGACTGTGGGTGACTGAATTTCGTCCAATTTGGATGACAATAAAGCTATCTTGAATCTTGAATCTTGAATTTACAGTATTTGCTCCTACATTCCTTTATATGATTCAGTTAGTCAGACTGCAGTCCTTTTAGCCCAACTTTCCGACCAAGGTGTCCCATCTTAGCTAGTCTCATTTATCCACATTTGGTCGCTATCCCTCTGAACCTTTCCTATCCATGTACACATCCACGTGTCTTTTAAATGCTGTTATTGTACCTGCCTCAACTACGTCTTCTGGCAACTCGTTCCACATACCCCCCATCCTCTGAGTGAAAACGTTTCCCCTCGGATTCCTCCTAACTCTTGCCCCTCTAACCTTAAACCCATGTCCTCTGCTTCTTGACTCTCCTAATCCGGGTAATAAACATTGCCCCACACCTCCCCTTTAAGGTTTGCTCCTCTCACCTTAATGCTATACCCTCTGGTATTTGAGTTTTCTATCCTGGGAAAAAAGTTCTGACTGTCCACTCTATCTCTGCCTCTCATAATTGAATATACTTCTATCAGGTCTCCTCGCAACCTCTGGCATGCCAGAGGAAACAATCCGAGTTTGCCCTACCCTGTAGCTAATGCCTCCCTATTCCTGGCATTATTCTGGTAAACCCCCTCTGCACTTTTCGAAAGCCTCTTTATCCTTCCTGTAAAGGGGCGACCAGAACTGCACAAATTACGCAGTAAAACAGAACGTATCTCAACCTCCCCACCTACGTCCAAGACACCTCACACCCTCTCCATCTCCTCAATAACTTCCGGTTCCCAAGCCCCCACTCCCTCATCTTCACCATGGATGTCCAGTCACTCTACACTTCCATCCCCCACAAGGATGGTCTCGAAGCCCTCCGTTTCTTCCTCGACCGTAGAACCAGCCAATCCCCATCGACCAACACTCTCCTCCGCCTAGCAGAGCTGGTTCTTACCCTCAACAACTTCTCCTTTGACTCCTCCCACTTCCTCCAAACCAGAGGCGTAGCTATGGGCACTCGCATGGGCCCTAGCTATGCCTGCCTCTTTGTCGGGTACGTCGAACAATCCCTGTTCCGGACGTACACTGGCCCCATCCCCGAACTCTACCTCCGCTACATCGACGACTGCATTGGTGCTACCTCTTGCACCCATGCAGAACTCACGGACTTCATACACTTCACCTCCAATTTCCATCCTGCCCTTAAATATACCTGGACTATCTCCGACATCTCCCTCCCGTTTCTGGACCTCACCATCTCCATCACAGGAGACAGACTAGTGACGGACATTTACTATAAACCCACTGACTCGCACAGCTATCTGGACTACACTTCTTCCCACCCGGTCCCCTGCAAAAAGTCTATCCCCTACTCCCAATTCCTCCGTCTACGCCGCATCTGCGCCCGGGATGAGGTGTTTCACACTAGGGCTTCCGAGATGTCCTCGTTCTTCAGGAAACGGGGCTTCCCCTCCTCCATTATAGATGAGGCTCTCACTAGGGTCTCTTCTACATCCCGCAGCTCTGCTCTTGCTCCCCCTCCCCCCACTCGCAACAAGGACAGGATCCCCCTCGTTCTCACCTTCCACCCCACCAGCCAACGGATCCAACATATCATCCACCAACACTTCCGTCACCTACAACGGGACCCCACTACTGGCCACATCTTCCCATCCCCACCCCTTTCTGCGTTCCGCAGAGACCGTTCCCTCCATAACTCCCCGGTCCACTTGTCCCTTCCTACCCAACCCACCCCATCCCCGGGCACTTTCCCCTGCAACCGCACGAGATGCAACACCTGTCCCTTTACCTCCCCCCTCAACTCCATCCAAGGACCCAAACAGTCTTTCCAGGTGAGACAAAGGTTCACCTGCACCTCCTCCAACCTCTTCTATTGCATCCGCTGCTCTAGATGTCAACTTATTTACATCGGCGAAACCAAGCGCAGGCTCGGCGATCGCTTCGCTGAACACCTGCGCTCGGTCCGCATTAACAAAACTGATCTCCCGGTGGCCGAGCACTTCAACTCCCCCTCCCATTCCCAGTCTGACCTTTCTGTCATGGGCCTCCTCCAGTGCCATAGTGAGGCCCACCGGAAATTGGAGGAACAGCACCTCATATTTCGCCTGGGCAGTTTGCAGCCCAGTGGTATGAACATCGACTTCTCCAACTTTAGATAGTTCCTCTGTCCCTCCCTTCCCCTCCTCCTTCCCAGATCTCCCTCTATCTTCCTGTCTCCACCTATATCCTTCCTTTGTCCCGCCCCCCTGACATCAGTCTGAAGAAGGGTCTCGACCCGAAACGTCACCCATTCCTTCTCTCCCGAGATGCTGCCTGACCTGCTGAGTTACTCCAGCATTTTGTGAATAAATCGAACGTATCTCAACCTGCTGTTACTCTTTGCTCAGCCCTTTTGTTAAAGCCTTTTGAGCCGAAGCTTCACGGCTGCACTTAATGTCAACACCTCCTCTCTTCCAAGATGGCTGCTCTGCTAAACATTCTCTTCCTTTTATTGGCTGCTGTCTCTTCCTCAGCCAATCAAATGCCTGTTTTTCAAATGTCCCCCTGTCTACTGAAAAAAACTTGTTTTCAGTCAAAACTGCTCTTTCACTCAACTCTCCTCCTGATTTCTCAAAAAGGCTTTCTCTCCTCACATAATGGCTGCTCGCCAAGTCTGAAGAAGGGTCTTGACCCGAAACGTCACCCATTCCTTCTCTCCTAGATGCTGCCTGACCTGCTGAGTTACTCCAGCATTTTGTGATACTCTCCTCAAACCAACTCTTTCCATAGAGCTCAGGGTGGCAGAGTGGCACAAGGGGTGGCAGAGTGGTGCAGCAGTAGAGTTGTACGATGTCTGCGTGGAGTTTGCACGTTCCCTCTGTGATCACGTGGGTTTTCTCCGGGTGCTCTGGTTTCCTCCCACACTCCAAAGACCAGTGGGTTTTGTAGTTTAATTGGCTTCTGTAAATTGTCCCTGATGTGTAAGATAGAACTAGTGTATGGGTGACCGATGGTCAGCATGGACTCAGTGGGTCCAATGGCCTGTATCTCTAAACTAAACTAAACGAAAGGACCTCTTGCATTTGTGGCTTCCTATTGTATGTGAGATTCTCCTTTTGTGGTGCAATGAGACTGATAGATCGCTCTCAAAAATTTTAAAAGCTTTGTTTAATTCCGACTATTCAGTTCAGCAGCAATAGCTGCTGCAACTCCAGATCGGTCAGGCCTTGAACATCCAGCAGTCACTGCGCTTAAAAACCAGCAGCTGATGGTTGGCAGCTACTTGGAGCATGAGTTGGTGGTGATCCTTTACATAATGGGCTGAGCACTGAGATGGTTATTTAATAGAAGAGTTTTGACAAGTTAGAGAGGGGAGACTACATCATTAATTAGAAGGGCCAGTCTGCAAGTTAAAGGCCAAGAGGTAGAATTCCAGATGAGGAGCAAAGAGCATTTTCCTTTAAAGAGTGACTTGCTTGGTTTTTCTCCGGGTGCTCTGGTCTCCTCCCACACGCCAAAGACATACTTGTTTGTAGGCTAAGTAGTATAAGAAAATAACTGCAGATGCTGGTACAAATCGATTTATTCACAAAATGCTGGAGTAACTCAGCAGGTCAGGCAGCATCTGACGTTTCGGGTCACCCATTCCTTCTCTCCCGAGATGCTGCCTGACCTGCTGAGTTACTCCAGCATTTTGTGAATTAAAAAAATCTTGTTTGTAGGCTAATTGGCCTGGTCCCTGGTGTGAAGGATCGTGCTCATGTGAGGGGATCGCTGGTCCGTGCGGACTCGGTGGGCCTGTTTCCGCATTTTGACAAGTTAGAGAGGAGAGACGACGTCATTAAGCCGAAGAGCCAGAATGCAAGTTTAAGGCCAAGATGCAGGAATCCAGATGAGGTGCAAAGGGAATGTTCCTGCAAAGGGTAGATTGTTGTGATCTGAACCACACTCGCAACAATCGTTGAAGCAGACTGAAAAGCAAGCTCTAAAAGAGAAGGAGATGTACACTAGAAAAGGAAAACTGCTTGGGGCGATGGCAAAAGAGCGAAGGGAGTGCAACTCAGTAATAAAATAATCAATAATAATTAGAAGAACTCAAAGAGGCTGGATAGGTATTAAATCTAACTGAACCAGCCACACTGATACTGTGACTACAGGAACAGGTTAGAGACTACACACTCTTTTTCTGAACCTTAGAAATTAATTTTATTGGTAACAAATTAGCACAGATTAATCTTTCCTTGACTGCCTTTCTCATTGCCATCTCCACATGGCTGTGTTTTCTAAGTTTAGTTTAGTGATACAGCGTGGAAACAGGCCCTTCGGCCCACCGAGTCCACGCCAGCCAACGATCACCCGTACATTCGTTCTATCCTACACACCAGGAACTACTTACAGAAGACAATGAACCTACAATCCTGCACGTCTTTGGAATGTGGGCGGAAACCGGAGCAGCTGGAGAAAACCCACACGGTCACGGGGAGAACGTACAACTCCGTACTGACAGCACCCGTAGCCAGGATCGAACCTGGGAATCTGGCGCTGTGAGGCAGCAACTCTACCTCTGCGCTGCCCTTCTCTCTTTGTCTTGGCATGAAAATGGATACGGACCCTCTTAAATAAATATACGCTTATCTTTCAGCGAGTGGCTGGCACTGTAAAGTCCATCCATCCATCCAGGCAGGAGTCAGAAGCGTGATGGGATACTCTCCACCTGCCTGCGTGAGCGAAGCTCCAACAACACCGGCAACGTTGGGAATAATCAAGAAGAAAGCAGCCAGCCTGATTAGCATCCCATTCAACTATTCACGCACACTATTCACCACCACCACCACAGTTCCCCAGCTCCCTAGATTTATTTGTCAGCACATTGCAGATCCACAACTTCCACTGTAGAGAGGGACAAGGGTGGCAGGTACCAAAGTACAAGCTCCTTCGATCCTCCCTCATCACACCTGAAAATACATTGTCAATCCCCTTGCTGTCGCTGGGTCCAGATTCGTTTTATTTTAGAGGTGCCGCGCGGAAACAGACAATACTCTGTGGGCAATCAAGCAATTCTTTCTAGTCTAATGCCAGGACCCAAAAGCAACTGGCTTGGAACTTTATTTTATTGTTGAGTAACACTCCCTTAATCTTTACTTACCTATTGCCATACAGAAGGTGGCCATTTGGCCCATCGTGTCCATGCATGCTCAAGCACAACAATCCCATCAGTCCCGTACCCGTTTCACCTTATTTACTTGGAACCCCACAACTGGATCAAATATCAATGGATATGTTTAAGGCAGAGATTGACAGATTCTTGATAAGTACGGGTGTCAGGGGTTATGGGGAGAATGCAGGAGAATGGCATTGAGAGGGAAAGATAGATCAGCCATGATTTGGTGGGCCAAATGGACTAAATCTGCTTTCAGAACGCCTGAACCTACCAGCATGTCCTTGAGAGGTGGGAGGAAACCACAGTCCCATCCATCATTGGGATGTGGGAAGAAACCAGAGCACCCGGACAAACCCACACTTCCACAGGGCAATTGTGCAAACTCCACACAGGCAGCACCTGCAGCCAGGATCGAACCCAAGTCTCTGGAGCTGAGGCAGCATCGATGCAAGGATCTATATGAATTACGTTGGCACGCCTCTTTCATCAGATTTGAACAGAACAAATTGCACTGAGCAGAACGGACTCTGAGATAGCAGTAGTCCATCGGATAAGGTTAAATTTTGAACCAGCCAAAAAAGCAATATTACAAGTAATAAAAAAAATGGCATAATAATTTAAGAATCATGATATTGCCATGCTACAAGGAAAGGATTATTGCAGCCTTCTATCTTATAATAAAGTTTTCTATGTAAGATTGATAGCAAAATCAATTCTGCAGCTAAAACACTGCAGGATTGTATAGTTTGTCCTCAATAAACAGGATTGTTTAGTTTATCCTCAAAACTCTCTGTTCTCCCAGTTTTAGTACAGACAAGGTCAGTATGCTCACAGTTACCAATGAGTAAATTGGGCGGCAAGGTGGTGATCCACAATTTATTGTCCAAGTTGTCCTGCGTCTTCTCCAGCTTTGCTCCAAGTGTCCAGGAGGCTGAGCATTGACAGGAGAACGGAGCACAAGGACAAGGAACGGAGCACAAGGACAAGGAACGGAGCACAAGGACAAGGAACGGAGCACAAGGACAAGGAATGGAGCACAGGTTGCTGCACTGATCCTACCAGATACTCAGGAAACACGCCAAATTATGTTCATCCCTGGAAAAAATACGGGTTCTGTTTTTATGTATGTTCTTCAATCGCTTTTGACAACAGGTTACAGATAGGAAAGATTTAGAGGGGTATGGTCCAAACCCGGGCAGGTGGGACTTGTGTAGATGGGGGAATTCAGGAAGAGCCGGCACTGCGCAGCAGCTGAGGCTCACCTGCAGTCCGTTTGTCTTTTTGTGTTTTTTATTTTTTTTGTCTTAATTGTAGTGTTTGGGTGCGATGTAGTGTTTTTTGTGATTATGTACTATGAGTGGGTGGGGGGGGGGGGGGGGGGGGACACTATAAAAAATTGTCTCTTCCGTACGGAGAAGCAACCTTTTTTCTGGGTCGTGTCTCTGTTCACGCTGCGGCCTACCATCGGCCAAACACCTGGAGCTGGCGGCCTCCAGCTGGGACCACCTGGGGCTCCGGTTCGCAGAGCCCGCGGACCGCACTGTACTCACCACCTGCGGAGCTGGCTGTAGGTGACTCACTATGATGGATGTTTCTTTGTTTTATGTTGGTTTTTGTGATTGTGTGTTTTATTGCTTTCTTTTTATTGCTTCTCATTGTTGACTGTGGGTAGCGTAATTTCGGCCAAAACCATGTTTTTGGATGACAATAAAGGCTATTCTATTCTATTCTATTCTATTCTATCTTGGGCAGCATAAACAAGTTGGGCCCAAATGCCTGTTTCCATGCTGTACGACTCCGAGTTAGAAAATACACAAAGATCACTCAATGTGGAACCCTTCCTCCACAGTATGGTAACAAATGGCATCAGAAGCACACAAGACTGAAAAGAATGACTAATTATTAAAAGTGGAGGGAGGGGAAACTAGTTCTGCCATTCATAGGAATGAATACAGGAACGCACATCAGACTTTTAAATTTTATGCAATTATGGGAGCTCACTTATGGTGTCCATAAGATTGTTTCTAAAGCGAGCACAGTCAGTAGTGTGATTTAATTCTTTACTGAGCCTTAGCCACTATGTTGCAATAACGACTTGCATTTATGGCTGAATGAAAATTTCCCAAGGTCCTTCACAGGAGCATTACCAGACAAAGGATGGACTCTGCCGTGCACAACATTAGCACAGGGTGTCAAACATTCAGTCAAAGGGATCTCTCTGTGGTGCGGGGAAGATGGAACTTCAGGCCAAAGCATCAGAGAGCACAATGAGAAAAAATAAAAGGCCAATCATTTTGCCTTTGACAAACTAAAGAAACGGAAGACGATCTTCCGTGAAAAAATGTCAGAAAAGATTGCACTGAGTGTGCCACAGAATAGCTTCATGTGCAACTTAACTTTAGAGGTGCAGTGTCGAAACAGGCCCCTCGGCCCACTGAGTCCACGCAAACCAGTGATCATCCCGAATTCTAGCACTATCCTACACACTAGGGAGAATTTGCCGAAGTTAATTAATCCACAAACCTGTACGTCTTTGGAGTATGGGAGGAAACCGGAGCACCCGGAGAAAACCCACACAGTCACGGATAGAACATACCAACTCCATACAGACAGCGCCCGTAGTCAGGATTGAACCCGGGTCTCTGGGCAGCAACTTTACCGCTGCGCCACTCTTTACACAGTTTTCCATTCCGTGTACATAATTATAAAGCTGTGAAGATTTTATAACATTATTTGGAAGGAGAGATAAGCAGTGAGTGAACAGGGCCGCTTTCAAACCCAGAGATGTGAAGGAATGCTGGTTGCCTATTTAGGAGTCAAATGCAACTCTGCCTTTAAAAACGTATTGTGCATAGGTTAAAAATTGTAATTCTCTGCAGGACAGATGCTAAATGTCACTCAACAGGCAGCCCTGGCAGCAGCTGGTGCAAGCAAGGAATTGCCATGTATCTGATCTGAACAGATGGAAGCAGCAACACAATAAAAATATCCAGCAACACAGTGTGGCGATCATGAAGAAAGACCTGCATTTACATTGCACCTTCCCCAGCTCAGGGAATCAATGAATGGTTAAAACACAGAAGGATTCCAATATACAGTACTTCTACCTACTGAAGTCCCAATGAATTACAGCCATTTTATAATTTTAAAGAATGTAGGTAATCCAGCAGGCAGTTTTACATATGGCAGGTAGACACAAAATGCTGGAGTAACTCAATGGGACAGGCAGCATCTCTGGAGAGAAGGAATGGGTGAAGAAGGGTTTCGACCCGAAACGTCACCCATTCCTTCTCTCCAGAGATGCTGCCTGTCCCGCTGAGTTACTCCAGCATTTTGTGTCTACCTTCGATTTAAACCAGCATCTGCATTTCTTTCCTACACCTTTAAATACGGCATGCTCCTACAGACGTGATGATAACCAGATGAACGGCATAGATTGTTGAATAAAGATTGGCCAGGACACGTGGGAGAACTAACTCCTCTCCCTTTCCTCGGAATGCTGCTGCTACATCATGTGTGATCTCCGGGGTACTGTTTGGTAATTAGATTGCGGTCTAAGATCTATGGCTCAATAACATGCTCATTCCTCCAGTGTTATACCACAAGCTCGCTAATATGCACTCGTAAGAACTTAAGGAACAAGAGCTGGCCATTCGGCCCATCATGACTGTGCCACCATTCAATAAGGTCAGGGCGGCTCTTCCAGCTCAGGGCTATTTTCGTGCACTAAAACCCAATTTCCAATCTCTGCCTTGAATGAACTCATTGACCTGTAAAGGCGCAGCAAGTCAGAATTTAATTGTTCCTTTCCTTGCCTCTTGACTGAGCCTCCACTGCCCTTTCGGGAAGATAATTACAAAGATTACTCAGTATGTAAGGGACTGAGTAACAATGAGCCAGCCAAACATGGTTCATTGCTCAATCTATGGTAATCCAACAACAACACTGAGAACTTCTATGACCAACAAAAAGAGCAGACAGGGCCTCAGCTTAACGCCTGGTTGGAAACTGGCTAGTATTGAAATATCAAAACAGGTAGTCACTGTCACAACCTCTCAAAATTCTCTGAGGTGATAGTAAGCCAGAACAGGCAGCTGCTAATGTAGGGCCAACACAATCACAACACATCCATGTCATACAGCGAGGAAACAGGCCCTTCAGCCCAACTTGACCGTGCCGACCAAGATGCCCCATCTATATTAGACCCACCTGCCCATGCTTGGCCCATATCTCTCCAAACCTTTCCTATCCATGCACCTGTCCAAAGCACAAATGCATCAACTCACTATTGTTATCCATAATGATATAATAGGGCAACTTCAAAGAACAATGAAAGTTATGATATTTATAAAAGAATATACACTGTGCGAAGCAGCATTGCTTGTTGTGGCTTTGACGATGGAAGTGGGTGCTGTCTGGCACCCTTTGCATTAAAACAATTGTTTGCACCCTGCAATCCCTCACATGATTACAGGTGCTGCAGACACTGCCATTGTATGATTCTTGTACTAGCATTAAGGAATGCTTTCATTCATGAGCAAGACTTGTAAGGTGACGCAGTGGTAGAGTTGCTGCATTACAGCTCCAGAGACCTGAGTTTGATCCTGACTACTGGTGCTGTCTGTACGGAGTTTGTACGTTCTCCCCGTGACCTGTGTGGGTTTTCTCCGAGTGCTCCGGTTTCCTCCCACACTCCAAAAACATACAGATTTATAGGCGAAATGGCTTGGTAATGCTGTAAATTGTCCTTGGTGTGTGGGATAGTGTTAATGTGTGGGGATTGCTGCTTCGTGCGGACTCGGTGAGCCGAAGGACCTGTTTCCTCGCTGTAACTCTCAACTAAACTAAATTTGCACCACAATTTCCAACTACAAATAATATTGTAAAATGATTCATATAAAATTATTGAAAAAGATCTGTAAGTTATGCATTTTTAATACAACATACAGCATGGTGTCAAGGACAAATTAAATTGCACTGCACAGCACCATGTACATTTATGAATTTGGAGGCCTTTGTGCAATCAGGAATTGATAAAAAATTAGCTGACAGCGGAGAAAAGGGTTGAAACATCTTGAATGCCAACTGCTTAATCTGCTTTCGGACGCAGTGTCACCAAAGTACCCCTCGCCCTTTCTCAGCAGGGGCTGGGACAGGGTCCAGATTTATACTGGCACTCGTCAGCACAGCACTCTTGTCAGAACAGGTGCCTCTTTTATCTTGTTGAAGATCCCCTCGTGAGCAGTGCAAAGAAATAAATCAATGAGAGCATTAGAACAGGACTTTCCCCTGAGCTTTATGACAGTTTGCAATGTCGTGCAAAGATACAAGCTGCCTTAGACACTGCTGACGAGGGAGAAATCGCAGTCTGTTCCCTCCTGACCACTCTTCAGCCTTCTGCGGCATCCATATTGCTCCTCGTGGTAGTCTGAATAAGCTTCCCCTCCACCCTTTTTCCTTGCTCAATAGTCACATTGCATCAGGCAATCATTGCAATACACTGATGGCATCTTTATCTACAATGCACTCGACCCCCCCTCCTGCAGCGACCAGCATCCACGGAAGGCCTCCAGTCCCGGTGGACACCGCGTGTTCCCACTCCAGGGACACGCGAGCACGGACATAGGCCGGAAGAGGGGCCATCGATTACCCGCTGCCTGGACCCACGAATGGCCATCTTGGCCAGGCCCAGGAGCAGACCAACAGGGAGGTCCCGGCCTCCCGACCAACTCTCCCCACTCCCTGCCTTGTGCCCAAGTAACAAAATCGTGGGACTAAAATGCAACCAAAACCTGAGGAGCAGCTCCTTCAGATATTCGTACAGGGGCTGCAACCTCTCACACTCCATGTACACGTGGAACACGGTCTCGTCCTCGCCGCAGAAGTTACCAGGCGAGTCCGTGAACCGACATTAATATCTGTTACACATTCAGGCTCTGTGCAACACTCTCCACCCCAGGTCCCCGATGTAAAGGGGGAGGACTCCCTTGTAGAGAGACCTCCACTGGGGACTGCTCCCACCCTCTCTTCCCTGTGTCCCACCTGGATCCTAACCCATTTCTCCCTTTTCCCTTCCCCTCCGATCCCCTCCGCCTGTACACTGTCCCAGTTCCACTGCCAGGACAGTGGGCCTTCATGGCCCAATTAAGACGCCAATGTTTTTTTTAAACTTCGGATTGAAGGGTGTAAGATGGCACCTAAACCGTGGTGACTCTTTTGCTCTGATTCCGTGTGGTTGCTTATCTTACACTCGTACTTAGTATGATGTACTTATCTATGTGAAAAAAATTCACTGTACTTGGGCACACATAATAATAAAGCACCATTGAACTGAACAATTTTAAAGACTACTGACATCAGAGTCCTCTGTGAATTATGAATGAATGATACTTTATTGACACATGTACCTAGGTACAGTGAAATGCTTTGGTTTGAATACAATCTGGCAGTACCGACCAGTCTTAGCTACTGTCTACCTACTGGCCGAGCACTTCAACTCCCCCTCCCATTCCCATTCCCAGTCTGACCTTCTGTCATGGGCCTCCTCCAGTGCCATAGTGAGGCCCACCGGAAAATGGAGGAACAGCACCTCATATTTCGCCTGGGCAGCTTGCAGCCCAGTGGTATGAACATCGACTTCTCCAACTTTAGGTAGTTCCTCTGTCCCTCCCTTCCCATCCTCCTTCCCAGATCTCCCTCTATCTTCCTGTCTCCACCTATATCCTTCCTTTGTCCCGCCCCCTGACATCAGTCTGAAGAAGGGTCTCGACCCGAAACGTCACCCATTCCTTCTCTCCCGAGATGCTGCCTGAAATGTTTGTGGCTGCAGGAATCAATACTTTACAAACTGTCTTAAGAAATCTTATGTATAAATTTGTTTGCCGGATTAATGACTCTAAAAATGAAATCATCTTGGCCTTATCAAACATTCGGTTTAGCAGTACATGCTACCAATCCCAGCTGTGGAGATATTGGTGTAGTTGTCTCGTTGTAAGACACTGATTTTTTTAAATTCTTGGTTTTAAAACATGGATGTAATTTATTGTGCTTTTGTAAGTAATTTATTGTGCTTTTGTATGTAATTTATTCTATGTAATGTCATGTCTTTGATCTGGACCTTGAGTCTGTAATAAAGTATTGATTGATTGCCTCTGAATGTCCCTCTGCCAGCATGCACAAAGTTTCAGATTTCTGCTGGGAGGGCCTTGTGGAATGCAATGTTTCATCATTGAGTTTGATGCTGCAACTTTCCAGCGAGTTCTCAAAAGAGAGTGAGAAATGCAAGTGGGAGCTTTGTCTACATACTGACTTTAAGGAAGAGTCAACTTAAATTTCCAGTTTATTGTTTAGTTTATAGTCACGTGTACACCAAGGTACAGCGAAAAGCTTTTATGTTGCCAGTCAGCAGAAAGACTATACATGATTACAATGAAGCCGTCCGTCCACAGTGTACAGATACAGGATAAGGGAATAACGTTTAGTGCAAGATCTCATTAAAGATAGTCCAAGGGTTTCCAATGAGATGGATGGCAGGTCCGGACCGCTCTCCAGCTGGTTCAGTTGCCTGATACCAGCTGGGAAGAAACAAATATAGTGTCAGCCACTTCCTTACCAGTACGTTGCACTGGCTTGCACAGCCTTGCTCTCACATGTGGTCATACGTATACTGCTCACTACAGACGGAAACATTTGGGCCATCTGCCTCTCTTTAGTTGCTGGATTTAAAAGCAGGCTGCCTAAATTGGGGGGGAAGATTGAGTATGCCGAGATTCGTTTACCTCAAAAAGCGAGGGCTGTGAGCTGGCTTAAAAGTGGTTTTGAAATGATGAATTGGTTTGACAGGGTAGATGTGGAGAAGATGTTTCTGCTTGGGAACTAAGGATGATAAATAGTTAATGATAGTTCTGATACGGAGCTTGAATGACGAGTGCCGCGAGAAGCTGCTGGGACAAAGAGCACACATGCATTTCAGGGGATGCTAGTCAAAAGCATGGAGAAAGGAATAGGAAAGTGTTAATGGGGTGGGATAAAGAGAGGAGGGGAAAGGACAATATAAACACCAGCAACTGTGTGGCATGGTGGCGCAGCGGTAGAGTTGCTGACTTTCTGCGCTAGTGACCCACCTTTAACACTGACAATGGGTGCTGGCTGTACGTTCTCCCCATGACCTGCGTGTGTTTTCTCCGAGATCTTCGGTTTCCTCCCACACTCCAAAGGCGTTCAGGTTTGTAGGTTAATTGGCTTGGTATCAACGTAAATCGTCCCGTGTGTGTGTAGGATAGTGTTAATGTGTGGGGATCGCTGGTCGGTGCAGAATCAGTGGGCCGAACGGCCTGTTTCCTCACTGTATCATTAAACTAAACTGGCATGCATTAGTTGCATGCAATACCATTACATATCAATTAATCTTTCATTTTATTTATATCCAGTAGAAATTTTATCTAGTAGCATTTTAAGACAGTGTGCGTGAATCCTTTCCCACAGACTTTGCAAGGACTGTAGAGATGGGCGCTACAACATTGATGATGGAATTGCAGATGCTGGTTTAAACCAAAGATAGACACAAAATCCTGGAGTAACTCAGCGGGCCAGGCAGCATCTCTGGAGAGAAGGAATGGGAGATGTCGAGACCCTTCGTCACCCATCCCTTCTCTCCAGAGATGCTGCCTGCCCCGCTGAGTTACTCCAGCATTTTGTATCTACTTGGGTGCTAAAACAGCAGGGAGAACTCTCCCCCATTGCAAGAACCCTTAATTTGTGGCAAGTTAACCAAGTGTGTTCATTAGTGCCGATTGCATTAGTTTCTCTTGGCCTCTCACCCGAACACTTCCACGTGGGAAATGTTTTCAGTAATTGCTTTGGAGGAGCACAGCTGCATTGCTTCTTCCCACAGAGTTACTGACACTGAATGTTTCTCCGACACTGAATGTTTGGGGAATGTGTGCCATGAGTGAGCTGAACGTACCCACGTTACTCAATGAGCTGTGACCTAGTGGGTGGCACCTCCGTCTCTGAATCCGCAGTCTTGTGGGCTTCAAGTCCCATCATGGAGACTTTGGTGCAAGATAGGCTTGTACTCGCTGGAATTTAGAAGACTGAGGGGGGATCTTATAGAAACATATAAAATTCTTAAGGGGTTGGAGAGGCTAGATGCGGGAAGATTGTTCCCGATGTTGGGGAAGTCCAGAACTAGGGGTCACAGCTTAAGGATAAGGGGGAAGTCTTTTAGGACCGAAATGAGAAAACATTTCTTCACACAGAGAGTGGTGAGTCTGTGGAATTCTCTGCCACAGAAGGTAGTTGAGGCCAGTTCATTGGCTATATTTAAGAGGGAGTTAGATGTGGCCCTTGTGGCTAAAGGGATCAGGGGGTATGGAGAGAAGGCAGGTACAGGTTACTGAGCTGGATGATCAGCCATGATCATATTGAATGGCGGTGCAGGCTCGAAGGGCCGAATGGCCTACTCCTGCACCTATTTTCTATGTTTCTATGTTTCTATACTAGGCAATCGTATGGCAATCCAACAAGAGGCTGCAGATACTGGAATTTTGAGCAAAACACAAAATAGCAGCAGAACTGCACATTCATGTGGCCCTAGGAGCGCCTTAAACCGAGGCCTTGTGAAGTCCCACAATTGGATGCTACTGTTTTGGACAATAAAACATTACAGTTGGATGCTACCGTACTGGACAGTGGTCATGCTGTCTTGGAACAGAAGCCGACATAATCAAAGACTTGTTCCACCCAGTTCATTCCCCCTTCTCCCATCTGGCAGAAAGTTCGGAAGCTTAAATCCATGCGCCACTGAACTCAGGAACATCTTCTTCCACTCTGTTGTCAGGCTTCTGAACAGTCCTTCCAGAAGCTAGGTACTGTTCGATTCACTTTGACCTCATTCCGGATGTTGGACTATGTCCATGGAACTAATGCACTGCAGTGCTGAGAACTATATTCTGCACTCTGTATCTTCCCCTTTGCTCTATCTGTTGTACTTGAGTTTGAACCGATTGCATCTATGTATGGTATATCTGATCTGTTTGGATAGCATGCAAAACGTAGCTTCTCAGTGTACCTCGGTACATGTGGCAATAATAATAATAAACCTAAAACTAATCCTGTACCTAAAAGTAGTCTCTTATGTACCATGGCCCTCAACCAGCAACTTAAAAGAATACTTATCTTGTTTACCACGAAGAACGACATGGAAGCTAATGAGCTCAGGGGAGGCAACAGTGATATCCTGGAACATATCAACATTGCGAAGGAATTGTTGGAGGTCTTGTAAAGCATAAAGGTGCATAAATCCCCTGTCTGACAACGTGTATCATAGAATACTATGGGAGTCTGCTGCGTCCATGGTAGAAATTTTTGTTTAAAAAAGACATAAAGTGCAGGAGTAACTCAGCAGGTCATGCAGCATCTCTGGAGAACATGGATAGGTGACGTTTCAGGTTGGGACCCTCCTTCGATGATTTTTGTATCATCGTTAGTCACAAGTGAGGTCTAGGAAGACTACAGGGTATCTATCTAATGTTATGCCTTTATTTCAGAAGGGCAGCAGGGAACTAGGAACTATGGGATATAAGAAAATAACTGCAGATGCTGGTACAAATCGATTTATTCACAAAATGCTGGAGTAACTCAGCAGGTCAGGCAGCATCTCCCGAGATGCTGCCTGTCCTGCTGAGTTACTCCAGCATTTTGTGAATAATAGGAACTATGGGAACTAGTTAGCCGAACAGAAGCGGTGGTAAATTGATTGGAAAGGGTTCTGAGAGATTTATTAAGGATTTATTTGCATCTGGAAAGGCTGGACCTGACTAACAATATTAAGCATGGTTTTTGTGAATGGGAAATCATGTCTCAGGAATATGAAGGTTTTTTTTAAATATGAAGTGGCCAAGAGGGTTGGTGAGGGCAGGGAGATGGGCACTGACCATGTGGGCTTTAGTAGGGCCACTGACAAGGTCCTCTATGGTACGTTGGCATGGGAGGTTAAATTACTTGCCATCCTGGGCGAGCTGGCTAATGGGATACAAAACTGACTTGGTGGAAGAACTCAGAGGGAGATAGCGAAGGGTTAGTTTTCAGACTGGAGGCCTGTGATCAGAGGTGTGCTGCAGCTTTCGGTGCTGGGTCCTCAGTTGTTTATCATATTGAATTACCCTTTAATTTAATTAATTAATTAACCCAAATCATTGACATATATAATAAACTACATGTAATACATAATATATTTAATAAATAATAACCACAATATTTAATAAGTAATAATAAATATAATATATTAATATAGAGCGGCACAGTAGCGTAGCTGTAGAGGTTGCTGCCTTGCAGTGCCATATACTCTGGTTCCAACCTGACTACGGGTGCTGTCTGTATGGAGTTTGTACATTCTCCCTGTAACTGCATGGGTTTTTTCCAATCACTTTACAGCGCCAGATTAGTTAAATTAATTTTTTTATTAGAGATAGAGCGTGGAAACAGGCCCTTTGGCCCACCAAGTCTGCGCCGACCAGCAATCACCCATACACTAGTTCTATCTTACACACTCGGGACAATTTGCGGGAGCCAATTAACCTGCATGTCTTATAGACAATAGACAATAGACAATAGGTGCAGGAGGAGGCCATTTGGCCCTCCGAGCCAGCACCGCCATTCAATGTGATCATGGCTGATCATTCTCAATCAGTACCCCGTTCCCGCCTTCTCCCCATACCCCCTGACTCCGCTATCCTTAAGAGCTCTATCTAGCTCTCTCTTGAATGCATTCAGAGAATTGGCCTCCACTGCCTTCTGAGGCAGAGAATTCCACAGATTCACAACTCTCTGACTGAAAAAGTTTTTCCTCATCTCAGTTCTAAATGGCCTACCCCTTATTCTTAAACTGTGGCCCCTTGTTCTGGACTCCCCCAACATTGGGAACATGTTTCCTGCCTCTAACATGTCCAACCCCTTAATAATCTTATGCGTTTCGATAAGATCTCCTCCTATCCTTCTAAATTCCAGTGTATACAAGCCTAGTCGCTCCAGTCTTTCAACATATGATAGTCCCGCCATTCCGGGAATTAACCTAGTAAACCTACGCTGCACGCCCTTTGGCGCTCTAATCCACTGTAAGCAAACAAAAATAGCTACCTGCAGTCACTATATCCATGGACTATCCCAGAGTGGAACATCCTTCCCGACACCATCAGATGTGCACCAACCTTGTCACTCTTCAAGTCACAGCTCCACAACTTGGACATGGATCATCTCACCAAACTTGTCCACATAAAAATCTAAATAACCCTTTTGCAACCAGTACCCACGCGAGCGAAACCTGCACGAGATAGCCCAGCTGAAGTAGAAAGCAGAAGAGTAGAAGAGGAAGGCAGCAACTCTACCGCTACGCCACTGTGCCACCCTATATTAATATCTTATATTTATCATTATTTATTCAATATCTTGTTTATTATTTATTAAATATATTATTTATTACATATATTATTTATTATACAGTGCCCTCCATAATGTTTGGGACAAAGACCCATCATTTAATTATTTGCCTCTGCACTTCACAGTTTGAGATTTGTAATAGAGAAAAACAAATCACATGTGGTTAAAGTGCACATTGTCAGATTTTAATAAAGGCCATTTTTATACATTTTGGTTTCACCATGTAGAAATTACAGCAGTGTTTATACATACTCCCCCCATTTCATGGCACCATAATGTTTGGGACACAGCAATGTCATGTAAATGAAAGTTGTCATGTTTAGTATTTTGTTGCATATCCTTTGCATGCAATGACTGCTTGAAGTCTGCGATTCATGGACATCATCAGTTGCTGGGTGTCTTCTCTGGTGATGCTCTGTCAGGCCTGTATTGTAGCCATCTTCAGCTTATGCTTGTTTTGGGGGCTAGTCCCTTTCAGTTTTCTCTTCAGCATATAAAAGACATGCTCAATTGGGTTCAGATCGGGTGATTGACTTGGCCACTCAAGAATTGACCATTTTTTAGCTTTGAAAAACTCCTTTGTTGCTTTAGCAGTGTGTTTGGGATCATTGTCTTGCTGTAGAATGAACCACCGGCCAATGGGTTTTGAGGCATTTGTTTGAACTTGAGCAGGTAGGACGTGTCCATACACTTCAGAATCCATTATGCTACTACCATCAGCAGTTGTATCATCAATGACGATAAGTGAGCCAGTACCTTCAGCAGCCATACATGTCCAGTATGGTTACACCCACATAACCGTGTTTCACAGATGAGGTGGTTTACTTTGGATCTTGGGCAGTTCCTTCTCTCCTCCATACTTTGTTCTTGCCATCACTCTGATATAAGTTAAACTTCGACTCATCTGTCCACAAGACCTTTTTTCCAGAACTGTGGTTACTCTTTTAACTACTTCTTAGCAAACTGTAACCTGGCCATCCTATTTTTGCGGCTAACCAGTGGTTTGCATCTTGCAGTGTAGCCTCTGTATTTCTGTTCATGAAGTCTTCTGCGGACAGTGGTCAATGACAAATCCACACCTGACTCCTGAAGAATGTTTCTGATCTGTCGGATAGGTGTTTGGGGATTTTTCTTTATTATAGAGAATTCTTCTGTCATCAGCTGTGGAGGTCTTCCTTGGCCTGCCAGTCCCTTTGCGATTAGTAAGCTCACAGTGCTCTCTTTCTTCTTAATGATGTTCCAAACAGTTTATTTTGGTAAGCCAAAGGTTTGGCTGATGCCTCTTACAGTTTTATTCGTGTTTCTCAGTCTCATAATGGCTTTGTTGACTTTCATTGGAACAACTTTGGTCCTCATGTTGATAAATAGCAATAAAAGTTTCCAAAGGTGATGGAAAGACTCGAGGAAAGACTGGGTACTGAGAGCTCTCTTACACCGGTATTAAGGAGGCAATCAAACACACCCGAGCAATTACAAAAACACCTGTGAAGCCATGTGTCCCAAACATTATGGTGCTCTGAAATAGGGGGACTATGTATAAATACAGCTGTAATTTCTACATGGTGAAACCAAAATGAATAAAAATGGCCTTTAATAAAATCTGACAATGTGCACTTTAACCACTTTTTCCTATTACAATACTCAAATTGTGGAGTACAGAGGCAAATAAATAAATGATGGGTCTTTGTCCCAAACATTATGGAGGGCACTGTATATGTTAATAATTTGGATGAGAATTTAAGTAGCAAGGTGTAAGATATAGCATGGATGACACCAAATTTGACGGTACAGTAGAGAGTGAAGTACGTAAGTGAGGGTGCAGAAAACATTCAGAAGGATTTTGCCTGGATAGGTGGGCCTGAGTTGCAAAGAGAGACTGTGTCTGTTTTCCCTGCAGCAAGGAATGCTGTGAGATAACATTGTGAAGGTATATAAAATGACAAGAGGCATATACAGGCTCGATAGTCAAAGTCTGTTTTCCATGATAGGGGTATCTAGACATCATGAGTTTTAGGTGTGAAGGAAGAGGTTTAAAGGGATCTTTAGGAGTAAAATCTTTTCACACAAAGAGCAATTGGTTTCTGGAGTGAGCTGCCTGAGGAGGTGGTGAAGGAGGGAACACTAATAATATTTGTAAGGAACCTGGCCATGTACTTGAATTAACATGCATAAAGGGATATGGAATCAATGCAGGCAAGAGCATTAGTCTAGATAGGCACAAAGGTCACATCGATGTGATGGGCCAAAGCAGGGGCTGTTTCAACACTGAAACTCCATGATTCTATAATCAACGTCATGAAAGGAGAAGCAAAATGCTGAGGGTGCTGGAAACAAGCTGCTGGCTTTCAGCAGTTCAAGCCACATGTATGAAGAAATAATCAGAGGTAGCAGCCACCCAAGGGATGGAACAAGGACTTGGCTGAAGATCTCATGTCAACAACGGCATCTCTGATAGTGCAACGCTACTTCAGAATGCAGTGATGAAACGCTGGACGCTGCCTGCCCTGCTGACGGCAGGGAAGAGAAAAGACATTCTGGCCTTCCATCACAGTGAGGAGGTGACTGGAGGAGACTCACTGTGATGGATGTTTCTTTTTTTTGTTTTGTGTTGGTTAGTGATTGTGTGTGTAATTGCTTATTTTTATTGCTCTTATTGTTGGACTGTGGGTGACGAAATCTCGTGCAAAAGACTTGTTTTTTTGGATGACAATAAAGGCTATTCTGATTCTGAGCATTCCCAGCACTGGCCCACTTTAGAGAGACGAGGAACTGCAGATGCTGGTTTACAAAAAAAAACCCCAAAGTGTTGGAATAGACGTTACTTTAGAGATACAGCGCGGAAACAGGCCCTTTGGCCCATCGAGTCCGTACTGACCAGCGATAACCCCATACATTACAGCAATCTTACACACTAGCACAATTTACAATTTTACAGAAAAGTCTTGAGTGTGGGTGGAAACCGGAGCACCTGGAGAAACCCACGCAGTCACAGGGTGAACATACAAACTCCATACAGACTGCACCAGTGGTCAGGATCTGTCGCTGAAAGGCAGCAACTTTACCGCTGCGCCACCCTACCGCCCAAAACTTTGAGTAATTCAGCAGATCAGGCGTCTTCTCTGGGGGACATGGATAGACAATGTTTCAGCTGTATCACCCAAACAAATCATCAGCTCATTATTTTGTAGCTAGTTGTGGGTATCGCCAGGCACATCTCCTATGTAGTAACAGTGACAGTAAGTATTATTGTAAAGTGCTGCCGACACTATACAAATGCAGTCTTTTCTCTTTCTTTACACCAACCAGATGGTGTGGCATACAACCCAAGCGCTGTTCAGTGACATTTAAAAAACACTTCTGCTTAAAATTAGGGATCTAAATGTTTAAAACTGCTGGCTGTTGAAGGCAGCAGCAGCTGGTGATGGTGCACTCAGCAGAAGAGGACTATGAGTGTAAAGGGCCAGGAGGCAGGGAGCAATACACGGGCTGCCTTACACCAGCAAATGATCAGCCATGATCACATTGAATGGCGGTGCTGGCTCGAAGGGCCGAATAGCCTACTACTGCACCTATTGTCTATTGTCAACAGTCCCTCACTCCCAGCTCCTCACACTGGTGAAAGGGCAAGCTCTTCCTAAGAACCTAGCTATGGATCCCCAACCCCCTCATTTCCCTCCCCCAACCCCACCTTCTCTTTCCCTCCACATTGCCCAATTCCCAACTCTATTTATCTCTCCAGCTTTACATTTCTTTTTTCCTCTTCCCCCCTTTATTCTTAGGGGTGTCTTTTCTTGAGGACGGGTATAGAAATATAGAAACATAGACAATAGGTGCAGGAGTAGGCCAGTCGGCCCTTGGAGCCAGCCATTCAATGTGATCATGGCTGATCATCCAAAATCAGTACCCCGTTCCTGCTCTCTCCCCATATCCTTTGATTCCGTTATCAGGCACCAACCTCCAGCCAGCACAAGACCCATGCACGCTCCCCCACTACACTTGGAGCTGAAGGAGAAGATGCTTCTTTATTTGGTCCCTCTGCTCACACCGGCATAATTCTCCAAGAATCGTAGTGCAAGGTTCGTCCAAAAGGATATTTTCTCACGCGTTGCCTTCCTGGAGAACCACAGGGAAGAATCTGGCCCAATCGGCCTTTGCCTCAGCTTTCCCCAATCAACCCACCTCACCCTATCATCGCAACCTTCGGTCTTTTCACCTCACTTCTATCGAGCCTCCTCGTATATGCTCGGACAGCACTGTGGTGCTATCTCACAGCTCCAGTGACCCAGGTTCAAACCCAACCTTGAGTGCTGTGTGTGCGTGTGCGTGTGTGTGTGTGTGTGTGTGTGTGTGTGTGTGTGTGTGTGTGTGTGTGTGTGTGTGTGTGGTTTGCATGTTCTCCCTGAGACCACACAGGTTGTCCCCTGGGTTCACCAGTTTCCTCCCACATCCCAAACATGGATCGCAAAGGTAAATGGTCACTGTAAACTTCCCTCAGCATGGAAACGAAAATGAAAGGGGATGGGATACAAGAGAGAATGAGATGCAGGATTGCAGGGAAATCGGGAGCGGGGAATGGACCTGATGGCTTGCTCTGCTATGTCATTCTAATAGATTGGCAACCAGAACTGCACATAATACTCCAAGTGTGGCCTTCTTGATTAGAAAGGGTGACAGGGGTTATGGGGCATGGACCCAATGGCCTGAATGGGCTCCTCCTATGTTATGGTATGCAACTCTGTGCTGGATATATTTGAGTGGTTCTCCCATACGAGTTCTACATTCTCATAACATTCGTAGACTTCCCAGCAGCTTGCTGCACCCTTGCATGTAAATCTCTCCTCCCTTCTCACCAGGCAGTGATACCGACACAGGGGTGATGTCAGGAGGTAATGGGAATGAACCTAACCCTGGAGAATCCCTTGGTTAATACTTGAGGAATGTGCGCCACATTCTGCTCCTGGTGAACTGAAGCGTTCTGCAGTATTCACATTTTACGAGGCGAATGGGCAGTTTATCCTGCAGACATCAAAGTGCAAGGTTCCCTATCAATCCTGCCCACAACCCCGTCATAAGCGGCTGATGGATTGGCTCAATTGTAGATTTGCTGATTTTTAACTCTCTTTCTAAGTAAACAGCGTTTTTTGTTTTTTTTTAAGCCACAAGTCGATATCTAAGCAGTGAAACAAAACCTTAAGAGCCCAATGAAATGTCACATCACACATCAGCCCTGCCTTTTGTTCATCTTTGTTTAGGCAGTGATTAAAATTTGCTTTCAGTTGCAAAGTTTTTCTCCTCTTAAAATGCAGGAGGCTAGGGCTTGCCCCAGCTGATTAAAAGCAGATAGAATGTTGACCTGGCTTGTGCTCTGCTTATTTTGAGAAATATTAGCCCAGTTGAAATAAACTAATTAATGCCCCGTCAAGTAATTGAGTAGGGGTGGCATCGCATCAGTACAGAAAGCATCCATCCACTCTTTGCCAGCATCTATTTGCTCGTACCCTGCTGAAAACCTTCCTCGCCTTGCGTTCGAAATTACGCATTGCAATCATTAAAACAAAAATGAAAAACATTTTTTTTGTGTTGCAAGATTAGCCGGAGGGAGCGGAGTGGTGTGCTCTCAAGTGCACCTGATTAACTGCCTCCAGTCTGGGCTTTGCAACCTATTCTAGTGCTAATTGATTATTAATGCCATCCCTCACAAATCCCCGCAGATGAAAGCTGCGGGAGTATAGATGACGCTGCCTCGGATGCAGGTTATTTTGTGGCAACAAAGGAATTTTAACTGCACTCCAGAAACACATTAAACCGGGTTACAATCATGCAGAATGTCATTGCTTTTACAACTCGCCCAGCGTCAGAAGAGTGTCAGGTGAGGAATTTCACTCCCGGCCACCTGAAATCCCTTTTCTAACTTCATTTCCCTTCATTTAATTGTCGTATGTACTGAAACAGAACTATGACAATCGCACTCGACCGTACAGAGAGTGAAACACTTTGTTGGGTATCCAGTCAAATCAAATCATACCATATATGAGTACAATCAAGCCTGGCAGTGATTTTGGAGCGTTGTTAAACTTGGAGACCTTGGTGTGTAAGTTTATAGTTTCCAGACAGTGGCAACACAGGGGAATAGGTTAGTGGAGAAGGCATTTGGTATGCTTGCCTTCACTGGCCAAGGCATTGAGTATAAGAGTTGGCACACAACGTCTCAGCTGTACAAAACATTGATTAGTACACAAGTTCTAGGAGCAGAATTAGGCCATTTGGCCCATCAAGTCTACTCCGCCATTCAATCATGGCTGATCCATCTTTCCCTCTTAACCCCATTCTCCTGCCTTCGCCCCATAACCCCTGTCACCCTTTCTAATCAAGAAGGCCACACTTGGAGTATTATGTGCAGTTCTGGTTGCCAATCTATTAGAATGACATGATAGCATCAGAAAGAGTGCAGGAGCGATTCATCAGGTTGTTGCCTGGAATGGAAGGTTTAGTTAGAAGGAGAGATTGGATAAACCTGGGTTTGTTCCCACTGGAGTGTAGGCATCTGAAAGGTAACCTTCTGTTGGTTTGTAAGATTGAGCAGCGCAGATGGGCTAGAAAGTCAACGACTTATTCAAAGAGAAGGGGTGTCTAAAGCTAGAGGGCAGAGGTTTATGGTGAGAAGGAACATTTGAAGGATAGTTGAAGGGCAAGTTTTTAAAACACAGAGGGAAGTGCTTAAGTGAAATGATCTGCCAGAGGAAATAGTGGAGGCAGAAATAATTGCAGCATTTAAAGCTCATCAGGAAAGGAGTAATGGGAATTAGTCTGGATCAATATCAGTCAACATGGATGAGTTGGGCAAAGGGCTGTTGGGAGGCTTACACCCCAGCTGAAGGAACATTGATTTCTCTAACTTCGGGTAGCCCTTGCGTCCTCTCTCTCCATCCCTCTGTCGTTCTAGTTTCACTGTCATCCTGCTGACTTTCACTGTTGTTGTACTTTGTGGTCTGGTATCTGTTATACCTTTGTTATGACTCTGGACGTGTTTAAAAGGTTAGAATGCTGGAGCTTAAATCCAGGCTGTTTATTCCACGGCCACCTGGAACCAGAGTGACCACCTAATCACCTCATTCCCTTATATACATGTTACTACACAGGCAAACAGGCAAACAAAGTAGTCCTTGTGATACAACAAAGTAGTCCCTGCAATATCATAACAACTGTCTGTACAACTCGTTATCACCTCGGGGCTCACGTTGTCGACCTCCCCGTGGTGAGCCCTGTCAACTGACCTCAGTCAGGCGAACGGCAACAAACAGAGACAGCAGAAGCAGAAGCAGCTTCATAACTTCTTCTTCTTGCGTTTGAGGCAACAGAAGTTATCACCTCGCCCTCGGCCAACAATGGACCATTGGGGGCTCCGCCTTTCCTTCATCATCGTTGTTTTTTTGCACATCTTTCACTCATTTGTTCCATATATCCAGTTTCCCTCTCCCCCGAGTCTAAAGAAAGGTCTCGACCCGAAACGTCACCTATTCTTTTCCTCCAGAGACGCTGCCTGACCCGCTGAGTTACTCCAGCTTTTTGTGTCTACTTCGCTGGAGAACAGTTGGTTTTGCAGTAACCAAACCAGCCACATCGAAGAGGCGCCCTGGGAGATGCCCATTGGTACGTTGTTGAACAGTCTGCACCACTTCACCATTGGCCCTGCAAGGGAGGCATCTCATTGCCAGCCTCCTCTGTGCCTGGGAAGTACCGCTATTGCACTATAATGATGAATTAAGCTTACCGCAGGCATGCTTTTAGCCGCATAAGGACCCAGTTAATGGAGTAATTTACATTCCCAATGGCCTTCCACTTTAAAAACAGCTAGCAATTAAATGCAATGCCACATGCAGCAGGCAATCAGGATGCAACATAAACCAGGGAGACAATAAAAGGACATAACTCTCTCACAGAGGGGAAATAAACTGCTTTTGCCAATCTAACTAAATATTGGAACTGAGAGGAAACAAAGAGACTGGAATGTGTTTTGCTGGACATGAGCAGTGCTGATTGAAAATACCTGGCCTGTAAAACAAGAAATAGTCCTTATTTGCTGAGGGGAAGACAAGATTAAATTTGTTGTGAATTATCATTAAATAGATGAAGAAAATAATTACCTTCAGTTCCTGAACATCGTGGTTTAATTAAAAAAAACAAGCAGCTAAGTCATGGAGTCTGGCTTTCCTTATGCATTGTTCCAGAAGACAAAACGATCGACACAGAATGCTGGAGTAACTCAGTGGGGCAGGAAGCATCTCTGGAGAGAAGGAATGGGTGATGTTTCGGGCTGAGACCCTTCTTTAGACTGAGAGTCAGGGGCGAGGGAGACACAGACATATGGAAGGGTAAGGTATGAAAACGAGATATCAATGAATGAATGAATGAATGAATGAATGAATGAATGAATGAATGAATGTTTATTGGCCAAGTATGTGCATATACAAGGGATGTGCCTTGGTGCTCCGCTCACAAATAACAACACAAACATACAGTTAACAACACAGAGGGGACGAAGATCAAGGAAGTTGTGGAATAGATCATTGTTAACTGGGAAATGTTGTTTGGTGAAACTCATCTACCTAATCTTATGTTCAAGTCTGATACTACAAGAGTTCACTAACTCTTCAATTGCATTAGTTGAGGAACTAGATAAACAGTTGTTTTATTGACCGAGCTCCCACATACCCTGTTAGCCCAGATATGAACTCACTTCTAGGGCTCCAGAGGTAACCAGTGGGAAACTCAAGGCACTCGTTGTGAAATGTCCCGCCCCATGCCAATGATCAGAAGACAAAGGAGCAGAATTCAGGCCATTCGGCCCATGCAGTCTGCTCCGCCATTCGATCATGGCTGATCTATTTTTCCCTCTCAAACCTGATTCTCCTGCCTTCTCCCCGTAACCTTTGACGCCTTCACTTATCATTAACCTATCAATCTCCGCTTTTAAAAATAACCAGTGACTTGGCCTTCACAGCCATCCACGGCAATGAATTCCACAGATTCACCACTCTCTGTCAAACGCTTCAATAGATAACATAAAATGTTTCCATGCTGGTATGGATAGGATAAATGCATAGAGTCTTTTGCCCAGAGTAGGGGTAACTTCCTGCATCTCCAGAGCCACCCCTCAGTGAATCCTCAAGGCATACATGGATGCTAACATTCACCATTGCTTTCAATGCACCAGCACAGCTGTTGGCCATGTACGAAGATGTTTGCAAGTCTAGTCCTCAAACCCAGCACAAAACTCAAAGTACATATTCCCTATCAAATCACTGGAGATGTACCGCCAAGCCCGTCTCTGCTGATTGCTCCAAATCCATTGACAGGATAGGCCATTCAACGTCATTAGACGTTATACTTTAGAGATATACAGCACGTTATACTTTAGAGCTATACAGCACGGAAACAGCCCCTTCGGCCCACCGAGTCGGCACCGACCAGTGATCAACCCATACACTAACACTAACTATCCTACACACACTAGGGACAAATTAATAATTTTACCAAAGCCAATTAACCTACAAGCCGGTACATCTTTGGAGTGTGGGAGGAAACTGGAGAACCTGGAGAAAACTCAGGCGGGTCACAGGGACAATGTACAAACTCAGTACAGACGGCACCCATAGTTACGATCAAACCTGGGTCTGTGGTGCTAAGGCAGCAACTCTACCTCAGTGCCACTATGTCACCCCACATCGTCATTGGTGTCTCCCAGGTTAACATCCCCAGCACAGGGGTCAGAGTTACACTCAGTCTGCTCCATTGGACAGGCTGCGGTGTTTGCATGGCGGAATCCAAATTCCAAAACAGAAGAGAATGGAAGAGATTAATGGGCAGAGAGAGAGGCAAAGATTCAAGGAAGTCCTGAAAAAAAACTTCCTTAAAACAATATCCATATTGGCTTCTGGGAATCCCTAATCCAGGACTACTCAAAGAGGTCAAAGACAAAATACTTCAGAAACTTGCCCTTCGGCCCAACTCGTCCAGGCCAACCAGCTTTATAACCGAGTTAGCCTTGTTAACCTGCCTTTGGCCTATATCAGTCTAAACCTTTCCAAATCATGTACCTCTTTAAATGTATTTTCAATTGTACCATTGTACCCATTTCTACAGCTACCTCAGGCAGCTCATCCCATATATGCACCACCCTTTGCGTGAAGAATTGTTCCATCTGGTCTCCTTCAAATCTTTCCCCTCCCACCTTGAAGCTGTGCTCTCTCATTCAGAACATCGCTACCTTGGGAAAAAGATGTGGCCTTACCCTTTACCACTCTCCAGGGGAAAATAAGGCCCAGTCTATCCTGTGTCACCTTATAACTCAACCCGGGCACAGGGGAGAGAGATAGAGGCATGCGCACACACACACAGAGGCACACACACACACACAGAGGCACGCACAGACACACACACAGGCACACACACAGGCACATGCACACACACAGAGGCACACACACACACAGGCACGCACCCACACACACAGAGGCACGCACACACAGAGGCACGCACACACACAGAGGCACGGACGCACGCACGCACACAGAGGCACACACACACGCACGCACACAGAGGCACGCACACACACACACACACACACACAGAGGCACGCACACACACACACACACACACAGAGGCTCGCACACACATGGAGGCACGCACACACACAGAGGCACGCACACACACACACAGAGGCATATACACACAGAGGCACGCACGCACACGGACGCACGCACGCACACAGAGGCACACACACACGCACGCACACAGAGGCACGCACACACACACAGAGGCTCGCACACACATGGAGGCACGCAAACACACAGAGGCACGCACACACACACCCACAGAGGCACGCACACACACAGAGGCACACACACACACACAGAGGCACGCACACACACAGAGGCATGCACACACACACCCACAGAGGCACACACACAAACGTGCACACACACACACAGAGGCACTCACGCACACACAGAGGCACACACACACACTCAGAGGCACACACACGCTGTTATGTATTTGTGCTGGATTCGGACTCAGAATAAAACTCGGAACAAGTATTTAAACGTGCTGTTGTCATGTTATCGCCATCTTGAGTCTCCCCCGCGCATGCGTACAATCGCGCAAGTCATTCAATATGCATATCATATTCTTATACACAACACTCCTTCCCCTTTAACTTGGAGGCAGGTAACACAATTTCATCTTCACTGTATATGATCTTTTACACAAATCCATACTCTGTGACACCAAAACCTATGAAATTTATTTTCCAAAACTTAGCTTGTACAAGTGATTTCTTGTTGCCTACTAAATCAACTAACCTCAGTTTACAACTTTAAACCTTTGGATATATTCTTTAGTGAGAATATTCCTCTTCTCTTATGTTATGTATCATAAATGTAATGAAACTCACAAAAACAACGTGACCTGCGATCCCAGGTGCAATGTGTAAAACCACAATGTGTATATAATTGAATAATACACTGTTCTCCAAATAGTATTATGAAAATCAGCTTACAATTAGATTCATCACAACCCCATATATCAAAACCTGGAATATTACCAATGGATTTTCTTTAAATCAACTACACACATACCCATGTCTAAAGTCACATAATATCAAACAATAGACCTGTATATCGTAACTAAAATGTGTGACAAACAAAATACATGACACATCGCATTGTGTATATGTAGGTTCACTTCTAAAGAACAAAATAATCAAATCTTCTAGGTGTTCCTGTAGATCTATTAGACATGCGTCTATCTGTCTGTGTTGGATTTTTCATGTGATCTGAAATATCAGTCTCTGGTTGTGATGTTGTGTTATCACTGTGGATGAAAGGTTCGTTACTCTCTGAAGTGCTTTCAGGATCTACACCATCTGGGGTGCCTTCAGGATCTACACCTACGGTTGGAGTTGCCAGAACTATCAGTGGCTCTTCGCTTGGTTGAACCACTTCTCTTTGTTGGAAGTTGGTGTGATCGTCTCCTTTTGGCAAGTACACTCTCATTTGATCAACATGCCGACGAACGACTCTTCCCTCACTCAACTTTACATTGTACAGGACTTCACTGATGACTTCTGCTATCATTACGTAAAGCCAAGTGGGATCTGATGTAAAGTTCTTGATGATCATTCACATCAAAGACTCGCTTCTTGCTTCCTCGACCTGCTGCCTGTTTCATTGAGACTTGCTTCCTTCGAACAGTTTTGCTGAGATCGGGTCGCAGACTGTCAAGTTTAGTGCGGATCTTTCGTCTGAACATCAGTACACTGGGTGACTTTCAGTCGTTCCTTGAGGTACCGACTCGGTACGTCAGCAAGAACTTCTGTATCTTTAGTTCCAGGTCTGATCCTTTTCCTTTCTTCACACCTGCTTTCACTGTCTGTACCCCTCTTTCTGCTAGTCCGTTGCTGGACGGGTGCATGGGTGATGTTTGAATGTGGCAGATGTTGTTGCTGCTGAGGAGCTTGGCAAATTCTTCAGACACAAACTGCGTACCGTTGTCTGTGACCACCGTTTCTGGTAATCCATGAGTTGCAAACAACCGCCTCAGGGCAATCACTGTTGCTGCTGCTGTTACGTGTTTGACCCGAATGGCTTCAATCTATTTGCTGTGAGCATCGACCACAATCAGCACATTCTCATTGTCGAGGCTGGCAAAGTCACAGTGAATTCTACTCCACGGTCTCTCAGGGAACTCCCATGGATGGATTGGGGCTGCAACAGGACTCTGCTGACTCTGCTGACAGCTTGGACAACTTCTCACTTGTTGTTCCAACTCTTTGTTGATTCCTGGCCACCAGACGTATGATCTTGCCAATGCCTTCATTTTCAGAATGCCAGGGTGCGTGCTATGAAGTTCTTCAAGGATTCTAGTCCTTATCTCCAGATTATCTGGGATGATCACTCGTGGTCCCCACAGGATTATGTCATCCTTCAGTGACAGCTCTTCTTTCTTGCTGGCAAAGTGCTTTACTTCTTCTGGAAGTTTCCTTGCCCTTGGCCACCCTTCCATGATGTGGTTCTTCACCTTGGAGAGAACTCTGTCCTTCTTGGTGGCTCTCTTCATTTCCTGTGCATCAACAGGGCGTGTGTCCAGATCGGCGAGCATGTTGATGCGTGTCTCTGGTGCTTCATCAAGCTCTTCATGGATCGGCAAGCGCGACAACGCATCTGCATTCTGGTGTTTCTTGCCTTCTCGATGGACTATCTTGTAACTGTAGGCAGGCAGGATCATATGCCATCTTGCTACGCGAGAAGAGGCCATCGGGCTGGCCGGCTTGTGGTCTCCAAAGAGTCCCATCAGAGGCTTGTGATCAGTCACAATGGTGAAAGACCTTCCATGTAACTGCTTGTGGAACTTCTTCAGTCCGAAGATTATGGATAAACCCTCCTTTTCATATTGTGCGTTCACTTCGCTGGGCTTGAGTACAATCGCGTACAATCACGCAAGTCATTCAATATGCATATCATATTCATATATACAACACACATGCACAGAAGCACACGCACACACAAAGGGGTGCACACAGAGGCACACGCACACACAGAGGGGCGCACACAGAAGCACGCACATCGAGGCACGCACACACACTCAGGTGCGCACACAGAGGGACCAGTGATGGAAATGGGGGGGTACGCGGGGGGACGGTGTTCCCCTCGTTTTCAATTTCCAGTTTGGGTTTAATGAGTACTGTCTCTCTGCTCTTTGCAACATCTTGGAGAATTCCCTCAATTGGATACACACCACCCAGGGCCGCCAGCCAATCAGACACGGCCGCCCCCACCTGGGGTTCCGAGGTCACCCACCCCCCGTGGCCAATCGGAAAACGGGCCACCGCCGATTGGCCGGCCGGAGCCAGCGGGAGTTGTAGTTCCACTGCGGGGCGGACTGGGCTCACCAGGGCGTGCACGCAGGGCAGAGTCCCTGGGAGGAGAGGTGTCCATCAAAGTAACGTGGGGCTACCACCGCCGACCTCCACCGCCTCCCAGGGGCCACCACCGCTGGCTCACTAGGCCTACCTGAGGCTTCCACCGCCGCCGACCTCCACCGCCTCCCCGGGGCCGCTGCCGCCAACGTCCAAGGCCTCTTCACCGCCGCTGCCACCGACCTTCCAGACCTCTTCGCCGCCGCTGCCGCCGATGTCCTCCCCCGCCATCCTCTGACCGGGCCGATCGCCACTTACCCGGGCTCCAGGTCCCCGCGGGCCTCCCCCAGCGACCGTGTCGATCCACACCGCTCCACCGCCCAGCAGCAGGTCGCAGCCGTCGCTGTACCCGGCCCCCGGGACCAACAACAGGTTGCATCTCCACCCGGCTCACAGACACCGCGCTGGGCCCACAGCCCCCACCAGGCAGAGCCCCTCAGCACTGCTGGGTCCTACTGCCCACCCCCCACTACAGGGAACCGCAGCAAGGTTTCCACGTGGTCTCCCCCTTCCCCCTCTAGCCAGGCGACCCTAACTACTCACCACATCGGTCCTCATGCCCCCCTCTGCTCTGTCAACCCACCACCCCCTCACCATACATCGCCTCCACCTCCGTCTGCTCCCCTGCCTTCATCCGACCCCAACCCCCACCATTGCCGGATGTTCACCATCCCCCCTGACCTCCCCCTTTCAGACACCGAACAGTCTGTCCTCAGCAGAGGCCTCACCTTTGTTCCCCTCCGCCCCCACATCAACGAGTTCCGCGTCCGCCATGATGTGGAGCTCTTCTTCCGACCCATTGTCTCTGCCTGCTCATGCCCCACCAAACTTATCTCTACCTACCTCGACTCCATCCTATTCCCCCTGGTCAAATCCCTCCCCAACAGTGAAATGCTTTGGTTTGAATACAATCTGGCAGTACCGACCAGTCTTAGCTACTGTCTACCTACTGGCCGAGCACTTCAACTCCCCCTCCCATTCCCATTCCCAGTCTGACCTTCTGTCATGGGCCTCCTCCAGTGCCATAGTGAGGCCCACCGGAAAATGGAGGAACAGCACCTCATTTTTCGCTTGGGCAGCTTGCAGCCCAGTGATATGAACATTGACTTCTCCAACTTTAGATAGTTCCTCTGTCCCTCTCTTCCCCTCCCCCTTCCCAGTTCTCCCTCTATCTTCCTGTCCCCACCTATATCGTTCCTTTGTCCCGCCCCCTGACATCAGTCTGAAGGGTCTCGACCCAAAATGTCACCCATTCCTTCTCTCCTGAGATGCTGCCTGACCTGCTCTAGAGAGAGACAGAGAGAGGGAGAGAGAGACAGAGAGAGAGAGAGAGAAAGAGAGAGAGACAGAGAGAGAGACAGAGACAGACAGAGAGAGAGAGAGACAGAGAGAGAGAGACAGAGAGAGACAGAGAGAGACAGAGAGAGAGAGAGAGAGAGGGAGAGAGACAGAGGGAGAGAGACAGAGGGAGAGAGACAGAGGGAGAGAGACAGAGGGGGAAGAGACAGAGGGGGAGAGACAGAGAGGGAGAGAGAGAGACAGAGAGAGAGACAAAGAGAGACAAAGAGAGACAAATGAGATAAAAATTGCATCCCACTTATATTTTGCTATGGGAAAATGAAAATAAATGGTTTGTGTATACCAAGTACACTAAAAAGCCTAATGGGAGCATTACTCCAGCTTCAACTGATAAAGCAGGAAAAAAAAGTGATAGACCACAAGATTAAAGTCTGCTAACAGTGATATACGGCATCATATTTATGGACAGCATCAATTCACACTGTGCAATCTCCACAAGTCGATGTATTAAAAATTATTTGTCTCATTGCCTGGTCCACTAGGATAGACAATACCTGAAGTTACTCTCCAAACAAAAGCTACAATATGGAAGCAAAAAGCATGATGACTGCCACTCGAGCACCAACAAGTTACACCTACATTACTACATGAAACACATTGATATCTGTATATTTGTACTGAAGCTAGGTAGAGTTGCTGCTTTACAGCGAATGCAGCGCCGGAGACTCAGGTTCGATCCTGACTACGGGTGCTGCACTGTAAGGAGTTTGTACGTTCTCCCCGTGACCTGCGTGGGTTTTCTCCGAGATCTTCGGTTTCCTCCCACACTCCAAAGACGTACAGGTATGTAGGTTAATTGGCTGGGTAAATGTAAAAATTGTCCCTAGTGGGTGTAGGATAGTGTTAATGTACGGGGATCACTGGGCGGCACGGACTTGGTGGGCCGAAAAGGCCTGTTTCCGGCTGTATATATATGATATGATATGATAAGACTGAGACGCACAGTTATGCTGATCTACAGCAGTGAAGGTTCAGTGGGGAACCTCAAAGTCTTCAAAGGATTTCCACAGAGAAGGCAAAACATATTCATTGTTTATGAGACCAGTAACCAGAGGACTCAGAGTTACAGTAAGTGGCAAATTGAACCTGAGGAGTTGCAAGAATTTTACTTATTTTCCAAACGCAGCTAGTTATGATGTGGAATGCACTGACTGAAAAGATGTTGGAAGCAGGTTCTACGAACAGGAACCTGGATAAATGCCTGAGGGTGGGTGGCGAAAAGGCAGCAGAATTAATTGGATCACTCTTTCTGACAGGAGATACTGGCGGAGTGCCTGCGTGGCCTCAGTCTGTGCAGATCATCCCACGATCCATGGGCTGGCACAACCTGCAACATATGCTCACGTTTACAGGGACGTCTTAACACATTAAACAGTCCACTCTTCAGCGGCCCCTGCTAAAGTCACACACAAACATGGAACAGTACCGCACAGGAACAGGCCCTTCAGCCCACAATGTCAGTGCCAAACATGCTGTCAAGATAAGCTAATCTCATCTGCCCGCATGTTATCCATACCCCTCCATTATGCATGTCCATGTGTCCATCTAAAAGCCTCTTAAATACCAACATCATATCTGCCTCTGACTCCACCATCACCCCTGGCAGCACATTCCAGGCACTCACCAAAGGTTGCCCTACATATATCCAATAGACATTATCCATCTCTACTTAAAGCAGTGCTCTCTAGTTTTTGACCTTTCCACCCTGCAAAAAAGGTTCTGACTCTCTACCCTGTCTATGCCTCTCAGATTAAAACCACAAAACAAGGCTTTGTTAACGGCAAGCAAAATGAGAACCCTCAGGCACTCATACTTGTGTCTAGACTTGGACGATTATACAAAATTCTCCTTATTAGGCGAGAGCGGGAAAGTTTAATGGAGATGTGCTGGGCAATATTTTGTTTAAACACAGAGGGCGGTGGGGGCCTGGAACGCACTACCAGGGGTGGTGATGGTGGCAGATATGACAGTGGCGTTTAAGAGGCTTTTGGATAGGCACATGGAAGTGCAGGGAATATAGAGGGATATTGATCATGCACAGGCAGATAGGTCTAACTTGGCATCATGTTCAGCACAAACGTTGTGGGCCAATTCCTGTGCTGTACTCTTCTATGTTGAATGTTGTGAGGTAAATACAAATTGCTGTCTGTTGCTTAGACAGCTTGGAGTCAATGTTGGAGAACTAAGGAGTTATTAGTATGAGTGGGAGAGAGTTATTGAGAGTTGTAGTTACTAGGATTAGTCAGAGGAACAGGAAGCTGCCACAATTTCCAAAATTTGGCCGGACAAATGGTCACTTCGGTATTGGCGAATAAAAATCCTAAGACGTGCAGGTGTGTAGGTTAATTAACTCTGTAAATTGCCACTGGTGTGTAGGAAGTGGTTGCCAAAGTGGGAGAACATAGAACTCGTGTGACGGGCTGAAGGGTCTGTTTCCCTGCTGCATCTTTCAATCAATCAATCAATTCAATCAAGAACTGAAACAAATGGTGGGAAGAAGGGTCCCGACCCGAAACGTCACCCATTCTTTCTCCAAAGATGCTGCCCAAGTTACTTTATGTCTATCTTCGAAACAAATGGCAAGCTGTGATGTGACACTGCTGATTGTCCCCTGATGTATGTGCATCGGATACTTGAACACAGTGAGCACACAGCTTGGAAGGGAATGCCTGCAAGGTATGGCCGGGCCATTGCAGCACTATTACAGATTACCTTAAACACGAGGAGTTGAATGTATTGCAACGCAGATGACAAAATTCCAAATAAAGCATTCATCACCATTAAAAACACATTGCGTTTCATCTATCATTCCACTTTTCCAATCTCAAATCATTACTTCAATTCATCTCTTAATGGGTGGAACATCATTCTGGCAAAAATCATCAGAGGCCCAATATTTCATTCATTGAAGAAGAGTAGGAAAGCAACCCTGAATATGTTTCCACGCAACATCGATCATGTTCAATCAGAGAATGATGGGAACTGCTCGGGGAAAATACACTAAGGTCCTTCTAGCTCCACCGACACAGGAGTCTGTTAATACATTGATAATAGAATCACCGTCTAATACGAGAATCCCTTTCAATTTGGAGCTGGCCCTGGTTTGTGGTGAGGGAATCTCAGGAGGGTCGGGGGTGAGCAGCTTTGGTTCACAATCACCTCCTGCTCAAATGTCGACTTGCGGCATGTTACTACAACCCAATTTCCTTACTATGCTCTAGTGCAAAGTGCTCACACTCTAACTTTAGTTCATAGTTTAGTTTCATAAATTCATAACTTCGAGGAACAGAATTAGGCCATTCAGTCCATCAGGCCTACGCCGTACATTCAATGCTGATCTATCTTTCCCTCTCAACCCCATTCTTCTTGCCTTCTCCCCATAACCCCTGACACTTACGAAACAAGAATCTGTCAATCTCCACCTTAAAAATATCCATTGACTTGACTTGCACAAGGTGGATCTTCTTGCATGACATATTAACCATATATTATATTTGGACTGCAGAGAACACAAGGAAGATTTACATTTATACAACCCCACCCACAACCACGGGGAATCCTAAAACCCATAACAATGAAGGGTTTGTTTAGAGTGGAGTAGTTTCTTGTGAATCATAGGGTCACACAGTACAGAAACAGGCCCTTCGGTCCACCATGTCCATGCTGACCATCGGACTTATCGCTTCTAATCCCAGTAGCTGCGTTTGGGCCAGAGCCTTCAATGCATTGGTGATTCAAAATACTTCTTAAATGTTGATAGGCTACCTGCCTCCATCCTCTCCTCATACAGTGCATTCCACATTCCAGCTACTCGCAGAGTGAAAATATCCCCCTCAGGTTCTCCGACCATTCTCACTATACCCAAGTCCCCTAGATTTAGACACTCCTATGAACATTTTTTTTCTGATAATCGACCCAATGTATTCCCCTCATAATTTTGCACTCCTTTATCAGATTATCTTTCAGTCTTTTCTAATTCATGGAAAACAAACCGAGCCGATGCAGTCTCCCCTCGGAACTGAAATGCTCCCATCCAGGCTACTCAGTGTCTGAAGAAGGGTCTCGAGCGAAATGTCAACTGTCCATTCCCTCCACGGATGTTGTCTGACCCGCTACGCTCCTCCAACACTTTGTTTTTTGCTCCGGATTCCAGCATCTGCAGTCTCTTGTGTTTCTGTCCTGGCGAATTTCCTCTGCACTCTCTCTCCAGCACGAGGACATCCTTCTTCAGTGTACCGAGCAGAACTGCACGCAATACTCTAGGTCTGGTCTAGTCAATGTCTTGTAAAGAAGATAGACACAAAAGGTTGGAGTAACTCAGCGGGACAGACAGCATCTCTGGAGAAAAGGAATAGGTGACGTTTCGGGTCGAGACCCTTCTTCAGATACAAGAAGACTCAAGAAGACTGAAGGTGGCTCGATCCAAAGCGTCACCTATTCCTTTTTTCCCAGAGATGCTATCTGACCTGCTGAATTACTCCAGCATTTTGCGTCTATATTCGGTTTAATCTGCAGTTCCTTCCTACACAATGCTTTATAAAGTTGTAGTAAGACATCCTTGTTCTTATATTCCATATGACTGATGCAACGTAAGAAGCACAGCAACGTCAGGCACAACACACTCCCACAAGCTGCGCTGCACGAATTAGCAATGTTCAATGATGTTGTCGAGCAATAAACACCATGGATTGCTAAAATAAAAACAGAAAAGGCTGGGAACATTCAGCAGGTCAGGCAGCAGCTGAGGAGAAAGAAACAGTTAACATCTCAGGTCAAAGCCCTTTCCTTAAGAAGCACACTGCTCAGAGATGGAAGGCTGCATGGAATGGACATATTGTTGCAAGTACATAGCAAGATAAACTTTTCTGTCTTTCTCACCAGATGCAGTCTAACCTGCTGAGTGTTTCCAGCAATTACGTTTTATTTCAGATTCTCAGCATCTGCAGTTATTTAAAAAAATATTTTCAACTAGGTGGAGCTCCATTTTATCTCATGTGAAATGTTGAGATCTATTGCTGCCACTTGAGTGGACAGACTTAGCAGTCTGACGAAGGGTCTCTACCCGAAATGTCACCTATTCCTTTCCTCCAGAGATGCTGCCTGGCCCGCTGAGTTACTCTAGCATTTTGTACCTATCTTCGGTGAAAACCAGCATCTGCAGTTCCTTTCTTGACATAGTCCTAGTTTGACAACAGCCTAAAGACAGCCATATTCCACTCCCTCAGTACCACACAGAACATCAGCCTAGATTATGTGTTGGTCTTATGAACTTAACTCGCAACCTCCTGACTCAAAAGGAAGAGAGATCAATGTTGAGGAACAGCCTCCACAGCAGCTAATGGGACTACATTCCCTCGCGACTCCTGATTAACTGTGTGCTACGTAAAGCCACTGCCACCAAGCCAAGAGTATTCATGTGTTATAATGAACAACCCATTCTTGGGAAAACTCCAAGCCCCACAATAAATCTCGGGTTTACAATCCTGGCAAACCATCCATGCTCTGATTTTGTGATCTCTCAATTCTATAGAGAAATGTTAAGAGTATTTAATAGGGATAGAAATCAATATGTCTGTCATCTACTTTTCAGACTGTAATAAGGAACAAGATATAAATTTGCAGCAGGTGACATGTACCGATCCGTGCGAGCACTGGTCTCACTTTTACTATGTGGAGCCTTTTTCTCTTCATTGAAATGGTTCAAGCCAATTCTGGAAGCAGGCATTAGGTGTCTTCCCTGAATTAGTGGAGGTGCATCTGTTGAAGGACCTCTTGTTTGCTGCGCATAAGTAATAGGAGCAGAACGAGGCCATTCGGCCCATCGAGTCTACTCCATCATTCAATCATGGCTGATCTATCTCTCCCTCTCAACCCCATTCTCCTGCATTCTCCCCACAACCCCTGACACCCTTACTAATTACGAATCTTCAATCTCCACCTTCAATATATCCACTGACTTGGCCTCCACAGCCGTCTGTGGCAATGAATTCCACAGATTCACCACACTCTGTAAATAAATTCCTCCTTATCTTACTAAAGGTACGTCCTTTTATTCTGAGGCTGTGCCCTCTGGTCCTTCCACTAGTGGAAACATCCTCTCCACACCCACTCTATCCAGGCTTTTCACCAGTCGGCAAGTTTCAATGAGGCCCCCCCCCCCCCACTGCCGCTGTGCTCGCTGGTCCAGTTCAGAATGCCTCAGACAACAAAAACAAAGGTTCCGCATTTTTCGCTCTTATTTTGGATCAGTAATAAAGAATGCAGCATGGTGGCCCAGCAGTAGAGTTGATGCCTCACAGCGCCAGAGACCGGCTTCGATCCTAACTATGGGTGCTGTCTGAACGGAGTTTGCACGCTCTCCCCGTGACCACCTGGGTTTTCCGTGGATACTCCGGTTTCCTCCCACATTCCAAAGACGTGCAGGTTTGTAGGTTAATTGGCTTTTGCAAATTGTCCCCAGTGTGTAGGATAGAACTAGTGAGCGGGTGATTCCTAATCAGCATGGATGGTGAACTGAAGGGCCTGTTTCTATATTGTATCACTAAACAACTCTAATAAACAACTATAGTAAACAACGCTAGTAAAAGTTTTTTTTTGTCATTGTCGTTGTTAAATGTACGTTTTGTTTTATTTTTAATTCTGTGTATGTAGGGGGGTGGTGGGGGGGTTGGGGGAAACCTTTTTTCAAATCTCCTCCTCAACGGAGATGCGACCTTTACCGTGTCGTATCTCCGTTCGCGCTACGGCCTAACATCGTGGAGTCGGCGGCCTCCAGCTGGGATCGACCTCAAAGACTCCGGTCGCAGGGCCTGGACTTACCATCTCGGAGGCTTCAGCCGTGGGCCCTGCAGACCGCAACATCGGGAGTTCGCAGGTCCCTGGCTGGCGACCGGCTTTCGGGAGCTCCAGCCGTAGCAGCTTCGACCGCCCCGAAGCGCGAGGTACGATCAACCCGCTCGCAGGCCCTTCATCGCCCTGCGTGGCCTGGCCGCAGCACTTTCCATCGCCCGGTGGGGGCTCAGGACTTTCCATCGCCCAGTGGGGGCTCAGGACTTTCATCGGCCTGCTCGGCTCGGCCCTGGGACTTTCCATCGCCCGGTGGGGGCTCAGGACTTTCATCGGCCTGCTCGGCTCGGCTCGGCCCTGGGACTTTCCATCGCCCGGTGGGGGCTTCAAAAAGTTGGGAGCCTCGATCACCTCGTGGCACCACGGGAGAAGAATGAGGAGGAGATAAGACTTTGCCTTCCATCACAGTGAGGGTGTGCCTAGAGCAATCACTATGATGGCTGTTTGTGTAAAAAATTATATCTGTGTGTCTTGTGTTTTTTTAATGTCTACTGCCGGACCCTGACGTGAGAGGACGCTGGCGTTGTGTATTCGCCGCTTTTCCGTCAGGATAGTTTGTCTGTTTGTTTCTATGTTAATTGTTTTTGTAAAGCGCTTTGAGCTTGTGATAAGGCGCTATATAAAATAAATGGATTATTATTATTATTATTATTAAACAACGCTAATAAACATTCCCATTCCCTTCCAACTTCTTCTAGAGCCCCTTTTCGGCCACTGCACAGCTTCCTACTGTTATAACTGGTGCCCTCTGACATGGCCCCCACCAATGTTGCAAGGGAGACCCTTCTGACTACTTCACCCACGTTTGCCTGATGCAGTCCCCGTCCGCTCGATTCTCAGCTGCCCTAGACACGTACCCATCACTACTCCTTAAGGCTCTTGGTGGATCTTCCTTTTATCCTCCAAGATGGAGCTTCCGAATCAAGCACATGCTCCAACTAAACATCCTTCTCGGTAACCCAAACGTGAACAATACTTTTAAAAGCTTGACTCTACCACCCTCCAGCCTTCCCCTCAGCCCTGAGATCTCTACAGGCATTGTGTCGGCACAAATGACGTCGGGTAGAAGAGGAAAGAAATTCTGCAGCGTGACTTTAGAGAGCTCGGAAGAAGGCTGAAAAGCAGGACCTCCAGGGTGGTTATCCCCGCATTGCTTCCAGTTCCTCGTGCTGGTGAGGGCAGGAACAGGGAGATACGGGATCTAAATGTGTGGCTGAGGAGCTGGTGCAGGGGGCAGGGATTTAGATTCTTAGACCACTGGGATCTGTTTTGGCGTAAGGGTGAATTGTACAAAAGGGACGGGTTGCACCTTAACAGGCGGGGGACCAGCATTCTGGCAGGCTACATGGGTGAGTCTAAACTAAGTAGTGGGGGGGAAGGGGGGGAGGGACAAATTGGAAAGGGATGGAGTTAAAGGGAAAGAAAGTATAGGAAAAGTTAAGAAAGACACCAAATTTAATGGGACAGAGAGCTCACAAAGGGAAAGGAGAGTATGGCCAAGTGAAATAGGAATTGATGTGAAAGGTGAGGTGAGTATTGGATTAAACGTATTATATATGAATGCGCGAAGTATAAGAAGTAAAGTGGATGAGCTTGAGGCTCAGTTAGAGATTGATAGAAATGACTGTGGGGATTACAGAGACGTGGCTGCAGGAGGATCGGCACTGGGAACTGAATATTCAGGGTTATACTTCCTATAGAAAGGACAGGCAGGTGGTCTGAGGAGGTGGGGTAGCTCTGTTGGTGAGGGATGAAATTCAGTCCCTTGCGAGGGGTGACATAGACTGACGATGTAGAGTCACGGTGGATAGAGTTGAGGAATTGTAAAGGTAAGAAGACATTAATGGGAGTTATCTACAGGCCCCCAAACAGTAGCCCGGATGTAGGGTGTAAGTTACAGCAGGAGTTAAAACTGGCAATTAACAAAATTAATGCCATTGTGGTTATGGTGGATTTCAATATGCAGGTAGACTGGGAAAATCAGGTTGGTTCTGGACCCCAAGAAAGGGAGTTTGTAGAGTGCCTCTGAGATGGATTCTTAGAGCAACTTGTACTGGAGCCTACCAGAGAAAAGGCAATTCTGGATTTAGTGTTGTCCAATGAACCAGATTTAATAAGGGAACTCAAGGTAAAGGAACCGCCAGGAGGTAGTGACCATGATATGATAAGTTTTAATCTGCAATTTGAGAAGGGAGACGGTTAATTCAGAAGTGTCATTGTTGCAGTTGAAAAAAGGGGACTATGAAGGCATGAGAGAGGAGCGGGCCAAGGTCGACTGGAAAAGGATCCTAGCAGGAATGATGGTGGAACAGCAATGGCAGGAATTTCTGAACATAATCCAGAAGATGCAGGATAATTTCATTCCAAAGAGGAAGAAAGATTCTAAGGGGAGTAAGTGGCAACCGTGGCTGACAAGGGAAGTTAGGGATGGAATAAAACTAAAAGAAAATGTGTATAACATAGCAAAGAGTAGCGGGAAGCCAGAGGATTGGGGAACTTGTAAAGGACACCAGAAGGTAACAAAAACGGCTATACAGTGTGAAAAGATGAGGTACGCGGATAAGCTGGCCAAGAATATAAAGAAGGACAGTAAAAGCTTCTTTAGGTATGTTAAGAGAAAAAGATTAGTAAAGACAAATGTGGGTCCCTTGAAGGCAGAAACAGGTGAAATTATTATGGGGAACAGGGAAATGGCAGAAGAGTTGAACAGGTACTTTGGTTCTGTCTTCACTAAGGAAGACACAAACAATCTCCCAGATGTACTAGAGGACAGGGGATCTAGGGAGACAGAGGAACTGAAATAAATTTTCATTAGGTGAGAAAGAGTATTGGGTAGACTGATGGGACTGAAGGCTGATAAATCCCCAGGGCCTGATGGTCTGCATCCCAGGGTACTCAAGGAGGTGGCTCTAGAAATCATGGATGCATTGGTGATCATTTTCCAATGTTCTATAGATTCAGGATCCATTCCTGTGGATTGGAGGGTAGCTAACGTTATCTCACTTTTCAAGAAAAGAGCGAGAGAGAAAATGGGGAATTATAGACCAGTTAGCCTGATATCGGTGGTGGGGAAGATGCTGGAGTCAATTGAAGAAGTAATAACGGCGCATTTGGATAGCAGTAAAAGGATTGGTCCAAGTCAGCATGGATATATGAAGGGGAAATCCTGCTTGACTAATCTTCTGGAATTTCTTGAGGATGTGACAAGTAAAATGGATGAAGGAGAGTCAGTAGATATCGTGTATCTGGATTTTCAGAAAGCCTTTGTTAAGGTCACACACAGGAGATTAGCGGGCAAAATCAGAGCACATGGATTTAGGGGTAGGGGTATTGACATGGATAGAGAATTGGTTGGCAGACAGGAAACAAAGAGTAGGAATAAACGGGTCCCTGTCAGAATGGCAGGCAGTGGCGAGTGGAGTGCCGCAAGGCTCGGTGCTGGGGCCGCAACTATTTACAATATATATTAATGATTTAGATGATGGGATTAAAAGTAACACTAGCAAACTTGCAGATGACACAAAGCTGGGTGGCAGTGTGAACAAACAAATACCCTCTCTTTTTCCACCCCATCAATACCTCTAATCATCCTCGTCAAATCAAGTGGCCCGACACCTCTTCCACTCTCAGCCTCATCTACGTACATAGAGCAGAGAAAGGTACAGCACAGGAACAGGCCCTTCAGCCCACAATCTGTGCCAGTCATGATGCCAAGACAAACTAATCCCATCTGCCTGCACGTGATCCAGGAGACGTCCATTCCCTGCGTTTCCATGTGCCCATCTAAAAGCCTCTTAAACACCATTATCTTAGCTGCCTCCACCAGCTTCCCTGACAGCACTTTGCAGGCACCCACTACTCGCTGGGTAAATAACTTACCCCATCTCCTGCAAACTTTGCCCCCTTCACCTTAAAGCTATTTCCTCTGGTCTTTGACATTCCCACCCTGGGAAAAAGATTCTGACCGCCTGCCCTAAATGGTGGAGTGGTTGACGTAACTGGTCATCAATTAGCCCTGGTGTTATTGCAGTAAATCTACAGCCCTTTGCTGCAAGGGAATGCATCGTTCCCGAGGTACAGTGGCTATAATTGAGCGCATAGCTCTCTATGACATCCAACAGAGCTTTATACACCACCAACCCCCTTGAGATTAAAGTCCACAAACGGTTACCTTGTTAAATTATTTTCATCCCTCTGCCCTTGCTATGCAGATTAAATGTTTACCAAAATACACACAGGATAAATTGCTGTCAATGATGTAAATCTGAGTTCGTTATTTAAACAAGCATAAGACGCAATTAATTAACTGTTTCGCAAGGTAACATTCCAAGAAAACATCGAGGAGCTGCTATCCAATGATTTGGAAATCCCAACGATCCCAGTCTATCTTCCCTCTGTCCTCATTCCTTCTCGTCTGTCCTGAAATTACTCCAGCATTTTGTGTCTATCATCGGTGTACACCAGCATCGGCAGTTCCATCCTACACACTATCTTCCCTCCCTGTTCTCTCACTAAGGGCCAAAATGCATACGTAGGGGAAAGATTGAGGAGATAATAAGGCGACTACACATTCCTAGGCTGCAGTGTGAAGCTGGTTATAAAGAATTTAATTAATTCTTGCTGAGCAGAGACAGACAACATAATTGTTTCAAATATGGGTAAAGACTCAGTTCAAACAACTTTTGCTGTCATACTTGGTGCGCAAATTTCCCTTCAGTGCACTCATTGGGGATAAAACAAACATGGTAATTTGCTGAATCAATAATAATACAATGCGCACTTCCCCTTCTGTAATTCATCAGCTGGGAACATTTACAAGGAAGTGTTATTCCTTATAATACGTGCATGTTATCTGCTGCCTGCCTACATGAAATGTGTAAATATTCTGTCAATTACAGGCAATCCTCAGTTTGGGGGGGGGACAAAAGGGTGGCACGGTGGCGCAGCAGTAGAGTTGCTGCCTTACAGCGAATGCAGCGCCAGAGACTCAGGTTCGATCCTGACCACGGGTGCTGTCTGTACGGAGTTTGTACGTTCTCCCCGTGACCTGCGTGGGTTTTCTCCGAGATCTTCTGTTTCCTCCCACACTCCAAAGACATACAGGTATGTAGGTTAATTGGCTGGGCAAATGTAAAACTTGTCCCTAGTGGGTGTAGGATAGTGTTAGTGTGTGGGGATCGCTGGGCGGCGTGGACCCGGTGGGCCGAAGGGCCTGTTTCTGCGCTGTATCTCTAAAAAAAAATCTAAAAAAATACTGCCCGTTCTCTCTCCTTGAAGTATCTCCTGAACAATCTTCCTGATGGTATTGAGGTAAGCACTGTTCAGCAGCGTTCAAAGGCAAATGGCATGCTTTGATGAAGGGTGTCCGACCTGTGGAAAAATGTTCCCATGTTGGGGGAGTCCAGAACCAGGGGTCACAGTTTAAGAATAAGCGGTAGGCCACTTAGGACTGAGATGACGAAAAACTCTTTCACCTAGAGAGTTGTGAATCTGTGGAATTCTCTGCCACGGAATGTTTTCAAGAGAGAGTTAGATAGAGCTCGTAGGAGTAACGGAATCAAGGGATACGGGGAGAAAACAGGAACGGGGTAATGATTCTGGATGATCAGCCATGATCATATTGAATGGCAGTGCTGGCTCGATGGGCCGAATGGCCCACTCCTGCACCTATTTTCTATGTTTCTAAAACTTTAACACCAATTCACTCCCCTAAGAGGCTGGCTGATTTGCAAAGGATTCCGACCATTTTCTGTTTTTATTACAGGTCTTATCTTTTATTACGGGTGTTATTTTTAAGGCAAATGATACAATGGCCTTTAGAGTCATAGAGTCATACAGCATGGAAACCGGCCCTTTGACCAAACCTGTCTATGCCGACCAAGTGTCCATCTAAGCTTGTTCATTTCCCCATGTTTGACCATATCCCTCTAAACCTTAATTGCAAGTGAATTTGAGTGCAAGAGTAAAAAAGAAATCTCAGCAATTATATGACTATATTCATAAGGTAAGACTCATGCACCTGGGATATTGTCTAGGATAGGCATGCAAGTGAGGGAGTGCAGTGAAGGTTCATCTGATCGATTACTTAGGTGCCCGGGGAGCAGTGAACAGATTTGGTCTTCACTTTCATAATTTAGAAGAATGCGAGGTGACCTTCACTAAGTTCTCACAAGGCTTTGACTGGGGAGAAGCGAGGTTGAAATTTCTCTTGGTGGAGGTGTCCTGAATCAAGGGTTACAAATCTCAGAGAAAGGGATTGGCCTTTCAGGACAGAGATGAAAAGTGTACATTCAAGATGGAAATGGGTGGCCTTTTGGATGTTAGTGCAGGAAAGTGGTCCAAGATTGGCCATTATCTAACAAAGTGGTGAATGCCAAGTCCTGCTTTTAAGGGAGTGGAGATGCTGGATTTGTTCTCCATGGAGCAAGGATCAAGAAACATGCAAGACCATGATGGGTTTTGGCAGGATAACAAGAGCGACACTACTCCCATTAGTGGAAAGAACAGGAGACACAGGTAGGCAAAAGGCAATATGGCAATATTCTCTCCCGAGAAGCTGCCTGTCCCGCTGATGTTACTCCAGCTTTTCTTGTCTATCTATGGAGGATTATATAAAGCACAGACTCCAGCCTGAAACATGTAGGAAGGAACTGCAGATGCTGGCTGACTTGACCCTTTCCCTGCTGTGTTTTGCACCAGGGCGCTATGTATAGATGGGAGAAGGGGTGTGCCAACTCAGAACCCAGATTAGAATTACTGGACCATATTCGCATATAGAGGATCAAATTTCCATCATGCACATAAGGTTTATGATATGCAAATTCCCCACTTCATATACCCTAACCGCAGAATGTATCAGTCTTGCTCTAGGTTAATTGACACGGAATTACCGTACAACTCAAGTGAAATGTGCTAATTCCTCTTGACAGAGTTATTCAAAGATGAAGTCAGACACAAACATTACAACTGTACTCATTTTAATCAACTGTGTTAATACAATTAACATTCCGAGAGGAGAAAACATCAATATGACAGCCTTTCTGTTAGAGCCTCAGCTTGCAGAAGCATTTTGTTTCCAGCAGGCAATTAGTTTACTGCCAGCAAGAAGATGCACAGTTAGTATTTAGATTACAGTTGGCATTAATTTTTGAAATGAAGTTGATCATGAAATCAACATAGCAGTTAAACAGTGCAAAGGCAAAACTTACCTATTTGTGCTTCTGAATTTGCGTGATCTTTACGTAGATCAATCCCATGTTGATCAAAAACGGCAGCATGGAAACAGGCCTTTTGGCCCACGCCAACCATCAATGACCCATTCTCGCTAGTTCTATGTTATCCGACTTTAGCATCCGCTCGCTACACACATGCGGCAATTTAAGAGGCCAATTAACCTGCAAACCTGCTCATCATTGCGGTGTGGGAGGCAACTGGAGCAGCTGGGGGAAACCCACGCGGTTACAGGGAGAGCATGCAAACTCCACACGGACAGCACCAATGGTCAGGATCAAACCCGGGTCTCTGGTGCAGTGAGGTAGCAGCTCTATCGGCTGCGTCACCCACTACGTGATGGTTGATTGATTGATTGATCGAAAGATACAGCATTGAAACAGGCCATTTGGTCCATCAAGTCTATATGCTGGTTCTCTGCTGGTTGACTCCCTCCTGGGGACATTCACTGTTACCATTGGTGGTCGCCTCCTTCCTTTCCCCTTGCCTCAAGCGACCAGAAATCCAGCCATCACAGGCACAAATTCCCCACACCACTTGCAGGCATGAGGTTTATGACATGAAAATGCACTTGTTTCTGTTGCCTTGTCCAATTTCAGCCTCATAAGCTTGTCTCGTTAACTCACGCTCACCCTGCCTGAAAAATCCAAGTGTCTTCTCGTTAAATTTAATCTTTTTGCCACTGCTGGCCATGCCCTCTGCTCTAGAATTTCCTCCATAAAACCTCTCCAGCATTCTCTAATAATTCCCTGGTTGGTTTGTTTGACAACTGTAACGTACATTTAGAGTAGGTAACAAGCAAAATAATCAAAGGGCAAATGATGGGCATGTGAGAGAAAGCAAGTGGCAGTGGGAAAATAAGGAGACGAGGATTGGGATTGATGGAGTTTCTCTGCTGGGAGTTGGCAAAGACCCAAAGACATTGCCTCCATCTGTGATGTAATAAATATGTAAAGATGCTTGTTAAAACGTTCTCGCTGGACCAAGCTTGCGGCTGTTTCACCTAATAAATTATTTTATGGCTTAGTGTCAATTTTTATCTTCTGTGCTCCAGAGATATCACCAGCAGCACTTTTTTTTTTATCACTAAAAGAAGGATATGTGCAAATTGGTGCAGTTTTGGTTTACTCTGGCCTGAACTGGCAGTAAGCCAAAGCCGAATCTGCAGGTTATTGAACTATGCAGGTAAACAATGGCCTTTCTTACACCGAAATCCCAAAGACATGCAAGTTGGTAGAGTAATTTAGTTTGTACATTTGTTGTCACATGTACCGACGTACAGTGAACAGCTTTTGTTACGTGCTATCCAGTCAGTGGGAAGATTGTACGTGATCACAAATCCAAAATCCAAAAATCCAAAATAGCTTTATTTGTCATTCCTTACGGAACGAGATTACTTAGCCAGCAGTACAAAAACACAAGACACAACCCCAACACAAACATCCATCACAGTGACTCCAAACACCCCCTCACTGTGATGGAGGCCAAAAACTTCCCTTCTCGCTTCCCCCATGCCCCTCCCACGTACAGACAACTCGACCCCTAACGAGGCGTCCGACCCACACAGCCCCCGCAAGGAGATGGAAAGTCCAAGCGGCCGAGCCGCACCGGGCGATGGAAAGTCCCGCGGCTGAGCCGCACCGGGCACTGTTCAGTCCCATGGCCGAGCCGCACCGGGCGATGGAAGGCCCTGCGGCCGAGCCGCACCAGGCGATGGAAGGCCCCGCGGCCGCACCGGGCGATGGAAGGCCCCGCGGCCGAGCCGCACCGGGCGCTGTTCAGTCCCGCGGCCGAGCCGCACCGGGCGATGGAAGGCCCCGTGGCCGAGCCGCACCGGGCGATGGAAGGCCCCGCGGCCGTACCGGGTGCTGTTCAGTCCCGCGGCCGAGCCGCACCGGGCGATGGAAGGCCCCGTGGCCGAGCCGCACCGGGCGATGGAAGGCCCCGCGGCCGTACCGGGTGCTGTTCAGTCCCGCGGCCGAGCCGCACCGGGCGATGGAAGGCCCCGTGGCCGAGCCGCACCGGGCGATGGAAGGCCCCGCGGCCGAGCCGCGCCGGGCGATGGAAGGCCCCGCGGCCGTACCGGGTGCTGTTCAGTCCCGTGGCCGAGCCGCGCCGGGCGATGGAAGACCCCGCGGCCGAGCCGCACCGGGCGCTGTTCAGTCCCGCGGCCGAGCGGTGCCGGGCGATGGAAGACCCCGCGGCCGAGCCGCACCGGGCGCTGTTCAGTCCCGTGGCCGAGCCGCACCAGGCGATGGAAGGCCCCGCGGCCGAGCCGCACCGGGCACTGTTCAGTCCCGTGGCCGAGCCGCACCGGGCGATGGAAGGCCGCGCGGAAGAGACCTAAAAAAGAAAGATTTCCCCCACCCCCCCCCACATACACCCCCCCCCCCCACACATACACAACCAAAACAAAACACCCCAACACCAACACACAAACAAAAAGGACAAGGGACAAAGGACAAACAGACTGCCAGCGAGCCGCAGCCAATAGTGATGAACTATCCACAGTGTACAGGTACATGAGTTTGGGTTTAGTTTGTTGTCACCTGTACCGAGGTACAGTGAAAAGCTTTTGTTGTGTGCTCCCCAGTCAGCGGAAAGACAATACATGATTACAATCAGTGGAGCGATTGTAATGTGTGATTGCAGATCCTCTTCTGTGACTAGCACACAAAGAGTCGCCTGGGTTGGGCGCCATCTTGGATTATTTGGATGATGATAAGAGAATAACGTTTAGTGCACGGTAAAGTCCAGTAAAGTCCGATTAAAGATCGTCCGAAGGTCCCCAATGAGGTAGATGGTTGCTCAGGACAGCTCTCCAGCTGATGGTAATGGGAGGAATATGCTGATCGCGGGCAACGGTATAAGTAGTGGATGTTGCAGCAGGAGGTAGAACCAGAGGTATTTAGAAACCAGTGTGGAAATGTCAAACCCAAGGCACCGACCGCTGCCCCGCTGAGATACTCCCGCATTTTGTGTCTTATCTTTGGTATCAACCAGCATCTATGGTTCCTTGCCATCACATAATATTTTGGATCAACCCCTTTCTCTTCCCATTGATGCTGCCTGACGTGCTGAGTATTTCACATTCTAGCATCTACAGTTTTGATTTTCATTTTCTTCCTTGTAAGCAGCTACTTTGTCTCGTGAAAGATTTGGTTCAGACCCTGCAAGTTAAAGAAGCTGAGCAGCTCCTCCCGGCCATCTACCCTCTCTCTCGACCGCTTCATTTCCAACTGCTACACCAACATCAACCGTCTTGACTTATCCACTACAGCCCCCCCCCCCCCCCCCCCTCCCCTCCCCCACCCACCCATCCTATCATCAACTAAACAGTGGTCCTGAGCAACCATCTACCTCATTGGAGACCTTCGGACGATCTTTAACCAGACTTTACTGGACTTTACCGTGCACTAAACGTTATTCCCTTATCATCATGCAAATAATTCAAGATGGCTGTACATCGGTACACGTGACAATAAACTAAATTAACCTACCAACTTGCATGCCTTTGGGATTTAGGTGTAAGAAAGACCATTGTTTACCTGCACAGTCCAATAACCTGCTTTTCATCAGTCTGCTCAGTTTAGGTTTACTGCCAAACTAGGCCAGAGTAAACCAAAACAACAATTTGCAGACATATCCTTCTTTTAGTGTAATACAAAAGTGCTCCGAGATGCATCTTTGGTGCATGAAAGATAAAAATCGACACTAAGCAAAAATTGACAGAATAAATTATTAGGTGCGGCAGCCACAAGCTTGGTCCAGTAAGTAAGCTTTAACAAGCATCTATACATATTACATCAGGCCATTCAGCTCTTTGGTCTTTGCCAACTCCCAGCATTCCTAACACTGGCTGCCATGGACTCAGTGGGCCAAAGGGCCTGTTTCCACACTGTATCTCCAAGCTAAACTAATCCTATTCTTCTCACAACATCCCCCAGATTTTACCATTCACCTGCACTAGGGGTAATTTGCAGCGGCCTATTAACCTACCAAATCCTATGCCTTTGGGATGATGATGGAGAAGAATGTGCAAGTTGCACACAGACAGCACTGAAATTCAGGACTGCATCTTGTTCCCCAGATCTGTTAGGCAGCAGCTCTGCTCACTGTTACCACTGGGCCTGCCAGCTGGGCTACTAATCTCAGCTGTGCTGTCTTGGGAGTCACAGAGAGATGCAGCACAACACATCCAAACAGCTGATGAAAGGGCTGCTTCAGTGAAGACGTGGATCTCCAGTCAGGCAGCTGGAGAAGGGGGCTGGGAGCTGACCATGGAATAATCACAGCCTGATTAGAAAAAAAAGGATTATTTTCCATTTTCCAGGAAATCTGTGCAAAGTGAGCAAATATAACAGAATGCTAGAAAACACTGAGCAAATCACGCAGCATCTGTGGAAAGAGAAACTTGGCTAATGTTTCGGATTAAAGACAGACACAAAGTACTGGAGGAACTCAATGAGTCAGGCAGCATCCCTGGAGAACATGGATAAGTGACAATTCGGATAATTCGGATCTGAATCCCTCTAGCATCTGCAGTTCCTTGTTATTACACAGTGTCTTGGATTAACCTGTTTCTCTTCCCATTGTTGCGGCCTGACCTGCTGAGTATTTCAGATTCTAGCATCTACAGTTTTGATTTTCAGTTTTTCCTTGTAAGCTACTCCTGAAATATTTGGACAGACCCTGCAAGTTGAAGAAGTGGAGCAGCCCCTTCCAGCCTTCTATCCTCTCTGGACCTCTTCATTTCCAACTTGGTTACGAGGCAACTTCTTTCCACAGTGGCAAAGTGGTAAAGAGTACTCCTGAGTGCTTAAGACATAGAAGCCATCTACAGCGGCCACCTCCAGGCACCGGAAACATACCACCAACACGTGCTCTGCAAAATCCTCCTAACCCACGGGCAGGATAAACAAACCAAGATCAGTATCCTCTCCCCAGACCAATATACTCAGCACTGAAATCCCAATTACACTCAGCCGGTTTTTGGTAGGGCAAGTCGTATTCTTTGTGCGCCCCAAACAGATACTCAATGCCCAGCTCTCTCATTGGAAGAGGGGCCAAGCAGACGGAGGTAAAGATTAAAGGATGTCGTCAAAGCCTCTGTGGAAAATTGCCGTGCCCCCTCCTACTGGCTCCTAGGAATTTTTGTCACGTGAAATTGGTGAAGAGCATTGAAGATGGCACCTCGTGTTCATGAGTCCAAAGAAAATGGAGATCTAGTTTAAACGACAAAACCAACATTCCACTCCCAGCCACTCTGCCACAAACCACCTGCCCCATGTGCGAGGATAACATTGCCCACATGAGCCACCACAGAGCCCACAAAACAGGAGTGGAAGTTTTCCTTGGATGCCGGAGAAACAAAGGAATGCGGGCAATTGGGACTCAGTTGGATGGACATCTTAATCGGCAAGGGCGAGTTGGGTAGAAGGGTCTGTTTCCATGCTACGTCTCTGTGACTAAAGGAATCAGAGGAAGGAATGGCATGGCCAACTCTTCACCTACATTTCTACCTTCCTCATTGAAAACCGTCGATCAGCACAACCTGCTTGATTTCAGAGAGCATTGCCAGATCTCTGTGGAATACTCAATAAGTGAGATGCAGTAACTAATTTAAAATTAACAGCAAGCAATGTTTGTGGGTCCTAAATCATCTAATTTCAAGGATCCTATAAAGGAAGCAAAGATAAATGCGGCATTTCAGATGCCGGGCTGACTTGCTTTCCAACAGTGCGTACAAGCTGCAAGGGGAATTCAAAGCATAGTTGCAGAGTGATTGAATATCTTTTGAAAATCATATCCTGAAGCACCAGTCTAAAGTACGTGCTTAAGTCTGCAGTGTGGGCCTCAAACTTACTCCCGTTTAACCCGACTGCTGCCACTGTGTCAACCCAATACTTAGCACTGACGAAGCTTCACAACTAGATGACAACCATAAACTCATTTCACCTATTCATCCAAGGAGATGCATGTCAAAAGTAATAAAAGATAAAATAATCTAGGACCAAGGAAACAAATTACACAGTTTATCAACACTGTCTGAGTCTAAACCAATTATAAGCTGATGATATAACATGAACAGAGTAATAATTACTGACAAATCATCAAGCGGTAATTCTAAACAAGATCTTCCTCCACTAATCCTCACGGACTGATATTAGTAAGGGGTTGAATCCTTTCCGACACGCTGAAAAAAAGGATGGGAGGTGTTGGGAAGAAACATCAAATGACAAACTTCAAGCCTGCATCGGTTAAGTTTCGGATGGGAGGGAGAAATTAGGATCAAAGTCGCTTACTTTCTTGCAGTGAGAACACTTGAGGCAGGAATACAGTCAGCACGGACAGAAACCGATTAGGCCTCATTTATATTCGGAGTTGGATTGTGGCAGGGTGAGCTATTCTCACTATGGGAGTATCGGCCATTGTGTGGATGGATTCAGCTTCCAACATCAACAATGGTCGGCTCTCAAGATTATTTAACGATCTCTGCATAACTTCTCCTGTGCAGTCGACTGAAATAATCACAATATCATCACGAGCAGCATCACTTTCCCATCTTAAGATGGTCAAAGAAACACACGTATAATTCACCTTTCCAGAGAAACTTAACGCCCTCTCGCCACAACATCTGATGTAGTTTTGATTCCATTTTCAAGAATCATACAGAGTCATTGAATCATAGAGTCATAAGGCATGGAAACAGGCCCTTTGGCCCAATTCACCCACACCGACCAAAATGTCCCATCTGCATTAGTCCCGCCTCCTGCATTTGGCCCATGTCACTAAACCTTTCCTATCCAGTTCAGTTTAGTTCAGTTCAGTAACCATATACCTGTCTAAATGTTGCTCAAACATTGCAATAGTACCTGCCTCAACTACCTCCTCCTGCAGCTCGTTCCATACAGCCACCACCCTTTGTATAAAAAAAAGTTACCCCTCAGGTTCCTATTAAAAAGAGTCAAGAGTATTTAACTACCATATGTGCCAGGACCGGAACAAGGAAATTCTTCCTTGTTGTAGCTGCAAGCGGACATTAATGCAAAAACACATCAAATAAATGCACAATAAATTATCGGTTATTCTAGGTAAAGCAGACCACGATACTGCCCCACGTGGGAGATGAGATGGGCTGGACCGGACAATGGTGGCAGATTTATTTTCTTGAAGCACATGAGGGAACTAGACAGCTGTATCACAATCTATTATTTTCCTGCTTATTGTTACTGAATCAGGCTACGAATTTTACGTCAGAGTTAATTAACTGAATTTAAACATTTAACTCGTATGATGGAATACGATCTCATATCTCTCATATCAATGGGCCAGGGATCTGGTTACAAGAGTAGAAAGATAACTACCATGGCCCGTCATTTATATCCACCCAGCGAAGGGTGGATTTACATTTATCTGAATACTTTATCTGAAGATAGACCCAAAAAGCTGGAGTAACTCAGCGGGCCAGGCAGCATCTCTGGAAAGAAGGAATAGGTGATGCTTCAGGTCAAGTCTTCGGACAAGTCGTGGATAAGGGAAACGAGAGATTTCGACGATGATGTAGAGAGATAAAGAATAATGAATGAAAGATATGCAAAAAAGTAGCAATGATAAAGGAAACAGGCCATTGTTACCTGTTTGTTGGGTGGAAACGAGAAGCTGGTGCGACTTGGGTGGGGGAGGGATAGAGGGAGATGCCAGGGAGACTTGAAGTGAGAGAAATCAATATTCATACCACAGGTAAGCTGCCCAAGCGAAATACGAGATGCTGTTCCTCCAATTTGCGTTTAGCCTCGCTCTGACAATGGAGGAGACCGAGGACAGAAAGATCTGTGTAGGAATGGGAAGGAGAACTGATAGACAGCACATCCGACAATATAGCACTGCTACCCATCTGCCAGGGAACCATACTGTGGGGGGGGTTTAAGTGAGATGGAAGCCCCAGACCTTCCAACAGTGAGGGCACCAGCAGTGAGCCAAAGTGCCACTTGGCGGTGACTATCCTCTGCAACAAGTGGAGCATCGTTAAAGACACCTCACCTCATCATTCAAGAACAGTACAATATTGTCAACAGTGATTAAAAAAACCCATTTAATTACTTGTTCTGAAACAATCACAAACTCACAATATTAATCATAGCAAGAATTCAGATTTAGCAAAAAAAAACTAATTATTTCGCAATAACGTTTGATTGATGCCAGCAAAAATAATATGCAATCGCACATCCAGAAAATGCCTTGCACAATACTAAGAAAAACAAATAAGAGTTTGGCTGAATTTTCAATGAAACTATTTCAATTTAATTTCCTGTTCCCCAAGGCTGCCCCATTTGGAGGAATGAGTCAATTTCATTACATATAATCATTTTAAATAATCTGCATGTATCGTGCACAAAATGAAAGGAAGGGATACAGCAGAAGCTGACCATGATTAGATCACACCTTATAGGATTAAATTACCAGGACAAATTTAATAAACATGACTTGCCAGGTAGAGGCAGAGGTTGAGTGGTGACTAAATTAGGTGCTTATGGTTTGAATTGTATTTATTTTAATGCAAGGTGTAATGGGTAAAGCAGATGAGCTGAGAGCGTGCATTAGTACATGGAATTTCAACATTGCAGCCATTACAGAAATTTGTTGGGAGAAACATAGAGCCAGCACCGCCATTCATTGTGATCATGGCTGATCATCTACAATCAGTAACCTGTGCCTGCCTTCTCCCCAAGCGCAGGACTGGCAGCTCAGGACTCCAGAGGATAGCTGTTTCAGACGTGATGTAGTGGAATGTAAAAGAGATTCCTAAATTCATAAATTCTAGGAGGAGAATTAGGCCATTCAGCCCATCAAGTCTACTCCGCTATTCTATCATAGCTGATCTATCTTTCCCTCTCAACCCCATTCTACTGCCCATATCCCCTGACACCCCGTACTAATCAAGGATCTATCAAACTATCTTTAAAATATCCATTGACGGCCTCAACAGCCTTCTGGGGCAATGAATTCCACAGATTCACCACCCTCTGACTGAAGAAATTCCGCCTCATCTCCTTTCTAAAGGTGCATCCTTTTATTCCATGGCCATGGCCTCTAGTCCTAGACTCTCCCACGAGTGGAAATATCCTCTCCACATCCACTCTGTCCAGGCCTATCCAGATGTGGGAGCTGCATTACTAACCAGGGAGAACGTCATTGCTCACTTGCTCCCTGGACGGCTCTTTGGGGATGCGGGAGGAATAAGTTTAAGAATAAGGGGCAGACCATTTAAAACGGAGATGAGGAAAAACTTTTTCAGTCAGAGAGTTGTGAATCTGTGGAATTCTCTGCCTCAGAAGGCAGTGGAGGCCAATTCTCTGAATGCATTCAAGAGAGAGCTGGATCGAGCTCTTAAGGATAGCGGAGTCAGGGGGTATGGGGAGAAGGCAGGAACGGGGTACTGATTGAGAATGATCAGCCATGATCACATTGAATGGCGGTGCTGGCTCGAAGGGCCGAATGGCCTCCTCCTGTACCTATTGTCTATTGTCTACCACTGTGCCACTCCTCACAAATTTGATTGAGTTTTTTAAGGGAGTGGTAAAGGTGATTGATGAGGGTTGGGCAGTGGATGCTATCTACATGGACTTTAGTGAAGCATTTAACAAGGTCCCTCATTGTCGGCTGGATCAGAAGATTAATTCACGTGTGATCCACACTGAGTTGATTATCTGGATCCAAAACTGGCTTTGTCATAGCAGACAGTAGTGGTGGAGCTGTTTTCGTGACTGGAGGCCTGTCACCAGTGGTGTTCTGCAAGGATCAGTGCTGAGACCTCTGTTATTTGTGATATATAAAATATCAGTGTGTGATTGGTAGGAATGACATGAAAATTGATGGTTGTGCACGGTGAGAAAGTTTGTCGAAGGATATCGCAGGATGTAAATCAGTTGGAAATGCTTTTCAGAGCATCTCCATTCAGTCTGCAAGCACGTCTGAGCTTTCAACCACACCTCCCTTTATTTCCTTGCCTCACTCCCACTGTCGACCCACACTGTTGGTTCCCTGCACTGCTCCCACAGAGCACAATGCAAGCTGAAGGAATCGCACATTGCTTTCTGACTCGGCACATTACAGCCTCCTGACTCAGCATCGACTTCATCACTTCCACGTAAGCACCACTGTCTGGCCTTTTGGTTTGCTTCAGGTTTCCAGCATCAACAGCATTTGCTCTTACTTTACAGCTGATAAGTCCATGCCTGACAATTGATTTCAAGCGTAGACGTGGATAAATATAGTACCTTTCAACATTCCCGAGTCTCCCAGAGCCAACTAAGTGCTTTTGAAACCGAGTCACTGTTTCAAAGCAGGAATTGATGCAACCAATTTGTACCCAGCAAGCTTCCACAGGCAGCAATGCGAGGCTGATTCTCACATCATTTTTTATAAAATGACATTGTTTGCGATATAAATAATGCTCAGGATAGACAATAGGTGCAGGAGGAGGCCATTCGCCCCTTCGAGCCAGCACCACCATTCAATGTGATCATGGCTGATCATTCTCAATCAGTACCCTGTTCCTGCCTTCTCCCCATACCCCCTGACTCCGCTATCCTTAAGAGCTCTATCTAGCTCTCTCTTGAATGCATTCAGAGAATTGGCCACCACTGCCTTCTGAGGCAGAGAATTCCACAGATTCACAACTCTCTGACTGAAAAAGTTTTTCCTCATCTCCGTTTTAAATGGCCTGCCCCTTATTCTTAAACTGTGGCCCCTGGTTCTGGACTCCCCTAACATTGGGAACATGTTTCCTGCCTCTAACGTGTCCAACCCCTTAATAATCTTATATGTTTAGCAGAGAGGGCAACATGGTGGCGCAGTGGTAGAGTTGCTGCCTTATAGCAGCAGAGACCTAGGTTCGATCCTGACCTCGGGTGCTGTTTATGTGGAGTTTGTACGTTCTCCCCATGACCACATGGGTTTTCTCTGGGTGCTCCGGTTTCCTCCCACACCCAATCAAAGACATACTGGTTTGTAGGTAAATTGTCGCTAGGATAGAACTAGTGTACAGGTGATCATTGGTCAGCACAGACTCATTGGGCCAAAGGGCCTGTTTCCACACTGTACCTCTAAACTAAACTCTGTGGTTCTTCATTCAAAGTAGTGCTACTGGATCTTTTAAAGTCACAGAAGGTGGTTTAAACCCTCAGGCTAAGGTCACCCCCCCACCGTGATAGACCCTTCCAGGGAGTGGCACGGTAGGTTTTGTTGGACTGCAACCCACAATTGGGCACAGTGCTTAGTTATGGTACCAGTCACCATCAGTTCAGTCCAGAGGGGGAGATGTGTGCTGTAAAGTGACCGGGGCAATATCTCGCACCTTCTGCCCATTCATCCGTTACGGAGAGGTCACTGATGCGGAATAACCTATCCAACAAACCCACTTACATTCATTTATGGGTGACTGCCTGGACGGAAGAGAATATCATTTGACCTCCTGTGCACTGTGTCCTGTCAGGGAGCCAACACATTTTACAGGGAACAGAACCTCGGCTGATGGGCACAAGAGCTGGCTTCTCAGCTCGAAGGTGAATTGAAACAACATGCAACAGATTAGAGGCAAGATTCGAGCAGGTAACAAACAGACTGGTTTCTCGAGGAGGAAGCTTTACCTATCAGTACTGAATCACTACAAACACCAGCTGAATATCGACAAGTTACGCAGCTACACTTTGGCTGTGCTCATGTTCCAGGTGTGCCTCCACCTACTAGTTTATCCCCCTCAACATCCCTCAGTTGCTTTCTGCCTAAGGTATGCCCCCGGCTATTCCTGAACTATAGAAACGTAGAAACATAGAAAATAGGTGCAGGAGTAGGCCATTCAGCCCTTCGAGCCTGCACCGCCATTCAATATGATCATGGCTGATCAACCAACTCAGTATCCTGTACCTGCCTTCTCTCCATACCCCCTGATCCCTTTAGCCACAAGGGCCACATCTAACTCCCTCTTAAATATAGTCAATGAACTGGCCTCAACCACCTTCTGTGACAGAGAATTCCACAGACTCACCACTCTCTGTGTGAAGAAATGTTTTCTCATCTCGGTCCTAAAAGACTTCCCCCTTATCCTTAAGCTGTGACCCCTGGTTCTGGACTCCCCCAACATCGGGAACAATCTTCCCGCATCTAGCCTCTCCAACCCCTTAAGAATTTTATATGTTTCAATAAGATCCATATCACTTACCCCCATTCTTCCAATCACCGAGGACATTCCACACTCTCCTGTTCATTTGTTAGGAGATCCCAAGTGGATTTATGAATGACAATGTTACTTTATCACCCTGACTTCTGGTCATCCCCAGTGAGAGGAAACTTGCTTGCCTCTACCCTATCCAACTCCCTAGCAACGTCACGTCCCCTTTAGCCTTCAACTTCCTGGAGAAGTAAACCTCTTCAGTCATTCCAGACAATTCAACATTCAGTTCAGAAATCATCCTTTTGAATCTTCCCTGCAGCAGTCCCTCCCGTCTCCACATCCTTTCGTTGAAGGTGACTGGAACTGTTTATAACATTCAAATACGCCAACATATTTTCTCACCAATTCTTCAAACATTATTGCTGACCACTTCCACCAGCAAGTCTTAATTTGGATGGTCGGCTCTGTGGCCAAGTTCGTGGATGATACAAAAATAGGTGGAGGGGCAGATAGTGTTGAGGGAGCAGGGACCCTGCAGAAAGATTTGGACAGGCTCGGGGAGTGGGCAAAGAAGTGGCAACTGGAATACAGTGTGGCAAAGCGTACTGTCACGCACTTTGGTGGTAGGAATAAAGGCGTAGACCATTTTGTAAACGGGGAGAGGATTCAGAAATTGAGGGTGTAAAGGAAGTTTGGAGTGCTGGTGCAGGATTCCCCAAAGGTTAATTTGCAGGTTGACTCAGTTGTAAAGAAGGCAAATACAATGTTAGCATTCATTTCACAGAGACTAGAATAAAAAAGGATGGAATGCTGAGGCTTTATAAGGCACTGGTCAGGCTGCATTTAGAATATTGTGAGCAGTTCTGGGTCCCTTATTTGAGGATGGGCTGACACTGGAGAGGGCCCACAGGAGGTTTACGAGAATGATGGTGTTAACATATGTGGAGAGCTTGATGGCTCTGGGCATGTATGTGCTCGCCGGAGTTTAGAGGGATGGGGGAAGATCTCATTGAAATCTACAAAATACTGAAAGGCCTAGATAGAGTGGATGTGATGTTTCCAGTATTGAAAGAGTCAAGGACCAGTGGGCACAGCCTTAGATTAAAAAGACATACCTTTAGAATGGAGATGAGGAGGCATTTCTTTAGCCAGAGGATGGTGAATCTGTGGAATTCATTGCCAGATGGCTGTGGATGGCTGTGAAAGCCACCGGGTATTTTAAAGCAGGATTGATAGATTATTAATTAGTAAGGACATCAAAGGTTACCAGCTGAAGAATGGGGTTGAGGGGGCAAAATATATCAGCCATGATTAAATGGCAGAGGAGACTCGATGGGCCGAATGGTCTAATTCTGCTCCAGGTCCACACAGCAGAATATATAAAACAAATAACAAAGTCACCGAAGAGCTCAGAAGCAGACCCATTTATTTCCTGGATTTTTTGGGATAATAATAGCTGTTATTCAGAAGAAATTCTGGCAGTAGATGGAGTTAAACGGGAAACCATAAATTTAGACTCCAGTTCTCAATGTGTCTCATATTCTGGTTTAGAATGTCTCATTAATGATTTGCCGAGAAGACTTGCAATTGCTTTCCCTGCGCGCAGTAGTCCCTAAAGACAGCCCGGGGCTGTTGTGGCTTCTACAACGGGTCCCTGTCCAAAATCATCCAGGAACTCTTGTCTCCGAGTACCAGCTCAATAAACAGCTAAATGTCACCCGTTCACTCTTCCAGTCCATCTCATTTCAACTCTGCTAAACATCAAGCTTCACAAATACCACATCACCAGTATTTATTTTTAAACAGAAGGACCTTGCAAATTGGGCAGTATCTGCGGAAAGAGAAGCCGAGTGAGTCAGTATAAGAAAATAACTGCAGATGCTGGTACAAATCGAAGGCATTTATTCACAAAATGTTGGAGTAACTCAGCAGGTCAGGCAGCATCTCAGGAGAGAAGGAATGGGTGACGTTTCGGGTAGAGACCCTTCTTCAGACAGGCCCTTCTCTCCTGAGATGCTGCCTGACCTGCTGAGTTACTCCAGCATTTTGTGAATAAATACCTCCGAGTGAGTCAGGTCGCTTCAAAATATTACTTAATTTCACTCCCCACCGATGCTATCTAACATGTCGAGTTTTTGCAACATTAAAAATCCAGATTTCCAGCATCTGCAGTTTTTATTTACAGTTGTACCATAAGATGTTGTATGGTTGCATGGTTTTATTTTTAAAAGTACATTGGCAACGATTATACTATTTACCTGAAGCCACGTGAACACCTCACACACACACGCAGACGACAGCTTGCTATCGAGCCACAAGAGAAAGTGCTCGTTTACTTTCTTATTCCCATCCAACATGCAACCTTATCGCCAGCAAAGAGATTTAATCTCCCCACAACACTGCCAACACTGAATGGCAATGCATCGGAAAAGATTTTACAGTAGGTTTTTTTTAAATATTTCAAACCCAACGCATTTAAAACTAGAAAATAAATATTTATCGCAGCGATATTCAAAACGCAGCTGGGATGAAGAATACCTTCCAATTATTCAGTCCGTGTTAAAATGTAATCCCTCCGATGTAACAAGACAAAGGTTCATGCAGGCTAATAGAGTGCGCTTTAATATAGTTGAGGGCAGGCAAAATGCCAGTGGAGAACTCCGTGGCACTAAACCAGCTTTAATTGGTCTCGTTGTAGTAAAGAGCTCCGCCTGCTCCGTCTTTCTCGTTGGTCTCCTTCAATACTGGTAGAATTTTTAAGTCCTTTTAAAAAAAATTTGCCTAGTGCCTCCAGTTCGCCTTTAAACGGCTAATTTACCCCCACAACCACAACTTCATTGATGGGACAGGGCGCCCCAGAAACGTGCCCCAGCCGACAGGCAAGCGGAATGCAAATCGCTGCGCCCTACCTGCTCTCCAGGAATTCATCACTACTTGGTCTTGGCTGCGGGAGGAGTCCATCCCACTGTTCCTTTATTCCTTCCCTCGGTCCGACACTTTGCAAATGCTAAGCCGGTGTGCAGCAATCGTGCAAGTGGAGGGAGGGGATTCAACGTGCATCGTTGGTTTGGAGGGGAGACGAGGGGGGTTGGTGGTGGAAGGGACGAGGTTGCCCGTTGGTTCTCCGACGCTGACCGCTCCACCTTTGCTTTGCGCGTCCCGCTGCTGCCCTCTGTAGCACGGGAACAGGACTCCAGCGCCGGGGCGGGTTGAGGCAGGACCCCCGGGGGAGGGGAGGGGAGGGGTTGGGGGACCCGCCGAACCGACCGAGAACTGACTGCTCTCACCCACGGTGGAAGGTACCCGAGTTGATCCACTACAGCGGGCCAGACGGGGAATGGGAGGGGGGGTTGAACCAGAGGGTACAATGCATCTGTAGCAGCGAAACCCTCCTTCACAGAGTGTATGAAGCCAGGAACTGCACAGTCTAAAGAAGGGTCTCGACCCGAAACGGCACCCATTCCTTCTCTCCTGAGATGCTGCCTGACCTGCTGAGTTACTCCAGCATTTTGTGAATAAATACCTTCGATTTGTACCAGCATCTGCAGTTATTTTCTTAAACTGCACAGGTGGGGTGTACAATACGAGACGCAGCGGCGCACGTGTTTGCTATGTATATAGCCACTGGCATGTTCATAGAGGTACACATACACCATATACACACATGGCAAATACACACGCATTCAGCGAGGTGTTTTTTTCTGTGTGTGTGTACATTCACACTCCCACATACACACACAGACACATCTGCCTGGACAGAGGGGACATATGTTATACGGATATATGCTTAGCCAGACCAGACACATATACCTGCAGATACATGCCCATATATCTCAATGATGACTCCCGCCAGTGCATGTAACTACACACGCAGTGTTAACAGCTGGCCGCTGCTTGCAGTTCCTGGGCCACGAGTGCTCACTTTAACTGCAGCAACAGCTGTTACATTTGCCGCTGGAACAATTCGACCAAAACATGCACAAAGATGATATACGAGCCCTCCCTCTCCGACACACGTCGCCCGCAGAACTCAAAGCAACAATAAACACACAAGAACCTCCACGAGTTTGTAGGTCACCCGAAGGGGAGGTTTTGTTTGCTGTTTATTCGTAAACGCCGCCCGATTTTACAGTGACAGCCCAACAAGGCAACAACTAAACTGCTCCTCGCACGGACATGTTCATCCCACAACAGCACAACTTACCTTCCGACAGCAGACGGGCGGCGTGAACAAAAGATGCATCGAGCGTGTCTTTCTCTGCCATCAGCTCTGGCAAATATTTCTCTTTCTGCATTATTTTTTTTGTTGGTTTTATTTTGCAATGCGGATTTCAATAGATATATGTTACGTTTTCAAAGTTAAAACCTATCTCTGCCTCACTGAGCACACGCCACATCTGATTGAGTCGCTTCGCGTCTGCAGCAAAGTGCACTGACTACACACACACACACACACAGTGCATCCCAGCTCACTCGCTCCGCCAGCTTCCAGTCACAGCCCGCCTTCACCCCTCGGTCATTGGCAAACGTGGGACCATCCGGAAGCAGATTCAAATAGTTATTGGTTTCCCTCCTTGTCGCTCAGAATCAGTGTCAGAGCAGTGGCAGTTCCTGCTGTACCGTGTACCGTGCCGTGAGGATAAGGCACAAAATGCTGGAGTAACTCAGCGGGACAGGCAGCATCTCTGGAGAGAAGGGATGGGTCTGATGAAGGGTCTCGACCCGAAACAACACCCACTCCTTCTCTCCAGAGATGCTGCCTGTCCCGCTGAGTTACTCCAGCATTGTGTGCCTACCCTTGGTGTAAAACCTTCTTACATATCGGCAGTTCCTTGTGCCATCCCGTCTATTTTCCAAGTCGTCTTTTAAAATATTTTGCACACCTTTTTTTAAATCTTCCTTTGCAAAACCGAAATGTTTCCCCCTTCCTTCCATTGGTGGCGGGCTCAGAAAAGTAAAATTAAAACGGTTATAAGGCAGCGGTTACAAAACGTGCCTATTGCTTGCCGGTTGCCATGAACATGGATGCATTGCAAAGTTGCTCCGGGCTTCGCTATAACCCCGGTACAAGTTGGTGCATAATTGATATGCCTGAAAAATGCTGATCTATACCCTTTAGACTCGGGCAATGTGGTCACTTGGGATATTTAGCTCGGTCATTTTCACATTTTAATTGCCATTAGTGTTGCGGGCACCACATTCCACATACATTGAGCGCAAGGCGAGGCTGGCGTCGCCACGCCGGGAGTATGTCCCTGTAATGTCTCCCCCACACAAATGTGTGATCGAATGATAAATGTGTGTCCACGGCACTCTGCTGAAGCACTGTGCGTGACATTATAACGCAGTGCATTCGCGTTAAGCGGGCATTATAAGATTCGATTATTCATAAGGTTAATATCTCAAATATCACCCAGAAAATACGCAGGACACTGATTTTTTAAAAACAAATTAGACGGTTCAGCATCTCTGCCTTATTGGAAATGCAACTTTGGGAATCAAATGGGGAACGTGCATAAGTCAAAGGCGATTGGATTTGGGGAAGAGTTGGCACTCTTTCCTGTAATGCCTCTTTGCAATGACCGAGTGGGAAGACAGAGAGTAAGTGGCACCTTGCTCCAGATCAAATCGCCGGAGACCAGTTTCCACGTTTCAACCAAATACAAGGAACTGCAGATGCGCGTTTGCCCTGCTTCTGAAGAAGAGTCCCGACCCGAAACGCCCCCTCTCCATGTTCTCCAGAGATGCTGCCTGACCCGCTGGGTTACTCCAGCACTTTGTGTGTGTGTGTGTGTGTGTGTGTGTGTATCCCCGACCGTTTCATCTGCCTTGATCTGCAAACTGCGGTGTTTGAGGAGAGGTGTCGGGAAAAAAACTGCAGATGCTGGTTGACACCGAAAATAGACACAAATTGCTGGAGTAACTCAGCGGGTCAGGCAGCACATCTGAGGGAAGGAATGGGTCACATTTCGGGTCGGGACGCTTCTTCAGACTGAGTAAGGGGAGGTTTTACAGAGTGAGTTGTTATAACCTGACCGGTGTAGATTCAGTTGTACCTTTAAGAAAAAGTATTGCAGCACTGTTTTGAAAGGAAACGTTTGCAGAGTCCCTGAGAGAGTTTGGGTAAGCGGAGCCACTGGCCACATCACCATGGTGTCGATATTCCCCTCTGCCGTGTGTGATTCTACCCGGTCACCCTCAGAATAAGTCCATAGAGCTCAGAGGACCACCGGAACACAGCTACCAGCCTTGGAGGGCATCTACCACACACGATGCCTCAGAAAAGCCACCAGCATCCACAAAGACTCCTCACACCCCTGCAACAGTCTGTTCGAACTCCTTCCATCGGGCAGACGATACAAGGCCGCCTACACCCGCACCTCCAGACTCAGGAACAGCTTCATCCCCAGGGCCATAGCTGCCATGAACCGGTCCTGCTGAGCCGGATGGTCACATCGCACAGTGAACCGGCACAGATCTACTTGTACTTTATTCTGTTTTAAAATTGTTCCAATTTGTTTCATTGGGTTGTTTAAATTAATACTGACTAGCTAATTAATTTATTGCATCGTATGGGAGGCGCATTCCCAATCTCGTTGTACCCCTGTACAATGACAATAAAGATATATTGTATTGTATTGTATTGTGTAACGGGGCAGCACTTGGCCAAGACACGATGGACATTGCCTCATCTGAGCCTGATGCAGCACATCGGTGCGGTTCGTGCTGGTACCTCCAGCAGAGCCACTGCCTCACAGCTCCAGTGACTCCAGTTCTGTCCTGCCCTGCCCACGGGTGCTGTCCGTGTGGAGTTTGCACGTTCTCCCCATGACCGTGTTGGCTTCCTCCGGGTGCTCCGATTTCCTCCCACATTCCCAAAGATGTAGTTTAGATGAAAATTGGCCCCAGTGCTCTATTGAATGGAAGATCGGGGGGAGGGGGGAGAGGAATGCGGGGAGAAAAACGTAGGGTTACAGTATTGTAAATGGGTGCTCGCTGGTCGGTATGACCAGGATGGCTGGAAAGGCTAGTTTCCGCGCTGTATCTCTAAGTGGTAAATGTGAGTGAAGATAGACAATAGACAATAGGTGCAGGAGTAGGCCATTCGGCCCTTCAAGCCAGCACCGCCATTCAATGTGATCATGCCAAGATAAACTGATTTCATCTGTCTGTACATGATCCGTATCACTCTATTCCCTGTATTTCCAGATGGGACATGTGGATGTGACATGTTGGTCAGTGTGGGCAAGTTGGGCCTATGGGCCTGTTTCCACGTTAACTGCCTCTCTGACCCTATCCAGACCTATCGAAAAGCCTCTTAAACGCCCACTATTGTATCTGCTTCCACCATCACCCCTGGCAATGCAGCCCAGGCCCCCACCACTCTCAGTGTAAGAAACCTGCTCCACACATCTCCATTAAACTTTCATCCTCTCGCCTTATAGCTATGCCCTCTAGTGTTGAACATTTCCACCCTGTGAAAAAAAGGTTCAGACTGACTACCCTATTTATGCCTCTCATAATTGTATATACTTCTACCAAGTCTCTCTCAACCTCCAACGTTTTAGAGAAAATAATCCAAGTCTATCCAAAAATCCAAGAACAGGGTACTGATTGAGAATGATCAGCCATGATCACATTGAATGGCGGTGCTGGCTCGAAGGGCTGAATGGCCTCCTCCTGTACCTATTGTCTATTGTCTATTGTCTATCCAACCTCTCCCTGTAATTGAGACCCTCTAATCCAGGCATCATTCTGGCAATCCTTCTCTGCACCCTCCGCAAAGCCTCCTCATCGTTTCTGTAATGGGGCGGCCAGAACTGCACGCAATACTCCAATTTCTGAGCCTTATCCTGGGAGGAGATTACCAAGCAGACAGAGGAAAGGATTTGAGGATGTGCTGAGAAGCCAGAGTGGAAAATGCGAAATCCCCGCTAACTCCTGGGAATGCCAGAATACTGAAAAGGTTTAGGAGAGGATTGAGAACCTCACGTCTATGTTCTGGGAGCACACAGAGGCCCTGAACTAAATGATTTATTATTAAAACCAAGCTGCTGGTAACAATCAATAAAGTTTAAAAAAGAAACAATGGATATTTCATCCCTGCTCTCTGATAAAGAAGTGAATGTAATGTGGGGATGTTGAAAGTAGGGAGGGGGGTAGTGGTGGCATAGTCATAGGGTCATAGAGTCAGATAGCATGGAAATAGGCCCATCAGTCCAACTTGCCCATACTGACCAACATGTCCCATCTACACCAGTTCCACCTGCCTGCATTTGGCCCATATGTTTCTAAACATATCCTATCCATGTACCTGTCTAGATGTTTCTTAAACAGAATGGTGGAATGAAATAAAACCAGAGGGGGGTAGGGGCAAAACTCTGCTCTGAAAGTGAAGTCATAAATTATAACATTAACATTTCTGTTGTTACACGGAGCTCAAGTACCTGACCAATAGAGTTAACAATGACTAAGCCCTAAGAGGCACAGTGTCCGGTGACAATGCACCTTTTGTGTAGACTGGTGAGGAACTACATCCTAGCCGAGATGCTGCTGAGGTGAAGCACCTCACAATGTGCCATGCAGTCAGATGTTTTTCACCCAGACTCAAGCTTGACTTTGTTTGTTGGGAGGGAAGGAGGGAGGGAGGGACAATAGACATATTAGGTGCAGGAGGAGGCCATCCGGCCCTTCAAGCCAGCACCGCCATTCAATGTGATCATGGCTGATCATTCTCAATCAGTACCCCGTTCCTGCTTTCTCCCCATACCCCCTGACTCCGCTATCCTTAAGAGCTCTATCCAGCTCTCTCTTGAATGCATTCAGAGAATTGGCCTCCACTGCCTTCTGAGGCAGAGAATTCCACGGGGGGGACGGAGGGAGGGAGGGTGAGTGTGAGTGAGTGAGTGAGTGAGTGAGTGAGTGAGTGAGTGAGTGAGTGAGTGAGTGAGTGAGTGAGGTGAGGTGAGTGAGTGGGTGGGTGAGTGAGGTAGTGGGTGAGTGAGTGAATGAGTGAGTGAGTGAGTGAGTGAGTGAGTGAGTGAGTGAGTGAGTGAATGAGTGAGTGAGTGAGTGAGTGAGTGAGTGAGTGAGTGAGTGAGTGAGTGAGTGAGTGAGTGAGTGAGTGAGTGAGTGAGTGAATGAGTGAGTGAATGAGTGAGTGATTGGGTGAGTGAGTGAGGGAGTGAGTGAGTGAGTGAATGAGTGAATGAGTGAGTGAGTGAATGAGTGAGTGATTGGGTGAGTGAGTGAGTGAGGGAGTGAGTGAGTGACTGAGTGAGTGACTGAGTGAGTGAGTGAGTGAGTGTGAGTCAGTGAGTGAGCGGGTGGGTGGGTGAGTGAGGGAGTGAGTGAGTGAATGAGTGAGTGATTGGGTGAGTGAGTGAGGGAGTGAGCGGGTGAGTGAGTGAGTGAGTGAGTGAGGGAGTGAGTGAGTGAGGAAGAGTGAGTGAGCGGGTGAGTGAGTGAGGGAGTGAGTGTGAGTCAGTGAGTGAGTGAGTGAGTGAGGGAGTGCGTGTGAGTCAGTGAGTGAGCGGGTGGGTGAGTGAGTGAGTGAGTGAGTGAGTGAGTGAGGTAGTGGGTGAGTGGGTAAGTGGGTGTCAGTGAGTGAGTGAGGTAGTGGGTGAGTGAGTGAGTGAGTGAGTGAGTGAGTGAGTGAGTGAGTGAGTGAGTGAGTGAGGTAGTGGGTGAGTGGGTAAGTGGGTGTCAGTGAGTGAGTGAGTGAGTGAGGTAGTGGGTGAGTGAGTGAGTGAGTGAGTGAGGTAGTGAGTGAGTGAGTGAGTGAGTGAGGTAGTGAGTGAGTGAGTGAGTGAGTGAGTGAGTGAGTGAGTGAGTGAGTGAGTGAGTGAGTGAGTGAGTGAGTGAGGAAGTGAGTGAATGAGTGGGTGGGTGAGTGAGGTAGTGAGTGAGTGAGTGAGTGAGTGAGTAAGTGAGTGAATGAGTGGGTGAGTGAGTGAGTGAGTGAGTGAGTGAGTGAGTGAGTGAGTGAGTGAGTGAGTGAGTGAGTGAGTGAGTGAGTGAGTGAGTGAGTGAGTGAGTGAGTGAGTGAGTGAGTGAGCATCGGCAAAGCGAGGAGTGGTGACATCTGGATCCATGGTGATCGATGGCACTAACAATCTCACTTCTGAAGCATTCCCAGCATTGAGAGGGAAAAAAATACCATGGAGAAGGGAGTAGACAGCAAGAAGGAGATTGAAAGAAAAATGAGACTGCAATGAAAAATAAACAAAAATCAAATCCAAAATGTACAAATCTGTTCCCCAGTTGCACAGGGACATCATAGTTTAAGTTTCACCTTGATGGACCAGGGAGTATAAATCACAACACTAAAAAAGGTCTTTAAATTGTGAATGTAATGGGCCATTAAAGATCTAGCATAGCGACACCGTTGAACTCAGGAGGCTGAGGGCAAGCTGCCACTTTCAAGAAGCCACCGTCTGGGCAATGTAACTCATCCAACATAGTCTAGTGCTTGGCAAATCATATGATTTCTTGTTCTTACTGCAAGTTTCCTGGTCAGTTATATATCTGTAACAACTGGTGCCATTAAACTCGCAGTTAATTCTCCAGAAAAATCTGGGCCATTATTTATATTTTTTGGAAATCCTAATTCTCCTTATGTTCCTGATCTCCAAATCCTGAGCTTCAAAGGGCTCTACTAACACAATTGCTCTAATTAGTCAACCACATCTGATTACAGATCTGAGGCAATTAATCACTGTCAAGACTGGCAGACTCGAGTGCTAAAAACTTTGTGACGCGTGCCAGTATTCTAACAAGGAGAAGTTGGCAATGCAGGGCCGTGTACTTAAAAAAAAAAAATCAGCTATGGACTGCGGAGCATCGCTGCTGGTGAGGCTGTCATTTGTTGCCTGCTGCTGAGTGCCCTTGAGAAGGTGCCGTCGACTTTCATTTACAGTCACCGCTCAGAAGCTTCCCGAGTTCAAAAGGAATGAAGGGTGGGGACTTCAAGAGGACATTCAATGAATTGAGGGAAAAAAGTGACAACTGACAAGGTTGTCACCCTGCACCGAAGCAGTGTGCTCAGAAAGGAGATTGGGTGACTCTGTGGTCTAGGTGACTTTGTTTTGTTTAGTTTATTGTCACCTGTACTGAGCTACAGTGAAAAGCTTTTGTTGCGTGCTAACCAGTCAGCAGAAAGACAATACTTAGAAACATAGAAACATAGAAAATAGGTGCAGGAGTAGGCCATTTGGCCCTTTGAGCCTGCACCGCCATTCAATATGATCATGGCTGATCATCCAACTCAGTATCCCGTACCTGCCTTCTCTCCATACCCCCTGATCCCTTTAGCCACAAGGGCCACATCTAACTCCCTCTTAAATATAGCCAATGAACTGGCCTCAACTACCTTCTGTGGCAGAGAATTCCACAGATTCACCACTCTCTGTGTGAAAAAAAACTTTCTCATCTCGGTCCTAAAAGACTTCCCCCTTATCCTTAAACTGTGACCCCTTGTTCTGGACTTCCCCAACATCGGGAACAATCTTCCTGCATCTAGCCTGTCCAACCCCTTAAGAATTTTGTAAGTTTCTATAAGATCCCCCCTCAATCTTCTAAATTCCAGCGAGTACAAGCCGAGTCTATCCAGTCTTTCTTCATATGAAAGTCCTGCCATCCCAGGAATCAATCTGGTGAACCTTCTCTGTACTCCCTCTATGGCAAGAATGTCTTTCCTCAGATTAGGAGACCAAAACTGTACGCAATACTCCAGGTGTGGTCTCACCAATGCCCTGTACACCTGCAGCAGAACCTCCCTGCTCCTATACTCAAATCCCCTCGCTATGAATGCCAACATACCATTCGCTTTCTTCACTGATTACAATCGAGCCATTTACAGTGAATGATACATGATAAGGGAATAATGTTTAGTGCAATGTAAAGCCAGTAAAGTCCTATCAAGGATAGTCGGATGGTCACCATAGAGGCAGATAGTAGTTCAGCACTGCTTGCTGGTTGTGGTAGGATGATTCAGTTGCCTGATAATAGCTGGGAAGAAACTGTCCCTGAATCTGGAGAATTACCTGCGAAGACTTTGGGAATTACCTGTGAAGTGCTTGCACAGACTTCCCACACCAAGATGCGCGGTGCTTCTGTAGATAGTGGATGGCAATCAAATGGAAGTGCGGACTGTGCCGAACTGCCATGGGTAGGATTTGATTGACCAGAATCCCTTGGAGGTCCACCACTGGATCGGATGCTGGGGATACTGGGCCAAGGTATCCTGGACTGATGTGGGGTTGTTCTCAGTTGTGGCAAGGGTTCTGGTGCGGCAGAGGTGAGTCCCCACCTCTGAAAGCCGTGCCCAGTCTCAGCAAGGCTGGTCTCCAGTATGAACTCCAGCAGCAGGGGATCTGGCAGTCCTTCAAGTCTGTCAGTAAGTCCAGGAATCCTGCGTTTGACAATGGGTCTGTGGAAGTTCAGGACCTCTTCGAGTTTAAATGTCTAAATCCCAGAAGCTTCATTCAGAGCCACCAGCGTTTTCCAACAAGAACTCCGTTGTTGGGGGGAGTGGGGGTAGAGACTGGTCCACAACTCTCTGCAAATCCTTGCAGTCTTAGCAATACCAATATAAACCAATACCATAAAGAAGAGAGAAAGACAGCCATTAACACCAATGGTTGACTTACAGCAGAACTGTCTGGTTTTGATACAGACAGGGAAAGTGAGTTGCCTGAATTTTTTTTGAAATTGATACTGAGTCCTAAAGACTGCAACATGCCCAGAAGGAACATGAGAGTCTTGGTTAATAATTTATTTTCTTGATGCAGAGCCATGACTCGAAACGTTGGCAATTCCTTTACCCCACAGATGCTGCTCAACCTGCTGAGTTCCTCCAGCAGTTTATGTTTTGCTCCATATTCTAGCATCTGCAGCTTATCGTGCCTCCAGTTCATCTACTAAGATTGCCTGAATAATATTTAAATAGATATAAGGTCTGAGCACCAATTTAGTATCTGACACAAGAGGCAGCTAGATTACTCCAGGCATGTTTTTTGTGAGATGATAATTAAATGGATTTTAATAGGCCAGACACAGGCACCTTTGTTAAAAAGGTCTATGCTGGAATTTTGCCTCCAAACCAGCCTTCCCCCATTCCTTTTCATCTCACCCTGTCAGTATGATCCTCTGCTCCTTTCTCCCTGAAGCATTTATTCAATTCCCACTTAGATACACTCATGGGTTTCATCTCACTTGCTGCTAGCGATGGTGAGATGCGTATTTGTAGGGTAAATAAAACATTACTTCAGTATTCCCACCAATTTACTTCAGTCTGCTGTACACTGAATTATAGTTATCTCATGTAGAAACATCCTCTCTACATCCATCTGATCAGACTGCTTTATTAAACATCTCTGTTAAACTATTTTTATGGAGCCGGACCTGCTCCATGTTATGCTTTGTCCTGCCCTTCCACACTTCTAGTTTTCTTTCCCCCCCATCCCTACAATCAGTTTGAAGAAGAGCCTCAACCCAAAACATCGCCTATCCATGTTCTCCAGGAATGTTGCCCTGACCCACTGAGTTACTCCAGCACTTTGTGTTGTTTAATAGAGTTGTTTCTCTTTTCAAGACAAATATCTCTGAGATTATGCCAAACAACAGAAATCCACCAAATGCAAATCCTCATGCCTCTCTATTTTTAGACGCATAGAATTCCTTTGACCACTTATTGCGTTTAATTCATAAAATCAAGGGGATAATTGAAATAGATCTCCAATAGAACGGTAGAACCACTTGACAATGCCTGAGGCAGGCAGTGTGATCACAGACCTGACCTGATAGATTGCTCAAGGAATTGAGACAACATCTGGAGCACTGTGGGTAGATTTGATTTCCTTATTGAAGGACAGATGTTCAAGCATTAGACAGACACATTAGATCGGCAAGGAACAGAGGGATACAGACCATGTGCAGGCAGATGGGATTAGTTAGATTGATGTCATGGTCAGCACAGACATAGTGGGCCAAAGGGCCTGTTCCTGTGCTGTACTATTCAATGGAGAAAGTTTACTCAACTGATGCGTGGAACAGGAGGGTTGCCTCATGTGGACAGCTCAAACAGTTTAGACATAACTAAGATAAACACAAAATGCTGGAGTAACTCAGCGGGACAGTCAGCATCTCTAGATAGCAGGAATGGGTGACATTTCAGGTTGAGACCCTTCAACAGACTGAGAGTCAGGGGAAGAGGAGACACAGATATCTGGAAGGGTAAGGTGTGAAACCAAGACATCAAAGGGGATGAGACTCAAAGAACATGGAGAACAGATCATTGTTAGCTAGGGGAAGGTGACAACGAAGCATGTATTTGTTTTTGTATGTATATTTATATGTGTATGTGTATATAGATATATATATATATCAGAATTATATCTCGTAGAGTTTAGAGGAATGACTTGGAACTGCCCTGATTGAAACATGTAACACCTTGTGGAGTCATGACAGGGAGGATCTGGAGAGGATGTTTTTTCTTGTGGAAAAATCTTGAAACTCGGGGAGGCCGTTTAAAAATAACAGCTCAACTTTTAAGAATTGTCTTTCTCTCTCAGAGGATTGTGAGTCCTTGGAAGTCCCATCCTGAGAGGGCGGGTCATTACAGCCAGCTTACATCCATTGGTCAGTGGTACATACACTACCCACCACCCTAGTGCCAAGATCATGCCTCCCTTCACACTTCACTAATGGGCATGACGGATTCTGATGCCACATTTGGATCAGTCATCGGCCAGACTGTGGGATGCAATCAATGACTGTGGGATGCAATTCGGACACTCTTTGAACAACAAATATTTACACTAAATGAGGAGCATTCTAAAATACTGGATCTACTGGAAGGCACTTTAGGGTAGTCCTGAGGTCATACAAAATATTCTCCAAGAATCTGCTCTTTCTTTGCAATGAGCCTGTTTAAAACGTCAGACTTTAACAAAGCCTTGTAATACTGTTACCTTCTGCATTTTGGATTTCCCACTGTTCAGTCAGTGCCTGAGAACAGACTTTGTTCTGGACGTACTTTTAAAGGGCCTGTCCCACTTAGGCGATTTTAAGGAGACTGCCGGCGACTAGGCTGTCTAACCCAACTGTCCAAAATCTCTAACCCAACACCAACCTGCCCATTTTCAGGTTCAGCACAGGTTATCCGCAAATGGGTCAGTTTCTTCCCAGTTGTTATCAGCCAACTAAACCATCCTACCAACAACTAAAGAGCGGTCCTGAGCTACAATCTACCTCATTGAAGATTCTCGGGCTATATCATACTTTACTGGACTTTATCTTGCACTAAACGTTATTCCCTTCGTTCTGTATCTGTATGCTGTGGACGGCTCGATTGTAATCATGTGCGGGCTTTTTGCTGATTGGCCTCGGTGGCAGCGATGGTGAAGCCTCATGGGTCGTCCCACAGTCGGCGGTCGATGAGGGCGTAGGGAAACCACCGTGAGGGGGAAGAACAATAGAGGACCCGGTGTGGGGGGACTGCCTTGAGAGAGGGGGGGGGGCGTACTTTGTAACTTTGTCAGCGCCTTACGTGACGACTATTTGCATACCTTGAGTATGCAAGCAAAGAATTTCACTGTGCTTTGTCACATGTGACAATAAAGTATTCCATTCCATACCATTGTAAGCAACAAACAACCTTTTCACTGCACCTTGGTACACGTGACAATAAACTAAACTAAACTAAGCTAAACTACTGGTTCAACTTTCCCACGGATCGGATAGTACCTCCCTGGTCTTTCTATTGGTTGGTGGTACTATCCAAAATCATGTCTCTCTCTTATTGGTTTAGTTCCAACCATCAGGGTATCTGCTACAAGATTGATGCTCTCCACATGTGGGAGCTCTTTGTTCGTTACAACTGGTTTCAACTGGTCTGAAACAACTCTGCAGCACCTTTTGTTAAATATCTTGTCAACAAAAGGAAACATCAGAATTCTCCCTCAGGCACCAATTCCATACAACATCAGTCTGAAGAAGGGTCTCGACCCGAAACGTCGCCCATTCCTTCTCTCCTGAGATGCTGCCTGATCTGCTGAGTTACTCCAGCATTTTGTGAATAAATACCTTTGATTTGTACCAGCATCTGCAGTTATTTTCTTACCATACAACAGCTGGCTCTATTCAGAACCATGCCATTGGTTTCACGAACAACCGTTATCCCTAAAATGTAGCAGAAAATATGTCTGGAGTTCCTCAGTAGCTTTCACATACTGGGGTCCTCCTGCTCAGAGATAGAGGTGTGGGTATGTTCTGGAATTTGGAAGGAATTTAATTGAATACTCAATGAATTAGTGGGATTTCTGACAATGGGTCCATTCCAGTCCCAGCAGCTTCAAACAGGAACACACGACATAAGGAACTGCAGACACTGAAATCTTGAGGAAAACACAATATGCTGGATGAACTCGTGGACTCGGTGGGCCGAAGGCCAGCTTCCATGCTGTATCTCTAAACTAAGACAAACTTGCCTCCTGCAGAAATAAGGAACTGCAAATGCTGGTTTACAAAAATGAATGCAAAATGCTGGAGGAACTCAATGGGTCAGGCAGCATCTCTGGAGATCATTGATAGATGATGTTTCAGGTACAGAACCCTTCTTCAGAGGGTGATGTTTTGGGTCGGGACTCTTCTCCTTGAGAAGGGTGGCAATCCAAAACATTACCTATCCATGTTCTTCAGAGATGCTGCCTGACCCGCTCAGTTACTCCAGCACTTTGTAAACTTACCTTCCTGTTGATATGTTTTTGCCATCTTCAAATCAAATACGATGAGCCTGAGAAATGTGTAAATCAGATTCACGGCTGGAAAACTGCCAGCGAGAAGCCATTGAAGATTCTGGATAGGAAAATATCTGGAGAAATCAGTTTGCTGGAATCTTGAGTCAAACACAAAGTGCTGGGGAAACTCAGCCGGTCTTTCCAATGCAAGAAGATAGTTTGCGACTGTTGACTTACCTTTAGTGGGCAAGAGTAAGGAATATAATCTTGATTGGGTCGGGTCTTCCGTCTGTGCAGCCATGCATGTTTTCCTGATCTCATGAAGGGTCTTTAGCACAATCCGTTATCTCACCTCATGTCACCTCATTACAAGCCCTTTGGGGGTGATGAGGAATCATCGGGCGAAGCACAGGTTCTCATCAGAGACTGGCCTCTACCCAGACGAACCCATTTAATTTACACCAGTCTGGCCAACAGAAAAACGATTTAGGATTGCTTTGGTGTAATTGGATTTTCTTGTGGATAAACACAGCCCATTGATCCAATTCCATCTCCCAAATTACTTTAAGGCAGGCTGTGTAATAATCACCTTTTCAGTTTTGGGTTGCTCCAAAGAGACTTCAAGGTCCTGTTTTAAGGTCATTTGCATTCGATTAACAGATCAACAATTACCTTAACTGAGCACTGCTCGGTGGACGAAACCTCGTGTCACTCTGGTCATGGCATCAACAGCAGCGGCTGGGAGATCATGGGCTGCGATATCTGGTGTCCAGCCCTCCTTCTCAGCGGGTCACTCAGACCAACTCCAGGCTTTGCTGGAGGCAATTTGTGCTCGACAAACACGAGCCAATCACCCGGCACAGTTGCGATCAGTTTATTCCACCTGACCAGCTGTCCAAGTGGACAAATGGGTGGCATGGTGGCACAGCGGTAGAGTTGCTGCCTCACAGCGCTAGAGACCTGGGTTCATTTCTGACCATGGGTGCTGTCTGTATGGAGTTTGTACGTTCTCCCCATGACTGCATGGGTTTTCTCTGGGAGCTCTGGTTTCCTCCCACATGTACAGGTTTGTAGGCTAATCGGCTTGGTATAATTGTAAATTGTCCCTAGTGTCCGTAGGATAGTTTTAGTGTGTGGGGATCGCTTGTCGGCATGGACTCGGTGGGCTGAAGCGCCTGTTTCCGCCCTGTATCTCTAAAGTAAACAAAACTCAGAAAGGTTGCCCTGTGGAGGCTGAAGATAATCAGCCTGTTGACCAACTTATCAATCTTGCTTTTCTGCTTGTTCAGTAATCTCATAGAAGTAGAACAGTGCAGCAACAGGCCTATTGGCCCACAATGTCTGTGTGGAACATGATGCCAAGATAGATTAACCTCATCTGCTGACACATGATCCATATCCCTCCATTCCCTGCCTATCCATGTGCCCATCCAAAAACCTCTTTAAATGCCACTATTGTATCTGCTTTCATCACCACCACTGGCAGCACGTTCCAGGCACCCACCATCTTGCCCTGCACACCTCCTTTAAACTCTACCCTTTTCTCCTTAAAGCTATTCCCTCTAGTCTTTGACATTTCCACCCTGGGAAGAAGGTTCTGATTGCCTACCCATGTCTGTCATTATTTTATGCACTTCTATCAGGTCTCCCCTCAACCTTCACCATTCCAGAGAAAACAATACAAGTTTGTACATGATAGACACAAAATGCTGGAGTAACTCATTGGGTCAGGCAGCATCTCTGAAGAAAATGGATAGGTGATGTTTTGGGTCATGACCAAGCTTGCACAACTTCTTCTTGTAGCTCGTACCCCCTAATCCAGGCAGCATTCTGGTACACCTCTTCAGTACCATGTCCAAAGCCACCTCATACCTTCTATAAAGGGGCAACCAGAAATGCTCACAATACTCCAAATACAGCCTGACCAAAGTCTTATCGAGCTGCATTATAATTTGCCAACTCTTACACTCGATGTCCTGACCCATGAAGGGAAGCATACCATTTGTTTTCTTTGTCGCTCTATTTACTTGTGTGGCCACTTTCATGGAGAAACTGCTCAACTGCCATGCGGAGGTGTATCAGCCATTGTGTCTTACATTTTGTGAAAGGCCTCACTCTGATTTTAGGATTAGGCCATCATGTTCTAGATTCATCAGTTAATCTCACTCTCAACCCTATCAATTCCTTTGATACCTTCAGTGGTTTAATCATGTCAACCTTTGATCTCTATTCTGTTTTCAGAACTACCTCCAGTAGTTAGTGCTATGTAGAATTCTGCAGATGATGAAGGAAATCCAAGAAAGCATGAAAGTCAAGAAAAAAAGAAAGTCTGAAGAAGGGTCTCGACCCGAAACGTCACCCATTCCTTCTCTCCCGAGATGCTGCCTGACCTGCTGAGTTACTCCAGCATTTTGTGAATAAATCGATTTGTACCAGCATCTGCAGTTATTTTCTTATACCAAGAAAGCAAGATGTCTTGTAGAATGGAGAGATATCTGGCGGAAGGTTTCTGATGTGAGGAACAGTGTAATGAGATATTTAATGAAGATGCCACTCCCAATCAAAAAAGATTTCAAAGATTGTAAAATGAAGTCCTTACATAATCAGGTCTTCATGGAAAATGCTATCCCAAAGAGATTAAGTAGGGGAATTGCACGCAGGCTTTGTTTTGGGAAGAGATTACCAACCTATCAATCTCAGTTTTTATGGGCTCAGTTGTCCCAAGAGCCCTCGGGAGGTGAGTCAGGCATTGCAAGTTGCCCTCTGTATGAAGTAGACAAGGGGCACCTTACAATTTCAAAGCCAATGTAGATGGATGGAGCTGGCATCTATATTGGCTTTGAAATTGTAAGGTGGCCCTTGTGGAGCTGGCATTGGAATTAGTCATAATTTAGTTCAATGGCAGTTCTGACTTGAGCAGAAATGATTTAAGGTTGTGTTCGATGAGTCCGTGAGGAATTGCAGAATTCCCACTGGCTGCTGAGGATCTCTGGCTCGTGACCACTCAAAGTGGAGAAGGGGCTTTCAGGAAGACATTTTGAACCTCGGATCCAAGCATCAGGAGCATACAGTCCCTGCATTACATACTAAAGGATGCACAAGCCTGCCCACCCTCATCTGCTACCTCCTGCCCCATCTGTGGAAGAGTCTTCAGTACCCACATTGGCCTCATCAATCACAGCAGAACCCACAGAAGTGGAGTGGAAGGAAGAGGTCATGCTTGATCCTGAGGAATTGCCTGTGGGTAAGAGAGCGATTGGAGGAGGAGAATAATTGGCTGAAGGACAGCAACTGCAAAGGAGAAAGGTCATTTGATGCCCTTTGAAAGGAGGAACATCATAAATCCATAATGGGCAGGTTTACTAGCACCAAGCATTGTTGTTAACTTGTATTTAGCAAGCAACGCACTCCAGATGGAGCACTGAAGCAGTGAGAACAGTGCAGCAGTACCAGAGCAAGCTTCAAAGGAGAGATGTGTGAAGTTGCATTTGAGAAACATCAATGGTGACCTGTAACTCAGGATATAAAATTATTCCCTGTGTTCTTTTGAGTCTCAGTGAGGAGTGCCTTTGGCAGCTCATTCAGTTGTGCCAGCAATGTAAACAGATGTAGCTGTACCTTTCACTTCTCTCTGCAAACTTTCCTTCCGCAAACCTTCAGCTATCTAGGTCCCGAGCTCCGGAATTCTTGTCCTAAACCTTTCCAGCCCTCTTTCCTTATTTGTCACTCCTTTAAGCTAACTTCTCTGGCCCTGCTTATGCATCTCAATGTCATAAATTTCCCTGTGTCCATTCCTGTTAAACATCATGGATCATTTAAATACGGAAACATTATTTATACTTAGAATAATAGAGCCATAGAAACATAGAAAATAGGTGCAGGAGGATGCCATTCGGCCCTTTGAGCCAGCACCACCATTCAGTGTGATCATGGCTGATCATCCACAATCAGTAACCTGTGCCCAACTTCTCCCCATACCCCTTGATTCCACTAGACCTCAGAGCTCTATCTAACTCTCTCTTAAATTCATCCAGTGATTTGGCCTCCACTGCCCTCTGTACCTTTGCAATGTGTGATAGTCATGGAGTCATGCAACTTGGAAACAATCCCTTCACCCCAACTCAACCATGTCAACCAAGATGCTCCATCTAAGCTAGACCCTTTCTTTCACCCATAATTGTTGCAAATCCCTCTAAACCTTTCCTTTCCTACGATCTGAAGAAATGTTCTGACCGGAAACATCACCGATCCATGTTCTCCAACGATACAATAGACAATAGACAATAGACAATAGGTGCAGGAGTAGGCCATTCAGCCCTTCGAGCCAGCACCGCCATTCAATGCGATCATGGCTGATCACTCTCAATCAGTACCCCGTCCCTGCCTTCTCCCCATACCCCCTCACTCCGCTATCCTTAAGAGCTCTATCCAGCTCTCTCTTGAAAGCATCCAACGAACTGGCCTCCACTGCCTTCTGAGGCAGAGAATTCCACACCTTCACCACTCTCTGACTGAAAAAGTTCTTCCTCATCTCCGTTCTAAATGGCCTACCCCTTATTCTTAAATTGTGGCCCCTTGTTCTGGACTCCCCCAACATTGGGATCATGTTTCCTGCCTCTAATGTGTCCAATCCCCTAATTATCTTATATGTTTCAATAAGATCTCCCCTCATCCTTCTAAATTCCAGTGTATACAAGCCCAATCGCTCCAGCCTTTCAACATACGACAGTCCCGCCATTCCGGGAATTAACCTAGTGAACCTACGCTGCACGCCCTCCATAGCAAGAATATCCTTCCTCAAATTTGGAGACCAAAACTGTACTCACAGTACTCCAGGTGCGGTCTCACCAGGGCCCGGTACAACTGTAGAAGGACCTCTTTGCTCCTATACTCAACTCCTCTTGTTACGAAGGCCAACATTCCATTGGCTTTCTTCACTGCCTGCTGTACCTGCATGCTTCCTTTCATTGACTGATGCACTAGGACACCCAGATCTCGTTGAACTCCCCCTCCTCCTAACTTGACACCATTCAGATAATAATCTGCCTTTCTATTCTTACTTCCAAAGTGAATAACCTCACACTTATCTACATTAAACTGCATCTGCCATGTATCCGCCCACTCACACAACCTGTCCAAGTCACCCTGCAGCCTTATTGCATCTTCCTCACAATTCACACTACCCCCCAGCTTAGTATCATCTGCAAATTTGCTAATGGTACTTTTAATCCCTTCGTCTAAGTCATTAATGTATATTGTAAATAGCTGGGGTCCCAGCACCGAACCTTGCGGTACCCCACTGGTCACTGCCTGCCATTCCGAAAGGGCCCCATTTATCCCCACTCTTTGCTTTCTGTCTGTCAACCAATTTTCTACCCATGTCAGTACCCTACCCCCAATACCATGTGCCCTAATTTTGCCCACTAATCTCCTATGTGGGACCTTGTCGAAGGCTTTCTGAAAGTCAAGGTACACCACATCCACCGGCTCTCCCCTGTCAATTTTCCTAGTTACATCCTCAAAAAATTCCAGTAGATTTGTCAAGCATGATTTCCCCTTCATAAATCCATGCTGACTCGGAATGATCCCGTTACTGCTATCCAAATGCTCAGCAATTTCGTCTTTTATAATTGACTCCAGCATCTTCCCCACCACTGATGTCAGACTAACTGGCCTATAATTACCCGTTTTCTCTCTCCCTCCTTTCTTAAAAAGTGGGATAACATTTGCTATCCTCCAATCCACAGGAACTGATCCTGAATCTATAGAACATTGAAAAATGATCTCCAATGCTTCCACTATTTCTAGAGCCACCTCCTTAAGTACCCTGGGATGCAGACCATCAGGCCCTGGGGATTTATCAGCCTTCAGTCCCATCAGTCCACCCAAAACCATTTCCTGCCTAATGTGGATTTCCTTCAGTTCCTCCATCACCCTAGGTTCTCCGGCCCCTAGAACATTTGGGAGATTGTGTGTATCTTCCTCAGTGAAGACAGATCCAAAGTAACGGTTTAACTCGTCTGCCATTTCTTTGTTCCCCATAATAAATTCCCCCGTTTCTGTCTTCAAGGGACCCACATTTGCCTTGACTATTTTTTTCCTCTTCACGTACCTAAAAAAACTTTTGCTATCCTCCTTTATATTATTGGCTAGTTTACCCTCGTACCTCATCTTTTCTCCCCGTATTGCCTTTTTAGTTAACTTTTGTTGCTCTTTAAAAGAGTCCCAATCCTCTGTCTTCCCACTCTTCTTTGCTATGTTATACTTCCTCTCCTTAATTTTTATGCTGTCCCTGACTTCCCTTGTCAGCCACAGGTGTCTCTTACTCCCCTTAGAGTCTTTCCACCTCTTTGGAATAAATTGATCCTGCAACCTCTGCATTATTCCCAGGAATACCTGCCATTGCTGTTCTACCGTCTTCCCTGCTAGGGCCTCCTTCCAGTCAATTTTGGACAGCTCCCGCCTCATGCCTCTGTAATCCCCTTTGCTATACTGTAGTACAGACACTTCCGATTTTCCCTTCTGTCTTTCCATTTGCAGAGTAAAACTTATCATGTTGTGATCACTGCCTCCTAATGGCTCTTTTACCTCTAGTCCCCTTATCAGATCAGGATCATTACACAACACTAAATCCAGAATTGCCTTCTCCCTGGTAGGCTCCAGTACAAGCTGTTCTAAGAATCCATCTCGAAGGCACTCTACAAACTCTCTTTCCTGGGGTCCATTTCCAACCTGATTTTCCCAGTCTACCTGCATGTTGAAATCTCCCATAACCACCGTAGCATTACATTTTTGACACGCCAATTTTATCTCCTGATTCAACTTGCACCCTATGTCGAGGCTACTGTTTGGGGGCCTATAGATAACTCCCATTAGGGTCTTTTTACCCTTACAATTTCTAATTTCTATCCATACTGATTCAACATCTCCTGATTCTATGTCATCTCTTGCAAGGGAATGAATATCATTCCTTACCATCAGAGCAACCCCACCCCCTCTGCCCACCTGTCTGTCTTTTCTATACGTTGTGTATCCCTGAATATTCAGTTCCCAGCCCTGGTCCTCTTGTAGCCATGTCTCAGTAACCTGTTGAGTTACTCCAGCACTTTGTATTTTTCTTTCTCCTAAACAGATAGTCTTAAACAGATATCAATTTGTGGCTAAAAAAACCCCAGTAAATTATCCTTCCACCTTCTGTTCAGAAGCAGCTAAAGTGGCAAGGGTTGAGAAAATGAATACATCCAAAGGCTGGACAAAGGCTGATGAAATGACATCTCCTAATATGTTCACTAATGATCATGGTAGTGCAATCAGTGCATCACCTGGTCAAATATTTGAAAAATTATTTAATTCCTGGTCGTTAGTTGTCCTTTGAATATCTAAGATATATTCCTAAGACTTTGCAGTGCATCAAGTGTCAAATTAATATACACATTCTGATCAGAAACAAAGTACGAAACTTTATTGTAACATCAACTTAGACAATAGACAATAGACAATCGGTGCAGGAGGAGGCCATTCGGCCCTTCGAGCCAGCGCCGCCATTCAATGTGATCATGGCTGATCATTCTCAATCGGTACCCCGTTCCTGCCTTCTCCCCATACCCCCTGACTCCGCTATCCTTAAGAGCTCTATCTAGCTCTCTCTCTTGCATAACTAAGCCCAGTAATTATTTTTTCCAGGAGGTAGTTGAGGCAGAAACTTTTAACAATATTGAAAAGAAATTTGGAGAGGTGCATGGGTAGGAAAGGCTTAGAGGGATATGGGCCAAATTCAGGCAGATGGGATGAGTGGAGATGGGACACCTTGGTCAGCATGGGCAAGCTGGGCCAAAGGGCCTGTACCCACACTGTGCGACTATGACACTCTGACTTTATGACTCCATAGTCTCTTTCAGGACTTCAAGATGTCTCAAAGTGCATCACAGCCAGTGAACTGCTTTGTTAATTTGGTCATTGTTTAGGAATGTGGGAAAATAGGAAATGTGGCGAGCAGTTGATGCATTGCAAAATCTCGGGAATATATCTTAGAAATTCAAAGGAGAACTAACAATCAGGAGTTAAACATCTTTGCAAGTATTCCATGTGTGTTGTGAACATTCCTCCGATGACAATAATTTACTGAAGGAACTGAAATCTTATTGGATGTTCCTCCCTCTCTAGGTCAGCTGAGGTCTACTGCAGAGCCCCAAGGTTGACCATGGATAGGACATGTTTCCCGGGATATGGCCCAAACGCTGGCAGGTGGGACTAGTGTAGATGGGACATGTTGGTCGGTGTGGGCAAGTTGGGCCGAAGGGCCTGTTTCCACACTCTATGACTTTATGACTCTAAGACCACTCAGAGATCAGCAAATAGAATGGAAACTGGACCTGAAAGTTGTCACTTTCCTGGCATGCTTGGCACAAACCCATGACAATCGTGCCCATCCCCAGCTTAAGACCCATTGGACAGAATGAGTGATATCATATTATGAGCTTCAGATTGTCATCAATCTTTGTCAAACGCAACCTCATACATCTCTCTTTTTGTTGAAGCCTGCAGTGTTCCTGCTTGCTGCCTTTACTTGATACTGTGTACTTTATACTGAAAGCGATTAGGCTCGCTCATGTATTGACAGTGAATGTACAATTTACAACAGCCTTGTTTACCTACCTGCAAGCAAGCAAGGGTGGTGAAAATGTAGTGTTCACGATCACACAGAGCGATTCACACGAACAGCGGAGATGCATTTAAAGGAAAGCCAAATAAGTGAGAGGGAAAGAGATATGTTCTGCTAAGGTGGGATGGATGAGTTTAATGTGGAACACAAATACTAGCATAGATCACATATCGCAGGAGTGGCAAAGCAGTAGAGTTGCTGCCTTACAGTGCCAGAGATCCATGTTCGATCCTGACTGTGGGTGCTGTCTGTACATATATGTTCTCCCTGCGACTGTGTGGGTTTTCTCCGGGTGCTCCAGTTTCCTCCCAGATGCCAAAGATGTGCCGGTTTGGCTTCGGTAAAATTGTGAATTGTCCCTGGTGTGTAAGATATTGCTAGTGTACAGGGTTATCACTGGTCAGCGTGGACTCGGTGGGCCGAAGGGACATTTTCCACGCTGTATCACTAAAAAGAAATACATTTTGTTTCCGTTTTGTTCTGGTCTATTCCCGAGCAGAGTCTACAATTTTTAGCAGATTGCCATTTGCAGAAGACCCACCCTACACCAATACGTACCTTGGGAAATCCACCAATGCAGCACCAATGTACACAGCTCTCTGCTGAGTGATGTGCCCATTGCATTTACACTAGGTTAGGCCTGCGTGAGTTCAGTGGTGCTGATAACATGATAGAGAGATTTATTCACAAAATGCTGGAGTAACTCAGCAGGTCAGGCAGCATCTCAGGAGAGAAGGAATGGGCGACGTTTCGGGTCGAGACCCTTCTTCAGTCTGAAGAAGGGTCTCGACCCGAAACGTCACCCATTCCTCCCATCCTGAGATGCTGCCTGACCTGCTGAGTTACTCCAGCATTTTGTGAATAAATACCTTTGATTTGTACCAGCATCTGCAGTTATTTTCTTACACTACATGATAGAGAGAAATCAGCCACTGGCAGAAAAGGGGATTTAAGCTTTTTATTTAATTTATTTAAGTCAGTTTAAGATATTTTTAATTGTTTATGTATGTGTGTGTATGTTTCCTAATCTTACATTTAATTTCTCTGCAAAATATGTTTTTTTACCGTTATTTAGATTTTGTTATAACCATTCCTCGGTTTGAATTTCAGAGCCATTGACAAGCATTCAGTACTGGTGACAGTTTTGACAGCCAGCAAGGCAATGGGACAGGGTCTCACCAGATCCCAAAGCCGTTCTTTTGGTGCAGCTGACTACTTGGGTGAAGAGAGGTCTTGGTTTACACTGATGTCCTGGGAGCCAGCCTCCAAGTCCACATTGATCTCAGGCAGAGGATAATAATTAAGCACAGCCATCAAGAACACAAAATTTGGTTTAACTTGTTGTGTTACATTTGGAGAAATCTATTTGGAAGTATGTTTGTACCTATGAAATTGAGCAGGTTTTTAGTAAGTGTTGAAAATAATCATTAATTCTTCTCCTGACACGTACACAAGCAGTTGTGAAACATCGAAGCAGCTGTTAAATCTGTACACAACACCAGCCCATATGATAGCTTTCAGATTATGAATGTGTATTTCTTCTTTTTCTTTCCTATTTTATTGTTTCTGGGCAGTCCAATCAAATTAAGTATGTGAAGATGGGATTTTTGCCTTAGCAAAATTAAATGTACTTTAAAAAGTTTATTGAAAACAGGATATCAAATGAATAAAGGTTTTTAGATCATGGTGGAGTACTGAACTTAAATATGTTTGTGAATGATTTGTTACAATTTTTCCTGCCGTTTCATAGTTTTCTGTCCATCAAGTCTACTTCACCATTCAATCATGGCTGATCTATCTCTCCCTCTCAACCCCATTCTCCTGCCTTCTCTCCATAACCCCTGTCAGTATCACAAGAAAAGAATATCCAGAAAAGAAAAGATGAGGTTTGGGAAATTAGAACTGCCCTAAACTCATCTCTGGAACACCTTGGTGGTGTTCAACAAGGGCTCTGACGATGGACTCCTATTTATCAACTAGAGCTCTGACCTCAACACCCTAATCTCATCCAAACTAATTTCCAAGCTCCTGGTTGTGGGAATTAGTACCCACCTCTGCCACTGGATCTTTAACTTTCTGACCCACAGACGACAATCAGTGAGGAGACGTGGCACCAACTCCTCCACAGTAATCCCCACCCCAATGCCCCGCACGGACGCGTTCTCAGCTCCCTACGACACTCCCCATACACTCATGACTGTACGCGCAATTTAGCTTCTAACTCCACCAATACGTTTGCTGTTGACATCAGTGTCGGGGTCGGATTATGAACAATGACGAGACTGAGTACAGGGAGGAGATAAAAAATTGGTAACAGGATGTCAGGACAATAATCTCTCCCTCAATGTCAGCAAGACAAAGGAGTTAGTTATCAACATCAGGAAGCATGGTGGAGTACATGTCCCAATTAACCTCAATAGTACCAAAGTGGAAACGGTTGAGAACCAGGCTGGACATTTGAATTCTCCTTCCCATTCCTACACAGACCTTTCTGTCCTCAGTCTCCTCCATTGTCAGAGTGAGGCGAAACACAAATTAGAAGAACAGCATCTCATAATTCACTTGGGCATCTTACAGCCCAGTGGTATGAATATTGATTTCTCTCACTTCAGGTAGTCCCGGCATTCCCTCTCTCTCTATCACTGCCCCACCAAAGTCGCACTAGCTTCTCATTTTCACCCGACAAACAGCTTACAATCGCCTGTTTCCTTTGTCATCCTTACCTTTTTGCAAATCTTTTATTCATTGTTCTTTATCTCTCCACATCACTGCCTATATCTCTCGTTTCTCTTATTCCGAACCAGTCTGAAGACGGGTCTCGACCCGAAACGTCACCTATTCCTTCTCGTCAGAGATGCTGCCTGTCCCGCTGAGCTACTCCAGCTTTTTGTGTCTTTCTTTGATATAAACCAGCATCTGCACATTCCTTTTTCCCCCTGCTTCCTTCCTGCAAAAGATAGAAAAGCTTGAAAAAATGCAGCAACAGGTTCACAAAAACAGTTTCCCCACCCCCTCTGTTATCAGGTTTCCGAATGATCCTTCCATAAACCAGGAAACTGTCCGATTCACCTATACACTGTTACAGACATTAGCATTTGTCTATGGAACTGATGCGCTACAATGCTGAGAACTATATTCTGCACTCTGCATCTTCTCCTTTGCTCTATCTTTTGCACTCGAGTTTGACTTGATTGTTTTTACGTACAGTGTTATCTGATCTGATTGGATAGCATGCATGACAATTATAAATCTAAGCCCAATGGTGGGTTAGTCATGCAGCAGTAGAGTTGCTGCCTTACAGTTCCAGAGACCTGGGTTCCATCCTGACTATGGGTATCTCTGCTGTCTGTACATTCTCCCTGTGACTGCATGGGTTTTCCCCAGATGCTCCAGTTTCCTCCCACACTTCAAAGACGTACAGGTTTGTCGGTTAATTTGGCTTCTGTAAAAATGATAAATTCTCCCTAGTGTGCAGGATAGCGCTCGTATATGGGGATCGCTGGGTGGCATGGACTCGGTGGGCCAAAGGGCCTGTTTCCACGCTGTATCTCTAAAACTAATCTAAAATGAAAAAAAACCCAAACCTAAACTGCTCCAGCAAGTAAGCCTGAACTTCTCCCATTTATTAGGCGATTGTGTGTTACTTTATAAACTATTGTAACTTTATTTTGCTTAATGAGCTGAGTTTTAATTCCTGATGCTGAGACAATAGTGTTGGGCGGGAAACGTTAGAAATCCAAGTGTTTTCGCAATACATTTGTCAGTGGCATTTGAACCCATTTATGGGATTACCATATTATTTCTGATTTATGCAACCAATTAGGCTAAGCAGTGTGCTGATAACACGAGTCGTGTCCAATTCCACTATTTAATAGGAAATTGCGCAGTGTGTTAAATAATTTTTTGGAGTTGGATGGATTGCAATGGTTCAAGAAAGCACCTCACCACCGCCTCCTTAAAGGCAATTAAGGATGGGCGATAAATGCTGGCCTTGTCAGCACCAGCCACATATCAAATATAATGAATGAAGAAATAACGGTAAGCAAATGGAAGGCGAAATATGATGACGTTTTCATCTTTGATCAGAGACATATCACTGAATGTCATACATGGAGCCGTTAGTGTGTTAGGAAGAGGAATGTTGACAGAGGTGATGGGTAGAGTTGCTGCCTTACAGTGCTAGAGACCCGGGTTCGATCCTGACTATAGGTGTTGTCTGTACTGAGTTTGTATATTCTCCCCGTGACCTGCTTGGGTTTTCTCCGTGTTCCGCTATCCTCCCACACTCCAAAGACGTGTAGATTTTTTAGGCTAAATGGCTTTGGTAAAGTTGTAAATTTTCCCTAGTGTGTAGGATAGTGATAGTGTGCGGGGATCGCTGGTCGGTGTGGACTCGGTGGGGCGAAGGTTCCAGAAGGCATGGCTACAAGGTGAGAGGGGCAAGGTTTAAAGATTTGTGGGGCTTGCTTTGTACACAGAGGCTGGTAGATGCCTGAAACATGCTGCCAGGGGTGGTGGGGGCAGACACGATACTGGCATGTTAGAAGCTTGTAGAATAACACATGGATATGTAGGGAATGGAGGGATATGGGTCATAGAAACATAGAAACATAGAAAATAGGTGCAAGAGTAGGCCATTCGGCCCTTCCAGCCTGTACCACCATTCAATATGATCATGGCTGATCATCCAGCTCAGTAACCTGTACCTGCCTTCTCTCCATACCCCCTGATCCCTTTAGCCATAAGGGCCACATCTAACTCCCTCTTAAATATAGTCAATGAACTGGCCTCAACTACCTTCTGTGGCAGAGAATTCCACAGACTCACCACTCTCTGTGTGAAGAAATGTTTTCTCATCTCGGTCCTAAAAGACTTCCCCCTTATCCTTAAGCTGTGACCCCTGGTTCTGGACTTCCCCAACATCGGGAACAATCTTCCCGCATCTAGCCTCTCCAACCCCTTAAGAATTTTATATGTTTCAATAAGATCCCCCCTCAGTCTTCTAAATTGCGCAGGCAGACGAGATTAGTTTATCTTGGTATTAGTTTAGTTTAGAGATACAGCGTGGAAACAGGCCCTTCAGCCCATCGAGTCCACACCGACCAACGATTCCCATTAACACTGCCTTACACACACTAGGGACAATTTTATATTTATGCCAAGCCAATTAAGCTACAAACCTGTACGCCTTTGGAGTGTGGGGGAAAACAAAAGATCTCGGAGAATACCCAACGGCACTCATGGGAGGAACGTACAAACTCCTTCCTGACAAGCACCCGTAGTCAGGATCGAACCCGGGTATCTGGCACTGTAAGGCAGCAGTTCTACCGTCATGCCACCATGCCAGGACAGACATTGTGGGCCAAAGGGCCTGTTCCTGTGCTGTACCTTGTTGTGTTCAATGTTGACTGGTCGATACAAACCGGTTGGACTGAGGGGTCCTTTTTGTGCTGTATCTCTGTATGGTTCCAAGTACCAAAACAGTCAAACAACCTGTCACCTACTTTTGTGACGGGGTTTTCACCTTCAGCACTGTCCCCCCCCCCCCCCCCCCCCGATCTGCCCCCCCAGCTAATATTCACCCTTTCAGCAAACCAAACCTGTCTTTGTGAATTTACTGTTGCAATTCTCCAGTGCAATAAATACTGCTTTCACATTTTTCGCTCGTCTGTTAGTGCCGGTGAGGAAGAACTTGCAAATCATACCTCTCATGTCTACAGGGTGTTTCAAAAGCTTTTACGAGGCAATGAACTGCTTCTGAGGGTGTTGTCACTCTTATTATACACAGTAACTCTAAGTGGGGATATTTGAATTGGTACAGAAAGCCTTATATATAATTATTATCTTTCTGAAGAAGGGTCTCGACCCGAAATGTCACCCATTCCTTCTCTCCCGAGATGCTGCCTGACCTGCTGAGTTACTCCAGCATTTTGTGAATAAATCGATTTGTACCAGCATCTGCAGTTATTTTCTTATATTATCTTTCTGTCAGATCTACTATAACTCCGAGGAATTTATTCACAAAATGCTGGAGTAACTCAGCAGGTCAGGCAGCATCTCAGGAGAGAAGGAATGAGCGACGTTTCGGGTCGAGACCCTTCTTCAGACTGATCCACAGAGGGGGAGCAGCGAGAGAGCATGTTGCTAAACTCTCGTCGAAGAGAGGAGGAGAACTTCTTCAAAGTGGACATACCTTGAGGAGAAATCGCAGTGGAGCAACAGGTAGTGTAAGGAAACAACTGCAGATGCTGGTACAAATCTGTTTTTGTGTGTTGTGGCATAAGGGATGATACTGGGTTCGGCAGTGACCACATTGATACTCACAGTAGGGTGAACTCACGTGACATGTTAAATCCACAGTGCCAAGAAAGTCCAGGACCACATGGGGGCGCTGTCCCTCATCGTCAGGGTGCATGAGGGGCTCTGGCGATCTTGGGCTTACCCTGGCAGCTCAGTCCTGGTCTCGAAGGAGGGGGTGCAGCGATCTCAGGCAGTTCACCCTTGCCTCAAGAGGAGGCTCTGACGGTCTCAGGCTTATCCGGGCAACTCAGCTATGGGCTATAAGAGGCAGCACTGGTGGTCTCAGGATTATGCTGGTTGCTCAGTCTTTGCCTCTGTGTGTGGGCACAGTCCCTCGTTGTCCATGGGCAGGAAGAGGCACTGGCATCTCAGGCTTGTCCTGGCCACTCAGTCTTAGCCTCAGGAGAGTGATTGACTGTCTTGGGCTTCTTCCCAACTGCTCAGTCTTGACCGCACAATGGTGCTGGTAGTCTGGAATTTGGAGTTTGTCCCAGTGGCTCAGTTTTCCTCAAACTTGCAAGAGGGAAACACAGCTCACAGGAAGCCAGTTGGGACGCCTGAGTTTTACAAGCAGTAGGCTTACGAGTTTCAGGTGGCAAATCTAATATCAGCTAATTGGATCCAGCTGTTACCAATGATGCTGGGGACTGGCCTCTCCTGATGCTCACCCTGTTACTCTGTCCAACAGTTACCATTCAATAATTAGCTAATGAGGCCAGCACAGTGGCGCAATTGGCAGAGCCACTGCCTCACAGCTCCAAAGACCCCAGTTTGATCCTGACCTCGGGTGGAGTTTACAAACTCTGTGTAGAGTTTGCACGTTCCTGTGACCGCATGGGTTTCCTCTGGGTGCTCTGGTTTACTTCCACATTTCAAAGATGTGTGGGACTGTAGGTTAATAGGCCTCTGCAATTAGTCCCTATTGTGTAGGGAGTGGATGAGAAAGTGGGATAATGTAGAACTAGTGATCGATGGTTGGCATGGACTTTATGGGAAGAAGGGCCTGTTTCCATGCTGTACCTCCAAAACTAAACTAAAGGTCCACAGCACATGGGTGATTGGAGGAGTTTGTTGTGTATAAATGTATTGCTGAATTTTCTGCATTATCACTGTGACAACATTTCCAATGGTATTTTGTGATGTATTAGGGGCTCAGGCATAAATGGGAATCTTTCCTCCTGGGCTCAGTCATAGCTGCCACTTTCTCACAAGCTCTTGAATTGTTCTGCTGCTCACTGCTGACTCTATAGTTCCAACACAATCTCCCGTCTCCTCCATTCATAATTTGTACATTTTTGGTTGATTCTTCTTGTTCCTCCTGCTCCTTTGTTCAAGGCCTGCCAGCTGTCTTACCGACAGAGCAGAATAGAAAACAAGGTTCCACCATGACTTTAAGTTTTTGAGTCCTTGGGGAAGATCTTGCAACTTGAACTATTCTTTCTTCTGACATGTACGTCCTCCTGAGCAGCAATTATATATTTGACTCTTTTGGAAGAGGTTCAAGGTTCGTACTTAGGGTTGACCAGCAGCTCGACATAAAAGCCAACACTTCCACCAACTCTAATCATTCTCACAGCTCCCTGCGTTCATCCTCATTTTATTCCAACAGTAACTAACTTTTGGTGTCATATCCCTCGACAATGCTGACTATTCTCACTATGGCCAAGTCTCCAAGACCCAACGTAAACTCTGTTTCAGTAAATGCTCCAATGGGTGCGAAGCAGAATTGCTTCTTTGCTATCTGTGCACCAAAAGCTGACGTTGCAATTGAATCAACACAAATTAAATTAACAACAAATATCCAACACCACAAAATCAAGAGATCAAAACTCATGATCATCATTCTCACTAATGGAAATAATATTTGGGATTATCCAAATCATCCCAAAACACCAATGCAGAATTATCAACTCTAATTATTTCCCAGTCATCAATGTCCTAAAATGCCTAATGAAACTACGAGTTTTTAATATGCAGGCACTCCCCGACTTACGTAAATGTTACATTCCGTGAACCCTTACGTAAGTCAGATTTCGCATAAGTCAGAATCACCTGCCCAACATAACTCACTGAGTCTGAAGAAGGGTCTCGACCCGAAATGTCACCTACCCATGTTCTCCAGAAATGCTGCCTGGCACGCTGAGTTACTCCAGCACTTTGTGCCCGTCACTAACTATCTCAGCCACATACAGCTGCATCTTGGGCAGGTTCTGGGTGAGCGGCACCGCCATTATCAGCTTGTTTCTGATGTAAACTGGAATGACCGTACAGTGTGGTGGAAATTACAAGCAGCCAGAATCTTTTACGTCAGTGCGGATTTACAGTTTAAATTACAGACACGTCTCAATTTATGCAATGGGGGGCAGGGCCGTCTTAACGCATGGGCCTGATGGGCACTTGCCCCGGGGCCCCACGAGCATAGGGGCCCCATGCTGATCTGTGTATGTTAAGTGACTTGCAATAAATAAATACTACTTTAAAAATGTAGGTTCAATAAGTGCTTTTTTCGCAACATTTTCCATCCCTAAGTGCTTCTCACAGCGATCTGTAAGTGCTTTTCGCAACAATGTAGCACCCTAAGTCCATCGCTAAGTGCTTTTCGGTAAGTGCTTTTCGCCTGCACGACAGGGGGGGGCTGGTAGGGATAGGGGGGTGGGGGAGAGTAACGGTGGGGGCGACGGGGAGGGTGGGAGGAGGAGGGGCCCCAGTACACTGCTTTGCCCGGGCCCATAATGCTGTAAAGACGGCCCTGCCCCCCATTGCAAAAATTGAGACGTGTCTGTAATTTAAACTTTCTTGCATAATTCCCTGCATTAACGGGAATTGCACTGACCTTTCTGGAACTCGGGTCGTTTTACTTCTTCCAATATTAATTCAGGCAACCAGCAAAGAAAGTGAAACTTCTAAGAAATTAAAAATTGTGCTTGTGCAAATGTGTATAAAAGCAAAAATGCCATTCCTTTTGGAAACATTGTAAATGAATGGAAAATCTGGAGAAAAAAACCCCAGTTAACCTAAAGTAAAGTAAAACTGCGCAGATGAACAAAGGAAAAGAGAAAAGTCAATGGAGCATAACACAATTTCTTAAAGTGACATTTCCTCTTAATATGTAAGGGTTTTCTGCAAGTTTATTTTACTTTAGTTTAGTTTAGTTGAATTTAGTTTATTATTGTCACATGTACAGATGTGTGGTGAAAAGCTTTTATTTTACATGCTATCCAGCCAAAGAAAAAACTGTACATGATTACAATCAAGCACAGGGCACAGACAACAGCTAAAGGGTACAAAAGTTAGTACAAGATAAAGTCCGATTAAAGATAGTTCAAAGGTCCCCAATGAGATAGATGGGAGGTCAGGACCGCCCTCTAGCTGATGAGAGGACCGTTCAGTTGCCTCATTACAGCCGGGAAGAAATTGTCCCTGAACCTGCATTAAGTAACATGGAATCTTTCCATTAGTCACATTCTTTCCTCTGAGTTACAGGATTAATTCAAACACCCTTGCAACACTGATAAAATAAAACGCCAATGGCACTTACACTTCCATTCTCTCCCTCTCTGTTATGCACAGCAAAAGGAACTCCCCGAAACGTCACCCATTCCTTCTCTCCTGAGATGCTGCCTGACCTGCTGAGTTACTCCAGCATTTTGTGAATAAATACCTTCGATTTGTACCAGCATCTGCAGTTATTTTCTAACAAAAGGAACTCACAAGTTGAAGTGCTTCATGTAAACCTCACAGACGATTCACACACTTTACACCAGTTTAAACAATAGCTTAGTATCACCCAAAATTTAAACATTCATGATAGTTCAAAATATGCACAGGTTCCCTTTCCAGCTCTCACAACACCGAGGCTGCCTTTAAGTCACTTAAACTTTAAAGCAATGTTATTGATCAAGCACAAAAAAGCATTCCGACATCCCCACGTCAACCAGACCTCCAGCAGTTTCTAAGCTTTCTCACATTCCACCTTGCTTCTGATCGATGGCAGAACCTATTCATCCTACAATCCTGATTAGTATGTCCTGTCTTACAATAATTAAACCACCTTCTTGAAGGACCAAGCATTATCTTACACCTGGGATTTCTGCCTTACAGCCTTTGTTTCCCGATACTCTTTCAAAAGCTTAGGCTCCGTTGGGGGGGATTTGTTCTGCATTTCCTACTAGTGTATAACATTTCTCCTCAATACTCAGACTTCTGTCAGGCCTGAATTGCCAGATTGAATCCTGACATGAGTGCATTAATAATCTATACGAGCAAGAAGGCACCTCACCAAGAGATGGTGATCTCCCCAGACATCTAGCTATTAAATCACCCTCCTCCTTATGTTCCCGCACTGGCTGCTGTCTGCTTGTTCATTTGCTAACAGCCATGCCCATTTTGTCCATTTTTGACTTAGTCCCAATAGTTTCTTCCCCTTTCCAAGCCTCTTTGATATGATCAGTAGCATCTGCACTTATGCTGTTCCATTCTTTCAATGGTGATTCCTCACTCAAGTGCTACTCTATCCTTACTTAAAGTTTACACCTATCATGGCGACCAAATCCTAAATAGTACCTGCCACATCAATCCTCAGCTTGGCCTGAACCCACCAGGCCAGGAAAACCAGTCAACAAATTGGTCAGAATTGGTCAAATGCACAGAACAGAACAACTTTGAACATTTAAATAAGTTTAGTTTAGAAAGACAGATTAAGTGTCTATAAGACTATTGGGACAATAAAGACATAACTTTGTGCACATCAGCGTTTCTGACGAGTGTTGGTTCATTATGTGTCATGCTTGCTGAAGCCATGGCGACACAACTGCAAAATTACCATCACTGCAAATTCCTCCTAAAGTTATGGGAAACATGTGAGTGAGTGTTCCTGTCTGAAGATGGGTCTCGACTCGAAATGTTACCCAGTCCTTCTCCTCAGAGATGCTGCCTGTCCCGCTGGGTTACTCCAGCATTTTGCGTCTACCTTCGATTTAAACCAGCATCTGCAGTTCTTTCCTACACATGAGTGAGTTTTCCTCCTGATGTTTGTAATTGCATTGAGGACAGGCCCAGCCATGCTGGAGCCATCTTCTTTATGAGATGACTTGTAACTTTGTCATGTGGCAGGCGTTCGGAAGAAAAGCTTGTGTTTGATTTAACAAAATCTCAAGGGGATTTTCTCTCCAACCTTGGCTTGTTTGAAGAGGTCAGCAGTGACACTTGGTTGCTCATCCTAGGATAGGAATTCTGACCAATTTGTTGACCAGTGTTGGCTTGTGATGTTTCATGCTTGCTTAGGTCATGACAACACAACTGCAAAATTGCCATCACTGCAAATTCCTCTTAAAGTTATAGAAACTGCTTTTAACCCTCAAGCTATCCATCTGCTGGAAAAATCACATCTAATTCACGATTATTCAATTTATTTTCTGGACCACTTGGTCAATAGTTAATCACATTACATCCCTCTGCATCATGGCACCTAACACTCCGCTGAAGTTATCTGTCATTGTCTCCTGGATGCTTCATAGAATCATGGAATTGTACCGCATAAGACTGCCTCTGCGGCTCTTTGAAAGAACTCTCCAATTACACCCACATCCTTTCAATATTTTTTAAATAAATCGAATTGCCCAAACTTATCGATGATTAAGAGTGTGGATATTGCGCAAACGCCACACACACAGCACCTGTAGTAAGGATCGAACCTGTGTCTCTGGCGCTGTGAGGCAGCAGATCAACCGCTGCAGCTCTGTACACAGAATTCGGTGTGACTTCTGTTCCAGAGGACATCAGAATGGAACATTGATTTATTGTATGAATATGTGGTCATGGCTACTTAAATTTCTAATCAAATTTCTTCCCTACACAAATCCTATTAGCCTTGACCCAAAAGTCTATCTTAATCTTGAATATCTCCATTGACTTGACACCAAAGTTCTATGGGCTGGAGTATTCCAAAGGTTTAGCAGTGCCCTGAGAGAAGATCTAACCCATCACCCCTGTCGTAATCAATGACCTATCCTGAGGTGTAGCCTCCTGTATTCTAGATGTCTCAATCAACGAGAACTCCCTGAACGTTTTTCAGTTTCCTCTATGTTTCAGTCAGGTCACCTCATTTCCTCTGTCTTTGGTGTAGAATAAATGCTTCTTATTTATCTATTCATTGGCCATTCTCTAAGATGAGCTTCAGTTTTGGAACTGAATGAAGCACTCCAGCGGGGAGATAGCCAAGACTCTGTGCAACTGAAGCATCATATCAAGTCCCTTTACAATCCAGCCCCTTTGGAGAGGATAGAAACTTAATGCTGGAGTAACTCAGTGGGACAGGCAGCTAACAATGACCTGTTTCCTTTATCATTGATACTTTGTTGCATATCTTTCATTCATTTGTTCTATATCTCTCTACATCATCGTCTATATCTCTCGTTCCGCTTTCCTGTGACTTTCAGTCTGAAGAAGGGTCTCAACCCGAAACGTCACCCATTCCTTCTCTCCAGAGATGCTGCCTGCCTTGCTGAGTTACTCCAGCATTTTTTGTCTATCTTCAGTTTAAACCAGCATCTGCAGTTCCTTCCTATACCCCTGGGAGAGGAGATGAGTGGTAAACAACTATCCATTCATCTTTCAGAGATTTTTGCATCTGTGTGCTTGTGCTCCTATTTATTGCCTGATTTCACCCTGTAGAAAATTCATTGATTAATCTTTGAATGGCCGAAAGAGGATGATCTCGTAATTATAACACACATGTAAAGTTTGTCAGTAAATTACTATTAAAACACAAAGTGCTTGTGCTATAACACCAGGATACGTGCTCAAGCAAGGAAACCAAACCCAATGCCAAAGTAGTATCTAAACTACCTGTACACACTTATGCTATAGGACGTAGACACAAAATGCTAGAGTAACTCAGCGGGTCAGGCAGTAGTGGGATCCCGTTGGAGGTGACAGAAATGTTGGAGGATAATTTGTTGTCTATGACGGCTGATGGGGTGGAAGGTGAGGACAAGGGGGACTCTATCCTTGTTACAAATGGGGAGAGGGGCTGATGGGGTGGAAGGTGAGGACAAGGCAATAACTAAGTCCATATTCAGCAATAAGCTCGCTAAATGTTAACAAAATCCCTGCAACTGGCTTCCAGTTTCTGACTCTTGGTGAAATCATGCATGACTTTTTCTATCTTATTGATTGTCAGGTTAATCCACCACTGAACTCTATGTTAAATTCTTAACTTAATTATGTGGTTTTTTTCTACTCCCTAAATCCCTTCTGTGATGAAAATAAGATTTAGAATGCAGAGTGCCTCCCAGTCACTAAAACTGTAGACAAATCCCATAGCATTTAATGATATCCAATGACGTAGAACCCACATCAGTTTGGACCCATTTTGCTCCCATGATCCTTTACTGGAGCAACATATGCATTAGTCTGTTTGAGGTGTAGAGAATTAAACTCGTTGACTCTACGGGACAGAGAGGGGACACAAGGCCTTACATTAGCTATCTATTTATAACAGCATTTGGATTTTTAAAAAGTAAACCACTTTAGTCTTGAGTGAGGCAAAAATACAATTATAATGCGTTGATATTTCCCTCTAATATTTATTTTCTTCCTTCCTTTCTTTATCCTTCATTCCATTTTTAAGGTTCACCTCCTCACTACATATTTTTCTTCCTTCCTTTCGTCATTACTTCCTTCCTTCCCAGCTTCAGTTTTTCCTTCCTTCTCTGTCTTCTATTCCCTCCCCATCACTCCCTCCCTCCCTCCCTCCCTCCCTCCCTCCCTCCCTCCCTCCCTCCCTCCCTCCCTCCCTCCCTCCCTCCCTCCCTCCCTCCCTCCCTCCCTCCCTCCCTCCCTCCCTCCCTCCCTCCCTCCCTCCCTCCCTCCCTCCCTTCCCTCCTTCCCTTATCACTCTCAACCCTTATCCAAATTCATAAGTATTCCACAACCTCTTGGGTTTCTCATAGAAGCTAGACTGTTGAAGCGCTGTAACATGGACACTCCCCTCCCCTCCCCCCTCCCCCCTCCCCCCTCCCCTTCCATCCCCCCTCCCCTCCCCTCTCCCCTCCCCTCCCCTGCTCCCCCCTGTGGCCATCATTTTGCTCTTTAGCCTGTAGTGATGTTAGACAAGCAGTTCACACATCAAATGCATCCACATAAATCCTTACCAGGTTCAACTTGTTTGTACCTGTTTGTAAGATGGTATGGCGAGTCGTAGGCGAAGTACGTTGAGGTAGACGTTTATTGTAATATTAACAACCGTGACAACCAATGCACCAAACGACAGACAACCATAAATCTTACTGTCTCTCTCGGAGTTCTAAACCAGACTGCCCAGTTCCTTTACCTGCGCACCACCTCACCTCTTCTACCAATCAGAGGGTTCGATGGTCTGGACCAATCCCTGTGTCCCTACATGACCCCCCCCCAGAACCCTCGGTGCGGTACCGGGCAGGTGCCCGGACCACCCGACCGGAGCGGGTGTGGAGAGGAGAGGGGGGCCCTGCTGGGGGTGGGGACGGGGAAACCGGCACCGCGGGAGGAGGGGGAACTGACGGAGCCGGAGGCGGCAGTGGCAAGGCGACCGGGGGAAGCGGAGTCCCGAACGGGGGCAGCGAGGGGGAAAACTGCTGTACAGGAGCCGCGGCCGGAGGTCGGAAACCTTCAAAAAAGCAAACGTCAGTGGCTTGTGGTCAGTGAAAGCCACGAAAAAGCGACCCTCTAAAAAATAGCGAAAATGACGGATCGCCAGGTAGAGGGCCAGGAGTTCCCGATCAAAGGCACTGTAAGCTATCTCGGGGCGAGTAAGCTGGCGGCTGAAAAAGGCCAAAGGGTGCCAGAGGCCGTCAACCTGCTGTTCTAAGACGCCCCCCACCGCCACGCCGGAGGCATCGACGGTGAGGGCGGTGGGGGCAGAGGAGCACGGGTGGACGAGCATGGTGGCGTTCGCGGGGGCCAGCTTGGCTGCCGTGAAAGCCGCTTCGGCAGCAGGGGACCACATGAGCTCGGTGGGGTTACCCGCGAGGCATTGGAAAAGGGGGCGCATGATCCGGGCTGCTGCCGGGACGAATCGGTGGTAAAAATTCACCATGCCTACAAACTCTTGTAACCCTTTGATAGTGTCGGGGCGGGGGAAGGAGCGGATAGCAGCCACCTTCTCGGGCAAGGGAACGGCACCGGCCTGTGTGATCCGATGACCCAGGAAATCTACTGCGGATAGTCCGAATTGGCATTTGGACGGGTGTAGGATCAGACCGTGGTCCTGCAACCTTTGGAATATGGAGCGCAGGTGGGACCGGTGTTCGTGAGCCGACCGACTTGCCACGAGAATATCGTCGAGGTATATGAATACAAAAGGCATACCCCAACCCACATGATCCATAAGGCGTTGGAACCGCCTGGGCGGCGTTTTTTGAGGCCGAAAGGCATCCACAGCCACTCAAAAAGCCCAAACGGGGTGATGGTGGCGGTCTTAGGAATGTCTGCGGGGCGAACCGGGATCTGGTGATACCCTCGGATTAAGTCCAGTTTTGAGAATACCGTGGCACCCTCTAGGCTGGCCGAAAAATCCTGAATATGCGGGATCGGGTATCGGTCAGCCGTGGTGATGGCGTTCAGACGTCGGTAATCGCCACATGGACTCCACCCCCCAGATGCTTTTGGGACCATGTGTAACGGTGAGGCCCACGGGCTGTCTGACGGGCGTATGATCCCCAGCCGTTCCAAAGTGAGGAACTCTTCGCGAGCGACTGCCAGCTTATCAGGGGGTAGGCGTCGGGCTCGGGCGAAAACAGGCGGTCCTTCTGTGGGGATGAAGTGTACGACTCCGTGCTTGGCAGCAGGTGTGTCGAAACGCTGGACTAGGAGCTCCGGGAATTCAGCGAGTATCGCAGCAAACGGGTCGGGGGTCGTGGTGACGGCCTGGACGGTCGGGCTGGATGACACGGAAACTGAAGGAGCAGGAGGGTCAACGCTACTGGACGACGGCTGCAGGCTCTTCCCGCGGACGTCAGGGATTAACGCGAAAGCCCAAAGGAAATCTGCTCCCAGGATTGCCTGCCCTACATCTGCGATGATGAAAGTCCAGTTGTCGGTCCTGGAACCAAAGGACAGGGACATGTCCCGTGTTCCGTAGGTACGGACAGGGCTGCCGTTGACCGCAATGAGTGGGGGGCCGGTCTTACCTGATCGCGCTTCTTTGCAGGATGGAGGCACAATGCTGACGATTGCCCCGGTGTCCACGAGGAAAACGGTACCCGTATGTTGCTCCGCAAGGTAGAGGCGATGGTTGTGGCCGATCGAGATTGCCTCTACATTTGATCGGCCGAGGCATTTCCCGAGAATGTGCAGGGGCTTCTACAGTTGCGTGCCGCTGCTCCCCACCGTCTATGAAAGAAACACCAGCCGCGCTGGTGTGTTTCTATGTCGCGGGCCTGTTTCAAAATGGCCGCCGTTGACGTAGCAGCTTGGCGGGTTTTTTGAAAAGTGGCGGGCGGATGGGCGCCATCTTGGCCGCGCGGTCGGTCGCTCACCTGTGTTGAAACCCGGTTTACTGAGCCGGGGCGCCTCGCCTTTGCCGCGACCAGTGCGTCCGCCTTTTCTGCGAAATCCATCGGGTCCCCGAAAGTAACGTCTGCTAGGACTACGCGGACGTCCTCTGGCATCTTCTCGCAGAATGCCTCCTCGAACATGAGGCATTTGGTGTGCTCTCCCGCTAGAGTCATCATTTGCGTCATGAGGACCGACGGCGGTCGGTCCCCGAGCTCAGGTAAGTGCAGGAGTGTGCTGGCCCGCTGTTGTTGGCTGCGCCCGAAGGTTTTCAGCAGCAGCGACTTGAGGCCCGCATACTTGTCGGTTTCTGGCGGCTCGGTGACGTACTGTGCGACCCGTGCGGACGTCTCCGACGGCAGGACGCTCAGTAGATGGTAGAACCTGGTCTCGTCCTCCTGTATTCCCCGGAGGTGGAACTGTGCCTCCGCTTGGGCGAACCACAGGCGTGGTTGGTGGCCCAGAACGGGGGCAGATGAACGCCGACTGCGTTCGGCGTTGATGCCTCCCGATGGGACATCTTGGTGATCTGTGATCACGTCGGGGTCACCACTATGGCGAGTCGTAGGCGAAGTACGTTGAGGTAGACGTTTATTGTAATATTAACAACCGTGACAACCAACGCACCAAACGACAGACAACCATAAACCTTACTGTCTCTCTCGGAGTTCTAAACCAGACTGCCCAGTTCCTTTACCTGCGCACCACCTCACCTCTTCCATCAATCAGAGGGTTCGATGGTCTGGACCAATCCCTGTGTCCCTACAATGGTGCCATTAAGATTCTGAGCATACCCCACTCTGTTTCTAGCCACAGGCTTCTAATGCCTGATCAAGTGGGATCAATTAATGTGACAAAGAATGATCTGTTCGCTCAGAGTCACATTGGGAAATGATGTGGCCAACTAATCCATTAGCATTCTTCAATCACTCTTTGGGATCCTTTGAGAATTTTGGTTCATTGCGGCGGCCCCAGTTGCAAAGGAAGAGTTAACAGGGAAATAGCAGCATCTGGCTGTTCTTAATGGGTGATGCTGAAGGAGCATAATAAATAATTGACTTTACTTAAGTTACTTAAGAACCAGCAGAAAGTTAAACTGAAAGCTGCTTGTTGATGCTGGAAGGCACTGGACATGTAGCTTAAGGCTATGTATGTGTTTAAGTTTTATCTATTGGCAGAAAATGATAGAGGTTATGATTTCCTAAATGTGTCCGATAAACAAAAGTTAACACGTCTTCTCTGCAAAAGCCCACGTTTCCCAGGAAATAAATTGGGATGTATTTCACAGACCAAACAGCAGTCCAACACAGGAACAGGCCCGCAATGTCTGTGCCTAACATAATGCCAAGTTAAACTAATCTCCCCTCTGTGCACGTGATCCATACCCCTCCATTCTCTGCATATCCATGTGCATATCTACAGGTCTGAAGAAGGCTCCTGACTCAAAATGTTATAGACAATAGACAATAGACAATAGGTGCGGAAGGAGGCCATTCGGCCATTCGAGCCAGCACCGCCATTCAATGTGATCATGGATGATCATTCTCAATCAGTACCCCGTTCCTGCCTTCTCCCCATACCCCCTGACTCCGCTATCCTTAAGAGCTCTATCCAGCTCTCTCTTGAATGCATTCAAAGAATTGGCCTCCACTGCCTTCTGAGGCAGAGAATTCCACAGAAGGCAGTGGAGTCTGGAGTCCCGACCCAAAACGTCACCTATCCATATTCTCCAGAGATGCTGCCTGACCCGCTGAGTTACACCAGCACTCTGTGTCCTTGTTTCGCCTATCAAAAAACCTCTTAAACGCCTCTATCATATCTGCTTCCACCACCAATCCTAGCTGTGTGTTCCAGAAACACATCACTCTCTGTGTAAAAACCTTGCACCCCACACCTCTTTTAAACTTTCTCCATCTGACTTTCCCGCTCTGGGAGAAAGGTTCTGACTGTCTACCCCATCTATGTCTCTCATAATTTAGGAAAGTTCCATGAGGTCTCCCCTCAGCCTCCAACGCTCCAGAGAAAACCATCTGATTTTGACCAACCTCTCCTTATAGCGAATACCCTCTGATTCAGACCCAGCATTCTGGTGAACCTTTCTGAACCCTCTCCAAAGCCTCCACATACATCCTGGAAAAGGCTGGCATGAACTGCATGCAATACTCCAAATGCAGCCAAACCAAAGTTTGATATTTCCTTCTGTGACCTTGCTTTACTGGTTATTTGTATGGCCCAGATTTCCTGTTGAATCTACAGTGGACAAATTTGACTTGCAAAACTGAAACATAGAACATAGAACAGTCCAGCACAGGTTTGTGCCAAACATTATGACAATTTAAACTGATTTTACCTGCATGTACATAATCCATATCCCTGTATTCCCTGCACTTCTATGTGCCTACCTGAAAGCCTCTTATATGCTATCTACCTTCACCACCACCCCTGGCAGTGCGTTCCAGGATCCCATTACTCTCTGTGTAAAAAACATTTCCATTAAACTTTCCCAGTCTCATCTAAATGATCTCCTGTGGAACTGGGTTTCACGCCGTATCCACTCTCCAGGAGAAGACAGCTTCATCTTACCCTCATCGCACTTTTAATATGCTGAAACATGGAAGAAAATAACACTCAAGATTGAATAGTTAAACTATGCACAGCTCAATGTTAAATAAGTCATTGTTATTTTTGTACACTCATCCTCTGGTGGGCATTGCCAATTTTAAGGGTTACAACTCAAGGTTCCCAATGTGGGTCCTAAAATCGACCTCACTATGAACTCCACTGTTTATTTTTGTGCATTTATTCCTGAGAGAGCATTGATAAAAATAGAATTACAGCACAACTTGGTTCCCATTCTGGGTCCCAAAGTCTATCAAGGTTCAGCCCTGTTGGGATTATTAATTTATTTTTATAGCCCTTTGTTTTGATTGATTTAGATTTTTAGATTTAGAGATATAGTGCGGAAACAGGCCCTTCGGCCCACCGGGTCCGCGCCGCCCAGTGATCCCCGCACACTAACACTATCCTTGACCCTAAATTGACCCTAAGGTCAATTTTTTAACATTTTCCTAGCCAATTAACCTACATACCTGTACGTCTTTGGAGTGTGGGAGGAAACCGAAGATCTCGGAGAAAACCCACGCAGGTTACGGGGAGAATGTACAAACTCCGTACAGACGGCGCCCGTGGTCAGGATCGAACCTGAGTCTCCGGCGCTGCATTCGCTGTAAGGCAGCAACTCTACCGCTGCGCCACCGTGCCGCCCTTCTCTATTCTATCTTCTCTATTGCATCTTCTCTATTCTAATACAAGGCATTGGATAACTCCAGAGGGATGGTCTGATGGTCTTTCACTTGTTTCTTGGAAAAAGGGTCACAGCCTTTGTCATTGCTTCTAATCTAGAATAAGAGGTCCGTGTTTAATACTCAGAGGTCACCCATTTAAGACAGAGACGAGGCAAAGTTTGTTTCTTCTCTCAGAGGGTTGTGAGTCTTTGGAATTGAAATGCAATGGATCAGAATCATAGCAGTGGGATAGAACACAGGAGTAGGCTATTTGGCCCTTCAAACTTACTTTGTCATTCATTAAGATCATAGAAACATAGAAACATAGAAAATAGGTGCAGGAGTAGGCCATTCGGCCCTTCGAGCCTGCACCGCCATTCAATATGATCATGGCTGATCATCCAACTCAGTATCCCGTACCTGCCTTCTCTCCATACCCCCTGATCCCTTTAGCCACAAGGGCCACATCTAACTCCCTCTTAAATATAGCCAATGAACTAGCCTCAACTACCTTCTGTGGCAGATAATTCCACAGATTCACCACTCTCTGTGTGAAAAAAAACGTTCTCATCTAGGTCCTAAAAGACTTCCCCCTTATCCTTAAACTGTGACCCCTTGTTCTGGACTTCCCCAACATCGGGAACAATCTTCCTGCATCTAGCCTGTCCAACCCCTTAAGAATTTTGTACGTTTCTATAAGATCCCCCCTCAATCTTCTAAATTCCAGCGAGTACAAGCCGAGTCTATCCAGTCTTTCTTCATATGAAAGTCCTGCCATCCCAGGAATCAATCTGGTGAACCTTCTCTGTACTCCCTCTATGGCAAGGATCATGGCTAATCCTTCGCCTCAATGTTGTATTCCTGCATTCTCTCCAAGCACTTTGATCCCTTTCTGTGTGTAGAATTCAGTCCAGAAATATCTTATTTTGCATTCAGAGACCCCAAGCAGTGGGAAACATCCCTTCCTGCTCCCCCTACACACAATCACGCCACTCAGGCCTGTGTGTGTTGTGAACATTTCAATGAGATGCCCTTTTATCCTTCTAAAGCTGCGGCTCACCGGCAGTCTCTCTGTCTTTTTTTTGTTTTTTGTCTATTGTCATCGTTTAATGTACGTTTTGTTCTATTTTTAACTCTGTGTATGTGGGGGGGTGGTGGGGGGGTTGGGGGAAACCTTTTTTCTAATCTCTTCCTCAACGGAGATGCGACCTTTACCGTGTCGTATCTCCGTTCGCGCTACGGCCTAACATCGTGGAGTCGACGGCCTCCAGCTGGGATCGACCTTGAAGACTCCGGTCGCAGGGCCTGGACTTACCATCTCGGAGGCTTCGGCCGTGGGCCCTGCAGACCGCAACATCGGGGGTTCGCAGGTCCCTGGCTGGCGACCGGTTTTTGGGAGCTCCAGCCGTAGCAGCTTCGACCGCCCCGAAGCACGAGGTACGATCGACCCGCTCGCAGGCCCTTCATCACCCTGCGTGGCTCGGCCGCAGCACTTTCCATTGCCCGGTGGGGGCTCAGGACTTTCATCGGCCTGCTCGGCTCGGCCCTGGGACTTTCCATCGCCCAGTGGGGGCTCAGGACTTTCATCGGCCTGCTCGGCTCGGCCCTGGGACTTTCCATCGCCCGGTGGGGGCTTCAAAAAGTTGGGAGCCTCGATCACCTCGTGGCACCACGGGAGAAGAATGAGGAGGAGATAAGACTTTGCCTTCCATCACAGTGAGGGTGTGCCTAGAGCAATCACTGTGATGGCTGTTTGTGTAAAAATTGTATCTGTGTGTCCTGTGCTTTTTGTTGTCTACTGCCGGACCCTGACGTGAGAGGACGCTGGCGTTGTTTATTCGCCGCTTTTCCGTTAGGATAGTTTGTCTGTTTGTTTTTATGTTGATTGTTTTTGTAAAGCGCTTTGAGCACCCGATAAGGCGCTATATAAAATAAATGCTTATTATTATTATTATTATATATAAACACTTGTGAATAAGTTACCACTGACACATTTTTAGCTGACACATAACAGTCCCGTCATCCCCAGAATCAGTCTGGTGAATTTTCATTGCATTTCCCCAATGGTAAGTCTTTGAATAATTTTGAAGACAGAGGTGGATAGGCTCTTGACAAGCAAGGAGGTGAAAGGGCAGTGCGGATAAATGGAAATGCAGAGTTGAAGTTACAATCAATTCCTGACTTTATTACATGGCAGAGCAGTCTTGAAGGGCTAATTGTGTGCTCATAATTTTGTGACTGTTATAACCTCTCATTTCTGTTATCATTCTCATAAATCTTTTACATGCCATGTACCTCTATTTGTTATTTCGATCAGAAGACATCAGAGCAGAGCAGGGTCTGAAGAAGGGTCTCGACCCAAAACATCACCCATTCCTTCTCTCTGGAGATGCTGCCTGACCCGTTGAGTTACTCCAGCATTTTGTGATACCTCAGAGCAGAATTAGGCCATTCAGCCCATTGAGTGTTTTCCATCAGATCTGGAACCCAGAAATATTTACAGTTCATTCTTAGGATGGTTAAACCAAGAGTCAAAATAAGTGTACCATAACTTTTCATTTTGTTTCCCAAATTTATTTCTCTACCGATAAGTCAGTGCTTGTTTATTCTAGGTTTGGTTAGTACTTTTATTGATTTGAGCTTCTGTGCTCCAAACTCGTCTCTTCAGCCCCATTTCAATACTTATTCTCACGGAATGTTTTCCCTCCATTCTGTTATCGCCAAATTGTTTCCCTCACCCATCATTCTAGATGTCTGTTTGTGGATTACACACATCATTCTGCAGATTTTCCAAATCTCGTTTTCTATTTTTGGCTGCCTCGTCTGGATTCATTGTTATGGTAGCACCTGCAAAATTTGAAATTGATCTTTCATTTCTTGAGTACATTGAATATGCTTACAATTCTGTAACACCTTCCACATCTTCATATGGTTTCCAGGCATTGAAGTCTTATCAATGTAGGAAATGCACCAGCCATTTACATACCCAACAAGCTCCACCTATCGACATTGGGGCTGAAGATAATTTAACCTATTATTTCATGATTTTGCAAGATTTTGAGGTAAGTTGAGTTGATGGCAGAGTTACCTTGGGTTTGAGGGCCAAGAATTCCTTCTCATTGAGGAATGAGATTTTTTTTTTCTCATTCCTTAAAGCTCTACATATTTATAAAGAACACTTCGACATGCTTGCTATAAATAGTAATCAAGGACCATATGTCATAGCGGGGTGTTGCAACCAAACTCTGTACATCCTGTGAATTTGCTTTCTCACTGGGAATTTGCGTAATTGTTCATTCACTTCCACTATGTATAATTACTTCCTATTTCTCTAAGGTTGCCCCTTGGGATTGCGGATGACTTGGTGATCCCAGAGGTGACCGATGAGGCCATTGTCGGAACTCCAAGGTTACCCACCCACGGGGAAGGTGGTTCCTCATGGAATGGGTGGGTGGGCAGTTTGTGAGGTGATGGGTAAAGTCCACCGCCAGCACTGGACTTCCATGTGCTACTGACACATGGCCCTGAGGTTCACAGTGGCATCCTGAATGCTCCTTCTCCACTTTGAAGAGACATGGACAAGGGTTTCCCAGCTGTCGGTGAGGATCTTGTAATATTTTCAAGGTGACTTTGACAACAACCTTGTCTATTCTCCTCCATACGTTTGGTAACCTTTAACCTATGACAGAATAGAGAGCCTTTGCAGGAGTCTGATGACGTGATCTATATGACAATAAACAATAGACAATAGGTGCAGGAGGAGGCCATTCGGCCCTTCGAGCCAGCACTGCCATTCAATGTGATCATGGCTGATCATTCTCAATCAGTACCCCGTTCCTGCCTTCTCCCCATACCCCCTGACTCCGCTATCCTTAAGAGCTCTATCCAGCTCTCTCTTGAATGCATTCAGAGAATTGGCCTCCACTGCCTTCTGAGGCAGAGAATTCCACAGATTCACAACTCTCTGACTGAAAAAGACTATGGCCTCAACATAGAGGTCATTGACTTGCAGAGGACGCTATATAACTGGTCTATATAGTCTGAAGCCGGTTTCGACCTGAAACGTCATCTATTCTTTTTCTACAGAGATGCTGTTGATAATCTGTTGAGTTACGTCAGCATTTTGTGTCTGTCCTCGGTATAAACCAGCATCTGCAGTTCCTTCCTACACATTATAATTGGGTTATCTCACCAATTCAAGATTAATTCAATGTTGGATATTGCAGTAATAACTGAAGCAATAATTTATCAAAATCTGTAGGTTCCCAGTTTGCTTCAGATAGAATAACATGAATGTCGAGCTATAATTTTCATAAAGCCTGGGCCAAGAGCCCCCTGATGATTACTTTTACATCCAAGTCAAGACTAGGCATGAAGATAATTTCATCCTTTAATGTGTTTTATGGAATGTAATGGAGGATATTTGGGAGCAGCGGTAGATGGCTGTCAGAGACCTGCCCTCCAGTGGGATCAACACTTAGTTAACTTTGCAAGAGCTCAGTTGATTAGCCGTCGATGGAATCTTGAATAGCAACAGATGAATGAGCTGCATGGTGCAAACTGCTCGCTGGTTGATGTGAAATCTCACCATATGGAGCAGCAGGTGGTGGGAAAAAAAAATCAGTTTTGTCACACATATCTGGCAGGTCTCCAAATCAAGAGAGAAACTGGACCAGGAAGCCTGCCGTGGAAGCAAGCTGAAAAAAAATGGCGGCTACGGATTGAACAACCAAAAATATCGGCGCAGTATCATGCTTCCATTTACGCAGCCCCGATAACCGCCATTGGAATATAATGTTGGCATCTGGGCCGGAGCAGCAGCTGAAGTCACAGCATGCTTGAGTTTTCCCATATGTCCATGAGACTTTACACCACAGAAACAGGCCGCTTGGCCCAACCAGCCTATCCCATTGTGAATGCTCCACTCAACCTCCTCTTATTCACCCATTCTATACAAGAATAACTTTCCCTCTCACATAGTTATTTAGCTTCCCCTCGTGCCATTTCGGATGATGGTTTTTTAAAAAGTATATTCATTGTTATGTGGTAGAAATTGGGGCAATCAATTTCCAGAGAGCAACGTCTCAAAATCAATCATACCATGGTTGTTATCAAGGCTCGAGGGCCTGTGCTACAGGGAGAGGTTGGACAGGCTAGAACTTTACTCCTTGGAGTGCAGGTGGATGAGGGGTCATCTTATTGAGGTATATAAGATCATGAAGGGAATAGATAGAGTCGATGCACAGTGTCTTTTACCCGCAGTTGGGGAATCGAGAACCAGCAGGCATAGGTTTAAGGTGTGAGGGGAAAGATTTAAAGGAATCTGAGGGGCAACTTTTTCACACGGGGTGTGGTAGGTGTATGGAATGAGCTACATAAGAGGTAATTAAGGCAGATACTCTAACAACATTTATAGACATCTGGACAACTACATAGGCAGGAAAGGTTTAGAGGGATATGGGGCAAATGCGAGCAGGTGGGACTAGTGTAGATGGGGCAGCTTGGTCGGTTTGGGCAAGTTGGGCTGAAGAGTCTGTTTCCATGATGTATAACTCTATGAATCTAACTGATCCTCATTGAGTTCTGGATGGGATATTGGGGAGAAAAACCTTGCTCCTCTTTGAAGTCATGACTTGGGATCCTTTACACCTGCTTTGTGGACAGATGTTGCCTTGGCTTAGCAACTATTCTGAATGACCACTCTTGTTTTGTCAGAAGGCTGCCCCCAATCCTTATTTCAAATGTATTTTAAAGACATAGCATGAAAACAGGCCCTTCAGCCCACCGAGTCGGTGCCGACCAGCGACCACTGATACACCAGTGCTGTCCTCCACACCGGAGACAATTTGCAAAAGCCAATTAACCTACAAACCTGCACGTCTTCGGAATGTGGGGGGAAACTGGAGCACCCGGAGAAAACCCACGCGGTCACAGGAAGAACGTACAAACTCCGTACAGGCAACGCCCTTGCAGGCAGGATCGGACCCAGGTCTCTGATGCTGTAAGGCAGCAACTCCACCGCTGCACCACTGAGCGATCTTCCTGGGTTACATCTGCGCTTTATATTCTTTCGGAAAAAAAAGAAGCTGGAATGAGAAATACAGAAACAGTTTTATAACCAACAGAAATAGTTTAGCATTCATTATAGCATGCCACAATATAGCAAGATCACACTCGACTAAGTACATTTCTGCTCTCTGCAGGTTCCACTCAGCAGGGAAATGCTGAAATCAAACAACCTATATAAGAAAAGATTTGATATTGTGTCAGGTTGGGTGATCTACCCTTTACAAGAGTTGCAGCTCATTGCAACTGATGCTCATAACATTTGTCTATTATTGACAGAGACGGTGAAAATGGTTCAACGAGGGCAGTTAGTGGGAAAAATGGCAAGCGTTTTGGAGAGTGCACCGAAGGGATTGACTGAAGCGAGTTTTACGTTTGTGGTGCAGCTCCATCAGGCCGTCCTAATGTGCAGTCCACTCAAGTCAGCACTTCTGAATAGCAATATTGCAATCAATTTGTGAAACACACCTCCGGCAAACATCAGCTTGGTGAAAAAATGCTTGCAACGTATCTAATCGGTTTCAGGTGTTGTTGAACGGTGAGTATTGTCCACGACAGATTTTATACCAAGACCTGGACACACAGCACTCTGACTTAAGTATAAAAACCTGCAGGTTCACTTCAGGTTATACGACAGGCTTTCAATTGGATCACGTCATAGATTCTCCATTGTCTAGGTTCTTATTCACAGTTATACCCCAAGGTCCAGTGCTCTTTGGCTTCTAGATATCCTAGAGTGATCTATGTACATCTATTTTTAATTGACTTTTTCAGCCCACTGTGGTACAGCCTTATATGCTTAATGGTCTCTGTTCACACATCATTACCTGGAATTTTTATATAAGTGAGCAGAGTAAGGAACACACAATTTCAGAAGTTAATGGCACAATTGACATCATTTCCAGAGGTTATGATTGAAGCAACTCCCAGGCACTTTGAAATGCACTATTTTCTACATTCCCCAAGTCCTTTTATAACACTATTCTGATGCATGGTACTGAACACAATAACATTTCCAATCTGTCTGGGCCATTTGGCTTGCGCTGCACCTGATTTTACATTTTGTGTTAATAACCTACACCGTGGGACATTGTTAGCATTGGTGTCAATGCGGATGAAAGTTGTTTGTGTGCTTTGCGCCACAATTATTTCTTTATTCAATTATGAGGCACTAACAAGCCAATTTTCGCAGCATGATTAATGCTATATTTCTGCATCGTTAATCATAGTGCAAAAATATAAAACCCTGCTGACACAGACCTGTTTAAAACTTTCAAAAAATGACTGCAAATTGCTTTCATGTAGAGCTATTTTGGAAATCGGAGAATTCCACACGCAAATCCAGGGATTTAAGTGACGCACAGTGCATCATTTATCGATCGGTCCAATACTCCTATCAGTTCAGTAAGCCTCGCTGTTCCTTGCAAGATCTGCTCTATGAATCTTCCAAATCATTGGGCATTGGGACCGGATGCATTATGAACTATGCTGGGGAAGGTGAGGCATGCATTCAACTTCTAGGTCAATGGCACACTCTGGACTTTGTGTTCCAACGCCTTCGAGAAGTCAGCATATTTTATGCTGAGCATATCATTTAACCTACAAGCTTGTATGTATTTGGTGTGTTGGGAGGAAACCGGAGCACTGGGAGAAAACCGACATGGCCAGAGGGAGAACGTTCACATTCCAGACATCGCCCATAGTCAGGATTGAACCCGGGACTCTGCTGCTGTAAGGCAGAAATTCTACCACTGTGCCACTGTGCTGCCCCAATGCCGATCACTCCAACTGTCTCTTTGCTACCCCTGGGCACACGTTCCAGTGTACCTCTGGCTGGATTTTCCCCTCCTGCCCTCTAAAAAACTGAAGCAAACCCATCTAGTTCTGTACTCTTTAACCTAATTCACAACAGGCCCCATCCACCATGACGTCTGTGCTCACTAGCCCCCTGGCAATAGGTGACCTCTGCAAGCAGACTTTGGGTGTTGGTGGAGGTGGGAAACAGGGCAACGCGGAGTTATGGTTAGCTCACCCTCACGAGTCCTGACCTTCAACTAACTCCGTGGCCCTAACCTCTTCTATCTCGATACTTTCCAAATTATCTTTGTTCTTTCAATTCTAACATCTTGAGTATTCCCAATATTATTTGTTCCACTTCTGGTGACCATATCCAAAGATAAAAAGCCCCTAAACTCTAGAATGTCTCCCATAAAGCTCAATGGCTCTAAAGCTTTCCATAAAATTTACCACTTTGACCTGCTACTCTCTCTCCAATACAATGTACTTTTAAAAATATGTAACATTCCTATAAAATACCTTTGGGGTGTTGTGCTATTGTTAATGGTGCTTCATCAATGACCTTCATTTCAACATATAGGTTTAGGTTTATTTTAGGTCAGGAGTGTCAGGGTTATGGGGAGAAGGCAGGAGAATTGGGAGAGATAGATCAGCCATGATTGAACAGCGTAGACTTGATGGGCTGAATGGCCTAATTCTACTATCACTTGTGACCTTATGAGTGGATTCGTTCACTGATGATGCGTGATGTACATTCATTTGCAGCCCTTCAGTAAATAAAGCAGTCCATGCCTCCATGTAGCAGAACCTAGATAGCATTCAGACATGGGCTGTTAAGTGGCAATTGACATTCCCTTCACAAAAGTGCTACCCATTCACTACCTCCAACATGAGAGAGTCTATCGAGCCATCCTTGGCATCCAATGGCTTTAGCTCCACCATTACCATCTTGGGGTTCACCATTAACCAGAAACACAATTGAGCCATGTTTCTAAAAACCATCTGTATAAAAACAAGTCAGAGCCTAGATATCCTGTGGAAGTTATTGACCTTTTTTATTGACACTACCTCCGGTTTCCTCCCACACCCCAAAGTCGTACAGGTTTGTAGGTTAATTAGCTTGGTATCTTGGGAAATTGTCCCTAGTGTGTGTGGGATAGTGTTAGTGTGCAGGGGCCACAGGTCAGCACGGACTCAGTAGGCTGAAGGGCCTGTTTCCACGCTGTATCTCTGAACTAAACTAAACTAAACTAAACTAAACTAAACTAAACTAAACTAAACTAAACTAAACTAAACTAAACTAAACTAAACTAAACTAAACTAAACCACACATGATTTCAACCAAACTATCCACAGTGTACAGATACAGGGACAAAGGGAATAATGTTTAGTGCCAGATAAAGTCCAGTAAAGTCCCATTAAAAATAGTCCGAGGGTTCCAATGAGGCAGATGGTAGGTCTTTGTTCCATCATTTAGGTTTACGTTTATTTAAGGTCAGGAGTGGATTTGTATCTTTGGTATGTTTTATTTTTATTGTAGGTTTTCAACATCTTTTGTGTTGTTTTTCACATGGTTCAATCGGATTGTTCAGCGCAAGATATCAGGTGAATAAGCGATGAGTGGGAACTCTGTAGGCAGTCCCCGGGTTATGTAAAGGGTTCCCCATCCTTGAGAACTGTCCGTAAACAAAATACAGAGCGGAGGTGCAGAACCTGGCAGACTGGTGCTCCGATAACAACCTGTCCCTAAATACCACCAAGAGCAAGGAGCTGATCATCAACTTCCGTAGGTCACATAACGGGGAATACGCCCCGATCTCTATCAACGGGGACAGTGTGGAGAGAGTGTCCAGCTTCAACCTTCTGGGCACTCACATTTCGGAGGACCTAACATGGTCCACTAACACTGCTGCGCTGGTCAAGAAGGCACAGCAACGACTGTTCTACCTAAGAACACTGAAGAAGTCTGGTCTACCCCAACAGCTGCTGACGACATTCTACCGCTGCACCATAGAGAGCATCCTAACACATGGCATCCCTGTGTGGTACCTCAGCTGCATGGAGGCAGAGAGGAAAGCTCTTCAGCGGGTAGTCCATAGAGCTCAGAGGACCATCGGAACACAGCTACCAGCCTTGGAGCTACCAGCCTTGGAGGGCATCTACAACACACGGTGCCTCAGAAAAGCCACCAGCATCCACAAAGACTCTTCACACCCCTGCAACAGTCTGTTCAAACTCCTTCCATCGGGCAGACGATATAAGGCCGCCTACGCCCGCACCTCCAGACTCAGGAACAGCTTCATTCCCAGGGCCATAGCTGCTATGAACCGGTCCTGCTGAGCCGGATGGTCACATCGCACAGTGAACCGGCACAGATCTACTTGCACTTTATTCTGTTTTAAAACTGTTACAATTTGTTTCATTGGGTTGTTTAAATTAATATTGACTAGCTAATTAAATTATTGCATCATATGGGAGGCGCATTCCCAATCTCGTTGTACCCCTGTACAATGACAATAAAGATGTATTGTATTGTATTGTATTGTATTGTATTGTCAGAAACATCAGTTTCCTATGGTAACCCATATTATACCGCTCCAAATACATATCATATCATATCATATCATATATATACAGCCGGAAACAGGCCTTTTCGGCCCTCCAAGTCCGTGCCGCCCAGCGATCCCCGCACATTAACACTATCCTACACCCACTAGGGACAATTTTTTTTTTTTTTTACATTTACCCAGCCAATTAACCTACATACCTGTACGTCTTTGGAGTGTGGGAGGAAACCGAAGATCTCGGAGAAAACCCACGCAGGTCACGGGGAGAACGTACAAACTCCTTACAGTGCAGCACCCGTAGTCAGGATCGAACCTGAGTCTCCGGCGCTGCATTCGCTGTAAAGCAGCAACTCTACCGCTGCGCTACACTTGCTATAATTCTTCCATTTCACTGAATAATCACCCTAACACAACCCACAATTAAGCTAATGGAATAGAAACTGTATCCAGTCATTAATGAATGTCATAAAAATGTTAATATTATTATTACTAGGTTAAAAAATGCTTTAAGAATGCCTGAGAGCATCGGCAAAAAGTCAGATTTCCATACATCAGGTCATTGTAAGTTGTCCCTAGTGTGTGTAGAATAGTGTTAATGTGCGGGGATCGCTGTTTGGCCGAAGGGCCTGTTTCTGTGCGGTATCTCTAAACTAAACCAAAATAAACAGACAAACCAGAAAGAGAAAACTTGGGCCATTGCCCTTATGCCGACCATTTACACTAATCCCATGTTTTTCATTCAGGTATTCCATGAATCCCCCCTGTTCTCCTGCCACTCACTTACACTGGGAGAAATTTACACCAGCCAGTTTAGCTACCAACCCTCGTGTCTTTGGGATGTGGGAGAGAACTGCAGCACTCACTGGAAGCCCACCATGTTTAGGGAAGTGCATGCAAACTCCTCTCAGGCCGGTGTTGGCAGGAGCTATAAGGAAGCAGCTCTATCTGGTGCCACCCTAATGTGGGAGATGCAGCACACAGACGAACAACTCACTGCGATGCCCTTGGCCAGAGATACTGCCATCACTACAGCAGGATGCCTGAACGAACAACCTCTGTGCTGGTCTGCATGGTGAATGTGCTGTTATCACTCAAGGAGATGTGTGGGGCAAGCTTCTTTATCAGAAAAACATGCTGCCAGGTGTGGTGGTGGAGGCAGATATTTTAGTGGTATTTAAGAGGCTCTTAGATAGCTACATGTATATGCAGGGATTGGGTGGGGTGGGCTGGGGGGGGGGGGGGGTGGGTGGAGGAAGCAGATATGGACCATGTGCAGGCAGAGCTAATCATTTTAATATGGCATCATGTTTAGTATGGTCATTGTGATTCTAAGGACTTGTTCCTGTGCTGTACAGTTCGATGTTCAATGCTGAGTGACAATCAAAGTACTGAAGCATAATCTAGTTAAGCCGATGCTTATTAATGTACTTAATAAAGCAACTTGAGTAGTCCCATTCACATTTTATATTTTGAATGCACTCGCTGTGATTCCTCAAGGCAAAGAGATTACTTAAGAAGCCCATCATGTACACTGGATCACAGCACTATCCTCAAAAGATCTCTTGTAATTCATGTTCGGACAAAAACCTTTTAAGCCACAACTCTAGTAAGAATTGTAAAAGGGGATCACCATTCAACATAATAATGTGTCCATTACATCAGCGTGAGTGAGCAATATGTTTAATGCACCAAGGAATTCCTAGACAAACTAGCATACAGAGCAGCACTAATAAATACCTTAATATTTCTCACTTGGGCAGCTTACAACCCAGTGGTATAAACGTTAATTTCTCTCATTTCAAGTGACTCCCGCATTTTCTTTGGCTGCTATCCAGTCAAATCATACTTTACTGACGTCCAGTCATGTCATACATAAGGACATCAGTTCAGTTCAGTTTATTGTTACGTGTACCGAGGTACCGTGAAAAGCTTTTGTTGGGTGTTAACCAGTCAGCAGAAAGGCAATACATGATTAATACATCAGGTAGCGTAAAGAGAAAAATACCAGATATAGAAAATGCAGGATATAGTGTTACAATGTTATAACATGACAGCTGCAGAGAAAGTGCAGGTAAAAACAAGTGCAAGGGCCTCAAAGAGGTAGCGTTTCTACCTCATTATCTATGAGCTTCTGACTACCTCATTAGTGACCCGAGGACTATCTTTGATTGGACTTTACTGGCTTTACCTTGATCTAAACATTATTCCCTTATCATGTACACTGTAAATGGCTGGATTGTAATCATGTATTGTCTTTCCGCTGTCCGGTTAGCACGCAACAAAAGCTTTTCACTATACCTTGGTACACGTGACAATAAACTAAACAATAAACAACAATAAACTAAATAACTTTGCTCCAGTTAGAAATCAATTCTTAATTGTTTGAAGGCACACTTCCTTAATGGAGCACGGGCCAGAAATATCATTTTCTTTCTTTGGTATGTTGATGCTCCTTGGTTATTCAACCCAATATCAAGCAGATGGCTGCTTGGAAACACTTTGGAAGAGTGTAACAGAGATTATGTAGATGTGCATATTTGATTATCTTGTTCAGTTTTCTTTTGTAAGATTGGTGGCTTCTGTTAACACCCCTATCCTTGAGTAATAGGATAAAGAATCTTTTGCTGGAAACTTTAATATCTTGTCAAGAATTGCAAGATTTTATGGATTTAGACAATAGACAATAGGTGCAGGAGGAGGCCATTCGGCCCTTCGAGCCAGCACCGCCATTCAATGTGATCAAGGCTGATCATTCTCAATCAATACCTCATTCCTGCCTTCTCCCCATACCCCCTGACTCCGCTATCCTTAAGAGCTCTATCTAGCTCTCTCTTGAATGCATTCAGAGAATTGGCCTCCACTGCCTTCTGAGGCAGAGAATTCCACAGATTCACAACTCTCTGACTGAAAACGTTTTTCCTCATCTCAGTTCTAAATGGCCTACCCCTTATTCTTAAACTGTGGCCCCTTGTTCTGGACTCCCCCAACATTGGGAACATGTTTCCTGGCTCTAATGTGTCCAACACCTTAATAATCTTATACGTTTCGATAAGATCTCCTCTCATCCTTCTAAATTCCAGTGTATACAAGCCTAGTCGCTCCAGTCTTTCAACATATGATAGTCCCGCCATTCCGGGAATTAACCTAGTAAACCTACGCTGCACACCCTCAATAGCAAGAATATCCTTCCTCAAATTTGGAGACCAAAACTGCACACAGTACTCCAGGTGCGTTCTCACTAGGGCCCTGTACAACTGCAGAAGGACCTCTTTGCTCCTATACTCAACTCCTCTTGTTATGAAGGCCAACATTCCATTGGCTTTCTTCACTGCCTGCGGTACCTGCATGCTTCCTTTCAGTGACTGATGCACTAGGACACCCAGATCTCGTTGTACGTCCCCTGTTCCTAACTTAACCTCACACTTATCCACATTAAACTGCATCTGCCATGCATCCGCCCACTCACACAACCTGTCCAAGTCACCCTGCAACCTCATAGCATCTTCCTCACAGTTCACACTACCACCCAGCTTTGTATCATCTGCAAATTTGCTAATGGTACTTTTAATCCCTTCATCCAAGTCATTAATGTATATTGTAAATAGCTGCGGTCCCAGCACTGAGCCTTGTGGTACCCCACTAGTTACTGCCTTCCATTCTGAAAGGGACCCATTTATCCCCACTCTTTATTTTCTGTCTGTCAACCAATTTTCTATCCATGTCAGTACCCTACCTCCAATACCATGTGGTCTAATTTTGCCCACTAATCTCCTATGTGGAACCTTGTCAAAGGCTTTCTGAAAGTCAAGGTACACCACATCCACCGGCTCTCCCCTGTCAATTTTCCTAGTTACATCCTCAAAGAATTCCAGAAGATTAGTCAAGCATGATTTCCCCTTCGTAAATCTATGCTGACTCAGAACAATCCTGTTACTACTATCCAAATGCTCCGCAATTTCGTCTTTTATAATTGACTCCAGCATCTTCCCCACCACTGATGTCAGACTAACTGGTCTATAATTTCCCGAATTCTCTCTCCCTCCTTTCTTAAAAAGTGGGACAACATTAGCTACCCTCCAATCCACAGGAACTGATCCTGAATCTATAGAACATTGGAAAATGATCACCAATGCGTCCACAATTTCTAGCGCCACCTCCTTAAGTACTCTGGGATGCAGACCATCAGGCCCTGGGGATTTATCAGCCTTCAGTCCCATCAGTCTACCCAACACCATTTCCTGCCTAATGTGGATTTGTCTTACCTTCACAATTTTGTATTTGATCTATCAGAGTTACTGTGCAAATCGACACACTTAAGTGGAGCACGTAGCTCTGGGATGTTATCCACACCCTCCTCTTGTCAGAAGCTACATAAACCCTACATTTTTGGCAATGCTTTAGTCATCTGCCTTTCCCCTGCCCTTGGGGTCAAATTTGGTCTGACAATGCTCCTGTGAAATATCTCGGGTGGGTTGTCATGTTATGGGTGCTACACACTTTGGTTAGGCCACATTTAGAGAACTATGTGCAGTTCTGATGACCATGGAAAATTTGGACAGGTTGCATAAGAGGTTCACCAGGGTGTTGGCTGGATTGCCAAAGGCCTTTACTTCCGTGTCTCAATGACACTGACAAAATAATTAGAAATGATAATGCAATTTTAATTAAAACTAAATGTAATGGAAGCTCAGAATCTCCCCTGTGGACTAAATACAGGTACTTCACAAAACCAAATCTATATTTGGTTTCTTCAGTCCAGGAGAGAGCACTTCACAATGTTTAGTTTAGTTTAGAGATACAGTGTGGAAACAGGCCCTTCACCCCACTGGGTACACAGCGAATAAAGGAGAACCCATATACTAGTTCTATCCTACACTCTAGGAATAGAAGCCAATTAACCTACAAACCTGCAAGTCTTTGGAATGTGGGAGGAAACCGGAGCACCTGGATAAAAACAGGGAGAAAATGCCAACTCCTTACAGACAGTACCATAGTCAGGATCAAACCCAGGTTTCTGGCGCTGTAAGGCAGCAGCTCTACTGCTGCGCCACTGTGCCACCCAATGCGATGTTCAAAAGTGAAGTCAGTTTTGGAATCAAACAAGTTCTGCAGTTTACATTTAACATGAATTTTTTTTTTAATCAAAAATTCCAAAGTAAAGATTAACATCTTAGATTAGACTAGATGTGGGAACAATAACCACATTAGCTGAGAATCCAGAGCACATAGTGGTAACTCTGCAAAGTGGAGTGGAAACAGCTTGCAGATTGAAAAGTATGGTGATCAATGTGTTTGATTATGGTGTTTAAGGAAGGTGAACTCATGTCGGAAAGCAGTTGGAAACATTTGAGAGAACAAAAAATGGTCAATGTTGTTACTCAGCAGGTGAGACAGAGCCTTGGTTTAATGGCTTGTGTGAAGCACAGCATTATGTTAGTCTCTTCTGGGACAATCATCGTTGTTTATTCACCTGCTAGTCTTTAGAACAGGACTAGAACTCACTCATTTCTGACCCAGTGGCAGGGATGTCATCAGTTGAGCCATGGCTGATATCTCAAATTGTTTCTGCGGAACTTTGACCCTTGAAAGAATTTAGAGGAATAGTTGGTTGCGTGATTCGGTGGTGGAGAATTATAAATGTTAGCCAACAGATGTCACTGTTTGAGACTGCACTGAGGGCTCTCAGTCACATTGAAAGAAGTTCAGGAGTGGAGGTGCGGAAGGTTTACAGTGGAGGGATATTGCAAAAGAACATCCAAAAGCAACAGGTATCTCCTCACAGAGCTTTTTAAAATGACTTTGCAGATAGGTACATCTGACAGTGGGAAAAGGATTGCAGCCTGCAACGTGAAGTTGCATCATTGCACAGTGAAATCTCTCAGTTACGTCTTTATTTAGAATTGTTACTAAATCTGTGAGAGCGACACAAGATTTTTTTTTTTGCGTGCAGGATTTTGCAATGAAGAAGGTATTAATATGCAAATAGCGTCTGCAGAGAATTTTTCATTTATAATTAGCGATGCGCATACTTATGCAAATAATTGATTGGCAAGTAATGTGCTGTGCAAGTGTGACCATCGAAAAATGCAAATGCTAAGAGTTGGTGAGAATTTCATCAGTGTAATAAATTAATCTGCTGTTGAAAATGTGCTGTCTTCGTGATTAAATGTGCATTGACAGATGGTAGGTGCAGCATTGCTTGCTACAAAATAAACCATACGAAAACAATCACGGACTCGTAACATCGTTACGACACAAAAGTGGCAATTCTTTGAGAGAAAATGCTGGAATTTTTCAGCAGTTCAAGCGTCACCGGAAGGAGAGTGAGGAGTGAAAGTTCCTGGATGGGACCCTTGCACAAGAAACCTCAACACCGGTAAACCCACGTGCAAGTAGATGGGAGGGTTGAAGGCTGGAGAGTCCCGGCTGACTTAAGCCTCTCAGCCAAAGCCATTGGTTCTCAACTTCCAGCCGCAGCCCAACGTTGGGCCGTGAATTAGTGGCCAGACACCCACTCACTGCACCACTGACAATGGCACTGAGTGGAGGGGGTGGGGATCACAGATTTACTGAGACACAGGACGAGTCATATTCACACCTCCATTAAACTCATGGGATCAGTGACCCATGCTAACACTCTTTTCCTTTCCATACATACTGCCTGATCCGCTGAGTGTTGCTTGCGTGGAGTTTACACGTTCTCCCCGTGACTGCGTGGATTTCCTCCGGGTGCTCGGTTTCCTCCCACATCCCAAAAACGTGTGTGTTGTAGGTTAATTGGCTGTGGTAAATTGCCCCGTGTGTATAGAGAGTGGATGTAAAAGTGGGATAACCTAGAACTAGAAGTGGAGGGACCTCAGTCCATTCCGGTGTGGGATGGAGGTATAAAAGGATTGTGTGTAAGTGGTAAAGATGAGTCTGTTGGGACCAGGGCCCAGGGCCCAGGGAACTGTTAAAGGTCAATGTGGCAGAGGGCTTTGAGAAAGGAAGGAGTTGATGCAGGAATAAATAAGCTCAGTGGGGCAAGATGGGTTGAAGGAATGGACCTGCTTTGGGAAGAGATGGAAGTGGACTGGAGAGATGGGTTTTGGAGCACATGGAGGCTGGAGAGACTGAAAAGAGAATATCTTCTGAGGAAAATAGGTCAGGAACTGTCTGGGAGAGATGGCACAAAGGACCACATACATTTTTTGACCTACCTGAGTTTAATTGATTTTAATTCTTTTAAATGTTTTTACTTTTTAAACGTTAAAATTATAATTGCCTCATCAACTTTCAATTGATATTGAACACCGTTAAATGTCAGGGACATTCAGAAATAAAATAAAGCCCTTGGCAAGGGAACACCTTAGCCAGCTGTGAAGGTTTCATCAATTGTATTGTGGAGATGGTCGTTCAGCATCCACATCCCCCTTTCTGGGCTTTCTCACAACAAAGCCCAAAACCATGACCACCTGGTTCAAGAATAACTGCTTCCCAGTAACCAGCGGACTCTTGAACACTGCACGACATTAACCTCAGCAACTGTATCTTTCGTTATGCTCCAGACTTAAATTATTATTTTTTGCACGAGTATGACAGTCCTTCATTTATTGGTTTTTTTAATTACTATTTATCTGTGTGTATTGTGTTTGCAGGCCTGTTTAGTTGCTGCAGGAAATTTAATCGTTCCATTGTCGATAAATATATAACATATAAAGATCTGAAACATAGAAACATAGAAAATAGGTGCAGGAGTAGGCCATTCGGCCCTTCGAGCCTGCACCGCCATTCAATATGATCATGGCTGATCATCCAACTCAGTATCCCGTACCTGCCTTCTCTCCATACCCCTTGATCCCTTTAGCCACAAGGGTCACATCTAACTCCCTCTTAAATATAGCCAATGAAGTGGCCTCAACTACCTTCTGTGGCAGAGAATTCCACAGATTCACCACTCTGTGTGAAAAAAAACGTTCTCATCTCGAGAAAGAAGGGTCTCGACCCGAAACGTCACCCATTCCTTCTCTCCAGAGATGCTGCCTGTCCCGCTGAGTTACCCCAGCTTTTTGTGTCTATCTTCGGTTTAAACCAGCATCTGCAGTTCCTTCCTAACAATTATACTCTCTTGATTCTTGTTGTGAAAGGTCTTTGTGTTGACACAGGGCCCTGTCCTAGGGACAATCATCTTTGGTAAATACACAGCAGGTCAACGTGCAGCATGAAACTGGAATTCCTTTGCAAAAGTTTCCCAATGAGCCTCAGGAGGCAACACAGGAATACTGACATCAACATGATTAGAACTGAGTTCACTCATGGAAGTTCAAGCATCAAGCAGTCCACTGGCGATCCTGACGAAGGGTGTTGTCTGTGTGGCGATTGTACGCTCTCTCTGTGACTGCGTGGTCTTTCTCTGGGTGTTCTGCTTGCCTCCCACATTCCAAAGATGTGCGGGTTTGTAGGCGAATGGGCTTCTATAAATTGACCCTAGTGTGTAGGATGTGAAAGTGAGATAACAGAACTAGTGTACAGTCGGCACGGACTTGGTGGGTCGAAGGGCCTGCTTCCACGCTGTATCTCTAAACTAAAACAGTAAGTAGCAAGATTTTCACCATCACCAGTTGGATGAAGTATCTGCAAGATGGTGGCATTTCCCAGCAACACGATCGACTTTACGGCAGATAATAAATAGCTCCATTAATTTGCTTCATTACCACATCAAGGCACTACCACATAACACTTGGCAGTTCATTGATTAACATGGTTTGTTTGCACTCATTTCCTCATGAAAATTGTCATTCCCTTCAGTGCACCTAAGTAATATATTGGGCTTCTCATTGAGATATCTTACATGAGTCCCTCACTGGCCCTTGCACTGAGCGATGTCCTATTCTGCAACAAGTAATCTTTTTGATATTGGAGATATTGTTGTTTGTGTTTCCCACAATATAGAGGTGGGTCCCAATCATAAAACACTTCATTGACAGTAAAACACTAGTGTAATCACAAGGCCATTCAAACATAATAGAAATTCAAGGTTACTTTTCAGTCATATATTCTTTATCTGATTTCAAGCAAGATACCATACCAATGTGATTAAAGAAGTATTGGTTGGAACATTTTGCCTTGCTTTTCACAGCATCAGGATGTCCTAAGTTTATACAGCCAGTCAAGTATTATTGAAGTGCAGTACCCCTGTAATGTAGGAAATACATAGGCACCGGCAAGTCCCCACAAAATCCAGTGATTAAAAATTAGAGCATGCTTTTTCAAATTAAATATTGATCAGAATACCTTCATGCCAAAGAAGAAGTCCATTCATCCCACTCAGGTCATGCTGGCTCAAAGAGCAGTCCCATTCTGGTTGGCAGACAGGAAGCAAAGAGTAGGAATTAACGGGTCTCTTTCAGAATGGCAGGCAGTGACTAGTGGGGTACCGCAAGGCTCTGTGCTGGGACCCCAGCTATTTAACATAAATATTACCGACTTCGATGAGGGAATTAAATGTAACATCTCCAAGTTTGCGGATGACAAAGCTAGGTGGCAGTGTGAGCTGCGAAGATGATGCTATGAGGCGGCGGGGTGACATGGATAGGTTGGGTGAGTGGGCAGAAGCATGGCAGATACAGTGTAATGTGGATAAATGTGGGGTTATCCACTTTGGTGACAAGAACAGGAAGGCAGATTATTATCTGAATGGTGTCAGATTATGAAAAGGGGAGGTGCAAGGAGACTTGTGTGTGCTTGTACATCAGTCACTGAAAGTAAGCGTGCAGGTACAGCAGGCAGTGAAGAAAGCTAATGGCATGATGGCCTTCATTGAGAGAGGATTTGAGTTTAGGAACAAGGAAGTCATACTGCAGTTGTACAGGCCCTGGTGAGACTGCACCTGGAGTATTGTGTGCATTTTTGGTCTCCTAATTTGAGGAAGGACATTATTTCTATTGAGGGAGTGCAGCGTAGATTCACCAGATTAATTCCAGGGATGGCGGGACTGACATATGATGAAAGAATGGGTCGACTGGGCTTCTAGTCGATGGAATTTAGAAGGATGAGAGGGAATCTTACAAAAACATCTACAATTCTTAAAGGATTGGACAGGCTAGAACAAGGAAAAATGTTCCCGATGTTGGGGGAGTCCAGAACCAGGGGTCACAGTTTAAGAATAAGGGGTAGGCCATTTAGGACTGAGATGAGGAAAAAACATTTTCATCCAGAGAGTTGTGAATCTGTGGAATTCTCTGCCACAGAAGGCAGTGGAGGCCAATTCACTGGATGTTTTCAAGAGAGAGTTAGATTTAGCTCTTAGGGCTAAAGGAATCAAGGGATACGGGTAAAAAAGCAGGAACGGGGTACTGATTTTCGATGATTTGCCATGATCATATTGAAGGCTTGAAGGGTCGTTTGGCCCACTCTTGCACCTATTTGTTTTTCTATGTTTCTATTCACCAGGTACATTTCCCTGCAACCTATTCTCCCCACATCAGCAGCAACTCTTCCTGAATTCCCCACTCACCTCCCAACACTAATTTACGATGGGCAATTAATCTACCAACCCTTGTCTTTGGGATGTGGGAGGAAACCAGAACTCTGTGGGGGAAATCCATGTAAACTTCACAAAGACAGCGCCAGAAGTCAGGACTGAATCCAAGCCGCTGGTGGTCAGTGGCAGCAGGTCTACTAGCTCCACCGCGCTGACCACAAACCTGAACTTTGTTGTCCTTTGAAAAAATTATCAAGGGGTCTTTTATGCCCTGAGAAGGCACATATGAATGATTGCGATGATGATGTTAATATTCATCTTTGGGATGATCTAGTATCGCTTCTTCATGTCTTGAAGTGTCTCCTGCCAAGCTCCAGAAGACAGACACAAAATGCTGGAGTAACTCAGCAGGACAGGCAGCATCTCTGGAGAGAAAGAGTGGGTGACGTTTCGGATCGAGACCCTTCTTCAGGCTGGTTAGGGACAATGGAAATGAGAGATATAGACGATGATGTGGAGAGATAAAGAACAATGAATAAAAGATATGCAAAAAAGTAACAATGATAAAGGAAACAGGACATTGTTCGCTTTTTTTGGGGGAAAACTCACGTGGCTGTGGTAACGTCTGGATCAGAAGGTGGTCGTAGATTCGGAGAGCAGGAGGCATCACAGAGGGGGAGCAGCGAGGGAGGATGTTGCAGAAATCTCGTCGGAGAGGAGGAGGAGAACTTCAAAGTAGACATTCCTTGAGGAGATTTCGCAGTGGAGCAGTTGAAATGTGTAGGAAGGAACTGTTAAAACACACGTGGCTGTGGTAGCGAGTCTGGGTTAAAGATCCTTCCTACACATTCTGTCAAGCTGCAGGCTGACTTCATGTTGACTCACTCCAGTATGAACATAATGGCCTACACCTTTGGCTACAAAATAAATGCACCATTTATTTGAAGAATACTGTTTGTAAAGAAAATGGGATTCTCTTTATCTGAAAGCCTTGAGAATTGTGCTGCTGGGAGGCTAAAATATTTATGTTCACATTGAGTTAACGATCAAATTAGCGCATCTGAAGAATACAAAAGCAAGTGCCTGTTCATTTTTGCCTCAACAACATTTAAGTTCTGATAAATTAAATTTCCATTATTGAAGTTGCAAAGAACTCCCATAACTGGAGAATGATTGATAGATTTGGCGAGGAATTGAGCAGAAATCTATTCACCCAGACAGTGGTGAGAGACGGAAGCTACCTCGGCAGGTTTTAGTTGAGACAAAATGCAAGTTTGCATTGAAGGGGAGGCTAGATCAACGTGTGAAGGAGGAAGCAATGGAATATGTTGATAGGCACAAAATGCTGGAGTAACACCGAGGAGAAAAAGAATAGGTTACGAATGGGTCGAGATTCTTCTTCAGACTGAGTCAGGAAGAAGGAAACTAGAGGTATGAAAAGGTACAGACAAATCAGAGCCGGCATCGACAGATCGGTTGAGAAGTATGGCTGTGTGAGGCATGAGTGGGACATGACATTAACATTGAAGGGCACAAAGTATTGGAGTAACTCAGTGGGTCAGACAGCATCTCTGGAGAACATGGATAGGTGACGTTCCGGGTCAGGACCCTTCTTCAGATGCTGGCATGTATGGGGTGGGCTGTTTTCCATCCAAAAGATACGAGAAGGGCTATTGCACTTTCACTGAGAGGAGTGGGTAATGCATTCTTACAATTTGTCACAAGGCTGCAAGCTTGGCATTAAAAAAATGTCATATTACTACCAAGGAGTTCCTTGGCTGTGATTTAAACGATATTCTTCCCAATTAGTTCCAATGATGTTTTTACAGAATACGATGTATGATGCCGAAATTGAGCTGAACACATTCTCTTAATTTTAGTAACCAATGAGAATGTGAATAAGCAGAGAAAGAATGATTTTGCTGCATAATTAACAGCTGTAGCTCAGTGGGCCATGGTGTCACCTCTGAATCAACACATTGTGGCTTCACACTCGCACCAGAGACTAAGCACCGAGCAAGGTGCTTTTAAGGACAAGATGTTAATTCAAGCCTCTATCTGTGTTTTCCTGTGGATGTAAATGATCCCACGAACCTTATTTTAAGAGAAATCTGAAGCGTTCAGGCTGGTGTCCTTGCAATAATTATCCGTCATCCAACATTACAATTCCAATTACTGGATCATTATCATTATTTCCATTATTATGGGAACTCACTACACACAGAATAGTGCAATGTCTTACAAATTTAATTACTATAATCCCAAAGTACTTCTTTGAAAGTTTAGCTTAGTTTAGTTTACTGTCACATGAAGTACAGTGAAAAGCTTTTTGTTGCATTCTACTCTTACCAACTTCTACAGATGCACCATAGAAAGCATTTTATCAGGATGCATCACAGCTAGGTTTGGTAACAGCTCCTAGGTTTGGTAACAGACCGCAAGAAATTGCAGCGAATTGTGAACGCAGCCCTGACCATCACACAAACCAACCTCCCTTCTATTGACTCAATTTATACCTCATGCTGCCTCAGCAAGGCCAGCAGCATAATTAAGGATGCATCAAACCCTGGCCACTCCCTCTTCTCCCCTCTCCCCTCAGGCAAAAGGTATAGAAGTGTGAACACGCACACCAGATTCGGGGACAATTTCTTCCCAGCTGTTATCAGGCAACTGAATCATCCTACCACAACCAGAGAGCAGTACTGAATTATTATCTACCTCTTTGATGATCCTTGATTGGACTTTGCTGGCTTTACCTTGCACGAAACATTATTCCCTTATCATGTATCTATACACTGTAAATGCATCGATTGTAATCATATATTGTCTTTCTGTTGACTGGTTAGCATGCAACAAAAGCTTTTCACTGTACCTCGGTACACGTGACAATAAGCTAAGCTGATACTGAAACTGAAACTGGTAACCAGTCAGCGGAAAGACTATACATGATGAAGTGAGTAAGTTGCATGAGTAAATGTTATACAATTTCCTGAAGGAAGTTCTTCCCTCGTGTTAGTTATTCACAGCACAGTGGAACAGCTGGGAGAGCTGCTGCCACACAGTGCCAGCGGCCTGGGTAAGATCCTGACCTCGGGTGCTGTCTGAATGGAGTTTGCACGTTCTCCCTGTGTACAGTGTAGGTTTTCTCCGGGTGCTTCGGTTCCATCCCACATCCCAAAGACGTGCGAGTTGGTAGGTTAATTGGCCTCTGTAATTTGTCCCTTTAGTGTAGGAAGTGAATGAAAAAGTGGGAATAGTGCGAACGGTTGATCGATGGTTGTGTGGACTCGGTGGGCCGAAGGGCCTTTTTCTATGCTGTATCTCTAAACTAAACTAAACTAAACTAAACTGACGAATGAGAATAACTGAAATATATAGACAATAGACAATAGACAATAGGTGCAGGAGGAGGCCATTCGGCCCTTCGAGCCAGCACATTCAATGTGATCACATTCAATGTGATCATGGCTGATCATTCTCAATCAGTACCCCGTTCCTGCCTTCTCCCCATACCCCCTGACTCCGCTATCCTTAAGAGCTCTATCGAGCTCTCTCTTGAATGCATTCAGAGAATTGGCCTCCACTGCCTTCTGAGGCAGAGAATTCCACAGATTCACAACTCTCTGACTGAAAAAGTTTTTCCTCATATACGATATACGATATAATATCATATAGCATCTAACGACTTTACAATTAAGGGCAGATTCTTTAATCATGGTTCCATATATAACAGAAAGAGGCCTCAAATCATTGCCTGTTCCCTGAACAATCCCATTCCCTGCTAATTTTCTCTTTAACCCTTCCTCTCCACATTCCCATAAACTCCCCTTCTCCACCCAATAAGATATTCTGCCACTCACCTATGCACAAGGGGAAAGTCACAAAGTCAATTAACTGACCAACCCACTTGTCTGTGGGATGTGGGAGGAAACGTGAGCACGGGAAGGGAACACACGGTGTTCGAGGGTAAACATGTGATCTCACATGGACTGTAGCTGAGGTCAGGACCAGTACATGTGGCTGGAGCTGTGAAGCAGCAGCTTGACTAAACACTACTATACTTCCCTGCTCCCCCTCCACTGGAGAACATTTGCTTTGCGGATCCTTATTATAACACAATTGACTCTTCAGGGTACGCATCATTACTTCCTGAAGCTATTTTCACCATAAACAACAATCCTTAATGTTAGGAGACAGAGGGAGAAATTATGTTGATATTCGCAATAAGATGCAATTGAAATCCCAGGTGCAGTTTTGTCAAAAGAGATCGTTATCCACTCAACTGGCAGCTAGGCTGAAATACTCTGCTCTTTACATTGGTCTCTGACATGAGATTCTATTTAAATAATTGACGTTAATCGTCATGGACAAATTGGCAAATGGACCTCTATTGGTTTGTAGAGAATATTATCCCTGGAAAAGCATTGTGTGTTACAATGCACAGAGATGTTACAACGGAGGGAATGGAAGAAGAGTTAACCATGTGGTGAAATGCACAGTGTCGACAGCAACAGCAAACACCCTGAGCTTGGTGATAATCCTGGAAAATTGATTGCTGTTGGAAGACTTGAAAGAATCTGAGGCGGGAGGGGTGGGGGTGGGGGGTGGTGGTGTTGGGGGGGACATTACGATGGATCTTCTGAAAGGCCTGGATAGAGTGCATGTGGAGAGGAAGTTTCAACTAGTGGGACTCTCTTAGGATTTTATATTACCTTGCCTGGGAGCTGCACTTTGAGCCCTTAATGACCCCACTGTTTGCCTTCTTAAATGTCCTCCTACAGTTATATTCGTGAAGTGCACGCTGATGTTTAGAAAGACATGGTGGTGCAGCGGTAGAGTTGCCGCCTTACATCCTGACTACGAGTGCTGTCTGTACAGAGTTTGTACGTTTTCTCCGAGATCTTCGGTTTCCACCCACACTCCAAAGACTTACAGGTATGTTGGTTAATTGGCTTGGTGTAGGTGTACAATTGTCCTCCGTGTATGTAGGATAGAGTTAATGTGCGGGGATCGCTGGTCAGTGTGGACTCGGTGGACCAAAGGGCCTGTTTCTGCGTTGTACTTCTAAACTAAACTAAACTAAGCAAAACTAAAGGATGAGTGGGGTTCTCATTGAAACTTACCGAATATTGAAAGGCCTGGAGTGCAAGTGGAGAGAATGTTTCCACTAGTGGGAGAGTCTAGGACCAGAGGCCATATCCTCAGAACAAAAGGAGATGAGGAGGAAATTCTTTAGTCAGGGGGTGGTGAATCTGTGGAATTCAGATGTGGGTGGCGGGGAGAAGGGGGGGGGGGGGGAGAGGGGGGGCTGTGGAGGTCAAGTCAATAGATATTTTTAAGGGGCGGTTTGACAGATTCTTAATTAGTACAGGTGTTAGGGGTTATGGGGCGAAGGCAGGAGAATGGGGTTGAGAGGGAGAGATAGATCAGCCATGATTGGAGTAGATTTGATGGGCCAAATGGCCTAATTCTGTTCCTTTGACCTATAAACTGATGAAAGTGCCAATAGATTCAAAGTCAGCCATGGCGAGTTTGACTGTGTGATGTTTGTGCGAGATTTGGCTCGAGTGGCTGGTTAGCATGCAACAAACGCTTTTCACTGTACCTCGGAACACGTGACAATAAACTAAACTGAGTGGGCCACTCAGCCCCTCATGCTTGCCCACTCATTCAATAAGAACGTGATTGATCTGAATGTTATCTCAGCTTTGCATTCCTGAATACTTGCAGTAATCCTTCACCCCTTGCCCACCAAAAAATACCTAAAAGGAGTTTCTGCTTCCACCATCCTGTGAGGAAGACAGGTCTGAAGATTTGTCACTTCCCAGAGAAAAGATTTCATCTCATCTTTGCATTCATTGCTTGAGCTATTTTCTCGTTCCAGATTCTCCGACAGCTAGATGTGTCCAACCTGTCAGAACCTCCTCAATGTCTTGCATGTTTCACTTGGTAGGTTCCCTGAAAGGACACTGTTTGTACACGCTTTGTGTTTTTATAATCTTACTTGAAGATTTGATTGTTAATAAAATGACTTATTATTTCAGTTGCCGTGTTGATATATTTTAGGTGTTTAGGTATATTTGACTAAGTTTAGAGTCACAGATTCTTAGACTCATACTACAAGTCAACAGGCCCTTCGGCTCAACTTGTCCAAGCCAACCAAGATGCCCCATGCTTGCGCTTGGCCCATCTATATATCTATATACTAAAACTCTCGTTTGTTTGTTTGTTTGTTCCCGAACTACAGCCAAAACGGTACACGATAGCGCAACAATTTTAGGCCCACCTTACTCACCGTCGTCTCTTTGGTGCTAATGGAAGAAGTTTCATTGAAATCGGTGTTATATTTTTAAAATTATTCACATTTTAAAGTTTAAATCTATCTCAGAGGGAGGGGAAGGGGAGAGGGGGAGGGGGAGGGGGGTGGAGGGAGGGGATGGAGGGAGAAGGAGGGGGGTAGGGGGGAGGGGGGAAGGGGGGGGGAGGAGAGGGGGGAGGAGAGGGTGCTGCACCAATGCAGGTGAGTTTTGGGCCCAACGGGTCCACTTGGTCTGATATCCCTCTAAATCTTTCCTATCCTTGTAACTGTTCGAATGTTCTTTAAATGTTATAGTACCTGCCTCAACGACCTCCTCTGACAGTTCGTTCCATATATACGCACCACCCTTTGTGTGAAAAGGTTGCCCCTCTTCAGACTTTCCCGTTTCATTCTTAAACCCATGCCCTCTGGTTCTTGATTTCACTACTGTGGGTAAAGGACCCAGGATAAAGCCATCAAGCTTCTTGAGTTGAGGACTCTATCCTGAGATTTCACTGTGAAACTAGTGGGAAGACAATTTCAATTTATAAATTTTTGCTTCTCGAATAGTTTTCTTGGAACTTAACCCATTCATAAAGTGAGGAATTCCAGTACACCATCATACAGTTAAACTATATTGTAATCCATTATCACTCGATTGTGAGCAGTTATTACTACACTTTAGTCTACATATCATCTTACCGTTAGTAATTATATTACAGTTTTTGTACTGCAGCTGTACATTAGATTGATCTTACAGTTATCATAATATCAATGTAGCTAAATATAACTGCCAGTTGTCACGATTTTACAGTTATTGCTATGTAGCAGTCTGTTTTCATCACATTTCAGTCAATTTCCACCAAATGTAGTCCTATCACCATTTTACATTCATGACTACTATCGTCAGTTATTACTACTGATGGTTATCATTCTATTGGTCATTTATTATTGTATTGCAGTCATCATTCAATTGTATTATTGCTTCAGTATAATACAGTTCTCATTATATTGAAATCATAACAATCTCATTGTCGTTATGATATTTAGCCATATTGCAATATTAAAGCCAAGGCTATATTACTTGTATCACTACACTACCATTGTTACTACACTGCAGTTACCCATAAATAATTAGTGTATTAGATATTTATATCCTGTTACCACTATTATCATTATCACAATGCGACCTTGTTAGTATTTAGTTAACAGTATAATGCAGATTATTTTCATCACAGTATAGTCAACATTATATTATGGTTTTGAACTCTTTTGCTCGTGTTGGAAGGAGTACATGAAAAAAAAGACAAATGGCCATAATCAATGCCATTAGAACATCAATAATCAGCCATGTCCAGTTTGTAGTTTGCAGCCTTTCTCTGAAATCCAATCTAATTAATTGCAGAGGCTCACCATGTAAATGTATGTGATAGTGCCCTGAAAATCTATGGGATTGATTTCTGGTAGAATTTATTCCACATTACAAATGAGTTGTGAGAAGCAAGCGACTAACTTATTGCCCCATACAGTAACTGTCAACATAATAATGCACTCTCCTTTTTAAAAAAAAAGGAGTAATGTCCCTAAACTAAAGCACCAAGTTGCTATGAAAAATACATTAAGGATTTCAAACAATAACTGTAAAGGTTTGTAGCTGATATCAAGACCATCATTCTCATATATCAAAGAAACCACAACCAAAAATGTCAGACTAGAACTTAAGTGTTCCACATCCCCCGTGCATTGTTTAAAGTGCTGAAAAGCTACTCAGATCAATGTCTAAACTCTATCGGAAGTAACACAAGCACTTAATTCATCATAATTCCACTGAGATGCTTTTATTATATATGATTGACTACTGAGAGGAACTCTTCAAAAGGCCTTTTTTTATGTTTATACCCTTCCCCAAGCCAGCTATATATTCAGAGCTGGGAAACAGATACCTGTCATTCTTGGATGCAATGGCCATGAAATTGAGGTTCACATCACAGTTAATAAAGGGCCATGCTTGTTGGAACTGCATATTTAGTGAGCATGTGAAAGTGCATGTGCTTATTTGGCCACATTCTGAAGGGCAGTCTGATGCTTGATGCATATTTGAAGTGTGCGGGCAGAAAATAATGCAAACCCTCGAACAAAGCCTTTGAATTGCTTTTCCCAATGGTTGATCTTACAAAACAGATTCTTTGAAGTGATAAGGCTGGCTGAATTTCAACCGGTTCTAGCCTCAAAATAATCCCTGTGATTATGCATCAAAGCAAATACAGATTGCTCCCTGCAATGCTAGATTTGTCACGTAAATCTGGATTAAGTAGACTGCGTCTATACTCTTGATGTGAGAAGAATGAGTGGTGATTGCAATGAAGCACATAAAGTTCCTATGCTGCTTCACGGGGTGGATGCAGGGACGATGTTTCCCCTGGTTCCCTCCATTCTCTGCATATCCATATGCCTATCCAAACGGCTCTTAAATTCCACTACCAATCTGCCTCAATCACCACCCCCAGCAGCATGTTACAGGCACCCACCACCCTCTGTGTAACAAAACTTGCCCCGTACATCTCTTTTAAGCTTTGCCCCTCTGACCTTAAAACTATGCCCTTTAGTTTTCAATTTTTCTATCCTGGGAAAATGGTTCTAACTCTCTGCCCTATCTATGTCTCTCATAATTTTATATACTTCTTTCAGGTCACCTCTGGCATTCCAGTGAGATCAATGTGTGTCTGTCCAACCTCTCCGTGTAGCCTGTAATCCAGGCATCATTCTGGTAACCCTCCTCTGCACTCTTTCCATAGCCTCCACATCCTTCCTGTAATGGGGTGACCAGTTCTGCATGTATACTCCAAATGTCGCCTAACCAAAGTCCTATAAAGCTGCATCATGACTTCTTGACTCTAGAGGCCCCAAACTGTGAAAGTAAGCATACAATAGAGGTCTTAGAGTCATAGAGTTATACAGCATGGAAAGACACAAAGTGTTGAAGTATCTCAGCGGGACATGTAGCATACCTGGAGAACGTGGATAGGTCATGTTTCGGGTTGGGACCCTTCTTCAGACTGAATGTAGTATGGCAAAGGTGGGGGTGGGATAAAACTTGGCAAGTGATAGGTGGATATAGGTGAGGGGGGGTTGATCGGTGATGAATGGACAATGTCCAGAGACGGGAAGAATGTAAAGGACTGTGCGATAAGAAAAGAGAGAGAAAATGTATGAAATGTAAAGCCATAGCAAGGGATAGAAGAGGAAAAGGACAGGGGAATGGGAAAGGGTTGTTTTTATCCATGTTCTCCAGAGATGCTGCCTGACCCACTCAATTACTCCAGCACTGTGTGTCTTTTTTTGTAATCCAGCTTCTGCAATTCCTTGTATCTGCTGACCAAAATGCTCCATCTAAGCTAGTCCTGTTTGCTTGTGTTTGACCCCATCCCTCTAAACCTTTCCTATCCATGCATCTATCCAAAGGTCTTTCCAATGTTGTTATTGCACCTGCCTTAACCATTTCCTTTGGCACCTTGTTCCATGTCTTCATCACCCTCTGTGTGGAAAAGCTGCTCCTCTGGTTCCTATTCAATCTTACCCCTCTAATCTTAAATTTGTCTAGTTCTAGTTTCCACTATCCTTGGAAAAAAAGGCTGTGCACATTCACCCTATATAGTCCACTCGTATACACCTCTATAAGATCACCCCTTAATCCTATGCTCCAAGGAACAAAGTCCCAGCCTGTCCAATCCCTCCTCATCACTCCATATCTTGAATGCTGGCAACATTGTCGTATTTTTTCTCTGCACTCTTTCCAGCATAATGCCTTCTTTCCTATGGTATCACAAAATGCTGGAGTAACTCAGCAGGTCAGGCAGCATCTAGGAGAGAGGGATTAGGTGACGTTTCAGGTCGAAGAAGGGTCTCGACCCGAAACGTCACCCATTCCCTCTCTCCTAGATGCTGCCTGACCTGCTGAGTTACTCCAGCATTTTGTGATACCTTTGATTTGTACCAGCATCTGCAGTTATTTTCCTCCTACTCCTCGCCATCTTTCCTATAGCAGGGTGACCACATCTGAAGACAATACACCAAATGCGGCCTCACCAATATATCTTGTACAACTGCACTATAACATCCCTACTTCTCTACTCAATGCCCTCACTGATGAAGGCCGGAAGATGCTGTCTCTGTGAAAACTAACGGGACCAATGAACCTCTGAGGGTGAACAAGGTGAAAGGGACAGCCATAGATCATGTCGGAGAGCAGAGAGCCTCTTCAAGGATGACAATCCTGGAAGAAGTGCATCAATGAATTCAACAGCAAATGAAAATTTAAAAGAAAACTGCAGATGCGGAAAACCTGAGACAAAAACGAAAATACTGTTAACACTCAGCAGGTAAGGCAGTGCCTGGGGCAAGAGAGACAATCAATATTATGACCATTGGCTGACTTCCAAAGCGTCATTTTTCTGTGTGCATTTTACATAAGGTCAAATAAGTCCAGCTTAATCCCACAACATGCTCTGAGCATACATTTTCCGGCATTATCACACTTATTTGCCTGACAACACAAAGGCCGTATGCTTTTCCCCAGCAAGACCAACTACTTATTCACCATTTTAGCTTTGCAAATATGGCCTTAAGATTCATTTTCCTGGTATCATTCTTTGAGGAAAAAAAACTAGCAACATCAAATGGTGCAAGTAATTAAAATCGATATCCTGATACAAGCCCTTGTTTGAAATATTCATTAGACTTTAATTGGCTTATGATTAATTGAGTGATTTCCAGGGAAAGTGATTTCCAAGGTAAGTTAGCAAAGTCAAAAATGTCCTTTGTTAATTCAAAAATATTCCTTCTGCTTGCAGAATCCGAACAGGTGTTCATCCGTTGAATGTTTGGATATCCCTTCTATGTTACAGGTTAGTAGATTTGATCTGGAATAGTTTTGATTATATGAATTACCTGAGGTCTTTTGAAATTGACTTCAGCTCTGAATCAATGGGCCAGGACTCGATTGCTAGTCGAGTGATTCATCCAGTCTGATTCCCTAACCCCGAATCTCATGGAATTCGGATCTTCCCACTAAATCCAAAGGATAGCTAAAAAAACACATCCAATGGGAAAGGGGTAGTAGTGAGGAATGCCAAGAAATGGAATTTCAAGTCAACTGGTGTAGTGTATAGCACCACAGAGTAACCAACAATTAGGGTCCGAAATGCTCTGTTTTCCTCATGTCTGCTCTAGATAGAAAACTTGGAACAGTTCTTGAACACCCTTTAGGGAACCCAGCCGAGTGTCTTAACCTGCTCCAGACTTATCAATGTGGTTGACTCTTAGCTGGCTCCTCCGTTTAGTTTAGTTTAGTTTAGACATACAGTGTGGAAACAGGCCCTTCGACCCACCTAGTCCGCACCGACCAGTGATCCCCGCACATTAACATTATCCTACACTCGGGACTATTTTAAAATTGATATCAAGCCAATTAAGCTACAAACCCGTACATCTTTGGAGTGTGGGAGGAAACCAAAGTTCTGAGAGAAAACCCATGCAGGTCACGGGGAGAACATACAAGGTCCGTACAGACAAGCACCGGTAGTCAGGATCGAACTCGGGTCTTTGGCTTTAAGGCAGCAGCTCTACCGCTGCGCCACCGTGCTGCCCCAGTTCTACAGGCATCAGGGATGGATCTGCTGTAGGTGATCAAATGGCTGGTGTTTGAGGGTCTGATGATTGAGGATTCTTTGATTGAGGGATTGCTGATTGAGAGTCTGGTGATCGAAGGGTCAATGGTCAGGTGGAAATGGTCACTGTCGGGTTGGCGATCGCGTGGTTAATGATCAAAGGATCAGTGATTGAAGGACCAGTGATTGGTACTGGTATTGATTTATTATTGCCACATTTACCGAGATAAAGTGAAACACTTTGTTTGTGTGCTTTCAAGATTGTACATGAGTCATACACCAGTACACCAGGTAGTGCAAAGAGAAAAATACCAGAGTGCAGGATAAAGTGTTTCAGCATTATAATATTACAGCTGCAGAAAAACTGCTGATTGGGAAATTTACAAGGGCAGCAAAAAGGTAGGTTGGGAGACCTGGACTATACTCTTAGCTTAGGGCGACACTGTGGAGCGGAGGTAGAGTTGCTGCCTTACAGCACCAGAGATCCGGGCTTATCCTGACAGCGAGTGCTGTTTGTATGGAGTTTATATGTTCTCCCTGTGGCAGCGTGAGTTTGCTCTGGGTGCTCTGGTTTTCTTCCACATTCCAAAGACGTGCAGGTTTGTAGGTTAATTGACTTATGTAAATTGTAAAGTGTCTCTTGGGTGTAGGATTGTGTTAGTGTGCGGAATGATCACTGGTCGGCGCGGACTTGGTGAGCTAATGGGCCTGTTTCTGCGCTGTATCTCTAAAGTCTAAAGTAAAGTCAAGTCTGATGAGATGTCCATTCAGTAGTCTGATAGCAGTGTGGAAGAGGCTGGTAGTATGTGTGACACTGATTTAAATTTTAATAGTTCCTTCGGGTCCACCTTTGTGGAACTGTATTCTAATGTGATAAAAATAGCTCATTCCCAATTAGGACCTTTAACTCCTAATGTATAATTAGTTTCTGAAGCACTTACCTTTACACTATGGTGATCAATACAATCAGTTGATTGAATTATCTTTAGTTTTAGAGCTACAGCGTGAAAACAGGCCCTTTGGCCCACTGAGTCCATGCTAACCAACTACCACCCGTCTACACTAGTACTATCCTACACAATAGGGGACAATTTACAAAAGCCAATTAACCTACGAACGTACACATCTTTGGGATGTGGGAGGAATCCGGAGCGCCCGGTGAAAACCCGCGCGGTCACAGAGAGAACGTGCAAACTGCATACAGACAGTCCCCGAGGTCAGGATCGAACCAAGGCCTCTGGCGCTGTAAGGCAGCAACTCTACTGCTGTGCCTATCTGCCGCCCAAGCACTCAGTCATTTCAGTTCTACAGGACAGCTTTGGTAACAATTTTCCAGCAGAATCCAATAAAAACAAATGTCAATGTCTAAGATAATTCTCAGGGCCATATGAAAGATTAAGCCCTTACTCTCTTCTCAGGTGAACATAAAGTACATTCCACAGCTCAGATGAACTGGAAAAAAAAATGAATGGCAAAATAGCAATCAAATAACTGGAAACATTTAAGGAGCTGATTATTCAGATATAAATTAGACACTTTCCCGTGAAATGGAAAGAGAAGACATCTAATGCTGGAGCTCCTTGGATGACTGAAGATTTGAGATTAAATCAAAAAAAGAAAGGGAGGCTATTGACCAATACAGGGCATGTATTGTAGAGGAGAAATAAGGTGAATACAGAACAAATATTTTAAAAAAGAATAACAGGAACAGAGAGGCAGAAACAATAGATTAGTAGCTAATAGAACAGGGAACACATAAATAGTAAAAAAAAGTCATTAACAAAAGGACAAGGCTGATTATAGACAGGAAAGGAGATCTCACAAAGGCAAAGGGCATGAATATTACATCAGACGACTGTAGAAGAGGATGCTGCCAATGTCACAGTGAATGTGAAGGTGGGAGGGATAATGGAGAAGATAAAAGTGGAGATTTAAAAACATGGCAAAGTGATCACATCTCAAAGTGATCATCTGATTCAATTGAGATGTCCCCATTGTGGAAAAATGAGGAAACAGGCTTGTGATTTACCATTGCTTGTTCAATGTAGGGCATGGATTTCTATCTTGTGGGCGGCACTGTGGTGCAGTGGTAGAGCTGCTGCCTCACAGCTCCAGAGACCCAGGTTTGATCGTGACTACAAGTGCTGTCTGTGTGGAGTTTGTAAGTTCTCCCAGTGACCGCGTGGGTTTCCTCTGGGTGCTCCGGTTTCCTCCCACGTCCCACCCAAAGGCGTCCAGGCTTGCAGGTTAATTGTCTTCTGTAAATTGTCCCTAGTATGAAGCATAGAACTAATGATCTTTGGTTGGCACGGACTCGGCGGGCCGAAGTGCCTGTTTCCACGCTGCATCTCGAAAACTAAAGCTAAAACTAAGAAAGGATTTTATAAAGCAGAAAAAGTAAATCCATCCCACGACAAGCCAGTCAGCATGAACTCAAGGGTGGATAACCTTCAAAAGACAGTAATCTGGATAAGAATTAATTGGCACATTTGAAGATGTGGAACAACATATGAAAGTCAGCAAAGATTTGTTACAAAGGAATAGTTTCTGACGACTGATTTTTCGTTGCTGATTCCACAGAGAGTTGATTAGGGTGGCAAGGATAATGTTGCTTTTCATATGCTTCCACTGTTTACTCATCTCTAAAAGTTTCTTCATGTCTTCTACTAATCCACTCTCATATTCTCTTTTTGCCACTCATTTGATTTTTGGACAGCTCAATATTCTCTGCATGGGGTTTGAAATGGTGTCAAAATAGCATTTGGTGAATTCTAACGCTGTAGACTTGTTGGTAAAATGAAAACTCGTGGGATTTAAATGGGAAGTGACTGCAGCGTCGATAGGAAATTGGCCAGAGGGCAGAAAGCAGAGACTAGTGGTGAGCTGTTGGCTCTATCCCAGGGGGAAATCTGTGCCAGTGTTCCCAAGGGTAATTATTCGGATTGCTGCACTCTTTGATATATGTTGGAGCAGTGGATTTGTGCACAGAGTATGATTGCAAAGTTTTGCAAGTGTTACAGAACTCAGCAAAGTGGGAAATAACATATGGGAATATGGAGAGTCAGAATACAGAGCAGCAGTGGAGGACATCAACACATCGCCTGGCCAGCGCAGCCCCTGCAACTCAGTCCCACTGCCGCCACCAAGACAACGGGCCTTTGTGGCCAGGTTAAGACTCTAACATTTTTTTTAAACCGAGATGTTCTCTTTCTTTAGTAAACACTGTTTCTCCCCTGTTTTCACTGATGCATCCCTCACCGGTGTCTCCTCCGTTTTCCATAGTTCTGCTCTCACTCACCCTCATCCCAAACGGAAGAAGGATGGAGTTCCCCAGGTCCTTACCTTTCACCCCTTCAACCTCTGCATCCAACCCATCATTCCCCAGTATTTCTGCCACCTTCATTGTGCCACATCTTCCCATCCCACTCTTTTCCACCTTCCACAAATCTTAGGTTCACACATGCTTTCCCATCCAAACCACCCCGTCCCCAGATACTCTTCCCTGCGACCGCAGGAGATGCAATACCAGTCCCTATACCTCCTCCCTCGCGTCCATTCAGGGAGCCCAGCAATCCTTCCAGGTGAGATGGATTATATTCGGGTAGATAAGAGTTGGCATCATCAAAGGACACAAAGTGCTAGATTAATTCAACGGGTCAGTCAGCGTCTCTGGGCAACGTGGACAGGTAACGTTTTGGATCGGGGCACTTCTTGAGTCCGAAGAAGTGACCCGACCCGAAACGTCACCTATCCATGTTATTCAGAGATGCTGCCCGACTTGCTGAGTTACTCCAGCACTTAGTGTAAACCATCATCTGCAGTTTCTTGTTTCTAGAGTTGGCATCGTGTTTGGCACAGACGTTGCATGGCACAGACATTGTGGGCCCAAGGGTCTATTCCAATTGCTCAGTACACTGACCAGGTTGTCTGGTGTGAACCTTGATGCATTATCCTGAAAGAATGACTCTGCTTTTATTGGGAGAAGCTGCTGCAATAGTTGTCGCTGCTGCTCTGTAAGTGGCCCCTGAGCAAGCCGACTTTGTTCACTTTCTAATAGACTGCTTGCTGTGAACCAGATGCCCACCCCACCTCCCACTCCTTGTTTTGTGCACTGTTGTCAATAATTAAACACACACAGAAATCTTTCAAAGTCCAATTGATTTTCCAGCTGGAATCTGTCAATCCAGCGTAGACTGGGTATCAAACCTTGTTAGTTGCAAAAGCTCAGCTAGTCTCGACATAAATCAGGTATGTTATTAGATGAGGCGAAAGAGGATTCTGCAATTTTCAAGTTGTGCAGCCTTAATGTTGCATACTGGCATAAAGGTTAAAGCTGCTGCCTCATAGTTCCAGCGACCCTGGTTCAATCCTACCCTAAGGTGCTGACCCTGTGGAGTTTTCATGTTCTCTCCATAACTTTGTGGGTTTCCTCCAAGGTGTTATCGATTCCTCCCACAAATCAGAGAAGTGTGTTTTGTTAGATTTATTGTCCACTGTAAATTTCCCTGTAGTTTGTAGGTGATCGTTGGTGGTTTATTATTGTCACGTGTACAGTGCAAAAATACCGTTCTGTGTGATTTCCAGGCAAATCATACCGTACATGAGTACATCAAGGGAGACAATAAAATAGTGCAGAATGTAGCCACAGATGCAGAGAAAGTCATAGAGTCAGAGAGTCATAGAGTCATAATGATACAGTGTGGAAACAGGCCCTTTGGCCCAACTTGCCCACACCGGCCAACACTTCCCAGCTACACCTGTCCCACATGCCTGCATTTGGTCCATATCCCTCCTAACCTGCCCTATCCATGCACGGCCTGGATAGAGTAGATGTGGAGAGGATGTTTCCACTAGTGGGAGAGTCTAGGACCAGAGGCCTAACTGTCTAACTGTTTCTTAAATATTAGGATAATCATAAGGTCTGAAGGCCATAAGGAATAGCAGCAGAATTAGGCCACACAGCTCACTGTCTACTCCGCCATTCAATCATGGCTGATCTATCTCTCCCTCCTAACCCCATTCTCCTGCCTTCTCCCATTAACCTCTGACACATGTTCTAATCAAGAATCTATCTATCTTGGTAGATAGTCCCTGACTCAATGACCTATCTGGCAGCTTGTTCCATAATAAATAGATAAATATAATGCAAACGTTGGAACGTGGTAGACTGGAAGATCAGGAATTCATCCTGAGCAATATAAGAGGTCCATTCAAGAGTCTGATAATAGTTGAGAAGAATCTGTTCTTGAATCTGGTGGTATGTGCTTTCATCCTTTTGCATCTTCTTCCCGACAGGAGCGGAGCTAATAGGGCATGACCGGGTGTGAGTGGTCCTTGATAAGGTTGGTTGCTTTCCAGTAAAGTATAGAGCATAGAACAGTATAGCACAGGCACAGGCACATCAGCCCACTTTGCCAATGCCAAGCAGGATGCCAAGTTAAACAAATCACCTGTAGATATAGTTGTTGTGGGTTTGGGGAGGGGTGATGGTGGGTGGAACAGGGGGGGGCTGTTTTGTGTGATGGACTGGGCTTTCTTCACAACTACGGTGAGTGGTGGAATCTGCGGGCAGATGATGAGATTAGAATGAGATTAATTTGAATGAGTGCTTGATGGCTGATGTGGACTCGGGAAGACCTGTGCGAAAGGAACAATTGAGGTTTCAAGTCAGGGACATTAGAAGTAATGAATGATCATTAAGAAGAAAGAAAACTATATACTGTGGCACATTGGAGCAGCTGGTAGAGCCGCTGTCTCACAGAGCCAGAGATCCTAGTTTGATCCTGACCTCGGATGCAGTCTGTGTGGAGTTTGCACATTTTCGCTGTGACCGTGTGGGTTTCCTCCTGGTGCTTTGGTTTCCTCCCTCATCCCAAAAACGTGCGATTTAATTGGCCTTTATAACTTGCCCCTAGTGTGTATGGATTGGATGGGAAAGTGGGATAACATAGAACTAGTGTGAAACGGTGATCAATGGACAGCATGGACTTGGTGGCCGAAGGGCCTGTTTCCATGCTGTGTCTCTAAACTCTGTTATTTATATATTGCCAATTCTCTTTCTTTTTGCAAAGACAATGAATTTGTAAGATTTTGTAAGTTCACTAACTTTACTCTTTCCAATTGCCCGATGGTGGCAAAGCAAAATACATAGGACGAATGTCAAGAGTAACGGGGCAGCATGTTTCTGTTAGGGTGAAGGACAAGGCTGGCATTTTTTGGGGTAGTTAGTTCATGAGAGATGTTCAGGTTCTGATCAGGAAAATGGGTAAACCATACATCAGCTTTAGGCAGTCAGGATGAAGCAAATCACTTCATAAGTTCATAAGTAATAGGAGCAGATTTAGGCCATTTGGCCCATCGAGTCTACTCAATCATGGCTGATCTATCTTTCCCTCTCAACCCATTCTTCTCCCCATAACCCCTGATACCCTTACTAATCAAGAATATATCAATCTCCGCCTTCACAATATCCACTGACACGGCCTCCACGGCCGTCTGTGGCAATTAATTCCACCCTCTGAATAAAGAAATTCCTCCTCACCTCCTTTTATTCTGAGGCTATGGCTTCTGGTCCTAGACTCTCCCACTAGTGAAAACATCCTCTCCACGTCCACTATCCAGGACTTTCACTATTCGGTAAGTTTCAATGAGGTCCCCCTCATCCTTCTACACTGCAGCGAGCACTTCAGGAGTACAAGTGAAGGAGGACATTCAAGAAGGCAATCAGTGGAGGCACTAAGATGTCATGAAGAGGAGCTCCCAGGCAAGATGATACAAAACCATCAGAGGCTCCACAGGTAGATTAAGAGTCAAAGGATAGCTCAGGAAAGATTGCGTCCCCATAAAGATCAGCATGGTCCTATTTGAGCAGAGTCACAAGACATGAGGGATATCTTAAATGAATATTTCTAATCTGTCTTTATTGAGCCGAATATCAAGGAGGCTAAGGAATAGAGGCATAGAGGTTGTGATGTCTTAGATCATATGCAATTTCAAAGAGGAAGGAGGTTTCAATGTGCATTGGGGTGGATAAATCCCCAAGAGCAGCCTTGAATCTTGTGGGCAGTGAATGAACCTGCGGAGGTCCATGCAGAGATCTTTGCACAGGTGAAGTTCCAGGAGACTGGAGGATGCCTAATGTTGTAACATTACGGAGGAAAGGTGGCAAAGACAAGCCAGGGAACTACAGACCAGTGAGCCTGGCATCAGTGGTCTGAAAGTTATTGGAGGGGATTCTGAGGGACAGGGTCTTCTAGCATTTGGACAGGCATGGACTCATTAGGGACAGTCAGCATGTTTGGGTGAATGCTTTGCAGAGCACCAGCGATCAGTCCACAGGAGTGACCCTGAGCTTTCTGCTGCCTGATGTTTCAGTTCCCCATCTCCCTCCCACTCTAACATTTCCTGCACCATAATAACTAGGCTGAATGCAAGCTTGAGGAATGACATAATCCAGGACCATTCCTACCTCAATTCATACCTCAATCATCCTCTCTTCCCCCCTCTCCCATCAAAAGCTTGAAAACAATGTAGATTCAAGAACAGTTTCTTCTTCACTCCTAATCCACAATCTTCCCATTCACAATCTTCCAACCTACCTTGTTACACCCCTTGCACTTTTCATTATCTGCACTTTCTCCTTAGCTGAAACATTACATTCTGCGCTCTGTTTATTTTTCTTTTGCACTACCTGACCAATTCATGTCCGATATGATTGTATTCATGTATGGTATAATTTGCCCAGATAGCACGCAAAACAATCTTTTTCACTGCATTGCCAGTACCCGTGATAATAATAAAGCGATATGTATACCAACACCTCATTTTTCATTTGTAGCCTTCCAGTCCCAACATCAAATTCTCCATCTTCTCATATTGTACCCGGGGAATGTCAAAAGCTCTGGGTGTGTGGACCAGTATGGGGCTATGGGCGAGACAGTTCAAGATTGTCATAGAATGAAACCTTTAGGAGCAGTTCCATTCAGAGCAGGAAACCCAAGCTGCACTGTCTAAGACACAAGACTGCAGTGTCAAGCTGCTCAGTGACAGATACACAAGCCTGCACCCCTCTCACCAATGACTAAGTGAGTGGGGGCAGTGGAATCAGCCCACTGTCATTTTATTTGCCTTTTCTGTGCAAGCAAAACATCACAAATTACAGATAAGTCGTGATATTGCAAGCATTCGTTTGTTTGATGCCAACCAATTTTATATTCTGCTGTTGTCTTTTCTTTGTTTTAATAAAAACATGCAGAAAATTCCATATCATACGGTGAGAATGGATTTCTTTTAGATATCAACCTTTCGTGAGGGTTTTCTCTCTGTGAAACACTGATTGAAACTTTAACATAGCACAGAGGATAGAGCACAGAGGAAACACATTCAAATTCACTATCAATAGCGATGGCAGTGCAAAATAGCTTCCAAGGTCAACACACAGAGAGTGGTGAATCTGTGGAATTCTCTGCCACAGAAGGTAGTTGTGGCCAGTTCATTGGCTATATTTAAGAGGGAGTTAGATGTGGCCCTTGTGGCTAAAGGGATCAGGGGGTATGGAGAGAAGGCAGGTACGGGATACTGAGTTGGATGATCAGCCATGATCATATTGAATGGCGGTGCAGGCTCGAAGGGCCGAATGGCCTACTCCTGCACCTATTTTCTATGTTTCTATGTAACAGGGAAAGGAGGGTTGATCACTGCTTTGAGACACCGAGACGTGTACTGGTGTTGATGCTAACCCACTAAAAAATTCCACCCAGTGCTTCAGACTAGTGAAAATATATGCACTGACTTTCCTTAATTAACAGAAGGTATTTATTCACAAAATGCTGCAGTAACTCAGCAGGTCAGGCAGCATATCAGGAGAGAACGAATGGGTGATGTTTCGGGTCAAGACCCTTCTTCAGGCTGATGTCCGGGGGGCGGGACAAAGGAAGGACAAAGTTCCTCTGTCCCACTCTTCCCCTCCGCCTTCCCAGTTCTCTTTCTATCTTCCTGTCTCCACCTATATCCTTCCTTTGTCCCGCCCCCCTGACATCAGTCTGAAGAAGGGTCTCGATCTGAAACGTCACCCATTCCTTCTCTCCTGAGATGCTGCCTGACCTGCTGAGTTACTCCAGCATTTTGTGAATAAATACCTTCGATTTGTACCAGCATCGGCAGTTATTTTCTTACCCTTCCTTAATTAACATATTTCTGCTTGATTTATTCTGAAAAACTTAATTATTCATAATTTACTTTGAGCCATAAAACCATAACCTAATTAATGTAATACTTCATGCTGACTATCTTCTGTGTCACATTTAACGTGGTTACGTCACCTGATCTAAATATTTTTTTAATTAAAAATCTGCAAGAAATGTCACTGCAGATTTAAACCCAGCCAAATGTAAAGACATATCTTGGTCATGGGGTCATAAAGCAGGGAGGCAGGCCCTACAACCCACCTTATTCATGCTGACTAAGTTGGCATACTGGGCTAGTCCTATTTGCCAGCATTTGCTCCCTAGCCCTATAAACTTATCCTGTCCAAATGTCTTTTAACTGTTGTAAATATCTCTGCTTTTATAGCTTCCCCTTGCAGCTGATTCCAGATACAGACCACTCTCAGGGTGAAAACGTTGCTCCTGAGTTCCTTCTTTAATATCTCTCCTCTCGCCTTAAGTCTGTGCCCTCTAATCCTAGAATACTCTTCTCTGACAATGAGCATTCACTTAATCATACCCCTCTTAATCCTGTGGACATCAATAACGTCCTCAATAAAACCGTCCTCTCAACAGCTAGCGAACAGAACTGACCTTCCATCTAGCTCATTGGAGACCTTTGAACTATCTTTAATTGGACTTTATTGGACTTTATCTTGCACTAAAGGTTATTCCCTTTATCCTGCACATACACATCATGATTGTAATCATGTGTTGTCTTTCCACTGCCTGGATAGCATGCAACATGAAGCTTTTCACTGTACCTCGGTACATGTGACAATAATAAGCTAAACTAATCTCAGCTTCCTACACTCCAAAGAAAAAAAGCTCCTCCCTACAATCCAGACACTTTTAAGCCCAGGTAACATCTGGTAATCTCTGCTGCATTATATTGTGCCAAGTTTTGTACTCATACCCATCCCAATTAAGACAAATGTGCCAAATGCCTTCTTCATCACATTGTCCACCTAACTTGGGAACCATGCACCTGTCTCCCAAATCTCTGTGTGCTGCAACACTCTCCAGGGCTCTACTATTTCCTTGTTTGACGTACAAAAGTGCAACACCTCATACCTGTCAGAGTTAGATTTCATGTGCCATTTCTTAGCCCACCTTCTCATCTGATCGAGATCCTGCCCGACAGTTAGTTATCCTTCATCACCATCTACTGTACCACCGAGTTTGGTGTCATCTGTAAATTTACTAATAATATTTACTACTTTGTCATTTAAATGGTTAATGTATAAATAAATAAAAAAGTGGATCCAGCACTGATCCCTGTGGCATTACAATGGTAACAGGCCTCCAATCAGGAAAACAACCCTCCGTGACTACCATTTGACCCCTTTTTCCAAGCCAATTTGAATCCAATAGTCTATCTCACCTTGGATTCCATATAATCTACCATTCCAGGTAATGAGTGTATTGGGGTTTTTTTTAATCCAAAGGGCCTGTGGATTCTGTCACTGAGTTTGTTGAAGTGCTTCTTAGATTTTCGAGAAAATTAAAGGATGTGGAGGTATAGGGTTATTAGGTCATAAGGTCATAAGTGATAGGAGAAGAATTAGGCCATTTGGTCCATCAAGTCTACTCCGCCATTCAATCATGGCTGATCTATCTCTCCCTCCTAACCCCATTCTTCTGCCTTCTCCCCATAACTCCTGACACCCATATTAATCAAGAATCTATATAGCTCTGCCTTAAAAATACCCATTGACTTGGCCTCTGCAGCCTTCTGTGGCAAAGAATTCCACAGATTCACCACCCTCTGACTAAAGAAATTCCTCCACATCTCCTTTCTAAAGGAACGTCCTTTTATTCTGAGGCTATGACCTCTAGTTCAAGACTCTCCCACTAGTGGAAGCATCCTCTCCACATCCACTCTACCCAAGCCTTTCACTATTCGGAATGTTTCAATGAAGTATGCCCTCATTCTTCTAAACTCCAGCGAGTACAGGCCCAGTGCTGTCAAACACTCATCGAGTTTATTGCAATGAGATAAAAGGTCATCCACAATATTAAATGGCTGAACAGACATGAGGAGGTCGATGGTCAACACACGTTTCCCTTTCTTATATGATAAGTTTCGCTTTCAGAAAACTGTTATTTCGGCTTGATTGAATTACAATTTTCTAACTATCCTGTGACCACTTGCTTTAAAATGGATTCCAGCATTTTCCTTTTGACAGATGCCAGTCTGACTGACCTGTGGTTTTCTCTATTCTGCCCTTATCCTGTCCTGAGGAAGGGCAATATATTTCTTATTTCCCAATTTGCTATTGAGGGTGTGCAGCGTAGGTTTACTAGGTTAATTCCCGGAATGGTGGGACTATCATATGTTGAAAGACTGGAGCGACTAGGCTTGTATACACTGGAATTTAGAAGGATGAGAGGAGATTTTATCGAAACGTATAAGATTATTAAGGGGTTGGACATGTTAGAGGCAGGAAACATGTTCCCAATGTTGGGGGAGTCCAGAACAAGGGGCCACAGTTTAAGAATAAGGGGTAGGCCATTTAGAACTGAGACGAGGAAAAAGCTTTTCAGTCAGAGAGTTGTGAATCTGTGGAATTCTCTGCCTCAGAAGGCAGTGGAGGCCAATTCTCTGAATGCATTCAAGAGAGAGCTAGATAGAGCTCTTAAGGATAGCGGAGTCAGGGGGTATGGGGAGAAGGCGGGAACGGGGTACTGATTGAGAATGATCAGCCATGATCACATTGAATGGCGGTGCTGGCTCGAAGGGCCGAATGGTCTCGTCCTGCACCTTTTGTCTATTGTCTATTGTCTATTGTCTGACATGATCGTGACTTTTGGAATATTACAGCCAATATGTTTAGTTTACTTTAGTTTAGTTTATTTTCACATGTACCGTGATGCAGCTTTTTTGTTGCATGCTAACCAGTCAGCGGAAAAACTACACATGATCACAGTCAAGCTGTCTACAGCGTACAGATAAATGATAAAGGGAATAACGTTTAGTGCAAGATAAAGTCTGATGAAAGATAGCCCAAGGGTCTCCAATGAGGTAGATAGTAGCTCAGGACCACTCTCGAGTTGGTGACAGGATGGTTCAGTTGCCCGATAACAGCTGGGAAGAAACTGCCCCTGAATCTGGAGGTGTGCGTTTTCACACTTCTGTACCTCTTGCCTGATGGTAAAGGGGGAAGAGGGAGTGTCCAGGGTGAGTGAGACTTGCATGCATTGAATATCCATCCACTATCTCTGCAGCCACTTCTTTTCATTCATTTGGCAGCAGATCCATGAGGTCCATCATACCCCTGAGTTTGCATGGCTCCTGTTCTCCAGTGCTAATGAGTGATCCTCCCTACATTTTATTTCCAATTTTCCTCTTTTATATAAGGCACTTGTGTAAATATTGATATAGCTGCAGTATAGTTTGTTATTGTCGCTCAAGTCATGTCTCTTCATAGTAGTGTTCCAGGGCTGAAGGAAGCTTGACAACATGTCACACTCAGTGGCAGCAGAGTTGACGAGTATTGTAACTGTGTTTTATTTGTGACAGTGAGCACTGGTACGATGTACCGGCACCTCTATGTTAAAAAACTAGATTAATATGCGTCAGTCAAGTGCAATCATGTACAGGGGTGGCACGGCAGTGCAGCCGTAGAGTTGCTGCCTTACAGTGCCAAAGACCCAGGTTTGATCCTGAATACAGGAGCTGTCTGTACAGAGATTGTATGACCTGTGTGGGTTTCCTCTGAGATCTCCGGTTTCCCTCCAAAGACGTAGGTTAATTGGCTTGGTATAATTGTAAATTGTCCCTAGTGGGTGTAGGATAGTGCAAGTGTGTGGGGATTGCTGGTCGGCGCAGACTCGGTGGGCCGAAGGGCATGTTTCGTGCTGCATCTCTAAACTAAACGAAACTAAAAGCCAGTGGCATTCGCATTAACTGATACATACGTTCAGGTGCCTTTTTGTCTACAGAAAACCGCTCTGACTGTAACTATACTGTAACTGTCTCCCTGGAGGTGGAGACAGAAAGATTCAGAAAGGGAAGGGGATAGGATAGAGATGTGTTATTTTCGCAACTGAGGGCAGGGTGGAAGTTGGCAGTAAAAGTGATGACATTTTCAAGTTATGTATGAATGCAGGAAGCAACACCAGTGCAGTTTGCAATGTACTGGAAAAAGGAATTAACGGAGGGGGCTCTAGTAGGACTGAAACTAAGCTTGTTCCACATGTCTCACAGAAAATCAGGCATGGTATTTTTAGTATTGTCGAATGATAGAACAGACACAAATTATATGTTCAAAGTCTCCGTCATTTCCTATTTTCTATTAATTCCCTAGCCTTGTATTCAAAAGAGCAATGTTTATTTTATCTGGCCTCTTCATTTTTATATACTCTTCGGAGTTCTTGATCTGACTTTTTTTCTACATTTCCGTAATTATCCATTCCCCTCTTATTTCAAAGTCATACTTTGCTGGTTTTCAAAAATCTCAAAATCTTTTGGCCGACCACTAATCTGCGATTTGTACCAGCATCTGCAGTTATTTTCTTACACTAATCTTCGCAACATTATCCACCTTTTCCTTCATGCCACCTTTAACTTCTGCAGATAGATGCAGTGCACTATCTTTTTTGTAGAGTGTTTATTGCTTAATCGATTATATCTTTGTTGAGAATTTTGCAATGTCTCCTTAAGTGTTGGCCACTGCTTATCTGCCGTCTTACCATTTAATCTTCTTTCCCTGTCCATCGCAGCAAACCCTGCCTTTATGTCTTTGTAAATCTCTTTATTTTAATTTAAGACATTAGTTTCACAGCTGAGTTTCTTATTCTCAAAGTGAATATGAAATATTGCAAATTATGATCACTCTTCCCTCCTTTAACTAATTGGAGTGGAGGCCAATTCTCTGAATACATTCAAGAGAGAGCTAGATGGAGCTCTTAAGGATAGCGGAGTCAGGGGGTATGGGGAGAAAGCAGGAACGGGGTACTGATTGAGAATGATCAGCCATGATCACATTGAATGGTGGTGCTGGCTCGAAGGGCCGCATGGCCTACTCCTGCACCTATTGTCTATTGTCTATAAGTCTCTTTATACATGACCTAATATAAAATCGCCTGTGCTCCTAATTGTTCTAAAAAAGGTCTGTCCTTGATGAAGTCAACCATTGGCAAGTGGTTTTGTGCCTTACTTTGGAGTAAAGTTAATACCAAGATTTTTATCCTGACTACAGGAGCTGTCCGTACGGAGTTTGAACATTCTTCCTGTGACCTGCATTGACCTTCTCTGTGTAAATAGGAACTGTAGATGTTGGTTTAAACCAAAGATAGACACAAAAAGCTGGAGTAACATCAGCGGGACAGGCAGCATCTCTAGAGAGAAGGAATGGGTGATGTTTCGGGTCGCGATCCTCCTGTCCCGCTTCTGAAGAAGGGTCTCGACCCGAAACATCACCCATTCCTTCTCTCCAGAGATGCTGCCTGTCCTGCTGAGTTACTCCAGCTTCTTGTGGCCATCTTGGATTTTCTCTGGTTGCTCCGGTTTCCTCCCATACTCCAAAGACGTATATGTTTCTAGGTTAATTGGCTTCTGTAAATTGTAAATTGTCCCTAGTGTGTAGGACAGAGCTAGTGTACAGGGTGATCGCCGATCTGCAAGGACTCGGTGGGCCCACGGGCAAGTTTCCACGCTGTCTCTCTAAAAAAATAAATTGGTAACGTAGTGTGTAAAAGGCAAAGAATGGAAAGTGAACAGGGAAAGATTGGGGTAAGGTCTGATGCACCTGGCTATTAATCTGGCAGATACATGTGTCTCCAGAGTGGAGCCAACCGCGGACTGAAGCTCAGGCAGGGAGGGCTAACTTTAGGAGGCCATCCATCTCAAAGACTGGAACTTAGCCCTTCTGCTGCAAGGCACAGTTAGCAAGATATATCAGTGAACTGCTAGAAACTGCACTGAAATGTTCGCCCCTCCAGTGGTATTTTTAAGTGAAACCTGATAAAAAAATGACAAAAGTTCAGCTCAGCCTGTGAACAAAATGAATGAGAATAACTAGCAAAGGGTGAGTCACAGATTACATCCAGCTGACATCTGAAAGGGTTGGCCTCTTTCACAGAGCTATTTCTTTAGCTGCCATGCCTCCTCTAACTCACTCCACTGCTCCTTTAGCACTCTCCTTACAATCTCCTTCTGTGGCTACTCCTGCTCGAATATTTGTTCACATGGTATTATTTCAAGTTTTCTTCAATAGTCCGCCTATGAATGCCTTGAGTAACCTTCCAGGTAAAGGTCTCCATATAGACACAAGTTTCTGTTCTTGAAATAACTAAAAGAACCTGTGTATGTGGACTATTATTAATACTTGATATTCCAGATGGTTTTTGGATGATGCTGCTGGATAGAGAGAGGGAAATAGACGGACAGACAGAGAGAGAGAGATTGAGAGGGATTGAGACCGAGGGAGATAAAAAGATAGAGGGAGAGATTGAGAGAGGCAGAGAGAGGGAGAGTGAGGTTGAAAGAGCAAGAAAGAGAGAGTGAGGGGGGGGGGGGAGAAATGCTGGGATACCTCGAAAACAAAGAACCATCGTGAAAAATGTCACGTGGTTGGAATCTGGTGAGAGCATAGCTGAAGATAACTCGTGTCCTTGAGAAGATTTGCAAAATGGGAACAGCCATTTTGCAATGGACTATATGAAGAGAAGGAAAATATGAACAGGCAACAAATGAAGAACTCTCTAGCCTGATAAGGAAAGAAGATGTGTAAGAAGGGACTGCAAATGCTGGTTTTAAACTGAAGATAACCCTTCTGAAGAAGGGTCCACACGAAATGTCACGCATTCCTTCTCTCCAGAGATGCTGAGTTACTCCAGCTTTTTGTGTCTATCGAAGGAAAGAAGATGTGTTGCGTTTATTCAGCCCTTGGACAAGCGACAACTTGAAATAATTGACTTCAGAGTCATGAGAGCCTTGGGTGGGAACAAGGGTTTCCTAAAGAAGATTGAAGGAAAGATCATGTAAAAGAAGGGCAGTTCAAGACATCAGCAGTGACATCCCGGGAACAGCCATTGCAAAGAGGAGGGCCCTGAGTTTGAAGCTCGGAGATGGCTCCACGCCCATATGCAGAGTGGATGTGGTCCATTCATTCATAGGGGTAATGGTCAATAGACAATAGGTGCAGGAGTAGGCCATTCGGCCCTTCGAGCCAGCACCACCATTCAATGTGATCATGGCTGATCATTCTCAATCCCCATACCCCCTGACTCTGCTATCCTTAAGAGCTCTATCTAGCTCTCTCTTGAATGCATTCAGATAACTGGCCTCCACTGCCTTCTGAGGCAGAGAATTCCACAGATTTACAACTCTCTGACTGAAAAAGTTTTTTCCTTATCTAAATGGCCTACCCCTTATTCTTAACTGTGGCCTCTGGTTCTGGACTCCCCCAACATTGGGAACATGTTTCCTGCCTCTAACGTGTCCAACCCCTTAATAATCTTATATGTTTCGATAAGATCCCCTCTCATCCTTCTAAATTCCAGTGTATACAAGCCTAGTCGCTCCAGTCTTTCAACATACGACAGTCCCGCCATTCCGGGAATGAACCTAGTAAACCTACGCTGGACGCCCTCAATAGCAAGGTCCATGTCAGGAATCTTGTCATTTTGTGCAGGTGATAAGTTGAACAATAAATCAAATGAAAAATTATTAGAAATCATTGTTTGTGCATTCATTCTTAAGTAACTCAAATACCAATCAAGGTTAAGTTGTCCTAAGCCATTGGTTTTAGAATCTTTTATTCGACCTATCAGTTGATACCCTGCAGAGGTAACAGGGTCAAAAGTTGCTCCCTGCACAGAGCAGTGTGGCATTAATTGTTGAGAAATTGTGTGCAGGAAGACATATCCATAACTGCCCAATGAAGGGTTAAGCCCCTCTTCTCATTCTAAAGCATGTTCAGCAGCCAATTCAGTGCGAGTTGTTATGCCCTATAGTAATTGTACAGCAGGGCAGCCAATGAAGCAATGGTTATGTCCAGCAAGGGTTTAAAGTACTTAGCAACCAGTTCGAAGCACATGTCACAACAATACTACACGCCGGGGACAATGAAGCACAAACTCCTTAGGAAACCCTGTGGTGATGAGCAGATGCCCGGGGCACTTTTCATGCCTTGTGTACAGATGTCTGACACCAACTATTATGTCTGTGCATCGTCAAATCGAGCTACTGCGATATCGCTGCTGGTAGAGCTGCTGCTTGCCTGGCGTGGAGCCCAAGTGCTCAGCGGTTAACGCTCCTATCTACGGCGATGAGTGCTGGGACTTCTCACTCTGGTAATCTGAATATATAATCTACACAGCGACTCCTGTACATTACTCTCACGGATGGCGGGTTCAACCAAAGCTCTTGACTCCTCCGCAAATGGATGTAAGAGTTCCCACTGCTCCATCCCGAAGAAGAACAGAAGGCCATAAGTGATAGGAGCAAAGTTAGGCCATTCGGCCCATCATGTCTACTCCACCAGGTGTTCGACGTGGTTTCCTGGCTAATATGTATTCAACATGAGCAGCACTAAAATGTATCATCACGTTGCTGTTTGTGGAATCTTGCTGTGTGCAAATTGGCTGCCTCTTTTTCTACATTGCAATAGTGGCCACATTGAAAAAGTGCCATGCTGGCAGTTAGCAGCGGCACGGTGGAGCAGCGGTAGAGTTGCTGCCTTACAGCGCCAGCGATCCGGGTTCGATCCTGACTACGGCTGCTGTCTGTAAGGCAGTTGTACGTTCTTCCTGTGACTGCATGGGTTTTCTCTGGGTGCTCCGGTTTCCTCCCACGCTCCAAAGACATACAGGTTTGTAGGTTGCTTCGGTAAAAATTATAAATTGTAGTATGTGTAGGATCATGCTAGTGTGATTGTTGGTCGGTGCGGACTCGTTGGGCCGAAGGGCCTGTTTCCGCGCTGTATCTCTAAAGTTTAAAGTCTAAAGTCTGAAGTAAAGCTTTGGGGCATTCTGAAAGCAAACATTGAAAGGTCACCCATCATCTGACAGTGAGTGTACACCGTGCTAAGTACAAATTGGCAGCAGCGTTTTCCCACATTGTAGCAGTCCTTTCAAGATATTCAGATGTAGCTCACCGGCTGCGAAATGCTTTGGGACACCCCAAAGGCCTCCTTTGTTTCTATTTTCTCTGCAGGCAAAAGGTAGTCAGAAGCTTAGAAATTCTGACTCCTTGGTGCTGTAACCAGACACAGCCTTGTCCAGAAAGTGGGTGGAGTAAGTGGGTGATGAGCAATAGTTTAAATAATCCTCCATATCACATCCCAATAATATGTCTTGGAATCATGAGGGGATGAGAATCACAGGACTGGTTAATATAACATGAAACTAGATTTACAGAGGCAACTGGTTGCACTTGCTACAGAACAGATGCCATTTAAGTGGAAAGAGTGCAGAAAAGATCTAGCAGGATGCTGCCAGGACTCAAAGGACTGAAGTTTTGGGAGAGGTTGGGTAGTCTGGGACTTTATTCTTTGGAGTGCAGGAGCCTGAGGGGCGAGTGATCTTATTGATTTGTATAGGGTACTGGGTGGCGCCACCTGCAGTACCTGCCTCACCAACAGTCTGTCTGCCCTTTCTACTTTTTTGTTATTTTTAGTATGTGTTAAAAATATGTTTTAGTGTTCCTTGGTTTGTTTTATGTGGGGGGTGGGGGAGTATTGGGGGAAACATTTTTTAATCTCTTACCTCAACGGAGATGCAATTTTTTTCCGTATCGTATCTCCATCCCCACTGCGGCCTAACATCGAGGAGTTACTGGCCTTTCCTGGAGACCGGCCCAGCGCTCCAAGCCACGGGAGTCTGCGGGAGTTTAACATCGCGGAGCTTGCGATCCCTTTGCTGGGAATCGAAGCTCCAGCTGTGGGGCCTGTGGACTTTAACGTCGTGAAGCCCGCGGTCTCTGGTCAGAAGAGGCCAATTCATGAGCTCCATGCCGCGGAGAGAGTTTCAACCGCCCCGACGAGGGAGTTTCGATCACCCCGATGGGGGCTTCGACCGTCGGCTGCGGGGCCTTTGATCGCCCCAACTGCGGATGGTTGACTGCCCCGACTGCAGAAGAACAAAGAGGAAGATTGACCTTTATTGCCTTCCATCACAGTGAGGAATGTGGAATCCACTGAGGTGGATGTTTACGTTAACTTTTATGTGGTTGTGTGTCTTGTTGCTTTTCACTTAGTATGGCTGTATGGTAACTCAACTTTCACTGTACCTTAATGGGTACATGTGACAATAAACTGACCTTGAAACCTTGAAACCTAATGACCCGGGAAACCAGAGACCCGGGTTCAACAAATTTGATGGGCTGAATGGCCTAAATCTGCCCCTCTGTCTTACGGTCTTATGACCAGTGAGAGTAACTTCCTCCTATTAAACAACACGGTCTCCTGCAGCGCAAACGATTGGGGAACGGGCCTTTGCGTGCAAGGTGCTCGGGGTGTGCAGCCACTGCATTCAAGGTGTGGGGTTTGTAGACTGTAGACTGTAGACTGTAGACTGTAGACTGCGTCATCTGAACTGTTTTGTCTGTTCCATGCATTTCTGATCTCCATCACTGTTGATCTGCCATCACTTGACTGGACTTGAAACACAGACATTTCTCCCTAAGATTTCTCCACCTCTCTTTCTCTCTCCATTACAATGCTCCTCAAAACACCACCTCGGTTGCCAAACCTTGTGCATCTGCGGCGAGGCATGTTGCTGTTAAGCTTTAACAACCCCATGGTGAAAGGCCTTGAGATGTTTGGTTGTATCAAAGATACTATGGAAATGCAAGTTTTTGTTGTCGGATGAGAGGCTGTGCAGTTACTATATAACGCCAAGTATGTGAACGTCATCCTGTGGACCATCAACCTCTGTATGTTGTTTGCTATGTGCCTGCTCCTATGCCCTTGCAGAAAGATGGATGAGCTTGTCTCCATTCCATCTGTTGCCTCCTAAATCCAGATGGATGTGATGCCTTTAAGCAATAGTTTTCCAGCCTTCCCGAGTGACTGGAAAGACACAAAAGCATAACTTAAAAAGTTGTGGTGAGTTTTGCAGTCATGAATAGTAGATGATGGTCATACACAATGTCAGCACATAGCGAGGCTCTGTGTTCACCACCCAGAGCATGATTTCCCCTCAGCAATATCAGTCATTCAACACGGTTGAATGACTCTTGCTCTGGGTGGTCTTTTCTGATTAAGTTTCCATCAAGTCTCATCTCAACGATATCCTTTCTACCCTTTGACATTAAAAATGATAGCACGCATATTAAAATATAGTTGGTGCAGGGATAATCATTATCATTCAAATGAGGCTCACTATGCATATGTTTTTTGTCTGAGTTCTGCACCACTTCTTTAAAATTACCCACCAACATGCGTGCCAGTTAAATTCACTGCTAGGTACAAAAGAAACTCTTCAGCGGTATAAGAATAGTGTTTATGCTGCAGCAGGTTGTAGATATTTTAAACACGGTGATATTTTTCCCCACTGCATATCAATGCACAACACCTCTGCAATGATACACTGTATGGTTAGCGCTCGTTTAAACACTGCTTGTCTGTTCATTTTGTTCTTTAATCCCTCCTTCGTTTCCCCTTTCAAACCTATTCTCCCACCAACATTTCTGAGTTGTGAAAGTCATGGACCTGAAGCACAAACTATTCCTCTCTACACAAATGCTGCTTGACTTTGCTTAGCTTAAGTGTAGAAGATACAATGTGGAAACAAGCCCTGAGTCCACGCTGACCAATGATCACCCATTAGCGCTAGTTCTGTGTTATCTCACTTTTCCACTCCTTATGCACTAAGGACAACCTTAGCGGAGGTGAATGACCCTACCAACCCGCACATCTTTGGGATATGGGAGGAAACTGGAGCACCCGGAGAAAACTCTCGCATGGGAGAACATGCAAACTCCATTCAGGCAACACCTGTAGTCAGGATTGAACCCGGGTCTTCGTTACTGTGAGGCAGCAGCTTTACCAGCTGTGCCACTGTACCACTGACTCGTGGAGCATATTTTTTATTCTACTTCTCTGATTATTTACTTCAATTAACATTTATCACTTATTTTGTGGTTTATCCTTGGAGAGCAAAGATCTGCCCGGTAGAAGTTGGATGTCGAGGATTTGTGGCAACATCTAGCGTAAGACTGATGAAGGACCTGGGGATTAGCGGACAAACCCTATGCCAGGCTGTCAAGGAAACATCACGGGTGGCAGAGCGGAGTAGCCAGTGGCTCTGGCTGAAGAGGAAAGGCCCCATCTGGTCTCCCAAATAAGCCGGCTAGGCAGATGCAGAGGGGGGTGGTTCTGGGACGCCAGAATGCACTGCTGAGCCTACTGGAGACGTCGTGGGTCCAATCAGCGAAACGTAGATGAAAGTAGGTGCCCACTTGATAACCCCAATGCCGTGTCTGCCTAGCCTTTCTCAACATCGGAGGAGCATAGATGAGTGCATAAGCCTCCCATCACCACCGGGAGCAAGTTGACATTTGCCACTTTGGATTTTTAACATCTTGTCCTGTGTATTTGGAAACATTCCAAAACATCCCAAAGTGCAGGTTTTTAATTACCTTGATCATGGGTGAAATGACCACCATCCATCCAGTCCTGTGGTAATAGAGATGTTGATTGGTCCAAGTTAACAGACTCAGTGTGGAAGTTCCAAGTTATCAATCAAAAATTGGCTTGTTCTTCCTGAGCATATGTCCATGTGCTGCCTGTTGTCTGCACAGATGATTCAGGGGTACATGTACAGAATTTCAGTCGAAATTCAGGATCACAAAGAAATTGTGAGTTTTATCCCAAAGCAAAATGCTGCAGGTGTTGCCTGTCCGTTTGCTTAGGCATGGAAATCTTCAATTATATCGAAGGTGTTTGCCTACATTCAGGGCAGAACACGAGACTGGATTTCTATCCCCATCCAGCACTACTAGGAATGCAGGTCCACGGTTCCTTGAAGGCCGAGTCACAGGTAGATAGGGTGGTCAAAAAGGTTTTTGGCACATTGGCCTTCATCAGTCAAAGCATTGAGTACAGAAGTTGGGAGGTCATGATGCAGTTGTATAAGATGTTGGTGAGACCGCATTTAGAGTATTATGTTCAATTCTGGGTACCATGTTATAGAAAAGATATTGTCAAGCTTGAAAGGGTTCAGAGAAGATTTATGAGGATGTTGCCAGGGCCAGAGGGTGTGAGCTATAGGGAGAGGTTGAGTAGGCTGGGTACCTATTCCTTGGAGCGCAGGAGGATGAGGGGTGATCTTATAAAGGTGTATAAAATCATGAGAGGAATAGATCGGGTAGATGCACAGAATCTCTTGCCCAGAGTAGTGGAATCGAGGACCAGAGGACATAGGTTCAAAGCAAAGGGGAAAAGATTTAATAGGAATCTGATTGGTGGTGGGTGTATGGAACAAGCTGCCAGAGGAAGTAGTTGAGGCTGGGACTATCCCAACTTTTAAGAAACAGTTAGACAGGTAAATGGATAGGACAAGTCTGGAGGGATATGGACCAAGCCCAGGCAGGTGGGACTAGTGGAACTGGGACACGTTGGCCGGTGTGGGCACGTTGGGACAAAGAGCCTGTTTCCACATTGTATTACTCTATGACTCTACGCTATCCACTGGAGGTCACAATGAAAGTTTTGCCAAAGCTCGGTTCACCAAGGCCCACTGGATCTCCCGGTTGCTAACCATTTTAACTCCCCTTCCCATTCTCATACTGACCTTTCGGTCTGACCTGGGCCTCCTCCATTGCCAGAGTGAGGTCACATGCAAACTGGAGGAACAGCACTCCATATTCCACTTGGGTAGCTTATAGGTTGTGTGGGAGAGAAGGCACTGTTGGATGCTCGGTGCCAATTCTTTGGTTGTCGACTGCCTTCCACTTACCACTTGATTACCGGCCCAGAGTATGATGGACCTCTCTCTTCCTCTTCTCAATCAGGACTCCTGCAACCATGTCATCATATTCAAATGAGTTCAATTCAGTTCGGTTTAAGTTGAGTTCAGTAAACTAAACTGAAAATGCCCTTCTCATTCGCTCTGAGCCACAGCTTGCATCAGGACTGTCTAAAATTGCAAGCTTACTTCCAGCAATGGTTGCGGATAAGGGGAGTCTTCAGATGGGGGGGGTTCACAACTACTAAAATTATACTTGGTGAAACATACAAATGCCCTAAACAACCGGGTTGGTATTGGGTGAAAATTGTGATCAAATTAGTGAGGGGGATTCACGATTGCAGTGCTGTGGATAGGGTCAGGTTGGCCCCAACTCCTAGTGCATCCAAAGCACAATTCCCAGCACAGTCACATTCTGAGGCCCTTCTCACTTTGCTCTCCGTGGGAGCTTGCTGTGCACCAATAGCCCGAAATCTTCCATCATTGTAAAACTGATCACACTTGCAAATAAGCGCCTGATTTGCAGGCAAACACTTTGTGAGGTCCTGTGTTTGAGACATTTGCGATATTCCAATAAGATCCTTCCATATTAGAGTCAAAGAGCCATAGAGTCATACAGCGTGGAAACAGGCCATTCGGCCCAACTTGCCCACACCGACCAACATGCTCCACCTACCCTAGTCCCACCTATCCTATCCATGTACCTGTCTAAATGTTTCTTAAACGTTGCGATAGTACCTACCTCAACTACCTCCTCTGGCAGCTCATTCCATACACCCACCACCCTTTGTGAAAAAAAGTTACCCCTCACTTTAAACATGCCCTCTGTTTCTCGATTCCCCTGCTCTATGCAAAAGATTTTGCGCGTTTACCAAGGGATGCTAATGCAAGTCTGGGGGAAACATTCAGAAGCTGGTGTGAGGCTGAATTTAAGCTGCATTGCAAAAAAAGAAACCCAATTCTGTCCATTTCACGGGTGAGTCATACTCCTTGAACATCCTTTTAAGTGCTCAGTGGGTAGAGACAAAGCCTATGAGACCTGCTGGGATGAGAGTGTCTGACAGCCTCTGTATCTAATGAAGCAAGAAACGTCCTCAGAATATCTCCTGCTATCAATAATTGTAAGGGATTACTGCTGCTGACAGAGTGAGAATCACTAAGATAAATAGAGATGGGGAAATCAGCCAGTCTATCACCCGTGGAAACCAAAGTTGTTTCAATACACTGTCCCAACACTCTCCCCACGGCTGACCATCGTATCTAATGTTTGTGTGAAGAAGCGGCCCACAGTGCTGTTTACCAGTTTGTATCCATGACAACTCGTCCCATAGCTGTGACTTTGGTGCAAGTTATACTTTATATTTAACTTGAGGTAAGTGGTGTCCCTCTAAACCAGCAGAGAAGTCTTCTGTTTGAAAGGTCTCCAGCCAGGGCTAGAAGCAAGGCAGATTACGGTGATGTAAATAGGTTAGCCAAGTATTAGTGTCAACCACTTTCAGATGATGGAGGTTGATGGTGACAATGAAGCATCCTTCTAATTATGGTATCCTTAAGTAAAAAGAAAAAAAAGCAGACATAACAGACCTTTTACAGTATGAGCTTTCGATGAGTTCAAAGTGTTTGACAGACAATCGAGCACCTTTGAAATCTTGCCATTTTGTAACGCCAACTGATTTGAACACAGCAAGCTGATAATGTGTCACAGTACTATTAGTCGGGATAAACGTTGGTCACGAAGCAGGAGAGATCTCTTCCCAAAGCAGGGCCAGGAGATTTGTCATGTTCACGGGAGAGGGTATAACAACATCTCAGTTTAACACTTCAATAGAAAGGCACACTGACAGCAGACACAGCGCTCCCTCAGTATGGCAATGCTTTCTACAACTCAGTACATAGACCAGTACAGCACAGTAACAGGCCCTTAGGCCCACAATGTTAGTGGCGAACATAATGCCAATTTAATCCCCTCTACCTGCATATGATCCATATTCGCTGCATATCATGTATCTGTGCACTGTAAATGACTCGATTGTAATAATGCATTGTCTTTCTGCTGACTGGATAGCATGTTACAAAAGCTTTTAACTGTACCTCGGTACACTTGACATTAAACTAAACTGATCCATCTGCCTATCTAAAAGCCTTTTAAAATGCTGCCATCGTATCTGCCTTCACTACCACCCTTCGCATGGTTCCTGGCACTTACACTCTCCATGAAAAAAATGCCCTGCACATTTCCTTTAAACTTTGCCCCTCTGACCTTAAAGCTGTGCTCTCTTATATTTGATATTTCCATCCTGGGGGATAGGTCCTGATGACCTATCCAAAAAAAGGCCTCTCATTCTTTTATCTATTTCCATCAGTTCACCCCTCAACCTCCACTGTTGCAGGGAAAGGTTTGTCCAATCTTTCCTTGTAGCTAATGCAGGCTATCCAAACAGATCTGAACACCATAAATAAATGCAACCATGACAAACTCATGCACAATAGGTAGTGCAAAGGTGAAGGCACAAAGTGCAGAATATAGTTCTCAGCATTGCAGCACATTAATTCCATGGAAAAAGTCCAATGCCCGCAGTGGGGTAGGGATGAATTGGACAGTACCCTACTTTATGGAAGGACTGTTCAAAAGTCTGATAATAGAGGGGAAGAAGCTGTTCCTGAATCTGGTGGTGTGCACTTGCAAGCTTCTGTACCTTTGGTCGATTTTAGAGCAAGGAATAACCAGAATGAGCCGAGTCTTTGTTTATGTTGCCAGCTTGGAGTGCAGTTGGAATCAATGGTGGGAACTCTGGTCAGCCTACCATGAGGGACTTTATCAAATGCCTTGTTAAAAATCATGTGGACAACATCCACTGACCAACTCTTATGAATCACCTTCATCACCTCCGCAAAAATCTCAATCTAGTTGGTAAGGCATGACACGCCATAGACCAAGCTGTGCCGACTGGCCCTAATTATTCCATTTTCTTTCAAATGTGAGTAAATCCTATCCCGAAGAATCTTCTCCAATTGCTTCCCAACCAAGCCTATAATTTCCTAGATTATTTTCACTTCCCTTCTTAGACAAATAAATTATATTAATCTGTGGTGAGAGAGGATGCAAACATCTTTGTCAAGGCCCTTGCATTCTCCTCTCTTGCTCTCTCAATACTTAGGATCCGGCTCAAGTCTGATGGATCTATCTGCCTTAATGTTTTCCAAGAGAAAAAGCTTTGGGCTCATACACCTGGAGCGTGGCTTGAATCTGAAAATGCACGACACCAAGGATAGACTAAAGAGTCTGTTTCCGTGCTGTATAACTATATCAAAACTACCAAATGAATAGTGATCAGCCATGATCGCATTGAATGGCGGTGCTGGCTCGAAGGGCTGAATGGCCTACTCCTGCACCTATTGTCTATTGTCTATTGTCTATTGTCTAACACCAAAAATGGACACCTTTTATTTAGATTGCCACATCCTGTTATTCAATTAAATATGGGCATGAGACGGACTAATAGCACACAGTTATATTTAAACCCTGGGAGACTAGGTTGGTGTTATTTGCTCCCACAGGATATCCGGAAATAACTGACAGACAATTAATCACTTTTGCAGTGTAATCAATATTGTCGACCAGGAAATGATGGATATGCACAGTCAGCAGAGTATTCATCCTGCAAAGGACTGTAATACGTATTCTATTTATCTTAGCAATTTTGTTCACACAGAGGACAGTGCATATATATGGAACGAGCTGCCAGAAGAAGTGGTCGAGGCAGCTACAATTATGACATTAAGAATGCACTTGGTCAGGTGCATGGGTAGGAAAGGTTTGGAGGAATGTGGGCCAGGCAAAGGCGAGTAGGACTAGCTGGGTTAGGTTACCTTGGATAAGTTTTGGCCAAAGGGCTTGTTTCTTTATTGTATAGCTCTATATGAGAGAGATTAGTTTAGTTTAGAGATACAGCACAGAAACAGGCCCTTTGGCGCACTGTGTCTGCACCGACCAGTGATCCCTGCACTTTAACACTTTCCTACACACACTACGGACAATTGTTTTTACATTTTACACCAAGCCAATCAACCAATAAACCTTTACATGTTTGGAGTGTGGGAGAAAACGGAGAATTTTGGAGAAAACCCACGCAGGTCATGGGGAGAACATACAAACTCCGTACAGATAGTACCCATAGTCAGGATTGAACCCGGGTCCCTGGCGCTGTAAGGCAGCAACTCTACCGCTGCGGCCCTAAAAGAAAAGAATAAGAAATACTGTATGAGTCGGGTATCAGAATGGAGGACCATCATGTAATGGATAAGAGCGTATGGAGGAAACAAGATCACATTGTGCATGAACACTGGTGTAGACCAGTCGGACTGAATGGCCTCTTGCTGTGCATACGGTCCATGCTATTCCGGGTAAAGTATTTCTAATTGCCCACAGATAACAAATTTGCATTCGTATTATGGAATGTGAGGATCAGTGTGACTGTCTGGCTGCTTTATGGCAATCTATCGCATGCTGCTAAGGGAGCTGTTTCATTCCACCATAAGCTTCGGAGTTAGCCTGTCTTTTTCTCTGAATAACACATTGGTGGAGGTCAATTAGTTATATTGAATTTCAAGCAGTATAATTTCGACATGTTATTTTATCTTCTTAAGATTGTTAACATTTTAGTTTGATGTGGTTTAAGTATTCTCAATTCATGAAGATATCTATCACTGGAACTATCTTAGATTGATGCCACTTTATTTATATTAATTTTATTCCCATGTAGTTAAGAGCTAAGTTGATCCGTGTACTATGAATAAAACCTTAAATGTATCATATTAATGACTTTTCTTTGATTGAAATTTAATCATCCCATTTATATCAAATTACTTTTTTTTTCAATCTCTCTTCACTCTTTTATGTTCCCATGCTACAGCAATGAAGTGTGTGATTGCACTGTATTCAGAGTAAGATGCTAATCGCAATCCAATGACATTGCTGATGGTGGCCAGAGAATACACTACGTTGTAGCTATGGGCTGTTGATGTCACACAAGAGATAACTTCACTTATTTACAATGGCTGAATAAATCAAATTAATTTGGCATTAAAAGGTACTCAAGCCTATTCACGGCTGCCTTTAGAAATGAATTCCATCACCGCGTTAATTGCTCTGTGGAAAGTGTGCATCAGGAAGCTGCACAAGATTCATCAGCCGTGTGTAGGCAATTGAAATTAGGGAGGAAACGGTAGGGTTAACTTGACTTTGAATCAGTCCAATCTACTGTCTTAGTCATACAGATTCATACAGTACGGAAACAGGCCCTTCGACCCACTCCAACATGCTGACCAAAATGCCCCATCTAGGCAAGTCCTAATTACCCAGGTTTGGCTCATTTCCATCTATACCTTTCCTATCTGTGTACCTGTCTAAACGTCTTTTCAATATTGTTATTGTTCTGGGTCAACTACTAACTCTGGCAGCAAATTCCATATACCCACTACCGTTTGCGTGAAAAAGTTTACCCTCAGATTAAATCTTTCCCCTCACCTTAAACCTTTGCCTCTAGTTCTTGAATCCCTTACCCTGGGAAAAAATACCTGATGCATTCACCCTATCTATTATCCTCATGATAATGTATACCTCTATAAGATCACTCTTCAGCTTCTTACACTCCAAAGAATAAAGATAAAGCCTGCCCTGCAGCTCTGGCACTCAAGTCCTGGCAACATCCTTGTAAATTTTCTGTGCACTCTTTCCAGCTTTAAAAACATCCCAAACAACCTACTCCAATCAACTTTTGCAACTTCATGTATAATACCATCAAAGTTGGCCTTACCCCAATTTAGAACTTTAACTTGTGAAACATAGAACTTCGAAAAGTACTGCACAGAAACTGGTCCTTTGGCCCACAATGCCTGCGCTGAACATAATGCTAAAATAAACTAAGATCCAAGAGCAACTCTCCCTCCTCTTTTAACCCCACCTCTATCTCGCCTGCAGTACTTGGACACTGAAACATTAAGCTGTCCTGTACTGTCCCTACTTTCGCCAGGTTTCTGTACTCTATAATGTCCCAGTTCCACGTACTCATCTACAGCCCGAGTTCATCCGCATCACGCTGCCTCGGCAAGGCCACCAGCATAATCAAGGACCAGTCTCACCCCGGTCACTCCCACTTCACCCAGGAAAAGGAAGAGATTTTGGGGTCTTCAGCATTGCTCCACCAATATCACTGAGCGATGAAAAATGTTTGTCATTTCCCCTTGCACCCCGATCCAATCCAATTACCACATCCAAAGAAAATTAGGAATGCAGGCAAGTTTCCTACTTACTCTCAATCCTGTGCATCCCTGCTATTCTGACCCAAACACAATGGCATTTCATTAACTGACTGCCAAATTGATTTATTGCCCTCACGATCAATCTCCTTTAAGCATGTTCCCAATACTAAACACATTATTTATAATCAATTTAGCAACAACACTTGACCAGAAACATTGCCTGTGTATGGGATGAAATTAAGAACAATAATGTTTGGTTTACCTCATGTTGTTAGAATCATCCATTTGATTTTTGGTGAACTGGCCCATATGACAGAACCCATAATAATGGAATTCTGCACATTTTCATCTTCTTGAAATGAAAACTTGGATTGCTCTAACTTTATGACTTTCCAAAAGGCTTTACATTAATTGAAATAGAGTCATTGAATTATACAGCGTGGAAACAGGCCCTTCAACGCACCTTGTCCATGCCACCCATCAAGTATCGTAGGAAAATAACTGCAGATGCTGGTACAAATCAAAGGTATCACAAAATGCTGGAGTAACTCAGCAGGTCAGGCAGCATCTAGGAGAGCGGGAATAGGTGGCGATTCGGGCCGAGACCCTTCTTCAGTCTTAAGTATTGTGAGAATCTCGGCCTCCGCCATCCTCTCAGGAAGTGTGTTCCAAACTCCAACACTTCTCTGGGATAAAAAATTATATCCTCTCCAAGCCTTATATTCCTTACCTTATGCCTATACCCTCTGGTTATCTCTCTTATCGGGGAAAGTTTACCACTGTCTACTACATCTATGTCCCTCAGAATTTTATGCCATTTATAAGGTCTTCCTTCAGCCTTTTCTGCTCCAGTCTATCCTTATATCAGAGACACCCCAATTTGGGCAATATTGTGTTGACTCTCCTTTGTCTTTTATACAGTGTGGAAACCAAAACCGCACCCAATAAAATGTTGCCTTACCAATGTTTTATAAAGCCGCACCACAACCTCCCTGTTTGATGCATTCTGAAGATAACCTGAAAGGTTACCTATCCATGTTCTCCAGAGATGCTGCCTAATCTGCTGTGTCACTCCAGCCATGATCACATTGAATGGCGGTGCTGGCTCGAAGGGCCGAATGGCCTATTGTCTATTGTCACTTGGTGTCCTTCCCTGCTTTTATATTCTGTGCCACAGTTAATGAAGGAATGTACCTCATATGCCTTCTTTATCACCCTTTATCACCTGTGCTATCATCTTCAGGGTGATATGCCAAGGTCCCACTGTCCCACTCTTCCCGAAAACTGCGCAGGGCCATTGAATATATCCTACCCTTATTAGTACTCCCAAAATGCATCATTATTTTTCTTGGCCATTTAGAAAGTAACAAAACCATTTTGTGCTGTGACCAGTCTGAAGAAGGGCTCCGACCCAAAATGTCACCTATTTCTTTTCTCCAGAGATGCTGCCTGATCCATTGAGTTACACCAGCACTTTGTGTCTATCTTCGGTAACTTTCCAACTGAGTAATTGCTTGTGGTGAAGAAAATGAACAATGCTCTAGGGATAAAGCAGGCGCATGGGAGAGATTGGATAACAGTTGCCCACACAACCAACACTGGCTTCCTTCAGCACTGTACCATTCCATGATTGTATGCAACAGCACAGAAGTAGGTCGTTCATCAAATCTGTGCCAACACAGTACAGATATGCCAACTGGAATGCTTGGCTCAGATTGCAATACCTGCTTATTCTGTATCACACGTAAATTTATACTCTAATTGGGTTCCAAAACTGCTCACATTCGATCAGAGTGAGAGTTGGATCTGGTTAATGTAAAACCTGCATAATAATTCAGATAGAGCGCATCAATGTCATTAATCACTTGTATGTGCAGCACACAGGGTCGTGAAGACGATTACAGCTATTGTGATCACTCACCGTAAGCCTGCTCGCTGGCTGCGGTGTTTCTCAATTTAGATCTCCTTGGCAGAAGTGGAGCGAGTCCTTACTGGTGAGATCATCAGACTTTGTTGTCTACATCAGCACCTTTCTACCGAGCAAAAATCTGGGCCTGTGTCTGAGCGCCGTGGAGTGATAGAACACGGGGGGGACCCCTTCCTTCATTGTGCCTATGTTGGCACTTTGGTGGAGTGACCCCCTCTGCTCTTGTGGGGATTGGAGACTTCTTTCCTCAGGACATAATATTGGATAGAAACATAGAAACGTAGAACATAGGAAAATAGATGCAGGCGTAGGCCATTCGGCCTTCGAGCCAGCACCCCCATTCAATATGATCATGGCTGATCATCTAAAATCATTACCCTATTCCTGCTTTCTCCCCATATCCCTTGATTTATTTAACCCTAAGAGCTAAATGTAACTCTTTCTTGAAAACAATGAAATCTAACTCTCTCTTGACTCTCCTGAGTTCTAGGCCAAGAACGTCTGAAAGTGCACACTCTATTGAAAGAAGGGGATGAAAAGCATACACATCAGCTACTTCTCTCATGATCTCCCCCACACAAAACCATGCTGCCTACCCTTAATCAACCATGTCCAAATGCATGTCCCTTCTTATATCTTATTCCTCATGATACTCTTCAGTCACTTTTCTACGACAAATATTCGGCTTACTGGTCTAGAATACCCAGCTTTTTCTTTGCAGCCCTTCATAAACAGAGGCATAACATTAGGCACTTCAGTTTTAAGGCACCTCACTGTAAGATTCATACTCTTAATCAATTGCCCAGTGATCTATTGGGAATCAATGGCCAATAATGTGGTCTGGAATGAAGGATGGGTAAATGCTAATCACACTGTGGTTACTGTGCGATGTTAAGTCTGTGGAAGGCAGTACTAAATAGCAGTGCAGACAGGATTTGGATATACTACGAAAAGGATCCAAAAGTGTGCAGCCTCTTGATATTAAAATTTAAATTTCATTAAAGCTTCAAGTCAGATATAATAAATAGGAAACAAGGTGAAGAGAGGAGATGGGGGGTGGAAATTAGATTATCAGCACCCAGCAACTCGTCTCAATTTGCACCAGCTTGAACCTACCTGTAACCACTTTGGCCCATTGACAGAATGCAAGGAGGGTCGACTTAACCCTTGCATTTCCACAGCCTGTTAAGTTCAGTCATACTACCTCTCACGTTTTTTTTACCTGTGGGTTCGTTCGATCTGTGGTGTTCCCGCGCACGCGAGCAATTCCCACCTCAGGATAACTGACGGCACTGGGCCTGTTTAGATTTTAGATTTTTTTTTAGATTTTAGATTTTTAGATTTAGAGATACAGCGCGGAAACAGGCCCTTCGGCCCACCGAGTCCACGCCGCCCAGCGATCCCCGCACACTAACACTATCCTACACACACTGGGGACAGTTTTTACATTTACCCAGTCAATTAACCTACAAACCTGTACGTCTTTGGAGTGTGGGAGGAAACCGAAGATCTCGGAGAAAACCCACGCAGGTCACGGGGGGGAACGTACAAACTCCGTACAGACGGCGCCCGTAGTCAGGATCGAACCTGAGTCTCCGGCGCTGCATTCGCTGTAAGGCAGCAACTCTACCGCTGCGCCACCGTGCCGCAAGATGGATAAGGGGTGACCTCATTGAAACATAGAGAATAGTGAAAGACTTAGATAGAGTCGATGTGGAGAGGATGTTTCCACTAGTGGGAGAGTCTAGGACTAGTGGACAGAGCCTCAGAATTAAAGGATGTTCTTTTAGGAAGGAGATGAGAGGAATTTCTTTAGTCAGAGGGTGGTGAATCTGTGAAATTCTTTGCCACAGAAGGCTGTGGAGGCCAAGTCAGTGGATATATTTAAGGCAGAGATAGATAGGTTCTTGATTAGTACGGATGTCAGAGGTGATGGGGAGAAGGCAGGAGAATGGGGTTAGGACGGAGAGATAGAGCAGCCATGATTGAATGGTGGAGTAGGCTTGATGACCTATTTCTGCTCCTATCTGATATAATCTTATGAACTGGCTCTCTTAGCGACCTCTTGTTTCCTCCTCAGTGGCAGTAACTAAGAGCCTTCTGTCTACCCCCCCCCCCCCCCCCCCCACACACGCCGTCCCCCCAATCAATAATACTTCCCAATTGACCCTAGCCTCCCAGTTGAAAAACTTGAGCTAATGCTCCCATCCACGTGAATGTTGGGGAGAGCTCTAATTTTCCTCCTGCTCGCCAGATAACATGACTAATCTAAAGCTCCAGTACGATTAATCCCCTGATATAGTGAACATCAGCAAATTTATATACGATGCACAAATCTTTGGATTGATTTTTCTTTGTGTGTAAAAAGCACATATTTCCATTGATTGTCCTTGTTCTTTGCCTCAATTTGTAACATTCTGGAAAAATAGCTGATCTTTCTTTATGAAGCCACTGCACATTTTCTTCTACAGTGCATATATTGGAGTAAATTACAGTCAAGGCCACTGGTGTGGTAGGAAAGAACAGGAAACAAATGCATTTATTCTTGCTGTGCTGTCCCTGAGGGCATTTTCAAATTGCTGTGGTAACAAAAAAATCGCATTGGAAATGTAGTCACTTGTCGGGAAACCCAGGTTTTATACGGCATGGTCCCACATACAGAACTGAGACCATTTCTTCATGACCTGCTTTTAGTTGGGGATTAAATGTTACTGTGAACATTGGATGGCTTCTTGCCTGTCTTTAATTAGTACGATGGGATCTTCAAAGAATCTCAGCAAGCAAAGGTTCCCATATTAAATCATCCTTGGTACTGATGATTTTTCATGGGTTTTTTTCAGGATCTGGGCATTGCTGACAAGACCGTGTTTAATTTTGTTTAGCTTAGAGATACAGTGTGGAAATAGGCCCTTCGGTCCAATGAGTCCTCGCTGTCCAGCGATCACCCCATACACTAGTTCTGTCCTACACACTGAGAACAATTTGCAGAAGCCAATTAACTTACAAACCTGTACGTCTTTGGAATGTGGGAAGAAACAGGAGCACCCGGAGAAAACAGATGCAGTTTCAGGGAGAACAAACAAACTCTGTACAGACAGCGCCCACAGTCAGGATGAAATCCGGGGCTCTGGCCCTATAAGGCAGCAACTCTACCCTTGCGCCACTGTGCCGTATTTTGTTCATGCTTAATGACACGAGAAGATGGTGATGAGTTGGTTTCTTGAAGCACATCAGTCCTTCCAGTCTATTTGTTGGGAGAACAAACAGTGTGACATTTTGGGAGGAAAACATAACTTCATTGGGATCCCAAAAGCTAGAGATATCAACAAATGGGCTAAAGGGAGTGATGCTATTATGTGTTATGCTGTTAGCTATTGTGGGGGGTTGGAGATTCTGCTGTAATTTTACTACTGCGTTGGCGCCAATTGCTTTTTAAGTAATAAATAATACCAAGTACCATTGCCCCAAGTACCATTTAACCAACGGATGCCACCAGCAACAATCCAACCGAGCCTTCATCGATTGCAATGTAGGATTTATGCAGGGCAGGAGATGTGCTTGTCTTCCGAAAGTGGCCATAGGATCTTTCACATAAAACTGAGCAGATCTCAATCTGAAACCTCACGTGAAAGATAGTAATTCAGAAGATAGCTGGACAAGCCATTGGTGAGACCACATTTGGAGTACTGTGTGGAGTTCTGATTACCCTGCTACAGGAAGGATGTCATTGAGTTGGAAAGGGTGAAGAAGAGATTCATCAGGATGTTGCCTGGCTTGCAGGCTTGACTTATAGGTGGATAGGCTGAGACTGGAGCGTGGGAGCGTTCTTCTTTGGAGCGTAAGAAACTGGAGCGTGACTTTATTGGGGTGTACAAGATCATGAGGGGCATGGAAAAATTGAACACTCAGGGTCCTTTTCCCAGGGCAGAGGATTCCAAAACTAGAGGCCACGGGCTTTAGGTGGGAGAAGAGAGACTCAGGTTCGATCCCAACTACGGGTGCTGTCTGTATGGGGTTTGTACGTTCTCCCCATGACCTGCATGGGTTTACTTCAAGATCTTCGGTTTCCTCCCACCCTCCAAAGATGCACAGGTTAATTGGCTTGGTATAAATGTAAATTGTCCACAATGTGTGTAGGATAGTGTTAATGTGCAGGGATTGCTGGGTGGCACGGACTCGATGGGCCGAAGGGCCTGTTTTGGCGCTGTATCTCTAAACTAAACTAAACAAAACAATCAAGCTGTCCACAGTGCAGAGGTAAAGAATGAAGGGTACATTTAGTGCAAGATGTAACAGCGACGCCTGATATAACAGTGAAGCCAGATAAAGTCCAATTAAAGATAATTTTAAGGTCTCCAATGAGGTAGATGGGAGGTTGAGACCACACTCTAGCTGATGAGAGGACCATTCCGTTGCCTGATTACAGCTGGAAAAATCCTGTTCCTGAATCTGAAGGTATGCATTTTTAAATTTCTGTGTCTCTTGGCTGGTCTGGTATGTCCACAACTCTCTATAATTTATTTTGGTCTTGGATGGAGCTGTTCCCAAACCAGGCTGTAATGCATCCTGATAAGATGCTTTCTACGGCACAAGAGGTTGTAGAGGTTGATGAGGTTGTTGGGGATGTGCCAAACATCCTTAAGCCATCTAAGGAAGTCAAGAAAGTAGTAATTCAAAACGATGTGCCCACCACATGCTCACCAACAGGTAGTAGCCTGAAGCTCAAAACACCATCACTCAAAAATAGCTTCACAGTAGTAGTTATCAATAAAAGAAAAGCAATGAAATTTTAAATCATTAAACTGTGCCACTGGCTGAAACAACCGTCTGCATTTTTCTTTTGCTAAAGATTTACAGATAAAATTAATATATGAACGTGAAACATGGATGAAATATTGACAATCTGTGTAAAAGGCCTCTTTCAACTCTTGCTGAGAATTGTTGTGGCTGGTGTTTACCAGCCTGTGTCACTAACCTAAGGCTTAAACGTTAATAATTGACTGGCACTTTGCTATTTGATCTATTTTCTGCAAAAACTTTTGATTGATACAATTGATTAATTGTTGATTCTTGGTCTAAATGATACAAACTGGCCATTGTTTACATGTTGCTACCTATACTTTATACTTTATACTTATATATTATAAATGAAGATACGCGGGCTTTCCTCTGATCAACATTCTTATAAAACCCATGTGTCCCTGTTGAAACGTAGCACCTCCTTCCAACCTTCAAGTGGAGCGTGATACAAGTCTCTGATGTAGCATCTTCCATCGTTCAAAAGCCATAACTTCCTAGTTTCACAGAAACACAAAAGAATTAAACTGAAAGAATGGGCCCACTTTATGTTTGGAGAAGCTTTCTGACCATTGCCCATCCATGTCCTCCAGAGAGGCTGTCCGATCCCTTGAGTTACTCTAGCACTTTGTATCCTACCAAAGATTCCAAAACCTGCAGTTCTTGTGTATTCACTTTAGACAATAGGTGCAGGAGGAGGCCATTCGGCCCTTCGAGCCAGCACCGCCATTCAATGTGATCATGGCTGATCATTCTCAATCAGTACCCCGTTCCTGCCTTCTCCCCATACCCCCTGACTCCGCTATCCTTAAGAGCTCTATCTAGCTCTCTCTTGAATGCATTCAGAGAATTGGCCTCCACTGCCTTCTGAGGCAGAGAATTCCACAGATTCACAACTCTCTGACTGAAAAAGCTTTTCTCATCTCAGTTCTAAATGGCCTACCCCTTATTCTTAAACTGTGGCCCCTTGTTCTGGACTCCCCCAACATTGGGAACATGTTTCCTGGCGCTAACGTGTCCAACCCCTTAATAATCTTATACGTTTCGATAAGATCTCCTCTCATCCTTCTATGAGCAGTTTTCACACGTTGTGCATGTTAGAATATGGTAACGATTATTTTCTGCGATTAGTGACCAAAGTAAGTTGGTGGGATTCAGCTTATTGCAGCCGATATTGCCCAGTGTTCGTGGCGCACCAAATGATGCCATCCATTACTGAGTGACCATTTCCACATCAGCTCACTGGAGTGGTCAAAGGAGCAACCTATGCCCTGCATTCCTCACGGTAAAACAGGAAGCAGACTCCACAATTAGTCAGCAAAGGAATGTGGATTAAAAGTCTTCAGTAAGACAGTGATGTTTTGCTCAATCGTGCTGCCATACACGTTTGACATTGAAGCACGCGTCCAGAGGCATCACTGACAAAGATTGCAGCACCTCAATGTTGCGTACCTCAATGCTGGGGTCTGCCAAAGCTGATGGTGGAAGCAGATATAATAATGGCATTTAAGACACTTTTAGATAGGCACACGAAATGCAGGGAATGGAGGGATCGGGATCACATGCAGGCAGACGAGGTGAGTTTAATTTGACATTAGGCATTATGGTCAGCACAAACATTGTGGGTGAAGGGGGTGTTCCGATGCTGAAGCTGTTCCATGTTCTATTCTTTAATCCCCCCCCCCCCAAGTCAGATTCTGACTGGCTACCCCATCCTTGCTTCTCATAAAATTTATGTACTTCTCTCAAGTTTAATGTTCAGAATACTTAGGACTTGAAATACAACACATTATCACATTGCCGTTTTTGTAACTGCAATGTGTACTCACTTGGATTGTTTAGCAACTTTAGGCATTGAAATGAAAAAATGATTTATATTCTACAATCAAATCTGAAGCATCAAAGGTCCTGGCGTGGGATATTTTGTAACTTTGTCGGCACCCTTTATGTGGTGACTCTTTGCTTCCTCACCTCCTTTCTAAAAGAGTGCCCTTTAATTCTGAGGCTACGACCTCTGATCCTAGACTCTCCCACTAGTGGAAACATCCTTTCCACATCCACTCCATCTTGCCTTTTATTATTCTGTAAGTTTCAATGAGGTCCCCCCTCAACCTTCTAAACTCCAGCGAGTAGAGGCCCAATGCTGTCAAAAGCTCATCATATGCTAACCCGCTCATTCCTGGAATCATTCTTGTATCATTCATTCATTCATTCATTCATTCATTCATTAATTCATTCATTCATTCATTCATTAATTCATTCATTCATTCATTCATTCATTCATTCATTCATTCATTCATTCATTCATTCATTCATTCATTCATTCATCAAAATCTTTCAAGGAAATCCCAACTCTGTTTTACCTAATCTCTCAGCAACCCAGTGGCCTCCTCATCCACTCACCACCTCTGCCCAGGATTTGGAATTTACCCTGTTATGCCTCCCAATGTGGAAACCAACCTACACGCATCCTATTTGCAAGCAAGTGCCAAATTTGCACAAGGGCCAAACTTTAGGCAACCTCGACAAAACACCCCCTCCCCTCTCTCCTCCTTAGCCCCCTCACACTCCCCTCCTCTCCCCTGAGCCCTAGTTGACCTTGCACCCATCTTTCACCTCCTCTCCTCCACCTACATTCCTTACTATACGTACCTCATCAATCTTCTAGCAATTTGTAACTCTCTAATCCTTTTGTCTCACAACTTGTGTGTGTTCATCTCTGGCCTTTATCCAACCATTTGCCCGTCAAATCCCCCTTATCCCTGCCCACCTATGACTTGCCAGGCTTCATCCTGCCCCTCCACTCTTCTAGTTTTCTTTCACCCCTCCCCTGCAATCAGTCTGATGAAGGGTCCCAATTCAAAACGTCATCTATTCATATTCTCCGGGGATGTTGCCTGACCCGCTGAGTTACTCCAGTACTTTGTGTCTTTTATTGGTAAACCAGCATCTGCAGTTCCTTGTTTTTACATGCATCTGAAAAAGTACTGTTGGTGAAAGCATTAATAATCCATCGCAGCAGATGGCAGGTGGTGTTCGGGGTGGAGCGAGCAAGTGGCCTGTTAGCTGTCTAAATGTTACTGCTCAAAATTTCCATCATCAAGAAAACTTATCTGTTGGATGGCATTCACACAAACGACTCTTTAACCTATTCAGTGCCACTCCTGAGTAATGCTCGGGTCTTGGCCAATAGTGTAAAATAAAACTGGCAGTGAACAGGTTAATGGTTGCCACAGTTGTCAGGATGATTCAGATAATATCCAGACTCCTTGTAGTCTTCAACCATTAGGGACTGGACTCCACTGTCTGAATGCGTGACAACAAACAACTGATTCAACAATGACCTTCAGTGAGAATCAAATCTGTAACTAAAAAAGCAACATTCGCAGGGCAATGTGGACAACATAGGCAGAATAAGTACCTGGATAACTCTTACACAGAGTGGTCCAACACATTGGACTGGATCACTGGAGTTGGGAGGTCATGTTGCAGTTGTATATGACGTTGGTAAGACCGCATTTAGAATATTGTGTTCAGTTCTGAGCATCATGTTACAGGAAAGATGTTGTCAAGCTGGAAAGGGTACAGAGAAGATTTGCGAGGATGTTGTCAGGACTAGAGGGTCTGAGCTATAGGGAGAGGTTGAGTAGGCTGGGACTCTATTTCCTGGAGCATAGGAGAATGAGGGGTGATCGCGTAGATGCACAGAGTGTCTTACCCAGAGTAGGCGAATCAAAGACCAGAGGACATGGGTTTAAGGTGAAGGGGAAACGATTTAATAGGAATCTGAAGGGTAACTTTTTCACACAAAGGGTGGTGGGTATATGGAACAAGCTGCCAGAGGAGGTAGTTGAGGCAGGGCCTATCCCAACATTTAAGAAGCACTTAGACAGGTACATGGATAGGACAGGTTTGGAGAGATATGGACCAGGGCAGGCAGGTGGGACTGGTGTAGTTGGGACATGTTGGCCGTTGTGGGCAAGTTGGGCTGAAGGGCTTGTTTCAACACTGTATCACGCTATGACTCTATAACCTATCTTCTTCAGTGAATCTTTCTTTGCTTCTAACCATGGTTAAGGAATATTTATGTTGATTTTTGTTTTCTGAACAAGATACTGGCAACATCGGTTTTGAAGCAATTAACACGATTAAACTGATAAGAGAACTATGTAGCACCTTTCACGTCTTTTGGAGAGCCCAGTGGAATTTAGTGCACACCAAATGACTTTGTGATCGCAGCCTCGTCGTTCGTTGGGTAGGAAAAGGATGCATCAGCTTGCACAAGCAGCGGATGTGATAAATTGTCAGCTAATCTGCGGAGTGGGTTGACAGAAAAACGTTAGCCAGGGCTCATGGGGAGTGCCCCTGCACTTTCTAAACAGTGCCTTGTGGCCTGAGAGGTCGTTACATCGCACCTTAAATACAACACTCCCTCAGTACTACATTGGGAGCGTTAGCTGACTGCACTTGGGGTCCTGAACTGGGGTTTGATCGCAGAAGCTTCTGATTCAGACGTGAGAGAGCAACTAATGAGGGTGGGAAAGGTGCCATTTTGAAGAGGATTAATTCATCATCAGCCCCACCACCCACCACACAACAGTGATCTTAAATGTCCGTTTGTTAAAGATGGCTGAATTTTCTAAAACTGACAGCGACATTGTATTGGCATTATACTTAGAGACATAGGCTGTCACTGCAATTTTTTAACTAGCATACAAAATGATTACATATTTGGTATGTACAGAGAGGAGAATCCAGCATACAAATGAGAATCTTTTTTGCCTCACTGATTGTTGTATCCAAAGAAATAAGCTCTTTATGTAACAAGGTTGGTGCAAACATGTCAAAAGAGAACTTGAATTTATATAATTCCTTACAGAAAGTCAGGATGACTCAAAGAGAACTTCACAGCCTTTGAAGTACATTTAAAATGTAGTCACTGCTGTAACATGAAACGTGGAGCCAAGTTGGCATGGCTTTCCACAAATAATAACAGGAAAGCGATCAGCAATTCTGATGTACTGATACTGGTTCCAAGACCCCAGGGAACTCGACACTGAACAATGCCAAGCTCCTCCAGAAGTTGAAAGTAAATTAGTGGAGCCATAAACAAGAAGCAGGCGTGAAATACAAATTGCTAAAACTACATCTTCGAGTCATAGTCATAGAGTCGTACAGCATGAGTCAAAGAGGCCCTTCGGCCCAACTTGCCCACTAGGTCTTGTTGCTTGCAGGAGTGGGCTGCCTCATCTACTGGGGAATAGTAATATGTAAGTGGAGTGAAACATTGTGTAATCATCAGCAAATATTTTTACTTCTGACTGAATAGTGGAAGAAAAATCATTGAGGAAACAACTGATGATGATTGGATTTGGGCCACAGCTCTGAGGAGCAACTACAATGATGTCCTGGGACTAGAATGATTGATTCCCATCACTCATGTACAGCTTCCTTTGTGTGAACAGAGAAATCTGCTGTGAAATCATGAGAAATCAGCTCTTTAGTCCATGTTGGGACTAGATCTGGGGTGGTTTGGAATGAATTATCCTGATGTAACCTAACATGGACATCCAGACGCAGAACATTTCTGATTATGTACCACTGGACATTTTCCCTATGATGGCCATTGAATTAAATTTTGCCAAGACTCCTTGTTGCAACGTCTGTTCAAATTTTAGCTAGTTTCGTTTAGTTGAGTTTAGAGATCCACAGTGGAAACAGGTCCTTCAGTCCACCGAGTACACACAGACCAGCAATCACCCGTACACTAGTTCTCTCCTACACATTAGGGATAGTGCTTTTACGGAAGCCAATTAACCTACACACCCGGACGTCTTTGAATGTGGAAGGAAACAGGAGCACCCGGAGAAAACCCACGCAGTCGCAGGGAGAATGTACAAACTCTGTACAGACGAGCACCTGTAGTCAGTATCGAACCTGGATCTCTAGCTCTGTAGGGCAGCAATTCCACTGCTGTGTCACTGTGCTGCCTCCAAATGCTGCTTTAATACCAAGGGCAGTTTTCCTCACTTCACCATGAGAAATCAGCTCTTTGGTCCATATTGGATATTTCTGTATATCAAGTACCACTTGATAGCATTGTTAATGAGAGCTTGCATCACTTTGTTGATGATGAGCGTAGACTGATTGGGTGCCTTTTTGTGCAGGGCAATTTTCCTTCTGCTGCCATTCCAGTTTTGCATTGAGGTGTGTAAAGTAAGTGTGGGTCCCAACAATCTGTCTCCCAGTGAATTGTCAGTTTCCAATGACACAGTCTTGGGAAGCAACTGCACGATAATTCCTCAAAGGACCACTTCTTTATTCAATAACCAAGCTCCTCTGAATTGCTCCCAGTACAAATATTTCCCTTTTCAAATCAGGAGATCAAACATGTTCATGGTTTAGTTTAGTTTAGTTTGGAGAAACAGGGCGGAAACGGGGCCCTTCGGTCCACGCCGACCAGCGATCCCTGCACACTAACACTAGGGACAATTTACATTTATAGCAAGCCAATTAATAACAGGTTAATTAATCAATTAATTAACAGGTTAATTAATTAATTAACCTGTACTTCTTTGGAGTGTGAGAGGAAACGGAAGATCTTGGAGCAAACCCACGCAGGGAGAACGTACAAGCTCCGTATCGACAGTAGTTGGGATTGAACCCGGGTCTCTGGCGCTGCAAGCACTGTAAGGCAACAGCTCTACTGCTGTGCCACCATGCCGCCCGGTATTCCAAGCGTGGACTTTATTGTTGGAACACATTGCCATTTCTGTGCTCCAATCACCTTTCCAATTGTCTTCCTCATGTATCTGTCTTCCAAGGTCCGCTATTACCACTCCATTACTTTTCACTCCTCCAATTTTAATGATTTCCGACATAACGGTTGGGTTGTTTATCCTCCCTTTACCCTCTGCTCGCAATTGCAAGAGCTGAGGTATCTTCACACCCATCACCTGGATCCCCCATATCTATACTTCAAGTCACACCCTCTCATCCCTGTCCACTGTACTCTACAAAACTTCATCTAAGGGCTGTGAACCCGATGAATCTAATTTTAAGTTAACTTTCTCATTCCCCGATACCTCACAGAATCTGAATCTCAAACTACAGCTCACCAATTCTGAGTTGAACTATCAATTTAGAGCTGATTTTCCTGGAACTTACTGAATATGTGGGTCCCGTAGATCACTGTAGCCTCAGGGCAGCACAGTGGTGCAGCAGTAGACCTACTGCCTTACAGCACCAGAGACCTGGATTCGATCCTGACTACGGGCGCTTGTCTGTACGGAGTTTGTACGTTCTCCCCATGATCACGTGAGTTTTCTCTGAGATCTTCAGCTTCCTCCCACACTCCAAAGATGTACAGGTTTGTAGGTTAATTGGCTTGGTATAAATGTAAAATTGTTCCTAGTGTGTGTACGGTATTATTAATAACCATATAACCATATAACAACTACAGCATGGAAACAGGCCTGTCCGGCCCTACCAGTCCACGCCGACCATTCTCCCTGACCTAGTCTCATCTACCTGCACTCAGACCATAACCCTCCAATCCCCTCTTATCCATATACCTATCCAATTTACTCTTAAATAATAAAATCGAGCCAGCCTCCACCACTGAGTAAAGAAGTTCCCCCTCATGTTTCCCCTAAACCTTTGTCCCTCAATTCTGAAGCTATGTCCCCTTGTTGGAATCTTCCCCACTCTCAAAGGGAAAAGCCTACCCACGTCAACTCTGTCCGTCCCTCTCAAAATTTTAAAAACCTCTATCAAGTCCCCCCTCAACCTTCTACGCTCCAAAGAATAAAGTCCCAACCTGTTCAACCTCTCTCTGTAGCCTAAGTGCTGAAACCCAGGCAACATTCTAGTAAATCTCCTCTGTACCCTCTCCATTTTGTCGACATCCTTCCTATAATTTGGCGACCAGAACTGCACACCATACTCCAGATTCGGCCTCACCAATGCCCTGTACAATTTTAACATTACATCCCAACTTCTATACTCGATGCTCTGATTTATAAAGGCAAGCATACCAAACGCCTTCTTCACCACCCTATCCACATGAGATTCCACCTTCAGGGAACAATGCACAGTTATTCCCAGATCACTCTGTTCCACTGCATTCCTCAATTCCCTACCATTTACCCTGTACGTCCTATTTTGATTTGTCCTACCAAAATGCAGCACCTCACACTTATCAGCATTAAACTCCATCTGCCATCTTTCAGCCCACCCTTCCAAAAGGCCCAAGTCTCTCTGTAGACTTTGAAAATCTACCTCACTATCAACTACACCACCTATCTTAGTATCATCTGCATATTTACTAATCCAATTTGCCACACCATCATCCAGATCATTAATGTAAATGACAAACAACAGTGGACCCAACACAGATCCTTGGGGTACTCCACTAGACACTGGCCTCCAACCTGACATACAATTGTCAACCGTTACCCTCTGGTATCTCCCATTCAGCCATTGTTGAATCCATCTTGCAACCTCACTATTAATACCCAACGATTTAACCTTCTTAATCAACCTTCCATGTGGAACCTTGTCAAATGCCTTACTGAAGTCCATATAGACAACATCCACAGCCTTGCCCTTATCAATTTCCCTGGTAACCTCTTCAAAAAATTCAAGAAGATTAGTCAAACATGACCTTCCAGGCACAAATCCATGTTGACTGTTTCTAATCAGGCCTTGATTATCCAAATAATTATATATATTGTCCCTAAGTATCCTTTCCATTAATTTTCCCACCACAGACGTCAAACTATTAGGTTTATAATTGCTAGGTTTACTTTTAGAACCTTTTTTAAACAAAGGCACAACATGCGCAATGCGCCAATCTTCCGGCACCATCCCTGTTTCTAATGACGTTTGAAATATTTCCGTCATAGCCCCTGCTATTTCTGCACTAACTTCCCTCAATGTCCTAGGGAATATCCTATCAGGACCTGGAGACTTATCCACTTTTATATTTTTCAAAAGTGTCCGTACCTCCTCTTCTTTAATCCTCCTAATTTCCATCACTACTCTACTTGTTTCGGTTACCTCACATAATTCAATATCCTTCTCCTCGGTAAATACCGAAGAAAAGAAATTGTTTAATATCTCCCCCATTTCTTCCGGCTCAGCACATAGCTGTCCACTCTGACTCCCAAATGGACCAATTTTATCCCTCACTATCCTTTTGCTATTGACATATCTGTAGAACCCCTTGGGGTTTACTTTTACATTACTTGCCAAAGCAGCCTCATACCTTTTTTTCGCTTTTCTAATTTTCTTCTTAAGATTCCTTTTACATTCTTTATATTCCTCAAGAACCTCATTTACTCCCTGCCGCTTATATTTATTGTATATCTCCCTCTTTTTCCGAACCAAGTGTCCAATTTCCCTGGAAAACCACGGCTCTTTCAAATTATTATTCTTTCCTTTCCACCGAACAGGGACATAAAGACTCTGTACTCTCAAAATTTCACCTTTAAATATCCTCCATTTCTCTATTATATCCTTTTCATAAAACAAAAATTTCCATTTCACTCCTTTTAAATCCTTTCTCATCTCCTCAAAATTAGCCTTTCTCCAATCCAAAATCTCAACCCTTGGTCCAGATTTGACCTTCTCCATAATGATATTGAAACTAAAGGCATTGTGATCACTAGACCCAAAGTGCTCCTCAACACATACCTCCGTCACCTGACCCATCTCATTTCCTAACAGGAGGTCCAACACTGCCCCTTCTCTGGTAGGCACCTCTACGTATTGCTGCAAAAAACTATCCTGCACACATTTTACAAACTCCAAACCATCCAGCCCTTTAACAGAATGTGATTCCCAGTCTATATACGGAAAACTGAAATCACCCACAATCACTACTCTGTGCTTACTACTAATATCTGCTATCTCCTTACATATTTGCTCTTCCAATTCTCGTTCCCTATTTGGCGGTCTATAATACACCCCTATAAGTGTTGCTAAACCTTTCTCATTTCTGAGTTCCACCCAAACAGCCTCCCTAATCGAGCCTTCTAGTCTGTCCTGCCAAAGCACTGCTGTGATATCCTCCCTGACAAGCAATGCAACACCCCCACCTCTTGCCCCTCCGATTCTATCACATCTGAAACAATGAAATCCTGGAATATTTAATTGCCAATCGCAACCCTCCTGCAACCATGTTTCACTGATCGCCACAACATCATACTTCCAGATGTCAATCCAGGCTCTAAGCTCATCCACCTTTCTTACAATGCTCCTAGCATTAAAATATACACATTTAAGGGACCCATCATTTCTTATTCTCAGTTTATTTCTTTTCCCTTCTTTCTCTCCTACATATTGGGTCTGAGTGTTTCCCTTTTCTGCCTCCTGCCTCACACACTGCCTGTTAGCTATCTGTGTTTGAGTCCCTCCCCCCAACCGTACTAGTTTAAAGTCTCCGCAATTATTTTAGCAAATCTCCCCGCCAGGATATTGGTTCCCCTCAGGTTCAGATGCAACCCGTCCTTTTTGTACAGGTCATACTTCCCCCAGAAGAGGTCCCAATGATCCAGAAACTTGAAACCCTGCTCCCTGCACCAGTTCCTCAGCCACGTATTTATCCCCCACCTCACTCCATTCCTATTCTCACTATCGCGTGGCACAGGCAGTAAGCCTGAGATTATTGCTTTGGAAGTCCTTTTTTTTAACTCTCTTCCTAGCCCCCTAAATTCTCCTTTCAGGACCTATTCCCTTATCCTACCTATATTGTTGGTACCTATATGTACCACGACCTCTGGCTCCTCTCCCTCCCCTTTCAGGATATCCTGGACATGTTCAGACACATCCCGGACACCGGCACCAGGGAGGCAAACCACCATCCGGGTCTCCCGACTGCGTCCACAGAAACGCCTATCTGACCCCCTCACTATAGAGCCCCCTATTACTATCGCTCTCCTCTTCCTTTCCCTACCCTTCTGAGCAACAGGGCCGGACTCCTTGCCAGAGGCCCGGGCACCGTCGCTGCCCCCAGGTAGGCTGTCCCCCCCAACAGTACTTAAACAGGAGTACTTATTTCCAAGGGGTACAGCCACCGGGGTACTCCCTAGTCCCTGCCTCTGCTCCTTGCTCCCCCTAACAGTGACCCACTTGTCTACCTCCCGTGGTCTAGGAGTGACCACCTCTCTGTAACTCCTATCTATAACCTCCTCACTCTCCCTGATCAGACGGAGGTCATCAATCTGCCGCTCCAGGTTCCTAATACGGTCCCTTCGGAGCCCCATCTCGTCACACCTGGCGCAGATGTGGATGTCTGGAAGACTATCAGACTCCCAGATTCCCCACATCCGACACCCAGAACAAAAAACTGCTCTGGCACTCATACTCCCCAAACAAAGCCCCGTGCTCGGTTACTAGATGTGCTGGGATCTCTGGTCGGTGCGGACTCGGTGGGCCAAAGGGCCTGTTTCCGTGCTGTATCTCTGAACTAAAACTAAATTAAACTCTCCCTACAGTCAGCACACATAGGTTCATAAGTTATATGAGCAGAATTAGGCCATTGTGCCCATCAAATCTACTCCGCCATTCAATTATGGCTGATCTATCTTTCCCTCTCAACCACATTTTCCTGCCTTCTCCCCATAACCCTTGATACCCGTACTAATCAAGAATCTATCTATCTCTGCCTTAAAAATACCCATTGACGGCCCCCACAGCCTTCTGTGGCAATGAATTCCACAGATTCACCACCCTCTGACTAAAGTATAAGAAAATAACTGCAGATGCTGGTACAAATCGAAGGTATTTATTCACAAAATGCTGGAGTAACTCAGCAGGTCAGGCAGCATCTCAGGAGAGAAGGAATGGGTGATGTTTTCGGGTCGAGACCCTTCTTCAGACTGATGTCAGGGGGCGGGACAAAGGAAGGATATAGGTGGAGTCAGGAAGATAGAGGGAGATCTGGGAAGGAGGAGGGGAAGAGAGGGACAGAGGAACTACCTAAAATTGGAGAAGTCGATGTTCATACCACTGGGCTGCAAACTGCCCAGGCGAAATATGAGGTGCTGTTCCTCCAATTTCCGGTGGGCCTCACTATGGCACTGGAGGAGACAGAAAGGTCAGACTGTGAATGGGAGGGGGAGAGCCCTCTGACTAAAGATCACCTGGCCTGCCTGGTCTAACTTGTATTTATTTTTTAAATTTGGCTTCTTTAAAATTTTCAATTGTCATTTCATTTAAATTTTCAGTAATACCTTGAGTTACATGGTTGCTCGATATGTTAATTTAGTGCAAACACCTTGAAGATAGAAATAAAATTAGTCCAAGACCCACCAAACAATTACATTCCTATTTTCTTCTGGTGAATGCAACTGTGAGGCAGGGCATCAATTTATTCTAGAAACAAAGAAATGCAGATGCTAGATTATACCAAAGATAGAGACAAAATACTGGAGTAACTCAACGGGTCTAGCAGCATCTCTGGAGAAAAAGGATGGGTGGTGTTTTGGGTCGGGACCCATCTTCAGTTTATGTCTATCGTCAATTTATTCTATTGCTCCAGCAGTGTAAACTGGTGATATTTTCTCATCTAAATCCAGGGGATGCAAAAAGTGAATTCTATTCACTAGCTGAATTCCTGGTGCCAATGGCATAAAATAAACTCTGATTACATTACAGTATAACGAAACATGACATTATCAACTTCTTTAGCATTGCAACATTATAATGCCAGCTGTGCAGTGAATTAAAATATTAATCATAATTAAAACCAAAAAGGTCACGAGTTCATTTTAGTTCAAATCACATTGCAAAACAATAATGGAATTCCTATATTCTTGACCAGTGCACCACAAAAATGGTTTTCCAGTGAGAGGGGGAGTGGGCGATTAGATGCAGACGTGTGGGGTTCAGAGAGAGGGCAATGGGAGAGGAGGTATGTGGGGCAAGGGGTTAGTGGAAGTGGGGGTCATGAGAGGGGATCTGGAGTAGAGAGAGGTGGTTGCAAGAGAGGGAGCAGGAGGTGAAACTGTTGAGGGGGAGTGATGGATATTGTGAATAGAGAATGTTGGAATTGGGTGGAGAGACGGGGGAAGGGTCATGAAGAAGGGGAGTGTGGATGGCAGGCAGGGGGATGGGGGTGGTGAGGGAGGGGTAATGGGGGTAAGACAGTGGGAGATTTGCATCCTCACATGTGCATGGCCCTCATACTGGATCTAAGACCCAATGTGTCCACCTTTAGCCTTTGTCATATTACTTGTGAGGCCGGATGCTGGCCCCTATTGGATGCCCAGGGGCCATATAAGCATTAACCCATGCGATATAATTGGAATCATTCCATGTGTTATTCTGTTGAAATTGAATCACAGTCCACACAAAATCATGCTCCAGCATCATTCAAATTCCGGGCAAACTTCACTATCTCATCACCATCATCGCTCTGCACAGTGCAAAGTTTTGTCTACATCTAACCCATGTGGACTATATGAGAAACTTCCATCATGCTCCTGCTGCCAGATCCAGTAAGCAGTTGTGTATGTGCATTGCAACAAGGTGATATTATCCAACTTTAGAGCTCGTCCTGCCATATCCACTGGTTGGCTGCACAACAGAGAATGGCAGCGTGCGATGATCCTAGTCCATTTGTTCCTGTTCTCCAGTGCGCTCTGAGGAGGACTGGCTTAATTCCAATTATCTTTACCTCCTCTAAACTCATCTACTGCATTTACATCTCCCGATGTGGCCTCCTTTACATCGGCGAGACTAAGCGTGGACTAGGCAACCATGTCGTCAAACACCTGTGCTTGGTCTGCCAAGGCATGCTGGATCTGCTGGTTGCTAACAATGTCAACTCTCCTTCCCATCCCCCGACTGACCTTTCTGTCCTGGGCCAGGGCAGTTGGTGCCAAATATACTAGAGGAGCAAGAAGAACCACTCCGTTGAAATCGCCTATTACTGAAGTGTAGTACGCAATGGAGCGTAATGTCCGCCATTTTAGTATGCAAAACGGTTATGCCTCTCGCAGTGTAATCAGTGTTTTTGGGGAACAGTATGCGTGATGATACCATAAAAATGCAGAATATATATTATCTATCAATTCACAGATTTTTATTATTTTTCCTTTTAAATGTTTCTGCAAGTTTCTGCCTACTAAAATGGCGCCACGATATACTACGGTTTTTAGGGTCGAGTGGTCTTTCTTGCTCTGCTCTATTATCTTTGGTTGGTGCTGAGCAACAATAGTCGAGTATTTAGAAGCCAATTCTAATTCAATGCATTTCATTCCTCAATGTACATCAGAGAAGGGCTCACAGTTTGCCAACGAAATGATGATGCATTCACTGTTCCATGCTGTACTATTGAAATTGACTGATATCTCACGGTTATAAAGAGATACCTCAGGAGCTGCGAATCACCTCCTTTCTGGATGATGTTTACTGTTCTGCGGTTACAGCTCTCCCTCGACCTCTTTGTTGGTTGTGAAAAATAATCCCATGCTTACAATACAATACAATACAATATATACAATACAATATATCTTTATTGTCATTGTACAGGGGTACAACGAGATTGGGAATGCGCCTCCCATACAATGCAATAATTTAGTTAGTTTAAACAACAGCAACCCAACGAAACAAATTGTAACAGATTGGCACAGCGGTAGAGTTGCTGCCTTACGGCACCAGGGACCCAGGTTCAATCCTAACTATGGCTGTGTCTGTACGGAGTTTGTGCGTTCTCCCCGTGACCACTTGGGTTTTCACTGGGTGCCCTGGTTTCCTCCCACATTCCAAAGACATACAGTTTGTGGGTTAATTGGCTTCGGTAAAAATTGTAAATTATCCCTAGTGTGTAGGATCGTGCTCGTGTACGGGGAACGCTGTTCAGCGCGGAGTCGTTGGGCCGAAGAATCTGTTCTGTGCTGTATCACTAAACTAAACTAAGCTAAACTACACAACACATAGCCTAGGTGTCCCGGAATGAGAACAATTGAAATAGCGGAGCCTCAATTCTAAACATTTGTGAACTATGGATTCTTTTAAATGTATGTTTTTGTTTCTATTCCCTTCTAACTCATTTTCCGGGGAGATAACTCCATCCAATGTTAAATGTAAGTTGTTGTTGAAGATAGTTTTGACTTGGCTGCGCTAGTTGAGTTTCTGGTCAATGGTGTCCCAGTAATATGGTTGTGAAGACAGGAAGGTGAGGGGGTGATCTTTTCGAGGTGTACAAAATCATGAGAGGAATAGATTGAGTAGATGCACAGAGGCTCCTGCCCAGAGTAGAAGAGCCATGAACCCGAGGACACAGAGTTAAGGTGAAGGGGGAAAGATTTAAAAGGAATCTGAGGGATAGCTTTTTCACACAAAGGGTGTATGGAACGAGTTGCCAGAGGAGGTAGTTGAGTCAGGGATTATTGCAACATTTAAGAAACAGTTAGACAGGTACATGGATAGGACAGGTTTGGAGGGATAGGGGCCAAACGTGGGCAGATGGGACAAGTGTAGCTGGGACATGTTGGTCGGTGTGGGCAAGTATGCGGAGGGCCTGCTTCCATGCTGCTTCACTCTATGACTATGGCAATACTATCCATTGTTGAATGTAAGCTGCTGTTGGAGATAAACACTGCCTTGGTGGTAAGAATATAACTTGTTACTAACCATGCCTGCTTGTGGTTTAGTGGTGGGTTCACTGGAATTAGAGTCCACCCAAATGGAGTTTTCGTTTCTATTCTGCATTATTCCGCTGTCCAAAAGGATCAATCCTAGGATGATCTTATCTTATCATGAGCAGCTAAAGAAATTGAATCTGTAAATTACATCTGTATTCTTTTAAATTCAGAAGAATGAAGGATGATCTTATTCAAAGATATAAGATCCTTTGGGTATGACAGGATAGAAGTTGAGATGTTTTCACAGCTGGGAGAATCTCGAGTGAGCCGATATGATTGTGACGTAGGTACATATATAGAATGAGATGTCACAGGAAGTAGTTGAGGCAAGTACAATAACAGCAATTAAAAGTCATTTGGATAGGCATGTGGATAGGAAGGGTTTAGAGGGATATGGGTCAAACATGGACAAGTGGGACTGGTGTATATGGGCATCTTGGTTGGCATGGATGTATTGGGCCAAAGGATCTCTCTAGGACTCTATCAGGGAGCAGTCATTTAAAACCAAGATGAGTAATGAGTTCTTGGAGAGGGTGGATGTCTGGAATCCTCTGTGCTGATCATATAGGTTGGGGCATTGGGAGTATTTAAAGAGAAGAAATATTTTCAAAGATTAGGGAATTGGGGGCCATGGGAAACAGGCAGGGAAGAGATGAAGGTGGTAGCGAATTTGAACAAGGGTCTCGATCTGAAACGTCACCCATTCTTTCTCTCCAGAGATGCTGCCTGTCCAGATGAGTTACTCCAGCATTTTGTGTCTATCGAGGGACGAGGCGAAGCCTGGCGAAGATCAGCCACGATCATATTTCATGGAAGGACAGGTTTAAAGAGTCAAGTGACTCCTCCTGCTCTTTTCCCCTAATGTATTTATGTCTTCATTTTTGTTCCTACTTGTAGTTTTTATTTGGTGTAAAAGTGGCCCAAATGACATAAACAATGAGCTCAATGCCCATAAACGATTTGAGGTAAGATTTTCAAACTTACTTTGAATAAAAGACAGCTCCATTTACGGAAGAACAACCAGGTTTAAGTCACCTTGTTTCCCTTGAATAGACACTCAAACTTGTCCTCACTGCGATGTGTAACCTCCTGTGTCACAGATGCATCCTCACATTTTGTGTGTGGGCTGCTTTGACAGTCTGGATCACTCACATTATCTTATCCCTAGGGACTCTGTCCCTCTCCGCACCCTGACTTCAGGAGCGTCATCACTTTTGAATGAATGAGTGAATGAATGAATGAATGAATGAATGAATGAATGAATGAATGATACTTTATTGTCGCATGTGACAAGCCACAGTGATATTCTTTGTTTTGCATACCCCAGGTATGCAAAGAGTCGCCACATAAAGGGTGCTGATAAAGTTACAACGTATCCCAAATAGTTTTAAAAAGTGCTTGTCCAGATATCAAATAATAATCTAATTTATCTAGATGTTGTTGGTGAGCATCTGTCCATTTTCTTTCTCACTGGAAAGGGCATTGTTCGGAAGATTGAACAATTTTTCAATTGTTGAAAAGTTCAACAATTGACCGGAAGGACCTCCATTGTTCTCCCCCCACTCTCCCCTCACCACGGTTTCCCCACGCCGACTCCTCCTTTGTTCTTGGTGGCACGTCCGTCCTCTGGCACCCACATAGCCCGACCTTGACTGCTGGCCCGACCCCGACCACCGGCACCCTTAACGACCACCAACCTTGAATGCCAACCTCGACTACCGGCACCCTTTACAACTGCCGACCTTGATAGTCGACCTCGACCACAGGCACTCTCAACGACCACCAACCTTGAATGCCAACCTCGACTATCGGCACCCTTTTCGACTGCCGACCTCGATAGCCGACCTCGACCACAGGCACCCTCAACGACCGCCAACCTTGACTGCCCGCACCCTCAACGACCTCTACCCGGTTTCCTGGCATTGCGATCGTTCCACACTGCCACTGCTGATCTCTGCCACATCTGGCAGTTTGCTGCGCCTTGCTTCATTAGCGAGGTCACCCACGCCTCATACATCCTGAAGTTGCAAAGGCACTGGAGAGATGCAAGCCCTTCTTTCTATGCAAACAAGCTCCTTCAGCTCCCTGTGTGTCAGCAGCATTTGAATGATAGAGTGGAGCAGTTTACTAGGCTGCTAATTTCCCCAGAGTGCATGAAACCTTTCATTTCACCCACAATGTTGCTTGTGTCTGTGCGCACATTAAGGTGACATATCTAAGTCGTAAGGTCCCTTACCTGCAAATTATCCAGCTAGGACCATTTAGCAATGAACTATCAGTTTTCCTTGGAGTTGAAGCACTGCCTTTTTTACCTCAATCTTCTGAACAACGCCTTTTCCATTGGGAAAGAAAAGGGATAGTTGCTTACCAGCAACATCTAGTTAAATTAGATTATTATTCAGCATCTGGACAAGCACTTTTTAAAACTATGGTCTTTCAATTAATTTCCCGTTCCTTGTATTCAAATTGCTTCATGGATCAGTCTGAGGTTGCCTCCCAAACTATTTCACCTCTTAGTTATCTGCCTTTTTGACCATGTTTTTAGTCCCATGTCCTGATAGAGTCATAGAATCATAGAGTCTTACAGTGTGGAAACGGGCCCTTCAGCCCAACTGGCCTACGCTGACTAACATGTCCCATCTAACTAGTCCCGCCTATCTGCGTTTGGCCCATATCCCTGTAATCCTGTCCTATCCATGTACCTGTCTAAATGTTTCTTAAACGTTGCAATCTTACCTGCCTCAGCTACCTCCTCTGGCAGCTCTTTCCACACACCCTCCACCCTCCATTTCAGTGTGAAAAAGGTGCCCCTCAGATTCCTATTAAATTGTTCCCCCCTCACGTTAAGCCTATGTCTTATAGAAACATATGAAACATATACTGTAAGGAGTTTGTACGTTCTCCCCGTGACCTGCGTGGGTTTTCTCCGAGATCTTCGGTTTCCTCCCACACTCCAAAGACGTACAGGTATGTAGGTTAATTGGCTGGGTAAATGTAAAAATTGTCCCTAGTGGGTGTAGGATAGTGTTAATGTGCGGGGATCGCTGGGCGGCACGGACTTGGAGGGCCGAAAAGGCCTGTTTCCGGCTGTATATATATGATATGATATACAATTCTTAAGGGATTGGACAGGCTAGATGCAGAAAAAATGTTGCCGATGTTGGGGGAATCCAGAACAAGAGGTCACAGTTTAAGAATAAGGGGTAGGCCATTTAGGACTGAGATGAGGAAAAAGGTTTTCACCCAGAGAGTTGTGAATCTGTGGACTTCTCTGCCACAGAAGGCGGTGGAGGCCAATTCACTGGATGTTTTCAAGAGAGAGTTTGATTTAGCTCTTAGGGCTAACGGAATCAAGGGATTTGGGGAAAAAGCAGAAACAGGGTACTGATTTTTCATGATCAGCCATGATCATATTGAATGGCGGTGCTGGTTCGAAGGGTCGAATGGCCTACTCCTGCATCTATTTTCTCTGTTTCTATGTCCTCTTGTTCTCGATTCCCCTAATCTGGGCAAGAGACTGTGCGTCTACCCGATCTATTCCTCTCATGATTTTATACAGTCTAAGTGACGATGGGTGTCAAACAAGCCTGAGTCATTGTCCCGGCAATTTCCTCAATCATTCTCGCTGCAACGTTAGATCTCACCTCCATCAAGCTTCCTGCATGAGTGGAACTAATCTACAGAGCTAATGGGAAACTGTTCAACATGCTGTGACTTCTCTCCAGACACATGGTCATTCGAACCTCACCGGTCCTACTACTGCATGCATGTAACACTTGCACTTGTGTATACTCCATGTCTGAGCTCCAAGATACTGAAAGGTTGAACTCCCCACATGTAGCTTTACAATGCACCAACATCGTTGTGCTTCTTCAATTCTGCTGGTTCAAGCATCCCCGGACATAATGGACTTCCATTGGTGACTGACTGAACCTTCCACTCTCAAGGTTTGAAATTGTGGAAATCCTTCCCAGCTCTCTACCTAATTAACTCTAACTTTATCTCTCAGACTCACTTGAATGCCATCTCTATAACCAAGTTTCACGTATACTCGCCTCATGTGTCAAATGTCATTTGCTGCTGCCGATGTGAAGTAGTTTGTGAAGTCTAGGTATGGTAGAGGCATTACATAATATCAAGTTGTTGCACTTGTCTGAACAATATAGTCAGCATGCTGGGCTTTCTGAACATTGGAGTAGTAACATTATGCTTTGGTTGAACTCAGAATTGTCATGGGCCAGTTCCCTGTGCTTTCAAGATTTTTCACTGTATCTCGGCACACGTGACAATAATCTTAAACCTAAACCTAAACCTTTCTTGAGAGTTCCAGGTCTGAGCCTTGTCTGAACATGGGAATCTTGATGAAGGGTCCTGACCTGAAAGGTCACCTATTCTTTTTCTCCAGAGATGATGCCTGACCCACTGAGTTACTCCAGCACTTTGTGTCTATCTATTTGAGTGTTCACATTGTGTGTTCACTGAATCAGCAGCACTATACATAGCTAGTCTAGACTCTGCAGCCTGCCTGACAGTGACTGGATTAATTTGCACTTTCCAGACATTTTGTTGTGTGTGTGTATTGCCTTGCCAAATCTCATTAGCAGCAGTACGAAGTATGCTGACTGTCCCAGATTGGTGCAAATAGACGTGACCCTTTTTTATTTGCATAAATTTACTTGTTTCGATTTGTCAGCGAGTCAATACTATCAAGCCATCTGCCTGTAATCAGTTATCTCTGTCAGTGAAATCTGATGAGACATTGTCATATGGTCAATGGACAACTTTGGCAATGTTTGAATTTCTTGTCTCGTTTTTACAATGGCTGGATTGCCTAAAACGTGATATTGGTTAATTACATCAATATCATTAATGGTGACAACAAATATCCGTGTGCATCAATAACTTTGAGGCATGCTTCTGCCAATGTTGAGCCTCATTATGGCTGTGCAGCTCAATGCAAGAGTTTAATAATGCTGCGTAATAACATTATTTTATGCTACGTAGTTTTATTTCGTACTAGACCAAGTGGACCCGTTGGGCCCAAACCTCTCATGCATTGGTGCAACACCCTCTCCTCCCCCCTCCTCCCCCCTCTTCCTCCCTCTCCCCCTCCCCTCTCCCCCTCCCCTCCCCTCTCCCCTCCCCTTCCTCCTCCCCTCCCCCTACTCCCCCCTCCCCTACAGGTAAAGTCGTCACACACACCCCCCTCAACCGAGTGCCTGAAGAGCTACACCCAGACTAGCAATATGGTTTCAGTCTATTGAGAGAAAGGATGGACATGACCTTCGCCTTTCAAAAATAATGAAAATAAAGTCATGAACAGAACTAACAACTAATTTAGTTTCATTCCTGCAGATATTTTTGACTTTGTCAAATTTTTGACTTTGTCTTGATGGAGAATTATTCTCAGATGTAGCTATTTAAAATAAAGAGACATTGTGTATATGACGATAACTATTGGACAGGTACACAAGAGGAATAGATCAGGTAAACGCACAGTCTTTTGCCCAGAGGAGGGGATTTGAGAACCAGAGGACATAGGTTTAAGGTGAGGGGGGAAAGATTTAATGGAAGCCTGAGAGGTAACTTGTTTACACAAAGGGTGGTGGTTGAATGGAACAGGCTGCCAGAGGAGGTGGGTACTATCGCAATGTTTAGGAAACATTTAGACAGGTTCGTAGGGTAGGTTTAGAGGGATATGGGCAGGCAGGTGGGACTAGTTTAGATGGGCATGATGGTTGGCCTGGGCAAATTGAGAGGAGGTGCCTGTTTTCACACTGTGTGACTCTATAACTCTATGATAGGAAAGGTTCAGAGGGACATGGGCCAAATGTGGGTAACTGGGACTAGTTCAGATGTGGAATCTGGGATGAGTTGGGTTGAAGGGCCTGTTTCCATGCTGTATGTCTCCATGTCTCTATCACCAGCATTTTCTTCTTTGAACCACAGCTGAAAAGTGATGAGGTGGGACAGCTGTGACCATGGGGGCAGATGGCAGGGAGAGGAAACAATCAGAAAGAACTACCTTCCACAGCAGAAAGAGCATTCAATGGACTAAAATGGTTCCAAGTTTGAAAAAGTTGGAAACCTCTAATCAATATGAGATGGGCTTCTAAGTGAGACAACAAATAAATAACAAAATGTAGCATGGAATTGGTTAACTGGTGTTGGTGAAGTACTGATTATGGAATAATCACTTTTGAGATATCTATTTTCTGTCAAGTGTATTTGTTTGAAGCTCCGTCCTCTTTGTTTAAAAACCTTCATATCAGGGAATTGGCAGAAGTATGGGCTTTAATTCCAAGGGATTAAAAGAAGGTTGTCTGAAAAAAATATTGTTGTATAAAACAAGTGGCTGTTCTGAATAGAATAACTATTTTCGGAATGGAAGATATGCCTTGGGCAACATAGAACTGTTGAGCAGGAAAGCAAAGGATTGAGCTTGCTATATTATGAAGTGTACATAATGTGAAAAGAGCCGCCTGATCTGGGGCCAGTTAGCCCTTTGGGTCTGTCACAATCCCTTTATACCCTCTGACTTCTTAGCTGCCGAGATTCACATATTGTCACATTCCTAATGTTTGCACTTTTCACTTTTAAGTGCTTTCAAAAAGAAGGAATTTGTATTAAGAAGCACTTTAAGACAGTGGAATATCCTAAGGTGACTTGGTTCAAAGCAGCATTAGCAGACAAAACCTGACAGCAGGACACAAAAGGAGATGGTAGGGTTAATGACCCAAAGGCTTGGTCAAAGAGGAGGAGGGAGAGGCAGGAATTTTGTTTTGCATCACCTCAGCCGAACCTTGCACTCTGTGTTTGTACTGATCCTCCACTGCGGGATATAACCGATAAACCTCTGCCTTCAAGCCAAAGGTACTGTCCACCTTGCAGTACTTTGAGTAAATCGAGACTTCACACAGCCAAATCTATTTGCAACTTTTGTTTGCAAACTAAATAAAGTATTCAGCCAAGAAGTGCGGAGGGAGGATTCAATAATTGAGTTAAGGGCCTGTCCCACTTAAGCGAATTTTTAAGCGACTGCCGGCGACTGTCAAAGTCGTAGCAGATCGCCAACATTTTCTTTTACCCGACGACAATGACCACGACAATGCCGAGTCAGGTCGAGATTACACCGTCTTCAGAAACATTGCGAAATTCCCACGCTGTCAATGCTTCTCCGGCGTCCTAATTTTCGCTGAAATCACTCACAAGTCGGTAAGTACTTGAGAGTTTTGAACTATAACATCTTGCCCGGGTTACTTGAAAACCAAACTTCACGATAACAAGGCATAAACTGGATTGACTTCCAGTTTACTAATAGCAGTATTAAGAAATTTAATTTTAAAAGTGGTTAAATTGAATTTTGTGAAAGGTGTGTGAGCATTCTTTGAAAATGTACGGGAGATGCATATCTGGTTTCTGGGTTGCATATCTGGGTTGGGAGCGTACATTAAATGTAATCGCTGATGGCCATAAACATCGCGAAAATTCCCCACGCTTACCTGACCGTCAAACTGGCGCCTCCAATCTACCTGTCAAATGCCCTGACACTAAATAAATTGCTTAAACACAAGTATTTTATGGTATCTTGAAATGACTTTACTTATTTTAATATTATGTGCTTCTAAATGCATCTAAGAGAATCTAGCAAACCTGGGGACAGCATGCGACAGCGCCCACAATAAGCAACGATACCTGGCGACAAGCCAGCTGTCGACGAGAAATTTTACTCCGGATGATTTCTCAGCGACGCGCTGAGATCCACTACGATTCTTTGAAGACTACTCACGATCATGCCCGCGACACCCCGGCGAACTGTTGGTGACAGCCTAGTTGCCGGCAGTCGCCTTAAAATCACCTAAGTGGGACAGGCCCTTAAATACTCAAAAATATCACTTTTCCAGGAATGTTTGGCTGCACAAGGAATTGTAGATGCTGGAATCTTGAGTAAAACACAGTGCTGGAGTAACCCAGCAGGTCAGGCAGTATCTCTGGAGGATGTGGATAGGTGATGTGTTGGATTGGGACCCCTCTTCAGATTGAAAGATTGGATGGTGTGATGCAAAGGGAAGGCTGCTGTCTGGGAAAATGGGAGCAGTTGAAACCGTTGAGCTCTTGTAGAAGTTGAGTATAGTGTGCTGATAGGGTACTGAGATATTTGGAGAATCAAGGATTAAGGATTCACCAAGACCGTGCCAACCACCAATTACCCTCTACACGTGTTCTGTCCTACACTCCAGGAACAATTTACAGAAGCCAAATAACCTACAAACCTGCACGTCTTTATGGAACGTGAGAGGAAACTGGAGCACCCGGAGAAAATCCACGCGGTCACAGGGAGAATGTGCAAACACCGTACAGACAGCACTCGTAGTCAGGATTGGACCCGGGTCTCTGGCGCTGTAAGGCAGCAACTCTACCGCTGCGCCACTGTGCTGCCCTTGTTGAGGGAAGTGGTGCTGAAGTAAAATGTCAACCATGATCTTATTTAGTGGGGGAGCAGGCATGAGGGACTGAATGGTCTAAACCTGCTTTTATTTCATACGTTCTTCTGTTCTTCGAAACCCCAGCTCAAGTTCATTAGAATTGCTGAGGCGGCAGAGAGCTCAGCATGGGAGCAGGGCGTGCAATTTAAAGAGTAGTGAACTATGTCACATTTTCAGAAGTTTTGCATAGTAAATTTTACGCAATTTTTTATTTTTTTTACCTTGCCCAAAGTCAATTTACAATCCAAATTTATTCCAATGGAAAAGAGATTTACTGAGGTAGTGCTTTGGGGTGGTGGTGCGGAATAAAGATGGAAAATATCTAACGTATCACCGCATCTCTGAAAGTGCAACCAGGAAGCTGATGGAAACATTGCTGTGAATACAGGGATGTGTTTACCCAGCCTTGAAAGTTCTGTCACAGCCCGCGCAAAATCATTTTTACTGGGCTTGCTACTCTTTATTGAAGTTATATTTATATATTTTTTTAATTAAAAACAAGATAGCTATATATAAATATATATATATATATATATATATGTAATATATATATATATCTACAATTTTACATTAGTTACTAAGTGGAGAACAATAATTTAAGTCTTAAGGCACCTGAAGTGCCAATAATCAAATGGCTGTCACACTTTAACAAAAGATCAGTCATTTTTATGCCACCTCTTTTTATCCAGAGGGTATGGAACTGTCGATGACTCTAAGATTGAATTTAATAAAGTCTCCCAATATATAATTGCAAAAAGAAAATAGAAATATCACCCAAGGTGCTTATAGTACATCAAACATTTGTGATGTCAACTTGAATTTGAACATAATAATTGCAATATTCCCCAAAAATCTTCAGGCAGGCCGAGGTATTCTAAATGAAAAATCCATAGAAAATCTCATGTACACACTTAAGCTACAAATGAGGAATAATGAACTCAAGTATACATTGCTAATAATGATTTTGTAAACCACCAAACCCTGCATCTAATCTTCATTATAACAAAACATTAAACATGTTTGCATTCACCCAGGCAAAATGAAAAACATGCTCTCATTCTTTTGGAATTGGGTCCAATCAATACGTGCTAAACTGACACAAAGCTCGAAGTACAAGCAAATCGTCAGAGCTCACAAGCTTCTGGTGTAAATCACATTGCCATAATTCATCAATCAAACCTGTTCTGACCTCTGTTTCTCTCGATCACAAGGAAAAACAGGATAATAACGCAAGCAAATTAGCCATTCGGAGCTATGAGGCCAAAGTGATGATGGTGCATGAATATTGGGAAGTGGGAAAGGTTTGGACTATCCTAATTAATTAAAATAGTCAAGTGCATTTTCCATTATTGATGTCATTTTTTGATTAAAGTGGTTTTAATAGTTCATATTCATCAGTAAACAAAAACCAAAAGCTACTACTCAGTTGCTTCTACACTGGAGAAACCAAATGCAGGTTGGGCGATTGCCTTGTGGAGCACCACCCTTGTGGGCGGCATGGTGGCGCAGTGGAAGAGTTGCTGCCTTACAGCACCAGAGACCCGGGTTTGATCCTGAATAGGGGTGCTGTCAGCACAGAGTTTGTACGTTCTCCCCGTGACCATGTGGGTTTTCTCCTGGATCTCCAGTTTCCTTCCACATCCCAATTACATACAGGTTTGTTGGTTAATTGGCTTGGTAAAATTGTAAATTGTCCCTCGTGTGTGTAGAATAGTGTTGGTGTGTGGGGATCGATGGTCGGTGCGGATTCTGTGGGTCGAAGGGCCAGTTTCTGTGCTGTATCACTAAACTAAACTAAATCTAAAAACTTACAGGGTGGATTTTGAGTTTTCTCTTGCTCACTAATTTAATTCTCCATCCCTTTCCTACTAGGGCCCGTCCGTCTGTGCCATCCTGCACTGTTTTAGCTATGCACTCTGTAAGTCTGGTGAACAGCGCCTTATATTCTGAATGGGCACATTGCAGCCTTCCAGAATCTATGGCGTCAGGTGACTTACTTTCTCTATTCTTATCAGAGCAAGGGCAGAGCCATAAATGTAATCCATATAGACTTCAGCAAAGCATTTAATAAGTTTCCTTGGCTGCAAAGCAAGGTTAGGGGTAGTTGGACGGACTTGGATTGTTTCCTCTGGAATGCCAGAGGTTGCGGGGGGACCCGATGGAAGTATATAAAATTATGAGAGGCATAGATAGGATTGATAGTCAGAACCTTTTTCCCATGATGGAAATATCAAATACTAGAGGGCATAGCTTTAGAGTGAGAGGCGAGAAGTTTAAAGGACGTAGGTTCTTTACACAGAGGGTGGTGAGTGTCTGGAATGCGCTACTGGATGTGGTCAAGTCAAGTCAAGTCAATTTTATTTGTATAGCACATTTAAAAACAACCCACGTTGACCAAAGTGCTGCACATCCGATTAGGAAAAAAAAAGAAACATACAGTGGCAGGCAGCCAAACACAACGGCGCGGCCATCTTGAACAGTGGTGCTGGAGATACGATTGTGGCATTTAAGAGACGTTTGGATAGGCATATGGACCTGTGGGGAATGGAGGGATGTAGATTATGTGCGGGCAGATAAGAGTTGGTCCTGGAATCATGTTCACCACACACATTTGTGGGCCAAAGGTTCTGTTCCTGTCCTGTACTGTTCTAATTATAGCAGGATCTTGATAAGCTGGGTGAGCGGGGTGAAGAAAAGCCAACAGAGTTCATTCAGACAAGCATGGGGTGTTGCATTTTGGTAAATCAAACCAGGACTGGACCTTCACAGTTAACAGCAGGGCCCTGGGCTAGGTGGCAGAGTGGAGGAATTTTAGAGCTCAAATATGTAGTCCCCTGAAAGTGGCGTGACAGGTAGAATGGGTGGTGAAGAAGGCTTTTGGCAAGTTGGCCTCCATAGCACTATATCCTGTGCTGTGGTATCTTTCTCTTTGCATTACCTGTTGTACTTGTGTATGGCTTGATTGTACTCATGCACAGTATGGTTTGAGTGGATAGCATGACTAGATGGAAATGCAAACAAAAGCTTTTCACTGTACCCCAGTACGTGGCAATAATGAACCAATACCAATACCAATGTTGGGGTCATTACCAATCTCGGAAACAGTGAATGGGATTAATTCAGCATTGTGATCCCTGCGCCTGTTATTGCAATTTAGTCCCCTGATTCCCATAACAGGCGAAGAAGGCAAGGAGAGAGTGAGTCACGCAGATCTATCAGGAGACAAGCCACTTGAAATGGTGCTTATCACAGCTTCATAAAACTGGGCGAAAGTCCCCTCTGAAGAGCATATCCCCTGGTAAGTTGTGTAGGATAGAACTACAGGTGCTGGTTTAAATCAAAGGTAGACACAAAATGCTGGAGTAACTCAACGGGACAGGCAGCGTCTCTGGAGAGGAATGGGTGGCGTTTCAAGTTGGGACCCTTCTTCAGAAGGAATGGGTGACTTTTCACGTCGAGCTCCTTCTTCAGAAGAAGGGTCGCAACCCGAAACGTCACCCATCCCTTCCCTCCAGAGATGCTGCCTGTCCCGCTGAGTTACTCCTGCACTTTGTGTCTACCCTGGTAATTTCACAGGGCTATTAATCCCACCAGCCAGCTTGCCTGTGGAGGCCCAAATATGTAATAAACAGGCCATCCAGAGCAGTATATATTCAAGAGCTCTTGTTGGGTTATAAAAGAGCAATAAAATCCTGACATGAAAATAAATAATGAACTATTTATTGTAGCTGGGTGATAACTTGCAACGAACGGGTGGACTGGGTTAGAGTCTGGTTGGTCATAACATTCCAATAACATTACGTGATTTAGACAAAGGAACTTGCATTCACATTGCACCGCTCTCAGCTGCAGAATGATACGCAAGTGCTTCTCTAAGGTTAGTCACCGCTTCAATACAGGAAATGCCGCAGGTGATTTGAGCACATTAAACTCAGATGAATGGCTGCAAGATGATGATGTGTTTTAGTGATTTCGATGGAAAGATCAGGGTCAAAATGGTGAAGAGGGGACCTTCAGAACAGAATCTGTTGAGTGTCTTGCGAGGACAGGTGGTGCCTCAGTTTAATGTCTCAACCAAAGGCAGCACTGACAACTGTGTCACATTCCCTCAGTACTGTACTGCACTGGAATATCAGCCATGATTATGTGTTTAAGCCAGAATCAGAACAGGGTAAACATAGTCAAAAGGCAAAATGGAGTTATCTGAATGCATGCAGCACGTATAACAGTTTAGATGAATTCTTGAGTCAAGAGTGTGTTATTGTCATATGTCCCAGATAGAGCAATGAAATTCATGGAGAAAATTGAGTTAAATATATTCAATTTAAGAAGACTCAGTTACAAACTGGTCAGTCAAAGTTGGGAATTAGGTTTCCAGGTGACTTAATTTTTGGAAAGGTCAAGAACAATGGAAAAGGAGGTTGGAGGTGGGGGTAAGGGTGGTGGGGAATGTCATAATAATAAAGGCATAGAAAGACATTTTAACTCCCCTTCCCATTCTCATACTGATTTGGGTTAGAGGATTAGTTAACAAACAGAAGCAATAAATAGGAATAAAATGCTCTTTCTTTTTGGATTGGGACTTTAATTTAGTTTAGTTTAGAAATACAGCGCGGAAACAGGCCCTTCGGCCCACTGAGCCTGTGCCGACCAGCGGTCCCCGCACACTAACACTATTCTACACAACAGGGACAATTTACAAAGATACCATGCAAATTAGCCTACAAACCTGTACGGCTATGGAGGGTGGAAGGAAACTGGAGTTTCCCTGAGAAAAGCCACGCAGGTCCCGGGGAGAGCGTACAAACTCCATTTAAACTGCATCCGTCGTCAGGATCGAACCTGGGTCTTTGGCGCTGTAAAGCAGCAACTCTACCAGTGAGCTACCGTGCCGAAGTTGAGAGCAATGGGATACTGCAGTGGTTAACGCTGGGACCTCAGCTGTCATAATGAGAGATTTGTACAAGAGAACCAGGTATAACGTATCTAAGTTTATAACGCTACAAAGCAAAGGCCTCAGGGATGTAGATAGGCAAAGTGAAAGTGTAAAGAATGAATAGGTGGAAATTAATGTGTATCTTCTGCCTGTGGAGAAGAAGGAATGTCCAAGGTGGGACAAGACTTTGGTAATGTTGATTGCTTCTCCGAGGCAGCGTGAAATATAGATGGAGTCAATAATGGGGAGTTTGGTCTGTGTGATGGGCTGGGCTACATCCACAACTCTGCAATTTCTTGTGGTCCTGGGCAGAATTGTTCCCAAACCAAGCTGTGGGGCAACTCCACAGAATGCTGGGGGAGGGAGCGGTGAGGGAGGGGGAAGAGCAATGGAGGACCCGGCGTGGGGGACTGCTGGGGGGAAGAACAAGGGGGGCCTGGCATGGATACTTTGTAACTTTGTAAGTGCCCTTTATGTTGCGACTATTTGCCTACCTCAGGTAGGCAGGCAAAGAATTTCACGTGTGACAATAAAGTATTCAATTCAAAACTTCTATGGTGTACCTTGAAAAATTTGTACGGGGCTTTCGAGACATGCTGAATTTTCTTACTCTCATGAGGAAGTAGAAGCGCCTTCTTGGCTATCACTTCAATATGGTTGGTCCATGACAGATTGCTGGCAATATAAACACCAAGCAATTTGAAGCCCTCGACCATTTCATTCACCTTGGTAGAACAAATAGAAAGGTGGAGTGTTTTTAAAAGGTATGAGATTGAGAGGTGTCCAGAGAGACCAAATGTTCTTGTACATGAATCCCTGAAAGTTACATTGCAGGTGCAACAAGCAATTAGAAAAATAAATGCTACATTGGCCTTGCAAGAGGATTTAAATACAAGAGTATAGATGTCTCACTGTAATTATCTGGGACCCTGGTGAAAGTTAATGAACAGCAAGATTATTAGCATGTGGACACTATAATTAGCAGCCAGCATGACATTTTTGTGCCGCCTGCCTTATATCTGATGACCCTGTGAGCTTGCCTATGTTTCTTAAGTTCTTATTTCTAGTCATTTTACTTATCGCACAAATTTAAATAATGTATAACCAGCATAAAAATTTGGAAAATAAATGTGCTGCTTATAAGATTTAGTGATCATAGACGTCAGATGCTCTTGCCCTTTCAACCATTTTCCCCAGATCTTTGCGTTTGCTAATCTATGTTGGCTCACAGTTAAAACAATCCCTTCTTTTTAAAAGTTTGACCTTTGTTTTCAATGTCTTTCCTGTGGATTCACTCCTCTCCGTCACTTTAAACCATCCCCACCGCTGCAATTCTCAGGTCTCTGGCTCATCCTCGATGTTCAACACAGAATCTTTGAAAGGGTGGTGAATCTGTGGAATTCATTGCTACGACGGTTGTGCAGTCCAAGCCAATGGATATTTTTAAGGCGGAGATGGACAGATTCTTGATTAGTACGGGTGTCAGGGGTGAAGGCAGGAGAATGGGGTTGAGAGGGAAAGAGAGATCAGCCGTGATTGATGTAGTAGACTTAAAGGGCCGATTGGCCTAATTCTGCTCCTATAACTTGTGAATTTATGAGCGGAACTGTCAGCTGCTTGAAATTCCCTTCCTAAACCTTCTCATGTCTCTTCCTCTCTCTACTCCTTTAAGTCACTCCTTGGACATGACCTGTCTCTGGAAACATTTGGCAACAATACTCCCCTCTGCCCCGAGTCTATTTTTGTTTCCTAATACCCCTGTGAAGCACTTTGGGGTATTTTATTTCATTAACGGTGATATACGAAGGCAATATATTGTTCCAACAATATAATACCTTATGGATTTCTTTATTTAATTATGTTGGATAATTGCTGGACTGTCAATTATAAGTAAATGATTAAAAACCTTTAGAAAGTGTCAATAATTCCATAAATGTGATTTACGTCCACAGTTCTATCTCTAGTCGGTTGGTTTCCTGCATGCTATCCGATGGGTACAAAATCTTTGAATTTGCCTGTAGGCTTGAACCATATTGATTTTGGAATAAAGTAATTTTATTGTTTGCTAATAGGCAAAATTCACAGTCTATTACATCCTCTCATCTTTTGACCTCCTATTTGGGAGGGGGATCTTAACATTGTCCGTGTAAAGCCTCCACAGTTTCATCTCCAGATTTTCTACCAGTGGAAATAGATTGGAAGTAGGTACCCAGGATAAAGAGACGAGATAGACACAAAGTGCTGGAGTAACTCAGCAGGGGACGACAAAGTCCGTAGAAGGATCCCGATCTGAAACGTCACCTAGCCTTGTTCTCCAGAAATGCTGCCTGACCCACTGAGTTAATCAGGGGTAGGGGGATAACGTTAGTCTGAAAGGCTGCAATGTGCCAAACCTGAAGCTGTGCTTCTGCTGGATCTTGCTTCACTTCAACTTGATCAAACACAAAAGGGAACAGATAGTCATAGAACTAAAATAGATACAACTATCAGAGAGAAGAGTGAAACCCCCCTCCGGATGGGTAAGACAGGGCAGCACAGTGGCGCAACGGTAGAGTTGATGCCCTACAGCGCCAGAGACCCATGTCAGAGCCAGAGACTTGCGGGAATTTAGAAGATTGAGGGGGGATCTTATAGAAACTTACAAAATTCTTAAGGGGTTGGACAGGCTAGATGCAGGAAGATTGTTCCCGATGTTGGGGAAGTCCAGAACAAGGGGTCACAGTTTAAGGATAAGGGGGAAGTCTTTTAGGACCGAGATGAGAAAGGGTTTTTTCACACAGAGAGTGGTGAATCTGTGGAATTCTCTGCCACAGAAGGTAGTTGAGGCCACTTCATTGACTATAGTTAAGAGGGAGTTAGATGTGGCCCTTGTGGTTAAAGGGATCAGGGGGTATGGAGAGAAGGCAGGTACGGGATACTGAGTTGGATGATCAGCCATGATCGTATTGAATGGCAGTGCAGGCTCGAAGGGCCGAATGGCCTACTCCTGCACCTATTTTCTAATTTTCTATGTTTCTATGTTCAATCCTGACTCTGTGTGGTGTCAGTACGGAGATTGTTTGTTCTCCCTGTGACCATGTGGGTAGTCTTCGGGTGCTCTGGTTTCTTCCCACATTCCAAAGATGTACATGTTTGTGAGTTAAATGACCAGTAAAATAGTAAATTGTCCCTAGTGTGTAGGATAGAGCTAGTGTACAGGGATCTCAGGGTGGCATGGACTAGGTGGGTCGAAGGGCCTGTTTCTGTGCTGTATCTCTAAACTGAACCAAACTAAATTAAACAAATGATTTGCTTTATTCAGCTCCATGCAGTGAATCCACTTTCCCAATATGTTCTGACTTCCAATGGAAGATTTAAAATTCTATTTCCCGAAGCCCTGTGTTTTGGGGACTTTGGTACACAGTTTGATAGGGTCACTTCAAAGTGGATTTTCATGGTAGGAGATAAGCAGTCACCTGCTCCATCAAGGTCCCACTGCCCCGTCCGTGGCAGAGTCTGTTCTCCCTACCTTGGCCTCATCAGCCCCCTCAGAGCCCCAAAACCACAGTGGAAGCAAATCATCTCCAATCCCAAGGGACTGCCTGAGAAGGTGAAGATAAGTCTGGAGTAGGACCTTAATCCAATAATGGAAGGCACCATGAAGAAATGCGTCATAGAGTAAAATAAAATGCCAGTGAAGTGAAAGGAGACAGTCACCACCAAAATTAAATTTGCTCTTGATACACAATCATCAAATCACCAGGAGACTGGCTCTCGGCTTCTGCTGCATTAAAGATGTAGGAAAATCCATCTACTCTTCTTGTCTTTGAAGTCACGTTGAAGCTGGTGCCCTAATGCCAATGATAGGTGTCAGCTCCCCTCAGCATTGTAGCCTCGGGAGTCAGGGGGTCATGAGTGCCTCTCTCCTCTGGAGTTGTGCGTGTGTAATCTAGGCTGACAATACAACCTGATGGATAAGATCAGGGTTCCAATCCTGCTCTGGAGACTTGAACTTATGTACAACCTATGCAGACTTTGCAGAACAGTGCTGATGGAATGCAGCACTGTCCAAGGTACTGCTTTTAGAGCATAGAACATGGAGCAGCACAGGGCCAGGCCCTTCAGACCATTATGTCTGTGCCAAACGTAATACCAAGTTAAATTAATCTCCTCTCGCCTGCACGTAATCCATATCCCTCCCCTCCCTGCATATCCATGTGCCTATCTCAAAACATCTTAAATGCCACTATGATTTCTGCCTCCGCCAACACTCTGGCAGCGGATTCCAGTACCATTGTCTATATTTTTACAAAATATGTTTCCCATGGAAATCTGGCCAGTTCGGAAGTTAATTTTACACTGTTGGCCTTGGAATAATAATAATGCAAGTATTGGCATACCATAATCCCCGCCCTCTCAAATGTTCACCTCTCTTCCAGAAGCCTTCCTGGCCCCTACATTCATGGGCCATGTCATTGCCATGGTGAGGGGAGGCAAGGTCTCACTACCAATTCAGAACAAAACGTCCATTCAATTCTCCTCCTCAGGCAACTGAAAACAGTGGAGCAGATAATGTGGAATGTAGTTAACAAAGGAGGCACAAAAATGTTATATCTCTGACATTGTTAGGAACTGATCCCAGCTCCCGCCTGCTTAGACCAAGCTATTAAGGAAAGTAAAGATAGACACAAATTGCTGTTGTAACTCAGCGGGTCAGGAGGCATCTCTGGAAAAAACGGATAGGTGACGTTTGGGGTCAAGACCCTTCTTCAGATTGAGCCACGGGGGTGTGATCTCTCCGCTGCTCTAGTGAACCTTCCACTGCACCATTGGGGAACCCTATAACACTCTCTCTGCCTCCACAAGTACAGTGGTATAGCTGTTCCTTTTGTAAGGCGATGCAGTTTGAGTGCTACAAGCTTGCTTTAACTGGCTGGAAATAGACACAAAATGCTGGAGTAACTCAGCAAGACAGGCAGCATCTCTGGAGCGAAGGAGTGGGTGAGGTTTCGGGTCGAGACCCTTCTTCAGACTGAGAGTCAGGGTAGAGGGAGACACGGAGATATGGAAGGGTAAGGTGTGAAAATAAGAGATCTGGCCGGACCTGGTTTAGCAGGTGTCAGCCACTCATGGAAATGATCCCGGCTGAAGTGTTCAGGTAATGAACGGCAAAACTGTCAGCGTGGGGATACTATAATTAGCAGGCAGCTTGACATTTTCATACCGCCTGCCTTACACCTGAAGAGAGAACCAGATAATTACGGTTTTCAAACGCTTCACCCATGTTAGGGGATTAATGAATACAGGTTTCACCACGTTGCTATAACCTGTTGGTTGCATCCTTAGCTGAAGTTGATTCTCCTTCCACACTGGGACATGGTCCACTGAGCTCACCTTGGTTGGCCAGAGTGAAAATGTGAAGGGATCTGATGTACCCACAAGCTACGATGTTAGGATGTTAACTATGTTCAAGCAATTAATGTAACACAGGATACCTGCACAGAGGACAAGTTATCACCCCGCTGTCATGGAGCACTGATCCATTATGGTCACTGACCGAAACATTTGGCGTCATGTGTTGATTCCAGTGCTTCTCCAGGTTATCGAGTTAACAGATCATCGAGTGGCTTGGACACTTGTCTCCCTCAAGATGTGTATGAAAATAACCGCAGATGACACCTGTCCATTTACCTCCCCCCTCGACTCCATCCAAGGACCCAAACAGTCTTTCCAGGTGAGGCAGAGGTTCACCTGCACCTCATCCAACCTCATCTATTGTATCCACTGTTCCAGATGTCAACTTCTCTACATCGGCGAGACCAAACGCAGGCTCGGCGATCGTTTCTCTCAACACCTTTGCTCAGTCTGTCTTAACCAACCTGATCTCCCGGTAGCTGAGCACTTCAACTCCCCCTCCCACCTTTCTGTCATGGGCCTCCTCCACTGTCATAGTGAGGCCCAGCGCAAACAGGTCATATTTCGCTTGGGCAGCTTACAGCCCAGCAGTATGAACATTGACTTCTCTAACTTTAGATAGCTCCTCTCTTCGCCTCCCTCTTCCCAGTTCTCCCACTGCCTTCCTGTCTCCACCTATATCCTTTTTTTGTCCCGCCCCCCTGACATCAGTCTGAAGAAGGGTCTCAACCCGAAACATCACCCATTCCTTCTCTCCAGAGATGCTGCCTGACCCGCTGAGTTACTCCAGCATCCTCAAGAAGTGGACTCTGTGCCTGGTGCAATCAGCAGGCTTAATCCCAGTCTCTCAAGAACAGAGCCATCTTAACCCCACTGACCTCCCTTCATCTTAATTTAAATATTTAAATACTGGGACACCAGGTGAGATGTAAATGGGATATTTTCATTTGTAGGCAGGTTCAGCATTGAAGTCACAGATTTAAGTCAACCACAGACAAATGATTCGAGGGAAATCAAGAGAAAGATCTTTCCAAAGAGAATGGTGAGAATGCAGTAGTTATTACTGGAGGTAGAACTGAAGAAAAATAACATAATCATATTTAATGGGAAGTTAACGAAACAGGAGAGGGAAAAGGTGAATGAAGGAAATATTGAATTGGACAAAGAAAGCTTAGGATGTTGGTATGGAATAAAGACACAGATATGAACTATTTAGGCTAAGAAGCCCCTTTCTGTAATGATGGTATTTTTGTTAAAGGATATTGTATCTCAACAATGCAAAACCTGGCTTATACCAAAGATAGAATAAAATGCTGGAGTAACTCAATGGTTCCAGCAGCATCTCTGGAGAAAATGGATAAGTGACATTTCAGCTTGGGATTCTTCTTCAGTTCTGACCCGAAACGCCGCCTATCCATTTTCACCAGAGGTTATGTAGGTTAATTGGCTGGGTAAAAATGTCAAAATTGTCCCTAGTGGGTTTAGGATAGTGTTGATGTGCGGGGATCACTGGGCGGCGCGGATTTGGTGGGCCGAAAAGGCCTGTTTCCGCGCTGTATATATATGATATGATATGATATGATATGTTGCCTGACCCGCTGAGTTACTCCAACATTTTGTGACTTTTTTTGCACCTCAACAAGATGCGTATGCACTTCAATGCCTCAAGCTGAAACATTTCTGCAATGATGATTGGCCATGGGTTGGATATTTCCACAATTTTGAATTCAAAACTACTAGAGACAAAAATGTACATGTGGCGTGACCCCTTGATGATGCTGTCTGCCTTTTCAGAACAAATACAATAATATCTATATACTAAAACTCTTGTTTGTTTGTTTGTTCCTGAACTACAGCCAAAACAGTACACAATAGCGCAACAATATTAGGCCCACCTTACTCACTGCCGTTCCTTTGGTGCCAATGGAAGAAGTTTCATTGAAATCGGTGTTATATATTTAAATTTATTCACATTTTTGTTTAAATCTATATCCTAGGGAGGGAGTGGGGAGGGAGGGAGGGAGGGGGGAGGAGGGAGGATAAGGGGGGTTGAGGGGGATGGAATGGGGGCAAGGTGAGGGGGAGGGGAGTGGAGGAGGGAGGGGAGAGGGGGTGGAGAGCGACGGGGAGGATGGAGGGGGTGGGAGGGAGGGAGGGAGGGAGGGAGAGAGGGAGGGAGGGAGGGAGGGAGGGAGGGAGGGAGGGAGGGAGGGGTGGAGGGAGGGAGGGAGGGAGGGAGGGAGGGAGGGAGGGAGGGAGGGAGGGAGGGAGGGAGGGAGGGAGGGAGGGGGGGAGGGAGGGAGGGCAGAGGAGAGGGGGAGAGTGGGAGGGGTGGGGAGAGGAGAGGGGAGGGGGTAGGGATGGGGGGTGAGGGGAGGGGGAGGAGAGGGTGCTGCACCAATGCAGGAGAGGTTTGGGCCCAATGGGTCCACTTGGTCTAGTAGTTAACTAAAATTACCTACTTAACTTTAATATTTTGAGCGTATACAGGTATTTTCGCAGAATTACAGTTTCGAGAGTCAAAATTGTTTTACTGTCACATGTACCAACAAGGGAACAACGACATTCTTACTTGTTTGTGCGTAACAGGCCAATCGATGCAATAACATATCAATTTAACAATCAATAATACAATGAATTAATAAGGGTAATACTAGGTAACTATAATAGTGCAAAACTAAAGTCTATAGTGCAACCAAAGATGAAAAGCATTGAAGATCATAATTGCTGAGGTAGTGGTTAACGTTTACAATGGGAGCACAGCTGAACATGCACAACCTTTCAATATTCAAATACCAGTGGCTGATCCACTGGTGCAGTGACTGAGCACAAAAACAGCAGGCACCCAAAATAAATCTCTTTTGACACAGTGTTGAGGGATGGCTCGCTGAATACCAAACAGAATATTAAGTGACAAAAGAGATATATCCTGGACTGTGATTTAAGTAACAGGGTTATGTCTTTAACCACATGTAAATACAGGAGATGGCCACTTAATGAGTGGTCTGTTATCATGGTTTCAATGAGATTTGATTCATATACACATTCAGTCATTGTCTTCCCCTGCATAGTTACAATGGTACAGAATCAGAATTGACTCATCCAATATTGACTCATAAAGTATCAGTGGAAGTTACATTTTGAATAGGTTGTGGCGGTGCCCGGGTTAGGTTAGGCCACTCCCTGGGTCATTCCCCTCGGCACTGAGTGGACAGGGGGGATTAGGCCACTCCCTGTGTCATCCCCCACTGAGCTGAGTGGACAGGGCTGTAAGGGGTCTGGTGCTACGGGGTTTGCCTAAAGGGGCTAGAGTTTTACTCGTGCGGGAGACTGAAGAGAGTGGATGTTCTGATGCTGCATTAAAGTTATTGTTAATCCTTACCTGGCGTCTTGCCTGATTCCTGCTGCGTCCAGACTCACTACAAGGTTGTGTTTTACTTGCAATGAAATACTGGGTGGCTTCTGCCCAAGCTGTGATCACCATCTCCAGAAGATGCACATTGGTTAGGTTTGGTAATTGAGTCCAAGAGGCATAGAGCTGTACAGCACGGAAACAGGCCATTTGTTTTCCCAAGGACTGAGTGGGTTTCCTCTGAGTGTGCCGGTTTCCTCCCATATCCCAAAGAGATGCGAATTGCTGGTCAATTGGCCAAAGCAAGTTGCACCTGATGTGTGGGTGAGTGGTAGAATCTGGGGGGGAGGGGGGATAAAATAGGATTACGGCAGTCAGTGTAATTGGTTGTTTGAAAGTGGTCATGGACTCGGTAGACTGAAGGGCCCGTTTCCAGCTGTGTAACTCTGTGACTTCAGCCACATTTAGACTTTGGACTTTAGAAATACAGTGTGGAAACAGGCCCTTCGCCCCATCGAGTCCACGCCAACCAGAGATCAGCCCGTACACCAGCACTACCCGACACACTAGGGATAATTTACGATTTACAGAAGCCAATTAACCTACAAACCCATATGTCCTTGGAGTGTGGGAGGAAACAGGAGCACCCAGAGAAAACCCACGAGGTCACAGGGAGAACGTACAAACTCCGTATAGACAGCACCCATAGTCTAGATCGAACCCGGGTCTCTGATGCTGGAAGGCAGCAACTCTACCGCTGCACCTCTATGCAGCCCTTTTTAAAGAGAACTATGGAGTAAGAATGCTGCAATGCTGGAAGTTTGACACATCAGATGCTGCTGTGAACTCCCAACTGGTTGGGCATATCCTGAAGAGGGAGTAACAGAGCTGGATTGCACTGATCCCAAACCTCACAGGCACTCTATTTCTGCAAGGCATTTGATAAGGTTCTGCATGGCAGACTGCTCTGGAAGGTTAGATCGCATAGGATCCAGGGAGAGCTAGCCGACTGGATAGAGAATTTGCGGTATGGTTTCCAATGACAATCGGCGATTGCTGGCAGAGGGTGATGGAGGAGGGGTATTTTTTCCGGACTGGAGGCCTGTGAGTAGTGGTGTGCCACAAGGATCAGTGCTGGACCCATTGCTGTTTGTGGGTTATAGCAATAATTTGGATGAGAATGTGGAAGCCCTGATTTGTAAGTTTGCTGATGATACCAAAGTGGGTGGTAGAGTAGATAGTAAGATGATTATCAAAAATAGCAATTGATCAATTGGGCAAGGGGAATTGTAAATATAGTTTAATGCAACTAGGTGTGAGGTGTTTGGGAAATCAAACCAGGGCAAGGTGTTCACAGTGAATGGTAGGACCCTGGGGACTTGTAGAACAGAGGTATCTAGGAGCACAGCTACATAGTTCCTTGAATGTATTGTCACGGGTAAATAGGGTGGTCAAGAAGGCTTTCGGTACATTACCCTGGCTGATGACGGGCATCGAGTCTAATGTTACAGTTGTACAAGACATTTTGGAGTACAGTGCTCAGTTTTGGTCACCCATCCATAGGATGTTTTAAAGCTGTAAAAGAGTGCAGAGGAGATTTAAGAGAATGTTGCCAGGAATTGAGGGCCTATAGGGAGAGGTTGGGCAGGCTAGGACTTTATTTCTTGGAGCGCAGGAGGATGAGGGGTGATTGTATAGAGGTGTATAAGATCACAAGGGTAGTAGATAGGGTGAATGCACAGTGTCTTTTGCCCAGAATATGATTATCAAGAAGCAAAGGACATATGTTTAAGGTGAGAGGGGAAAGATTTAATAGGAACCTAAGGGACAGCTTGTTCACACAGAGGTTGGTGGGTGTATGGAATGAGATGCTAGAGGAGGTAGTAGAGGTAAGTACCATAACAACATCTAAAAGACATTTGGACAGGTACATGGATGGGAAAGGTTTGGAGGCATTGCGCCAAACTAGTGTAGATGGGGCACACAGGTCGACACGAGCACGTTGGATGAAGGGGCTTGTTTCTGCGCTGTGTAACGCTATGAATCTACTCTGTCTGTATCACTGCAACAACTCTTCTGCAAGGCACAGTGTGTCCATAGCAGGGACAAAGGGTCACAGGGATCAGGAACTATGATTCTCCATGATGGTCTTCCATAAGGTCATAAGTGATAAGAGCAGAATTTGGCCATTCAGCCCATCAAGTCTACTCTGCCATTCAATCATGGCTGATCGATATCTCCCTCCTAACCCCATTCTCCTGCCTCCTCCCCATAACCCCTGACACCAGTACTAATCAAGAATCTATCTATCTCTGCTTTTAAAATATCCACTGACAGCCTCCATACCCTTCTGTGGCAAAGAATTCCACAGATTCTCCACTGACTAAAGCTTCCGAAAGGTTGCGCTGGCAAAGTCCTTTGCATGCTCACCAAATGTCTTTGATGATCAACTGCTTCCTTTCTCTGTAGCTTCCTTCAGTCCTATCACCTTCTGACATCTTTACGTTCTTAGCCTCTTGAACGGCATCCCCTTCCTCCACCTTCCCTCCATCATACCACCAACGGGAACCCTACCTGCAGCAGCCTAAACCCTGGAGTCCCCTCCCTCAAACTCTTTGCATCTCAACCTCTCCTCTTAACTTTAATCAAGCATTTGAGAGTGCGGCCTATCGCCTTAATTAGATCACTGTAATTTTTCCTGTCCGATTAAGCTCTCTCAAAACATCTTTCAACATTTTACCTTATTAGACTTGCAAATAGAAATTGTTATATTTGACAAGATTACAATTGCTTATTAATCTAAATATCTTGTAGCGCACACTGTCAAGGATGCTTGATGGATTGGTATGGATAATGGAGAGCTGACATCAAGCACTGGTTATTTGAGACTTTATTTCAAATTGATGACAACAAAGTCAATACTTGACTAAATACAGTAAACCCTCATTTTTACGGACCACAGATTTATGGTTATAGCGGATGCACCTATCGATCTTCACCGCCAGGCCAGGCTGCCGATGCCAGCCACGGTTCGTACCGAAGCATCCCCAGCAGCTTCCAGGCCAGGCTGCCCACGTTGGCACACACACCGACTCTCCCGCTACTTCCGGGCCAGGCTGCCGATGCCACCGCACCCACCTCCGATGGCCCGCACTGCCACCCTGGTTCCGCTTCCAGTATGGGCAGCCAATGCTACCGCCGGCCCATACCACCTGCCCCCCACTTCCCGACTGGACTTACTGCTGCCACCACTGGCCTGCACGGATTCCAGGCCGTGCCTGCTGCCGCTGCCACCACTAACCTTTGCCAGCACTCCGGCTTCCCGCGGGCCACAACCAATGACTCCGCCGATCCTCGCCTCAACTCACCTGGATTCCAAGCCCAGTTCCAGGCCATGAGTCTGAAGAAGGGTTCCAACCCGAAACGTCACCTATCCGTGTTCTCCAGAGATGCTGCCTGACCTACTGAGTTACTCCAGCACTTTGTGTCCTGTTGTATATTAACCAGCATCAGCAGCTCTTTCAACTACTTATAATCCCTTACTCGATTATAATGGACAATCGGCCATCATTGCCCCCCCCCCCCCACCCCCTAAAGGTCTGTTATAATGAGGGTTTACTGTATTAGGTCTGAATACCGAAGTTAACTGTGATACTTGAAGCAGATTTTAGTATTGATGTCATGTGTTTAAACCAGACATGGGATAATGTTTAACCCGATACAGTTTGAAGTGCCATGATCCAAAACTAAGTGTTTTGTGAGATCTGGAGTTTCCTTCCAGCACCAATAAGGTGCCAGATTTAGGGGCTAAGTCTCAATTGGTTTAAACAGAGGTCAAAAACTCTGCTCCAACAGCAACCTTTAAAACAGAGAGCTTTAAAGTTCAAATTGATTAATAACATTGACGTTAAGTTTCTGGAACATTTTGTGGACGGAGCGACAACAGATAAAACATTCAAAGCTGTCTCAGGCACGGCAGGTAGACAAATTGATTGAATGTGCAGAAAAAATGAAGGATAAAGACAGAATGATTTATTGATGCTATATAGATTAATTTGATGCCACTTTGTCTGAACAGCTCAATGGTACCTATGATTTGTGGTTTCTTTCAATATAGTCAAGAATTATAGTGATGTGGATTTGTCATGGTTTGGGATTTACAAAACAAAGTCGTGTAGCGTTTATTCGAAAAAAAGGATTTGCTCCGAATAGTTAAATGCATCTTCCATCCTCTCCAATCCCGTGCAGTAAGCTCACACTGACTGTCACATTGGTAGTCAGTATTGTTTGAATCAAACAATAACTAGCGGGCTTCGAGTCAGTTTTTGCATTGAACAAGGAGAAAAATGTAGAACAATAATAAAAAAACAAAAATCACTTACAAGAGGTGGCAATATATTTACTTAAAGGGTGGCGGGGACACAAATTGTCAGAATAGTGTCGGTAAACTGCAATGGAATTGTTTTTTCAGCTTCACTTCCCAAAGCTTGAGGCTAAGCATGTTTGACCTTTTAACAAATTGAATACTTTCCTCGAGGTCACAGAGCTGTGCTGAATGCTGATGGTGGTGTTCAGCTTGATGCAATCATTATGGACGGTAACAAAGTTGCCCGCGGACCATTCTCCTGTGTTCAGAACATTTCCAATCCAGCGGCACTTGCACACCTGGTCATGAATAAAATACGGTTTGTCACATACAGAAAATGCTTCAGTCAGCGTTCTCATTTCCAATGCAACACAAATAGCAAATGTGAAGACGAAAGAAAGGTCCCAGTGTGAAACATTGCCTGTTCATTCCCTCCACAGATGCTGCCTGACATATCGATTTATCCCAGCAATTGATGTTTTGCTCAAGATTCCAGCATCTGCAGTTCCTCCATATACAGAAAATCATTAGGACCAAGAACGGTAGCGCAGCGGTAGAGTTGCTGCTTTACAGCGAATGCAGCGCCGGAGACTCAGGTTCGATCCTGACTACGGGTGCTGCACTGTAAGGAGTTTGTACGTTCTCCCCGTGACCTGCGTGGGTTTTCTCCGAGATCTTCGGTTTCCTCCCACACTCCAACGACGTACAGGTATGTAGGTTAATTGGCTGGGTAAAATGTAAAAATTGTCCCTAGTGGGTGTAGGATAGTGTTAATGTACGGGGATCGCTGGGCGGCACGGACTTGGTGGGCCGAAAAGGCCTGTGTCCGGCTGTATATATATGATATGATATAACTCATGTTACTGACTAAGAGATACCAAGGACGGCTCAAGTGGTAGAATTGCATTGGAGAGAGTGCAGAAGAGGTTCATCGTGATAGAAGTTTCACCTGCCGCAAGACTGGATGGCCTGGGTTTGCTTTTCTTGGTACAGAGGAGGTTGAGGGGGGTCCTGACAAAATGAAAAGAGATCTCGACAGGGAGTGGGGTCTAAGACCAGAGGGTATAGGTTAGGTGATGAAGTTTAGTAGGGAAGAATCTTTTCACCTCAAGAATCAATGGTCCAATGGTTCAGTGGTTCTTTGTTGTCACGTGTGCACTGAACAGTGAAATTCTTTTTTGCATAGCTTATGTGAGGGTTAACATTAGGAATGCAGCTATGTGGGTTTTATTGCAGGAGTGTAAAAGTTCCAGCTCGATTATATTGCTGGGGCATCCTGTTGTCAGCATGTAGCGCGGTTTATGGCTAAGTGCATCCTCTGATATCAGCAACCGGCGTTTAAGGCTTGGATGTGTTAAGAAGAACATCTTGCCACATGGACTGCCCTTTGTTCCCAAGAAAGAAGAGGACACGTAGGTCACGATGGACACGGAGGTCCCGAAGGACACATAAAGATTTATAGGACATTGTAAACTTGCCATATAAGGCAGCAATGGAAAAGTACTGGCACATGTATAACGGGTATAAAATGTGTGTAAATGTAAGCTTTCGGAGAGAGAGGCTACACTAGCTGCCTGAGCGTTTCTGAACGCTCCGGTGCCTAGGCTCTCTCCCACCTGGGTGAGTAGAATAAAGAGGTTAAACGAATTTGGTTGTCTGACTATTCTGTTAATAGGTCACGAACTACAACATTTACACGTGCACAACTTGCTATATTTTGGCACCATTTACACAAATAAAAAGTCCAAAGTCCAGTCTACATGCTGGATGTACTGTTAGATACTCACTCCTGAAACCATTTTTGTTATCACTGATATTTCAACTAATCTCTTAAGTCAAAGACACTTAAGTCAAAAGATGTGGGATCACTTCCTGCTCTAGAGAGTTGAACAAGCAACCCTCCTGACACTGCAACATAGTGGTGGTGAGAACATGACGTATTGGATGAGATGCTAAACTAAGGCCCATGCCGGCCACATCCAGTACACAGAACAAATCTATGGCACTAAATTATTCATCTTTCTTCCAACATTACTGGAAGGGATCAGGTGATCAAAATCACATTGTTCCTTGTGGAAGTTTGGTGAACACCAAGTGGTCGCCATCATTCCAATGTTGGAATCCTAACACTGCTCCCACTCCAATTTCTTCGGTGGGTATCTTCTCCTGGAAACAGGGGTTAGCCCTCTAACGCTTGAGCCAATTCTGCTATTCAATGAGATCATGAATGTTCTGGGACCAAATCCCATTGTATTTCTGACTTTGGACCATAATTTCATGTCACTATTGATTATCAAGCACCATCCTTCCTCCACCCTCTGTAAGCACGAGTGCCAATGGACATTCTTAGACCTTGTCTGTTGCAATCGATCCCCCAAGATTTGAGTATTTCACTCACTTTGCGCCCCATTACAGGAATGATGTGGATGCTTTGGAGATTTACCTGAATGCTGCCTGGATTAGAAGGTTTCAGCTGCAAGGGGAGGTTGGAGAAACTTGGAATGTTTTCTCTGGAACGTCAGAGGTAGAGGGGAGACTTGATAGAACTATATAAAAGTATAAGAGCCATAGTTAGATAGACGGTCAGAATCCTTTTTCCCAGGATGGAAATGGCCAACACTAGAGGGCATAGCGTACAAAGTGAGAGGGGAAAAGTTTAATGGAAATGGGTAGGGCAAGTTTTTTTTAAACACAGAGAGTGGTGGGGACCTGGAACATATTGCCAGGGATGGTGGTGGAGGAGGCAGATATGATAGTGATGTTTAGGAGGCTTTTAGATACGCACATGGAAGAGCAAGGAATAGTGGGATATGGAACGCAGATGAGGTCAGTTTAACTTTGCATCATGTTCAGCACAAACATTGTGGGCCAAAGCTGTGCTGTGCTGTTTTATACTGCACTCTCCAAAATCAATATATTTTGAATGCATTGTGCCCAAAAATGTCCACAGTCATTAATGTCTGGTACAATTGCCTGTATTTGTTGTACAATGTCTACCTGTCTGGTACTTCAGTACAAAGACTAGCATTTAGAAACATAGAAAATAGGTGCAGGAGTAGGCCATTCGGCCCTTCGAGCCTGCACCGCCATTCAATATGATCGTGGCTGATCATCCAACTCAGTATCCCGTACCTGCCTTCTCTCCATACCCCCTGATCCCTTTAGCCACAAGGGCCACATCTAACTCCCTCCTAAATATAGCCAATGAACTGGCGTCAACTACCTTCTGTGGCAGATAATTCCACAGATTCACCGCTCTCTGTGTGAAACAAAAACAGATAATTGCCCTTTTTGGCTTCTTTCCGTATCTGTCCACAAAACTGCAATAATCTATGTAAAGTTGTATATGGATGTCCTCTGTGCAATGTCTAAACATAATGTTATTCATACACAGAACCATTTCTGCCCCTGTGCTTACTCTGTTAACACCTCTTCTAATTTAATAAGTCTATTCATGTTAATTAGAGTGCTGCATATTTTAGTACTTTTGCGAAATGTAGGCACATAGCTTTCTATTCCATCATTTAATTCAATTATAAATACATTGAATAGCACTCCTGCCAGTTTAGGTATTTTCTCATTATCTCTATGATTTGCAGCTCAATCAATTCCTAATCAGGCCAATAATTTACCTTCAGTTACATGACCTTTAACTCCAGCGAGCCATCTTTTACAAGGGACTTCATCAACTGTCTTCTGGCCTATCCATACACATAATGCCACCTCTTTAAAAAATGAATCAGGTTTGACAGGTATTATAAATCCCCGCTCATTCTCTCTGATCAGCAGAAAATGTCTAAGGATTGAGTCACTGTCATTAATTATGGACTCTATAAGTCCCCAACAACTGAGCGTAGGCCAACACAACACAATTCCCTGCCTTTCCTCCCTCAATTTCTTTAAATAGCAGACTGTTATTTTCTAACCTATTATAACCTGTGCATCTTTTTGCAGATGAAAGGTTGCCGGTACACACAATTAATAAACATACAAGGCTGGAAAACAAAACAGTGAGGTTAACTTTTTATATCTGCTTGTACACCATACCAGTGCTTAATGGTAAAAAAAACACTAATAGAAACAATTCCTGAATGCAGAGAATTTTGGAAATTTTGGAAAGCATTTTCAAGCAAAACCTACAATAAAATATATCTGGTCCCAAACATTTATTTTATTTTATTTTATTTTATTTTATTTTATTTTATTTTATTTTATTTTATTTTATTTTATTTTATTTTATTTTATTTTATTTTATTTTATTTTATTTTAGTTTAGTTTAGTTTAATGATACACCATGGAAACAGGCCCATCAGCCCACCGAGTCCATGCCAAGCATTGGTCATCCATTCACACTAATTATATGTTATCTCACTTTCATATCCTACACACTAGGAGCAATTTATGGAAGCCAATTAACGCACAAACCTGCATGTCTTTAGGATCTGGGAGGAAACCAGAGCACTTAGAAAAAACCCACGCCATCACAAGGAGAACTTACAAACCCCACGCAGACATCACCCACGGTCAGTATCCATCCTGGGTCTCTGGCTCTGAGGGGCAACAACTCTAGCCCTGGGCCACCCTCCAACTTGTCATTAGTGCCATTATTTATGTTCATGTACATTTTCACCACATTCCTGACTCAATATTACTTTTCATCAGATGTGTACAATCAGTTCACTAGCAGTGCTGTAAATGGTGAAGCGAAGGAGGATCCACAAACTCTTATTTTTGGTTATACATCACTGGTGTGGTTTCTGAGGGACTCATTTTGTTCCTGGCATTCTATGGCTATTATCGTTGAAATTTATTTGCGTCGATTTTGATATGATTGGCAAGATTTTTTAAGCACTTTTTTTTACAGCTGTATTTTCTGCTTTTAGCCAACATTTCTACCGTACACCAATGCATGTTTGTTATTGCCTTGCTACATACTTTTTCTTTAATGCAATTCCCTCATTACTTCTTTCATTATCCAAGATTGTTTTATTTCAGCAAATAGATCTTTTGTCTCTCACGGGTACTAAAGAGTAAGCAAATTGTGTTAAATTCGTTTTTAAATACCTATGGATAATTTTCTGCAATTGCACCATTTGATTGCCCCAGTTCACTGAAGCAACCTCTGTCTGAATGCGCAGAAATCAGCCTAAAGCTAAATATAAAACCTTGGCAGCTGCTTTATGTTTCCACCTTTAGATGCCGTAATGAACTTCACTACATTATGATAGTCTTGAGATGAATGTTCAAGCACCATTAAGCTGTTTACTAAAGCTGGCTCATTAGTCAGCACCAAATGTAATATGGCCTCCCCCTTGTTGATTTTGGGAAGCGATGTTGAAAAAAACACAAGTAAGTCACAAGCATTCTGCCATGAGCTGGTCGACGTGAAAGTTAAACTTCTCCACAAACTTACTACGTGCTTGTCTAGTTGTTGTATTTTGTTACACTTCATAGACAACACCCTCTCGGGTTACAAAGTCTTTTTGTCACAAATCTCCTATTAAGTTTCCAATGTCTGCCTATCTTCCAGTGTATCCATACATCTCTCAGAATTGAGTGACTTCTTCCTTATTAACTGATGTTAACCGCCTCCCCTGCCTTTTCCCCTATCTTTCCTGTGGACTTTGTAAACTTAGTTTTGATTCCTAGCTGTTTTACAGCCACACATCTTCGAGAGATACCTTCTTACTCTCTTCAGACTTAATTTGCAGTAGCAACCCATTCTATTTGTTCCTTACATTGAACAATCCAATACTGCAGATGCTGGAAATCCAAAATAAAATAGAAAACCCTAGGAATATGCCACAAGGCAGGCTACCTGACTCGCTAAGTATTTCCAATATGTCCCGTTTTATTCCTTGCAATCTCAAGTACCTGTCGAGCCGTTACACTCTCACCTCAACCTGATTTACTCAAGCATTTTTAATCTCTTCACTTTATTTAATTTTTCCACATCTTTTAGTTTTCCCATTATCTGTCATGATGAAAACACCAATCTAACAGTAAGTTTTTTTAGTTTGAGTTTTAGAGATACAGCACGGAAACAGGCCCTGCGGACCACCGAGTCCGCCTGACCAGCAATCCCCGCACAGGAGAGTCGACTGAGCGAATTGATGGTAGACTACTCATTCACCATTTAAAATCCACAGGGTGCATTACAGCAACATTAAGTGCTCTCTTCAGCATTTAACTGCTAAAGATAGTCATTCAATGGGTGCCTTATTGATGAGACCACTGGTACCATTTCATTCCTGGAGATATATGTGTGGCCATAACTGGTCTCCCAGGTTGTACTGGAACTCTTGGAGCAAAAGACAAAAATTAGTCCACCAAATGAGAGAGTCTTCAGAGACACAACAACTATACCTGATCTCAGGCTTTCAGGCTCACGTTGGTTTAAGACCATTGCTACCGAGTTATGTGGCATTCTGCAGGAAGATGGGAAGACAGAAGAAACTGTGCTGAAAGAGTTTAAAAGGAGCCCAAGAAACAGAACTGCAAGGAATGTAAAAAACATAGGGAACAGAAATCTGGCAAGTTTAACCATGCTTTTAATTAAACAAATGCCAGGGGAATTAAACATGTTTCTTGCAGGATATGTATAACAGTAAGTAACAAATTATGGTTGTAATTCAAGTCGATTCTTTATATTAGTTGAGTTAATCTTCCGATAGCTCCACATGGCTATTTCCCATTTTATCTGCCTTCACTGCTACCTGTAAGGTTTGTCGGACTTGCACTCAAGGTCACCCTCTTCCTCAATGTTCCCCGGGACTTTATAATTCATGGTGTATGTCTTAGCCTCATTAATACTCCCTAAGGGCAAATCATATCTAACTAATTTGATGACACATTTTGACAAACAGAGAGTGTTGATCATAGAAATGTTGTATCTATGCATTTCCATCAAGCTTTTGATAAAGTGTCAGTTAGAGGTTTCCATCAACACTGAAGGCCTTGGAATAAAAGAAGCTGTGGCAACATGGTTAGAAACTTGGCCAAGTTACAGAAAACAATGAGTAGCAGTGAAAGACTTTTAATCAGATTGGACGGACATATACAGTGGAGTTTCCCGGGGGTGTGGATTTTGGACAGCTGCTTTTCTACGTAAATATTAAAGAGTTAGACTTGCATTTTCAGGCACATTTTTCACATTTGCCAACGACACAAAACTTGAAAACGTAGTGAATAATGTGCAGGTTCTACACTAAAAACAATAAACTTCAAGGAGACATAACCTGGTGGAATGGACGCACAAGATGGCAGGTGAAACAAAATACTGAGAAATATTTTTAAAACATATTTTGGTAGGAAGAATAAGAACAAATGTAAACCAGATGGCAGAATTTTAAAGGTGGTATAAGAACAGAGTAACCTAGTGGTGAATGTGTAAGTTAGCTCATTGAAAGTGGCAGAGTAAGATAAGAAAGCAATTAAAAAGCACATAGTATGGGTTTTATGAATAGAAATATAGAGTACAAAAGAACAAAATCATAATCAACCATCAAAAAATACAAATTGATGAAGTAATTTGGCGGGACAGACAACATCGCTGGAGGACATGGATAGATGATGGTTTGGGGCGGGACCCTTCTTCAGACTGAAAAATACTGAAGCAGTCTAAAGAAGGGTCCCAAAGGGAAAAGAGCTGGAGCTACACCATGCCTCCTGTTGCTAATGGCCATCCGGCCATCCAGCCCTTCCTCGACTCATTGCTGTGTGTCTCACTGACGAGAATGGCAAGTCCCTTTGACTCCATCCTCTACAGCCACCATCTTTTCAATGGCAGCTACAACATGATTAGGCCAAGTGGCTGCTCGATGATCAGAGGTGGTTGAAGGGCATATTTCCGTTCTCTATGACTCCATATCTATGAATGACTCACTCTCACCGACTCACTCGCTCCCTCTGACTCCAGAAGTTCTGGAAGACTGGAGGATGGATTTAAGCAATGAATTTCCTTCACTGCCGACCCAACTTCCTCAGATTGCTCTACATGAAAGGGTCAGGAGATGTGTTAGACAATTGTAGAGTCACACAGCATGGAAACAGACCCTTTAATCTCGTTTACAGAATTCAACAGAATTGCATTGAGTTAGATCTTGTTATGTAATGTGTTGGCATTTTCCAGTATTGCCTAGATTAATGTAAGATGGGAGACAAGGGAACCCACTCCTTACATCAGGTCTCATTCCTATCAACATCCCTGATATCATTGTGAATAAATCCCTGATATCATTGGCCTCCTATAAATAAAAATCCAGTGCCATTGTATGCGTGCTTCTGTGAGTGAGCCATGAAGCGTTGCTTCAAATGTCCTTTCCTTTCATCCCAAGTTCATAATTCATTTGCAGAGAACCAAATAAGCTTTTACATCAGTCTTTTACATCAATCCCGCCCTGAAATATCATCTGTTCATTTCCTTCCACAAAAAGTGGCACGGTGGCGCAGAGATAGAATTGCTGCCTTACAACGCCAGAGGCCTTGGTTCGATCCTGACTACGGGTGCTGTCTGTAGAGAGTTTGTACGTTCTCCCTATGACCATGTAGGTTTTCTCCGAGTGCTCCAGTTTCCTCCCACACTACAATGACGTACAGGTTTGTACGTTAATTGGCTTCAGTAAGAATTGTAAACTGTCCCTAGTGTGTAGGATAGTACTAGTGTACAGAGATTGCTGGTTGGCACGAGCTCAGTGGGCTGACAGGCACGTTTCCATGCAGTATCTCAAAACTAAACTAAACTAAGATGTTTACTGATCTGATGAGTTCCTCCAGATTCCAGCATCTGCCGTCTCTTGTGTCTCAGAGCTTTTACAGCACAAGTTCAGCACATCAAAAAGGGCTGGACCTCCAATTTTGAAGCAAAAAGGAGCACCTTTCCCCCTCTATACCTATTCCCCTCCCAAACTAAATTCTTAACACTGAAGTCTAAGAGACGTACAGTAAGGAAACACCCTTGATCGCCCAGCTGATCCCTGCTGACCAAGATGCCAACCTTTCCTATCCATGTGCCTGCCCAAATGTCCCCTTAAAGGTTGTTATTGTATCTGCTTGAACCACTTTCCCTGGCAGCTCATTATATATATACACACATAAAATATATATATTTATATATATATATATATATATATATATATATATAGCACCATCTGTATGAAAAAGATCCTATTAAATGTTTTTAAAACTACTCTCTATTTATAATGCAAGTGGTAGCAAGGAAAAAAAGACTGATCTTTGGTATATCCAGGAGGGTTATTAATAGGCAATCTGATGGAGTGACTTTGAGGTGCAGTTAATGTTACAGCAAAGGCCAGAATTTGAAGAGTCCAGAGATCTTTGGGACTATTGCAGGGCAAGAGGAGGTTAATGAAAAGTAGAAGGGGGAATTGAAGAGGGATTTTAAGTCAAGACTGTGAATTTCAATGTTAAGGCTTTGCCAGAGCAACTCAGTAGAGCACAACTGTGCAACTAAGACTAATGGCTTTGCATAGAGTTTGTCAGGTAAGCACTAACTTTATTATATGATTACATTTTTGTACCCTCATTTGTTTTTATCTAGGCAACATTAAAATCAATGCAAACACATATTTATCTATTGTGTGGTTAATTTATCTAAAAATCAATGCACAATTTCTGTTGCTCGACAAAAGCAAATCTCAGCAACATTTTTTTTCACAGATGAACCATTTGAGCCCTGTCTGCTCCATTTCTTTGATTCTGTTTACCTTTTTGATAATCCATCAATAAAACCAAAATGACAAAACACTTTCTCTAAATAAAATTGATACGATTAACGGTACAATGATAAATACCTCATTAATGACACAGTCCAACATTAAGTGAATATCAAGATGAATGAAAAATGAATTTTTTGACTTGTTCGATTTTATCTTTCTGCAAACCATGTACAATCTGCTTAATCAATCCAAATGTACTAACATAATTGTCTGCAGAATGGCTCACTATAATTCTTCCTGCTCCTTATAAATAATGATGAAAAATGAAAGATTCTAAAGGCAAAAAAACAGCAGAGGCTGAAACACTGAAGTAAAACCAGATTTAGTTTAGAGATGCAGCTTGGAAACAGGTCCCTTCGGCCCACCAAGTCCATGATCACCCATTCACACCAGTTCTGTTATCTCACTTCATCATCCACTTAGGGTTTTATTTTTTTACAGAGACAAATTAACATACAAACCCACGTGTCTTTGGGATGTGGGAGGAAACTGGAGCACCCGGAGGAAACCCACATGGTCGTGGGGAGAACGCGCAAACTCCACACAGGCAGTACCTGAGGTCAAAATCAAACTTGGGTTTCCGATGCTGTAAGGCAGCAGCTTCTCCAGCTGCACCACTGTGTCACGCCGATAACACTGAAGACCCTTAGCACCTGTAGAAAATGGAATAGATGCATTTCTCTGCCGAGTCATTTCCCCAAAATATCAGCTCCATTTCTCTCTCCGCGGATGCTGCCTGATCTGCTGAATATCTCCAGCATTTTCTACTCTTCTTTCATAAATCACAGACAGGTAGTTTGCAGAAAGTATTCTCTCAGTAACCTTGGCCGACTACAACTAACAAAAATAACCAATTTCTTGACCCATCCATCCACCTCTAGCCTCAGGGACAAGGTCTGCCTCTCAAACTGTTTGTTTACACCTGCAACCTTGAATCCCGATGTCAACCTGATCATTCTCCCTACTAGGAGCAGTACACAGGCACACGTCTAGTTGCCTTTGCTGGGAATCTCCCAGACTGTACCCGATTTAAGGATACAATTATGTTAGTCTCTGATTTCAGTTGAAATTTTCTGGGATTGAGCCAGTCCTCGATTTCAACACTGCAAAACTTCAGTGCTTCACATCTATTCTCTGTATGATTCTTCAAATATAAAATAATGGGATAATGCCTATCATAACATATCTAAGGGGGGCACTATCTATCAACTTTAGATAGTTCCTCTGCCCCTCTCTTCCCCTCCTCCTTCCCAGATCTCCCTCTATCTTCCTGTATCCACCTATATCCTTCCTTTGTCCCGCTCCCCTGACATCAGTCTGAAGAAGGGTCTCGACCCGAAACATCACCCATTCCTTCTCTCCCTAGATGCTGCCTGACCTGCTGAGTTACTCCAGCATTTTGTGAATAAATACCTTCGATTTGTACCAGCATCTACAGTTATTTTCTTATATCTAAGGGGGGCACAGTGGTACAGCTGGTAGAGCTCCTGCTTCATTATGCGGGAGACCCGGCTTCGATACTGACCTCGGGTGCTGTCTGTGTGGAGTTTGCATGTTCTCCCTGTGATTGCAAGGCCTTCCTGTGGGTGTTCCCAGCATCTTCCCACATCCCACAGACATGCAGGTTTTTAGGTCAATTGGCCTCTGTAAATTTCCCCGAGTGTGCAGGAAGTGGATTCAAAAGTGGGATATAAAATGGAACTAGCGTGAATGGGACATCGATGATCAGCGTGGACTTGGTGCACTGAAGGACCTGTTTCCGTGTTGCATCTTTCAATTCAATAATGAGAACGTTAAGTCCGGCAAACATCCATTTAGTTCTATCTGACCACTGAAAGATGTTGTCCTTTTGCACATCACTGGTATAGTTTACTTCACCACTGACGGCAGCAACTGCAGCAACTTGGACGTGATAAGTGAACCCCTCTCACAGAGCAGGTTACACAATAGCCTGTTGGATGTCTTTAAGATGAAGAGGTTTTGACAGAAGAGGCAGAGAAAAAATATTCTCCCTGGTAAATGTCTATAGGGAAAGGGCATTGGTTTGCCCCATTCCTCGTTATACTAGTTACGTTCTTTGGTAAATATTGTAAATTGTCCCTAGTGTGTAGGATCGTGCTAGTGTACGGGGTGATCACTGTTCGGCACGGACTTGGTGGGTTGAAGGGGCTGTATTGCTAAAATCTAAAGGATTAGGGTTGTGTGGATTGGTTCAAGGACCTGATGGTTGTAGGAAAGGAACTCTTCCTGACCTGAGGTGGCGTGGGATTTCAGGCTTCTGTGCCTCCTGGCTGTTTATAGTAGTGAGAAGAGTGCATGGCTCAGATGGTGAGGATCCTTGATGATAGATGCCACCTTCTACTTGCAGTGCCTTATGTAGATGCTTTCAAAGGTGGAGAGGGCTGTGCCTGTGATGAACCGAGTTGATTCCACAACTCTCTGCAGCCACTTGCATTCCTGTGCGCTGGAATTTCCTTACCAGCCCATGATGTAACCAGTCAGGATACTTCTAACCTGAGAGGTTTGTTAGATTGAACTTAAGAAGTTCAAATCTCTTTGAACTTCTTAAGAAAGTAGAGGTATCGGCACAACTTCTTCATGGTTTGACCCCAAACATTGACACAAAGCTTTCCACATGCAGATGGTGGCGCAGCAGTAGAGTTGCTGCCTTACATGGCCAGAGACACGGGTTCAATCCTGACCATGGGTGCTGTCTGTACGGATTTTGTATATTCTCCCTGTGGTCCTGTTTCCACCCACACTCCAAAGACGTACAGGTTTGTAGGTTAATTGCCTTTGGTAAAGAAATATATACATTGTCCCTACTGCTTAGGATGGTAGCCGGTCGGCACGGACTCGGTGGGCCGAAGGGCCTGTTTCTGCATTGTATCTCTCTTAACTCTAAACTCAATTTAAGATGCTGTTCAAATTGTTGAGTTCCTCCAGCAGATTGTACTTTGCTCCAAATTCCAGCACGTACAGTATCTTGCTTCTCCATAAGTTTAAAATGATCGCTCTTGATCCATCCGGCACCCTTCGTCACTTGCCTGTCCACTCCAGGTTTGCCCTATGACCGTGTTAACACACTGTGGCCCCACGTGCATGATTACACTGTAGCCTCGTTGTTGCAGATGGTTGGTGCTGAGGAGCCAACTACAAACAGTGGCCACAGCACTGCGGCTGGTCCAGAGGCCCCGTGGATTGACGGGCCCCAATGGACTCGGAACAGCTTGCGATGCCTGCTGTCCTCTCCAACTCTTGCTCCCTCCACGTCTCCGACATCAGACACATTTGAACACTGTTAAAATAGCTTTAAATAATTAACAAATTTTAAATATGTAACAGAAGTACTTATAGCCACATTTAAATTGCAGACATTAATAATGCAAAATTGAAAAAAATTGAATTAGCTTTTCAATTGACTGTGGAGACCCTACAACCGGTGGGGAGCTGAGGGATTGAAGTTCATCTGACCCCACAGCTCAGGGCCAGGGAGCTCTGTGTACAAACCCTGAACTGCCTCCAGCCATGGGGCAGGAGATCAATGATGTGGACAAGGTACAGGTACTTTGTTTTAACTTTAACGATACAGCGTGGAAACAGGCCCTTTGGCCCACCAAGTCCACGCCGACCAGCGTTCATTCTGTACACTAGCACAGTATCCTACACACTAGGGACAATTTACAATTATACCTAGCCAATTAGTTTATAAACCTGTACATCTTTGGAGTGTGGGAGGAAACCGCAGCACCCGGAGAAAACCCATGCGGTCACGGGGAGAACGTACAAACTCCACACAGACAGCACCCGTAGCCAGGATCGAACCCTGGTCTCTGGCGCTGTGAGGTAGCGACTCTACACTGAGCCAGCATGCTGCCTGAGGTACTGTGGTCAGGAAGGCACTGCCGTTGCCTGCCTGCTCCTTTGGGAGCTGTCGGTCACCGTTCCACATGGTCCAGGCCAGTGGCACTTGATCTGGAGAAAGATGGGAAGATTTTCTTCTATTAGAACTGGGAGCACACTACCTGACGACAAGGTGGAAATTCATTCCATCAATAAGTTTTAAAGGGGCCCAGGCTCTGCGAGGATGAGAAACTCACACCGACTACAGATCTCCGCTGTCTTCATTCCATTTATTCTCCTGCCCACTCGCCCTCGATGTTCTGTGAGAGGATGCGCTTGGTTGAGTTGAAGGTTATGTGGACTCTGGAGACTGTTTTAGGACAGAGGACCCAGGAGTAAAAGTGCACAGTGGTGGTGAAGGTGGTTTTTGGCACATTGGCCTTCGTCAGTCAGGCAATCGAGTACAGAAGCTGGGACGTTATAGTACAGTTACATACAGGTCTGATGTGTAGATTTGTGTATTAATTCTACTCTGCAAATTGTCCCTAGTCTGTTGGATAGAGCTAGTGTATGGGCGATCGCTGGTTGGCACGGACTCAGTGGGCCGAAGGGCCTGTTTCCACACTGTATCTCTAAACTAAATTAAACTAGGCAACATTTTAAAGACATTTGGACAGACGCACAAATAGAAAAGGTTTAGAGGAACATAATAGGTGTTGGAATAGGTCATTCAGCCCTTCAAGCCAACACAGCCATTCAATGTGATCATGGCTGATCATCCATAAATCAGTACCTCGTTCCTGCCTTCTCCCCCTATCCCTTGATTCCACTAGCCCCAAGAGCTCTATCTAACTCTCTTTTGAATGCATCCAGTGAATCGGCCTCCTGAGGCAGAGAATTCCACAAATTCGCAACCCTCTGGGTGAAATTGTTTCCTCATGTCAGATCTAAACGGCCTCCTAAACATGTTTCCTGTATCTAACGTGTCCAATCCCTTAATAATTGTATATGTTTCTATAAGATCCCCTGTCATCCTTCTAAATTCCAGTTAATACAAGCCCAGTCGCTCCATTCTTTCATCATATGACAGTCCCGTCATCCCGGGAATTAACCTCGTGAACCTACGCTGCACTCCCTCAATAGCAAGAATGTTCTTCCTCAAATTAGGAGACCAAAACTGCACACAATACTCCAGTGTGATCTCACCAGGGCCCTATACAATTGCAGAAGGACCTCTTTGCTCCTATACTCAACTCCTCTTGTTATGAAGGCCAACGTGCCATTAGCTTTCTTCACTGCCTGCTGTACCTGCATGCTTACTTTCAGTGACTGATGTACAAGGACACCCAGGTCTCGTTGTATTTCCCCTTTTCCTAATCTGACACAATTCAGATAATAATCTGCCTTCCTGGTCTTGCCACCAAAGTGGATATCTTCACATTTATCCACATTAAACTGTAACTGCCATGCATCTGCCCACTCACCCAACCTGTCCAAGTCACCCTGCATCCTCATAGCATCTTCCTCACAGTTCACACTGCCACCCAGCTTTGTATCATCAGCAAATTTGCTAATGTTACTTTTACTTCCCTCATCTAAATCATTAATGTATATCGTAAATAGCTGCGGTCCCAGCACCAAGCCTTGCGGTACCCCACTAGTCACTGCCTGTCATTCTGAAAGAGACCCGTTAATCCCTAATCTTTGTTTCCTGTCTGCCAACCAATTTTCTATCCATGTCAATACCCTACCCCCAATACCATGTGCTCTAATTTTGCCCACTAATTTCCTGTGTGGGACCTTATCAAAGGCTTTCTGAAAGTCCAGGGACACTACATCCACTAGCTCTCCCCTGTCCATTTCACTTGTTACATCCTCAAAAAATTCCAGAAGATTAGTCAAGCATGATTTCCCCTTCGTAAATCCATGCTGGCTTGGACAGATCCTATTACTGCTAGCCAAATGTATCTATTACATCTTTAATAATTGACTCCAGCATCTTCCCCACCACCGATGACAGACTAACTGGTCTATAATTCGCTGCTTTCTCTCTCCCTTCTTTCTTAAAAAGTGGATAACATTAGCTACCCTCCAATCCACAGGAACTGATCCAGAATCTATAGAACATTGGAAAATGATCACCAATGCATCCACAATTTCTAGAGCCATTGCCTTGACTACCCTGGAATGCAGACCATCAGGCCCTGGGGATTTATCAGCCTTCAGTCCCATCAGTGTAACCAACACCATTTCCTGACGGAGGTGAAGTTCCTTCACTTCCTCCGTCACCCTAGATCCTCTGTCCCCTAATACATCTGGGAGATTGTTTATGTCTTCCTTGGTGAAGGACCAAAGTACCTGTTCAACTCTTCTGCCATTTCCTTGTTCCACATAATAAATTCACCCGTTTCTATCTTCAAGGGACCCACATGTGTCTTAACTATTTTTTTCCTCTTCACATACCTAAAGAAGCTTTTGTTGTCCTCCTTTATATTCTTGGCCAGCTTAACTTCATACTTCATCTTTTCTCCCTACATTGCCTTTTTAGTTATCTTCTGTTGCTCTTTAAAAGTTTCCCAATTCTCTGGCTTCCCGCTCATCTTTGCTATGTTATACGTCTTCTCTTTTATTTTTAATACTCTCCTTGACTTCCCTTGTCAGCCACGGTCGCCTCTTACTCCCCTTAGGATCTTTCTTCCTGGGTGAAACATGAGTGAAATAGGGGTCAATGAGATTAGCTTAGATGGGGCGGGCATCTTGGTCAGCATGGATGAGATGGCTGAAGATTGACGGTCAGCACAAAACAAAAGCTTTTCACTTTACTTCGGTACACATGACGGTAAACTAAACTAACTAGCTAATTGAAGGTGTAAGAAAATAACTGCAGATGCTGGTACAAATCAAAGGTATGTATTCACAAAGTGCTGGAGTAACTCAGCAGGTCAGGCAGCATCTCAGGAGAGAAGGAATGGGTGACGTTTCGGGTCGAGACCCTTCTTCAGACTGAAGAAGGGTCTCGACCCGAAACGTCACCCATTCCTTCTCTCCTGAGATGCTACCTGACCTGCTGAGTTACTCCAGCACTTTGTGAATAAATACCTTCGAGAAGCTAATTGAAGGCCTGCTTTTGTGCTGTACGACTTTATGACTCTACATAGTGGCTGTTTCTCTGCATGGCGTTTACAGACCCTTGGGCCTGTGGTCAATCTTGGAATCTCTGATCATGCCATGCATGAAGATTCTTGGAGGTGTCTGCATGTCGCCATTTGTCATCTTCTCATCAACATTGCCAGACAGTAAAGCATGCCAGGCTGATTAACTACCAGCCTAACTAGAATAAGCATCAATGTGCTGCCTTGGCACCACAGGAGAATGCCTTTGCAGAGAACCAGCTGTACCATCTGCTCCACCCTTCTTTGTGGATATATCACTGCTACAATTAGTGGCTTGCAGATGCAACCTCCAGCCGGTTATCCTCAGTACTGATGGAAGATGGGACATCCTGGAGTGAACCGACAGCTGAAACCGTTTAATCAATAAGCCCCAACTTCAGTAATCACCGGAGAGAGTAGGACATCCAGAGGGTTTCAGTCAATATTCTCCTCTGGACTCATGGAATCTCATTGGACTTTCTGTTCCTTCACTGTTGCCTATCACTTCTTAACACTCCCTATCATTCTCAACAAATGAAGCATTGAAAAGGTTTTTGGATGTGGTGTAAAGCTACAAGGGTTTATTCTTCCCACCCCTAATCTCATTTTACCTCATGGAGTTATAGACCAAAGATATTGTTAGGGTCATTGAGTGTGGAAACAGGCCCTTGACTTGCCCCATCTACACTAGTCCCACCTACTTGTGTTTTTGGTCCATATCCTCCTAAATCTATCCTATCAATGTACCTGTCTAAATGTTTCTTAAACTTTGCGATAGTACCATTCTCAACTGCCTCCTCCGGCAGTTGTAAAAACATGTAAAACCGTTACGTCTCAAGTTCCTATTAAACCTTTTGCCCCTTACTTTAAACCTATGGTTTTGGTGTAGTTAAGGCACAGAAAAGGACCACAGAGCCCACTGAGTTTATGCTGGCTCTTAGAAACCCTGCCGGTACCGTTCCCTCCGTTCTTACACCTTGACAGGGGAAATTATCCTCAATTGACTGCGCGGTTCCCGTGCACAAAACTCATGCGTCTAAAGATTTGGGCACATAATCATTTTGAGTCTTTTGAAAGGGATTCACAAAGCCAATTAAGAGTCATTTTCATGGCCAAGACACAAGAACAGGGGAAAGGTGCTGATGCGGTTTCAAAGAACCAAATGAATTCAGTGGGCTCTGAGGTCTCTTTCTGTGCAATAAACATATTATGAGTCTTCAATGCCACAGGAAATCCCAGCACAGTTCGAGGCTTTTTACTGTGATGTTGAACCAAGACCAATTCCCATGATCCCAAATTCCTCACGCTACCCCTCATCCCAGTCCACCTGCCCTCTGTGGCAATGAAGAGTTGGAAAATTGTCCCTGGTCAGCTGGCCAGCTCTGATTGAGGAATAAATATTGTCCAGAACACCTGAGAAAACTCCCTTGGCCATTTTCGGAAAGGTGCCATGGAATCTCTTCCCATTCACATGACAAGTGACAGACTCGGGTTATTAACTCTTCCACAAGGTGGCCCTTCCCATGGTGCAGTGCCCCCTCAGGGCTGGAGTGGAAATCAGCCAGGAGTACATGATCAAAGAAAGGAAGGGTTTTTGGTGCAGTTTACATGAATTTATCTCTGAAAAAGCAGTAGCCTTCAGGGTCAGGCATCAAGGGATTAACCTTTTTAGGCCAGGGAGGACATGATGGACTGAATGGGCTCCTCTTTTCCATAATTCTTTTACGATACTTGCACCAATGTAGCATCTTCCATAATACTAGTCACCCCAAAGTAAGTTACAGACAATTACACATCCTTTCTTGAAGAGCAATTATTGAAATCGCATAAATCAGGCTTACATGAAAAATTATCTGGACTCCGATCCTCTTGACAGTGAGAAGCTCAGAGGTGCTTTCACATTGAAGAGTTGTGCTGTAGTGTTTGTGCCTACTGTCCGACTTATTATACCTGCACTCACTATCAGGGGACAATTAGTTGCCGCTTTTATTCATTCGATTACCGGGGAAGAGTGCTCAATTTGCAGGAGTGCAGTGGTTTCAATGACCTTCACAGCAAAGTAATTATTAGGCCAGACAGCCAGTTCCAAATCTGCCATTTGTAATATTAACAAGGCATAAGGTAACACGACGAGTTCTCCGGAAAAAAGCCAGCATTACCTCCTTATTTTCATATTTTATATTTCATATTTCAGATACAGCGTGGAAACAGGCCTTTTCGGCCCACCAAGTCCGCGCCGCCCAGTGATCCCTGCACACTAACACTTTCCTACACACACTAGGGACAATTTTTACATTTACCCGATCAATTAACCTACAAACCTGTACGTCTTTGGAGTATGGGAGGAAACCGAAGATCTCGGAGAAAACCCACGCAGGTCACGGGGAGAACGTACAAACTCCTTACAGTACAACACCCGTAGTCAGGATCGAACCCGAGTCTCCGGCGCTGCATTCGCTGTAAAGCAGCAACTCTACCGCTGCGCTACCGTGCTTCTTCTGCTAATACCATCAATTAATTAAGTTTATTGGCTCTTTTATTGACTGACATCACAGTGACTGCTCTGACATTGTTCAACAAAAGATACGCAGCTTAGTCACATAAGCAAACGTTAAACCCATTTTCCCTTCCGACCAAGGAAAATCAATCTATTGTATATATTATATAAAATAACAGATGGCAATGAGCACATAACAAGACAGCGACACAAATCCTGAGGTATCCTGTCATGATTTACACTGTCATTGCAGTCTGTTCTGGCCTTGTAATTCAATTGCAGTCATCCATTATTGCATATCCCCCACTAATGCTCCAGCATAATAACAAAACCATGAGAGATGTGAAGTCATTTTAAGAGCAAATGCCTAAATTACTGGTTGTGGTAATTACTACATTGATTGAAATTTAATCAGAAGCTTTGTGGCATATATTAATAAAATGGGATAATTTAAAAAGTGCACTCATGAAACCCTGACAGAGTATTTAAAGGGGAGAGCTATCCTTTAATAACTTGTGAGTGACTGTGAAGAGGGAGGAGGAAAGGCTTAACATCTAACGGGCTTAAGTACATTCCACAAATCTTTCATGAGAAGTAATGTGAACAAAGACGTATTGTACAACATAAATAATGGGGAATTAATTTTTCAGATAACTGCTTGGAAATATCAGGCTCATCCATCTGTTTCTTGTCCTAGTGGGTGCTTGCAGCTTCATTCCTCTGCTTTCTTAGCAGATGATGCAAGATAAAATAATACTTTTCTCCATTCCTTATCATAACTTACACCTGTAATAATCATCAAAATCGAGAGGCCATTAAATGGGCATTATGTTGTCAACTCAAGATTAAGTTTGTCAAAGGCAACTATACAACCTCCGCTCGGGAAGTGTTACCAAGGCCTTAGACTGACCGCATCCTTACATTTTGGAGCTGGCCTAGTGCTTTATCAACAGGTTGCTCTTCAAAGGCTCCAATCTGCTCCAACCTCTTCACGTCCGATTCTGGGCAGATGCTTTTACATGGATGTCGTGACACCTTCATTTCTCATCTCTGCTTGTACGTCTTCAGCAAAACCAGCCAGAGTTTAGGTAAGGAACAGATTGAAACTTCCTGCAGTCATTAGCATATCCACTCTATTTAAGAGTTTGTTGATTTATAGCTGTGGCTTCACCACAATCTGTGGAGTCAGTTTCAATAGACAATAGACAATAGGTGCAGGAGGAGGCCATTCGGCCCTTCGAGCCAGCACCGCCATTCAATGTGATCATGGCTGATCATTCTCAATCAGTACCCCGTTCCTGCCTTCTCCCCATACCCCCTGACTCCGTTATCCTTAAGAGCTCTATCTAGCTCTCTCTTGAAGGCATTCAGAGAATTAGCTTCCACTGCCTTCTGAGGCAGTGAATTTCACAGATTTACAACTCTCTGACTGAAAAAGTTTTTCCTCATCTCCGTTCTAAATGGCCTACCCCTTATTCTTAAACTGTGGCCCCTGGTTCTGGACTCCCCCAACATTGGGAACATGTTTCCTGCCTCTAACGTGTCCAACCCCTTAATAATCTTATATGTTTCAATAAGATCCCCTCTCATCCTTCTAAATTCCAGTGTATACAAGCCTAGCCGCTCCAGTCTTTCAACATATGACAGTCCCGCCATTTCCTCTGACAATTATCAGTTATCATTGTAGTGTATGTTTACAACACCCATTTGCCTACAAGACTCGTGCAGCCTGGTCCAAGAAGGGGTTGAACATGGAAGGCAAGGCAGTCTATCAGTCTTGCAAAACTACAGGGGCCAAAGTCCTCTCAGGTTCCAAAATAGGCTTAAACCGAAGATAGACTCAAAAAGCTGGAGTTACTCAGCGGGTCAGACAGCATCTCCGGAGAAAGGAATAGGTGCCATTTGGGGTCGAGACCCTCCTTCAAACATCACCTATTCCTTTTGCTGACTGTCCCGCTGAGTTACTCCAGCTATTTGTGTCTATCTTCGGTTTAAACCAACATCTGCAGTTCCTCCCTCCCTACACATTCAAAGCATGCTTTTTCTTTCTCATTGTTCATTGATTCATAGAGTCATACAGAGCACCATTGAGCAGCATTGAGTCATAAAGCATGGAAACAGGCGAGTCCATGCCGGCCCATCGACAACCCATTTACACTGATCCCATTTTATTCTCACCACTTTGCCAACAACTCCCCCCAGATTCTATCACTCACCTACACACGAGGGGCAATTTACAATAGCCAATTGTCCACTGACCCGTGTGTCTTTAGAATGCAGCAGAAAACCGGAACAGCAAGAAGGAAACCCACGTGTTATCTGGCAGAAGGTGCAATCTCCACACGGACAGCACTAGAGGTCAGAATCGAGCATGGGTCTCTGACGCTGTGAGGCAGTGGCACGACTAGCTATGCCACTGTGCTGCATTTAAGATCCATTCACTTCCAACTGGATTTCAGGGTGGCCCCTCTTTGTTCACCTTGTTTGCTTCCAGATATTAAGCATCCTCATTAAGGTGATTTCTGTGCCACTGAACCTCTTACCGGGTACCATTTGCAATGAAAACTGTCCAAAGGGTGTCAATGCCCAGATGATGATCTGTGCATCCTGATGACTGTATTGTCAGGAGATTAGCTCAGCCAACAAATTAAAATGATTTAACCAAGTACCAACTTTCACATTGCTCTTTTCAAAGTCTGCTTCAGGCCCATACCGTGATCTATTAGAATGATTTCAAACTTAATTTGATGCAACATGTCACTGCAGCTTGTTATGAGCTTTATTGAGCACCAATTACATTTGTAATTGGACAACAATTATAATTATATTGATAATTTATAAAATAGATCAGGCGATCAAGTGTGGATGGAATGACGTTTTAAGCACTCCTGTAAAATATTGTCCTATGTGCATTACATTTAAATTAATCATCATTCTCCCCTCTTCATAATAGTTATGGGGCCTAAAATTCAATCACCTGTTTGGCGCAATCTTGTTTTAGTTTAGTTTAGTTTATACAGCGCAGAACAGGCCCTTCGGCACACCAGGTCCGCACCGACCAGCGATCCTTGCACACTAACACTATCTTACACACACACTAGGGACAATTTACACTTAGACACCAAGTCAATTAACCTACAAACCTGTACGTCTTTGGCATGTGGGAGGAAACGGAAGATCATGGGAGAAAACCCATGTGTTCTCGGGGAGAACGTACAAACTCCGTACAGACAGCACCCGTAGTCGGGATCGAACTCGGGTCTCAGGCGCTGCAAGGCAGCAACTCTACCACCGTGCCACCAATGCCGCCCACTTTTCTTAAAGTGCAATGGATACAAACTGTTTGTTGGTTGCAAGACAATGTTCACACAACTACATTCACAACATGGACTGCATTAAGGGCTGGGACCACAGTATTTTTCTTGGTGGTGTGTTTTGTTTGGGCAGCAAGATAGTTCAAACTCAGCACAGATGTGCTTGCACAATGTGCACAGACACTTTTGTGGCAAGAACTGCTCAGAACTCACAGCAGAACCCCACCAGATACAGACAGACAAGCAAAAACTGGCAAGTGGTGACGTTTGCATGCTGATATCATATTTCCATATGAACTGCTCAGTCTTCACAGCAAAACCCCACCAGATACAGACAGACAAGCAAAAACTGGCAAGTGGTGACGTTTGCATGCTGTTATCATATTTCCATATGAAAGAGGAGGTCTTTAGGACCATCCACTTTATGACAGCTAGCAGAGTGATACTTTTCTATGCACCTTTAGTCTTTTCTCTTTAGTCAGAGGGTGGTGAATCTGTGGAATTCATTGCCACAGAATGCTGTGCAGGCCAAGTCAATGGATATTTTTAAGCCAGAGATAGATAGATTCTTGATTAGTCCGGATGTCAGGGGTTAAGCGGAGAAGGCAGAAGAATGGGATTAAGAGGGAAAGATAGATCAGCCATGATTGAATGGCAGACTTGATGGGCCGAATGGCCTAATTCTATCATTTATGAACTTATGACCACCTTCATACCCTGACAATCTTTCTCTCCACATTTTCAACAATTCTGCCATATAGCATGGAAACAGGCCCTTTGGTCCACTGAGTCCGCGCCAATCATCAAGCCCTGTACACTAGTTCCATCCTACACACTAAGGGCAATTTATAGAAGCCAATTAACCTGCAAACCTGCATGTCTTTGGAATGTGGGAGGAAATCGGAGCACCTGGAGAAACCCACACAGTTACAGGGAGAACATACAAACTCCATACATTATAGCATCTGTAGTCAGGATTAAACCTGGATCTCTGATGCTGGAAGGCAGCAACTCTACCACAGCGCCACTGTGCAGCCCCTAGTACTGGGGAGATACCATCAACACTGCTGAATCCTCCAACGCTACTAACAGGATGGATAAACCAATGTCAGTGTCTTTGCTTAAACCAATCTGCTGAGCGTAACGCGTCAACTCCAGCCCACATGCCCACGCCAGGCTACTCAAGCATGCTCCATTCCAAGCACCATGCTGACGAGAGATCGAGGTGGATTGACAAAATGATTGGAGGGTTTTCTCAAAGCTTGTTGGAAAGGTATAATATCCCAACTGACTCATGAGATTCCCTGGCTTACAATCACTCACATCGGTGCATTAAAATAAACTTTTAAAAATCAGCCATTTCAAGTTGCAACCCATCAGCTTTCTCTGTAACATTGGCCATTTAAAGACAATATATGGCAATATGACTTTGCAAAAGGCCACATTGGAGGATTCGCTGGTTTACCATCTGGGAGTGACAGGGACATGAGATGACTGTCATTCTCACACAAAGGATTGTGCTAAACCTAAGACATTTAGGTGATTTTCATCTGATTCCTGCGACAGAACACATGATGTTGTTGTTTTTGTGAAATTGGGTTCTGACAGGTTCAGTTAACTTTCTCCCCTAAACATGTACACGCCAGCAATTAGCTGCCTGCACTCCTCCAGCCAGACAATGAAAGGATCGGAATTCCTCAATTAATCACAACAAAGTTGTGAAAACAGCTGCTCTTCCACGTATTTCACATAGGCCTCGTGGAAAAGGTCTTTGTGCCACAAATAGGATGGTTGTCATTTTTTTTTGAAAGACACAAAGTTCTGGAGTAACTCAGTGGGCCAGTCAGCATTATTAGAGAACATGGATAGGGGATGTTTCGGGTCAGGACCCTTCTTCAGAGTCTGCCTTTCGTCACCTATCCATATTCTCCAGGGATGCTGCCTGATACACTGAGTTACCCCAGCACATTGTGCCTTTTTTTTTTGTAAACCAGCATCTGCAGTTCCTTTTTTCCCTGTTTTTCTTTTTCTTTTAGCTAGGCTCCAAAATCAACCCAAAATGACCAAAGGTTGCTTCTGTTCGGATTTTCAAAATGTAAATCTCAACTATTATATTTTTAACCTTGTATTTTACCCGATTAGAATCGAGCTTAATGGTGATCAAAATATGCAGAGAACATATTCCAGTTTTAATCCCCTTTTAGTTTATTTAGCTGGTCCCTGGTAGGTTATGTCTCACCATTTGATCACCCCAGTATTGTTCCACAATTCCAGGTTTCTAAAATTGGAATTAAAGTAATTCTATTTTAGATCTCAATGATGTAACTTTAAAAAATTTAATATGCGCCATTAAAAAGTCATGCCTCATTTATTATCGATACTGTGAAATACTGCACATTAAATGATAAGTACATATGAAACTATCCCTGCCTGAGAATGGAACAATATTTAGATTTGTTCTTCTCATCTGTGAACACAAATCTAGAATTATGGCCCACTTGTCGTAGCAAATTTAAATGTGTTTTTGTTATACAATGCAGTTTCATCAAAAATCCTCTGAGCAACATGTTATGAAGTAATTAAAAAATCTTTGGTGCTGTTGTTCAAAGTGCAAGTCATTATTCAAGAACGCACAGTAATAGTTCAATTTTAAATAAGTACAAAGGTACATTGAGAACATCTTGCAGCACTATTCCTAATGTCACACAGACCAAAAGATTAATTTCCTCCATAGTTGGATTTCACACAATGATTAATGAACCTCTCAGACCTATAATAGTATTCTCACATACCGTTAAATGAACTTTATACACTTTCAGCAGTATCACATACACATGACACAAAGCCATAAATGAACTTTGTACAGCTGCAATAGTAGCTCCCACATCTATAACAGGATCTCCCTCAACAGGTAAATATAGCTCCCTTACACAAAAAAAAAGTCTGCTGGCAGTCTTCGATAACCTTGGGACCAGGAAATTGGTAGGTACCAATTTTATGGAATGTGGTCAAGAGACCAGGAGGTGGGTCTTGAGTAGAAAGATGAGTTCAAAGAGGGTATTGAGGGGTCATAGAACATTTAGGGTATGATCAGATCTGAACCAGGGATAAGCTCAGGAGGACATTTGCCTTGATTATTAAGGAAAGAAACAAAGCAGCTGGGAATGTGCCGAAGCCCCTAATGCAAAATATACCATTAATCCATTCAATTAAATTATTATTCCCTGTGTCCTAACTCCATCCACCTGCCTTGGTTCAAAATCTCCAAGTAGACACAAATAAAATAACACCTGCAACAGGCCCAAAGGTGACCCATGCTGTCTGCTCCATCATTCATTAAGAAAATTAACCACAACTCTACATATTAACTCTTTCCCCATATCCCCTCTATTCCCTTAGTGACTAAATAAAACCTTAAAGGTAGTCATTGACTGAACGTCCATGCAACATGGTATGACAGAATGCTAAAGATTCACTCACTGTCACTGAATCACTGACCTCTTGTCTCCCCGGGGGTAAATATCTTCCCACTGTCTACCCTCAGGTCCCATAAGAACTTAAGGTTTCAAAGAGGTCACGTCGTATTCTTAAGTCTGAAGAAGGGTCTCGACCCGAAACACCACCCATCCCTTCTCTTCCGAGATGCTGCCTGACCCGCTGAGTTACTCCAGCTTTTTGTGTCTACCTTCATATTCTTATAATCGGTACAGAAAAAGTTGCCAGAATGCACCTTCAATAGACATATGTGTCACAAAGCTGGAAAACAACACAATGACATTTGTACTTCTCAGTGGTGCCGGTAGATATCCCATTGCAACAAAAAAGCATTGCCTTTAACTACTGGGGAATGTCAACTTGATCTACTCACGCCCTCTACATTGAATCCCCTCCACCCAGAACGTGAACATTCATTCCCATATGCCAAACAAAGCTAATGCAGCCTCCCCTCGATAAGGAATACAGTGTAAACTATTTCAGCAGTAATCTCAAAGTGCTGCGCAATATTGTTATTTCTTGCCATTTTATCTTGCAATAAAAACTGCCACACCATTTGCTTTGCTTAGTGTATGAATGGTTACATTTTATAACTCACAGTGCTATACCTACATCAAAGCTTATAGCACAGTGCTGGAGTAATTCAGCGGGTCAAGCAGCATCTCTGGAGAGAAAAAAAAAGTATAGGTGACGTTTGGGGTCAGGACCCAAAGAAGGTCCCAACACAGAAACATCACCCGTCCTTTTTCTCCAGAGATGTCGCCTGGCCCACTGAGTTACTCCAGCACTTTGTGTCCATCTTGGCATGAATCAGCATTTGCAATTCTTTGTTTCTCCATCAAAGCTTATACTCTGCTCCTTTACCCTTGCTAGTTTACCCAATGTTCTATTGCCTTTCCATCTTGATCAGCCTGTGCTGAATTAAAAAATTCTTCCAGTCCCTGGGTTTATGATGGCGTGTAGCAATAAATAAGCCTTTAATCTGATCGAATCTCCTGTTAACCACAGGCACTTCTCCCTTGCGGTCTCCATTGCAAATTATAAACTATTTATTTAAATGTCTGCCATTACTTACCTGCCATTGTATCTTTTAATCTATTTTCCCAATCTACTTTTGCCAATGTGCTGTGAGAATTTCAAGTATTCATCACTTCTGATGCAGGCAGCGAGGCAGTTTTGTGTTGCCTGTTTGTTTGCAAGACTGCTGAACCCAGCCGCTGGTAATCATCCTGTTCATTAGCAGTGCTTTCCAATTCCGTGTGAGGCTAACACCACTTAAGGCTAGTCATTTCTAATTAAAACTGACCTTTACCTCTTAAAGGGAAGGTGTATCGTGGTTGCAACAGTCATGGGCAGCGGTTTCTGGAGCTCACGTCGAGCAGGAGTTGCGGGAGAGTAGCTCAGAGAGGCATTGGTAGGTTAGACAGTCGGAACCATTTTCCCAGAGTGGAAATGTCAACGTCCAGAAGGCATAGCTTTAACGTGAGATGGGCAAAGTTTAAAGGAGGTTTGCGGGGGCAAGTTTTTTTTCGCACAGAGAGTGATGGTGCCTAGACTGTGTAGCGAAGGGCTGAAACGATAGGGGCATTTAAGAGACTATTAGACAGGCACAAAATGTTGGAGTAACTCAGCGGGACAGGCAGCATCTCTGGAGAGAAGGAATGGGTGATGTTTCGGGTTGAGACCCTTCTTCAGACGGAGAGTCAGGGGAGAGGGAGACATGGAAATATGGAAGGGCAAGGTGTGAAAACAAGAGATTAAAGGGGACGGTGATCAAGGAAAATGTAGAATGGAACATTGTTAGCTGAGGGGAAGGTGACAATGAGACATACAATCAGTAAAATGTAATCAGGAAGACAGTGAAGGGTTGGGAGAGGGAAGGAGAGAGAAGGAAGGCAAGGGTTACTTGAAGTTAGAGAAGTCAATATTCATTCCACTTGGATGTTAGCAGCTGTTCCTCCAATTTGTGTGTTGGGCCTCACTCTGACATACAGAGGGATATGTATCTCGTGCAGGCAAGAGGAGGTTAGTTTAACTGTGCATCATGTTCATCATGGACATTGTGGGCCGAAGGGCATGTTCCTGAGCTGTAATGTTCCATGTGGCTTGAAGCTCAGAGCCTTCCACTCCCACTGCCACAGGAATGCTCAGGAGCACTCAGACAAAGGCCTGTATACTCGAGGATGATTGGATGTGACTTCTGTACAATATGACAGGTTTATTTATAAATTGAGTTAGAATTGTTGCTTCGCATTATATTTTACTTCAGCCGTCGGGCCAACAGTTGTTGAGCTGATCAGCAGCAGAGGCAAGATGTTGGTGACAGGGAATTTATTGTTTTGCTTCACTGTTGGCAGATGTATTGAAGGCAACCTTGGCAGAAAGGGTAGAAACAAGGAACTGCAGATGCTGGTTTACAAAGAAAAAGGACACTAAGTGCTGGAGTAACTCAGATCACAATAACGCAGCATCTGTGGAGAACATGGATAGATCCAGTTATGCATGCTCAATCTGTGTTCTCTAGGAATGCTACTGACCCGCTGAGTTCCTCCAGCACTTTGTGTCCTTTTTCCCGGCCGAAAGGGATAGTCCAGGTTCTCTCCTCCCTACTTCCTCTCTACTTTGTTCCCACCCTGATGTTCTTGCTCTGCATCTGTCCATGGCTTGGCCTGTGGTTAGGGCTGAACCTTTGTGAAAACAGCGTTTTTTCAATCTCTGTGAAGAATGACACTAATAAGTGGAATGGCAGGGCTGCTGCAGAGCGTTTACCAGATGGATGTCCAATGGTCTACTCAATGGTTTGGTTGAGTTATTTAGTTGAGAGATACAGCACAGAAACAGACCCTTCAGCCCACTGAGTCTGCGCCGACCAGCGATCACCGCAAGCCAGCGCTATCCTACACACTGGCAACAATTCTACCGAAGACAATTAACCTACAAACCTGTCTTTCTATGAAATGTGAGATGAAACTGGAACTCTGGGAGAAAACCCACTTGGTCACTGGGGGAACGTCCAAACTCCGTACAGACAGCACCCGTAGTCAGGGTCGAACCCAGGTCTCAATAGTCAATAGTCAATTTATTTGTCACATACACATAAATGTGCAGTGAAATGAAAAATTACCTGCAGTTCAACAATGACCAATAAGAATAATCAATAAAAATACAATAACACATACAATCATAACCAACACCAAACAAAAAGAAACATCCATCACAGTGAGTCTCCTCCAGTCACCTCCTCACTGTGATGGAAGGCCAGAATGTATTTTTCTCTTCCCCTGCCGTCTTCTCCCGCGGTCAGGCTGTTGGAGTTGCCACGTCGTGACTCTGGCGCTGTAAGGCAGCAACCCTACTGCTGCGTCACGTGCCGCCCCTATCGAGGCTCTTGTTGTGTGATTAGAGGCTGTGCACCACAGCCATGCCTTGCCACGTGAGTAGTAGCCGCACATTGGTTTGTTGGAATTCAAGTGCAACTCACTCTGTGGCTGCCGTAAAATGAAGGCACTGCGTCATTAGCCAAGGGACTGGCTGCAGAGCCCACGGCCTCATTGTTTATGGCACATACCAGCTGGAAGCTGAGGGAGTGGAAGCCATTTCACAGTAACAGTGGCCGCAAGGATAACCACGGCTGACGTCAGTCTGCTTCATGGGGAAACCTGCTAACTTTGCAAAACCAGGTGCTGGCTCTGCCTGCTGCTTGCTGGCAAGAGATAACAAAATAAAGTCATCTCTTGTCTTATGGATGCAAACGCCAAGGTTGCAATTCCCAAGTTCGCTCCAGTTCTAGCCTGAAAGGATGCCAGTGAACATTAGCTCACAGAGGCATAATTGCACAGCACAGAAACAGACCTCTTGGCGCACCTTGTCTATGCTGACCATCAAAGACCTGTCCACATTAATCCCGTTTACCAGCACTTGGCCCTAGCCTTCTATGCCTGTGGTGAAGCTGCCATCTACTGATAACGTGATACTTATCCTGCTGTATGTAGGATTATGACTGGAGGAGGTGGACGATTCCACAGAGCATGTCTGTGTTGAAGCACAATCATCTCAATCTTTGCCCTTGACTGCTGTCCAAGTAAAATTTCTCCCTGGCCACACTGGTGTATTGGCTTGCACCTGAGAGCCCACCTCTCTCTCAAGCTGCTAAAAATGGTTCATAATCCCTCTGTTCATTCCTCCAGCTACCAACTACTTTGGGGGAAAGAGAACGTCCCTCAGTCGCTGGGATACCTCTCTTTATACATTTTAGCAACTTCAAAGAAAGCAGAAAACTCATGTAGAATCAAAGCAAATGCTGGTTGAAATCAAACAGGAAGGAAGCAAAGGGCAGTCCATTTAAACAACACCCTTGCTTCCCTTTCAGGACTTGGCCACTTGCCCACCCGTGAGAGGATCAGAGATGACATTCCTGGACTATTAGGCTGCAGAACGTTACGCTGGTGCTAAATTAACTGTGCTCCAACGTTCCCTTCCTTGCATACTGTGATCGTAATCTGTGCATGCACAAACACCCTCATTAATGCAACAGTCGTTGGGATTCATGCTAATAATGCAGCGTTCATAAAACATTTTCTGGAGTTGAATGTCGTAAGTTTTCCCTTTGAATAGAGAGAATGGCTGCAAAATTCAGCTTCAAAGATTTATTGGGAAGCTGGCCCTCTCCCCTTTTTAGTTTAGTTCAGTTTAGTTTAGAGATATAGCGTGGAAACAGGTGCTTCGGTCCACCACGTCCGTGCCAACCAGTGATCACCCGTACACTAACACTTTCCTAATCACTAGGGGCAATTTACAGAAGCCAATTAGCCTACAGCCCCGCAATCTTTGGAGTGTGGGAGGGCACCGGAGAACCCGGAGAAAACCCATGCGGTCACAGGGAGAACGTGCAAACTCAATAGACAATAGACAATAGGTGCAGGAGGAGGCCATTCGGCCCTTCGAACCAGCACCGCCATTCAATGTGATCATGGCTGATCATTCTCAATCAGTACCCCGTTCCTGCCTTCTCCCCATACCCACTGACTCCGCTATCCTTAAGAGTTCTATCTAGCTCCCTCTTGAATGCATTCAGAGAATTGGCCTCCACTGCCTTCTGAGGCAGAGAATTCCACAGATTCACAACTCTCTGACTGAAAAAGTTTTTCCTCATCTCAGTTCTAAATGGCCTACCCATTATTCTTAAACTGTGGCCCCTTGTTCTGGACTTCCCCAACATTGGGAACATGTTTCCTGCCTCTAACGTGTCCAATCCCTTAATAATCTTATACGTTTCGATAAGATCTCCTCTCATCCTTCTAAATTCCAGTGTATACAAGCCTAGTCACTCCAGTCTTTCAACATATGATAGTACCGCCATTCCGGGAATTAACCTAGTAAACCTACGCTACACGCCCTCAATAGCAAGAATATCCTTCCTCAAATTTGGAGACCATAACTGCACACAGTACTCCAGGTGCGGTCTCACTAGGGCCCCGTACAACTGCAGAAGGACCTCTTTGCTCCTATACTCAACTCCTCTTGTTATGAAGGCCAACATTCCATTGGCTTTCTTCACTGCCTGCTGTACCTGCATGCTTCCATACAGACAGCACCCGCAGTCAGAATCAAACTCTGGTCTTTGGCACGGTAAGGCAGAAACTCTACCACTGCGCCACTGTGCCACCACTAAGTGTTATATTTAGTATTTTACCTATTATTTTTACCTATTATTTTTAGAAGGCAAATCTTCTAGGCTATTTAGTTCCCGTCATTTACTCTCTGCTACACTGCCCTTATTAGTTACTCTCTTAAACTCACCATTTCATCCATTTTGTCACTTGATCATCAACTTTGATCCAAACACACCACATTTCGATTTAGTGGCTTTAACAATTTTTAAAGTTATTTTCCTGTTGCTACTCCCAAGCTCTCTGTAACATCTCATTAAACCACCTGAAACGTTGCCAGCTCACAACTAGCAGAAATTCTGGGCCAGTTTTTTTCCAAGATGTGCCTCTCAGATCTAAAAGCAACCAGGAATTTGCATAAGCAGGCGAACATTTGCTTTCTTTTATAATCTGTCAGAATGATCAGAAATGAGGCAGAATTGGAACTCCATTCTCAGGATGCTCAATCTAGGATTCTAGTAGTTTCAATCAGTGATTAACTTCTGTGTGCTTTGTGTATGGTGGCTTTTTTTGAGCTGATTTTACTTACAGACTGATGAATTTGGGAGGATTGAGGGTTTCTAGGGTTGAATATGACACACAGTAGCCAGTCTGAAGAAGGGTTCCGAACTGGAATATCGTCTGTCCATTTCCTTCTACACATGCTACCTGAACCGATGATTTTTGCACACAGTAGACAAGATTGATCCATGTCTACAGATGCTGGTTGCGTAATCAACTAATTCCTGCTCTCAGCTGTGGTAAATTCATTTTAGCTAATTATCCCCAATTCGTCAGTGACCTCTGTCGAAACTGAACAATCTAAAAGAAAAACAACATTTTGAAAGATGTTAAATATGATCAAAATGATTTCCAATTAGATTTCCAAAACACCGAGCTAGTTCTTCCTTGCAGGGGAGACCATTATGAAGAGACATAAATTCATAAATTCATAAGTGATAGGAGTAGAATTAGGCCATTCGGCCCATCATTATAAGGCAATCTTTTACGTGGCTGCTACAGAAATCAATGGTTCAATGGTACTTTATTGTCATGTGTACCTAAGTATAGTGAAATGCCTTTTTGCATTAAACCCTGGTCGCGATTGTTGCATACACAAATATGAATTAAGAGCATGAGCAGTCCACTATTTAATAGGATAATGACTAATCTAACTGCACCCTATTCTCATCTATCCCTGCCAACATTTTGCTCCCTGCTTGTCAAGAACGTATTTACCTCTGCCTTAAAAATATCCAAAGATTCTGTTTCCACTGAGGGGATCCACAGCTCTCTAAAGAAAAGGAACTGCCCAATCTTTGTCGTAAGTGAATGATCCCTTTGTTCTAAACAATCAGCATCTGGTTCTCCCATAACAAAATGCTTCCTCTCCACATCCGGCTTGTCTAGATCCTTGGGATCTTATATGTTGGACAAAAATTAATCGAACACTCTAGATTAACACTAAATGCAGGATTGTTGAAGAAGTCAGCTAATAGCACCATTACGATTCGACTCTTGTACTGAATGCAAATTACCTGCTGCGTTTCTTAAAGTGCAATTTTAATTATACTTCAAAAGTACGCTGATGGGATCTGAGTTATGAAAGGAGGTTTACAATTGCAAGTTCTCTTGATCAGGAAAGATTGTTAAGAATGAACTAAGACAAACGTCATAAGGCAAACTTCCACATCAGTGTCATGGAAATGTTGGAAGTAATTGTTAGGGAAATGCTAAATATGACTCTACTCAGTTTATTCTGCTCTGACGGATGGAGATGAATTAAGTTCCATTACATTGTGCCTACATAAGAATAAATTGTTTTTGCTGTGGAACAAGATTGCTTATTTATATCATCTGCAAGAATAATTTAAGGGGTTTGTTCTGATGGATTGGTTTAATTAACTCCTTTGTGAGCTGTTTCTAAAGTGGGTCGAGTCTGAACCAAACTAATCATGACCTTGCTGGATTATTTGATCTTCAGCCCCACTGAAGATGTGTGTCAGAAGGAACTGGATTAAACCGAAGATAGAAAGTCCCATTCACACAAAGGGTGGTGGGTGTATGGAACAAGCTGCCAGAGGAGGTAGTTGAGGCAGGGACTATCCCAACATTTAGGAAACAGTTAGACAGGTGCATGGATAGGACAGGTTTGGAGGGATCTGGACCAAATATGGGCAGGTGGGACTAGTGTAGCTGGGACATGTTGGCCTGTGTGGGCAATTTGGGCTGAAGGCCCTGTTTCCACACTGTATCACTCTATAACTCCCATATTATCTCCATCGGCTGGGCTGACTCTTCCATCATCGCTTTGCCTGACTCGCTGGAGAATGGTCCTCTTCTATGAAGATAGCTCTCATGGTCCCACCATAGCTGCTCTGACAATGTCTGCTCTGGCACCTGTCAACCAGCCTAACTGGATCTCTGGTATAAGAAAATAACTGCAGATGCTGGTACAAATCGATTTATTCACAAAATGCTGGAGTAACTCAGCAGGTCAGGCAGCATCTCAGGAGAGAAGGAATGGGTAACGTTTCGGGTCGAGACCCTTCTTCAGACTGATGTCAGGGGGGCGGGAGAAAGGAAGGATATAGGTGGAGACAGGAAGATAGAGGGAGATCTGGGAAGGAGGAGGGGAAGGGAGGGACAGAGGAACTATCTAAAGTTGGAGAAGTCAATGTTCATACCACTGGGCTGCAAACTGCCCAGGCGAAATATGAGGTGCTGTTCAATTTCCGGTGGGCCTCACTATGGCACTGGAGGAGGCCCATGACAGAAAGGTCAGACTGGGAATGGGAGGGGAAGTTGAGGTGCTCGGCCACCGGGAGATCAGTTTGGTTAATGCGGTCCGAGCGCAGGTGTTCAGCGAAGCGATCGTCGAGCCTGCGCTTGGTTTCGCCGATGTAAATAAGTTGTTATTTACATCGGCGAAACCAAGTGCAGGCTTGGCGATCGTTTCGCTGAACACCTGCATGAAAAAGGCTCAATGTGTAGGAAGGACCTGCAGGTGCTGTAGACAGACACAAAATGTTAGAGTAACTTAGCGGGTCTAACTGGATTCCAGTCTGAAGAAGGGTTTCGACCTGAAACGTCATCTATTCCTTTTCTCCAGAGATGCTGCCTGACACGCTGAGTTACTCCAGCATTTTGTGTCTATCTTTGAAAAGGCTCCAGACTGCTGCAGGTCATTTTCTGAAGCCAACTGCAGTATCCTTCACTGAAAATCACCAGCCTTCCACCAGCTGCTGAAGTAATATTGCCCAGAAACAAAAACAGGGGTGGCATAGTGGGTATTGCAGCATTTTCTCTCTTTCTTTTATACATATACATCAGCTGATAAGATTCACAGAAACTCTTGGTTGAACCATTGATCTCCAGTCCAATATCTGCATTGTATATCAATATTTCTTTTAACGTAGGAGAACATTTCACCCATCAAATTTCTGCTGACTCACAGAGCAATCTATCCCTCTGCTAATTTTCTCTGTAACCCATTCTCGCTATATTCCCATCAATTCCCCCACAGGTTTCCCTACTCATTTACACCAGCCAATTCACGTACTAACCCTCGTGTATTTGGGATGTGGGAGAAACCTCTGACCCCAGGACGAAGCCCACACGGTCACAGGGAGAACATGCAAACTCTACGCAAGAGAGCACCAGAGATCAGGATCTAACCTAGGTCGCTGACTGACTTTGCTATTTGATGGCACAGCTGAAAGAGATCCTGCCTTAGAGCTCCAGGGACTGGGGTTTGTTTCTGACCTCTGGTGCTGTTTGTGTGGAGTTTGCACATTCTCACTGTGACTACGTGTATGTTCACAAGTTACAGGACCAGAATTAGGCCATTCGGCCCATCAAGTCTTCTTCACCATTCAATCATGGCTGATCTTGGCTACTTCGTGGCTATTTGTTCAATCATGGCTACTTTGGTTTCTTCCAATATCCCAAAGACTTGTGGGTTGGGTTTGGCAGGGTTAAATGGTCTCTGTAATTCACCCCTTGTGTGTAGTTGAATGGTAGACTCAGAGTGGGGATGGACTGGGGGTAGGGGGTTTGTTGAAAATAAAATGGCAAATGCCTAGGATTAGTCAATGGGTGGCTTGATGGTAATATAAACCTGTTAGTGAAGGCCCAGTTTCTGTCCTGAATGACTCTCTGACTCTTTCTACCTGCTCTCCACACTTGGAGGGGTATGGAGCTGTGCACATGCCAATGTCCTCAAATGCGGACATAATGAACACTGCATTGGAAGTTTATTCGACATGAGCAGTACTGTAAAACCACACACTGCTAAGGCAAACCTTACAATCTCAATCTATCACAAAAACCTACACTTTGACACATCTCAACTCTATTTAATCACATGAGGGAAAGTTCCACCCTGTCTCCTCTTGTTCCCTGAGGTAATTAGAGGTACTCCAGACTGACTATGTGACCTCCCACCTACATTATTCATCTCTGATTGCCTGCTTCCATGGGAGGATTGTTCCAAGGTCCCATCAGATCCACAACCATCAAGCTCTTTCAAGCATTTGATCATCACACTCTCCATATTGACCTTAGGATGCATTCACTTCTCAGCTCTATTTAAAAGCAGTAAATGGAAGCTTTATTAACTGGGTTTGTAGGCAATTCATTCTGCACTTCCAGTACTCTGCGATAATAATTGTTAAAAGGTTCTCGGAGACATGTGGTTTTGCCTGAGGGTTGTTAGTTTTGCACTTTGCAAAGTTGGGAATCAGAATAAAACTTCAACCTCCTGGGATGAACAGACATCTGATTCCCTTATTTCCAATGTTGTTCCACAGTCCATACTCTGCATTTCGTCCATACTGACAGGAATGGGCTCATTGTTAAAAATGGCGATTCCTGCTTGTTTCTCTTCCATCCAGGTGAAAGGGCTGTGTGATTCGTGCTCATTACATTAAAAAAAAATCAAGTTTATTATCCACAAAATCCTGATGTCAGGAGCTGAAATTTTGTGAGTCATGTTTTCAGAGACTGTTTCTGCTGGTTTCTTAGTCTGTGAAAATGAACATGCTGTATTTTAAACACAGGAATTTTAAGCATAGGAAACAGAAATAAAGGCGCAAAACAAAAATGTTGATGTATTGAATAAGCTGGTGCTGATTGACCGAACAATTTGACTTGAACAATTAGACTTGCACATTACTGTAAAAACATCAGTCTAGCTTTGGTCTAGTTTAGACATATGCGCTGCTGGGGTGGTGGTGGAGGCAGGTCGTGGTATTTAAGAGGCTTTTGGATAGGCATATGTAAATGCAGAGAATGGAGGGATATGGATCATGTGCAGGCAGCGGAGATTACTTTAACTTGGCATCATTTCAGCTTGGACATTGTGAGCCTAAGGGGCTGTTCCCATGCTATACTGTTGTATATTCTATGTTGAATCCATACCCCCTTATTCTGGATTCATCCACAAGTGGAGAAAAGCTTTTCCACAGCCACACTTTCAAGCTCTTTCACAATATTAAATTATAAAGCTGGCCCTCTACCAGATCTCCACTTGTTCATACTATTTCTAGAGAAGATTACAATCTTTTCATTACTCTGCACCCACTATTCGAGTAACACACGTGTAATTATTTCACGCCTACATTTCAATCTCCTTATCATGATATGGAAACGAGAACACTCCGCGTTGTCTACCCGGGGTAGATCTACATTTCTCAGTTTTTATGTTCTACCCCCTCTGGAAAAAGAGATCTTGTTCTTTGAGGAATAACAGATGATGCTGCCGTTTGTGACACTCGTATCTATCCTCCTGAATTTACGATCTCCTATCTCAGACGATTTCTTATCTTAGCAGGAATAGATGCTCTCCTTATATCTCCCATCAAAATAAATCTCTTCCTCGCACTGATATTTTGAATTTAACTTCAACCTTTCTTCACCTTTAGAAAGGAGAGGAGGAGGCATTTCTTTAGTCAGAGGGTGGCGAATCTGTGGAATTCATTGCCACAGACGGCTATGGAGACCAAGTCAATGGATATGTCAAAAGTGGAAATTGATAAACTCTTGATTAGTAAGGGTGTCAGAGGTTATGGGGAGAAGGCAGAAGAATGGGGCTGAGAGGGAAAGATAGATCAGCCATGATTGAATGGCAGAGTAGACTTGATGGGCCAAATGGCCTAATTCTGCTCCTATAATCTTTGAATTTATGAACCTGCTCTGCCTCTTTTTTTGTGGACACAAGGAACTGCAGATGCCAGTTTACAGAAAGACACAAAGTGATGGAGTAACTCAGTGGTCAGGCAGCATCTCAGGAGAATAGGGATAGGTGGTGTTTTGGGTCAGGGCCCTTCTACAGACTGCTTCTTTCTTTCTCTGTTTTGCTGCAAACTGATACCAACGCTCAACATTGTAGAACGATCAGTGCAGGGGTAACCTTCTACAAGGGATAATCTTGTAACACAGAAGGTCACGGTGAAAGTTAATAAAATTAAGAGGGGTTTTGATAGAACATGGAACAGTACAGCACAGGAATGGGCCCTTCAGCCCACAATGGTTGTGCCAAACATGATGCCAAGTTGAACTGATCTGCTCTGCCTTTACAATGATCCGTATCTCTCTATTCCTTGAACTTTCATGTACCTATGTGAAAACCTCAATCGCCACTATTGTGTGATAGTATCGATAACACAATAGTACAATTATATAGAGCAGACATGGGAAATCTATTCCTGGGGATACAGTAGATCATTGGGTAAGTCATTCCCATATCATCATATTTCCTAACAAAGTAAACGGAGGGGATTTGGGCCACCAAGCCTATGTTGGCTCACAGAAACATCCCATTTACCAGCTACTTATTTCCTTGCAAACTAATAGACAATAGACAATAGGTGCAGGAGGAGGCCATTCGGCCCTTCGAGCCAGCACCGCCATTCAATGTGATCATGGCTGATCATTCTCAATCAGTACCCCGTTCCTGCCTTCTCCCCATACCCCCTGACTCCGCTATCCTCGAGAGCTCTATCTAGCTCTCTCTTGAATGCATTCAGAGAATTGGCCTCCACTTCCTTCTGAGACAGAGAATTCCACAGATTCACAACTCTGACTGATCTCCTCATATTCCCGTCAGTTCTATCACCCACGTACATTAGGGGTGATTCTACATTTCCAACGATTCTACGAATCAGCTCTCCTTTGGAATATGGTAGGAAACCAAAGGAGGGAGGGAAGCAGTCTTAAGGGAGGGAATCTCAGTGAGATTAATCTGCTGCTGCACTCGATGGTGAGTGTGAGATTGGCGGAAAGGTTAGAAAGAAACAGAGCCCATCTAGTGAACCTGCCCGCTAAGCAAGTTTAGGGAAAGGACACAAAGTGCTGGAGTGAATCAAGAGAGTCAGTCAGCATCTCTCAGACTGTAGAAGGGTCCTGATCTGAAAAGATGTATATCCATGTTCTCCGGAAATGCTGCCTGATCATCTGAGTTACAATAGACAATGGACAATAGACAATAGGTGCAGGAGTAGGCCATTCAGCCCTTCGAGCCAGCACCGCCATTCAATGCGATCATGGCTGATCACTCTCAATCAGTACCCCGTTCCTGCCTTCTCCCCATACCCCCTCACTCCGCTATCCTTAAGAGCTCTATCCAGCTCTCTCTTGAAAGCATCCAACGAACTGGCCTCCACTGCCTTCTGAGGCAGGGAATTCCACACCTTCACCACTCTCTGACTGAAAAAGTCAGCACTTTGTGTCCTTTTGTGCATTAACCAGCATCTGCAGTTCCTTGTTTCAGTAAGTTCGGGAGCCTGGTTTTCCACAACTCTTGCAGCCCTTTGTTTGGAACTGTTGGAGTTTCGTAAGCAGAGGTTGTATCCTCCAAAGTGTAATCTTGCTCAATTTATATCAGTTGGGAACCGCTGTTTGAAGCCAGAAGGTATTAAAATTGAAAATCCCACACTGAATGTAAGTCTGTCACAGGAACAGGTTAATTTAGGTAGCTGTTTAACCAGCCCTATAAAAGACCTTGGTTCATCATTGGTCTGACAGAAAGTCTTAACTTGCTCATATTAAAAATTCATCAGTCCCTTGATCAATGTTGCTATCAGACTTCACTGACCCCTGGTCTTTAGTGCTGATTTAGAGCTTTCTTAGGCTGACATAGAATGATAACATTAATAAAAGCTTTAATATTTAAAATTTCAGGACAAGCATCGTATTTTATCTTCATCTTCTTGCTTGTTTGGAGAATGATGTTAAAATGCATCTTTTACAAATTTGTCAGGGAGATTCAAACAATTACTGTTTGGAGAGGATTTATTTTACTAATGTACTAACCCCAGTCAACAGGGACTTTTGTGCTTCTAAGGGAGTCTTCCGTATTGAAACTGCGCTGTTATTTTCTTTCAGTATAATTGAGAATACTGCGCAATCACAGTATTATGAGGGAAATCTAAAAAATATATATACACGAGTGAAAATTATAGAAATAAGGTAGATGTTGCATCTTTCAAGTAATTCACCTTGACGATAATTAGCAAAAGAGCCGGAGGGAAGTTAATGAGAATTATTTTATGAGGGGATTGTGGTCGGGAGTGCTTTGGCCAAAGAAGCAGATTAAATTCTGAAAAAGGATTCCGGCCCGAAATGTCACCTATTCTCTTTCTCCAGAGATGCTGCCTGACCAGCTGAGTTACTCCAGCATTTTGTGATTGTCTTCGGTATAAACCAGCATCTGCAGTTAATTCCTACATAAGCAGAGTCATTTGTTACTTTCTAGAGGAAATTGGATAGATATTTGAGGGAAAACATTTGCAAGAATAGTGAGTATAAAGGAAGGAGGAAGGGATGAGGGTTTCATATCATGGAATGATATGACAGTTAAAAATCACAATGGGTTCACTGTCTCATCCACTTCGTCTTTCCTTTCTTCCGTTTTACATTCTTTATTTTGTTTCTTTCTTGCACAGTCAGTCGTGGTGTGCCTCAGGATTCACTGTTGGGAAGCGGAGGGGGGGGGGAGGGAAGTATCACGGATGGTCACAGCAACCTTTAAATAATTAGAGGCCCTTTAACCTTCTACCATTCACTAGATATCATATCATATCATATCATAAACAGCCGGAAACAGGCCTTTTCGGCCCACCAAGTCCGTGCCGCCCAGTGATCCCCGTACATTAACACTATCCTACACCCACTAGGGACAATTTTTACATTTACCCAGCCAATTAACCTACATACCTGTACGTCTTTGGAGTGTGGGAGGAAACCGAAGATCTCGGGGAAAACCCACGCAGGTCACGGGGAGAACGTACAAACTCCGTACAGACGGCGCCCGTAGTCAGGATCGAACCTGAGTCTCCGGCGCTGCATTCGCTGTAAAGCAGCAACTCTACCGCTGCGCTACCGTGCCTCATGGCTCATCCAGCTCCACATTCCATCTGTTCTCCATATTCCTCAAAAAAAAAGTTAAATGAATCAAATGCAGATTTTAAATTGATAATTGTTCCAAACTGATTTTTTTTTCTTCTGTGTTGCAAAATAGTGGTGAAAGAAACCACGACAGGGGAAGATTGCTGATTGCAGAGATCACAGCGGAATGCTGGCTAGGCGTGATCTCAGTGCGGCAGGTCCCAAGCTTGCATTTCTTGTGCAGTGTTTACAGTCCAGCTTCACTGTGAAGGGCTGGGGTAGGAACTGCAGAGTGTTACTGGGGAGCTTGGACACAGAGAAGCCAGCCCCGCTCATCCAGATTGGTGAGTATTGCCCACAGAGGGGTAGCTGCTGCTTTATCAGTTCTCGTTCCTCTTCAGCTGCCAGTTTCACAAAACCTAGGATAAAGTCCAAATAGCTTCCTAAACACCTCCCAAGCAAGCTCTTTCATGTATTAAGAATCCTACAGGGTTTATGCACAGGTAACCCAACCATTTGCTGGACAAACGGAACTGCAGATGCAGATACACAAAAGGGCATAAAGTGCTGGATTAACTCAACGAGTCAGGCAGCATCTCTGGAGAACATGAATAGGAGAAGCTTCGGGCCAGGGCTCATTCCCCGATCAATCCTGGATAAGTTCCTCAATCTACTCAATTATTAGTCTTTTACTTATTCGCGATTCTGCTCATGTATAGTATGATTTTACTGGATTGTATGAAATACATACCTTTATACTGCATCTTGGTACGTGATAATTAAGTAATTACTATCTATCTATATACTGAAACTCTCGTTTGTTTGTTTGTTTGTTTGTTCCCAAACTGCAGCCAAAACGGTACACGATAGCGCGACAGTTTTAGGCCCACCTTGCTCACCGTCATCCCTTTGGTGCTAATGGAAGAAGTTTCATTGAAATCGGTTATATTTTTTAAGTTATTCACATTTTAAAGTTTAAATCTATCTCCTAAGGAGGGAGGGGGGAGGGAGGGAGGGGGGAGAGGGAGGGGACAGGAGGGGGGAGGGGTGGGGGGAGGTGGGGAGGAGAGGGTGCTGCACCAATGCAGGAGAGGTTTGCGCCCACCGAGTCCACTTGGTCTAGTGTATTACTAAAACTCTCATCTTGTATGTATGTATGCTGTTCCCGAAATACAGCCAAAACGGCACACGATACCCCCAAAGTTTTAGGCCCACATTACTCACCATTCGCTTCTGGTGGGCATTGATCATGTTTCGTTACATTTTATAAGTAATTAACATAATAAACTTTAATAAATGCGCTCTCCCCCCTGTCCAGCAGCGCCAGGAGGACCAGCGCCCGTCCCGGCGTGCCCCGCACCTGACCTTCCTCCTGTGGTTGGCAACGGATCCATAGGGCGTCAGTTGGGGAGGGTTGCCGGGCCCGCAGAAGAGGTTTGGACCCAATGGGTCCACGGTCCGTCTCGTTATTTGTAAAATTAGAAGCGGGTACATTCACAGCGGCCATGCCTGGGCTGAATATTTTTCAAGCATTTTGCCTTCAGATCTCACTCCCACAATCCACGGACATCCTGTGCTGCTTTCTTTCTGTCAACCCATCTATCCAGCCGAGTATTTTGCCTGGTATTATCTACTGACTTTATTCTTTATCTATGAACTTCACACTGTATGACCGACAGAAATTAAGCAGGGACGTAACTGATTATGTGCAATCCTCTCTGTCTCGGTTTTATTTTTTTCCCTCCTACAGTTTTTGAGCAGAAAATTGCTTTGAATGCTGGAGGCAAAAACATACTTCATTCGCATTACTCCATCAAATGCAATTTATTGGCAAAAACATCTTTTGGTTAGTTCAAAAATAATGGCGAGTATGTTTTGCTGGGGGGAATGTCATCCCCGAGTTCTTGAAAGTCAACATGAATGTGTAGATTGTTGCCTGTAGCTGGTGGTTTTAAGACAGGCAATATGATTGTGTCAGTGGTGGTCAGCCAGTTGCTAGTCAACTTGGAATCAGTAGCTTGTGAGTTTGAATTTCTCTCCAAAAACTCGGGCACAAAAATCAAAGCTGACACTCTAGTCCAGCCCAGTGCAAGTGAAACATTCAGCCAAGGCTGCCCTCTCGACTGGATATAATGGAATCTCGTGTATTATTCCAACACGTTGCAACCAGTGTTACGGACAACAATAATCAATGATATGACCTTTACTGAGTAAGCAAATTATCTGCTCAATATCATAGTTCTGACCATGGAACATGCACAGTGACACAGTTGGTAGATCTGCTGCCTCACGTCGCCGGAGACCTGGGTTCGAACCTGACCATAGTGCTGTCTATATGGAGTGTGCTAGTTCTCCCTGCGACTGCAAGGGTTTCCTCTGATTTGGGTTCTCTTAGTTTTGGTGCTCCGTTTCCTCCCACGTCCCAAAACATATGAGCTTGAAGGCTAAGTTGCCGTTGTAAATTGCCCCAAGTGTGTTGGGAATAGATGAGAAAGTGGGATGACATGGAATTAGTGTCAACGGGTGATGGATGGATGGATGACGTGGACTCGGTGGGCCAAAGGGCCTGTTTCCATGCTGTATCTCTAAACCAAACTTAACTAAATTGGCTGTTATGTGTTGCACTTAACTAGTGACTACATTTCAGAAGTCCTGATGCAATATCTCGACTCCAAATATCAACAACTCCTTACCCCCCATAGTTGCTGTTCAACCCACTGATTTGCTCAAACAGCTTGCTGTTTCTTTCCAGATTCTAGTATCTGCCATCTCTTGTGCCTTAAGAAGTACCTCATTGACTTCTTCACACCGAGGACGGCTGCCATCTTGTTGGGCGGCTCTATCACCATGCGGAATGGATCAACTCAGGACAGATCCAGCAGCCCATAACAGGCCGCCATCAGGTACTGTAGGCCATCTGCAGCACAACTATATTACACCACAATCTGTAACATGTCTCTCATTCTACTATGAAGCCAGGGCCAGTTTGATTGCCTCAGTTGTGCTGTTGTTTTCTAGTGACTGACACAAGCTGTGCAGCTACTTCAGATGTCGGATATTTTGACTCAATGTTCACCTCTGTGCAATAAATTAAAGCCTCGTTATAACGGACCATAGGGGAGGGGGGATGGTGGCCGTTACTGCCGATTGTCCACTATAACCGAGTAAGGGATTATCATTGTACAAACAAATGCAGTTGCTGGTTAAAACGCAAAAGGACACAAAGTGCAGGAGTAACTCAGCAGGTCAGGCAGCATCTCTGGAGAACATGGATAGATGATGTTTTGGGTTGGAACCCTTCTTTACAGAGACTCGATCTGTAGCTGGGCCTGTAATCTAGGTGATTGGACTCCCCTGGCCTGCTGGCAGCCGGGGAGAGGCAAGGATTGGCGGAGTCAATGGTGGCCGGAGTTCAGATAAGGGTTGGGGGTGGCAGTGGTGGCGGCGATGGTGCAGGAGGAAACAGCGGGGCAGTGGTGGTGGTAGCGGCAGGCACGGCCAGGGAGGCAGTTGCGGTGGAGGCGGCTGTGGCAGCGGGGGAGGTGGGCAGCTGTCAGTAGCTCTGTCCGCTGTTACTGAAATCCGTTATAAAGAGGTCTGTTAAAACAAGGGTTTACTGTATTCTTAAAGTGGTAACGTTTTAAAATTCACACCCTTGTTTTTGCCTCTCTCCATTGACCACCCCATCCTATCTCTTATCATATCATATCATATATATACAGCCGGAAACAGGCCTTTTTGGCCCTCCAAGTCCGTGCCGCCCAGCGATCCCCGTACATTAACACTATCCCACACCCACTAGGGACAATTTTTACATTTACCCAGCCAATTAACCTACATACCTGTACGTCTTCAAACATCTTTGGTCCTACCTCCTTGGTAGATTATAATATTTAGTTTAGTTTGGTTTAGTTTCGTTTAGAGATACAGCGTGGAAACAGACCCTGAGTCCCACCTGTGCTAACCAACGATCACCCGTACACTAGTTATATGTTATCCCAGTTTTGCATCCTACACACTAAGGCACAATTTACGGAAGCCAATTAACTTACCAAACCTGCACGTCTTAGGAATGTGGGTGGAAACCGGAGTACTTCGAGAAAGACCATGCAGGTGCAGGGAGAACGTACAAACTCCCTACAGACAGCACCCATAGTCAGGATTGAACCTGAGACTCTGCCACTGTAAGGCAGCAACTCTACCGCTGTGCCAGTGTGCCAGTGTGCCAGTGTGCCAGTGTGCCAGTGTGCCTCCCCAAGTTTCTCCAAGTTCTGGTTTGTGGTCCACCTCTGTTTTTTATTGCTCCTCCAAGTGTCAAGGGTCAAGAATGTTCAATTGTCATATGTACCAGCACCAAGTAAATACAATTCTTACTTGCTGCAGCTTTGCAGACCCATCAATCCAGTAACATACAAACAAATATGCAATAATCAATAATACAATAAATTGATGATCAGTAATACTAGGTAGCCAGACCATAATAGTGTAAAACAGAAGTAAGTTGTGCAACAAAAATACTAGACAAACAATGTACCCTTGTTGAAGATGACTATTGCTGAGGTAGGGATTTGATTAGGATTGTAAAGTTCAAGATTCTAATTGTTGCGATAAAAAGCTGTTTAAGAATCTGTTGTTTCAGGCTCACGTACATTCTTAACGATGGTAGTAGTGAGATTAGAGCATGGCTAGGGTGGTGTTGGGCTTTGATGATAATAATTGTCTTTTTGAGACAGTGCATCCTATAGATCCTTTTGATGGCGCAGAGGTCAGTATACAGGATGGACCAAGCAATGTCTACTCTTTTTTGCAGCTTCTTTTGTTCCTGGATTTTCAAATTACTGAACTTGGCCATGATGCAACCAGTCAATATTCTCTCTACTGTACACAGTTCAATAGAGCATTCAGAGACATATTGAATCTCCTCTTCTGAAGAAGTAGAGATGTTGATCAGCTTTCTTTGGGACTGGATCAATGCAATGGGACCAGCACAGATCTTCAGATTTATACAACGCCCAGGAACTTGAAGTTGTTGACTCTCTCTACTGCCCTACCATCAATGAAGACAGGTTTATGGATCCTTTCCTTTCCCTTCTTGAAATCAACAATCTTGGTCTTGCTAACGTTGTGAGTAACATTGTTGTTCTGACACCACTCAATCAGATTAACAATCTCCCTCCTGTATGCTGACTCATCGTTACCTGTTATTCATCCAACAACGATGGCATTGGCAGCAAATTTAAAGATGGCTTTGGAACTGTCTGCCTGCACAGTATTGAGCATTGATAGAGAAGAGAAGGGGACTGAGCAAACAGGATGTACCTTTCAAAAGGAGATGAAGAGGAGTTTCTTTAGTCAGAGGGTGGTGAATCTGTGGAATTCATTGCCATAGACGGCTGTGGATGTCAAGGCATTGGGTATTTTTAAAGAAGAGATAGACAGGTTCGTGATTAGTACGGGTGTCAGGGGTTATGAGACGGCAGGAGAATGAGGTTGAGAGGGAAAGATGGATCAGCCATGATTGAATGGTGGAGTAGACTTGATGGACTGAATGGCCTAATTCTGCTCCAAGAACTAATGAACTTACAGTATGTCCAGCCTGGAGGTGCTCCTGCAATGATGGTCATCCAGGAGGAAGTTGCCAATTCATTTAGTTCAGTTTAGTTTATTGTCACGTGTACCGAGGTGCAGTGAAAAGCTTTTGTTGCGTGCTATCCGGTCAGCAGAAAGACAATACATGATTACAATCGATCCATTCACAGTGTATGGATGCATGATAAGAAAATAACGTTTAGTGCAAGGTAAAGCCAGCAAAGTCCAATTCATATTGATTGTGGTGTGACAATGAAGAAGTTTGGGAATCCTATTGCATGGGAATGTGCAGAGGAACAGGTCCTTCAGCCATTAAGTCTGTGCCAAACAGGATGCCAAACTAATCTGCTCTACCTTAATCCAAATCCCTTTATACCCTGCATATCCATTAGCCAATCTGAAAACCTCTTAAACACCACTATGATATCTGCTTCCACCACCATCCCTGGCAGCACATTACAGGAACCCACCACTCTTGGTGTAAATAAACTGCTCCCCATATCCCCTTTAAAATTTGCCCCTCTGTCCTTAAAGCTATGCCCTCTAGTCTTTAGCATTTCCACCCTGGGGAAAAGGGATCTGACTGTCTAACCTATCTTGGAATTCTATATCCCTCTATCCGTTCTCGGATGCTCCAGAAAAACAAGAAAGGTTTCTTCAAGGAAACTTTGATTGGATCAATGTGGAGATGACTGCTAATAAGATCTGACTGCAATTAGTCCTGAGGAAGTACATCTCAATTTTTTGAACAATAGTTCTGAAGGGTGGCTTGTATCCCCTTACAACAGTCTTGGCAAATTTGCTTCATTAACTTTGCAGCTGGGAAAAGCAGGGCTCGAAGCTATGCAATACGTCTATTAAATTGTTTTGCTCTGCGGTGTCAAAAGAATATATAAAAATGAGGAAAAACTCTCACTATATTTATGCAGTGCACCATGAATATAACAGTAACGCTATGGATGGAGCTCCAATGTATAATGGACAGGTTAAGTTGATCTGTCACTGCACTGTCAGCTTCACAAGATAGTTCAAAATGGTTATATCACATATCAAGCTGTCCATGTTCAAAGTGACACTTAGCATCTTTATTACGGGGTGGTATAGCACTGTGGTTTCTTTGGTGCTGCTGCAGGGATCAACTATAAGGCTATTAGAAACACGTAGCCAGTTGGGATGAAAAGCCACAGGAAACATGAGATGGCCATTAAAATGTAATGTGCGTGTGTGTGAAAGACAATGCATCCAGGATACGAACCTATTATGATGTAATGTGCGTGTGTGTGAAAGACAATGCATCCAGGATACTAACCTATTATGATGGTTGAACTCAGCTGAACTTGGCACCTATTTGTATCACTGTCCCCTTTTCTCTTTGATAAAGTGACCATGTTATGCTCGCCGGTGAGGGTTTGCTTTGACTTTGAGCAGGTGAACCCATCTTCAAGGAAGAAAAATAGCTCACCACCACCTTTTTGATTCTCATATGTAAGTATATTTGGTCTTTCTGAAGCAACAAGAATAATGTCATAAGATCATAAGGAATAGGAATAGAATTAGGCCATTCGGCCCATCAAGTTTACGCCATTCAATCATGGCTGATCTATCTCTCTCTCCTAACCCCATTCTCCTGCCTTCTCCCCATAATCCCTGACACCTGTACTAATCAACCTGGCATTTACTGAAAATAACATTGCATCTAAATGACACTTGTCCTGAGCAAAGCATGAGTGTGGAAGTTGGGAGGTGGGATGTCAATGTCTTTGAATGTTAAGGTTAGATGGTTATACCCTAGTTTTAGAGATATCCATTGAAAACATATCCTTTTCGCAATGAGGTCCTAATCAGTAACTACCGATTAGCCACTGTGTCCCAGACGACGAATGGCAAAGTGAATGATATATCACGATCAATTTTTTAATTCCAGTCTTTCTCGCACTCTAATTGAGTCATCATTCCCTTGCCTGATATCTCGTCAGAAGATTAAGGGACAAGTGGTCTACAATGGGATGCCCCTCTTCAACAAGATCAAATGCGAACAAATGTGCTAACTATTTATTTACAAAATGCTGGAGTAACTCAGCAGGTCAGGCAGCATCTCGGGAGAGAAGGAATGGGTGACGTTTCGGGTCGAGACCATTTTTCAGACTATTTGTTTTATTCTTTGATCTTTTCCCTTTACTGGGGATTACTTGGATATAATATTGACAACTCTTCATTTTAAGTTCCTGCTGCTTACGCATTCACCTTATCCTCTTCTACATTATTGAACGTGTCCTCCAAGCTCTCCATTTTATGAGGATTGCAACAACACCAACATCTAAAAGGGACAATGAATCTGCCGCTTTTCGAGGGTTGGTGGCTGACTCTGGTTTGACTATTGCTGAATATTGTAGTACATGTCCTTCCATTTCCTATTATCCCACATGGCCAGGAACCTTGTTCATCTTCCTAACTCCATGCGCAATCTCCAATATTTCTCAATCAGCAATCATGTTCCAAAAAGTTCATAGTTTGTTTCGAATCATATCGTGACGTTTTTTCCCTGGCTGTTGCTTGCTGTCAACCGTTTGTGATTAATCTCTTTTACTTCAAGACTGCAAACGACTGCAGGAAGGTTGGTAAATCTATGCAGAGATGGTTGCTATGAGGAGCGAGCTACCAGCCAAAGCTTGGGATGAAGTGTTGACATCGGTTGTATTGATTTATGGCCCATGTTCTACCTCACCTTTAGCTGCTGCTATCAGAATAAGATTGATTAAAGGTTGGCTCTCTGTGCCTGTGTAATGTGGAATGGTGTTTCCCAACCAACCCCAACCCTCAGCCAGAGCTGGGAATATTGATTGGATTGGATTGGAATTGATTGGAAAATACTGCATAGAAACAGGCCCTTCTGCCCACCAATCCACGCTAACCATCGATCACCTGTTCACGCTAGTTCTATATTATCCCACTTTCTCATCCTCTTCCTACATACTGGGGGCAAGTTACAGAGGCCAATTGACCTACAAGCCCACAGGTCATTGGGACGTGAGAGGAAACCCGAGCACCTGGAGGAAACCCATGTGGTCACAGAAAGAACGTGCAAACTTCACACAGACAGCATCTGAGGATAGGATCGAACGTGGGTCTCTAGCACTGTGAGCTAGCAGCTCTACCAGCTGTGCCACTGTGTCACCTGGGAATTTCCAAGCTAAATTTCTGAATTCATTGTCAGACTTTCAGAAGCAGTACCTGAGTCTTAAGATAGCAACTCTCTGACTTTGAAGAGAAATGTGCAGTTCCATCTGTAGTTTTTTTTTTAACTTGAGAGGGTTGGAGAGAAAATGATAAGTATGGAATACAATACTTTAAAAAAAACAAGGATGATAACGTGCAAGATGAGATTGATCCATGGAGCAGACACAATTTGAAATAAATAACACGGCAGATGGAGACTCATTTACGAAAATTGATCAGGTATTCCTCAAGTCTTTGACCAACAAGCTGAAGAATTAGTCCAGACTTTTGGTTTGCGTTGTAATTGAAACTCTGCTCTGCGACCTGACACATGATCAAGTGCCAGCCCCAGTTCTTGATAGTTGGTGCAATTATATTTTTCTGAGTGGGCATTGGCAATGAATCACTGCATATAATTGGAAATGGTTTTGTATTTGCACACTCATTTATCACATGTTGATGAAGCATTTCATTTTTCAGTTCTAGTGTGTTCCATTCCGAAGGCAAGACCTTCTACTCTAAAATGCATGAAGTTGTACCGTTTTAGATAAATGTTACACTGGGCCAAATCTCGATGGTAAAATTCCCACAGTCACTTATTTACAAAGGTTCCAGCATTTGCTGGATCAAATGTAGAAACCCAGAATGTGCTGGAGGATTCTGGACGGTGAGTCAATCAGTACTTCATTTTCACCTAGCCCACGCTAACAATGGCCTGTTTCCTTCATCGTCGTTACGTGTTTACATGTCTTTCCCTTCAAGCAGCAAGCATCGAAGCCTTCGTCATCAAGACCCAACTAAGATGGAGCGGTCATGTTGTTCAGATGGAAGACGAACGTCTACCAAAGCAAGCCTTCTACTCCCAGCTTAAAGAAGGCAAACGTAATCGAGGCGGACAAAAGAAGAGTTTCAAAGATGCCTGAAAAGCCAGCATGAAGAAATGTGAAATTGACATCGAAAATTGGGAAACCAATGCAAGGATAGGAAACTCTGGTGAACCATCATCCAAAAAGGAACAGCGACCTTCGAAGCCAACAGAAGCTCAGAATTAGAAGAAAAGAGAAGTAAACGGAAAGAGAGGCAGCAACAAACAAAGCCCGATCTGACATCTGGAATTACCTGCCCTGAATGCCAAGGGACTTTCAAAGCCAGGATTGGACTCATGAGCCACCTGAGAGTTCATAAAAACAATGGGAAGTAGACCAACATCCTCGACCTCGAGGGATAGCCACAACATATCTTTCAGTCAGTTGCTTAATATCTCTCTATATCACCGTCTAAATCTCTCGTTTCCCTTTCCCCAGACTCTTAACCTGAAGAAGGATCTTGACCTGAAACGTCACCCATTCCTTTTCTCCAGGGATGCTGTCTGAGACACAGAGTTACTCCAGCTTTTTGTGTCTGTCTTTTGTTAAACCAGCATCTGCAGTTCCTTCCTACACAGTACCTCTCTGCCGCTGGGTATCACATAGAGTCCCTGGACAGAGTGAAGCTTGCTGAGATTTCCCAGCGCTTATCCTGGGTCTTATCCTGTACTTCGTTCGATCTGGGATAAGGTCTCCAAGCCCATTCATTTCAATTGAGTCACAAGGAACTGCAGGTGCTGGAATGCTGAACAAAACACAAAGTCCTGGAGTAACACAGAGGATCAGGCAGCATCTGTGGAGGGAATGAATAGGCGATGTTTGGGTCAGGACCCTTTATAGAACAAGGCAATATCATCCCAAAATGTCCCAGCAAGGTGCTGGGCCACATTAGGTCATTCTTCATGGCCATGTGTCACCCTGCTCCATTACAAGGGAGAAAACCTCCAATAACTTGTCTGCTGCCAGAGGAGAGCTATTAATAAGTCAGGCAAAAGGCAATCAGGAAGATGAGACAATAGACAATAGGTGCAGGAGGAGGCCATTCGGCCCTTTGAGCCAGCACCGCCATTCAATGTGATTATGGCTGATCATTCTCAATCAGTACCCCGTTCCTGCCTTCTCCCCATACCACCTGACTCCGCTATCCTTAAGAGCTCTATCCAGCTCTCTCTTGAATGCATTCATAGAATTGTCCTCCACTGCCTTCTGAGGCAGAGAATTCCACAGATTCACAACTCTCTGACTGAAAAAGTTTTTCCTCATCTCAGTTCAAAATGGCCTACCCCTTATTCGTAAACTGCGGCCCCTTGTTCTGGACTCCCCCAACACTGGGAACATGTTTCCTGCCTCTAACGTGTCCAACCCTTTAATAATCTTATACGTTTCGATAAGATCTCCTCTCATCCTTCTAAAACACTAAGGGAATGCACAGTGGTTACAGACCGATTGTAATGTGCCCTGTATCCATGTGGGTGATGAAATGCTTGATAGTAGCTTTTATGTTGTGATGAACACTGGAATGATCAGTAACTGGGGAAACTTGAATGGAAACTCAGTCAATGCAGCATTTTAAACATAGAATATAGAACAGTGCAACATAGGAATGGCCTTTCGGCCCACAATGTGTGTGCTGAATATGATGCCACGTTAAGCTGATCTCATCTGCCTGTACATGATTCATATCCCTTTATTCCCAGCACTTCCATGTACCTATTTAAAAGCCTCTTAAGCGCCACTATCGTATCTGTCTCCACCACCTCTAGTGTTGGACATTTCCACCTGGGGGGAAAGGTTCTGACTGTCTACCCTATCTATGCCTCTCATCATTTTATATACTTCTATACATTTCCCCTCAATTGCTGATGTTCCAGAGAAATTAATCCAAGTCTATCCAACCTCTCCCTGGAGCTGAAACCTTCTAATCCAGGCAACATTCTGGTAAACATCTCTGCACCCTCTCCAAAGCGTCCACATCCTTCCTGTAATGGTGCAACCAGAACTGCATGCAATACACCAAATGCGGCCTAACCAAAGTCCTATGGAGCTGCATCATGACTTCCTGGCTCATATTCAATGCCCCTGCAATGAGGGAAAACATAACGTATGCCTTCTCCACTACCCTATCTATTTGTGCTACCACCTTCAGTAAGCTATGAACTGAAACTCCAAGATCCCTCTGCACATCAATGCTGTTAAGGGTCTTAACATCAACTGTTTACTCTCTCCTTATATTCATCCTCCCAAAGAGCATTACCTCACACTTGCTTGGTTTAAACTCCATCTGCCATTTCTCTGCCCATTCCGATGCTCCTTCTCCAAATTGGCATGAATAGGTGACGTTCCGGGTCGGGGCCCTGAAATTTGGCCTAAGCATGCCCTCCACGGATGCTGCCAGATCTGCTGAGTAACTCCAGCACTTTGCGTTCCTTTCATTTCAATGCTGGTCTTACAGTTCTAACGAATGAGATAAATAGATCGTACAATGTTATTAGTGCATATTAATCGTGATTATCAGAAGCATTCCAGTGAGTTTGGAGGTCGGGCTTATTCTGGCCAACCCAAGAGTCAGGAGTGTTTTATTGTCAATATGTCCCAGACAGAACAATGAAATTCTTACTTGCAGCAGCACAAAGGAATATGTAAACTCTTTGAACATGATAATAAACAAGATATATATATATATATATATATATAGGGAATGGCAATGGAGAGGTTGGATGGCAAATATGAATGCTTTCCCCATTCTGTAAAACCCCAGAGTTTTCCTTGTAGTTTCCAACTTCTGACACATCTGGCAGATCATGGATGTGTGCATTCTCACAATTCAATTCTGCATGGCAATCAATAGTCTGAAGAAAGATCCCGACTCAACACATCCATTTCCTCCACAGATGCTGCCTGACCCGCTGACTTACTCCAGCACTTTTGTGTTTTGCTTAGGACTCCAGCACCTACAGTTCCTGGTGTCACCAAAGGGCTTTCTTTTTTTTTTTTGACTGGTGCAAGAAGCACCAGTTTTTAATTCCTACACGATCACTGAAAGGATATATGGTGAAAAAAAATGAAGAGAACTTTCCTCAGGAGATTCAGTGGTCAGGATGCACAGTAAGACCTCTTTAGGCGAACTGAATTCTCTTTGCTTCGCCCATATATCGTTGTGTCCTTAACCTTGTGTATTTGTAGCTGCAGCTAAAAAAAAGTCCTTGAATTGAGAACCTTCCTTCCCCTCGATAAATGTATTTCTAAGGAGCAAGAAAAAGTGGCAAAAAGCAGAATGTGTCAGGGAGCCTGAATTTAATAAATGAGAGCTTGTGGAACAGGTAGCACAGATTAATAAATCACATAAATGAAATGTGGGCTCACACAGAAATAAATCAAATAGATGAGACATGATTAGAGAGAAAAGTACAACTAATGCGAGAGAGGCAGCGGAAAAAATAAACAAAATAAATCAGGGCGTACCTTTAAGTAAATTAATCAAATACCTTTAAGTGCTGGATAATGAGTCAAGATTTAAAGGAGAACATTAAGGAGGCCAGTGTTCAAATAAAAGTGATATTACTGCATAGAAATGCCACATCGCATTAGAGTTATGGAGTCATAGAGTGATACAGTGTGGAAACAAGCCTTTTGGCCCAACTTGCCCCACACCAACCAACATGTACCAGCTACACTAGTCCCGCCTGCCTGCATTTGGTACATATCCCTCCAACCCGGTCCTATCCATGTACCTGTCTAACTGCTTCTTAAATGTGGAAAGGCTTTGGTGATCCCTTTCTATTTAATGGATGACCTGCTGGCAGATGTATTTATAAATCGGCAGGTTCTTGCAGAAGATAAAAACAAAATTCCCAAAATAAAAAGAGATCCCTTGAGCTCCCACAGCCAAAGCTAGCTTTGCTTTTTACCTTTCGGAGTCATCATCTCGGGCTGACTTTTCAGAGCCTGACTCTAGTTTTATTTGTAAGTAACTTGCTATGATGTGTACTTTATACTGCTCTGATCAAAGGGTTCAGAGCCAAAGTAACAGTGTGACTCGGTGCACATAAAATGCTGGACAAAAATAGACTGGAGTCCATCAAGTCCCTTTTCTATCTTCAGCTAACCAGGCAATGCTGCAGTAATGGAGTTTTGACTGCCCACAGCAATTGATCGCTATCAATTAGTTGACCGCAGAAACAGACTAGACAGGAGAGGGTGGGGAGATAGGGAGACGTGAAAGAATAAAGAGGGAGGTGGCATATGGATAGATTGAGACACAAAGGACAGAATGGATGTAGAGGGAACAATATGAGGAAAGGGGAGAGAGAGTTTTTGAAATCTTGGGCTCTGTACATGATATAATTATGGTAATTACAATGAATTTCAGAGTACAAAACATTGATTTTTTTTTAGATTTAGAGATACAGCGGGGAAACAGGCCCTTCGGCCCACCGGGTCCATGCCGCCCAGCGATCCCCGCACATTAACACTATCCTACACACACTAGGGACAATGTTTACATTTGCCCAGCCAATTAACCTGCAAACCTGTACGTCTTTGGAGTGTGGGAGGAAACCGAAGATCTCGGAGAAAACCCACGCAGGTCACGGGGAGAACGTACAAACTCCGTACAGACGGCGCCCGTAGTCAGGATCGAACCTGAGTCTCCGGCGCTGCATTCGCTGTAAGGCAGCAACTCTACCGCTGCGCCACCGTGCTGCCCTGACATAACATAACGCCATTGACATAATCATATGGGACATTTTTTTAACAGCTGCGCTACTGTGTCATCCCTGGTGATGCGAATGAGTGATTGGGAGGCACCAACCAAGTTGGCTGCTTTGTCCTGGATAAAGTCATAGTGTTATTGAGTAATACAGCCCAAAAACAAGCCCTTCAGCCCAACTTGCCTATGCCAACCATGGTGCCCCATCTACGCTAGTCCCATCTGGCTGCGTTTTGCCCGTAAACCTCTAAACCTTTCCTCTCCATGTACCTGTCCAAATATCTTTTAAATGATGTGACTGCCACAACTACCTCCTCTGGCAGCTCATTTCATATTCTCACACCCTTTGTGTGTGAGCGTTGCCCCTCAGGTTCCTATTCAATCTTTCCCTTCTCATCTTAAACCTGTGTCCTCTGGTTCTTGATTCCTCTACTCTGGGTAAAAGGCTCTGTGCATCAAATGGATGGTGTTGAACATCTAGCGAGTTGGAACATCGTTCATCCAGGCAAGCAGAGAGGCTTCCCTCGTGCCTTGAAGAAGCTTTGCAATGTCAGGAGATTATTCACTTGAGCATGGCACCCAGTCTCTGATCTGCTCTGATTGTTGGCTCAACACTTTAAGCTTGGAAATCTATGGACTTCTATCTTTACTCAGAGAGTTGTAAATCTGTTGAATTCTCTGTCTCAGAAGGCAGTGAAGGCCAATTCTCCTGATGCTTTCAAGAGAGAGTTAGATGGAGTTCTTAATGATAGCGGACTCAGGGGGTATGGGGAGAGGGCAGGAATGGGGTACTGATTGTGGATGATCAGCCATGATCACATTGAATGTCTGTGCTGGTCTGAAGGGCGGAATGGCCTCCTCCTACACCTATTGTCTATTGTCCACATAATAATAATAATAATAATGCATTTTATTTATATAGCGCTTTTCATATACTCAAAGACGCTTTACAGAGATTTAGAGAACATAGGGAAATGAATAAATAGATAAATAAGTAAATAAGTAAACGAACAGAGAAGGAGACAGAAGGTGAGGTGACCTTCAGTGGTTGAAGGCAGTACTGAACAGGTGAGACTTCAGCGATGTTTTGAATGTGGTGAGTGTGGAGGAGTCTCTGACGGTTTGGGGTAGTGAGTTCCATAGGGTGGGAGCAGCGATGGAGAAAGCCCTGTCCCCCCAGGATCTGAGTTTGGTTCGGATGTGGGGGGATAGGAGATTGGCAGCAGCAGAGCGGAGGGTGCAGGTGGGAGTGTGCCTGTGGAGGAGGTCGGTCAGGTAGGATGGGGCCAGGTTATGGAGGGCTTTGTAGGTTATGAGGAGGATTTTGTACTGGATTCTCTGGGGGATGGGGAGCCAGTGGAGTTTGTAAAGGACGGGGGTGATATGGTCACGGATCGGGGTGTGGGTGAGTAGACGGGCAGCGGAGTTTTGAATGTATTGAAGTTTACTGATGATTTTTGAGGGTGCGCCATAGAGGAGGCTGTTGCAGTAGTCCAGACGGGAGGTGATGAAGGCGTGGATGAGGGTTTCTGCAGCTATGGAGGAGAGGGATGGACGGAGACGGGCAATGTTTTTGATGTGGAAGAAGGCTGTCTTTGTGATGTGTTTGATGTGTTTGTCGAAGGAGAGGGTTTGATCAAAGATGATTCCAAGATTCCGGATGTGAGGGGAGGTGGATACTGGGAGACCATCAATGTTGAGGATGAAGTTTTGGGTGGATTTGGTGAGCGTTTTTGGACCAATGATGATGATTTCAGATTTGATTTCAGATAAGCGTAATGAAGAAAACTGGGCAATGTAAATCATCAGCAAACATCCCTGTTTCTGACCTAATGATGGAAAGAAGGTTTAGGTTAGTTTAGTTTAGTTTAGATTAGAGATACAGCTAGAAAACAGACATCTCCGCCGTCAACCCTTTAAGTATAATTTTCCAGTCTATCCTACCCAATTCCCGTCTCATACCTTCAAAGTCTCCTTTATTCAAGTTCAGGACCCTAGTCTCTGAATTAGCCATGTCACTCTCCATCCTAGTGCAGAATTCGACCATATTATGGTTACTGTTGCCCAAGGGGCTTTGCACAACAAGATCGCTAACTAATCCTTACTCATTACACAATACCCAGTCTAGGATGGCCTGCCCTCTAGTCGGTTCCTCTACATATTAGTTTAAAAATCCATCCCGTATACATTCCAGGAAATCCTCCTCCTCAGCACTGTTACCAATTTGGTTGGCCCAATCTACATGTAGATTAAAGTCACCCATGATAACCGCTGTACCTTTACTACACGCATCCCTAATCACCTGCTTGATGCTATCCCCAACCTCCCTACTGCTGTTTGGTGGTCTGTCTACAACTCCAACAAGCGTTTTCTGCCCTTGGCTATTTCACAGTTCTACGCATACCGATTCTACAGCATCCAGGCTAATGTCTCTCCTTGCTATTGCATTAATCTCCTCTTTAACCAGCAATGCCACCCCACCTCCTCTTCCTTTCAGTCTATCCTTCCTGAATATCGAATACCCCTGCATGTTTAGCTCCCAGCCTTGGTCGCCCTGGAGTCATGTCTCTGTAATTCCAATTATATCATATCCCTTAACTACTAACTGCGCATTCAATTCATCCACCTTATTTCGAATGCTCCTCACATTAAGGCACAAAGCTTTCAGGTTAGTTTTTCTTATCGCCCTTCTACCTTTTGCTTCTGTCCTCCTTTTATGGCCCTCTGTCTCCTTGCATTGGTCCCATCCCCCTGCCCTGTTAGTTTAAACGTGACCTTTCCCACTCTCTCTTTCCCGTTAACTGCACGGATACATGGACACGTTGTTGACTCCACCCCCCACACACTTTCTGGTGTAAACCCAGCCGTGTAGCACTGCGGAAAACATCAACCACCGTACACACAGCACCTGTAGTCAGGATCGAACCCAGGTCTCTGGTGCTGTAAGCAGCAACTCTACCTCTGCGCCACTCTGCTACCCCTTTTGCAGCTTTGACTTTGCAGGTTAAGCGAGGCTGTGCAAATCTGCTCACGTTTGGGTGAATAACGCCTCTTTAAGAAATTGCATTTTCTCATTAATTCCTGGCTACGTTACAGGCTGGTGCACGATGAGGTGCAGCAAATATGTATTAATGTCCGTAACCGATGTGCCTGACGAGCCCGTCGCGACAATGGATGAACGCTGGGAGCTTGGCTCCATGCGAAGGAAGGGAAGCTTAATGAACTGTGGGAACAAAAGTGAACCACCCTCCATATGGCAGGTATGGCTGGTGCGTGACAACACATTAATCACATTTGTTAAAAGAGCGTAACAGGAGTCTTCAAAACGCCAAGAAAGTAGTCATTATTGTTGTTTCCACTCACACAAAACACAGTCGCCCATTTGGACCAACTTCAGGTTTTCTGGACCAATACAAGGCCAAGCTGTCAGTTCAATTATCTTCCCTACTTTTCGCTCGCCTTCCTGTCATTTGCAGCTTAAAGAATGTTCTTCTTACATGCAGAACCGTGGCAGGGAATGTAAAAAGTACCCTTCCTATTGATTTTCCAGTTTTTCTTTTGTTCAGTCCATCAATATTGCAGCTCATATTTATAGTCCACATGTTGTGAATGTTCCCGTCTCTGAGCTTACTTAGTGCTCACCTCAGATTTGTGTTGACAACACTGTCTGAAGTTTCTTGAGCATGCTGCTTCTGAGGGGCAAGGAGGAGGAGGAAAGCACAGTCTCTTGCCCAGAGTTGGGGAATCACGAACCAGAGGAAACAGGTTTAAGGTGAGAGGAGAAAGATTTAATAGGAATCTGAGGGGTAACTTTTTCACACAGAGGGTGGTGGGTGTATGGAACGAGCTGCCGGAGGAGGTAGTTGAGGCAGGTGCTATTGCAATGCTTAAGAAACATTTAAACAGGTACATAGATAGGACAGGTTTAGAGGGATATGAGCCAAATGCAGGCAGGTGGGACTCGTGTGGATGGGACATATTGGCTGGTATGGGCAGGTTGGGCCAAACGGCCTGTTCCAACCCTGTAAGACTCTATGACTCTATGAAGAAGTAATTAAAAAAAACATTTAGGCATTCGGTGCTGAGAATGAATGACTTAACCTATTCAGATGGAATCCGTTTGTCAGTTTTAATTATTCAGCTATTTTTTGCAATAACATTTTTGTTGAATAATCAGGTTAATTTCTTGCAACCCAATGCAATTGATGTTGCATTTGCCGATATCAAATCTTCTGCATTTGGTTTATTCATATCCATCCATACTAAATAGAAGCATTATCGTAACGTGCAGTATTCTGATGGTGCAACTTCTTGTAAGAAGGGCAAAGAAGAGGAAGGAGTCAAGGTCACTCTCGGAGTCGAAAAGAGCAAAATACTTCACATCCCCAGTGACTGCAAACCCAGCAGATCTTCCTGCCTTGTTGTTACACACTGTAAATATAGAAGAAAAGCTTCTATTTATATTGTGCCTTCCATGACCTCAGGTTGTCCCAGAATACAGTGCAGTTGGTGCACTAATTCTGAGGTCGTAATGCAGAAAATGCCGACGTGTGCACAACGAGATTTCACAAACACCAACATGGCAGTGACCAGCTCATGTGTTGCAGTTTTGAAAAACAAAAATCAGAAATATACTGCAGATGCTGGAAATCGAAAGCAAAAATAAAAAATGCTGGAATCACCCAACAGGTCAGGCAGCACCTGTGGAAGAGACACAGATTTAATGATCCAAGTCAAATTCCATTCATCAGACCTGGAAAGGAAACAGAAGATGCTAGGACAAGCATAGGGTGGACCAGAGGTAGACAATGTCTCTGAGAGCGTAAAACAGCAGTGACCAAGGAATGGCTAACGGGGTTTATTTAATTCAGATATATCTGAGGTATTAAATTTTGGGATGTCAAACCAGACCAACTCCATCACAGTGAAGGATAAGACATGGGGAATGTTGTAGAGCAGAGGGTTCAATGGGTCAATAGTTTCTTTATTGTCACGTGTACCAGGTACAATGAAATCCATTTCTTGCGTACAGCTCATCAAGGCTTTCCCAGTACATAAGCACAATCCCCTGGTCAGTACAGTATGCACAGAACTGCCCACTGAGTCCATATGCAAGAGGTGCCATTTTAGCCCTATTTTACAGTCCCAGCTGAAGCTGGTCATGAAGGACCGTTGCAGCCATCGCCTCCGTTCCGGTCGTCCTGCGATCCGATGCCCTGCGAGGGATTGAGGAGTACAAGTACATTGTTACCTGAAGGAGATGACACTTGGACAGGGGTAAATGGATAGGAAAGGTTTATAGATAGACAATAGACAATAGGTGCAGGAGGAGGCCATTCGGCCCTTCGAGCCAGCACCGCCATTCAATGTGATCATGGCTGATCATTCTCAATCAGTACCCCGTTCCTGCCTTCTCCCCATACCCCCTGACTCCGCTATCCTTAAGAGCTCTATCCAGCTCTCTCTTGAATGCATTCAGAGAATTGGCCTCCACTGCCTTCTGAGGCAGAGAATTCCACAGATTCACAACTCTCTGACTGAAAAGGTTTTTCCTCATCTCAGTTCTAAATGGCCTACCCCTTATTCTTAAACTGTGGCCCCTTGTTCTGGACTCCCCTAACATTGGGAACATGTTTCCTGCCTCTAACGTGTCCAACCCCTTAATAATCTTAAAGGAATATGAGCCAGACCCCAGCAAATAGGACTAGCTTAGATGGGGCATCTTGGTTGGCATGGACACGTTGGGCCAAAGGACTCACACAACCTTTCTGTACCAGTCTGAGTCTACGACAATAATAAGATGCGAAAGTTTTGTACGATCTGAAGAGAAACCAGAGTCTACGGCTTTAACATTTGTACACAAAAATCAAAAATCAGAAACAGATAAAAGAATTTTAGACAATTCAATACATTTAAGTCAGCCCAATTGAAAATGTAAATGATAGGAAACTTGCCTCCCTCCCTGGTGCAGGTTCTGCAGGATGTTAACACCCTGTTGCTGTTCTGCCAGCATTGAGAAACCTCCAGAGATCTGCCATTTCTGCTTTCCCGTGCAGTTTACTGAGCTCTGTAACTATTACAAATGGAAATGCCTGCAGTTCCATATGGAACAATTGCTATTTCTAGGGAAAATTCAGGTCAATAGGGCGGCACGGTAGCGCAGCGGTAGAGTTGCTGCTTTACAGCGAATGCAGCGCCGGAGACTCAGGTTCGATCCTGACTACGGGTGCTGCACTGTAAGGAGTTTGTACGTTCTCCCCGTGACCTGCGTGGGTTTTCTCCGAGATCTTCGGTTTCCTCCCACACTCCAAAGACGTACAGGTTTGTAGGTTAATTGGCTGGGTAAATGTAAAAATTGTCCCTAGTGGGTGTAGGATAGTGTTAATGTATGGGGATCTCTGGGCGGCACGGACTTGGAGGGCCGAAAAGGCCTGTTTCCGGCTGTATATATATGATATGATATGATATGATGATATGATATGAATAGATCACAAGTTATTGCAATGCAAGGAATTACTTTCATGAAGATTTTCTTCTGTGGGCCTTGTGGTGAATTTTTTGTTTTGAAAGTGTGGATTAGTCTATCTTAAATAAAAGTCTATCTTAAATTAGTCTATCTTAAATAAAAGGGGAATTCATTTCACCAAGACGCGAGAAGGACCTCACCACTTAAGGTTGGCACACTTCTACAAACACCCTGAGAAATCTATTTATCATCGTGAAAGGCCTGGATAGAGTGAATGTGCAGAGGATATTTCCACTAGTGGGAGAGTCTAGGAATAAAAGGGCACACCTTTAGAAAGGAGATGAGGAGGAATTTTTTTAGTCAGAGGGAGGTGAATCTGTGAAATTCATTAGCACAAACGACCATGGAGGCCAAGTCATTGGATATTTTTAAGGCGGAGGATGAGAGATTCTTGATTAGTACGGGTGTCAGGGGTTATGGGGCTAAGGCAAGAGAATGGGGTTGAGAGGGAAAGATAGATCAGCCATTATTGAATGGCGGAGTAGACTTGATGGGCTGAATGTCCTAATTCTGCTCCTAGAACGTACGAATTTAGGAACTTATGTAATGAAAGCAACAACTGTGTGTAATTAAAATTTGTCAAGGAATGATATGACAGATTTTGCTTAATAAGATACAGGTTTGTAGGTTTTCATTTGTAGGTTTGTAGGTTCTCATTTTATCATCACAAAGATGGCAGTGTAACTTGAGGGTATTTGCCAGGCTGACAGAGTATGGCCCAGAGTTAGTCGTTAGTGGGGGAGGAATAGGGCTCTCTGTTCGTGTCACTAACTGTTGCTTGCAAAGCTGTTTGCGAGAAGAGATTTGCTCTAATCTGTAGGGTGGCACGATCAACAGGGATCCATGGCCGCTGTGAGCAGAAAAAGAACGGTTGGGCTCCTTCCACCAAACAGACTAAAGACTCGGCAAAGAGGCATGTCTAGGCCAGGCAGCAGGAATATTCATTTAATTTAAATCACACGCACAAGGCAGAGCAAATATTGGGATTAAAAGAAAAGTAAAAGAGTCAAACAAGAAAAGAAGTAACAAGAAGTTTAGTTTTAATTTTAGTGATAGGCTATGGGCCGACCAGCAATCACCCATACACTTGTTCTATCCTGCACAATTGGGACAATTTACCAAAGCCAATCAACCCACAAACCTGCAAGTCTTTGGAGTGTGGGGGGAAACCGGAGCACCCGGAGAAAACCCACGCGGTCACAGGGAGAACGTTCAAACACTGTACGACCCCTGGCAATGCGTTCCAGGTCCCCACCACTCTCTCTGTGTAAAAAAATCTCTGATAAACCTCCCCCCTCTCACTTCTACATATCTCTCTAATGTTGAACATTCCCATCCTAGGAAAAGCTAAGAAAAACCCCACCATGGCACAGTCGCGCAGCGGTCGAGCTGCTGCCTGACAGCGCCAGAGACCCGTATTTGACCCTGATTACGGGTGCTGACTGTATGGAGTTTGAACGTTCTCCCCGTAAACACGTGGGTTTTCTCCGGGTGCTCCAGTCTCCTCCCACATCCCAAAGACATGCAGGTTTGTAGGTTAATTGGCTTTTGAAAATTGTCCCTAGTGTGCAGGATAGAACTAGTGTATGGGGATCGCTGGTGGGCACAGACGCGGTGTATCTCTAAAATATTCAACTAAGCTAAAAAGGTTCTGTAAGTCTACCTATCTATGCCTCTCATAATTGTATATACTTCCATCAAGCCTCCCCTCAATTTCCAACTTCCAGAGTAATCTGCAATAAAAAAAGTTTGCAGCCTGAATGGTGGTAATGAAACTGTTGGATTGTTATTAAAAATCCATCCTTCCTTTTCTGTCATGCTTAACCGGTCTGGTGTCTCGATCTGTTAATGGCCTTGGCCCGTGGAATGGCCTTAGCTGCCAATCGGCTGCGAAAATAGCTGGAGATGGAAAATAAGCAATGGCCCTCTTATTGACATCCTGTGAATGAACACAAATAAATTGGTGGTTTTAAAAGAGGTTGAACCTACATTTTATTCAAAGCCTTAATAGTGAGATACTTGATTAATATAATCATGTTAAGCTATGGCAGACCTTGGCTGTGCCTCTAAAGACTGATCATCAGTATCAATGTGCAGCAGGCATCCTCTAGCGATCACACATGAGGCAGGCATGGTTGAGAGGATGAGAAACCTTTTCATGCTGCAGGTTATTGTGATCTGGAGCACACTGCCAGGAATCAGATTAAATAACAGCTATCAGAGGGGATTGCAACCAGAACTGAAAGGAAAATATTTGCAGTGTTATGAGGAAAGAATAGGAGTGGAACCAGTTGAATGGTTCCTTCAAAGACCTGGCACAGGCACGAGTGGCCGAAGAGCCCTTTTCTCTGCTGTATTATTGATTCTGTGTCTGAATTGGAAGCATGTTAGAGAAACTGGGGTGAAATTGCAGCAGCTCTGTAATTTGGCTGAAGATTTCCTCGGTCTAGCTGCACTGTATTTGAGACAGATTTTATGCATTGAATTGGCAGAATGTAGGTTGAGACTGCAAAGTTGGTGAAGTTGTTCAGGAGCAATCACTGAGAAGTGATCGTCTGCCTCGGCTGAGTCTCAATTGGTCTCTCAACAGTTTGAGGATAATATCTTGGTTGTACTGTTGTCAAAACAGCAGATATTGCAAAACCCCTATTTATGTCACATCTTCAGACAGATTTAATGACAGTACGAGTTAAATTGATCTTATCACTGCTCAGAGGGTAACAGCACAGATATAACTTTACAACTTTCTGTTTGATTGATACCATTTGACCTCTCTTCCAATATGTTTTCTCGGGAATGTGTTGGTTTAGCGTAGTGGAGCTGAACTATCTACAAGGCTGGCATAAATTGCTCATTTAAGGATCTGTTGAATGCTCGGTAATTCTGAATTGGTGCAAGTGATGAAAATATATCAAAGCACTGCTTTCATCAACTGACCTGCAATTCAACCTTATGCACGTAAAATTACATTAAATCTCAATACAGCAACAGGGCAATGATCACAATCATTTTATGCTGCTGTTCACAAACAGAAAGGACTGATTCCCATTCTTTCTTTGATCGTTCAGTGACTGCCTTCTTTTCATACTCCTCTAATCTGGTATTTTCCACTGCAGTAAAAGTACTACACATTATGATCTACCAAGCTTCCTTTCTAACTTTTCAAAACCTCTCTCCATTTTCCATTTTCAAGAGGTAAAGGCCCATTTCTACTCAAAATTTCCCAATAGTTTAATTCTCCAACACGGTGACACCTATTTAAGTCGCTTTTGCAGGGCTTTCTTGATCATAACAAATCGATGAGTAAACTAATTCTCCTTTCTTGCTTCTGCTTCTTTTTCCACAGCAGAATGATTAATATCTTTACAGTAACTGTAAATACCTTGTCAAAGAGTGGTGGAAATGAACATGGCTTTAATAACAAGCAAAAAACAATGCTGGAAGAATTTAGCATGTTAAAGAGCACCTATGGAAACAAGGGGGGGGTTGATGATTCATTTCAAGAGCCTACAATACGCCTCCCGGCCCTCGATCCTCATCCTGATGCAGTGTCTCGACCGAAACATGGGCCATCTCTACCTCCACAGATGCTGCTTGGCCTGCTGAATTCATCCAGCAGTTTGTTTTTTGGTCCAGATTCTAGCATATGCAATATCTTGTGTCACCACAGTTTTTTTAATTATGGTGAACACGTATTTTGTGCAGGGAAGTGAAAATCGTAAAGATATCTTGCTTGTCCATTTTAGACCAGGTAGAAAATTGTGTGCTTTATAACTTTGCATTTTAAACTTTACTTTGGAGATAGAGCATGGAAACAGGCCCTTTGGCCCACCGAGTCCACGATGATCAGCAATCACTACATACACTCGAAATGTTATGAAACCAGTAAGACAAATCGATAGTTTTAAGATGAGTCCTGCAGTGCAGGTGGTTGGTTAAGCTCATGCACTCACGTATTACAGAAGGATATGGAAGAGCAGCGTTCGGCCCATCGCGTCTAGCCTGGCTCTTTGACTGAGCCATATTCACATTGATATTTAGTCTGAATAAGGGTCCCGAACCAAGACTTCCTCTGTCTATTTCCCTCCACAGATGCGGCCTGCCTGCCTTGCTGAGTTTGAACATAGAACATAGAACATAGAACATAGAGTGCAGGAACAGGTCCTTCTGCCCACGATCTAATGCCGAACATGATGCCCAGGACAAACCAATCTCATTCAGCTCCATGTGATCCACATTCCTCCATTCCCTCCATATCCATGTGCCTATCTGAAAGTCTCTTAAACACCACTATTGTATCTGCCTTCTCCACTACCCTTAGCAGTATGTTCTAGGCATTTATGTAAAAAACGCTCTATACATCTTCTTTAAACTATCATTTCTCCACCCAATTTAGTATTTGATCTATATCCTATGTATACTTTGACAGCCTTCCTCACTGTCCGTAACTCCAGCAATGTTGGTGTTGTCTGCAAGTTTACCAACCAACTTATCTGCATATACAGTAGCACTTATAAATTCTGTCAGCACTTTGTCTTTTGCTCATCAATTGAGCTATCCAATTAGTCCCACTCCTTTGATCCTTGCCCATAGCCCTGCAACTGCCTCCACTGAGTGTTAAATTAAGAACGCAAATTTCATAAACCATGGTAGACACAAAAAGCTGGGGTAACTCAGCGGGACAGGCAGCACAGGCAGCATCTCGGGAGAGAAGGAATGGATGTTGTTTCGGGTCGAGACCCATCTTCAGACTGGTTAGGGATAAGGGAAATGAGAGATATAGATGATGATGTGGAAGAATAAAGAACAATGAATGAAAGAAATGCAAAAAAGTAACCATGATAAAGGAAACAGGCCACTGTTAGCTGTTTGTTGGGTAAAAATGAGAATCTAGTATGACTTGGGTGGGGGAGGGATAGAGAGAGAGGGAATGCCAAGGCTACCTGAAGTGAGAGAAGTCAATATTCATCCCACTGGGCTGAATAAACTTTGCATTGGACATTTAGGGAATGATCTAGTCTCAGCAAAAACAACCAGACATCAGTAAACAAGTCAAGAAGTGTTAGGATGAAAGACCAATTGATTTTCATTGGATCCAGTTTCACATTTTAATTGCAATTTGTATTTTATTGGTTTTACGTGTCACATTTTAGCTTTACTTTTAGTTTTATGGAAGGGTTTTTAATTGTACTTTAGGCTCCATTAGCAAATTTCTCATTAAGCATTACATTTGGGTTTTAATTAGATTTAAAGAAGGGGCCTAATGATGCTTGATTTTATTTGTCATCCAGTGATGTTCCTGGCAGCTTTCGGCAGGTGTCAAGGAGATATGCTTTTCTGTGATACGATTGTCCTTTTCAACTTTCCAAAGGAAGACTGACGACCTGCACAGAATATTGTTTAGACAACGGTTTGACTGAACGGGCAAACACTAAGATCGAGAACGACCAATGGAAAGAATTGAAAAACAAAAGGCTGCTGTCAATCCAAAACTTGATTAAGTTGTGGTTTATACTTTATGCTGCAGTTCCCCTGAAGTAAATAAGTGATGAGCTCTGTCTCAGATTCAACTTCTTTTGCAATGGGAGATGGGCCAGTTTTTGGTGCTTTCCTGTGGAGAGACAAGATATTTTTATTCGGAGCCAAGAAAATTTAAGGCACGATGTTTTGTGATAATTCATACTGATTGCAGAAGCTAAGCATGCTCTGTAGGAGTGTGTGCGCATTGTCCTCTGACTTTAATGGAACCAGACTTTGAAAGTGGCTCACCGTATGCAAGCACACCCACACTGTGACGTTCGTTCACGCGGCCAAGAGTTAATTTCTATGAGAAGAAGAGATCATAAGACATAGGAGCAGAATTAAGCCTTTCTACCCATCAAGTATGCTCCGCCATTCAATCATGGTTGATATATTTTTCCCTCTCAACCCCATTCTTCTGTCTTTTCCCCATAACCTTTTATGCCCTTACTAATCAAGAACCTATCGATCTCTGCTTTTGAAATACCTAATGACTTGGCCTCCATGGCCGTCTGCACCGTTAGAGTCAATAGACAATAGGCAATAGACAATAGGTGCAGGAATAGGCCATTCAGCCCTTCGAGCCAGCACCACTATTCAATGTGATCATGGCTGATCATTCTCAATCAGTACCCCGTTCCTGCCTTCTCCCCATACCCCCTGACTCCGATATCTTTAAGAGCTCTATCTAGCTCTCTCTTGAAAGCATCCAGAGAATTGGCCTCCACTGCCTTCTGAGGCAGGCAATTCTACAGATTTACAACTCTCTGACTGAAAAGGTTTTCCTCATCTCCGTTCTAAATAGCCTACTCCTTATTCTTAAACTGTGGCCCCTGGTTCTGGTCTCCCCCAACATTGGGAACATGTTTCCTGCCTCTAATGTGTCCAATCCCTTAATAATCTTATATGTTTCAATAAGATCCCCTCTCATCCTTCCAAATTCCAGCGTATACAAGCCTAGTCGCTCCAGTCTTTCAACATACGACAGTCCCGCCATTCCGGGAATTAACCTAGTGAACCTACGTTGCACGCCCTCAATAGCAAGAATATCCTTCCTCAAATTTGGAGACCAAAACTGCACACAGTACTCCAGGTGCGGTCTCACTAGGGCCCTGTACAACTGCAGAAAGACCTCTTTGCTCCTATACTCAACTCCTCTTGTCGTAAAGGCTTTCTTCACTGCCTGCTGTACCTACATGCTAACTTTAAGTGACTGATGAACAAGGACACCCAAATCTCTTTGTACTTCCCAAGAGGGAGTCACCACCCTCTTGCTACCAAAATTCCTCCTCTGCTGGATGACCCACAAACAAGGGATCTTGTCCTTAAAATGAGAGCAGAGGCCTTCAGCGGGTGAATGTTAGGAAGCCCTCCTTCTCACAGATGATACTGTAAAATGGAACTCTGCTTACTGAACCTGGACAGGGTTAAAAAGTTAAAAACAGGGTTAAAAAAAAGTTAAAACAGGGTTGACAGTTAAAAATTTCAAAAGCCAAGGCTTCCATGGGCAACTGTCATAGACTATAGAACCAAGCTAAGCATAAGGTACAGATTAGCTATGACCTTCCTTCAGTTTGGAACGAGCTTCAGTGGCTGAATTACCTCCTTTTGTTTCTCTGTTACCAGTTCTATGGAAGCTGGAGTTCTAAGCGTTCCACTTTACCATGTATTCCAACATTCTGCTCCCACGTCCTTGTGTTATTGAGTCACATACTCCCTGAAGAGAGAACATGCTAACTAGTTGAGGCTGGTATCTTTTACCAGTAGCGACCAGTACATAACAAATGGCCTGACATTGTAAAGTCTGGATGAGCAGCGAGGTCTTGGTGTCCATATACATCGATCCTTAAAGATGTAAACATGCATGAGAAACTTCAGTTATGTGGATAAGTTGGAAACTACCCCTTTATTCTCTTTTGAATAAGGCAGATAAAGAGATGGCCGAATGGAGACTTTCAAGATGCAGATGGTTTGATAGGGGAGCTGGCAAAATGTTATTCCCTGTGGCAAGTGAGTTGGTAATAAAATGATCATGAATCTAAATTATGGGGACTCGCCTGGAGAGAGATGAGGAGAATGACGGAGAACATTTAGTGCGGCACAGTGGTGCAGTCGATAGGGCTGTTGTCTCAAAGAGCCAGAGACCCATGTTCAACCCTGATCTCAGTTGCTTTTGTGTGGAGTTTGCATGTTCTCCCTGAGACCATGTAAGATTCCTTTAGGTGTCCCGTTTTCCTCCCACATCTCAAGACGTGCAGGTTTGGAGGTTAACAGTCATTGTAAATTGCCCCTATTTTATACCGAGTGGATAGGAAAGTGGGATAACAGATTTAGCGTGAATGGGTGATCGATGGAGTCAGTCGGTAGAAAGGCCTGTTTCCATGCTGAATCCTTCAATGAAAAGAAACATCTTACGTGCATAAGTGGTGGAAATTTATTCCATAAATAGCTTTAGAAAGCGAGTTGGACAGATATTTGAGGGAGAAGGCAGGAGAATGGGGTTGAGAGGAAAAGATAGGTCAGCCATGATTGAATGTCGGAGTAGACCTTATGGCCTAATTCTGCTCCTATAACTTCTGAACATATGAGCTTATCTGAGTTAATGGACAATAAGCATGGATGTGGGAGAGACTAACTGCCCTTCCAAAGAGCCAGCGCTCGCACCGACACAACACTCAATAGCCTCCTCCTATTATGCAGGTATTCACAATCCTACGGTTCTGCAATTCTACGCAACGCAATGCTTACATTATCAGGATCAGCAGCCCATGGGGATTCAGAAGGATCAGGGTTCAAGTTCCATCTCACTCACTGAGAATAAAATGTAGGCCACAACTGCAACCGCAATGCTGAGGAAGCGATGAGCTTCAGGAGTTGCCATCCTTGGGTGAGAGACTAAACTGTGGCTTGCTTATTTATTTTATTTCCTTTTTCCCCTTTGTTTCTGCTTTCTTCCAACATCATTGTTTATGCCACAGTTAATTGTAACTGTAACCGGTGACTGTCTTCAGAGTAAGACACCAAAAACTGGAGTAACTCAGCGGGGCAGGCAGCATCTCTGGAGAGAAGGAATGGCTGACGTTTCGGATCCAAAACATGTCTTCAGAGTAAGTTGAGTGAGAGTGTATTTCTAACATTCTTAGGTGCACCAGAGAAAGCATAATATAGAAACAAAGAGATGCAGATGCTGGTTAATACATAAATGGGCACAAAGTGCTGGAGTAACTCAGTGGGTCCTAATCTGAAATGTCACTTAAGTATGTTTTCCAGAGATGCTGCCAGATCCACTGAATGTCCTTTCTCATTTATAGAAACCATACTGCCGGGTTGCAATACAGCTTGGCTTGGGTACAGCAGTGCCCTAGACCACAGGAAATTGCAGAGTTGTGATTATAGCCTCGTCCATCAAACAGCCAGACTGCTCACCATTGACCATCTATCCTTCACACTGCCTTGGAGAAGCAACCAACATAATCAAGGACCTTTTCCACCCCAGTCATTCCTTCCTCTCCCCGCTCCCATCAGGTAGAAGGTACAGAAGCTTGAAAGTAAACACCCCATCAGAATCAGGAACAGATTCTTCCCCTTTGTTATTGGACTTCTGAAAGGGCCTTCCACAAGTTAGGGTACAGTCCCAATTTTTCCAACCTATCTCATTGCAAACATTCAAATTTTTCGCTGGAACTGTTAAAATAAAATGCTGAGTAACTATATTCTGCCCTCTGGTACTTTTTCTCTTTTCTCTACCTGGTGTACTAGTGTTTGGCTTGTTCCATGCAAAGTATTATCTGATTTGATTAAATAGCACACGAGGAAACTTTTTGCTGTTCCACAGTACACATGACAATCATAAGTCTAACCTGATGTACATGGGACGTGCCACCTTGGTTTAGTTGGTGAATCACTGTAAGGTGTGACCAACTATAGATCTTGGGTCAAGTGTTGGGTGGTCACTGTTATCCTTGCCATCAATTCCATCCATATCTCCCAGGATATATGCGGCCATGTTGACATCTGCTTCAAAATGTAAGTTTATGCACGGTGATCCTTTTTGTTTTGTTTGCTGTACGATTGGGACAATTATAGGAGTGATATTTTTGCAAATTACATACTCTGTAAGGGTCTGTAGAAGAGTCTCGACCCGAAACGTCACATTTTCCTTTTCTCTAGGGATGCTGCCTGACCCACTGAGTTACTCCAGCTTTTTGAGTCTACCTACTCTGTTTTATTGCTTTAGCTCCCACAAGATAGAGAGCCTTGTGCACATTTCAGATCGCTTCAAAAGGAAGATAAGTTTATCAATTCAACAAGCACGTGGGTTCGGCGGATCATTGGAGGTCTGTAGGTGTACTGACCGATCAAAGGATTAATGGGAGGGTAACTTGCAGGTGCTTCAGCTTGTTGTGAAGACTAAAAGCCTCGGTATTGATCCGCTACTTAGTTCTGTTCAGTTTGTCAGCAAACTGCTTAATCAATCCTTTTGCTGAGGTGTGGAAACTGATAATGAGCAGCAACATATGTTCAGGCCTTCCTATTTGGCACACAGGCTAGTTGTATCGGGAAATCAATTACACAAGGGTCTGGTGATTGCATGAATGAATATTGGTTTCTTCTCATTATACCTCCTATTGTTTCACATTGATATTGCTTCAATCTTTAAACAGGCTTCCATTTTGCAATTAAGCATTCCATAGGTCCTTTCACTTTCTAACATTTGCAGGCATGGACATACGGATAGGGACGACTTGCATTTATATAGCACCTGCTCTTGACTTCATGTCACCCGAACAAATTTAACAGCCAATGGGGGATATTCCAGGCAATTTGGACACAACCTGCTTCCTCAAATGACCAGATATCGATGTTGGTAACAGATACAAATTGACCAGGATGGCAAAGAGGATAAAATGCTGGAGTAACTCAGGTCAGGCAGCATCTGAAAATAATCTGAAAAGTTCATTGGAGGCCCTTGGACTATCTTTAATCAGACTTTACTGGACTTTATCATGCACTAAACGTTGTTCTCTTTATCATGCATCTGTACACTGTGGAAGGCTCGATTGAAATCATGCACTATCTTTCCGCTGACTGGTTAGCACACAACAAAAGCTTTTCACTGTACACGACAATAAACTAAACTAAACTAGACTAAACTAAATTAAACTAAACAACACTAAACTAAATTGGCATCTCTGGAGAACAAGGACAGGTGACATTTTGGATCGAGGCCCTTCTACAGAAAGGATCATTCATTGGTGTGGGTACTGTTGTGTGGGACATAACTGCCATCGGCTTACACAAATTCCCAACAAACCTTTGACAAAAAAATTGCTAGACAAAATACTCCTGCATTCCGGCACACTGTGCCACCTCAAGATTTAATTAGGTCACCTGAGATCAGGATTAAACCAAGGTCCGTGGAACTATGAGGCAACAGCACTATATCAACTGTAGACTTGTGACTCTATCACAGTACACCTGCTTCCCCATGCAGCATAGACATCCTTGTAAAAAGCAACGACGCTACCGCAGTGCAATATCAGGTGGTCGCGACGTTAATGAATACCTTCGGAGGAAAAGCAATGCACTAAGGAATCTTCTACATTTCTCTGGAACACTAGCAAGTGGCACAGCTAGTAGGGGTGTTGCATTGCAGTGCTGGAGACATCAGTTCAATCCTGACCTCAGGTTGTGGAGGAAAATAACTGCAGATGCTGGTACAAATCGAAGGTATCACAAAAAGCTGGAGTAACTCAGCGGGTCAGGCTGCATCTCAGGAGAGAAGGAATGGGTAATCAGTCTGAGGAAGGGTCTCGACCTGAAACGTTACCCATTCCTTCTCTCCTGAGATGCTGCCTGACCCGCTGAGTTACTCCAGCTTTTTGTGATACCTGACCTCAGGTGCTGCCTTTGTGGAGGTTGCATGTTCATCTCGTAGTGCTGCGGGTGTCTCCTTGGTTCTCCAGTTTGCTCCTGCATCCCAGGGATGTGTAGGGTGGTAGATCAATTGGCCAATGTAGTTTGCCCCTAGCGGGCTCGTACGTGGGGGTAGCTGATGAGAATGTAGGACAATATAAGACACAAAATGCTGGAGTATCTCAGAGGGTCAGCCAGCATCCTTGGAGAACCTGGACAGGTGACGTTTCGGGTCAGGACCCTTCTTCCAACTGGGAAAGACAATATAAAATGGGGATTGATGTAGGATTCGTGTAAATGAGTGGTTGATGGTCAGTGTGGACTTGATGGACCCAAGGGCTAGTTTCCCTGCCGCATCTCACTTCAACTACGATCTCAGAGCTGGAGGTCAGGTATCACTGGAATTTAGAAGGATGAGAGGGGATCTTATTGAAACATATAAGATAATTAGGGGATTGGACACATTAGAGGCAGGAAACATGTTCCCAATGTTGGGGGAGTCCAGAACAAGGGGCCACAGTTTAAGAATAAGGGGTAGGCCATTTAGAACGGAGATGAGGAAGAACATTTTCAGTCAGAGAGTGGTGAAGGTGTGGAATTCTCTGCCTCAGAAGGCAGTGGAGGCCAGTTCGTTGGATGCTTTCAAGAGAGAGCTGGATAGAGCTCTTAAGGATAGCGGAGTGAGGGGGTATGGGGAGAAGGCAGGAACGGGGTACTGATTGAGAGTGATCAGCCATGATCGCATTGAATGGCGGTGCTGGCTCGAATGGCTGAATGGCCTACTCCTGCACCTATTGTCTATCGTCTATTGTCTATTGTCTTAAAGAGCTTATCGCTTCTGAAAGGCAACACACTCAACACTGGAGGCACAACCCAGGATTTGAAGTCTGCTCCTCTGTGCTGGTCTTCAAACCTTCTAACTCAGAGGCAGGAGAGATGGTCCTGAGCTCCAGCTGAAACCTGAGTCCTGAGGCTTCACTGTTCTATCGCCAAACAAAATTCGCTGCAATACTTCTCTTCGTCAACACCGCAGTCTCCTGGTATTTCAATTTCCCATCAAATCAACTTGCTGTGAAACTGAGCTCTCCCAAGGGGGAGGGATTACCACCACAATTGCTGCAGAATTAAACTGCAGGTTACTTAGCGCACCACACTGCACTGTGAAAGGGTCACGGTGAATAACAGGGTCATTGCTGACTGCCCGGGCGCCATGGACACTTCAAATGGAGGTGGTAGTCTAGGAAAGAGAGATGGAATAAGAAAAGCAGGGGCAGGACACACCAAGTCAAGTCGAGTCGAGAAGAGTTGAGTTTATGCACGAGAATGGTGAGGTGCAGATACAATGAAAATCTTGCTCACAGCAAGATCATACACACATAGACAAAAACACCAAAAAAACATGAATTATACATAAATTCTTCAACTCAGTTAAAAGAAAAAGATTGTAAAGACCATGACATTGGTGCAAAACATAATTAGAAAACAGGTCTGTGGTAGTGCAAGAGGTGGGCCGTAGTGTTCTGTTGCTGAGATAGGGTAGGGTTGTGCAGGTTCATGCTGAGATAGGTTAAGGTTGTGCAGGTTCATGCTGAGATAGGATAGGGTTGTGCAGGTTCTGATGCTGAGATAGGGTAGGGTTGTGTAGGTTCATGCTGAGATTGGATTGGGTTGTGCAGGTTCTGGTGCTGAGGTAGGATTACGGCTGTGCAGGTTGGTTCAAGAACCTGATGGGTGTAGGAAGGTATTTATTCCCGAACCTGGTGGAGTGGGATATCAGGCTTCTGTACCTTCTGCCCGACCATTGCACTGTGCAATGATTGTTTTTCTTTTCATATAGGGTTACAAGGGGTGCATGATTTTATATTACCTGCTTAGGCAAAGTCTAGGGATCGAGGATCACTTGCTTCCATTCCAACTTTATGGGTTCTGAAGTGGCTAATGAGCCCAATTTAGGAACCACGGACTCTTCCACGGGTGGGGCAGGAGCAGCTTAATGGGATGGGCCAGTGGGAAGTTTGGCAGGTGTACGTTCCTAAACTAAACTACACTAAAATAAACTAAACTAAACTAAACTAAACTAAACTAAACAATGTGTTATATTGGGTGTTTGTGTAGTACTGTTGTGGTTTAGTAGGTGATGGTTCAATTATTTGAAGAGTGAGACACAAGAATGGAAAATGTGCATCCTAATCTCGCTACACTAGTGAATGGTTCTTTAATGCTGTCTCAGGAAGCAAAGGTATCCATTTAATTTTGGGATGCAATGATGAAAGAGGGGTGTCAATGGGATTACACACTAAAACACTCATTGTCTGTAACTTAGTGCTGTATCCCTTCACAACAGTGTCCTGGAAAATGTCCACAGCGTATTGCCAACTGCATTGTTTTATTTCTCAAACGCATAATTTTGGAATGCACACTTAAATCTCACCAAAAGCGGTACTAGCTTGATGGTGTTAGATATTGCACTTAAAGTATCTGCCAAACATCCTTGCAGGTGGTAAAACAGTTATCAGCTGCTATCTTGAGTCTCGTACTGGTGTTTGGGAAAAGAAGCTTGGAAAGGGAGAACAGCCTGGAGAAGAATTGGAGAACTTTCACCTTTCTATATTATTCATTCCCTGCTTCTGAGCAAGTTTATGAGTAGCCACGTTCCTTCGCACAGCGCATAGTTATTCGAGCAAGTGGTGGGTGACGGGGGGGTCACACACGTTACTCTGCAGCAGGAGACTGAGGGGGATCAGTGTGTTTCAGTCAGGGTTGCCATCGCTCTGCCTTGTGAGGGACCACTGTGTTGTCAGCTTCAATTCAGGGATGAAAAAGTTGAGTTGGGAACAAACACCTTGGTGCTGATTGAGGAAAGAAACCTTGGCTCCTGTGGGAGGCGGTAAAAATAGCACGGTGCAGGCGCTGTGACAATCGGCTGAGCTCTCATCCCCTGTCTGGGTTTCATTATTAATGATGCCACTCTGAGTAACGTTCTTGTGTAAGCCACTAATCTCTTATCAGAAGACAGAGCGCCGGGAATTCAGTTATTCTGGCTGTTAATTTGGGCTTTTTGGCAGCTGGTTCTTAATGTCGAGGCATTGACTTTTGGCTTTAGAACTCTGCTGTCCACTCACAAATTTAAACTCAGCCCTGTCCACCCGTTGCCCATTAACGTGCGCTCCCAGTCTAGAAACCCCTCAGTTTTGGCATTGTCCGCCAGTGGTTGCATGCCACTCCCTGTCTCTGTCCCCTTGTCCAGCTCCAAGATGCTCTTCCATTCCTGCTTTCTTGCAAGTTTCTTGATTTTGATCTGAAGAAGGGTCTCGACCCGAAACATCACCTACTCCTTTTCTCCAGAGATGCTGCCTGACCCATTGAGTTACTCCAGCACTTTGTGGCTATCCTGATTCTGATCACCGCACCATCGGCGGTTGTGGCTTTTAGCCCCAAGGATACAAAGCTCTGGAATTCTCTCAAAATTAACCGCTTTATCCAAGCTTTACGTCACCTGTCCTGCTTTCTCCTTTTTGTGCCAAAGTGAAATGACTCTTGACAACACTCTCGAGGTAGTAATCCTGCACGAGAGCAGCATATCAGTGCAAGTGTTTAACGTTGGTCATTTGTAACTCCCAGTGCTGATGGTAGTGTCATTGATAGCCGACACAAGAGTCCTTGTTCACCATCTACTTACTACATAAGTTCTTCTTTGTGTTTTATTTGTTTCTTCAGTTTTTCTCTTTGGGAGGTTGCTGTCGATTAACAATGTGATGGAGCATGGGGACTACCTCTATCACCCACCCACACCACCGTACCCCCAGTATTCTGGCCACAGTAGAGTCCCTAGAAAACAAGATTGAGAACTTAAGGGTAAGATTGCTTTACAAAAGGAACACGAGGGAATGCTCTGCACTCTGTTTCACAGAGACATTGCTCATTCCCATCTCTCCAGAGAGAGCCCTCCAGCCTGAATGTTTCTCAATCCGTTGTTTAGTTTAGTTTGGAGATACAGCGTGGAAACAGGCCCTTCGGCCTCCCCGAGTCCGTGCTGACCAGCGATCCCCGCATATTAACACTATCCTGCACACACTATGGACGATTTACATTTATAGAAAGCCAATTAACCTACAAACCTGGACGTCTTTGGAGTGTGGAAGGAAACCGAAGATCTCGGAGAAAACCCATGCGGTCACGCTGAGAATGTCCAAACTCCGTACAGACAGCACCTGGAGTTGGGATCGAACCCGGGTCTCCGGTGCTGAGAACGCTGTAAAGCTGCAACTCTACCCGCTTGGACTCGGTATACTGGCCAATGCTCAACAACTCTGCAACAGACCTGAACGAGTACGCCACTGTTGTCACCGACTTCATGGGGAAATGTGTGGAGGCATGTGTCCTAACAGGACTGTCTAGGTGTCCTAACTGGAGTCTTTGATGAACTCGGAAATCTGCAATCTGAGAACCAGATCTGCTGTGTTCAACTCAGTCAACCAGACTTGTAGAAGACATCCAGGAATGACCTCCGAGTGGCCATGAAGAATGCAAAGAGAAACATCTCGAGTAAACTGGAGGCTCGGGAAATCGGCAGGGTTTGACTGCCATCATTTCCCACGAAACAAAACTGAGTAGATCAAGTGACAATGATGTGTCACTGCCAGATGAGCTCAATGCTTTCCTTCCTCCATTTGAAAGAGAGTCCTTCACGAGTCCAACAGCCCCTGAAGACCCTGTGAGACAGATTTCAGAAGTCCCCATGCAAGGGGGAAGCCTCAGAAAAAGTCCTGCCCCGATGGTGTATCTGGGTGCATTCCCAAAACCTGCAACCACATTGTGAACAGGATGGACCTTTCATGGACATTTTCAACCTCTCACTTCTATGGCCCAAGGGCTCCACTTGTTTTAACAGGACATCCATAATACTGGTGTCCGACAAGAGCAAGGTGACATGCCTCAATGAGCACCGATGGGTAGTACCACTCACGTCCACCGTGGTGAAGTGCTTCAAGATGTTGGTTGTGACGCAAATCAACTCCTCCCTCAGTAGTGACCTGGGCCCACTTCAATTGACCAGCCACCGCAACAGAGGGACAGAGGATGTGCTCTCACTGGCTCTCCACTCTGTGCTGGAACACCTGGACAATAGGAGCATACACCTGGACAATAGGTATCATTCATCGACTACAGCTGACACACCATCATCCCCTCTAAACCGATCGTCGAACTCAACAAATTCTCCTCCCCATGTAACTGCATCCTCGATTTTGAGGATTGATTAGTACGGGTGTCAGGGGATATGGGGAGAAGGAGAGCAGAATGGGGTTAGGAGGGAGAGATAGACCAGCCATGATTGAATGGCAGAGTAGACTTGATGGGTCGAATGGCCTAATTCTGTTCCTATCACTTATGAATATATGAACTTATTTTCTTATTGGCTGATCTCTCAATCAGTACAAGTAGAGCGATCCTGTGGTCTGAATGGATTGACCAATGGACAAACCTACTAGTTAAGTACAAAACACAGTTTCATGAAACTACACGAGCCAACCAGTTCTGTTATTATCTTGAAATGTTACCACTTGATAATCCATGGGTGATTCTTGATCTGCATCCCCTGGTATATTTTTGCTAGATGCATTAAATTTTGCATATCTCTGCCAACATCTCAGAAAGAAGCAGGTAGAAATGAGTCAAACTGTTTGTTTGCTCATCGTGCACACACTTAGATCTTGAGAATGGGCTACGGCAATCCTTTTTTTTTAATTTTATTATTTTTTTTTTATTTTTTTTTTATTTTTTTTTTTTCTATTTTTTTTTTTATTTTATTTATTTTTTAAAAAGCATATGTACAAATCGAAATTTTAAAAAAACACATTTGTTACAAAGTTCTTACATAGCTTCAATTTTTAAATTTTTGAAGAGAGAAAGTAAAAATAAAAATATAAAACTATAAACTTGGGAAGAGAGAGTAAGAGGGTTAAAAAAAAAAGAAAAAGATCTAACAATAAAAATTAACGGGAGTAGATCCGGGAGACAAAAACCACAGCTGTACATCCAACCCCCAACTCAAGTTTCAACTTTTTATTTAAATTTTTTTAAATTTTTTTTTATTTTAGTCCTGTGCCAAACCCATTTACTTTTCTAAAAATTCAATAAATGGAGACCATATTTTTTTTAATAACTCAGGTTTGTCGATTAAGGCAAACCTTATTTTTTCCAAATGCAGGGTCTCTGTCATTTCCATAGTCCACATTTTAATTGTGGGGGTTATTGGTTTTTTCCAAAATTTAAGTATTAGTTTTTTCGCAGTTATTAGACTGTAATCAAGAAAATGTACCTGACTTACTGTAAAATTTGTAGTATGTTCTGATAATCCTAATATAATTAATTTTGGGTCCATATCTAATTTTTTATTAATAACTTTAGAAACTATTTTAAAAATCTCCAACCAGAAGTTTGGCATTTTTATACAAGTTACGAAAATATGAGTTAAATTAGCTTCTTGAAATTGACATTTATCACACATAGGAGAGATACTAGGAAAAATCCTATTTAATTTCGTCTTCGAATAATGTAATCTATGTATTATTTTAAATTGTATTAAGGAATGTCTAGTATTCAATGAACATTGATGTATATGTTGTAAACTTTCATCCCATATATCTTGCATTATAAATTGATTCAATTCGTCCTCCCATGCTCGTCTATAAGATTCTGATGACGGAATGTCAATGTCAAGGAGAATATTGTAAATAAAAGATATTAATTTATTTGAGTTATAATGTCGATTCAGGCATACATCAAGTGTTTCTGGACCTCTAAACTTATATTCTTGCATGTGTGATTTTACATAATCTCTAAGTTGTAAATATCTAAAATAATTATTAACATGTAATCCGTACTTCTGCTGTAACTCCTGAAACGAAAGAAAAGTTCCCTTATGATAAAGATCTCCCACCCTTTTGATTCCATAACTTTTCCATTGAGCAAAGCCTCTATCTAAGACAGACGGTTTAAAAGAAGGATTATTCGCAATAGGAAGGAAAACAGATAATTTACTCAATTTTAACGTAAGCTTTAATTGTTTCCAGGTACGGATAACACTATGTATAATGGGATTACCTCCATATGTTTTTTTATTTAAATTTATTGGAGCTAAGAGGATCGCACCAATATCGAATGGTAAACAATCCTCTTTCTCCATCTTTAACCAATCCGGTTGTTGATCAGAATCATCCAACCAGCAGGTTATATTTTTAATATTAACCGCCCAATAATAAAATAAAAAGTTAGGTAAAGCAATTCCTCCATTAATTTTAGACTTACATAAGTGTCTTTTATTTATTCTATGAGTCTTGTAGTCCCAAATAAAATTAGTAACAATTGAATCAATTTTTAAAAAAAACTTTTTTGGAAGGTAGATCGGAATTGCTTGAAATAAGTATAGTAGCTGTGGAAGAAAGATCATCTTGCTGTGGAAGAAAGATCAATCCTGCAGCATCCAAGAATACTGAAGAAAAAAGCATCAGGGTGAAACAGCACATTCATAATAGAACAAAGATGTGCTGGGAGGGTTGACATTGAGTTTATATTTCAACCACTAATGGTTACTCTGAATTTGTCAAGACATTGCACATGTGAATTTATTACTAGTTCATGGACACTTGTGTCGATCACTAAACGCTGATGGCTCTGAAATTAATTTTCTGTTGCTGCCTGAGATTTTGAGTCCAGTTTCATTGAAGGATCCCTGGATAGTGGATGATGCTGCAACGATAGCGCACGGTAGCGCAGCGGTAGAGTTGCTGCTTTACAGCGAATGCAGCGCCGGAGACTCAGGTTCGATCCTGACTACGGGTGCTGCACTGTAAGGAGTTTGTACGTTCTCCCCGTGACCTGCGTGGGTTTTCTCCGAGATCTTCGGTTTCCTCCCACACTCCAAAGACGTACAGGTATGTAGGTTAATTGGCTGGGTAAAATGTAAAAATTGTCCCTAGTGGGTGTAGGATAGTGTTAATGTACGGGGATCACTGGGCGGCACGGACTTGGTGGGCCGAAAAGGCCTGTTTCCGGCTGTATATATATGATATGATATGATATGATATGATATGATATGATATGATATGATATGATATGATATGATATAAGGAGAGCAAAGACATCCGGGAAATTCTGGAGAGTGAGCAGGATTCAAGTGGGAGTCGGGGCTTCATAATGTAGTTGCCACTACTCACCAAAGTGCTGAGTTCATCCGCCTGAGCTGCAGTTCACACCCGCATCATATTCATATCCATTCCAACAGTTAGATCCCAAGGAGAATCTTTTCACCAAATTGCAACTAATGTGCAGAAGTGGGCGTACAAGTCCACCACCGATTTTCCGACACCCTCGTTTCCCGAGCCTTGTGCAGGAAGAAACTGCAGATGCTGTTTCTACACCGAAGACACTGCAGACACAAAATCGTGGAATAACTCAACGGGGCAGGCAGCACCTCTGGAGAGAAGGAATGGGTGACTTTTTGGATCGAGATCCTTCTTCAGATTTCTTCAGAGAATTTCTGGATTATCCATTTTGCCGGACCAACAGAGGTCACGGCCTCCGAGAGGAGTCGAAATGTACTGGAACGGTCCACCCAGGCCGCCGGGGTGCCGAGATACCCGCCTGCAAAGTCGGCCTCAGAATTCGGCTATGGGAACGGAACTGCCAACTCCGGCCGAGCCAGAGTTCCAGAGCCCCGGCCGCAGGGAGCAAATTTGACCCAACAATCAGCTGCAGAAGTCCCGATGAGGTCGAGATTGGCCGTCTCACCCAGCCTCGGCGCCACTTTTTCATGGGGGACCACTGAAGGGGCATTTCGAGTGCGCTCTCGAAATTTTGGCTGGATTAAAGGAGGTGCCAGACCACCAGTTCCCAGAAGATTGGTGGTGGACCTGTAGTGGGAAAGGATGAACAGAAGAGGTTGGATGGAGATTTGATTACAGAGTTCAAAATAGTGCAGGGAAAATGAAGGGGGAGTCTCCACTGTGAGGAGAGTCAGTAAAGAGGACACAGATTTGAGGTAATTAGCAAAAAAAGAGAGGAGGTGGGGGAAAGAGTTACTAGGAACTGAGGGTGACGTTTTTCCACATAAAGGGTAGTGGGTATATAGGGCTTCCAGCCCATCATGTCTCGGCTAGCATATGGAACAATCCCATCAATCTTAGTCTCCAAGACCCATTCTTCCTCAGTTGTTAGTTCCTAACTGTTATCAGGCAACTGAGCCATCTTATCAACAACTAGAGAGCAGTCCTGAGCTACAATCTACCTTATTGAAGACCCCCGGGCTATCTTCAATCGGACTTACCCAGACGTTTTCTTGCCGCACCCTGATCTTATCCCTGAGAGAAATGGGTCTCAGCGGAGCCCTGTGTCATTTTTGGAGGGGGGTGGTGGGGAGGGGGAGGAGGGGGGGTGGTGGCTGTGGCACAAATCAGACTGTAAAGTCAAGTCAAGTCAAGTCAATTTTATTTGTATAGCACATTTAAAAACAACCCACGTTGACCAAAGTGCTGTACATCTGATTAGGTACTAAGGAAAAAAATGAAACATACAGTTCACAGCGCCTCCTCAATGAGCCTCAAACGCTAGGGAGTAGAAATAGGTTTTGAGCCTGGACTTAAAGGAGTGGATGGAGGGGGCAGTTCTGATGGGGAGAGGGATGCTGTTCCACAGTCTAGGAGCTGCAACCGCAAAAGCGCGGTCACCCCTGAGCTTAAGCCTAGACCGCGGGATAGTGAGTAGCCCCAAGTCGGCCGACCTGAGGCACCTGGAGTTAGAGAGGTGGGTTAGAAGATTTTTGATGTAGGGGGGGGGAATGTCCATTTAGGGCTTTATACGTGAATAGGAGGAGCTTGAAGTTGATTCTGTACCGTACAGAAAGAAATGCGTTTTTGACTCAACTTTAGGAATACAGCTTGCAAAGCTCGATTTAAAATAATGAGTTTCTCTGGGATCCCAATCGAGCATCGGGACTCTGCAGAGACCCATTTACTTATGCACATCAAGTTCTGACCATCCATCATCCCCATGCTTTGGTGACCTGCACCGGCCTAATCTTCAAATGTAAAATTCTCATCCTTATTTTCAAATCCTTTACAGTCTTCACCATTACCAATCACCAGGCCCACCACCATCCATCTCTCAAAACTCTTACTGCGTTCCAGATATCCACTTTTTGGTCGTTACCTTTTACACATCTCTTGCTACAAACAGCCATGCCTTCAACTGTGCACACCATCACTCTTCACCTCTCTCTCTCTCTCTCTCTCTCTCTCTCCTCTCTCTCTCTCTCTCTCTCTCTCTCTCTCTCTCTCTCTCTCTCTCTCTCTCTCTCTCTCTCTCTCTCTCTCTCTCCTCTCTCTCCTCTCTCTCTCTCTCTCTCTCTCTCTCTCTCTCTCTCTCTCTCTCTCTCTCTCTCTCTCTCTCTCTCTCTCTCTCTCTCTCTCACACACACACACACACTCTCTCTCTCTCTCCCTCTTTTCTCTCTCCCCCACTCTCCCTCCCCCTCCCTCTCTCCCCTCTCCCTCTCCCCCTCTCTCCCTTTCACCCTCCCTCTCTCCCTCTTTCCCTATCCTCTCTCTCTCTCTCTCTCCTCTTTTTTTTTTTTTTTTTTTTTTTTTTTTTTTTTTTTTTTTCCATTTTCAAAGACTTTATTCAGCACATTCACATGATACATCACATCAAAACCACATTCAAGGGTTACAAGTCATCAAATAGTCATTATAATACAATGTTGCCTTCATTATTTACAATGCTCTCAACCCCCCGCGGTGACCAGCGCCCACGGAAGGCCTCCATAGTCCCCGTGGTCTCCGCGTGTTCCCTCTCTAGGGTCACGCGCGCACGGACGTAGGCCCGGAAAAGGGGAAGGCAGCCGACTCTGGCAAGACCATCGACCGCCCGCTGCCTGGACCCGCGAATGGCCAACTTGGCCAGGCCCAAGAGCAAACCGACAGGGAGGTCCCACCCCCCCGAAAGACCCTCCCCACCCCCTGCCTTGTGTCCAAACACTAGAATCGTAGGACTAAAGTGTAACCAGAACTTGAGGAACAACCCCTTCAGATATTGGTACAGGGGCAGTAACCTCTCACATTCCATATAGACGTGGAACACGGTCTCTTCGTCACCGCAGAAAATACAGGCGGTCGGCGAGCCCGTGAACCGGCTCAACAGTTTATTACACACCACCGCTCTGTGCAGCACTCTCCACCCCAGGTCCCCGATGTAAAGGGGAACAACTCCCTTATAGAGAGCCCCCCACTGAGGACCGTCCCCGTCTTCAGGTGATAACACAGACCGCCAAGATGTATCAGGGCGGTGTACGAAAACAAGGAGGTGTAGAATGTGCAGGAGCATTCTGTACAGTGTGCGTCTCTTCGCATCACGAAACAGCACGCTGGGCATCTCGGAAAGGCGGCTCAAGTTGTGCGGAGCCGGCGCCCGGGAGAGATCCCGGAGCCTAGGCCCGATGAGCAAATCTGACGGAGCGGGGGTAAGCTCAGTCAGAACTACTCTAGGCACACGCCTCTCCTCGACACCCGCCATGACAGGGTGAGGACCAACTGCTCCCGCAGCCACGACGTCCCCCTCCCTTTGTGGAGCAACACGTCGACTGAAAACAACCAAATTCCTCACTCTAAGCACGTCCCGATAGAAACTAGGCAGACCCCGTAAGGCGGGTCGACTGATGCCCGCCACCGGCAGCCGCGAAACCCCCCGTAGGCAACAACCCCGACGAAAAAAATACGTGGCCAGAGCGTGCCACCTGGGGGGGTTCTCCGTGTACATGTACCTCCGCAGAGTCCTGAGACGGAGAGCCGCCACCTGGGTACGCACGCATACCAAGGACTGGCCGCCCTCCTCCAACGGGAGACTCAGGACTGCTGCGGTAACCCAATGCTTCCTATTTCCCCAGAAGAAGTCCACCAGCTTCTTCTGTAAAGTAGTTGCAAAGATGGAGGGCGGGACAAGAGTAGCCAGCCGGTACCACAACATGGAGGCCACCAGCTGGTTTATGACCAGCACCCTCCCCTGAAAGGAAAGGACTCCAAGCAGGCCTGACCAGCGTCCCAGCCGGGCGACGATTTTCATCTCCAGCTCCTGCCAGTTCGCCGGCCAGGCATCCTCAGTGGGACTCAGGTACACCCCCAGATAGAGGAGGTGCGTGGTGCTCCACGCATACATCGCCATCTCCTCCGGCAGGGAGTCTACCTGCCACTGACCCACTAATAGTCCAGAGCATTTACTCCAATTAATCCTGGCGGATGATGCAGCCGAGAAAGTCCTCTGGCAGTCACGCATCCTCCGCAGGTCACCAGGGTCAGTGAACGTAAGGAGCACATCATCGGCATAGGCTGAAAGAACCACTTCCACCCCCGGACCTGGTAGAGCCAGGCCTGTCAGCTTCCTCCGAAGAAGACACAGGAATGGCTCTACACAGACCGAGTACAACTGACCGGACATGGGGCACCCCTGACGAACCCCCCTCCCAAAATGAATGGGAGCCAACAACACCCCATTAACCTTCACAAGACACTCCGCTGCAGCGTACAAGAGCCGGACCCTGGCTACAAAATGCGGTCCAAATCCGAACGCTTGCAGCGTCCCGAGTAGGTAGTCGTGGTCTACCCTGTCAAAAGCCTTCTCCTGATCAAGAGACAGGAAGGCTGCTGACTGACCAGTGCCCTGAGATAGATAAATCAGGTCCCTAACCAGGTGGATGTTATCCTGAATGGACCGACCAGGGACTGTATAGGACTGGTCAGGGTGAATCAGTTGAGACAGCACAGAGCCTAGGCGATTTGCCATCGCCCGTGCAAAGATTTTGTACTCTGTACAGAGGAGAGAGACCGGGCGCCAGTTCTTCAACAGGCGGAGTTCACCCTTCTTGGGCAGCAGGACAACGACTGCTCTGCGCCACGAGAGGGGCATTTCCCCGGTCGCCAGGCTCTCCCCCAGAACCTTCATGTAATCATCCCCCAGGACATCCCAGAAGGCTCTAACAAATTCTACCGTCAACCCATCCAGCCCAGGGGACTTGCCCCTCCTGAGCTGGTGCAGGGCACGTGTCAACTCCTCCAGTGATAAGGAGTCATCCAGAAGATCGGACACTTCCCTATCTACAGTCGGTAGACCCTCCCACAGGACCCGCTGAGCCTCCCCGCTGCAACCATCTGCGGAGAACAGGGTCCCATAAAAGGACCGGACTAAAGCACTGATCCTCTCTGGATCTGTGACAGAGGAGCCATCATCCGCGAGCAGCTCTACGAGCTGTTTGCGGGCTCCCCGCCCCTTCTCCAGAGAGAAAAAGAAAGGTGACGCTCGGTCCAAATCGTGCAGCATTTGGACCCGCGACCTCACGTAAGCTCCTCGGGACCGCTCAAGCAGCAGGTTCCTCAAGGCTTCCTTCTTCCCCTGAAACTCTCCCCATTCACAGGAGTCCTCACCAATCCGACCCAGGCGAGACTCCGCCCCCGATAGCTCCCTCTCGAGCCTCTCAACCGCTGAGTCCCCGCCTTCCGGTCGACCCCCACGTATATTCCTTACAAAAGAGGCGGATGTGAGCTTTCCCCACATCCCACCACTGCCTAAGTGAAGAAAAGCTCCCCTGCCTCTCTCTCCACTTCACCCAACTCCGTCTGAATGACTCCCGGAAACACCGATCCTTCAGCAGCTTGTTATTGAAATGCCAGTAAGCAGACCCAGCCCGCGTACGCCCCGGATTGAAGTCCACGTGCACCAGACAGTGGTCCGAGCACGGCACCAGCCGCATTGAGGCCGCTGAGACACGGGAGACAAACGCACCGGAGATATACATTCGATCAATGCGGGAACCGCTCCCCTCAGACCTCCGCAAGAATGCGTTTGAGTCAGGGTGGAGGTTCCGCCATGCATCCACTAGCTCAAAGGAATCAAGCAAGCCTCTCAGTTTCTTTGCTACAGCAGGGACACACTGAATACCAGAACGATCTCGCACCTCAAGTGTGCAGTTGAAATCTCCCCCCAGAAAGACACACTCTCCTCTTTCAATAGTGCTCAACAGAGCAGTCACCTCCTGAAGTAGGCAGGCCTGCATCGTGCCACTGCTGGGGGCATACACGTTAATAAAATGCAACGGCATGCCATCCAGACTCACAGCCAGATAGAGCAAACGACCTGGCACCACTTCCTGCACCTTCAGGATCTCTGGCTGAAAAGTCAGGGCCAACAGAAAAGCCACCCCGCTCGAGTTTGTGCTGAGGTGGCTCATGTAAACCCCCCCTTCCCACTCCAGTCGCCAGGTGGGTTCGTCACCGACAACAGTGTGCGTCTCTTTCAGAAAACATACCGCGTATTTCCCCTCTCTCAGGACTTGTAAATGCTGAAATCTGCGAAAGCTCGCTCTACTGCCATTTAAATTTAATGTAACTACTGTGAATTTGCAAACACGTTGGAATTATTTCCTCACATTGCTCTTGGTCACAGAACCATCCTCCTTGAGGAACCTTGAGAAATCCCCAAGCTGATGCCTCACAGACGCAGAAATATCACTATCCTTGCTGCCAAGGATGCTTTCAAGATCCTCAATAAATCCTGGCAGCTCTCCCCACCGCCTCCGCGCTGCTTCAACTTTAGTCTTGTGACTTTTAGATGTTTTGAGAAAGTCCTGAATCTCACGGATAAGGGTTGCGTTAAACACAGCCCTGAAATCTGGGCGCTCCGCCAACCCACTCACACCTGGAGCAGCAGCCTCCTCTGCACATCGCTCAAGGCCAGTGTCAGAGTCCGTGGGACTACAGCTTGCTGAAAGCTCACTCACCCCACTGCACAGGCCGAGCCCATCGCTCTCCCCCTCCTCCGGCATGACACCACCCCCAGGATCAATGCCGAGGGAGGGTCCCGATGCCTCTGACAGCAACAAGCTGTCCGGTAAAAGGCTAGGCTCCTGCACTCTCCCATCACACCCCACATCTGGGTCTGGGGAAGAAAAAACAGCAGGCACCCCCGGGGTCCCAGGTGTTCTTGGAGTCTCCCCTACTACCTCAACCGATGAGGCATCACTCCCCTCATCACTTCCACTGGTTCTAATACAGAGCTCAGAGTGGAACGTTTGATCTCCCGCTCCTCCCCCCTCAGGCTGACTCTGCTCATCCCCCATCCCAGGGGGCACATTTCCAGGGGAGTCAAACCCATCAACCGGCGTGCCATCACCCTCAGAAGGCCCCTGAAACGAGGGGACCTCCTCCGACCCAGCGGACACACTCCCAGGGGCATCAACCCCGCTGCCCGATGAGATGACTTCCTCGGAAGGCCCCAGAGACGAGGGGGCCGCCACCAACCCAGAGGACACGGTTTCAGGGGAGGCGATCCCAGTAACTGATCTGGTAACACCTGCAGAAGGTCCCTGAACCAGAGGCTCATCCTCCGGCCCACAAGTCACCAGTCCGTGGTCACCGCTCTCGACAGGGGTGGAAGGTCTCGAAATATCCGTCCCCCTTAATTTGGGCCCACGCTCATGCTCTTCCTCGCTTTCCGACAGCCTTCTTTTTGTCCCGGTGGCTATGGGAGGTGCGGTGACCTCCATAGAGGAAGGGTCCTCCGCCTCCGCACCACCCGCTGCCCCCTTTCTACTCCCATGTTTGCTCCCACCTGCCCCCTTCCGGTTCACCTCAGCTCCTTGCTGAGCCAAACCAGGTGCGCCCTGGACTTCACTGGGCCCACTGGGCAGGAGCCCATCTGCTGTTGATTGATTCCCTTGGAGGGGCTTATTCTTCTTCTTATCCTTATTCTTAGTCTTCCCCTTCTGCGTCACCCAACCTCCCTCCCCCCCTTCACCCTTCCCCTGCGCCTTGCCATCTACCACCTCCACAGGTTCAGGGCATGGGGGGGGGGGGGGGCCCTCACTGCTCCGGGTCACCAAGGTAGTACTTGCAGCCTCTGATGGGTTGGCAGTGCCGTCCCGGGTTACCGAGACGGAGCCAGCAGCCCCAGCCGAGTCAGTAGTTCCACCCCGGGCCACCGAGGCTTGGAGGGCCGCCCCGGATGGGCCAGCACTGCATTCCTGGGCCCCTGCGTTAGAATTTCTCGCAGTGGCCCGGCTCCTGGGACACTCTCTACGGAGATGTCCAAACTCCTTGCACGCATGACACTGTGCCTCTCCCCAGCTCCAATACACGCGATTGGAGAGACCCTTATGCTCCACAGCGAAGCTCCCCTCGGCACCCAACCCCACTTCCACCTTCATAAACACGCGCCTCTTGAAGCTCAGCACCCCTTTCTCACACGGGTCATTCCCGGGGTGCATGAGCCTAGTAAGCTTAGACCGCACCTCCCCAATCTTCATCAAGTGTGGAAGGATTTTTGCATCCCGGAGAAACGTGGGACAATTCCGTAGGAGAACCGATTTTAAATTGGACACCCACGGTTCCACCTGTAGATGGACCCCCTCCACCGTGAGCCCCTTCTCCAACACTTGGGCCACATCCTTCCGGGACTTCAGTATCAACTGAACCTTCCCTCCTGCACTCTCGGAAGAGGCAATGACATCCCTCTTGAACAGATCATGCAAGCCCTTTGCAATTGCAGCCCTGCTCCACGTGAACCCGGTTTGAACCGAGATCCCGTAAATATCCCAGTCCAAGTCAACATGAGGCTCATCCACGAGTGGCCTCGAGGCCGCCGTCGAAGCCGCCACTGCATAGCTCTGAACCTTAGGCCGAGCCCCCGCCTTCATGACAGTGGCACACCTCAGCTCCAGGGACAGCAGCACCTCAGCTCAAAAGCGATCCTCAGAGACAGTCACAGTCTGAATAAGCAGCAGAAGCAGTTTCCTCCAGCCAAAGAAAGGAAAGTCCCCAAGCTCACCTCCACAGTCCAGAGCAGCTTTTGGAAGGCTCTTCAAAGCCCTGACAGAAGCAAAAGATACCCTCTTCACGTTAAGCCCAGGCAACAGCACTGTGCAAAACGGTATTGGGGCAGAGAGTCGGTGCTATAAATGTCAAAGACACCGAAATCATTCCTACCCACGATCTCCAGGCACTCTTGGCAATCCGCCAGCCACGGCTGCTCCCACCGCGGTGCAGAGGAACTCAGGAATTCCACACGAAATGGAGAAATCCTTAAACAAAGGAAAGTTTCCACAGTCCGACGTTCGGTCGAACTATGAAATCTCACTGCAACTGTTCCTCCTCCTTCGACAAGAACCTTGAAAGGTTGCTTCAAAACTTCTCAGTCGCCGGAGCAGAGAAAAACACGACCTCTCTCTCTCTCTCTCTCTCTCTCTCTCTCTCTCTCTCTCTCTCTCTCTCTCTCTCTCTCTCTCTCTCTCTCTCTCTCTCTCTCTCTCCCTCCCTCCATAGTGTAACAATGACCTACCTCCATTTTAAACAAAAAGGAACAATAAATAAAGATGCTGAAAATCTGAAACAAGATGAAAAATGCAGAAGACACACAGCACATAAAACAGAGAACAGTGCAGCACAGGAACAGGCCCTTCAGCCCACAATGTCCATACCAAACATGATGAAAGTTCAACTAATCTGTGTCTGCACGTGATCCATTCCCTGTATATTCATGTGCCGTGTTAAAAGCCTCTTTCATGCCACTATTGTATCTGCCTCTACCACCACTCCTGGCACCCACCGCAGTCCTTTAATCTTTGCCCCTCTCACCTTAAAGCTGTGTTCTCTTGTCAATGACGTTTCCACTCTGGGAAAAAGGAAGGTCAGGCAGCATGTGTGGAGGGGGAAACAATTAACTTTTCAGTTAATAATTCTTCATCAGTTAGCAGGAAGTGAAGACTCTGTTTCTCTTTCTGCGGACAGTGCCTGACTTATTGAACAGTTGTAGCATTTTCTGTTTTCATTCCATATATCCTTCTTTGATGCAATGTCAATCTAAGTCTAAAAACTCCTCGAGTAGAAGCCTAAAGGTTCCATAGAAATGCAAGCTGTCATGCACCAGACACAGATCCTGGTGGGCATGTGGAGGCCAGATTTTCTATGCAAGCCGAGAGGTCCCTTCAGATACACCTCAACTAACTACGTAATGCAATGAAGCAGACACAGCAACTCTAAAGGAGACCCTGTTGAATTTCAGCGATCATGAATGAATTAAGCTCGTCCAATTAGACTTTACTTGAGATATTAGAGATACGAGTGGAAACAGGCCCTTTGGCCCACCGTGTCCACACCGACACCGACCACGAAACTTGATGGGCTCAATGGCCTAATTCTACTCTATCTCTTATGATCTTATGATCTCATGAACGGTGAAATGCGTTTGAGAAGTTGATTTGGCAGAAAAGAGAGCGGGCGTTACTGGATCTATATTTTGAAACCTGAAGGGTGTGTCAGCCGAATTGCATTTTGGTGGTGGCCATATGTCTGTTAGGTTGTTACGAGACTAAGTGGACCCGTTGGGCCCAAACCTCTCCTGCATTGGTGTAGCACCCTCTCCTCCCCCCCCACCCAACTCCCCCTTCCCTCTCCCTCTCTCCCCTACCCGCTCCCCCCCTCCCCCTCCCTCCCCTCCCTCCCCTCCCCCTCCCCCCTCCCTCCACCCCCCTCCCATCCCCCTCCCCCCACTCCATCCCCCTCAACCCCCCTTATCCTTCCTCCTCCCCCCTCCCTCCCTCTCTCCCCCATCCCTCCCTAGGATAAAGATTTAAACTTTAAAATGTGAATAACTAAAAATATAACACCGATTTCAATGAAACTTCTTCCATTAGCACCAAAGGGACTAAATGACAGTGATTAAGTTGGGCCTAAAATTGTCGTGCTATCGTGTACCGTTTGGGCTGTAGTTCAGGAACAAAAAAACAAACAGACGAGAATTTTAGGTAAAGGTAAACAAGGATAGACTGGAAATTAAGGTCTTGAACATGGGGGAGTTTGGTGGGGTGGATGATTAAAAAAAGGATAAGTTAAGTGGACTGGGAGGGATTGTGTGAAGGTAATTCAACAGGTAACCATTCAAAAGTGAAATAGTGAGCAATTGGGGGTTAACATGTGTCTGAAACAGTAAAAGGTGAGGCCAACATGTCCAAGGAGCCCTGGATGTTGAGGATTATGAGGATATTGAAAAGAAAGGCAGATGATGGTGTGTTTAGAGAAGTGAAAACAGGCATGGTCCTGCACAAGTATAAAATGGTAATATGGATATTTAAAAACAGTAGTTGGGGAAGGTAGAAAGGTCACAAAATAGTACTTGCAAGCAAGAAATATCCCAAAGCATTTTATATATATTAAGGGCAAAATGGTTACTAGGGAAAAATAGGGCAGATTGGGGACCAGCGAGACAATCTGTATGCGGAGCTAAAGGATGTAGATTTTTTAGATTTTAGATTTTTTAGATTTAGATTTAGAGATACAGCGCGGAAACAGGCCCTTCGGCCCACCGCGTCCGCGCCGCCCAGCGATCCCCGCACACTAACACTATCCTACACACACTAGGGACAATTTTTACATATTACCCAGTCAATTAACCTACATACCTGTATGTCTTTGGATGTAGGTGAGATGTTAAATAAATATTTCTTTTCTGCATTCACTAAAGAGAAGAACGTTGCATTTGGAGTATTCAGGGAATGGGATGGTGATATCTAGATCGTTTTATCATTAGGAAGAAGGTATTAGATGTATTAGTGAGCTTGAAGGTGAATATATCCCTGGGGCCTAATGAAATGTATCCCAGGCTGTAATAGAATTAAATGAGGAGTTTGATGTGGATTTTTAAATCATTGTTAGCCACAGAGGTGCCTTGACTGAAGGGTAGCAAATGTGGTACCTTTACTCAAGAAGGGCAGCAGGGATAAGCCAGGTAAGTACAGGCCAGATATTCTAACAGGCAGGGAAATTATTGGGGAACAACTTAAGGGGCAGGATTAATCTAGGCTTATTGAACCATGGATTGAACAGGGATAGTCAACATGGATTTGTTAAGGGGAGATCATATTTGACTAATTTGATTGAATTTTCCGAAGAGGTAACTAAAATGAGGATGATGCAGATGACGCCAACTATATGAGACCTTTGACAAGATAAGGTGGCGCAGCGGTAGAGTTGCTGCCTACAGCGCCAGAGACCCGGGTTCGATCCGGATACAAGAGGTGCTGTCTGTATGGAGTTTGTACATCATCCCTTTGACCGCGTGAGTTTTCTCCGGCTGCTCCGGTTTCCTCCCACATTCTAAAGCCATGTAAGTTTGTAAGTTAATTGGTATCTGTAAATTGTCCCTCGTCTGTAGGACAGAACTAGTGTACAGATGATCGCTGGTCAGCGCGGACTCGGTGGGCCAAAGGGAATGTTTCCGCATTGTAACTCTAAACTAAGCTAAACTAAACTAATCCCACATGGGAGTTTGGACCAAAAAGTAAGAGCCCAGTGGATCCGTCAATTTGGCAAATTGCATTAAATTTAGGAGATGGAGATTGACGGCCTCTGGCTGGTGATGTACCATGGTTTGGTGCTGGGACCTTCTGCTTGTTTTATCTATATACTAAAACTCTCGTTTGTTTGTTTGTTTGTTCCTGAGCTACAGCCAAAACAGTACATGATAGTGCAACAATTTTAGGCCCACCCTACTCACCGTCGTCCCTTTGGTGCTAATGGAAGTTTCATTGAAATTGGTGTTATATTTTTTAAGTCATTCACATTTTAAAGTTTAAATCTATCTCCTAGGGAGGGTGGGGGTAGGAAGGGAGGGAAGAGAGGGGGGGGAGCGGAGGGAGAGGGGAGAGGGTGGGAGGAGGGGGGGAGGGGGTGAGGGGGGAGGAGGGGGTGGGGGGAGGGAGGGGGAGGAGTGGGGGAGAGGGGAGAGGGTGGGGGAGGGATGGAGGGGAAGGGGGGAGGGGGAGGGGGTGGAGGGAAGGGGAGGGGGAGGGGAGGGGAGGGGAGGGGAGGAGGGGAGGGGAGGAGGGGAGGGGGAGGGGGGGAAGGAGAGGGGGCTGCACCAATGCAGGAGATGTTTAGTCCCAGCAGATCCAGTTGGTCTAGTATGTATTAACGATCTGGAGGGAAGGAGGGTCTCGACCCGAAACGTCACCCATTCCTTCTCTCCAGAGATGCTGCCTGTCCCACTGAGTTACCAGTATTTCGTGTCTACCTTAACGATCCGGGTGTAGGTGGTATGATTTGTTTGCGGATGACATGAAAATTAGCGGCGTTGTTAATCGTGAGGATGGTAGTCTTCTGCTGCAGAATAGTATTGATGATTTGCGAGGTAGAAATGTGACAGACGGAAGTTAATCCTGAAAAATGTGAAGGCTTGTGGATTGTCCGACAAGATTAGAATATACATAATGAATGGTAGGACCCCAGAAAGTACTGAGGTCTTAGATGGACAAGAAGCCAGCAGTACAGTAAGGATGAGAGGAGATCTTATCGAAACAAGGATGAAAGGAGATCTTATCGAAACGTATAAGATTATTAAGGGGTTGGACACGTTAGAGGCAGGAAACATGTTCCCAATGTTGGGGGAGTCCAGAACAAGGGGCCACAGTTTAAGAATAAGGGGTAGGCCATTTAGAACTGAGATGAGGAAAAACTTTTTCAGTCAGAGAGTTGTGAATCTGTGGAATTCTCTGCCTCAGAAGGCAGTGGAGGCCAATTCTCTGAATGCATTCAAGAGAGAGCTGGATAGAGCTCTTAAGGATAACGGAGTCAGGGGGTATGGGGAGAAGGCAGGAACGGTGTACTGATTGAGAATGATCAGCCATGATCACATTGAATGGCGGTGCTGGCTCGAAGGGCCGAATGGCCTCCTCCTGCACCTATTGTCTATTGTCTATTGTCTATTACAGTTGTGCTTACGAGGCAAGTGCAATACTTGTCTTCATTATCCAGGACATAAAATAGAAGTGCAAGGAAACACGTAAACATACGAGGGACAGGGAGAGGGTAGGAGTGGAAGTTCTCCCTTCAGCAGAGGTGTCCACGAGCAGAAGGTATAGATTTTAAGGTCAGTGGTAAGAGATGTGGAGGGGACTTAAGGAAGACTTTATTCACCCGGTGGGCTGTTACAATCTGGAACACACTGCCCGAGGGATTGATGGGGGCAAGTACTCTCGTTATATTTAAGTAGTATTTAGATGACCTCTTGAAATGACAAGGCATAGAGGGCTACAGGTCGTGCTGGAAATGGGATGAGTGTTGATGGTAGAGTTGCTGCCTTATTGCGCCAGAGACCTGGGTTCGATCCCGACTATGGGTGCTGTCTGTACGGAGTTTATTCGTTCTCCCTGTGACCTGCGTGGGTTTTCTCTGGGTGTACCGGTTTCTTCCCACACTCCAAAAACGTACAGGTTTGTAGGTTAATTGGCCAGTAAAATTTGTAAATTGTCTTTAGTGAGTGTAGGATAGCGTTACTCTTCGGGGATCGCTGGTCGGCACGGACTCAGTGGGCCGAAGGGCCTGTTTCTGCGCTGTATCTCTAAACTAAACTAAACAAAAAAATTGCAGCCTAGTCATTAGATCTTAGCGGTGGAACATAGTCAACATGCCTGGAAGTGGCAGTAAGATGATTTTGATGTTCGAAAAATTGTAAGTTCTTTTGGATTTTTAAACATCTTTTGCAATTGCGATGATGCAGTCAACATTTTTGCCAAACAGCTTGGCTGCCCTGATAACAAAGACGTTGAATGCAGGAGATCAAGGTCAATTTTGTGAGATATGATTATCAATCAGCACAACACTAATGCCCATATCACACCTCACAGGTAACTCCAGACTAATTGCCTCATCACTTGCTGTATGATTGAGGAGAGATTGAATTGCTAAAGGCACAGGCACGAGCCTGCCAATCATTTGACATATCCTCACAAGGACAAACAATATGCTTTCATTAGATATACTCAATCAAGCATTTATTAAAGCACCTTAATTTAAAGGGGAGATCATATTACCATTTCATTTCAAATAGAGGAAAATGGCAGGCAGGAAAAGGCAGGCTGGTTTGTTCATCTCTGTCTCGACCATAAGGAGTCACATCATAGGAAACAGGCCCTTCAGATCACTGTGTCCACACCAACCATCAGGAACCATTCACCACTCACCCTATACTAATCACAAGCAAAACACAATGTACTGGAAGAACTCAGCGGGTCAGGCAGCATCTGTGAAGGGAATGAACAGACCACGTTTTACCATTCATCACACAGTAGGGGGCAATTCACAATGGCCAATGAACCCGCAAATCTGCATGTGTTGGGGGTAGGCAAATAATTCACGTCTGAAGAAGGGTCTCGGCCCAAAACGTCACCCATTCCTTCTCTCCAGAGATGCTGCCTGTCCCACTGAGTTACTCCAGCATTTTGTGTCCACCTTCGATTTAAACCAGCACCTGCAGTTCTTTCCTACACAAATAATTCACACAGTCACACTCCACACAGAGAGCACCAGAGATTAGGTTTGGACCCAGGTCGCTGGAGTACTATCTCCACTGTGACCACTGCGATTCCCATTTTTGGTAGATTATTTCCATTGACCAGTTATATCAAGTATCTTTCAGTTTCGCATTCACTCCAAGTGCATCACATTATCTTCTGAATATATTTAAAATTTGGTTCTCCCATTATAGATTCATGATAATGCCAGATCAATAGTGGGCGCATCAATAGTGGCACAGCAGTAGAGTTGCTGCCTTACAGCACCAGAGTCCCGGGTTCCATCCTGACTACGGCTGCTGTCTGTACCGAGTTTGTACGTTCTCCCCGTGTCTGTGTGGGTTTTCTCCGGGTGCTCCGGTTTTCTCTCCCACATTCCAAAGGCATACAGGTTCTTAGGCTAATTGGCTTTGGTGCAATTGTAAATTATCCCTAGTGTGTGTAGGATCGTTCTGGTGCACAGGGATTGCTGGTTGGCATGGATTCAGTGGGCCGAAGGGCCTGTTTCCACACTGTATCTCTAAACTAAACTAAACTAAACTAAACTAATGCGTGGGTACAGACACAATATGGGCTGAATTCTATTATGATTTCTATACCCTTAAATGTTATCTCTCTGATTGTTCTTTATGGTATCTCTCTCAAGTGAAGCATTGTTTTAAATTCAGCCCTAAAGTGAGGATACATCAATAATTTGGAACTCTCCGATCTAGCACCATTGGGTCCTAACTGGTGCGGACCACAGAAAATGCCAGAGCACAGGAATTGCCTCAAGAATTCCCTACGTAAACATATGCCTAACCCACTCCAGTTCACTTTGCAAGCCCCTTTCATAGCCTCCCATTGTGAACCGCCAACTGTGACTATCAATAGAAGGGAATGCCTTATCTGTTTCCAAAGCTAATTCCTTACACTGTGCCATGGCAGTCTGCAGTCATAGAAACAGGCCCTTCGGCACACCGAGTCCACACCGACCAGTGATCTCCACACATTAACACAACCTTGCACACACTAGGGACAATTTGCACTTGCACTAAGTCAATTTACCTACAAACCTGTATGTCTTTGGAGTGTGGGAGGAAACCCATGCAGTCACAAGAAGAACTCCATGCAGACAGCGCCCGTCGTCAGGATTGAACCTGAGTCTCTGCGCTGCAAGGCAACGACTCTACCACTGCCCCACCAGGCCACCCTCCTCACCTTTATCCACCAATTGCTTGCTTTCTCTCCCCACCTCTTCAAACTAGCTACTGCCCTTCTACTCCATCAGTCTGAAGAAGGGATCCCAACCTATATTGATTGAATGATTGACTGAAAGATACAGCAAGGAAACAGGGCATTCGGTCCACCGAGTCCAAGCCGACCATCATTCACACATGTGTTATGTTATTCCATTTGAAATGTCAACTGTCCATTTCCTTCCACGGGGATTTTGAAACAGCAATTCCACTTTTCAACATAACGTCGCCATTTTCCAGCCCAAAGTTAAAGTAGGTCATAAGCAGAGGAGAAAGGAAATTACCAGTGTGTAGGAAAGAACTGCAGATGCTGGTTTAAATCGAAGGGAGACACAAAATGCTGGAGTCACTGAGCGGGACAGGCAGCATCTCTGGAGAGAAGGAATGGGTGACGTTTCGGGTCGAGACCCTTCTTCCTTCTTCCTTCTTCCTTCTTCCAAGGAAATTACCAGTGATAAGTTAATAAATTCTTAGGTTATTGGAGCAGAATTATGCCACTCGGCCCATCAAGTCTACACTGCCGTTCAATCATGGCTGATCTATCTTTCCCTCTCAACCCCATTCTCCTGACTTCTCCCCTGACCCATTGACACCCTCATTAATCATGAACCTGTTAATCTGCGCTTTAAAAGTACCCAATGACTTGGCCAGTGATGAGACCATAAGTTTTCATTTCCTCAAGACAAATCCTGCCTTGATGTTAAGCTGCCACTTAAGAAGACAACTTATATTTGAACGTAATGAGCTCTGGAGCCGAGCCTAGTAGAGTCCAGAGTGAGCACCAGTGAGTGGGTTCTGGTGAGTGCATACTGATGACACATCCCATCACTCTACTGATGATTAATAGTCTGCTATGTGGATTGTAATTGGCTGCATTAATTTTCTTTTCTTTCTCTAGGATGGCAAGGCCAGCATTTATTGCATGGATCCAATTATACTTCAGCATGTTGTGGTCAGCTGCCTTCATTAACTGTCACAGTGCAAATGGTGCTTGCTACTTTGCTGGGTTTTGACGCATCAACACTGGTAAATTTCTAAGCTACGACGTCTTGTAATTTGAAAGTAATCTGACATTGTTAGGTTTTATCTTCCTGATGTTGGTGTCGTCGAGGTCCTGGACCGCGCTGGTTTGAGAGCAGCGTTGCTTCAGGTAGAGCTGCTGCCTCACAGCGCCGGAGACCTGGGATTCACACTTCACCTCAGGTACTGTCTGTGGGGAGTTTGTACGTTCTCCCTGTAACTGCCAGGGGTTTTCCCTGGGCGCTCCAGTTTCCACCTGTATCCCAAAGACATGTGGGTTGATGGGTTAATTGACTGCTGTGAATTGCATCTAGTGTGTTGGTAGGAGAATTAAAAGTTGGATTAATGCAGGATTAGTGTTAACGGGTGGCTGATCATCAGTGCAGACTCAGTGGGCTGAATCTCTCTGTGACTCGATATATATTTTCAAAGGATTAGTTTAGTTTTTAGTTTAGAGATACAGCGCAGAAACAGGCCCTCCAGCCTGACCCTGAGTCAGTGCCGACCAGCATTCCCCATACACAAGCACTATCCTACACACTAGGGACAATTTTTACTGAAGCCAATTAACCTACAAACCTTTACATCTTTGGAGTGAGGGAGAAAACCAGAGCACCCGGGAAAAACCTATGCAGTCACGAGGAGAACGTTCAAACTCAGTGCAGGCAGCACCCGTAGTCCAGATCAAATCCGGGTCTCTGGCGCTCTAAGGTAGCAACTCTACCCCTGTGCCACTGTGCGGCCACACAATGCGTGTTGTTGTGCATTTCGAAGATGGCATAAATTATCGTTCTGATGAGTCAGTGGAGGAGGGAGAGAATGTTTATGATGTTGGGCGGTGTAAAAATCAAATGGGCTATTCTGCCCTGGGTGGCATTTTTTCGACTCTTTTTCCCTCTCGACCCCATTCTCCTGCCTTCTCCCCGTAACCTTTGATGCCCTTACTAATCAAATACCTATCGATCTCTGCTTTAAAAATGCCCAAATGACTTGGACTCGACGGGCAATGAATTCCACACATTCACCATCCTCCCGCTAAAAGAAATCCTCCTCATCTCCATTCTAAAGGTACATCCTTTTATTCTTGTTCCCAGCAGAAATCCTTGTGATCAAAAGGCTAAAAGGCAAGCACCAAACAGGAAGCTCCAGGGATCGGGATGGATAATAATAATAATAATAATAATAATAATAATAATAATAATAATAATAATAATAATAATAATAATAATAATAATAATAATAATAATAATAATAATAATAATAATAATAATAATAATAATAATAATAATAATAATAATAATAATAATAATAATAATAATAATAATAATAATATATTCCTTTATTCGTCCCACACCGGGGAAATTTACTGGGGATTGTACCTAAGTTGCTGGAGCTTTGTGGCAGCTGCTCTACCAGCACAGCTAAGATGTTGTTAAGACCTTATGCCCGCCCACTTGGTGTAATTTAGGTAGGAGGATTCAAACAAATGTTCACGGAAGCTACAGCTGTGTGGCAGGAAATTGCCTGGGAAGTTCCTGGGATCTCTCCATTGGGAAGTAAAATCAATGGAAATGGTCAAATCTTCCACTTACAGCCAGCAGATCAGTTTAGCTAATGTTCCAGGGATTACCACCCACAGAGTGCCTGCACTGTGCCAAGGGAGTCCTCAAGGAATTCCAAGGGATAGTAGAGACCTGCTCAGATTCCTCATTGCTCAGGGAATTCGAAGTGAGGACCAGCTACCCATCAGAATGACAAGTCAACCTTTTGATTTGATCTCAGTCAGTCAAATGAGTTTAATGATTTTTTACATATATCTTCATGTTATAGACAATAGAAAATAGACAATAGGTGCACGAGTAGGCCATTCGGCCCTTTGAGCCAGCACCGCCATTCAATGTGATCATGGCTGATCATTCTCAATCAGTACCCCGTTCCTGCATTCTCCCCATACCCCCCGCTATCCTTAAGAGCTCTATCTAGCTCTCTCTTCATACGTCATAGGAGCAGAATTAGGCCAGTTGGCCCGTCAAATCTACTCTGCCATTCAATCATTGCTGATCGATGCGAGTGTGTTTCAGTAACACGGCTTTTAAATGATGGAGTAATTTTATTTTTTTTAACATATATTTTTATTTTTCAATAGGTACCGTTGGATGTTTGGATGTTTGTGAATATTCAGTCTCATTCACGGCTTCGATAGACGGGTGAAGTCAGGGTGGGGCTAAATGTAAATTTTAGATTTTTTTTTAGATTTAGAGATACAGCGCGGAAACAGGCCCTTCGGCCCACCGTGTCCGCGCCGCCCAGCGATCCCTGCACATTAACACTATCCTACACACACTAGGGACAATTTTTACATTTACCCAGTCAATTAACCTACATACCTGTACGTCTTTGGAGTGTGGGAGGAAACCGAAGATCTCGGAGAAAACCCACGCAGATCACGGGGAGAACGTACAAACTCCGTACAGACGGTGCCCGTAGTCGGGATCGAACCTGAGTCTCCGGCGCTGCATTCGCTGTAAGGCAGCAACTCTACCACTGCGCCACCGTGCCGCCCCTCTGTATTCCAGAGGAAGGGCCAGCCACATGTACTTGTGAGGCCCTGTACATCGGTGGGCCATCTATAAAGTTAATCCAGCACTTTATGTTCTAACCAACATTACAAGAACAGAAAAGGAAGGGTGGCACAGGTACGTAGCGGTAGAGCTGTGCACTTGCCAGCCTGCTGGATTAAATACAATCACCCAAGGACAGACCAGCAGTCAGTCTCTTGCCTTGTCAGCCAGCAGATCTGCTCTGCTTATTCAGCTACTGCACCAGAATAATCTGTGCAGTATTACAGTACTAGAGTCATAGAGTCATAGAGTGATACAGTGTGGAAACAGGCCCTTCAGCCTACAACATGTCCCAGCCACACTAGTCCCACCTGCCCGTGTTTGGTCCATATCCCTCCAAAACTGTCCTATCCATGTACCTGCCAAACTGTTTCTTAAATGTTGGGATAGTCCCTGCCTCAACTACCTCCTCTGGCAGCTTGTTCTATACACCCACCACCCTTTGTGTGAAAAAGTTACCCCTCAGACCAAAGACGTACAGGTATGTAGGTTAATTGACTGGGTAAATGTAAAAATTGTCCCTAGTGGGTGTAGGATAGTGTTAATGTGCGGGGATCGCTGGGCGGCACGGACTTGGTGCGCCAAAAAGGCCTGTTTCCGGCTGTATATATATGATGATGATGATGATGATGATTCCTATTAAATCTTTTTCCCTTCACCTTAAACCTGTGTCGTCTGGTCCTCGATTCAACTACTCTGGGTAAGAGACTCTGTGCATCTACCCAATCTATTCCTCTCCTGATTTTATAAACCGCAATAAGATCACCCCTCATCCTCCTGCTCTCCAAGGAATAGAGTCCCAGCCATATGTACTTGTGAAGCTCTGTAGATCGGTAGGCCATCTATGACCTCTACTGCGTTAACCCAGCTCTATCTCCGGTTATTCTGGTACTTTATACATTCCCGTTTCATAACTGTTCTGCTGTTTCTTATCATATTGGCTTAAATCTCTTCATGAATGGTTCACCAGTGACGAATGTGAACTGGAGAAATCAAATCAGGCAATCTTCCCATTGTTTCTGTGGAAACAAGGCACTGCAGATGCTGGTTGACATGGAAACAAGGCACTGCAGATGCTGGTGAAACAATGATGCTAGAGTCAGGAGAAGGGTCCCCACCCAAAACAGTGCCAATCCACGTTTTCCAGAGATGCTTCTTGACCCTTTAAGTTACTCCAGCACTTTGTGTCTTTTTTCCATTGTTTCTGTAAGCTGTTCCAATGACTGTGTGTCTTTCTTGTAAGAACACTTTGCAGTGATAAAAAGGCAGCAAAAGTGAATTTGTTGACAACACCCGTCATAGAAAAGCTTTTGAAGTGCATTCACCAAGATGAATGTTTAAGCATTGCAAGCTCCCATAAACAGCAATCTGATTGTAAGCAGATGAACTAATTTAGTGAAAGGACCCAAAATGCTGGAATAACTCAACAGGTCAGGCAGCATCTCTGGAGAGCATGGATAGGTGACGTTTCAGACCGGAGAAGGGTCCTGACCCTAAACATCACCTTTTCATGTTATCCAGAGTTGCTGCCTGACCTGCTGAGTTACTCCAGTACTTTTTGTCCTCTTGTGTAAAACAGCATCTGCAGTTCCTCGATTCTACCACTGATTTAGCGATGTTAGAATAATCCTGATGAAGGCATGAGGGAGATTTCCTTTTATCTTCTCCAAACGATGCAAAAGAACCTTTTACGTCCATCTGAAAGGCAAAACCTCTGAGGGAATTCAGTGCACTATTGTAATTACACTGTTATAAACCTGATGAACTGGGACTCGAACCCACATCGTTCTACCTCAAAAACAAAAGTTCACAACTAAAATCAGAAAGACATTTAAACGATTAGTTATCAACTTTTTAATTTGCCAAGGGAGAATGAGTTAAGTGCTCCATAACATGGTGAATCCTTATCTTCTCTGTACCACTCACTGCTCATTCACTGTTAATTAACAACCTATTTCTGCAGCTGATACTTGAGGTCACCATGTGAGAGAGAGTTTATTTCTGGAGGGTTATGTTATATTGAGTGAGCTATGGGTTGTTACAAGGGCTTTTATTTTGATCTCTTGAGCTTCTCATAATACCTGATGGGCTTGCTTGCAAAAGTGCTTTGGGATGTTGAGCACCAGGGGAATATCTGAACAAAAAACCCACAGAAATTCACATCTGAAGGATTTATTCAGAAGTGGGATGTCTGCCTTTGTTGCCAACATGTAATGAGTGGAAAACTTGCAATTTTATTTTTTCTTTCACAACTTCAGAATGGTCCAAGTTGTTTAACAGCGAAAAAGTTCCTTAGCAAATGTAATTCATTTTGTTCTTGAGGAAATCCATCAAGCAGTGTGATATGGTCCAGACATCTTTAGGCTATAGACTTTTAGACTTTAGAGGTACAGCGAGGAAACATACACTTTGGCCCACCAAGTCCGCGCCGACCAGCGATCCCCCCTTACACTAATACTATCCCATGCACTAGGGACAATTTACAATTAACAGAAGCCAATTAACCTACAAACCTGTACATCTTTGGAGTGTGGGAGGAAACCGGAGCACCCGGAGAAAACCCACACAGTCACAGGGAGAATGTACAAACTCCGTACAGACAGTACCCGTAGTCAGGATCAAACCCGGGTCTCTAGCATTGTAATGGCAGCAACTCTACCGTTACACAACTGTTCTGTTCTTGTTATGTTGGTTAGAACACAAAGTGCTGGAGTAACTCCAATTACTCTGTGGAGTAACTGAAGTACCGTTAAGGTTGGTACGGTGGTGCAGTGGTAGAGTTGCTGCTTTACAGCGCCAGATACCTGGGTTCGATCTTGACTACGGGTGCTGTCTGTACAGAGTTTGTACATTCTCTCCCTAACCAATTGGATTTTCTCCGGGTGCTCCGGTTTCCTCCCACACACCAAAGACAATAGTAAAAAATTGTCCCTAGTGTGTAGGATAGTGTTAGGGTGTAGGGATTGCTGGTTGGCGTGGGCTCGGTGGGCCGAAGGGCCTATTTATGCATGGTATCTCTAAACTAAACTAAATCTAAACTTCAGCGGAGGTAATAGATCATAAGGTCATAAGTGATAGGAGTAGAATTAGGCCATTCAATCCATCAAGTCTACTCCGCCATTCAATCATGGCTAGTCTATCTCTCTCTCCTAACCCCATTTTCCTGCTGCCTTCTCATAACCTCTAACACCTGTACTGATCATCTATCTATCTCTACCTTAAAAACATCCACTAATGGCCCCCACAGCCTTCTGCAGCAAAGAATTCCACAGATTCGCCACTCTCTGACTAAAGAAATTTCTCCTCATCTCTTCCCTAAAAGAACGTCCTTTAATTCTGAGGCTATGACCTCTCGTCTTAGACTCTCCCACTAGTAGAAACATCCTCTCCACATCCACTCCAACCAAGCCTTTCGCTATTCTGTATGTTTGAATGAGGTCCCCCCTCATTCTTCTAAACTCCAGCGAGTTCAGGCCCAGTACCGACAAATGCTCATCATAGGTTAACCTACTCATTCTGGGATCATTTTTGTAAACCTCCTCTGGACCCTCTCAAGAGCCAGCGCATCCTTCCTCAGATATGGTGCCCAAAATTGCTCACAATGTTTCAGGTCAGGACCCTTCTTCAAGCTGATTGCAGTGGGGGCAGAGGCGGTTTGGGGGAAGTTGGAAAATAGGTGAGGGTAGGACAAAGCCTGGCAATGGACAGGTGGATACAAGGGAGTGAGGGAGTTTTGATTGGCCAATGGGTGGACAAATCTAGAGATAAAAAGGAGAGAAAATGCAGACAAATGGAAACAAAAAAGGAGTCATGGAGTTAAAAGGATGTCAGGTAAAGAAAGGAGTGAAAGAGGTGTTACCCCAGCACTGTGTGCTCTACGTGATGTTACCCCAGCACTGTGTGCTCTACGTGATGTTACCCCAGCACTGTGTGCTCTACGTGATGTTACCCCAGCACTGTGTGCTCTACGTGATGTTACCCCAGCACTGTGTGCTCTACGTGATGTTACCCCAGCACTGTGTGCTCTACGTGATGTTACCCCAGCACTTTGTGCTCTACGTGATGTTACCCCAGCACTGTGTGCTCTACGTGATGTTACCCCAGCACTTTGTGCTCTACGTGATTCCAGCATCAGCAGTTCCTTGCGTCTTCTTGTGGTATTGGTTGTGGGTCAACTATTATTCAGGCCACCAAGGAAAATTGCCCGGGTCTAGTTTTCAGAGATTCTTGGTAGGTAGTTTGCTTTATCATATATTAATCTGGAGAAAAGCGTGTTGGTTTTAATTGACCTCATTAGTGCCCCAGTCTGCAATAGTGGTGGACCCATCCATCTTCAGCTGCTTCATCAGTGAATTTCCCTCCTTCAGTTCGATTAAACACTCAGGTAATGAAGCAGTTTATGTTGTTATGCAGTATAACCTGGGCAAGCTTGGGCTAATATGACACTAAATCCAGTTGCAGGCAATAACTATTTCCGACAAAAGGGATTATAACCAATTCTTGTTGAAGCTGAATGGCATTACCACCATTCACCTCCATCTGGAGATTACTATTCACCTGAAATGTAACAGGACCAGCTTATCATATCCTGCAGTTACAAGTGTTGTGCCCCTGTCTCTCCCCTTTTCCATCATCTACGTGTCCAATATGATGGAATACTATTCACATGTCTGGATGAGTGCAGCTCCATAAAATTCAACATCATCCTGGTTGAAGCAGTTCACCTGCTTGTCGACTGATTGAACAGCCAAACCACAATGTTCCTTTGGTGTTGAAGTATGGGCCATCTCCCAGATGAACCAAAATCTCTTCCACAGCATGCCTCAAACCTGCTACACAGTTTATGTCCAGGTATTCTGGAATTTCATGCCTTTCAGTACCGAGGAAGTACTTTCACAACAAGGAGTACCCCAGTTGAAGAAGGCAGCTCACCAGCACCTTGTCAATTTAGGAATGGCCAATAAATGCCATCATCAGTGCCTGCATGTCAAGAATGAAAAAAACCCTGATGCATCCTGGAGTAGTTTGCATCAACATCACTGAGATAACTGTCGTGACCTGCAAGGCAGTGATAATCTATCTCATGGAGCACTTGGACGTGTTCAAAGGTCTCCAGGGCCTTGTTCCTCCTCATTTTATCTCTTAACTCAATCCTAAGCTAGTTCTCCCAACATGTCTATGGTTGTTAAGCTCTGTAATCTCCAGCTCTTTGTGTTCAGATCCTTCCGTGGTCTTCCTTTCCTCAACTCCTCCAGCAATGTCCTCCAGCTCAAACCTCTCAGAGATATTTGTGCTCCTGACATCTGAGTCATCGTGATGTACATCCCTTTATTATTCGCCTTTACCGGGTGTCAAGGTCCTATCCTTTGGAGTTACCTTCCGAGACCTCTCAGCCTCCATCCTCATATAAGAGGCATTAGTGTTGGGATCAGGGGTTACTTTAGAAGCCGGTTGACAAACATTTTAGTCACCTGCCCTTATATTTCCTTATGTGGCTCAGTGTCAAACTTGATACTCGCACTCCCATCATTACCATTACATCGGGGAAGAGAGAAAAATAAGTAAAGTGGGAGGTATTGAGAAATACAAGCTGGCAGGAAATAAGGGCAGACACTAGAAGCATCCAGCGATGAAAAATGGTTTTATGCACCGCTACCGGTGTTCAAATCAAAAGCCAGATTTATTTTTAGTTGCTTCTGACAGAGCATTTCAAAACATAAACCCCCCGTCAGAATTCCTTTTCTTTTTCCGCCTGAGCTGACGAGACAAATCAAGCAAGTATGAGTGATTTAATGGAGCAATCAGCCCTCTGACAAATCTGATTGATGCTTCACTTCAGGAGCCCGACAGGTGATTTTATCCAACCCATCCAGACAAATATCCCCACCAATGTGCCTGCCAATGCCCCCGCATCTGAGGAAGATTATTCCAGCCATTGCTTCTTTACAATGCTTTTTGTGCTTGACTCAAGGTAATCTTTATTTTCACCTGATGCCTTTCCCTTTCTTGTTATGAAAAGATCGTCACTTTCGGCAGGAATTCCTGGATCTGATCCTGGATTATAATCCAGTGCCTATTAAGTGAAAATGCTACATAATGAAGGATGATGGTGGCTGTATTCCCACAGTAGACTTGCCATTATACTTTTTAGAACATATGTCTCAGAGAGTCGTAGAGTCTTACAATTGCCCAACTTGCCCACACCGGCCAACATGTCCCATCTACAATAGTCCCACCTCCCTGCGTTTGGCCCATATCCCTCTTAACCTATCCTATCCATTTACCTGTATAAATGTTCCTTAATACGTAATACTTTGCGATAGTACCTGCCTCAAGAATCTCCTCTGGCAGCTCGTTCCATACACCCACCATCCTTTGTGTGAAAAAGTTACTCCTCAGTTTCCTATTAAATCTTTTTCCTTTGTCCTCTGGTCCTCGATTCCCCTACTCTGGCCAAGAGACTCTGTGCATCTACTCGATCTATTCCTCTCATGGTTTTGTACACTTCTATAAGATCACCCCTTGATCTAATATACAGATGTATACGTATATGTAAACATGTATATGTGAATATGCATGCATTTAACTTGTGCATTTTGTTTTTCCATATATTTATGCATATATATATCTTATAAATTATGGATATGAACAGTAGATATCTTCATGAGCATTAACTGTAGAGTTGAGTGTGATCATGCCAGGTAAATGACATTAGTTCTATTTCTAAGGTCCAGATCTCCTGGTAGGGGTTATTCCATGCCCTTGTGTCATAGGAACCAGTTTAGTTTATGTAGGAAATGTAGGAAAAAGCAACGCAGATTCAACCAGTCTTTGGCAGTGTTATGGCTCCGTTCAATCCTTCTTTACTTATCTAAATCTCTCAGCACAAATCTCTCCCTCGTATGCTCATTCTGAGTTTGTATGCTATTCATTTCACCCACTCTCATTGGTAAGGAATTTCACATTCTCAACACTCTTTGAGTAAAGAAGTTTCAGCTCAATTCCCTAATGGGTTTCATGTTGACTACCTAGCATTGAAGGCCTCCAGCTATGCTCTTCGCTCTGCATTCACTCTACCAAGTCCCTTCATAGATTTTAAAGGCCTCTGTCACGTCACCGCACAGCCTAGTTTTCTCAAGATAAAAGGGACCCAGTCCTGATAACCTTATAAATCTTCTCTGCTCCCTTCCCACCGCCTCTATCTCCCCTCATAACATGGTGGCCAGAGTTGTCTGCAGTACTCTTAAGTGTGGTCAAGATAAGATAGATACAAATTTAACAATACTTCTCTACTTACCTATCCTTCAGAAATAAACACGAGTGTATGGGTTTAGTTACTTCTGGCCTTGCTAACCGGTAGCATAATCTTTAATTTCTATTTAGGACCCAAAAGTTGTGCAGTTAATACTCCAACCTTTACAAATGGCTCGTCTGTATTTAAAACTAAACCACTCTCACTAGTCCATCTTGGGCCACTGACATTAAAATCTATTAATTGTGGCTTTTACCTTTGTTGTTTGACCCCGACCTCAACAGATGTATTGGACACACAAGCGGCTGCAGATACTGGAATATTGCACAAAATAACACTGGAGGAACGCAGCGGGTCAGGCAGCATCTGTGGAGGGATAAATTGCACTTTCTTCTGTGGGGATGGCCAGCTACATTTGGATCAGGAGATGGTCATTTGATGGTTCCCAGCGCATTGGAAAACTGATCAACCGGGCTGCCTCGCCAACAGTCTGTCTGTCCTTTCTTTCTTTTGTGTTTTAATAATATGTGTTAAATGTATGTTTTTGGTGTTCTTTAGCTTGTTTTATGTGGGGGTGTGGGGAAAGGGGGGGGGACCTTGGGGGAAACGTTTTCCAATCTCTTACCTCAACGGAGATGCGATTTTTTTCCGTATCGTATCTCCGTCTGCACTGCGGCCTAACATTGAGGAGTTGGCAGCTTTTGCTGGAGACCGATTTCGAGAGCCTGTGGACTTACCATCACAGAGCTCACGATCCCTTTGCCAGGGATCGACCTCGGAACTCCAACCTTGGGTGCTTGCGGACTTAACATCATGGAGCCCGCGGTCTCTGGTTAGAGACCGACTTCGGGACCTCCAAGCCCAGAAGCGAGAGTTTCGATCGCCCCAACGCGAAAGTTTCAACCGCCCCGATGCGGGAGTTTCGATCGCCCCGACGCGAGAGTTTCGATCGCCCCGACGCGGGAGTTTCGATCGCCCCGACGCGAGAGTTTCGATCGCCCCGATGCGAGAGTTTCGATCGCCCCGACGCGGGAGTTTCGATCGCCCCGACGCGAGAGTTTCGATCGCCCTGACGCGAGAGTTTCGATCGCCCCGACGCGAGAGTTTCGATCGCCCCGACGCAGGAGTTTCGATCGCCCCAACGCGAGAGTTTGTATCGCCCCAACGCGGAGTCTTCGACCGCTGGCTGCGGGAGCTTCGATTGCCACAATGGATGGTTCGACTGCCATGACCTCGGGTGAATAAAGAGGAAGGAGATTGGACTTTTTTGCCTTCCATCACAGTGAGGAATGTGGGGAATCCACTGTGGTGGATGTTCATGTTAATTTTATGCCGTTGTGTGTCTTGTGGCTTTTTTGTTGTATGGCTGTATGGTAATTTGCATATCACTGTATCTTAATTGGTACGTGACAATAAAAGACCTTTGAAACGTTTGAAAATTGCATGGAGGAATCTCTCTCAGCGGCAATGGGGTAATAAGACTGAAAGACCTCTCTACCCACCAGCCTCCAAGTCTTCATGGCCTTTACTTTGCAACTTTGAGCCACTCTTTGAGAACTGCAAAGTGCATCAACTCATCCCTTACAATAAAAACCAAATCCACCCAGGAACCTAATATGAAAATTTCACGAGGATGTCCTGGGGAAATCATCTGATGTCAGTAGTATATGATACCAGCAAGCTGGGCTAGATCAGAAGATATACCCTCAGGTGATTTCTGGAAAAATTGTAGAGCAGCCAGGTTCGACATTCATTTGTTCAAAGCCCTGCTGTGAGATCTCTCTGGATTTTTATTATTTTCTCAGCACCTTCCTACCTTTGAAAAATCTCCCCATTCATACATCATTAAAGACCTGACAGGGCAGAGAATGTTTTTTTTAATGTTTTTATTTGTTTGTGAAACTAGGCAGTTTAACTCTTCCACCCCCAGGGTCTCCGTGTGTGGATCTGACTGACTCACGTGTACAGAACGGTCTTGGCAAGCCCGCTGATTGAGCATGTCCAGGAACAGGGCAACAGTCCCAGTAAAGGAACACAAGTCCTGAAAAAGGACACAAAGTGTTGGAGTAACTCAGCAGGTCAGGCAACACTTCTGGAGAACTTGGATAGGTGACGTTTCCGGTTGGGACCCTCCTTCAGACCCGAAACGTGTCCTATCCATGTTCTCCGGAAATGCTGCCTGACCTGCTGAGTTACTCCAGCACATTGTGCGGTTTTGTGTAAACCGCCACCTGCAGTTTCTTGTTTCTGCATACCAGTTCTGAAAAGCTATGTGAAGGAAAACTGTACTGGATTGCCTGACAAAGACATCTTGCACATGAGGCACCACGATTGAATGAGTCATTTTGCTCTTTTAGGTCATATCGCTAGCTTGCACTGTGTTTTTATAATGACAATGAGTCTGTGATCTGTTAAGTCAACTAATCCTAATGGAGTAGAGTGAATGCATCGCCTTGTCCCAGTGTGGGGGTCAAGCATCAGCTAAGGAAAAGTTCATACCACGATAAACTTATGCTGGAGCTGCTGCCAACATGACAATGGGTTACCGTGTTGTCTCCTTGGTCCAGCAACCTCACTCTAAACACGTTACTCAGAGCACTGAGGCGCTTGCCCCCTGTGTGTTCTGCAAAGCTGGAAGGTGTCAATAATGCTTTGAATAGGCAGCCAGCCAGACAGCTCTTGTCGTCAGACTGTTTCCCTGGATGAAAATATCGTAGTATGGGTATAGCTTCAGGGTGATAGGGCCAAAGTTTTAAGGAGATGTCCAGGGCAGGGATTTTGCACATTTGGTGGCAACCTTTTTCCCGGGTTGGAAATATCAAATACCTGAGAGTACAGCTTTAACGTGAAGGGGACAAAGTTTTAAGGAAATGTGCAAGCCAAGTTTTTCTCAAGTAGGGTGGTGAGTAGCTGGAATATGCTGCCAGGGATATTGTTGTTGTTGTTGTTCGTCCTTCGGGTTCGAAGATGACCATGACTTCACTTTCAGTTGGAGGATTGGTGACTGTGGGTCCGGAAGTAACTGGTGAGGCCAATCCGGGCCCGGAAAGCACGCCCACACGTAGGACACAAGTGGATGGGTGCTGCAGTGGAAGTGGAGGTAGCCCGGGCCTTGCACGCGGTGCGTTTCCTCTGGGCCTCTGCAGTGCGTCTGTTCTCTGCTGCACGGGCTCCTGTGGTGAGCTTGCTACACCAGGTTGGACGGTCCAGAGCAAGAGACTCCCAAGTGCTGAGGTTGATGTCCAAGTCTTTGAGGGACACGTTGAGGCAGTCCTTAAACCGTTTCTTCTATCTTCCTATTGAGTGCTTGCCCTGACACAGTTCTCCATATAGAAGCTGTTTTGGCAGTCGACTCTCGGGCATTCTGATGACATGGCCTGCTCATCTGGCTGGGCTTTCCGTAGGAGGGTGTGGACGCTGGGGATTCCGGCCCATTCCAAGACCTCTGTGGAGGAGGCAGATACATTGCTGGCATTGAAAGACTTTTGGAAGGGCATATGGATATGCAGGTAATGGAGGGATATGGATGGTGGGCAGGCAGATAAGAATTGATCTTGGCTTCATGCTTGGCACAGACATTGTGGGCCGAAGGGCCTGCTCCTGTGCTGCACTGTTCTATCTTTATGTTCATACAAGAGGTTGCACCCTGCAAACAGACCCTCTGGATCCAGTATTGTTCAGAGTCTTTCTCCAGGATTATTATTGAATAACAGAGCATGGTTCTACGTCAGCTTTTATTTCCTATGTTCTATCTTAATGCAAATGTGAAGTTCCTGCAGTTGCAGAAACAACATGATTAGTGTTTATTTCTTCGAATTAATCCCTTGGTCCATAAAAATTAATCGTTGCAAATGGGGGTGTCCTATTCCTTCAGGTATTAATTTGTCAATGGAAATTAAAATTTTGAAATAAATGTTATATTTTAACACATGGTCATGAGCTGAAATTAAAATACATCACAGCTCTAAAATTACTTGCATTACCAGTGGGAAAATAATGTTCAAATTCCGCAAGTGCTTAAAAATAATGGAGAAGTTAATGGTGAGATGCATCTTCTGTAAACCAGTGAAGCCGCCTATGTAAGGAGCGAGATCGGAACATACTTAGCATAGCTTTTGCTGGTTGATTCACATCCCTGGGCATCAATGGCCTGGATCGTGTTGGTCTCTGACTGGTGGTTACGCAGACATACATGCTGGCTGAGTGTGGTGTGTGTGTCAGTGCGTTCCTTATATTTAACAATACAGTTAAACTCCTATAATATGTTGAAGATAGACACAAATGCTGGAGTAACTCAGCAGGTCAGGCAGCATCTCTGGAGAAAAGGAATAGGTAAAGTTTCAGGTCAAGACCCTTCTGAAGTCTGAGTCTGAAGAAGGGTCTCGACATGAAACGTCACCCATTCCTTCTCTCCAGAGATGCTGCCTGTCCCGCTGAGTTACTCCAGCATTTTGTGTCTACCTTCGGTGTAAACCAGCATCTGCAGTTCCTTCCTACACATTTTGTCCAATAATTTGTTGCCGCCTTGTGGCTCATCAGGTAATATTTGCCACGTTCCCTTTAAGCACCTTGGGGACCCACTTCCCGGACTCCATTTAAAATAATCAGGGCCCCCCTTAAACGTAGCTATTCACTGCAAACTTTTTTAACATTTAAAAAATAATAAATGCAAAGTGTTTTTGGTCATTGATAAAGTCCAGAAAATCGGTGTGTCAGACATTAGCAAAGTCTCAAGAGTGCTGGATACCCAGAGTTTTAATGTAATGATGGTCCAATTGCTATTCCTATTGGAAAATACACACACCGAGTCTCTACGGCATCTCAACTCATTGTGAACAAAATATTTGTGCTCCTCGGGGTATATTTGAATTCAGGTTTATGCTGGCTGGAATAATGTTTTTTTTTAGTTTGCTACAGACTAAGTATTGATCGTTCACATTTTAAAGCTTTCCGGTGGAGAGGTTGATACTTTTCTCTTAATGAAAACTAGATGTACCTGCATGCGGCTTGGGGTAAATGGCTGATTGACTGGTATTGTTGGCCTGGGTTCTCCTCCCAATGGTGCAGTGGAAAATGAAACAAACCTCTTTGTCCAGAGCAACTCTAGTGGCTTCAAGCTATTCTGAAATATTTCATAGCCAGTGAGACCATTACTTTAGTTTAGTTTAGTTTGGTTTAGTTTAGAGATACAGCGCGGAAACAGGCCTTTCGGCCCACTGAGTTCACACCGACCAGCGATCCCCGCACATTAACACTATCCGACACAAGCGACAATTTTTACATTTACACCAAGCCAATTAACCTCCAAACCTGTACATCATTGGAGTGTGGGAGGAAACCAAAGTTCTCGGAGAAAACTCACGCAGGTCACCAGGTGAACGTACAAACTCAATAGACAATAGACAATAGGTGCAGGAGGAGGCCATTCGGCCCTTCGAGCCATTCATTGTGATCATGGCTGATCATTCTCAATCAGTACCCCGTTCCTGCCTTCTCCACATACCCCCTGACGCCGCTATCCTTAAGAGCTCTATCAAGAGCTCTGTCTGTCTGAACTCCGTTCAGACAAGCACCCACAGCCAGGATCGAACCCAGGTCTTTGGCGCCATAAGCGCTGTAAGGCAGCAACCCGACCGTTGCGCCACCTGGATTAATGAATGGATTCAATTGTGCACAGCATGACCCTAAATATTATAAGGTGATAAATGGCATGTTAATTAGGTGTCAGTCTGAGGTTAAATACTGCGCAAAATCCACTACCAACTTCCTTCAATCTGCACTTATTATTTTGTTGCACTCACTTCAGAGAGCTGGGCCCTGCAATCTTTATGACCATGTGCATCTCCTCCCATACCCCATTGTTAGACTTTAGACTTGAGAGATACAGTGTGGAAACAGACCCTTAAGTCCATTTAAAAGCCTCTTAAACACCACTATTGCATCAGCTTCCACCACCACCCCTGGCAGCACATTCCAGGCACCCACAAATCTCTGTGTAAAAACGTGCCTTGCACACCTTGTTTAAACTTCCTCCATATGACCTTAAAACAATGCCCTCCAATCTTTGACATTTCCATACTGGGAAAATTGTTCTGATTGTCTACCCTATCTAATAACTTTTTTAATAATAATAATAATTTTATAAACTTTCATCACGCTTATGAACCTCCGACACTCCAGAGAAAACAATTTGTGTTGTCCAACCTCCCCTTATAGCTCAGATTAAATGCATTCATTTCTCCACCCATACCTGCAATTGATCTATATCCCGCTGTACCCTTTGATATCAGTCCTCGCTGTCTGAAACTCCTTCAATATTGATGTTGTCGGCATAGTTACTAAGCAACCCATCTACATTTATGTCAAAAGGTAGTGTAAGAAAATAACTGCAGATGCTGGTAAAAATCAAAGGTATTAATTCACAAAATGCTGGAGTAACTCAGCAGGTCAGGCAGCATCTCAGGGGAGAAGGAATGGGTGACGTTTCGGGTCGAGACCCTTCAGTCTGAAGAAGGGTCTCGACCCGAAACGTCACCCATTCCTTCTCTCCTGAGATGCTGCCTGACCTGCTGAGTTGCTCCAGCATTTTGTGAATAAATACATTTATGTCAAAGTTCGTTATGATTATATATCACAAATAACAGAGGTTTCACCACAGGTCCCTGAGGTACACCACTGTTCACAGACCTCCAGCCAGAATAACAGCCACCCACCACTACACTCTGTCCTCTATGAATGAATGAATGAATGAATTAATTAATTAATTAATGATATTTTATTATCACTGTACCGAGGTACAGTGAAATGCTTTGTTTTGCACACAACCTAGACAGTATACAAATGTACAAGGCGCCGACAATCCAAGCTACCAATTCACCATGGACATGTACCAAGAATGTGCAAACTCCACATCGACCCATCAGGTCGGGATTGAACCCGGACTGCTGCAGCTGAGAGGCAGTGGCTCTACCAGCCGCACTGCTGTGCCTGCCGCTCATTGATTTTTGCAAAGCCGATGGTAAAATATTGCCTCTTACTTTATTGCGAGTCACGGTAGCTAATGTTTCTGCAATTGTTTTGAGGTAATAAGAAAGAGACGACTTGTTTTTCTCTTGTGCCTTTTCTCACCTCAGGGCATTCCAAAGTATTCTGCAGCCGATGAAGTGCGGCTTGGTGTGTAGTCAATGTCACACAGTGTCATTAAGGGATTGCAGTCCGTTTTACAAGCAGTGCAGGAGTGCTTGATGTTCAGAGCAATTCCACAGTGACATTAAAGCACAGTGGCCCATGTTACTGATCCTAGTGACACCAATATTCGAAAACAAGTGACACTGGTACAGAAAATTCAAACTATTGCAGAACCCATCTATTTCAATAGCGCTTTTTTTGGTTTATGATAAGCTGATAATGTATTGCAGTGTGAGAAATCACTATACGGACTTTATAATGCAGCAATAAGTTATTTTAACCAACTGATCCATGATGGAGTTTATGTTCCTCATGCTTCTCCTCCAATACCCCTTCATCTCATTCTGTCAGCATGTCTTTCTGTTCTTTTCTCCTTTCCGTGTTGGAGATTTCCACAATCAAATCATTTTCTGTCTGAGCATTGTGCTTTGTTCCTTTAAAACCAAGGTGCTCATAAAATTACGTGTCGGAAGGAACTGCAGGTGCTGGTTCAAACCGAAGATAGACACAGAAAAGCTAGTGTAACTCAGCAGGTCAGACGGCATATCTGGAGAGAAGGAATAGGTGACGTTTCGGGTCGCGACCCTTCTTCATCTGAGGAAGGATGTCTGACCCGTTGTGTTACTCCAGCTTTGCGTGTCTATCTTCTGCTCATAACATTATGTCGAATGGTGCATTCCAATGTAAGTAAATCATTGGTAGACACAAAATGAAGGAGTAACTCAGCGGGACAGGCAGCATCTCTGGAGAGAAGCAATGGGTGAGGACGTTTTGGGGTCGAGATCCTTCTTCAGACTAAGTAAATCATTGTTGGCTAAAAATAATTAGGATATTTACTATGTTTCTTACCTGGAATTCTAGTTACCCAATCTTCACCACCTCTAGACTTTGTGCTATCTCCACCCTTCTCTCCCCGCCTGACACATCTGCCAATAACCCCCTCCTCACCTCCGTAGAGTTGTTGCCTTACAGCACCAGAGACCCGGGTTTGATCCTGATCTTAGGTGCTGTCTGTACGGAGATTGTACGTTCTCACTGAGACGTGGATGGGTTTTATCGCTGGGTACTGGTGCTACGGGGGAGATAGAAGCGAGGGTAAAAGAAGAAGGGAAGATGCATTATCTATTGTGGAGAACATCACTGTGGCAGTCCGAGATGACATTATTCAAGGATCCTCCAGTGAGACTATACAGCTGGAGCTGAGAAATAAAAAGGGGATGATCACCCTGTTGGAAGGGCACTATAGGCCCCCACATCGTCAATGGGAAATAGAGGAACAAATGTGCCGGGAGATTGTAAGCAACGGCAAGACCAATAAGGTTGCCATGGTACAAGATTTTAACTTTTCCAATACAGACTGGGACTGTTTATAGTGTCAACGGCTTAAATGGGCAGAATTTATCAAATAAGTTCTGGAATGTAGAGGAACCTACAAGGGGGAGGGCAAAGCTTGGCCTACTTTTAGGAAATTGGGCAGGGAAAGTGACTGAAATATTAGTCGGCAGCCCTTTTGTGATCAGTGAGCGAGCCTTTTAAAAATATTTTTGGATAGGGACAGGGCTTGTCCACAAGTTGAAATTCCAAACTGAAGCAAGACCAAATTTGATGGTATTAGACAGGAACTTGCAAAAAAATAATTGGAGTAGATTATTTGTGGGCAAAGGGACATCTGGAAAGTGGAATAATTTTAAAAAGTGTAAAGTGTTATGCATGTTCTTGTCAGAGCGAATGGCAAGGCAGGTGAGAGTAAAGATCCCTGGATGACAAGAGAAATCGAGGCTCTGGTCAGGAAAAAAAGAAGAAGGCATTGATCAGGTATAGGCAGCTGGGATCAGGTGTATCCCTGGAAGAGTATAGTGGATTGAGGAGCATATTTAAGAAGGAAACCAGGAGGGCAAAAATGGAGCCTGAGATAGCTGTAGCTGGAAGATTAAAGAGAATCCAAAGAAACTTTAGGGCAATCAGAGAAGGAATAGAGTCACTCAGTAGCAAAAGCAGCCATATGTGTGTTGAGTTTCAGGTCCTCAATGAATCTGTCTTCAGCATGGAGCACATGATGACTTGGGAACTTGGCACAGTTAATGGAGATGTCTTGAGGACAGTCCATATTACAATCGAGGAAACGCTGGAGGTCCTAAGATGTTTGAAGGTAGATAAATCTCCTGGACCTAATCAAATATGTCCAATGACATTGTGGGAAGCAGGAGAAGCAATTGCAGGAGTCCTTGGCTGAGATATAGAGCCGGGTAAGCTGCCGGAAGACTGGAGAGTGGCTAATGCTGTGCCTCTATTTAAGAAGGGCTGCAAAGATAAACCTGGGAACGATAGATCAATAAGCATAAAATCTATAGTAGGTAAGTTACTGGAGAGGGTTTCAAGGTATAAGATATGCATGTACTTAGATATAGATATTCAGGGATTGATTAGGGATAGTCGGCATTGTTTTGTATGTGGGAGATCACATCTCTTGAATTTGAAGACATTTTTTGAAGTATCCACGAAGGTTGGTGAGGCTGGAACTAAATGAACTTCAGCAAGGCCTTTGATAAGGTTCCACATGGTAGGCCGCTCGGGAAGGTTGCATGATCCCATGACTCTATGACCATCTCCCCTTCACTCCATCAGTCTGAAGAAGGATTGCCACCCATTTCTTTCCCGATCTGCTGCCTGACTCTCTGAGATATTCCCGCAGTATATATTTTTTGCTAATGATTCCAGCATCTACAGTCTATATTATGCTGAATCTAACATGCCAGCATGTCGGATTGAATTGATTGAAAGCTACAGCATGGAAACAGGCCCTTTGACCCATCGAGACCACGGCGACGATCGATCGCCCGTTCACACTTGTTCAATGTTATCCCACTTCCTTATCTGCTCCCTAAACATTAGGGGACACTTTTACAGAGGCCAATTAACCCGCAAACCTACACGTGTTTGGATGTGGGAGGAAACGGGAGTACCCAGATGCAACCCACACAGTGCCACGGAGAAGGTGCAAAGCACACAGACAATATCCAAGGTCAGGCTCAAACCCTGGGTCTTTGGCACTGTGAGGTTGTAGGTCTACCACTGCGCCACTGAGCTGCCCTATTCGGGCCCATCCAAGCTTTAAATTATATTTGCTTATTGCAAATAAGCAGGTGAGGAGGATCTTCTTTAGTCAGAGGGTAGTTAATCTGTGGAACTCATCACCACAGAGGGCTGTGGAGGTCAAGTCAGTGGATATTTTTAAGGCTAGGATAGACAAATTCTTGATTAGAACGGGTGTCATGGGGAGAAGGCAGGGAAATGGGATTAGGAGGCAGAGATCAGCCATAATTGAATGGCGGTGTAGACTCGATGGGCCGAGTGGCCTTATTCTACTCCTATAGCGTGAACTTGTGAACTTGTGCTACATCTCTTTGATTCTACCAAAGGTTCTCTATGTTCACTCCCTTAAATTGCTGCTGTGGTACATCTGTCGAGTTCGCGTTCGCGGTCAGTTGGATGTGATTATGTATTTTTGTGATTACGTAGCCTCAAGCAGGTGTGAGAAAAAGAGAGAGAGAGCCTCAAGCATGTGCCTAGCTAGCACACAATGCTGCAAAGCCCATGCGGAGTCTGAACGGTGGCTGAAGTAAAGAAAAAGGACAGATCTCCACACATCCTTATTTTACTCTGTCTCCACATAATTACATACAACGCTGATTAGATTGTGACAGTGGCAGGAGGTGAGTCATATCATGAAGAGTAACCATTTTTGCCTCTCAGTTTTGCTGTAGTTGATTAACAATGTTGGCATGTTGTTTAGTTTTTTGAAATAATAACTCAAAACTCGGCTCCCTTGAACTAAAATGCAAAATCACTTACACCTCCCCTACTGCGTGCCTGATGCGATAATTTATCACAAAATGGGCAAAGTGCCTGCTTGCCATTGAAACTGCCAAACTAATGCAAAAACACACAGTTTCCTTATTGTTCATGAAGCCTGGCAGTTAATCTCAACACGCTTGCAATAATTAACCTTTAATGCACCTTGAAGCAGACTTACGAAAGTGATGGGCAGCAAAAGGCTAGCTGGTTCGTCCAGCATGACCGCTGTTCCTGCCGGCTATACTGTCAGGGCTGCACATGTCTTGTCGTGTAATCTCTTATGAGAGAGAAGGGATTCAGGTCCAAAGGAGAGAAAATGTCACTGAAACTTTCCAAAGGCTGTCATTCCTTCCATGGAGACCATAGTGTATTATATGGTTATTCATAAAGGCATCTACATGCAGCCACAGAGTGCTACAGCGTGGAAGCAGGCCTTTCAGCCTAACTTGCACACACAGACCAACAGGTCCCATGTACACTCGTCCCACATGCCTGTGTTTGACCACATATCCGTCTAAAGCTATCCTATCCATGTACCTGCTGAAATGTTTCTTAAACATTGTGTGAAAAAGTTACCCCTCAGGTTCCTATTAAATCTGTCCCCCATCACTTTAAACCTATGTCCTCTGGTTCTTGATTGCCCTACTCTGGACAATGCATTTACCCAACTGTGCATTTACCCAATATATTCCTCTCATGATCTTTTACACCTCTTTAAGTTCACTGCTCATAGTTCTGTGCTCCAAGGAATACAGTCCTAGCCTGCTCAACCCCTCCCTATAGCCCAGGCCCTTGAATCCTGGCAACATCTCGTAAATCCTCTCTGCACCCTTTCCAGCTGGAAGCCCTGACTTATCCGTGTGGTGTGCCAAGCCGTTTTGTTGTATCCTATTTGGGAGCCAGCACTTCCTTTCACATAAACACAGGAATCTTTGGACTGAGAAGCATTCCTTCCAGTATATCTCCACGTATCAGGGTTCGCCCTGTTCCCAAAATCCTAACTAACCCATCGCAAGTGTGAATTCTTCAGGGGTTGAGAGCAAACCTGATCGAGTTGAACCATGGGACTCAGAGATGCCTCCAGAATTGAGAATTGTATTTAGTTATTGATGTTTTTGCCTCTGCTGTCATGTCTCAATGCTGTTCAAGAAAGCAATATAAACTACAAATGGATCACCCCTCTGCATAACTTGATGGAGGCCGCAGGAGTTCAGCAGGAGTTTAGTTGGCAAACCCACATGCACTGTATCTACATGTCTAGAATTTCTGGTCTGCTGCTTGGGTTGAGCTCCACGCCATTCACCATCTCGGCTACTGGTAGACCTTCGTACAAGAGCTACAGGGAAAGCAGGCCAGGGGTGTGAGCAGGCCTGTGTATCTTTACACAAATACTACCTGACTTGCTGAGTATTCCAGCACTTTCTGTTTTTACATCAAGTTTCCAGCAGCTGTGGAATTTTGCTTTTGGGCCATTCAGCCACACATCCAGTACTGCCGAGTCAGGTCATTGTCACTTGTACGAGCACAGTGGTGCTCACAGGTCCAATGAAAGTCTTGCTTGCTTGCAGCAACATCACGAGAACATTGTAGATTAAGACCGCACAAAAAATATAAATTATATATTATTAAATACACAAAATTCTTCAAGGCATAACAAAAGAGAGAAGAAATTTTGCAAAAAAGCAAGACATTTGTCCAAAACACAATCAGAAACAAAAACATCCATTAATTCTGAGGCTATGACCTCTAGTCCTAGACTCTCCCACTAGTGGAAACATCCTCTCCATATCCACTCTATCCAAGCCTTTCACTATTCTGTATGTTTCAGAGGTCCCCCCTCATTCTTCTAAACTCCAGCGAGTACAGGACCAGTGCCGGGAAAAGCTCATCGTGGGTTAACCTGCCCATTCCTGGGATCATTTTTGTAAACTTCCTCTGGACCTTCTTCGAGCCAGGACATCCTTCTTCAAATATGGTGCCCTAAATTGCTCACAATATTCCAAATACGGCCTGACCAGTGCCCTATAGAGCCTCAACATTACATCCTTGTTTTTGTGTACAAGCCCTCTTGAAATAAATGCCAGCATGTTGTTTCAAAAATCTGATGGTTGTATGAAAGTAGATGTTCCTGAAACTGATAGTGTGCAACTTCAGGCTTCTATACCTCCTGCCCAATGGTAGCAGCAAGAAGAGTCTGCCCAGATGGTAGAGATCCCAGATGATAGTTGCTTCCTTCTTGAGCCAGTAGATGCTTTTGATGGTGGGAAGAGCTGTGCCCTGGATGGACCTTTCAATGATCTCCTGATTCTGCCCTTGCCTCAGCTTGTCTGTTACGAAAGCTGTCATGTATGCCCCTTCTAAGCTAGTTTGCCCACGAAGCTAGCTCCATTTTCCCACTTTGAGAGCAGCCTTGACTTATTGAGAGCCACCAACGGTTTCTGCTTTTATTCCTGTTTTTGAATGTTTCGTGATGCAAAAGCTGCTGTATAAATAATGGTGTCACTATTATTGTTTGTGTTTAAATTATGCAATTAAAACCTTACTCAAATTAACACTAAACATGTTTAATTCGTCCTTGATCAAGATTTCCAAGCCGGTGACAATTAGTGCAGAATTATAGTTAGCTCTGTACAGAGAGTTCTTATCTGTTCGGCTCGGAGTTAATATTGCCTAAGCTAATCTCCCTCCAGATTCATACGATCACTGTAAAAAGGAGGAATTGTTGCAATCCATCTGCTCTGTTCTAACCCCCTGAACCAGGGCTAAAAGAATGGTGTGTTAATACAGTTCTCAAACAGCATGCTGAAATGTTTTGTCTTTGAATCTGAATATTGTTCGTGGGCATTTGTTTGATTAGGTAGCTTTCCCATAATGCATCGACAGTTCCATCACACACTGTTGATGAGTGGAAGCGCATTTTGTATGCAAACTATTTGTGTTTAGTGCAGCATTACAAGAATAAATCTGGTTACTGAGTGCTGATTTGTCAGTTGGTGACTGTTTCGTGTCACCAGGGTGATACTGCCCACTTTTGTTGCTTACAAACGAGGACTTGTGTTGAAGAAAGTTCTACAATGCCTCTAATTTGCTCTCCATGCAAAAATAAAAACTCTAAACTATTCCAGAAATTATTGTATTTTACTCTCGCAGTGGTGAAGGTAATGGACCCTACTGCCTCACATCTCCAGCGACCCAGAGTCAGTTCTGACCTCTAGTGCTGTCTGTGTGGAGCGTGTGCTTCCTATGATCGCTGGGTTTCCCCCTGGTTCTTCATTTTCCTTCCACAAGTCAGAATAATCGTGACTTTTTGGTAGTTTAACTGGCCATTGTAAATTACCCCCAATGTGCCAACAATAAGCGAGTTCAGTATCTCGATAAACACCAGGAATCATGGGATTTGGCAAAGGTCATTCGGGATAAACAAAGAGCGTTGCTAGTGAACTTAATGGCTAATGTACACTGAAACAATGGTTGATAAATGATTAAATAAATGAAAGAAATTAAGAGTTGTATGAACTTCTGTACATTGACTGGATTTGGATTTCAGTTCATATCAACTCTGGTTGAACATAAAGTTGAACTTCTGATCAGAAGAAGGGTCTCGACCCGAAACGTCACCCATTCCTTCTCTCCCGAGATGCTGCCTGACCTGCTGAGTTACTCCAGCATTTTGTGAATAAATACCTTCTGATCAGAATGATCTGCAAGTGCAACAAAATCTCACTTACACACCAATGGAGGCAGTAAATAACATAATGCTGCGCAGACGGTGAAAATATCATTAGTATGCGGAACTAAAGTGATAGGTAAAGTGTTTCTCAGGATGTTAAACCACTTTAGACGACCTATGGCCCGATCAACATGAATGCGGACATTGGCAACCTTTGTGGTTTTGTGTATTTTTTCTCTGGTCATTTGCTGGTAACCACCGCTGGGTAGGGGAATCTCTAAATAGGCTTGGCGAAACATCAAGTCTGCTTGAATGAGAAATCCTCTATCCGCCATTATGCAATCCCCAGGATCCACTAAGTTGAAAAATCCACAATGTGTGTATCAGATGATCGCCCACCCCAAGCTTCTGATAAGCATGTGATCATGCTGTTTAGGGCAACTCTAACCAATAGTTTCACAGTGTTGTGTTTCTTGTAGTCGGACCATGTGAAAACCTCGCAAATACTTTCAATATTATCTTTTGATAGTTATAGAAGTTATACATTTCATTTAATTCTCCCCCCCCCCCCCATCCAAAACAAAAAAATGGTTGTTATTAATCATCCCAATCTCACTCACTCACTGAAGGCGGCCAGCAAGCGACCAAGGAAAAGCCAATGAAACCATCATAATCATCGTAAATGAACCATAAATACACCTAGTTAATAGTTTTGAAAGCAGTATTTTCTTACCTCGAAGAAGCAAAACTGGAAAATACGTTTGAAACGCAGGTCTGTATACACACAGCAGCTCAGCTGAAGAGAATGTTTATCCCGAATGACCCATGAGCTGGGCATGAGCAGGTGTAATACCGAACTCGCTTATAGATGGAATAGTGTTGGATTAGTGTAAATGGGTGGTCGATGGTCGGCAGACTAAAGGACCTGTTTCAGCACTGAATCTCTCTTTGACTATAACTCCTAAAAAGACAAAACTGAGCTACTTATATCAGCTTATCCCAAACTCCGCTGCCTGTAAGTTAACATGACCAACAGGTCCTGACAATCATCCTTGCTGTCGGCACTATTCCACCTCTACCCAGATACACTAGCATCCCATACTTTGGTGTGAATCCCTCCATGCCTTTGCCTCTCCCAACCCTTCCAGCCCTACACTTCCCTAAGATCTTTGTGAATGTCAGTCTTGGCCACACGCACCCCCGCTTGGGCAGCTTTCAACCCAGTGGTTTTTTTCTTTAGATTTCTCTATCTTCAAGTAACCCTAGCAATCCCTCTCTCTAAATGCTGGAGTAACTCAGCAGGTCAGGCAGCATCTCGGGAGAGAAGGAATGGGTGACGTTTCGGGTCGAGACCCTTCTTCAGACTGAAGATAATTAAAAGCTCCCTTTACAATATAAGACACTGAAAAGGCACCCAGTCACCCAAGAAAGATATAAAACATTGAAACAAACTTTAATAAAGGCTGTCAGTCTCTTTGTCAGCATCTCCTGTCCTCCCATTCGCATTGATCGAGGCTGCTGTTTATGGTCCACGTTTAGTCACTGTGGGCTCAATGGGCAGGTTTCCCGTCTGTGACCTGAGAGGTCTGTGCTGCCCAGTGGAAACTGGGACTTCAGTGAGGAAATGTGTCTGTCATGGCAGTAGCACTTGAGTCCTGAACAGAAATTTCCGACTACTGTTATGCCTCTAATTAAGCACTGCGAAGCAGAGCTCGTAAATCACGTTGGCTCGGGAGCAAACTTCATGAGGTCATCCCCTTAGTGAAAGCTTCTTCCTGATGAACCGGCCTGCTTATGGTAACGAGGAACCCCATCATTCAATGCTGACCTGAAAATGGCCCTTTACAAGGTTAGCAACCAGAGCCAATCAACCCAACACCGAAGACTTCATCAAAACAAAGTGTAAATTATGCACTGATTAATTCTGTAATCATGTGGGCATCACCTCCTGTGAGGCAGCTATGCAAAAACATGAAGCGTTATTAGGAAAAATACAATTTGAAAGGAAGGACTAGAGGGCATAGGTTTAAGGTAAAATGGGAAAGTTGAGTGTGGCACGGTGGTGCAGTGGTAGAGCTACTGCCTTACAACGCCAGAAACCCGGGTTCGATCCTGACTACAGGTGCTGACTGTACGGAGTTTGTACATTCTCCCCTTGACCTGCGTGGGGGGAGAAGGGAAGGGGGAGGAGGGGGTGCTGCACCAATTCAGGAGAGGTTTGGGCCCAGCGAGTCCACTTGGTCTCGTTCCTACTAAATCTTTCCCCTCTTACCTTAAATCTCTGCCCTCGAGGTCTTGCGTCCTCTAACTTGGGAGAAACCCTGACCCTCACATTTCTCACCCATGACTTCCTTTGTAATCACCCTGTTTATCTCCTTCATGATTTAAGACACCACTATAACAACACCCATAACATCACAAATGTTCTGTTTTTTCAGCTTAATGCAGAAACACATTACTTGTAAAGTGATTTGAGGAGCTTCCCACAGTCCAGTTGTTGAGTGGTCTCCCTAAATGAAAATAGCATTTTAGAATCATACAGTCTTAAAGTGTGTAAACAGTCCCTTCGGCCCAACTTTCCCACACCGGCCAACATGCCCCATCTGTTCTGGTCTCACCTGCCTGCGTTTGGCCCATATCCCTCTAAACCTTTCCTATCCATGTATCTGTCTAAATGTTTCTTAAACATTGCGATAGTACCAGCCTCAACAACCTCCTCTGGCAGCTCGTTCCACCCACATATTCTAGAGTATTTAATTGACTGAATTTATAGTCAATGGGTACATTGACCATTGGGCCAGATGTCTGGATAACTTGTCCATTAACAGAGCCACAAGATGTCGCAGGTTCGGTTTTCCAAAAGGCATTCAATAAGGTTGTTACTCAAATTAGGGGCTCAGGGGGTTTAGAATAACATGTTAAGATGAAGAGAAGATTGATTAATGGACAGAAGTTAGCGAGTTAAAAATAAATAGGTTATTTTAAGATTGATAGACCAGTGGGATCAGTGCTGGGCCTCCGCTGTCTACAAAATGTGTTAATGAGCCAGAAGGAAGGGCAGAGTGTAAGGTATTGAAGATTGCTGATGAAACAGCTGTGAAAGTAACATGAGGAGTCTGCAGATAAAGTAAATGGGCAGGAAGATGGAGAGCTGTGTGGAGTAATGCAAGGTGAAGCTAGGATGAATAGACAAAGGTTACTCCTGGAAACTGCTAGCAATTGTCATTATGATGGGTCTGGAAATGAATCTTTGGGGCCAGCCGAATTTCCTTGTGGTTTAGATTGCTTTACAGTTAAAAGGTTTTCAGAGTACACTTAGATAACAGATACAACACGGTGGTGCAGTGGTAGAGTTGCTGCCATACAGCGCCAGAGACCCGGGTTCGATCCTTACTAAGGGCGCTGTCTGTACCAAGTTTGTACATTGTCTCCGTGAAGGGTAGGTTTTCTCTGGGATCTCCGTTTTCCTCCCACATTCCAAAGACGTACAAGTTTGTAGGTTAATTGCCTTGGTATAATTGTAAATTGCCCCTATTGTGTGCAGGATAGTGTAAGTGCGTGGGGATTGCTGGTCGACGCGGACTCGGTGTGCCAAAAGGCCTATTTCCGCAATGTATCTCTAACGATACACTTGGATCACCACTGTGTATAAATACTTGGGTTTAGCTTAGTTTAGTTTACAGATAGGGGTTAGACCAAATCATGGCTTCTGTCCACTGGACTGTTGACTTCCTAATGTGCCTTTTGTGGACCTTGTACAATGGCAATGTTACAGTGAACGTTGCTTTGTTCAATATTATTCATCTTTGTTAAAAATTAATTTCAAGTTGTGTGCTTATTTTCTGTTTGGCATCCAGCATTTACATCTTGCACCTGTTACTGCCCCTGCACTACAAATAGAAATTATGATGACTCACCACCTTGACATTGGTACGCTAAATCCATTATTATATGGCTCATTTGTTACTTAAGCACAACATTGGTTCCAAAGTAAGAATTTGTGTTTTTTATTAGATAAGGTTATTAGTTCCACAGTATTTATGACTGACAGGAAGCTGTCAGTTCCAACATTTGTGCCCCTCCCCCCAGCTTTAGAACTTATCGAACATAGAACAGTACAGCACAGGTCAGGCCATTTGGCCAACAATATCCGTGCCAAACATAATGCCAAGTTAAACTAATCTCCGGTAGACACAAAATGCTGGAGTAACTCAGCGGGACAGGCAACGTCTCTGGGGAGAAGGAATGGATGATGTTTTGAGTCAAGACCCTTTTTCAAATTAGTCTCCTCTGTCACCATCCATATCTGTCCATTCTCTGCCTATCCATATGCCTATTGAAAATCCTCTTAAATCCCTCTCGTATCTGTCTCCACCATTACTCCTACCAATGTGTTCCACTCACCCACCACTCTGGGTAAAAACCTGCTCTGCACATCTGCTTTAAACTTTCCCCCTCTCACCTTAAAGCTCTGTCCTCTGGAATTTGACATGTCCACCTTGGGAGAAAGGTTCTGACAGTCTACTCTATTTATGCTAATTATTATTTTATATACTTCTATCAGGTTGTCCCTCAACCTCCACCAATCCAGATCAAACAATCTAAGTTTGTCCAACCTCTCCTTAGAGCTAAGACTTTCAAATCCGGATGGCATTCTGGTAAACCTCTTCTGCCCCTTTTCCAAAGCTTCACATCTTTCCTGTAATGGGGTGATCAGAACTACACACAATAGTACAAATACGGTCCAACCAAAGTCCAATAAAGTTGCAACATGTACAGCAACATGATCAGCTGTAGCAGCTTTGTCCCAACTCCCACTTCATCGTTTGGTGTTGGTATTGATATTGGAATTGGCATCGGTTTATTATTGTCGCATGTATCAAGCTACAGTGAAAAAATATATGTGGCATGCTTTGAGGCAAAACATACCATACGTTAATACATCAGCATTCATCATCATATCATCATATATATACAGCCGGAAACAGGCCTTTTCGGCCCACCAAGTCTGTGCCGCCCAGCGATCCCCGTACATTAGAGAGCACTGTTTAACAGTCTGAGAACTGCAGGGAAGAAGCCGTTCCTGAATCTGGTGGTACACATGTTTGTGAGCTTTTGTATCGTATGCCAAACAGGAGAGGGGAGTAGAGAGAATGACAGGAATATGAGTGGTCATTGATTATGTTGGATGTTTTCTGCTTTCCAGAGATGGTGTGAACTATAAGTTGAGTCAATGGGGGGGGGAGATTGATTTGTGTAATGATGAGCCGTGATGCATCCAAGTCGAATGCTTTCAGCAGTGCAGAAATTGATAAGAGTGATTGGAGACATGCCAGATTTTCTTAACCAGCTGAGGAAGTTGAAGCGTTGATGTGCTTTCTTGGGCTTGGTGTCAATGTGGTTGGACCAGGACAAATTGATGATATGAACACCTAGGAACTTGAAGCTCTTGACTATTTCCACTTCAGCAACATTGATGCAGACTGGGGCGTGTAATCCTCTCTGTTTCAATGACCAACTCCTTCATTTTACTGACATTGAAGGAGAGCTAGGCATCTTGGCAACATGTTACTAAGCTCTCAAACTCCTTCCTGGACTCCGTGTCATCATTTTTTGAGATCCAGCCCACTAGGATGGTATCATCTGCACACATGTGGATGGAATTGGAGAAAATGTGGCCGCCAAGGGAGGAAGAGGCTGTGAGCACAGCTTTGCAGGGAAACATTGTTGAGAATTATCATGGAGGACGGTTTGTTGTCTATCGTTACTGATTGCAGTCATTTGGTCAGGAAGACAAGTATCCAATTGCAGAGATGGTGGGGGAAGGTGCTGAGTCTTCGGTCCAGGTGTTTGGAGATGAGTTTGGTTGGAATTATGGTGTTGAAGGCGTAGATTTAGTCAATACATAGGACTCTGAAATCCATGTCCTTGTTATCCAGATGTTCCAGTGTAGGGTCAGGGAGATGACATTTACAATAGAGCAGTTGCGGCAAAGGCGAATTGCAGTGGAGCAAGGCAGCCCGGAAGGCTGGAAATGTTGTGCGCCATGACCAGCCTCTCAAAGACCTTCATGGTGGTGGATGTCAGAGGCACCGGACGATAGTCATTAAGGCACACTATCTTGGGTTCCATATATCCACCTACCTTATGCACTTCCCAGCATAATCCAAAGTGGACTGGCTATAATTCTACACCTCCCCTGATCTCCTTTAGTCATTTTAAAATATCTCATTCAGTTTTAATCTTCCCTACTTCAGGAATTACAAGCCTGGACTGTGCAAGACGTAATCTCTTTTAGCCCCAGTATCGTTCTGTTGGATCTATGCTTCAGTCCCTCTAGGACCAAAATATACGCACTGAGGTGTTGACCTTGATGTTTGGTACATTGAAGATTAGTCACTGCTTTCCCACAGGTTCAGGTGGGTGCATGTAAACCAGGTCGCCGCAGTGTACTCGTTGAGCTAAGGAGAGGCGATACTTAAGGTAACTTTAGCTTGCTTCTACTCTTCCACGTGGAGCAAGGTAATCTGCGAAACTGACAGTGATTTATGTGTTTGCTATTGTTTTAAGGAAGGAGGTTGCAGAAATACTCAGCCGTTCGTTGACAGGAATTGTAACTAGTTCCCTTCTGCACTATAATTGGATCTGCAGCAAACATATTATCCTTCATCTTGAAGTGTTCTTCCTTTTAGCAGCTCTGTTAATATCTTCTTTCATCATTCAGGAGGCGAAACTCTTAACTGAAATACTGTTAAGAACAGTTATGACAGATTTTTTAAAATCAAATAGAAACTTGGTTTAGTGCACATTTGTATTTATCAGAGCATAAGCTGCGTTAAAGATAACAGATTGCATTATTATCATCGTGACAAAATTGATCTTATCGGAGCTTTTACTTACAGGAGCAAATTGGACTCAAGTCAGTACAGAATTTGCCGGCAAAATGATTGGATTTCAATACAAAGAAAAACCTTTTGAGTCACACATAAAGCCGCATGCATCGTGAGGCGTTTTAATAAATCTATACAAGTTCTTGTCTCGATCCTCAAAATACCTCAGGCTGCTCTCCTGTCAAAATGTGGCTGAAGTGGATCCTCAGGGATGTCCCAGCCTAGTTAGTTGAATTGCGAATCAACATTAGCCCAGATCTGATTCGGCCTGAGCTTACTCAGAGCTCACCTGTTGAGTGGAAACATGGTTACAATTTTTCAAGATGTGATTGTATTTGCACATGCATTTGGCTCTTGTTTCATAAAACAATAGAAAATAGACAATAGACTATAGACAATAGGTGCAGGAGTAGGCCATTCGGCCCTTCGAGCCAGCATCACCATTCAATGTGATCATGGCTGATCATCCACAATCAGTACCTCGTTCCTGCCCTCTCCCCATACCCCCTGACTCCGCTATCATTAAGAGCTCTATCTAACTCTCTCTTGAAAGCATCCAGAGAATCGGCCTCCACTGCCTTCTGACGCAGAGAATTCCACAAATTTACAATTCTCAGTGAAAAGCTTTTCCTCATCTCCGTTCTAAATGGCCTACCCCTTATTCTTGAATTGTGGCCCCTGGTTCTGGACTCCCCCAACATTGGGAACATGTTTCCTGCCTCTAGCGTGTCCAATCCCTTAATAATCTTATATGTTTCAATAAGATCCCCTCTCATCCTTCTAAATTCCAATGTATACAAGCCTAGTCGCTCCAGTCTTTCAACATATGACAGTCCCGCCATTCCGGGAATTAACCTAGTAAACCTACGCTGCACGCCCTCAATAGCAAGAATGTCCTTCCTCAAATTTGAAGATCAAAACTGCACACAGTACTCCAGGTGCGGTCTCACTAGGGCCCTGTACAACTGCAGAAAGAACTCTTTGCTCCTATACTCAACTCCTCTTGTCAAAAAAGCCAACATGCCATTAGCTTTCTTCACTGCCTGCTGTACCTGATGCTTACTTTAAGTGACTGATGAACAAGGACACCCAGATCTCTTCGTACTTCCCCATTTCCTAACTTGACACCATTCAGATAATAATCTGCCTTCTTGTTCTTACCACCAAAGTGGATAACCTCAAATTTATCCACATTAAACTGCATTTGCCATGCATCTGCCCACTCACACAACCCGTCCAAGTCACCCTGCATCCTCATAGCATTCTCCTCACAGTTCACACTGCCACCCAGCTTTGTGTCATCTGCAAATTTGCTAATGTTACTTTTAATCCCTTCATCTAAGTCATTAATCTATATTGTAAATAGCTGCGGTCCTAGCACCGAGCCTTGCGGTACCCCACCAGTCACTGCCTGCCATTCTGAAAGGGACCCGTTAATCCCTACTCTTTGTTTCCTGTCTGCCAACCAATTTTCTATCCCTGTCAGTACCCTACCCCCAATACCATGTGCTCTAATTTTGCCCACTAATCTCCTATGTGGGACCATATCAAAGGCTTTCTGAAAGTATACATGATTACAATTGAGCCATCTACAGTGTACAGATACATTATAAAGGAAATAACATTTAGTGCAAGAAAAGTCCATTAAAGTCCGATTAATTATGTGAACACGTTGAGTTGAGGTATAGAGCCACTTCATTGATCACAGAGACACTTCTGGCATGGATAAGCCGTTTCCTACTTCAATGTTTCAAAGGCACTTTATTGTCACAGGTACCTGGATACAGAGAAATTCTTTATTTTGCATGCAATTCAGTAATGTCCTGCTAAACAAAAACACAATCATAAGTACCAAATTCCTACTTAAATAGTTCAATGGTACTTTATTGTCATATGTACCAAGATACAATGAAATTCTTTATTTTGCATACAATTCAGTAAAATCATACTGTACAAAAACACAATCATAAAAAAGTACCAAATTGATTTAATTTGATTTATTGTCACGTGTACTGAGGTACAATGAAAAGCTTTTGTTGTGTGCTATCTAGTCAACGGAATGACAATCCAGCCATTTACAATGTATAGATACATGATAAGAGAATAATGTTTAGTGCAAGGTAAAGCCAGCAAAGTCCGATCTAGGATAGTCCAAGGGTCACCAATGAGGTAGACAGTAGTTCAGCACTGCTCTCTGGTTGTGGTAGATGATTGAGTTGCCTGATAACAGCTGGGAAGAAACTGTCCCTGAATCTGGAGGTGTGCGTTTTCCCAATTCTCTTTCTTTTGCCTGATGGGGGAGGAGAGAAGAGGGAGTGGCCGGGGTGCGACTCGTCCTTGATTATGATTGTAGTGTAAGAACAGCAGACTTCTATTAGTCTAATAGTAGACTTCTAGAGGCAGTCCACAAGATGTTGCCAGGTTTCAATTCATTTTTCAAAGCAAATTTCAAGTCAAATTTGAAAGCAGATTGCAATTCAAATTTTCAAATCAAATTTCAATTCAACGGTGCCAGTGGATGGGTGTTGTGGACTTGGCCTGGCCTGGTGATGCTGTCGATGTCCTTCACTGTTGCTGTGCTGCTCAGTCCCACTACGGCTCATGTTCAGTCCCCATCCTCTCCGCTGCGGGGCCTCCAGCGGTGCCCGATCCATGCGACCTCCAGGCCCTTACAGGCCTTCCAGCAGCCCACTCCACCGGTCCCTCAATCCATCAACATGCCATCCCCCTCACCTCTGCAGCCACCGCTCAGCCTCCGTGCACCGCGATGCCTCCTGTGACCGATCTCGGGACCCTCAGAGCACCTCCAAGAGGGCGGGAGGGGAGCCCACAGCCCACACACCAGCACTGATCCTGTTTATAATAAAGGAACCAAATCAAAATCAACTATCCAGTTGACAACCTTGGGAACTACGTATCCACACCTGAGGTCACTAATTACCCACCAACATTGGTGACATCCAATAAAAGTGAGAAGGCAGAGGCAAAGCAGCAAACAACTGATAACAATCTTTGGGAGTTTGGAAGGAAAAGTTAGGATTTTTCTATGAAACAATGGGATTGTGTGGGAGCAATAACACTTGGGAAGAATCACTGGGATTGCAAGGGCGAGGTATTTGCAGTCGGGGTGAATTTTGAGAAGTAGATTTTTGAGGGAAGCTATTGGATTTTGGGCAGGAGTGATGGAATGCTAGGTGCAGAAATTATCTTTTAGGGAAGAGCAAAGAGAATTTGGGCAAAAGCAGCATAAGAAAATAACTGCAGATGCTGGTACAAATCGAAGGTATTTATTCACAAAATGCTGGAGTAACTCAACAGATCAGGCAGCATCTCGGGAGAGAAGGAATGGGTGACGTTTCGGGTCGAGACCTAGAGAGGTAACAGTGGGAATCTGGGAAGATTTTGCAGAAGTAATGAAGTGACTGAAGCCCCAAAAGGTAAAAGGATAGAGGCAAGAGAGGCATAGATGGGGTAGACAGAATCTTTCTCGCAGGGTGGAAATGTCAAAGATTAGAGAGCATAGCTTTAAGATGAGAGGGGCAATATCTGAAGATGTGTGAAGCAAAGTTTTTTACGCAGAGATGGTGGGAGCTCAGACAGAGGTGGTTGTGCAGGCAGATACGATTGGGGCTTTTAATGCACATGTATGTGTAGGGTATGGAGGGATATGTATCATACAAAGAACAGAAGAGATTAGTTTAACTTGGTATCATGTTCCACATGGACATAGTGAGCTGAAGGGCCAGTTGCTTTACTGTTCTTTGTTGCGATCTTATAGAAACGTATAAGATTATTAAGGGGTTGGACACGTTAGAGGCAGGAAACATGTTCCCAATGTTGGGGGAGTCCAGAACCAGGGGCCACAGTTTAAGAATAAGGGGTAGGCCATTTAGAACAGAGATGAGGAAAAACTTTTTCAGTCAGAGAGTTGTGAATCTGTGGAATTCTCTGCCTCAGAGGGCAGTGGAGGCCAATTCTCTGAATACATTCAAGAGAGAGCTAGATAGAGCTCTTAAGGATAGCGGAGTCAGGGGGTATGGGGAGAAAGCAGGAACGGGGTACTGATTGAGGATGATCAGCCATGATCACATTGAATGGTGGTGCTGGCTCGAAGGGCCGAATGACCTACTCCTGCACCTATTGTCTATTGTCTATTGTCTATTGCATGATAGAAGTGAACCTAATTGGTTACCGGTGATTCACCTTAATATCAGGGGAGCTACAAATAATCCATCAAATCATTCTTAAATAATTTTGTTGGGAAAACCATGCATAATTGGTTCATCTCTAGCTATGATGGAGGTGATTCTACTTTTAAAGGACAACTTTACCCCATTTAATATAAATGGATGGAACTTAAGTAAAATCATTGAGCAGCCCAAATATTTGCTCAATAAAGTTGCTGTTGCCCCTCGAACTTAACCGGTGGCATTCTCACGTTTGAATCAAATTCTATGTGTTCAAGCCCAGCCCCTGACAGTTCTCAACCCCTCGAGTCCATGCCGATATTTGACGTTACGCTGTGTAAGATAGCATCCTTCAGCTGAGATATTAAACCAGGGTCCATTTTTGCCCTCTTGGAGCCTCATATAATATTTATCTTTCACTCAACATTCCTATTAAAATACATAATATGAACATTATCACATTGCAGTTGGTGAACAATGCTAGCAAATTGACTGCCATGTCTCGTTACTTTACAGCAGCCAGTAGCATTGATGAGTTTAATTGGTTTAAAAATGCTTCAGAATATTCTGAGGTAGTGAAAGGTGTTGCAAGAACAGATTTTTTTTGTCAATCGGTGTCTGCTGAAAAATAAAATGAATCAAAAAGTCTTATTTGGAACTGGAGCACAACTGGTGGCAGTTTTGAGTTTTTTTGCAATGATATATGACACGGCCCTGAATAATTTGAGCAGAGAACACTTGTCTGCAGAGGTGAGTGCAATGAATGTATAAGTTGCATTGTAAAAATTGTTTTTGGATTAATTAGTTCCATTTAACAAAATTGATAAAACATGACCAACAAACCCCAACTGAAAGTTCATTCAGAAAATATGCTTCACAATTTCTGAGGGTATTTATTTCTTTTTAATAAGCATTATTATTACCAGAGAATAATGATCCCAATATTTTTTTCTAAATCAGCACAAGGCTTAGAATTTATCGCTTCCCCATAATTGGCATATTTTTATGGAATTTCTCTATTGGCATTCATCCAAACATCACAGTCTGTGCAGTGATGGTGACAAGAAGGATTGTTGTGAATATTTTTCTGCATTATTATTGAATTTAATTATTTTCATTCACACACCCAGATGTGAAAGACTGTCAGTCTCCTGAACCTGTATCATGGAGGTTTGAATGTGATCTGCCTTCAATTATAGTGAATTTCACAATAGGACCAGCAACTCTTAATGACAATTAATATTTCACAAAAAAAAAATCCTGGCTTCTTTACTTAATGAGTTTGGTTAATTAGAAGGACTTTGAAATTGAAACTGTTAATTAACTCGGGTCATTCTGAGAAAATAACTATCTCCAGGGTTTTGCTATGCTCGTTAAATTGGAAATTCCCATAAGAATTAAAACAGTGCTGATGATCCTCGGTGCAAATTAGGAGTTCCTCTCTGACTCTTTTCAGTTTGGTCATAGCATCAAAGGGATATTAATTTCATTATTGATATCAAGCTCATAAGGTCATAAGTGATAGGAGTAGAATTAGGCCATTCGTCCCATCAAGTCTACTCCGCCATTCAATCGTGGCTGATCTATCTCTCCCTCCTAACCCCATTCTCCTGCCTTCTCCCCATAACATCTGACATCTGTACTAATCAAGAATCTATCTCTCTCTGTAATAACCTGTAAATTCAAATATGCATTTAAGTATATGTGAGAAAATGGGACCAGGGCATGGGCAAATGGGCCAAGCTTAGATGAGGCACCTTGGTTGGCATGGACGTGTTGGGCCGAAGGGCCTGTTTCTGTGTGGCACAACTCTATGACTTTATGGCTGCTAATATGACTCTCACACATGTATTTCCTGCAGGAATAATTTGGGACAACAGTGCAGGATTTCTCAGCTCTATAAGCACTAAGTTATTCCGACTTTGGTGGTGAATTCATAGCACAAGAACAGGTCCTCCAACCCATAATATCTGTGCAGAACATGATGCCAAGACCATCACTTATCTACCTGTACATAATTCATATCCCTCCACCCTCTGTGTAGAAAAAAACCTGCCCTGCACATTTTCTTTAAACTTTGCCCTTCTCACCTTAAGGCCGCGCCCTCTAGTATTGATTTTTCCAACCTGGGAAAAAGATCATCATGATAAACCTCCTCTGCACTCTTTCCAATGCCTCGACATCCTTTCTGTAATGGGCAACCAGAGCTGCACACAGTACTACAAATACGGCCTAACCAAAGTCCTATAAAGCTGCATCATGACTTCCTGGCTCTGACACTCAATGCCCCAACCTGTGAAAGCAAGCATGCCACGTGCCTGCTTTACTGCTCTAATTCATGCATGCAATTTACACGGCAATCCCCACTCGGCAAATGAATGCAGTGTTGCTGACATTAAGCGTGGTCCAAAAGTATGGAGAGTATAATAATAATAATAATAATAATAATGAACATTTATTTTTTATAGCGCTTTTCCAGATGCTCAAAGACGCTTTACAAAAACAGTCATGACATAAAAACAAACAGACGAACTGTCCTGACGGAGAAGCGGCGAACAAATAGCGCCAGCGTCCTCTCACGTCAGGGTCCGGCAGTAGACAATAAAGAACACAAGACACACAATTACAATTTTAACACAAACAGCCATCACAGTGATTGCTCCAGGCACACCCTCACTGTGATGGAAGGCAAAGAAAAGTCTTATCTCCTCCTCACTCTTCTCCCGTGGTGCCACGAGGCGATCGAGGCTCCCGACTCTTGAAGCCCCCACCGGGCAATGGAAAGTCCCAGGCCGAGCTGAGCAGGCCGATGAAGGTCCTGAGCCCCCACCGGGCAATGGAAAGTGCCGTGGCCAGGTCACGCAGGGCGATGAGGGGCCTGCGAGCGGGTCGATCAAACCTCGCGCTCCGGGGTGGTCGAAGCTGCTACGGCTGGAGCTCCCAAAAGCCGGTCGCCAGCCAGGGACCTGCGAACTCCAGCTGTTGCGGTCTGCAGGGCCCACGGCCGAAGCCTCCGAGATGGTAAGTCCAGGCCCTGCGACCAGAGTCTTCAAGGTCGATCCCAGCTGGAGGCCGCTGACTCCACGGTGTTAGGCCGTAGCGCGAACGGAGATACGACACGGTAAAGGTCGCATCTCCGTTGAGGAGGAGATTGGAAAAAAAGGTTTCCCCCACCCACCCCCCCACCACCCCCCACATAAACAGAGTTAAAAATAAATCAAAAGATACATTTAACGATAACAATAGACAAAAACAAAAAAAAAGACAGAGAGACTGCCGGTGAGCCGCAGCTGCAGAACGCAGTCACGCCCCCTCGAGTTGAATCAGTTCTGATTCAATGTGATAGGATGATATGAGATGTCAAAATGGCCACAATGATCAATGAATTCCTACTTTAAACATGCTGAGAAATCTGGGATTTAACTGTAGGAATAGTCACGATCTGCCCTATTCAAAGGAATTCTCAGCAACTTGGAGATCAAAAGGCATTGAATAAAGCATCTGAGCAGGTGAAATCTCTGCACCTTCAGGAAAGAACACTCTTGCCTTGGCTTCAGTCTTGTCCACCACGGGAAATCCAAGAAAGGATGAAAATACATGGGAATGAAGCATAAAAAAAAGTAAATTGATTGCCCCGTAGTATTTAGAATTAGAGAACAGAGGATGAGAAGAGTTGATTTTCTCTGGTATTTTAAGCAACTTATAGACATTTCCACAAATTTTACAACAAATACATAGTTTACATTCAGTCACTGCCCTTCCAGCCAAGTGCGGCAGCCAATATGGACACAGCAAGATTCCGTCAAAAAAAGTGTGGAAAAGTGACACATTTGTGATGATTCCTGATGTTCAGTTTAGTTTTCTTTTAGTTTAGAGATACAGCATAGAAATAGGACTATACCAAGACAGTTAACCTACAAACCTGCACATCTTTGGAATGTAGGAGGAAAACAGAGATCCCCACACAAGTCACGGGGAGAACGTACAAACTCTGTACAGTCGGCACCGGTGGTCAGGTTCGAACCCAGGACTCTGGGGCTGTGAGGCAGCAACTCTACCGCTGCGCGACTGTGCAGCCCCTAGTGTGGAAGTGTATGTAGTGTGGAACATTTCCCAGGATACATTGTCCTGCATCGAATTATACCAAGAAAACTCTAATATCCATTGTTCAGTAAATTGAATACTGGACAACTAATTAAATCACAAAAAAGCAATTTTATTTTAAAAAAATCATTGAGTACACATGGTTTACTTGTCACTATTTCCTGGATACTTTTTTCAAGATCGACTAATATTTGTAACACGCAGTTGATTATTTTGAGTATGATTCATGTAATTTGCTCATATTTGTGAGCTTTTCATAAATAAATTCCCACCCCAGTCATTCCTTCTTTTCCTGCTCCTGTCAGGCAAAAGATGCAAAATCTTGAAAGCATGTGCCACCAGACTCAGGAACAGTTTCTTCTCCTCTCATCAGGCTTCTGAATGGTTGTTCCATAAGCTAGGGTACAGTCCAATTCACCTCTAACCCATTGCAAACATTGGACTTTGTTCATGGAACTAATGGACTACAATGTTGCAAACTATATTCTGCACTGTGTATCTTCACGAACCAAACTGATCTCCCGGTGGCCGAGCACTTCAACTCCCCCTCCCATTCCCAGTCTGACCTTTCTGTCATGGGCCTCCTCCAGTGCCATAGTGAGGCCCACCGGAAATTGGAGGAACAGCTCCTCATATTTCGCCTGGGCAGTTTGCAGCCCAGCGGTATGAACATCGACTTCTTCAACTTTAGATAGTTCCTCTGTCCCTCCCTTCCCCTCCTCCTTCCCAGATCTCCCTCTATCTTCCTGTCTCCACCTATATCCTTCCTTTGTCCCGCCCCCCTGACATCAGTCTGAAGAAGGGTCTCGACCCGAAACGTCACCATTCCTTCTCTCCCAAGATGCTGCCTGACCTGCTGAGTTACTCCAGCATTTTGTGAATAAATCGATTTGTACCAGCATCTGCAGTTATTTTCTTATAGTACTTGAGTTTGACTTGATTGCATTGACATATAGTATCATCTGAGCTGATTGGATAGCATGCAAAACCAGGGTCTTTACTCTACCTCAGTGCATGTGACAATAATAAACCTAAAGCTAAAGCTAATCAAATACAAGTGCAATATAAGGAAAAAACTTTTTTTTTAACGCGTTGCGTCTGGAATACACTATTTGAAAGCAGATTAAATTGTGGTGCTGTGGAGAAGTATCAGTGAATTCACTGCAGTTGTGCAGCTGATAGAGCTGTTGCCTCACAGCGCCAGAGATCCATGTTCTATCCTTACTTTGTGTGCAGAGTCAAGGAAAGAGCGTTCACGTCGCGGCCCTGTTTCCACCAATCTTTCCACCACTACGCACAAGAAGCACAAGACGCCATTGTATGCAGATGCCGAGAGGTGTGGTCAGCTCTGGCTGAACAATTTCTAATCGTGTGATGTGGACTCGATCAGAAGACCTTGTGTGCTATTTGTGTGGAGTTTGCTTGCATGTTCTCCCTGCGACCACATCGGTTTCCTCCAGGTGTTCTAGTTTCCTCCATACCTCAAAGACTTGCGAGTCTGTAGGTTAATCAGCCTCCATATATTGCCTCGAGTGTGTAGGAAGTGGATGTGAAAGTATGATAATGAGGAACTAGTGGGAACAGGTCGATGGTCGGTGTGGACTCGGTGGGGCCTGTTTCCATGCTGTACCTCTAGAGCTAAGAACTAAAAGTAGATAGATTTTTTATAATGCAGAAAGCTTATAATTAATGAGCATTTATTGCAATCAAAGACTGACATCTGGAAATATGTAGTACTCTTTGTGGGTTATTTTGGTGATTGCAATTGGTTGTGATCAACTATTAAAGACATTTAAGTTGATCAGATTTAATTGTTTTGCACAGAGCTGTGAAACAATACGGTGAAAATCACTGCAGATATATCACTTTGATTGTGCAATGAAATGCCTCCATTAAAATAACTAATGGGACCCGCTACTCTTTTTTCAATCCACAACTATCGGAAGAAGTCGCAGATGTGTTACAAAAAATAAATAGTCTTAGTAAGTCTTGATTGCTGCAATAGTGAGCAAGTGACTCAGGCCTATAAAGTGTGCAGGTGTGTCCCTTCAGGATTTATTTGTTTCCTTTGTCATCCTGAGGGGAAATACGATTTTAGTTTTATTTCTATTCCCCGGTCAGACTTTACATTCCAAAATTATTCAGTTTCACATTATCTCTCAGATGGGAAGGGGAAATACAGTTAAAAGCAGATAATGGACATCTATTAAACAAAGCATCCAATGGAGAAACATACTCTTACATAGTGACTCCTGCAAACATCTGCACCTTGAGGCTTTCTGCCTGAATGATTTTTCATTTGAAGTGCGGCCATTGTTGCATTTTGGAGGAGAGAAGGATAAGCTTTCGGTTTTAATCAGCAACTAGGGGGCCATGCCCACTGCAGAATTAGTCTTTTATCAGGCCAATTGATCTCGAAGGGTAGGTCTCAGAATCAGCGAGATCGTTCCCAACAAATGAGCTCCTCGTGCAGCAACGGTGAAGATTGCCCCCAAAAGTATTATGTCTGTCTTCTCCTGCTGCAATTGCATTCTGTTATTGCAATCTTCCGTAGCTGTGGAATTAATACTGTTCTCTGACTCAGTGAGACTTGAAGTGGAAACTCCAGTACAGTACATTTGCAGATGCACCATCTTTCAGATGAGTCATGGAAGCAAGTCTCAGTCTGCTTTCTAAGGGTGGAAGTAAACAACCTCATGGCAGTACTTTAGAGAAGAACAAGGACTTCTCTCCAGAGCCATTGCCGACATTTTCCCTTATTTAGCTCCATTGCAAAAGCAAATTATCCCATCATTATCACAGTGCAGGACATAAAAGCTTGCTGTGCCCAAATTAGTTGCCATGTTTCCTAAACTGCAACAGGGGCCACATTAAAAAATGTATTTCCTTAGCTATAAGGGCTTTGGGAGTTCCAGGTGGTTGTAATTAAGGACTATACAGTGGAACAATTTGGACTGATTGAAGAAAGTCAACACAGAATTCTGAAGAGTTGATCACATCTGAGCAACCTGCTGCATTTTTCGGATGAAGAAGGAATAAGGGAACGCATTTGTGTTCAGTTTATCTAGATTTCCACAAGAGATTGGATAAGGTGACAGATGACTAGTTATTCATCTGAAGGCAAATTATTGATATCAAGAGAATGGTTAGGCAGTGGCAGACAGTGAGTAAGAATCATGAGTGTTCTCAGAAATTGATTAATAGAGGGGAATATATATCCAAAACATATCAAATATACACTGATAGGTTACTTAGTAAGTATTGTAGAAGAAAGCACAAGATTGCAATTATTAAGAGTTTAATGAGTGGATGTATTTTATTTATTCAAGTATGAAGCATTCAACTTTAGACCAGAAACGGAAAGGACTACGTTTTATTTAAGTAATATAAAACTCAGAACAGTGATGTTCAGAAAAAAATTCAGTGGTTGTGTACAATAAAAACAATCACAAATGTTTGCTGGATGTGATGCATTATGTCGAGAGAAGTGTAACTCTGCAAGATTTATTGCAGGAGCATTGTTCTGACCACCACGCCTCAAAGGATATGTTGGCCAAGGAAGGAGAACAGACCAGATCCATCAGAATATTACAGTTACATTGCACGAGGCTTTTACATAAACCAGACTTCTGTTGTCTGATATATTTTTAACAGTGTGTAGGAAGGAATTGCAAACGCTGGTTTATACCAAAAATAGACACAAAGTGCTGGAGTAAATCAACGGGTCAGGCAGCATCTCTGGAGAAAATGGATGCGTAATGTTTTGGGTCAGAACCCTTCTTCAGACTGAAAGAAGAAGGGGGGAGAATAGAATAGGGGTAGATCCCTTCTGCCTACCTATAGTTCCCTCCCTCCCCTCTTCTTTCAAGGTTCTACAAGACACAAGTCAGTAGAGTGAAGGAATGCTCTCTGCCTGTATGGATGAGCACAGCTCAATTTATACACACAAAGGATGTCAGCATTCAAGATGAAGGAGTCCAGCCAAAAGTGCATTTAAGCCCTCTGCCATCAGTCCACAGGGCAGTAGCCTGCATCAGGGGTAAGGGGTAGGCCATTCAGAACGGAGATGAGGAAAAATGTTTTCAGTCAGAGAGTTGAGAATCTGTGGAATTCTCTGCCTCAGAAGGCAAATGGAGGCCAATTCTCTGAATGCATTCAAGAGAGAGCTAGATAGAGCTCTTAAGGATAGCGGAGTCAGGGGGTATGGGGAGAAGGCAGGAACGGGATACTGATTGAGAATGATCAGCCATGATCACATTGAATGGCGGTGCTGGCTCGAAGGGCCAAATGGCCTCCTCCTGCACCTATTGTCTATTGTCTATTGCATCATCTACAAGATACACCGACTGGTAGAACAAGAGGATCAGGCCTATGGGAATGCACCCACCTCCAAGACTTCTTCCGTGTCATATATCATCTTGTCCTGAAAGTACGTCACCATCATTAAACATGCTGGAGCGCATTCCTACAGTACTCAGGGGTGTTGGGGGTCAGGATGGTGAAATCTTCACTGAGCGGATTCATAAGTTCATAAGTAATAGGAACAGAACTAGGCCATTTGGCCCATCGAGTCTACTCTGCCATTCAGTCATGGCTGATCTATCTTTCCCTCTCAATCCCATTCTCCTGCCTTTTCTCCGTAATCTTTGACACTCTTACTAATCAAGAACCTGTCAATCGCAGCTTTAAAAATACCCATTGACTTTGCCTCCACAGCAGTCAGTGGCAATGAATTCCACCCTCTCAATGATCACCACCCTCTGACTAGACATTTCTCCATATCTCCTATCTAAAGGCACATCCTTTTTATTCTGAAATTGCAATGATTCAAAGACGTTGCTCCCATTACCTTTTGAAAAGCGGTAAGGGATGAGCAGTCAATGTCTCCTGTAAAATAAATATAAATTGGCATGTGATTGAAACCTCCTCCTCCTATGCTATTGGAAGCCACCTCTTAAATGGAGGCTGTACAAAAGCATACACACCACTGACCTTAACCAACATGCACCAGACCTCTATTACACCGCTCTAACCTCCCATCCCCCATCCATCCACACAGAGCCTGGGAAGGCACAGGGGAATAGCGGCATAGTTACAGCACCAGTTTCGATCTTGACTACGGGTGCTGTCTGTACGGAGTTTATCCATTCTCCCCGTGACCTGCGTGGGTTTCTTCTGGGATCACCGGTTTCCTCCCACACTCCAAAGACGTGCAGGTTTGTAGGTTAATTGGCTTGGGTAAAAATTGTAAATTGTCCCTAGTGTGTAGAATAGTGCCAGTGTACGGGGATCGATGGTCGACGCGGACTCGGTGGGCCGAAGGGCACTGTATCTCTAAAGTCTAAAGTCTAAGGAGCCAACCTTTCTGCTTTTGATGTAATTGGCAGCGGAGTTTTAAGTTGTGTACATAAAAGCGCAGGAAGTAAGGCACTGGCTTTAGTGCCAGTGTGTGGAACTCAACCACCACCTACCGAGACACCATCTGTTCCAATGCTGTTTTCTTTCTGAGTAAAACAGATTAGCACTTTCAGGGAAGAAATTTATGTTGCGTGTGAATTCTCTTACATCTCACTCAGTGGAGCTTTGGAAAAGGTTAATTTGTCAGGGAGGAGATGGTGGGATGTGGATGCCGCGAGGTACTTATTGACATTAAGGTTCATCCGAACGTCATTCTGGACGACTTTCTGAAAGTTCCAGAATAAGCTTCTCCTCTAGTTTGCAGATCGAAAATGAGGAGTCATAAGCATGGATAGACACAAAAAAACTGGAGTAACTCAGCAGGTCAGGCAGCATCTCTGGAGAAAAGCAATAGTGACATTTCAGGCCGCGACCGTTCTTCAGACCATGGGGTGGCATGAATAAATCTTGCAATCAGCGGTAATAAACAGTAATTGAGGGAAATAATATTGGTTCAATTAAAGGGAAGCTTAATAAATACTTGAGGGAAATATGTAGCAGAACGGTAGGATACAGGTGAGGAGAGATAGAAGAAGCCTCTTATGGAACACTGCATCTCCTAACCAAGAAGATTGCTACCTTGGTGACACTGTGGTTCCATATTTATTCCCCTGGATCAGATAGTGTTAAGTGGGTGATGGTAAACCAGCAGCGGTTCTACATCACTGACCTTTCTTCCTTCTAGTGGACTACTGTCCATTTTGCCGTGCCCTGTTTCACCCAGTGCATGTTGGATTTGAGGCCACAGCTCCCATCGGTGCAGAGTGCCTTGGTGACATTCCTAACGGAGTGGGTGCAAACCAAACGTGCACAGACTGGAAACAACCCCAGTCATAAAAGCTTGAGCTTGTCAGCCACAGCCAGTGCGATCCTTACGCTGAGAGTGGTTGCAGCAACTAACACAGTTCAGCAACAGTCTCTTTGCAGATGTGAAGCTGACTCGCACATTGCAGTTTTGCAAACAAAGTAAATTATCCCTCCATTTGCAAGAAGGAACTGCGGATGCTGGTTGAAACCAAAGACAGACACAAAACGCTGGAGTAACTCAGCGGGACAGGCAGCATCTCTGGAGAGAAGAAATGAGTGATTTTTCAGGTCGAGGCCCTTCTTCAGACAGTGTGAAGAAGGGTCTCGACCCCAAGCGACACCCATTCCTTCTCTCCAGAGATGCTGCCCGTCCCGCTGAGTTCTCCAGCGTTTTGAGTCTGTCTTCAATTATCCCTCGCATGCGTACCACACCGTTCGTATGGTCAAGTCTTAGATTACTCCTGCACTGCCTCTCAAAGTGGTATTTTCTGAAAGAGATCACTCTGCACAAATCAACATTATTTGGTCCTCCCACCTCACTTCCGTAGGTTGGCAACATGCTCACTTAGCTAATCATCAGGTAAATTAATTTGGGATTTTACACCTTTAGGTGAAGGAGAGACATTCTCCCTGAAGTGTGGAAACAATTCTCCGCCGCGCTCTTTGTCCACAACAACAGAAATCTGCAGTGTGCTTGGATACCCCAGCACCAACTAAAGCAGTCCTAGAATGCTAGAAACATAATAATAAACCATTTGAACCATTTGTTGTGTACTTTGGATGCTGAAAAAGGGATTTCAGTCCAAAGTGTCAAACAGCATACTTTCAATGCACACAACTGATTTTTTTTAACTCATTTGTTTGATGTCTGGAAGTGAGAAATGAGCAAGCTAACATTTCTAGGTTTATTTATATAAAAAGTGAAAATTGTCATATTAAAGCATTTTAACTGTGCCTACAAGATGGCGGCAGTGTGTGGTGACTCTTTGCGTCCTGGATGCAGTGGAAGATCTCTTGTCATCTGATACCGTGCGGCTCTTTGAAGTCTCTTTTCCGCTTGTAAATCCATCACTATTTCTAACTGTACTAACACTATTCACTTCAAAAAGACACAAAGTGCTGGAGTAACTCAGCAGATCAGGCAACATCTCAGGAAACCATGGATGATTTTGCGGGTCAGAACCCTTCTTCAGACAACCTTCTTCAGTCTGAAGAAGGGTCCCGACACAAAATGACACCTATCTGTGTTCTCCAGTGATGCTGCCTGACCCGCTGAGTTACTCCAACACTTTGTGTCTTCTTTGTAAACCAGCCTCTGCAGTTCCTTGTACCTCCCAATATTCACTTTAATCTTCTTTGACTACACTCTGCACTCTGATATCTTTCTCTTCACCCTAATTTTTGCACTTGTGTTTGGCTTGACAAATAGTATTCATGTATAGTATTATCAGAGTATTATCTGGTTGATTGGATAACACACACACACACACACACACAAACAAAACCTTTTCACTGTACCTCAGCACTCATGACAATAATAAACCCAAATCTAACCTATTGCTACGAGGACTATTTTTTCTGTTCACAGGTTATAATGATAAAGATGCTCCAAAAAAACCGCAGTCATGATAGAAATAACAATTAGGAATTTATATTCTATATTTCGATGACACAACAAGGGTCAGATGAAGGGTCGGTTTGTTGTCTATGTTTGGATATACAAAGTACAGCCAAAATTGATGGTGGAAAGGACGTAATCCTCTCTTCATATAAAGTGTGGACGTTCTCCACTGAAAAAGAGGTTGAGAGATATTGAGGTTGTTCTTTTATGTTATTCTAAAGGAGACCAGTCAAGAGGAACTGTTTCATCTGCAGAAGCCTAGGTTCGAAAGGGTGTGATTCAATGCTCAACTGGAGTAACATCATTTTGCAGAGTGCGTTAGCAATCCATGGCTAGGCTTATAAGGGAATTGGGAGGCGTAAATAATAATGATACATTCCACAGCAAATTCGACAGATTTCTTCCAAAAAATATTATTTTGGATGCAGTTGAAGTATAATTTGAGATGAGACATGCAGCATATTTGGACAAAGCTTCTGATTTTGGTCTAAGAGTTGGGTTGGGACCTATGTTATGTAATGGTTGGGGCTGATGTAAATTGTTTGATAGAGAGCGAACGTCATGATTCATCAACAGCTTCGTTATAGTTGCAAAAACAGAAAGTAATGGGAAAACTCTAACAGTTGCAGCCAAGGTGAATTGAAGAGATGGTGTTTAGGTTGGTAATTTGAGTGCCAAGCTTGAGTGTCAAGTGGCATACTTCATCGGGATGATGCAAAGCGTCTTGTGTGTTATTGAAGCTGCAAATGCAGATAAATGGAGAGAATTCCAACACACTGCTCATTTGTGTCTTGTAGATGGTGGAAAGATCCTGGGTATAAGGAGGTGGGCACATTGCAACACAATATGTAGCACCTGACTGGCCTATGATATTTAGCCACGATATTTAGCTCCATTTGGGTACTGGTCCATAGAAATGCTCAGAATGATGGTAACGTTGAATGTCAAGAAGTAGTGAGCACAAGGAACTACAAATGTTAGAACCAGGAGCATAAAACACAAAGTGCTGGAGTAACTCAGCGGGTCAGGCAGCATTCCCAGAGAACATGGATAGGTGACATTTTTGGTCGGAACCCTTCTTCAGGCTAAGTGTCGAAGGGGGGAGAAAGCTGGAAGACCAATCCAAGCGAGTGATGGGTGATTAGGTGAGGGAGGTAGATTAGCAAATGGGTGGATAAAGGCCGGAGATGAAAATGAGACAAAAGACCGTGAGATAAGGAGAGAAGAGGTATGAATTTTGAGGAATTTTGAGAGATGCAGGTGCAAGGGGACAGAGAGAATGAGAAAGGGGGGGGTAAGGGGGGGGAAGGAAATGTAATACTGGAGGAAATGGGTGCGCATCCAAGTGGGGCAGAGGGAAGACGGGAAGGGGAAAATGTTTATTGGTTGGTTACCTAACATTGGAAAAATTCATGTTCATACCATTGGGTTCTAAGCTACCCAAGCAGCATATGAGGTGCTGTTTGTCCAGATTGCATGTGGCCTAACTCTGGCAATGGAGAAGGCCCAGAACAGAAAGGTCAGTATGGGAATGGGAGGGGGAGTTAAAATGGTTAGCAACTAGAAGACCCAGGAGGCCTTGGTGCAAGTCTTCAGCGAAACAGTCACCTAGTCTATGTTTTTTTAAGTTTAGTTTAGAGATCCAGTGTGGAAACGGGTCCTTCGGCCCACCTAGTCCTCATCGACCAGCGATCCCCTCACATTAACACTGCCCATCACACACTGGGGACAATTTTACTTTTACAGAATACTACGCCAATCAACCTACAAATCTGTATGTGTTTGGAGTGTGAGAGTAAACCGAAGATCTCGGAGAAAACCCACTTAGGTCATGGGAAGAACGTTCAAACTCCGAACAGGTAAGCACCCGTAGTCAGGATTGAACCTGGGTCTCTGGCGCTGTGAGGCAATTGCTTTACTGCTGCACCACCGTGCTTTGTCTCGGCAATGTAAAGGAAGCCTCATTGGGAGCACCTGAGTGGATCCCCACTGTATCCATTCTCTTCTGCAATGGATGAGGTCAGAGAAGGTGCATGTAATGGTTAGACTTTGTTCTTTTGAGAGGTCACTGATGAGCACCTTTTTTTGGTGCGACAGTTACCATCAGCACAGGCCTGGATGCTGTCCAGCTCTTGTGGCAAGTGGGCATGAACGCTTCATTATTGGAGGAGCTGCCAGTGGAATTGAACGCGGCGCAATTAGCAAAACATCCCCACTTCTGGCCGTGCGGTGGAAGGAAGATCATTATTGAAGCAGTAGTGCCAAGGGCTCTGCCCAGAGGATCTCCTGAAGCAATGCCCCGGGGCTGAGGTGATTGCTTTCCAACAACCACAATTTACTTGTATAAGGCATGGCGTTTCCCTGAGGGCTTTAAAAGAGATGAGAGAAATGATCCTCTTCATGGTCCTTGCTCTGGAACACTCTAGTTATTACGGATACTTTTCCTGCAATATCCCTCACTTTCTCTGTAGTTCCTTGGTCAATCAGCTGTAGATGGTATAGTTTTGCTGCACAGCACCCGGCCCATCCACTTCTTGGCTGCTGTTCAGTGATGTCCATCTGCAGGCGATCCATTGGCGTCTGCAATTCATCAGCAAATATTTGGGCACTCTTGCTGTCCTTGATTTTGACTGATGATGGCATTCAGCTCAGCTGAGACTCATTTGATCGGATCCTCTCCAGCAATCTGCCTTTGTGCTTCTTCTAGATGGACCATCACAAGGCTAGAAATCATACTATATGGGGAATGTTTTCATTCAATACTTCAGAAACTTTTACCGGAAACTATTCTGCTAGATGCAATAAATTGTATATATTTTGATGCAGTCCTGGCCTTTTGGAATTCTCCACCTGATGGTTATGGAAGTTAGATCGGAAGATATTTAAAGAGGAAGGAGATAAAATGTTAAAAGGTTAGCAAATTGAGGGTTATCTGGCAATAGGCTCAGAAGAGGAATTGAGGCCTGGGGAAAGTCAGCCATGATTGTATTGGATGGCAAGGCAGGCTTGATGGATCAAATGTTCTTCCTATTTTTTACTGTTCTTCATGAATGGTCACCATGTAGCACACGATTTATGCCACTGCCCTTTCACAGTAATAAAAAGCACGGGTCTCACAAGCCACCCACCTCCTACACCCTTCTGTGGAAGAGCTTGCTGTTCCCACCAGGGCCTCATCAATCACCTCAAAGACCATAAAAATGGGGTCGTAACAAGTCATCCTCAATCCCAAGGGACAGCCTAGGAACAGAAGGAAAAGTTGGAAACTGATGGGATCAAAGATGTTGACATCATTGTGTCCCGCTTGGTTTTACTCTTCATTGAAAGCAAAGGTTAAAATTGTTCATTTTACTCTAAGTGTTGGTATTGGTTTATCATTGTCATGTGCAGGAAGATACAGTGAAAAGTAAAAGAGGAGGTGAGGAGTTGGTGGTCGATGATTTTCAAAAGCTTAGCTGGAGAAAATGTCACCTCATCCAAGATGAGATATCTGAGAAGCAGTGCTGCAGTGAGAGAGCTGGTGAGGGGTTGGAGTGGAGGGAGGGTACCCATGCCTGAACTGATGTTCAGGTTAGACACAAAGAACTCAGCAGGTCAGGCAGCATCTATGGAGAAAAGGAGTAGGTGACATTTTGGGTCGAGACATTCTTGATTAGTACGGGTGTCAGGGGTTATGGGGAGAAGGCAGGAGAATGGAGTTAGGAGGGAGAGATAGATCAACCATGATTGAATGGCAGCATAGACTTGATGGGCTGAATGGCCTAATTCTGCTCCTATTGCTTATGACCTTATGACCTATGAGACCCTTCTTCAGACTGAGAGTCGGGGAAGAGGGAACATCCGAAAGACGGGTCTCGATCTGAAACGTTACCCATTCCTTCTCTCCGGAGATGCTGCCTAACCCGTTGAGTTACTCCAGCGTTTTGGGTCTATCTTCGGTGTAAACCAGCATCTGCTGTTCCTTCCCACACATGATGTTCAGGTTATCTGTGCTCAACCACTCCACGCAGTGCACTTGAATGCCAGCTGCCACCCAGCTGCTGCTTCAGTGCAAGCTGAGATCTCACGTTGAGTGTTTAATTAAGGCCGCTCCCAGAACATTCACAGGATTCGTCTGTTCCCCCCCTTGGGTCAGACACAAAGTCCCTGCCGTACTGTTCTTGTCACGCAAGTACCCCCCGTCAGTGTGTGACGGCATGGCCGTTTGCTCACACCAGTGTTTACCTCCCTCACCTCCCTGATGGAGCTGAATCACAACCCTTGCAGACTTTCCTATCAAGTCTTCTCGCAATCATTTCATTCAACCCGCCCTGCGAAGCAATTGCACTTCATCCATCTTGAGGGCTTTATTAACGTTAATATTATGATACTAACGAAATATTAAGTATTTCTTACATACCTTCACATTTCAGCAGGCCAATATCAGAGTTGAACTTTCTGAATCCAGGAATAATGTGATTGTCAAATCCAACCAAAGGCCCCACTTTTTATGATAGTAATAAACTGGAGGCATTAGGGAGAATTGTTCAAACCAAGAGCCTTCATTGTAAATCATAATTTAACTAGTTTTCTCAGCTTCCTAAGTGAGAGCATACTGCCCTCCTCAGTAATGCTTTGCATTAATAACCTATCTGCTTTCTTCTTCGAACTTCTCTTCCTTCAAAGTTTGTGGCAGCTTGTTTCTTCCAATTTCATCACCTCTCACTCCACCGTCTGATAATGTAATTTTGACATAAGGACATAATGGATAGGAGCAGAATGAGGCCATTCAGCCCATCATGTCTATTCCGCCATTCAATCATGGCTGATCTAACTTTCCCTCTTAACCCCATTCCCCTGCCTTCTGCCCATAACCCCTGACACGCGTACTAATCAAGAATCTATCTTTCTCTGCCTTAAAAATATTCATTGATTTGGCCTCCAAAGCCTTCTGTGGAAATTCTCGTCCAATAAAGGGACCAATAGTAAACTGGCATGTAGCAAGGGCCTGCAGATGCTAGCTAACTCAAGGAAGGTCTCGACCCGAAACATCGCCTATTCCTTTTCTCCAGAGATGCTGCCTGACCCGCTGCGTTACTCCAGCTTTTTGTGCCTATCTTCAATAGTAAACTGGCCACCTACTCCATTGAACTCAGCATTTTTCAAATGACTTTACTCCCAAATGAGCTCCTTATTTTTGAGTTCCTTATTAGAACCTAGATCATAGAACAGTACAGCACAAGAACAGGCCCTTCAGCCCACAATGTCTGCACCGAACATGATGCAAGACCAACTCTTACCTGCCTGCACATAATCCATATCCCTCCATTTCCTACATATCCATATGTCTATCCAAAAGTCTCTCAAATGCCTCTATCCTATCTACCTCAACCACCAATGTCATCAGTGTGTTCCGGGCACTCACCATCACATGTATAAACAACTTGCCCTTCACATTATCTTTAAACTTTGGCTCTCTCACCTTAAAGCTATGCCCTCTAGTACTTGATTTTTTTCTGAGAAACAGAATTTTTTCTCCACCCGGTTCAGATGCAAACTTTCCCTCTCTTTAAGGTCACCTCGGCCTGAGAGGAGATCAGAATTGTCTAAAAATCTAAATCTCTGTTCTCTGCCCACCAATTCCTGAGCCATACATTCTCCTCTCCTACCTTTCTATTCCTACCCTCAGTGGCATTTGGCATCTGGAATTTTCTTGGAGATTAATCGAAGATTGTTATCATTGGACTCCTGATTTTTAATCTTCAGCCAAACTCCCCACATTCACTTTGTAGGACCTCATCCTTTCTCCTACCTATGCCACTTGTGCCGATATGCACAAGGACTACTGGCTGACCTGCCCTCCTCCTTGAGAATGTTCTGCAACTGCTCAGAGATATCCCGGACCCTTATTCCTTATCTCATCTATTTCTTCCTTTCACCTTCCAAATTTTTTTTAGATATTAAAAAAAAATCAAGACCATTCTTAAAATCACTGCAGGGTGTGGCCTGTTTTGAACTAATAGTTGTTCAGATATCACAAAAGTTTCTGCACGTGAGGTTCGATTGATTTGATTGATGTTTTGCTTATTATATATAATAATTAGTTACAGAAATAGACAGTGAAATGCTGAGGCAGTTAGCCGCACCGAAGTATAGTTATCTTGAAGCTAATTTTTATCTGCTGCCTACTCAGTATGAAAGGTTAGATCGAGTCAGAAACATTTGAAATTTGCAATAAATAAGCATCTAGAAGCTGTTCTTTTCCTTCATTCTTATTCCTTTTTCTTTTCTTTCTATTCTCCCTCCCACTTGATTCATAACAAATCTCTTAAACCTCTCTCTAAGGTCATCTATAGGCATTGTAGTCACTGTACAGTACATGGTACGTTTGAGACCATAATACATAAGACATAGGAGCAGAATTAGGCCATTCAGCCCTTTGAGTCTACTCTGCAGTCAATCATGGCTGATCCATTTTTCCTTCTCAACCCCATTCGCCTGCCTTTCCCCCGTAACCTTTGATGCCCTTCCTGATCAATTTCCACCTTAAAAATACCCGATGACGTGGCCTCCACGGCCATCAGGCGAAATGAATTCATCTGATGAAGGGTCCCAACACAAAACATCACCTATCCATTCTCTCCACAGGTGTTGCCTGACCCGCTGAGTTCTTCATGCACTTTGTGTTGTCCAGATCATAAGTCTGTGCATACATGGGCTACTTCATTTGGTGTGAAATGGCAAAAATGCTCTCTGTTCCACAAGCCTGAGCTGACATTCCTACTTCTGTCCTTACAATGGAAGAAAGGTCACTGATATAAAGGATGTTACAGGGCGGCACGGTGGCGCAGCGGTAGAGTTGCTGCCTTACAGTGAATGCAGCGCCGGAGACTCAGGTTCGATCCTGACTACGGGCGCCGTCTGTACGGAGTTTGTACGTTCTCCCCGTGACCTGCGTGGGTTTTCTTCGAGATCTTCGGTTTCCTCCCACACTCCAAAGACGTACATGTATGTAGGTTAATTGACTGGGTAATATGTAAAAATTGTCCCTAGTGTGTGTAGGATAGTGTTAATGTTAAATCGCTGTGCGGCGCGGACTCGGTGGGCCGAAGGGCCTGTTTCCGCGCTGTATCTCTAAAAAAAATCCTTACATGTGAGAACTGATTGCCATTACAGGAGTGACTGCATTTGGTACTAAACTATCTGCAAAGAGGATTAGACCACTTGCTTTATAAACAAATTCCATCCTCCATATTTTGGACTTGTAATTGTAGAGTCAGAGTCATAACATCATATTGTATGGAAACAAGCCTTTTGACCCAATTTTCCCGGGCTGACCACAATGCCCCATCTACGTTAGTCCCACCTGCCTGTGTATGGCCCATATTCCTCTAAACCTTTCCGATCCATGTACCTGTCAAAATGTCTTTTAAATGTTGTCATAGTACCTGCCTCAACTAACTATAGAAGCTGCCAAAATGTTTATTTAAATATTCTTAGATATCAGAGAGAGAGAAATCTACTCCGTTGGTCTGACAGCTGGCAAAGCTGAAGTGGGATTTCTATGGTGGCGCAATGCTTGAGTTGCTGCCTTACAGCGCTAGACACCCGGGTTCAATCCTGACTATGGGTGCAGTCTGTATGGAGTTTATACATTCTCCCTGTAACCGTATGGGTTTTCTCTCGGTGCTCTGTTTTTTCTTCTACATTCCAACCTCGTGCAGGTTTGTGGTTATATAGCTTCTGTAAATTCCACAGTATTTCTAAAAATTAAATTAAAACGAGCCTTGCAGTGTACCTGGAATGGCCAGTCCTGCCAGGGTCTTATTGCTGAACTTGGGGAATTCAGGCCAAAGAGAATGGGTGTCTGCATCTGGGTTGGGAGAGTCAAGGGCAGTGAGTCCATTCCAGCAAAACGCAGGCCAAAACTTGTTACTGTCACAGTCTGTCCTGTTCACTCACCTGCCTGCCAGCCACGCCCACCACGTTAAGCCAACTCCCCTCACCTGTTCACTCACCTGCTCCAGATCACCAATCAAGCCAGCATATAAACCTTTCCTGCACACACACTCTTTGCCAGATTGTTCTTAGCCCTCATGCAAGACTCTCCACCATTCTCTCTTGGACTGATTTCCCGTTGCCGACCCTGCCTGTCCCGACCTTCACGCCTCGTCGTAGCCCTGGTGAACGCCTCAGTCTTCTGTCCCCGACCATGAGCAGGTAGAAATAAAGCTCATTCTAAAACTACTTCCTTGGTTCCGTGTGCTGCATTTGGGTCTACCTGCGGTCCGTTACATTACAATCTGGCCCCACGCTTCATCGATGGGGGCCTTGTCTACACGGTCCGACGCCTGCTGCAGTCCTGCCTCCGAGGGAGGGGCCTGCAGTACCTCGTCGACTGGGAGGGGTATGGTCCAGAGGAGAGGTCCTGGGTCCCTGCTCGACACATTCTCGACTCCCGACTGACTCATCAAGGCCTTCCATCTTCGACACCCCGACCAACCGGCTAGGCCCACTACATCTTCCAGAGGGGCACCCTAGATAACCTCGCCGTCTGTTGCTCCAGATTCTCCGGAGGAAGAAGACTCATCTGGTGACGAGGACATTTCCAGTCCCGGGCACACTAGTGCTGGTAGTCTCGAGGGGCCATCCTCTGATGAGGATGATTCCCCCCACCAGTCACCTGCCTCCCACCCGGTTGCGACTATGGAATGGGACGGCGTCTCCGAAGAGTATTAGCCCACCTCCACGGCACCTGCCTCCCATCCGGTTTCTGTTTATTGACTTTTGGTGACGTCAGGAGCCGTCCCTTGAGGGGGGGGGGGGGTTCTGTCACAGTCTGTCCTGTTCACTCACCTGCCTGCCAGCCACGCCCACCACGTTAAGCCAACTCCCCTCACCTGTTCACTCACCTGCTCCAGATCACCAATCAAGCCAGCATATAAACCCTTCCTGCGCACACACACACACACACTCTTTGCCAGATTGTTCTTAGCCCTCGTGCAAGACTCTCCACCATTCTCCCTTGGACTGAATTCCCATTGCCGACCCTGCCTGCTCCCGACCTTCACGCCTCATCGTAGCCCTGGTGAACGCCTCAGTCTTCTGTCCCCGACCACGAGCAGGTTCCGTGTGCTGCATTTGGGTCTACCTGCGTCCGTTACAGTTACTGCTGTTACGAAGAAAGATAAAACACTAAATGGCTTTTGTGCATTTTAGAATTTAGAAAAAAAATGATGTACAACAACCATATTGAGTCCTTTAAATAAAAATTATGGAGCAAGTTTCTTAAAAACAAGCACCTTTTCTTTAATCACAGTAAAATATAAAGAGAAAACTTTGACTGTGGCTGTGTGATTAATGACATTGCAGACTGCCGGGTTCAGAAGTTCATTTCCTTTTGAGTGTCTTAGAAGTCCTCCAGGGACATCATCTGTAAATAGGTTGCTTAATGAGGTTAAAACCCGGCACAGTGGCTGACCTTTCTGTCCCACGGTGAAGGCGATGATTAAATGTGCTCACAGCCAGGTGAGGCGATAGGTGCCATGTTGTGGAGCAGCTTTCCGATTGAATCATGCCCGCAAGAAAAAATATCCCAGCTGATGCTGGGGGAAGAGGCAGGGAAGGACTCCGTGTGAATAAAAGCACCCAACCAACGTCTTCATTACACAAAGCAGAGGAAAGGCACAGCGTGTCACATCAATTGCCTGTCCCTGTCCCTGTCCCTTCACGGTCTATTTCACCCTTGGCTAATCATGCCCTGTCAGCTTCCGTCGGGGGTGAGATGGACACAGATGACTTTCAGCGTAGGTTATTACCAAGGTGCTTGGACTCAGAGAGAGCCTTCAGTCAAGTCCTTCCCTTGTGTTGTGTTGATGTGTCGCAACCTGCTGGATCACTTCTGCTACTGCAACAAGGATGCCCAAGCCTTTGTTGAGTGAACATTCATCGTTGATTGAGGATCAGGATTCAGGATTCAGGATATCTTTATTTGTCATCCAAAAAACAAGTTTTTTGGACGAAATTTAGTCACCCACAGTCCAACAATAAAAGCAATAAAATAAGCAAATTACACAACCCCAACCAACACACAAAAAAAGAAAAAAGAAACGTTGATGGAAAAAAAGAACATTCATCGTTGATTGAGGTAAACTTAATTAAAATCTGCCTAACATTTATATTGCACAGATTCCATTTCAAAAGCCCATTGTTTTTAAAGTCGCACAGTATTAAAGTTTGGCGAACTGAAGATAATCTTTTTATAAGTAAATTCGTCTCATCAGACTCTGGTGTTGATAATTAAGATCTAATCTCTGCACAATGTGAAGTCTATTCTGGATACAGGAACCAGTGTCAAGAGAGAATATGATCCTTAAGGTGTGAATCAAAGACGGAGAGCCAAAATCCCGCGCTGCAAAAATCAATAGCGTTATCCAATGAGATGTTTTGCGGCATTTTAAATAAATTTAGTCAGGATAGCAGGTAAAATAAAATAAGATTTTAAAAAAGCTGTAGATGCTGGAAATCTAAAATAAAAGGTAGCAAGTAAAAAAATAAGATCAGAAAAGATGTAGATGCGAGAAATCTAAAATGAAACAGAAAATGCTGGAGATATTCAGCATATCAGGGCCACATCTGTGGGAAGAGAAACAGGCTTAATATTTCAGCTCAAAGAATCAGCCTCAACCTGAAACATTGACTCAGTCTCTTTTCCCACACATGGAGAATGACCTGCCCGAATATTTCCAGCAATTTCTGTTTTTATTTTATCCAGGATAAAAGTGCAGCCAAGGAATTAGAGAGTGGACCTTTCACTAGTTTTGCACTGACAAGGCGGTGCCGAAGCCAGGTGACTGTTTGCCTGCAGGTCACACTGTGGATGGCTTCATTGTACGATGATACGATAGAACTTTATTCATCCCAGGAGGGAAATTAATCAGCCAAAAGTCATAAAACACAAAATACATGAAACATGAAATTAAAGTGAGGAGTGGAAAGGATTGGGGATCTGCAAAGATTGGGGAGGGGGTGGGGGGAGGGGAGTCAGTCTACCCCAGGGCAGAAGGGGGGGAGTTGTACAGTTTGATAGCCACAGGGAAGAAGGGTCTCCTGTGGCGTTCTGTACTGCATCTTGGTGGAACCAGTCTGTTGCTGAAGGCACTCCTCAAGATGACCAGTGTGTCATGGAGGGGGCGAGCTGTATAGTCCAAGATGCTCCGCAGTTTGAGGAGCATCCTCCCCTTCAGGACCGCCCCCAGGACAGAGCCAGCCTTCCTGATGAGTTTGTTAATACTATTGGTATCCGTGGCCTTCGCCCTGCTGCCCTAGCACATGGCAGCGAAGATGGCACTGGCTACCACTGATTGCCAGAACATCTGCAGCATCTTACTGCAGACGTTGAAGGAGCAGAGCCTTCTCAAAAAAAGTAATCATGTATAGCCCTTCATTGACTAGATAGCACGTAGCAACAAAAAGGCTTTTCACTGTAGCTCAGTAAACGTGACAATAATGAACTAAATTAAACAAAAAATAAACTAGTTTTTCTTTTTTTTCTTATTTTTACCAGTTTTGTCTCCCAAAGCAGACATGACCTTTAATGCAGTGAAAGAACCCAAACCTGCACGAAGGAGCATTTATCCGCGTCTGACACAACCACATCAAGAGATGTTATGACTGCTGGCTTGTTGACTCAGTTGGGTTTCAGGGAGAAATGGAAGAAGGTGGTGACAATCAGGGTGGGAAGGCTTGTGGAAGTGAGACTGAGGGGAGATAATGGTAGAGATTTCCTTTGTTATTGCTTGGACCTTGGCCTATGTGTACAGGGAACAGTGAGTGTAAAGGTTCAGCGATCCCATTGGTACTGGTGGAGATTGCAGCGGTAGGGAGGGCTGGGCTCATGGAGGCATTCGAAAACAAGGCTGAGAAATCTTAAATGGAGGCTGTGTTTATCTGGCATGGGCAACGAGAAACCGGAGATCGCGGAGAAAGCCCATGCAGGTCACGGGGAGAATGTATAAACTCCGTACAGACAGCAACCATAGTCGGGTATTTATTCACAAAATGCTGGAGTAACTCAGCAGGTCAGGCAGCATCTCAGGAGAGAAGGAATGGGTGACGTTTCCCTTTCCTTGGGTGACCTGCTGAGTTACTCCAGCATTTTGTGAATATATACCTTCGATTTGTACCAGCATCTGCAGTTATTTTCTTATAGCACCCATAGTCAGGATCGAACCCGGGTCTCTTGCGCTGTAAGGCAGCAACTCTACCGCTGCGCCACTGTGCCGCCCTAGGTATATTGGGCAATTCTCCACATTGTCTTATGGATGTCAGCATTCTAACTAGACTGGAACAATATAGAGACACAACTAGTTCTGAGCACCTTCAGGACAGTTGAAGTGCAATTTTTCACTGCCCACACTGATGCTATTATTATTTTGTTTCATGTGGTTCAAAGGCAGTATTGACTGCATTCAGCATCCCTTTCCCAGACGGATATAAATAAAGCACAAGTGGGGCTGTATGAACTCAGCCCTCTCTCCTACACACTATGAAATAAGATGACAAGGACAAAGCTGTGGAGTTGTTAAGGTGCTGGATGCAGTGAGCGTTCTAATTCCCTTCAGGTGCACAGTCAGTCTGCCAAATAATGGGACTTGATTTTGTCAGCTTGCGGTATCCGAGAGTAGATGCATGACAAATTAGCATAGCACAGGTCATTCCTTCAGGGATTATGTTCACTCAGCCTTTACAGTTATATTGCTATCTAGGCTCTTTGGATAACCTGGTTGTAGTTTTAGAAGTAAGCCACCAAGTTACAAAGTCAGAGACAGTAACTGGAGCTTCCCTGTGCCCTGTAACATCAGCATCTCAAGTTCTCCCTTAATATGCAAAACCTGTTATAACTAAACAGAGCAAATTAAGGGCGGCAGTGGTAGAATTGCTGCCTTACAGCGCCAAAGACCCGGGTTCGATTCTGTTTGTACGTAGTTTGTACCTTCTCCTTGTGACCGAGTTGGTTTTTCCGGGTGCCCCAGTTTCCTTCCACATTCCAAAGACGTACAGGTTTGTAGGTTAATTGGCTTCAGTAGAAAATTGTACATTGTCCCTAGTGTGTAGGATAGTTCTAGTGTATGGGATTCACTGGTCGGCACGGACTCAATGGGCCAGAAGGCCTGTTTCCAGACTGTATCTCCAAACAAAACTAAACTAAACTAAACCTGTCCAATGGTGTATCCCTCTTGGGGCTCACACCTGTCTTTATCCAAAAATCCCCTATCAAGAACCTTCTTGTCAAAAGTCATCTGTTCACGGCCCTGATTTGTCCTGGTTTTTTTGGTTACTGTTTTTTACCCCACTCTCCCTACTACAATCAGTCTGAAGAAGGTCCCGAACCAAAATAACACATCCATTTTCTCTAGAGATGCTGCCTGATCCGCTGAGTTACTCCAGTGTCTATCTCTGGCAGCAAAGCTGCTTTGTGCCTGGTCTAAGTTTCCCTGCAAGTTTTGTGGTAGGCCCATGAACAAATGTAGTTGTTGGGAAGTTTATTCCCAACATCTCCCACAAAGATGCCTGTGGATTAATTGCAGTGAGGACATTGAAATGATGACACATACCCTGCTCTGGGTGGTGTCTTCTTGCGCTTGAGGCAGCTGAAATTATGTAACGCCCTCCAGGCGCTGTAGCCAGTGCAATGTGCTGTTGTCAAGGGCCGTGAGGTCTACCCCTCCACCAGGGGGACGGAGGACAGCGCAGTCGAAAATAACGTGCTGCGCTGTTTGCTGGTCTGCTCCACACACGCAGGCTGCTGATGAACGCAGCCCCCAACGATGCATGTTGGCGTTGAACCGGCCCGACCCCTGTGCGGAGCCGGTTCAGGGCGACCCACTCTTTGCGGGGCATGTCTGAGCCGGGTGGGGCTGTGGTGTTCGGTGCGACAGTGAATTGAGGAGGTCGCGATGTCTGTTCCCAGCTGGTTCTCCATGCTCCCAGTATGTTGAAACTGGAGCCACAGAGGCTCGCTGCATGACAGGAGAAAGGGTGACGAGATGACAGGCGTTGAGGTCCCAGTTGCTGTGAATCCTGGGCGAGGTGGTGCAAAGGATGTTTGGCGTCCGATGGGGCCTTGCACTCCAGCCTATGAGTGAAGAACTCTCTGCGAAGCTTAGCGGGTGCGATACCTGCGAGCACCAGCAGGAGATCCATCGGAGTAGGGCGTAGGCAGCCAGTGATGATCCGCATGGTGTCGTTGAGGGTGGCGTCTAGCTTGCTGGTATGAGCGCTGCGGCACCATGCTGGGGCGACGTACTCAGCGGCGCTGTACACGAGTGCAAGGGCACTGGTTCGAAGAGTAGATGTCCTGGCGCCCCATGACAATCCGGCCAAGCAACGCAGGAGGTTGTTCCGTGTCGAGACTTTAGCACAGAGAGCTTCAAGGTGTTGCTTGTAGGTCAGCTGCCGATCTAGTTTCACCCCGAGATATGTAGGAAATGGGATGTAGGGTAGGGGTGACCCATTGGGGGTGACAGTTAGCTGGCGTGGTGTGTGACATGGATTGCTGTGGCCAGCTTGGTGCTGTCAATATTTAGGTCACATGCAGATCAAGCACAGCAGGATTGAATTGATTAAAAGATAAATCTTGCAAACCGTCCCTTCAGCCCACCGAGTCCACACCGACCATCGATCACCCATTCACACCAGTTCTGCGTTATCCGACTTTTGCATTCACTCCTTGCATGCTGGTGGCAATGGAGGCCAATTAACCTCCAAACTCGCACGTCTTTGAGATGTGGGAGGAAACTCGAGCACATGGAGGAAAGCCACATGGTCACAGGGAGAACGTGCAAACTCCACACAGACAGGTTCCTAGGTCAGGACCCGGGTCTAGCACTGTGGGGCAGCAGCTCTACATACTGTGCCATTGTGCCACAAGGAGTGACCCACGGCCATCACTCAACTTCCCACCACTGCCAGTCCACTCGTAAACCTCAGTAAATGTATTTTATTTCATGAGTGGATTCAGTTTCTCTTTCCTTGATTCTTTTTTAATTCATCCTCTGATTTATTCCACGCTAGATTCCAATAGCTCTGGCTTCATTAAAAAATCCCCCCTTGGGGGAATTTTATCAAAGGCTCTCTCTGGAAGTCTATTGAAATAGCATCACAGACAAGGCCACCGTCTACATAACAATATCCAAGTTAATTACACGTTGACAAGTATAAGTTCTCGGTTCTGGTAACATCCTTGTAATTTTTTTCTGCACTCCACATCCATTGCCTCCACATCCTTTTAAGAACAAACGTGCAAAGATAATAGACTACAGTGAAATTTGTGGTTAAAAGCAAAGAGTGGGAATGCACGTTGGGAATAGACAACAGGCCTTCAATAAAATTGCGATATGTGCCTTTCAATCAGGGAGACTTCAGGAGGAAGCTGCTGACAAAGCCTTGAGGTGCACGCAGGAAAGTGTGCATGGCAGAGGGGGAGTCATTGCTGTCTGTCCTCACAGGGAACGGAAAGCCGGCTACCAACTGAAACGCAAGCCTGGGTCAGCATCAAGGACAGCACGCCATGTCATGGCCCCCGCCCCAGGAGAAACATTGGCTGCACAAATCAGTGCAGTGTGAGGTGAATTCTTCTTCAACCATGTCTCCACTGGATGCTTTCCCCTCCACTCCAGAGAGTCATGTTATTAGAATGCTGTTGGTGCAGATGGAAATATGCTCTGTGCATGAGTGTGACCCAGTTAATACAATCTGTCAAAAATAGAAATATGTCCTTTTAAAGCTACGGGCTATATCTTGCTGGAATAAAATAACAACAGTTTTATGACACATGCCATTATTAATGCACTAATTGCCCAACAAGTGCCAGGGACAAAGAAATATGTCACAGGTATCTGATCTCAAGAGTTTGCTGATCATTTTTTTTCTCTACATATAAACTGCATCTCACCGTCAGTCACCCCTTCATTTTTAAGAACTTGCTGGGTTTCCAGATTAATTGCCCATTAAAGTCACATGGAAAGTAAGGGCTTATGATTAACAGCGCAAGGAAACCTAATAATCTAATAATCATCACTGCAATATTAATCAGTTCTAATGCACTGGTCAATTCAGTTCTACATGTTATTTAGAAGCCGCGGGACTTAGCAGCGCACGGTACGGCCGCGGGGCCTTCCATCGCCCGGCTCGGTCACGGGACGTTTCAGCACCCAGTATGGCTCGGCCGCGGGGACTTCCATCCCCTTGCGGGGACTGTGCGGGTCGGTCGGGGACGAGCTGCCTGTCCGTGGGCGTGGGGAAGAGAGTGGAAGTTTTGTTGCCTCCATCACAGTGAGGGGGTGTTTGGAGTCACTGTGATGGATGTTTGTGTTGGGGTTGTGTGTCTTGTGTTCTTTTTTTTTGTGTGTGACTGCAATGTAATTTCGTTCGGTACCGAATGACAAATAAAGCTCTGTATTCTGTATTCTGTATTTATCTTGCGTATTTTAAGAACACCAGAATATACCATTCTATATTTTGAATCTTTTTGTTTTCTTTTTGTTCATCTCTTCACTCCCTTAATCCATTTTTCCTTCCCTTTTTAATGCCTTCATTCTGAACATAACGTCCATTTCAGGATCAAAAAGTTAGTGTCAGAAATAGAACATAGAACAGGACATCACAGGAACAGGCCCATTGCCCCACACATTTCCATTAAACTCCCCCCCCCCTCTCATTTAATAGCTATGCCCTCTAGTGTTGGACATTTTCACCCTGAGGAAAAGGCTCTGCCTATCTATCCTATCTATGTTTCTCATAATTTTATATACTTCCATCAAGTCTCCCCTCAACCTCCGAAGTTCCAGAGAAACCAATCCAAGTCTATCCAATTTCTCCTTGTAGCTGAAACCCTCTAATCCCAGACATCATTCTGGTGAACCTCCTCTGCACTCTCTCCAAAGCCCCCACATCCTTCTGGTATTGGAACGACCAGAACTGCATGTAATATTCCAAATACGGCATAACCAAAGTCTTATAGACTGCATCTTAACTTTCTGGCATATTCAATGTCCCTAACAATGAAGGCAAGCATACCATATGCCTTAATGATCTCTTTCAGTGTTTAGTTTGGAGATGCAGTACGAGAACACGCCCTTCAACCCACCAAGTTATGAATGTCATATTAACAGTTGAGCTTATAGGACTTGGTATTACAATCCCTACTCTAATCGGCACCTTCTTAATCTCTTGAGTGGGGGTAGGGGTAACGACTTAATTGGGGTCATCAGGTGGGCACCCTCCTTCCTTGGTGTTTCATTGATAGGCCCACGACACCTCCAGAGGGCTCAACAGCGATACCTGGCATCCCAGGTGCGCTCCCCTCCATTTTTACCCCTGTTGCTGGTCATTTTGCAGCCCAGTTGGAGTCTATCCTCTTCAGCCACAGCCAGTTGCTGCTTCGCTCGGCAGCCTCTGACAGCGACCTGACGGCTTGCCGGAAGGCCTGTCCTCGGACTCCCATTCCCTTCATGAGTCTGGTTGTTGACATGGCTATAAACCCTCTACAACCAACCTCTACAGGGAGCACCTGGGCACGCCAGCCGCGTTGTTTTGCCTCGGCTGCTAAGTCTGAATATTGTTATTGTTGCTCAAAGCCTTTTTATGGAAGATCAACTTTAAAATGATCTAATATTTGATGCAAGTTGCAGTTAAAGTTATACGCGCACATTTTATAAATATTTACACACTTTGCAATAGTCACTGCTTTTAATGTGTTGATACCTCTATTTTTAAATATGGTCAAAAGTAGCTGAACTATCATGTTTCCTGCCACTGGGGCATTGAACAATCGTATTATTTCAACGGTTTACTGAAGCTGTGAAACTACAACAAATGGTACTAATAACACCATGCCTCTGGCATAGTGAAACATTGTGAACCACTCTGTAGGAGTGTAACACCAGAAAATGTGACACCCACCTTTTGGACAGAAGCATGTGAACTGGTTTGAATTGTCTTAAAAGGAAAAGAGAGGGGTGGGTAGATTTACCAAGGGAGCCCCAAAAGCATCGGTGGAGACAGCTGACGTCCTGGCACTGTAGCTGGAAGATGGCCAAGCTCTCAAGAGGGGGTTACAGAGATAATGAGGGGTAAAGACATGGAGAAATTTAAACCCAAGGATTAGAATATTAAAATCTGTGTGTTCGTAACTGAGAAGCAGTGTAGGATAGAGAGCATAAAGATAACCAGGACTTAGGTACAAATCAGAACTGATAGAGGAACTCATAGGGACAGGCAGCATCTGTGGAGGAAAATGGCCAGATGACGTTTCGGGTTGGGACCCTCCTTCAGTCTAGACTGAGTTAGACTGAGGACTCAGGCAGGGAGATCCAGTATGCAAGATGGATTCAAGCACATGAAGATTCAAAATTTCTTTAATAACTTTGTACGGTGCTAGACTCATGAAGTCACGCCCTCAAGCAGTTCAGAATTGCCTCTACTATGACTAAAAGCTGCAATCTACCACTAGATCAGTTTGTTCTGCTGTGGGTTTTAATGAGACTGTGCCACACAGATTAGAATCATGTTAAACGTTAACCTAAAGACTTGCTTTTCATGCCACCTGTGTTATACTAAAACAATAGTTTTCCAATCTAATCTCTAATTTTGACACACTAAAACAAAGCAAATTAGCTTTAATATCCCAGTAAAGGAAGTTACATGATATCAGAAGTTGGTTCAACTGAGCATGTAAACACATTAGTGTTAATGTATTTTTATTGTTATGGCAATTGTGAGTCTTGTGTAATTCCCTTCTTTACGGGAGAATTTGATTACAAAGGGGATTGTAAATGTTTGCTGATCGAAAATGTAGCACGTGCAAAAGCTATTTCACTCCCCCCTCAACGATCAGCAATGTGATGAATAACAAAATGCTGGAGTAACTCAGCAGGTCAGGCAGCATCTAGGAGAGAGGGAATGGGTGATGTTTCGGGTCGGGTCGAGACCCGAAACGTCACCCATTCAAGAAGGGTCTCGACCCGAAACGTCACCCATTCCCTCTCGCCTGACCTGCTGAGTTACTCCAGCATTTTGTGATACCTTCGATTTGTACCAGCATCTGCAGTTATTTTCCTACGGCAATGTGATGAATGCTGCGGGCAGTGCTGACAAACGAGACTGACTCACCAATAAACAACCCACCATTTGCCCAGTTTGCGATTCACTCGGACTACACAGCTCCAGAAGGGGTGAATTCCAGAGCTGAGGGGAGCGTGACTGGCCTTGATCGTAAGATGGCGTTTGACTGAGCGGGGAATCAAGGAGTCCCAGTAAAACCACAGGTAAGCAGCATCAAGGGGAAACCACACCAAAGTTTGGAGTCATTCTTTGCACATCGGAAGATGGTTGTGTCCGTCAGAGATCAGGTATCCCCGTCCCAGGATAGCACCGCAGGAGTTCCTCAGGATCAATGACCACTATTGCTTTATTTGTCACATATGCAACTGCACAGTGACATTTATTTTGCATCTATTACACATGCGGGCACTGACATTATTGGCGCCATTATTCACAGTCCAACGTCCAGCCGGCCCATTTGCTTGGAGTACTGCTTGCTGTGAGTGTCCCTCCCCGCTGCTTACCCTGGTGCCCAGGGCCCAGCTGTCCTCAGCTGCTTCATCAATGACCATCACAAGGGCAGGTGTGAGGATGTTCGCTGACGACCGCACAATGTTTAATTCCATGTTCAATTCCATTCGCAACTCGTCAGCAAAATGAAGCAATCCATGCCTGCATGCAGCAGAATCGATACAATATTCAAGCACGGGCTGAGAGGTGTCAAATAAAGTGTGTGCCAATAAAAATGCCAGGCTGTGACTGAGAGGGAGAACAACCACTTATCCTTGACTTTCAAAAGTATTAAAATTACTGGGCCGCCCTCCACCAATAACCCTGCAGGGGCGATCACTGACCAGAAACACAATTGGACTAATTACGTAATCACAGACTGCAAGAACAGGTCAGTGTTTAGGTAGTTAGTCCAATAGTGTTTCTGGTCGGCGAGCACCCCCAGGGTATTGATGCAAGAGCGGGTCAGAGGTCAGACACCAATGTGGTGAATGTCTAACCTCCCAATACGTCAAGGTCTGCCAAGCATCTACAGGGCACAGGTTAGGACTGTGATCAATTTGTTTGTCTGGATGAGTGCAGTTCCAGCGATTCTCAAGAAGGCTGACAGCATCCAGGATAAACAACTCGCTTGACTGCTCCCCATTCATCACGCTAAACATTCCTGCCCTAAACACTGTTGTGCAGTGTGAACCATCTGCAAAAAAACATGCACTTATTTGCCCAGGGTACACAGACAGCACCTACCAAATACATGATGTCACACGAGCAGCAATTTACTGAAGCCAATTAACCTATAAACGTGCACATATTTGGAATGTGGGAGGCAAACCGGAGCCCCGGAGAAAACCCATGAGGTCACAGGGAAAACGTACAAACTTCACACAGACAGTAAGGATCGATCCTGGGTCTTGGCGCTGTAAGGCAGCAACTATTCTGCTGCACCACCCTGGTACTATCCCTGGTAGTGCAGCACTTTTTCATTACTCTACTGTGGAGTCAGCTTGGCTTATATGTGCAAATCTCTGGAATGGCCCTGGACCTCCATGTGATCCCAGCCCCATACCTCTTGACTGCCCTCTGAAGTCAGCTTGCAAGCTATCCAGCTTTATCCAGCAACCACCAGCATTTTGAGATGTCTCACTATCATAAGATCATGTGATAGGAGCAGAATTAGGCCATTCGGCACATAAAGTCTACACCACCATTCAATCATGGCTGGCCTATCTCTCCCTCTGAAACCCATTTTCCTGCCTTCTACCCATAACCTCTGACACCTGTACTAATCAAGAATCTATCTATCTCTGCCTTAAATATATCCACTGACTTAGTCTCCACAGCCTTCTGTAGCACAAATTGCACAGATTCACCACCGTCAGACTAAAGAAATTCTTTCTCATCTTCCTAAAAGAACCTTTAATTCTGAGGCTATGACCTCTAGTCCTAGGCTCTCCCACAAGTGGAAACACCCTCTCCACATCCTATCAACTATCACTCTATCAGAAGCCAATCATTCTATCAACTGTAGACACAAAATGCGAGAAGGACCCGAAACGCCACCCATTCCTTCTCTCCAGAGATGCTGCCTGTCCTGTTGAGTTACTCCAGCATTTCGTGTCTACCTTCGATTTAAACCAGCATCTGCAGTTCTTTCCTACACACTCTATCAACTGTAGTCAATTAAGGGTAACCATTACATGCCCACCTTGTCAACAATGTCCATATTACAAACATAAATGCATTACAATGAATCCAAAACATTTAACTGATTTTGCGCTGGGAATTGATATTAATGACCTAACAGCATTTGATGCCAATAGTGAGATTAGCCCTGCGATATTTTCGAGATTAATTACTTCTTTACCTCAGTGGATGAAGAATCATTGTTCATTCTTTCCATATGTTCAATAAAATGCCAGAAAGCGATTGCCGGGCGCCTCCCAAAGGGGTCAGAAAATCTACTTAATTATTAGTTGGTCTCTCCCCAACCCATTAATTCGGTCAGGTTCGTCACTCTCCCCACAAATAAGATAAAGGTCTGGAATGTATGCATCACCCCCGATCGCAAACTGGTTATCTTCACTTATCACTAACATTTCAAGATCCAAACAATTTAGGGACAAGCGCAGACTTGCTGCATTCAATCAATTCCATCTGTAGTTAACCCTGCAAAAATCCATTCTCTCCACCCAGCTCCTGCCCATAATAGTAATTGGGCTCAGAAATCTCCATTGCTCAAATTCCAGATAAATGCTTCCAATTCCTTATTTGGGAACACAAATTCATAAACGTCAACTCCATTATTGGTCTAAAATTTACTGTCAAAACATTGATGGGGCTAATTGCATTCACTGTTATTTCTTGCATATGCCACAGGCAATAAAATGTGGAGATAGAAAGTTGTGACTTGAGCTGTGTGACTTTCCTATCAACTTCATGAAAACATTGCCACTACCTGCCTCCTCAGTGAAATGCACTGAATAGTGAGAGGTTTATGTGCAATGTCACAAACTAACTTGCAACGGAATTTTAAGAATTGTCATTTCAAATATAATTTCTTATTTAATTCATGGAATGTACCATTGCTGGCATTTTAATGATGTGATGAGTGTTAATTACTGCCAATCAAGCCCACTTGAGCACTGAACATTACGACAAGTGAGGTTTCAGCTTTTGTTGGAGATATTATTTAAAAATAATTTACATTTGAATTTCCTTTGTTGTGTTATTACCTCTTCATTTAACTTTTCCCCTTACCTTACTACCTTCTTGTTGCTTTTGATTTGATTGATTGAAAGAGGGCAGCGGAGTGGCACAGCGGAAGTGTTGCCACCTTACACTGCCAGAGACCCCGGTTCGATCCTGACCAATGGTGCTGTATGCATGGATTTTTTGCATTCTCCTTATGACCGCATGGGTTTTCTTCAGGTGCTCCAGTTCCCTTCCACATTCCAAAAACATGCAGGTTTAGAACTAGTGTTTGGGTGATTATTGGTACATGTAGACTCAGTGAGCCAAAGAGCTTGTTTCCAAGCTGTATCTCTAAACTAAAAATATAGTACAGAAACAGGCCCTTCCCCCACTGAGTCACACCAACCATCAATCACCATTCACACTAGTTCTATGTTATCCCACTTGTACATCCACTTTCCACACACAAGGGGTGATCTTTTGAAGCCAATTTAGCTGCAAATGTGCACACCTTTGGATATGGGGGAGACCCACATAGTCACAGGGAGAACGTGCAAACTCCGCAAAGGTAGCGCCCGAGGTCAGGATCAAACTGGGGTCTCTGCCGCTGTGAGGTAGCGGCTTTACCAACCGTGCTATTGTGTCGCCCTATTCTGGCTACAAGTTCATTCATTGTAATTTGCCTTGTCTTTTTCAGTCCCTGGCACGTTATTTTGCGATTGTGGCTGGCGAGGGAAATCCACAGTAGCATGGCCAGTTACCACATCATTACCATCTTACAATCCCACGAATTCGTCTCTCAAACAGGAATGGGAATGACACTGATTAGCTGATCTAGGCTGAAGAAGGGTCTCGATCTAAAACGACAGCTATTCCTTTTCTCCAGAGATGCTGTCTGACCCGCTAAGTTACTCCAGCATTTTGTGTCTATCTTCAGCTGATATAAGCTCATCGTCGTCCTGTCACCACACTTCCCATGCATTATTTATTGTAAATTGTTGCCTTATACTACTGCAACATGACCTCCCAACTTCTGTACTTAATACTCTGACTGACGAAGGCCAATGTGCCAAAAGCCTTTTTGACCACCTTTGTGGGTGGGGGAAATCTTTCTTTTTTTAGGTCTCTTCCGCGGGGCCTTCCATCGCCCGGTGCGGCTCGGCCACGGGACTGAACAGTGCCCGGTGCGGCTCGGCCGCGGGGCCTTCCATCGCCCAGTGCAGCTTCCATCGCCCGGCGCGGCTCGGCCGCGGGACTGAACAGCGCCCGGTGCGGCTCGGCCGCGGGGCCTTCTATCGCCCGGTGCGGCTCGGCCGCGGGGCCTTCCATCGCCCGGTGCGGCTCGGCCGCGGGGCCTTCCATCGCCCGGTGCGGCGCGGCCGCGGGACACCATTCTGCTTTAGTTAAACATTTTGTTCAAGATGGCCGCGCCGTTGTGTTTGGCTGCCTGTCGTCACTCACCTAGAGATCCTACTGTATGTTTCTTTTTTTTTTCCTTAGTACCTAATCAGATGTACAGCACTTTGGTCAACGTGGGTTGTTTTTAAATGTGCTATACAAATAAAATTGACTTGACTTGACTTGACTTGACTTAATGTGAATCACGGTCCGTAATACAACACAGGATTAGGTGATATTCACAATTTATGCAGTCGCCACTGAGTCAGGATGCAGGTGATGTTAAGGAATGTTCATTAAACTCCTGAAGAGCAATTTAGGCATGCCAGTTAAACCCGTTATTCTCGATTATAGCAGCAGCAGGGAGCTTCCACTCATTGAAGGATGATGAAGGTTTTAATGTGATGCAATTAGATTCAACATCAATAAAGTGATTTTGGTGCTCATTCTTTGAGCTTCTTATGAGCTCAGATAGATTCTGAAACGTATAGTTTCAGCTTGGTCCTTGAAATTGATGCTAATCTTTCTATTAATAGTGATGGACTTGCCCATAAACACCTACAAAACACATGCAAATATACTCTCAGATCCGTACACAAGCACAATAACATTCAATTATAAAGCCCCTTTTTCATTGAGCCACATGCCATGATGTTTCAGAGGAACTGTATCAAACAGAAATTGATGCTTATTCACACATTAAAACTCTAAATTTGGGCGTAAAGACTCAAAACTTGGGCGTAAAGATAGGTTTTCAGATTTTGTTTTAAGAGTGGAACAGAAAATAGAAATGTTCTTTCAGGAAGTTATTAGGTAAAGCCATTAAATTCAGGGGTGATCAAAATGCCTATACTTGAGGAATTTAGTTATTTCAAGGGTTTACAGAGCAGGACGAGGTGACAACTAAGTGAAAGTGGAATCCTGGAGAGACTTGAAAGCAAGGATGAAAACTTTAACACCGAGGGTTCAGACTTAGCTTTAGGTTTAGCTTCAGGTTTATTGTTTTGTATTGCATGCTATCCAAACAGATCAAAGAAAACATCACATAAATACAATCAAATAGACTCAAGTACAATAGATAGAGCAAAGGGGAAAATACAGAGTGCAGAATATGGTTCTGAGCATTGTGACGCATCAGTTTCATGGACAAAGTCCAATGTCTGCAGTGGGATAGAAGTAAATCCGACAGATCCTTAGTTTAAGGAAGGACTGTTGAGAAGCCTGATAACAGAGGGGAAGTAGATGTTCCAGAGATGGTGGTGCACGCTTTCAACTTCTGTACCTTCGACCAGACAGGAACAGAGAGAAGAAGGAATGACCACAGTATGACATATTTGATTATATTTTCTGCTTCTCTGAGGCAGCATGAAGTGTAGATGGAGTCAATGGTGGGACATCTGATCTGTGTGATGAACTGGGCTACATTTTGCAACTCTCTGCAATTTTGTGTAGTTTAGAGCAGAGCTGTTCCCAAAGTAAGCTATGATGCAACCCTACCGTATGCTTTCTATGCATCTGTACAAGTTTATAAGTCATTGGGGACATGTCAAATTTTGTCAGTCTCCTCATTGAGAAATTTATATGAATTGATGTGTATTGATCAATGTAGAGGTTGTGGATGTCTACAATGACATGAGTTAGGACACAAAAGTTAATTTTGGAGAACACACATGTACACTCATACAGAATCATAAAACAATTTGCACACGTTCACAGATATACACAACTATATCCATGCACATCCACAAACACACATGCACATTGCATCTAAAATTGTTTCATAGCCTCATGCATCAATTCAATGGGCTATAGTTGACTGATCATTTTGTGGATGTTAGTATAAACTCTGTATTGGTAAAAGGGATGAGGAGATGATTGCACACAAGTAGCTGATTGCTTTAATCAGCTCTTCCATTATGAATTACCTCAGTTCTGCATTATGGCTATAAGTAGATGATTGAGCTAATCTTCTTTCAATTGTTTTTGTGATAAAAAAATAATCCCCTATTTTCCATCTGCAGATTTTTGTGACTTGGTCTCAAACTGAAACTTCTTTGGTTCATCTTTTGTTATTATAATGTGGTGAATTCAGTGAATTAGTAGACTAGTAGAATGTAGACTAGAATTAGTAGAATGTAGACTAGTGAAAGGCAATTAACGACTTAAATCAGGCATGGCAAAATTATTAATACTTTATCTCAGCCAGGCATTATACAAACCAGGTGACTGCATAATGATTAGAACATGGAGCATTAAGTAGTTTAATCCTTATTCCATTATAAAGTATGCCGAAATGTTGATTACAAAAATCAGCAGACAGATCGTGATTCATTCACAGCACAATTGTACCTTACTGTGGTTTTAAAAGCATATTAGAATCTATTCTCAGCAAATTGGGTGTTGCTTTCAAATCAAAAGCCTAAATACGCAAAATCTTTCACATCTCGAATCTCAACAGAAAGTTCTAGAAATACTCAATCTGGCTGTCAACCACTGGTTGGCTGCCTCGCCAACAGTCTGTCTGTCCTTCTTTGCATTTAAATAGTATGTGTTAAATGTATGTTTTAGTGTTTTTTAGCTTGTTTTATATGGGGGGTTTGGGGGGAGGGGGGGTTGGAGGAAATGTTTTCTAATCTCTTACCTCGACGGAGATGTGATTTTTTTCCCATATCGTATCTCCGTCCGCATTGCGGCCTAACATCGAGGAGTTGGCAGCCTTTGCCGGAGACCGATTTCGAGAGCTCCACTGCAGTCGCATGCAGACTAAACATCACGGAGCCCGTGGTCTCTGGTGAGAGACCGACTTCGGGAACTCCAAGCCACAGGAGTTTCGACCGCCCCACGCAGGAGTTTCGATCGCCCCAACAAAGAAGTTTTGATCGCCCTGACGTGAGAGTTTTGTTCGCCCCGACGCGAGAATTTTGATCGTCTCAACACAGGGGCTTCGACCGCCGGCTGCAGGAGAGCCCCAATAGATAGTTCGACTGCCCCGACCGCGGGAGAATAAAGAGGAAGAGGTTTGGACATTTTTGCCTTCCATCACAGTGAGGAATGTGGGGAATCCACTGTGGTGGATGTTTATGTTAACTTTATGCAGTTGTGTGTCTTGGTGATTTTTTTTCCGTATGGCTGTATGGTAATTCGCATATCACTGTACCTTAATTGGTACATGTGACAATAAAAAACCTTTGAAACCTTTGAAGTATATATTTTTTACTTCTGTGTAAATCCTAAGTCAACTCGAGTATGCACAAGTACAGCGATGTGTAGGTACAATGAAAATCTTGCTTGCAGCAGCATTGCAGGCACATAGACTCAGACAGAACACAAAAACATAAATTATACATAATTTACATGTTCATTTTACAAGACACTGAAAAGATAAAACTGTGCAAACACCAAAACATTTGTGCAAAGCACAATTAGAAAACATATTTATGGCAGTGCAAGAGGTGGTCCTTAGTGATCCATTGCTGAGGTAGTGTGGTGCAGGACGGATCAAGAACTTGATGGTTATAGGCAAGTATCTGTTGCTGAATTTGGATGTGTGGAGTTCAGGCTTCAGTACCTCCTAACCCACTATAGCAGTGAGGAGTAGTTTTGATCTAATTCTTGATTAGTACAGGTGTCAGAGGTTATGGGGCGAAGGCAGGAGAATGGAGTTAGGAGGAAGAGATAGACCAGCCATGATTGAATGGTGGAGTAGACTTGATGGACCGAATGGCCTAATTCTACTCCTATCACTTATGACCTTATGTGAGGACATGGCCTGGATGGTGAAGCTGATTGACGACTGATGCCACCTTCTTGAGACTGTATTTCATGTAGATGCTTTTGATGCTAGGGAGTGCTGTGGCCGTGATGAAGAGTGTCGAGTCCGTCACTCTCTGGAACCACTTGCGTTCCAGTGCAATGGAAGTGGTCTTTGCTATTTGTACTCCAGTTTATGTTGTACGAGTTGCTTACCGAGTGAATGCCTAAGCATGGGGGTTATCACGTCTTTTGGATGAAATATTAAACCAAGGCTGCATTTATCAACCCAAATTAATATTTAAAAAACCCAGTGGAACTTCTCGATAAAGAGCATGTTCATAAGGTCATAAGTGATAGGAGCAGAATTAGGCCATTTGGCACATCAAGTCTACTCCGCCATTCAATCATGGCTGATCCATCTCTCCCTCCTTACCCCATTCTCCTGCCTTCTTCCCATAACCCCTGATGCCCATACTAATCAATAAGTTTTTCGGCCAATATTTATCCCTCCACCAAAAATAACTAGATATTAATTTTCTTATTATTGCTGCTCGCAGGATTTTCATCTCCAAAAATCAAATGTCACTTTTTTTTCACACTGCGTCATTAACTATTGATACTTCATTTCCTGCATAGCGTTTTGGGAGATAAAACCAGAATCTATTGGAAACACTCAGCAAGACAGGTATCACCTGTGGACAGTGAAACAGAGTTAATGTTTTAGGTTGTAGACCCTCCGATAGGTGTTTTGGAGTTCTGAGGCTGCGAACGATACCATAGAAATTCAAGTTCTTTCAGGCTTGAATTTAATTAATGCACAGTTGTAACAAAAATAGTTTGATATTGCTGTCTTTTTAATTTGCAGTTGGATGCCCTTAAGTACTGGGTGCTTTCTGAATAATTATGTAATGAACAGCATCATATTTTCCATCATGCAAGATAAATTAATTCAGGAGGAATTCTAATTACACCTTTACTATTCTATGTCCTTTGGCAAAGCTATGGGCCTGACTCCTCTTTTCAAATTAGTGATAAGTACAGGAGTCCTTTGGGTTACTAAAACAAAATATTCCTACAGATGTCTTTAAATATTAACCATGTTTATTTTACTTGTCTGTGGTATTAGTTGAGGATCAGCGATGGCATTTGGCCACAAAGACAGAATGAAACCAACGCATGACCTCCACTGTGTTAAAGGACAAGGGTTGAAGATGCAAATGACCAGCCCCCAGCTTCCTCTACTTCATCTCTTCAGGGTGAGGACCTTGGAACTCTCTATTGAACTACTATCCACCTCATTGGAGACTCTCGGAATATCTTTGATCGGACTTTAATGGTTTTTTTCCTGCATCGATCTGTACACAGTGGATGGCTCGATTGAAATCATGTACAGTTTTGTCTTTCCGCTGGCTGGTTAGCACGCAACAAAAACTTTTCAAAGTACCTCGGTACATGTGACAATAAACTAATGACTAATGTAGGGATAGGTTCAACTTCTTGACTGTGAGGACTTCAGAGGTCCACACTTTAAGGCAGCCATTAGTGAGATAATAAATGCCAACAGCACCCACATTATCTAACCTACACACACACTGCAGAAGGATGGGTGCAAAGTAAAACATAAAGTGCCGGAGAAACTCAGCGGGTCCGGCAGCATCTCTGGAAAACATGGATAGGTGACCCTTCAGGTCATGACCCTTCTGCAGACTGGTTGTGGTGGAGGAGAGAAAGCTGGAAGCAAGCTGGAGCAGGCCAAAGCCTGGTGAGTGCGAGGTGGGTACAGATGAGGGGGGAGGGGTTGATAGGCAGATGGTTGAACAAAGACCGGAAATGAAAATATAACAAGTGTGAAATAAGGATAGAGGAAGGAATTTAGGTGGAAGGGAAGAAATGGAAGCCAGTCCAGCTGGACTACCTGGAAGAGAGGGGGAGGTAAGAAAGGGTGCAGAACAATTGCTAGCAAAAAAAAACATAAAGTGCTGGAGTATCTCAGCGGCTCAGTCAGCATCTCTGGAGTCACATGGTGAGATGATCATTCGGGTTGGGACCTTTCTTCAGACTGAACATGATCATCTGAAGTAGGGTAGCGACCCGAAACATTGTCTATCCATGTTCTCCATTGATGCTGCCTAACCTGCTGAGTTACTCCAGCCCTTTGTGTCTTTTTTTGTAAATTAGCATCTGCGGTTCCTTGTGTCTACAATTGCGTGCAACCACATAGAACTAGCTTCGAAGAGGAGTTGAGGCCTGGGGCAGATCAGCTATGATGATGTTGAACGGTGGGGCAGGGTAGATGGGCTGAGTGGTCTACTCCTTGCTATTGAGGGCGTGCAGCGTCGGTTTACTAGGTTAATTCCCGGAATGGCGGGACTATCATATGTTGAAAGACTGGAGCGACTAGGCTTGTATACACTGAAATTTAGAAGGATGAGAGGAGATCTTATCGAAACGTATAAGATTATTAAGGGGTTGGACACGTTAGAGGCAGGAAACATGTTCCCAATGTTGGGGGAGTCCAGAACAAGGGGCCACAGTTTAAGAATAAGGGGTAGGTCATTTAGAACGGAGATGAGGAAAAACTTTTTCAGTCAGAGAGTTGTGAATCTGTGGAATTCTCTGCCTCAGAAGGCAGTGGAGGCCAATTCTCTGAATGCATTCAAGAGAGAGCTGGTTAGAGCTCTTAAGGATAGCGGAGTCAGGGGGTATGGGGAGAAGGCAGGAACGGGGTACTGATTGAGAATGATCAGCCATGATCACATTGAATGGCGGTGCTGGCTCGAAGGGCCGAATGGCCTCCTCCTGCACCTATTGTCTATTGTCTACTCCAGCTCAAATGTTCTTGCATTCTTTGTCTTTGTGCCTTTTTGTGACTTATGGGAAACGTCAGAAGCCTGACAAGTCTCATCTGATTAACTGAACAAGATACTCTGGATACAGCATAGAATAGAAAAATCATAGAATCTGAACCTTTATTCCCAGCCTGGCTGCCTGCTGATTGCAAAATAAGATGAATGGATAGCTCAGGTGAATGGATACCTAATTCCAATAAAGTTCCAGGAATCTTATTTAATGAAACCAGGATTTGACTAATTCCATCCCAATATACCAATCATGCATATTATTGCAGCCTATTCCTTTTATTTCAGTAGATTCAGGAGAGTCAATTCCTCTCAATTTAGCCACATTATCACTATCTTTTCACTTCATTCATTCTCAGGAAGTGGAAATTAATGGCAGGGTTGCATTTCATATTCATCCTTCATTGTTGATTTTATTTTGATTGAGATACAGTGCTGAAGCAGGCCCTTCACCCCATCGAGTCCGTGCCAACCAGCGATCACTCCTTACACTATCATATGTTGAAAGACTGGAGCGACTAGGCTTGTATACACTGGAATTTAGCACTATCCTACACACTAGGGGCAATTTACAATTTTATCGATGCCAATTAACCTACAAACCGGCATGTCTTTGGAGTGTTGGAAGAAACCGAAGCACCTGGAGAAAACCCACGCTGTCACAGGGAGAACGTACAAACTCCGTACAAACAGCACACATGGTTAGGATCGAACTTGGGTCTCTGGCGCTGTAACCCACCAACTCTACCACTGTGCCATTGTGCCGCCCTTCACTGTTCTTGAAAAGATAGTGGTGAGCTGCCTTTGTGGTTTGTTGCACTGCTCCTTGTGTTTGTAATGACACAGAGGCCACTCAGCCCATCAGGATCTATGCCAGCTCCCAGAATCAGGATCAATGCCAGCTCCAAGGGGAGAACTGCCATCAGGTCAGGCTACATCTGTGGAGGGAAATGGATAGATGAAGAAGAAGCAAGGAAGTGCAGATGCTGGTTTACACAAAAAGAAAAAATGTGCTGGAGTAATTCAGCAGGTCAGACAGCATCTCTAGAGAACATGGATAAGTGATGTTTCGGATCGGGACGCTTCTTCAGACTGATTTTATGGAGGGAGAAGCTTGTTGGAAGAGGGGACAGGCAGGACAATGTGTAGCAGGTAATAAGTGGATGGAGGGAATGGGGGGTTTGATAGGCAAATGGTTGGAACTTCTCTAGTGTTTCCTTGTGCTGTTTCATGGTAGCTAACAGAGCCACAATGTGCCGATGGAGGAGGCAGTGAAAGGTAAAAGCACCAGTGGACTCTATTGAATTGCTTGGGTATTGATGGAGCTGCATTCATTCAGGTAAGTGGATCTTTTTCCACAATTCCTCTTCTTCTTAAGCCCTTTGCTCCTCTAGGGAGTATAGGCCATTGACAAATGTCCTCCACCTCACTTGGTTGTTGGCAGTTCTTTCGAGATCTCCCCAGTTGAGCCCACTCCCAGACATTTCTGCCTAGACACCTCTTCTCCAGCTGTTCCTGAGGCGACCTCTTTTCCTTTTTCCTTGGGGCTTGCCGGGTGATATTTGTGGCAGGTTTTCTGAGGATGTGACCAATCCAACTCCATTTTCTCTTTCGAATTTGTAAGTCAATGGGATCCTGGCTTGTTCTTTTACACAGGTCCACATTGCTTTGTCTCTCCTCCCTCATCTCCATGTCCAGGGTAGATAATGGACTGCCCGCTGGCCAATTTGATCTCCCCTGACTGTGTCCACCTTGTTTCTGCCAAGCCCAGGACTGAGAGATTGTAGAACACAATTTCCTTGGCAATTGTGGCAGCCTTGCCAGCCTGGAACATGGTTCGGATGTTCCATGTCCCCACAAGGATGGATTTCTTATGCGTCAGAAGGTGTGTCATCTTCCAGGCGCCCTTGCAGGTTTGGCTGGGAAACGTCATGTTCCCCATCGCTAGTTCCCCACCTTCTTCAACCAGGTGTGTAATTTGATTTTCATTCATCAAAGTTTCTGTAACTCACACTTTTTTCCAGGGTGGGGTAGTTAACCACTGCTTCATCTGCCTCCTCACCCTTGACCTGGCCGGTTTGATTGAACCTGCCAGGGATATAAAACCCCACCCGGCATAGCTCACGGGATCACTGGAGTACGCAAGCCCCTCCACCACGTCAAGGTTGCAGTCCAGGAGAAGTTTTTCCATAATTCAGGAACGTTTATTCAAGAGTGTTTATTCGTCATCTGAACCAGAACAATGAAATTCTTACTTCCTGCAGCTTTACAAGCACATTAGTTGCAACAACAATGACAATAAATCTACGATAAATTATGAGTTATTCTCAATAAACGAGACCATGACAATACAAAGACCAAAGTGCATAGCCATCGATGTAAATGTGGATGTGCTGGTGAGTTCGTTTTTGCCGATGACGCTAAATTTGGAGGAGCTGCAGACAGCGAGGATAGCTATCAGAAGATGCAGCAGGATACAGATCAGCTGCAGAAATGGGTGGAGAAATGGCAGAAGAGGTTTAAGCACAGCAAACGTGAGGTGTCGCACATTGGGAGGTTGAATGTAAGGAGAGAGTAAACAGTTAATGGCAAGACTCATAGCACCATTGATAGGTAACCCGATCTTGGAGTCCAAGTTCATCAGGTTGCAGCACGTGTAGATTGGGTGGTAAAGAAGGTGTATGGTATGCTTGCCTTCATTGCTAGGGCCATTGAATTATAATAATTGGGAAATCATGATGCAGCTTTATAGGACTTTGCTTAGGCAGTATTTGGAGTATTGCCTGCAGTTCTGATTGACCCATTTCAGGAAAGATGTGGAGGCTTTGGAATGGGTGCAGTAGAGGTTTACCAGAATTACCAGAAGGAAATGGATCATGTACAAGCAGATGAGATCAGTTTAACAGGCATAATGTTCGGCACAAAGATTGTGGGCTGAAAGGCCTGTTCCTGTGCAGTTCTGTTCTAAGTTCAAACAACCACTGTCATGCAAAGTCCATAATGGTTCGGCAAGGGTTAGGTGGTTGAGGTAGGATTGTGGTTAAGGTTATGTAGGGTGGTTCAAGAACCAGGTGGCCGATGGGAAGAAATTCTTCTTGAAATGGTTCAATGGCTCTGCACCTTCTTCCTGATGGTAACAGAGCGAAGAGAGCCTGGGCAGGCAGCTTTGATGATATAAGCTGCTTTGAGGCAGTGCTTCCAGTGGCAGGCAGGTCAGTACCTTTGATCAACTGAGCAATGTCCACCACTTTTTGCAGCTTCTTTCATTAGTGAGAATCCGGATTTCTGAAACAGGCTGTGATACAACCGGTCGGTAAACTCTCCACTGTACATTTATAGAAGTTCAATAGAGTACTTGGTGACAGGCCAAATTGCCTCAGGCTTCAATGTAGACGTATTGGTGAGTTTCTTCTGGTGAGCAATAGTCAATGTGCTGGCCCATGACAGGCCGGCAGAGATGTGTGCACCCTGGAACTCTGAGCTGAAGATCTCTTCACTGCCATCTCACAGATGAAGACAGGTGCCGGGTCCCTGAGCTTTACTTTCCTGAAGTCAAGTCAAGTCATGTCAAGTTTATTGTCATATGCACAAGCATGTTGAGATACAGATACAATGAAAAATGGGCTTTCAGCAACATCACAGGCATATCGACTCAGGCACACAAAAATAATCTATAAATTACACATACATTATATGACAGTGAAAAGAGAAAGACAGTGCAAGAAAAAACACGACATTCGTGCAAAAAGACACAATGAGAGAACAAGTCCATGGCAGTGCAAGAGGTAGTCTGTGTGTTCCTTTGCTGAGGTAGGGTTGGGGTTGTGCAGGTCAGTTCAAAAATCTGATAGCAGTCTTGCTCTCAATGTTAGCAAGACCAAGGAGCTGATTGTTGAAGAACAGTGAGCTGATTGGTCTTGCTAACGTTGAGAGCAAGATTGTAGTTCTGGTGCCACCCAGTCTGACATATGTAGACACAAAAAGCTGGAGTAACTCAGTGGGACAGGCAGCATCTCTGGAGAGAAGGAATGGGTGAAGTTTCGGGTTGAGGCCCTTCTTCAGACTGGTTCGGGATAAGGGAAACGAGAGATTTAGATGATGATGTGGAGAGATAAACAATGAATAAAAGATTTGTGCAAAAAAGTAACAACGATAAAGGGAACAGGCCATTGTTTGCTGTTTGTCGGGTGAAAACGAGAAGCTAGTGCGACTTGGGTGGGGGAGGGATAGAGAGAGAGGGAATGCCAGGGGCTACCTGAAGTGAGAGAAATCAATATTCATACCACTGGGCTGTAAGCTGCCCAAGCAAAATATGAGATGCTGTTCCTCCAATTTGCATTTAACCTCACTGACAATGGAGGAGACCTAGGACAGAAAGGTCTGTGTAGGAATGGGAAGGAGAATTAGTGTCCAGAGATCAGGTAGGTTCAGGCAGGCTGAGCGGAGGTGTTCCACGAATCGATCGCCCAGACTGACGTATGTGTTCCACAAAACCCCTGCCTTGTATCCTCAATATGATGGAGGGCCACACAATATCAGGAGATGAAGCACTCAGCACAGGCCACCCTGTCTGGCTGATATAGCTTTTGCAGCTTTAGTCTTTATGTGGATGCTGAATTTACCTTTATGGTCAATAGGTTTCCCAGTTTCTTCACGGCAACATGGTTAAAATCCAAAAATATGGGATTGCAGTGTTGGAGATGGTCACACGTTACTTAATTCAGAACTATTATTGCAACCAACCTCCCTTCTTTCCTGTTCAAGTTTATCATTAAAATGCTTGCGTATAGTGAGGTACAGGGTACCATGAGAAATCTAGCCTGGAGCAGCATTATAGATACATAGAATCAGAACAACACACAAACATAAATGATACATAAATTACACATAATGTTCTGAAAGAAAGAAGACTGCAAAAAAAAACCAGGCATTAACGTAACGTAAAAACATAATTAGAAAAAGATAGAAATCTATGGTAGTGTAAGAGGTGGTCCATTATCGAGGTAGGATTAGGGTTGTGCGAGTTGGTTCAAGAACCTGATAGTTGTGGGAAACTAGCTGTTCCTGAACCTAGTGTGTGGGGCTTTTATATTGTCATAGTCTTTCTATTTAATTTGGTGGTAATGCATTGAGTGGAAAGAGTGGATGTGGAGAGGATGTTTCCAAAGGTGGGAGCATCGAGAACCAGAGAGCACAGCCTCAGAATAAAAGGACGTATCTTTGAAAGGAGATGAGGAGGAATTTCGTTAATCTGTGGGATTCATTGCCACAAACGGCTGTGGAGGCCGTCATGGATATTATTAAGGTGGATATTGACAGATTTTTGATTAGTACAGGTGTCAGGGGTTTATGGGTGGGGGGAGCAGGAGAATGGGGTTGAGAGGGAAGGATAGATCAGCCATGAGTGAATGGCGGAGTAGACATGATCGGCTGAATGGCCTAATTCTGCTCCTCTAACCTATGAGCTTAGAAACATAGAAATATAGAAAATAGGTGCAGGAGGAGGCCATTTGGCCCTTTAAGTCAGCACCGCCATTCATTGTGATCATGGCTGATCACCCACAATCAGTAACCCATGTCTGCCTTCTCCCCATATCCCTTGATTCCGGTAGCCCCTAGAGCTCTATCTAACTCTCTTTTAAATTCATCCAGTGAATTGGCCTCTATTACCTTCTGTGGCAGAGAATTCCACAAATTCACAACTCTCTGGGTGAACAAGTTTTTTCTCATCTCAGTTTTAAATGGCCTCCCCTTTATTCTTAGACTGTGGCTCCTGGTTCGGGACTCCCCCAACATTGGGAACAATTTCCCTGTATCTCGTTTGTCCAGTCCTTTTATAATTTTATATGTTTCTATAAGATCCCCTCTCATCCTCCTAAATTCCAGTGAATACAAGCCCAGTCTTTCCAATCTTTCCTCATATGACAGTTCCTCCATCCCAGGGGATTAATATTGTGAACCTATTGCCTCAATAGCAAGGATGTCCTTCCTCAGATTAGGAGGCCAAAACTGCACACAATACCCCGGATGTGGTCTCACCAGGGCCCTGTACAACTGCAGAAGGACCTCTTTACTCCTATACTCAAATCCTCTCGTTATGAAGGCCTCAAGCTATTAACTTTCTTCAGTGCCTGCTGTGTCTGCATGTTTACTTTCAGTGACTGGTGTACAAGGACACCCAGGTCTCGTTGCACTTCCCTTTTTCCTAATCTGACACCATTCAGATAATAATGTGCCTCCTTGTTCTTGCCGCCAAAGTGGATAACCTCACATTTATCTACAATATACTGCATCTGCCATGCATCTGCCCACTCACTCAACCTGTCCAAGTCACCCTGCAACCTCCTAGCATCCTCTTCACAGTTCACACTGCCACCCAGCTTTGTGTCATCTGCAAATTTGCTAGAGTTACTTTTAATCCCATCATCTAAATCATTAATATATATTGTTAATAGTTGTGGCCCCAGCACCGAGCCTTGTGGACCCCACTAGTCACTGCCTGCCATTCTGACAGGGACCCGTTTATTCCTACTCTTTGTTTCCTGACTGCCAACCAATTCTCTGTCCTTGCCAATACCCTACCCCCAATACCATATGCTCTAATTTTGCCCACTACTCTCCTGTGTGCGACCTTATCAAAGGCTTTCTGAAAGTCTAGATACACTACATCCACGGGCTCTCCTTCATCCATTTTACTTGTCACATCCTCAAAAAATTCCAGAAAATTAGTCAAGCAGGATTTCCCCAAATGCGCCGTTATTACTTCTTTAATAATTGACTCCAGCATCTTCCCCACCACCAATATCAGTCTAACTGGTCTATAATTCCCCGTTTCCTCTCTCGCTCCTTTCTTGAAAAGTGGGATAACATTAGCTACCCTCCAATCCACAGGAACCGATCCTGAATCTGTAGAACATTGGAAAATGATCACCAAAGCGTCCATGATTTCTAGAGCCACCTCCTTGAGTACCCTGGGATGCAGACCATCAGGCCCTGGGAATTTATCAGCCTTCAGTCCCATCAGTCCACCCAATACTATTTCTCGCCTAGTGCAATTTTCTTTCAGTTCCTCTGTCTCCCTGGATCCTCTGTCCTCTAGTACATCTGGGAGATTGTTTGTGTCTTCCATGGTAAAGACAGAACCAAAGTACCTGTTCAACTCTTCTGCCATTTAAGCTTATGAACGTATTCCTTTTATTTCAGTCAAATGATGACAGTCTTCTCTGAAATCAACAACATTATTTTGATCCTATCTCTTCATTCAAAGTTGCTCATTTCAATATTACCATGTAAAATTTCCAGCATTACATTTGCATCTTCTTAATGTGCAGTATTTCAAACGACTGAATAATATTTTATTCCTCAAAGAATTTTGAAGCAAGTTGTTGCTGCTGGCAGTTTCAGCCACCATGCTCCACAAAACCAAGCCTAAAAAAAAGTTTTCCTGCAAAGCGACAGGTTTGTTTTGTAACACTGAGTATCTTTTTGTACCAGAATACATATTTTAAGCCATTATGATTGTGCGTCTTATTTAAATTGACAGTGTAGACTGTTATCTCTCACTCTGATTGTTCCGAAGAATAAGACGTTAAATATTTATCAGCTTGTGCAATATGGATGATGCTTTTCCAGTCTGAAGGTTGCTGTTTCAGTCCTGTTTCTGAGGTGTTCATCTGCAGTTAGTAAATGACTGCATGTCATCTGCAGTTTTATGGGCCAGATGTTTGTGCAAAGTGACAGGTTCTGCCTTTGAGCAATGGTTGATCCTTCAGAAGGTAGACTTCCAGGCAGATAGAGAGCGCCAGATGTAACTGTGTTTGACCTCTGGCTTTGCCGTTTAGTCTCAACGGAAGCTATTCGCAGTCATCCTCCTTGGATGCGAGAAGGATTTGCATCATGTTTAGGAGCCTTCACAACATCTCAAAGTGACTTACTGTCAATTAATTATTTTTAAGGGAAGCTCACTGTTGCAGTGCAGGGAAACATGCCATTCAGGTTGCTCAATGCACAATTCCACAAGCTGACTTGAGATAAATGATGTGATCATCTGCTTCTGGTTTTAATCCTCGGAAATATATTTGGATCATTGTAGTTTTTGCTTCATTTGTTCTGCGTTTCAGGATATGGGTATCAGTGTAAAGGCTGACATGTATTGCCTATCCTCAGATGCCCCTGGGAAAGGGTGGTGCAACCATTGCTTTCCTTTCCAATAGTTAATTGCATGGGGTGGCTCTATTTTCTCCGGGACCTGTGGTTTCCTCCCATACTCCAAAGACAGACAGTTGTAGGTTAACTGGCTTGGTAAAATTGTAAATTGTCCCTAGTGTGTGTAGGTTAGTGTTAGTGTGCGGGGAACACTGGTTGGCACTGATTCGGTGACAGGTTAAAGGACCTGTTTCTGCGTTGTATCTCTAAACTAAACTAAACAAGTGCATTATTGTCATGTGTACCGAAGTACAGTGAAAAAGCTTTTTATGTGGAAGGACTGGACAGGCAACGTTTCGAGTCAGGGAATGGCAGGCAACATTTCAGGTCAGAACCTTTGAGTCTGAAGAAGGGTCCTATTCCAAAAGACCACCTATCCATTCCCTCCACTGGTGCTAGCTGACCCGCTGAGTTCCTCTAACCCACTCTGTGCTTTGCTCGGGCTTAATAGGATTTTAGAATGTCAGCATGAACCTAATGGACTGAGTGGCTTCCTTAGGCAGAGTGCTTTGAATATTTATGTGCAGCCTCCAGCAGGCTGACTAGTTTATACTGCAAATCATATTCTTTGTTTCTAATCAAAAGGATTAATTGCACTATTCACCAGATTAAATTATGAGCACTAAAGTTCATTGTCATTGTGCATAGGTGACACGATAATGAACTCTTCCATCAGTTTGCTGTTGCTAAGTGCTGTTAATGACATTCTGCTTCGGCTACCGAAGACATGTGGGAGTGCAGGAAGCTCTGTCCCTGACTAAGAGTTAAAGTTGAGTCTTTCAATCTAATTTGTTTACTGTGAATTTCATATTTATCATATTACCGTTCTCCAGTCATGTATTATGTACCTAATTCACATGTGATGCAGTTTAATCATCTGCAGTGTCAGTTCATATCGATTGTACAACATTTCTTAAAGTGATTCACACATGATGTATCCCATTACTGCACATTGTACTCCATTAACGTGTAGCATTTTCCATTCACAGACGGCAAACTCTATTCACAGCCTCCATGCAGAATTTCTTGACCTTGTAGAACATCGCAAGTCAGGTGACAGTGGATTGGCTGCCTCTTTCTTAATTTACTTTCCATTTTAGTCAATTAGGAGAAAAGTAAGACATAAAGCAGGCAGGTCATATATGTCACACCTCAGGCTATTGCAGAAAGTTAGACCCACTTTAATACTTAAATTGCTTGATATAATCTGGTGAGACACAGCATTTTCCATCAATCTTACATGTTGCCAAATCTTGTCAATAGACAATAGACAATAGACAATAGGTGCAGGAGTAGGCCATTCAGCCCTTCGAGCCAGCACCGCCATTCAATGCGATCATGGCTGATCACTCTCAATCAGTACCCCGTTCCTGCCTTCTCCCCATACCCCCTCACTCCGCTATCCTTAAGAGCTCTATCCAGCTCTCTCTTGAAAGCATCCAACGAACTGGCCTCCACTGCCTTCTGAGGCAGAGAATTCCACACCTTCACCACCCTCTGACTGAAAAAGTTCTTCCTCATCTCCGTTCTAAAGCACTCCAGAGCACTCCTCCCATGTGTTCAATTCCTAACTGGCATTTGTCTTGTTGTTTCCTATTTTGCCAGCGCACTGCATTCTTGAAAAATTGTGGTTGTGAAAACAAGGAAGAACTATTACCTCTGATTGGGGTGATCCGAGGCAAGCACTCTGCATGAAGAAAAACTGAACGGTAATCCGTGGAGCTTCTTTTCCATTTACAGAATCCGAACATAATAACAATGATTCACTTCAATAACATTAACAATTGACTCCATTTATAACTCGCACTGCCTCGGCAAGGCCAGCAGCATAATCAACGACGAGTCGCACCCTGGCCACTCCATCTTCTCCACTCTCCCATCAGCCAAAAGGTATTGAAGTGTGAAAACGCACACCTTCAGATTCAGTGGCAATTTCTTCCCAGCTGTTATCAGGCAACCGAATCATCCTACAACAACCAGAGAGCGGTGCTGAACCACTATCTATCTCTTTGATGACCCTCGGACTATCCTTGATCGGACTTTGCTGGCTTTACCTTGCAGTAAACATTATTCCCTTATCATGTATCTGTACACTGTAAATCACTCTATTGTAATCATGTATTGTCTTTCTGCTGACTGGATAGCACGCAACAAAAGCTTTTCGCTGTACCTCGGTACAATAAACTAAACTGAGACTGATGGACATGTAAGGATGTCCTGGTTCACCAATCTGTCCCTCACAATTGCAAGATTGACAACAAACTCAAGATCTGTCCATTGCGAGGTACATTTCTCAATCAATTCAAAATGGAGCTTCCTGACGGGGGAATAAACCAATGAAAATCTCAGGCCAATATGTGGCAAAAGATCTTGGAAAGTCCTCCCTGACCCATCCAGATGACCAAAAGAGTTCTTCTCACACTCCCTTCTCTTGTTGTTAGCTGTTCATATACATTGGAATTGTTTTTATCTCACGGGACCGGGAAAGGAAACTATTTAACTCTAGCCTGTTCTGTCATTCAACTGATGCGTGAGCCAATTTAATATATCCATCTTTGCCCCGTGTCTCTTAACACCGTTGATTCATAAAAATCCTTCAGTCGCAGGCTGAAAATTAATAATTGACCTGACATCAATTGTTATTTGTGGAGGAAAGTTTCAAACTGTCACATCCATCAGAATGCAGAAGTGTTACTGAACTCTCAAAATTGTTAGCTTGCATTTTTAGACCAAAAAGTCGTAGAATCATAGTCATACAGGGTGGAAACAGGCCCTTCGGCCCAACTTGCCCACGTCGACCAACATGCCCCATCTACACTAGTCCCACCTGCCTGCTTTTGCCCCATATCCCTCTAAACCTATTCTATTCATGCAACTGTCTAAATGTTTATTTAACATTGGGGCAGTACCTGCGATGAGTACCTATGTTTCCTTTGACTTGGAGATTCTCAGCAATATAATCATAATTTGTGTAATCTCTTCATACTTAACACATGGAGTGAAAATGAATTCTAGTAAATCCATATTGTATTCCTTCAGAGCCAAGGTACGCTCCGAAAGGTGAAATTCCAAACCACTCACTTCTCCACATCTGATCTTCGTAAGACTATTGAATGGTTACAGAACTGCTTTGGTTTTGGTCTTAAGCAATGCAACTAATGGCTTTCATCTCTTTAAAAGTTGGCAAAATACCATCACAAAGCAAAAGTTTATGGGCAAACTATTGGAGTGAGACATCCATCATCTTCTAACATCTTTCAGTCAGTGAGTGGTGAAGGTGTGGAATTCTCTGCCTCAGAAGGCAGTGGAGGCCAGTTCGTTGGATGCTTTCAAGAGAGAGCTGGATAGAGCTCTTAAGGATAGCGGAGTGAGGGGGTATGGGGAGAAGGCAGGAACGGGGTACTGATTGAGAGTGATCAGCCATGATCGCATTGAATGGTGGTGCTGGCTCGAAGGGCTGAATGGCCTACTCCTGCACCTATTGTCTATTGTCTATTGTCTATCTTTTAACATGGTTGCACAGTGGCGCACCAATGCTGCCTCACATGCCAGAGATCCAGGTTCGATCCTAACTACGGGTGCCGTCTGTGCGAAGTTTCCGGGTGCTCTGGTTTCCTCCCACATTTTAAAGATGTACAGGTTTGTAGGTTAACTGCCTTCTGTAAATTGTCCCGAGGGTGTAGGATGCGAAAGTGGCATAACATAGAACTAGTGTACGAGGTCATCGATGGTCGACATGGAGTCAGCGGTCCGAAGGGCCTGGTTCCACGCTGTATCTCTAAATTAAAATTTCTAAACTAAATCAGCTAATGTTTCAATGTGGTGAAAATGGGCTCTGCATCCCAATCCTCATCGGCATCACAGCAGTTGCAATGACCCTTTAATGTGGAGACAGGGCTATCTCCATCTGCCAGCTTTTCTGTGCATTGTCCTATTCATTCACACAAAAGCCACTGGCTACAATCCAACAACTGCATATGGAGCTTAATTGTTTTCATCAACACTGAATGCCTCACAGTAGTCATCTTGTGGGTCTTGGGATAGATCATACACACATGACTATTTATAAAATTATTTTACCAATCCGCATGCTTCTTTAATAACTTCTCATCACTCCCTGTAGGATTTTTATGAACTCTTGCTTTGTTTTGATAGCTTGCCAACTTTTAATCATCTGATCACCATCGGCCATAATAATTAAGGCTTTGAATAATCACTTGATCTACCAGCAGGAAAAAGGAAGTGCTATTTGGAAGAGAAATCCTAGCTCAATGGCTTGCTTCCATCAGCAAGAAAATAGGCCATGCGTTTATTGGCAAATAACATTATTTCCAATCTAAAGAAGGGTCCTGACCCAAAATTTTGCCTGCGAATCACCTCGCAGATGCTGCCTGACCTGCCGAATTACTCCAGCACTTTGTGTTTTGCTCCAGCAACTGCAGTTCCTGTGTCAACATTATTTCCTGGCCAGGCATTATTATTATTTGATCAACATTTTGAATCATGTTTTAGATTACTATTGTGCAGGTTTTCGTTTCTTCATTGAGGGATAATTGTTACATATTTTCAAAGCTTGCTACTTTCTTTACTTTTTTAACCACAATGACATGCAATTTTGTCAACTCTCCCAAGTTGAAATTCACTGGTATTGCACATGGACCACAATCCCTTCCGAGGAGCAATTTCAATCAACTTGATCAACACAGATTCATGGAGTCACACTGCACCAAAACAGGCCCTTAACCCCAGTGTCACCCAAGATGCCCCATCTAAACTGGTCACATTTCACTAAATTTGACCCACATCCCTCTAAATGTTCATATCCATGTTCAAATATCCTCTAAATGTCAGAATTTTGTACGCTCAGCATGTGATGAGCATTTGACAGCATTGGGCCTCTACTCGCTGGAGTTTAGAAGGTTGAGGGGGAACCTCATCGAAACTTACAGAAAAATGAAAGGCATAGATAGAGTGGATGTGGAGAGGATGTTTCCACTGGTGGGAGAGTCTAGGACCGGAGGTCATTGCCTCAGAATTAAAGGATGCTCTTTTAGAAAGGAGGTGAGGAGGTACTTCTTTAGTGAGAGGATAGATAATCTGTGGAACTCATTGCCTGTGGAGGCCAAGTCAGGATATTTTTAAGGCAGAGATGGATAAATTCTTGATTAGAACTGGTGTCAAGGGTTATGGGGAGGAAAATGTGACTAGAAGGCAAAGATCAGCCATGATTGAATGGTGGAGTAGACTCGATGGATGGAAAAGCCTAATTCTACTCCTATAACTTGTGAACTTTAATAAGATGATCCCTCAAGATTGCAGATGCTGGTGAATACAGCTTTGGTTGATGAGCTCTCCTCACACAAAAGTCGCATCATCTCAGTTATCTGTCTGGTGAAAAGAATATGATTCGGTTTAGGTTTAGGTTTATGTTTTGGTCAAAGAGGCCATCATTCTATTTTCCTTCTTTAATCCAACATGTTCTGATCCATTCTTTGCAACCTGTAGCAATGCATTACCTAATGCTCAGATGCAGGTATGCACAAAGCTTGCAGACCATGCAGCAGCAATGCTCATTGACCAGGGCACATCACACTGGGCTGTGTAAATATACCTAACACGCATGAAGTCTGATCTGAGGAGTGGGAAGCATACGACACCTGGGAGGTATTACAAAATGCTGGAGTAACTCAGCAGGTCAGGCAGCATCTTGGAGAGAAGGAATGGTTGCGTTTTGGGTCGAGACCCTTCTTCAGTCTGAAGAAGGGTCTCGACCCGAAATGTCACCCATTCCTCTTCAAGATGCTGCCTGACCTGCTGAGTTACTCCAGCATTATGTGATCCCTTGGATTTGTACCAGCATCTGCACTTATTTTCCTATGACACCTGGGATGTTTAATTGCTTGCAATTTTGATAGGGATTCAATAGGAGGAATTCTCATTGTCTGGACAGGCTGCACTTTGGCTTTGCTTGTTGTTGCTCAGTAGGTCTGGCAGCATCTGTAGAGGGCATGGATCAGTGACAATTCGGGTTGGGAACCTTCTTCATACTCTGCAGAGCACTTTGTGTTCCACAAGATTCCATCATCTGCAGTTGCTTGTGTCTGGCACTTGTAATGTTGATTGTGCATTTCAAGCATTGTCGCATGTGGCTAATTAATCTGTACCCTGCAACAAAGACACTGAAACATGGTGTCAGAAGTACACAGAGATGAAGCTGGAAAGGTCGGCATCTTGCCTGAATTTGTAGGAGGTACAGTCTACAAAATGCACTGCAGTTGCTCAACCAAGCTACTTTGACAGCACCTCTACCACCAGTGGGATGAGGGTAGCAGCAGCATGGAAACACCATTAGTCACACACCATCCTGGCTTGAGAATATTTTGCTGGCCCATTTCTCATCACGGGGTCTAAATCCTGCACCTGCTGACTTTGCCTCACCGGCCTGATCTCCAGACAAGTGGCCTGACTGCAGAAGACAAACTGCAACAAATTAAAGATATTGTGGTGACACCTGGTGGCAACCCCAGGGCACAGCGAACCATCGGCTCTAGGGGGCAGTGTCTTGGTGTGGGAGGCGCCAGCCACGGGGGCGGTACCGGTGTTGGTATTTAAGGCCGGGCAACGCCCGAGACTGGGGGAGTAGTAGGGAGCTGTACTGGAAAGAATAAACACGTCTAGTGCACGCAACTCGTGTCCGATTAGTTTTTGGCTGGACTCCATTTCATTCCTGCTACAATATTACTTTATCGCATTGATCGTTAAGAAAGCGAACTGAAGCATACTGTAAAGTCTTCACCTGAGACCCTGGAACAAGCGTAATGCAGTCAGGCTTTGAGTTTAGTTTATTGTTTGAGTTCAGTTTATTGCCGAGGCACAGTGAAAAGCTTTTGCTGCGTGCTAACCAGTTAAGGGAAAGACAATACATGATTACAGTAGAGTCATCCACAGTGCACAGATACATGATAAAGGGAATAACATGAATAACGTTTAGCACTTGATGATCACCGTGCTCTCTACACACGTCCAAGAGGGCGGTGAATCCATTCTTACTCTCTTAACAAAGCTAACAAAGCTAAGGAATGGGTGACGTTTCGGGTCGAGACCCTTCTTCAGACAGATGAATCGGACTCTACCTGAAACATCACCCATTCCTATTCTCCAGAGATGCTGCCTGACCTGCTGAGTCACTCCGGAATTTTGTGTCTACCCCCGGCAGAACTACCATGTTGGTAATGTTGGACGGCCAACAGAAGAAGCTACACGCAGTGAGTTTTACTGGAGTGGATAATTTGTGACTCTCAACATTACTTTCTCTCTGTCTCTGATACTTTTATAACGAACGGACCAATAATAAACTAAAATAAAAACGAAAATAGCTCAAAGAAAATGAAAACAAAAATAAGCACATGATTTATTTTAATAGATTTTATTCCTGGGTTGTTCACAGCAGTGGCCTGGTGGTTCATCTTGAATTCCTGGGGAGCCCGGGCCAGTTGTGGACTGTTGGCATCCCGTGTTTATCCACATGAAAAAGAAGACTGAGGCACAGATGAATCGAGAAAAGGGAAAGAAAAAAAAACCTCTAGCTTAGCAAATCAATAAAGTGTCACTAAAAATCCTTTTGTGTTTGCTACAGATTCTGTCAGAGTAGCTGGCTGGAATTGATAATATCGATTGGTTCCCGCATCACTGTTAAGCTGAAGTCATCGCATAGAAAAAAATCCAAATAGTTGTTTCTTTTCAAAGGATCATGGAATCATAGAAAACATTCCTCACAGAAGGAAGCCATTTGGCCCGTCTTGTCTATACTGGCTCTTTGTAAGAGCAGTCACACTTTGCACAGATCCCCAGCAACACCTCCATTCCAACAACTTTTCCATAATGACCAACCTACACCATGATGGATAAGGGCAGCGCCTTTTCATATAGAATACTTCAAGTCATGTCAATCTTCAAGTAAAACAAATATTGTTACATTTTGAGAGTACTTTTCCCAGAACCAAACACCACGGTGAGCAATGAGCCATTATAGTCTCCACCCTTCCTGTGGTCAGTTATCATCTCTTCCCCAGCCAACAATGGGCATTGTGTGTTCCACCCTTCCTGTGGTCAGTTATCATCTCTTCCCCAGCCAACAATGGGCATTGTGTGTTCCACCCTTCCTGTGGTCATCTGTTGTGGCCCCGTTTTGTTCTGGCCTTTCCCTACTTCCAGTGTCCCCACCCCCCACCCCTACTTTCAGTCTGAAGAAGTGATCAGGTCCAACACGTCACCTATTCCTTTTCTCCAGAGATGTTGCCTGACCCGCTGAGTTACTCCAGCACTTTGCGTCTAACAACATTGATTTCAACATTTTGCTGGAAAGTGTTGCATGCATCAGAAATTCCACTTCCCTATGCTTACCTCTGGGCTTTCCCCAATCGTTCCAAGTGTCATAGAAGTTTCCTATTACTAACCTCAGGATATGTTACATGTTCAATGCCAAAGGTCAGGTATTGAAGAATAATCACTTCACTGAGCTACTAATGGGTGACCACGACTACTTGTTAAAAAGTGGGATCCCATGAGGAGCAACTGACCTTTGAAGAACATTGGGGGGGGAGGTAAAATGGGCTGTGGGGTATGTAGATTGGCAAAAGAACACCCTGGATGTAATGAAGCACAGGATCCAGAAACATTAATTTCAATGATTCCCGCATAGGTGTTGAAGAATGCAATATCCCTACTGATTCCTGGGAATGCCTGGCTGAAGTTAAAATAATTCACAGTTAAAATGTAAAAGCTTTCAGCTTTTAACTGTGAATTAAAGGTTTTAGCTCACCCCCGCTCCCCCCGCTCCCCCCTAACACCTCGCCCCCACCCCCCCCCCCCCCCCCTCCACCTCCCCCCCCCCCCACCCCACATCCCCATTGCAGCAAAGCCTCTGAAACCTACGTAAGAAACAAATTGCTGGGGGTACTCAGTGGGTAGGGTAGGGCAGCATCTGTGACCTGTTGAGTTCTTCCAGCAGTTAACTTTTCTACTCAAATGTTCCAACATTTGCAGCCTCTTGTGTCCTCTGATAGTTACATAATTCAGTCAAATTATTCAATATTCTCCATGCATTTGGACAAAGCAACTTCATGTGCAGGCCTGCAACCACAACAACCTGACTGCGGGAGAGGACAACAGGAGAAGGGAAAGACATTGTGGCCTTCCATCGCAGTGAGGAGAGGACTGGAGGAGACTCACTGTGATGGATGTTTCTTTGATGGATGTTTCTTTTTTTGTGTGTTTTTGGGGTTGTGTCATTTTAATGCCTATTTAATGCTTTTATTGTTGGACTGTGGGTGACTGAATTTCGTCCAATATTGGATGACAAATAAAGCTATCTTGAATCTTGAATCTTGAATCTTGAATCTTGAATCTTATCTTTCTATTTTACTGACAGAGTGCATTTTCTCACTCCTGGTCAATTTACCACTTCACCTCTAGTTTGTCTTTTCTCTTCACTCCCCATTTGCCGGCTCTTAGCTCCTTTCATTTTTTTCAGATCTATTAATCCCTTTTTTTCACCCTGCATTCTATTCCCACCACATCCACACAACCTCACCACCCCATAGCATCATTTTCGCCTCGTGAGGCTCACAGTCACTTTTTGTTAGACAGCACTCCCGTGAAGTGCCATGGATCATCTTCTCCACATTAAAGGTGTTACATAAATGTTGTCAGAACGATGCAACTTCGCTGCAGAACGCATTATGCACCAGTGTCATGTAGTTTGGTTGTGCCTTTCACAGCCAAGGCTAAGCTGAGTGCTTTGCAGACTCAGCTGCAAAGTAGGAAACACAGCATAACCATCTTATGCACAGGCATTTTCTTGATAAAACAGTGAAGAAAAGAACCAGGTACAGTAATTAATTTTAATGATACTTATTGAGATATGAATATTGGAAAGAATACCAAGAAAACATATGAGGTGGTGCTTCTGAATCTTTAATGCCCATATGAAAGGGCAGACAGCAATTCAGATGAGCATCTTACTTGGGAAAAGCCGGGGTGGCAGAGCCATACTTCCTCTTGACCTGTGCTGCGTGGAGTTTGCATGTCCTCCCAGTGAACGTGTGGGGGTTCCTCCTGGTGCTCTAGTTACTTCCCATGTCCTAAAGTCATGCATGTCTGTATGTTGATTGATTGCTGTAAATTCCTCATTGTGTGCAGATTGATGGTAGAAATCTGGGGGGTGGGGGGAGAGGGGTGGGGAGATTTGCTGGTAATGTGGGGAAAATAATATTGGTTACAGAAGACTAGTGCAAAAAGGGGGTCTTGGTATTTCCTGCAGACTTGGTGGGCGGAAGGGCCTGATTTTGCGCTGCATCTCTCTGTGACTCTGGATTTTCTGGACTGCAATACTGAGCAGCTTGCCTGAATTGCACTCTCATTTCTCTGGGACAGGGTTTGAAGCAGTGAATGCATGTATTGACCGAATGAAGATAAAACAAATGGCTGCTGCTTCAGTCGCCGTCCGGCACTGGAGGTGCAAGCGGGCACATATTCCAATGTTGCTCTCCCTATGTGGATTAGATCACTAGCATTCACAGACAAAGGTCAGATATTCCTTGGAGCGCAGGAGGAGGAGGAGGAGGAGTTAATCTTGTAGAAGCGTACAAAATCATGAGACAGGTACTTGGATAGGATAGGTTTAGAGGGATGTGGAACTAGGAAGGTGGGGCTAGTGGAGATGGGGTATGTTGCTCAGTGTGGGCAAATTGGACTGAAGGGCCTGTTTCCATGCTGTATGACTCTAGGACTTGAAGGAGAAGGGGAAGGAGATGGGGAAAGGAGATGGGGAAAGGGAAGGGGAAGGGGAAGGGGAAGGGGAAGGGGAAGGGGAAGGAGAAGGGGGAGAAGGGGGAGAAGGGGGAGAAGGGGGAGAAGGGGGAGAAGGGGGAGAAGGGGGAGAAGGGGGAGAAGGGGGAGAAGGGGGAGAAGGGGGAGAAGGGGGAGAAGGGGGAGAAGGGGGAGAAGGGGGAGGAGAAGGGGGAGGAGAAGGGGGAGGAGAAGGGGGAGGAGAAGGGGGGGGAGAAGGGGGGGGAGAAGGGGGAGGAGAAAGGGGAGGGGAAGGGGGAGGGGAAGGGGAAGGGGAAGGGGGAGGGGAAGGGGAAGGGGAAGGGGAAGGGGAAGGGGAAGGGGAAGGGGAAGGGGAAGGGGAAGGGGAAGGGGAAGGGGAAGGGGAAGGGGAAGGGGAAGGGGAAGGGGAAGGGGAAGGGGAAGGGGAAGGGGCAGGGGAAGGGGAAGGGGAAGGGGAAGGGGAAGGGGAAGGGGAAGGGGAAGGGGAAGGGGAAGGGGAAGGGGAAGGGGAAGGGGAAGGGGAAGGGGAAGGGGAAGGGGGAGGGGAAGGGGGAGGGGAAGGGGAAGGGGAAGGGGGAGGGGAAGGGGGAGGGGAAGAAGGGACATGTTTGAAGTTAATAATTTTCCATTAGTTGCATTTATTGTTATATCTATTATTACCATTTATACTGTTTACTCTGAGCCTCATGAAAGGAATGTCATTGCACCCCGGTGTGTATGACAATGCACTAATTTGGATCAGAGCAAGCAGCCGGCATAATCAAGTAAAGTCGAACTAAACAAATCACAAAGCATCAAAAGAGGAATAAGTCTCATACTGGAATAATGATGCAAAGGTTAATGAGTATGGGTGAATTTATCACTTTGTCATTTCATGTTGTGTCTGGAGTTTTCCACTATAAAATAGTCGATTAAATCAAGTTATTTATTACGGAAGTCCCAAAGGAGTCACAGTATGCTCTCATATTTCATCCAGTTTCAAATATTAGTGATCAAAGCTCGAGGTATAAGATGCTTCTTAACAAGGTTACATAACGAGACAGTTATAACTGTTATTTATTTATGAAAAAGCATCGTCAATAAAATAATGTGCTCTTCTGGGGATTCACAGAGCAATTTCTGTTTAATTAACTTTGTTTTTGTACGGTAAGAAGTTAATAAATTAAGAATAACCTCCACCCACTTAAATTACTGCCTTTTGAAATTATTTCTGTCAGCAGAAATAATCCAATGAATGACAATGAATAATTAATGGATTGATTTTAAGTATGAAAGGATTCATCTTTTAGTTTTGTGTACTGCAGTCAGTTTGCGTTCTGCTCTGTTAAAAAGGCTGTAGGCTGGGTTTATAAAGGGTATTACACTTACCGATTGCTGCTTCTAATAATATATCATTTAAGAAGCAAGTAAGGCTTAGAGGTAGTCTTCCCTGCTTTCTCCAACCCTCCTTTGAACTTATTTACACAAAGTCTATAAGAATGTGGAACTCACTTCCACGAGCAGTAATTGAACTGAATAGTATTGATGCACTCAAGAGGAAGTTAGATCATGAAAGAGAAAGGAGTAAAAGAATATGCAGGTACAGTGAGATGAAGCATTAGTGATCAAAGGTCGAGGTAAAAGAGCTGGGTGAATGGTGCATTTTCATTGAAACATTCACATCTACAGTGTGGAAACAGGACATTCAGCCCACCGAGTCCACACAGACCATCGATCACCAGTTCACACTAGTTCGATGTTATCTCATGTTCTCATCCACTCCCTACATGCTAAGATCAGTTTGCAGAGGCCAATTAACCGACAATCGGAGGAAACCCACGAGGTCACGGGGAGAACGTGCAAACTCCGCACAGCTCGCCAGTGTCAAAACCTGGGTCTCTGGAACCATGATGCAGCAACTCCACCAGATGCACCACTAAATTGTACACTCCGGGTTACTCCAGGTGGACCTACTACTCTCACAGTGGGCCCGATTCAAACCTGTGCAATGAAACCTTAATGGATTTCCAGTCCATCACCTTAACCGTTCAGCCACGACTAGCACAATATTTCTGCCCCTTACATTCTAATTTAATTTTATGGGGGAGTTGAAATTCAGTGTCCAGCTGGTATCTGAGCTGAGAACATTTATTCAATATTGAATTCATGTTACAAACAGATAATTATATACAAGAGCTTCACTCTCAAAGACAATCCTTTTGGAAACCCTTATTGGACTGAAGAACCTTTGTCCATTAGAAACATAGAAACATAGAAAATAGGTGTAGGAGTAGGCTATTCGACCCTTCAAGCCAGCCATTCAATATGATCATGGCTGATCATCCTAAATCGGTACCCCGTTCCTGCTTTCTCCCCATATCCCTTGATCCCATTAGCCCTAAGAGCTATATCTAACTCTCTTGAAAACATCCAGTGAATTGGCCTCCACTGCCTTCTGTGGCAGAGAATTCCACAGATTCACATCTCTCTGGGTTTATGGCCCCACGCTGGCAATGGAGAAGATCAAAGACAGAAAGATTGATATGGGAATTGGAAGAGAGTTAAGAAGGTTAGCAGACAGATCCAGCAGGTCTTTCTTTCCCGTATCTGGCTTTGTCCTGCCCCAACCTCACACTCTGCACTCTCTTTCTCACACACACACTCTGCACTCTCTCACACACACGCACTCTGCACTCTCTCTCACACACACACTCTGCACTCTCTCTCACACACACACACGCACTCTGCACTCTCTTTCTCACACACGCACTCTGCACTCTCTCACACACACACTCTGCACTCTCTCTCACACACGCACTCTGCACTCTCTCTCACACACGCACTCTGCACTCTCTCACACACGCACTCTGCACTCTCTCTCACACACACACTCTGCACTCTCTCTCACACACGCACTCTGCACTCTCTCACACACACACTCTGCACTCTCTCTCACACACGCACTCTGCACTCTCTCTCACACACGCACTCTGCACTCTCTCACACACACACACTCTGCACTCTCTCTCACACACGCACTCTGCACTCTCTCTCACACACGCACTCTGCACTCTCTTTCTCACACACGCACTCTGCACTCTCTCACACACACACTCTGCACTCTCTCTCACACACGCACTCTGCACTCTCTCTCACACACGCACTCTGCACTCTCTTTCTCACACACGCACTCTGCACTCTCTCACACACACACTCTGCACTCTCTCTCACACACACACTCTGCACTCTCTCTCACACACACACTCTGCACTCTCTCTCACACACACACTCTGCACTCTCTCTCACACACACACTCTGCACTCTCTCTCACACACGCACTCTGCACTCTCTCTCACACACACACTCTGCACTCTCTCTCACACACACACTCTGCACTCTCTCTCACACACACACTCTGCACTCTCTCACACACACACACTCTGCACTCTCTCTCACACACACACTCTGCACTCTCTCTCACACACACACTCTGCACTCTCTCTCACACACACACTCTGCACTCTCTCACACACACACACTCTGCACTCTCTCTCACACACACACACTCTGCACTCTCTCTCACACACACACACACTCTGCACTCTCTCTCACACACACACACTCTGCACTCTCTCTCACACACACACACACTCTGCACTCTCTCTCACACACACACACTCTGCACTCTCTCACACACACACTCTGCACTCTCTCTCACACACACACTCTGCACTCTCTCACACACACACACACTCTGCACTCTCTCTCACACACACACTCTGCACTCTCTCTCACACACACGCACTCTGCACTCTCTCTCACACACACACTCTGCACTCTCTCTCACACACACACACACTCTGCACTCTCTCTCACACACACACTCTGCACTCTCTCTCACACACACACACTCTGCACTCTCTCTCACACACACACACACTCTGCACTCTCTCTCACACACACACACACTCTGCACTCTCTCTCTCTTTCTCCCACACAGCATTCTTCCGGATGGCACCAACGATGGCTGCCATGGTGTACTGCTCCTTGCTGTTTTGTATGCGTTTGTTTCTTTGTGTTGTCTGAAAATCCCAGAAAGAACACTTTCACGAGAGAGGTACTCCTTAACATCAGTACCTTCAAACATCGTTCCGGATGTCTCTCACTCGCTGGATTATTTGGACATTCTGGTCGGCGGGGCTGCGGCTGCGTCCAAGGTCTTGAAACGGAGGAGGACCCATGGGAAGCGCTCTGGAGCACTCACCCGACTCCGCGACGAGGATTACGCACACCGCTCCCGAGTATATTCCTTGTAAATCTACGTTCTCTCAACAACAGAGTGGACGAACTGCAACCCCTGTGCCACACTAACAAGGACTTCTCTCGAGCCGCTGCCCTGCGCTTCACCGAGACCTGGCTGTGTGAGTCAACCCCGGACAATGCTTTGCTCTCCAAATTTGAGGAAGGATATTCTTGCTATTGAGGGCGTGCAGCGTAGGTTTAATAGGTTAATTCCCGGAATGGCGGGACTATCATATGTTGAAAGACTGGAGCGACTAGGCTTGTATACACTGGAATTTAGAAGGATGAGAGGAGATCTTATCGAAACGTATAAGATTATTAAGGGGTTGGACACGTTAGAGGCAGGAAACATGTTCCAAATGTTGGGGGAGTCCAGAACAAGGGGCCACAGTTTAAGAATAAGGGGTAGGCCATTTAGAACTGAGATGAGGAAAAATATTTTCAGTCAGAGAGTTGTGAATCTGTGGAATTCTCTGCCTCAGAAGGCAGTGGAGGCCAATTCTCTGAATGCATTCAAGAGAGAGCTGGATAGAGCTCTTAAGGATAGCGGAGTCAGGGGGTATGGGGAGAAGGCAGGAACGGGGTACTGATTGAGAATGATCAGCCATGATCACATTGAATGGCGGTGCTGGCTCGAAGGGCCGAATGGCCTCCACCTGCACCTATTGTCTATTGTCTATTGTCTAATGCGCTGTAACTGGCTGGCTTTCAACTACACAGAGCAGACCGCTAGGCAGAGGCAGCGGGAAAATCAAGAGGTGGAATCAGCCAAAACATTATGACCACTGACAGGCGAAGTGAATAACATTGATTATCTTGTTACAATGGCACCTGTCAAGGGGTGGGATATATTAGGCAGCAAGTGACCAGTCAGTTCTTGAAGTTGATGTGTTGGATGCAGGAGAAATGGGCAGGAGCGACTTTGACAAGGGCCAAATTGTTATGGCCAGACGACTGGGTCAGAGCATCTCTGAAACGGCAAGGCTTGTGGGGTGCTCCCGGTCAGCAGTGGTGAGTACCTACCGACAGTGGTCCGAGAAGGGACAAACCACAAACCGGCGACAGGGTGTTGGGCGGCCAAAGTTCATCCATGCGCGAGGGCAACGAAGGCTATCCCGTCTGGTCCGAACCGACAGAAGGTCTACTGTGGCACAAGCCACAGAAATTTTTTATGGTGGTCACGGGAGGAATGTGTCACAATACACAGTGCATCGCACCCTGCTGCGTATGGGGCTGCACACGGAGGACCAATAGCATATTAGGCAGGTGGTCATAATGTTTTGGCTGATCGGTGTATGCTTCTATACTAACCAGGTCTGGTGCAGCAACATCACGGTACAGTCTGTTCCCCCAATCTAGAATCTTTCTTTAGAAACTGCAAACCCTTTTATTCTCCAAGGGAATTTACCTATTTTATTCTCGCTGGAGTTTACTTCCCCCCCAAGCCTGTGTACGTGAGGTGCAAACGCAACGAATCGTTCGATCAGCTGAGAAGGTTGTTGGCTGCAACCTTCCCCCCTTTGACGAACTGTACATTGCAAGAGCCAGGAAGCAATCATCTCTGACCCCTCTCACCCTGGCAACAAACTCTTTGAAGCATTTCCCTCTGGAAGGCAACTCCTGCACCTATTCTCTATTGTCTATTGACTCCAGACTGTCCACAGCCAAACACTAAAACAGCTTTTTTCCGCGAGTAGTAGCTCTGCTCAATAACCAAAAGTCTGTGGTCTCTTTTTGTTCTGGTTTATTTCACTCACATGTTTAAACCGTAATGTTGTATTCTTAATGTTTTAATGTTTTATGCTTTATTCTTAATTGTTTACCGTATGTCCGTGTTGTTACTTGCGAGCGGGGCACCAAGGCACATTCCTTGTGTGTGTACATACCTGGCCAATAAACTTATTCATTCATTCATTCATTTTCCAACTTTCTTCCCCTGCTCCAATCAATTTGAAGATAGAATGCAACCCAGAACATTGCCTGTCCATTCCTTCCCCAAGTGCAGACTGACCCATTGAGTTCCTCGAGCACTTTGTGTTTTGCTCAATTGCAAATTCATGTTTGACAGGAGTTTTAAAGGTAAGGGGGTCTGTGCAAATGATGGAGTTAAGAAACCAAATAGGCCACAGCTTAATTGAATGAAAAAACATGCTTGAGGAGTTGAATAGCCACCTTTTCTCCCTGTCTTCCTTACTGATTTCTATGGCTATGGAAGCAGTTAGCACCATTTGTTTAATATAGACCTCTGTCTATGCCATGTACGGATGTTGTAAGATATGGAAGTTGCATGTGAAGAGGTAAGATCCTGTTGTAATTTCCTCAGCCCTGCTCAATACCTGCAAATAATGTTCCATGACCTCTGAATGAAGCTATTACTCTCTGTCTTTCAATTCTTCAATGGAATGAAAACCTCTCCAAATTAAAATTAGAACCTTGTTTATACTGTTGCACTAAATAATGACAACAGTGGTTGCATTTTTCCTCATTTTCACCTTTCTGGGGAATCGTCGTGAATATCTGGAGACATCATCTAATTTTCGCAAAGGCCAAATCTGCCAACCAAATAAAGATGGCAGAACAGTCCCAATTCGTTCCCTGAGACCAGCATGCAACAGAAAGAAAGAAAACCAATTCGTAAACAAGGTGCATGAATGAAACAAGACTTCAGTGGATTATACACAGAAAATGTTGGTGACTACTGAACAAATAGGCAACACCTATGAAGAAAAAGAAAATGTGGGACTATTTCCTTATCCACAAATTTTGCCTGAACTGTAAGGGTAGTTCCAGAATTGTTTCACATTTCTAGAAACTGCTGTAATTTCTGTTGATCCAGTATAACATTGGAGATGGTTATCATTAGCATTTTAATGATTTTAGTATGAAGCACTGAGTTAATGAAAATTTCATTCCAGTCTACTTGTCTTCCAATAATGGAATGAACCTAACCGATAACTGTTTTAACCTAACTGCTTTTTATTTCATTTCAGAATCTAGGCAATGCTGGTAGGTTATTCCTTTTAAAAAGATTCATCGGCGGTACCCCACTACTGGCCACAACTTCCCATCCCCTCCCCTTTCTGCATTCCGCAGAGACCGTTCCCTCCGTAACTACCTAGTCCACTCGTCCCTTCCTATCCAAACCACCCCATCCCCAGGCACTTTCCCCTGCAACTGCAGGAGATGCAACACCTGTCCCTTTACCTCCCCTCTCAACTCCATCCAAGGACCCAAACAGTCTTTCCAGGTGAGACAGAGGTTCACCTGTACCTCCTCCAACCTCATCTATTGTATCCGCTGCTCTAGATGTCAACGTCTTTACATTGGCAAAACCAAACGCAGGCTCAACGATCGTTTTGCTGAACACCTTCGCTCAGTCCGCCTTAACCAACCTGATCTCCCGGTGGCTGAGCACTTCAATTCCCCCTCCCACTCCCAGTCTGACCTTTCTGTCATGGGCCTCCTCCAGTGCTATAGTGAGGCCCACCGGAAATTGGAGGAACAGCACCTCATATTTCGCTTGGGCAGCTTGCAGCCCAGCGGTATGTACATTGACTTCTCCAACTTTCCTCTCTTCCCCCCCCCCCCTCTTTCCAGTTCTCCCTCTAACTTCCTGTCACCACCTATATCCTTCCCCCCTATTGTCCCGCCCCCCTGACATCAGTCTGAAGAAGGGTCTCGACCCGAAACGCCACCCATTCCTTCTCTCCTGAGATGCTGCCTGACCTGCTGAGTTACTCCAGCATTTTGTGAATAAATGCCTTCGATTTATATCAGCATCTGCAGTTATTTTCTTATACTACATTGGCATTGAGTTATGCATTAAAGAGTCTCAACCTGAAATGTTAACTGTCCATTTCCTTCCTTAGATGCTGAGTTCCTCCAGCAGGTTGTTTTTTTGCTTCATGTTAAATCTGCATCACAAATTCCACCTGAACTGCTGGGTATTTTGTTTAGACTTTAGAGATACAGCATGGAAACAGGCCCTTCGGCCCACCGAGTCCATGCTGACCAGCGATCTCCATACACTAGCACTATTCTACACACTAGGGACAATTTACAATTGTTTCAGAAGCCAATTAACCTACAGACTTGCACATCTTTGGAGTGTGGGGGGAAACTGGAGCACCCAGAGAAAGCCTACATGGTCACAAGGAGAATGTATAAACTCCACACAAACAGCACCCATAGTCAGGATCGAACCTGGCTTTACCTTGCACTAAACATTATTCCCTTATCATGTATCTATGAACTGTAAATGGATCGATTGTAATAATGTATTGTCTTTCTGCTGACTGGTTAGCACACAACAAAAGCTTTTCACTGTACCTCAGTGCACGTAACAATAAACAAAACTGAAAACTGAGCCCGGGTCTTTGGTGCTGTAATGCAGCAATTCTACCGCTGCGCCACTGTACCGCCTTGAAGACGGGTCCCGACCCAAAATGTTACCTATCCGTGTTCTCCATAGATCTCCTGACCAGCTGAGTTACTCCTGCACTTTGTATCTATTTTTGTAAACCAGCATCTTCAGGTCCTTGTTTGTACTCGGTATTTTCAGCAGTAGTGGTTTATGTTTCGGATCATCAGCATCTGCAATATTTTGCGCCTCTCATTAAAAAAGTACCAGTCTTATTTTGAAACTTTCACTTGACACCCCCAAGCCTAACAACGTTTTGAAAGGTTGGATTGAAGATTTTGGCTGCTCTGTGTCAAAGTATTCTACCTGTGAACCCCCTAAAGGACAGCATTCTACCACACCCGTCTACTCACACACACCTCGATCCTTGACCATATCACCCCCGTCCTTTATAAACTCCACTGGCTCCCCATCCCCCAGAGAATCCAGTACAAAATCCTCCTCATAACCTACAAAGCCCTCCATAACCTGGCCCCATCCTACCTGACTGACCTCCTCCACAGGCACACTCCCACCTGCACCCTCTGCTCAGGTGCTGCCAATCTCCTATCCCCCCACATCCGGACTAAACTCAGATCCTGGGGGGACAGGGCTTTTTCCATCGCTGCTCCCACCCTATGGAACTCACTACCCCAAACCGTTAGAGACTCCTCCACACTCACCACATTCAAAACATCGCTGAAGTCTCACCTGTTCAGTACTGCCTTCAACCACTGAAGGTCACCTCACCTTCTGTCTCCTTTCTCTGTTCATTTATTTATTTACTTATTTATCTATTTATTCATTTCCCTATGTTCTCAAAATCTCTGTAAAGCGTCTTTGAGTATAAGAAAAGCGCTATATAAATAAAATGTATTATTATTATTATTATTATTCTAATTTTACGGTTGAGAACCAGTCTTCTCCTGAGTTGCTTCATTTTCCAGTTGTAAATGTTTGATGAGTTATATTGATATGTTGTCTTGTTGATGATGAATCAATTGTAATTCTCTGTTAAGTGGGCATGAATCGGAAAGTTAATATACCCATATATTGGATTTAGTGTTCACACTGCTTACATTGATCAATATGTGTATCTGACCCCTGAACCGTTGCTATTCCAATCTGTCTTCCATTATAATTCAGCTTTATGCAATTCAAGGCATCGCATACAATTTGGAGAATCACAATGTAATGTACAATTCTTTTTCTCTTGGTTACACCGTATGAAGGACGAGGTGTGAAATGGCCTCAGAGAAAGGGTCAGTCAGAATCTCATCTCTTTCAGCAATGCTGCACTCGGTTTATACTGGTCCTTTTACATTGATATCCACCTAAAACACTAGCCACTGATCCAATAGTGGCATTATAATTACTCTCCTAATATTTTAATTGATGCAATAGGAAGACCTTGCTTCTAGTTTAAAATGCAATCCATATTCATTATGCCATTTCCCCAAGCAAGAATTAGAATTCTTGTTCCACCTCTACCTATTCCAATCCCCATAAATACTTTCACCTCTGTCTTTATTTCAAACATCGAAAGAAGCCATTCAATGCTGGCTCTCATTGCATTCCCATCAGTACCATTACCTCAGAGACTTGCCAATAATCTATTCCTTCTCACAGGCCCAACAATGTCCCCTGTTTGTCCTGCCAGCCACCTACACACTTTAAGCAATCAAAGAGGTATCAATGGAGGGTCAGCTTTGAACCCAGGTCCTTGGAGTTGGGTGGCAGCAATATCAGCTGCTACACCACTGCACCATTTACCCTGCTAGCACTAAGTGTGTGTGAGTGTTCATTAGTCCCAGGAGCAGAACTAGGCTAGTTGGCCCACCAGATCTACTCTGCCATACGATCATGGCTGATCTCTCTTTCCCTCTCAACACCATTCTCCTGCCTTCTCCCCATAACCTTTGACACCCTTACTAATCAAGAATCTGTCAATCTGTGCCTTAAAAATACCCATTGGCCTGGCCTCCACAGCCATCTGTAGCAATGAATTCCACTGATTCACTACCCTCTGACCAAAGAAATTCCTCCTCGTCTCCTTTCTAAAGGTACGCCTTTTTATTCAAAGGCCTTGGCCTCCAGTCCACAGCACTGCTAACATTGTTGATATCTTCTCCCACACCTCAGTTAGAAATGGCTGATGCCTTATCCTAATGCAGTCCCCTGCTACGAAAGTTCTCCACTACATCGATTAATGTTGGTTGCTGATTAATAGGGACTGACTACTATGTTTAGTTAACACAAATCTATAGTGATTATGTCTTATGATGACCAAGATTGTAGAAGGCAATATAAATGGATACTGGTCTTTATTTTACTATTCTGTGATAGCTTTAACAAGATAAAATAATCTTTTCCAAAAACTGTGACTTTGCCTTTAAAGAACTCGGCCAATGAGAGAACCCATTGGGATGGATATCAAGCGGCTGTGACAGATGCTATATAAATGCAACTTCTCTCTCACTCTTTCTTTTGAAAAACCAATGGAAAAACCTTGCTTAATATTCCTTCTTTCAATAAAATGAATGTTGGATTAAATCATTTGGATTTAAATGGACAAACAGTTCCAAAGAGAGTCAGAGAGTTGTCCAAAAACTAATAATGAGCAATATTTCACTATTCATTCCAGACTTTAACTGGTATAAGTTTGAAATTTGACTTCTAACAAGAGTCACATGCATCAGCTTATTAAATTCTGCTTGGCAAAAAAAAAGATCACGGCACATCAGATCGATTTATAAGATTACGTGACATTTTTAAATCCTTCTCTAATAGTTGGATGGCTGTTCCATCGATACAGCAACAACAATGTGCATTTGCATCATGTCATTAGAACAATAAAAATGTTTCAAGGCAGACCTATTAGCCAAAATATTATGCCAGCTGATAAGGGCAGCACTGTGGCCCAGCGGTAGAGTTGCTGCCTTGTATCGCCAGAGAGCCAGGTTCGATCCTGACTATGGGTGCTGTCTGTACGGAGTTTGTACATGTTCCTGTGACCACGTGGGTTTTCTCCAGGTGCTCTGGTTTTCTCCCACACTCCAAAGACATGCATGTTTGTAGGTTAATTGGCTTCGGTAAAATTGTAAATTGTCCCTAGTGTGTAGGATAGTGCTAGTAAACAGGGTGATCGCTGGTCGGTGGACTGAAGGACATGTTTCCATTCTGTATCTCTAAAGTCTAAAGTCTATTGTCTTAGACTAGGACAGATGAAGGGAGGAGAGAATGATGAAGAGATTTAGGGAAGGAAATCATAGAGCTTAGGGCCGAGACAACTGTAGGCACTGAGTGAGGCCTTGCAGGGATCTGAAAATATGCACTGGAATCTTTAAAGTCAAATGTTGCAAGACATTCAACTAGCCTTGGTCAACAGGATGCTGAGCGCGCAGGAATCAGTAGAACTAGAGAACCACAATAGAGCCTATGTAAAGTTAGAGTCCAACCAGGGAAACTTTGGACTGATTAAGTTTTGAAGGAACAAAGGCTTGTATGAGGGTTCTGTGGGAGACAGCAGCATAGTGATTGAGATGGGCATTCGGCAACCTAGTTGAGGCAAATGGATACTGGGCTGGATGCACAGAGCTCAGAACTGTGAAATCCTCACGACCAACTAAAATGTACCTGTTGTTAAAACTGTTCAATAGCATAATCTGACCATGCTGCCATTTTCCTGCTGCCGGAGTATAAACAACGGATAGTACGGGAAACGGCGGTGATGATGGACGTAAGCGGTGGTCTGACCATTCAGAGGCCATGCTGCAAGATGCACTGAGCGATGTCGACTGGAATATGTTCCAAGCAAGTTCCAGAGACGTCAGTGAGTTTGCGGAAGCAGTTACGGACTTCATTGCAATAGCCGATAACATCATCCCCACGGTAAGGGTTAGTATCTTTCCTAATCAAAAACCCTGGGTGGACAGGTCTATTCGCGTTGCCTTGAATGCTCCCACCACTGCTTACAACTCTGGCCTGGCATCCGGCAATATGGACGACTAAAAGGTAGAGTCCTACCGACTGCAAAGGGTGGTGAAGGGCACAAAAAGGAGGTACAGGGAGAGGATGGAGTCGCAAATGGAGCAGCAGGACACCAGGCGCCTTTAGCAGGGGCTACGGACTATAACTAACTACCAGTGCAGCCCCCCTCAACCGGAAGTGCCGGCACCTCCCTAGCTGATGACTTGAACTCCTTCTACGCATGGTTCGAGATGGGTAACATTACCCCTAGCTCGCCGTCTAAAAACAACACCGCCAGCGTGCTGGCTAGCGAGGCTGGAGGGGGATCCACCACTGGGGATGTGTACACAGTCTCAGGTCCGAGCACGACGTGAGGAGGGCTCTGAGGCGTGTGAACACGAGGAAAGCTGTAGGCCCAGATGGTATATCTGGGCGAGTACTAAAGTCTTGTGCCACTCAGCTTGCTCCAGTGCTCACCACAATATTCAACCTCTCCTTGGCCAAGTCCGTGGTCCCTGCATGCTTCAAAAGATCCATCATCGTACTAGTGCCAAAGAATGCCTCTCCAGCTTGTTTGAATGACTACCGACCGGTGGCCCTCACCTCAGTGGTCATGAAATGCTTCGAGAGGCTGATCAAGAACCACATCTGTGCCTTCCTCCCTCGCAATATGGACCCGCTGCAGTTCGCATACCGTCCGAACAGATCCACAGATGATGCGGTCTCCCAGGTTCTGCACACCGCTCTCTCTCATCCTGACAGCCAGAAGGGGGGCTCTGTGAGGATGCTGTTCATTGATTTTAGTTCAGCTTTCAATACAATAGTCCCCACCAGACTGGCTGAGAAGCTGCTGAAACTGGGGCTTAACACTCCCCTGTGTGCCTGGGTCCTGGACTTTCTCTCCGCCAAGTGGTCAAGATGGGGAGACATACATCTAACCCCCTCACCCTGAACACAGGATCCCCCCAGGGTTGCGTCCTTAGCCCCCTACTGTACTCCCTGTACACACATGACTGTGGGGCCAGGTTCAGATCCAACTCCATCATCAAGTTTGCTGACACACTGTGGTGGTGGGCCTGATCTTCAATAACGAGGAGAAGGCCTGCCGGGAGGAGGTGGCTGATCTGGCACTCTGGTGTCAGGACAACAGCCTCCTCTTGAATGTCACAAAAACTAAGGAGCTGATTGTGGACTTTAGAAGGGCTCAACATCCGAGGACGTACACGCCACTGGAGATAAATGGGATTATTGTGGATAGGGTGAGCAGCTTTAAATACCTGGGAGTCCACATCACAGAGGATCTGACATGGACAACACACATTGCCGCACTGGTGAGTAAGGCAAGGCAGTGCCTTTACCACCTCAGACAGTTGAGGAAATTCAGTCTCTCTGAGGATCCTTCAGTGCTTTTACTCTGGGGCTGGAGAAAGCATCTTGTCCAGGAACATCACAATCTGGTTTGGGAACAGCTCTGCCCAGGACACGAAGGCTCTGCAGAGAGTAGTGCGTTCGGCTGAACGCACTATGGGAACTACACTTGCCTCCCATGCAGGACCTATACATCAGGAGGTGCAGATCCAGAGCCAGCAACATTATGGGGGACCCCTACCACCCCAGCAACGGACTGTTCCAGCTGCTACGGTCAGGCAAACGCCTCCGCTGTCACGCTGTGAAAACAGAGAGGATGAGACGGAGTTTCTTCCCACAGGCCATCAGGACTGTTAACTCTCATATCACCAGGGACTAATTTAATTTACTGTATTAATTTATTTTTTGTGTTAAATTTTTTTTTCTATTCTGTTTTGTAGTTTAGCACAATCCGCAGGCATTGCCACTTTCATTTCACTGCACATCTTGTATATGTATGTGACAAATAAAGTAGACTTGACTTGACTTGACTTATAAAATAGGCCACAGAAATCGTACGTTTGCAACAAAAAAATTGCCAAGAGCCAAGTTAGATGTGCAGAAGTGGCAAAAAATGAATGCCGTTGAGGCACGTGATGCATTTTGTACCAGATTATACCACTGTAGAAAGCGTAATGTGGTGCAAATCGGGGGGGGGGGGGGGTGGAGAGGAGTTGGCTAGTGCATATGGTTCCCAGCTGTGATCATTCTCTAAAGAAGGGACTGAATTATGTCTGAAGAAGGGTCTTGACCCGAAACGTCACCCATTCCCTCTCTCCTAGATGCTGCCTGACCTGCTGAGTTACCCCAGCATTTTGTGATGTCCCGACCCATAAAGTCACTCCACAGATGCAGCCTGACAGGCTGAGTTACTCCAGCACTTTGCGTATTGCTGAAGATTCTAGCATCTGCAGTTCCCTGTAACTCTCCCCTCGTTCCACATTCAGCCTGCCAATTGTGCTGTTGATTAACTTCAGACCTTTAGCTGCAGTTGTCTGCTTGTAATGTTAATGCCAATGGAGAGAAGCTTTCAACAATCTCTTCCCTGGTGCATAATGATCAGCTGGGAGTTTTTAAAGGCCATGTACAAAAAGGTTGTTATCTATCTGGCATGCTCAAACTTCAGGTCTAATGATCACACCATGCAGCCCAAAAAAATAGTCATTATGTTTAAAACTGTCAGTCATCCGCACAGCTCATTCAAGAGGTGTTGGAGTTCATTTATAATTTTCCATTTTAATTGATGGAAAATCATGGGCTTGTACATCAGGCTGTTCTTTATGTGGAATTGCCCTCAGAGCTTGTTCAACTCTCTGATACAATTTGCAGATTCCATAAAAGTGCTGTAATGTCAATAGAAAATGGTCGAGAAATGGTCTGAGCATCAGCACCCCCTCCAAAACAATGATTATTAGGCCAGTCTTTAAAAAATTGGCTCAATCGTGATTGTTAATGACCCAGTAACGACATGTGTAACAAATTCATTCCGCTGCCTCCCAGTGAAACTGGAATGGGATTAATTTATTGAAATAAACTCCATTAGCTAGTGAGACAAAAAAAGGAAAGGACGTGCAACAGAACTCACAGCAAGCAGAAATCCTATCACATAGCATATGTTTGTGTGTAGTGCATCATAGAATTTGGTTGGAAAAGCTTTTAAGGTGAGGGCAGAAAGATCTAATAGGAACCTGAGGGGCAACTTTTATTACACCAAGTCTGGTGGGTGTATGGAATGAGCTGCTGGAGGAGGTAGTTGAGGCAGGTACTATCACGATGTTTAAGAAACATTTGGGCAAGTTCATGGATAGGATAGGTTTTTCGAGGGTTTGGGGCCAAATGCAGGCAGGTGGAACTTGTGTACATGGGCCATCTTGGTCGGCGTGGGCAAGTTGGGCCGAAGGGTCAGTTTCTACACTGTATGAGTCTATGACTCTAATCTATCCCTAAATTTAATGGACCAAAGGTAGCCTACCCTGGTTTGATAATACCAACCTGGGTGGCAGCTGTAAGAAAGCATACTGAAAGGATTCAGATGGATGTAGACTGACTAACAGAGTGGGCAAGGGCATGGCAGATGCCATGTAATAGGGGAAATGTGAAGTAGATCAAAAGTTGATGGATAAAAGTTACTCCAGCATTTTGTATCTTTCCTTGGCAAACCAACATCTGCAGTTCCTTGTTTCTACACTGAAAGAAATTGATTCACACTCAGGTTAGTGAATCTTTGTATTTCTCTACACTGTGGGGCGTTTTTTTACTTAGGGAGGTGAATGCCTGGAACGCATTGCCAGGAGTGGTGGTTGAGATAGATATGATAGTGGCATTTAAGGGGCAGCACAGTGCCACAGCAACAGAATTCTGCCTTACAGTGTCAGAGACCCGCGTTCAACCTGCCTACGGGTGCTGTTTGTACAGAGTTTGTACATTCTCCCTGTGACCAAGTGGGTTTTCTTTGGGTGCCTCGGTTTCCTCCCATGCGCCACAGATGTGCAGGTTTGTAGGTTAATTGGCTTCTGTAAATTGTCCTTAGTGTGTAGGATGCAAAACTGGGATAACTTAAAACTAGTATATGGGTGATCATTGATCGGCGTAGACTTGGTGGGCCGAAGGGCTATATCTCTAAACTAAACTAAATAAAACTAAAGAGAGTTTTAGATAGGCATATAGATATGCAAGGAATGGAGAGATATGGATTATGTCCAGGCAGATAAGAGTTGGTCTTGGCATCAGGTTTGGCACAGACATTGTGGGCCGAAGGGCCTATTCTTGTGTCGGAAAGAACTGCAGATGCTGGTTTAAATCAAAGGTAGACACAAAATGCTGGAGTAACTCAGCGAGACAGGACTCTGGAGAGAAGGGATGGGTGACGTTTCGGGTCGAGACCCTTCTTCAGATTATTCTTGAGCTACATTGTTCTACGTTCCATGTTCTAAGTGGGCAGTCAGGTTTCAGTCACTGGGTATAGTCATGATTAAAAGATTTTTGTATATTAAGGAAACAAAAGAGATGGGATTAAGCCAGGCGAATGGTGCGGAGGTAAATGCGGAGTTGTCATGATAAAGTAATTTTAGTTTTTAATTTATTTTTTATTTTTTTATTTTTAGAGATACAGCGCGGAAACAGGCCCTTCGGCCCACCGAGTCCGCGCCGCCCAGCGATCCCCGCACATTAACACTACCCTACACACACTAAGGACAATTTTTACATTTTACCCAGTCAATTAACCTATATACCTGTACGTCTTTGGAGTGTGGGAGGAAACCGAAGATCTCGGAGAAAACCCACGCAGGTCACGGGGAGAACGTACAAACTCCGTACGGACAGCACCCGTAGTCAGGATCGAACCTGAGTCTCAGGCGCTGCATTCGCTGTAAGGCAGCAACTCTACCGCTGCGCGACCGTGCTGCCAGCGGTAGATACTACTTTGGATAGTTTTGCAATGGATTGGATCCTTGTCCTTATCACCTCTCTTAAATTATCTCTCCCTCTCTGTCACTTTCTCCACCACTGCAATCCTATTTAAACCTGCAATGTCCTCCTGTCTGAAGAATGGTCTTGACCTGAAACGTCACCCATGCCTTCTCTCCAGAGATGCTGCCTGTCCCGCTGAGTTGCTCCAACATTTTGTGTCTGTCCCCTCCAGCTCTATTCCCTGTAACTTCCCCCAATCTTGAACTTGTGTGATGTGTAAGTTGAAGATTTCAAAGGACCGTCAAAATCCTGCAATCCGGGGCTTTTGGGCTCTTCTATGGTAATATTAGATTAAGAGACTTGAAGACTCATTCCTCTGTTCTGCAGAGCTGAGAAAAATGTTGGAGATGATGTCTTTCAAATTAGTTGTCCGCTGGTGCTATTAGTGGGAAATTCACCTGTGCGTGCAATGAAATGGGCCATTCATGTAAACTCCAGTAATCACCACGAATGCAGTACATAACTCTTGAGTGGTTAAATCTGGAAGCAGTGATTCAAGTGCACCTGGAGAGTCTGGCTGCTTCAATGCTCTACTTACATGCCAACTATTATTTTACCTTCTATTTTAAGTGCTACAAGCAAACCCAGAATTTATTACTCCTTGTTAATTGCCATTGAGAAGGTCATAAATCCATAGAGAAATACAGCACAGAAGCAGGTCATTCAGCCCACCAATCCATGTCCACCCTTCACCACCAATTTACACCAATCCGACATTAATCCCATTTTTATTTTTACTTTACTTTAGAGATACAGCGTCGGAACAGGCCCTTCGGCCCACCGAGTCCACTGAATATCCTGAACACTAAACACTATCCTACACACTAAGGAAAATTTACAAATTGTCTGAAGGCAATTAACCCACAAACCTGTATGTCTTTGGAGTGTGGGAGGGAACCAGAGCACCCGGAGAAAACCCACATGGTCACAGGGAGAATGAACAAACTCCATACAGATAGCGCCGGTAGTCAGCATTGAACCCAGGTCCCTGGCGCTGTAAGGCAGCAACTCTGCCTCTGCGCCACTGTGCTGCCCAAACTCTCACAACATTCTCGTCATCTGTCACGTGTTCCACCACTAGAAGTACGATACAGTGGCCAATTAATCTTCCAGCTTGTACATCTTTGGTACCAGGAAACTCAGTCCCCAGGGGAAGAGCCCTTCAGTCCCAGGGAGAACATGCAAGATCCACACAAGGCAGTACCCTCGGTACGGATTGAACCCGGACAACTGACGCTGTAAGGCAGCCATTATACCAGCTGCGCCAACGTGTGGTAATGTTGAACTACTGTACTCCATGTGGTGAAAGTACTTCCATAATGCCATCGGATAGAGACCGCCTATTTTTAACCCAACATCAATAAGCAAACGTCCATGCAAGTCCAGGCCAATATGGCATGTGGCCTGAATAGAAACTGGAAGGGACTGACGTTCCTACCCAAGACTCTCTTGTCATTCCAGATGGTGGAGGTCACTGGTTAGGCAGGTGGTCAAAAAAGGAAAATTTCTATCATGTTTCCTGTGGATTACAACATATCATAAAGAAAATGTAGAATAAAATCTAGCCAGTGACACAAGAGGCCGCAGCTGGTGGAATCCAGAGCAAAATACGAACTGCTGGAGAAATTAAAATAACCAGGTATTTGCACGTGGAAGTATTATGGTTTCTCATTTCTGAAAACACAGGCGGCTGTGGAGGCCAAGTCATTGGGTATATTTAAACTGGAGAGTGATAAATTCTTGATTAGTACGGGTGTCAAGGGTTACGGGGAGAAGGCAGGAGAAAGGGGTTGAGAAGGAAAGGTGGCAGTGTAGACTCGCTGGGCTGAATGGCCTACTTCTGCTCCTGCGACTCATGAAGTTATGAAAACAACATTATCTTCCCCTCATAATTAACAGAAGAATATGGCAACTGAGGGAGGCTATTTAGCCCTTCATGCACACGCTGCTGTTCGATCGGTGCCTGCATCACAACAGTGGGGATGAAATTCTATTCTTCCTTCTGTTGAGGTTATTCATATCCATTCAAATACCTTTGTACTCAGGAGAATTTGTGGCTGTCTGAGGCGAGGGTTACACAGTGCACTATTATTATTGACATATGCAAATTTGTCTTGTTCAGAACAAATTTGAATAAATATGTTTAATTGATGAAGATAAAAGAGCAGTACAGTGTCACAGCGATAGAGTTGCTGCCTCACAGTGCCAGGGACCCGGGCTCGGTGCTGACTACGGGTGCTGTTTGTACGTACTTTGTACATTCTCCCACATTCTACATTTGTACAGGGTTGTGGGGTAATTGGCTCCGGTAAATTGGCCTTAGCGTATAGGATAGAACTAGTGTACGGATGATTGGTGGCCAGAGCAGACTCAGTGGGCCGAATAGCCTCCATCTCTAAAACTAGAGTCAATGGGGCAAGCCCATGTCATAACATTATCTACCTACATTGGTTCCACAACTCTTAAAACACCCATCTAGTAAAGGTTTATCAGTTAAAAAAAGTCAAAAAAATGCTGGAGTGATGTGTACCAATTTTCTCCAGAGATGCTGCCTGGCCGCTCAGTTACTGCAGCACTTTGTGACTTCTTTGTAAACCAGTGTCTGCAGTTGCTTGTATCTGTCCAGGTTCAAAAATTGTAATTGACCTCTGACCTCAATAAATTCCTAGTCAAGAATATTCCTAACTTTCACTTTTCGTGAATTGCTTCCCAACTTTGTCATGGACGGCCTGGTTCTGACTTTGAGACCATCACTCCTTGGAGTTCCTCACCAGTGGAGCAAAGTTCTCTGCAGCTGCCCCATCAACTTCTCGAATGATCTTAAATACCACAGTCACACGGCCCCATTGAAGGTGTGGCCACCATAGCAACGCATGAAAAAATCTGCGACTCCACATCTACTGATTTAAGTCAACTTCAATGCTCATCTTTTCAAACTTGATGGATTGTTAAGGGTTTATATTCAATCAAACTGAGATTAATCTGCTTATCCTTAAATTCCAGTTTAATAATTTGTCATCACCATTGTTAAATAGCAATTTTGTGACCTGGGTTCACAGTCATTACACAGTTTGAAGGAAAATTCAGCCATTGTGCATATTCATTAATAGGAAACGTGTTAACAGCTACATTTAACCATGCAGCTTGAAAGCATTCCAGTGCCTTTGACTGTTCAGAGAGCCACATCTTTTATTGAGTATTACACTTTCTCTATTGTCTGTCATGCAAATTGCTGATGGCTCTCAGCATAGTGACATTTGCTCAAACATTCTGAGCTGTGAGCGTGCTTGGATGCCTAATTTCACAGATGGATTTACTGACTGTGACCACTGGTGATTCAAATCATCTTTTTGAACACTCACAATGAATGTCGACCGTTGCCTTTATCTGACAAGAAGGCCACAGAGGAAGAAGTTCTGGTGTTAATGATGAGAACAAATGGGTCTGAGAAATAAGGCTATTGACCCATGTCTGGTCACCTTTGTAATTGTAGGACAGACAACGGGCCCTTCAGCTCATCGTGTCTATGTTAACCATGGGGGCCACTCTAAGCCATCAATCAGTCTGAAGAAGGGTCTCGACCCGAAACGTCACCCATTCCTCCTCTCCAGAGATGATGCCTGTCCCGATGAGTTACTCCAGCATTTTGTGGCTACCTTCGATTTAAACCAGCATCTGCAGTTCTTTCCTACACACTCTAAGCTAATCCCATCTGTCCGCACATGGCCTGTATCCCTCTATTCACTGTCTCTTCATGTGCCTGTCTAAATGCCTCTTCAACATTACTGTCATACCTGCTTCCACAGCCTCCCCTGGCAGCTTGTTCCAAGCACCTACCACTCTGTGTAAAAAAAACTTGTCTTGTAAATGTCATTAAGCATTCCCCCCTTTCACCTTAAATCTGTGCTCACAAGTATGTAACATCTCCATCCTAGCAAAAAGACTGGCAAAGACGTACACAGAACATAGAACAGTACAGGACACGAACAAGCCCTTCAGCCCACAATATCTACACAAAACAAGATGCCAAGTTAAACTAATGCCCTCTACCTGCACATGATCCATATCCCTTAATTCCTTGCATATCAATGTGCTTTTCCAAGTCTCTGAAATGTCACTATCTTATCTACCCCTCCACCCCTAACAGCACATTTCAAACACCCATCACTGTCTGTGTTAAAAAACATGCACCACAAATATCCTTTAAACTTTGCCACTCTCACTTTAAAGCTATGCCCTCCAGTCTTGATGTTTACCCTGGGAAAAAAAGTCTGACTATCTACCCTATCTATGTGTCGCATAATGATCCTGACTACGGGCGCCGTCTGTACGGAGTTTGTACGTTCTCCCCGTGACCTGCGTGGGTTTTCTCCGAGATCTTCGGTTTCCTCCCACACTCCAAAGACATACAGGTATGTAGGTTAATTGACTGGGTAATATGTAAAAATTGTCCCTAGCGTGTGTAGGATAGTGTTAATGTGCGGGGATCGCTGGGCGGCGCGGACTAGGTGGGCCGAAGGGCCTGTTTCCGCGTTGTATCTCTAAATCTAAAAAATCTAAATCTAAACCTCTCCTTATAGTCGATACCTTCTAATCCAGAGAGCATTCTGGTAAAAATCCTCTGCACTTTCTTCAAAGCCTTTGAAGTTTAAAAAATCACTAATGCAGTAATGAGAAAATGTTGAGGAAATATATCGGGAAACAGATAGATCAAGGCAGCCCTTTTGCTATCCTTCCCTAAGATACCAGGAAACAGTCTGTGATTAACAAAAAAGCTACTTTATTAAACAAAAATAAACCCAATGAAGGACAGTATTGTTGCTCTTGCTTACTTCCAAAAGCGATCAACCAGTTGCACTCAGTTCCGGACTCTACATCTCTGCAAAGTCCTCCTAATTCACTGGAAGGATAAACAGAACAATGCCAGTGTCCTCACCCAGCCATTGAGGGCCTAGTAAGACTCAGTCAGTTCGACCAGTAATCCATGTGGTCCTCACGCCCAACTTCAGATTCCTCAAACAGACGCTCTGTTCCGAGCTTTGTCTTGGGAGGAGAATATTGGGCAGAAAGACTAAAAGATTCAGGAATCTGATTACTTTTACAGTTGGCAGAGCTACCACCTCACACTGCCAGACACCCGGGTTTGATCCTGACCTCGGATGTTATCTGTGTGGAATCTGCACGTTCTTCCTGTCATCATGCTAGTTTCCTCCAGGTGCTCCAGTTTCCTCGCATATCCCCCAAAACACAGGTTTGTAGGTTAATTAGCCCGTAAATTGCCCCTAGTGTGTATGGAGTGGATGAGAAAATGGCATAACATGGAACTCGTGCGCAGGAAAGAACTGCAGATGCTGGTTTAAATCAAAGGTAGACACAAAATGCTGGAGTAACTCAGCGGAGAGAGGCAACATCTCTGGAGAGAAGGAATGAAGGAATGTGTCACTCATTCCTTCTCTCCATAGAACTAGTGTGAACAGGTGATCGATGGCCAGCATGGACTCAGTGAGTTGAAGGGCCTGTTTCCATGCTATTTCTCTAAACTAATCTAAACTAAACTAAAATCCCCAATGATTCCAGAGAATCTCCGCCCCATGACCAGTGAAAGTGAAGAAGCAGCATTCAGGATTGTCTTCAGAACCGCGACTCCATACATTGTGAGCCTGGCACAAATGACAGAAGGTACAACCGCCTCACAAACTATTGGGCACCTCCTACATCATCTGTGGAAGAGCCTGCCCTTCCCACATGAGCCTCATAAGTCACCTCAGAACCCTTAAATCTGGGTGGTAGTAAACCGTCAGCATTAACTGCGAGAGTCTGCCTAATAACACACCATTGCTAGAATAGTCTGCAACATGATGCTATCTTTAGAGTGACTCAGCCTTAAAATATCATCGGCGGTTAGCAATCAATATTACCTATGACATATGCCAACAACCTCCTCTGCTGGTAAGTCCTCTTCCTATTAATAATCCACTCACCCCTGCCTATGTTACGCTCTTCTGAAGAGCTTTTCCCCATTTTCCCTCTATTTCTGACCTTAAGCTTTGGCCAATTTTTCTACATTCCCAGCTCTGTAATTCCAACACCATCACTCTCTGTCTTTCTACCTCTCTTCCCCCTATAATGTGTTAATTAAACCCTTTGATCAAGTTTTATGTCATCTGCTTTGGTCTTTGGCTCAATGCCAAGCCTGTTCATGCAAAACAACTTGATGTTTTTACTGCATTAAAACACCTATATAAATGCAATGAGAGAGAGATAATTAATAATATCATATCATATCATATCATATCATATCATATCATATATATACAGCCGGAAACAGGCCTTTTCGGCCCTCCATGTCCGTGCCGCCCAGTGATCCCCGTACATTAACACTATCCTACACCCACTAGGGACAATTTTTACATTTACCCAGCCAATTAACCTACATACCTGTACGTCTTTGGAGTGTGGGAGGAAACCGAAGATCTCGGAGAAAACCCACGCAGGTCACGGGGAGAACGTACAAACTCCTTACAGTGCAGCACCCGTAGTCAGGATCGAACCTGAGTCTCAGGCGCTGCATTCGCTGTAAAGCAGCAACTCTACCGCTGCGCTACCGTGCCGCCCATAATCTTGAAATTAAGAAGCCTTCAGGGAAGACTGATCGTAATACGATAGAATATTGCATTAAAATTAAAAGTGATGTAATTCAATACAAAACCAGGGTCATAAATTTAAGCAAAGGAATTTCAAAATGGATTATAAATTGGCTATAAGTTGGCTAAATGACTACATTCAAAGGCATTGCTGAAAGCAAGAGGTAGCTAACATTTAAAGAGTTAATACATGTTATACCACAGATCTATGGTCTTTCAATGCGCAAAACTCCAGCTGGAATGGTGTTCCTGCTGTGGCTAACAAGATACAGCGGCTCGGCCGCGGGGCCTAACATATCATATCATATATCATATATATACAGCCGGAAACAGGCCTTTTCGGCCCTCCAAGTCCGTGCCGCCCAGTGATCCCCGTACATTAACACTATCCTACACCCACTAGGGACAATTTTTTACATTTACCCAGCCAATTAACCTACATACCTGTACGTCTTTGGAGTGTGGGAGGAAACCGAAGATCTCGGAGTAAACCCACGCAGGTCACGGGGAGAACGTACAAACTCCGTACAGACGGCGCCCATAATCAGGATCGAACCTGAGTCTCCGGCGCTGCATTCGCTGTAAGGCAGCAACTCTACCGCTGCGCAGGGGTAACTCAGCGGGACATGCAGCATCTCTGGAGAGAAGGAATGGGTGACGTTTCGGGTCGAGACCCTTCATCAGACCCATTCCTTCTCTCCATAGATGCTGCCTGTCCCGCTAAGTTACTCCAGCTTTTTGTGTCTATCTTCGATTTAAACCAGCATCTGCAGTTCTTTCTTACACATTTCGACTATTTTAAGATGTTTAACAATTGAATTCAATACAATTGAAATAATACTATAATACTGGAAAACATCGCACGCCATAATGACTAAACCTCAGGAAACTAGATTTGGGAGAGCAATGTCAGATTGGCTGCATTAATTTAAAGGAAGCTGACAGACAATAAATGACAATCTGCTTCCCAAAGAATGGTAAGAGGTGGTAATGGAGATGGTGGATGCAGTCATCTTTCAAAATGTCATAGCTTTTGGAACAGTTCCTACACATTGGAAGATAGCAAATGTAACCCTGCTATTTAAAAAAGGCAGGCAAGAGAAAAAGTAGAACTAGTGTCTTATCAGTAGAACTGATTTTATAGAGGTGTATAAAGTCATGAGAGGAATAGATCCAGTGGACGCACAGAGTCTCTTGCCCAGAGTGGGGGAATCGAGAACCAGAGGGCATAGGTTTAAGGTAAAGGGGGAAAGATTTTATAGAAATCTAAGGGGTCACTTTTTCACACAAAGGGTGGTGGGTGTTTGGAACGGGCTGCTGGAGGAGGTAGTTGAGGCAAGGACTATGGCAATATTTAAGAAGCAATTAGACAGGTACATGGATAGGACAGGTTTAGAGGGATATGGGCCAAATGCAGGCAAGTGGGACTAGTGTAGATGGGACATGTTGGTTGGTATGGGCAAGTTGGGCGGTAGGACCTGTTTCTGCACTGTATGACTCTATGATGAGTGACTAGCTCACCCAACATCAGTCGTAGGAACATTACTTGAATTTATTATTAAATAAATGGTAATAGGCCATGTGAAAAGCAATAAGTCTGGGCTGAATTAACACTAATTTATGAAAGAGGTATCATGCCAGCTATTTATTATTAGACATATTTTAAAGGCGTGACAAGCAGAATAGAAGGTGGGGGGGGGACTCATAGATGTAGTATATGTGGACATAGAAAGCTGGTGTGTGGCAGGACTTGGTGATGGGGCCTCACATGCTCACAAACATCAAAGTGCAACATATCCAAGCTTCCCGTAGATACAAAACAGGCTGGCATTGTAGGCTTCAGAGAGATATGGACAGACTAAGTGAATGGGCAGAGAGATGGCAGATGGAATAATGTGAAAAAATGTGAGGGCATCCACTTCAGTAGAAAAATAGAAAGATGGAGTTATTTTTTTTAATGGCGAGAGATTGAAAGGTGTTGGTATTCACAGGGACCCAAATGTCCTTGTACATGATTCAGTGGAAATTAATGTGCAGACACAGTAAGGGAGCAGGATGGCAAACAGTTTGGGTCTTTATTGCAGAAGAATTTCAGTACAATGTTAAATTTGTCTTCCTGTAGTTGCATAAAGCCCTGGTGAGACCACAGCTGGAATATTATGTACAGGTCTAATCTTCCTACGTGGGAGGATATACTAGCAAATATCTTGATGATTAACCAATTTGAGATGGTATGGTTATGTACTTTGAGGAGCAATTGGGCATTTAATCTCTTGAGTTTAGAAGAATGTGTGGTGAACTTATTGAAATGCATTACACTTACAAGACTAGAGAGGGTGGATGCAGGGATAGCACTAGGGTTACCTAGTGCCAAAGGTAAAATCTTTAAATAAGGGGCAGACATTGAGGACAGAGAAGAGACCGGTTTGTGTCTGCTTTTTATGTGCAAGTCGTTCATGAAGGCCATTTTGCACATGTTTTAATGCAATGCCAACTATGTTCAGCGGTCGTCTTGAAAATCACAGAATTGGACTGGGTTCATCCAAGAGTTATTTATACATGAATTTATTTTTAAAGATTGGATTCCTTCCCCTTTTCTGCTTAGGGTTCTTATTAGGGAACTAGGGGGCGCCGCATGATGGCTGCCTCGCCTACAGTCTGTCCTTTTCAAACTCTTTTTGTTATTTTTAGTGTGTTTTAAAAGTCTGTGTTAATGTTCTCTGATTTGTTTTATGTGGGGTGGGGGTGGGAGAGGGGGTCGGTGGAAACTATTGCTTTTTATTGTTATGACTGTATGGCAAATGAAGTTCCTCGTATGTTGCAAAACATACTTGGCCAATAAACTATTATTGTGATTGTGATTGATTGTGATTGTGATTATTTACCCAGTGATAACTTACAACCACAGCCAGTGTGCCAGATTGATTCAGTATTACTAGAGGACCTTTTAATCCAATATCAGGAAGTCTGGTCCTCTATTTATAATGGTAATAAAATCTGTTCAGTCATCAGGCTTTACAAATTCTGCTATATATGTATTGATTTTGAATGATGCAAAATTCATCAGCAGACCTTGTTCAAAACTACAGGCATCCATATGTGCGATACATGTGTAAGCATTCCTGATTGGGTCGATTTTAACCCCAAGGGCTGAGACCTTTTAGATCAATAAACTGTAAATTGCATTTCTGTAACACCTTTCATGACCTCAGGACATCGAAAAGGATTTTACAGACTTTGAAATGTTTTTGGAAGTGCAAGTCACTGCTTGTCATATCGTCCAAGGTGTACATAGCAAGATCCCACATGTTGCAGTGTGACAACGACCAAACTATGAGCGTACCTTTAGCCTGAAGAAGGGAGCCGACCCTAAACGTCCACCTATCCACATTCTCCAGAGATGCTGCCTGACACGCTGAGTAACTTCAGCTTTTTTTTTGTCTTTCTTTGATGCCTTTTGATGTGTGAACAGTAAATATTGGTCAGAGGGATTTTAGATTCAGATTCAGATTAGTTTACGGAGACACAAGAAACTGGAAATGCTGGAATCTTGAGCAAAGCACAGTGCTGGACGAACTTAGTGGGTTAGTTGGGAATCCTCCAGGTTTACTCCGCGTGGGTTTTTTCCGGGTGTTCCAGTTTCCTCCCACATTCCAAAGACGTGCAGGTTTGTAGGTTAATTGGCTTCTGTAAATTGTCCCTAGTGTGTAGGATAGAACAAGTGTACAGCTGACCGCTGGTCTGCGCTAGCTGAGTAGGCCGAAGGGCCTGATTCCACGTTGTATCTCTCTAAACTCTAAATAAGAAAATCTGACCTACCATCTACTACCCCCAGTCTCTCTCTATCTCCACACCTCACTTCCCCTCTAGGCTCTGTCTGCCCATCAACAGCTCCCTGCCTGGATCCACCTATCGTTTGCCAGTCCCTGCCTTGTCCCTCCCCCTTCATATCTTCCTTCTACACTTTTAGTCATATTGCAGGGTCTCGACCTTGGATATTGACTATACATCCTTCTGCCTCCACAGAATCTGCTTCACTCACAGAGTTCCTCTGGGAAGAGAATTGCTTCTCTTTTGCTCCAGATTCCAGCCTTTGCAGTCTTGTGTGTTCACATTGTGATGTTTGATTGGATCGTGCATCCAGGGCTCTGCAAAAATTGGCCGTAATTGGGATCATAAATGAGCATTGCTGAAGTTTCAAAGCTTTGATATTAAAGTCACTGAACTTCTGTTGGCATGATTGAAATACTACAAAGTGCGTAGCAACTAGGATATCTTGCGGATGACTTGAGGACCGGTGTGATTGAATGGCTGGTGCAGTGTGTGAAAACACCGTGCTGGCTCTATTGAAAGTGAAATTTGAAAGCAGCAGAGTTGTCAGCAATGGTTATGAAGATAGCTAGTGTTTTTGGAACGTACTGCACGTTGGTAGAGTACAAAATAAGGAAGAGCGTTACAAGCTGATATCTCACCCCAGTCTGAAGAAGGAACTAGGTCCAAAATTTATCTTCTATCGATGTCCTCCAGGGATTCTGCCTGAGCTGCTGAAATACCCCAGCACTTTGTTTTATTTTTAATATTTGAAAAGGAACCAGTTGTCGAACTCTGGAGAAAGACTGGGTTTATGAAACGAATTAAAAGACTCGTGCAAAGAGTATCACAAAATGCTGGAGTAACTCAGCGGGACAGGCAGCATCTCAGGAGAGAAGGAATGGGTGACGTTTCGGGTCGAAACCCTTCTTCACACTGATTTGTACCAGCATCTGCAGTTATTTTCCTACACAACGTGCAAAGAGTGGGCACAACTGGACTCCCACTGCATTAGAAACTTCATTGTAATGCAGGACATGAGGCAAAGAAACCTGGTTACTATTTGCACTGAGTCAGGTCAGCAAATCAGGTTGCCCCAATTAGTGCTGGCACGAGGGAAAATCAAGCAGTCAATATTAAAACTGAAAATGCTGGAAACACTCAGCAGGTCAGGCAGCATCTGTGGCCAGTGAATAAGAGCCAACGCTTAAGATCAATGGCCTTTCATCAATCTCCTCCGATGAAATGTTGTTGATTTGTTTTCCTTTGCAGGGACCACACAGGTGGGGTAGCAGCTCGACTGTGACCAGACTGTCCCATGGTTCCAGGGTCAACCTTGACCTCAAGTGAGACAAAGATAGACACACAATGCTGGAATAACTCAGCGGGACAGGCAGCTTCTCTGGAGAAGGAATGGGTGATGTTTCGGCTCGAGACCCTTCTTCAAATGCTTGACCTCAAGTGATGTCTGTATGCAGTTTGCAAATTCCCCTGGTGACCAAGTCGGTTTAGTTCATAAGTTTGTAACTCACAGCAGCAAAATTAGACAATTTGGCCCATCAAGTCTACTCTGCCATTCAATCATGGCTGATCTATCTTTCCCTCTCAACCCCATTCTCCCGCCTTCTCCCCATAACCCCTGACACCCGTACTAATTAAGAACCTAATTAAATCTCCCTTTTAAAAATGACTTGGCCTCCACAGCCGTCTGTGGCAATGAATTCCGCAGATTCACCACCCTCTGACTAAAGAAATTCCTTTCTAAAGGCACGTCCTTTTATTGTGAGGCTGTGTTTTATTGTGAGGTCCTAGACTCTCACTCAAGTGGAAACATCCTCACCACATCCAATATATCCAGGCCTTTCACTATTTGGTAAGTTTAATGAGGTCCCCCCTCATCCCCCCCCCCCCCCCCCCCCCCACTCCCACCCACCTACTTCCCCCAGATGCTTCAATCTCCTTCCGTATCTCAAAGATGGGCTGCATGTTAATTGTCCTTTAATGTAGATGAATGGGGAAAAGAAGCAAAGGAGAGTTGATGGACATTTGTGAAAGTAACACGGGGGGATAAGGAGAGGAGGAATGGGACTGATGGGATCCTTCTGCTGGGAGCTAGCATGGACACAAAGGGCCAAGTGGCCTCCTCCTGTGTGGTGACAGATGTAAAGTAAGATGCTGCCTGACCTGCTGAGTGTTTGGAGCATTTTCTGTTTTTGTCCCTTCTCTGAAAGGCAGCTATTCTTGATACAGTTTGATACATTTATGGCAAATCCTGTAGCGATTATGCTAAAACATTCCAAATGCATTTTGTGCTGAAATCTCAGAAGCAAGGGAAGATATCTCATTCTGTTCAACCTCGATTTGAACACAGAGCTCAGAAGCATGTCCTGTGCTCTAGTCAGCTCCCTGGTCTTCTGGAACAATAAGTCCATGACTTACTTTGCCACGTTTAAAGTTTCCAAGAAACTGACAGAAGGTGCTAAGCCAAGGAGAACTGCGCCCTCTTGGGAATGGACTCAGTCCAAAGTCATTTCTTAATACATCTCTCCTGTGTCATTAGAGTGGGCTGCATTCAAAGCTAGGTCCCAGAGGTGAACAATGCAAATATAATCATTTATTTTTTGCACACAATTGCCAAATTTCAATTTGGCACGGGTATAATCTGGCCTCCTTCGACTGTAATTATTAGATAATTTTACAATCCTATGGTTATGTCTTTGTTCCACTCTGACCTCTTTTATTAACTTAATAATATTTGATTTGCCAGGATTCTGGAGAGAACTTCCTTGCTTTTCAAAAGGCAGAATTTTGCTTATAAAGTTCATATTTTAAATAGAGCCCTCCAACAAATACTGTGATTTAAAAGTGAGAGATGCCATTGTGTTTATTAATTTGGGGCCAGTGAGATTGTTTAATTAGTTTTTATCAATTACTGTGGCATTACGAATTACTCCTGAATGCACACCCCCAAACCTTTCCCCAGGTGTCTTTGTGGGCAAGTGCAGCAACATGCCTGTGTTGCCTGCATTTCAATGTTGGCCATTAGACATGGCCTCTTGCAGCCAGCACGCTGCCGGTGCCGGGGATTGTGTGAGCAGCTGTGTATGCAAAGATTCTGTCCCTATTGATCCATAATCATGATGAGATCTGACTGCCCCACCTTGGTTATCTATACAATTTCTGCATACAAAGTGTCTTTGAGCAGATCGGCCTTCCTCCTCTCGGCCGCTGTTGCCGACTCCCTCCTCTTTGCTATTCCGGTCTTCAGAGGACGAGCAGGGCAGGGCTGCTCCGAGGCATAAAGAGACACCACACACTACGCTGAGGAGCAGGAAAGTGCAGAATCACACAGGGTATGATTCTGCATGAACATGGTGTCCATACCTTCACTGTAGATACTAGTTGTGATCCAGCAGTAGCATTTTACTTTCCAACGTAAACCTGGAATGAAAACGCCAGAGACTTTTCCACTTGCTTTTTCTGTGAAGAAGGCCGTTCAACCCACAGTGTCTATGCTAGGTCTCGGAGGAATTCTAAAAGCAATTCCCCAAATTGTATTCCCACAATCTCTGCCAAGTGTTCATCAATTCAGTTCTAGAGCAATTTACAGTGGGCATTTAACCTACCGACTGGCATGTCTTTGGGATGTGGGAATATGACCGCATACCTTTCGTCTGGAGTATCCTGAGGTAACATATGCAGTCACTGGGAAAATGTGCCAGTAGTCGGGATTGAACTCGGGCCGCTGAAGTTGTGTGGCAGCAGCACTAATCTTATCGAAACGTATAAGATTATTAAGGGGTTGGACACGTTAGAGGCAGGAAACATGTTCCCAATGTTGGGGGAGTCCAGAACCAGAGGCCACAGTTTAAGAATAAGGGGTAGGCCATTTAGAACTGAGATGAGGAAAAACTTTTTCAGTCAGAGAGTTGTGAATCTGTGGAATTCTCTGCCTCAGAAGGCAGTGGAGGCCAATTCTCTGAATGCATTCAAGAGAGAGCTGGATAGAGCTCTTAAGGATAGCGGAGTCAGGGGGTATGGGGAGAAGGCAGGAACGGGGTACTGATTGTGAATGATCAGCCATGATCACATTGAATGGCGGTGCTGGCTTGAAGGGCCGAATGGCCTCCTCCTGCACCTATTGTCTATTGTCTATTGAATCACTCAAGGGCCTCATCCAGACTGGCAGTGCCACTGCACTACTGAGGGAATGTTGAACTGTTTAGTGTAGTGTAACTCAGATGCTAAAATACGACACCAACCATCCTCTCGGATGGGACACACCAGTTCATTACTCAGAGTAAAACCCTCCTGGTCAACAATGATGCCAGTTGAGAATTATGGCCCCCATATCATTGCTATATGTGGGGCCTTGCTCTCTGAAAACGTATTGCATCTTTTTCCTTTTCAGACCAGTGAATAAACGTCAAACATACCTCCTAGGATGTAAACTGCTCACAGGCAGCCTCACCTTGTGAAAAGCACAACATTTCTTTTATTCTGAACATCAAATAGTCCCTTTACTCTTATCCATATTATCCTTGCTGCAAACATACTCCATTCTGTTCAGCTCTTTAATTATTCATAGAACTGCACTGAAAACTTTCAGATTCTGTCACACATTATTCTGGCTTAATAAGCTTTCTTAAATTTATTTTAAGTAGCAACATTTCTAAGAAAAAATCCCGTGTTACCAATACTTGGAGTTTGCACTGGTTTCACCGTGGTTCTTTCATTTCAGTGAGACTTCTGTAATTTTTTTCGTATCATATCGAGTAAAAACTTGGAATAAATGTAAACTTTTTTTTTAAATGTTGCAGGAACAGCAGATGTCACTCCTCTGAATACTCATTCGTGTCACTATGGAAAGAACTAATTTTGGACCAGATTCTATTAAATCCCGTTTTAGTTGGAAGCTTTGGATAGTGGTCTGTGCTTAAATCAAGAGGTAATAAGGTTGAGAAGCACCAGAGTGTTTCTTCAAAGAGGATAATCTTGGTATTTCAATATAATTTTCGGAAGAGGTTTGGAAGATCGGGGTATATATTGCAATGTGCAGGACTGGAGTGTCATTGCAAATCCATCCAAGATACCAATCCAACTGCAAGACAAATGAAGTAGAGATAACCGAGAAAATAACAAACTGCTGCATAAAATCAGCGGATCACACAACAAATGTGGAGGCAAAGGCAACGTTTTAGACAATAGACAATAGACAATAGGTGCAGGAGGAGGCCATTCGGCCCTTCGAACCAGCACCGCCATTCAATGTGATCATGGCTGATCATTCTCAATCAGTACCCCGTTCCTGCCTTCTCCCCATACCCCCTGACTCCGCTATCCTTAAGGTTTTAGGTCGAGATCCTTTCCCTTTACTGAGAATGTAAGAGAAGATAGCTGGTATAAAGAGGTGAAGGGGAGGGGGGAGCAGGAGAAGGCATGTAAGTGGTGGATTCAGGTGAGGAAGAGTGAGGAACCGGTGAGTGTTTAGTGAAGATAACAAAGGGCTGCAGATTATGGAATCTTAACCGGATAAGAAAGGGACGGTGGGCAGATCGGAATAGTGGACGGTGCCTGGAACGTGTTGCCAGAGGAGATAGTGGAAGCAGATATGACCGACATTTAAGCAACATTTAGACAGTCACATGGACAAGCAGAAGATGGAAGGATGTAGACCATGTGCAGGCAGATCTGCCGCTTAAATTAGGCCTTGTGGTCAGCACAGACATCATGGGCTGAAGGGCCTGTTCGTTCTTTTGCTGTGCTCTATTTTCCCCATATACATATCTCTGGTCACATTGGTTCATTGGCTGTAATGCACTCGAGTCAGTCAGCGGACTTGAGGGACAATTGTAATTGCAATTTCAGGTTTGTCCACACTTCACCTTCTTTAGAAAATTCCATAAACCTGCTTATTTGATCAAACTATTAAATACATTTACTTTAGTTTAAACCGAAGATAGACACAAAAAGCTGGAGTAACTCAGTTTAGTTTAGTTTAGTTTAGAGATACAGCGTGGAAACAGGCCCCTTGGCCCCCCGTCCAGGTCGGCCAATGATTACCCATACACCAATTCTATCCTACACATCAGGGCCAATTTACAGCAGCCAATTAACCTACAACCCTGCGTGCCTTTGGAATGAGGGAGAAAGCTGGAACACTCAGAGAAAACCCACAATCAGAGTGAGAATGTGCAAACTTTGTACAAACAGCACCCATGGTCAGGATGCTACCTTGATCTCTGGCACTGAACTTATATCTCGGTGGTATGGTGTCACATTTTGCCTGACAAGACTCGCATGTAGTGCACTAGGAAGCTTTAGGTATTTATTCACAAAATGCTGGAGTGACTCAGCAGGTCAGGCAGCATCTCAGGAGAGAAGGAATGGGCGACGTTTCGGGTCGAGACCCTTCTTCAGACTGATGTCAGGGGGGCGGGACAATAGGGGGGAAGGATATAGGTGGTGACAGGAAGTTAGAGGGAGAACTGGAAAGAGGGGGGGGGGAGAGAGGGACAGAGGAACTATCTAAAGTTGGAGAAGTCAATGTACATACCGCTGGGCTGCAAGCTGCCCAAGCGAAATATGAGGTGCTGTTCCTCCAATTTCCGGTGGGCCTCACTATAGCACTGGAGGAGGCCCATGACAGAAAGGTCAGACTGGGAGTGGGAGGGGGAATTGAAGTGCTCAGCCACCGGGAGATCAGGTTGGTTAAGGCGGACTGAGCGAAGGTGTTGAGCAAAACGATCGTTGAGCCTGCGTTTGGTTTTGCCAATGTAAAGACGTTGACATCTAGAGCAGCGGATACAATAGATGAGGTTGGAGGAGGTGCAGGTGAACCTCTGTCTCACCTGGAAAGACTGTTTGGGTCCTTGGATGGAGTTGAGGGGGGAGGTAAAGGGACAGGTGTTGCATCTCCTGCAGTTGCAGGGGAAAGTGCCTGGGGATGGGGTGGTTTGGGTAGGAAGGGACGAGTGGACCAGGGAGTTACGGAGGGAACGGTCTCTGCGGAATGCAGAATGGGGAGGGGATGGGAAGTTGTGGCCAGTAGTGGGGTCCCGCCAATGAATCTTTTTAAAAGGAATAACCTACCAGCATTGCCTAGATTCTGAAATGAAATAAAAAGCAGTTAGGTTAAAACAGTTATCGGTTAGGTTCATTCCATTATTGGAAGACAAGTAGACTGGAATGAAATTTTCATTAACTCAGTGCTTCATACTAAAATCATTAAAATGCTAATGATAACCATCTCCAATGTTATACTGGATCAACGGAAATTACAGCAGTTTCTAGAAATGTGAAACAATTCTGGAACTACCCTTACAGTTCAGGCAAAATTTGTGGATAAGGAAATAGTCCCACATTTTCTTTTTCTTCATAGGTGTTGCCTATTTGTTCAGTAGTAACCAACATTTTCTGTGTATAATCCACTGAAGTCTTGTTTCATTCATGCACCTTGTTTACGAATTGGTTCTCTTTCTTTCTGTCTCAGGGAACGAATTGGGACTGTTCTGCCATCTTTATTTGGTTGGCAGATTTGGCCTTTGCGAAAATTAGATGATGTCTCCAGATATTCACGACGATTCCCCAGAAAGGTGAAAATGAGGAAAAATGCAACCACTGTTGTCATTATTTAGTGCAACAGTATAAACAAGGTTCTAATTTTAATTTGGAGAGGTTTTCATTCCATTGAAGAATTGAAAGACAGAGAGTAATAGCTTCATTCAGAGGTCATGGAACATTATTTGCAGGTATTGAGCAGGGCTGAGGAAATTACAACAGGATCTTACCTCTTCACATGCAACTTCCATATCTTACAACATCCGTACATGGCATAGACAGAGGTCTATATTAAACAAATGGTGCTAACTGCTGCCATAGCCATAGAAATCAGTAAGGAAGACAGGGAGAAAAGGTGGCTATTCAACTCCTCAAGCATGTTTTTTCATTCAATTAAGTTGTGGCCTATTTGGTTTCTTAACTCCATCATTTGCACAGACCCCCTTACCTTTAAAACTCCTGTCAAACATGAATTTGCAATTGAGCAAAACACAAAGTGCTCGAGGAACTCAATGGGTCAGTCTGCACTTGGGGAAGGAATGGACAGGCAATGTTCTGGGTTGCATTCTATCTTCAAATTGATTGGAGCAGGGGAAGAAAGTTGGAAAATGAATGAATGAATGAATAAGTTTATTGGCCAGGTATGTACACACACAAGGAATGTGCCTTGGTGCCCCGCTCGCAAGTAACAACACGGACATACGGTAAACAATTAAGAATAAAGCATAAAACATTAAAACATTAAGAATACAACATTACGGTTTAAACATGTGAGTGAAATAAACCAGAACAAAAAGAGACCACAGACTTTTGGTTATTGAGCAGAGCTACTACTTGCGGAAAAAAGCTGTTTTAGTGTTTGGCTGTGGACAGTCTGGAGTCAATAGACAATAGATAATAGGTGCAGGAGTTGCCTTCCAGAGGGAAATGCTTCAAAGAGTTTGTGGCCAGGGTGAGAGGGGTCAGAGATGATTGCTTCCTGGCCCTTGCAATGTACAGTTCGTCAAAGGGGGGAAGGTTGCAGCCAACAACCTTCTCAGTTGATCGAACGATTCGTTGCGTTTGCACCTCATGTACACAGGTTTGGGGGGGAAGTAAACTCCAGCGAGAATAAAATAGGTAAATTCCCTTGGAGAATAAAAGGGTTTGCAGTTTCTAAAGAAAGATTCTAGATTGGGGGAACAGAGGTTAGACTGTACCGTCTCCAAAGCTTTTCCATTCCCTCTTATAGTGGTAACCAGAACTTCACACAATGAGTTCAAGACAGCTAGGTGCGAATGAAGTAATTTAAAAAAATGTAATTCCTGTTATACTGCAGGAAGTAAGAATAATCTGCCAGGGAATAATGTCCATCTTATTTATTTTGAAGATGTTGGTTGAGGGACAATCATTGGCCAAGATAGCATGCTCTTCGAAGTAGTTACATCGAAGGTTTCACAACCCACCTGAACATACACAAGGGTTCAAAAAAACAAATTACTGCAAAAAAGTGCCAGAGACCTGGGTTCCATCCTGACTACGGGTGTTGTCTGTAAGGAGTTTGTACGTTTCCCCATGTTCGATTTGTACCAGCATCTGCAATTATTTTCTTACACTAGGAAGCCTTACTTCAGTGAAGGTTGCTGCATAAATGCATGGCATTGTTGTAATATTCCCTTTCAGTGTGGGAATTTACCCGGCCCAATTAAAGCAGTCCCATTTATTTACTTTCAAATTTAAAATCTCCTATTTCCTACACACCTTTCCCAATCGTGAAAGCACAGTTCATTCTGTGTTGCCAAACCACGCACAAACTGTCTACGAGAACCAGCACTACCTCATTCATAATGCAAAGCAACCAGTTCCACTTGTCGATGTATTGGTCACCTTCAGGTAAGAATTATGGAGGCAGATAAGAAGAGATTGAACTGCAGCCAGAGGAAGACAAAGTCTCAGAATTAATGCTTTAGCTAAATGGATAGATAGTGAATGGAAAGCGCTGTGATATAGGAGACCCAAACACAAGTAGAAGCAATTCCTTGGAGGTAAGGAGAATGGGGGAGAGATGACACAATGTTATATGGCACAGAAATCACTGAATGATAAGCAAGGGATTCCAGAAAGACACATGTATGTAGGTTAATTGACTGGGTAAATGTAAAAAAAAATTGTCCCTGGTGTGTGTAGGATAGTGTTAATGTGCGGGGATCGCTGGGCGGCGCGGACTTGGTGGGCCGAAAAGGCCTGTTTCCGCGCTGTCTCTGAAATATGAAATATGAAAAAAATACATCAAAAAGATGACAACAATGAAAATGTTTGAATAATTTACTTATTCACGGAAAGGGCTAATAGGCAAGATCCAGAGGTCACCGACATAAAGGATAATCAAGAGGCTGCAAAAGCTGTGGTTCAATGGCAGCATTCAATGAGAAAGCACAGGTTCTAATCCCATGCGGTGGACTTGGTTCATGAGAGCTAGGCTGGTACTTTGGTGCAATTCCAGGAGAGTGTTGTACCATCAAAGGTTCTGTTGCCTGCGTGAAGAGCACAACCAGGAACCTATTTGTGTTGGATTGATTGCAGATCAATAACTGAATGCAGATGCTGGAATCATGAGCAAAACACAAACTACTGGAGGATCTCTGCAGGTCAGGCAGCATCTGAGGAAGGAAACGGATAGACCCTTCTTCAGACCTGACCTAAAACATTGTCTATCTATTCCCTTCTGACCCGCTAAATTTAGATTAGAGATACAGCACTGAAACAGGCCCTTCGGCCCACCAAGTCCGCGCCGACCAGCGATCCCCATACACCTGCACTAGAAACATAGAAACATAGACAATAGGTGCAGGAGGAGGCCATTTGGCCCTTCGAGCCAGCACCGCCATTCATTGTGATCATGGCTGATCATCTACACTATCCTACACACTAAGTACAATTTACAAATTTATTGAGGCGAATTAACCTACAAACCTGTAAACTCTCTTTGGAGTGTGGACGGAAATCGGAGCACCCGGGAAAACCCCACGTGGTCATGGGGAAACGTACAAACTCCTTACAGACAACACCCGTAGTCAGGATGGAACCCAGGTCTCTGGCACTTTTTTGCAGTAATTTGTTTTTTTGAACCCTTGTGTATGTTCAGGTGGGTTGTGAAACCTTCGATGTAACTACTTCGAAGAGCATGCTATCTTGGCCAATGATTGTCCCTCAACCAACGTCTTCAAAATAAATAAAATGGACATTATTCCCTGGCAGATTATTCTTACTTCCTGCAGTATAACAGGAATTACATTTTTTTAAATTACTTCATTCGCACCTAGCTGTCTTGAACTCATTGTGTGAAGTTCTGGTTACCACACTATAAGAGGGAATGGAAAAGCTTTGGAGACGGTCCAGAAGAGGAATTGGAGTGCATTAGTTCTGAGGAAAGTATTGTTGTCTCTGGTGTGTCAGCAATTGAGGAACACAGCATGATATCTATATACTAAAACTCTCGTTTGTTTGTTTGTCTGTTCCTGAACTACAGCCAAAGCGGTACATGATAGGGCAACAATTTTAGGCCCACCTTACTCACCATCGTCCCTTTGGTGCTAATGGAAGAAATTTCATTGAAATCGGTGTTATATTTTTAAAGTTATTCACATTTTAAAGTTTAAATCTATCTCCTAGGGAAGGGGAGGGAGGGGGGTGGAGGGAGGGAGGGGGATGGAGGGAGGATAAGGGGGGTTGAGGGGGATGGAGTGGGGGGATGGGGAGGTGGAGAGGGGGAGGGAGGGGAGGGGAGGGAGGAAGAGAGGGGGGAGGGAGAGGGGGGTGGGGGGGGGGGGGAGAAGGAGAGGGTGCTGCACCAATGCAGGAGAGGTTTGGGCCCAATGGGTCCACTAGGTCTAGTAAGCGTATAAAATTAAGAGAGGCAATGATAGGGTAAATAGAGTATTTTTCCCAGGTAGAATAATCAAATACTAAAAGGAATAGGTTTAAGGTCAGAGGGGAGAGGTTTAAAGGTGGTTTACGAGGCATATGCTTAAAAGACAGAGAGTAGAAGCAGCCTGGAACATGCTGTCAGGAGAGGTGTTAGGAGCAGATACAATAGCAGCATGTTAAGAGGCATTTCGACAGACATATGAACAAGTAGAGAATGGAGGCATACAGACCATGTGTGGGCAGATGGGATTAGTATAGACTGGCCTCATGGTTGGCATGAACATGGTGGGCTGAATGACCTGTTCCGGCACAGCATTGTTCTATGTTTGTTCTAAAGGCTTAATTTAAGTTTTTTTGCAGTCTTTTTTTTAACGTCACACTCCCACTTCCTTGATATTTCATGACAAACACAAGGATTATCTACTTCTGCATCCATCAAGATGTTGCAACTTTACACTCTCCATAATGGCACATCATCAGAAATTCCAGAGCGTGGGTAAAATGAGCTCCGTGCTAATTTCCAATTTCTTTCCAATTATTTATTATTTAAGTAGCCACATCTTGCCATTCTATATTCTCCTTAACTCTGTTTCTTTTCCCAAACTTTAATGCCTGAGCAACTCCATCAAGATGAGTTGCTGATGGCAGAGCAACAGCAGAGACATCTAGCTTTGCTGCTTGCCTGGTTTTGCAAATATTAAGTGGAAGAAGTTCAACACAGCAAGAAACAATCTGCTGGAGGAATCCAACAGGTTAAGTAGCATCCATGGGGTTTAATTGTCAACATCTCAGGTCAAGACCCTGCCTCGGGACTGAGAGCAGAGAAGGAAAATAGCCAATATAAAGGGGAGAGGATGGAGAGACGTGGCATGGACCAGCAGATGATAGGTCGACCGAGAGGGTTAATCGATGACGGGCAAATGGAGTCAGGTGGGGAAGTCAGAGGCGGAGTTGGAATACAGAGGTGGGTGAAAGGTGGAATGAGAAAGAGTCAATGGATCAGATTCTAGGAGAGATATAGTTATGCGATGAAAGGGAAATAAAACCACCCTACAGCATTCTTTTATGGAAGTTCAAAGAATTTCTCCATCATTACCAAGGCCATTATTTATCCCATAATCAACACCGGGCAGTGGTAGTTACTAACAGCACCAGTGGCCCAGGTTTGATGCTGACTTCCACCAATGCCCGTGTGCAACTTGCACATTCTCCCTATGACCACATAGGTTTCCTCTGGGAGCCCTGGCTACCTCCCTCATTGCAAGGAGATGTGAATTGGTCGGCTAACTTGCCAGCATAAATTGCTCCCACTGTTTCCATAAGTGGTAGGATATGGCAGGAGGAGGGAATGTTAAAGGGAATATAGACAGAATAGGTTACAGAGAAATAAGAAGCAAGTGGAATAGCGTTGCGAGCTAGAAAGATACGATGAGCACAATGGTATGCTTACAAGCCATAATGAAATATGGAAAATATGTAATCATGAGGTGAACACATAGTGGTTAAGCTGTTGGCATGCCATGGTCGAAACTATTGATTCAGATGTATGAATTTGAATTGCCCCCATGCAGCTTGGGCATCAAGTAATTAAATAAAACATTTGAAATAAAAAGCTGGTCCCAGTATTGGCTGGTACCAGATTGCAAAACCCTTCTGATCAGGAATCTTCTGGTCTGTGACCTTCAGATCCATCAATTCCATTGGGAACAAAGTTACCTCCAGAAATACCCACCCAGTCGTATCAGGGAAAGTTTAGGATGGCTAATAATGGCGTGACCGATGGCATCCATTCCCAGCCAACAGGTTTTGCAGAATTTTGGTAATAGTGCCACCACATTGCGTGCAGGTTTACATCCTTTCGGGTTGAGCACCTTTTGTTTAAGGTGTAAAACTCACTTCACTTGCCATACATTCTATTACCTTCCTTGGTTGCCATCAATTTTTTTTAAACCTGATAATAATAATACTGTGAGAGGTTTTAATGTATTAAAGGCAAGTTGTCAGTTGCTTGTGCAGCAGACATTGATCCAACCAGTTAAAAGATTTGGAAATCAAAATCCTCAAAAATCTAAAATGCAAACGGACAATGCTGGAGATGTTCTGCAAGTCAGGCAATATTGGTAGCGAGAGAAACACACTTAATATTTCAGGTCAAAGATCCTTCCCCGCCCCACCACCACCACCAGCCCCTCCCCCCCAACCACCCCCCCCCCCCCCCCCCCTCCCACCATTGCAATTTAAAATTATTGGAGATATTAGAGGAATAAATTGGGGAGACGCACAGTCTCTTACCCAGAGTAGGGCAATCGAGAACCAGAAGATATAGCTTTAAGGTGAGGGGGGAAAGATTTAATAGGAATCTAAAAGGTACGAACTGCCGGAGGAGGTCATTGAGACAGGTACTATCGCGACATTTAAGAAACATTTAGACAGGTACATGGATAAGACAGGTGTAGAGGGATATGGGGCAAACGTAGGCAAGTGGAACTAGTGTAGATGGGACATGCTGGTTGGCGTGGGCAAGTTGGTCCGAAGGGCCTGTTTCCACACTGTAAGACTCTATGACTCTAGATGGCCAGAGCAAAAACAGCATGGTATAAGTGGGTGTGCAATGCACAAGCAAGTATGTGGAAATGGAGAACTATGTTACAAAATGGAGAACTAACTGGATGAGAGCTACTATGGGGCATGACCACATTCATCCAGCAGGACTGCCATTAGACTGCACTAGCTGAGATCAGGAGGATAAGGAATACTGAAGCCATTGTTCTGGCTCAAGGACATAATGTAAACATCATGGGATGACCCAGTCAATAAGATGGTTAAACCATTGGCTAATATTTTATTAGACTCTTGGCTGGGCATGCATGTAGTGTATGTAATCAATTGTACTATAGGTTTGGTGCCAGGCAGATATGAACGAAAAATAATGCATCTTTATCTCTGTTCTGCAGAGAAGCTATCTGAGACACTCAGCTGCCTTCTCTCCAATGAAATTATAATATCAAACCTTTAATGTTGGTGACAAACTTGGGTCACAAGTGACATTTTAATCATTTGGTCCTCCCCCTCCCCCAACATAACTAACTTGTCTTTCTATTCACAAAATGCTGGAGTAACTCAGCAGGTCAGGCAGCATCTCGGGAGAGAAGGAATGGGTGACGTTTCGGGTCGAGACCCTTCTTCAGTCTGAAGAAGGGTCTCGACCCGAAATGTCACCCATTCCTTCTCTCCCGAGATGCTGCCTGACCTGCTGAGTTACTCCAGCATTTTGTGAATAAATCTATTTGTACCAGCATCTGCAGTTATTTTCTTATATAACTTGTCTTTCTCTCTTCCTAGTTCATAAGATCTAGGAGCAGAATTAGGCTATTTGGCCCATCAAGTCTTCTCCACCATTCAATCATAACTGATCTATCTTTCCCTCTCAATCCAATTCTGTCTGAAGAAGGGTCTCAACCCGAGATGTCACCCATTCCTTCTCTCCAGAGATGCTGCCTGTTGTGCTGAGTTACTCCAGCTTTTTGTGTCTATTTTCGGTTTAAACCAGCATCTGCAGTTCCTTTCTACACACATATTCCCCTGCCTTCTTCTGATGAAGGGTCTTCGACCGAACCAGCAGCTCTGTTTCCCTCACCACAGATGCCATCAGACCTGCTGAGCATTTCCAGCCTTTTTCTGTTTTTTATTTCAGGTATAGAATTAGGCCAGGATGCTTGCAGTTGAATCCACTGCGCTCCTCTGCTGGTTGACTGCAATGAAAATGACAGCTGTTGTTCATGTAATGATAAAAAATAATGTACTGCAGGCCTCATTCTTAGCAACAACAAAAAGCCTTGTAATGGAAATTCATTCCCCCACCAGGTTAAAAGGAATGCAGAGTGAAATAGCTTCAAATAAATTGGGAGAACATCAATTGCTCTGGTTCTGGCTCTGGAGAAATCGTAACTGTTTCCTGTCCATTATACATCACCGGAGAGAGAAAGAGAGAATGTAAGGTACTCACACTGAGATCACTCAAAGATTAATGAGATCCTTAATAACTGGAATTTTTGTTCCCCCGCCAGGAAGTTCTGAATTGTTAGTGATTCAGTGCTGAATAAATTCTGTTCCACAATGAGTGCTGACCAAGGGATGCAGGGTGGGGAAGAGAAAATATTTCTTGACACTACCATTTTCCCTTGCATTCTCGGATTTTTTTTCACAGTGTTTCTGGAGAACTTTGGGGTAAAATATAACCAATTAATCCACTGACTTTGTAAACGATTTTTTGGCTGTTTACCAGGAACAGAACAAACGAAGGTCAGGAATTTATAGAGTTAGTTGTGTGACATTGGGCGATAATTAAAAGTAACTTGTGCGTAATGTTTTCAGTCATTTGGCATGAGAAGAACTGTCCAAGTACAAGATGAAATCAATGTTATGAAAATGAAAAATGCATGAGAAAATTATCATTTTAATTTTACCGTTATTTCCCTGGTAAATTATTCAACTGTTTGACAAACACCATTTGTATATGTAATAAATGTAAAACATGGATTAGCATGTAAAGGTTGTCATTTTACCTTGGGAAATGCTTTGCACTCTGTGTTTCACCTTGGGAAAGTGTTATTATTGCTTTAAGTAGATTATTGTGTGTTTATTAGCACCGTACATTATTTTCACACTTTAATGAAGCTAATCTTCCCAAGGCATGACACACCAATGTCACCAAGTATCGTCTGACACTGGGTTACCAAAGGAGATATTAGGGCAGAGAACAAAATAAACTTGCGAAAGAGAAAGGTTTTAGGGAGAAAGGTTGGTGTGGGGGTGGGGGGGGGACTATTTCAGCTCAGAATCAGGTAGGAAATGTTGTACAGTCTAGTTTTAAAGCAACATACTGTGATTTCCAATACAGCGCCCCACAGTATCTTTCTTTTAGCAAGGACATGTTTTATTTATGCCCATGTATTTCTTTATAGTCCCAATCACAGCATGAAAATCTTTCTTGTTGGCCTGGGTTATGCCAAGTGCTGCCATCTCTCACTGCTCAAAGGCTGATTTCTGACACTGACCACCTCTGGGCCTTCTGTAGCAATTCTATTCATTCCAAGTCTGACTGTGAAATATACATGAGATCGGATCTATAATTTCAGCTTTGATGTAAAAGTGGAAAAATTAAAAGCCTTGCGGTGACTCTTCCTGGTTGTTATTAAGATTGGAAAGGTGGAACCTGCAATTTAACTGGATTAAAGCAAGTCTATCACTGACACCTAGTGGTCAAACCTGGAATGAAGCAACTTTACCTTAAAATTAAATATAATCAATTTAGTGAGAAAATCTACCAAATGCAAGATGTAAACCAAACGCAGTCTGGCTGTTTGGTGAGTATTTAAGAAATATATTGTCAGTATTTTTCTTTATTTCAATTGTATTATATTATTGTATTAGTATATGAGAGTCATAGAGTCATACAGCAAGGAAACAGGTCCTTCACTCCAATTTGCCCACGTCGACCAAGATGCCCTATCTACACTAGTCCCACCTGCCCGCATTTGGCCCATATCCCTGTAAACCTTCCTATCCATATATCTTTTATATGTTGTTATATTCCTGCCACATACTTTGTGAGTATATACTGCGGACCGTCCAGCGCGGCCTGCAACCACAACAACCTGACCGCGGGAGAAGACGGCAGGAGAAGGGAAAAGACATTGTGGCCTTCCATCACAGTGAGGAGAGGACTGGAGGAGACTCACTGTGATGGATGTTTCTTTGATGGATGTTTCTTTTTTTGTGTGTTTTTGGGGTTGTGTAATTTTAATGCCTATTTTAGTGCTTTTATTGTTGGACTGTGGGTGACTGAATTTCGTCCAATTTGGATGACAAATAAAGCTATCTTGAATCTATCTTGAATCTTGAATCTTGAATCTTGTGTTTTTTTATTGAAAGGTATAGCATGGAAAGAGGTCCTTTAGCCAACCGAATCCATGCCCATCATCAATCATTCGTTCACGCCATTTCTAAGTTATCCCACTTTCGCATTCACTCGCTGCACACTAGAGGCAATTTACAAAGACTAATTCATCTACAAACCCCACACGTCCTAGAGGCGAGAGGAAACCAGAGCACCGAGAGGAAATCCATGCAGTCACAGAAAGAACATGCAAACTCCACATAGAGAGCACATAGGATCGAACCTGGATCTCTGGCGCCGTGAGGCAGCAGCTCTACCAGCTGCGCCACCGTGCTGCTGGTTAATTGGCCTCTGTAAAATTCCCCCTAATGTGAAGGGTGTTGATGAGAAAGTGGGTAACTTGGAACTCGTGTGAAAGGGTGATTGATAGCCGCTGTGGACTCGGTGGATCGAAGGGCTTATTTCTTGCTGTATCTCTAAACTAAACGGTGTAGGAAGCCATGTAATATTCAAACGGCAGATAGAACAAATCTATAAATGTTCTAATACTTTCAGAACAAGTGACCACTGGGGTCCAGTGAGCAACACTCTTGCCTCTGAGATCAGCTTCAGATCCCACTCTCTTGGTGTGAGCCACCAGCTTGATTGACATTCCCAGTGCAGTACTGAGGGCAAGCTGTATTGACAAAGGTATTTAATTCTGGATTTTTAAACTTGGGCTTTGTTTCCCCTCTCAGCTAGATATTAAAAAATCCCAAGGCGCTGTTCCTACTAAATGTAAGGGAGTTCTTCCAGATAACTCCTTGATAACTCCACTTATTGACCGATATGCAGTGGGAGGAGATCTGGCCATTATAACTCTGTCGTACATAAGATATTCCTGTGTGAATGCTGACTGGTGCATTTCTTGCACTGAAGTATTGAGTGTGCATACAAGGAAGTACTTAATTAGTTATAAAATGATTCATTACATCCTGAGAATGTGAAAGATCTGATCTTTTTCTACAATGGTTTCATTGCAAACTGATCATCGCCCAGTTGTAAGTTCACAAGCTAGGCAATACTTTTCTGCTGCCTCAACCAAAGGCTTGCCTTATAACTGCTACCAGAACAGGCAGACGAGGAGTCTGGAATACTAAACTGACTTAATGCACTTACAAGTTAACATGCTCATTACATCCTGTTCATTTGAAAGAAAATGATGTCTCGCTCCATGCTAACATTTTTTCACGTCAGGTTGAGTTTGTTATCGTATGCATATGTATGGTGAGGTATGGGTACAATGAAAATCTTGCTTGCAGTATCATTACAGGCACATAGACTCAGACAGCACATGCCTCCTTTTTAGACAATCCCTTGGGATCAAGGATGCTTTGCTTCTTTCTGGTTTTGCAGGTTCTGAGGTAACTAAAGTGGGACTCACAAAATCCTCCATAGATGGGTCAAGAGGTAGCTGATGGGGTGTGTAGGTGAGTTGGTAGTTTGTGCAGTGGCCCATGACTATCGCTTACACAGGGCTCTGATACATGTACTCAAAAATTCTCAATACCATTCCAAATGGTCCTTCCTCACATGTAGCAGTAATGAATCAGGGATTCCCAGTAATCCATACAGATGCTGCATTTCTTCATGAGGACTTTGAGCAGATCCATGAATGTCTGAAGAAGGGTCCCAACCCGAAACGTCACCGAGCCTTTTACTCCAGAGATGCTGAGTTACTCCAGCACTTTATGTCTATCTCCCATTCTGTGAGTCTTACATTCAAAGATACCGTTCAAACATATCTGAGGTTTTTTTAAAATCTCTGCTTATTGACGAAAGATAATAAGAAAATGATCTCACAACAGTATAAGTAAGACAAGATTATGGGTGTCATTGGCAGAATTATTGGATAATTCGAGTTTTAGAGTTTAATTCTGTCCAGGCCTGTTCCTGTGAGGCAGAGGCAGCTGGAGATCAAGATTTTTAATCAACTCCGGGTCAAGTACAAACAGGGAGGACAAAGCTTCAAAGAACACAAATTCTCCTTAATTTGGCCTGAGCTTGGTCCCAAGAGTCAGGGGCTGTTTCAAATGATGGTCTGGTTGAAAGGCATTGCAGGATCTTAACTACCATGGAGGGAGTGCTAAAGTTGTTCCTTTCATCTTGTGGCAAACACTGAATCTTTTGCACTCTTCAAAGGCTAAAAATGCAAATACTAAAATTCCTGCTCCTTTTAGTGTTCTTGTTCTCTATCCACAGCAAGCAATAATTCTGGACAGTCTGAAGAAGAATCCTGACCCGAAGTGTCACCTGTCCATGTTCTCCAGAGAGCCAGCTGAGTTATTCCAGCACTTTGTGTCTTTTGTAAAAGTAGCATCTGCAGTTCCTTGTTTCTACTCCCTAATAATTATGGACATTTTTACAATACAGGAAGCCCCCAGCTTAGGAGAGGGCTCCATTCCTGAGAACTATTCATAACCCGAACTGTTAGTAAGTCGTGAATGTATAAAAACAGTGCGTGGGTCAGGATTAGAACATCAGATAGGAGAGTGGGCAGGTGCAGGTGATGTGGTAGCCAGCCAGCCAGCCTCACTGACTTAGTGAGTGAGCAAGTCTGTGCAACACTCCAGCTCTGCTCAACTCGACCCAGCCCCTGGATGTTGCAGCTCGGTGGGGCAGGAGGAAGAGTAGGCGCATAGAAATGCCCCATTCACACCTGGCAGTGGGTGCCTGTAGCAACCACCAAATCCATCTCGATCCATCCCACTGGTCTGCTAAGCACTTATGCTGTATGTACTGTCTACCGTAAAGGACTTGCAACTGATTTTGGACTTTCCAACTTCATAGTAAAGGCAATGTTCGGGTCGTTGAGAGTACGAGGGGTTACAAAGTAGATTAGAAAGAAGTGGTAATCTAGTGGTGTTTAATTAAGAGGCATTAAGGCAGGCACATGGATATGCAGGGAATGGAGGAAAATGGATCATGTGAAGGCAGATGAGATTAGTTCAATTTGGCATCAAGTTTGGCACAGACATTGTGGATCGAAGGGCTTGTTCCTGTCCTATACCTTTCCATGTTCCATGTGGAAGTGGTACAAGAGTTAGGCTGCTAGAATCTTGAGGTTATCAGGGGGAAAGAGAATCTGAGGAGAGGAAGGAGCTTCATCCACGATCCTGCCATTGGGCAGCTGATATCCATGGAGCTCTGCCTTCCCAGCCACATTGGTCCCACATAAGCCCCGGATAATGACGAGTTACAGTTGATCAATGCCTAATTCTCCAGCAGAATCTAGCTCAAGACTCCCATGATTGGCAACAGTGCATACAGCAAACAGGCAATAATCCAAAGGAACAGTTGAAGGAGGCATTGGGATCCAGTAGGTTAACACTTTATTGACATGCAGAGTTAGAATCCACTTCAACCATTGACCACACTTGCAAGATTCAATGCCTCAAAGTGATGAGGAGGCAAGGGGAAAGGCCACCTCAAAAGCATATGGTTTCTCATTGAACCAATTCTGATGAAGGATCATCGATTAGCAATGTTGACTCTGCTTCTCTTTCCACGGGTGCTATCTGACCTGCTGATTCCAACATTTTCTGCTTTTAGTATAATTTAACTGGGCAGTTGGTTGTCTAGTTTAGATGCGAGATCTCAGCCTACCAGTTGCAAACATGAACTCCACATCTCCACCAACGACAAGTGAGATCTTGATGCATCAACCTCCAAAACGACCTATTTGACTGAGCTTGCTACTTTGTGTCACTTGGGGCTAACAACTAGTCTTTATCTGGGTTACATCAAATAAATGCAGAGTTCAGACTAGTGATGCGAATTTCACTTAGACCTCCCAAGGAAAGGAGTTTTTAATCTGAAGATTCATCTTCAGCAGTCCATGCCAATGTTTGTCCTCACCTAAAACTCTCAGCATAGATCTCTCTTCCCTTCTCCATCATTTGCTTGTCCAATATAGTCATAGAGTGATACAATGGGGAAACAGGCCCTTCGGCCCAACTTGCCCACACCGGCCAACATGCCCCAGCTACACCAGTCCCACCTGCCTGTGTTTGGTCAATATCCCTCCCAACCAGTCCTATTCATGTACCTGTCTAACTGCTTCTTAAATATTGGGATAATCCGTGCCTCAACTACCTCCTCTGGCAACTTGTTCCATACACACACCACTCTTTGAGTGAAAAAGTTACCCCTCAGATTCCTATTAAATCTTTTCCCCTTCACCTTGAACCTTTGTCCTCTGGTCCTCGATTCCCCTACTCTGGGCAAGAGATTCTGTGCATCTAGCCCTTAAAAGTATCCATATCCTTTAAAAGTATCCATACTATTTGCCTCCACCACACTGCGGTTGAGTATTCCACCCTCATCATGCTCTCGGAGAAGAGGTTTCTTCTGAATTTCCTTTTGTAATTCATTGTCAGTCTCATAATGATGGACTCCAGTTATGTTCCACCCAGTGGATGGGGAACTTTTGCTTTGGGTTCCACTCAATCAAAACTTTTTATCATTTTAAAGAACCCTCAGCTTTGTTTTCTCAAGGGAAAAGAAATCCCATCAATTAGTCCATTAACTAAATCCTCACAATTCCTCAATCATCTATGTAAATTTATTTTCACCCTTTCCAATGGCTCATTATTTATTTTTATAAAATGGTGAGTTAAAGCTGGAAAGGGTACAGAGATTTACGAGGATGTTCCCAAAACTAGAGGGTATGAGCTATCGGGAGAGGTTGAGTAGGCTGGGACTATTCCTTGGAGCACAAGAAAATGAGGGGTGATCTTATAGAGGTGTATAAAATCATAAGAGGAATAGATCGGGTAGATGCACAGTCTCTTGCCTGATGAATCGAGGGCCAGAGGACATAGGTTTAAGATGAAAGGGAAAAGATTCATTCAGAAGCTGAGGGGTAACGTTTTCACACAAAGAGTGGTGGGTGCATGGAACAAGCTGCCAGAGGAGATTGGCCAAGAGCGGGGCAGGTGGGACCAGTGTAATTTGGACACATTGGCCAGTGTGCGCAAGTTGGGCCAAAGGGCCTGTTTCCACGCTTTGATTCTATGACTCTAAACTAGGTTGTCTGACCATGGTTCAAAACTGGTTTAGCATAATTTCTCTATTATCCTATGGAAATAAATCCCACACTTGCTATCATTGCAGCTCTGCTGAATAGTGACACAATGTTTGGTGAATGGTGTATTGGTGCTCCAAGTTGCTGTATTCAACCAGCCATGCATCTTCCGAGTAATTAGTGGCCTCCTTATTTCTCCTACTAAAATGTACTCCTTTACATTTAAGATTGTTTAACTTCATTTATTGAGCTATTTGTCCTTCCTGCAACATTATTAACACGCCCTTAAAATGTATTTTAGTTTTCAGTTTAGGTAGTTTAGAGATACAGCATGAAAACAGGGCTTCGGCCCACCGAGACCACACTGACCAACGATTTAGTTCTATCCTACACACCAGGAACAATTTACAGAACCCAACTAACCTACAAACCTGCAAGTCTTTGGAATGTGGGAGGAAACTGGAGCACCCAGAGAAAGCCCACGTGGTCATAGTGAAAACGTACAAACTCCGTATTGACAGCACTAATGGTCAGGATCGAACGCTGGTCTCTGGCGTTGTAGGACACCACTGTGCTGCACTGTTGCAATCCTTTCAGCATTGGATATGTCACCACCCCTGCACGGAGTTTGGTTTCATCATACTCAGCACTCATCTCCATTGAACACAATAGTCCACTTTTCATGGCAAATAATTATTCTTTACTGGGTTCCAAGTGGTTGCATTCTCTCTGTCCAGATTCCCATTTGTTATTCAGGGTGCCTCAAACAAAGAGAGACCATGAATATCAACCACACCCAGTGACTGTGAATTTGACTTCTGCACCCAAACTCTTGCCTTTCAGGCAGGAAGCCATATGCTAACTTTGTCTGAAGGCACCCACATGAGGGCAACAAATAAATAAGTGTGTCCTTGGATGTTGCAGAGTAAGCTCATTGGGAAAGTTCCGAAGTATGAATTGATCAAGAGACAATAACAAAAAATAACCAAATGGCCACTCCAGGCCTGCGCATTGAAATAAATCATAGCTGATTGAAATTAACTCCATTTTGATATTCTTTAATTCCATAAGATTCCACGAGATTTACTAATCGTAGTTGAAATAAAGTCATTGGCAGAGTAGCCATAACCTTCTGCAGACATGATGTCAAAGATTCACAACTCTCGGACTGCAGGAATTTCTCGCCAGTCCTCCGTGACCGAGCTCTTATTCTTTGACCATCACCCCGACTTGTAAATTCGCATTTCATTGAAACAACCTCTCCGCGTCTAACTTGTCAACCCCTCCGAGAGGTTTAGACATTTCATCAATGAATGCAGTGGGAAAATAAGGAGAAAATCCTCTTTAGTTAGAGAATGGTGAGAATGTGGAAATCACAAAACACAAAGAGCGACTGAGGCAAATAGCATGGATACAAAGAAAGGAAAACGATGGACATCAGGGGAAGAAGAATGGGTGGGTTACAGGGAAGAGGGAGAGAGAGGGGAAGGAAGGCAATGTATTATTTTTCTCCAGAGATGCTGCCTGACCTGCTGAGTTACTCCAGCATTTTGTGTCTATCCTTGGTAAAAACTAGCATCTGCAGTTCCTTCCTACACAAAGAGTAAAATCATTGTGTGCAGATCAAGCTCCATAAAAATCAACATCATAATTTGAAAGAAAGACTATCATTTACAAACTAGGAAAACTTGAACATTTTATGTGCCTCCCTGGAGCTGTTGGCTGTAGATTTAATCTGTCACCTTGTGTGTTATAGTTGACCTATAGGAACATTAAATTACAGCTTTCTGAAGTTTTTAGTGAGTACTGAATGATGGTTTTCTTCTTCAGAAACAAGACTCAGCTCCAACCCAGCAATTGTTGTCCCAACAGTGCAGTATTCCATTTCAAAGACCAACAGATTCCAGATATTCCCTTAACACAACTGTGCGATGGCCCAATTTATTACCCGCTGTGCAAAATTCCTGAAAAGCGAGGCCAAGATTTGCAATATTCTAACAGTAGGAACGGAATATGTTGTCCGACATATGTGCAACTCAAGAGGACATTGATACCATCTCTAAACCTACAACATCTGCCTGGAAAGTGCAATGTTTCCCCTACACCTGCCAGTTCCCTTCCAAGTCACATGCCATTACATTGTAGACATATTGTAGTTCCTTTTGGGAATGGTTTGTGTTAGACAAGATTGCATATGTGCACCTATCAAATTAATATGATTGTATTCAGAATCTGTGCACCTATTTGTAATTTGTTCCATTTTTTTATTGCTGACTTCAACCTGCAACCTGTTCCATCTGATAATCAAGGTTTCTTCAATGGCTACCCTTTATCTGTGTGATGTGCATAAGCGATAGAAGATATAAAGAAATAAATTAGTTATAGAAGAAAAGAAAAAAAACTCTACTGTGACACTTGATACATTTTACAGGTTATCACAGACACACTGCAAAGGAAATTATTTGAAAGACTAGAAATTAAATAAAGCCTTTCACAGGCACATGAAGTCTTGATGTAATTTACAGCCTATGTGGTCACTACTGGGAAAGGAACCCCATCAGTCAATCTGCACACCGCAAGTATGCTCTGGATTGATGAGAAAACGAGCAGATTAACTGTGCTGGTGGAGTCCACCTTTGAAAAAATTAGATATTATTTTTCAGGTGTGATGGGACAGCAGATATAAGTCTTGATTTAATGTTTCATCTTCAAGGCCATTCATTCAATGACTCCTATTTAGTCAGATTGGTTCATTGGATCTGTTTAAGGTTCTCCTTAAAGTCAGTTCCCACTGGCATACCCTAGGATGTAAAACTTTAAACAGTTCATTTCTAGTAGAATTTAATCAAAAAGATGAGATCTTATGTTAAACTTGCTTCAAAGCTTGTGTCAAACCTACAGTATAATACATCCACTAGAACTGCAAACATAAGAAAACAAAGATAGCTGAAATAGGAGCATGAGGAGGCATATGGCCCTTTGTGCTTGCTCCACCATTCAGTAAGAGCATAGCTGATCTTTTAGTTTAGTGTCACTTTCCTGCATTAATCCCATATCCTTTGATCTCGAAAAATCTATTGATCTCTGTACTCAGCAGCTGAGTGTCAACAGCTCTCTGTGCAGAGTTCCAAAGTTTCACTGTCTTCCAAGTGAAGACAATAGACAATAGACAATAGGTGCAGGAGTAGGCCATTCAGCCCTTCGAGCCAGCACCGCCATTCAATGCGATCATGGCTGATCACTCTCAATCAGTACCCCGTTCCTGTCTTCTCCCCATACCCCCTCACTCCGCTATCCTTAAAAGCTCTATCAAGCTCTCTCTTGAAAGCATCCAACGAACTGGCCTCCACTGCCTTCTGAGGCAGAGAATTCCACACTTTCACCACTCTCTGACTGAAAAAGTTCTTCCTCATCTCCGTTCTAAATGGCCTACCCCTTATTCTTAAACTGTGGCCCCTTGTTCTGGACTCCCCCAACATTGGGAACATGTTTCCTGCCTCTAATGTGTCCAATCCCCTAATTATCTTATATGTTTCAATAAGATCCCCCCTCATCCTTCTAAATTCCATTGGGGAGAATGCAGGCACAGGTTATTGATTGTGGATGATCAGCCACGATCACAATGGTGGTGCTGGCTCGAAGGGTTGAATGGCCTCCTCCTGCACCTATTTTCTATGTAATGTAATTTCTTCTCATTTCAGTCCTGAGCGACCACTCCCTTATTTTGTTACTGTGACCCCTGGTTCCGGAAAACCCAGCCAGGGAAAACATCATCCGCACCTTAACTCTGTCCAGCTCCATATGTATTTTATACCTTTCAATGAGATCACCTCTCATTGAGTCATACTGCACGGAAACTGGCCCTTCGGTCCAACTCGCCCATGCCAACCATGATGCCTCATCTAAGCTAGTTACATTTGGTGTATAAAATCATGAGCATTAAAGACGGAGTGAATGCACAGAATCTTTTACCCAGCTCAGGAAAATCAAGAATCAGAGGACATAGTTTTAAGGTGAGAGGGGCAAGATTTAATAGGAACCTATGGGGCAACTTTGTCACTCAGAGGGTGATGGGTATATAGAATGAGCTGCCAGAAGAGGTATTTGTGGCAGGTACAGTAAAAGCATATAAAGACACTTTGACAGGTACTTGGATAGGAGAGGTTTAGAGGGATATGGGCCAAACATGGGAAAATGGGACTAGCTTAGATGGGGCATCTTGGTCAGCATGGAAGGGTGTGTTTTATGTTGTATGACTCTATGACTCAAATCCTTGGAGAGAAAGGAGAAATAAATCCTTGGATCCATCACAGCATGGATGGGGAACAATTCTATCCAAGATCGCAAGAAATTGCAGAGTTGTGAACGTAGCCCAGACCATCACGCAAACCAATCTCCCTTTCATGGCCTCCATAAACTCCACGTTGCCTCAAGAAGGCCACCAGCATAATAAAGGACTAGTTTCACTCTGGCCACTCCTTCTTCTCCCCTCTCCCCATTTGCATGAGGTACAGACGTTTGAAAATGCATACCTCCAGATTCGGGAAGTTTCTTCCCAGATGTTATCAGGCAACTGAACCACCCTCCCACCATCTAGACAGCAGTCCTGACTTCCCATCTTCCTCATTGGAGACGCTCAACCTATCTTTTATCGCACTTTACTAGACATTATCTTGCACTAAACATGATACCTTATCCGGTATCTGTACACTGTGGACAGCATGATTGTAATCATGTATAGTCTTTACGATGACTGGATAGCACGCAACAAAAAAGCTTTTCACTGTAACTCAGTACACATGACAATAATAAACTAAACCACTCTATTTGTTCCACATTCCTTCAACACCTTCACTCCCACTGAAACCCTCCTTGTATCTCCCCTCTTTCCCAGTTCAGACGGCAGGGTCACAGACCCAGATAATTGACTATTTCACTTTCCACTGATGCTGCCTGATCAGTTGAGTTCTTCCAACATTTTCTGTTTTTGTTTTGAGGCTGCAACCAGTCTGGTTCAGCCCGAGGGAACGGGCAGGGATGGTGACGCGGGTAAAGAGCTTGCAGTAACGTTAAAGATAAGGCGTCGTCTTCCCAATGTCTGACTAATCAGATTTACACACATGACTTCCTGTTGTACAAGCAGTCTGACTGCACAAGGGCAAAATTTCAGTGGTGGCGTGGACAGTCAGGATGTCATTAACCTACACTTTTGGGCAGTATGTAAAGTAAGAAGGGAACCAACATCATTCAAGAAATTGAACAGGAAGTATTGGATGTGTGAAAACCAATTATATTTTGGAGTCATGACCATGCCACTGTGACTTACTCCTGCCTCTCAATCTGAAGGGTTCACACCCCATTGCAACATCTGTTGCATTCCAAGACTGAAACTCAAATCCAATCACGGCAGCTTTTAACTAGGAGCCAGGTGAACAGTTTGGTTCAACCTGAGGCAGTGAACGGGTATGATTAGGAAAGGGCATAGAATTTGCCATCTTTAATCTTTCTGATGGAGAAATTTGTGATACATTGGATGTCAGAGGAGCATTGAATGTGAGGCAGTGAAGAGCTCACATCATTTGGTAGAGCTGGATATTCACAGAAAAGAGACAAGTTTGTCCAATCTATATAACTGATACTCTCTAATCTAGGCATCATCCTGGTAAACCTCTTTTCTGCACCCTCTCCAAAACTTTGGCATCCTTCCTGTAATGAGGCGACCAGAAATGCATATAGTAGCCTAACCAAAATTTTGTAAAGCTGCAACGTGACTTCTTGGCCCTTATACTCAGTGTCCCAATTGATGACAGCAAGCAGATCATATACCTTCTTTACCATTTTATCTACAACCAGAAAGGGTTTGCACTTTTAAGGACCATCTCCCTCTGTACCACAATATTATTAACTGTATACTTTCCCCTTACATTAGGCCCTGGGGATTTATCCACCTTAATGTTCTTCAGGGGACACAGCATCACCTCTTTCCCAAATATATGTCACGCTGATCTCAATATCTTCCACTCTTTGCCTGCAACCTCTGAATCCAAGCATAAATTCACTCCTTTATCTTCTCCCTAGTTACCTCTTGTTTTTAATGTGGGTATAAAAAACCTCAGGGTTTTTCTCAATACAACTTGCCAAATTTCATTTCATGGTCCCTTCTGATTTCTTGCTTCCTTTATATTCCTCAAATACCCTGTCTGATTTCTTCCTAAACTTTAGATATGCATCCATTTTCTTTTTGACTAAATGTAAACTCCCTGATCATTCAAGATTCCCTTACTTTGCCATCCTTATCCCCCCCACCCCCCCTTTCTTTACTGGAACCTGTTGGTCCTGAATAAGCGAGTTCGGTATCTCGTCTGCTCATGCGCAGGTCATAGGTCACTTGTGCTAAACATTCTCGCCGGCTGAGCTGCTGCCTGAATACAGACCTGCGTTTCATCCGTATATTCCAGTTTTGATTCTTCGAGGTAAGAAAATACTGCTTTCAAAACTATTATTCAGGTGTATTTATGGTTAATTTGTAAAAAATACAATGATTTTGTAGGTTTTATTGCTTTATGCTTCGGTGAGTGAGCGAGATCGTGACGATTTTCTTTTGCATTGTAACTTGTACCGGAGCTGCTCCTCAAGCCGCACGTCCCAAACCAGGAGTTATTCTTGGTTTTCTCAATCGTTCTTGGATTGTCGGCGATGCAAAAGAAAAACAAACCCTTCCTGTAGGGTCTCAACCTGAAACGTCAGCCATTCCTTCTCTCCAGAGATGCTGCCTGTCCCGGTAAGTTACTCCAGCATTTTGTGTCTACCGGAGTGATGTGTTTCTGGGTGATATTAAAGGGAGGGTTTGATTAGCTCCACTGGTTGCTGACCTCTGCAGTTGTCTAATCGCTGCACGAACAGCAGCTTCAAGTTTACAGTGGTCATCCATTGACATTCCGGACTGCAGCCACCGCCCGCACAAAGCAGCAATTCATTCACTCAAACCTTTGTTTTTCTTTTGCATCGCCGACAATCCAAGAACGATTGAGAAAACGAAGAGTAACTCCTGGTTTGGGAAGTGCGGCATATTCCCGCTTGAGGAGCAGCTCCGGTACAAGTTACAATGCAAAAGAAAATCGTCACGATCTCGCTCACTCACCGAAGATTAAAACCTACAAAATCGTCTTAATTTTTACAAATTAACCATAAATACACCTAATTAATAGTTTTGAAAGCAGTATTTTTCTTACCTCGCAGAAGCAAAACTGGAAGATAGGGATGAAACGCAGGTCTGTATACACACAGCCGCTCAGGCGACGAGAATGTCTAGCACAAGTGACCTATGACCTGCGCATGCACGGTCGAGATACCAAACTCATTTATTCGGAACAGTTTATCTTAACCAACCCCCCAGATATCGGATGTATACTTACCCAATAACAACCACTTCTAATGTATTCTCCCTCGCTCTTGCCTAATAACATTGTGATTTCCTTTCCATCCCATCTGCTAATACAGCATGCAATGATATCCTTAAGCCGAAACGTCACCCATTCCCTCTCTTCAGAGATGCTGCCTACCCCGCTGAGTTACTCCAGTATTTTGTGCCTATCCTTATGACAAAGTCTGCGGGACCTATTTATGAGACTTGAGAGCCCTCGGCACAGATCATTTATTTCAATAATATGCTAACACTAGGGTTCAGATCTTTTGCCCTTTACCAGCCTAATGCTGTCTCAAAGACTCACTTTTTGATTATGACATGACTCATCTTCCTAAGCAAGTCTGCAGATGTGCCTGAGGAGGTGCTCTGACACAGGCCACAACATCATTTAACTGGCTTACAGATGAGATGACTCCAAGTCTATGTGATATGAGAAACACATCACTGCTTTGTGTGTTTTTATTCACACTCAAGAACTATTGTGTTAATGTTCAGAATAAAATGTGGCCCAATATCTATTGAAGTAAAAGCACAAGAATAAATCTTTAGCTATTTCAAACAGAAACAAATAACAGATACGGCATTCTTTTAAAGAAAATAATGTTCCTCTCCCAATTTCTTTAACATGTCAATTTTCATTCAAAGATTGCATCATGTCAAATTACCCATACACAGAATCAGACGAATGGTTTCTTTCTCAAGTAAACCAACTTCTCAGATATCGCATCAAATTATTAGTACATTACATTTACTTCATCTGTATGCCAATTGAGAAAACGAGGGCTTAACTTCGGAATGAAGAGTCGGTTCGAGAATCTGCTTCAGGCTTTCGGCCTGGAACTGGGCCTGGAATCCAGATGCATTGACAGCCACAACCTTCTGGCAACCGGGGGAGAGACGTGGGTCAGCGGAGTCATCGGTCACGGCCAGAGTGCAGGCAAGGGGTGCAGGTGGTAGGCACAGCCTGAGTCGTAGTGGCAACGGACGTGGCCAGGGTGACGGAAAAGGCGTGATGGCAGATGCGGCTGGAGAGGTGGCATGGGCCGAGGGTGGCATTGGCAGCACGGCCTGGCAATGAAGGTCCGTAGATCAGTCCACTATAACTGAGATCCGCTATAAAGATGTACTCAAGAGAGTGTTGGATATAGCACTTAGGGCTAACTGAATCAAGAGATATGAGGAGAAAGCAGGACTAGGGAACTGATTTTGGATGACAATAGACAATAGATGCAGGAGTAGGCCATTCGGCCCTTCGAGCCAGCACCGCCATTCAATGTGATCATGGCTGATCATTCTCAATCAGTACCCCGTTCCTGCCTTCTCCCCATACCCCCTGACTCCGCTATCCTTAAGAGCTCTATCTAGCTCTCTCTTGAATGCATTCAGAGAATTGGCCTCCACTGCCTTCTGAGGCAGAGAATTCCACAGATTCACAACTCTCTGACTGAAAAAGTTTTTCCTCATCTCCGTTTTAAATGGCCTACCCCTTATTCTTAAACTGTGGCCCCTGGTTCTGATTATGATCAGCCATAATCATATTGAAGGGCCGAATTGCCTACTCTTGCACCTATTTTCTATGTATCTAAGGAGGTCCGTAAAAAAACGAAGGCTGATTGTACTTTGAAATATTTATATGTTGCCTGCAATCTGGATGTCAAGTCAAGTCAAGTCAATTTATTTGTATAGCACATTTAAAAACAACCCACGTTGACCAAAGTGCTGCACATCTGACTAGGAAAAAAAAGAAACATACAGTGGCAGGCAGCCAAACACAACGGCGCGGCCATCTTGAACAAAATGTTAATTCAATCACCCACAGTCCAACAATAAAAGCACTAAACAGGCACCCAAATTACCCAACCCCAAAAACCCCCCAAAACACAGTCCAACAATAAATGCATTAAATAGGCACTCAAACCACCCAACCCCAAAAACACACAAAAAAGAAACATCCATCAAAGAAACATCCATCACAGTGAGTCTCCTCCAGTCCTCTCTCTCCTCACTGTGATGGAAGGCCACAATGTCTTTCCCTTCTCCCGCTGTGCCTCGCCCGCAGCCAGGTTGTTGTGGTTGCAGGCCGCACCGGACGGTCCACATCGGGCCGAGCCCAAGGCGCATCGCGTCGCAGCCGCTCCCGCAGCCTCCGAAAACGGCCGGCTCCGCCGATGATAAGTCCGATCCGGGGCGGGCGAACACGCTGCTGCCGCTGTTGCTGCACGTCGGGGCGGTCGTGGCTCCCGACATTGAAGCCCCCGCCCAGCAGAGAAATATCCCGCGGCCATCCTAGGCCGCGCCGGACGGTGAAATGTCCGCGCCCCATGCCCCGCGATCCGGGGCGGGCGAACACGCTGCCGCTGCTGGAGCTCCCGATGTCGGCATCCACGCGGCCCGAGCCTAAGGCGAGTCGCAGCCGCTCCCGCAGCCTCCGAAGACGGCCGGCTCCGGTGATGGTAAGTCCGATCCGCGGGCTCCGCGAACCAGAGCCCCGGAGGCCGACAGCTCCAGGAGTTGGGCCAATGGTAGGCCGCAGCAGGAACGGAGACACGGCCCAGAAAACAAAGGTCGGGTCTCCGTTCTGAAGGGACATCTATTTACAGTGTTAGTTTCCCCCTCCCCCCCACATACACACATAGTACACAAACACAAAAACACCACATCACAACTACAATTAAGACCCCAAAAAAAACAACAAAAACACAAAGACAAATGGACCGCAGGTGAGCGGCAGCTGCTAGGGCAGTGCCGCCATTTTGATACAATGTGATACAATGTGATACAATGTGTTTCTCATTATGTGACACATCCTGTAAATGGTCTCTTGCATATGGAATGAATAATCTCTGCCGTTTGTAAATGTTTTACTAGATGAAATACTCCAAGTACTTGTCGTCCTCACCATCTGGTGCCTGAGTCGCCAGTTCATGCCGTTTGACAGCTATGAAGTGTTGGGTGAAGGCTTCCCCCAGTGCCCTCTGCATGCAGTGGTCACTCTCCAGTGCATCGAGGGCCTCTTCCAGCCGCACTGGGATGGTGCAGATCTTCGCCGTCTGTACTCCCTCCTCGGTCAACCCGCCCCTCAGCCCGTCCAGCCCGGCCGCCACGGTGGCGGCGAGCACAAGGTAGGGGTTGGCGGCTGCTGATCCCAGCCGGTTTTCCAGGCGGGCTCCTCTTCTTTCATCTCCGTGGAGCTTGCCGGTGAAGGCCCAGCTGTCGTGGTCGGAGCTGCAGATCGTCCCTTGGCCTTGGCCTTTCCCCGGGCTGTACTGCTGGCGGCAGCTGTCGCCCGGCGCCGCCAGGCAGCTGAGGGCGGCGGCGTGGAGCAGCAGGCCGGCCCGCCATGCCCTGGCCTCACCCGACAGCCCTGCCTTGCCATCGCCATCGCCATCTTCCCCGGCCTGGCCGAAGAGGTTGATCCTGCCGCCGGCCTCCCACAGGCTGTGGGAGAGGGTGCCCAGGTTGCCGTAGCTCAGGGGTGAGAAGAAGCTGGCATCGTGCTGGTGTTTCCTCGCCAGCTCCTTCAGCCCCGTCCTGAAGGCGAAGGCGTTGTCCGCCGCGCCCAGCCCCGACTCGGCCCGCAGCGACACCTCCATTTGCCCAGGATGCCGCGACGAGGAGAAGCTCTCCACGTCCACCCCGGCGCCGTACATCCCCTCCATCAACTCCTGCGCGAAGCTCAGGTCGTGGTTGTTGAGGAGGGTGGCGGCGGGGAGAGCTGCCGGAATCTTCAACTGCTGCTCGAAGCAGGTGTCGAGGCAGAACTGGTAGGTGAAGGAGGAACGCAAGGTGAGGCCAAGGGCACTAAGATGGCGCAACTGCACCTTGGCCACCTGCCTGGGGGAGGTGGGCAGGGGACAACCTGTGGCCGAACAGCAATCGCAAATCACACTCGCAGTCTTCTCCACCCACAGGAGCACCCTGAAGGTCGAAATGTCGGGCATCAAGAGGATGTCTTCACCATTGCAACCGGGATGATCTGCAACCGGGTTTTCCTTTGGGCTCAAAATCAGCTCCAGGTAACTTCTGGGCATGGGTATGCCATGGAGCACTTTCTCCTGTGGATGAAGCACAGAGTTTGGCTGTGTTAAACTTCATAATTCTCGTTCATAATTCCAAAGCATTTAACGTTTGTAATCAGTAAGTGTCTTTACGTTGCCAGTTCAGTGCAAAGTAAAATTGTTAATTGAGTTGATCCATCACAAAGTCAAACCACCGTTTACATTTGTCAGGAGCAGGAGAAAAAATCATTGGAGTGTGAGAATATTTCCTCAGTACCTCAAATATTGTTTAGAACACGTGAACATGCAAAAGCAACAGGACCCATTCAGTCTGCACCTTTCAGAGACTTTATTAACTATTTTATCCCAACTTTCTTTGGTCCCGCATGGCCACAGGAATGCAATGTGCAGGATAAACAACAGGTCTCACATCTGGGTCAACTGTCATTGAATAGGTCACTGGCAGCTTTCCAAGCTCGTCAGTGAAGAGATCGCTATACTCCGTAAGAATTTGGTGTGGAGTCTCATCTTTAACAGGGGTCAACTGGTATACATCCTTGCTGAACAAGACCAGCCCCATTTTCTGGCATGCACAAAGTCCTAACTGTGGCACAGTACCTTCTTGGACAACATAAAATGGAAGTGTGTATCACTGTCCCTCCAGGTGGCATTGCAACTACACCATTCCAACTGGTTTGATTTTGGTGCCACCATACGCAATTAGGGTGGTGGCTTTGTTCATGATTTTAATTGTTCCCCATCCCACAGACGCATAAAGGACTTACTCGACATCACGTTGCACTTAGCACCAGTGTCTACCTTCATTTCTATCGAAACACCATTAACTTGCATGGTGACCATAGCTTCGTCGTTTCTTACCCTCTGTGCATCAAAATAATCCATTTCCAGTGTGATCCCATCAACACAGACCGTCTCATCGGCACTGCTGTTGGTTTGATCTGATTGCAACTGGTGAACAAGCTGTTTGGGTTTCCCCTGAGATAAGTCTGTTGTGTGGATTTGCAGCATCTCCTGAAGTGATTGCGTTTCCGACAGGCATAACACTGCTGACCAAAAGCTGGACACTTTTCCCTTTGAGCAGCACGGCTGCCTCCACAATTGTTGCAGACAGTGATAAATCGTGTCCCAGCCTTTTCCGACTGGATCCTCATCATTATCTTAGGCTTACGTTCTCTCCGGAACCCAGCCTGAACAGCATCAACACAGTTGGCGTTTCAGTATGCGCTTCGGTCATCTCGTGAACTTGACCGGTAGAAATAGCCTTAACTAATGTCAAGTCACGGTCACGCAGAAGTACCTTCCTTAGTTTATCGTCACAAACACCACATACCAATCTATCTCTGATAAGCTCGTCACAGAGCCCTCCGAACCTGCAGCTCCTTGCTTGTAACTTTAAAGCATTAACACATGACTCAATAGTCTCATCCGCCTTCTGATTCCGGGTGTTGAACTTGTGCCGTTCCAGGTTGAGATTAATTTGAGGGCTGCATAACTCACGAAATTTCCTCTTGAGACACTGAGGATCCTCTTTCGATTCAGCGGGGGTGACAACCTCTTCTCCGCCACCCGCGGCAGGCTGTCTCACCTCCCCCGCATACACAAACAATCTTGCACGTTCGATAGCCTCCTGTCCCCCAAGGTTGAGAAGAATATACTCTTGAGTGCGGGGTGGCTTGTCGGAGTGCACGGCTGCTATGAAAATGTCACATTCTTCCTCGAAGATGCGCCATCTTTCGCCGATGTTGCTGTCGAAGATGAGTGGGTCCGGCCTCCGGAATGCATCAGTCATGATTGTTAGGCAAACAAACTTTTACATCTCTCTTGTAGAGAAAAAGAGAGTGAAAAACATATGAATCCCAAGCCGATGAAGTTCCGGACTAAAACTTCTGACACCACGATGAAGTTGTGTGAATAACAATAAGTTGTTTAACTTCATAATGTGCATTATTAACCATATGGCTGTAGAACAAAGACCAAGCCTGTACATTCCATCCGAATACTCCCGTGTCTGACTGATCACCCATAGCACGCATGCGCTAGATACGACATTCCAGGAACAGTCCAAGGGAATACCCGACATGAATCAGGAATATAGTGACTGATCTACACTGACTAATCACAAAACTCAGTCTTTATTTCATGCCCATTCATCCATGGTCAAGTTCACACAAAATTCCGCCCTCTCATCTCACCAACACTAAAGGCAACCAATTAAGAACGTCAAGCTTATCTCTTCTATTACTATGAACGTATGTATGAACGTATGTTCATAGTTAAACAATTAACCCAGGCCTGTGCTGATCATATTCCATCAGTATAATGTGAAAATGATGGAGCGGTTTTGGCTCATATTTCACTCAGAGTTGATTTCTTCATTCAGTTTTTCAATAAGTCTTTAGACTTTACTTTAGAGATACAGCATGGAAATAGGCCCTTCGGCCCACCAAGTCCGCGCCAACCAGCGATCACCCCTTAAACTTGCACTATCCCAGTTCAGTTTTGAGGGACAATTTTCAGAAGCCAATTAACTGTTACACCTATACGTCTTTGGAGTGGGAGTAAATCAGAACACCTGGAGAAAACCCACGAGGCACAGGGAGAATGTACAAGCTCTACTGATAAAGTCATGTGATAGGAGCAGAATTAGGCCATTCCGCCCATCAAGTCTGCTCCGCCATTCAATCATCTCCCTCCTAACCCCATTCTCCTGCCTTCTCCCCATAACCCCTGACACCCATACTAATCAAGAATCTATCTCAGCCTGAAAAATACCCATTGACTAGGCCTCCACAACCTTCTCTGGCAAAGAATTCCACAGATCCACCACCCTCCGACTAAAGAAATTCCTAGGTATTTATTCACAAAAAGCTGGAGTAACTCAGCAGGTCAGGCAGCATCTAAGGGGAGAAGGAATGGGTGACGTTTCGGGGCGAGGCCCTTCTTCAGACTGAAATTCCTCCTCATCTCCTTCCTAAAGGAACGTCCTTTAATTCTGAGGCTATAAATGCTAGTCCTAGACTCTCCCACTAGTGGGAACATCCTCTCCACATCCACTCTAACCAAGCCTTTCACTATTCGGTAAGTTTCAATGAGGTCCACCCTCATCCTTCTAAACTCCAGTGAGTACAGGCCCAGTGCCATCAAACGCTCATCATATGTTAACCCACTCATTCCTGGGATCATTCTTGTAAACCTCCTCTGGACCCTCTCCAGAGCCAGCACATCCTTCCTCAGATCTGGTGCCCAGAATTGCTCACATTGATAGCACTCATAGTCAAGACCGAATCTGGGTGTCTTGCGCTGTAAGGCAGCAACTCTACCACTGCCCTAAAGTCCATTCAATGGCAAACAATACATCGTACCTGAAAAAATCGAGCTGGTATTGTCTTTGATCTTGAAATTCCATTAAGATCACCTGCTTCAAAGCGAATAAACCGTATATCTTCTCTTGTGATCTGCTGTTTCACTTGCTCAATCGTAAAGCCTATTTGTGAAGGAGTTGAACTGTTGGTCAGAACACTGTCTTCGATGTTTCCTGTAAAAGGATAAAAAGCCAAATTATTTCCATACTTGGGTGATGTGAAGACCCTTTGGGCATTCTTGATGCGTTGCAGTACTTAAGAGGACATCACTCTTTACAGGTCCTGACTTTCCAATACGAAATAATATAAATTTGAATAATATTACTTTCTGTAATGCTTCTAATAGCTTCAGCATAACATAATGTGCTTTACAGCCCATGTTGGCACGAAAAGCAAAACAGAAGCAGGTATCTGTGCAAGAAGGAACTGCAGATGCTGGTTTAAACCAAAGATGGACACACAAAGCTGGAGTAACTCAGCGGGGCAGGCAGCATCTCCGGAGAAAGAGATGTTCCTTCTCTCCAGAGATGCTGCCTATCCCGCTGAGTTACTCCAGCTTTTTGCGTCTATCTAGAAGTAGGTATCTAAATGGTAAGAGACAGCAGATCTCCAGGAGACAAAAGGATCTGAGTGGCTCATTGCATGATTCACAAAAAGTTGGTACGCAGGCACAGTCAGTGATTAGGAAAGCTAACTATGCTACTGCTCATTGAATGGAAGATATGGAAAGTTATTCTCTTGTTATATAAGACTAGACCAAGTGGACCCGTTGGGCCCAAACCTCTCCTGCATTGGTGCAGCACCCTGTCCTCCCCCCCCCTCCCCTTTCCTTGACGGGGTGGGTATGGAGAGTATCTTTTGTGGGAAAATGTAAAACGAGGTCATAATTTAAAAATAAAAGATCACCTATTTAAGGTGGGGGGGGGGTCCTATTTTGTTGGTTAATCACTTTCACCCCAGAACAGGTGGTCCTCAGGGGAATGTCTCAAGCACAACTATCCTCAGCTGTTTTATCAACCTTCCATCATCAGCTGATGACTGCTTATTGTTCAATTTCATTTGGAAATCCTTGACATATGAAACAGTCTTCACCTGCATGTAGCGAGAATTGGACAACATTCAAGTATGGGCTCAAAATGACTAAACATTAAGAAGCCCAAGAAGGTCATTTCCTCATTACTTGTCTTCCTTTTGAAAGAAGTTAAGTAACCCTGCTTCAGGTGTGTTTTCCGAGATGGAATAGTTTAGTTCAAAGTAATTTGTCATCTCCTGTAAATGCAGAATAGGGCCAATGATTTTTAGCACCTATGGACTCTCTCTTTCCAATCCCTGTGACTTCTTCCCTCTCCAACTCTGAGATCTCTAATTCTTACGAATTACATAAGTCCAACAATATTTTATAGCGCTTCGGTTGCCAAGGTCCAATGCCTGAAATTCCTATCCATCTCTCTTCCTCCTTTAAGATGCTTCTATAAAACCTATCACGTTTGGTCACCATTCCCAAAGAACAGTCTCCAGTCTGAAGAACGGTCCCAATCCAAAACATCACATCCTTTTTCTCCAGCGATCTGCCTGACCCACTGAGTTACTCCAGTGCTTTGAGTGTATCTTTGGTATAAACCAAATCTTTGTTTCTATTGTTTGATGACACTCCAGTGAAGGGCCCTTGAAACATTTCACTCTGTTAATGATCCCATTCAAATGAATTATTCAAACAATTGCCCCTCCATCTACAATGTGCATTATACTCGGGCATGGTTATTGGATTGTTAGCAAGGTAAAGTACTAACCCAAAACATTTGAACTCGAGGCTGGGTCATGCCTTGATGCTGGTCTGCTATCAGTGCGACCATGCAAAGCTGATGATATCAAGGCTGAGGGTTTGATGTTGGCTTTCTCTTGTGTCTGGATCTGTGGAGTTTCCACTGCATTACTTGATGGCCCGTCTTTGATGGACGGCTCACTTGGTCTCGGAGCACTCGGTGGTTCAGGGATGCCAGGATATGCTTTTGAGTTAGTGGGTAGTTTACCAACTGCCTCTCTGGATTTCCCATCCCAGTCCTTCATTGCCAACCTCTGGGGCGAATTCAATTTATTGTTTGCTTTCTGCCGACTGGTAATCAAGGGACTCTCCTTCAGAAGGGCTTTCAGTTCTTCTATTGTATCTTTTGAAATTCCTGTCTTTGAAACAAAAATGTGGTGGCTCTTTGCCTCCTCGTTTGCACTGCCTGTTTCCCATTCTTCTTCAGATTTCTCTTCTTCCTTTTGACAGCTTCCTTCCTGCTTTCCATTTCCCACTTGCTCCTGAGCCAGCATGGGTTGGGCAGGCGTGGCACGAGGTGCCGCTGTGACAATTGAGAGGCCTGGTCTGTGAAGGTAGGAATGTCCTGACGAGCTTGCTGTATGTTTAGTTACTACTCTCTCCCAGTCAAGTGGCGGCATATATTTCCCACTGACCCTGACGCCCCTCTTCCGCCCAGTGTAGGATATCCCACTGCCATCAACTTCATCTGTAACATCAGTTGCTTCCTATCAGTAAGACAATAATAATAATAATAATAATGCATTTTATTTATATAGCGCTTTTCATATACTCAAAGACGCTTTACAGAGATTTAGAGAACATAGGGAAATTAATAAATAGATAAATAAGTAAATAAATAAACGAACAGAGAAAGGAGACAGAAGGTGAGGTGACCTTCAGTGGTTGAAAGCAGTACTGAACAGGTGAGACTTCAGCGAAGTTTTGAATGTGGTGAGTGTGGAGGAGTCTCTAACGTTTTGGGGTAGTGAGTTCCATAGGGTGGGAGCAGCGATGGAGAAAGCCCTGTCCCCCCAGGATCTGAGTTTGGTCCGGATGTGGGGGGATAGGAGATTGGCAGCAGCAGAGCGGAGTGTGCCTGTGGAGGAGGTCATCAATAACTGAACTGAGACGGACTGCAATTTAAATGTTTTTTACTGAGTATAGAGGTGCAAAAACTCAAAGCACAATTTGAATGATTTGTTTCTCCAAAATGATTTTGAAACCAATCAGGTTCTGTGATAAGTCAGAATGCCAAGACTTTTCCCGCTTTTCCAATATAACACACCAATACGTTATGCTTTGTCTGAAAAATATATTTCAATGGCAATTGTGAAAAGTGGCTGCAGGTCTATTGGGAAGAGGCATAGAATTGAGACTAATTTGACAGGATGTTTACACATGTCCAATGGATGAAAAACCTGATTCTGCATTGTGATCCGTAGAGTTTTATGATTTTTATTTGCTTATAAATTCATGAACTACAATATCAATCTATGTCAAGGTGCTTGGGCTGGTAGGAGAACTGGGAAGGGGGAGGGAATGGAGAGAGAGGGAAAGCAAGGGCTACTTGAAGTTAGAACAGTCAATGTTCATACTGCTGGGGTGTAAGCTGCCCAAGTGAAATATGAGGTGCTGTTCCTCCAATTTGGGCTGGGCCTCACTCTGACAATGGAGGAGGCCCAGGACAGAAAGGTCATTGTGGGAATGGGAGGGGAGTTAAAGTGTTGAGCAATCGAGAAATCAGGTAGGTTTAGGTGGACTGAGCGGAGATGTTCAGCGAAACGACCATCGAGCCTGCACTTGGTCTCGTCGTTGTAGTCCATACCTGGAACAGTGGATACAGTAGATGAGGTGGTTTGTGTGGGTTTTTTGTGTTTTTGTTTTGTGTTGTTTGTTTTTGTGTTTTCAGCTATGGGAGTCAGTTGTTTGTAATAGATGTCTAGTGTTTACAGGCTTGATATGCTTCTGCAAGTAAGAAATTAACTGTTCCGTTGTCCATTGTTTCATTGATAATTCACCACTCTTAACTCTTGACATGTTGCCTGATCTGCTGAGTTCGTCCAGCACTTGTGTTTTGAATTATCCAGACTTGGTCTCTGTCCAACACTGACATCCCCTTTGTTCTCTCCACCATCCCATTCTGGCAGGCCTCATTGTCCTGTTTTTCCCCCTCTGCAACTTAAAACACTAGTTTTCTCATTTTTCCAGTTCCGATTAAGTGCCCTTGATTTAAAATGTTGATTCTGTTTCTCTCTCCCCAGATGTTGCCTGACATGTTGAGTGTTTTCAGCATCTTAGAGTTTTGACAAGACTCTTGGATTTATCTTTGACTGAATGTATTTTCTTTGCAATATTTCTCTGTAGTTGGAATTTTACAATCCCAGTAGAACAGTCACAAAAAAGATTCTGAAGTGATTACTGGAAAATACAGTTCCATTTTTGAGTATGCTGGAGGTTTGTTATAAACAATTCAATAAATAATGACGTCTTTAACAACACAATGGGCCACAGCCTGTCATGTGCAAACAGTAGGATGTGTAAAGGTATCGTTGGATAACATTTCTTTCTCATTTAGCCTGAGGCTTAGGAGTCAGTTTATAGTGTATCTAAATCTTTGCCACGGTCCAGGATTCCACGTGTAACTATTACTTAAGTATATGGTTTGAAGACAAACCTAGTCCTGGATGTTACTTATCCCTCAACTAACATCATCTGGGCGTTATCAGTGTTGCTTTCTGGAGTTAGGTGTGCACAAGTCACTAATACATCTCTTGCTTCACAAACCATTTCATTGTTTTTAAAGCTAGTTGACAAAATCTGAAGTCATGAAAGGGATTATATAAAGTAACGTGTTGGAAGGGACTGCAGATGCTGATTTAAATCAAAGATGGACACAAATATCTGAAGCAACTCAATGGGTCAGGCAGCATCTCTGGAGAAAAGGAATGAGTGATGTTTTGGGCTGAGACCCTTCTTCAGACTGAGAGCCAGGGGAAAGGGAAACGAGAGATATAGACGGTGATATGGAGACACAAAAGGCTGGAATAAGCAGGTCAGGCAGCATCTCTGGAGAAAAGGAATATAAATTAATCCTTTCCTCCTTGCAAATAGTCAACAGAGTTGCAGACATTATGATTCAAAACAAGGTGGAATAGTCACAGTGATACAGTGTGGAAACAGGCCCTTCGGCCCATTTTGCCCACTTTGGCCAACATATCCCAGCTACACTAGTCTGTCCCAGCTACACTAGTCGAATATAGACACAAATTTTTTGGATAACATCCAGTTTATATAGGGTACAAGATAGGAGGCTGTCGTGAGTGCTCTGGAAAAGTGGAGGCTTGAGGTAGTAATTATATAGAGATAGGCTTCAGCAACAGTTTGGATTGGGCAGTGGTTCTGACAGGTATGGTCATGATTGTGAAGGTAGAAGAGTTAGTTGTGGAGATGTGGGATGAGAAGCTTAAACTCGAGATCAAAGTATGATGCCAAATTGCAAAAACATGCAGTGCAAGTTCCTTTCATTACACACAAAGGGTGCAGGTTACCAATGGTTACCAACAAGGCTGTCAATTTGAAAACAATTTAGATTTCTTTTCTCACTAGCAGTTCTTGAGGAGTCACAAAGCTAGAGAATAAAACTAGCTCTATGATTGATTATTAAAAGATAATCTGTTTGTTACTGCGTTCTCCGCCACCTCAATTTTCATTCCAGAGAATTCCTATTAAGTCTGTCATTAAGAAGTGCCTGGATTTTGGAATGTGAGTGCTTCATGTTCATCTTGACCTGAAACATAATCTCAGCAAGCAGAAGGAAAATTGAGTTGATCCAAAACAAAATTCAAATTCTCAATTAGAACAAAAGATTAACATTAAATCAATACATGACACGATAAGCGCACATATCGCTTTTTGGTCCAACTGATTGATGCAGGCTTTTATGCTCCATCTGACCCACTCCCAATAACATCGTCACATTCTATCAATCGTCCCTTCTAACTCTTCTTCTTTATCTTTATCGAGCTTTCTCTCAAGAGTGGCACAGTGCCACAGCTGGTAGAGCTGTTATCTCACAGCAACAGAGACCCAGGTTTGATCCTGGCCTCTTGTGGAGTTTGTGCTTTCCCCTTGAGACCACATGGGTTTCCTCCCACATCTCAAAATCATGTGGGTTTTGTAAGTCATTTGGCCTCTGTAAATTGCACCCGGTGTGTTGGGTAATGGATGAGAAAGTGGGATAACATAGGAATAGTATGAACAGACTCTTAGACAATTATCACTTTAAATAAAGGGAGGGTAAGATCCAGAGGCAGATTCCAACCTCCCCAACTCAGTTTAAGTCCAATGAATACAACAGACATCACAGACGTCAAAACCTTAGACAACTACTCCCTCACCCCCTCCAACCCTTTGCTTCAACTAGTATAGCATTGATGCAATAAGACTAATCGCTTGAGCTTACTGTCACAGTGAGGGCCTCTTCATATGTATCTTGCAGCTTCTCCATTCAACTGACCATGCGACATAATGTTAATTGAGCAAAATATTGTACAAATGGCTGTCATCTGGTGCATATTTATAGTTAGCTGGACAATGGTGAGCAGAGAGAAAATTCTGTGATTTGTTTTATCAGTGACTTTTTGTTTGTCTGGTTGGCAGTGTGATGATTGGTTCCTCCCAAAGCATCTGCTGCCTTTTACAACAAATGCAGCAGCTAATCCAGCTGACTAGTCCTGGAAGCCAGAGTGGAAACTGCCTGAATTCCTGCCCCTTTCACCACAGCCCAACAATACAAGATCACATGTTGGTTCAATTGTGAGCACGGAAAATATAACTGGTTGAAGAGCCAAGTTGCTTTGTGTTCATTTCAAACTGAATAACCCCCTGTTGCCTCAACAACAAATCAGTTAAGGTTTAATCATTTTTTTAAAACGTTTACATAGGTTCCCACATTCAAGCTTCACTCCCATTTTAATTTTTGCTATGTTTTCCACGGTTGAGATCCACCCCTTCTTTCATTGCTTGCACTTTAATGAGTGGCTCACAACCAAGTCTGGCAGTACGGAAGTTTGTTTTGCCTGTCCGGTCGATATGTGTCTTTCTAAGAGCTAAACAAGTAATCTTGTTCCATTATGGTTTCCTTCATATGCCCACCATTGGTAGCTTTAAAATGGACATGGTTTATTAGGAAATAAAGTAGTCTAGAATTTTTTTTATGAGGTAGAAAGGGTAGTGTAACCAATGCTAGAGCTTCCTGAATAAAGAAAGAGAGAGTAACATAATGCAAAAAAAAGTGGATGTATGATTCACGTCAGGTTAATGATACAAGTTAATGAGACGTGGCTGAATGTAAAAAGTTCAGTGGGGAAGAGAGAAAATAAGAAGGTATCAAAATACCTTAATAGTTAACATAAAAAGTTAACTCATCGCCCCAATGAAAGAAGGACTTCAGGGGCTAATGGTTAGACTGTCTCTTGCTTGTGACAAGTACCGACTAACAATTAGCATTAAGAAGACTGTTGTCATGGTACAGGGCACTCCACTCCCCCTTGAAATCACCCTAAATGCCACTCTGCTGGAAACTGTCAACAAATTCACCTACCGAGGATCGACAGTGACTAATAGCCTCTCTCTGGATGAGGAGCTCAACTCGAATACAGGAAAGGCAGTAACCAGCTGTGGGAGGCTAATCAAGCGGATGTGGAAGAACAGGAAACTCACAATCAAGACCAAGATAACTGTCCACAAAGCGCATTGCTGTAAAGTAGTGAAGCTTGGATGACTTACCTACATCAAGAACGGAAACCAAATAGTTTTTATTTTGGCTGTCTTCGTCACATCCTGGGAGTTTCTTGGCAGGACAAAATCACCAATGAATCTGTCCTCTCCCTGACCGACAATACCTAGCATCCCTGCGATCCTCAAGCAGAAGCGCCTCCCCTGGCTTGCACGTGCACACAGGACGCATCCCCAAAAATGTGCTCTATGGTGAGGTCATCAATGCACGGAGGCCAAGAAGAAGACCGAAGCTTCGCGACAAGGATATGATTAAAAAGAGATATGACAAACATTAACATTGACACTGGCAACTGGGAAGCGGCTGCTGAAGATGGGGGGAGGTGAAGAAAGGACCTCCAGGTGTGTATGAAGCACCATGACAGCATATGGTTCGAAAACTGGAGGCCAGGTGCCAACGCCACACACAGATCAGCGGCAACAGCAACAAAGTGCCCAATCCAACCACCAGACAACGTCACCCGTGGAAGCTGGGTCTGTCTGTCAAGCACAGGCCTAGTCAACCACAGCAGGAAATGCAACCACAGATGAAACGTTCCCCTCTCTAAGTAGGCCAACATCAAAGCTGCATTATCATCCCTCGCAGATAACCAACTAACATAGCAGGGAATCCCAAAGGTTTTCTATGGCATATAAATATTAACCAGGTATTAAAAAGATCATTTGACATTAAGCTGGAAACGTATCTTAAATATTTGGTAAATAATTTCCGTCATTACGAGCGAAGAAGATGTCACTTCTCAGTAAAAGGAGAGGTAGCAAAGATGATGGATGGGCTGAGAAAGAAGGACCTGCCCTCGCGAAGGGGAGGGGAGGGGAGGATCTGCTGCAAGGTGGGGGGGGGGGGTTTCAGTGTGCTGGCAAGCAGCAGGGGAAGTGGAGTTGGTGAAGGTGAGGGAAGAACTGCTAATGAGGGGGTGGGAAGAACATGCTAGCGAAGGAGAAGGGATGGCTTGCTGGAGAGGGGAAGTGGAGGAGTAGTAGCCTCTTCGTCCCAACTCGCCCATGCCGATCAAGCTGTCTAACAAGTAGTTTCATGAAAGAGGTGACACAGATGGACAAGTTTGGCACGCTTGCCTTCATCAATCAGTGTATTGCGATCATTGGCGTCAAGCCAGCTGTCGCCGAAAATTTTTGAGCAGAGAGAAATTTCCGCGACGACCCGAGAAAAGCTACGACTCATTGGAGACGACTCACGACCACGCCCGCGACACACCGCCGACCGTGTGGCGACAGCTTAGTCACCGGCAGTCGCCTTAAAAATCGTCGAACTGGGACAGGCCCTTTAATTGCCTGGGCATTCTGATCTGGGATCATCATGGATTTGCCCTCCATACAATTGCACCAATATTAACTGCCCCTTGTTGTTTCTTAGCTCCAGCCAAACAGATTTTCCAAACAGATCCTTTATAATAATAATAATAATAATATTCATTTATTGTCATTGCAACGAGTACAACGAAATTAAAAAATAGCCAATCCTGACGGTGCGTACAAACATATATGCAATAAATGCAAAAACAAATAAATACATAAATACAATTAAATACAATTATATTAAGTACAAGATTTTTTAACGGTGTTGCCTAGTGCAAAGGTAGTGTTCAGTTCTCGTATGGCCCTGGGGTAAAAACTGTTCTTAAGTCTGTTTGTTCGGGATTTGATCGACCTGAAACATCGACCAGAGGGCAGATGAACAAACAGACGGTGGCCGGGGTGGGATGGATCTTTTATTATTTTGCCTGCTCTACTGAGGCAGCGTAGGCTGAACAGGTGCTCCAGGGAGGGCAGTGAGCAGCCGATGATCTTCTGGGCCGTCGTGATGACCCTCTGAAGGGCCTTCCTGTCCTTTTCTGAGCAGCTGGCATACCATGTGGTTATACAGTATGCCAGCACACTCTCGATGGAGCAGCGATAGAAGGACATGAGCTTCTCCTGCAGGTTGGTTTTCCTGAGGATCCTCAGGAAGTGGAGTCTCTGCTGTGCCTTCTTTACTGTGGTGATGGTGTTGGTAGACCAGGTAAGATCCTCTGCGATGTGCGTACCCAGGAACCTGAAAGCTGGTACCCTTTCCACACAGACCCCATTGATGTAGAGTGGGTCGTAATCTCCACTGGTTTTTCTAAAGTCAATTATAAGTTCCTTTGTTTTGGAGGAGTTCAGGACCAGATTGTTCACTGAACACCATGCTGCCAGCCTTTGGATTTCATCCCTATAGGCTGTCTCATCTCCTTCTGAGATGAGTCCAACCACAGTCGTGTCATCCGCGAACTTGATGATGGTGTTGGTGGGATGGGTGGGGGCGCAGTCGTGAGTGTAGAGGGAGGAAAGGATGGGGCTCAACACACAGCCCTGTGGTGAGCCGGTGCTCAGTGTAATGGTGGAGGAGAGGTGAGGGCCTATTTTGACGATCTGGGGGCGGTTGGTCAGGAAGTCCTTGATCCATTGGCAGATGGTTTTGGAAAATCCAAGGTCGGAACGTTTGGTGACCAGTCTGCTCGGGATGACCGTGTTAAAGGCAGAGCTGAAGTCGAGGAAGAGCATCCTCACATAGCTCCCCTGGTGTTCAAGGTGGGTCAGTGCAGTGTGAAGAGCAGTGTCGATGGCATCCCCTGTAGACCTATTTGCTCTGTAGGCAAACTGGTGTGGGTCGAAGGTGGGTGGGAGGCTGGCTTTGATGTGCTGCAGGACCAGTCTCTCGAAGCACTTTGTGATGACCGGTGTGAGTGCTACGGGACGGTAGTCGTTAAGACCGCTGATGACAGACTTTTTCGGCAGTGGGATGATTATGGCGGACTTCAGGCAGGGAGGGATGGTGGATTTTAAAAGGGATAGGTTGAAGATTTTTGTGAAGACCTCAGATAATTGGTCTGCACATTCCCTCAGCACTCTGCCCGTCACACCATCGGGGCCTGCAGCTTTCCTGGGATTCACTGCTCTGAGCACGCGCTTAACATCATACTCCTGCACAGTGAAGGTGTTGCTGTCAGGTGCTGGAGAGGGTGTTATGTCTGCCACTGTAGCTTTCACCTCGAAACGAGCAAAGAAACAGTTAAGTTCCTCTGCCAGCGAGGCGTCGCCGTCGGCAGTCGTGCGGTTGCTGGTCTTGTAGTTGGTGATGTGCTGGATGCCTTGCCATACCCGCCGTGGGTCATTGTTGGAAAAGTGGTCCTCAATCTTCCTCTTGTAGGACGCTTTGGCATCCTTGATGCCTCTCTTCAGGTTGGTTCTAGCAGCACTGTATAGAGCTCTATCACTAGACCCTGCCCTTTATCACTAGATCTTGCCCTTTATAACTACGGCTAACTTTCCTCCTTTTTCCTTTCACAGATCTCTTCTAAAAGTAAATATTCTGGAACATTTCATTCATTTTGTTATGAATAGTGCATCCATTTTGTTTGTTTCTCATTTCATCCAGTAGTTTCTCATTTCATCCATTTTGTTATGAATAGTGTTCAGAAAAAGAGCTTTCAGTTTTGCTTATTACCATTTTTCCCTTCTCTAAATCTCGATCAGTCACTTGTGGCACCAGCAATAGCTGCCTTGCCAACAGTGTAGCTGTCCTTTCCTTCTTTGTGTCTGTTTTGTATGTGTTAAATGTATGCTTTTTAGTGTTCTTTAGCTTGTTTTATGTGGGGTTGGGGGGGGGGGTGAAGTTCGGGGAAACTTTTTCTAATCTCTTACCTCGACACAGATGCAATTTTTTCCATATCGTATCTCCATCCGCACTGCGGCCTAACATCATGGAGTTGGCGGCCTTTGCTGGTGATCGACCGGGAGCTCCATCGCAGGAGCCTGCGGACTTACCATCACGGAGTTCGCGATCCCTGTCGGGGGTCGTCTTTGGGGCTCCAACCATAGGAGCCTATGGACTTTAACATTGCGGAGCCCATTGTCTCTGCTTAGAGATCGACATCGGGGACTCCAAGCTGCAGGAGTTTCGACCGCCCCGACATGGAAGTTTCGATCGCCCCGACACGGGTGTTTCGATCGCCCCGACGGGGGTCTTCGACCGCCGGCTGCGGGAGCTCCGTTCGCCCCAACTGTGGATGGTTCTATTGCCCCGACCACGGGTGAATAAAAAGGAAGGAGATTGGACCTTATTGCCTTCCATCACAATGAGGAACATGGGGAATCCACTGTTGTGAATGTTTATGTTAACTTTTATGTAGTCGTGTGTCTTGTAGTTTTTTTTTAGTATGGCTGTATGGTAATTCGAATTTCACTGTACCTTAATTCGTGCATGTGACAATAAACTGACCTTGAAACCTTGTCTCTTCCTGGCAGATCTTGCATTTCATTACTCTGCACTAGGAGTCTTGTTCCTTCCCCTTAACCTAAGTGTTAACCAGGTCTCAGCCTTTGCCCGCTTTCCCTCTCATCCAAAAGAAATATTTTGTTTATGGCCTTATCGACCATACCCATTATTTGTTTCAGACCAATCCCAGGCTGATTCAATGTAGCCCATGCTTAAAGAACAGCTCTCCTTATCATCACTGGTTCCAGTGCCCAAGAATTGAAACCTTTTCTCCGACACTGACTGACCTTCGAGGCACACATTCAAAGAATTGAATGTCCCTCAAAGTTCAATTTGGGAGAAATAGGTTTCCAGTGAAATACCTCTACAGAGATGGGAATAGTCAACAACTCCTTTCCAAAAAGTGCACATTAATTAGTGTGAGAAGGGAACTCAAAGTATCTTAGTACTCGTAATCGGTCAAACTAAATCAAGGTAAAACATGTTGGGTCCTGTTATTCAACTGTAATCCATTTTCTTGTTTTGACATGCCAGTTGAACTAGTCTTGGAAAGTCTTCGACAGTTTCATTAATTTCCATTTGAACAACGTATCAAACCAAATTGAACTCACTACACACTAATTTTGCATTATTCAGCATCAAATGATGTGGGATAAAGGTTGGTGAGATTTTTCAAAGAAACACTGAAAATATAAGTGTACAATAGTCCTTAAGTGCAGCAGTGAGGCATCTGTTATTAAGCTGCTTGCTCTATCGCCAAATAATGTCTCATTCTACAACATAGAGACATAAAGTGATACAGTGTGGAAACAGGCCCTTCGGCCCAACGCCCACAAGACGTTGGAGAGGATGCATTTAGAGTATTGTGTTCCGTTCTGGGCACCACGTTATAGGAAAGATGTTGTCAAGCTGGAAAGGGTACATGTCCCAGCTATACTAGTCCCACCTGCCCGTGTTTGGTCCATATCCCTCCAGACCTGTCCTATCTTTGTACCTGTCTAACTGTTTCTTAAATGTTGGGATAGTCCCTGCCTCAATTACCTCCTCTGGCAGCTTGTTCCATACACCCACCACCCTTTATGTGAAAAAGTTACCCCTCAGATTTCTATTAAATCTTTTCCCCTTCACCCTAAACCTATGTCCTCTGTTCCTCGATTCACTTACCCTAGGCAGGAGACTCTGTGCACCTACCTGATCTATTCCTCTCATGATTTTATACACCTCAATAAGATCACCTCTCATCCTCCTGCACTCCAAGGAATAGAGTCCCAGCCTACTCAACCTCACCCTATAGATCAGACCATCTAGCCTTGGCAAAATATTTGTAAATCTTCTCTGTACCCTTTCCAGCTTGACAACATCTTTCCTATAATGTGGTGCCCAGAACGGAACACAATACTCTGAATGCAGCCTCACCAATGTCTTATACAACTGCAACATAACTTCCCAACTTCTACCTGTGACTCCACCTTCAAGGAACCATGCACCTGCACTCCCAGACCACTCTGCTGCTCAACACCCCCACAGAGAGCTACCATTCACTGTGTAGGTCCTGCCCATGGTAGACTTACCAAAATGCAACACCTCACATTTATCTGTATTAAATTCCATCAACCATTCCTCAGCCTACCGGGCCAATCGATTTTTCACAACCACCTTCACAATCTGAAAAACCACGCACTTTTGTATAATCTGCAAACTTGCTAATCTTGCCGTGTATGTTCTTATCCAAATCATTGATACAGATGACAAACAGTAACGGGCCCAGCACCAAAACTCTGAGGCACACCACTAGTCACAGGTCTCCAGTCCGAGAAGCAACTTTTCACCATCACCCTCTGCTTCCTTCCATGAAGCCAATTTTCTATCCATTCAGATATCTTCCCTTGGATCCCATGCAAATTAACCTTCTAGAGCAGCCTACCATGCAAAACCTTGTTGAATGCATTGCTGAAGTCCATATATACATCTATAGCTCTGCCCTCATTTACCTTTTTGGTCATGTCTTCAAAAATCTCAATCAGATTTGTGAGACACTACCTCCCACGTACGAACTCATGCTGACTATCCCTAATCAGCCCTTAACCGTCTAAATGCCAATACATCCTATCCCTCAGAATACTCTCTAGTATTCTGAGGGATAGGATATATTATAATATATATTAGTCGAACATGTTATACTCCGGCTGAATTATTAATGCGTAAAAGTTTGAACACCTATTGAACTTCATTCAGCGATATCATTCGACAAGGTTCCGCATGGTAGGTTGCTCCGGAAGGTTAGATTGCATGGGATCCAAGGAGAGGTAGCTGAATGGATAACAAATTAGCTCCATGGAAGGAAGCAGAGGGTGATGGTGGAAAGTTGCTTCTCAGACTGGAGGCCTGTGACTAGTGGTGTGCCTCAGGGTTCAGTGCTGGGCCCATTACTGTTTGTCATCTACATCAATGATTTGGATGAGAACATACAGGGCAAGATTAGCAAGTTTGCTGATGATACAAAGTGAGTGCTTTTGCAGATAGTGAAGATGGTTGTGAAAGATTGAAGCAGGATCTGGATCGATTAGCCAGGTGGGCAGAGGAATGGTTGATGGAATTTAATACAGAGAAGTGTGAGTTGCATTTTGGGACCTCGAACAAGGGCAGGACCTACACAGTAAATGGTAGGTATCTGGGTAGTGTTGTAGAGCAGAGGGATCTAGGAGTACAGGTGCATGGTTCCTTGAAGGTCGAGTCGCAGGTAGACAAGTCAGTCAAAAAGGCTTTTGGCACTTTGGCCTTCATTAGTTAGAATATTGAGTGTAAAAGTTGGGAGGTCGTGTTGCAGTTGTATAAGACGTTGGTAAGACAGCATTTAGAATATTGTGTTCAGTTCTGGGCACCATGTTATAGGAGAGATATTGTCAAGCTTGAAAGGGTTCAGAAAAGATTTACAAGGATGTTGCCAGGACTAGAGGGTGTGAGCTATAGGGAGAGGTTGAGTAGGCTGGATCCCTATTCCATGGAGTGCAGGAGGATGAGGGGGGATCTTATAGAGATGTATAAAATCATGAGAAGAATCGATCGGATAATCTCTTGCCCAGAGTAGGGGAATTGAGGACCAGAGGACATAGGTTCAAGGTGAAGGGGGAAAGATTTAATAGGAATCCGAGGGGTGACTTTTTCACACAAAGGGTGGTGGGTGTATGGAACAAGCTGCCAGAGGAGGTAGTTGAGGTTGGGACTATCCCATCGTTTAAGAGTTAGACAAGTACATGGATAGGACAGGTTTGGAGGGATATGGACCAAGCGCAGGCAAGTGGGACTAGTGTAGCTGGGATATTGTTGGCCGGTGTGGGCGTTGGGCCAAAGGGCCTGTTTCCACACTGTATCACTATATCACTCTGACTCCATGAGGAGAGAGTGGAGGAGGCAGTTGAGACAGGAACACAATTATGATTCTTGTCATTAAGAGAACCAGACGAAACAACATAACAGATGCTGGTTTACACCGAAGATAGACACAAAATGCTGGAGTAACTCAGCTGGACAAATAACATCTCTGCAGAGAAGGAATGGCTGACGTTTCGGGTCAAGAGCCTTCTTCAGACTGAGAGTCAGGGGAAGGGGAGACAAGGGATATGGTTGGGTAAAGTGTAAAAATGACAGATCAAAGCAGACGAATGTCAAGGAAATGTAGAATGGTACACTGGCCAAAAGAGAGTGTGGAAAATCAAAGTTCAGTAGAACCTTGTGTCTTTTCAAGTCAAGAAATTGGTACAACACAAGCTCGTCTGAGAAGATCAAAGATGCTTGGAAAACCTGTGAAAAGGTTAAATCTGTAAATTCTCTGAATATGAATTGTACTTTTGGAGAATACTGTGGAAAAGGAAAGTTGTGTGGTGTTTCACCTATAAGCTAAGATATAGATGCTCAGAGTACTCAGCAAGTTGAATTAATTAGTTGCACTATTCCACCAGTTGTGTGTGTTTCTCCATATTCACTGTTTGTTCACAGTTAAAGTAATGATAGACACAACAAATTAGTGAATCACCCTCGCTCTATCAGCAATTTTTCAAAAACGAAAAACCTAGAATCAGACCTGATTTGATCAAGGTTTTATAAGATAACAAAGAGACTGCAATGATTGTGTTTGTACGGACCAATTGTTTCAACTGAATAAATTAGGAGCAAAGATCACTCTGATATGTTATCCAAAGCAAAAAGAAAACAGGTTAAATGTGATGAGCTAGTTAATTCGGAGAACAGTGGACTGTGAGAACAGGCTGCTGTCTGATGCACTGGATGCTGATTTACAGCATTCCCACATGTAAGAGTCACATCTCCTTCCAGTTGGAATGGACACATCTTTCAAAGGGTAGGCAACTGGTAACATAAATCAAGGCCAGCATTGTCTCCTTAATTAATTCCAACACAGATTTTGTTTTTTTTGGCTAATTTGCTTGTTTTTTTACCTGGTATTTTGATTCAAGGAAGTCACTTGGATAGGTGGTGTGGCAGTAATGTCTATTATACCGTAAACGTATTACTATTCCACAGGACAGGCTGAGTGAGATGGTCACTTGAGTTAATTAGAACATGGCTGATCAATTTTTCCTTCTCATTGTTCCTTCCATCCTTCTTTCCTTCCATTCTTCTGCCTTCTTCCCATTACCTTTGATGCCCTTCCTAATTAAGAACCTATCAATCTCCCTTTAAAAAAAATACCCAATGACTTGGCCTCTAATGCCGTTTGTGGCAATGAATTTCACAGATTCATCACCCATAGAGGTTCTGCTTTTGCAGTGGTTAACTGGTTTAACTCCACCCAAAATATGAAAACTTGTCTTTTTCCTTCCACTTGTGATGCTTCTTGAGCACAATTAATTCGGTCTTCTGTGTGAGAGGGACTCGCTCAGCTGTGGCTGAGCACAGCATCCAGCAGAGGGTGCTATACTGCAGCTCTCCAAGCAAGGCTGGCCTTCAGCTTTGCTTTCCCGGCAGCCATTGAAAAGTTGCTCAGATTGCATTAGATCATCAGAGGCGTTGACTGGGACCCCATGGCAACTGCATTTGCAATGTTAGGCATCTGGATCACCCTGCTAATGACATTGCTATCTTCACGAAGAAAGAAACAAAAAATGCATTAATGCCATGGATTTCACAAACTTTGGATGTCCAAGTTGTTTTACATTTAGTTAATTAATTTTGATGTGAAGCCACTATTGTAGTGGAAGGAATGTGGGAGGAATAAAATGAGATTAGTGTAAATAGATGCTTGATGGTCGGTGTCGACTTGGTAATCCAAAGAGCCAGTTTCTGTGTTGCATACCTCTATGAAATGCACCAATAACTCAAACACGGGAAGATCCCACAGAAAACAGTGTGATAATGAGTGGATGACCTATTTAAGTGGCATTAGCTCAGGGATAAATAATAGCAAAGAGAAGGAGGGGACACCTGTAATCTTCAAATCTGCAGTCTGGGATCTGTAACAGCAGGCAGAGCAAGCAGACAAGCCCTCGGTTTAATCATAGTCATACAGCATGGAACCAGGGTCTTCAGCCCAACTTGCCCAGGCTGACCAGCATGCTCCATCTACACTAGTCCCACCTGCCTGTTTGGCCCGTATTCCTCTAAACCTTTCCTATCCATGTACCTGTCTAAATGTTTCTTAAATGTTGCCTCAACTACCTCCTCTGGCAGCTTGTTCCATACACCTACCATCCTTTGTGTAAAAAAAAGGTTACCCCTCATGTTCCTATAAAATTTCTCCCCCCTCACATTAAACCTATGTCCTGTGGTTCTCGATTCTTCAACTCTATGCAAAAGACTGCATATACGCGATCTATTCCTCTCATGATTTTGTATACCTCTATAAGATCACCCCTCATTCTCCTGCACTCCAAGGAATAAAGTCCTAGCTGCTCAACCTCTCCCTAGGGCTCAGGCCCTCGAGTCCTGGCAACATCCTCGTAAATCTTCTCTGCACCCTTTCCAGCTTGACAATATCTTTCCTGGAACATGGTGACCAAAACTGAACACAATACTCTAAATGTGACCTTATCAATGTCTTATATAACTGTAACATGACCTCCCAATTTCTATACAGTCTGAATATACTCCAGTCTAGAGAAAGGTTCCGACCCAAAACGTCACCTATTCGAGTTACTCCAGCATTTTGTGTCTATGTTCTATACTCAGTACCCTGACTGCTGATGGCCAGAGTGCCAAAAGGTTTTTTGACCATCCTATCTATCTGTGACGCCACTTCCAAGGAACTATGTTCCTACACTCCTAGATCCGTTTAATATACACTCTGGAGGAACTTCAGCAAAGGGGCATTGTGCCACACCAGGCACTGAAACTGTCAGCCTGGCTTTCGTGCTCGAGTTTCTGAAGTGAAATGTGAAACTGCCTCCTTCTGCGTCAGAAGCAAATGTCCCACATGCAGACTAGTGGCCAAGGCAGAAGATGGATGTGTCAACAGTGATTCACGCTGGAGATCGCTGACACAACATCTGTGTATGATGCCAACTCTAGAAATATTTAGAGGATGGTTAGATAAACAGAGGTTCGTAACAGGCTTAAGATGTTGCCATTTTAAGTCATGTTGAAGTGAATCACCGGCACAGTAATCTGGATTATGTTCTTTGTGCTTTGCTGTTAAACATAATGAAGGTTGACATTGTATGTTGCTCTTATGCAGAGCTATTAAGCCACATATTCCCTAGTCTATTTATTTTTTCTCCCTGTGTTGTGAAGCCCATGTTATGTATCATCACAATTGCACAAAAGATAGGTAACGTTTACTTTACATCATGCTCGTAGCTGAGGCAATGAGTATTATTCATTTGCTATCTTTCACAAACACAGAACATCCCAGGATGTTGCACAGGTAATGGAGTGTTGCTGCAGTGCAGCATGATGGTACTATGCAGGAATTCACTTCTCTTACTCTAGGCAAGCACAAGCATATTCATGACAGGAATTTGTGAAGCTCAGTGAGGTCACAAAATGAGAGTTGGGTGGCATGATAGGATATTAGCCACAGGCAACTAAAGAACTAGCAAGGTGATAAGCAGCATCCCTGACCTCCGCTGCTGTTTGTTGTGAGTGTGTACATCCTCCCGTATGATCACATGATGCAGTGGTTTCGGCCCAGATCACAGATATTTGCTGTCATTGGAAATTGTCTCTGCGTAGGTGGGTGGGAGGAGAACAAGGGTGGAGTTGATGGACAGGGCGGCACAGTGGCACAGCAATAGAGTTCTGTCTTACAGTGCCATAGACCCGGGTTCAATTCTGACCACGGGGTGCTGTCTGTACGGAGTTAGTACATTCTCCTTGTGACCACGTGGGTTTTCTCTGGGTGCTCCGGTTTCCTCCCACGGTTTGTAGGTTAATTGGATTCTGTAAATTGCCCCTCGTGTGTAGGATAGTGCACGGGTGATCTCTGATCAACACGGACTCGGTAGGCCGAAGGCCCCGTTCCACACTGTATCTCTAAACTAAACTAAATGTGAGCGAGACTAGATTACAGGGAAGTAAGTGGAGAAATGGGATGATCTTAGAGCTGGTATGGATTTGATGGGGGGGGGGGGGGGAGAAGGGGAGGATTTGTTTGCAGGTTATTTCTCTCCCCTTTGCCCCACTTGGACTAACTTCCATTTCTACCCTTCCCCCTGCCATTCCATCTATATTCCTTCCACTGTTTTCACAATTTGCACTTCTATCCTGATCGTGCATTTTTCATCTTTTCATCTCTGACCTTTGTCCAACCATCTGCCTACTGAAATCCCCCCCACACGTATCCACCTATCACACGGTAGACACAACATGCTGGAGTAACTCAGCGGGTCAGGCAGCATCTCGGGAGAGAAGGAATGGGTTACATTTCGGGTCGAGACACTTCTTCAGATTCGGTGTCTGAAGAAGGGTCTCGATCCGAATCGTCACCCATTCTTTCTCTCCCGAGATGCTGCCTGACCCGCTGAGTTACTCCAGCATTTTGTGTCTACCTTCAATTTTAACCAGCATCTGCATTTGTTTTCCTACACCTATCACTTCCAGCTTTCCCCCACACTCCACACCACGATTAATATGAAATGTCAACCATCCATGTTCACCAAAGATGGATCAATGGGTCGTTGAGTTAATTCAGCACTTTGTGTCTTTTTTTGCTAACCAATATCTACAGTTCCTTGTATCTCACCTTTGAATTAACTTTCCATCAGAACTGAGAAAATGTAGAAGTCAAACAGGATTGGAGAAAGGAGAGAGGGGGGAGAGAACCACGATAATGCCTGCATTAAGGTGGAAGTCAAGAAAGATTTAATGACACAATAGTGGGGGTTCCAACTGAGAGAGAGTGGTGAAAGTTTGTTAATTGTAACTGATCTGAGTATGAAGATAAAGAGGAAGATAACTTTAAAAATAAAACAAAATAATTCTGTAATTATAAGATGCACAGTAGAAAAGTGGTGTGGGGGGGAGGGGAGGGGAGGAGGAGATGCCAAAAATCTAAATTAAATACAAAAAATGCTGGAGATGCTCCTTTGGTAAGGCAGCATCTGTGGAGAAGGAATTAATGTTTTAGGAGAACTGGCAATTCTGATGCAAACCAAAGTCTGCTTACTGAAATTATAGAGCTCAGTGCATGGTCAGAAGATGAGAGATACTGTTCCTTAGCTCACTTTGAACTATTGATGAAAAAGAATATTGGAGAAAAATGGAGAGAAAATGTTGGAGAGAAATATTAAGGTCAGAGTTTGTGGTTAAGAGTTAAGAAAGCATAGCAGTTGTTTCTGTTGGGTATATTTTTCTGGTCACCAGCTAATGTGAAGGACATGGGAGAGAAAATCTCGCTTGGCTTGTGTCATAGGCCGCCTTTCCTCTGCTTCATCGAACGTCTTGTCTCTATCAATGTCCAGAGATCTCAGGCTTTGGCTGTGATTCTAGACCATATCTGAGTGTCACCTCTCTGAAGGCTAGTCTTTCTTTGACTACTGTTCCTCTAGACAAAATGGATAAAGTCTACTCTTAAAATGGATGACACTAGATTATTAGACCCTTTGCACTCTTTTGTCACAATAGTATATATGCACATCTAACCAGTCATTTTGACTTTAGTCTAGTTTAAAGATACATCATGGAAAGAGGCCTTTCAGCCCTCTGAGGTCCAGACCGACTCGATCGCCCATTTATGCCAGTTCCGTGTTATCCCACATTTTTAGCTTTTGATAAGGTGCCACACATGAGACTGCTGAAGAAGGTGAGAGCCCATGGTATTAGAAGGAAGATACCATTCTAATGGTAGAAGGCTGGCTAAATGGCAGTAGACAAAAAGTATGAATAAAGGGGGCTTTTCCTGGTTAGCTCCCAGTGACTATCGGTGTTCCGCAAGGATTGGAGCTAGGGCCGCTACACTTCACGTTGTATATCAATGATTTAATGAGGGAATTGAACGCTTTGTGACCAAGTTTGCGGATGATACAAAGATAGGTGGCACATCCCAAGTTCATGGTTACAAATAAACAAGCTCCAACATTCACCAACGAAGTTGCAGGCAGCACTGGCAATTGACAAGGCTTTTGCCAGGCATAGGTTCAGCTTCATTGGGCCCCAGTCCTGGCTCATTTCGGGCTCACTGTGTCAGTCAATGCTCAGTAAGTAGCACGCTTAATCCTGAACCAGAAAGGTCTCATCCCAACCCAAGTCGAAGCACAATGTCTAAACCTCCATTCATGTGGTGCACTGAGAGAGCACTGCACTGTTGGTAGTCCAGCCTTTTGGACAAGACATTAAAACATTGAGTTGGGACATTACATGTCAGGTGGATGTATAACATCCTGTTATCTGAAGAAGGTTTCAGAAGAAGCCTGGTGGTCAAGATCCCGCTGTTTGTAGGGCAGACAAAGTTTGTTCCAGTGCCTCCTTCAATCAACATCACTGAAACAGATTGTCCAATCATTTATCTCATTTTTAATCATGCGATCTTGCTGTGCATCATTTGACTGCTCAATTCCTGCCGCCCAGCAGTGACAGGAAGTACGTCATTGTCTATTAACAATTCAGAAACATACTGAGGCTGCATCAGGTGTTAGAAAAAACAATCTCTCTCACCTGTTTGGAGACTAATTTAACCCACCAGGATTTTGTTCAATAGCATTGCTCCCTCAGGACGAATCCCTGATGTACAAGGACCCCAGTCAAAAGTTATTGGGAACACTGCACAGATTGGTCCTGTTGTACCTTGGACTGGCTGTAAAACTCTGTCAGCAGTGGAGTGCAGTTTAACGATTAAATATAGAATAAAGTATTGGGTAACAAATACCTCAAATTGTGGCACAAGGCTGTAACTTAATCAAGGGTTTAAACGACATCATAAACCTAATTTAAAACTCAAGCAGAGTGTCACCTGCGCCACTTTACGATGAATGCCTTTCAGCAAAACGTGTTTATGAAAGCCCCAGGAATATAGTGACTTAAGCACATGTTGCTTTTTATAGCCATTCTAGAACCTATTTTAGCAAAGCTAATGTTAAAAGGCCAGGTTCTGAGTAATGGCAAAGTGTTATGCCATGAATTATTTTTATAAATTATTCTCAAAGTGGATTCTATCACAACCTACACTCATTTTTCTACGTTATATTTTAACACTATTTATATATATTCATATAATATTCAGAATATTATTGAACTCTATTTATAAACAATACTTAGAAAGAACTAGACAGGTGTGTACCCGTTGGGTGGAAATGTCTGCTGCGGGCGGTCCTGCGGGAGGGAGGGGGTAGGGGATGGGGAGGGGGGTAGGGGGGAAGAAGGGAGGGGGGGAAGGGGGAGGAAGGGAGGGGGGAGGAAGGGGGGGAGGGGGGGGAGGAAGGGGGGGAGGGGGGGAGGAAGGGAGGGGGGGAGGAAGGGAGGGGGGGAGGAAGGGAGGGGGGGAGGAGGGGGAGGGGGAGGGGAGAGGAGAGGGTGCTGGACCAATGCAGGAGAGGTTTGGGACCGGAACCATTGGGTGGAAAGCTCTCCTTAGGGCCCAGCAACCCTACCGATCTGTGGACCCGTTGGCGGGTGGGGAGCATCCCCCGGGACAGTGGGCGGGTCCCATTGCTGGGCGGGGAGTGTCCCCCGGGTCTGTGGGTGGGCAAGGGGGGACAGGGAAAAGCCACTTACCTGGACCCCGTGCATCCAGCGCTGTTCGGCGACGAGCGGCGGGGAACGGCGGCAACGGACATCTTGTTGGACCCTCTGCCGCCGCCTCTGACACCACGGGAGGAAGGTCAGGCGCGGGGCATGCCAGTACGGGTGCCGGTCCTCCCGCTGGTCCTCCTGGGGGGGGGTGAGGGAGCGCATTTGTTAGTTATACCCTAACCCCCCCTCATTGGCCGCAACTCCCTGGGCCTCCCTCCTCCCTCATTGGCCGTCACTTGGCCGGGTCCCATTGTGACGTCATACACCGAATATGGCAAGCAATCAGTTTAATAAGGTAATTTTTAAACTTTAAAATCTCTCTAACTTTAAAAATATAAGAACAATGTGAATGAAACGTGTTAAACACTCTCCAGGACAATGGTGAGTAAGGTGGGCCTAAAATTGTGCAGGTCGTGTACTGTTGTTTTGTGGATGAGAAGGGCATAAGGGATACAGAACAAACAAGATGATAGTTTTAGTAATATATACTAGACAGAGGTGGACCCGTTGGGTCCAAATCTCTCCCTCGTCCTCTACTGGGGCAACCCTCCCCCAACTGATGATCCTGCGGGCCCGGCAACCCTCTCCAACTGACGAAGCCTGTTGCCAGGCGGGGAGTTTCCCCCGGGGCCTTGGGCCGGCGAGGGGGACAGGGAAGGGGAGGGGAATGGTTGTGTCGAGAGCAAACTTTAGGATGCTGTTTGAGTTGTGCTTAGCAGTACAGTCGTGCGTGAACCGGGAGTACAGGAGAGGACTGAGCACACAGCCCTGTGGAATGCCTGTGTTGAGGATCAGTGAGGAAGAGGTGTGATTGCCAATTCTCACCACCTGGGGCCTGCCCGTCAGGAAATCGAATATCCATCCGCAGATGGAGGTCTCCAGTCCAAGATCAAGGAGCTTGTGGATGTTTTGAGGGAATAATAGTGTTGAATGCCGAGCTGTAGTCAATAAAGAGCATTCTCACATATGTATTTCCTTTGTCCAGGTGGGTGAGCGTAGTATGTATTGCCATGGTGATGGCATCGTCCGTGGCCCTGTTTGGTCTATATGCAAACTGAAAAGGGTCCAAGGTGTCTGGGAGAGAGGAGCAGATGTGAGTTTTGACTAGTCGCTCGAAGCACTTCATGATGATTGATGTCAGTGCGACAGGACGTTAGTCATTTAAACAGGAGGTTACTGGTTTCTTTGGAACAGGAACGATGATGGATGCTTTGAAGGAGGTGGGAACCACAGACTGACTCAGAGAGAGGTTGAAGATGTTGGTGAACACCTCTGCCAGTTGATCAGCACACGCTCTGAGGGCCCGCCCTGGAATACCATCCGGCCCTGGAGCTTTGCGTTCGTTGACCTTTTTGAAGGACCGCCTCACGTCTGCCGTTTGTAAGGACAGTGTGGTAGTCCCCCTGCACATCTGTGGACTCATGGTGGGCGCTGTGTTGTCTGCATCGAACCTGGCGTAAAAGGTGTTAAGCTCGTCCGAGAACGATGCGGTAGGCTGAACAGTGCTCCTGTTTTTCCCTTTGTAGTCTGTGACGCATGTCGCTGTGATGTGCACTATACCATGTGCACTATAACCCCATGTGTTATGGGAACTTTTCATAGATCTCAAAGATATTTAGCTATTACTTAAGTGTTATATGTGCTCAACCAGTATTACACAAACTAAAATTGTTTTTTGGAACAAAGTATTCCTGACTCATACAAACCATTATTCCAAATTACATAACACTCCCAAAACATCAGTACCTAAGTGAATTCTCATTTTAGAAACTGCAGTGTAATAGAAATAACACCATGTGATTCACATGAATGACAACAGTTTTGAGTGTGGAACCTCAGTACTTGGTGTGAAAAGCATAAATTTATTAAAGGAAGGCTGGATAAATATGAGGGAGAAATAAAAGGGAGGATATACAGACTAATTGTTCCATAGAAACTTTATTTACTTGTTCATGGGATATAGATATTACTAACAATGTTTGCACATTGCCCCTGGACTCAAGGCAATTAATAGTCAGCCCTTCCCATGGGGCAGTAGTCATATAGGCCCAGACTGGGTTCAAAATGGCTGATTTTATAGACACTAGACAATAGGTGCAGGAGTAGGCCATTCAGCCCTTCGAGCCAGCACCGCCATTCAATGCGATCATGGCTGATCACTCTCAATCAGTACCCCGTTCCTGCCTTCTCCCCATACCCCCTCACTCCGCTATCCTTAAGAGCTCTATCCAGCTCTCTCTTGAAAGCATCCAACGAACTGGCCTCCACTGCCTTCTGAGGCAGAGAATTCCACACCTTCACCACTCTCTGACTGAAAAAGTTCTTCCTCATCTCCGTTCTAAATGGCCTACCCCTTATTCTTAAACTGTGGCCCCTTGTTCTGGACTCCCCCAACATTGGGAACATGTTTCCTGCCTCTAATGTGTCCAATCCCCTAATTATCTTATATGTTTCAATAAGATCCCCCCTCATCCTTCTAAATTCCAGTGTATACAAGCCCAATCGCTCCAGCCTTTCAACAGAAGAACCAGATAGATTTTTACATTGATGTTGGCTATTGTTACTCAAGCTTGCTTTTATTTTTGTAAAGTTTCTTATTTATTTATTTGTTTGGTTCTTTGAGTTGAATTCCCCAGATACCATAGTAGGTTGGAACTCAGCCACAGGGCTGTGAGATGCAGAGAGATCTGGGTACCTAGTGTCTGATTCACAAAAATACAGATTCAGCAAGGCTAACAAAATGTTATTGCTGATTGCGAGAGCAATCGAATACATAAACAGGAAAATGGAAACACAAAGAATTTTAAATGTTGGAAAAAAGTCTTCAGTAAAACACAAAGGTGCTGGAGGAACTCAGCAGGTCAGCCATTTTGAAGATGGAATGTGAGTGAATGGATCTGCAGCAACAGATGGAAGGTTGCGAAAATCAGAGTGATGACACAAAATTTCTACCCATTCTCATCCAACTATCCATTAATGAGGTTCAAATCCAGGATGTTCTAGATCCTAATTAGGATCCTAATTAGGATCCTAGATTAGGAAATCCTAAGACCTTAACTAAATTTATGTACTTTCCAGTGTGAAGCCTATTTGGTTATATCATTGAATGATTCAAAAATGTCTTGGAGCTTGGTCACAAATGAACTCACATGGCATTGTCAACACACTGCATCTCAATAACTATAATTTTATATTCCCTATGTTCTGGATGGAGATGAAATTGGTTAAACAGTTCCCCATTTTCACAGCAGATTTCACTCTTAACAGGAAGCACACAAGATGATGTGCAACAAGAAAGGTTGAGAAGTATGTTGGAATTTGTACTGGAAAAGGATCTGCATTGATCGCATTGGCAGGGGTTACATCATATATAGCAGTCTGCAGCAGATGTCAAATGGAGATGAATTTGTGGGATAATCCCTCTGACATCACCGTCTTGGAAATCCAGTTACCTGCTGACAGTCACCTGTACCTGGCATGTGGCAAACAGTGAATCAATGGCACTGTTCTAAGTTTCTATTATTGTACTGAGATGTAGGTGGTCTCCACATTGAAAACTATCCTTCTGCCCTGTGGCTGGATCTGCCAGGATCACTATTCTTGCACTACAATTAATGCACTCTTGTACTTGTTTATGATTGTACTTATGTAGAGTATGATTTTATTGAATTGTACAAATTAAAGAATTTCACTGTATCAAGGTAAATGAGACAATAATGTACCATTGAAGCAGGCGCCTACCTCTTCCCCCCTGAAGGTAGGCTCATGCCAAGCACTGTGAAAGATTGGAAGGCTTCTGCATGCTCCATGTCTCAAATCAACTGCACAGAGGATCATACAACATGGAACCGTCCCTTCAGCACATTGAGTCTACCCCATCACCAAGCTTCTACTTAAACTGTTCCTACACTAATCCACATATTCCCATCATGTGGTGCCAGATTCTTCCACTCATCTACACACTAGGAGGCCAAATAACCAAAGGACCTGCATGTTTTTGCAATTCAGGAGAGAACTGGAGCATCTGGAGGAAACCCATTTGGCCATGTATTGTCAACTGCACACATACAGCATCCAAGATCAGAAATGAACCTGGTTGCCGGTGCTGTGAAGCAGCAACACAATCACCCACTTTTAAATCTGCCGAACCAAACTACCTGATGGGTGTTGAAAAGGATGATATTTAAGAAAAGGAGCAAGCCCAGAAGAGAGAATTGAGCAAATTTTCATTAAAAGTTGCACCAGTTCTCTCTGTGTTTTGTGGGGGGGGGGGTTGCATAAAACCACTTCACAGCTTCCACAAATTACTGATATAACAAGAGACTCACTACCCAGATTAAAATGTCTTTTGTCTAAGGGGTTAAACCATAATGAACAGCAACAGTGAATAAAACAAACAGAACACCTTTGGAAATCTGCAACAGGTTATGACAGGACTGGTTTACTTTCAAACTCTCAAATATTTCCACGGCTTACCAGCTCCATACAAAGGTCTCGAGTACTTCCACATAACATGCAGTCTGCACATCTGCTAATAGTTATTGTGACTGAAAGTTGGAGAGTACTGGGTAAATTTTCTCGGCATTAAAATGCTGCTGAAAATAAGGGTCAACTGAAAATTTCAAAGCCAAGATTGATGGAACTTCATTAAGCAACTCATATTACATGTCACGGAACAAGGGTAGAGAGAAAAAAATTAAAGTACAGATCAGCCATGATCTGGTTCAATGAGGTGCAGGCTCAAGAGGTTATGCAGATCTGTTGCAGTTTCTATTTTGTGGAAGTACTCAAATGTACTTCAGAAAATGTTTAGTTAAGAACTATTTTTCTTCTAAGTTGATATAAGTGACAGGAGTATACTGCCTCTGCTAGAGGATGGAACAAGGACAACAAATCTGCTGTGTAGAAAGTCATTCCCAGCCAGTAACACCAAGTGTGCCTTATGGTTGCATCAGACCATTCTTCTCTGGTTCCAAAATTCAGAGCTACCTGGAATTAATTTTGGGGCAATTTACATAACTACACTGCATTTATTACTAGCAAAGGCAGTTTAATTTCCAAAGATTTTAGCAATGTGACATTTCTTTGGCACAATGCGCAGCGGTAAAACTGTTGCCTCATCGAGTCAGAAATCTGGGTCGATCCTTACCACAATGTTGTCTGTTCAGAGTTTGTACGTGCTCCCTGTGACCACGTGGTATTTCTTCGGGTGCTCTGGTTTCCTCCCATATTCCTTGGTGGTGCAGGTTTGTAGGTTAATCGGTTTCTGTATACTGCCCCTAGAATGTTGAATGAGAAAGTGGGATAACATAGAACTAGTGTACGGGTGATCGATAGTTGGTATGGACTCAGTAGGCCAAAGGACCTGTTAACACACCATATCTCTAAACTAACCTTAAAACTAAACCAAACAAAAGCCACTCCCAAAAACATTAGGAAATATACTTCCTTGATACATTTTAATGCTTTTCTACTTCCAATTAAATCTTGACCGTCTCTCCTCAAACCTATGTCCTCTAGTTTTGATTCCGCTACCCTGAATAAAAGTGCATTAACCCTGTCTAATCCCCTCATGATTTTATAACCTCTATATCACCCTTCAGCCTCCTGTGCTCTAAAGAATAAAGTCCTCGTCTGCCCAACCTTTCCCTAGTTCTTATATTTTAGTAGGAATGTTTTAACAACTCATAAATGTTATTGATACCTGTTAATGTTGTTGTTAAATCTGTTTCAATAAAATTGGCAATTACTGCATATCAAAAAAGGGCAGGCATCAATATAAGGATACAACTGCAAGTTTTATTTATGCAGTACCTTTAGTATAGTTTAAATCAAGTCCCAGGGTACACCTCAATTAGCCTATTAGTCAAAATCTGTTCCACAAGTTTAAGCCAAATAACCAAGAGTTTTGTTTAGAAAAAAAGTTTCAAGGAGCATCTTAAAGTAGGGAAGAGAGTTAGAAACGTTCAGGGAAAAATTCTATAGATTAGGCACCTGGTAGCTGAAGGCTCTATCACCAATAGAGAGAGGATTAAAGCTGGGCTCATATGATATAGCTGAGATCCCACAGGAGCTTTAGTGCTGGAGATTACCGAGAAGCCTAGTTTTTAATCCTTTATTGTGCAACCCACTTCAGATCCGATCAGATACACACCCAATTTGCTGGGTCTTTCCATTTAACAGCTGCCGAACATACCTGTTTATTTAAAATGAGTGAACATAACCATGAAAGAAGCAGATTGAGTAACTTCCAGATAAAGGTTGTGCATGTGATATCCCGTGGCATAATTTCAAGGACAGAATGCAACAGTTTAAACATGTGCAATGCGCATTAAGTGAGAAAAATAGATTACAAGTGAATTATCCAAAACAAAACCCAGAGGTGAAACAGGATGAACTGCTTTAAGCAAGTTGCTAATCTTCCCAAATAATCAGGTTGTACATTTTATGTAAGTAATCCCATCTGAAATTACAAAACGCGAAGCTAAAATTTCCATCTGTCAACCTGTTGAATGATCTAATTAAAAAGACGAAGTGTCATATTTTATTTCTTGAAGTTACGTATTGAAGCTAAGTTATGTCAATGTGATTTTAATTATGACAGTGACATTGTATGTCAAAACAATGTTTCCACAAATTCATATTTATAGTTTCTACAGAAAGTGTGACAAAAATCACCCAATTTGATTTTCCAAAACACCAATAAAATTGTTATAGTCAATCTTAAATCCAGTTTAACTCTTTAGTCAATCCAGTTTAACTCTTTAGTGGCATTGATTACAGTGCCGTAGATGTCCATGCTGATGGAAGGAACAAACTGAAACAGTTGCTCTTTAGGAAGGCTACCTCACTATCTAACAGTGGCTCTTGGCTACACAGTTCTTTCATTTTTAAATCTTCAAATTTCTGCATGCCCCTGTTCCTCCTTATCACTATTCCTCCTCCAGCACTGGAGCCTTCCAAGATTTCTGCACTTGTCTAATTCTCTTGAATATCCATAATTTTCATTGTTCTTTCACTGGCAGCCATGCCTTCAGCTGTTAACCTATAAGTTAGGAAATGTCCTCTCCAAACCTGACCTCCATCTCATTCTTTCCTTTTCATAAGCTCTTTTAAACCAACCTCTTTTGACCAAGCATTGGATCGCCTGATCTATTTCGCCACAAGTCAAGTTTCATCTGACAATACTCCAGTGATACATTTTCAAGTGTTTTACTCCACTAACCGCATTATATAAATACAATTAAATACAAGGGCAGACTCAAGAGACTGCAGATACTGGAATCTTAAGTTTAAAAAACTGCTGGAGGTTGACCTTCTGAGTATCTGCATGTTGCTGTTGAGTGTATAGATTGGAATGCCTCGAGAAAACATCTTTAAGTTGGTCATTTTGCACTCACGGGATATTAAGTGCTTCGGGAAAAAATAATTTAATTTTGAAGAGTAGTCATCATTGTAATATAGGAAATAAAGAATCTAATTAAAATGAGGCAATGCCCATTAACAGTAATTAAATGACTGAGTCAGCAAAATGGGTTTGATGGAATGATATGTATTGGCCAGCACATTAGGGAGAACTGTCCTGTTCTTCGAATGGTGGCAAGTTCACAAAATGTATTGAAAACAAATTATATTGTGGTATTATGCTTTAAAATATCATCCTTATCATACCAAAATTTAGGTAAAGCTTTTTAGACACGAATGAAATGAAATACATTGTAAAATTTGTGTTTTTTCATGTTTTGTACATATTTTTATAGAATGACTTTATATCTTATTTTGAAACATTGATCTTTTCAATTTACATTCATTGCCTTTTGGCTGTCAGTTTCCTGATCTCATTACATTGATTTTGTTAGACAAGACACAGTTCTGTTAGAATTATAGAATAAACTGTCCAAATATTTCTACATATGGAACAAAAAAATTGTAACTGTTTACAAAATGACAGCTATATGGAGAACATAATTATATGTTGCATAGAATTAGCTGGAATTGGATCTCTCACGTAATGCTATTAGTTTGTCATCAGTCTAACAAATACTGGATGGCTACATATAGCAACAATATAGAGCATCTTGGTTGGCATGGACAAGCTGGGCGGAAGAGCCTGTTTCCATGTTGTATGACTAACAGGTAGCTGTGCAGAATGGTAATGGTTGGCTAATCAAAACCTTTCAAAAAAGGTTACTGCCCAGGCTGGATGAAGTGTCTTTTTGCATATAATTTATCCTATCCTCCATTCACTGGAATTTTTTGGTGGAAAATTATCTTAATGTTATTGAAAGAAGTTGTTGTTGTTTCTGTTTCCTTTGTTTTTAAGTAGACGTCTCTAACTAAATCTGCAAATTTCCTATGGAAAATACTATATGCCTTGTTTCTTTTGACCACTCCCCTACCCCTCCCTCTTACATTTAACCCATTTTCAATTGCAACTCTAGCGTACTTAGGGTGCAAGAGTTCAGCAAGTTCAGCAACTTCTGTGCTGCAGGAGAGGAGTGTGGAAATTATACTTTTACTTGTTTTCATGCATGGTGTATTTTAGTTGCATGTATAACACATAATGAATATTCTCAAAATGTTCATAAGAATAAAATCAAGGTACGGAATGATAAAAAGAAAGAGTTAAACATGGAGAAACAAGGAACTGAAGATGCTGGTTTACACAAAAGGACACAAAGTATTGGAGTAACTCCGCGGGTCAAGTAACATCTCTCGAGAATATGGATAGGTGATGTTTCAGGTTGGGACCCTTCAGATGTGTCTGAAAAAGGGTCCTGACCGATCCATCACCTATCCATGTTCTTCAGAGATGCTACGATGCAGCTTTGAGCTACTGAGCTACTTTGAGCTATAAAGGCACAAAGGTGGATATTGAGCTTTAATAACCACTTGATGACATCCACAGATAGGGTAAATAGTTTAACTGATGCACCGTGGTTTCTGCTATGCACAGTTAAAAGCTACATTAAACAACAACACTTCAAAATTTCTTCAGTGATTCTTCTAAACTCCCAACCTAAGTACCAGAAAGAACAAGATGCATTAGGGCCTTGTCACCCCCTGTTCCCCCTCCTCCCTCTATCTCCATCCCCACCCCCATCTCTACGCGCCCTCTTTAGGTTTGTATAGTGCCCCATTTTGGAAATATGTCAACTTTTTTTTTCCCATTGGATGCTTGCAACTCTGTCTGTACCAGCAATTGAATAGGCACTGTAATGATGTGGACCGCAGCAGTCAGAAAATAGATCAACCATCTTCACAGGTCTTGTTAAGAATGGACAATAAATGCTTCTCTTGCCAGTGACAGCTTTCTCTGCAGAAATTATGTTTGATTTTTACATCACTGAACCAAAGCATTTGATGGATTGTTTGCACATTCCAGTTTATCTTCCCATTATCTTTAAACATATATTTAATTGGCTATTATATCAATTCTCCACTTTTAATGATATAAATTTATTTTAATGTGTATAAATTTCACAGATCTCCTGTTCCTCGAGTCAAACTTTATTGCATTTTGAGGCCTACTGGTTTTGTGGCCCTACACCAACTTCAATGTTCACAGTTCAATCACAGCCAAACTATTTAATGTAGTTTTCCATCATTGCCAATGTGGAAATATGTCCCATTGTTTGTATCAATTTAGTGCTATTGGCAACACTCTTGTTTCTCAGTTAGAATGCCGCAAGCCAAAGATATCATAAAATCAAGGAGAACAGGTGGCCATTAGATCTCTCATGCCAATGCCAGCACTTTGAAAGATATGTCAGATCATTCCTCCACCAAACAACCTATCGAAATAAGATGCAACATTTATAGTTGTACAGCAAGAATCCTTAAATAGCTAAAGTAAAGCTACATCGTCAGCGGTGTCATCCTTCGGCTAAGATTTAAACCAAATTATTGTTAATCAGAATTGAACATGCTTCCCGCAAAACAAATAAATCAAAGAACCTTTGCAATTCTGGAAAATGCAGTTTTGGGGGGAAATTTGACCTGCAGTCATCGTCATCAAAACTTATTTCATTTCTCAATATTACAGCTGCTCATAGGATCTTGATGCATAAAATAACCTAATTAATAATAAAGAATTTTGAGATAATGACATTCAAATCACTTTGTAATGCTGTAAGTTGCTACAAAATTGAGAGGTGGGGGGGGGGGGGGGGGAGACAGATTCAAAGGGAACTTTTGTAAAGCATATTGAAAGAGAAAGAGAAAACAAATGATAAGAATGTTGGAAGAAGCTGAAGAGTGAGACTAACAGCATTGCATTTTAAAGTCCTTTTCTGTTTAAATATTGTTTTCTGGCCCATCAATTAATGCCTTTCGTTATCAAAATGATTTGTTTTGCCTACAATGTCTGTGTGGTTAAAATACCAGGCTCGTGATCCATAAATCTGGAATTACAATCCAATTAGTCAACCAACATAAGGGATTCATCCATTTGATCTTGTCCTACTTGTGCCAGATGTACCTGTCCATTATCATATTTTAGGAGAGATCGCTGCACTATCTTTGTGAAAGTAAAGTTCTGCCTTCTCAGCAAGGCCACAATCCAGCACTTTGTGAGGCACCACAAATGTACGAAATTGGATAGAACAGATCTGGAAACTCAAAATGTAGCCACCTCATGACCATGCGCAACAAAATCAATGTATAATCTCATTGTTCAACATACCCCTTGCTCTGCCATTGACATCAAGCCAAGGAATGAACCCTGGCTCAATAAGACGCGTAAAAGGGCATGCCAGGAACAACAGCAGGCAGAGCCAAAAATTAGTTGAAAACCAGTGAAGCTGCAACACAAAGTCCATATGTGCATCTCTCAACAATAGCAGTCATAGTCGTCTTTAAAAAATCCCACTACCAACAGATTAAATCAACGGTCTGCAGGCCTGCTGATTCTGGTCCTGAATGGACAGTACGGTGACAATGGTGGAAGATAATGTCAACAATGCTGCCAGGTGGAATTTACTCGTGAGTTACTGCTCATTGATAGCCAGTTTGCATTTCATCAGCATCACCCAGTTCCAAGGCTCAACATAGCCTTGGCTAAGGTGAAAGTGACTGCCCTTGGTGTCAAAGTAGTCGTTGGACCAGGGTAGTCCTCATCCTTGGTATCAATGTACATCACAAGTGTGACTTCAAGGAGGCCAAGTCAATAGGTGTCGAGGAAATGATACACCCCCTGTCATTCCAATTTTTCCACTATCTCCAAGACACCAGCCAGGAATGTGATGGAATATTCTCTGCTTGCTGAATGAGTACTGCTGTAAAAACCCCTCAAGAAGACCAACACTATCCAACACAAAGCAGTCCACTTGAATGACACTATTCACCACCCCAAATATTCATTCCCTATCAAGAGTCAAGAGTGTTTTATTGTCATATGTCCCAGATAGAACAATGAAATTCTTACTTGCTGCAGCACAACAGTATATTTAAACATAGTACACTGTGAATAATATGATAAACGAGAGAGAAAAAAGTTCAGTGTGTGTATATATCTATCTATATACTATTAAAACTCAGATCTTATTTATATATTTTTTTTGGGTTTGACCTGAATATACCGTATATTTATACGTAACAGCGATTGCGGCAAAACGGCCGACCGTAGCACGACGGTTTTCGCACCGCCTCAATCGCCAATCTCGCGCTCGCTCGGCCGTGATATTTTCATTTAATTTGGTCGCGTGTTTTTTAAGTTACAGAGGTTTTAAAGCGCTGCCCCCCCCTTTTTCAGGGGGGCGCTGCGGTGCAGATTTAGTTTTCAGCTTGTGGCTTGTGACGGCTACATTTGTTTCGAAAGTTTCCAGAAAAGGATTTAGTTTTCAGCTTGTGACGGCTACATTGTTTCGAAAAGCTTCCAAGTAGTCTTTTTTGTTATTGCAAGTCAAGTCAAGTCAAGTCAAGTCAGTTTTATTTGTATAGCACATTTAAAAACAACCCACGTTGACCAAAGTGCTGCACATCTGATTAGGAAAAAAAAAAAAAAGAAGGCTATAGTGGTCACTTGACATACACAGATCAGGAGGACGGGCCCAACGGGCACACTTGGAGAGTAAGAGTGGGGCTGGGGGAGGAGAGAATGGGGGGTGTGGGGACGGGCCCAACGGGCCCTCTTTTCTAGTATATATATATATATGTGTATATATATATATATATATATATATATATATATATATATATATATATATATATATATACACACACATACTCACAAGTACACATACACACTATATATATACACACACATATAAATTATATATACACTAGACCAAGTGGACCCGTTGGGCCCAAACCTCTCCTGCATTGGTGCAGTACCCTCTCCTCCCCCTTTTCTTCTCCCTCACCCCTCCCTCCCTCCTCACCTCTACCCTCCCTCCACCCTCCTTCCCCACCCCCTCCATCCAACTCAACCCCCCTTATCCTCCCCCCCCTCCCTCTCTCCCTCCCCCCTCCCCAAGAGATAGATTTTAACTTTAAAATGTGAATACCTTAAAAAATATAACACCGATTTCAATTAAACTTCTTCCATTAGCAACAAAGGGACGACAGTGAGTAAGGTGGGCCTAAAATTATCGCGCTGTCGTGTGCTATTTTGGCTGTAGTTCAGGAACAAACAAACAAACGAGAGTTTTCGTATACAGATATGCATACACACATACTGAGCACCAGTGCACAGAAGTTGCTGTGTGGACTATCCACAACAGCGGTCTCCAAACTGTGGCCCGTGGGCCACATCCGGCCCGCCACGGGATTTTATCCGGCCCGCAGCAAGCTCTTAACACGATCCGTGCTGCGGGTTCTGTGGTCGCGTGGGAACTTTTTTTAGCGGCCCTTTTCTTAATGGTGGTTTATTGTCACGTATGCACTATACAGTGGAATTATTTTAGCGTAGATCACATGTGCACAGGTCACCACCATATTTTGGCGCCGTTTACAAAAGTCCAAAGTCGGGTCCGTGCGCTGGATGTGCTGGAGTGGCTCCCGATCTAGGCGAGCCCTGGGCTGCTGCAGGGCCTCCTCCGTCGCCCTCGACTGGCTTGGCCCGTCGATCGACGTCCCTCTCCTCGCCCGATCGACTGCCTGTGTGTCCCGTGGGAAAACCCTTCAGCAGCCGACCTTGCAGGCGCTGGAGACATTACCCCTCTCCTACAGGCCCACTCGTCATGTCCATCGTCACAAGCGGCTCCCTCCTCCTTGGTTCTCCAGTCTTCAGGGCCCATCTCAGCGGCAGTTTCCAATCTTACACGTCAGGTAGGCTATCAAGTTGAGGGCTTGTATGCAGGTGTCGACAATAATAATTTTTAATTTTAATGATTTCTTAGCAGAATGCCCACCCGTGGTCAGTCCGCCATGATATCATACAATATTTCTATATTGACTACATGCCCACTGGTGGTCACTGTACTTTTTCTGTTTTATAAATAATTGTATACCTACGGTATATATATATATATATATATATATATATATATTCCAATATTTCAAGCTCTTTTTAAAAATTCAATATTATTTATTTGTTTCCATATAAACCTCATTAAATTTATAAAACTGACATTTCTTTCTTTTTTTCCTCCAGCCCTCAAAAATGTGCCAAATATATAATGTGGCCCTCATGCTGAAAAGTTTGGAGGCCCCTGATCTACAAAAACGCACTTCACTTACTTCCCTTGACTACTTCAACAACATTTCTCAGACCCTCAAACTCCACCATTCATGGACAAGCATAGCTCATGCTTACAAATACCACCACTTGCACTTTATCTCCAAAAAACACACCATCCTGACTTGAAGATACCACCAGTCTTCAGTCATCACTGGGTCTAAGTCCTTGAACTCCCTCCCCAGCAGCATCGTGGAAAACCTTCACCAGAAGAATGACGTGGCTCAAGAAGGCAGCTCACTACCATCTGTCCAAGAGAAACTAGAGATGGGCATTAGATGCCACACTTTCCATTGATGTCCACATCTGGTAAAAATGAGCAAGAAATTCAACCTATCCGTTACCCGTTCAGTTGCATTACTATACTTTCCCAGGGTAACTTGCAAATATATCCATCTCCTTGTCACCTGCCCATGTAGCTTGAGGTCAGTAGATGACTTGATGTTGCCACCTCTTCCAACAATGCCAACCAAAGCCCCAGCTACAGCCTCATCTACTTATTGTTTTTGCTTTCGCCTGTTTTCCAACGTCAATCCATTAAGTAAATTGGTCCTTTGAAATTGCTTGACGTGGAACTTGACTAAAACCTGTTCTCAAAGAAATAGAGAATTTTGGAGAGAAAAAACAAGATCTCGCCAACAAGAAAGTGATAACGAGCGGAAAAATCTGCTTTCGCTGGTGCTGAGTGAGGGTTAACAATTGGTCAGGGTGGTGTCCGCATTGTGCAGGGTGGTGCTAACACCATTGATCGGTGGCCCGTCCCTAAAGTTGACCAGGACTTTCCGGGCAAGGATAATGGAGCACAGACCCAGTGACTCACATTACAAATTCCTTGCATTCCTTTCCCATTGTTCCCTTTCCCCCCACCAAGGTTAACTCGACGTTCAGAGAAACACCCAGTTTCCTGTTCTCAGAGAGAGCTGCCGGCGATTCAATGATCGCGGCATCGTCCGTGCAACAATATAGTCGACGGCATCAATCATCTTTCTGATTTACGGCTGGAAGTTAAAGGAGATGTTATTTGCCACACCTCCCAAGTTGACCTCAAACCGCGCTCGGTGTGTGATCCTGTCCCCTTGTCCCTTCAGCATTCGGCAAGGGAAATGCAGCCTTCCAACCACGGGCGAATTTATTACATCCGATCAGGGTGAGTGAAACAACGTCTTTTGAACTCAAGCGATCGTGTTTCTGGCCAGTGATGCGGTGACTCAGGATCACGCACTGAACACGTCAACACTAACACAACATCGCATCCAAAATATTGCAGTGACTCATTCACATCACACTACCTGGTCGTGATCACTTTGTGATTGATTCAAGGCCAACATATTCCCGCACATGTTCCCATCCCTCTCAGGACATCGTCTACGTCCAGCGTAATGTGGTTCAGTATGCATCTTTCCATCAGTTTGTATGGGTGGCACAATAGACAATAGGTGCAGGAGGAGGCCATTCGGCCCTTCGAGCCAGCACCGCCATTCAATGTGATCATGGCTGATCAATCTCAATCAGTACCCCGTTCCTGCCTTCTCCCCATACCCCCTGACTCCGCTGTCCTTAAGAGCTCTATCCAGCTCTCTCTTGAATGTATTCAGAGAATTGGCCTCCATTGGCACAGCAAGGATATCGGCCGGTAGCTACGGGGAAGATTGGCATCTTTGCCTGGTTTTGGTAAAGCAACAACCTTCGATTTCCGCCAGACTCGTGGAATGGAATTGGTTGCTTTGCAGATGTTAAACATCTCCAGCAGCCATTCTCGTGCTCTGGGACCCAGATGTTGCAGCATCTCAATTTTGATGTTGTCTAAGCCAGCTGCCTTGTTAGGGTTTGTTCAGGGCTTTGTTGAGTTCGTCCTCAGTGAAAGGTTGTGTGTACTATCCGTCGTTTCGGTTGTTGCCATCAGCAGCCTTTGGGGGTGGAGGTTTCTTACCACTATTCTTGCCGTTTAGCAACAACTGGTGGCTCCCTTAAAGTGGCAATACAAGTAGAGAGAGTGGGGGGCAAATATTTTACCCAGAAGGTGGTGGGTGCATGGAAGGCCACTGCCAGGGGTGGTGGTGGTTTTCAGGCTTTTAGGAGATATTTATTGCAAATAAGAAACTGATTCCACAACCATTAAGGTGTTGCGGACACCATCAGAAATCACCAAATATGGCAACTAGATAGTCATGTGCAGTTCTAATCATGTACGGTGGCTCAGATCATTCCTGTGATTGCAAGGAGAACTAAATAAATCCATCTTTCTTTCTTTCTCTTAGTACTGCCCTCGGGTGTCAGCCTGGGCTGAGCCTCTGAAATGAGATTTGAATTCACAACGCTATTGAAGCAGAGGTGAAAGTGTGACCAATGAGTGAAGGTTTGCAAATGCATAATCCATACATATACAATACTTTGCTTTATTATAGTGCTGTTATACCCTGTTTGTACCATCTATAGCGTCGCTGCTCACTGTCACTGCAGCCTACTCTATTTCTACGACTCTTCAACATTTCTTTGTCCCTTCATTTCTGGCCTGTTAATTGTATCTAATTTCCACTGTGGCACCACTGATGATTCTTCTCTCACTTCATTGTTGCTCAGGTATAATTTATTGGGGGAAATTATTTCTGATTTGTAAAAGAATCTGCTGTTCATGAATTGGGAACAATGTTGTCCACCTTGCAGAAAGAAAGGATGATTATTCATGGCCAAAATGAAACGGAACAATTTAGCAATGATATCGATCTGTGATCTTTGCATTATAAAACGGAAAATAATGAAAACCTAGCACAATAGGCTTATAATTTAACTTTTTCTCAACGTGATAATCTTTCTTTTCATCCAATAAACTGATCCTTCCATTTCTTTCTTTGTCATCTTGTTTAGATTTCCCTGAACTGCTTTGGCAGAGTAGCAGACAATGAGGAAGTCTGGGAAATAGATTGCTACAGAAATGGGCGGAGAAATGGCAGATTGAGTTTAATCCAAGATTGATGTACTGAAGGTTCTTGTGGTCCAAATCCAATGGTTCCTGAAAGTAGAAGTGGTATAGAAGGAATATGGTATGCTTGCATTCCTCGGTCTGGATATTGAGTATTAGAGTTAGGAAGTCACGTTGCAGCTTTATAGGACTTTGATTAAGCCGCATTTAGAGTATTGTACGCAGTTCTGGCTGTTCCATTGAAGGAGGTGGAGGCTGTGGAAAGGGTGAATAAGAGCTTAATTAGGTTTACCAGAATGCTGCCTGGATTAGACAACATTAGCTATAAGGAGTGAGCCGTATTATCCAATATGCTCCGCAGTTTGTGGAGCATCCTCCCCTCCAAGACCACCTCCCATAAATCCAACTCCGTCCCCAGTATGGAGCCAGCCTTCTTGATGAGTTTGTTAATCCTATTGGCATCCGCAGGCTTCGCCCTGCTGTCCCAGCACACAACAGCAAAGATGGCACTGGCTACCATCAATTGGTAGAATATCTGCAGCATCTTACTGCAGACGTTGAAGGAGAGGAGCCTTCTCTGTCCCTTCTTGTGAAAGAAATATAGGAAATGTGCAGGAATGCTGGTGGACGTAAATACACAGTGAATGGTGAGTGCCTGGAACGCTGCCAGGGGTGCTAGTGGAGGTAAATACAATAGTAGCATTTAAGAGGCTTTTAGATAGGCACCTGGTTATGTAAGGAATTGGGAGATATGGGTCACCTGCAGCCAGAGATTAGTTTAGCTTGGCTCATGTTTGGTATAGATGTTGTAGGAAGAAGGGCCTGTTCTTGTGCTGAAGTGTTCTATGTTCCATGCATCAATACTATTTGTCCCAACTATATTTCCGGTGTTGGAGGGTTCCACTGGTGGGGTAAAGAAAATTCACCTGTATCCTTTATTGAATTTATTTGAGGTTATGTATACTTTCTAGGTTGTATTCATCTCCCTCTCAAGTGAATTTATACTTGCTAGCTTGTTTTCATCTCCCTCACAAGTGAATTGCACCTCAGTGCAAACTAGCGTGCTTTAGGACAATGATTTTGCATTTGTTTTCATTGTATTTCCTCACCTTTTTCAGGAGTCAGAGGACAAATGTCCAATAGTTACTTTATATAAGTTTTATAGTCTTAATTTGTACCTGAAGCTAATATTTTAGTTATGGTCTCCCGCTAATCATTAGCTTTATACTTATTTGGAAATACTATGGTTAGGGAATGGATAACTAGTTTGCAAAAGTGCAATATATTTAACAAGACATGAAATATAAACTTGCACATAGGAATAAATTCAGTATAAATTTAGATAGTCGTAAAGCAGGCTCAGAAAGTCTTGCAGAATACTCCTGCTCCTGCTTCTTATTTTTTCTTTTATATATGAAGTCCCACGCACTTTGCTGGTTTTCTTTGAGGTCCTAATATAGATGAGCTATTATTAACGTGGGAGGATATTCCGAGATATAAGAAATGTGATACTTGTATGTGGTAAATCTACCATGCTTGGGACCAACAGGTGACTGAAGCGATGGGTCTGAAAACTCTACCGATGGAGTTTTCCTCACCAATGGTCTGGATCTATTGTCTCCGAATTAAACAGAATTGATGGTTATGATTAGTTTACAATTTCTTTATCATTGCATCGTGTGGCTAACTGGGCATAAAGAGTTAAACAAGGTAGACCTTGTCTAAGAGCAGAAAGTGCTGGAAACACTCAGCAAGGTCAGAGAAAAGTCAACATTTAAAGCTTCAGAAGGTCATTGACCTTGATGTGTTAATTGTATTCTCCATTTACAGGACTTTCTTAACCGGTTGAGCAATTCTAACAGTTTCTGTTTTTACTTTGAATTTCCAGCATTGGCAATGTATGCTTTTGTAGCTACATTATGATCCTTTTAGCATTATTAACTACAATGTTCATTCAAAAGTTAGATGAGAATATTTATTTTTAGTTACAAATGTTTTAAATATGTATAAAGTTGTAACTAATACTGAATATTAACATATTATTTAAATAAAAGTATTGTCATAACTTGTGGTTGAAAATGTTACTTTTTTGAGGTTTTTCATTTTTCTTCAAATAGACATAAATTTTACAAGTTTTCATTCTGAGATTGTGCTGGGTTAAGTTTGAAATATATTATTCAGCAGTAGACTGAAACTAGTACATATCCACTGCTGTCTCTCATGCATTATACTTTAATTTAATCTCAATATTCTTCAGAAATTGTTGACCTTTCGAATATGCGAACAAACATTAATTTTTAGTAAAAATCTTTTGCTCAGCTCCCCGGAAAAGTAGCATATTTGGTGTTCTTATTTTTGCAGCCTGCGTATTAACAAAATGCCCCCTTCTCACCTCTTTCAATCTGTTCACAGATTTCCAATAGAACTCAACATTTATTTGAACTCTCTGACTTTCATTTTTACAAAGCCTTAATTTGCACCTTTCTTCTGGACTTCTGATTATCCTCTGTCACTGCTCTTTATGTCATGGAGAAGGACAAATCCCCTCCCACGCAGCTCGAGCAATTCGTGATCTGACAGCATTCCCTGTTAATTGTCTTGGAAGCACACCATCTATCATTACACACTATTGCTTACATGCTCACGTATGAAATGGGAAACGGGAGGGGGTGGCTCGGAGACACGACGCTTAGGCGTATTTTCCATCTTGCAATTCCAAAATATGAGGACACTTATTTATAACATTAGAAGCACTCGTGACCTCTCCAGAAATATGTAAGTGACATTTGCCGGTATAAGCTTTGCACCGGCGAAGCACACTTAATTCTGCATTTAATCGTTTTTACACTCTCCTTTTTCCCCCATACTCTTCCCGTGCATAATCTTTTTTTTTTTTGCGTTCTTTCTTTTTAATATTATTTCCTTCTATGTGCACGCGTTAAAATGCAGACATGAAGAGGCATTGCATGCACACGGTGAGTCCCCTCCCAGGACCCGGGTGAACCGGCTCGCGCCGGGCGGCTGCCTCCCGCGTGGCTCGCGCTCCTCCTCTGATTGGCGGAGAGCCCGGCGGGTGACGTGGTCGTTGCGTCAGGCGGCTCGCGGAGGTTATAAGAAGGCGGGTCCGCGGGCGGTGGGGGCGGCGAGCTGACGCGGAGACACAGCTCGGCGCCCGAGCTCGTCACCGGAGAAACACGACAAAACACTTATTTATTTCCCTCTCTCTATAAAAAACGGGGTGGGGGTAAGAGAAGGGGGGGGAAAAAAGGGAAGGAGAAAGAAAGATTAGGCGATAGGAGGGGGAAACTGGACAACAGATCACACAGAAGACAACCAGGGCAGCAGCGTGGAGCGGAGCGCCTGAGTGAAGACGCGTACTTCAATGAGTAAGCACATCCCTGTAAGTGAGCGGCGGGAGCGCGCGCGGGCAAGCACAGGCGCGTGTCCGGAGGGGGGAGCAGAGGCGCGCGTCCGTGCCGGCCGGGCGCGCGCTCCTGTCTCCGTGTGTGTGTCCGGGGGCTCGCGTGTCCGGGGCGCGATGCCGCTTCCCTCTCTCCCCCCGGGCGGCCGGTGGAGCGCGCGGCAGCAACAGCGGCGGCGGGGACGGGCTCGCGCCCCCCCCCCCCCCCCCCACCGAGCACGAGCGCCGTTAAACGGTCGCCTCCTCCGACTAAGATACCAAACTCCGGCCCTCGGCTGGGGGGTCCCGGGCAGGAGGCTCGAGGGCTGGCTGACCCTACACTCCCCACCCTCGCCTCCAAGCTCCCCACCCCATCAGTGAGCCAGGGACGGGGGCGAGCAGCAGCCCACCACCCCCCTCACTGAGCCAGGGACGGGGGCGAGCAGCAGCCCACCACCCCCCTCACTGAGCCAGGGACGGGGGCGAGCAGCAGCCCACCACCCCCCTCACTGAGCCAGGGACGGGGGCGAGCAGCAGCCCACCACCCCCCTCACTGAGCCAGGGACGGGGGCGAGCAGCAGCCCACCACCCCCCTCACTGAGCCAGGGACGGGGGCGAGCAGCAGCCCACCACCCCCCCTCACTGAGCCAGGGACGGGGGCGAGCAGCAGCACCCCCCCCCCCCCTCATTCTCTTGCTCTCTCTCATGCAATCGGCATGAAATATTTATTACAGGGGCCGGCGATGGGGTGGTCTCCGCACTCCCGGCCGCCGCTGAAATGGTTCCTGCGTCTTCCTAAGGCTAAGGCAGCCGGGTCTCTGTTCCCCCACCCACCCCCAACAAATGTTCTCTACATTCAACATACACCTCCCCTTCAGCTCCGTCGGCGGCGGAGCGGAAGAAGATCCCACGGCCTGCCTCCCCTCCTCCTGAACCCACCCCTTCTGGTTGTGGTTGATTACTGGGTTGTCGTCGTTTCGTTGTCCGCCCTGCCCTGCCCTGCCCGCCTCTGGAGTCTCGCCGAGCGCCTGCCGTGCAGCGTTTCACATCGACTGTTGCTCTCTGCGGACGGACCGGCGCCCTTCCTGCCCCCTTGCCTTGCCCACCAGCTGTCTGCTCCCTTGCTCCGCTCTCCCGGCGCAGTGCTGGGATCGTGCCTTGGCTGCCACGTTTCCTGCAACACGGCGGCGGCGCATCACGATGCACTCCTCGTTGGCTTGTGGAGCTTTTTCGGCGGGTCCCCGGCGGTCGACAGAGGCCCTGTAGGTGCGTGCCGGTCCCTTTGCAGCTGCTTTTTAAAAAAAATCTCTGTGGCCGCCTGGAAAGTTTAGCCGGAGATTTCGCTTGTCGAGCAGGCAATCGGGCTTGTAGACTTCCCAGGAATGCTGCCCGGCGGGTTTTGGTCTCTGTGCAACGTGTAAAATCGCATGGCGGCCGGGAGACTGCTTGCATTTAATACCAGTCTCCACACCTTAAGCTGCTTGAGTGGAGATTTCAGTATAAGCCAACCTCCTCCCTGTCACTAGTTCAGCTTAAAATGGATGTTCCGATTCGTATCGCAGTGCAGTTTCTTTTGATGAACTGCAACTGGTCGATGTTTGTGGCCCAGTATGTCATTTGACATTTTAACATCTCTTGATTCTGTGACATTAAATATGCCCTTCAGTCCATGCACCTGTTGCGCTCGAATCTTGGTGCTGTGTTGGCCGTCTTGCCATCCTGGTTTAAGCCGGTGGGGTTCCCTTGTAATTTTCTGAGCCGGAACTGTCATATGGGAAGACATTGTAAAAGGCCAATTATCGTTAAGGTTATCTTTTAAAACCGATTGAGTAATCAACCAGTATCATTGCAAAGAAAATCCAAATATTTTTTGGGTTAGTTAAGATATTTCTGGGGAGAGTGAATTTTGCGAAGAGTTGCATGTGCTATAGCAAATATATGATTCAATTCTAAATTATGGAACAACATTTGCATACAGTGGATAGATACAAAATCCTGGAGGTCAGACAGCATCTCTGGAGAAAAGGAATAGGTAATATTTCAGGTCAGACAATATGCCTACAATGGATTCTACAGTTGTGCATTGTTTGAGTAGATTTATCTGTGGTGTTGTAATGGTTAATCAGTGCCACGGGTGGCAATTTATAACTCTCCACTGAATCGTTGTCTATTTAAATTTTAATTGTGTCCCTTTAATCCTGAATCAGTAGAACATTATTTTTGATCAAAAATTGAATGCTCCAATGTGTAATCTGGTAATCTTAGTAAAATCAATCTCCACAGTTGAAATTTGTGATTTAACATTGAGATTAATGTGCAGTTATTCTGTTAATGAGAACAATTGTGTTAATGAGACATTGGGACTAAGAATGTATAGACCATCATTTCTAGATTGACTTGAGTGTTTTGAATGTGGCTAGCATTATTCACAGTACAAACACTGTACAGAATTTGCAGGGATTGATAGAAGATGAGGGCAAGGAATTAATCCCGGAATTTTAGTTGGGCTTTCTAAATTAGGTACATCTCTTGATGATCCCTAGCCCATTATTTGTTTTTTCCTAGTGTTCCAATTAGTTTCCAACTCTCAGATAGATGAGAAATAGTTGTTTCTTCATTTTATTAATACTATATTGTTGAAAATAGACATCTGTACCGATTAGGCCTGTAACATAGGCTGCTGATCCACAAAGTAGATGTGAATGCATATGGCTGCGGGGGTATTGTGACAGGTTTGAAGCTCGCCAACACAGAGATGTGAATTTGAATCCAAGCGATTAAATAAATGTGGAATTGGAGCTGGTATTAGTAACTGTAACCACAAAGTGATTGGATTATTGTGAAAACTAATCTGCTCACCTATACCCCATAAGGGAGCAAGTCAATATCCAGTTTATAACTTGCGTTGTGCCAGACCAACCAATACCATTGACTCCTTGGTTCAGAGCCAATTAAGATGGATAAAACACAAACATCACCAGTGATATCTACATTTTGTGACTGATTTTTTTTTAAAGTGAATGTAATGGGTGGTAGCTATTAAATTGGCAGTTTATGTTTACTCTGACTGCTTTTAAGTTAGTGAATTGGATTGCAGGAAATCCTTTGTTCAATTTCACATCTTTTTGGGGGACAGATTGGTTTGGATGGATTGGAGGCAACCCCAAAGATAACCCTAGGCTAGAGGGAGTCTTAAGTAAGATCTTTCCAAATATCTCATGTGCACAATTCTCATCAGGGAAGCCAGGACATGGTTGCTTTCATTGCGGGCTGATGATTGTGTCTAGTATTGCTCTGCCAAACTAGTGTGGTCTAACCTGCCTTTTGAATTCCCCAATGACACAGTTTCCAAGAAATATTTATTCATTAAAGTTACGTTTGAGCTTCAGTGGTTTCAAATGACAAGTGACGCAAAGTGAGTGGATGGTAATCGTGACTTTAAAAAGGTGGATTTGCATGCTTGATTTTCTGAGTGCCTCTACAAAAGATCTTCCATATGTGAGCAGGATTTGGGTGGAGTTGCCCTCTGAAGGAAAAACTTGTACCGCACGATCAATTTGGATTTTTCATAATAAAATTCTAGCACATCAACACAAATCTTCTGCTTGGCATTGATTCATTGGTTCTGATTCATGTTGACGTTAAACCAGAGCTTAAATCTAGTGCCCATGGTCAAACACAAGTGGCTGACTGCTGTCACCAGATTTGCTTAACATATTTGTAGAATTGCATACATGACTTTCATTTCTGGCACATAGGTGAGAGAGACTACATAAATAAAGGTTTTAATCTGCCTCCATAGAGGGAATGATTGTTCCACCATGTGAGTATTTTGTCTTATGTAGGTTGAGTCACATAAATCCATGGTTGGTATTTGTGTACTGATTGTAGTTAAATTTTGCACAATTGCTCAGGAAGATTCAAGTAAGATTTGAGACTTAAATAGAGGGTGATAATGACTGTAGTAGCTAGGTCATTTGTAGGTTTAAAGAGTTTGCTGCAACTGGGTAGAGCTGGAGATCTTAAGGCCAGGACCGCTGAAGGCATGTTGAGATTCAGAGACTTGAATTAAGGTGCACCTTTCAGCAAGTTCTAGATCAGATCAACATTGGGAGAATGTGAAAATCCTAGTTGAATTTTAACACCAAAGCATTGTGGGGCCAGAACCTATACAGGCATAAATGCGGAGACCTCAATCTCCAACATCCTTGCTTTTGGTAGTTGATGCCAAAGTTTAGTTAGTTACATAAGCTTACCATTGAGGCCCATATCACTAAATGCAGTGTCTACATTTCAGACTGCAGCCATGGTAATTGACCACTTCTGTCTGCAGAGAATGTGCTGTATTGCTGGCATTTGCTGTTTTATTTTCTTTTTGCAGCACTTGGTTTGATTACATAGTAGTTCCTGGACTGTAGTTCCACACCAAGATTTTCCATGCTCCCATCCACCACATCCCTTTAATTGTTCTTTTAAGCAATAAAGTTAAGAGTCAGTGTTATTCATCAGTTCCTTTTTGCCAAACAGCTTGACTTGCTGAAATAGAAGCAGTACATGCTGGATGGATTCAGATTCTGATGCTTTGGATTTCAACTTGAGACATTCAATTTTTGCAGATGTTGCTAGACTTGAATGTTTCCAACATTTTCTGATTTTGTTTTAGATTTCTATCCTCTGCAGTATTTTGATTTTCTGTTTGAACTAGCCAGTGTTAGTGTTAAAGTTTGTTTCTTAAAACAGACAACACAAACAGTTAAAGGTAAACCAAGCAAAGCTTTAATTATCGTCAGACGGAAGTGGGGGGGATCAGTGCTAAGGGTGTACGACCATACTCAGCACTCCCCTTGCTTTCACTCAAAGATACAGCATTTTCGCAGCATTTTTATACAGAATTTGCAGCCAGGATGTTTAACACAGCATTTCCTTCAAATCAATCACAAACTATCGAATACAATATATTTGACACCCTAGTCATAAAATATTCCACACAATAAGTCATTAGTCGAAGGTAAGGATCCTTATCATACCACAGAAGGTCTTGTTTACACACTCCCACAAATAGTCAACAGTTAACCACATCCTAATCTTAAAGAGAGCATTGTCCATCGTCTTTCCCAGACATTCATCCCAGGCAAAACAGGATATAGTGTCGAAGCTGGAATTGAAGCTTTAGGAATCACATAGTCATATCCTGCCATGTGCAATTTTGCAAACATCAGCTATTCAGGACCCAAAGTTCAGGCTCATCCTGTTCATTCATTCCATTTTATTAGTCCTGTGGTTTCCAGGGATTGTAAGTTTCAGCTACCAGACACATCCTTATGAGCAATTAACATTCCTCCATTTTGAACAATATAGAAGCTCCACAAGCATACAAACAGGTTTACAGACAATAGCCAAGCATCCCATCATGCAAAGTTAATAGCCATTAACTCTTTCATTAGGTGTGGCTTATTTGAATGAAGCTAACTATTTGCATCCCATGTGCATCTTCAGTGCACTCAAATCCTGTGACTTGTTTATGTAATTTGTGCATCTTGTCAAAAGCACACTTTTGCTTTAATTCTCTCTGCTTTTGTTGTGGAAGATTCCCACATGGTGGTAGAATTTTTTGTATTGTGACCTGCAACTAATCTTTCATATATTAAATATATAGAGGTAGTCAAGGATATTTATGAACTACTTTGTCATGGAGGTCAGAGAGTCATACGGCATAGATACAAATTATTTGGCCCAGTGAGTCTACAGGAGTTGGAAGTGTTTTGTTGTTGTATATCCCAGATAGAACAATGACATTCTTACTTGTAGCAGCACAACAGAATATGTAAACGTAGTACACTCCAGACAATATAGTAAACGAGAAAAAAAGTTCTGTGTATAAAAACACATACTTGCATTTATATTTTCTACACATACATGCACACATACGTACACATAATTAGCAAACAATAATGTGCCATAATAGTCTACGTGGATCAGAGCTCATTGATTGTAGTGTTTAAGAGCCAATTGGCTCCCATTTATGCTAATCCCATTTTTATTCTCCCTGCATTCCCACCCTGCAAATCTTTAATATATGAGAGGAATCTGGAGAAATTGGAGGAAACGTAGTTACTGGGAGATTGCAAACTCCAGACTGTCCAATAGTCAGGATTTCAATCTGTGTCACTGAAGCTTTGATAGAGTGACTCAGAGTGCCACTGTGCTAAATAATTTGCTGGTAACTTCTGATTATACATTGATCTTTCGTTGGATAGATTGCATCGCTGATCAAATTTTTGTTGCACGACTCAAAGATGCACTGTCGTAATTGGGATGTACTGAATACAATCTAGTTTAACAGACTGGAAAAGATTGTCACCACAGCCTAAACATTTAATTACTGATAAATTAACAGTCACCTTAACGTGTTAGGCTTTATTTAACTACTATGTATGTTGATGATTTTTCTCCATATCCTGCCAGTGGGGGAAGTGAGATTTATTTTCATTTTTATTTAAATAGATAGAACCATCTCTTAACTTGTTTTCAATGAATGGGCACAAGCTACGAGGCCACCGTGGGTTAAAAGAAGGTGAAACCGATGCAAGTTTTATTAAATAGTAGGATTCTACATTTCATTTGGCATTCTCTGATTTGGAACTGATCTCTTCTAAAAACTAGATTCTTTGTAAAAAAAATTCCTGTTTAAGTCCAACATTTATCTTCTGTTTAATCCAATAACAGATTTATTCTAAAATCCCCACAGGTAAAGCTTAAAGTTGAGATTTGAGATGCTTGAGACTTTCCAAAATTCCCTCAGATAAAGTTTATAATGAGTATTATTGGAATGTTAATTTGAGTAAATAATGATTAATGTTGTATTCGGGCAAATGTATGACTTCTAAATATGTTTATAATCTAGTTTACGTCTGATCCAGTTCTTTCAATTAAGGGTTGAATCTTGTTAGAATTGTCAGTATTTTGATGTAGACCCTTTTTCAATCTTTTGGTACTTTCTAGCTGTCTTAATGACTCCACTATTGGTCCTTTCACACAGTCTTACTTCGGCTTTTATTTTTAAATTAGTGTTTTGATTTATGCTTGTAAAACGTTTAATCCCATTTAATTTGATTTGCTGCATTATATGTGTATTGTGTATGGGTAGAATAATTAGTTTTATAGTCTTGAGAGTTTCAGAATGCATTGTAGGCAGAAAGGTACATTGTACCTGCCAATGTAATGCAAACAAAAACAGCCGCAAATCTGTACTTTGTTCTTGCAAACAATAAAAATAACTTGGTTATTTATTTATTTTCATTTGGGGATATACATGGGTCTGGATGCCAACTCTTCAGATCGCCATAGGACGGTGTGGAAGGCCTCCCTTTCCTGTCATATACAAATGACAGGACTGGTGCTGAGGGTGTCCACTATTTGGTGTCTAATGGAATGTGAACCAGCAATGTCTGAGGCAAGAGATCTGCTTTATCTTCTGACAAGAACAAAGTGTTCACCTTCAAGGGACAATGATCAGGGTAGTTGTACTGACTCCAAGCATAAATATTCATCGCCCAAGTCACCATTGTTTGGTGATATGTATATTTAAATTTACATTCACATGGCATGATAGCAGGCACTATGGTCCACTGAAACCATGCACACTGTTAAGCATCCACTAGCGCTGATCATTAATCATTTTATTTTTTCCTAAATTCCTATTGACACCCTGCACAAGAGGAATTAACAGTGGACAATTAACGCACCAACCTGCATGGTTTTCTCGTCATCTAAAAGTAACTTTTTCCTTATCATACAGTTTGTGTGTTAAGCAAGACTACTTAGAATGTGCCTCGATCTAACCTCTCACCTCGATCTAATTACCTGTACAATATTCAATGAAGGTTAAGAACATTTGGGAGTTCTGCAGGATTTGTCCACTTCACTTCCATTTGACAATATTCTATTATATGTTTGGACCACCCCCATGTGCTCAATTTCATGTAAGCTATGTTTCATTGTACATTGCAATGAGATTTTCAATGGCACTACAGTTTTGAGGTGATGCAACCAGATGCAACTCAAAGTGATGAAATCTAATATTACCGAGCACTACGTTGCTATCCACTTATTGTTGCGTTCGGTGCTAATCTTTATTCTATTGCATTAATGGAGTAGGGAAGGAGAGAAATTTCGAACTATTGCCGTCAAATGCATTTTCCATACAGACGGTTCGGCGAATGAAAACATTTCTAGAAAACTAGATGCAGTTGTTTGCTTCTGTGCAGTATGTACTTTGAAAATTCATATTGAAGATTTTACAAGGGCAATGAGACTGGAAGTGAACTTCATAATGGCAACGTCAAAATTATAAAGGACTTTGGCCACACAGTTACATTCCATTGATTTCTGCCTGCCTACTGACTTTTAATCTGCATTCCAACATCTTGTTGCCAAAGGAACAAACATTGTTATTGTGTATATATGCGTGTGTGTTTGTCTGCCTACGATTGTTCATTCTCACTGGCCATTTGCATGGAATTCAAATCATCATATGAAATAGTAAAATTAATACCCCTGAACAGTAAAAGCAAAGCTTTTTTTGTGTGTTTTAAGTAGACTAGTTCATGGCCTTGCATTTTAAATTCTTTAATTGCAAAGCTCTGGTGTGCCGGAAAGTGAACTATTACTGGCAGTAATGAATTTTGAAGCTGGTAGGCGAACAAGTAAAAACTTGTAGCTTTAACTTTGATTTTCCCAGTAGGCGATACACTGGTTGAATTGACTACGTTTATAATGGGATTTTAAATGATCGTTTTTGCATTTTCTTGATGTACCACTTAGTTCGGTGTCTCATCAAACTCGGGAGGGGGGAGCAGCAAGTTGAGTGCATACATTTGAGGATTTGGCTTTTTATCAGGCTGCATATAATTTTGCCGAGCAAGTTTAATTTCATAAAGATGTGCAAGCTCTGAAAAATGTTCTACTTAATGATTTTTATTTCTCTTGCAGCAGTTCTGTGGTGTTCTAGGTCACACATTTATGGAGTTTCTGAAGGGCAGTGGAGACTACTGCCAGGCACAGCACGACGTCTATGCAGACAAGTGAACTGTAGAAGTCTACTGCTATTCCACTTAATAAACCCCCTCAAGAGCAGATTACTAGCAAATGGGAGTTAGAGGAAGATTCTTCGGAGACTGCATCTGGATGGGGTAACCAAGTGGGCTGTTTTTATTTTGTTGGTCACAGTATTACTGGATTGAAGATTTGTGGCTTGTCAAGAGCTTCATCAAAAGCTTTTGAAAGTGTGAGCACTCCATTGACGGTGGAATTTTACAAAACGGAACCTTTTATTTTCAGCTTTTGTTTTGCCCGATAGTTTTTCACTTTTTAAGATTTGTGCAAATTTTATATGAAAATGGCTCGAATGAATCGCCCAGCACCTGTGGAAATTACCTACAAAAACATGAGATTCCTGATCACACACAACCCTACCAATGCAACCGTAAATAAGTTCATAGAGGTGAGAGTCCATTTTGAAGAATTTGTGCATTTAATAATTATTTAGTATGCAGATGGTTTGCAGAAGTGGATGAAGTCATTATAATTCCTTGTAGTTGCCCCCTTCCTACTGCTTCATTGCTAGAAACTATTTCAGAGATATTGCAATGCCTTGAGTTTCTATGTGGAAATGTACTTTTGGCCAGGCAATAAAATTTTGAACTACAATCTGCTGAGACCATCTGATCATTAATATATGGTCTTGAGGTTTTACCTAATGAGATTTTCTTGCACCATTCAGTCTTTAATTATGGGTGTAACAGGGTCACGTAATGAGTCTGAAAAAGGGTCCCAACCCAAAACACCGACTGTCTGGCCCCCTTTGATGTTGCCTGATCCACTGAGTTCCTCCAGCACTTTTTGTGCATGTAATGATTCTCTTGGTGGTTGAACCTTATTCACCTACAGGATACTGCTTTTGGTTGGTTGCATTATCTTGGTAGTTGGGATACTAAAACAGCTGGCTGTTAAAGTCAGTTAAAGAATAGGTTACGGCTTCATAACCTGATCCCATTGGTAATAGTAACATAAATCAGATCCATATATTTTTATGCTGTCTCATTTGTAGTTGAGTTCTGTAGTTTTAGGTCGCCATGTCTGATTCAGCGTACTAATTTCTACTAAGAAAATTCTAAATTTAGTTGAGGGTTTCTTCCCACTCGGTTGGTCTCTTATAGAAGACCGCCTGTGTATATTTTTCAAAGCAAGAACTTGATTAATTAAAAAGCCGCAAGAAATACAGTCTTCATATTGTGTGCCATTCAGTTCTGCATTAGTGTTGTGGAGCCTTTGCACACAGGAGCAAATGCTCATTTAGTAACATATATTAAAATCTGAAATTAAATGGGAAGATTTGTAGGTTAATTGGCTTGGTAAATGTAAAAATTGTCCCTAGTGGGTGTAGGATAGTGTTAATGTACGGGGATCGTTGGGCGGCACGGACTTGGTGGGCTGAAAAGGCCTGTTTCCGGCTGTATATATATGATATGATATGATGAGGCATTTAAGGCTTAATTTCTTGTCTTTGAATAGCCCAAAATCTAGTGATGTTTTTTAACCATAGGATTTTGGATATAAGGAATATAATATTGTGTGCTGGCTGCCTTCAACTCTAAGTCATGTCTTTTACAATACTAAATGATTTTTCAGGAATTGAAGAAATACAGTGTTACCACAGTTGTTAGAGTATGTGAAGCAACTTATGATACATCTCCAGTCGAAAAAGAAGGCATTCAGTTTCTGGTGAGTAAAATTGATTTTGGTTTTAAAATTGTAATTTCTATCTGATAAATCAAGTACAAATAGGCAATGCTGATCTTGAAAGTTGCACAAATGATTGAGCAGATGGCCCACTGCAAAAATCCTGTTTTGTTTGGCTAGCTGTGGCTATCCTGAGTTGAGTGAATGATCAGTATGGTTTGTAAGTTTCCCAATTGTCTCAAATAGTTGCACTTGATTCTATCATTCTACCTAATATAAGTTAAGGCGGCTTAAAGCATGAGCTTCATGTTTCTATATGAATGCTAAATTGTGTACCTGGCCTAATTTGGTTGCAAACTTCTCACTGGACTCTTAATCCCTAGGGTTATTACAAAGAATGATCTATTGTGCATATCCCTTGGTTTATGCCCAATAGATGCTGGAGTGTATAAACAGCTCTACTAACAAAAATATTTTGCACGCTGTCGTATGTTGATAATGGTTGTGATGATCTAAACGTACCAAATTTGCTTATAAAAACATAATAGGAATTGTCTTTTTAACAGGACTGGCCATTTGATGATGGTGCTCCACCTTCCAATCAGATTGTGGATGATTGGCTTAGTCTTTTGAGAGTTAAGTTCCGAGAAGAGCCTGGCTGCTGTGTTGCTGTCCATTGCGTGGCAGGACTTGGACGGTGCGTATTATTCTGACATTCTGAACTTTAATACATTGTCCTTGAATCATGGCTTTAAAATTAGCTCTGTAGTATAAACAAGCTAAATTTAGACTAGTTATCTCTTCTCCGTTTATGTAGAATGTACAAGGTAGGAATTAATTGCTCTAGAGAAAGAGGAAAAGATACTGGAATAAAGGACTGGTTGGTGAGCACAATCAGTGAAAACAAAATGTTTTCTTCTATGTGATTAAATTGAGGCAGCTGTAGCTGGAAGAAAGTTTATAACCAGCAATAGTGGGGTTGAAGAGTGATGTTTACAATTCTGCATGTTAAGGGTTGCTACAGATTAGTTAGAGGCTGAAATAATAGGTGTGATTTCCAACATCCAGATTTTTATATTACTGTGTAAATAAAGCATCAAAATCAAATCTAAGACAGAGGGTAATTGCGAGACCTTGGTGGCAGTGTTCACAATATAATTTAAAGTTTACACGTACATGGATAAATTGATTTTGCTTTATCAGAAAGGAACAAGGGTTTTGACTAGAATCATGACAGTGTCCAGGGTATGGACATAACTAGTACAGTGTTTGAAGAGTCCTGCAATATTCTGGAGATGGGAAGTGATTGTTGGCCTTGTTAGGAAGAATACATTTGTTTTGATTATGCTACCTTCTGGTGTGTTCTGCAAAGACATCGCACCATAAGATTATAAGTGGCAGGTCTCCTTTTTTGAGAATGGCACAAGTAGTTCATGGTGCAAGAAGCTGAGGTGTGTCAATCAAAAAGCATTGCCCTCAGTGGTTGCTATTAGAGCTCCTTTGGGCACTAAGTCTCCAGGCCTCATACAGCCTAAAATTGATTATGGAACATGATGGATACAATTACTTTTTAAGTACTAAAGTGACTGGGTGTGAATGAAACAAATCTTTTTAAACAGAGCTCCAGTTCTGGTGGCCTTGGCGCTTATTGAATGTGGAATGAAGTACGAAGATGCAGTTCATTTCATTCGACAGTAAGTGAAGTTTGTATTGTCCTGCAAAATAACTAGTTGTGCTATGTGCTGATATGAAATTATTTCTGCTCAAGTAAGGTATTGAAACTCCAAGAAATGTTTTAGTTGGATTCAGTTTTTAATGTCTTGGAGCTCAACATTAGCTAAAAGACACAGCTGACAGTTCTTTTGGGTGAAATAATTGCAATGTCATATGTATTTAATTGATCTCTATTTCACAAGGAACTGAGCAAAACTCAGTGCTGGAATAACTCAGGCAGGCAGCATCTGTGGAAGGGAATGGATAAGCCATCTTTTTAGGTCAGGGCATCATCGCCTCTCCTTTCCCACCACAGATGTTGCCCGGCCAGCTGAGTTACTCCAACACCTAGTTTTACTCATATTTAAACACATTTTCATGGTTTAAAGAAAATTGGAAATTTGACTTCACAAACATTGCTTTACATGTGCAACAGTCTATTTATTTTAAACTAATTTCAAATGTTTGTTAGAAAATTACTAACTTGTGCTAAAATTTCCTTTGAGAGAAAGAAGATTGTCATGTCATTTAACATTTTCCTATTAATTTGCTTGCAGTGTACAAATAAGTTAAATCATAACTATCATAAGTTCCCAACTCACTTGCCCATTTTACCTCTTATCTTACCAATGTGGTGTTACTTTCTCCCTTTGTATTTAATTGTGGTTATAAATGCAGGTGCAATTTATCTCTTTGAAGCCTCAATTCCCCCTCAGTCTGAAACTTTGCCTCAATGCTGACTTTAGATGTATTTTTCTCCTATACCCTTTCCAAATATTTAAGCATTAGCATCAAAATTATGACCAGTAGACAACAGTTCCATCTTGAATGGAACCTTATTCTTTGAACATTTTGAATTGGCAGGCACCCCACATGCCCCTAATTAACTACTTCAGTACATTAATATTGGGTTGAATTGTCTAACAATGTATAATTTCGTTTTTTTAACCAATGGGATTTTTTTTTTAAACTGAAGTAACCAAATGACATGGCTAATATTTGTGAGGAATGCAGTTAAATGATTTTGAAGGATTCTGCTTTGGAAAAGTTACTGAATGGTGAATGGGAAGATGTAGCTTGCATGGGAGCACATTCAAACCTTTTGTTTTATATTATAGAAAACGACGTGGGGCCTTTAATAGTAAGCAGCTCCTGTACTTGGAGAAATACCGTCCCAAGATGCGTCTACGGTTCAAGGATTCCAATGGTCATCGAAATAATTGCTGCATCCAATAATATCGGAAGTTTGATCACTTAATTCATTTGAAGGCATTGGAGATGGCCAGTTTGGCTAATTCAGCAGAGGAACGTAAAATGTTTAGATGTGCTTTGTAATGTCAACTGGTGCTTCCTTAAGAGTTGAGAGATGAGGTGGTGTTTTGTTTTCAACCCTGAGATTCTTGCCTTCAGATCTACTTTTTGTGAGCTAAAAAGTTGCTGCTGTATGTTTCTGAACTAGAATAAGAGAGTTCCGCCACAATTGATTTGAGCGTCTAGACTGCAGTATGTGCATTGCTGTTTACAGATGCAAAGATGTAGAATGGCTAAATTAAGCACTAAATTGCTGCCACTTTTTTTTTTTTACTTACTGTGTTCCACATATCTGTGTAAAAACTTGGAACCTTTTAAACAGTTCCCCTCGTCCCACCCTGCTTCCTCTCTTGAGTCATTTCGTGCATTGCTAAATAACTGTTAGCTTTTTAATATCTCATTGAAAGTTTGCCTGAATGGGGCAATGCTCAAGAATCTTTTGCACAGCTCCTTTGGTTAAGTGTCCTGCACACTAGTGTCAAAAGATTTAACTCTGTTGGCTGCTCACTATACATTTCAACTTTACATGCCTCCCACAGTCACACTGGATCTAGTTACTGCACAACATATGCCTAGGTTACTTTAAAAACAAATATCATTAACTGAAGTCAAGAACAGTACATTTGAATGCCCTCTTCGAATGTATATTGTATTTTCAAAACGGCTTAAAAGTGTATTTTAATTGAGAATCATGTGACATACCATTGATTCAAATCCCTCCTTTTGTCACATTGGTCTCCAGTGTACCAAAAGGGCATTTTGGTTCACTAGACTGCACATTGCATTGCTCATCGCATATAGAAGCACACGGGTTTAGTTTTAAAAATAAGGCCTTACTGTCACTCCACAAATGATCTATAGGGAAAGCCTGAGACAAGGATTTGGCAGGGGAGGCAGGCTAATAGTGTGTTGCCTTTTGTCTTGTGCAGAAAATCTACACTGGGGTTTGCCCATTACATACAGAGTAATTTTTTTTAAAGTTAGAAATGCTTTGTTGTAGCTAAATTCATATTGTACCGTAACTTTCTGAAACTTGTAATCTTTCTTGATGTAATATTGGAAATTTACCAACTTGTCAGAAGCATAATTTTTGAGTTTCTGCTTAAACTATGCAGGCTATGATGTCTGTAATATTTTGTATGCCTTTTGATTGCATAAGTTAATACTTGGATACCTGATCAATTAATTATGTCATTTGATGCAATGTTGTATTAATGTTAGATGAACCATATTTATACTGTCTTGGGAGCGTGTGGTATAATTCAGTGGGGGAAATAATTTGCCAGCATTCACCAGCTTGTTTAAAATCTAGTGCGAGAGCTTGTCATCTGAAATAAAGTGGGGAAAAGCAAATATTTGTAATTGCTGCTTATTTTTTTTACTTTTAGTTTTAAAAATCCATTTATTTTATGTCCAAAAAACTAATATCAAGATTATACAGGTAAAAACTTAATAGTTTTCTTCAGACAGATCAGTCCTCTTCAGACTGATTCTGTTTCTATCCTGGGCTTTTTGAATATTCTCTTTGCAAAGTCTAAATAAATCATGCCATGTGTCCAATCACCTGCAAATTGGCCAGCGAGGTATCAATTGCCTTCTGCTGAAATGATAATATAGCATGACTAAGTACAGCCTAACTCCAAAGCCTATTTCATTCTTTGAGAAACAAGATTATCCAGGTGTTTGGAGAGATTCAGGAGTGCATACTTCTACCTGGAATTACAGGGGTTAATTCTGGTAGCAACATGCCAACAATAAGTAATTAGTGTAACGAAAGACAGTACATGGTTGAGATTAGTTTTGTGTAATATTCAAGGGGAAAAGCTGTTCTTGAATCTGATGGTCTTGATTTTCAGACTCCTGTACCACCTCCCTGATGGTTGGAATGAAATGAGAGTGTGGCCAGGGTAGTGTGAATCTTTGATGATTTTTAGGCAGCACCTCCTAGAGATCCCTTTGATGGGGATACTGACCCCAACACATACATGTAATCACAAAGAAGGTGTGCCATAGTCATACAGCATGAAAACAGGCCCTTTGGCCCAACCTGCCTACGCTGACCAACATGCCCCCATCAACACTAGTCCCATCCTATCCCTATATCTGCCCAAATGTGTTTTAAATGTTGTAACAGTACCTGCCTCAACTACCACCTCTGGCAGCCCATTTCATGCATCTACCACCATTTGTGTAAAAAAAAAGTTGCCCCTCGGGTTCCTTTTAAATCTTTTGCCTCTCACCTTAGACCTATGTCCTTTGGTATTTGATTCCCCTACACTGTGCAAAAGACTGCATTTACCCTATCTAATCCTCATGATCTTTCACATGCCACCACGCCAGAATGGTTAATATTAACACTGTTGTCATACAGGACCATGGCATTGCAGATAAGGGAAGCATGATTACCCATCCCTCCTTGGCCTGGAAGTATGGGTAGTGAAGTGCTATCTTCATGATATTTCCAATTCAAAGGTAGACATAAAATTCTGGAGTAACTCAGTGGGTTAGGAGACATTCCAGAGATGCTGCCTGATCTGCTGAGTTACTCTAGCATTTTGTGCCTATCTTTGGTATAAACCAGCATCTATAGTTCCCTTTTATTATATTTCCAATTCAAGATGGGTTGAAGGGGAACTGAGTGTTCCCATATCAGGCAAGAGGTATAGAAGCCTGAAATCCTACATCTCCAGGATCAGGAACAGCTACTTTCCAACAACTATCAAGTTCTTGAACTAACCTGCTCAACCCCAATTCTGGCTCTGCAACAGAACACTACGAACCACTTCTCGCACTGCCTTGGACCGGTTTTTCAAATTGTGCATTTTTACACTAAATCTTTTTCTTTTCATTGTCTCTGGATAATTTATGGTCTTGTGTGCTGTCTGCGGCTGTGTGCCTTTCAAGATGCAGCAAGCAAGATTTTCATTCTACCTGTACCTCACTGTAATTGCGCACATGACAATAAACTCGACTGGACTTGATTCTGACTACCCCATGGCTAGAATATGTGCCTGATCCAAATTATTGTCTAAATAATGATGATCCCCAAGGTAATTGCTGGTGTGGATTCAAGGATAGTAATGCAATTGGATATGCAGGTTAGATGGTTAGATTTGTCATGGTTGCCTACCACTTGAGTAACCCACTGAGTTTCTCTAGCATTTTACATTTTCTTTTGTAGTTCCTTAGTATGCACAAATGTTACGCTTGGTGCATAAAGGCATTGATTGTTTATTCTACTGGGGAGTTGTCAAATGCTGTCAAAGGTTGCTTTCTCATAATCTTTGCCAAGCAGCCTATCTAATTTTGCCTTGCTTGAGTCCCCCAGCATTAAAATTCGTTTTTCACCAAATGCACCATCAACTCCTCAAGGTGATACAAATTTAGTGTCAGATTGTGCATTAATTTAATATTTCTTATCATAAATGTGTTCAAATGCTATAATTGGTGAGAGTTGAGAGTCCCCATGGCCAAAACAAACCCTTTGGCATCCTGCATCCTTTTGCAAGCCATTTGCAATTACAATGAGCGAACTGCATCTGATAACAAGCTTCCAGGATAAGGACGGACGTGTTAGGTGATGTCCTTTGTTTCGGAAGCTAAGCGTTTCCTCATTTAATATTTTTGACTCATCAATGGGTTGTATCCCTGAAATAAAAAACTTCAACTGCAATTAAATCCAGAAGACTCCAGAGTGAGAGGTAAATTAATCAGCTGCATGCACAATAATTAGTTTGAAAGCCTTGCCCTTTGAATGTCCCAAATTATTTAGCTTGAATGGAATTAATTGCATCAAAATAACATGATAATTTCTATAGCAGCAGCTGGGTTGTACCACAAAACTGGCTGAAAAACTGCTTGTGCATTTGAAACAGCATGGATGAATAAATACCATGTAATCCAGTCTTGCCCTGATCTGCCGAATAAGTACTGACAGGATAGCATAATATTGTTTGTTTGGCTTGTAGCTTTTGCATTAATACCTTTAGGGATGGATGAGTTTTTTTAATGTTTGTTACAGTGTTAGCAGTATGGACAATCAGTGCTGGATCATTTCTATCTGAAAGGTCTTTTACATTTATTAAAATACTAGAAGTCCCGTGGACCTGTTGGTACAAACCTCTCCTGCATTAATAAACTTCTAAACACAATTTTATTTACCCCAAAAACGCTCGGCAAGATCCCAGGGTCGAGGGCCGCCACTGGGCCCGGCAAGCTTCCCCCAACTGACGACCCGTGGACCCACTGCCAGCCGGGGAGTCTCCCCCAGGAGCGGGCGAGGGGGAAGAGGAAAGGGGAGAGGGAGCCACTCGCCCCGGGCGGCCATCGCGGCGACCAGCAGTAGGAGAGCAACCGCAAGGCGCTGCCGCATGTTCGTCCTACTGACAGCCATCTTCTTTGACCCTCTGCCACCACAGGAGGAAGGGCAGACACAGGGCATGCCGGGACGGGCGCCAGTCCTCCCGGCGCTGCTGCACGGGGGGGGGAGGAAGAGCGCATTTATTAAAGTTTATAAAGTTAATTACTTTAAAAGTAACGAAACTCGATACTGCACATCGCAGGCGAATGGTGAGTAAGGTGGGCGTAAAATTGTTGCGTTGTGCACTGTTTCGGCTGTATTTTGGGAACATTACATACCTGCATAGATATATACATACATACAAGATGAGAGTGTGTAGTTATATAGATATATAGATATAGATATTGTATTTTACATTGCATAAATAAATCTGTGAAGAGTTAATATAACATCACTTGTTTAAGTGTATGTTTACGTATTTATGTTATAATTAAATGGATTAAATTGCATGGTGTTAGGATTGTGTATTCCATTATTATACTAATATATTATTTAATTTATGAGAAGTAACAGAATGGTTAAGCTGTTGAATTTATATCTGTCAGCCTGGACTAGTGACCTGCGGTTACAAGTCCAAATCCCACTACAGCTGCTGTGGAATTTGCCATCAGTAAATTAAATCTTCCATTAAAATAAGTAGCTGGGATGTTATAGATTCATGGACGAGATGGTGGAGAAGGTGTATGGTATAAATAAACATAAAGCGCTGGAGTAACTCAGCGGGTCAGGCAGCATCTCTGGAGGATGGGTGCCGGTCCGGGTCAGGAGCCTTCTTCAGATGGAAAGTGATGATGTGAGGAAAGAATTAGAGGCGAGAAAAGAACAGGACAAAACCCTTTCAGACTGACCTTTCAGTCTGAAGAAGGGGCCTGATCAGAAATATCACCTATCCTTTTTCTCCAAAAATGCTGCCTGACCCGCTGAATGCAACACACTACACAAGGTGTATGGCATTACTGGAGCACTGAGTACAAGAGTTGGGATTCATGTTACAGCCGTATCAGCCATTGGTGAGACGGCAGCTGGAATTTTGTGTGTAGGTTTGGACACTACGACAGAAGGAATGTGATTAAGCTAGAGAAGGTCGGGCTGATCACCAACGGTGATGAAACAAACTACAGAGCAGAGGTGCAGAACCTGGTGGACTGGTGCTCTGATAAAAACCTGTCCCTAAATACCTCCAAGTCCAAGGAGCTGATCATCAACTTCCGTAGGTCACACAACAGGGAATATGCCCCGATCCTTATCAATGGGGTCAGTGTGGAGAGAGTGTCCAGCTTCAAGTTTCTGGGCACTCACATTTCGGAGGACCTAACATGGTCCACTAACATTGCTGCGCTGGTCAAGAAGGCGCAGCAACGAATGTTCTACCTAAGAACACTGAAAAAGTCTGGTCTACACCAACAGCTGCTGACGACCTTCTACCACTGCACCATAGAGAGCATCCTAACACATGGCATCCCTGTGTGGTATCTCAGCTGCACGGAGGCAGAGAGGAAAGCTCTTCAGCGGGTAGTCCATAGAGCTCAGAAGACTATCGGAACACAGCTACCAGCCTTGGAGGGCATCTACAACACATGATGCCTCAGAAAAGCCACCAGCTTTTACAAAGACTCCTCACACCCCTGCAATAGTCTGTTCGAACTTCTACCATCGGGCGGACGCTACAAGACCTTCTACGCCCGCACCTCCAGACTCGGGAACAGCTTCATCCCCAGGGCCACCATAGCTGCCATGAACTGGTCCTGCTGAGCCGGATGGTCACATCGCACAGTGAACTGGCACAGATCTACTTACACTTTATTCTGTTTTTAAACTGTTTCTGATTTGTTTCATTGGGTTGTTTAAATTAATACTGATTAGCTAATTAATTTATTGCATCGTATGGAAGGTGCATTCCCAATGTCGTTGTACCCCTGTACATTGACAATAAAGATGTATTATATTGTAAATGTTTCACAAGGATGTTGGTATGACTTGAGGGCTTAGGCTAAAAGAAGAGACCAGATAGGTTGGGGATGGTTGCCTGGTACAAGGGAGGGTCTGGGGTGGCTTTATGGGAGTTGTGGAACATGGATGGTGTGGATGGTCACAATCGTTTTCCAAGGGCACAGGAGTTTAAAACTAGGGGGAATAAGTTTAAGGTGGGAGGGGAAAAATTTAAAGGACCTGGAGACAATTTTTTTTTACACAGAGGATGGTGGGTAAATGGACCAAACTGCCACAGAAGATACAATTACAATGTTTAATGTCAATGTTTAAAGACAATAGAAGGTATTTATTTCACAAAATGCTGGAGTAACTCAGCAGGTCAGGCAGCATCTCAGGAGAGAAGGAATGGGTGACGTTTCGGGTCGAGACCCTTCTTCGGACTGATTTAAAGACAATAGGACTGATTCATTTATAGGAATACGATTAGCCAAATATCTCACATGAGAGGGAACTGTACCAAATGCAGAGAATTAGGACCACCTGAGGAAAGCAGCTTAGTCAGCATGGATATGTTGGGTTGAAGGTCATCATCATCATCATATATATACAGCCGGAAACAGGCCTTTTCGGCCCACCAAGTCCGTGCCGCCCAGCGATCCCCGTACATTAACACTATCCTACACCCACTAGGGACAATTTTTACATTTACCCAGCCAATTAACCTACATACCCCTGTTTCTGCTGTATAACTCTACAACTCTAAAAGGCCTTTGGGTCCACCAAGACTATTTTAGCACTGAAATTACAAAATTGTATTTAAAATGTCACCTCTTATTCATTTCATGCTCTTTAGGGAGGAAATGTTCCTCCTTACTTGCTCTGGCCTGTATGTAACTGCAGACCTTCCAACGATGTTGTCTTTTGAAATGTTCTGACTCCCCATCGCCGACATAGCTTGCAAGACCACAATCTGCACTGATTGAATTAAAACACTTGATACTGAAAAATCATGTTACATTGTTTTATGTTACATTAGCTTATCTTTTCCTGTTTTGAGTCAAGTCGTCGTGTTGAGTTTATTATCATTTGCACAGGTATGGTGAGGTACAGGTACAATGAAAATCTCCCTTGCTGTTGTATCACAAGCACAGAGGCTCAGACAACACACAAAAACAAATTATATATAAATTATACATCATTTCTACACGACTGAAAAAGTAAATGCTGTACAAAAAGCAAGATATTTGTGCTTTTATTTAGAAAATAAGAACATTAAAAAGTAAGTCCATGGTTGTGCAAGTGGTAGTCCGTTATGTTCAGTTGCTGGTTGTGTGTTTCAGTTTGAGAACTCGATGATTGTAGGAAAATGGCTGTTCCTGAAACCATGGTGTGGGACTACGGAGTTCTGTACTTTTTGCCTGATGATGCATAAAATAGCAAGTTAGTACGTTGTACATGATGTTCTGCAGGGAATAAACTGGATAACTTGAATGGTCTTTCATATTCCATGCATTTTATGCCAGGACATGTGCACCACAACAATAGCAGTGTTCTGACCAGTAAACAGAAACATAAAAAGCAAATTAAAATATCAGTGCATAATGATGTGCTGTGGCCTTTACTTTCCCCAGTACCAATATTGCAGTCTTCAGCCAAATTTTTCAAGAAAAGTCATTCTGACCAGAAGGCCTTGATGGGATAACTCTCAAAGCAACATAAGAGGGTTTTTTTAAATATTGCTTGGTTATGTTGCAAAATGTGCATATATTTCTATTGTGCATAAAGTAGGCCTCTGTTCCAATCTTCTTGAGTCTGAAGAAGGGTCTCGACCCGAAACGTCACCCATTCCTTCTCTCCAGAGAAGCTGCCTGTCCCGCTGAGTTACTCTAGCTTTTGTGTGAATCTTTATTAATCTGTGCTCTACAGTCTTAATAACAAAACTATTTGCATTTTTGTCTGCTCACCACTGAAAATGTGGCCTCGGATCGCTAAAGCATCGTGCAAGTGTAAATCAGCTCAAGTCACATGAAGCTAACAGATTGTTATTACATTTAGCAGATGCCCTTTGGGTAAGGAGATTTCCCTTACTTGGCTTGGGCCAATATGTGACTCCTTTATCACTGCGGCTGGCTCTCAAATTGGAATTGACCTGGAAAGGCAGGGGGTAGTTAATTATGGGCCTCACCAGTAATGCCTACACCCAAGGATTAAAATGTAAGCACATAGCTTTGCCATCAATCAAACAATCAATCAACCAATTTGATTAAATGTGAGTAAACTAAATATATATATATATAAAGGAGCAGAAGAAGGCTGAGCTATTAATTTGTCGCATATCCCTCAATGTAATTGCTCTAATATCAGCTAATAAGGCAGGCAGTCTCTCCATTTGTCCAACTCCTTTCAGCATCTCCGATGTCTCTTCAGTTAGACAATACTCCACATATGATCTCACCGATGCCCTATATAAATGAAGGATGATCTCCTACTTTTGTATTCGAGTTCCCAGGCACAAGTAATAAAGAGTACCGTTCTGGTAGCTTTCTAATTACTTGCTGTACCTGCACACCAGCCTTTCCTGCACACAGCCTACACCTGTGCTGTACCTGCACGCCATCCTTATGTGAACCGTACACTCTGACACTCAGGTTCTTTTGCATATCACTGCTTTGCAATTTCTCAGCATCTAGATAATCTGCTTTGGCTTTATTTTTCCTACAAAGTGAATGATATCCCACTGAGATACTCCAACACTTTGTGCCCCTAACGCTATGGGAGCCTTAGTCAATATTAACTCCCACTTTACTTCCATATTATTTTTGCAGCTATCTGCAATTTCCCTACACATCAGCTCCCCTATGTCTGACCAATAGGGGTTCTAGAAACATAGCAAATAGGTGCAGGAGGAGGCCATTTGGCCCTTCGAGCCAGCACCACCATTCATTGTGATCATGGCTGATCATCTACAATCAGATGTGCCTGTGATCTCCCCATATCCCTTGATTACACTAGCCCCTAGAGCTCTATCTAACTCTCTTTTAAATTCATCCAGTGAATTGGCCTCCACTGCCTTCAGTGGCAGGGAATTCCATAAATTCACAACTCTCTGGGTGAAAAAGTTTCTTCTCACCTCAGTTTTAAATGGCCTCCCCTTTATTCCTAAGACTGTGTCCCCTGGCTCTGGACACCCCCAACATTGGGAATATTTTTTCCTGCATCTAGCTTGTCTAGTCCTTTTATAATTTTATACGTCTCTATAAGATCCCCTCTCATCCTTCTAAACTTACTTCAGTGAATACAAGCCTAGTCTTTCCAATCTTTCCTCATATGAGAGTCCCTCCTTCCCAGGGATTAACCTTGTGAACCTACGCTGCACTGCCTCATTAGCAAGGACGTCCTTCCTCAAATTAGGAGACCAAAACTGCACACAATACTCTAGATGTGGTCTCACCAGGGCCCTGTACAACTGCAGAAGAACTTCTTTACTCCTGTACTCAAATCCTCTCGCTATGAAGGCCAACATGCCATTAGCTTTCTTCACTGCCTGCTGTACCTTTGCACGCTTACTTTCAGTGACTGGTGTACCAGGACACCAAGGTCTCATTGCATTTCCCCTTTACCTAATCTGACACCATTGAGATAATAATCTGCATCATTATTTTTGCCACCAAAGTGGATAACCTCACATTTATCTACATTATACTGCATCTGCCATGCATCTGCCCACTCACTCAACCTGTCCAGGTCACCCTGCAACCTCCTAACATCCTCTTCGCAGTTCACACTGCCACCCAACTTTGTGTCATCCGCAAACTTGCTAGTGTTACTTCTAATTCCATCATCCAAATCATTAATATATAATGTAAATAGTTGCGGCCCCAGCACCAAGCCTTGCGGCACTCCACTCTCCACAGCCTGCCATTCTGAAAAGGACCCGTTTATTCCTACTCTTTGCTTCCTGTCTGCCAACCAACTCTCTATTCATGTCAATACCCTACCCCCAATACCATGTGCTCTAATTTTGATCACCAACCTCCTGTGTGCAACCTTATCAAAGGCTTTCTGAAAGTCTAGATACACTACATCCACAAGCTCTCCTTCATCCATTTTACTTGTCACATCCTCAAAAAATTCCAGAAGATTAGTCAAGCAGGATTTTCCCTTCATAAATCCATGCTGACTTGGACCAATCCTTTTACCACTATCCAAATGCACTATTATTACCTCTTTAATAATCCAGCATCTTCCCCACCATCGATGTCAGGCTAACTGGTCTATAATACCCCGTTTCCCCTCTTGCTCCTTTCTTGAAAAGTGGGATAACATTAGCTACCCTCCAATCCACAGGAACTGATCCTGAATCTATTGAACATTGGAAAATGATCACCAATGCATCCACGATTTCTTGAGCCGCCTCCTTGAGTAACCTAGGATGCAGACCACCTGGAACAGGTCCTGGGGATTTATCAGCTTTCAGTCCCATCAGTCTACCCAATACTATTTCTTGCCGAATGCAAATTTCTTTCAGTTCCTCTGTCTCCCTTGATCCTCTGTCCACTAGTACATCTGGGAGATTGTTTGTGTCTTCCTTAGTGAAGACAGATCCGAAGTACTTGTTCAACTCTTCCATCATTTCCTCGTTACCCATAATAATTTCACCCGTTTCTGCCTTCAGGGGACCCACATTTGTCTTTACTAATCTTTTTCTCTTAACATACCTAAAGAAGCTTTTACTGTCCTTTCTATTCTTGGCCAGCTTCGCTTCGTACCTCATCTTTTCAGCCCGTATTGCCCTTTTTGCTATCTTCTGTTGTCCTTTGAAAGTTGCCCACTCCTCTGGCTTCCCGCTCCATCTCTAACTTCCCTTGTCAGCCACGAATCTTTCTTCCTCTTTGGAATGAAATGATCCTGCATCTTCCGGATTATGCTCAGAAATTCCTGCCATTGCTGTTCCACCGTCATTCCTACTAGGATCCTTTTCCATTCGACCTTGGCCAGTTCCTCTCTCATGCCTTCATAGTCCCCTTTGTTCAACTGCAACACTGACATTCCTGATTTAACCTCCCTCTCAAATTGCAGATTAAAACTAATCATAATATGGTCACTACCTCCAAGCGGTTTCTTTACTTTGAGTTCCCTTATTAAATCTGGTTCAGCCTTCTTCTGAGCTCTCTAAAGTCACGCTGCAGAATATCTTTCCTCTTCTTCCCGATGTCGTTTGTGCCGACATGCACTACCACTTCCGGCTGCTCACCTTCACCCTTGAGGATGCACTGCATTCGGTCCATGACGTCCTGGATCCTGGTACCAGGGAGGCAACACACCATCCTTGAATCCCACTTGTTGCCGTAGAAACCCCTGTCCGTACCTCTCACGATGGAGTCCCCTACTACCACGGCTCTGCCTGATGTCGGTCTCTTCAGCTTTGGCTCAGCGCCACATTTTGTCTCGCAGACCTGTTTGCGGCTCAGACTGGCAGTGTCTTCTGTCCCGACAGCTTCCAAGCTGGTGAACCTGTTTTTAAGAGATACAACCCCTGGGGTCTCTTGTACTACAAGCTTCCTTCCCTTCCTCACCGTCACCCACCTTCTCTCTTCCTGTTCCTTCTGTGTAACAATCTCACTGAAGGTCTTGTCCAGGAACATCTCATTTTCTCAGATGATCCTGAGGTCATCCAGTTGGCTCTCCAGTTCCCCAACACGGTCCTTAAGGAGCTGAACCTGCACACACTTACCACATTCACAGCAGCCAGAGACACCCACAGTGTCCCTGACCTCCCACATCGTGCAAACATCACACTGACTCAGCTCACCTGTCATTTCCTTATATTGTCTCACCCTCTCCAACTGTTGGAGAGTATAATACAGTCCCATTAAAGTGGATCATTCCCTTTTAATTTTTAAGTTCAATCTCCAAGGAACATGCCTGTAAGCAGTGTTGGTATGTACTCCCTGATCAAAAATGCAACCCTTCCACTCTCACCTGCATATTTATCATCCTGTAGCATCTATACACTGGAACATTGAGCTGCCAGTCCTGCCCTTCTCTCAGTTTTGTTTCTGTTATGATCATAATGTCCCATTCCCCCAAATCAATCTACCATTGTCTGCCTTACCTGCTAAGCTTCGTGTATTGAAATAAATGCAGTTTAACCCACCTCTTCAACTATCAACTATTTGGAGGATTGTACACCTCTGCCTCAGGCGACTATTTCGACCTAAAACATTCATGCTTCCTGAATTCAGACTGCCTCTCTCCATTAATTAACTCTGCTATTTCTCCATTATTTCCTAGCTTCATCACCTTCCTGAAAATGAGGTACTCCTCGATGTTTAGTTCGCAATCTGTACTATTCTGCAGGCCTGCCTATCAAATAGCTACCAGATCATACTCATTTATTTGTATTTGTACTCTCAATTCAGCTGCTTTGTTTTGAATGTTACATGCATTCAGTGGCAGAGCCTGTCGATTTACCGTGGCCTTGAGCTGTATCTAATTTTAAAGACATTGGTCCCTCGCTATGAATCCTCTTTATATTCATCACTTCCATTCTTTACATGCCTTCCTTTTTAATACTGACGTCTATACCATTGCCCCTTCTGTGAGGACAGAGCAACGAATTTGATTGAGAGCTTTACACACTGTTCACCCTCAGCCTCCCATTTAGACCTACTCCAAACACAGGCCTACTCTTCCCTGTCACAAGATCTGAATGTTTTCCTTGATTCTATCAGTCATTTTATTCACGTAGCCCCTGTATTCCAATTCCTTTATAATTCCTCCATGCACCACTATCTCTCTCCAGGCATTCCATGATGTTGAGAGCTTAGTTCCTGTACTAATCTCCCCATTTGATTCTGCCCTGTGTCTCCCAAGATATCCTTGAGGATCATGATGTTGGTTAAACTCCCCTTTTCCTTTACATGGATAGATTTTTGTTCTGAACATTATTTTCATCACCCACATCCTGTGAGTGGATAAAAATTTTTTTTAAATCTTACTTCACCCCATTCGCTACTAGTTCCAGGTTTGTGGCCTCCTATCATTCCAATGCTGCCTGATCATTCTTCACTGTTGGCACATGGCTGGGAGGGTAGAGGATAGAGTAAAGGGGGAGACTCCCACTCCTTTTGTCAGTCCAACATCTAGAAGAGACATGGCAGCCTCTCTCACTGCTTGTTCCAACACTCCAGCTCTGACTCCACGAGACTATGTAGGACAATCATGTCAAGTCTTTAATGTCCTTCCTGAAACGTGGTGACCAGAATTGAGTGCCGTATTCCACCAGCGATGTAACAAATGTTTTTTTCTTCAATATAAAGTAAACAAATCGTCCTTACTTTTATGGTCCATTCTATGAAAAAAAACAAGGATCCCCCATACTTGTTTTAACTGCCTTAAACCAGGTGCAATTCAGTTTGGTCTAATATGGTACCGCTTACCTGCGGTCCATTTGTCTTTGTGTTTTTGTTGTTTTTTTTGTCTTAATTGTAGTTGTGATGTCGTGCTTTTGTGTTTGTGTACTATGTGTGTATGTGGGGGGGAGGGGGGAACTGTAAAATTGTAAATATGTGTCCCTTCCGAACGGAGACCCGACCTTTGTGTTCTGGGTCGTGTCTCCGTTCCTGCTGCGGCCTACCATCGGCCCAACTCCTGGAGCTGGCGGCCTCCAGGGCTCTGGTTCGCAGAGCCCGCGGATCGGACTTACCATCAGCGGAGCCGGCCGTCTTCGGAGGCTGCGGGAGCGGCTCCGACTCGCCTTAGGCTCGGGCTGCGTGGATGCCGACATCGGGAGCTCCGGCAGCGGCAGCGGGTTCGCCCGCCCCGGATCGCGGGGCTTGGGTCGCGGACATTTCACCGTCCGGCGCGGCCTGAAATAGGGCGGGGGCGGGGGCTTCAATGTCGGGAGCCACGACCGCCCCGACGTGCAACAACAGCGGCAGCGTGTTCGCCCGCCCCGGATCGGACTTATCATCGGCGGAGCCGGCCGTCTTCGGAGGCTGCGGGAGCGGCTGCGACTCGCCTTAGGCTCGGGCCGCTGCGGACCGTCCGGCGCGGCCTGCAACCACAACAGCCTGACTGCGGGAGAAGACAGCAGGAGAAGGGAAAGACATTGTGGCCTTCCATCACAGTGAGGAGAGGACTGGAGGAGACTCACTGTGATGGATGTTTCTTTTTTTGTGTGTTTTTGGGGTTGTGTAATTTTAATGCCTATTTAATGCTTTTATTGTTGGACTGTGGATGACTGAATTTCGTCCAATTAGGATGACAAATAAAGCTATCTTGAATCTTGAATCTTGACTAAACATTCATAGACACTTTTAAATGGTCATTATACAATTTTCGCTATTCCATCAAAGAGTCGAGTTTCAATAAACCACCAATGGCCAGCATTCTGTCTGCCTGATCCATAGACACAAGTATAAATTACACTGTGGCAATAGGAGAATTTAAATTCAAGGAATTAAATAAAATCTGCAATTAGTACTTCTGAAGTGATAGGTTTTTATAATTTTTAAAAACAAATTGTTCACTAATATCCTCCAGTAAATAAAATCTGTTGACCTTCTCAGGTCTGTATTATACTGGACGTGACTCCAGACTCACATATGCAGTCAACTCTCTATCACCTCCTCAGTTCAGGGGTAATTGGACAATAGCCAATAGGTGCAGGAGTAGGCCATTTGGCCCTTCGTGCCAGCACCGCCATTCACCGTGATCTTGGCTGATCATGCACAATCAGTACCCCGTTCCTGCCTTCTCCCCATATCCCCTGACTCCGCTATCATTAGGAGCTCTAACCCTCTCTTGAAAACATCCAGAGAATTGGCCTCCACTGCCTTCTGAGGCAGAGAATTCCACAGCTTCACAACTCTCTGAGTGAAAATGTTCTTCCTCAGCTCCGTTCTAAATGGCCTACCCCTTATTCTTAAACTGGTTCGGGACTCCCCCAACATCGGGAACGTTTCCTGCCTCGAGCGTGTCCAATCCCTTAATGATCTTATATGTTTCAATGATCCCCTCTCATCCTTCTAAATTCCAGAGTATACAAGCCCAGTCGCTCCAGTCTTTCAACGTACGATAGTCTCGCCATTCCGGGAATTAACCTCGTGAACCTACGCTGCACTCCCTCAATAGCAAGAATGTCCTTCCTCAAGTTGGAGACCAAAACTGCACACAATTAGACATTAAATACTTTAATTAGACATTAAAGACTTGACAAGGATGTAGAAAAGATTTACAGGCATGTTACCAGGATTTAGATTATGTAGGGCTGTTTTCTGGGAGCAGAGGAAGTCAATGGGAGATTTGGTAGTGGTGTTCAAAATCACGATTGTTTCAATAAGGAGAAAATGCTTCCAGGACTAGTATTCGGTGGAAACAGATTTAAGGTGATTAGCCATAGAAACAGAAGTGATGTTAGGAAGCAATTTGTTACACAGCATGTGGTTATAATCTGGAATATACAGCCCAAAACACAATTCAAAGCAGATTCAGTAGTGACATATAGCAGCAACATTACAGGGCTATGGGGACAGAATTAGGAAAGTGGGATCACTTAGATAGCTATTCCAAAAAGCTAGTCCAGAGTATATTGGGGTGAATGGACTCGTACTGGGCCATCCTACAATTCTATACTTCATTTGGATTTAATTAAATTGAAGTTATGGAGCTTAACAGTAGGTCATAGAAAAATTATTATAGATGCAATAAAATTCACATTGTTGGAAACTGTGCAACTGTCCAGTTTTCAGTTATGAGAGTATTGTTTAAACAGGATTTTTTAAATTTCTGGACCAAACCACTGATTTGATGATTTGAGCTCACACAACTTGGTCAACTCTTGAGATAATTTCCGAGTAAAAAACACATCACCAAACTCATTATTTGGGAACCGCTTTTTATAGAAAAGCCACTAATTCAGCTGATGAATTGCAGATCACAATAACAGGTTTCACAGGCAGGTGCCACAAACAGCCATCAGGAAACACTTGCCATGTAATTGAGCACCAATTCTAGCCCCACCTTCTCACGCTCCCTGTCAACAACATGGCTCTGCACTATGCGCTCACCTCTGCTTTCTTGGTTCAGCTCCGCCCAGCTCCCTCAGCCTTGATGGACAATGCAAAGCATTTGTCACCGTAAAACGTCTCACCTGGGTACCGAACAACAACCTGCTGAACACTTAGCATCCGCTATCTCTGATAACAAAGGTATGTGTCCATCAAATGTCTTCCTCTGTGTTGTGGTCCATGGCTGTGAAAGCTGGGACATCTACTCCAGGCTGGAGAGGAGATTGAGCAGCTTCCACCTTCAACATATTGGAAAAATCCTTGTAGTCGCCATGGATCCAACGGATCACCAACAATGAGCCCTTGGGGTACCTCACTGCAGCTCACACAAATGTTACTGGGCACCAGCAGGTTCTACTGACTGTGACCCCAGAACCTTATTTACCAGGCTCCTTTGACAAAACCTACACTCTTATTGCCACTGAAGAACTACCCTGTGCTCAGAGGAAGGTCCCATCTCCGACATGGTGATATGGGCCAACACAGCGTCAAAAGATCCCATTGATAACTGGGAGCACGGGTCTGAAGGAGATGTCAGGTCAATGCTGGTCTGCCACCATGGAGACCTCAGGATGGGGCAGACAGACTCTCCAAGTGCCACCAGAACTGGGTTATTCTGAGCACCCCCAAACTGTTTATTCTGAGTACCCCCATGGACACTCTGAGACAAGCTGCCACCCACGCAAAGGATCTTTCCTCTGCCAAGCAACATTTACAATTTCTCTCACATCTCCCCAAATCTTTCAGTTGTTGAGGTGTGAATGTTAAATATGACAGCTGTTTGTAAATATGTTGTTTGTGCAGTTGCAATTGACTGCGGTCAAAACAGAGCGACAAGGGTGAGAGACAGGAAGGAAAAGAAAAGGAAATGAACAGTTAAGAGCTTCACTGCTACTTTTGTGACAATGATATCTACGCAAAGCTTTTCAATACCTGGGAATGGATAAAAGATTGAGATAATGTTTGTGCTCCCATTCATCATGTTTTGAAAATTGGAGGTGAAAGTGAAACAAAGATTTGTTTGTGACTTTAACTGAATCAGGAGCTTTGTGCAGCTTCGTAGTCACACACAGACTTTGGAAAAGTAATTTGGTTCCTTTTCATTTGGCAACTGTTTTTATAAAGTTTACTTGAAAGCTCTCAAAAGTAGCGAGACACGGGCTGACAATGATCAATGATGTCTGGGTCTCACTTCTTTTCAAGTTAACTTGTTCCCCAAGCAGTTCTGCTTTTCTGGTGGTGTTCATCATCAGATTAACTCCGCTTCGTTCTTTTCCTCAGTGCTTTGCCGAATAGAAATACATATTAGCAAAGCGTTATTAATTTGAAGAGATATTACCCACATGACAGAAGAACACCAGGAATTGAGTGGTGCTTGTGTTTGGTAATTAACCCCTTGTGACTCTAGGACCCCATGGGTCAATTAATAAAGGATCTCTTGTTTTTTTACATATATATAATATATATATATCAGTTTAAAATAAGTTCAATCTGTATGCTTCATGAGTTCTAGCATCAACAAGGACCCACACCATCTTGGCCATGCTTTCGTTTCACTCCTACCATCGGAAAGAAGTCTGAAAGCTGTGAACTCCAGTTTCAGGAACAGCTTCATCCCATTAACAATCAGGCTCTTGAAAACTCCAAAAATTAACTGAACTATGAACTGTGGGCTGTCTTGATTGCACTAAGGACTTTAGTTTTTTCTGCACTAATATTGTTTGTTTTTCTAATTTATTGAACCTTTTTTGTTTATTATAGGTATCACAAAATGCTGGAGTAACTCAGCAGGTCAGGCAGCATTTAGGAGAGAGGGAATGGGTGACGTTTCGGGTCGAGACCCTTCTTCAGACGTCCCTCTCTCCTAGATGCTGCCTGATCTGCTGAGTTACTCCACCATTTTGTGATACCTTCGATTTCTACCAGCATCTGCAGTTATTTTCCTACACAACCTTTTTGTTTATTATGTTAGCTACGAGTGCTGTGTTTACAGGCTTGTTATGCTGCTGCAAGTAAAAATGTTATTGTTCTGCTTTCAGTACATATGACAATTAAAAACTCTTGACTTGATTATTTGCACAAAATGTGTTTACATGGGATGTCATTAAAACAAGTCCAGGATTGCAATGGGTGATTAATCAGTGTTCATTCGGATTAATGAAGCAATGTTCTGTTGCATGCTCTGCTCATTACAACGATCCCTTGTGCCCTTAGTGTGACTTCTGTTTTTTAAAGCTGCACACAAGAGCAGGGCCCCATTGTGTCATGAACGAGTTTCAAGCTAGCCTGCATATCAGAAAGGGGTGTCAGGAGCTGACACGAGGAGTTTAGTTAAGTTTAGTTTAGAGAAACAGTGCAGAAACAGGCCCTTCGACCCAACGAGTCCTCGCCGACCAGCGATCACCCATCAATAGTTCTATCCTACACACTAGGGATAATTTACATCCAAAGCCAATTGACATACAAACCTATACAACTTTGTAATGTGGGAAGAAACTGGAGCACCCGGAGAAAATCCATGCAGTCATGGGGAGATCGTACAAACTCCGCACAGACAAGCACCCGCAGTCAGCATCAAACCCCACTCTCTGGCGCTATTTATGCAGCAACTCTACCGCTGTGCCACCGTGCATCTCTCTCCCCTCGATCCTCAGTGAGGCAGAAAGTCCTTCTGGCACATACTTGGGAGCAGACAGCCATCAAGGTCATGGGCTTGGACTAAATGTTTCATGACCGAGAGCAATTAAGTGATCAAAAGTTTGTTTATAAATGTATCTATTTAGTAGAACCTGGTAGATGTCAAGGATGCTGCTCATCCCAAACTGCCCTTGGGAAGGTGGTGCCTAGCTACCTTCTTGAATTGCTGCAGCCTTTCTGGTGACGTTGTTGCCACAGTGCTGTTGAGCAAGATTGAGTCCCAGCCACTGTGAAGGACCACTGATAATTTCCAAATCAGGATGGTGTGTGACCCACTCGGAAGACAACCTGTAGCTGGTGGACTTCCTGTGTACCTGCTGCCCTCCCTCGTCCTTCTTGCTGAGAAAGGTCACAGTTTTGGGAGGTTCTGGACGTGAATCCTGAAGAAATAATAACAATGCATTTTCTAGAGGATGTAGACACAAAAAGCTGGTATTAACTCAGCAGGACAGGCAGCATCCCTGGGGAGAAGAAATGGATGACGTTTTGGGTCAGCTGTGGGTGAGGGGATGCCAGTCAAGTAGGCTTCTTTCTCTTGGATGCTCATAAAAAGTCAATCTTGTATTTTGCTTTGAAAAATGTGGATATTATGCCTAAACAACTGATCAATCACATATGCTTGTGCACACAAGAGGATGTGCCTGTTTGATGACATGATTGGGTAACTTTATTGAGGAGGATGAGTGAAAGGAGGATTCATAAAACATGGGTATTTCTTGTCATTATTCATTTAGCAGCAACTTATTTTAAAACCAAAAGTTTACGCATTTGCCTAAAGTTATTTTAATAACTGAAACAACCCAATATGTCCCAATACGACCCAATTGTCACATTATGATGAGAACCAAAAAAGCACGATCTGAATCACAAACTAAAGCTGAGAAATTCAAGTCCGAACTCATTTTCAATGCCTGGCAGTGTCTACTCACTCCCATCATGTTTTATGTTTGAGAAACAAAATGAACATTGCATGCTGAGTAATTACACTGTTCACCTCGTGCCTTTCTGATAGCTTAAAATGTCCGACAACTTAAGTCTTAACGTAATACAGTATCAGACTTCAGAAACACGGATCGCTTCACTACCTTCATTGGAATTTGAACCTTTTCTGTAACACTAACCTATTCACAGCCGTGTAGAAACACAAATGTACACAGTGCACATGTACTAATCCACTATTTCCTGTTGGATCCGTTCTGAACCGAGGCTAAAGTCATTTGTGGTTAGTTTGCACTGAATTTTCCACAGCACCATGCCATACACGTGCAATGTATGTACACTCTAAGATGGTGCATCATGATGCCATGCAAGCCGTTATCCAAACTGGTAGGCCCACGACAGAGTGGATCTCACTGCAGATCAATGTTATTCCCTTTATCTTCTATCTGTATGGCTCGATTGTAATCATGTATTGTCTTTCTGCTGACTGGTTAGCACGCAACAAACGCATTTCATTGTATCTCGGTACACGTGACAATAAACTAAACTCAAACTCAAGTAAGGTCTAGTCACCATCCAACACTTTTTGTTAATCGTTTCACCACAGTGTTGTACCACTCCTCCAACAAACTCCCCGCTGGAGTGGTGCTAATCTGCTGAACTAAAGGGAAACCTTTCGATCCATGTTGCCTCCACTCCAGAAATAAGGTCACCCCAACTTCAAGCTGTAGTACCCAGGTGACCTTCTCCTTTGTGAACTTTTGGGAGCTTAGCTCCAAATCATGGCTCCAAATCAGACGTTCTCCCTGTGACCCCGTGGGTTTTCTCCAGGTGCTTCGGTTTCCTCCCACATGCCAACGACGTACAAGTTTGTATGTTAATTGGCTTTGGTTGTAAATTATCCCTAGTGTGTAGGATAGAACTATTGATGGGTGGTCGCTGGTCAGCGTGGACTCGGTGGGCCGAAGGGCCTGTATCCCCACTGTATGTCTAAACTAAACTAAAAGAAATTAAAAGTAAACACTGCAAGGATAAGTGATCTAATGTCAGCATTCCCTTCCTCCCAGCATTGCAATAGTGAGCTTCTAGTCGCACTCAGTTTGCTCTGCTGGGAAGGCCATATACTGTAGTATGGCGAGTCCGAAACTTGCTAGTTGTAGACGAAGTTTATTGCAGCCGCAATACACGAATACAGAGTCAAAACAACAAGTTACAGGACAACCAATATAAACTTACTGTCTTCCTTGAAGACTTCGCCGAACTGTCTTAATCGGGCGCCAAACGCGCACCTGACATCGCTGGCCAATCAGCGATGTCGTTCCCTGGACCAATCCCCACGGTCGCGCTCCCATGTGACCTCGCTGGCCAATCCGAGGGTTCGACGACCTGGACCATTCTCTATGGTCGCTACATGACCCCCCCCAGAACCCGAGGTGCGGAACCTAGCAGGGAGCCGGATTTCGCGACCATAACGAGTACGGAGAGGGACAGCCTGAACCACAGGAGCCGGAGGTTCCGGACTTGGTGGAACAGCCGGCACGGGAGGTTCTGGAGGAACTACCGGCACAGGGGGTCCTAGAGGAACTGCCGAAACGGGGGGTCCTAGGGGAACTGCCGAAACGGGGGGTCCTGGAGGAACTGTCGGAACGGGGGTTTGTGGACTGGGCGGAACTAATGGAGGTTGGCCTCTTCTAGGGGTTTGACCGACCAGGACTGGTTGATCCGGGTCCAAATGGGCAGGTTTGAGCCGGGACACCGAGACGAGTTCACTCTTGCCGCCCATGTCTAAGGTGAAAGTAGCCGTTCCCTTACGTAAAACCCGGAACGGCCCTTGATAGACTCTCTGCAACGGGGCGCGATGGGCATCTTTACGCAAAAAAACAAACTCACAGTCCTTCAGGGAAGACGGTTCATGTACCATAGGACACCCATGACGTGAAGTTGGTACTGGAGCCAGGGAGCCCACCCGTTCCCGGAGAGATGCTAACGCTGCTGGGACTGTAGGGAGCAGGGCTGAAGGGTCCGGAAAAAGATCTCCGGGTACTCGAAGGGTCGAGCCATATACCAGCTCTGCGGACGACGCACCGAGATCTGGCTTAGGAGCAGTCCGGATGCCCAAAAGAACCCAAGGGAGTTGGTCTACCCAGTCCGGGCCTTCAAGCCTTGCACTGAGGGACGCCTTAAGTTGGCGGTGGAACCTTTCTACGAGTCCATTTGCCTGGGGGTGATATGCAGTTGTGGGTTGTAATTTGGACCCGTACAGTTCCGCCAGCGCGGCCCAGAGGGACGAAGTGAACTGTGGCCCTCTGTCAGTTGTAATAACTGCCGGGACCCCGAAACGAGCTACCCAATGAAGGACCAAAGCCCTAGCACAAGACGCGGACGAAATATCAAACAATGGGAAAGCCTCTGGCCACCGGGTGAACCGATCCACCACCGTGAGGAGGTGGGTGTAGCCCCGGGAGGAAGGCAAAGGCCCGACCAAATCCACGTGGATGTGGAAAAAACGAAAAGCCGGGACTTCGAAATCCTGTACGGGGGGCTGGACGTGGCGCTGGACTTTAGCGGTCTGACAGGGCACGCAGGAACGTGCCCACCCCGCTACCTGTTTCCGCAGGCCATGCCAGACAAACCTCGCTGCCACCAAGGCAGAGGTGGAGCGGTTGGACGGGTGCGCCAGCCCATGAATGGCATCGAAAACCCGGCGCTGAAGGGAGGGCGGTACTACCGGCCTGGGGCGAGGAAGAGAAACATCGCACCAGACTTTCGTGCCCTCCGACCCACAAGCTACCTGGGCCAACTTCAATCCCGAAGTGGTGGACTGGTACGTCGAAACGGTATCCGCCAGGAGCTGTGCCTCCGCGAGCTCCTGGGGATCCACCTCGCAGTCCACCGCCGAAATAGGGGGAAAAGCAGGTCTAGACAGGGCGTCAGCAACGGCATTCAGCTTACCCGCGATATGACGGACATCTGTGGTAAATTCGGAGATAGCAGTCAGGTGCCGCTGCTGGCGGGCCGACCATGGGTCAGACAATTTCAAAAAAGCAAATGTTAATGGCTTGTGGTCCGTAAATGCCACAAATGGGCGGCCCTCGAGGAAATACCTGAAATGACGGACAGCTAAATGGAGAGCTAGAAGCTCTCGGTCAAATGCGCTATATTTCAGCTCGGCCGAATTTAGTTGCCGGCTGAAAAACGCTAAAGGCTGCCAACGGCCACCAACCTGCTGCTCCAGAACCCCACCCACCGCCACGTCAGAGGCGTCAACCGTCAGGGCCGTGGGGGCGGAGGGGCTCGGATGGACCAACATGGTGGCGTCTGCCAAGGCTGCCTTAGCTGCCGTAAAAGCCGACTCTGCGGTCGGGGACCACAACAACTCTACCGGATTACCTGCAAGGCATTGGAAAAGCGGGCGCAGGACTCGCGCCGCTGCCGGAACGAATCTATGGTAGAAATTAACCATGCCTACGAACTCCTGCAGCCCTTTTACTGTGGTGGGCCTGGGGAAAGCCCGGATAGCCTCCACCTTCTCTGGCAAAGGGACAGCGCCGGCAGGGGTAATTCTGTGTCCTAGAAAATCGAGAGCAGGCAGGCCGAATTGACATTTGGAGGGTTGAATAATGAGCCCGTGGTCTTGGAGCCGCTGGAACACGGTCCGCAAATGGGCCTGGTGTTCTTGCACTGAGGGGCTGGCTACCAGGATGTCGTCTAAATAAATAAACACAAAGGGTAAACCCCTACCCACGCGGTCCATCAGTCGCTGGAAAGCCTGTGCCGCGTTCTTTAAACCGAAAGGCATACGCAACCATTCAAACAACCCGAACGGAGTAATAGTTGCAGTTTTTTGTATGTCCTCCGGTCGCACCGGAATCTGATGGTATCCTCGCACCAAATCGATTTTGGAAAACACCACCGCTCCTTCCAGTCCAGATGAAAAGTCCTGTAGGTGCGGTATGGGGTAGCGATCAGCCGTGGTGACAGCATTGAGACGCCGATAATCGCCACATGGCCTCCACCCCCCAGATGCCTTGGAGACCATGTGTAACGGCGAGGCCCACGGGCTGTCAGACTGACGAACAATTCCCATTTCCTCCATCTTCCTGAACTCCGCCCGTGCCACCACCAGTTTGTCTGGCGGTAGTCTCCGGGCCCGAGCGAAAACGGGAGGGCCTTCGGTGCGGATGTGATGGACCACACCGTGCTTAGCTGAAGGTGCGTCAAAACGTTGGACGAGCAGCTCTGGGAACTCTGCCAGAATCGCAGCATACGAGTCGGGGGCCGCGACGACGGCCTGGACAGTAGGGCTGGGCGAGGAGGCGATTGCCGGAGCGACGTGCTCGTCTTCAGCAGCGGTTCGGAGGTCGTTACCGCGGACATCAGGAACCAGTGAAAAAGCCCAGAGAAAATCTGCGCCCAGGATCGCTTGTTTGACGTCGGCTATGATGAATGGCCATTCGTACGTGCGGAGGCCTAACACAAGGGACATCTTCCGTGTACCGAAAGTGCGAATTGGGCTGCCATTAACCGCGATGAGGGTGGGACCTGTCTTACCCGATCTGGTTTCGAGGTCGGTCGGCGGCACTATGCTGACGATGGCTCCCGTGTCTACCAAAAATTCTGTGTTCGTGAATCGATCATGGACATAGAGGCCGATCGTAACTGCCCCTATGTACGATCGGCCGAGGCATTTCCCGCGAAGGTACAAGGCAAACGACAGTTGCGGGATTCGTTACCCCATCGTAGGTGATAATAGCACCAGCCGCGCTTGTGCGGATCTTTTTGGCGGGCTTTCGGAGAATTGGCGGGAGACGTGGCGCCATCTTGCCGTCGCTGTGGCGTGGTCACCGATGTCGAGACTTTGTTGATTGAATCACTTGCCTTGTTTTTTCCCGCTATGAGCGCGTCCGCTTTCGCTGCATATGCTTCGGGGTCCTTAAAAGAACAATCCGTAAGCAGCAGTCGGACATCCTCGGGAAGTTTCTCGCGGAATGCCTGTTCAAACATCGGGCAATCCGTATGCTCACCGGCTAGCACCATCATTTCGGCCATGCGGACGGAAGGCAGTTGGTCTCCAAGCTCCGGTAGGTGCAGAAGTTTTGCCGCACCACCATGCTTATTTAACCCGAAGGTTCGCAGTAATGCCTTCTTCATGGTTACATACTTGTCTTCCGCAGGTGAATTTATGATAAACCGCATCACGCGCTTGGTTGTGTCCGGCGATAGAGCGCTGACGAGGTAGAAGTACTTCGTGGAATCGTCCGACACCTTCTTTATGTGGAATTGAGCCTCGGCGTGGATAAACCAAGCTTGCAGTGCGTACGTCCAAAATAACGGAAGATGAACGTCTGCCGCGCTTGACTTCGGTGTGCCCTGCTCGGTCATCGTCAACGAGGCGTCGGGTTCCTGCTCAGTTGGTGATCGTCCAGATCACGTCGGGGTCACCAATATGGCGAGTCCGAAACTTGCTAGTTGTAGACGAAGTTTATTGCAGCCGCAATACACGAATACAGAGTCAAAACAACAAGTTACAGGACAACCAATATAAACTTACTGTCTTCCTTGAAGACTTCGCCGAACTGTCTTAATCGGGCGCCAAACGCGCACCTGACATCGCTGGCCAATCAGCGATGTCGTTCCCTGGACCAATCCCCACGGTCGCGCTCCCACGTGACCTCGCTGGCCAATCCGAGGGTTCGACGACCTGGACCATTCTCTATGGTCGCTACAGTAGGTTGCTTGTTCGGCATCTGACTGCCTAAACAGGTACCATATTGACAGCTCTGCCATGAGGAGAAATTATTATTGGAGGAATAGATTGAAAAATGTTCTCAAAGCTTCACTGAAGAAATGCACCATCCCCACTGACATTCCCCACCATCACTCAGAATGGGGAGGGAGTATCTAGAAGCCCAAGTTCACAGAAGCGTAAATGCACCATAGGGGGACTGCAGTTTAATGTCTCTTCCTAACTCGCACCACTAAGATTGTATCAATATCTCATTACTGTTCCAAAGTGTCTGCCTGGGTTTTGTGTTTTAAGTCTCTACAGCAGAAGAAGACCATAATTCAGAGGTGAAGAGCTACTGATTCACAAATGAGACTTTTAAAAAGCATGCCAGTAACCTTAACCTCCTATTTTTGATTCCTCATGCTTGAAGATATATTGCCTATTTATACTTAAGTGACATGAGATGAAAATCCCACAACTGCTCTGTAAATATACTTGCTTTCAGTATTTATTCACAAAATGCTGGAGTAACTCAGCAGGTCAGGCAGCATCTCGGGAGAGAAGGAATGGGTGACGTTTCGGGTCGAGACCCTTCTTCAGATAATACTCTGCTGAACATTCCCCAAAGGTTTTTAATCTCACTGCAGCACAGGAGTTCATTTTTCTCAGCTTTTGTGTTTACTTCATAAATGAACTGTATTAAATGATGGTTCTCCCTGAAACTTTACTTTAAATCCATCCAATACCCTGTCTTTAAGCCAATATAAGAGCATGTACTCTGACTGTAAATGCACCATGTTGCAAACTACTCACCTGTGCAGCCTGACAGCCACCTCCTCCCCACCTGTTGAAGAGTCTGTGGGTCCCACATTGACCCCATCAGTCACCTCGGAACCCAGAAGTCACACTCGGTCCCAAGGGACTGCCTAAGAAGTAGCAATGCACAATTTCAGCAACTTTGAGAGGTTACAGCCTACCTCGGTCATCAGATTCCAGCATCTGCAGTCTCTAATGTCTCTAATAATAATATGAAAATTGAAAGAAAAATTTACCGAAGGTAACTTTGCATCTTTGCCTAAATAACCTTGGGTGGATTCAACCATCGTAATGGCATCGTCAGATATTCAAGCCTCGAACACATTGTTAAAACTAGACTCCATCCACGCTCTTGTGTAGAAGGACAGGTGTTTCTCCTCAGTGACCTACCTCTAATATCTGCCACGAACAATTAAAAATAGATTTTCTCTCATTTATCATATGGCTGTTCATGGGAGCTTGCTTTGTGCAGTTTGGTTGCCGTATGGCATATACAAAATTCAGCAAGATATGGAACCTGTGGGTTAATAACATGGCCAATGGAATTCAGACCTACACCGATCGGAAAGACGCTAACAATTTTACTGCCGCTCTAAAATTTGTATACGATCCTCAGCCATCTGGTTCACCTCTACTGAATGCAGATGGACGGCACTCATCATCGAAAAAAAGCAGATCTTAGAAAGATGGGTCGAGGATTTCAAATAGACCAAGGATCAGAGGTGAAGCAATAGCTCGCATGCTACAACTTCCAACAAACTTCGCTCTTGCTGAACCCCCAGAAGATCAAAAGTTAGTCACAATTATTAGGTGGAAAAACTGTGGCAACCGATGTTATACCAGCAGAAGGCTTCAGAGTGGGACTACTGTTGTTTGAGATACTGACAGAGCTAATTCAAACGATTTGGAACAAGGGAAAAGCACCTCAGGACTTCAAGGATGCCTCAGTAAGTGTAACTGTTAAGTCTGCTGGTAAAATCCTCGCTAGCATCCTGTTAAACAGACTGATCGCTCACCTTCGTGTAATTCAGTTTTAAAGATGCAGCATGGAGACAAGCAAAAGGACACAAGGTGCTGTAGTAACTCAGCAGGTCAGGCAGCATCTCTGGAGAACAAGGACAGGTGGTATGTCGAGATCCTTCTTCAGACATTTTTCCAAAGATGCTGCCTGACCTGTTCACACTGTTACCGCAAAAGGACACAAAAAGAGGTTGGCTGCAGGAGGCGCCCCTGGGCACAAAGGCTGTAGGTGGCAGGGCAAGGAGAGGGATGACAGTTCACTGGAGATTCTGCAGCAGAATGGGTATCACCCAGATTGGGCGCAGCTCCAGATGATTGAGCGTGTGGACCAGACTGGACTTTGAAAATGACACCAAAACCGGCTGATTCTTGCATGCAGTCTCAATGGACTATTTCTATTCTCTTTGTACTAATTGGGGATTGTGCTTAGGTATGCCGATGTTTTTCACAACTATATGCAAAAAGGAAGGATGTCAAAGGTTTATGGGGAGAAGGCAGGAGAATGGGGTTGAGAGGGAATGATAGATCAGCCTTGATTGAATGGCAGAGTAGACTCGAGGGGCCAAATGGCCTAATTCTGATCCTAAGACTTATGAACTTACGAACCAAGTGGTAAGAATCAGCCGTCACAGCATTATAGCCTGGTTACTTTAAAGAAGGCCATTTGGCCCATCATGTTTGTGGCAGCTCAGCATGAAGAATTTTTTTTAAAATACGGAAATTGATACTGTCATTGTATTATTTTACACAGAAGTACAATGCAAGTTATGAGTGTTCTGAAGCATTAAATCTTGCCTTTCTGCTATCCATTAGGAGATGGGTAAAACAACAAATATTATAAGCATTTGGAAATAATTTGAATAATTTCCTCCCAAAACAAATTTGAAAAGTTAAAGAGTGAAAGTAATTTTAAATTAAAAATGCCTTTGTTCAAAAGTTGCGGCACTGCCCCTTGTGGGTATCCAGCTGTGTTGGTGCTGACAGCCTTGGGATTGAAGTTGGGGAGGGATCTTCCATATAACACTTCAGAAAGAACCTTGTAAAGAGTTTTCCAAAGGCTGTGCCAATCTTTATTTGTGGCTTCAGTAAAGAAAATGTATCGTATTTACCTACTAATTGGAGATAAATGAACATTTGATATCTTGAAGCTAAACACAACATCTGTCTGTCCCTTCCTTCTTTGCTGTTTTTTTTAGTATGTGTTAAATGTATGTTTTAGTGTTCTTTAGTTTGTTTTATGTGGTGGGGGGGGGTTGGGGGGAGCTTTTTTAAATCACTTATCTTGACGGAGATGCGATTTTTTCCGTATCTATCTCCATCCGCACTGCGGCCCAAACATCGAGGAGTTGGCGGCCTTTCCCATAGACCGACTTTGGAAGCTCCAACCACGGGAGCCCACGGATTTACCATCGTGGAGCTCGCACTCCCTGTCCGGGATCGACCTCGGAGCTCCAACCGTGGGAGCCCGTGGACTTTAACATTGTGGAGCTCGCAGTCCCTGGTTGGAGACTGACTTCGGGAGCTCCAACTCTGACTGCGGATGGTTCCACTGTCCCGACCACGGGAGAATAAGTAGGAAGAAGATTGGACTTTATTGCCTTCCATCACGGTGAGGATTGTGGGAATCCGATGTGGTGGATGTTTATGTTAACTTTTATGTAGTTGTGTGTCTTGTTGCTTTTTTTTTAGTATGGCTGTATGGTAATTCGAGTTTCACCGTACCTTAATTGGTACATGTGACAATAAACTGACCTTTGAACGTTTGAACATGCTGGAGTAATTCAGAGGGTCAGGCAGCTTCTCTGGAAAAAAGGAATAGGTGACATTTCGGGTTGAAACCGTTCTTCAGACTGAGAGTTAGGGGAGAGGAATACCAGAGGAATGAAAAGGTTCAGAACACATCAGAGCCAGCACCGATGACCAATGAAAGGTGGAGTCCACAATGGTCCATTGTTGGCTGTGGACAAGGTGATAACAAAGGGATATATGGATACGAACAGGGATATATGGATATCTTGATTCCTTGGAGTGCTGAAGGCTGATGATTGATCATGTTGAGTTTGATAAGTCATGAGGGGGATAGATAGGGTGAATGCGCAGAGTTTGTTTCTCGCAGAGCTGGGGAATCAAGAGCATGAGGGCATAGGTTTGAGTTGAGAGGGGGGAAAACTTAATAGGAACCTGAGGGGTAACTGTCTCACACAGATGGTGGTGGGTATATTGAACGAGCAGCCAGAAGATGTAGTTGAGACAAGTATAATAACAAAATTTAAAAGATATTTGGATAGGTACATGAATAGGAACGGTTTCAAGGGATATGGGCCAAATGCAGGGGCATAAATGGGGCATCTCGATTGGCATGGACAAGCTTTGCTGAAGAGCTTGTTTCCGTGCTGTATGACTATGACATAACTGTTTTATTATTTAATGGATTTTTGGAACAGGAGTACATAAAAATATATATTAATGACCTTCTTAGCAAAGTTTTTCTGCAACTGCACAGAATATGACAAAAATCAATCATTATAACTCAACGTATAATTCAAAATATTTTATTTCACAATCTTCTTCAAACACGATTAGCAAATGCAAATTGCAACATGTCCTGTTTTTGCACTTCTGCTGTGCTTAGTTCTCTACCTAGGTTCCCATTAAGCAACGTCTCAATTTCAATAATCTCATTGCAGTTTTCAAGTCTTGACTCTGCCTATCCCTTTGTCTGTAACTTAGAGCTCCTCGAGATTGCTGCAATCCTCAATTATGTTCCCTTGTGCACGACTGATTCCTTTCACTTAATAGAACATTCCTGAGTCATTGGGACCGTTTGTGGAACAGGAATGACTGAATGATACTTTATTGTCACATGCATTGTGAAATGCATTGTTCTGCATACAACCTAGGCAATGCACAAGTGTCGCCACATGTTGGCTGGAGCAACTCAGCGGGTCAGGCAGCATCTCGAGAGGGCTTGGATAGGTGACCTTTTGGGTTGGGTTCCTTCTTCTGAAGAAGGGTCTCAGTCCGAAACACTGAGTTACTCCAGCATTTAGCATTTTACTGAAGATTCCAGCATCTGTAATTCATTATGTCTCCGGGGACTTGTACAGGTTCAACAGGCTGCACCTAGACAGGGCATGCACCTTGACTCTCACAGCTGGGGGTTTGCTGGGCTATTTGGGAGGTTTTAGACTAACTTGGCAGGTGAGTGGAGACCTCTGAAGGAATTCAGATGGAGGGAAACTTTGCATTAAGTGGAAGTTAGAAAAGTAGTATGTGAAAAAGATCAGCAGAAGAAAAAAGGCAAGCGTAAAATGGGCTCAAAGTATAGAAAAATGTTAAAAAGGCAAAATTAAAGTTGCTCTATCTAAATTCACACAGTGTTTACTAAAAGCTGGATGAATTAATGGCCACCTTTAGAAGAATGTGGGTTTGGTCCAAATCAAATTACAGAAATGTGGATAAAGTGATTAGATCTGGGAGTTGAATGTTTAAGATATTTAACAGTTAAGAACGGCAGCCAAAACATAAAAGGTGGTTGATAAGAATGAAATTAGTGCAAGTAGTGAGAAATGATCTTGGCTCAGCAAATTAACGTCGAATTAGAATCAGTTTAGGTGGAGTTAAGAAAAAGCAAAGGGGAGGAAATATTGTTGTGAATTACTTATAGGTCACCAAATAATAGTTGTAATCATGCCATGGCAAAATTCAGGAAATTAAAATAGCATGTGAGAGGGGTAATACAGCAATCATGGCAGACTTTAGTCTGGACAGTCTGGACAAGTGCAATTAGTTGTATAAAGGGGGAGGATGAATTCATTAACTGTTCAAGAATTGTTTTTCTAAATCTCATATGAGGAATCAATTTGGGAAAAAGATATTCTAGATCCATGTGAAAGGGCTAACCAATAATATTATTGCAAAAGTGCCTTTACAAGTTTGAAATAAATCCCAAATTGGGGTCTTAAATTAAAACATAGGATGCTATGAATGTACAATAGGAGTGTTGGTCGTGGTAGATGCTAAAATTACATTAAAGGGTATAATACAATGTGCTGCAGTAACTCAGCGGGTCGGGCAGCATGTCTGGAGTGCATGAGTAGGTGACATTTGGGTTCGGATCCTTCTTCAGACCTTCATACAGAGAATATAAGGTTGGACGCACAATGGCTGCCATTTAAAGACATGAAGCATGATTTTTGAAGAAAAATTGTTTTTTGGTACAGAAACATAACAGAAAAGTGGTTCATCAAAAACTGACAGGAATATTTAAAGCTCTGTAAAATCAATGAAAGAGGCTTTATAAAGGTACCAGAAATAACAGTTTGAGGACAGACAGCATTTTAGAACTCAGCAACGGAAAACCAAGATTTTTTTTAAAAAGGAAGTTAAACTGCAGGAGTAAACTGATGAGAAGCATAAAAAAACAGGCCAAGGAAGCTTCTATGCATATCTAAAAAAGAAGACTAATGATTGCAATTCAATTCAGTTACAGAGACTGGAGAAATTAAAATGAGCAAGAAGGAAATGGTAGGCAAATTAAACAAATACTCCCATTACAATCTGTCTGAAGAAAGGACCCGACCTGAAACATCGCCTATCCATGTTCTCCAGAAATGTTGCCTGACCCGCTGAGTTCCTCCAGCACTTTGTGTCTTTCTTTGAGGCTACAACTGGAAAACTTGATAAGGGCGAACCAGTGAATTTGATCACAAAGCTGTCAGTTGAGCTTTGATGATGGCTGCGGAGAGAATCAAATCATGCAGCAATAACCAACATAACCATGCAAATTCCTGAAAGAAGCTTATCCTAGTGAGCATGCGGACACAGCACCTATTGAGGAAAAAAGCTGGAGTACAGGGGAGCATATGATGCTGACTGGAGGAATAACAGGAGCTGCTGGACAAACTGTCTCCAGTGCATTGCAAATGGAAACTGCTTATTTTTTCACAAAAAGCTGGAGTAAATCAGCAGGTCAGGCAGCATCTCAGGAGAGAACGAATGGGTGACGTTTCGGGTCGAGACCTTTCTTCAGACTGAGACCCTTCTTCAGACTGAGATGCGGTATGTGACATGGTGTCAGAACTTTCGAACCTGAAACACTGAAATAGTCCCGGTGTCCTTAATTCACGTCTGAATTGGGAAAAGGAAAGTCCGTGAAGGGAGAATCCTGACAGAAATTAGCAATCCTGAAGCTGAAAAGGGACAAATCGAGCGCCGAACGTCGAGTGTTTCAAGGCACAGAGAGTGCGCTAGACCACAGTCCCGTGTATACAGTGTGGTGGAAGTGACCTGAGTGCATGATGTCGGCGAGTGATAGGCCATCGATGAACTGGCAGGCAAAAGATCTGCACTTAGAATGGAAATGTTTCAAACAGCACTGCCATTTTACGTTTGAGGGTCCACTAGCCAGTAAGTCTGAGAAAGAAAAGATGAACTATCTGATGACATACATAGGCGATAAAGGGAGGGAGATTTACCTAACCTTCCGATGGAACACAATTACTCTCCAAAACGGGGATGAAATCCTTGAGAACGAGACTCTGCAAGGAGGGTACAAGCACTATGAGATGTATGTCAAGCCCAAGGCCACTGTCGACTTTCACAGACGACGGCAGCGGGACACCGAGACGTTTGACAACTTTGTGACTGACCTGAAGTTGTTGGTCAAGGATTGTCACTATAAGGAGGAGGAGAGAATGCTCAGAGATGCAATTGTGCTCCGTTCCCGCCACCAGACAGTACGTGAGAAATGCCTTGAGAAAGGAGATGAACTAACACTGGATGCGGCAATCAGTATTGGCCAGAACTATGAAACAGCCCAAGAGAGTATGGAAGCCATCGACAAAGAAGAGGATAAAGTGCATGCTATGTACACAGGTGCTGGCAGAGGCAATTTCATGGGATCCAGAAAGAAAAGGCCCAAACCTAGACTGGATAAGAGTCATATAACATATAACATATAACAACTACAGCATGGAAACAGGCCTGTCCGGCCCTACCAGTCCACGCCGACCATTCTCCCTGACCTAGTCTCATCTACCTGCACTCAGACCATAACCCTCCAATCCCCTCCTATCCATATACCTATCCAATTTACTCTTAAATAATAAAATCGAGCCAGCCTCCACCACTTCCACCGGAAGCCCATTCCATACAGCCACAACCCTCTGAGTAAAGAAGTTCCCCCTCATGTTACCCCTAAACCTTTGTCCCTCAATTCTGAAGCTATGTCCCCTTGTTGGAATCTTCCCCACTCTCAAAGGGAAAAGCCTACCCACGTCAACTCTGTCCGTCCCTCTCAAAATTTTAAAAACCTCTATCAAGTCCCCCCTCAACCTTCTACGCTCCAAAGAATAAAGACCCAACCTGTTCAACCTCTCTCTGTAGCCTAAGTGCTGAAACCCAGGCAACATTCTAGTAAATCTCCTCTGTACCCTCTCCATTTTGTCGACATCCTTCCTATAATTTGGCGACCAGAACTGCACACCATACTCCAGATTCGGCCTCACCAATGCCCTGTACAATTTCAACATTACATCCCAACTTCTATACTCGATGCTCTGATTTATAAAGGCAAGCATACCAAACGCCTTCTTCACCACCCTACCCACATGAGATTCCACCTTCAGGGAACAATGCACAGTTATTCCCAGATCCCTCTGTTCCACTGCATTCCTCAATTCCCTACCATTTACCCTGTACTTCCTATTTTGATTTGTCCTACCAAAATGCAGCACCTCACACTTATCAGCATTAAACTCCATCTGCCATCTTTCAGCCCACCCTTCCAAAAGGCCCAAGTCTCTCTGTAGACTTTGAAAATCTACCTCACTATCAACTACTCCACCTATCTTAGTATCATCTGCATATTTACTAATCCAATTTGCCACACCATCATCCAGATCATTAATGTAAATGACAAACAACAGTGGACCCAACACAGATCCTTGGGGCACTCCACTAGACACTGGCCTCCAACCTGACATACAATTGTCAACCGTTACCCTCTGGTATCTCCCATTCAGCCATTGTTGAATCCATCTTGCAACCTCACTATTAATACCCAACGATTTAACCTTCTTAATCAACCTTCCATGTGGAACCTTGTCAAATGCCTTACTGAAGTCCATATAGACAACATCCACAGCCTTGCCCTTATCAATTTCCCTGGTAACCTCTTCAAAAAATTCAAGAAGATTAGTCAAACATGACCTTCCAGGCACAAATCCATGTTGACTGTTTCTAATCAGGCCTTGATTATCCAAATAATTATATATATTGTCCCTAAGTATCTTTTCCATTAATTTTCCCACCACAGACGTCAAACTAATAGGTCTATAATTGCTAGGTTTACTTTTAGAACCTTTTTTAAACAAAGGCACAACATGCGCAATGCGCCAATCTTCCGGCACCATCCCTGTTTCTAATGACGTTTGAAATATTTCCGTCATAGCCCCTGCTATTTCTGCACTAACTTCCCTCAATGTCCTAGGGAATGTCCTATCAGGACCTGGAGACTTATCCACTTTTATATTCTTCAAAAGTGTCCGTACCTCCTCTTCTTTAATCCTCCTAATTTCCATCACTACGCTACTTGTTTCGCATACCTCACATAATTCAATATCCTTCTCCTCGGTAAATACCGAAGAAAAGAAATTGTTTAATATCTCCCCCATTTCTTCCGGCTCAGCACATAGCTGTCCACTCTGACTCTCTAATGGACCAATTTTATCCCTCACTATCCTTTTGCTATTGACATATCTGTAGAACCCCTTGGGGTTTACTTTTACATTACTTGCCAAAGCAGCCTCATATCTTTTTTTCGCTTTTCTAATTTCCTTTTTAAGATTCCTTTTACATTCTTTATATTCCTCAAGAACCTCATTTACTCCCTGCCGCTTATATTTATTGTATATCTCCCTCTTTTTCCGAACCAAGTGTCCAATTTCCCTGGAAAACCACGGCTCTTTCAAATTATTATTCTTTCCTTTCCACCGAACAGGGACATAAAGACTCTGTACTCTCAAAATTTCACCTTTAAATATCCTCCATTTCTCTATTATATCCTTTTCATAAAACAACAATTTCCATTTCACTCCTTTTAAATCCTTTCTCATCTCCTCAAAATTAGCCTTTCTCCAATCCAGATTTGACCTTCTCCATAATGATATTGAAACTAGTGGCATTATGATCACTAGACCCAAAGTGCTCCTCAACACATACCTCCGTCACCTGACCCATCTCATTTCCTAACAGGAGGTCCAACACTGCCCCTTCTCTGGTAGGCACCTCTATGTATTGCTGCAAAAAACTATCCTGCACACATTTTACAAACTCCAAACCATCCAGCCCTTTAACAGAATGTGATTCCCAGTCTATATACGGAAAATTGAAATCACCCACAATCACCACTCTGTGCTTACTACTAATATCTGCTATCTCCTTACATATTTGCTCTTCCAATTCTCGTTCCCTATTTGGCGGTCTATAATACACCCCTATAAGTGTTGCTAAACCTTTCTCATTTCTGAGTTCCACCCAAACAGCCTCCTTAATCGAGCCTTCTAGTCTGTCCTGCCAAAGCACTGCTGTGATATCCTCCCTGACAAGCAATACAACACCCCCACCTCTTGCCCCTCCGATTCTATCACATCTGAAACAATGAAATCCTGGAATATTTAATTGCCAATCGCAACCCTCCTGCAACCATGTTTCACTGATCGCCACAACATCATACTTCCAGATGTCAATCCAGGCTCTAAGCTCATCCACCTTTCTTACAATGCTCCTAGCATTAAAATATACACATTTAAGGGACCCATCATTTCTTATTCTCAGTTTATTTCTTTTCCCTTCTTTCTCTCCTACATATTGGGTCTGAGTGTTTCCCTTTTCTGCCTCCTGCCTCACACACTGCCTATTAGCTATCTGTGTTTGAGTCCCTCCCCCCAACCGTACTAGTTTAAAGTCTCCGCAGTTATTTTAGCAAATCTCCCCGCCAGGATATTGGTTCCCCTCGGGTTCAGATGCAACCCGTCCTTTTTGTACAGGTCATACTTCCCCCAGAAGAGGTCCCAATGATCCAGAAACTTGAAACCCTGCTCCCTACAGGCGGCCAGATAAAGGCAAAGAACAAAGAGTAAGCAAGGAGTCCGATTCGAAGTGTAAGAGATGCAGATACTCTGCACAACATGAGAGTTGCCCTGCCAAAGGTCGGAAGTGTTCAGTCTGCAAAACACTCAACCATTTTGCAGCAGTCTGCAGACAGAGAAAGCAGCAAGCAAATATGATTGAGGAGAAAGCAGCAGCTTCCTGTCCACCAGACTCTTCCGCAGACGAAGATAGTGAGGACGGCTATGGATATGCACACATGTATGCTGTACATGACATGTCACTCACTCAGTCAGGGGATGACTGGTATGAAACTGCACGTCAACGGACAGGAGATGAGAGTGCAAATAGACACAGGATGCTCGTACTTAATAATGCCAGCGCATATCTTCAAAAAGATGGAGAACAAACCAAAACTGCACAAAGCAAAGAGGCGGTTTGTGTCCTACTCCAACCACACACTGGAACACATTGGGTATGTGAAATTGACCACAACATATAAAGACAACACCCTTGACGTTGAGTATCATGTGGTTGAGGCTGATGGCAAGCCAGTGCTGATGTCAGGGGCAGACAGTGCCAGATTGAACCTGATACAAAGGCTCCACAACATCGATGAGTATCCAGAATTGATGCACACTACTGGCACACTCCCTGGGACGTACACATTGAAAATCGACCCAACTCACCAACTGGTTGTGCATGCACCAAGGCGACAACTGCAAGCCTTGGCCAAGAAAATCTCAGAGAAGCTACATGAGATGGAGAGAAATGGGCACATTGACAGAGTGCAAGAGTCAACAGACTGGGTCAACTCAATGGTGACGGTAGTGAAGAACGGAAAAGTACGCATCTGCATAGACCCCAAAGACCTCAACAAAGCAATCAGATTAGAACACTACCCCATACCAACCATAGAGGAGGTAGTGGCATCGATGCCAGATGCCAAAGTCTTCTCCGTCATAGATGCAAAATCAGGATTTCTCCAGATGAAACTTGATTACGAGTCGAGTTTGCTAACGACCTTCAATACGCCTCGTGAACGCTACCGCTGGCTCCGCCTCCCATTCTCAGTCGTCAGCTACCAGCCAGGCCAGGTCTGCACAGCCGAGTGCATCAGAAGGAAGTCAACCCCATCCAGCTCGTCCAGTAATTCCACAAGCTGAATACACTACCAGGAGTGGACGCGTTAGCAAGAAACCTAACCGTTTGGACTTGTAAATATGTTACAAGCTTGCTATGTTGTGTTTAGACAAAATTAATGTTGGTTGAAATATTTAAAATTGGAAGCATCAATTAAAAATGGAAACCACTGGTCTCCACACAGAACTTTTATAAGCAAACAAGGCAAAACCCTTCTTATAATGAAGAGATGAAGAAGTGGCCGATGAAATGCAGTGGTTGTTGTTAAAACTGAATGAAAGGCCAGTACATTTCTGAGCCATGTGGCAGTGTCAGACTGGAGAAGTAGGCAAGTACAAGAATGCTTGCAGTGTGTAGTAATAATGGCCTCTATAGCTATAGACAGCACACGTGGGAGATGGGATCAGAGACAGCAGATGAATGTGCACTTTGAGAAATCTGCCAAGTCTCATTGACAGTGTCTCACTTCCTAAATATCTCAAGATTGTGTGAAACCAAGTACAGTCTATCTATCATTTACACCAAAGCCAGTTTCTCAATGTATCTTGCAGTCTGCCATTGCACCTCATGGAGTGCCACACCTCAGCAAAATTTGCATTAAATGTAATGAAAGCTTTGCCAACCTTATATTTTACACGGAGCTAGCCCATCAAGACACTAAAGCACCATCTAACTGTCATACAGTGGCACTGCTGGATGATTAGCAGAGCCAATACATGGCTCTAAGGATGTGCTACAACACACTTTTTGTTTCAAAAGTGGCACAAGGTGGCACGGTGGCGCAGCAGTAAAGCTGCTGCCTCACAGCGCCCGAGACCCTGGTTCGACACTGACTACAGGTGCTGTCTTTGCAGAGTTTGTATGTTCTCCCTGTGACTGCATGGGTTTTCTTTGGGTGCTTCGGTTTCCTAAATTTGCTAACTTAATGACAGGGTTCTGGAAGTGAGAGCAGCTGGACATTCTACACTCAAAGGTAATACATGCGAAGTGACTCCATATGGGGATGTGTCATAGGCAAGTCCCGGAGGCGTCTCTGAGTTGTAGCATGCCTTCCACTTGCTATTCAAACGTAGCTGCTTGCATTGCTAATGCATCTTCACACTGTGGAGACAATTTCACCTGGCCTCAGCTTGTGTCAGATCATGGAATGGCTTTAAATGATTAATGGGTTAGCGAATAAACATCCATAATCATTCAACAAATCCCAAGTAACTGGAGTTCTGCCATGTTGATTGTGTGTACATTAATTATAGTTTCCACATTGCTTTGAGTCAGACACAGCCTTACATAGTAATCCAATAGTCTAGGTATTCTACTGACTTTATGCCTAGGATGCCAACTTAGTGGGCTTGGATGAATTAGGTGGATAAACCTGTTTCCATGTTCTTTGACATTATGATCTTTGCAGGAATTGGCACTTTGCTAGCTTCACTCTGATTCTGCACTGCTAAAATAAACATTCTGGACACAATCTTTCCCAGGACTATCGGGTTCTCTGCCACTCTTGGTGTTGAAACCAGGATGTCATCCATGAAGCAAAAAATGGAACCCTGTCCATACAAAATCTGTGCTGGGATGTCACCAGTGCTGTTGAACTTCTAGAGGTGGATTTGTTATAAGGTTTTCACTGCATACTTGCCTGTGCTATGTGGCATTGTTTGAGCTATGTGGTTCTGAGGACCCCACATTTGCTGCTGAACAGGAGGAGACCTACAATGGCAGAGCATCTCATCATGTTCTACTGGCACTATAAGTGTTTGTTGCTCTGTGTCTGTCGGAGGTACATGATTTATAACTATTTAGTTTAGATTTTAGTTTAGAGATACAGCACGGAAACAGGCCCTTCGGCCCACCGGGTCTGCGCCGACCAGCGATCCCCGCACATTAACACTATCCTACTCCCACGAGGGACAATTTTTACATTTACCAAGCCAATTAACCTACAAACCTGTACGTCTTTGGAGTGTGGGAGGAAACCGAAGATCTCGGAGAAAACCCATGCAGGTCACGGGGAGAACGTACAAACTCCGTACAGACAGCACCCGTAGTTGGGATCGAACCCGGGTCTCCAGCACTGCATTCGTTGTAAGGCAGCAACTCTACCGCTGCGCCACCGTGCTGCTGTTAGACCATTCTGAAGAAGCAAGAAAAGCTTAAGTCTCTGTGTGAAATCTGTATGGGTAAACAAACATCAAAGGGGAAAACTATATACATCACATGAATCTTTGTTCATGGAATAGTTGAGTCTTGAATGTTCCCAACAGCTGTGGTATTTGATGTTCTTGAATAAAGTCTTTATGACTTTCCTGATCTTTGTGATGTGTTTTAAAGTTTTCTTTAATAGGGTGAAGTCAATTTATAATCAGCCAGCTAAAAACATTGTTATTGGGTGCTCAAATCAAATATATAGGACAATGTAGAAAGAAGTAATTGCACACGTAGGATTCAAAAAAAAAATACACAAACAGTTGAAGCAACTCAGCGGGTGAGGCAGTATCCCTAAAGACATGGATAGGTGATGTTTCGGGTTGGGACCCTTCTTCAGTCTGATGGTCCTGACCTGAATCGTCACCTATCCATGTTCTCCATGGTTGTTACCTGACCCGTTGAGTCACTCCAGCATTATGTACCCAGGACAATGTTAATTTTTACCAACCACTCGTTAGTCAGTCCCTTTCCATAAGTAAATCCCCAGCAAGTCCGTCTGTGTGGGAGGTTTGTTATTACAATGCAAATACCATTTATAGATGCAAATGCAAGGATTTCTTGACATAATTGTTATATTTGTTGACAAAAGAGACTGCAGATGCTGGAAACTCGAGCAATAAACAAACTGGTGGAGGAACTCAACCGGTCAGCTGCTGGTTTTTTTCCTCCTTATATTTGTTCATTTTTTACATGAATAATGAAAGGCATTGAGTGGATGTGGAAAACATCTTTCCACTGGTGGGAGTCTAGAACCCGTTATAGCTTCAGAATTAAAGGGCGCCCAGGATGAGGTGTTCCATACTATGGCATCGGAGATATCCTCAATCTTTAGGGAACAGGGGTTCCCCTCTTCCGTTATAGATGAGGCTCTCATTAGGGTCTCCTCAATATCCAGCGGCACCGCTCTTGTTCCCCTCCCCCTATTCGTAACAAGGATAGAGTCCCCCTTGTCCTCACCTTCCACCCCATTAGCCGTCGCATGCAACATATTATCCTCCAACATTTCCACCACCTCCAAAGGGATCCCACAACTGGCTACATCTTCCCATCTCCACCCCTTTCTGCTTTCCGCAGAGACCATTCCCTCCGAAACTCGCTGGTCCACTCGTCCCTTCCCACCCAAACAACCCCCTGCCCAGGTACTTTCCCCTGGAACCGCAGGTGATGCAACACCTGTCCATTTACCTCGCCCCCTCGACTCCATCCAAGGGCCCAGTCTTTCCAGGCGAGGCAGAGGTTCAACTGCACCTCCTCCAACCTCATCCACTGTATCAACTTCTCTACATCGGCGAGACCAAGCGCGGGCTCGGCGATCGTTTCGCTGAACACCTCTGCTCAGTCCGTCTTAACCAGCCTGATTTTCCGGTGGCTCTGCACATTAACTCCCCCACCCATTCCCAATCTGACCTTTCTGTCCTGGGCCTCCTCCATTGCCAGAGTAAGGCCCAGCGCAAATTGGAGGAACAGCACCTCATATTTTGCTTGGGTAGTTTACACCCCAGCAGTATCAACATTGACTTCTCTAACTTCAGAGAGTCCATGCTTTCCCTTTCTTTCCCCTCCCCCTTCCCAATTCCCCCACCAGTCTTCCTGTCTCCTACTGCATCCTATCTTTGTCCGGCCCCATCCCCTGACATCAGTCTGAAGAAGGGTCCTGACCCAAAACGTCATCCATTCCTTCTCTCCAGAGATGCTGCCTGGCCCGCTGAGTTAATCCACCATTTTGTGTCTACCTCCGAATTAAACCAGTATCTTCAGTTTCTTCTTTCCTACACAGGTGGTGGCAAGTACTTGTTTAGTACTTCCCCTACATCCGCTGATGATAAATTCCCTCCTTTATCCTTGAGACCTATCTTCTCCCTGGTTACCTTTTTTTTTTACAGTTGAGCAAGGGGGACTATGGAGGCATGAGAGAGGAGCTGGCCAAAGTTGACTGGAAAGAGTCCCTAGCAGGGATGACGATGGAACAACAATGGCAGGTATTTCTGGGAATAATACAGGATCAGTTCATTCCAAAGAAGAAAGATTCTAAGGGGAGTAAGAGGCGACTGTGGCTGACAAGGGAAGTCAAGGACAGTATAAAAATAAAATAGAAGAAATATAATCTCACAAAGATGAGCCAGAAGCCTTGGGAAGATTGGGAAACTTTTAAAGAGAAGCAGAAGATAACTAAAAAGGCAATATGGGGAGAAAAGATGAGGTATGAAGGTGAGCTAGCTAAGAATGTAAAGGAGGATAATATGTGAGGAAGAAAAAAATAGTTAAGACAAATGTGGGTCCATTGAAGACAGAAACAGGTGAATTTATTATGGGGAACAATAAAATGGCAGACGGGTTGAACAGGTACTTTGAATCTGTCTTCACTAAGGAAGACACAAACAATCTCCCAGATGTATCAGTGGCCAGAGGACTGAGGGTGACGGAGAAACTGCAGGAAATACACATTAGGCAGGAAATGTTGTTGGGTAGACTAATGGGACTGAAGGCTGATAAATCCCCAGGGCCTGATGGTCTGCATCCCAGGGTACTTAAGGAAGTGGCTCTAGAAATCGTGGACGCATTGGTGATCATTTTTCAATGTTCTACAGATTCAGGATCAGTTCCTGTGGATTGGAGGGTAGCTAATGTTATCCCACTTTTTAAGAAAAGAGGGAGAGAGAAAACAGGGAATTATAGACCAGTTAGCCTGACATCAGTGGTGGGGAAGATGCTGGAGTCAATTATAAAAGATGAAATAGCGGCACATTTGGATAGCAGTAACAGGATCGTTCCGAGTCAGCATGGATTTATGAAAGTGACATCATGTTTGACTAATCTTCTGGAATTTTTTGAGGATGTAACTAGGAAAATGGACAAGGGAGAGCCAGTGGATGTAGTGTACCTGGACTTTCAGAAAGCCTTTGATAAGGTCCCACATAGGAGATTAGTGGGCAATATTAGAGGACATGGTATTGGGGGTAGGGTACTGACATGGATAGAAAATTGGTTGGCAGACAGGAAACAAAGAGTAGGGATTAACGGGTCCCTTTTAGAATGGCAGGCAGTGACTAGTGGGGTACCGCAAGGCTCGGTGCTGGGACCACAGCTATTTACAATATAGATTAATGACTTAGATGAGGAGATTAAAAGTAACAGCAAATTTGCAGTTGACATAAAGCTGGATGGCAGTGTGAACTATGAGGAGGATACTATGAGAATGCAGGGTGACTGTGGTGGTTGTGGTCGCGCTGCGAGAGCGGCTGCGACTCTCCTTCGGAGGCTTCGGCCATGGGTCGCGTGGATATCGGAAGCTCGCAGGCCCTGCCCTGGGTGGGGGCCGACATTGGGAGCTCCGGCAGCAGTAGTCTTCGCCCGCCCCAAATCGCGGGGCTTGGGTCGGCCCGCTGTGGACCTTTCACCGTCCGGCGTGGCCTGGAACAGGCCGCGGGATTTTCTCCGCCCGGCGGGGGCTTCAATGTCGGAAGCCCCGACCGCCCCGACGTGGCAACTTCAACAGCCTGACCGCGGGAGAAGACGGTGGGGAAGAGAAAAGACATTCTGGCCTTCCATCACAGTGAGGAGGTGACTGGAGGAGACTCACTGTGATGGATGTTTCTTTTTGTGTTGGTTTGTGATTTTGTGTGCAATTGCTTATTTTTATTGCTCTTATTGTTGGACTGTGGGTAATGGAATTTTGTCCAAAAGACTTGTTTTTTTGGATGACAATAAAGGTTATTCTGATTCTGACTTGGACAGGTTGGGTGAGTGGGCAGATGCCTGCAGATGCATTTTAATGTGGATAAATATGATGATATCCACTTTGGTGGCAAGAACAGGAAGGCAGATTATTATCTGAATGGTGTCAAATTAGGAAAAGGGAAAGTACAACAAGATCTGCGTGTCCTCGTTCATCAGTCACTGAATTCAAGCATGCAGATACAGCAGGCAGTGAAGAAAGCTAATGGCATGTTGGCCTTCATAACAAGAGGAGTTGAGTGTAGGAGCAAAGAGGTCCTTCTACAGTTGTACAGGGCCCTAGTGAGACCACACCTGGAGTATCGTGTGCAGTTATGGTCTCCAAATTTGTGGAAGGATATTCTTGCTATTGAGGGCGTGCAGCGTAGGTTCACAAGGTGAATTCCCTGTGGTGGGGCGCTGCCGTCGCAGCTGCGGCTTGCCTGCAGTCCGTCTGTCTTTTGTGTTTTTTGTTGTTTTTGTATGAATTGTAGTTTTAATATGGTGTAGGGTTTGTATGTTTGGGGGGGGGGGGGGGGTGGGAGGGAACGGAAACTGTAAAATTCTCTCTCCCGAACGGAGACCTGACCTTTGTTTCTGTCTCGTGTCTCCGTTCCCGCTGCGGCCTACCAGTGGCCATGCACCTGGGACCACCTGGGGCTCTGGATCGCAGAGCCTGCGGCCCGGACTCACCACCTGCGGCGCTGGCCGCCTTCGGATGCTGCGGGAGCGGCTGCGACTCGTCTCCGGAGGCTCCGGCGCGGGCCGCGTGGACGTCGGAAGCCCGCAGGCCCCTGGATGGGGGCCGCCATTGGGAGCTCCGGCAGCGTCAGAGGCAGCATGTTCGCCCGCCCCGAATCGCGGGGCTTGGGTCGGCCCGCCGCGGACCTGAAATAGGCCGCGGCCCTTTCACCGCCCAGCGGGGGCTTCAATGTCGGGAGCCCCGACCGCCCCGACGTGGCAACTTCAACAGCCTGACCGCGGGACAAGACGGCAGGGGAAGAGAAAAGACATTCTGGCCTTCCATCACAGTGAGGAGGGACTGGAGGAGACTCACTGTGATGGATGTTTCTTTTTGTTTGGTGTTAGTTTGTGATTGTATATGTTATTGCATTTTTATTGATTATTCTTATTGGTCTTATTGTTCAACTGCGGGTAATGTTTCATTTCACTACACATTTATGCGTATGTGACAAATAAACGACTATTGACTATATTGACTATTGAAAGAATGGAGCGACTGGGCTTGTATACACTGGAATTTAGGATGAGAGGGGATCTTATTGAAACATATAAGATTATTAAGGGATTGGACAAGCTAGAGGCAGGAAACATGTTCCCAATGTTGGGGGAGTCCAAAACCAGGGGCCACAGTTTAGGAATAAGGGGTAGGCCATTTAGAACGGAGATGAGGAAGAACTTTTTTACCTAGAGAGTTGTGAATCTATGGAATTCTCTGCCTCAGATGGCAGTGGAGGCCAATTCTCTGGATGCTTTCAAGAGAGATTATATAGAGCTCTTAAAAATAGTGGAGTCAAGGGATATGGGAGAAGGCAGGAACGGGGTACTGATTGTGATCAGCCTTGATCACAATGAATGGCGGTGCTGGCGCAAAGGGCCGATTGGTCTACTCCTGCACCTTGTCTATTGTCTGTGTAGTTCCTACACATAGTGCCTCTGCAGATCCTTCCTACAGTTTCTCTGCAGGTCCTTCCTACACGTAGTTTCTCTGTAGTTCCTATCTACACAGTTTCTCTGCAGGTCATTCCTACAAATAGTTCATCTAGTGTTTCTCTGCAGTTCCTACACATGGTTTCTCTGCAGTTCCTACCTAGTTTCTCTGCAGGTCGTTCCTACAGTTTCTCTGTAGTGCTACCTACACATAGTTTCTCTGCAGTTCCTACAAATAGCTCCTCTGCAGTTCCTATCTGTACACAGTTTCTCTGCAGGTCATTCCTACACATAGTTCATCTGCAGTGTTTCTCTTCAGTTCCTACACATGGTTTCTCTGCAGGTCGTTCCTACAGTTTCTCTGTAGTTGCTACCTACACATAGTTTCTCTGCAGTTCCTACAAATAGCTCCTCTGCAGTTCCTATCTGTACATAGTTTCTCTGCAGGTCATTCCTACATAGTTCCTCTGCAGTTCCTATCTACACATATTTACTCTGCAGTTCCTACATAGTTTCCCTGCAGTTCTTATCTACACAATTTCCCTTCAGTTCCTACACATAGTTCCTATCTACACATAGTTCCTCTGCAGTTCCTATCTACAGTTTCTCTGCAGGTCGTTCCTACCAAAGATAATAGAGCGGAGCAAGATGGACCACTCCTGCGAAATCACATATACTGAAGTGTAGTACGCAATGGAGCGGAACGTCCACCATTTTAGGAAGCAAAACCCGCCATTCATTATGCCTCTTGCAGTGTAATCAGTGTTGTGAGACAGTATGTGTGATACCGTAAAAATGCAGTATAAATCATCAATTCAGTTTTTTGTTATTTTTAAAAAATGTTTTCCCCCTGCTTAATCTCTGATTTTATTATTTCTTACTGTTTCTGCCCATTTCCCTCCCATCCTTCCTCCCCAGCCCCCTCTTTTGTGCAGCTTCCCTTGTATTGCTCTAACTCTGCACAAATGTAACCTTCATATATATATATATATATGTACATGTGTATATATATATGTATGTATGTGTATATATATATATATATATGAATGTGTTTGTGTGTGAGGCAAGATAGTGATAAATAGATCTCAAAGTTCCTTCTCGTGGATGAGAAGCAACTTTGATTTAAAGCAACGCTCTATTTCTCCCCTAATCTTATTTTTCACATGATGTGCATAAACCATAAAGGCGATTCGACCGTTTTGGTTTATGTTTATGGTTTAATTTTCTATATATATATATATAGTTTCTTTCTTGTGATTTCCTCTAATTATTTGTTTAGCAACCTTTTTCTTTCAATCTGCCTCTCCCTCTTGTGAAAAATGAGTTACATGCATTAACATGATCCTTACCCACTACCCTACAACCTGTAAAAAATTAATATTTAAATTCAACCGATAAGTTGTTGAAATAACATAGGCACCGTGTTTTTTTGTGATTTATGGAGTTTTAAAATGTGAATATCTCATAACGACTCATTTGTTGGTTAGCAGTATATTGCACCAGCCCCCTCAATTTTAAATAATTCAAAGTTAAACTTCATAAACAAGGATAACACTTTTTATTTCTGTCATATCAGGTAACGAATGAAAGTGATGTAAAATTCAACATATTTCAAACAAAGACAGCCCCACCCCTTCCTTACCACAAAGGACAAAATGCCCAAATTATAGACAATAATAATTACATCGTAATTTGCATCATTTTGTGTGGGCAACAAAACAAATTTTAAAACTATATACATAAACAAGTGTATTACTTTAAAAATATATTTCAAGCAACTTATGTACTTTACTTATGTTGCACTTCTTGAACTTTCTTACACTTCCTTTTAACGGTCATTTCCCGCAGTTTTCTATTCTTAAATTTGAGTCCATAATGCATGTGAACACTCACAAAGATTGAGATAATTCTAGCCTTGATTCTTTTGCTGCACAACTTCATGTCCTTGTATTCTTGTGTATTCTGTATTGCTTGGCTTATCAGATGGGAGATGTTGTTCCTGGTCATTTTGATATTGTCAAATTCTGTGTGAAACACTTTCTCACACACTTCACAGAACGCTAGAAAGTATTCAGAAGGCACTATCAAGGAACCAAAGTCAGACGTAGATGTGCCATATGCTTTGTGATGGATGAATCTGAGGGCAGGATCAACTAAAGGTGCATCAGGTCGTAGTAGAACTTCTCTGCATGTCTGGCATGTTGAGGGCAGTTCATGTGACGTGATGATTCTGTGACAGATGTGAGCTGCAATGTAAGCCAGTGTATTCACTTCAGGGAGATCACGTAAAATGCTGTAGACTGCATTGTCCCATTTTATCTTATTGGCATGGGAGATAGATGGAGATGGTCTCTTTACTCTGTTCTTTGTGAGTGTTTGCAGTTTTAAGATAAATGTGTCAGAGTCGGGGTAACAGTTTGCACTCATGGCTGGCTTTATCAGTTCAGCTACCATAACCATTCGAAAAGCACATCGGAACTCCTTTGCTGATGGATTGTCTCGGAATCTGCCCTTTCGCCGAATAATAGAGAACAAATTCTCAACAATATCCTGATTAAGACGAGATGTGAACAGAAAACGAACGTCTGTGCTTTCCTTCATGTGCTGCCACAGCTGTGAAACGCAAGAAATTGCAAGCCGCCATCCATTGACAAACAACACATTTTTTGATCCAAGCACTGTCAAACTTTGGAGTACAGGCAAGCATGAATCAAAGAATGACTTATGCGCAGAATTGTCTGAAATAGGCCTCCTCAACTTCTTGGGGTCCGTGAAAAACCTGCTGTTAAATGAATCAAACAGTCCATCAATCATTTCAATGAACTCCGCCGTATAAACAGCTTCCCCAGGCAACTTTCCAAGAGCTGAATAGGTGTAGACGCCCTCTGCTACCGAATGGCTGAGCACCTGCGCTGCCTTGTTAACTCTCATTTCAGAGAAGCTGTTTGGAACAAAGTGGCCTCTGGTCAGTTTATGGGCTTTTCTAATGGGCAACTGAGAATCAAGGTCATAAAAGTCACAAATATGTGACCATCGGATCTGTTTCTTAGTGCCATCCTCTCTCTTGACTTCAAATACATACTTTTCCAAATTTGACCTAGTGGTTTTTAACAAGTGTGGTGGGACATGCATACAATAGATCTTGTCTCCCCGGTGGATGAAGAAAGGATGATCTTCTTTCACACCCAATTTTGTGTAGAGTCGAACATTGTTTGAGCCTTGGTCACAAACCACGGCCTTAGGGTGTAGTCCAATGGCCTTCACCTTTTGTAAGCATTCTTTTAGTAATGGTTCCAGTTTGTTAGCCGTTGTGGTGCCTCGCGACAGAACGTAGCCTAGAGGTTGTTTCCATTTCCCCATCAAGCCTCTAACCATGAAAACGAGAGCATGGTTGGCATGCCGTGACGTTTTCCCTAGGGATCCAAAGTCCTCAAAACCCTCTACCGAATCTTCTGTAATATTGTATGAGAGGCCTGCATGTAGACTCATTTCATCAAAGGACACTACACAGAACGTATCCCTCTCTGTCATCCCTGCTACCCTGTCTTTCAAAAGTTCAAAGACATTAGGGGGAAACCCAGGCCTCACTTCGATATTACTCAACCATCTACGCAGTGATGTGATTGATGGAAGTGCAAAAATGCGCTGGCAGAACTGGTATGCATGGGGACTCTGATGGTAGAGGGACAAGACAAGGACCTTGTCTGAATAACTCCATCGTCTTCCTCTTGATCCTTTAAGTCCTGATGCATTCCGCAATTGTGACGCAAAGAAAGACAGTGCTGGTTTTTGTAAAAATTCACCAGCTCCTCTGATCAGGTCACTAATTGTTTTCCTTTTAGTTTCCTTGTCCATTGATCTTTTCAACAATTCTACTCTTTTTTTGAGGCGGAAAGTAAGCTGTCTTTCCTTCTTCAGAGCTCTGGTGTCAGTAACATTTGGTGTGAGTTTAGGATCATCTGTATCATGAGTTCGAGAAACACAGCTGGGTTCATTGTCATGAATTTGGTCTGCAGCTAAGCAGTAAGAATGTTCGGCTCGTGTGTTGTGTGACACTGCCAAGACAACAAAAAAAAACATGAGAAAGGGGGGAAAAAAAGAGAAGTATACAAATGAGATAGATTTAGCATATACATATAAATAAATCAGCATCTACTACTAATTATCAATTAAAATAGATGTGATGCACCAATTTCAGTCTACCAAAAGAAAATCATGATCTTGATGTTTTGAAGTCCCATTAAATCATTTAAATATTGTCTAAATTATGCATGAGGAAGTTTTAAATGGCTGTTCATAATTGAATTAAATACAAATACACATTCTATTAGCCTACACTGTAATTTGTGAACATTTCACAAATGAAAAGAGAAGTACCATACATTCTATCACATATTGTACGTACCAATTGTATCAGTTAGAATACAAATTTGTAATTTAGTCAATGTGAGAAAATTAATGTAATGTTAAAAATGAAAAAAATATTTGCAATTAGGCCTACCTCTTTGCCACTTTGAAGGCTTTGGTGAAGATGGGAGGTTCTCACTCTTCCTCTTGAATGACCTGCATACGGTAGACAGATGTTTCGGCAGATTAGGGATATCAAAGAGCGTTGGAACTGCATTCCATTGTAGCCTGTTCTTGGTCAGCTTGTTGGAAAATTGGAGAAGTTCGAAGTGTTCAGAACAAAGACGGCAGTTGTTTGACAAGTACTCCGGAGTTTGGTGTAGGAGATCTTGTCGACGAGTATTCTGGACCCACAGTTGACATCTGAAATTACAGAAAAGATCATATAGGATTAACTTATAAGAACAAATTTGATTGTAACTACAAACCTGCAGAATTGATGATATATCACTTAAGTGCAATCGTTTTCAGGGGTGGGGAAAGACCTGTATATCGAAGATGCATTTTTCCTCTAATATGTCAATTTATCTTAAATGTAGAACAACTTTTAAAAATCTTCCTCCATAGACCCTTTTTAGCATTTTCTTTCTATCCTCTTTTGGACTTAAGACACAAGCATAGATGCTGCAGAACACGAACAAAACCGAAAATGTACAGAAGTGTAAAAATTGATAACTTAAAAAAAGGATTTTAAATTAAGTTATGCATACTTTATAATCTTTAAAAATATTGTTACATTTTGTCATTAGTATAGCCAGGTTTCCTGGATTGGGGAAGGGGGGGGAACAACCATCCTTAATGTTCCCCACAAGAACTTGAGAGAGAGAGGAAGAGGAAAAGAAAACCCCAAATCTATTTGCCTATTTTTTTTATCACCAAATGTAAATAATAGTGATACCTTTGCCGTAGTGGTAAAAAAAAAAAAAAACCCCAAACAGGTTTGCATAACTTTCTAACGTGCAGCCGAACCCCCTAGTTTCCCCATGACTGTTGATGGGGAGAACAGAAAATAATATTTACCCGACACAATTTAAAATAAAACGACAGAAAATAATATTTTCTCACCTTTCTTTGTTCCTGGGGAACCTGAAGAAAGACAGGTCGGGTCGTTTGCTTTGGCGATTTGAGCAGTGTATAGCAGAGCAGTGAGCTGAGCTTGTGGAGGTGCTTGCAGAGGCCATGGTGATTCGCGCGGACCCGCTTACCAAAATGGCGCCGAGATGCGCCCAGCTCCTGCTCCTGCTCCCGCCCGCTGGTGAGGGCCTGTCTCGCTGCTGGTTGGTTCCTCCGCCTGCTCCCCCGAGTTCCCGGGCTGAGCGGGGCCTGACGCGAGCGGCTCCACGTGACGCCAGACAGCCAGGGCCGGGGACGGTTTGCCCCTCCCACCTCTCTCTCTCTCTCTCTCCCCCCCTCCCTCCCTGTGTCTCTCTTAATCCCTCCCCCTCTCTCTCTCTCTCTCTCCCCCCATGGCGGCGGCGACGACAGCGGCGGCGGCTCCGAGCGACCCAGCGCAGCGTAGAGGCGAGCAAAGAGCGGCGTTCGACGTCTCTGCTCGGCCGCAGATCTCCGGAGGCCCCTGAAAGAGGACGGGGAAAAACGAGAATTTAAAAAATAAAAGCCCCACACAAATCCCCCCCGAGCCCGGCGATCAGGTGAGCGGCGGCCGCGAAATAAATAAATCAACTCCCGGTGAAGCCTGAGGCCTCCCAGCGTCAGGCCCAGGTCTCGGCTCAGCCTGGCTGGGCCGGGCGTGTGTGTGGATGAGGGGAGGCTCGTTGCACAGCCCCTGAGGAGGTACAGGGGACGAGGGTATCTGTGCAGCTCGGCGTTAACACCCCCTCCGCGTCGTTGCTGGGAGAGGAGAAGGCGGAGAGGGCCAAGCGTGCTCAGCAAGATCCCACTAACGGCAGCACGGTAGAGGCTCGCCGCCTGAATGTTGGTCCAGGTTAACGGACAACTATCCCCCTCCCCCGGCTCTGCAGAATTACGCCATGGTGGGAGCTGTCTGCCGGTTGAAGCCGTGGTTGGATGTGGTGTTTAAAGGCAGTGCATTTTAGACCGAGCTATTGGTTGTGTAAGCGTCCTGCCTCGTTGCAGCAGTGGTTTATTTTCCTTTGATATTGACACTAACAACCTCTGATTCTCATCTGCAAACCAGGGTTAATTTACAGTGGCTGTAAAACCAATCAATATGCATGTCCATGTCTTTTGGTTATCCTTGCAGGGTTGGCAAGGAAGGGTCTTGGTTCCCCTCGGCCTGTGACCAATGGGTTCCAGACCAGTCTCCGTTTTTGTTTCGTGCTTCAGTAAGTTGTAAAATCAGAATTGTGAGAGTAGTGGGAATTCGGTTTAACGTTTCATTTAAAAGACAGCATTTTTAATGACAGTGTGCACCATAGGTGTTGTACTCGTGTTACACAACTAGATATGTGTAAGGAGCAGGACTTGAACCCACGGTTTTTGAAGCAACTGAGCCACAGCTGCATGTGTGGATGAGATTGGAAAGAGGATATTGATGAAAATGAAGAATGTGGAACAGGGGAAGTGATTGGAATGGGTTAAACCTTTTAGGAAGTTCCAGAGAGCGTTGATTAAAAGAGGTTGGTTTCTTTGCTAATTTTGTATGTCTGACTTGGACTGTAATGCGATTCTGACAATATCAAAGTGAATGTAGGCTCTGTTCTCAGTCTAGCTTGCAACGTTTGTAATTTTCAGTGTCACATTTTATCCCTTAAAAATTAATGAATTTGAGGGAGAGGATTTTTATTGGGGTGAGAGGAGAGTTGATGTTTGATTGAATACTTGATTTATTGTCCATAAACTTGGATTGTTTTAATATGTGGATTTATTATTGTGGTTTGGCTTTATGTGGATGATTGGAAAAATATGAAATTAAAAGTATATTTATGCTTTGAATCTGTTGTTGTGTATAGTATTTATATCTGTAAAGGGCTTGCAAGTCAAGTATTTTGTAAGTACAAGTGAAGCTATTTGTGATGGAAATATTTTGCTCTTTCCCCAGAGGGATACCTTCCTTTAACACAATTTTTACTATGATACCTTTTAAAATAATATCTGGGTTCTCCTTGAGCTTTAGACTTTAGAGATACAGCTTGGAAACAGGCCCATCGACCCACCGAGTCCACACGGGCCTGCTATTGCCTCATACACTACCACTATCCTAAAACTATGGATAATTTACAATTTACAGAAGCCAATTAACATACAAACCTGTACATCTTTGGAGTGTGGGAGGAAACCGGAGCACCCGGAGAAAACCCATACGGTCAAAGGGAGAATGTACAATCTGTGGAGACAGGACCTGTAGTCAGGATCAAACCCAGGTCTCTGGGCCTATAAGGCTGCAAATCTACCGCTGTGCCCCTGCACTGCCCGGAATTATGACCTCTGAATTCCTAACACCTCATATAGTTGTTGTTTTATAATTTTGCAGATTTTAGAAGCAGAGTTGTAGTGAGCCTAACGATGAAGACATAAGATACTGCAGATGCTGTAGGAACTTAATGGATCAGGCAGCATTTGTGGAGGGAAATTGACTGACGACGTTTCATATCTGAACCCGACTTCAAGACCGTTGGCCATTGTGAAAGTAAAAGTTCTCTGAGAATTGTTCTTTACTGGAGCTTCTGCAGGGGGATTTATTTTACTGCAATTGTATTTGGAAGATCCGAGACCTCGTTGTACATGAAAATAATTCCTTACAAGTGCATACAGATTTTTTTTTGCAGAAGGATATAGCGTGCTAAGTTAGACGGGCCCAATGGCCTTGTGTTTTAGTATCCTCAATGGCAAGCTGCAGTGCTTGTGTGTGTATGCTGAAATCATATTGATGCTCTTATTACATGGGCATGTGCCCTGCACAGCTGCCGTGACTCCTTATCTGTGGCCTTGTGACAAGTGGATTTCAGACATAACCTAATGGTTGTATTTCCTAAGTAACAGTCTTTAATAAATTACATTAACATATAAATCAGAATGAGTGTAGATGTAAGCCTCCTGAACTGGAGGTACATAGCCTCAAATATGTGGAAAAACCTTTGAGGCCACATTAGACAGGCGTCCCCTGTACCTTCATAACAAATTCAGTTCTCTGCTTTGGTGTAAGAAATTCAAGGATGTATGTCACTTCCACAAGTCTGAGTGGGATACTTTTAAATGTGGTTGGGCAAAGGCAATAACATGAGTTCTTGATTATGATTTGGCAAAGGTTTAGGTTTATTATTATTATTGTCACATACTGAGGATTAGTGAAAAGCTTTGTTTTGCATGCTTTCAAAACACATCAGATATACCATACATAAATACAATCAAGTCAAACTCGAGTGCAATAGATAGAGCGAAAGGGAAGATACAGAGTGCAGATAATAGTTCTCAACATTGTAGGGTTAGTAATTCCCTTGGCAAAGCCCTAAGTCGTTAATGGGGTAGAGGTGAATCGGGCAGTACACTAGCTAAAGGAAGGGCTATTCAGAAGTCTGATAACAAAGGGGAAGAAGCTGTTTCTAAGTTTGGTGTTGAGCTTTCAAGGTTCTGTACCTTTTTATCACAGATGAGGAGGAAAAATGACCAGGATGGGACGTCTTTGATTTTGTGCTTTGATATTGCCTTTCTGAGGCAGCATGAAGTGTAGATGGAGTCAATAGCAGATTGCATCTATCTAAACCAAGCTGTGTTACAGCCTGACAGTATGCTTTCTCTGGTGCATTTGTAGAGGTTTGTAAGAGTCACAGGAGATATACCGAATTTCCTCCATCTCCTGAGGCATTAGAAGTGTTGGTGTGCCGCATTTACTGTTATATCGACGTGGTTAGTTCATGACAGATCATTGGTAATATTAATGCCAAGGAACTTGCAGTGCTCAACCATTTCCTCTTCCGCACCATTGATGATGATTGGGGCATGTACTCCATCATGCTTCCTGAAGTCAGTAAGCTCTTTTGTCTTGTTGACATTGAGGGAGGGGTTATTGTCCTGACACCACGTCAATTATCTTTTTATCTCCTTCCTATACTCTGCCTCGTCCTTGTGTGCAATTCTGCCCACCACAATGATCTCATCTGTAAATGCAGATGGAATTAAAGATGAATATGGCTATACAGTCGTGAGGCTAGAGGGACTGAGAATGCATCCTTGCGGGGCACTGGTGTTCGGAATTACTGTGGAGGAGGTGCTGTTACCTATACTTACCGATTGAGGTCTGTGGGTCAGAAAGTTGAAGATCTAGTGGCAGAGGGGGAGCTAATTCCTAAATCCAGGAGTTTGGAGATGAAGGGATTATGGTGTTGAAGGCAGTGAGTGCGCTTGTGAATAAATAGGAATCTAATGCAAGAGTCATTGTACAACTGATCTGTTTCTGGTTGTTAGTTTTGTTTTAGTTAGATTATTCAATGTCACATGTACAGAGATACAGGGAAATGCTATAGTGAAATATCCAGTCTTATTATACGTGAATAGATTTTCCTCTGAAACAGCATGCAGTGTCGTTACGTTCTTGCGTCATCTTGCGATTTCCAAGTCTCTGAAAGGGTTGATTTTGGGCCGTGGCAAAAGGCAATTTCCTATTTTCTACTTTCAAGGCGCAGGGTCCTAGTACCACTGCATCGATAGCCCAGCACAATGCCTTCCACTGCAGCCCCATGTAGTTCCCAAAGGCTGCGTTTCTTTCACTTGCTCACCCAGCTACTGTATGGCCTCCTGCGACCACCTCCACTAACATCACTACCCGCGATCACTGCAAGCACTATGTTCGTCACCTCCAATAGCCACCCCTCTGCTTATGTGCGCAGCTGTTACCATGTCTAGCTTCTCGCCTTTGCCTTCCACTGCTATCATCTTGGAAGATGCTTCAGGAGGGTACATTTAAGATCTGCTCAATTTAAGGTGAATGAGAATGGTTTAGCCTGTTAGCTTACTTAAAGTAAATTTTAAAAACTCATCATTCAGATTTTGAAGCTCTTTTGAACTTTTTTACTATGTTTCAGTTTTTACCTGTATAATGCTTTGATTTGAGGATCTTGGACCAGAAATAACAGCATACAGGTACAAATGTTCCTGAAATTGATCTAAACGCATCATGAAATTAGGCACAAAAAAGTAGTCAACGATTGAGTTAAGTTTTCGACATGATGTTCCTTGTTGCCCCTTTTTATTTTGATTACTTCTTCAATTGATGTTATTTTGTTATAACACATTAATTGGTGATAAATTACGTCAAATGTGGTGAAAGAAGCTTAAATGCCATCGTGTTTCTTTAATCACATTATCAAAGGATCTTTTATCCTGGACAAATATCCTTCCAGGGGGTACAATTTGCTGCTCTGGAGGATTTGAACTGGGGTGGCAGGAAATTGGATATCAGAGTAGATGGTCAGCAAATCAAAGGACTGAGAGATTATGACCAGTAAGTCTTAAAGGAAGGATGGGCAGGGAGGGGTTGAAGCCGACGGGTTGAAATGCAAGGAGTATCATGGGTATAGCAGAGGAACTTGCATCAGTGCCTGGAACTGTGATGTTGTGGCCATTGCGGAGACATGGTTGCGGGAGGGACAAAATGGGCTGCTTAATATTCCAGGGTTTTGACATTCCAGACGTGATAGAGAGGGAGGTAAAAGAGCTGTGTAGGAAAGAACTGCAGATGCTGGTTTAAATCGAAGGTAGACACAAAATGCTGGAGTAACTCAGCGTGACAGGAAGCATCTCTGGAGAAAAGGAATGGGTGACATTTTGGGTCGAGACCCTTATTCAGACCCGCTGCTTTACTAATCAGGAAGAATTTAAAGGAGCTGCTTTACTAATCAGGACGAATGTCATGGTGGCATTCAGTGAGGACATATTGGAGGGTTTATCTGCTGAGTAGGATGCATGGAATCCATGGCGATTTGGTCATTTGGATTTGGTACTGGTTTACTCGTTGAAGATAGAATTATGGTGGAAGGATGTTGCTATATAAGTAAGTGTATTTTTACATAGTTGTGGACAGTGAGGAATGATGTCAAAGTATAAAAAATAGTTAGACCAGTTTAAGAAATAGGCAGAAAAATGCAAGACGGAGTGTAATCTAAGCAAATTGAGGTGTTGTGCTTTGGAAGGTCAAATGTAAGGGGAAAGTATACAGATAATGGCAAGACCTCTTGACAGCAGAGATGAACAGAGAGATGTTGGTGCCTAAGTCCATAGCTGAAAACCCATATCCTGAAAGTGGCAGCACAAGTAAATAGTAAAAAATGCATAAGGTATGCTTGCCTTCCTCAGGTTGATACTGAGTATAGGTCAGGAAGTGATGTTGCAGCTTTAGAGGACTTTGGTTAGGCTGCATTTGGTGTATGGTTTGCAGTTCTCGTCGCTCCATTTCAGGAAATATGTGGAAGCTTTGGAGAGGGTACAGAAGCCTGTATGCCAGTATGCTACCAGAATATAAGGTATTAGCTATAAGAAGAAGTTGGATTGTTTTCTCTGGAGCATTGCAGGCTGAGCAGAGGCTTAATAGAAGTATAAGAGAGGCATAGAGAAGATAGACAGGTGGACAACCTTATTCCCAGTATGGCAGTGTCAAACGCTAGAGCGCAGGATTTTATGGTGAGGGGGGTAAAACTGAGATGTGCGAGACCAGTTTTTTTACAGAGTGGTGGGTGCCTGGAACGCACTTTCAGTGGCATTTATGAGGCTTTTAGATAGGTGTACGGATATGGACCACAGGCAGGCAGAGGAGATGCAGGCAGAGCCAAAGGGCATGTTTCTGTGCTATACTGGTCTATGTTCCAAGATAGCTACTTTTTGATTCTGGCATTTTGGAAAACTGTTGGCATAGTAGTAATTTCATATTTGATATTTGCAACAGCTTCTGATTACTGTACACAGATATTGATTTTGAATAACAAGTTATAACCTAAGTTATGTTGATCATCAAGTGAGTTTAAATAATTTATTCAGCCTCTGCAACTACTGTCCTATATCAAAACATAAAGTGCTGAAGAGACTCGGCAGATCAGGCAGCATCTGAAGAGGAATGAATAGGATGTTTTAGGTCGAGGAAGTTTGGAAAGAGATGTTGATTCAAAGTACTGCTCCACAAGTGAACTGGTATTGCCCTTTTGCTTTTGGTACTGCATTGCAATCAAATAAATAGTATTTTATTAAACATAGTTATTGCCCTTTTATTTCCATTGAGGGTTATTACACATTACTACTGATTTAAAAAAATAAATAATAGTATAGCCCTTCTCAATTTTTCTTAACATTTAAGATGGATTTTCCTCAACCAATTCCTCCCCTCTTAATTCACTGATCTTCTCAGAAAGTTATAGTTATATTTGTTCTGTTCCTCTTGTTTCAGAAAAGATAACTGAATTCAACCAATGTTGAACCTGCACGCAAAACTGAATTCAGCCAATGTTGAATCTACAAGACAAAGCTGTTGAGGTCAGAATAAATGAATTCAACCAGTATTGAACCCTCAAGGCAAGCTATTGAGGTCAGGATAACAGAGGTCAGGATTATCAAATTGAATCAGTGTCGAACCTATGTGCAAAACTGAGGTTCGATGTACATGGTAACTTAATTTATGTTTGTTCCTGTGGGAACGATTTCTCCACAATGAACTTTAATTTAGATATATGAATTGTTAGACAGTTTTTTATAGAAATACGTCCCTTAACATCAGTTCTTGCATTCTCATCTACCACATCAATATAATCCTTAGATTGTATTGCTATCATTGGCTTTACACACAACGGTTTCTCACTTGGCTCTGAAGAATAGGATTTTTCATTTGAAGGTTTTAAGCTTTTTCGGCAGTGCAGACAGTATTTGTTATTTCTTAGAAGGCAATTGAATATGATCACTGAGTATTGGTCTGTAGACAAATCTTCGAACCTAGACTATAGAACAGTATAGCACAAGAACAGACCCTTCAGTCTACAATGTCTGTGCCAAACACTATGCTGAAACAAAACAAATCTCTTCTGTCTGCACAACAATATCCCTTCATTTTCTGCATATCCATGTGCCTGTTTAAAAGCCTCTTAAACACCATTATTACATCTGATGCCTCCATCACCATCACTGATAGTGCATTCCAAGAACCACCACCATCTGTGTATTAAAAAAAACTTGCTCCACACTTCTTTAAACTTGTCACCTTATAGCAGTGCCCTTCTGGACTTTGTAATTTCTATCTTGGGGAAAAAAGTTTTGACTGTTTGCCCTATCTATTCTTCTCATAACTTTAAAAAACTTCCATACTGTGGGACTATGTTTAGTGTGGATCTATACTAGGATTGCAATCATTCCCGGCTTACAGAATGATAACTTGATGGAATGTTGCTTTGAATATTTTCCAATATAATATACCAGCTTGTGGCTATTATAAGATTCACTGGTTTGCATTCAGTTGCATCCTGGTGGTGCTGCAGTTGCACTGGAGAATAGAGCTCGGATTTCCAGCATCGGTGTCTGCCTCAATTGATGGATATACTTTATTAAATCCTCCACCATTGGATTGACCAAACATCAGATTTGGTGTTCATATGTTCATTGCTGAGCATTTTGTTTTTCTAGTAAGTTTTTTTTGCTACTTCGATCAGGAATTTAGCTGGTTTCTGGTTTCCATATTGCAGCCCATTTCTATTCCTGGTTTGGGTACATAAATGGCATTTCCTGGCAAAAAAGCATTTGGAGCTAGGTACTATTTTTATTTTGCTTTCCATCTGGTCAGCAGTAAAAGCAACCAAACATTGTCAACAGTGTTAGGCATTTTTATGACTTGTAATGATACAAAAAGTTAGAAAATTGAGCTTTCTTTTTCTTTTCGGCACGATAGATTTATTTTTCTACTGTCCAAGTTGCTGCAGCTCTGTTCATTAGTTTTTCTTTTTGAGTGAATATAAGGGAAGAACCATTGGGAAGTTGCATCTACTACATTTCAAAAGGATATAAAAAGTATGTTTAGTTTTGAAGAAGCAACCACCAGTTTCAGTCTGCACTCTATTGCTCTGTTGTACAAGTTTGATGAGCTATTGCAGGATACTTGTAAGCATCGAATATCAGTAAAGCTTTACAAGGAAAATCTTTAAGGTCCATGGCAAATTATTTTCGAACGGATGTTTGATTGCTACAGTGCCCTCCATAATGTTTGGGACAAAGACCCATCATTTATTTATTTGCCTTTGTACTCCACAATTTGAGATTTGTAATAGAAAAAATCACATATGGTTAAAGTGCACATTGTCAGATTTTAATAAAGGGTATTTTTATTCATTTTGGTTTCACCATGGAGAAATTATAGCTGTGCTTATACATAGTCCATCTATTTCAGGACACCATAATGTTTGGGACACATGGCTTCACAGGTGTTTGTAATTGCTCGGGTGTGTTTAATTGCCTCCTTAATGCAGGTATAAGAGAGCTCTCAGCACCTGGTCTTTCCTCCAGTCTTTCACCTTTGGAAACTTTTGTTGTTTATCAACATGAGGGCCAAAGTTGTGCCAATGGAAGTCAAAGAATCCATTATGAGACTGAGAAACAAGAATGAAACTGTTAGAGACATCAGCCAAACCTTAGGCGTACCCAAATCAATTGTTTGGAACATCATCAAGAAGAAAGAGAGCACTGGTGAGCTTACTAATCGCAAAGGGACTGGCAGGCCAAGGAAGACCTCCGCAGCTGATGGCAGAAGAATTCTCTAAAATAAAGAAAAATCCCCAAACACCTGCCCGACAGATCAGAAACACTCTTCAGAACTCGGGTGTGGATTTGGCAATGACCACTGTTCGCAGAAGACTTCATGAACAGAAATACAGAGGCTACACTGCAAGATGCAAACCACTGGTTAGCCACAAAAATAGGATGGCCAGGTTACAGTTTGCTAACAAGTACTTAAAAGAGCAACCACAGTTCTGTAAAAAGGTCTTGTGGACAGATGAGACAAAGATTAACTTATATCAGAGTGATGGCAAGAGCAAAGTATGGAGGAGAGAAAGAACTGCCCAAGATCCAAAGCATACCACCTCATCTGTGAAACACGGTGGTGGGGGTGTTATGGCCTGGGCATGTATGGCTGCTGAAGGTACTGGCTCATTTATCTTCATTGATGATACAACTGATGGTAGTAGCATAATGAATTCTGAAGTGTATAAACACACCCTGTCTGCTCAAGTTCAAACAAATGCCTCAAAACTCATTGGCAGACGGTTCATTCTACAGCAGGAGAATGATCCCAAACACACTGCGAAAGCAACAAAGGAGTTTTTCAAAGCTAAAAAATGGTCAATTCTTGAGTGGCCAAGTCAATCACCCGATCTGAACCCAATTGATCATGCCTTTTATATGCTGAAGAGAAAACTGAAGGGGACTAGCCCCCAAAACAAGCATGCTAAAGATGGTTGCAATACCACAGCTTCACCAGAGAAGAAACTCAGCAACTGGTGATGTCCATGAATCGCAGACTTCAAGCAGTCATTGCATGCAAAGGATATGCAACAAAATACTAAACATGACAACTTTCATTTACATGACATTGCTGTGTCCCAAACATTATGGTGCCCTGAAATGGGGGGATTGCTGTAATTTCTACATGGTGAAACCAATATGTATCAAAATGGCCTTTATTAAAATCTGACAATGTGCACTTTAACCACATGTGATTTTTTTCTATTACAAATCTCAAATTGTGTGAAATTGATATTTGTTGTACAGTTTTTACTCATTAGCAGAGTAGGTGATTCAGTAAGAGTCAATAAGTTCCCGCAAAGAACAATGTCATCTGTGTGTAGAGACACAGGAGATGGGCGCGGTGTTGATTGAATACTTCTCGTCTCTATTGTGGAGAAGACATGGATTGTAGGGAACGGTGAACCGAATAGTGATTCTGAAAGAGAATCCACATTGCAGAATAGGAGGTGCTAGAGATCTTAAAACGCATAAATGTAAATAAATTCCTTGGACCTGATCAAGTTTATCCTGTGACATGTTGGGAAGCTGCAGAAAAAAATGCAGGGCCACAAGCAGAAAGAATTGTATTATCGATAGCCACAGGTGAGGTCCTGGAAGACTGAAGGATGGCTAGGACGTGCCTCTATTTTGGAAAGCCTGCAAGGAATTGCCTGGGAACTATAAACTGGTGAGCTTCCCCTCAGTAGTGGTTAAGCTTATTGGAGTGGATTCTCTGATAGAATCTACGTTTATCTGGAAAGGCGTGACTTATTAGAGATAGCATGGTTTTGTGTGTTAAAGTGGTGATAAAGGTGGACAGGGTGGTGAGGAAGATAGTTGGCATGCTGCCTTCACCAGTCAGGGTACTGAGTACCGCAGTTTGAACCTCGTTATAGCTGTAGGAGACGTTAGTACAGCCACCTGTGGAATACTAATCAACCTATAGGAAGGATAGTGTAAGAAAATAACTGCAGATGCTGGTACAAATCCAAGGTATTTATTCACAAAATGCTGGAGTAACTCAGCAGGTCAGGCAGAATCTCAGGAGAGAAGGAATGGGCGACGTTTCGGGTCGAGACCCTTCTTCATCTATATGAAGGATCTCATTAAACTGGAAAGGGTGCAAAAAATAATAAAGTGGATGTTATTGGGTCTGGAGCATGGGAGTTTGAAGAAGAAGCTGCAGAGTCTGGATCTTTTTTTTCCCTGTAGCGTTGGAGGCTGATGAGTGATCTTATAAAGATTTATGCAATCATGAGGGGTATAGATAGTGTGAATATCCACTCCCCCCCCCCCCCCCCCCCCCCCCAGGATGTAGGAGTCTAAAACTAGAGGGCATAGGCTTATGGTTTGAGAGGAAAGATTTAAAAGGATTCAGATGGGGAGCTTTTTCACACAGCAGATAGTGTGTTGTGGGATGAGTTGTCAGAGGAAATGGTAGAGGTGAGTACAATTATGACTTTCAAAGGACATTTGGATAGATACTTGGCTAGGAAAGATTTGTAGGGAGATAGAGCCAGGTGCAGATGTAGGACTAGCTTGCTTAGGCAATTTGGTTGGCATAACATGGAGAAGGATCTCTTTCTCTGCTGTAGAAACCAAGAACTGCAGATGCTGGTTAACACACAGAAGAACACAAAATGCCGGAGTAACTCAGCATGTCTCCAGAAATGCTGCCTGACCTGCTGAGTTCATAAGTGATTCATATCATATCATCATATATATACAGCCGGAAACAGGCCTTTTCGGCCCTCCAAGTCCGTGCTGCCCAGCGATCCCCGTACATTAACACTATCCTACACCCACTAGGGACAATTTTTACATTTACCCAGCCAATTAACCTACATACCTGTACGTCTTTGGAGTGTGGGAGGAAACCGAAGATCTCGGAGAAAACCCACGCAGGTCACGGGGAGAACGTACAAACTCCTTACAGTGCAGCACCCGTAGTCAGGATCGAACCTGAGTCTCCGGCGCTGCATTCGCTGTAAAGCAGCAACTCTACCGCTGCGCTACCGTGCCGCCCTGATTAGGAGCTGAATTAGGCCATTCGGCCCATCAAGTCTACTGTGCCATTCAATCATGGATGGTCTATCTCTCCCTCCGAACCCAATTGCCCTGCCTTCTCCCCATAACCCTGACACTCGTACTAATCAAACCCAGCACTTTTTGTCTATTTTTATGCTGCGTAGTTTAATGAGTGAGTCGATGACTCTAATACCAAAATCTAATATAGGAAAAAAAGCTTCAATGTTTCTGTTACCAGCTGAATAGACAATAGGTGCAGGAGTAGGCCATTCAGCCCTTCGAGCCAGCACCGCCATTCAATGCGATCATGGCTGATCACTCTCAATCAGTACCCCGTTCCTGCCTTCTCCCCATACCCCCTCACTCCGCTATCCTTAAGAGCTCTATCCAGCTCTCTCTTGAAAGCATCCAACGAACTGGCCTCCACTGCCTTCTGAGGCAGAGAATTCCACACCTTCACCACTCTCTGACTGAAAAAGTTCTTCCTCATCTCCGTTCTAAATGGCCTACCCCTTATTCTTAAACTGTGGCCCCTTGTTCTGGACTCCCCAACATTGGGAACATGTTTCCTGCCTCTAATGTGTCCAATCCCCTAATTATCTTATATGTTTCAATAAGATCCCCCCTCATCCTTCTAAATTCCAGTGTATACAAGCCCAATCGCTCCAGCCTTTCAACACTCTGCTGACTTAAAAGCTATCCACAAAAGTATTTTGATTTCACTTTACTTGATTTTGGTTCCTGTTTCGTGCCAGTTCTATGGGATCTTTATCCTGTATTGCCATCAAGTTGATTGAGTAGCAAGACCGATTGTGGATTTCTCTGAGCCTTGCAGGAGGATTTTTTTAATATATAGCATTTTAACTTGTTTTAGAAAGCAGATTTCAACATTATATGAGCTTAAGGTAGAAGCTGTATAAGTATAAACTTAAGAATTTAATTTTGAGCTCTTCAAGGGAATATTCATTGTCCGCACAATGAAAATTAATTTAACAGGGCCAACAATAGTGGCTTAATAAGCCATTTAAATAACTTGTGAATGCTTTGTGCAATAAAGCATATTTTCAGGGCTTTGAGAGTTGTTAATAAGTACTTATCAGTATACTAATTTCTGCAGATTGCATGGCAGAAGTGCATCCTGTAAAAGAGTTAAATATCAGTGACAATAGCTTTTGGATTTCGACATTTAAGTGAACATGTACTTCAGAAATTGGTGTTGGTTTCCTCCACTATAACAGTGCCAGAGCATCAGGCAGTTTCAAATTCTTAATTGCTTGGAAATTATGAAGCAAAAAAATTTCACGCACTTTCTTCCGTATTTCATCATATTCTCTTTGCAATCTATGAATTTTGGTATCAATTTTACCTTAACATGAACTCTACAAATGAATTATGAACCTTTCTGTCAGTATTTAAAAGGCTTTTTTTGTTTCTTTTGGATTTAACATTGGTATTGAAGAATGACCACATAATGCTCAGCTCGTAAGAACATAATTACAATCAAGAGCAGCTTATTTGGCCCCTCATACCTGCTCTGCCATTTAATCAGGTCATGGATGAGTTAATAGATTACAGTTAATAGGTCAAACTATTGTTCAACTGAAAAAATCCAGTGTTAATCCTTGTTTTCTCTTTCCTTTGGCACTATTTTAGGTGTGATTTACAACTGATTCTGCCACTTTGACCTGCTCACTTATTAATTTCTGACTGTTATGATTTTGTAGGTATTGCATTTTCTAATAGCGCCTACCAAATGATTTTAAGCAATGAATATAGATGTTGTAGCCATTCAACCATAGAAAGCACCATTCCATTGTCCCTTTGCTGTACTGGTTTAAGTGTATTTTAGACAGTAGTAGTTTCATCCTCAGTGATTCGATAGAAGCTTTCCCTCGGTTGCCAGTGTTATTAATGTGTTTACCAACACTTTCTCACTCTAATATCATTTTGACTGGTAACTTTAGACCTATTTTTGTGAAGCATGTTCCATTTGTTTCTCTGAGCCATTCAACTGAATTTGCATATTTTGAGGCTTAGAATTTTCTTAACAATAATACTAGCTTCCATTTTAATAATATTTTCTTCATTTTTCATCACATTATTCAGTTAAGAGGAGGAATGACCATTTTGCTCACTGCAGAGAATTCCAATTGCAGTGTATATATCTAAAACATAATATCTTGCATCATGAAGCAGTGTAGATTATTTTAGAAATAAGGGTAAAATTTATCTGCATATTTCAATCTATTTTTTTATTTCCCATGTCTATTGATTTTTACCATCTGTTTTCATCCCTGAAGAAATACTGGGGTACAAATTAATTAGCAGTTCATGTATGTACACAATTTGTCATGTGTAGGGATTTGGTTTTTATTCTTGGTTCATTTGGGCTATGGGAAGTTTATTATTTCATGTGTCGATGTTTAATAAAATGTTTTTTTTTTGCTTATTTAAAAAACATTGACAGTGCATTAATTTTCAATCTCTGCAAAGTGTGGAGAGATTGCAATCATTAATAACCATTGCAGACTAGTTTAGGCTTTACCTTAATTCTTTAGGAAAATCTTCACTTTCATGTAATTATCACCATTTCTTTTGCCCCATTTTGACCTTTAGCTCTTGGTGCTTTTGCTGTTGTCATTTCCATGACCAATACATTCTGCAAGAAAATGCAATAGGTCAATTGTGTGACCTATTTGAAAGCAACATGGAACAGTCTTGAAGCTAAAATGATAAAAATGTAAATTGTCAGTGGTTAACATTTTGTTTAACATCAGCACAGATTTATGCATGGAAGTTATAATAATCGGAGAGACCTTTGTCCTTTTCCCCCAGTTAAAACTGGGACCCATTAAACATGAGATGCTTGTGGAAGCAGTCTGATGTTCTTGCAGAGTGGTTATGGTTAATAGATAGTAATGAGTCAGTGTTTTGCCTTGACTTCACCAATTCAGGAATTTGGGCAAATTAAAGCATTTCTTTTTGACATCACCTGATGGTGCATCATTGGTGGAAACTGGCAATATTCCTCCCTGTCTAGCTCAGTTAATCAGTTGTAAATCCATCACATCGATATGGATCTCTCATGATTTAATTATTTTTGAATGATATGCAAACGCTTCTTCAACATCACTGATTTCATGTTGGAGCAAAAGATTTGTATTTGTACAAGTCATTAAGTTTACGTGAATCACCCCTGTGTTCATCAAAACAAGCTGAAAACCTCAAGGTTTCAGAGTACATTGCATTAACATTGGTTTGGGTGAGGTGGATGTGATGATTGAATAAAGTTGGAGGAGGAGATAGGTGGTAAATGACAAAGAAGTTCATTAAGGGAGTAGCTGTTTCTCAAAGTTTAAATTTAACTCATGACTGCCGATCCCAAATCTTTTTTGTTTAATTTGCCAGTCTTTCAATTGAAAATAAAATGATTAAGGAAATTTCAAAATCAGTGATAGATTTCTACAATTTAACTTTCATGTTTTTTTAAAGCTTTTATTTTATCATTTTCTAATAAAGAAGTTTTGTGATTTGAGTGTAAACTAGTGAAAATGTTGAACCCTATTAGAGGATCTAGGATTGCTTTGAAATTAATATCTGAAATATGTCATGCTTTTTATCTATGCAGGAGTCCGAGTGGATGTCTTCATGGATATTGTTGATATATTTAACCCTTTGATATCCACGGACCATTTGGATGACATTCTGATTTTAGAGTCAAACTTAGAAAGTGAAGTTTGTGATGATTGTGGCACAGAACCAGACACCCTGGGAGGTTCTTTAAGAAATATGCTGAGTGACAAAGATCCCATGCTAGGATCTGCTAGTGCACAGTTCAGCCTGCCCTTTTCAGATACTGAAGATAGCAACTTTCAGCTAACTTGCTCAACAGGTAGGTCTGACTTACTCTTTGGCTCGTGTGCCTGCAAAAATAATGTGGGCTAATGTAGCCATTTAGTACTTGAATAAGTGGGCAGGCAGATTTTTCCACCAAGTCTTCCTTAACAAAATACCATTAGAAACGCTACCATGCAGTCTCCACTGGATCTGTAAAGAATCATTTCAAATTGGGGAATCTTTGCTTTTACTCTGGCAATTTCTTTGAAACTGCTTGATCTGAAAGTAGAGAACTACTCATATGGTCAATAAGTCTATTGGGGGAAGGTGATGACCTATTGCTGTTTTGACATATTGGAATCTTTTTTCCAATGTTATGTATACCTTGTATTTAGTACTATGTCAACCAACATAGCTTCAAACTGAGCAATTATAGTTCAGTGTGTAGTTGATAAGAGTGGGAGGGGCAGATGGGTGGGGAGGAGGATTACAGTTGTAACAATGTTATTATTAATTAAGCCATATTAAAAATGATTTGAATGAGCAATGCTTATAACGGACAGATATACCATTTCTGGTAGTACGAGTTGAGTTCAGCATCGTAACGCGGGGGTGATTTAACAGCAAAATTATTTCGTCGTTCTTCAAAACATTTGTCTGCAATTTGTTGACTAAAGTAGTTCTTAAATGTAGTTTATTGGTCATGTCAGAAATTGTTCAAATCTAGTCAAAGATTAGTTAAGTGCAAGAATAATTTCATTGTGTTTTTTTGGTAGAAGATACATTGACGAAATATGCAACTGTGCTTGGAATGGAGCTTTTGTACATTTTTTCTATATTGTGCAACTTATTTTGTAAAGCATAAGCCACCAGTAATATTTGTGTTACTTGTTTATATATCTCTGAACCCTTGGATGAAGATCATTATTATGGCACTAACAGCCAAGAAAAACATTTGATTTTCTGAGAATAAAATGTACCATTAATTGAATATTTTGGAAGAAAGTAGTACCCACACCACAACTTTTTTTTCATCTCTTTATTGGGTTGGTGCATTTATTACAACTGTTTTTTGAAATCTTTTTTTGAAATGGTTTTGCTAATTATTTTAAATGGGAGTTTATCTATTTTCTGCAGTCCTCTAGCTTTGAGAATTTGCCTAAGATTGTTTTCACCAATGCCAGATTTCCATTTGCTGATTAATATCTATTATGACTGCAAAGATGTAAATCAGCAGTTGTGTATGAATACCACTGAGGATTTGCTGTTCATGAACAAGTATAATTGAACAAGTTTTGATCCTTAAATCAAAGAGTTTAGCTAATGTTATCCCACAGGCTTTTTAATTAACTCAAATCTGACAAAGCAGAAACTTGCCAGAATAATTGTTAAAGTAGCTGATTTCATCAAGGGTGGTGGTAGTGTGGCACTCAATTTGGCTTGGGACCAACATGTTGGAATTCTGGTGGGAAGGATGAATGTGAGTCTGACCATCTGAGAATTGCCGAGAGCTATTGGATTCCATCGTAGATCTGCTTGGATAATGTAGTGAAAGATATAGGAAAGCAAAATATTGGTATAGTGTAGATTGGCTGGTGTTCAAGCCAGTTTAAGATTATATGGTATAGTGTGTTCCATGAGCTATTATTTACTATTCTGGGCCACTCCTTGTCTATGATGAGCTGAGTTGTAGCATTTAGATTGGCAGATTTTAGTGTGGTAATTTTTTTTAGAACAGGCTGTGAAAATGATGTGATTTTCTTTGGGATGACAAGTATTGCAAGTGTATATGGTGAAGTTGGATAATGTCTTATTATGCACCATGCAAAAGTGCATTGAAAGCATATTTTTACCGTCTTGGAGCTTTATTGCAAAACTCCACTTAAACGTACTGATGTCCAGACGTGTAGGAAAGAACTGCAGATGCTGGTTTAAATCGAAGATAGACATAAAATGCTGGAGTAACTCAGCGGGACAGGCAGCATCTCTGGAGAGAAGGAATGGGTGACGTTTCGAGTCGAGTCTGAAGAAGGGTCTCGACCTGAAACGTCACCCATTCCGTCTCTCCAGAGATGCTGCTTGTCCCGCTGAGTTACTCCAGCATTCTGATGTCCAGACACCTGACAATGGCAAGTGAATGTCTTGCACTTTGTCTGCGCACTATAACGTTTTATCACTTGGATAGTTTATCCATTGTTAGATTATGTTAACCAAGACAGAACTTTGTCGCTCTGAGGTTATTCCATTGTTCATAAAGGTTCTTCTTTAAAATGTTTCTTTTATAACTTGGATAGAAAACATGAAAACTGACTTGTATATGGATGAACTCTTGATTAAATCAGAACAAGTTATGTCTATGATGCCTTAACAAAAACATCCCAGAATACAACATAGGAGTGGTATCAAACAAAAAAAGTTGATGCTATGATAAGTAAGCCGATAATTATCAAAAGGCTGTCAAAAATGTAGATTTCAAAGAAGCAAAGATATAAAATCTTGGGCTTTGGAAGGAAATTCCAGAGCTCAGGGTCTTAATATCTGAAATCATGGCTGTCAATGATGGACCAGTGGGAGAGTCTAGGACTAGAGGTCATAGCCTCAGAATTAAAGGACATTCTTTTAGGAAGGAGATGAGGAGAAATTTATTTAGTCAGAGGGTGATGAATCTGTGGAATTCTTTGCCACAGAAGGCTGTGGAGGCCAAGTCAGTGGATATTTTTAAGGTAGAGATAGATAGATTCTTGATTAGTACAGGTGTCAGAGATTAAGGGGAGAAGGCAGGAGAATGGGGTTAGGACGGAGAGATAGATCAGCCATGATTGAATGGTGGAGTAGACGATGGGCCAAATGGCCTAATTCTACTCCTATTCCTTATGACCAATTAAAATCAGGGACACACAGATGTCTTATGGGAGTTTACAAAAACAGTAGAAAGTTGCTGGTTTAGGGAAGATAACGGAAATAGAGGATGGGGCTGTAGTGGAATTTGAAAACAATGATGAGAACATTAGGTGTAAGAGCCGATGGGTGATATTTAGTAGAAATTTCAGCTCCTGGTATGGAGGATAAGCAGTTTTACAATATTTAGAAAGTGAAAAATCTGTTTAGACATATCAAATTAAGATTTAACTCACCTGTGACCAGTTCAAACGTGACCCAAACAAAGGGAATTAACATTCTTTTGATATCCATCTTGAATCGGACATGCACTGTGGAGTAGTCAGGTGAAGGGTCAAGAGAAATAGTGAAACCTATGCAGATGTACATGTGGAAAGTATACAGTTACTGGATTATGTTGATGTGAGACAGCATGTACATGAAAAAGAAATATAGGGAACCAAGGATATATCTTTAGGGAACACCAAATTTAATGATGTTGGCGAAGGCAGCTAGGCCATTGCTGTTGCTGGCCACAATCAGATACGAAAGCTGCAAGTCCGTTCAACCTGGATATAGTGAAAGGATCTGGTGGAGGATCGTGAGGGTAATCATGTTAGGTGCCGTACATCGTTGGTGAAGGACAAAGGATAGGACAACTTTACAAAGGATGCTGGTGGAACTTCAGTGTCATTTTAATATTGTGGTAGAGATCGGATTGCACCACATGTGAATTCCTCCGAGAGCAGTCACATCAGGCGCGTTAACACTTGTCTGTGATGTTTTTAAACCATGAGGCAGAGCAATGCCAAGGACACTTGAAATTATAATTAGCAGTTGATCTCCAAGAACATTGCACATAAGGAATTGGGCCTACGTGTGGTGTTCAGTTAGTGGATTGGAGGGCAGCAGATAATTGAACCAGGGCATCCAATTATAATGCAGTTATTTTAAAGTTGCAGGTTCTGATAAAGTTCTCAGTTTTATATTTGTTATAGAATCAGAGAATATGTGACATAATTGAATTGGGTAGAGCACAACCATATGACTATTGTACAGATAAAGAACATGAAGTTACCGCACTGGGATGTTTGTCAGCCATCAATTTCTAAGTGTAGAAGCAGTCTATAATGGTTCAGTTGATGAGTGATGCAGATCCTGCTTTCAGTAATGCAATTTTGTAGAGATTCACTTTGTGACTTCCAATGGTACTAAATTAAAATATCATTTCAGGATCCTCAGTGCTTGCTGTCCTGATTGAGCTGAGGAGTCCCATTGTGCAGTATTTGTGCACTTTATATTAAAGTTTTAGCAAAAATATGAACCACAGTATGATATAAAGGCCAATTTTATTAACCAAATGCTCTTATTTTGTTGCTATTCTCCATTGATATAACTAACTAAATCTAGTTTACGTGGTGAATCATTTAATCATCTTTGGTATAGCAGTAACAAATATAATATTTTCTCTTTTTCTAGATGCTGAACTTGAACTCACCGATGAGGGTGAAATGAAAGAAAGTACCCTTGATACTATGGAGGAAGAGGATTTGTCAGACCTTTCCAACAAGAAAGCAAAGGGGAAATCGTATAAACCCACTGTGCAATCACCTCGAAAGTCTCCACGTTTGTTGGCCCAAGGTAAGATGTTATGAAATCATTTTGCTCTTCACAGTGGTAACTGTTTTAATTTTGCTCCTTTTAATTATTTTGGTTAAATGTAACTTTTGTTTTTGGATATGGATAACTATTTCAATTTGAATATTGAAATGTACTTAAATGTAGTTTTCATAATAGTACAGTTAAAACATCATTGACTGGACTTTAGGGAGAATCTTGTATATGTAGTTTTTCGCACTTTAATACAAGCAATTATTATCTGTTGTGTGTCATGAATGAAGATAGACATGTGCAAGAGGCTTTTACAATAATTGGAGTATTGCTTTTCTTTGCCTCTTTTAAATGTGAGTTAATATATTCTACATGCAATTTTGCATTAACCATGTGTCTCTTCTCTTTCCATTATTTCTCTAACATGAAGCTGCTCCTTGACTTCGTCTCTGAAATTATCCTTGTCTTTTGTTACTTGCCAAGCAGCATATGAGGGAATTCTGTATTTTCTATTTTGTGCAATGCTTATTCACTGTGACCATCTCTTGAAGTTCCCTCCCTAAATCTTAGGGGCCAACCTCTTGGGTTTTCAAATAAATCTTTTAAGTGCTTTTTCTTCATACCCTTAGCACACCCACCATATGTTCTTCCCTTCTCTGCTCTTTTCTGAGATCTTTTTGCTAAAAAGTGTTACATAAATGCATATTGTTGCCTTAGTTAACCTTGAGCAAAAAATCCCGTTAGTGGAAAGTGAGATCAAATGGAATCTAGGGTGCACTAACCAATTGGATACAAAATTGGTTTGGTGGTAGAAGGCAAAGGCTGGTAGTGGAGTGGAGGGTCTATGACCAATGGTGTTCTGCAGGGATCTGAGCTAGGTCCTCTATTTGTCATATATCACTGATTAGCATGACAATGTAGGTGACATGATGAGTATGTTTGCAGATGTCACCAAAATTGGTAGAATAGTGGACAGTGAAGGAGTTTGTCTAAAGTAACAAAACTATATAGATCTAGACCAATATCTTCTGAATTTATTATCTTGTCAGATTTCTTACTTCCTCGCCTTTGAGTCAGGAATGACTTATTGGGATATGAAACCTATTGTTTTCCATTGCATTGTCAGTGGCTGTCATTAATATATAGGAAATTCATTGATTCATTCTGTCAGCAGCATATTTTACATGAGGTTGAGTGTAGCTATTCTTACAGGTCCAATTCTCTAATATTCATCTTCAGTGAGGATCACTTTAATTATCCAGGTTAGGAATCATGGCAATTCCACATTCCTAATGAAAAGGAACAGAAATAGTTATTCAAACAGCAGTTAGAGCTAACTCGACATAATAATCACATTTGAGTCACTCTTACTTGTAAAACTCTTCTACCCCAAGGATTTGCATTTTGATTTAGTCTAATCCTCCAGAATCAGCCTGTGTGTTTCTGGAAAATTGTGTTAAGTTGATCTTTATAATGCCACTAGACCAAGTGGACCCGTTGGGCCCATTCCTTGTAGAGGGGGAACAGGGAAGGGGAGAGGGTGTCACTGAGTGAGCCCTGGACCCAAAGCCTCTCCTGTATTGGTGTAGCTCCCTCAACCCCCCCATTCAATCCCCCTTATCCCCCCCTCCTCCCCCCACTGACCCATTCCATCCCCCCTACCCCACCCCCACTTGTCCCTCCCCTGCCCACACCCCCGGCCCTGCCTCCACCCCCATTCCCCCCTTCCCACCCCTATTGCCCGCTCCCCCTCCCCTCATCCCTACCTCCCTCCCCTCCTCCCCACTCTCCCCCACCCCCTTCCCCCACCCCACTCTCTCCTCCCCACCCTCACTCTCCCCTCCTCCCAACCCCCACTCTCTCCTGCCCCCCACTGTCCCCTTCCCCCAACCCCCACTCTTCCCCCCCACCCCCTCCTCCCCCCACTCTCCCCTCCCCCCCACCCCCACTCTCTTCCCCCCACCCCCACTCCCCCCCTACCCTCCCCTCCACCCACTCAGCTTTCACTCCCCTCCGTGGAGCCGTTGGCTGCGAAAGGCACTTACCACTGGCCGTGCGTTCAACGCTGACTGCCGACGTGCGAGTCTCCGCCGGCGCCGGGCGAGAGGTGAGGGGAGAGTGACATTGAAGTGGATATCGCGGTGAGATCCGGCAGAAGTGGGAGGCGGATAGTGCGGCAGGGGCTGGGACTACTCGAGGCCGGTGGCGCGCACAAGATGGCGGAGCGTGAGGAGGAGGAGAGTGTCCGCCATCTTTGTGAAGTCGTGACGAGGCCGTCGGTGGCAGCTGCTCCTGAAGGAGGAGGAGAAACTGCCCGCTGCGGGTTGTGTGCGGTGATGGTGCGGGGCGCTGGGCCCGGGCAATAGCGGGGACTCGAGGATGCCGTGGGGTGAAGGGACGGAAGGGAAGGATGAGTGGACCATCAGTCCGACCATCTCCCTCCTGCTCGGAGTGTCCCCCAGGTGTGGGAGAGAGGAGAGAAGCGAGCGGAGGGAGGAGAGAAGCGAGAGGAGAGGGGAGCCCCTGATTGTGGGCGAACGGCTCCGCTAACGGCTTCCATCTTGTTTGTGCGAGTGAGGAGAGAGGCTGTGCATGCCCAATGGTGACGTCATACGCACAGCACTTTGAAAAAATGTTCAGAAATGAAAGTTTTAAACTTAAAAATCTCTAATTTTTAAAATATAGGATCAATTTAAATAAAACTTGTTTTTAACAGTCGCCAGGAGAGTGGTGATTAAGGTGGCGCAAAAATTGTGGCGCTATGGTTTACCGTTTTGGCTGCTGGTCCACATGTCACATGTCTCTCAGAGAGATATTCATACATACAAATATATATATATATATATATATATATATCCATACAAGATCTGAGTTTTAGTAGTATAATAATAATATATATATAGATAGATATAGATATAGATTATAGTTAACATGACTGAAGTTAAGTGTGTAACTGCCAGTTATGGCTCATTAGAAAGCCTTCTGATTCAGATAATAGATTTAACTCAATTCTACCTCCTCCAGTGTAGTGCTGAGGTAATGGTATGTTGCCTTGAGAATGAAACATTAGACCAAAGCCCTCTGTTTCCTTGGGTACAAACGATCTCAAGAAGAGCAGAGGTTGTTTTACTATCCACTACTATACAGAGATTGTCGTGTGTAGAAATGGTAGTCCGATTTCCTTTGTTCCAATAGTAATTATGTTTATGCCAAAAAGAACTTTGGGATATCTTGAGAGGGATACAAAAAACACTGTTCATGTCCTTCCTTAAGAATATGCTTCTAGTTTAGTCACTTAAATAAAAAACAGTAGAAACTTATTCTGAGATTGTAAATTTTCGGAGTATAAAGACACTAAACTTGAGACTGGAAATCAATGAATCTAAAAGCATATGATAATATGCGCTCAGAAGCAAAATTGCAGTCAACTATTTAGGCTATGTAAATTGGTGCTATTCTTGTTTTAGATAAGGCAAAGCTAAGTTTATGTAACTGATAATTTAAAGGAAAATTTAAGCTTTCCTGAGCTAATTCATCAATTTTGATATCAAAATAGGAGACCTCACTTAAAAATATGCTGTGCTGATCCTTTAGTAGTCAAACGTTGTTTGCTCATATCATGCTCATTTATCTGGCCCTGGCATAAGGTTGAATGCCCGTGTGTTTTATTTCCATGATTTTTGATTCTTCAAACATCACGATTGTAACAGTTTGGAATATTGGTTATACAAATTTTTAAAGCAAGGATATATTTTAAGTATTCGATAAATTACTAATTATTTTTTCTTTCTCATTAGAACCAGTTCGAAGTCTGCGCAACAGTACCATAGCTAAGAGGCTCAGTCCAGCAAATTTAACCCTTACAAAAAAGAAGGAACAAGTAAAGTTTGTCTCTATTGGAGCAGGGTCACCAAAACTGCCAGATAGACATGAGAAGCAAAGTCCGCAAAAAAGTGGAGGAAAGGTTCAATCACAGGAGCAACATGTGTCAGAAAATGTACAGAGCAATGCAGAAACAGATCATATGTCTGTAGACTCTGATCCTATGCCTATGGATTCAAGCAGCCCAATGCTCCGATCAATAGAACAGAGCAATGAGCCGGAAAGTACACTGGAAATAACTTGTGAAAGTCACAAATGTACGTCAGTAGAATCAATGGAGCATAAAGCAATAGACCCTGGAGTGGAATCACAGTGCTCTAGAGAGCCGCAAATTGTTTTAGAGGCAGAAAAAGACCCTTCAGATACAGTTGTAGAAGATGTAAATGATCTCCATTGTCTAGAGGCACAAGTTGCATCGCTTAGCCAAAGTTCATTTGAATCTGCTTTGCAATCACAGCATTTAGCAGAAATAACTGAAACTAGTCAAGAATCAACGGCAGAGAATGTTAGTGCACAAAATAATGCACTCTGTGACACTCATCTAGATGAGCAAGCCATGTCTTCAGCTCCCAGCCTAGTCAAGTCTGTTCAAGAATTGCAGTGCTCTGCTGAATCATTAGTTGCTCCAAATTCTGATGGAGTTCGTGCTGATGCCGTAATAGGAGACCTTCAGAATGTAGGTGATATCCCTTGTGGAACCATACATGAAGCTGCAGAGGAGTCAAAGGAACTTGCAGCAGAAGGGAAGATTGTAGAAACTTTTGAAAAAATGGATACTGTGGAAAGTAATATTATTAATGAACAGAAGAATGAGTCAGTTGAGGGGAATCTTGTTGGAGTAAATACTGAAGCACTGGCTAAGATGGGAGACCTCCATACAAAACTGGAAGAAAATGTTCAAAATCCAATTGGTGGAGAATTACCAATATCTTCTGAATTAATTACTCCCATAAATTATGTAGACGTACAGGGTGCTCATGATATCCAGCCAAGTAATGAAACTATTCCAAATAATGCCAGCTGTGTCATAAAACAGAACATTTCAAGTGTGGTGGAAATGGTTGAAGACTCTGAGAACATTAAGTCAATTCAACTTGAAGCTCGAGTTGGTGATTCGGAGAAGCTTGAGAGTGGGATACTTGAGATCAAACCTGAACAAGAAATAGTAAAACCTGTTTCCTCAAATATAGTTGCCAAAGGTGCCAATGATTCTCAAAGTGATGATTGTGCCAGCGATCACTTGGCAAACAGGGTGCAAGATAAATCAACTAAGCAACAGTCAGATCCCATTAATGAAATAATCCAGGATCTTTCTGAACATAAGGACGATGCTGAAATTCCCCCAGTGAAGGAGGGTGCGATGGAATCTAAGTGTCAGTCTTTAAAACAGGAGACGTCACCATTGAAGCCTCAGCATGACCCTGAACAAGTAGATTCAAAATCAGACCAGACTGAAAACGTCCTGCGCACCAATAGGAAGAAAACTAAATCGGATGTTCAGTCGTCTGAAACACTTAAACAATCTAAATCACATACTTCTTCAATAACTAGTAAAAGGAAGGCAACAGACCAAGACGAACGACACCTTCACAAGGCAGTTAAGAGTTTGAAAACACAGGTTGCACAGGATGCTAAATTCAAAATTGATCATCCACAAAAGAAAAACTTTGGCAAACCCTCTCCTATTTCACAGGGTACAAAAATGCAGACTGCAGTTACATCACAGATGTGCAAGACCACGTCAATGTCTGCTTCAGGGAACGATAAGCTGAGGAAAGTGGTCCAGGTATCTAAACATGGTTCTAATTCTGTTTCAAAACTGAGTGAGATATCAGCAAAACAAGGGCTACACTGTAGCCACAAACCTATCCCCTCAGGCAAAATATTTCCTCAGCAGACAGATAACATAAAGGAAAGAGATAAAGGAAAACATGCTGACCATTCTAATGAAGATGATAGAGATAAAATGAAAGCCAGAAAAATTGAGAAGGGTATTCTGCCAAGGCAGCGGAGGAGCAGCAAAAGCCTCTCACTGGATGAGCCACCATTATTTATCCCAGATAACTTGCCTCTGGTAAAAAAGGAGGAAACTGATGTGGACCATTCCAACCCTGTTGCTCCCTCAGATTTGTGGGACCCCAAAAAACTCTGTGGCTTTTGCAGGAAACCCCATAATAGCAGGTATGTTTTTCTGTAACTGGAGTACCGAAACTTTTCCATAATTAGAGAATATTCTAGGTTAAAAATTGGAACAGTTATGCTGACATCTGAAGTGTTTCCTCGTGTATTGACAATAAAAATCAACTTAAATGTTAGAAATTTTAAAGAGTTTTTTGAAAAATTGAGTAGCAATCTTGCATTACTGGCAGTGGAGCATTTAGTTTTTGTAGCTGTATTATGCAGATAGGTATTTCTAGCATGGAATTCATAGTAGTACAAAGCGCCTATCAATCTCCACTCTAAAATCATCCAAAGACTTGGCCTCCACAACCGTCTATGGCAATGAATTTCACAGATTCACCACCCTCTGGCTAAAGAAATTCCTCTTCATCTCCTTTCTAAAGGTACGTCCTTTTATTCTGAGGCGGTGCCCTCTGGTCCTAGACTGTCCCACTAGTGGAAACATCCACTCTATCCAGACATTCATTATTCGGTAAGTTTCAATGTAATCCCCTCTCATTCTTCCAAACCACAGCGAGTATAGCCCAGAGCAGTCAAACACTCAACACACCTTACCCCAATCATCCCTGGGATCATTCTTGCAAAACGCCTCTGGACCCTCTCCAATGCCAGCACATTCCTCCACAGATATGGGGCCCAAAACTGCTCATAATACTCCAAATGTGTTCTGACCAGTGCCTTAAAGCCTCAGCATTACATCCCTGGAGATGTGGTCTGTTGGTCTCACCACTAGTCATATCTTCCTATCTCCACCCCTTTCTGCCTTCCCTCTTCCTCTCTGGTTAACTTGTAACTGCACCCGTAACAAATGCAACACCTGTCCCTATAACTCCTCCCTCGACTCTGTCCAGGGACCCCGACAGTCCTTTCAGGTTAGGCGGAGGTTCATCTGCACGTCCTCCAACATCATGTACTGCATCCGTTTTTCAAGGTGTGGACTCGTACATTGGCGAGACAAAACGTAGACTGGATGATCATTTTGCTGAACACCTTCGCTCAGTCCGCCTGGGCCTACCCGATCTCTGGTTTGTCAAACACTTTAATTCCCATTTCCACACTGACCTTTCTGTCCTAGTCAATAGACAATAGCTGTAGGAGGAGGCCATTCGGCACTTCGAGCCAGTCCTGGGCCTCCTTCATTGTCAGAGTGAGGCCAAACGCAAATTGGAGAAACAGCATTTCATATTTCGTTTGGGCAGCTTACATCCCAGCTGCATGAATATTGATTTCTCTAACTTCAAGTAACCCCTGCATACCTTCTCTTGTGGAGCCTCATTGTAACTTGTTTTCACCAAGCCCACAGCTAGCAATGGGCTGTTTTCTTTATCATCGTTATTTTTTTGCATTTTGTTCATTCATTTGTTCTATATCTCTGTACCACTGTCCATATCTCTCGTTTCCCTTTCCCCTGATTCTGAGTCGGAAGAAGAGTCTCGACCCGAAATGTCACCTATTCCTTTTCTCCAGTCTGACCCGCTAAGTTACTCCAGCTTTTTGTCTTCCTTCTGCAGACTCCCTGTTTCCTCAACACTACCTGCCCCTCCACCTATCTTTGTATCATTCACAAGGCGATCAATTCCAGCGTCCAAATAATTAATATACAATGTGAAAAGTAGAAGACCTAACACTAACTCCTGTGGATCGCTGGCATCCAACCACAAAAAGACCCCTTTATTCTTACTCTTTGCCTTCTGCCATTCAGCCAACCTTCTATCCCTTCTGCTATCATGGGCTTTCAACTTGTTTAGCAGCCTCATGTGCGGCATTTTATCAAAGGGCTTCTGAAAATCCAAGTTAACAACATTCACTGACTCTCCTTTGTCTATCCTACTATTTACTTCCTCAAATAATGACATCAAATTTGTCAGGCAGGATCTTCTCTTCACAAAACCGTTCTGATTGGCCCATTTTATCATGTGCTTCGAATACTTAGAAACCTCATCCTTAATAATGTACTTTAAAATCTTATCATCCACTGAAGTCAGGCTAACTGGCCTATAGTTACCCCTCTTTTATCTCACTCCTTGTGGAGTAAAATTGCAATTTTCTAGTCCACTGGGACCACTCCTGACTCCAGTGATTCTTGAAAGATAACTGTTAATGCCTCCAGAATCTCTGAAGCTACCTCTTTCAGAAGCCTGAGATGCAGTCCATCTGGTCCATGTGATTTATTCAACATCAGACCTTTCGGCTTCGTAAGCACCTTTTCCTCAGTAATAGACTGTCACAAAGAACATACTCAATTTGTCTACCATTTCTTTATTCTCCATTACTACTTCTACAGCATCATTTTCCAGCAGTCCAATGTCCACTCTTGTCTCTCTTTTATTCTTTATATATCTGAAGAAACTTTTGATATCCTCTTTTGTAATGTTGACTAGCTTACTTTCATATTTCATATTCTCCCCTTATTGCTTTTTATTTGCCTTTTGTTGGTTTTTAAAAGCTTCTCTATCCTCTAGCTTCCTATTAATCTTTGCAATTCTTTTCTCCTGTCCCCTCCAAAAATAAATATAAAATTTGTTCTGTACAGGCATGTTTGACAGATGAATGATACTTTATTGTCACCATGTTTTGCATACAACCTAGTCAGTAGACAAGTATCGCAACGTATTCCTGCCGACAAATGTACAAAAGTACCGAAACGTCCTATCTACAGGTGCTCCCCGCCTTATGATGCTTCGACGTAAGATATCTCGACTTTGTGATGGTACAAAAGGCAGCTACCCGTCGAGAGCCGCATTCGCTTCCGGCCACGTGATCAGGCTATACGACCACGTATTAAATGCATTTTGACTTACGATATTTTCGGTTTCCGATGGGTTTCGCGGAAGGTAACCCCATCGTAGTTTGAGGAGCACCTGTACTGCTTGCCGCTGCACGTGGTAGAAGGCCTCCGGTTCTCCCTTTGTTCTCGGTGAGCGCCCCCCACGCCGGGTCCACTCACTGTTCTTGGCAAACCCCTCCCAATGTTTCCATTGGTGGGTAAGCTTTAATCTCCAGATAATTGTGATACATACCTTACTGGTGAATGTGGAAACAAAAAGACTGCGCAAACAATTATCAGAATGTGGGCAATGAGAAATAGATTGTGCGACTTTTTAAATCTGCTGTGCCATAATATGATTTTGGTAATTTAATCTTTGGCCATAACATCATTCCTCTGCTAGATTACCATAACTCTTGATTTTCATATGGTATAAGTATCCATCTGTTTCAACCTTGAATGTGCTACATGATTTGGTATCCATCACTCTCTTGGTTGGAATGTGTAGGGAAAAAACTGCAGATGCTGGTTTAAATCGAAGGTAGACACAAAATGCTGAAGAAGGGTCTCGACCCAAAAGGTCACCCATTCCTTCTCTCCCGAGATGCTGCCTGACCTGCTGAGTTACTCCAGCATTTTGTGTCTTCTCTTTTGGGTTGAGATTTTTTAGATTCACAATCCTATGAGAAAAGAAATTACTCCTCAGTTTGAAATGGCCAATCCTTATCTTGATACTGTTTCCTGGTTTAAGACCTCTTGAGCAAGGGAAAACTGCTTACAATTTCTATCTTGTGAAGCTTCTTTTTATTACATTGAGATTATTCTGCATTCTTCCAAGCTCCAGGGAGTATAGATTTTTGCTGCTCAATCTACTTGAACCTTTGCAGCAGCACCTCAAAGACAAGTACAGCCATCCTCAGATATGACCAAAACTGCAAACAATACTCTGGGTTTAATCTTATTAAACCATTGTACAATTGCAACAAGTCTTCAGACTCTCGTACTCTAGCATCCTTGTGATAAAGGCTAACATTGAACAAGTTAGTATGTCAGGCATCAGAACTGGAAAAATGGATGATGAGCAAATATTTAATACAAATTATCACAATTCTAATTGGCTGCTATGTGTTTCAACTGAGAACATTATCTTCATATCTCAAAGTGCACAATTCAATGAACACCTAAGACTGTCACCAAAAATGTAAATTATTTAAGAAGTAGACCTTTTAAACTTTTCGATTAAATTGTACAGTAATTTGCGATCATGAAATAGTAGTCAAGTTTGATAGAGGCAGCCTATCTTTGCATTTGAGATGGTTTAGAATGGCAGAAAATATGTGATTCCTTTAAAGAAGAGGTGGAGGAGATTTACGGGCACTTGTGTGGATTGAAGCATTTTAGTTTAAGGAGAGACTGGATAGGAGGGGTTTGTTTTCCCTGGAGCAGAAGAGGCTGAAGAAAGAGCTTTGGTATGTAAAATTGTGAAGTGCAGATTGCAACAAGATTTTGGGTCGATAAGAGATTTTAGGAGTGATAGGAGATTTAGAGGTGATTTGAAATGGAAGTGTTTCACACACAGGGTGGTTGGAGTCTTGAGTGCTTTGCCGGAAGAGGTGGTTAAGGTTGATTTAAAACATGACTTGACATGTACTTGAATTGCCAAGTCATAGAAAACTATGCATCTAAAGTGAGTAAATGGGATGAGTGTAGACGGGTCGAAGGGGGCGGGGGCAGAAATATTGTGGGCTGGCATAATGGATCCAAGATTAAATATTACAAAATGCTCAAATTTACGTGCTATTTTCTTTGTGCAAAGAGTGTCACTTTTATTGCAGCTGGTGTATTTTTATGTATATTTGTTTTAAAAAGAAATGCAGTGGGTCCCTTCTTGGTACATTAATAAATACATCCATGGGCTTAATGGGTAACACCCTTTGCTCATCAACTGATCCAGACTGCAGTGAGAATGTAGCTACAATCCTAATGAAGTGCATCACTCAGGCGTGTCCTTTTTTTTTTATAGCTGCTTCATTTTCCTTCACTTTCCCACAGTTCACATAATATATCCTGTGGTAATATTCAAACCAGAGCAAAGCTATTTTTTGGGGTTTCCTCTCCTATCAACAATAACAATAGATTTTCTAGTCCTGTTTTCGTTATTGGGGCATTGTTTTGTAAAAATAAAAATGATTTGTTACAACATTGACTTTTTACATTAATGTATATAAGCATGGGTGGCTAGAATAGTGAGGGGTTACTGAAAAGTAAATGAACAGTTCTATTAGAAAGGCATCCATTATAGTAGATGAAAAAATCTACTCAGCAAAAATGTTACAAAACAATCAATAATATTTAGGGGGAATGTTTTTAGGTATCTTTCATACCTAATCCAATTAATTTGAAGAAGGTAGATGTTGAATTCAACATGCAATTAACTTGGATGTTTGTTTTCAGGTTCATGGTCGGGTGTGGGAGATGCGATGATTGGTTTCACGGAGAGTGTGTTGGATTGACACTTGGCCAAGCCCAGCAACTGGAGAAAGAGGACAAAGAATATATTTGTTTGAAATGTTGTGCTGTGGAAGACAAAGCTCCATCAATCAATCACAGTCACACTAAACATATTGTACATAATGACATGGAAAAAGCAAAGCCTGAATTGGTCCACGAGCGTTCAAACCATTTAAAAAGTGAAAAGGTGAGCTATTCAGATCTAAATACTATAACTAATGCGTCTGATGTAAAACCAAATATGGAATTAATTGAAAATTTGCCAGATATGAAGAAACACAAGGTCAAAATGTTAAGAAAGGCAAGGTGTTTTATGTTTGAGTGTCATGTGTTCAAATTCATTGGAACCGATCCACTGTTGCAATTTCCATTTGAACCAAAGAAATCAGTTTAATAAAATTGATTTATTGCTCAATTTTCTTTAGTAATGTGAGTTTATAAACATATATACCCCAAATTGCAATTGTGTGCTTTGCAACACTATTTTCCGAGTTCTGAATATTCAGTTTTTCCAATCAACTGAAGCTGAAAGTAAGATAAACAATTCCTGCCCTTTACATTTCCATTTTGAAATTATCCAAGTTGAAATCTTTGCTATTTAATGTGCAGGAAGGAACTGCAGATGCTGGTTTAAACAAAAGATAGACACAAAAAACTAGAGTAACTCGGCGGGACAGGTAGCATCTCTGGAGCGAAGGAACGGGTCTGACCCATTCCTTCTCTCCTGAGATGCTGCGTGCCCTGCTGAGTTACTCCAGCTTTTTGTGTCTATCTTTGTTATTTAAAATTGATGTTCTCCACTGTTTTAAAAAAGAACTGGCCATGATTGTGGATCAAAGCATAAATTGAGATATAATCACTGAAGAACATTAAATTTATCAGATAAGAGGACATGCAGATGTTAGAAAATTGAGCAAAATACACTATGCTAGAGTAACTCAGCAGGTCAGGCAGCATCTGTGGAGGGCATGGATAGGCAATCTTTCAGGTCAGGACTCATTAGATTAAGCTGAAATACAGTAGGCAGCCTTCATATTTATCAGAGCTGTCAATATTTGTATTGACTGTGATTGTTATTGGTTACATGATCAGCCAGAGTGGATTAATTTCTTATTGACAGGCATGTGAATTTTCCGCGGATTTCCACGATTTAAAAATCAATTTTCCACGCTTTTTGCATGATTTCCGCATTTTTCACTTTGCCAACATCGCGTTTACCAACGGAGAAATCGGATTGGGGAAAAAAAGAAAAGAAACGATGTATAGACTTGTAATGAACACTAAGGTGTCGCTAGGGGTTCCGCAAGAAATCCCCCGCACGCCCTGGAAGTCTGCCTGAAAATGTGGCACCTAGACTAGGCAAGGCAGCCAATCTCGACCTCATCGGGACTTCTACGGCCAATTTGTCAATTCGGCCGCTAAAGGTCACTAGGGATTCCGCAAGAAATCCCCCAGTGCGTCCTGGAAGTCTACCCAAAAATGTGGCACCAAGGCTGGGCAAGGCAGCCAATCTTGACCTCATCGGGACTTCCACGGCCGATCGGTGGGTTGAATTTGCAACCTGTGGGTGGGGCTCTGGAACTCCAGCCCAGCTGGAGACAGCAAATCTATCGACTTAGCCGGCTTCCTTGGCCGGCTGGATAAACCAGCAACGCTCTAGAACCAAGAGTGCCAGAAAAATCAGAGATGGAACTGTAATGAGTAAATATTAAATTTAAGTGCAAGATTCTATAACTAAATTAATTAAGACTGGGTTAAAATATAAAACACAGCAGAAAAGCCAATTACCACCTTTTTGGGCTGATTATCAATTAATGTGCGAATTTACTTCAGTTATTAGTAGATGGTGACATATTCACGTTATTTTGTAATGTCCGTTATGAAATGCACTAAAAGAGTCTTGAAACTAGTAATTTTGTGTGTAAAATTTCCAATTTTTTGACCCCCACTGTACGCCTTGCGCAAGCGCTCGGCTCATTTCCTTTTTTTTTTTTTACCTCACTCACATTCCTGTATTGATATAAAAGAAACTGAACACATCTGTTGTGGCAAACCTTGCTTTATTGAATCAGACAGCAATATCTTGAGTAAGGATATGGTCTACAAGTTGATGCTCCATTGAAGATGATTAAACTGATCTTCAAAATGTGGCCATCCAGAAATTATACTTCTGCCAGATCTTCAGGACTAGAGGATACTGTTGTGACCTCTGGCAAACTGCCTACCTATGATTCTGTAATGAAATTAAGCTTATTTTAAAATTGAGACTGAGTGTAGAATAGTTGAATGATCAAAATTATGTTAGAAGCTGGGTTGCAAGTTTAAGCTCTGAAATAAGTTAAATTAAAAGCCATAACAATTTCCCTGCTGTATGTTGTCTGCTAATGTGTAATAGTACATTTATTTCAATCTTAAGCATTAGTGAATTTATTTTAAAAAACAGGCACAAAGCTGATCATTCCAAACATGGTGGTTAGAATCAAGATGAATATCACACATTATTCACTTTCCTTATCAGTTGTCTCCAAAAGTAAACCATATTGGCAGTAGAAATGTGTAGAAGTGAAGAGTAGGGATAGATATTGACAGGAACCATGAAAAGGAGTGGAAAGTGGTGAGAACAAGTGCAAAGCACTGTGATACAATGGAAATGAGCTGTGACAAGCAGTGGTAATGATAAGACCCGACAATTAAAGGTGGATCAGGAGAAGTATTCATGGGAGAAACAAAATAATTACCCAATCACTAGAGGATGAGAGAGTGAGTGCTGAAAATCTGAAATGGCTTCAGAAATGCTGATTTATCTGAAATAGTTGAATGAATGCTGCAGGCAGCAATGTGCTTTGTAATTTTTAATTTAAACATTTTTTTGTGCCTTTAGATTCATGCATGGTAATATTAAAGCCTAAAAAATAGCAGTATAACGTGAGTTTTTCTCACAGCCACATTTATTTGATCTATTTAAGGCTTGATTACTATAAGTCCGGTGGGAATATTAAAAATGGAATTGCACAGCAAAGGTTAAGTGCTAGTTGTAAAAGTAAAATATGTCTTCCAATCTTTGGCAGTCCCCTGAGATTGCGATAACTGGTTTCTCCAGATCTGAGGATAGAAAATGCATTTGCATGAGTTATTTTAAAATGGGGAGGCTGTTGAACACCAGTTACCAGATGGACTTGACAGAATGAGGTCCACATAACTTCTCAGTCTGTGTCCCCATACCATCTCAAACAGTGTTACTTCTCTTCTTCATCCTTTTACCCTCCTTCTTGGCACCACCTCCTATGTTTAGTATGTCAAACTGTTTAATATAATACGGATGTGGAGAATTTAAAACATTTAAGTATGAATAAGCCCTGAACAGCTGATTAGAGTGTCAGTATGATAAAAGCTTATGTGATTTATTTTCCTTTACTCAGCTGTTAAACAGTATGCCCTCTAGCTTACCAGCAGTGTTATGGGAGAAATGCCATGTAACTTACATAGCACCTACTTCTCTGCAAGCCTTCTAACAGTCTCTTAATACAATGGTGCAATTTGTGCATATTCCTGTCGTGAATGAAAAGTATTTATAGCAGAAAATTGTACTGGTAAATATTTCACAATGATAAAATGGGAAAACCACAACATCTCAGTGTTGAAAAAATGGGACAAATCTGCAAAAATGTAACCAGGTCGCCTACCCATACGAGATTTTTATCTAATTGTATTCATTAATTGTATAATTCTATTCATTTACCATTCGTAAATGTTTACTCATCTTTGATTTATGTTGGTGAAAAAAGACTTCTGTGTTTAAATGACTCAAAGCCTTGAGTGTCAACAATCTCCATCAATAAATGAACAAAACCTGACCCAGTGACTTTGGAATAATTGACTGGTCTGAAATAACTATTAATAAGCAGTTGGGATATAAGCTAACTTATAATGGCAATAATTTAAATCTAAAATTCTCTATGCTGCCTGAGCCTGTTATAATTTAGATTGTAAATGGAACAAACCATTGCTTTTTGTGATGCAGTTCAAAGTGAATGTGAAGATTTATTGGCCTAAATTATACTGGCTGAAGGGAACTGCTGGTTGTCAACCAATCACAATATGGAAGAAGTCTCAGATTTTGTGGCATGTGCATCCAAATGCCAAAGTCGAGACATCCTGAAGATCAGATGTTGATGTACCAGCTGAATGCGCCACTCTCGAACTTGTGCAAAACACAAAGTGTGAGAGTAACTCAGTGGCCAGGCAAAAATCTGGAAGAAGTAGACAGGCAATGTTTTGGATCAGGACCCTTCTTCAGTTTGTGATCCTAAGTGGAGGTCAGGTAGGTGAAGTAGCACTGGTTGAAAGCATGGATCCTGTGGAGAGGGAAGTGGAGTTGAACAACTTTTCTCGTCTGGGAGAGTGAGGCCTGGAACTGCGGGAGTGAGGGCCAGAAAGTATTGACATGTGGTTAAATGTGAGGAATGCAGTGCATTGAGGAACTGCTGCAAGAAGCAGTGCAAGGGATGTGGATGCTTTAAATCCTGGTTGGGCCCAAATTGAGAAGTCTGGAAATGGAGTTGGAAGTCACAGGGTACAAGATAGAGGCGCAATCAAGTGTTGAGAAATGCTTGTTTATAGAAACATATAAAATACTTAAATGATTGGACAGACCAGATGCAGAAAAAATGTTCCTGATGTTGGGGCAGTCCAGAACCAGGGGTCACAGTTTTGGAATAAGGGGTAGGCCATTTAGGACTGAGATGAGGAAAAACTTTTTTACTTGGAGAGTTGTGAAACTGGAATTCTCTGCCACAGAGGGCAGTGGAGGTCAATTCACTGGATGTTTTCAAAAGAGTTAGATTTTGCTCTTGGGGCTGAAGGAATCAAGGGATATGGGGAAAAAGCAGGAATGGGGTACTGATTTTAGATGATCAGACATGATCATATTGAATGGCAGTGCTGGCTCGAAGAGCCGAATGGCCTACTCCTGCACCTATTTTTCTATGTAGTTGTAGCGATTCTGGGTTAGAACATTATCGGAGAGCAGCAGGAATCGCAGAGGTGGAGCCGTGAGAGAGGGTCTCTCAGAACCCTCATTAGAGAGAGGAGGATCTCTTCAAAGTAGGCATGCTTTGAGGAGATTTCACGATGGACCAGTAAAATAGAGATGCAAGAAACTACAGATGCTGGAATCTCCAGCACAACGCAAAGTGCTGGAATAACTCAGGCGGCATTTGTAAAGGGAATCAAAATGGGTCCTGGCCTGAAACTTTGCCTATCCATTCCCTCCACAGATGCTGCTTGACCTTCTGAGTTTACTTCTAGACATTGTGTTTTGCTCAATATTTGAGCTGTGGTTCCTCGTGTCTCCACTCTTGGACTTATCTTGGAACCCGGTGTTAGAGCAGTGACTTGTTAAAGGAAGGGCCTGGTTGCACTTCAGACAAGACCCTTGGTTTTACACCAGGAAAGGCCTGTGTTGGAATGCCAATCCTAATTTGAAAGATGTTCCTGACCCAGTGGGAAGGAAAAAAATCACTTCAAGTATTACCCTCCTATCCCTCTTACTTCAGTAATTTGCCTTATTTGGAAATACTTTTTGTCTGGTTGATTTATTTTTTATTGAAATTGCTTTAACTAGAGTTTACATTTAAGACTGTAAGAACGGTGTAAAAACTGTTGGAACCCTTTGAAGCTGTGAAAGTTGGCAAGGTCTTTGTCAGACTGGTCTAGGGATGGGGCCTTGGGATACGAGTCTGAGGCATGTCCAGTTCAACAGATGCTTGTTGGGTCAGCTCATTTAGCATTCCGCGTCTGCCCAATTAAATTTAGGTGGCGGGCACTTTGGGCCATATGGCTTGGCAGTGGGCCAGGGCCAGAATGATCTGGATCATTTTCCAGGGTGGTCAGACAGTGCGTTTAAAAACATTTGGTATTGTGAAGTCCGTTCCTGTTGCTTTTATCAAGCCTACAATGTGTCCTGTAAAGGTTGTAAACATTGTATGGTGGTTGGGGATTGTGGTACTATTCATGTGCAATCTTTCCATCAGACAAACTGACCTGTGGTCCAATTCCACAGATAATTTAAACTTGCAATTCATTCAATAATCATTTGCTTAATTATCATATGCATGGTACTTGCTGAACGTCCAGTGGTTCAAGAGCCAATTAAAAATAAATCACCTTGTGTAAAGGCAAGCTAGTTGATATTAAAACTTGTCATCATCGGCCAGCTTCGGAGCCCCACCTTTGGTGATAGTAGCACCACTTGTCCTAGCTGGCGCCGTTCGTGGCCGACATCACTGCAGCTCCTTCCGTGGAGGCTGGGACCGCCCATATGACCTGCCGAGGCATCGCCGCCACCCGACTGATTGTGGCGCCACCCTGCTGTTTGGCCTGCCACAGCACGTCCGCACAGGCTGTCAGCCGTTGGGGGTCGGTGAAATCGTCATCCGCGAGGAGCAGGCAGATGTCCTCGGGCATCTGCTTGAGGAAGACCTGTTCGAAAAGGAGGCAGGTCTTGTGTTCATCCATCAGGGCGAGCATTTTGTTGATGAGCACGGATGGTTTGCAGTTGCCTCGGCCATCCACGTCCAGGAGTTGTGCCACCCTGTCGAGGTGGCTGAGACCGAAAGTGTCCTTGAGCGTTCTGATCCCTTTGTAATTGTTGTCGGCTGGTGGCTGGCGAAGGTAATGTTCAGGCGCCCGGCGGTGTCCTGATCCAGCGCACTGACCACGTAGTGGTACTTGGTGATGTTGGCAGTTATCTGGCGAATGTGGAATTGGGCTTCAGCTTGTTCAAACCACCCTTGGGGCTGTGATGTCCAGAAGGTGGGCAGTTTGAATGAAACTGCGTTCTGCTGATCTGGGTTGTCTCCTCCAGGCTTGATGAAATCCAAAAGAGGATGTTTTGGATCGTCGGGGTTACTACTGTAGAGGTTCACGTGTTGTATAAATACTCAGTTTAATATTTAAACGATACAGCTCAACAATTAGTACGAGGGCAAGGTGTGTGTTAACATGTTGTCTGTGAGGTGAAAAGTAGCTCTGTGCCCGCTGCCAGCAGACCACCCAGGTCAGCGTTGCTTGGTCGGCCCAGATCACGCCAGGTCCACGTAAAGTGGCTCGGCCTGCCAGTCTTCTAAAAATTTAATCGAATATTATATATTCTGAAAAATTGTGATATTAAAATTTCAGTCTGAAGAAGGGTCTCGACCCGAAACATCACCCATTCCTTCTCTCCTGAGATGCTGCCTGACCTGCTGAGTTACTCCAGCATTTTGTGAATTAAAAATGTAGGTGATAGTTGAGTACCTTTTATCTTTGACAGCAGCTTCTGATTTCACAGTTCGTTATAATGGATTATCATTAGGTCAATGTTTCTGATAAGGGCTGGTACATAAGGAAATTTGACAGTGTTGGAGATATCAGTGTTGAGCTCCGCTCTTGCTCCCCCTCCCCCCACTCGCAACAAGGACAGGATCCCCCTCGTTCTCACCTTCCACCCCAGCAGCCAGCGGATCCAACATATCATCCACCAACATTTCCGTCACCTACAACAGGACCCCACCACTGGCCATATCTTCCCATCCCCTCCCCTCTCTGCGTTCCGCAGAGACCGTTCCCTCCGCAACTCCCTGGTCCACTCGTCCCTTCCTACCCAAACCACCCTAACCCCGGGCACTTTCCCTTGCAACCGCACGAGATGCAACACCTGTCCCTTTACCTCCCCCCTCAACTCCGTCAAAGGACCCAAACAGTCTTTCCAGGTGTGACAGAGGTTCACCTGCACCTCCTCCAACCTCATCTATTGCATCCGCTGCTCTAGATGTCAACTTATTTATATCGGCGAAACCAAGCGCAGGCTCGGCGATCGCTTCGCTGAACACCTGCGCTCGGTCCGCATTAACGCAACTGATCTCCCGGTGGCCCAGCACTTTAACCCCCTCCCATTCCCAGTCTGACCTCTCTGTCATGGGCCTCCTCCAGTGCCATAGTGAGGCCCGCCGGAAATTGGAGGAGCAGCACCTCGTATTTCGCCTGGGCAGTTTGCGGCCCGGTGGTATGAACGTCGACTTCTCCAACTTCAGATAGCTCCTCTGTCCCTCCCTTCCCCTCCTCCTTCCCAGATCTCCCTCTATCTTCCTGTCTCCACCTATATCCTTCCTTTGTCCCACCCCCGACATCAGTCTGAAGAAGGGTCTCGACCCGAAACGTCACCCATTCCTTCTCTCCCGAGATGCTGCCTGACCTGCTGAGTTACTCCAGCATTTTGTGAATAAATCAGTGTTGTTAAATCTTGCTGGCAGGTGTGCTTGAACTTACGAATGAATTCTGAGGTCCATAATACAATATATAATGAAATGTGTCGATTACTATTTGTGCTATAAAATACAAGGTTTATTTTTATACATACATATTAAACAACCTTTTCCTTGGATTCAGTTTGTAAGATTGACAGAATTTCTTGCCTGTGACTCCTGATTGAAAATTGGAGACGTGTCCATCCTGCAGCTGTGTTTGATACCTTGAAAACAAAATGTAAATTTCAAGTTACTATCAGTTTGAAATGCAGGAATGAATTTCTTTCTCAGTATATTTCCTGACATTAGAATATATTTTGTACATATAGTTTTTAAATAATTATTTTTGCAGTAAATTGATTGCATTCCTCTTTGTTATATAATGCTGTCAATTTTCAGACAATAGACAATTGGTGCAGGAGTAGGCCATTCAGCCCTTCGAGCCAGCACCGCCATTCAATGCGATCATGGCTGATCACTCTCAATCAGTACCCCGTTCCTACCTTCTCCCCATACCCCCTCACTCCGCTATCCTTAAGAGCTCTATCCAGCTCTCTCTTGAAAGCATCCAACGAACTGGCCTCCACTGCATTCTGAGGCAGAGAATTCCACACCTTCACCACTCTCTGACTGAAAAAGTTCTTCCTCATCTCCGTTCTAAATGGCCTACCCCTTATTCTTAAACTGTGGCCCCTTGTTCTGGACTCCCCCAACATTGGGAACATGTTTCCTGCCTCTAATGTGTCCAATCCCCTAATTATCTTATATGTTTCAATAAGATCCCCCCTCATCCTTCTAAATTCCAGTGTATACAAGCCTAATTGCTCCAGCCTTTCAACATACGACAGTCCCGCCATTCCGGGAATTAACCTAGTAGTTTTATAACCTGCTATTCAAATTCTGCCATATTCATGTAGATTGCATTTAGATGTGTTTTAAGATGACTGCTGGAGGTAGAAAGATAATTGTTGTTCAAAATGTGCCAAATGTTATAGACTTATAATTGTACCACAGCCTTTCTACTACCTTTGTACTGTGTCCAGTAAGGGGGCATTTTGGATGCAAATTTGCCAAACATTTTTACAGGATTATCTGTCATACTAACAATTGAGAGATGTTAGTACTATTGGTTAGTTGATCGTGGTAGAGGCTTGAAAGTGTGAAAGTAACTTTGGGAGCTTGGAAAATGGCTGTGAATGTTTTATTGGTAAATACAACAAAGAAATATGAAATGAAAATTTTGGAAATATACTTGATGTAATTTTGATAAGGAAAGGTATTATAAATTGTTAACAGTGGCACGAACATACATGATAGCCCCATTATATCCTACTTGGTCTCTTATCCAAGCCATGGCTTATTTCACTTGCCACATAGCAGGATACTGACCCCCTCTCCCTCAATAGATGCTCTGGTCTCTGCCTTATTTCTCCCCCTCTCTTGTGCATTATTCTCCATTAAACTAAACCGTTAGTTATTCCCTCTGTTCTTTCGGCTGTGGGGAATAATGGAATGAAGTTTATTGCCCAATCTCTGCATGTCTGGACATGATGACTATCCATTGAAAACTCACTGCAGACTGGTTGAGTTTGCACATGACTCTAAACCAGATTAAATTGAATCAAATTGCTCATACCAGGCTTTTCAGTACTCTATTCTACATGTATGGTGGTCAATTATATTCCCCAGATTATATATTTTTTACTACTTGTTCCCAGTCCCAGTGAGGGAGGAATCTGGTACTGCATAAATCGGGGCTGCAGCTCGTTGTGTACACTCTGTAAGGCATTCTAGTATCCCTTGTTCAAGTGGGGGAGCAGATGGAGGGGCAACTGGAGGTGGTGGAGAGTGTATGGCAGCCCAATGACCATTGTCCTTGTCAGGAGAGAAGGAATGGGTGACGTTTCGGGTCGAGACCCTTCTTCAGTCTGAAGAAGGGTCTCGACCTGAAACGTCACCTATTCCTTCTCTCCTGAGATGCTGCCTGACCTGCACTTTGTGAATAAATACCTTCGATTTGTACCAGCATCTGCAGTTATTTTCTTACATTGTCCTTGTCATATGTCTTAATTGTGAAACTCGAGGTACAAAGTTTAGATTGGAAGAGAACTTGACAAGTATGACAAACATTTATTTACATTTACTCCAGCTTTTTGTGTCGATCTTCGGTTTAAACCAGCATCGGCAGTTCCTTCCTACACATTTACATTTACACAATCTATATATCGTCAGTATGTATTCTTTATTGAATAATCTTGCCTTGCTGAAATAAAGGCAGGCACCTGCAAATAAATCTCAATTTTAAAGAGCCAAGGCGGGTTGTTGTCTATTTGCTATAATCAAAGTTCCTTTAAGTTGGTTTCCCCATGTATTAATGTGTTGGGAGGCAAAATCGCAGCACTACTGCAAAGGAGCTATAATTTGCTTTGCTCTTGTTTGGAACCTTTAGCTTTTTCACTGTTTTAAGCTAAACTATATCTTGAGAGCTCCAGATAATGTCAGACAGATGAATTTGATGAATCTGTTTAATTATTGGATGCTTACTTCGAAAAGAAATGCAAAATAAAAAAGTAATAAAAACTATAGTTTGTGCTCAATTTAGTGCTGGGGCCAGTGTAGCATAACTCTCTTAACACGCTAAGTTGATATTGATCGTTTAAACTTATCCATTCATATGCTTAGCTGGGTTGCAGTAAGCATGATGATGTATGAGGGTCAGGAGCACCTCGGCTCCTTCTGAGACTGAAAAGTATAATTCTTCGGAGTTATTGAGCTTAATAAAAATGTTCAGGCTCCAAGAGACATTTGAGAGGCTTTTTGATTGGGATATGGAGGGATATGGATCATGTGCAGACAGATGAGATTAGGTCTTGGGATCATGTTCGGTGCAGACATGGTGGGCTGTTGAATCTATTCCTATGCTGTACTCTATGTTCTGTCTTTCCCTTTCTATATCAATCTTATAATTGTAGTGTATCCCATGACTGAACGTGTACCATTGATAACCTTTGAACAGAGCTTGTACACTAAATGTCATTTGCTACATCAATCTCCAACAACTAAGATTCACTATTGTGTGGTTTGCAAAATATATGTTCTGATTTCAAATGGTCTTTTAAGCTAATGAACAAAATTTAAGCGGGTAGGTCATGTTAACTATCTTAGTTTCAGTTTCAAATCTTTTTGTAAATACCAATCTTTAATGTATGTTGGATTTATTTTAATATCATGTTTTTAGGCCCCTGGCTTGAGAACTGGTATGACTAACGCTAAGGATTTGGAGATGAAGGATGCCAAAAAGGCACATTTGATGAATGAGCGCCTGGTCGGACAGTTCACAGGAACATCACCAACACCTGAACACAAGAAAGATAAACTGCTCAAAGATCTTACAACCACACGGCTTGGTCAAGGAGAAAAGCTTCCAAAACTAGGTGCGTGAAAATGATTTATACGCACATAATAATTGGAGACAAGAATGTAAATACTGTCATTTAAATGTACTTTCATGTCTATTGAAATGTTATACAACTAGAAACATTTCTTGGGGTCAAATACATTGTAAACTCTTTCTACCCTTGCAATCTATTATATATATATTACTTAAACTCTCATCTTGTTTGTTCCCCCCTTTGTTTGTCCCGTGCTTCTTTGTGCGGTTTTCATCCGTGAAAAAAGGTACACGATAGCGCGACAATTTTAGGCCCACCCTACTTACCATTCCCCCGCGGTCTGAATAAATCAACTTTTGTTACTTTTAATAATCAATTTACCTAATAAACTTTAATAAATGCGCTCCCTTCTATTTCCCTTAACTTTTCTTTCGTATTTGATACTATTCTATTGTACTTTACTATGGTGTCTTGGCTTTGCACTTGTTTTTTTCAATTTGTTCAATGAAACTTCAGATTTAACAATGTCAGGCTTCCCTAAAACAAATTCAACAACACTTCAATGGCTAAAGGAGCACCTTTTTTAAAAAGAAAAATTTGGCTAAATGTGCAAAGCAGTAGTCTACGTTGAGAAAACATGATCATGGATTTGATTTTGGATCTATCTGCTGAAAGTTAAAGCAAAGACTGAATGACTTATTGTTGCATTGTAAATAAGAATACTTCTGATTCTCAGGGGCTGCTGTGGAAAGGTGCTTGTGTCAGGTTTAACCACCTATGTCCAGTGGGAATATTTGGAACAGTGCACTAATATTTTAAACGCACGTTTATTAGTAATCTAATTTGCTGCTTTTTGACTTACCTTGGAGCCGATCTTAAATTTACATCGTAGTTCCATTTCTTCCCTCCACTTTAGCTTGATGCAACATATTTATGATCCACAGTAGGAGCAAGCATATCCTGTTCTATAAAAATATTCCCATTTACATTCAGGCAGTAAGGTAGAGGCCCTTGGTATTAAGCTTCTATCTTTGGCCCAGCATTTGGTCAAAACTTGCATTTTTACTAATTCATAAAGTCTGCAATTCTCACAGGATATTCTTGTAAATTTTCCATGGTTTCTGAAAATGGTTGGACCCTTGTTGGCATTGCTGTCTGACTCTGCCACTCAAATCTGCTGGTGCTTGCTTTTTGCTTTCTTGACTACAGGATTTGTAGGAAACTCTTTATTCATTTGGTTTTCAGGGCCAGTAATCAAGACAAAGGTATGAATAGAGCTTTATGCGTCATTAAAATGCTTAAGAACAGTTTCTAAGTTGTAAGTGCCATACACATGTCATTAATATAAATTGTCCCTTTCAGCATTATTCATGGTGTATTTTTCCCTTAAATCTATTTTGATTCACACTCTTTCTAGATATCCACCATAGCTCTTATTATTTCTCTCAATTTTGCTTATCTCTCTAGTTTAGAGAGGGAGAGCATGGAAACACCAAGCCTTTGCCCCACCGAGACCACGCTGACCATCGATCACCCATTCACACTAGCTCTGTTATCGCACTTTTGCATCCATTCACTATACACTAGGGGCTATTTACCAGAGGCCAATTAATCTACAAACCTGCATGCCTTTGAGATATAGGATGAGTACGGGTGTCAGAGGTTATGGGGAGAAGGCAGGAGAATGGGGTTAGGATGGAGAGATAGGTCAGCCATGGTTGAATGGCGTAGTAGACTTGATGGGCCCAATGGCGTAATTCTGCTCCGATCCCTTATGCTCCACCAGGTGGCGCCACCAGCACTGGCTGCCTTGCCAACAGTCTGTCCTTTCTACTGTTTTTGGTATTTTAAGTATGTGTTAAAAGTATGTTTTAATGTTTCTTGGTTTGTTTTATGTGGGGGGAGGGGGTTGGGGGAAACTTTTTTTAATCTCTTACCTCGACGGAGATGTGATTTTTCTCCGTATCGTATCTCCGTCCGCACTGCGGCCTAACATCGAGGAGTTGCCGGCCTTTCCTGGAGACCAGCCCGGCGCTTCAAGCCACGGGCGCGGCGTGGACTTTAACAATGGAGTATGCGATCCTTTGCCGAGGATCGACTGTGGAGAGCTCCAACTGCGGAGCCTGTGGACTTTAACATCGTGAAGCCCGCGGTCTTTGGTAAGAAGAGGCCGACTCGGGAGCTCCATGCTGCGGAGAGTGTTTCAATCCGTCTCGACACGGGGAGTTTCGATCATCCCGACACGAGGGCTTCGGACATCGGACCGTCGGCTGCGGCAACTGCGGATGGTTCAACAGCCCCGACCACGGTTGAACAAAGAGGAAGATGATTGAACTTTATTACCTTCCATCACAGTGAGGAATGTGGAATCCGCTGTGGCGGATGTTTATGTTCAATTTTATTTTGTGTCTTTTTACTTGTTGCTTTTTACTTAGTGTGGCTGTATGGTAACTCAAATTTCACTGTACCTTAATTGGTACATGTGACAATAACTTGATCTTGAAATCTTGAATCTTGATTTTATGAAACCGGAGTATCTGGCAAAAATCCATATGGTCACAGGGAGAATGTTCGGTGTGCCTCTGAATCTTTGTTACTTTCCTCTTGTGCACATTTGTTTATTGTTGGTGTTGTTGCTCTCTCACTGTTGCTCTTACTCAAGTTTATCTCGCTGTATATTTGTACATGCCCTTTCTTCTACACAACACCATTAGAAACAATTTTATCTTTTATTGCCTGCATACTTGTAGATCACAATATTCCATGAGAAAATTTATTTTCAAACGTCTTAATCAGGTCTCATGGTCCCTGGGTTTTCAAAAAGGGTGTGCCTCCATTCCCCTCACAGGCTTCTGGTAAAGTTAGAAATGGGTACTATTATTTAAAAACATAAAACAATTGTGATGACAATGCACTGCCTTGTGACATTGCAATTTATTATTAAATGTATGATTTCTAGCGTATAGGTTGTTTGGAACCAATTTGTAGAAAAATATGTTCAGAAGTACAAAGCAATAAATATTCTTTGGATATTGCTAGATTTAATTTCAGATGTTCATCAGTTTCAAACTAGAATTGTATAAACTTGATAGATTCTCCTTTGCTTATTGAACATAAGTAATGAATTATTTCATTGCTATCTTCGGTTGTCAAAAGATTGTTTGAGAACTAGAAGCTTTAATATTGAAAGGTTGATGTGCAGTGGTTTTTAAATAGGTTTTAGTGTTTGAAATAGTTTGAAAGCATACCCATATATGTGTCAAGAAATATATGCGGAACGCAGAAAGGGGAGAAGATGGGAAGATGTGGCCAGTAGTGGGGTCCCGTTGGAGGTGACGGAAATGTTGGAGGATGATTTGTTGGATATGCTGGCTGATGGGGTGGAAGGTGAGGACAAGGGGGATTCTGTCCTTGTTACGAATGGGGGGAGGGGGAGCAAGAGTGGAGCTGCGGGATATAGAGGATGCCCTAGTAAGTTCCTCCAATTTCCGGTGGGCCTCACTATGGCACTGGAGGAGGCCCATGACAGAAAGGTCAGACTGGGAGTGGGAGGGGGAGTTGAAGTGCTCAGCCACCGGGAGATCAGGTTGGTTAAGGCGGACTGAGCAAAGGTGTTGAGCGAAACGATCGCCGAGCCTGCATTTGGTCTCACCGATGTAGAGAAATTGACATCTAGAGCAGCGGATACAATAGATGAGGTTGGAGGAGGTGCAAGTGAACCTCTGTCTCACCTGGAAAGACTGTTTGGGTCCTTGGATGGAGTTGAGGGGGGAGGTAAGGGGACAGGTGTTGCATCTCCTGCGGTTACAGGGGAAAGTGTCCGGGGAGGGGGTGGTTTGGGTAGGAAGGAACAAGTGGACCAGGGGGTTACGGAGGGAACAGTCTCTGCGGAACGCAGAAAGGGGAGGATATGGGAAGGTGTGGCCAGTAGTGAGGTTCCGTTGGAGGTGACGGAAATGTTGGAGGATGATTTGTTGGATACGCTGATGGGGTGGAAGGTGAGGACAGGGGGGATTCTGTCCTTGTTACGAATGGGGGGAGGGGGAGCAAGAGCAGAGCTGCGGGATATAGAGGATGCCCTAGTGAGAGCCTCATCTATAATGGGAGAGGGGAAGCCCCGTTTCCTGAAGAATGAGGACATCTCTGATGCCCTAGTGTGGAACACCTCATCCTGGGCGCAGATGCGGCGTAGATGGAAGAATTGGGAGTAGGGGATAGACTTTTTGCAGGAGTCAGTGTTGGAAGAAGTGTAGTCCTCCTGATAGCTGTGGGAGTCAGTGGTTTTACTTTCATTTGGCACTGGGATGTTTGTAGTTGTCTTGAACCAGTTGGAGAACTCAGAATGGAGTCGTGAGATTTTAAAGATGTCTGTGAATACCTCTGCCAGCTGATCCGCACGTCCAGGGACACCATCTGGACCAGTTGCTTGCCGTGGATTCACACAGGAAGGCCGCTATTTCATCTGCCACAGTAACAGTTGATACAGGCACAACAGAAACTGGCGGGTCAGGTGGCATCCCTCCACGGTCAGGCAAACGCCTCCGCTGTCACGCTGTGAAAACGGAGAGGATGAGACGGAGCTTCTTCCCACAGGCCATCAGGACTGTCAACTTTGATAACCCCAGAGACTAAATTTTTGTCGACACTTTTTGTGCTATGTTTAGTAACTTATTAACTTTATTTATATGCTGTAACTGTAATTATTTTTGTGCACAACCCGCAGGCATTGCCACTTTCATTTCACTGCACATCGAGTATGTGTATGTGACAAATAAATTTGACTTGACTTGACTGCCCTTCTCTTCAAAGCAGGCATAGAATGCATTGAGTTCATTGGGGAGGAACCCATTGTTGCCAGCGATACTGCATGCCTTTGCTTTGTAGCATTGTTATAGCATGCAACAATCTACGGGTGTCCGTGTCATTGCCTCAGACCTCCAGCTTCTCCCAGAATTTCCTCTTGCTATCCTTAATGGATCTGAAGGTCATGGATGGATTTCTTGTTCAGGATCATATGACTTGAATGCTGCAGACTTGAACTTCACCTGGGAGTAGACCTCACATTCATCCATGGTTTTCGGTCTTTGCCATTATATTTTATTATTATGTTTTTTTATATGTATTAATTCGGTTTAGTTCTCATGAAGGTGATCACCATTTATGTACAAATTAATTTAAAAATATATTTCCACACCACTGCAATATTTTCTTTTAAATTCTTCTGTATTTATAATAAAAGTGTTGTTTTAGACTTTACACCCTGTAATTGTAAATGGGGACTTATTCATATGCAATTAGTTGCTTCTTCCCATCTTTAACCCCAAAGACCAATTTTTACCTGATTTTTCCCAAGACCTAAGACAATAATGTTGAACCTTTGTTCAAAACTCGCCAGTTGTTTCTAGTTTGAAAATCTGTATTGTAATTTTCTAAAACTTCTTTAATATTTTCCAAGAATAATGTTCTAAATTGGAATGCATTTGTTTGCATGGTTAATGTGATGTTACAATCTCTTGCAGATACTAAGCCTAGAATTGGTAGCTAGTTTATGTGCATCATTCAAAATTTTATTTTTAATATGATTCTTCGGCGAGTCCGTGCTGAATAGCAATCCCTGCGCACACGCACGCACACACAAGGAGACGCACACACAGAGACGCGCAGACACACAGACAGACACGCACATACACAGACAGACACGCACACAGACAGACGCGCGCGCGCACACACACAGACAGACATGCACACAGACAGACACGCGCGCACACACACGCACACACACAGACAGACATGCACATACACACAGAGACACGCGCACTGGGAGTGCAACCTTTCAAGGAGCCCAACGTCCGAAGGAGCCCAACCTCCATCTTCAGAGATGACAAACAGAAGTTTCCTCCACTGGCATTGATCGCTTTGTATTAATTCTTTTAATTATAACAGTGTTACCCATTGTTAAAGACAGTAATAACAATTTTATAATGAGTTAAATATGTTATAATTTATTATAGCAAATGCCCATTTTAAGTTAAGAAGGTGTAAAAGTCTGCAAAAAAAATGTGGACGTTCTGTAAATCTGAGTTCTAATGTAAATATTTTGATGACACTGTGCTAAATGTTGATACCCTTGAACCAAGTAAATCAAGCGTTTGTAAAAGTGCTTTTCTTTATCAGAAATAACAGTTCTGATTATTGTTATCTCGTATCCATCAGTATGGCTATCTCGTATCCATCAATATGGCAATCCTGATTTAATATTTTCACAAAAATTAACTGGAATGGGCTTGAAAGCGAACTAAAGGCTGAACTCCCGAGTAGTTGCCTTTCCATAGACTCTACTTCATCTGTTTTTATGGATATTATTTACATAACAAAGCCAGAGACTCCTCCCATCATCTCCTCTGACATTTTCTTATCATCATCTCACTTCCCGCTTTATTTTCAGAGTCTTCTGCATCTTAACTTGAACTATTTATTAAATAGATTTGCTGTGGATTATTCAGGATTTATGATTTGATCCTGGGCGGTGGAATTTGTATTTACTGCTCCAACCAGTTCTTAATCCTCAAACCCCATTTCCACCCACCACCAACCATCAATGATCCCACGAGGAGCCAGCGCTGCCGTCGCAGCTGCGGCTTGCCTGCAGTCCGTCTGTCTTTTGTTGTTTTTGTCTGAATTGTAGTTTTAATATGATGTAGTGTTGTATGTTATGTTTTGGGGGGTGGGTGGGAGGGAACGGGAACTGTAACATTCTCTCTCCCGAACGGAGACGCGACCTTTGTTCTGTGTCGTGTCTCCGTTCCCGTTGCGGCCTACCACCGGCCATGCACCTGGGACCATCTGGGGCTCTGGTTCGCAGAGCCCACGGCCCGGACTCACCACCTGCGGCGCTGGCTGCCTGCGGATGCTGCGGGAACGGCTGCGACTCGTCTCCGGAGGCTCCGACGCGGGCCGCGTGGACGTCGGAAGCCCGCAGGCCCCTGGGTGGGGGCCGACATCGGGAGCTGCGGCAGAGGCAGCGTGTTCGCCCGCCCCGAATCGCGGGGCTTGGGTCGGCCCGCCACGGACCTTTCACCATCCGGCGCGGCCTGAAATAGGCCGCGGGATTTTTCACCGCGCAGCGGGGGCTTCAATATCGGGAGCCCCGACCGCCCCGACGTGGCAACTCCAACAGCCTGACCGCAGGACAAGACGGCAGGGAAGAGAAAAAAACATTCTGGCCTTCCATCACAGTGAGGAGGGACTGGAGGAGACTCACTGTGATGGATGTTTCTTTTTGTTTGGTGTTAGTTGTGATTGTGTGTGTTATTGCATTTTTATTGATTAATCTTATTGGTCTTATTGTTCAACTGCGGGTAATGTTTCATTTCACTACACATTTATATGTATGTGACAAATAAACGACTATTGACTATTGATTGACAACACTTTCACCTGTCTCAGATCTAGTCCATCTGCATTAAATGCCCAGAATCGTTTCAACTTATTGCCTGAGGTCATAAATTAGAGATTTGTTTCTCACCTATTCTAGCTTTGTAACCATTTGTGAGCTTTGTTTTCTCTTTTGCAAAGACAGAATTGGAGAAAAATATTAAGCTTAGTAGGCTCTTTAGTATGGAGCAATTTGGAAAACCTAGTTTTCAATTTAGCAGGTGACCACTCCATATCACAACATATGACCCTTCAATGAATGATGAGAGCCTTGTTTGATACTCTCAGGCACTTTGAGCTTATCTTCCCTGCTCAAACTTATTTTGACAATGCTCCACTGTTTTGCATTTTCAACCTATGTCCTTGCCTGCCTCCTGATTGTACCTAATGGTTGGGTTGCAGATGAACTGCTCCTGTCTTGCCCAGAAGGACTTAAAGGTTTTTGGTAGTCAAATTGAAACTCTCTGGATAGTATTCTTTGATTCAAATATTTTATCTGTGGGAAGACAAACATTTAAGACAGTGTAAACTCTATGGAACACTTTAGTTAATCCTTTTTGAATCAATGGTGATCATTTGACTGATGAAATCATTGATTGTCCTACTTCCAGCTTCATCACCGCAGCCTTGCTAAGTTAAATCACTCATACCTACTAGTTTTCCATTTGAAATCATAGTCTTTGATCCCACGCTCACGTAGGCAGTGTTTCAGTACCACACATCAATTTTAAATTGAATTCTTTGGTTTCCACTTTATGATAGAAAAATAAACCATAAATATCTTTAATTGTGAAGAAGGGTCGTAGCTCAAACAAATCGGTGGATGTACTGCATTCTGACTGGATATTAAGCTGTTTGAAGTAGGAATATAGGAGCATTGAAATGGGTGCAAGCTTATTTGGCTTATCAGACCTGTTCTTCCCCCACCCCTCATGTCTGTTTCTATTAATACCCATGTTTAAATAACCTAGGTTAAAATACCACACATTCCAGATTTAAAAGTATTAATTGATGCAAGATTTGTTATCTACAAATTGGAAGCAAGAAAAAAGACCACTCATCCCTTTGTGCTTGTTCTGTAATTTAATAAGGCCGTAGCTAATGTGACTATCTCTACAGCTCTGCATTCCATCTGCCCATGGTAACCTTTCATCTCCTTGTCATAAAGAATCCATCCATCTTGAATAAAAACATTCAAAAGATTCTGCTTCTGCTGCCCTTGGAAGTGAGGGAGTTACAAATTCTCATGACCCTCTGAAGAACAAATGGCATCTCATTTGTATGGGAAGCAGCTTATTTTTAAACAGGTCTGTAGTTCTAGATTCCACCGCAAGAGAAAACATTTGACTCATGTTGACCCTGCTGGCCTTTTTGTTTTGCCAGACAGAACCATACATTGCATGCACAAGCCAGGATATAATATTTAGAAAGTACTTGGAATCTTCTTAGATGGTGCTTTTGGAGTCCTTAATGAGGCAGTGGATAGAAATAAATTATCATATAATTAATATTAAAAAACTTCCAAGCTTGATTTTTGTACTCTTGCAATATAAGTTTTATGAGACCAAGTGGGATTTTGGTAAAGGTAAAATGCACTCTTGCTTGGGTATGGTGCCAGAAACTGCTCAAAGGACAAGTGTGGTTTAACCATATCCAAAGTGTTGCAGAGCAGTCTCCAATATATTAAGAGCTTTCCATTCATTTTAATTCCTTCCCATACGTAAACATGATATTTTTAATGATATGTATACTACATTTAACTATTTAGAAAGTACACTTCTCTCCTAATAACGACTGAAGTGAGTGACCTCGCAAGTGCTTCCATTGAAATCTGTTGATTAATAACTTTTTGTTTAAAAGTCTACACTTCATTTTATTCAGACTAGAATAATTCCTATATTTATGTTATTGGAAAATTTAGATTTCTGGATTCAAGAATATGAATAGGCCAATGACTCCGAACTACCATGACCCAAAATCACGGATCATTTATTTTAACCCACCAGGTTAATTCCCGGGATGGCAGGACTGACATACGATGAAAGAATGGATCGACTGGGCTTATATTCACTGGAATTTAGATGGATGAGAGGGGATCTTATAGAAACATAAAATTCTTAAGGGATTGGACAGGCTAGATGCTGAAAAAATGGTCCCAATGTTGGGGGAGTCCTGAACCAGGGGTCACAGTTTAAGAATAAGGGGTAGGCCTTTTAGGACTGAGATGAGGATTTTTTTTCAGCCAGAGAGTTGTGTATCTGTGAAATTCTCTGCCAAAGAAGGCAGAAGAGGCCAATTCACTGGATGTATTTAAGAGAGAGTTAGATATAGGTCTAACAGAATCAAGGGATATGGGGAGAAAGCAGGAACAGGGTACTGATTCTGGATCATCAGCCATGATCATATTAAATGGTGGTGCTGGCTCAAAGGGCTGAATGACCCTTATGGCACCTATTAGGAATGGCACCTATTTTCTATGTTTCTAACTCCACTTTTCTGTTTACTTCTCATGTAATTTGAATTTGCTAGATTTCAAAGAACTGCCGAGCTTTCAAAACCCATTTGAGTAAAGACATTTTTCTTGATTTCAACCCTTGCCTCTGATTCTGTGTTCCAGGCATGTAAATTTTCCGTGGATTTCCGCGTTTTTAAAATCTATTTTCCGCGCTATTGCAAGATTTCTGCGTTTTTCACTTTGTCAAATAAACGGAGAAGTCGGATCGAAAAAAAGAATGAAAAAACCCGATGTATAGACTTGTAATGAACACTAGGGTTCCGCTAGAGGTCGCTAGGGGTTCCGTGAGAAATCCCCCGCACTGGCAGTCTCCCCGAAAATGTGGCACCTAGGCTAGGCAAGGCAGCCAATCACGACCTCGTCGGGACTTCCACGGCCAATAGGTGGGTTGAATTTGCAACCTGTGGCCGGGGCTCTGGAACTCCAGCCCAGCTGGAGCCAGCAAATCTATCCTCATAGCCGACTTCCTTGGCTTGCAGGATAAACCAGCAAAGCTCTGGAACCAAGATCGCCAGAAAATTAGTGGTGGAACTGTAATGAGTAAATATTAAATTTAAGTGCAAGATTATATAACTAAATTAATTAAGACAGGGTTAAAACATAAAACACAGCAGAAAAGCCAATTACCACCTTTTTGGGCTGATTATCAATTAATGTGTGAATTCACTTCAAAATGTTATTATTGTACAGTGACATATTCACATTATTTTGTAATGTCTGTTTTTACTTTGATATGCACTAAAAGAAGCTTGAAACTGGTAATTTTGTGTGTAAATTTTCATTTTTCCCCCCTATTTTTTGACCGCTGTTTTATGCCTTGCGTAATCACTCAACTCTTCTTTTTTTACCTCACTCTCATGCCTGGTGTTCTAAAGTAACGATTTCCAGTTCTAATCCATCCAGCTACTAGATAGCAGTAACAGGATCGTTCCGAGTCAGCATGGATTTACGAAGGGGAAATCATGCTTGACTAATCTTCTGGAATTTTTTGAGGATGTAACTAGGAAAATTGACAGGGGAGAACCGGTGGATGTGGTGTACCTCGACTTTTAGAAAGCCTTCGACAAGGTCCCACATAGGAGATTAGTGGACAAAATTAGAGCACATGGTATTGGAGGTAGGGTACTGACATGGATAGAAAATTGGTTGACAGAGAGAAAGCAAAGAGTGGGGATAAATGGGTACCTTTCAGAATTGCAGACAGTGACTAGTGGGATACCGCAAGGCTCGGTGCTGGGACCGCAGCTATTTACAATATACATTAATGACTTGGATGAAGGGATTAAAAGTACCATTAGCAAATTTGCAGATGATACAAAGCTGGGTGGTAGTGTGAACTGTGAGGAAGATGCTATGAGGTTGCAGGGTGACTTGGACAGGTTGTGTGAGTGGGCGGATACATGGCAGATGCATTTTAATGTGGATAAGTGTGAGGTTATCCACTTTGGTGGTAAGAATAGGAAGGCGGATTATTATCTGAATGGTATCAAGTTAGGAAAAGGGGAAGTACAACGAGATCTGGGTGTTCTAGTGCATCAGTCACTGAAAGGAAGCATGCAGGTACAGCAGGCAGTGAAGAAAGCCAATGGAATGTTGGCCTTCATAACAAGAGGAGTTGAGTATAGGAGCAAAGAGGTCCTTCTGCAGTTGTACAGGGCCCTAGTGAGACCGCACCTGGAGTACTGTGTGCAGTTTTGGTCTCCAAATTTGAGGAAGGATATTCTTGCTATTGAGGGCGTGCAGCGTAGGTTTGCTAGGTTAATTCCTGGAATGGCGGGACTGTCGAATGTTGAAAGACTGGAGCGACTAGACTTGTATACACTGGAATTTCAATAGTCAATTTATTTGTCACATACTCATAAATGTGCAGTGAAATGAAAAATTAGCCGCAGTTCAACAATAAGACCAATAAAAATAAGCAATAAAAATGCAATAACACATACAATCATAAACCAACACCAAACAAAAGAAACATCCATCACAGTGAGTCTCCTCCAGTCACCTCACTGTGATGGAAGGCCGTGATGGAAGGCCATTTAGAAGGATGAGAGGGGATCTTATCGAAACATATAAGATTATTAAGGGGTTGGACACGTTAGAGGCAGGAAACATGTTCCCAATGTTGGGGGAGTCCAGAACCAGGGGCCACAGTTTAAGAATAAGGGGTAGGCCATTTAGAACGGAGATGAGGAAAAACCTTTTCAGTCAGAGTGTTGTAAATCTGTGGAATTCTCTGACTCAGAAGGCAGTGGAGGCCAATTCTCTGAATGCATTCAAGAGAGAGCTAGATAGAGCTTTTAAGGATAGCGGAGTCAGGGGGTATGGGGAGAAGGCAGGAACGGGGTACTGATTGAGAATGATCAGCCATGATCACATTGAATGGTGGTGCTGGCTCGAAGGGCCGAATGGCCTACTCCTGCACCTATTGTCTATTGTCTACTGGAAACCAACTCCTAGCAATTACCTTCATCATCCATCTCAGAATCTCGTTTCCATGAGATCTTATAAACATGGTGACTGAAGGCTCATTCATTTAATCTATAGTCCTGGAACAGGTACCTCATTCCAGGGATCAGATTTATTCTTGATTGATCTTGCGCTATGCCAGGGCAGATGTATTCTTCCAGGGACAGAATGAAAACTACATAATACTTCAGGTGCAGTCTTTCCAAAGACTTTTAAAGTCTTACCAAGATTTTGTTTTATTTTTATGCAAATCCCCTTGCATCAATTTTTTATTGAGTCACAGATCCAGGCACCCAAATCTCTATGAACACCAGTCCTTAAAAGAAATCTGCATTTCTGTTCATCTAAGTGAATATTATCACTTTTGTCTTTGTTCCACATTATACGCCACCTTTCTGGCCACTCACAAACTTGTTTATATAGTACAGCACAGGAACAGGCTCTTTGACTCACAATATCTGTGCCGAACATCATGCCAAGTTAAGATAATCCCTTGCATGTCGTTGTGCCTCTTGAACACCATATCTGCTTCCACCACCACCCCTAGCAGAGCGTTCCAGGCACCCACCACTCTATGCAAAAAAACCTTACCTCGCACATCTTTAATCTTCCCCCTTCTAACCTTACAGCTATGTCTTTGACTGTTTATATCTGCTTGAAACTTCTTTTTGTCATCCTCATCTTAACGCCTCCATTTAGTTATGTATTATGTATTATCAGCGCGCTGCGACACTTCATCAAATTGATTAAAGCACTGGAAGTAGCTGGAACCCATGCAATGATTCTTGTTGGAGCACACTTGTTATATCCCGCCAATTTGGTTTATGTCTGTTAACCAATCCCTTTTCCCTGCTAATATATTAAAATTAACTCAGAACGTTTGTAACTTTTTATGTTATCTTTTAACGAATGCCTTTTGAAATATACGTATAGTACACCATTGGTTCCCCTGTACCTGGCTAGTCATGTCCTCAAAAATTCTAATATACATTTGTTGAAATCTTTTATTTGTAATTTCCCATTATCTCTTCATTCTCGAATAATAACATTGGTACCACATTTGAGAGACGTTTTAAGATTGGAGAAGTTTGATAGATCATAACCAATGCATTTACTATCTTTGCAGTGATCTATTTTAAACCCTTCTTAATTAAAGTAATACACCGACTTGCAGTTCTCCTTTCTAAAGGAACTATTCTGTTTCACAGTGGAAGGCACCCGAGTATTTTATGAAGGGACGTAGAATGTTAAAATGAAACACTAAAATAGTGAGAATTACATTTTGGGAAATGTGCAAAAAAGGTTATTAATTTTCAAGCGATCTGTGTTGTCACTAGTTTCTGAATACTGTACAAATACTATCTGATCATCTGTGTTTCATTTCTCCTTATACAAATTGGTCATTCTATGACATTAGGGAAGCACCGACAAGACTAAGGAGTTAGTGGTGGACTTTAGGAGGAGAGGAACACCCCTGTCTCCATCAATGGTGTGGATGTGCAGTTTACCAGGGAGTACAAATACCTTGGAGTGTACCTGGACAGTAGACTGGACTAGTCCAGGAACGCTGAGGTCTTGTACATGAAGGGACAGAGCCGGCTGTACGAAGGCCCCGCTCCTTCAACGTCTGCAGTAAGATGCTGCAGGTGTTCTACCAATTGGTGGTAGCTAGTGCCATCTTCTCTGCTGTCGTGTGCTGGGGCACCAAGGTGAATGCCACCGACGCCAATAGGATTAACAAACTCATCGGGAAGGCTGGCTCCGTCCTGGGGGCGGAATTGGATTCATGGGAGGTGGTCATGGAGGGGAGGATACTCCACAAACTGTAGAGCATCTTGGACAATACAACTCACATCCTCCATGGCACACTGGTCAACCTGAGCAGTACCTTCAGCAACAGACTGGTTCCACCAACATGCAGCACAGAATGCCACAGGAGACCCTTCTTCCCTGTGGCTATCAAACTGTACAACTCCTCCCCCTTCTGTTGTGGGGTAGACTGACTGACTCCTCTTCCCCCCCCCCCCCCCCCCCCCCCCAAATCTTTGGACATACCCAATCTTTTTTACTCGTCACGTTAATTTCATGTTTCATGTATTTTGTGTTTTATGACTGTTGGCAGACAATTTCCTTGCTGGGATAAATAAAGTATCGTATCATATCGAACAAAGGCATAGATCCAAAGTGTTACATTTTGATAAAAGTAAGAATGTTATGGAGTTGGTGAAAATGGCAAACTCATTATATAGTGTATAATTCGAGGATGAATATGTTCATGCTTCTCATATATTTTGTTTATACATCACATGGACTTCGCTGATTTGATATTCTGAAATTTTATAAATTCTCCAGTATAAAATGTCCAAACATTCTTCAGAGTGCTGGTCATATTTGCAGAAAGCAAAGCAAGCATGAACCCCTGGCCTCCTTTCCTATGGTCTAACATATTGAATTCTAATTTCATGGAATGTTTACAGAATTATGATGAATACAGATTAAAGATTTACTATATTTATTTCAGAATTAAAGGACAAAATCTCTGTGAAAAAGAAAGGAGAGAAAGGATCAAATAATGCACCATCTCCAACAAGCCCTTCTACACCTCAACCAACTGTTGAACAAATTAGACAGAATGTTTGCCATTCCCTGAAGGACATTTTAGCAAAAAGGTAAATAACCTTGTTTAGATTTAAGTCGGCATTGTACAATCAATCACGGTGAGAAAGCTCTCGGTGCAATGTCTCGCGAAGCAGTACTCATCTGATGAAGCTTTGTGGGATTAGGCTGTTAAGCTGAGTCCCAGGTAGACACAAAATGCTGGAGTAACTCAGCGGGACAGACAGCATCTCTGGAGAGAAGGAATGGGTGACGTTTCGGGTCGAGACTCTTCTTCAGACTTCTTCAGTCTGAAGAATGGTCTCGACCCGAAACATCACCCATTCCTTCTCTCCAGAGATGCTGCCTGTCCCACTGAGTTACTCCAGCATTTGTGTCTACCTTCGATTTAAACCAGCATCTGCAGTTCTTTCCTAAGCTAAGTCCCAGACTGGACAGTAGCTCATGATGTTCCTTTGTTTAATGAAATTGGAGAAAACCCAGGGTTTATAGGGTAGTGGGACTCGTGTCAGGGTTGAGAACCTAATAGCGAGGATTGTTCAAGATAGGATTTACTCCCATTTGTAGAAGTGTGTTAATTAGGGGCAGTCAGCACTGCTTTGTATGTGGAAGGTCATGTCTTACTAAATTGATTGCTTTTTTGAGGAGGTAACGAAGGTGATCAATGAGGAAACGATGGTGGATGTTGTCTACATGGATTTTAGTAAGGCATATGATAAAGTCTGTGCCTCTACCCGATCTATTCATCTCATGATTTTGTATACCTCTATAAGATCACCCCTCATCCTCCTGTGCTCCAAGGAATAATTTGAGGAAGGACATCCTAATTTATGGAAGAACATCCTTGTAATTGAGGCACTGCAGCGTAGGTTCACGAGATTGATCCCTGGGATGGCAGGACTGTCATATGAGAAAAGACGAGGCTTGTATTCACTGGAGTTTAGAAGGATGAGAGGGGATCTTATAGAGACATATAAAATTATAAAAGGACTGGACAAGCTAGATACAGGAAAAATGTTCCCAATGTTGGGCGAGTCCAGAACCAGGGGCCACAGTCTTAGAATAAAGGGGAGGCCATTTAAAACTGAGTTGAGAAGGAACTTTTTCACCCAGAGAGTTGTGAATTTGTGGAATTCTCTGCCACAGAGGGCAGTGGCCTCCTCCTGCACCTATTTTCTATGTTTCTATGAATAGAGAACCAGCCTTCTCAACCTCTCCCTATAGTTCATACCCTCTAATCCTGGCACCATCCTCGTAAATCTTCTCTGAACTCTTTCAAGTGTGACAATATCTTTCCTATAACATGGTGCCCACAATAGAACACAATATTCTAAATGCGGTCTCACCACTGTCTTATACAAATGCAACATGACCTCCCAATGTTTATACGCTACACTCTGACTGATGAAGGCCAATGTGCCAAAAAGCTTTTTGACCACCTTATCTACCTGCGACTTGACCTTCAAGGAACCATGCACCTGCAGCCCTATATCCCTCTGCTCTACAACAATCCCCAAAGGCCTACCATTCACTGTATAGGTCCTGCCCTTGTTAGATGTCCCAAAATGCAACACCTCACACTTCTCTGTATTAAATTCCATCAACCATTCCTCAGCCCACCTGGCCAATCGATCCAGATCCTGCAATCTTGTTGCAATCTTTCACAACCATCTTCACTATCTACAAAACCACTCACTTTTGCATCACCAGCAAACTTGCTAATCTCGCCCTGTATGTTCTCATCCAAATCATTGATGTAGATGACAAACAGTAACGGATCCAACACCGAACCCTGAGGCACACCACTAGTCACAGGCCTCCAGTCCGAGAAGCAACCTTCCACCATCACCCTCTGCTCCCTTCCATGGAGCCAATTTGGTATCCATTCGGCTACCTCTCCTTGGATCCCATGCGATTTAACCTTCCAGAGCAACCTTCCATGCGGAGCCTTGTCATATGCCTTACTGAAATCCATGTATACAACATCAACAGCTCTGCCCTCATCGACGTTTTTGGTCGCGTCTTCAAAAGATTCAAATCAAATTTGTGAGTCACGGCCTCCCACTACATGCTGACTATCCCTAATCAGCCCTTGCCCATCCAAATGTCTGTATAACCTAACCCTCAGAATATTCTCTAGTAACTTTCCAACTACAGATGTTAAGCTCACCAGCCTATAGTTCCCAGCATTTTCCCTGCAGCCCTTCTTGAATAGAGGCACAACATTTGCCACCCTCCTGTCTTCTGGCACCTCTCCTGTATTTAAGGACGACTAGTAAATTTCAACCAGGGCTCCCGCAATTTCCTCTCTAGTTTCCCACAATGTCCTGAGATATATCAGATCAGGCCCTGGAGATTTGTCTACCTTCAAACACGATAATACCTTCAGTACTTCTTTGACGGTAACCCTGACTGCTCTCAAAACACTTCCATTGACTGCCCCAAATTCCTCCATCCTATTATCCTTCCCCTTGGTAAATACAGAGTAGAAATACTCATTGACATTTAAGTCCTTGTTCGTAATGCTATTTAATTGGACCCATGACACAAAAGGATACACTTTTATGCCATATCACACTTTTATGCAAATATCACTCATTAAATATCTCCCAATCACTTCCATTGCCCTTCACTGAAAAGAGAGCAGGGAAACTTGGTTTGAGTAAGACTAAGTATACTTTCTGTACAGAAGAGATTTGTTAGGATAGTTCAAAATAAATTGAGTACCTGTTTTGTGCTGGAAGATCTAGATTTTACATTGGAATACTCAATTTATATACAGCTCATACATACAATCAAGCATTCAGGAGACATGGTGTTTGGATTTGTCATCTGCTATGTGGCTGCAGGCATCTTCTGCCATGTGGGAATTCAGTTTGCGGCCACATTTCCGATTTGCGAACTATTTAGGTAACAAACACTATTTAGGTAACAAACACTATTTAGGTTATAAACACTATTTAGGTTACAAACAGTTTACAGGAAGAGAACCCTGATGAAGTCTGGGGATGACCTGTAAATGGCAAATGAACGAAAGGCTGCATAAATGGATCAGGTTATTCTAATCTGAACTGCACTGACTGAAAGGCAGTGGAAGCAAGTTTGATAGTAGTTTTCAGCTGAAAATCGATACATTTCTTGGGGCTCCCACGATGTTGGGAAAGTACATAACTCTTAAGTGTTGTACCATTTTATATTTAGCATCTCATACTCATGCGGTATGTACTTCAGCTGATAATTTTCAATATTTCTGAACTAAACACGGCAAATTCTACTTTCATTCAGGCTCTCGGCTTCGGGTTTGAAGGTTCCTAAGGAACGAGCAACCAAGGTTGCAGCCAGGATTGAGAGAAAGCTGTTTTCTTTTTATGGAGACACAGATACTAAGTACAAAAACAAATACAGGAGCTTGATGTTTAATCTCAAAGATCCCAAAAATCAGGTACATAAATAACAATTGTTCAACAAAGATTATATTGTCAAATATGATTTTTTTTTAAAGATTATAATGCAAATGCATTATAAAGGCATCTCATGGGTACATTGTGCATTCTGCGGAGCAGGATTACTGCAGGTTCATACAACTTAAAGCTGGGCATAATTAAATTTGGGAGTCCATGTTGAGTATTTGCAGAAGACTGTGTTCTCTGAATAGTCAATTCTTAATATTCATGTCCTGGCACCTGGTTATTTGCAGGATGTGACATTGTATAATTATAATAGGTTTAATCTGCTTAATTAATTTGCCTATTTAATTGTTAGTGGGTCTTAGTCCTGGAACTTCTTATCAAACAGCTCTGGGAATACTTTCACCAGAAAGACTGTACTGGTTTAAGAACATTAGAACATTGCTTGCCATCATTTTCTCAAGGGCATTTACAAATGCACAATACATATGAACCTCGCTGGTGACACTGTCCCCCAGAAAAATGTAGTTAGAACTATTATCTTTAATAAACATTCATCAGGGCCCCAGTTCCCTTGCTCCTTTTCCACTCATCGGGCACTGGTTCCTGCACTGCCTTGCACCTCCCTGGGACACCACTTCCCACGCTCCCTTTCAATTTACCTCCCTCGTCACTGGAAAATTATTTTCACAATCTCATCTGTGAACCTTGATAAGTTAAAATTGTATTAAAAGCAATTTAAAATTCAACTTCATCAAAATTTGTTGTGATTTAGTGAACTTTTATTCGTTGTACTTCGAAGTAAGCTATGTTTTAGTAACATACTACAGAATTTTATTTTATTAAAAAAATCTTTAAATCATTTCAGGTGTTGTTCAAACGAGTGTTAAAAGGTGACATTGTACCTGATCATTTAATTCGTATGAGTCCAGAGGAACTGGCATCAAAGGAATTAGCTGCATGGCGACAGAGAGAGAATAGACATGTAAGATCTGTTGATTATGACTAATATCCTTCTATACATCCTCCTGCACTTTAAAGTCTATATGATGTTTCAGTGGCAATGTTAACTTGTTATTCCTATTTCCCAATTTATTTCTTTTCATTGCTGAGTTGGATGTCCTCGAGTGTTCATTTGCTAAGTGAAGAAGATCTATTTAGTAAAATGCAGATTTGGCAGTTTCATAACTACACTGTTCATCTCCAAATGCACATTAGTTGTAAAAACAGTTCTAATATTTCTGAATTGTATTTAATTGTACATTTCTTTCACATTTTACGTTCAAATGAATGATGATGTATCCCTTAAAGTGCATGAAAAATGATTCTACGCTTACAGTTCTAAATTGTGAAGTCTGATTAATAGCCCTGCGGTTCAATGAATCCCAAGAGGTAGAAATAATGTAATCGATAATATTAATTTGATTGGAACACAGAATTAGATGTTTTAGTGCTTAGCTTTATTTTATTAACACAATGTTTTGGGTGGCACAGCGGTAGAGTTATTGCCTAACAGCGCCAGAGACCCGAGTTCGATCCTGACTTTGGGCGCGGTCTGTACGGAGTTTGTACATTCACCCTGTGATCGGGTGGGTTTACCCTGGGTCTCCGGTTTCCTCCCACATTCCAAAGACGTGCAGATTTGTATGTCAATTAGCTTCTGTACATTGTTCCTCGTGTGCAGGATAGTGTTAGTGTTTGGGTGATCGCTGGTCAGCACGGACTTGGTGGGCCGATGGGCTTGTTTCAGCGATGTTTCTCTAAACTAAACAAAACAACATGCAGAATGTTCTTCAAGTGCTCAATAAATGGGAAAGCATGCTTGACAGATTAAATTGACCTAGTGATCTCGTGAGATAAGACCACAATAACCTATTTCTTATACTAGCTATTGTTAGTGTTGCAATCAGAAAACCCAAGCTCCATAAAAGCATTTTGGCTGTGCAAATATTTTTTTCTGGTCCGTGCCACAGGTACGTTCTAATGAGAATGATTAAAATTGGAATTTTCACAATGGTAACCTGTTGCTGTGAATATTATTTGGGGAGCACGGATCATTAGATCATGTGTTTATAAACATTTTTGAGGATTTTTAATGTGAAATGTGCCTATTACATGTACAGACGATTGAAATGATAGAAAAGGAACAAAGGGAAGTTAAAAGGCGGCCGATTACAAAAATAACCCATAAAGGAGAAATTGAAATTGAGAGCGAGACGCCAATGAAAGAACCTGAAGTGGTAATCACAGAGGTAAATAATAAACATAAAATCATTTCGTGAATCTGCTTTGGCAGTCTTTCTCTTTTATAATGGATTACGTAGAGTGGTTATATTGATGCGTTTTATAATACCGATTCATTTTGAAGTTTACAAACCAGGACAACCTGGTAAGACAAATCATGGCAGGACTTCCTCAGTACATTCTAGGGCTCTGGGGTGTAGTAGAGAACAGAGAAGCCTAGGGGTGAAAGTGACAAAATGTAGCTGGATTACAGTTTAGTCAACAAAAGGGCATTATGTGCTTGAGTAATTCAGCAGGTCAGGTAGCATCTGTGGAGAACATCAAGACCCGAAACATCACTATCCATGTTCACTAGAGATGCTGCCTGACCTGAGTTACTCCAGCAGTTTGTGTCCTTTTGTGTATTAACCAGCATCTGCAGTTCCTTGTTTCTACAGAATGAAAGCTCACTGGTAACTTGTGATTTTCTTTATGCTTTTTAAAGCTCCTTCTCTAGTAATTACAAATTTTCACTCTTAAAAACATAAAGCAAGCGGTTTGATATTACTTATTGGAAAGTGTAGGGAGTTTTATGTTGTGTTTAATAAATTAAAACGTGACAAGCTAACTTTGCAATTACATTTTTATTGTTATTAGACAAATAAAATGTCTTCTTTTGATTGCTAGAATCTAGCTTACACGAGATAAACATGGCATTTTAGTAGGATCATTTAAGTATCATATAGCTTAGCTCCCTTTTCATTTACCAAGCCATTTTTTAAAAGTTAAGCCGCTAGATCTGCTTTTATCTGAATACCGTACATAAGTAAACTGGACAGTTTGTATTGAGGTCCAACCGCACAGCTCAGAAGGACTAAAACAAGGTGCATCTTGTCAACTAAAGTGAAAATTTTGCTTTATGAACTTTTAGGAGGCTGAACCAAAAGCTGCAGACCCCAAACCCACTGTGGAGAAATTAGAAGAGATTGAAGAGGAAGCTCCAATAGATGCCGCTGAAGACACCACTTGTCAGCACAAAAACCATCTTTTTGACTTAAATTGCAAAATTTGTACAGGTAATAAATAATAGAGGTTTAAGGAAGTATGTTGGAAAAATGAACAAAAGTATTTATATCTTTTTTTTTAATGGATTTGTTATTATGTAACCTGGGATGTACTCCGGAGTAGATTAGCTTCTTATTCACAGGGTAAACTTGGCAAACTTGATACGTAGCAGTCTTTTTCCAGTCAATGAAGCTTACTGGTTTCAGCTGTTTGGTCTACTTCTGCCCATATTCTCACATAGTAATATTAAGATATATCACAAAAACATGATAACAATTTGGCCAACTGGTCTTTGGCATTTATTCTCCACTCAAATACATCAGTCGGATTACCTTTACCTTCCTCAGTTTTTCCCAGATGATTTTGCCATGTATTACAATATTTAAGGAAACCAAGTCAACAAATGAGATGGAACACGCTGACCATGGAACCTGACAAGTTGTCATCTGAATAAAATCCCATTGTGCAAATGTGGCTATAAGTGGACCATAACGGAAGTTTCTGTTTCCATTTGACTGAACACTTCCTTTCCTTGTGAGGGTGTTTCAGTATGGTTGGTATTGCAGCATCAGAGCAGAAGTATAATTCCAAAAGATAGTGGATTTGACTCCGCTGGGCCTACGCTTTGTAGAGTTTAGAGATGAGAAGTGATTACATTAAAAGGTGCAAAATGCTTACTGGGCTTGATGTGTAAATGCAGATTTTTTTGCTATTCATTTTATATTGGAATATGTATGGAGAAATCTGTTAAATCTGAGAAATCTCTTACATTTTTTAAGATGTATAACATTTGCATATTTTGTCCAGAGAAGTTTAATTGATATGTGAGACTTACATTTGAGCATTATCAGATCTTCCCAGAAACTGAGCCTGCTTCTTGTCATTAAGTTGATTTGAATTGAAGTCACATTGACTCAAAGACAATGGGAGGAATGTGGTGCTGTGTTTTTGAAGACTTCCAACTAATTTTACCCTACACAAATAACTGGCCAAAAATATTTTAAAAGACCTCCAAACAATAAGTAGTCATGTGTAGTGAAATGAAATATTTTAACCTACCTAGAAATTGAACAAAAGCAAGAATTGGTATGGCATTCCTTCTAACAGATTTCATTTTCAGGTCGAATGGCTCCACCTGTTGAGGAACTACCTCTGCTGAAAGTCAAAGTAGCTACAAGCGTGACAAGACGTCAATCGGACGTTGATGCTGAATCAGCTTATTTGGCAGATGCTCTTTCCTCTGCTACCAGCATCTTGTCTTTTGATGCAATAGCGGCAGGTACACCGGAACCAGTTCAGCTATCCACCTCCTCTCAGACAAGGTAGAGAATTTATTTATGATTTCCACAGTATCGTTCCAAAGTACTTGCCAGTTGCAAATAAAGTGATGACTCAATTGGGTAGAACTTCACCGCCAAACAATTGCTTGGTGTGTGGTTAATGGCTTACATTGGCAACTAGGCTGTCTATTTGCAAGGAGATGTATGCAGGAGTAGGCTATTCATCCATTGAGCCTGTAATCCCTTTCATTGAATTGAGTGGTGACCTGCTCTTCAGAACCCTTCATGTGCCTCTCATTCATAGCCCCTAATGATTTCCTGAACAAATATATCTATTATGATCTTGAAAATTTCTATTGATTTAGCAATCTTGGACTCTAATAAGATTATGCAAAGCCCCCAAATAGCAAGTAGGAGATGGAGGAACAGATATGTATACAGATTGCCAATAGATGCCAAAACAACAGGGTTGTCTTAATGGGTGACTTTAACTTACCCAATATTAACTGGAACTCGCTCAGTGCCAAAGCTTAGCCAGGGCAGAATTTGTTAGTTGTATCCAAGAGGGTTTCTTGAGACAGTATGTGAATAGTCCAACTGGAGAAGTTAACATACTGAACCTTGAGTTGGAAAATGAGCCTGGCCAGGTGACTGGTATTTCAATGCAAGAACATTTTGGGGATAGTGATCTCAACTCTATTAGATTTAATATTGTTTTGAATAAAGATAAGTTTGGACCTTGCGAGAAGGCACTAAATCAGAGGAGGGCAAATTACAACATTATTAGGCAAGTGCTTGGGAAGGTACCTTTGGACTAGTTGTTAGTGGGTCTGACATTTGACATATAACCATATAACCATATAACAACTACAGCACGGAAACAGGCCCGTTCGGCCCTACCAGTCCACGCCGACCACTCTCCCTGACCTAGTCTCATCTACCTGCACTCAGACCATAACCCTCCAATCCCCTCTTATCCATATACCTATCCAATTTACTCTTAAATAATAAAATCGAGCCTGCCTCCACCACTTCCACCGGAAGCTCATTCCATACAGCCACCACCCTCTGAGTAAAGAAGTTACCCCTCATGTTACCCCTAAACTTTTGTCCCTCAATTCTGAAGCTATGTCCCCTTGTTGGAATCTTCCCCACTCTCAAAGGGAAAAGCCTACCCACGTCAACTCTGTCCGTCCCTCTCAAAATTTTAAAAACCTCTATCAAGTCCCCCCTCAACCTTCTACGCTCCAAAGAATAAAGAATAAAGACCCAACCTGCTCAACCTCTCTCTGTAGCTTAAGTGCTGAAACCCAGGCAACATTCTAGTAAATCTCCTCTGTACCCTCTCCATTTTGTCGACATCCTTCCTATAATTTGGCGACCAGAACTGCACACCATACTCCAGATTCGGCCTCACCAATGCCCTGTACAATTTTAACATTACATCCCAACTTCTATACTCGATGCTCTGATTTATAAAGGCAAGCATACCAAACGCCTTCTTCACCACCCTATCCACATGAGATTCCACCTTCAGGGAACAATGCACAGTTATTCCCAGATCCCTCTGTTCCACTGCATTCCTCAATTCCCTACCATTTACCCTGTACGTCCTATTTTGATTTGATTATGGGTGCCATTTAAAGGAGAGTTGATCAAAGTTCAAGGCAGGCATATTCCAGTAATGAGAATGAATAAGGATGGCAAAATAAGGGACCCTTGGATGACCAAAGAGCTTATACATTTGGTTAAAACGAAAAAGAAAGCACCTACAAGGTTTAAGAATATGAAATCAAACAGGGCCTGTGAGGAATTTAAAGCAAGGAGGAAAGAACTCAACCAAGCAATGAGCAGGTCCAAAAGGAGCCAGAAAATGGCCTTGGTGAATAAATACATTCAAAGTGCAAGAGTGACTCAGTGGGCCAGGTAGCATCTTAAGGGAAAAAGGATGGGTGATGTTTCGGGTCAGGACCCATCCTTGGTGAGTTGGATTATAGATATTCCCAAGGCTTTCTGTGCCTACATTAAAAGAGAGGATAATCAGGGAGGGGATAGAACCACTCAAGGACAAAGGAGGGAATTTGTGGTTGGAGTCAGAGGATCTTGCCAAGGTACTAAATAAGAATTTTGCATTTGTGTTCACTGAGGAGAAGGAAATGTCCCCCATGGTAGACTGATCCAGAAGATTAAGATGCATGCGATTAACAATGACTCAGTCACGTGGATTCATAACTGGCTGATTGATAGAAGACAGGGTTATGATGAAAGGAAGATATTCAGGTTGGAGTTCGGTGACCTGCGGAGTTCATAAATTCATGTCATAGGAGCAGAATTAGGCCATTTGGCTCATTGAGCCTATTCCATCATTCAATCGTGGCTGATCTATCTTTCCCTCTCAAACCTATTCTCCTGCGTTCTCCCCATGACCCCTGACACATTGTGGGCCGAAGAGCCTGTACCTGCGCTGTACTGTTCTATGTTCTGCGAGTCATAAGGAAGCAATTATCATGTGCACTTCAGTGCCTTTTGTGCTGAAGTCCAGACCAGTAAACATTGGTGAAGTGCTTATTGTCATTGGTGATTGTTAAACTGAGGTTCTGTTTTAACCTCAACTGAGGGACAAAAAATTCCCTGACACTGTTTTAAAGAACAACCAAGTTGTACCTTGTGCTCTGGCGGGTAGTCCGATTTGTTGATCACTAGGTTGCTGTGGCACTTCCTAATTTATTACAACTTTGAAAATCCAATTGCAGAATGGATTCAATTTATCTTCATCATGTGAAATGAAGGGAAAAGGTTTACCATGCAGAGGGGAAAGGGCATAGCATGTGATCTTCATTAGGCATTTTAACAGTAAGTATAGACCATGTGCAGGCAGATGTGCAGCAATAAATTAGCTTCATATCACTGACATCGTTAGCCGAAAGGCTCTTTCCTGTGCTGTACTTTTCTATGTCCTTTCACTTCTGCCTTGCTTCTACTTGCCCAAATATATGAATAGTGAGTCAGTAACAAATACATTTTTAATATTTATTTAAAATGAGAAGGGAAGTAGTCATAAATGGACCTGCGTATAGTAGTAAGTGAATAAACAGGTTGGGTGGGAGAAACAGGTTGGTGCAATCTGCTGTGGATTTCATTAACCAAACGTTGGCAGAGACATGATAGCCCAAATGACTGTGCTGCAAGCCTTTGGTTTTAAAGCTCAAATCTTCCCCAGGCGTTCATTTTTTCCTTTACACGTCATACTCTCCAGTCATGGCTCAGTGTCCTTTCATATTTAATTCATTCTTTAAATTTTCTTGGTATTTTTGATGCATTCAAGGGAGTATTTTAATGCAACTTGTTCTCCAAAGCAAGTCATGATATAGTGTGAGCAATTGCAAATTGGTCTTTTTTTTAGTGGGATTTACATGGTATTGTCAGCTAAATTTGTGTTTCATTTGCTTTGTCTTAAATTCAGGTCAGATCTGCATGATATTGCAGAAGATGAGTCCAAATTTCTAGCTCGACTGGATTCTCTCTGGAAGGGATTTATCAATATGCCCAGTGTGGCCAAGTTTGTTACCAAAGCATATCCAGTCTCTGGCTCGTCAAATCACTTAACAGAGGTGCCGTATCTATTTTATGTCTTTTTAAATAGCCATGAGGTTTTTGTTTTGCAGCATTTCAAAGGATAGCAATTTTTGTTATTCTGTCTTTTTTTATTGCAACAAATACAACTCAGGATACTGTACTTAATTAAAGTTTGCCAAATATTTTCATTATTGAGGAATGATCAAAGTCTCAAATAAGTAGCTGATTGCAAGACTGAATTTTGCAGTTGTTGCTTTGATTTCAAGACATATAGGGAGTGGTAAGTAGAAGGAAGTTGGAATAGCAGCTTGAGTATATGTGAATTGTTAGCAATTACATGGATGCATTCTCAATCGACTAACATACTCCCTATGCACTTATGCCAAATTCGGCTCTAACTCAATCTACAAGTTTGCAGATTATACCACTGGTGGACTGGATTACAAAATGGAATACAGGAAAGAGATAGAGATAGTGTCAGGAAATAACCTCTCCCTCGGTGTCAGCAAGAGCTAGTTATCAACTTCAAGAAGCATGGTGGAGTACATGCTCCAATTAGCATCAATGGTGCCAAAGTGGAAATGGTTGAGAACTTCAAGTTCCTGGGCATTAATATTATCAATGATCTGATGTGGACCAACCATATTAACATGACATGTAATAAGGCACACCCATCGCCTCTACTTGGTGAGGACATAGAAAATACAGCATGTCTCCAATAACTCAAATCTTCTACAGTTGTATCATAAAAAGCATACTGTCAGGTTGCATCACAGCTTGGTCGCAAACAGCTTTGCCTAAGACCGCAAGGAATTTCCGAGAGTTGTAGATGTAGCCCAGACCAGAATTCCAACCATTGACTCCGTCTACACCTCACACTGCCTTGGAAAAGTAGCCAACTTAATTAAAGATTTGTCTCACCCTGGTCATTCCTTCCCCTTGTTCCCGTTTGGCAGAAAGTGCAAAAACTTGAAAACGTGTACCACCAGACACAGGAACAGCTTCTTTCCCTCAAATATCAGGCTTCAGAAAGGGCCTTCCATGCGTTACATTGCTGAGAACTATATTATGCACTCTGTATCTTCCCCTTTGCTCTATCTATTGTACTTAAGTTTGACTTGATTGTATTCATGTATAGTATTATATGATCTGATTGGACATGACACTGATAAAAACTGTACCTAAATCTAAGTCACTCACCATCCTGACTTGGATATATAATGTTGTTTCTGACAGTGGTTCAAGAAGGTGGATCAGATTTGTCTTGATTGTGATTATCTATAGTATATCTGATCTGCTTGGATTGCATGCAAAACAAAGTTTTTTTACTGTGCCTCAGTACATGTGGCAATAATTAACCTAAACCAATGGTTTCAGATCTGTGGAGTTTGAAGGAAATGAAATAAGTCGGAGAGAATTGGCGCCATTACCATTTCGTCCTCTCCTACTCACCAAACCAATTGGTCTCCGTCTCAATCATATTGATCTTGTGAAAGGTCAAGCTGAGACGTCAGAGGGAATATCTTTTTTTTTCCTAATCCTAGCACAGCATGAGGGAAAAAGCACAAGAAATTTTTTTTTTTTTCATTCAGATGAATATATGGAGTGGAAAAACCTGGCAAGAAAAAGAATACAAGTAGATTAAAGTTTCTGTTCATCTTTTTTCCATTGCTGCTTTAAAATCGGTATAAATTTCAGTGGAATTGCTCTGAGGAGCTTATCCAGTGTCAATGGAAAATAATAACCAGGTTACAATTCCAATACTTTTGAGAAGCGGTGCTTTTATTTATGCAGTGGGAGGTCATCACCTGCTCGTTCTAGGGACTAAGAGGGCACAATGGTAGAAGAGAGAAATGATTGGAAAGACAAGTTGAATACATTTGAAAAACGTTGGGTGTTTTTTACAAATGTTTAATGAATTAACAATATTTTCCCTCTAAAGGATTTGCCAGATACCGTACAAGTAGGAGGGAGGATTCCTCCTCAGATGGTTTGGGACTATGTGGACAAGATAAAAGCTTCAGGAACTAAGGTACAGTCTGAAATTAGATTTGAATGTACGAGTGATCCACAGCACATTTATCTAAAAAAGATATTAATATTATGGAATAAGAAATAACCGATTTGTCGATGCTTATATTATTAACATAGTTGATGTTTCAAATGAATTTGTGCGATAATTTTTTGCACTATTGTTTCTGCCGCAGTGTGATTTAAAACTCATATCTGGAATTGAGTCACGGATTCAATATTACATTTACAATTTTCATGTATTAATTTTAATAGATAATGAAATCCGTATCTGAATTATTGTATTCATTTCATTTTTTTAAACAAATAGTCATGAGCAATAATTTGTAAAAAAAAAACGACTTAATTTCCATTTCCAATTTACAAATCCACTATGCATAAAATGGTTGAGATGTGACATTAAATTATAAGGTAGTGGGTCTTATGGAAGAAAAGTGCAAGCATTGTGTCAACCCGACAACAAAATTCCAGTTATAAAACGAGTGCTGGTTACTGCTGGTTGAAATAATTTTCTGAAAGCACATTGTTGCAGTGGCAAAATCACCAGTAAGTTTCCAAATACACAGGACAAGATGTTAGAAATCCAAAGTGCCAAATGTCAACTTGCTCCCGGTGGTGATGGGAGGCTTATGCACTCACCTATGCTCCTCCGATGTTGAGAAAGGCTAGGCAGACACGTCATTGGGGTTATCAAGTGGGCACCTACTTTCATCTACGTTTCGCTGATTGGACCCACGACATCTCCAGTAGGCTCAGCAGTGCATTCCCCACTCCCCTCTGCACCTGCCTAGCCGGCTTATTTGGGAGACCAGATGGGGTCTTTCCTCTTCAGCCAGAGCCACTGGCTACTCCGCTCTGCCACCTGTGATGTTTCCTTGATAGCCTGGCGTAGGGCTTGTCCGCTGATCCCCAGGTCCTTCATCAGTCTTACAGTAGATGTTGCCACAAATCCTCGACATCCAACTTCTACCGGGCAGATCTTTGCTCTCCAGCCCCGCTGTTCTGCCTCCGCTGCAAGCTCTGTGTAGCGCAGTTTCTTTCTTTCAAAGGCTTCCTGCACAGCATCCTCCCAAGGGACTGTGAGCTCCACAAAATACACCATGCGCTGAGAGTTGGACCAGAGGACAAGATCAGGCCTCAAGTTGGTGATGGCTATCTCTGGTGGAACTGTTAAGCCGTTGGTCCACATCCACCCGCATCTGCCAGTCCCGGGCTGCCTCCAGCTGTCCAAACCTTGTCCTTGGTGGAATTTTCCGTTGCTTTTGTTCCCCCTCCCGAACAAAGGCAATTGGCATAACTGGGTTGGTTGTTCTGGGCGGCAGGGCATTGTTGGTTGTTCTCCTGCTTTCCAGAGTCGCTGCCAGGCATTTGAGCACTTGATTATGTCTCCAGGTGTACCGTCCTTGGGAGAGGCTTACTTTACACCCAGTGAGGATGTGCTTAAGCGTGGCTGGTGTTGAACACAGGGGGCATGATGGATCTTCGCCCAGCCATTGGTTGAGATTTTTTGGGCTAGGAAGGACATCATAGGTTGCCCGAATGAGGAAGCTTATCCTGCTTGCCTCCATCTCCCACATGTCCTTCCAGCTGATCTTCCGCTTTTCCACACTCTCCCATCTCATCCACTGGCCCTGTTTAGCTTGCGACACAGCCTTGGCACACCTACTCGACTCCTCCTGTCGGCGGACTTCGGCCGTGACCAACTTCCAGCGCTCCAGTGAGGATGCCTTGTTCCAGCAAGGTCGCTTTCCGCCAAGCCCCAAGCCACTTCGTCCGTGTTGGCCAATCATGTCGCCTTGGTGGAGAGCAGATTTTGCCTGCTGTGTCGCATTCTTAGCCGTCCACTTCTTTCCTGTTGCCAGGGTTGGGGCAGCAGCTCGGATGACAGTGTCCCTCGATTCTGCCAGGGTCATCTCTAGTCTGACTTTAGTGCACTTGAACTCCTCTGTGAGGCTAGAGAGAGGCAGCTGAAGTACCCCCTGACCGTACAGGCCTACGTTGCTCAGGCATCGAGGAATACCTAACCACTTTCTCACAAAAGAGCTGATTGTTCTTTCCATTATTCTGTTGTACATCAATTATTAAACATGTTAGATCAAATGAATTCTAGAATAAATTTGAAAATTATAGAACTTAATAGTTGAATGTGTTAGTACTCTGAACGTGTAGATTCCACAAATGTTAGCTCATGAGATCCAATCATAAAAAACCTGCTATTTGAGAGCAAGGTGGCTCTTCAAATGTGAAAGTAAGGGAATCTCAAACCTTGCAAGTCTGCTCTTGTGTGTCCTCTAATGGTTACTCTGGGCATTAGAGAGATGATTATTAATCAGTATTTTATTTTTTTCCTTGGATACTTTGCACAATACCAGGAACCTCAGGATGAAAATAAATTACATTATAATTAAATAAGAAGAATTCAAAGCAAATTCCAAATGCAATTAAAATCAAATAATCAAGATTATTTTCTGGATTTATGCAAGGGGAAAAAGATTGCAGTTGGGATTCTTTTTTTGGTGTTTTCTCTGGTGTATTATATAGAAAAGCCATCTCTAACTCACCTGAGATATAAGGACATTTATTATGATAGTGTAGGAAAGAACTGCAGATGCTAGTTTAAATCGAAGATAGACACAAAATGCTGGAGTACATTGGCGGGTCATGCAGCATGTCTGGAGAGAAGGAATGGGTGACGTTTCGGGTCGAGACCCTTAATCGTTTTATCAGATAAATGCTAAATTGAAATGTCTAAAGACACAAATATTTGTGAACTGGTGACGAAGGGCTCACAGGTGCAGACCAGCAGCATTGGCGCCTAGTTTGAAATGACACAAATAGCTAGAGTAATTCAGCCGACTGAATCAGTCTGAGAAAGGGTCTCGATATCACCTATCCATGTTCTCCAAAGATCCTGACCTGCTGAGTTACTCCAACATTATGTGCCTTTCAGTGGGTGAAGAAGGGCTCAGTGGTGCATCTTGCGAGTTGGGAATGGTGTCGGAAGCTGGGGCTCTAGGCGGCCCGGTGTGAGCCAGGGATGGGTCGGTAGGTCATTCCGTCCACATTCAGTTTACATTTTATATTTGTTTTATTTACATTTCTGGCACTCCATGGTGCTTTAGAGACACGGAAGGGGAGTGATTAGTGGACCAGGGGTGTATTGTTGTTTCATTATCACGTGACTTCTATTGGTCCAGGAAAACGGATAATCCAGAAAGGCTCTGGAACCGAGGGTGCCAGAAAATCGGTGTTCAACCTGTACAATCCTGCCCTTTGGCTCAGCTAATAGGTATAGCTGTTTAAACCAAATAACTTATTTAGCACACAGCCGAAAATGTTGATTTACAGTTTTCGTAATATTCCAATATTTGTAGAAAGGGCCATTTGACCTGTTAATTATTCTGTCAATAGAAAGATCAATGCATACTCCATGGGACTAATCAACTCCTAGAACTGGAAAGAATGCTGATGATTGAGTTGAAATCCATCTCACTTGAATTACAATATCAGAATGTCATATAGAATTGTTTCAGTGAGGATGAATTTTAGATTCTGTGTTAAATATTTGCTTAATGGTATAAAAGAAAGACACACTTGTGTTAAAAGTGCATCTTTCACAGCCCTTGAATGTTATAGTGAACGAAGTACAAGGAAGCATGGTAATCAATTTGTTTATAGCATGCTATATTGAGAGTTAAGTATTGGGCAGGTACAAATCTTCTGCACATCAATGTTCCAATGAGGTGGTAGATGGTGTGTCAATATTTCATCCGAAAGATCAATCCTTTTACAATGTCGCATTCGTTCAGTACTACACTTGAGTATCAACCTAGATTCCTGTGCCCAAATCTCTCATGTAGAAATTGAATTCATAACTTTATGACTCATTTGGGAAGGCTACCAAATGCACGTTACCATCAGTGGAGGAAATTTAATTATTAAGAATGTCCGAAGGCAATAAATAGCTGTCACTTTGGAGGAAATATCTGTAGATAGCCAAAGGACAGTGAACTAAGGAATAATTGTTGGAGCAAATATGAAAATACTGAATGTACCAATGGTGGGGAGAAAATAGTGTCAGCATAGAGAAAATCCTTCAGAATCCCTTTGTTTTATCATCAGTATTTTAGTGGTTCATAGAGTCAGCAAGTCGCGTTCAAAACTGCAGCAAATAAACCTGAAGAGAATGTGGAGTACTGTTAATTTCATAATTACTTAATTTCTTAATGGGACAATTTTATTAAACATTTGTAGAAGGGGAAAAAGAACAAAATATTATTGAACCTAGACAAGGCCATATTTATTACCAATTTTTAATTGCCATGATGACTTGGTAAACAACTACCTTGAAGCAGTACAGTTGTAAAGTGAATTCCAGAATTTAGACCCAGTGATGATAAAAGAACTGATATCATTCCAAATCGGGATGATGTGCGACTTAAAGGGGAACATAACAGACCTGCTTCTCTTTTCCTTCTAGGTGGTAAAGATAATGTTTTTGTCCAAAACTATAATGAGCTTCTGGTGAAGTCCAAACTGAGAATTAGTGAGCAGCCTATTTGTGAGCAAGTACCATTTGATAACACAATAGATAACACCTTTGCTCCCTTCGCTGATTAATGGTGGACTGGAACAGTAGATTAACAGTGAGCCAGATAGATTTTTTAATCCTTTTGTCAGGTTATTGCGGGGCAGTTTTCCACCATGTTTGATAGAAGCCAGTCTTGTAACTGGTTTGGCAGCAGTTTGCTTGGATATATTGCTCTCAGACATATTGAAATATCTTGTGGAATGAATCATATTAGATGAAAACTAGCTACTGTGAAAGTGGGGTCGAATGAAGGAAGCTGAGATGGATCACCCACTTGAGAATTCCAGCTGACATTGGTTACAGGTGTTTCACTCCTGTAGTAAGCCCTCATATGTTGTGTTCCACTATTGTTTAGCATTTTTTTGTGGGGAACAAGTTAACCCGGGCAGTCAGTCCAATTTTGTTCTTGCTTTGGTTCAATGCAGCAGTTTGATACAGCAGGTCGTGTGCTGGACTGTTTCTGAGGGCATAAAGAGTCAACCATAGTTAAGTGGTTGCAGTCACCCATTGGATAAACAAGGGCAGTAGATTTTCTTCCTGAGCATAATTTTTATTTGACAATTCCTTTACAAATTTTTGATTATCCAATTAATTTAATTTAAATTTACCAACTGCCTCTGTGAGATTTGACCTCGTGTCTCTGGAATCCCATGTTAATAACTCTAATATTGTTCCCACTTGTAGATCTTATGGTTTATGTACATAGTTGACATTAGTTAGCACAGCTTAATGCAACACAACAAGTTTCCCAATTTTGAAATGGTTGCAACTTTGAAAATTCAAACATTTGAGTGCACACTGTCACCTGGTGAAGATATTTGTAATATTACACTGGAAGTTAATGTGTATTATTGTGATAGCAAATCTGTGCAGTTAGTGCCTAATAGATACAAAAAGGAGAGAGTCTTCTTATTCCTCAACAATATCATGAGCTCACACTTTCCAATATCATATGTTTTAATGTCCCTTCCAACCGTAGCCTGCAACACGCTCACGTTAAAGAGATGGACAGATGTCCTGCTCAAAAGTCTGAGCCAAGAACACCATGTACTTGGAATGCTGGGAATGCATGTTCGGTGGTTATGTGATACAGCCTCTGATTTTCCAATCATTAGCTGGGCAAAGAATCACTGCAGGTCACATGAAAATGCAGGCAAAGACCTCTATCCTGTCATTCTGTACAGTGTTCAATGAAAATGTAATAAGATCATTGAGTAACGAAGACATTACTTTTGAAGTTGATGTTTTAAAAACCAACCAGCCTATAATTATTGGAAAAAACATTTGGAAGTTATGGCATTCATTGAATTCATGAATCCTAAGTTGTGTAATATTTCTTTATGGCTGAACCCCTAAGGATAGCTGTTAGGACAGAATGATATTGTTTTGGAATATGCTGTCCATCTTGTTACAATTTGTTAAAACTTTCGCATTGAGGCTTTGTGCATGAATTTGTAACAGGAGATAGACATTGAATTTGGTGGATAGGATATTTTTCCTTACTGAATTTTACAAACTTAAGTAAATTATTTTTGTTTCTAATGAATTATATGCCTTTAATTTTTCAAAATAATTATTATCATCCCCATAATGTGAAGTATATTTTATCTTAGCTGAAGGTCTCAAATGACACTTACCATGAAGGACATAACAGCTCACTTGTCCCCATCCACCATCTTAAATATTCAAATATCCATTGCTTTAAACATTAATGCACTCTGCCACTGCACACCATAAACTTCAGAGTGCACCATTTACAAAATCCCCTGAGATTAATTGTCTCGGCTATTGCAACATTGCCTCCCCAACCAGCAATCTTTATCAGTGAGAAGGATAATGACAACAGAGATATCTAGCCACCAGCAGGTTCCTTTCCATGTTGCACACCATCCTAACTTGGATATAAATATGAAAATCAAAAACAAAACTCAGAAGCTGGAATTCTGAAAAGAAAAAAAAATAACACTCAATAGGTCAGCATCTGTGGGAAAAGAAACAGAATTAGCTTTGCAGGTCAAAGAATGTTAATCAAACCCAGGAACATGAGAAATTAATTATTTTAAGGATGAGGGACAGATGGATTGGACAAAGGACATATCTGAAAGGGTGAGGCCAGGACTGTCATGATGACACTGTTGTTTATGGATTTTATTGTTAACTCAGGTTTTCCGTTTCTACAGCCTGATCTTCTGGGTATTTCCATCATTCTCATTTTGGTTTCAGGTGTCAGCAACAGCTCTGTTTTGCATTTCACAGCTTTTACATGTCTCTTTGTTTGTTTTCTCTCTCTATAATTGTCATCATTAACCTTCTGCCAGGTGGTTCCATAAACAGCAGGATCACCTGCCCTCATCTTGTCAAAGCTATTCCCCTATGTACGTTCCTTCTTTCCCTACGCTCTCTGCCATTTAAATTTTTTTCTCACTTTCCCAGTTCTGGCGAAGGATAGACAATAGGTGCAGGAGGAGGCCATTCGGCCCTTCGAGCCAGCACCGCCCTTCAATGTGATCATGGCTGATCATTCTCAAACAGTACCCCGTTCCTGCCTTCTCCCCATACCCCCTGACTCCGCTATCCTTAAGAGCTCTATCCAGCTCTCTCTTGAATGCATTCAGAGAATTGGCCTCCACTGCCTTCAGAGGCAGAGAATTCCACAGATTCACAACTCTCTGACTGAAAAAGTTTTTCCTCATCTCAGTTCTAAATGGCCTACCCCTTATTCTTAAACTGTGGCCCCTTCATCTTCAACCTGAAACATTAATTCAGTTTCTCTTCCCACAAAGACTGCTCTGAACTGCTGAGTGTTTTGTGCATTTTCTGCTTCCATTGGAAATAAATTTAATGTTATTTCTTAAGTCCTGAAATTCCCATCCTAACAACACTGGGAGTGCCTTCACTGGAAGACCTTTGTTAGTTCAAGAGAACAGCTCAACACCACTTTCCCAAGGAGCATTAGAAATGGCATGCCAGTGACACCCCCAATACTGTAAGAATGAATCGAGAAAACACATATCAGGAACATAACACACATCTGAAAAAGATCTATATTCCTGAATAACAATTGCTCTCCTGATAAATTGAATTAAAAAAAAAAATCTGTTCCAGAAAAAAGGCTTGTGTAAGAAGGAACTGCTGATGCTGGTTTAAACCGAAGATAGACACAAAAAGCTGGAGTAACTCAGCGGGTCAGGCAGCATCTCTGGAGAAATGGAATGGGTGACGTTTCGGGTTGAGACCCTTCTTCAGACTGGTTAGGGATACGAGAAACGAGAGATATAGACAGTGATGTGGAGAGATAAAGAACAATTTATGAAAGATATGCAAAAACGTGACGATGATAAAGGAAACAGGCCATTGTTTGCTGTTTGTAGGGTGAAAACGAGAAGCTAGTGTGACTTGGGTTGGGGAGGGATAGAGAGAGAGGGAATGCCGGGGCTACCTGAAGTGAGAGAAATCAATATACCACTGCCCAAGTGAAATATGAGATGCTGTTCCTCCAATTTGCATTTAGCCTCACTCTGACAATGGAGGAGACCCAGGACAGAAAGGTCTGTGTAGGAATGGGAAGGAGAATTAAAGTGTCCAACAACCGGATCAGGTTGGTTCACGCGGGCTGAGCGAAGGCATTCTGCGAAACAATTACACAGTCTGCGTTTGGTTTTGCCGATGTAGAAGAGTCCACATCTTGAACAACGGATACAGTAGATGAGGTTGGAGGAGGTGCAGGTGAACCTCTGCTTAACCTGAAAGGACTGTCGGGGTCCCTGGACAGAGTCGAGGGAGGAGGTATAAGGACAAGTATTGCATCTTCTGCAGTTGTAGTGGAGGGTACCTGGGGAGGGGGTGGTTTGGATGGGAATGGATGGTCAGCATCCTAGAGTACTCAAGGAGGTGACCCTAGAAATTGTGGATGCATTGGTGATCATTTTCAAATGTTCTATAGACTCTGGATCAGTTCCTGTGGACTGGAGGGTAGCTAATGTAACCCCACTTTTTAAGAAAGGAGGAGAGAGAAAACATAATTATAGACCAGTTAGCCTGACATCGGTAGTGGGGAAGATGCTTGAGTTGATTATTAAAGATGTAGTAGCAGCGCATTTGGAAGGCATTGACGGGATCGGTCAAAATCAGCATGGATTTATGATGGGGAAATAATGCTTGGCTAATGGAATTTTTTGACGATGTCACAAGTGAAAAGGAGAGAGGGGGAAGCCAGTGGATGTGATGTATCTGGACTTTAAAAAAACTTTTGACAAGGTCCCACACAAGAGATTAGTGTGCAAAATTAGAGCACGTGGTATTGGGGGTAGGGTATCGACATGGATAGAGAACTGGTTGGCAGACAGGAACCAAAGAGTAGGACTTTACGGGTCTTTTTCAGAATGGCAGGCAGTGACTAGTGGGGTGCCGCAAGGCTCAGTGCTGAGACCCCAGTTATTTACAATCTTAGGCCACCTCGATCATGGGTGACCATGGGTGATGCATCCTAGTTGGTTGCTTGCTCCACACCTCGGCTAGAGCAGCGTCGCTTGTGGCTGAAGAGACCAATGCGGGAGTGACAGTCTCTGTCGCAAAGGTCACATTTGTGTGTGGTCTCAGGTTTGTTGAAGTTGCTGCGCTCCTTTCTGAGTGCCCGCTTTTCTGCCACTGCATTCATCAGTTTCTCTTCCCCCGTTTTGAGATGTTGGTTCAGGGTACCTCTCCACCTCGTACGGTCAGCTGCAAGGCTCTCCCAGGACTCCACATCGATGTCGAGCGCCTTCAAATCTCTCTTGCAGACATCCTTGTAACGTAGCTGGAGGCGGCCGATGGTTCTCCTCCCAAATATTATCTCTCCATAGAGGATGTCTTTTGGAATACAGCCATCCTCCATGCGGTGGACACGGCCCAGCCACCGCAGTCTGCGCTGCCGGAGTAGAGTGTACATACTCGGAAGGCCAGCGCGAGACAGAATCTCGGCGTTGGACACTCTGTCTTGTCAGGATATACCCAGGATACGGCGGATGCTTCTAAGATGGAAGGTGTTGAGTCTTCTCTCCAGTCTGGCATATGTAGTCCATGTCTCACTGCCGTACAGCAGCGTGCTGTTGACACAGGTATACTTACAATATATATTAACGATTTAGACGAAGGAATTAAATGTAACATCTCCAAGTTTGCAGATGACACAAAGCTGGGTGGCAGTGTGAGCTGTGAGGAGGATTCTATGGGCTGCAGGGTGACTTGAATAGGTTGGGTGAGTGGGCAGACACATGGCAGATGCAGTATAATGTGGATAAATGTAAGGTTATCCACTTTGATGGCAAGAACATGAAGTCAGATTATTATCTGAATGGTGTCAGATTAGGAAAAGGGGAGGTGCAACGAGACCTGGGACATCAGTCACTGAAAGTAAGCATGTAGGTACAACAGGCAGTGAAGAAAGCAAATGGCATCTTGGCCTTCATAGCGAGAGTATTTGAGTATAGGAGCAAGGAGGTCCTACTGCAATTGTACAGGGCCTTGGTGAGACTGCGCCTGGAGTATTGTGTGCAGTTTTGGTCTCCTAGTTTGAGGAAGGACATTCTTGCTATTGAGGGAGTGCAGCGTAGGTTAATTCCTGGGATGCCGGGACTGACATATGAAAGAATGGATCAACAGAATTTAGAAGGAAGAGAGGGGATCTTATAGAAACATATTAAATTATTAAAGGATTGGACAGGCTAGATGCAGGAAAAATGTTCCCAATGTTGGGGAAGTCCAGAACCAGGGGTCACAGTTCAAGAATAAGGGGTAGCCATTTAGGACTGAGATGAGGAAAATCCTTTCCGCTCCGAGAGTTGTGAATCTGTGGAATTCTCTGCCATGGAAGGCAGTGGTGGCCAATTCACTGGATGTATTCAAGAGAGACTTAGATAATGCTCTTAGGGCTAACGGAATCAAGGGATATGGAGAGAAAGCAAGAACAGGGTACTGATTCTGGATGATCAGCCATGATCATATTGACTGGCGGTGCTGGCTGGAAGGGCCGAATGTCCTACTCTTGCACCAATTTTCTATGTTTCCAGATTACCATATTGTAATAAATAGCATCAAATTCATATAAGACTCATAAGAAAGAGCAATTACTAAAAAGGGAAAGAGAGGGGAAACTAATTCTGCCATTCATAGCATAAGCTATGGGCTATTACTTGGGCTATTTAATCAAATAATATCATGGGAGCTTATGTGTATGTATGGGGTGTCCATTAGGCAGGCATTCCATATCCAATTGTTATGGACATAGGTTGTCCTGGAAAATTTTAACATGTCCAATTCTTTGGGAGCAGCATCGGATGCATTAATATAAGCATTAGTTCAGTAAAAAAGTATATTTTACTTAATCTCTAAATGTAGAATTCAGGATTTACATCACTGGAACCTCCATGCTTGACAAGTTTCCACATGTTTTCTGAAACTATCATGATCATTGCTCACTTATTTTGGAATCTTTTTTTAATATCAATCTTTCATCTTTGACGCAGCTGCTGATTTCAGTTTTTGCAAATGCAAATTTTCACAAATAAGAAGTCAGGTGTCAGCTGTGGCCTGGCTGGTGACAGACTCATTTCTGGGTCATGTTGCAGGCTAAAATTCCTTTCCAGAAACTGTAGCACAACAAAAAACTTGTGACCAGTTAACTGCAGAAGGATTACTGAATTGTCAAGAGTACCATCCTATAGGCGAAATGTTAAATCATGCTTGCTCTCTCAGGTGGATGCAAGTGATCTCATGGCAGGATTTGGAAGAAGAGCAGGGAAGTGTCCTCAAGTGTCCTGGTTCAATATTTATCCTTCATCCAACACCACAAACACATGCTATAGAATAATATGGCGAAGGATGTTGACCAATTAGCTTTTTGAGTCCATGTCAAATCTTTTGATACCCATTTCATTAATCTTTCGCAGTTTTTTTCCTACATTCTATGATTATTTTATTTTCTTTGAATAATGCCACATAATTCTAACAGGGTATTATTTTACTCTTTAAGAATCAGATGAAATATCTGATAACAGTAAAGTTTGTAAATAGTTAAGCTTCCAAATTGCTCTTTATATTCGCCTTCGTTAAAATTGATTGGCATCCATTAAATAGAAGCACTGCTAAGTTATATGAAGAGTCTTCATCTTTATTGAGAAACAAACTACTCCCTAGGTGCTTCTCAACAATGTTAGATCATAAGGACATAAGAGCAAGGGTAGACCATTCAGCCCTTGGGACCATTCGACCATTCAATACTGTCATGGCAGATGTACATCAACACTATTTTCTTGCCTTATCCTCATCCTTTGATTCCTCAAATATCCAGAAATTTATAAATTGCACACTTGAAAACAATCAGTAATTGAGCACCCATGGTACAAAAATTCCAAAGTTCCACCATCCTCTGACTGAAGACATTTATCTTTATTCCAGTCTTAAATGGCCTACCCTTTAGTTTGAGTTTTGAGCTGTGGGTTTAGACTCCTCAGCCAGTGAAAATACTCTATCAATCCTTTAAAGCTCTCCAAACACTTTGTGCATTTCTGTGAAATTGATTCTTCTAAACTGTGGGGAATAGCAGTCTAGCCTACTGAACATGTCCTCATTTGACAGACCAGGAGCCAGTTTGACAAATCTTTGCTTCAGTCCCTTTATAGCAAGTATACTCATTTTACAAATAAGATGGCCCAAAACAGTCCATGTATTCCAGGTGTGATTTCACCGAGCAGTTATAAAATTCTGCTGTGATTATTTCACTTGTGTCAGATCCTCTTGCACTGAAGACCAAAGCACCTTGGAGTAAGCAAATAAAATCTGACACTAAAACACATAAGCAGTTTTAAGAAAAAAATGACAACGTTTGGTCTAAATGAGAATTTCTTAGGAGAGAGATGAAGAAATGCAGGCTGAGAATTGGAAGGGCATCAGAAGGAGACATGACTGCAGACTGAAATACTATGTGTCATGATGTCTGACAGGTCAGTTATAACAAGTGTATTCCAGTAAGTTATAACTTTTCCCCTGGAGGGCTGCTGCAGTTTGTTTCCTGGCAGTATGACTCATGGGAAGATTGACTCTACTGACAAGCAAAGTACTGTCTTTGGTCAAAATATTTACTGTCCCAATCCACACTGAAAAGGTATTCCACCTACACTGCAGTAAAACACTTAGTCCCGGTGTCAGCCTCGGAAACTGCTATCACTTTTTTAACCTGATACAGAAATTTTCTCAGAATTGCTGCACTGTTCTGTAGCAGAGCAAATGTACAAAAACAAATGCAAATTCAGAAAAATGTGCAAACTGCTTGAGGAATCAGTTCTGTTTCCTGACACGGCTGGTCTTTATCGGCTACGAGTTGATGCACATAGCTTAAGTCACGTCCATCTGACCAGCCCCACAGTATTGCCCTCGTATGGAAGCTCCTACCAAAACTGAACCTTTGTGGTCGGCAGTGAGGATGGTGGGTGGCAGGTTGCAGGAAGACTATTTCATTAATTCAACTTGTTTTCCGCAAAACAGTAGTTTTAAATGTAGCAATGCCAGTGGGAAATTAAGAAATTTAGAAATTAAGAATATGTTTCTATATACTCGCTGGAATTTAGAAGACTGAGGGGGGGATCTTATAGAAACATATAAAATTCTTAAGGGGTTGGAGAGGCTAGATGCGGGAAGATTGTTCCCGATGTTGGGGAAGTCCAGAACCCGGGGTCACAGCTTAAGGATAAGGGGGCAGTTTTTTAGGACCGAGATGAGAAAACATTTTTTCACACAGAGAGTGGTGAATCTGTGGAATTCTCTGCCACAGAAGGTAGTTGAGGCCAGTTCATTGGCTATATTTAAGAGGGAGTTAGATGTGGCCCTTGTGGCTAAAGGGATCAGCGGGTATGGAGAGAAGGCAGGTACGGGATACTGAGCTGGATGATCAGCCATGATCATATTGAATGGCGGTGCAGGCTCGAAGGGCCGAATGGCCTACTCCTGCAACTATTTTCTATGTTTCTAAGATATCTACCTGTTAAGGACTACTGCAGGAGACCCTTTATCATATGGACTGCAGTGTTTCAATAAGACTACTCATGAACACCATCTCAAGGTCAAGTATTGATATGATATTGAATGGTGACTGTGATGCATTCATCCCATAAAAAAAGTGAATCTATGTACAACGAGTTATCTAAGACTGGAGATAGCGTCTACGTCAAACACATCCATTGTTGCCGGCTATTGATACCACTCTACCAGCTAGTGTTTTGCTCTGTGTCGGCTGATATTTTGGCATTGAAATGCAAAAAATATGCTGGAAATTTGAAATAAACCAAAAGGATGCTGGAAATACTCTGGATGCCAGACAGCTTTTATGGGGAGAGAAACAGTTAACATTTCAAACATGTTTAAAGTTACAGAGATGGTGGGGGTGTGGTTTGTAGAGAGAACAAAGGGGGTGACTGATACCTTGGAGACAAGGAGGGACGGAATGGTACAAGTGGAGTAGTGATGGCTTCTTAATAATTGCTTATCTGTCTGGATGGAGGACGTGTTAATAGCAGAGGAGTGATTCACAAAGATAGGTGGAGGGACAGGTAGTGTTGAGAAAGCAGGGACTCTGCGAAAGGACTTGGACAAGTTGGGAGAGTGGGCTGAGAAGTGGCAAATGAAATACCGAGTAGCAAAGCGTGGAGTCATGCATTTTGGTAGTAGGAATAAAGGCGTAGACTATTTTCCAAAAGGGGAGAGAATTCAGAAATCGGAGGTGCAAAGGGACTTGGGCGTGCTGGTGCAGGATTTCCAAAAGGTAGATTTTCAAGTTGAATCGGTAGGAATGCAAATGCAATGCATTTGTTTCATTTGTTTCACAATGCATTTATTTCAAGAGGTCTCGAATTTCTTTATTCAGAGGTGCACGATTCTGTGGAATTCATTGGCACAAACAGCTGTGGAGGCCAAGTCAATGGATATTTTTAAGGTGGAGATTGACAGATTCTTGATTAGTAAGGGTGTCGGGGATTATGGGGTGAAGGCAGGAGAATGGGGCTGAGAAGGAAAGATAGTAGACTTGATGAGCTGAATGACCTAAATCTTCTCCTAGAACTTATGAACTTAAAATGAACGTAAAAATGAAATTGTGAGATACAATGACTGCAGTGGCCGGATATTTGAAATAAAGTGGAATCTAGGAAATGGTAAGTTAAGCAGCATCTGTGGAGAGAGAGAAAAATACCAACCAGAAAGGTTGGTTATCTGAAATTATTGTAATCAGTGTTAAGCCTCTGTAACAGGCAGAGCTCTAAGATGAAATGTGATCCATGAGCTTATTTGGTGGGATTTGTTGGAACAATGTAAGAGTCATTGGTGCTGGGTAGAGACTTGGAGGATTTATAGCTGATTATCTTATTGCACATGTGGACACACTCTGGAAAGAGTGATGCAATTAATTTACAGTGCAACAAACAAAATTTAGGTATGACCACAACACTGGCAACTTCTCCCAATTAAAGCAGTGCAATTTCTCCAGCAAGATGCAGTGAGTAACAATATTACATACTGCAAATGTGCATAAAATCAACCCTAGCTTCACACTGATAAAATAGTTCAAAGTAAGCAAGGTTTTGTGAAAGGGAGATCTTGCCTGACAAATCTGTTGGGATTATTTGAGGAAGTATTCATTCACAAAATGCTGGAGTAACTCAGCAGGTCAGGCAGCATCTCGGGAGAGAAGGAATGGGTGACGTTTCGGGTCGAGACCCTTCTTCAGAAGTAAATGAGAAGTATTTGAGGAAGTAAATGGCAGGATTGATAAAGGATAGTCAGTGAATGTTGTTTACTTGGATTTTCAGGAGGCCTTTGAGGCTGTTAAAGAAGATCAGAGCCCATGGTATCAGAGGGAAAATGCTAGGTTGGCTGGATGGCAGAAGGCAAAGAGTGGCAATAAAGGGGGCCTTTTCTTTCTGCAGGGGTCGGTGCTGGGGCCACTGCTCTTCACGTTGTATATCAATGATTTGGATTAGGGAATTGAAGGCTTTGTGGCCAAGTTTGCAGATGATACGATGGTAGATGGAGGGACAGATAGTGTAAAGAGGGCAGAGACTCTGCAGAAGGACTTGGATAGGTTGGGCGAATGGGTAAAAAAACAGCAAATGGAATATAGTGTAGCAAAGTGAGGATAAGAAAATAACTGCAGATGCTGGTACAAATCGATTTATTCACAAAATGCTGGAGTAACTCAGCAGGTCAGGCAGGTCATGCTGCCTGACCTGCTGAGTTACTCCAGCATTTTGTGAATAATGTAGCAAAGTGAGGAGTTGTGCATTTTGGAGTAGTAAGAATAAAGGCATAGACTCTTTTCTAAATGGGGATTCCTGAAAAGTTAATTTGAGAGTCAAATAGGTAGTAAGGAAGGCAAATGCAATGCTAGCATTTATTTCGAGAGGGCTAGCATATAGAAACAGGGATGCAAATGCTGAAACTACAAGACACTGATCAAACCACATTTGGAGTATTGTAAGATAAGAAAATAACTGCAGATGGTGGTACAAATCGAAGGTATTCACAAAATGCTGGAGTAACTCAGCAGGTCAGGCAGCATCTCGGGAGAGAAGGAATGGGTGGCGTTTCGGGTCGAGACCCTTCTTCAGACTGATGTCAGGGGTGGGACAAAGGAAGGATATAGGTGGAGACAGGAAGATAGAGGGAGATCTGGGAAGGAGGAGGGGAAGAGAGGGACAGAGGAACTATCTAAAGTTGGAGAAGTCGATGTTCATACCACTGGGCTGCAAGCTGCCCAGGCGAAATATGAGGTGCTGTTCCTGCAATTTCCGGTGGGCCTTTTGGGCCCCTTTTCTGAGGAAGGATGTGCTGGCATTGGAGAAGATCCAGCGGAGGTTTATGAGAATGATCCCTGGAATGATCGGGTTAATGTCGTGAGCGCTCGGTGGCACTGTGCCTGTATTCGCTGGAGTTTAGAAGGATGAGGGGGGGCCTTATTGAAACTGCCGAATAGTGAAAGGCCTGGATAGAGTGGATGTGGAGAGAATGTTTCCACTAGTGGGAGAGTCTAGGACCAGAGGGCATAGCCTCAGAATAAAAGGACGTACCTTTAGAAAGGAGATGAGGTGGAATTTCTTTAGTCAGAGTGACTGTGGAATTCTTTACCACAGACAGCTGTGGAGGCCAAGTCAATGGATACTTTTAAGGCAGAGATTGACAGATTCTTAATTCGTAAGGGTGTCAGTGGATATGGGGAGAAGGTAGGAGAATGGGGTTGAGAAGGAAAGATAGATCACCCATGATCGAATGGATGGGTCGAATGGCCTAATTCTGCTCTTGTAACCAATGAACTTATTAACAGTATTCATGGATGATTAAATTATTTGCATTCTGGCTGGAAATGGTGACACTGTATTCAGCCTTCAGTTATACCCTCTTTCAGCTGGTAAGCTGCTTTTTAAAATATTTGATAGCTCTGATTTGTCAACACAAATGTTTGTACTGAACTGGTTATTATTTTTATCTCAGCCATCTGCTGGTAAGGAAACCAAAAGCAGCCTAGAGCTAAGTAAACCAACTCTCAACTTTGCATGTCACTTCACATGCAATTATTATTCATAATTTCAATGCCACTGGCCATTTTTACGGGTACAGAGCTGGGGCAGGCAAAATAAATATCACGGATTAATCTATGGCATGTATCCAGAAATTTTGTTTCTCTGCCATTGGATAGAGTGGAACGGGGAGAGTTGGGATAATTGGGAGGGATAGGATTGGGGAGGAATGGGACGGTAAGTCATGGGAGGAGGAGGATAAGGGGATGGAAATGTGAGGGGGCGGGCGGGGGGATAGTTGAAAGAATGAAAGGGTGCAGATAGTGAGTGAAATTATGTGAGGGGCTGAATGAGTAGGGGTGGGAAATGGCAAAGAGTAGGAAGAGTGAGGTAAGCGGGAGGTTATGGGTTAAAAGGTGTGTGAGGAGGAGGGTCAGGGAAAAGAAGCGAGGGGAAGGATAATGAAGCAGGAGGGAGAAGAGTGAAAATGGAAGATGGGTCGAGAAAGAGTTTAAGGAGAGTGTAGAGCAGAAGAAGTGTAGGAGGTAGGGGAGGGAGAATGGGAGGGGAAGGCTAAGGAGATAGTGAGGGTAGAGAAAGGGATGGGTAGGGGATGAGTGCAAGATAGAGGGGATGTTGGGAAGGAAAAACAGGAGGTGCACCATAGAGTAAGGGTGAGAAAGTGGAAAGGGCGGGGAGAGCAAGATTGAAAGATGAAGAGTTGGAGGAGGCAGCGGTTTGGACCAGGAAGTTGGAGGCAAGTGCTTTTTCCCATCTACTCAAACACTAGGGACTATCCCAACTTTTAAGAAACATTTAAGAACATTTAAGAAACAGTTAGACAGGTACATGTAGAGGACATGTTTGGTGGGATATGGACCAAATGCTGGCAGGTGGGACTATTATAGCTGGGACATGTTGGCCAAATTGGGCTGAAGGGCCTGTTTCCACACTGTATCACTAGGACTCTATGACTTTCAATATCATTGTCTCAATTTCTCGTACATCTTCTCTCCCTTCCTTGGATCAATATTTTTCAATTCTTGGTATTTAAAAAAAATTGCTTGGCCTTATTGAAGAACATTTTACTGTAGATTAATTTGCATTTGTGTTAACTGTTGGATTAGCATGCTTTCATAAGAGTAAATGTTTCTTAAATGTGAAACACACCACTGGGAGATTAATGAAGACAAATTCTGTGTTGATTGTATACTGACTCCACATATATGTTGTGCAAGGAGAATCATATAATCATGAAAAGTTTCCATTGTTTCAAAGTGCTGCTATCAGTAGCTCACTTGCAACGAGTCATTGCCAATTTAGAACCATTAAATTGTACTAATGTAAGATTTATGTTTCATGTGCTGCTGAATACTAACTGATTATAGTGGCAAATCTTTGGATACATATGCTAGTATTTACACACAGAATCAACATCTTGGTTATTTCTTTATTTAGCATTGACAAGAAGATAGCAGCAATTTAAATCATGACAACTATACAAAGAATTATACAATTTATAGGATAATAGGTTACGTACCGTTTGCATTAACTTTATACAAAATGATCCACTTTGTTCCTATTCACTAAGTGACCATTTGCTATATAAATATTTTTTAGATTTTGTTTGCATTGTACCAACATCAAAATACAGGTTTTCTTTGTAAGAAATTAATCAAAGTTTATTGTCCCACATAGAGTGTAAACAATTTTTATTTAATATTCATGTTGTTTGTTTTGATTCTGTACAGGAGATATGTATCATCCGTTTCTGTCCAGTGACTGAGGAAGATCAGATAATGTACACTTCACTGTATGCATACTTCAACAGCAGGCAACGGTATGGAGTGGTAGCCAACAATGTGAAACAGGTTAAGGACATGTATCTTATTCCATTGGGCGCCGTGGAGAAAATTCCTTATCGGCTCTTACCATTTGAAGGGCCAGGTGAGTTTCCATAACTGGTAGTAGTTTTTCATTTTGCTTGTGTTGTAGAACATTAAATTTGATAATACTCCACTACTGGATATCAAACATATGTGATTTCAATTGCAGATAATGAATCCTTTATTTTTCTTGTATGGTGTCCTTCCCGCTACAGTTCACCAAGAGAACTTGGTATGATCTGTTTTCACCACTGGCAGTTGAAAATGTTTAGATTATTTTTATGGTTGAACAATTTTCAACAGTTGGAACTTGGTAACTCAAAATAAAAAAAGTTAGCATACTTTCATATAGCCTGATTTAGACAATAGACAATAGACAATAGACAATAGGTGCAGGAGTAGGCCATTCAGCCCTTCGAGCCAGCACCGCCATTCAATGCGATCATGGCTGATCACTATCAATCAGTACCCCGTTCCTGCCTTCTCCCCATACCCCCTCACTCCGCTATCCTTAAGAGCTCTATCCAGCTCTCTCTTGAAAGCATCCAACGAACTGGCCTCCACTGCCTTCTGAGGCAGAGAATTCCACACCTTCACCACCCTCTGACTGAAAAAGTTCTTCCTCATCTCCGTTCTAAATGGCCTACCCCTTATTCTCAAACTGTGGCCCCTTGTTCTGGACTCCCCCAACATTGGGAACATGTTATCTGCCTCTAATGTGTCCAATCCCCTAATTATCTTATATGTTTCAATAAGATCCCCCCTCATCCTTCTAAATTCCAGTGTATACAAGCCCAATCGCTCCAGCCTTTCAACATACGACAGTCCCGCCATTCCGGGAATTAATCTAGTGAACCTACGCTGCACGCCCTCCATAGCAAGAATATCCTTCCTCAAATTTGGAGACCAAAACTGCACACAGTACTCCAGGTGCGGTCTCACCAGGGCCCGGTACAACTGTAGAAGGACCTCTTTGCTCCTATACTCAACTCCTCTTGTTACGAAGGCCAACATTCCATTGGCTTTCTTCACTGCCTGCTGAACCTGCATGCTTCCTTTCATTGACTGATGCACTAGGACACCCAGATCTCGTTGAACTCCCCCTCCTCCTAACTTGACACCATTCAGATAATAATCTGCCTTTCTATTCTTACTTCCAAAGTGAATAACCTCACACTTATCTACATTAAACTGCATCTGCCATGTATCCGCCCACTCACACAACCTGTCCAGGTCACCCTGCAGCCTTATTGCATCTTCCTCACAATTCACACTACCCCCCAACTTAGTATCATCTGCAAATTTGCTAATGGTACTTTTAATCCCTTCGTCTAAGTCATTAATGTATATCGTAAATAGCTGGGGTCCCAGCACCGAACCTTGCGGTACCCCACTGGTCACTGCCTGCCATTCCGAAAGGGACCCATTTATCCCCACTCTTTGCTTTCTGTCTGTTAACCAATTTTCTATCCATGTCAGTACCCTACCCCCAATACCATGTGCCCTAATTTTGCCCACTAATCTCCTATGTGGGACCTTGTCGAAGGCTTTCTGAAAGTCGAGGTACACCACATCCACTGACTCTCCCTTGTCAATAGAGAAAGCACCCAAAACCCATGGCTGGTTGGATCATTATTTTGCTACTTAATCTGTTGACTGGACTCACTTCTGAATGTGTAACATTGATTAGAAATACTTTAAAACCCCATAGAAAGGAAGACTGTTTTTACTGGATTCATTTTCCTAGCCCCTTGATTATATTTAGTAACATAATGACTGTACTGTCTTCCTTGTACAAGTTGTGATCTCCTCCATCCGAAAAGCAATCAAAAACTGTCAGGGTTGGCTGAAACGTGCTTATCTTGGAAATAAGACTCAGTAAAATGTGTTTACTATAGCTTTGATTGTACCATTGAAATGAAAAGGGATGTTGGGTTGCTGTTGTTTAAATTAACTAAATTATTGCATCGTATGGGAGGCGCATTCCCAATCTCGTTGTACCCCTGTACAATGACAATACGATATATTGTAATTGTATTGTATTGTATCTATGATTAAGATGTTTCCTGATTGCATATTGAAATTAAAGTTCAATTACTATATTGAACGATTGAAGTCACAAATATAATTTTGGATTGGTGCCATATATTTGGATATCTATCAAGGTTCCAATGTTTTCTAGATATGTAACAGTAATGTCAGAGGTTTATTTGAAAAAATCACTGTCATTATGCTATAGCAATGTGTAACTTCCATTGCAGTATTGTAGTTTTTAAAACTATGGCTCATTTCAAATCCAAAATGCATGACTGAATTACTTAATAAAGATAGAACCTAAATATGGTGTCATTTCATTTTAAGCTATATAATTGATGTGCATCATGCATGGTTAAATAATGAGTTGCATTGTTGTGTTTTGATAAGTGAATGCAAGATTAAACTGTAATAACAAGCCATTTTTATCATTTTACAGGTCTGGAACTAGTTCGCAAGAACCTTCTCCTTGGATTGATCATTCGACAAAGAATGAAAAAATCATTTAGTGCTTCACCCTCTGAAGAAGTCTCGGAATCTGAGAAGCTGCCTACTAGTTTGCCTCAAGAAAAGAAAAGCAAACCAGAGAATGTGGAAGATGAAGGGGAAGTTGAAGAGGAAGAGGAAGAAGAAGAAGAAAATCAATTCTTTAATTCCTTCACTTCGGTGTTGCCTAAGTTTAGAAGTAAGCCCAAACAGTCCCCACCTGCAGAACCTCAGATTTTGAAAACACCACCTGCATCGCCAGCTGAGCCGATTCCTATCCTGTCCACAAAGCCATTGAGATTTCTTCCCGGAGTTTTGGTCGGTTGGGAAAACCAATCCACATCCCTTGAATTATCAAACCAACCACTGGATGACATTCTTCAGTGTCTTTTGGGAGATGCAGGTAAAGAAACTGAAGCAAAGCCTGTCTCCAGTACTGAGCCTGAATTAGGAGATGCTATGACCGATAAAAAATATTCAGATATGTCACAACCTGAAGAAACCACTGAAGATCCAAAGAGTGATAAAAATGCTTCACATGATCTTCCAGAGGAAAATGAGAAAGCAGATGTCGTAGAGGATGTCAAAGTTGCTGAAATGTCAAAGGGAACTGAAATCCTTACAACTCTCACACTGAAAGACAAGCCACCAGATGTTTCAACTGAAGTGTTTCTTTCCAGTCTTGCAGCTTTAAAATCACAGCCAAGTCAAAAAGAAGAGCACGAGAAACTTCGGCATCACTATAAAGTCAAAAAGGTAAAATTGGAAAACTCAAAAGAGAAAAATGAGACTTCTAGTGGTTCTGAAACTCAAACTGTGAGCCCCAAAGTTGAGTTAGCTCTATCTGAGCCCAATACAGAAGCAGAAGAGGTAGATCCTACACATGAAACTCTTGCGAACGTCTTGAAGGTTGTTAGTGCAAGCAGAGACCCAAGACAAGCAGCTGTACGAAAGCAACAAAGTGTTTCCACAATAAATAGGCCACCGGAGGACAATGCTGAGGAGCAGTGTTTGGAAAACAGAGAAGATAAATGTGAGAATGAGAGCTTAAACACAAAGGACCCAGAGGAAGTTGCAAAGAAATCCTTAAAAGAACACCAAGAAAAAACAGACCCAAAACAGGTTCCTGAAGAGACAATTGATTCACAAAGTGAACAGTCCAGTAAACAATTGCAGAAACCAACACCTTGTAGTACAGAGATTTCTCCGTCAATTGCTCAGAATATTTCAAAACCAGTATCAGAAACAGAATCTACAAGTTCTTCACATAAAGGTCAAACTGTTTCTGATACCGGAATGGTAGAAACACACACCATTGAAACCGTGCAATCAGTCCGAAGGGAAAATGTCCCATTACCTCCATTCCATGGGCCACGTACAGGTCCGCATTTTGAATTCTCTTCAAAAGCAGCGCCCACACACAACAAAACTCAGGTGTCGGCAGTGTCCACCTCATCACCAAACCGCGGCCCTTCAGCTGGCCCTGTACTGAGTGGAAACATCTTCCCTCCACCAATATCACAACTGCACAACTTTTCCCAAGTTCATCGTCATCCTTCTGGTTTTCCATTTCAGCGAACTTTGCCTGCTGCTAATTTCCAACCAGGGAATATGATGCCTTCATTCATGTCTGTACGGGGCCCACTACTCCACCCACCACCATTTAGCCTTCAAACTGATCCTCATTTGAGGTTTCATGCTCCAGATCTTGGTCCAGCACATGTCTTGGGCTCAAACCATATGATGCCTTGGCCACCACCAATTCCCTGTCCGCCGCGGCATCACCTGGGTCTTCTGCATCTTGCACACGGGCAAGTAATGCCACCTTTCACTTCCAACTGCCCAATTGATATTAACAGATTTGTACCAAGTTCAGGTGTACCACGGTTTCAATCTATCAAGGAGGATCACAGACAAGAAAGGCATCAGGATGATCTTTGGGATAGATATAGCCAAAGGTCAGAGCATAATCTTAGCAAGGAACATGGCAGTCATCATAGACATAGGCTTTATAGTGATTATCATCGAAGAAAAGATCGGCACAAAGAAAGGGAGAAGGACAAATACTGGGATCGAGGGTCTGAACGAGACAGGGACACATATAAAGACCGAGATAAAGGAAGAGAAAGAGAGAAGCGGCGAAGTCACGAGGACAGGCATAGAGATAAAGATCGCGACCGATATCGGGATCGTGAAAGGAGCCACGATGGTGTGGATTCGAGAAGAGAACGAAGCAAAGACAAAGATAAGAATAGGTCTGAAAATGAAGATCACGACAGTGACAAAGAGAGGGGAAAAGGAAAGAGCAAGGACAAGCACAGAGAGAAGGTTCATGAAAGAGAAAAAGACGGGGAACGGGATAAACACCACAGGGATAAGGACCATGATAAAAGGGACCACAGTGACAAAAGCAAAAGCAAGAAGCGGAGGATTTCCCAAGAGGCTACTTCTGATTAGCAACTGTACAGAACCAAAACATGCTAATTTGTGAACTTTGTCCTGATAATTTGAAAAAGTACCAATTGGTTTACCTGTACTTGTCAACTAGGATGCCAGTTAATATTGCAATGTTATGATGACATGATTCACTTGTGTGTTTCCTTGTACAACATACAGTATTTACAACCATGTCTTGCTGCTCTAAAATATTAATTAACAATACAAGAAGCTGGTAGTATAACTTTTTAAGTAATTTTATTACCTCTGATTATTAGCCAAACTGATAGTTCTAGCATGAGCTACTATACGTCAAATTTGAAAAGGATAAAATCCACAGCTTTTGCTGTTGTCCAGGTTCTTTCCTGAAATAATGTACGCTTTTTAGGCAATTTGCAGTGGCGCACACCTATGAATAATTACACAAAGGTATCATGTTCTTATTCAAACCAGTTGTGGTTGTACATTTCTGAAGTTTTATGTTGTACTTCTATTTCAATGTATTAATTTCATTTGCAAGAGTTGGCTGTTAACTATTGCACTGTTTCAATGTTTAAACAGGCAATCACTACAATGTAAGTGTTGTATTAAAGTTTTAGATAAAAAGGTGCATTGAAAATAAAACTATACATCCATCTATAGTTTGTGAAAATTGTCACATTGTTGCTCTTACCTGGCTATTCTCTTTGTTGCTTCAACATTGTAGACTATTGCTTGTATACTACCTTTTCTGTTAAATTCATCAATCTTTTTACTGAAGAATCTGTAAATATTTTAAATGATGTTTTCATTGTAAATGATTATAAAATGAATTTTCTCCACACAGTCGTGTTTTGGTTTCAATATAGTACAAGTGATTTATGTTGTATAGTAAACAATGTGAAAGTGTCAGCACTGATGATATATCACCATGGGAGATACCCCTGCTGGTTTTTGGTGGAAGGACAACCTTCGGCTACATTAGGAGATGTCATGTTGTATCTTAATAGAATGACTGGACACTGATAAAGTTAAAGCATTTCATTTCTTGCATTGGTGATGGTAACATGGTAAAGAAAGTGTCTCCAATAAATACAACCTCTTTCACTGTTTGATCAATATGTGTTTCAAATGAATAAATGATAACTTACCATTCAATTAAAAATTGAAAACATAATTCATCTAATAAAAGCATCCCTTAACAGCTCTGAGAATCTTATGCCAAGTTTAATTTGATATTTTATTATGTCTTGCAACACTGACTTACCAATCTCAGTTGATTATCACATTTTTTACTACAAAACACAGTGTCTCTCATGCGACAAATCGTAGCACTTTGTAAACAGTGGCATGAGTTTATAATTAACAATTATTTTGCCGACAAATTCGGTCCTAAACTATTTTCCATTAACTCTCCAAAGAGGATGTTGTAGTTTCTGCCTCAACATACCCTATATATCACTGCCTCAAGATAAAATTCTCTTAACCTCTACTCAATAAATCTATCTCTGCTTTAGTGGAAATAACCACAACATTTCAAATCTGTATCAAGTTCTCTTTTCCATCTTACATCTGGGTCACTCAATTCCATGTACTTTTTCTAGGTATTCGATGCGCCTTCCAGTACTCCAAATTATGCATGGTGCTCATGCAACACAAGTTCACAATTTATGATTAGAATAAAGCCACTCGGCCCATCGTGTCCACTCTGAAATTCAATCATGCCCGATTTCTGCCCCCTAATCCCATTTTCCTGCCTTCTCCCCGTAACCCTTCATACCTGTCCTAATCAAGAATTTGTCGATCTCTGCCTTAAAAATATCCACTGACTTGGCCTCCACAGTCCTCTGTGGCAATGAGAGTCACAGATTAAATAACCTCTGATTAAAGAGGTTCCTCCTCACCTCCATTCTAAAAGAGCGCCCTTTAATTTTGAGGCGATGACCTCTGGCCCTAGACTCCCACCAGTGGAAACATTCTTTCCACATCCACTCTATGCCTTTCATTATTCTGTAAGTTTCAGTAAGGTCCCCCCTCAACCTTCTAAACTCCAGTGAGTAGAGGCCCAGTGCTGTCAAACGCTCATCATATGCTACAGATTTATTATGGCTGCTTCCTTAAGTGTCACAGAGCTTGTCCATGCTGACCAAGTTGGCTCATGGCCCTCCTGTTCATATATCTGTCCAAATATCTTTTGAAAGTTGTCATTGTATCCGATTCTACCCCTTCCTTTGGCAGCTCTTTCCAAATAAGGACTACGCTCTTGAGTGAAAAAGTTTCTCCTTAGGTCCCTTTTAAATCTCTGCCCTCGCACCTTAAGACTCTGCCCTCTATTTTTAAAATTCTCTACCTTGGTAGAAAGACTGAGCATTTACTTTAGCCATACCCCTCGTGATCTTGTACACCTAAATAAGGTCACTCCTCAGCTTCCTAAGCTTCAATGAAATATGTCCTAGCATATCCAACCTCTGTATAACTCAAACTTGCAAATCCAGTTAACATCCTAATGAACATTTTCTGCAGCCTTTCCAACTTTATGACACCTTATTTTAACTAGGTGACCAGAACTGTGCAGAGTTTTCCAATGTGGTCTCACCAACAACTTATACAACTGCATCTTTTGTACATATTGCCCTTCCCAAAGAAGGCAAGCATTTTAAACGTCATCTTCACTATTTTGTCCATCTGACTTGCCACTTTTAGTGAATCATGCATCCGCACTCCCAGATCTCTGTTCTACAATGCTCTCCAGGGCTCTTAACATTTATTGTATAAGCCCTGCTTTGGTTAGACAAACTAAATTGCAAACTCACATTTGTCAGAGTTCAATTCCACTTTCCATTTGTTAGCCTAACTTCCTAACTGATCTAGATCATGGTGTAAACTTAGATAATCTTCCTCACTGTCTCATATACCACCAATTTTGGTGTCATCTTTTAATTTGCCAACAATGTTAACTACATTGCCATCCAAATCGTTAATGTAGTTAACAAACAACAGAGGACCCAGCACTGAACCCTGCGACACTCCACTGGTCACAGGCCTCCAATCAGAAAATCAACCTTCCGGAAACTCCCCTTTGACTCCTTCTCCAAGTCAAATTTGAATCCCAATTGGCAAGCTCACCTCGAATTCCATGCACACTAACGTTCCAAATTATCCTACCATGCGGGACCTTGTCAAAGGCCTCACTAAAGTCCATATAGGTAGCACCCGCTGCATGCCCTCATCAATCCTCTGTGACCTCTTCAAAAAAAACTAATCAGATGTGTGATTCCTTAACACTCAAAACCATGCCAGCTATCCTGAACCAGTCCGTACCTATCCAAATGCTGGTAGTTCCTACCCCTCAGAATTTCCTACCACAACTTTCTCACCACTGGCGTTAGGCTCACAGGCCAATAGTTCCTTGGCTTATCCTTGCTGCCCATCTTAAGTAGCGGTAAAATATCAGCCATATCCAATCTTCCAGAACTTTCCCTGGGGTTAAAGACAAAGCAAATATTTAGAAGTTTAAACATTTTAATGCCCATTTTGTAGTTTTCCCTAGCAATCTTCTCATTTTCACTTCTGGTGAAAGATTATCCACCTGAAGAGTTAACTGTTTATCCTTAATTTGTCATTGCTGTTAAATCTGTTTATGGCCATCTTTAAATCACCTGTTAATACTTAATTTAAAGCAGAACTGATAATAATTTATGGGCTGTATTAAGCCAATTGACAGTGGAGGTTCTGCAGTGCATCATCCTATAGTGGAACAACTAAACAAAGTCAAGCTGAAGAATAGAAGGCAGTGCGCCAGGCATCTCGAGCAGCCATTGAACCCACCAGGTAATAACCAAACACAACCCCAATTATCTGATTTGCATCACAGACACATAGGTTGCTATATTTTTGATCTATTAATATTTAACAGCACTTAAAAATCTTTGATTAGTTTTTATGTATATCAATCATATCAAAGCTGTGAGCTTGCGGTTGCCTCTCGGGACACCATTCTGGAGTGAAAGATTCGCCCTTGGCACATGGGAAAAGGACCACTTACCAGGACAGTCCTGGTGGCAGTATGGGTTTAGCTCATGAGTTTACACACAACGTCCTGACCTTCCTACAGCAAGATACTTCTGCTGTACTTATCCCGAACCAAACACTTTTGAACGTTTCCACATATTGTTTAATGTCTGAAGTGTGATCTGTTTATTAATTTACAGAAGGTATTACAAAACATGAAGCCTTTCTGACCATTGCAAAGAGCCAGTGCCAGCTTCATAACGATGTGCCTTCACACATCTTTTTAACACCCCATCAACTCTTATCTCTGATGTGTCAATTATCTCCAAAACTGCAAATCAAGGAAAAAATTCAAATTTTATATGTTGACCAAAGAAATTCTAAATTTATCGCTAATATGGCCAAAATATTAGGGCAATTTCCATTCAGCTATATTGGACAGTGTTTCATTCATAATGAAAGATATAACTTCCCTAGATAATTTGTATTATTCAAGATAGACTTAAGTGAGCTTGTTCATCTGTTAATGAATGGTTGAAGCAGAAATTTTAAAATACAAAGATATGAGATTTTATGTTTCACAATGTTACTGCAAACAGGTAACAAAAGAACAGAACTCTCATGAGCTCCAGTTCTTAGAATAGCACATGGAAATTGTTTATCTGTAGTTTGTTTTGGAACTTGTAAAACTGATTTAATTGTATGTACAGAGCATCCAGAAAGTATTCAGACCCATTCACTTTTTCCACATTTTGTTACGTTACAGCCTTATTTTAAAATGGATTTAAATCTTTTTTTTTAAATCATCAATCTACACACAATACCCCAGAATGAAGAAGCGAAAACAGGTGTTTAGAAATTTTTGCAGTAATTAAAAAAAGAAATAACTGAAATATCACATTTACATAAGTATTCAGACCCTTTGCTATGACAGACAAAATTGAGCTTAGTTTCATCCTGTTTCCATTGATTATCCTTGAGATGTTTCTACAACTTGATTGGAGTCCACCAGTGGTAAATTAAATTGATTGGACATGATTTGGGAAGGCATACCACTGTATATAAGGTCCCACAGTTGACAGTGCATGTCAGAGCAAAAACCAAGCCATGAAGACGAAGGAATTGTCCGTAGACCTCTGAGACAGGATTGTGTCGAGACAGATCTCGGGAAGGGTATAAAACAATTTCTGCAGCATTGCAGGTCCCGAAGAGCACAGTGGCCTCCGTCATTCTTAAATGGGAGAACTTTGGAACCACCAGGACTCTTCATAGAGCTGGCCGCCCGGCCAAACTGAGCAATCGGGGGAGAAGGGCCTTGTTCAGGGAGGTGACCAAGAACCCGATGGTCACTCTGACAGAGCTCCAGAGTTCCTCTGTGAAGATGGGAGAACCTTCCAGAAGGACAACTATATCTGCAGCACTCCACCAATCAGTCTTTATGGTAGAGTGGCCAGACGGACGCCACTCCTCAGTAAAAGGCACATGACAGCCCACTTGGAGTTTGCCAAAAGGCACCTAAAGGACTCAGACCATGAGAAACAAGATTCTCTGGTCTGTTGAAACCAAGATTGAACCTTTGGCCTGAATGCCAAGCTTCACATCTGGAGGAAACCAGGCACCGCTCAGCACCTGGCCAATACTATGCCTACAGTGAAGCATGGTGGTGGCAGCATCATGCTGTGGGGATGTTTTTCAGCGGCAGGAACCGGGAGACTAGTCAGGATCGAGGGAAAGATGAACGGAGCAAAGTACAGAGAGATCCTTGATGAAAACCTGCTCCAGAGCATTCTGGACCTCAGACTGGGGCGGAGGTTCACCTTCCAACAGGACAACGACCCTAAGCACACAGCCAAGACAATGCAAGAGTGGCTTTGTGACAAGACTGTGAATGTCTTTGAGTGGCCCAGCCAGAGCCCGGACTTGAACCCAATCGAACATCTCTGGAGGGATCTGAAAATAGCTGTGTATCGATGCTCCCCATCCAACCTGACAGAGCTTGAGAGGATCTGCAGAGAAGAATGGGAGAAATTACCCAAATACAGGTGTGCCAAGCTTGTAGCGTCATACCCAAGAAGACTTGAGGTTGTAATCACTGCCAAAGGTGCCTCAACAAAATACTGAGTAAAGGGTCTGAATACTCAGGACCGAGATGAGAAAACATTTCTTCACACAGAGAGTGGTGAGTCTGTGGAATTCTCTGCCACAGAAGGTAGTTGAGGCCAGTTCATTGGCTATATTTAAGAGGGAGTTAGATGTGGCCCTTTTTGCTAAAGGGATCAGGGGGTATGGAGAGAAGGCAGGTACAGGCTACTGAGCTGGATGATCAGCCATGATCATATTGAATGGCGGTGCAGGCTCGAAGGGCCGAATGGCCTACTCCTGCACCTATTTTCTATGTTTCTTAGTTAAATGTGATATTTCAGTTATTTCCTTTTAATTATTTTGCAAAAATTTCTAAACACCTGTTTTCGCTTTTTTATTATGGGGTATTGTGTGTAGATTGATGATAAAAAAATATAATCCATTTTAAAATAAGGCTGTAACATAACAAAATGTGGAAAAGGTGAAGGGGTCGGAATACTTTCTGAATGCACTGTATATAAATAACTTGTTTACGTGAATACAGTGCAAATACTTAAAAATAGCTGGTTAAATTACTATATTCTGAAATGACCGTTCCTTTAACTATAACGGCATCTTTAACTATAACATGTTTAACAGCATCTGCAATTCATTTTTATTATATCATTTTTATTACATTATGTTCCTTTAACTGTTGTCTCTTCCTGCAGAAAAGCAGGAAGAGACAACGCCACACCAAAGACTTTTATTAACGGCTCAAGTTTTACTCTAGGATCGTTTTTCACTGCATTATATCTTTGTTAGTCGTGCCCTTGCACGTTTTAGATCTTAAATCTTTTGCTGAGAGTGTAGGCTGATAATGACCCTGTGGAAAATCTTTGAGATTTTAAAATTAATACTTGAAGTCTGCATTAATGTTCAATGTCAAAAACGTTATTTGCGTGTAATAGGGTGTTGGTAAAAAGGTACTTAAGCTTGTAATTGGCTTGACCCTTCATGGCAAAGCCCTGCATGGTGACAGGACTATTCACACTTAAATCCCCTCATGTGAGGATGTTGGTAGGGCGGGGGTTGCAGATCACGATGAATGTAGATCACTCTCTAAGAGAAGGGATTAGGGCTGAATGTCCCAAAGTACGTGACCAGGCATGCCTAGGTTACAACAGGGTTCCAGTTCTGAGAACTCACCAGAATAGGGGAATCAAGAACCTGAGGTCATAGGTTTAAGGTGTGAAGGGAAAGATTTAATAGGAGCCTGAGGCACAACTTTTTCACACAGAGGATGTGGGTATATGGAACAAGCTGCCAGAGGAGGTAGTTGAGGCAGGTACTATAACAACATTTAAAATACATTTGGACAGGTGCATGGATACGAAAGATTTAGAGGGATATGGGCCAAACACAGGCAGGTGGGTCTAGTGCAGATGGGGAATCTTGTTCGGCGTGGGCAAGTTGTGCTGAAGGTCCTGTTTCCACGCTGTATGACTCTGTGACTCTGACTCTATAACAGTTCGTAAGTCAGAAGTGACCAAGAGCAGTGCACAAGAAAGGATCACAGAAAGCTGTGATGTGAGAGCGCAGGAGGATCGGCTAGCAGCTGACCTCGGTGAGTCAGTGAGTGAGTCTGCTCAGCACGCCCTGTACTATTTCAGCTTGACCCAGCCCCGATTGTTGCAGCTTGTGTTGGGGGAAGGTATGGGGAAAGAAACCATGGATATGGCCCCTTTCCAACCAGCAGAAGATGCCTGCAGCCTCGGTGTAGCCAGCAAACCCACCCTGGAAATCTCCCAAACACCCGCTCTTATGTACAAGGTGTCCATTAGTTGGGCATTTGGAATCTGAGGACATGTACTTGTACATCTTTCTGATACTCCCAAGAATGTTCCCAGATTGTTTTTCTCTGCGGCCTATTTAGAAGAATGGATGGCACGGTGGCGCAGTGGTAATGTTACTGCCTTACAGCGCCAGAGACCCGTGTTTGATCCTGACTGTGTGTGCTGTCTGTATGGACCTTGTACGTTCTTCTTGTGACAGTGTAGGTTTTCTCCGAGTGCTCCCATTTCCTCCCACATTCCAAAGATATACGTAGGCCATATGGCTTCTGTAAATTGTCCTTAGAGTGTGGGATAGAACTAGTGTACGGGGTGGACACAAAATGCTGGAGTAAGTCAGCGGGCAGGTGGCATCTCTGGAGAGGAGGAATGGGTGACATTTCGGGATGAGACCCTTCTTCAGATGTGATTGTTGGTCGGTGCGGACTCGGTGGACCGAAAGGCCTGTTTCTGTATCTCTAAACTGAATTAAAAGAATGGCTTCCAGAAGATTAAAATCCTGAGAGTTCAATTATCAGAACATAATCACATTTAACAAGTTTCACTCATTTGGAGTCGTACTTGCATCCTGAAAATGAAACAGCTGAAAATTATCCGTCAAGTTTATTCATTTCTTAATGCTGTTGGAAAGAAGATACAAACCCACGTTTAATTTATTTCTATTAAATACCTCTAAAAGGCATCTTAGCAAACAATCATAGTACAAAAACATTTTTCTGAAAGGATAGTAACACCAACCATTTTTCATTTCAAAAGGATTGCAGATACTGGATTTGTAACACAAGACAGAACACTGGAAGAACTCAATGGGTCAAGCAGCATCTGTGGAGGCAGCAGGTGTATATTGATGTTTCTGCTCGAAACTCTACATCAGCCCAGAAGCACGATGTCAACCCAAAACATCAACATACATCTTAGGCCTTCACAGATTCTGCTTGACCCACTGAGTTCTTCCAGCATTCTGTGTTTTGTTCCAGATTCCAAGATACAAGAACATATGGGTAATTGCTGGAAACAGGCCCTTCAGCCCACCAAGCCCACACCCAGCATTGATCATCTGTCCACACTAGTTCTACGTTATCCCACTTTCACATCCTCACCCAACATGCTTGGGGCAATTTACAGAGACCAATTAACCTACACACCTGTTATTTAAACTATTTATATTTATATAAAGGTTTAACTTTTTATTTAAACTGTAAATATTGGTGGTTAAATCTGAATGATGAATATTTAAAACCTAAGATAGACACAAAATGCTGGAGTAACTCAGCGGGTCAGGCAGCATCTCGGGAGAGAAGGAATGGGGTGGCGTTTCGGGTCGAGACCCTTCTTCAGATCAGACTTTTTTTCCCCTAATATTTAAAACCTGATTGCAGAGGCTCTGCCCCTCTCCTGTGACTCTCACCTCAGTCAAATGATGCCTGGCGCATTATTCATAATTATTCAGAAGCAGCAAACATGCATAGTTGTCAAGTAGCTCAAGTGTATCTAATGTAAAAATGACTACTATTATATCTACCAGTTGCGATAATTGTAGACACAGCAGACAGTATTTGTCTTATTACAGATATTTGAACTAATAACATAAAAGATATTATCAGTTCAGACCGAATTCTGCAAACGTTTGAGCTGTTAATCAAAATGAGCAGATTTGTGCTTCATGCAAATTTGAGCTTGATGCAGGAGGATTCACATCCAATTCAGTTAAAAAAAACAGTGGATCTAGCACAATCCAATTCGCACATCACTCATTACTGACCTCCTGCCTGAAACACAACTTGTTTCCAACCTTCAACCAATTTTGTATCTAGTTGGCTAGCTCGCCCTAGATTCCATGTGATCTCACCTTCCAGACCAGCCCACCATGTATAATACTTCGGCAAAGGCTTGGTTATGGTCCATGTAGAAAACATCTACTACACTGCCTTAATCAATCTTCTTCCTCTCTTTAAAAAACTCAATCAAGTTCATGAGTCACACTCAAAGCCATGCTGACAATCCCTAATCAGTCCTTGTTTTTCCAAATGCATGTAGATCCTGTTTTGCAGAATCCCCTCCAATAACCATCCCACCACTGATGTTAGGATAAAATATAACTTGCCTGTCTCAGCTTGCACATTTGGCACCTGATGGTAGGGGATTTCCTCCAGCTCGCAGAGAATCACAGGTGGAGCGAGTTCAGTGCCAGGAATCATAGTGGAGGCCATGTGGTCACTGGGGCTGCTCCAAGTAAGACTAAAGTGCAGGCGACAATGACCCTCCCTTCCCTACCATTCGGCTGGCCACTACAGTCCCGAGAGATTCAAGTTGAGGATTTAAGGGCAAGGCTGCTTTATCAGAGATGAGGGAAAGCTGTGTGCTCCATTTCACAGAGACATCTCATCCGTAACTCCCAGACTCGACCCTCGAGCCCGAAGGTTTCTCCGTTCATCATACAGACTGAACAGAGGCATTGGGGAGAGGCAGAGGAATCTACCTCATGGGAAACTCTTCATGGTGCTCAGACGTAGCGATCCTGTCCAACTCCTGCTCTTCGCACCTCAAATACTTGGCAGTAAAATGCCATCCCTTCTACCTCCCTAGGGAATTCACCTCCATGAACATAACCATGGTCTGTATCCTACCTACACTGAATACTGTGTTAAGAGACATGGATACATAGACAATAGGTGAAGGAGTAGGCCATTTGGCCCTTCGAGCCAGCACTGCCATTCAATGTGGTCATGGCTGATCCTCCTAAATCAGTACCCCATTCCTGCCTTCCCCCATATCCCTTGATTCCATTAGCCCTAAGAGCTCTATCTAACTCTCTTTTGAATGCATCTAGTGAATTGGCCTCCACTGCCTTCTGAGGCAGAGAATTCCACAAATTCACCACTCTCTGTCTGAAAATGTTTTTTCTAATCTCAGTTCTAAATGGCTGACCCCTTATTCTTAAACTCTGGCCCCTGGTTCTGGACTCCCCCAACATTGGGAACATGTTTCTTGCATCTAGCGTGTCCAATCCCTTGATAATTTTATGCGTTTCTATAAGATCCCCTCTCATCCTTCTAAATTCCAGTGAATACAAGCCCAGTCGCTCCATTCTTTCATCATATGACAGTCCCGCCATCCCAGGAATTAAACTCATGAACCGACACCGCACTCCCTCAATAGCAAGAATGTCCTTCCTCAAATTAGGAGACCAAAACTGCACACAATACTCCAGGTGTGGTCTCACCAGGGCCCTGTATTACTGCAGAAGGATCTCTTTGCTCCTATATTCAACTCCTCTCTTTATGAAGGCCAACATGCCATTAACTTTCTTCACTGCCTCTTGTACCTGTATGCTTACTTTCAGTGACTGATGTACTTGGACACCCAGGTCTCATTGTACTTCCCCTTTTCCTAACCTGACACAATTCAGAGAATAATCTGCCTTCCCATTCTTGCCTCCAAAGTGGATAACCTCACATTTATCCACGTTATACTGTATCTGCCATGCATCTGCCCACTCACCTGACCTGTCCAAGTCAGTCTGCATCCTCATGCATCCTCTTCACAGTTCACACTGCCACCCACCTTTGTGTCATCTGCAAATTTGCTAATGTTACTTTTAATTCCTTCAGCTAAATCATTAATGTATATTGTAAATCTCCTGTGTGGGACCTTATCAAAGTTTTTTTGAAAGTCCAAGTGCAATACATCCACTGGCTCTCCCTTGTCTATTTTACTTGTTACATCCTCAAAAAATTCCAAAGTTTGTCAAGCATGATTTCCCCTTCGTAAATCTATGCTGACTTGGACCGATCCTGTTACTGCTATCCAAATGTGCCGCTATTACATCTTTGATAATTGACTCCAGCACCTTCCCCATGTCAGGCTAACTGGTCAACAGTTCCCTGCTTTCTCTCTCCCTCCTTTCTTGAAAAATGGGATAACTTTAGCTACCCTCCAATCCACAGAAACTGATCACCAATGCATCCACGATTTCTAGAGCCACCTCCTTGAGTACCCTGGGATGCAGACCATCAGGCCCTGGGGATTTATCAGCCTTAGTCTCATCAGTCTACCCAACACCATTTCCTGACTAATGTGAATTTCCTTCAGTTCCTCCGTCACCCTACGTCCTCTGTCCCCTAGCACATCTGGGAGATTGTTTGTGTCTTCCTTAGTGAAGACAGAACCAAAGTATCTGTTCAACTCGTCTGCCATTTCCTTGTTCTCCATAATAAATTCACCTGTTTCTGTCTTCAAGGGACACACATTTGTCTGAACTCTTTTTTTTCTCTTTACATACCTAAAGAAGCTTTTACTATCCTCCTTCCCCCTGTATTTGTTGATCTTTAAATGTTTCCCAATCCTCTAGATTCGCAGGAAAAATGTTCCCAATGTCGGGCAAGTCCAGAACCAGGAGCTGCAGTCTAAGAATAAAGGCAATTTAAAACTGAGGTGAGAAGAAACTTTTTCACCCAGAGAGTTGTAAATTTGTGAAATTCTCTGCCACAGAAGGTAGTGGAGGCCAATTCACTGGATGAATTTAAAAGAGAGTTAGGTAGAGCTCTAGGGGCTAGTGGAATCAAGGGGATATGGGTAGAAGGCAGGCACAAGTTATACTGATTGTGGATGATCAGCCATGATCACAATGAATGGCGGTGCCGGCTTGAAGGGCCAAATGGCCTCCTCCTGCACCGTTTTTCTATGTTTCTATGTTTCTCTGGCTTCCCGCTCATCTTTGCTATGTTATAAATCTCTTTTATTTTTATATTTTCCTTGACTTCCCTTGTCAGCCACGGTCGCCTCTTACTCCCTTTAGGTTCTGTCTTCCCCTGGAATGTTTTGCTGTTGGGCTGCTGTTGCTGCAGCAATTAAGAATTTAATTGTTCTGTTTTCATACAAATGACAATGAAACACTTGAATGCCAGATGGCCCCATGACAGATCTTCATTTCATAGTGTACAGAGTCATTAGTATTACAAACAGACACAGCTCCAAGGGAATAAAGGATGACTGCAGATAATAACTCTTAAATGCAAAATTCAACTATGTTACACCTGGCTGCATATGTGGGTGTGGATGTTTCCAGTGCATTGCTTGATTAAGGGAAAAGGGTCAAATGCAACTTATTGAATCGTTTATATTACAAGACACTACAAAATAACAGTAACTGTACTCTGCAAAACTTCGGATGACAAAATAAAAATGGAACCACAATATTGAATTATCAGAAATTATTAAACCTGGATCATTGGAGGAATTTAGGGTAAAGGTGGATACATTTTTGAAAGATTGGGGAATTAAGCACTCTGTGGAACTGGCACAGAAGAGATGAGGCTTGGGCAAATCAGCCATGATAATGTTGACTGGCGGGGCAGGCTCGTGGTAAGCCATCTTGTGGCTACTGTCTTCTTGGTTACTGGAAGTATTTGTAACTTTGGGACTTGAGGAATTGCGATTGCCTCACAGATCCAATATCCCAGGTTCAATCCTGAGTCCTGTGCTCTCTGCCTAGAGTTTGTACTTTCCCTCCGTGGTTGCATAGGTTTCCCCATGTGGTATGGTTTCTTCCCGCATCAGTAAGACATGCAAGTTGGTAGGTTTATCGATCACTGTAAATTATCCCTGGTGTATAGGTGAGTGGTAGAATGTAGAGGGATTGATAGGAATGTGAGCAGATTAAAATGGGATCAGTGCAGGATGATTGTGAATATGTGTTTGAAAGCACAGGCTCGGTGGGACAAAAGGCCTGTTTCCATGCTGCATTTAGAGTAACTTTTTAACATCAATAACAAAACAACAGTTACTGTGAAATGTGTAAGAAGGAACTGCAGATGCTGGTTTAAACCGAAAATAGACACAAAAAGCTGGAGTAACTCAGCGGGACAGGCAGCATACTGTGAAATAGTGGCTTGATTAAATAATGCCACCTGTTTCTAATAACATACGTCATTACGAGATGAATCATAGTTCCCTGCTGAATTCAATGGCTATGTACATTAATGACTTAGACGAAGGGATTAAAAGTACCATTAGCAAATTTGCAGATGATACTAAGTTGGGGGGTAGTGTGAATTGTGAGGAAGATGCAATAAGGCTGCAGGGTGACCTGGACAGGTTGTGTGAGTGGGCGGATACATGGCAGATGCAGTTTAATGTAGATAAGTGTGAGGTTATTCACTTTGGAAGTAAGAATAGAAAGGCAGATTATTATCTGAATGGTGTCAAGTTAGGAGGAGGGGGGGTTCAATGAGATCTGGGTGTCCTAGTGCATCAGTCAATGAAAGGAAGCATGCAGGTTCAGCAGGCAGTGAAGAAAGCCAATGGAATGTTGGCCTTCGTAACAAGAGGAGTTGAGTATAGGAGCAAAGAGGTCCTTCTACAGTTGTACCGGGCCCTGGTGAGACCGCACCTGGAGTACTGTGTGCAGTTTTGGTCTCCAAATTTGAGGAAGGATATTCTTGCTATGGAGGGCGTGCAGCGTAGGTTCACTAGATTAATTCCCGGAATGGCGGGACTGTCGTATGTTGAAAGGCTGGAGCGATTGGGCTTGTATACACTGGAATTTAGAAGGATGAGGGGGGATCTTATTGAAACATATAAGATAATTAGGGGATTGGACACATTAGAGGCAGATAACATGTTCCCAATGTTGGGGGAGTCCAGAACAAGGGGCCACAGTTTGAGAATAAGGGGTAGGCCATTTAGAACGGAGATGAGGAAGAACTTTTTCAGTCAGAGAGTGGTGAAGGTGTGGAATTCTCTGCCTCAGAAGGCAGTGGAGGCCAGTTCGTTGGATGCTTTCAAGAGAGAGCTGGATAGAGCTCTTAAGGATAGCGGAGTGAGGGGGTATGGGGAGAAGGCAGGAACGGGGTACTGATTGATAGTGATCAGCCATGATCGCATTGAATGGCGGTGCTGGCTCGAAGGGCTGAATGGCCTACTCCTGCACCTATTGTCTATTGTCTATTGTCTATCCTTATTCCATTGAGTGCTGATTCTCTTCTAAAGATCCATGCAACCTATTGGCTCACAGTGAAGAGAAATTGACTCATTTGTGAATTTTACAGTAAGTAATTATTCAGGAGCGTTAGGTGTTACCAGACACAGCATGTGTTATCATTGGTGAAAGGACAGTCCTTAAATCAGTTTGAAACTCAAAGTTAACATCAGAATAGCTGCTTTTAAAATAGTGGAGGTTCCAGACTTTCAAAATAACCATTGAGCACAGAAATATATCATTCTATTTTCACTTAGAAAATATTAATCTACATCACAAAAGGCAATAAAATAAGCTGATTGGGAATAAAACAAATCGTTGAAGCAAAACTAATCTTAGTTAAAAAAATTCACACTGCTTAAAGCAGGCATTTTGATAGACAAAATTGACCAATATGTTTTTAAACTAATACTGTAAAAAGATGAATTCAAACTGTTAACTTAATATTGTTTTCTGCACTTAAAATGTCTAATTAGCAAGTACAATATACTAACTAATTTAACTAAAACATGGCAAGTGACCATAAGGAAAAATCAACTAGTTATTTAAAATGGAACTAAATGAAAATGTTATTCTACATGTAATATCAGAGTTTAAAATTTAAAGGATTTGTTTTTAGTGTGTGTTTAACTGTAAATTACAATCTTGATGAATGTAGTACCTCACAATGTTATCATTGCAGTTCATCATTCATCTCCACTTAAGATATTGTAACCTTCCATGTTACTAGAAAACAGGACCGGTTTTGGGTCCTTATATATAAAAACATCTTTAATTCGGCCCACTAATCGTGTAGTAAAGAGGCCAGCAGTGACACTCTTCACTTTCCTGGAGAGCTCAAAACCACCAAAGTAGCAAACCCCCCCATAATTCAAAGCAACGTATCTGCTCCGTGGATCCAGGTCTTCATAGAGTATCCTCTTGCCGTTGTGCTTCACTGTGATGATAGTTCGGTCTTGATGAACGGACACAGAGTGCCATTTGTCACAACAGACTGAGGAATTTCCGAAGACAAATGGCAGAATGATTCTTTCCCCTAGATTTACTCCGATCTTGAGGTTTCCTTTGGAGATACCAATGGTAAGATAATCGTTGTCTTCATCCTCCGCTTTCCCCATCCATAAAAGCAGGCCATCCTTCTCACTGGTGGTGAAATTGAGAGAGATGGAGGTAAAACGCAGATCTCTCTTCAGGTACAATGGGTCGCTGTACTTGGCATAAGAGTTGCCAGAAAACTTTACAGTGGAAAGCAGAATTTTGTTCTCACAATGGACTCCTGCCCATCCTAAGGCGCAAGCACATCTGTATGTTGCAGTGGAGGGAGTAGGAATACAGAGAGAGCCATGCTTGCACAGATTATTGAGGCAGATCACTGGTATCTCGCAATTGGTTCCAACCCACCAAGGTGGACAGGAGCAAAAGAAGTTAGCTGCTGAGTCCAAACTGCAGTTTCCTTCGTTTACACATATTTTATAACCACAGGCTGTTCCATCACAATCGCCGACATTACTACCATCTTTGGCCCCCTTCTCGGTCAATTTGAGTTCAAAATCATTCACCACAACCTCCCTGATACAGCCATCAAAGCCCGAAGGCTCATGCTCCACTGCCACCGCATTGATCTCGTTCAAGTTGGGTACACCGCCCACAAAGAAAAGCGTTTTGGTGTCCAGTGCAGTCATGCCAACAATGGAGGCTCTGGTCACATTGATTCCATCCAGTGCCAAGTATCCTTGCGTTCCAGTCCGGCCAGCCTCTATGAAGTGCCAGGTTTTCCCAGCTGTGTCCACTGCCTTGGTTGTGCGCAAGACAACTGTGGCATCCCCTAAATTATAACGAAGCTGCACAAAGCCACGCGCTAGTCCAATGCTCAAGAAGTCTCCTGTAAGTAAATGAAAGGTTTACAATGCCAAATTAGTCAGTCAAGATAAAGTGTATGATTTCTAATACCAACATTATCTACATTGTAACAGTGCACAGTGCAGGAGACACAAAGAACTGCGATGCTGGAATCTTCAGCAAAACACAAATTGCTGGGATAACCCAATGGGTCAGGCAGTATCTGTGCAAGGAATGAATTGGTGACATTTTGGGTGGGGATCCTCCTTCAGACCGATTTCAGCATTCTCCCCACTTCTACAATCAGTCTGAAAAAGGGTTCCAGCCTGAAACGTCACCCAATCTATTCCGTCCACAAATGTGGCCTGACACATTTAGTTACTCCAGCTCTTTTTGTTTCACAGTGCTGGGAAGTGGTTTAACGTAAATGACAGTGTTGGCCTTGTTCAGAGGTGCAAATCTGAACCCAGAGACATGAGTCTATACTCCCTGTGACCGCATAGGTTTTCCCAGGGAAAGAGAGCAATTGGTAATCAGGAGGAGGTTTCTGGCCTTATGCTGTGGACTTCACAGAGTGGAGTTAATGTTGCAAACTCTCAGGGCTACTCTCTCTCAACTGTCCTGCTGACGGATGTGCCTAAGGATTTAATTGGAATTTTACTTGAATTTATCTTGCACTAAATGCTATTCCTTTTATCCTGCATCTGTGCACTGTGGACTGCTTGATTGCAATCATGTATAGTCTTTTCGCTCACTGGATAGCATGCAACAAAAATGCTTTACACTGTTCCTTGGTACACTTGCCAATAAACTACACTGACTAAACTAAGGATTGTGATCCTAGCCTTAGAGGGAGTACAGAGAAGATTCACCAGATTGATCCCTGGGATGGCAGGACTGGAAAGACTGGATACTCGCTGGAATTTAGAAGACTGAGGGGGGATCTTATAGAAACATATAAAATTCTTAAGGGGTTGGAGAGGCTAGATGCAGGAAGATTGTTCCCGATGTTGGGGAAGTCCAGAACCAGGGGTCATAGCTTAAGGATAAGGGGGAAGTCTTTTAGGACCGAGATGAGAAAACATTTCTTCACACAGAGAGTGGTGAGTCTGTGGAATTCTCTGCCACAGAAGGTAGTTGAGGCCAGTTCATTGGCTATATTTAAGAGGGAGTTAGATGTGGCCCTTGTGGCTAAAGGGATCAGGGGGTATGGAGAGAAGGCAGGTACAGGATACTGAGCTGGATGATCAGCCATGATCATATTGAATGGCGGTGCAGGCTCGAAGGGCCGAATGGCCTACTCCTGCACCTATTTTCTATGTTTCTATGTTTCTATGTTTCTATGTTTCTATGTGATGGAGGAATGTTGTCCATGAGATATGACTCCATGAGGATGAACTGGCTTTTGCTTGATTAGTCCGTGGGATAATTCTCCCAATTTAGACACCAGTCCCTAAACAGTAGGAGCCCACAGTGGTGGAAGCAGTCATTTAGGGCAACCTCATCTTCACCAAACTACTGTGGAGGCCGCAACTGTCATGATAGCATTAGCATAAGAAAATAACTGCAGATGCTGGTACAAATCGATTTATTCACAAAAAGCTGGAGTAACTCAGCAGGTCAGGCAGCATCTCGGGAGAGAAGGAATGGGTGACGTTTCGGGTCGAGACCCTTCTTCAGACTGATGTCGGGGGTGGGACAAAGGAAGGATATAGGTGGAGACAGGAAGATAGAGGGAGATCTGGGAAGGAGGAGGGGAAGGGAGGGACAGAGGAGCTATCTGAAGTTGGAGAAGTCGACGTTCATACCACCGGGCTGCAAACTGCCCAGGCGAAATATGAGGTGCTGCTCCTCCAATTTCCGGCGGGCCTCACTATGGCACTGGAGGAGGCCCATGACAGAGAGGTCAGACTGGGAATGGGAGGGGGAGTTAAAGTGCTGGGCCACCGGGAGATCAGTTTTGTTAATGCGGACCGAGCGCAGGTGTTCAGCGAAGCGATCGCCGAGCCTGTGCTTGGTTTCGCCGATATAAATAAGTTGACATCTAGAGCAGCGAATGCAATAGATGAGTTTGGAGGAGGTGCAGGTGAACCTACTGTGGAGGCCGCAACTGTCATGATAGCATTAGCATAAGAAAATAACTGCAGATGCCTGGGCAGTGAACCTCACCTGCACCTCCTCCAACCTCATGCTGCCTGACCTGCTGAGTTACTCCAGCTTTTAATGATAGCATTAGCAGATGACCATCCAATGATCATTGAGGAGACAGAGCGTCTTTACACCGAGGACACTGTTTTCAGGCAACTGAACCATCCTCTCACCAACTAGAGATTAGTATTGGCCTACCATCTACCTCGTTGGAGATCCTCAGACTATTTTCTATCGGACTTTACTGGCCTTTATCTTGCACTAAACGTTAATCCCTTTATCCTGTATCTGTACATTGTGGACGGTTTGATTGCAATCATGCATGATCTTTCCGTTGACTGGATGACATGCAACTAAAAAGCCTTTCACTGTACCTCGGTGTATGTGACAATAAACTAAACCAAACTAAACTAAACCCCACGATCCTTGAGGAGACAAAGCCGTCTTCACACCGAGGACTCTACACTTTGCTAAGTGGGATAGTCTCACAGCCAGGTATCTGGCGTTGTTCGGCAGTAAGCACAAACCACAGAGCCCAGGCATGGCTCCTTTAAATATATATCAACTTAAACCAAGGTCTTCCTATCTCGATCCCCACACTGCTTTAATATGCAGTACTCGTTCATAGAAAGTCTTTGCATTCTGAGAGGTTTAAAGAATAATCACCGATGACATAAGTGCAATACCCAAACAGACAGAGGACCAATGAAATAGCCTTTATTCTCTTAGCATCTCATCCATCTTAAATTCTCCAATGCAGCAAACATAACCAGGGAAATGCAAGTTCAAAATGAAAGACATTTATAACTCCTGACATTTAAGGCTTCTGATACACCACCTTTCAGATATAATTAGCAGTGCATTCCATGCTCAGTAAACAGCTCAATGTTGAAAGGGTCACATTATTTTTAAACCATAATATTGACATGCAGAATATTCCCCTGAGCTCAGTGCAATCTGTAGGTTTAGTTGTCAGCACAGTAAACCGTAAAAGGCTTGTTTTTACAACTTAGAGACTCTGTAATCTATGCTCTCAGAAAACTACAAGCTCTTTGTGGACTTCAGCTAATAAAGATTTTCTATTTGTATGTGGCCTTCCTTTTCTTGGCAACTTCAGTTCTGTACAGAAATGGCTCATTGAGTTAAGAAAAAGGTGTACTATGGGACACGCAGCTTCCAAGGCCTGTGGGATGTGCATTTCTTTACAACTTATCTTGATAATCAATCCTCTAAATTAAAAGCAAGGTTCTCTTCAAAATTCTGTGCGAAGTCAAGAATATTCTTTATGTGTGGCTGTTATTTCTGTAAACCATTGCACCTCTTTGAGGTCACTGAGCTCGGCCAGTTCGAGCCTGTTCTCTCCTCAACTCTCAATGGCCTTCATCGCAGGTTGTGCTTTAAGATCTGGAGCTTTCCACCCAAACCTCAACGCTTTGCAGCCTTTCCTCTCTCCTTTAAGGTACTCCTTACATTATTTTCTTTCAATATATATCTACTTGAACCAGGTAATGCAAAGGTGGGAGGGAGAGTCAGTCTACCCCACAACAGAAGTGGGAGGAGTTGTACAGTTTGATAGCCACAGGAAAAAAGGATATCCTATGGCATGCTGTGCTGCACCTTGGTGGAAGCAGTCTGTTGCTGAGGGTGCCCCTCACATTGACCAGTATCATGGAGGGGGTGAGCTGTATTGTCCAAGATGCTCCACAGTTTTGAAGAGTGTCCTATTTTCCGAGACCACCTCCAATGAATCCAACTCCGCCCCCAGGACGGAGCCAGCCTTCCTGATGAGCCTTTTGATTCGCATCCGCTGCCTTCACCCTGCTACCCCAGCACATGACAGAGTAGAAGTGTGGACACTGGGAGAATTAGCCAAAAGGAATGAACAGCAGGAACATGAAACACCATTCAAACTTTAACTGAGATGGTCATTGTTGAATGGGTTCAAGCCCAAGACAGACTAATGGGAATGTCCAACATGGAGGGACAGAATGACACAGGAAGAGAGAGTTAGAGAGAGGGAAAGAGAGCAAGTGGGAGTGAAAGTGAAGAGTACGATAGAATGAGAGAAAACAAGAGTCGGAAAGAGTGAGGCTGAAAGAGAGTCAGGAAGCAGAGTGAGAGATAAGAAGACCAGAAGGAGCCTTGACATTAAGGAGAATCCCAAGGCTTTTTATACGTAAATTAAAAACAAGTGGGTAACTAGGGAAAGATTAGGACTACTCAAGGATGAAGGACGAATATTTTGCTTAGAGTCAGAGATGTAGGTGAGGTACTTAATGAGTACTTTGCACTGAAATTCCCCAAGTAGAAGGACATGGAGGACAGTGAGATGAGTGTGAGGCATCCCAGTACAGAGGACGGCGGTGGAAGAGTGTTATTCTAGCCGTCAGTCTGCAACCAGTGGTATTCCACAGGGATCAGCGCTGGGACCTCTGTTGTTTGTGATATATGTATGACATGGACAATAATGTAGATGGGTTAGTTAATAAGTTTGAAGACAACACCAGAATTGGTGGAGTTGCAGCCTATGAGGATAGGTGTCAGAGGATACAGAAGGATAGGTGGAGAAATGGCAGAAGGAGCTTAAACCAAGCAAGTGGGAGGAATAGCAGTTTGGGAGGTTAAATGTATGAGGAAAGTACAGGGTCAATGGCAAGATTGTTAACAATATTGATGTAGATAGATAACTGGGATTCAAGTCCATAGCTCCCTGAAAGTAGTAGTCCCTGAAGATGATGTACAGTATGCTTGCCTTCATCAGGCAGGGCACTGAGTATAAGAGTCAGGACATCATGATACAGTTTTATAAAACTTCAACTAGGCTGCATTTGGAGTTTTGTGTGCAGTCCTGATTGTCCCATTACAGGAAGGATGAAGTGGCTTTGGAAAGAGTGTAGAGGAGGTTTATCAGAAATCTGTCTGGATTACAGGGTAGAAACTATAAGGGGAGGTTGAACAAACTTGGATTGTTTTCTCTGGAGCATCAGAGGCTGATATGAGACGTCATGGAAGTATATAAAGGTAAGAGGGCATAGATAGGGTAGATACTCAGAACCTTTATCACAAGGTGGAACTATGACAAAACTAAAGGGCACAGCTTTCAGATAATGTGGGGGGGGGGGGGGGGGGGGGGGGGGAGGAGAGGTTTAAAGGTGAGTTGCGGGGCATGTTTTTACACAGATGGTGAGACGCTGGAACATGCTGTCAGAGGTAGTTACAGAGGCAGATCCGATAGTTGCATTTTTGTGCCGAACATGTTGCCAAATTAATCTGCCTGCACTTGAACCATACCCCTCCATCCCTTGCATATCCATGTGCCTGTTAAATACCATTATCGTATCTGTTTCCACCACCACCCCAACAATGCATTTCAGGCACCCAGCACATTCTATGTGAGAAAAACTTGCCCCGATGCATTCTCTGGATGCTTTCAAGAGAGAGTTAGATATAGCTCTTAATGATAGTGGAGTCAGGGGGTATGGGGAGAAGGCAGGAACAGGGTACTGATTGAGAATGATCAGCCATGATCACATTGAATGGTGGTGCTGGCTCGAAGGGCTGAATGGCCTCCTCCTGCACCTATTGTCTATTGTCTATAATATCTTAAAGCTATGCCCTCTATTTTCACGTGTGTTCCTTGAGAAATAGGTTCTGACTGTCCACTCTATGTCTCTCATAATTTTATATACATGTTAAACGATCGCCGAGCCTGCGCTTAGTCTCGCCGATGTCAACTTCTCCACATCGGCGAGACCAAGTGCAGGCTCGGCGATCATTTCGCTGAACACCTCCACTCAGTCCGTCTTAACCAACCTGATTTTCCGGTGGCTCAGCACTTTAACTCCCCCTCCCATTCCCAATCCGACCTTTCTGTCCTGGGCCTCCTCCATTGCCAGAGTAAGGCCCAATGCAAATTGGAGGAACAGCTCCTCATATTTTGCTTGGGTAGTTTACACCCCAGCAGTATCAACATTGACTTCTCTAACTTCAGATAGTCCATGCTTTCCCTCTCTATCCCCTCCCCCTTCCCAGTTCTCCCACCAGTCTTCCTGTCTCCGACTACATCCTATCTTTGTCCCGCCCCATCCCCTGACATCAGTCTGAAGAAGGATCTTGACCCGAAACGTCACCCATTCCTTCTCTCCAGAGATGCTGCCTAACCCGCTGAGTTACTCCAGCATTTTGTGTCTACCTTCGATTTAAACCAGCTTCTGCAGTTTCTTTTCCTAAACAGCATGGGATAGTCTAGATTGCTACCCGACAGCCAGCACATACAAGATGGGCTGAAGGGCCTGTGCCTGTATTACATGGCTGTAGCTGGTAAAACTGTTGCCTCACAACGCCAGAGACCCAGGACAGATTCGATCCTGACCTCAGGAGCTGTCTATGTGGAATTTGCATGTTTTCCCTGTGGCCGTGTGTGTTCGTCCAGGTGCTCCGGTTTCCTCCCATGTCCCAAAGACGTTTGGGTTTGTAGATTAATTGACCTCTGTAAATTGCCCCTTGTGTGTAGGGAGTAGGTGCGAAAGTGGAATAACGTAGAACTAGTGTGAAGAGGTGATCAATGGTTGGCATGGACTTAGTGGGCTGAAGGGCTTGTTTCCATACCATATCTTTCAATCAAACAGGCAGCATTTAGCTGAAAGGTTTTTCCATGCACTAAGTAATTCAAAGATAATCTACATCAAGGTCAATACGCTAAAGGTTTTGGAGTTTTTTCAATGACATTCTCTTACTAAGCTGCAGTTTGATCAGCCCATGTTAGTGATTAACAGATGATACAGAGTCCGGACCTTACCCGACTGCGTGCCGAGATGCTGTGCAGTGTAGAACAAGATGCCATCTGGTGACCGAGGAAGGAACTGCATCTTAATGTGGGTCTTGTGGCGGATGTTGAAGGGTGAGAATGCCATCCAGGAAGACTCGTTACTGCGGAAGGCGGGGTCGCTGATGGTCTGAGCTGGAAAAGACAAACCTTAGTAAGGTGATGGGAATCGACAAATCAGCTGGAGATCGACATCCAGTCCATTTGCAGAATGCTGCAGCCACCTGGACAAAGATGTTGCCTGATGCAAAATGATGAGAAACAGGAGTGTGCTAGGGTTAACACTGTTTTAAAAGTAGTGAGAAGATTCACAGATTCCCAGGTAACACCAATGAGACATTATTAGCTATGGTTCAATGAATAATAAGCTAACATCCGAGCCGGTAAGCCGTGGGTTCTGTTCCCACTTCACAGCCCGGGGCATGGAAATTCAGGTGTAAAATCCCATAAAGTACTGAAAGAGCACTGTACTGATGGAAGATGTGAAACCAAATCACCAGTTGCTAACTGAAAGTGGATGCAAAAGGTCCCACAACACTACTTGTAAGCAGGGCCGTCTTAACGCATGGGCCTGATGGGCACTTGCCCGGGGCCCCACGAGCTTATATGTTTCATTTTATCGACCATTTACATTTTTATTCCTGTGAGTAGTTGTTGTAGGGGCCCCAGTACACTGCTTTGCCCGGGGCCCATAATGCTGTAAAGACAGCCCTGCTTGTAAGAGCAAGGGAGATATCCCTGTTTTCTGGCCTTGGACCTGCTCTTCACTCGGCATCAGAAGGAACAGGTTGTAGATGACTGGTTGTATCACAGCCTGTTCGGCAACGCGAACACTCACGAATGAAGGAAACTGCAGAGAGTAGTAGACACTGGCCATCACAGGTACTACCTCCCCACTATAGAAGGAATCTAACTAAGTACCACAGGCCACAGAACTGTGTCTCGGACATGGTAGTGAGAAACATAGGGGCTCATGTTTTTAATTTCATGTTTCATGTATCTTGTGTTTTATGACTGTTGACAGACCAATTTCCCTCCTGGGATAAGTAAAGTTCTATAGTATCATATCATATAGCAGGCACTGCCTCAAAAAGGCAGCCAGCATCATCAAAACCCATACCACTTTGATTTTACTCCTACCTTTGGGAAGAATGTATAAAAGTCTGAAAATGGTGACCACCATGGTCAAGAATACTCACACGGACATAGTGGGATGAAGAGTCTGTTCCTCTACTGTACTTTTCTATGATCTATGCTCATGTGTACATGCATAACAATTTATTCTGTGTAGCCAGAGCAGATCAAAGCTTCATGGCATGGTCACAATTAGTCATGCACGCTGGTGGACAATTAAACAATCAAAGTGTTGTGAATGGCCACATCCTCAGCGATGGTGAAACTGCGCCATGTGGTTGATTGATTTTGATAAACATCACTGTTATGGGGCCATAAAATGCCTTTGTCGTGTTGAAGACGTCCTCCAGAACCAGAATGGCTAGTCATACTATTTCAGTGCAGTTAGATCACTGGCATCATTCCAACAATGTGGATAAGTACACAGCCACATACTGTCCACAGGCCAAATCCAATTCAGGCATCTTTCGTTCATCGGTCCACTCTAAATCTTCAGTAAAGTGATGAAAGGCACCATTGGTTGGGTTAGCAAATGGTCCATCAATAACTTTCTCACACAGTCCCAATTTAGTTTTGCTAGCACCAGATCTCATTGCAACCGGTGGCACAGTGGTGCAGACGGGTACAGTGCCAGGGACCCGGGTTTGATCCAGACTGTGGGCGCTGTCTGTGTGGAGTTTGCATGTTCATCCTGTGACCTTTCTTCTGGCTGCTCTGGTTTCCTCCAACATTCCCAAAGATATGCGGGCTTGTGGGTTAATTGGGCTCAGTAAATTGCCCCGAGTGTGTAGGGAGTGGATGCAAAAGTGAGATAACATAGAACTAATATAAACAGGCGATTAATGGTCGGCATGCATTCGATGGGCCAAATGGGCCTGTTTCAATGCTGTATCTTTCAATTAATTTAATCCATCAAAAATATTTGCTTTAAAAAGGAGCTGAGCTCTGGAGAGTCACTGCCTTTGAAATCAGAGTAGTATTTAACCTAGGTTACAGCAGGGTTCTATTCCTGAAAACTGGAACAGCAACAGTAACAGTTACAGCAAGTCGTAAATGCAGTCTTAAGCCTACCATGGCTATAGTCTGTGTAGGTAGTCTGGCAAGTTTGTTCATTGCAGACATCCACTTCAACGGAGTCTAAAGAGATGGGGGCTTTCCCTATGTGTATGAGCTGAGGTTCAAGGCCATATTGCTTTACCCACTCCTAAATAACATGCACGCTGCAGGCCTCTTGCAAACATAGAAACATAGAAAATAGGTGCAGGAGTAGGCCATTCGGCCCTTCGAGCCTGCACCGCCATTCAATATGATCATGGCTGATCATCCAACTCAGTATCCCGTACCTGCCTTCTCTCCATACCCCCTGATCCCTTTAGCCACAAGGGCCACATCTAACTCCCTCTTAAATATAGCCAATGAACAATTTATACATTGAAGATATAATTTTTTTAGTTCCCTTGCCCTGAATCAGGGATTCAATTCCTTTAATTTGAAATAAAAACATTGAATTACCTAACTTTTCCCTTAAATAAGATTGTAATTGATAATAGAAAAAAATAATATTCCCTGGAATTTGATATTTGTTTCTCAATTGAGAAAATGTCAAAAAATTATTTCCTTCGTAGCAATCTCCCACATGTTTAATACCCTTCTGTTCCCAGACTTGTAATATTTGATTATTCCAAGCAAACGGCAGTAATCTATTTTTTACTAATGGAGTTTTAGCTGTTAGAAAAAATCTTTTATCATTAGCTTTAACTGTTTTCAACAATATATTAATTAAATGTTTTAGCAAAGGTGACTCTTGATCCTTAACTAATAGCTTCGCTTCCCATTTATAGATAAATTCTTCTGGGCATAGTTCTTTTATTTTATCCATTTCAATTTTAACCCATGCTGTTTTTCCACCCTCTTGATAAAAGGATGAAATAAAACTCATTTGTGCTGCCAGATAGTAATTTTTAAAATTTGGTAATTGCAGTCCACCTAATTCAAATTTCCATGTTAATTTTTCCATAGACACTCTTGGCATTTTACCTTTCCAAAGAAAATTTCTCACAATTTTATTCAATTCTTGAAAAAAATTATTTGGTAAAGGTATAGGCAGTGTTTGAAATAAATACTGTAACCTTGGAAAAATATTAATCTTAATACAGTTCACTCTCCCTAGCAATGTAATTGGAAGATTCATCCATTTCTTCAAGTCCTCCTCAATTTTTTTAATTAGTGGTTTATAATTTAGTTTATACAGATTATTTAACTTATTATCTACTTTAACCCCTAAGTACTTCATGCCTTCTTTTTGCCATTTAAACTGACTTTCTCTTTTACATTGATCATAATTACCTTCAGAAAGAGGCATTATTTCAGTTTTATCTTTATTAATTTTATATCCTGATACTTTCCCATATTCTTCCAGTCTGAAATATAATTTTCTTAAGGATTCCAATGGTCTAGTAAGACAAAGTAAAACATCATCTGCAAATAAAGTAATTTTGTGATTTTCCTGATTCACTTTAAATCCTTCAATGTCTAAATCTGATCTTATTAGCTCTGCCAGAGGTTCAATGGCCAATACAAATAAAGCCGGTGACAAGGGACATCCCTGTCTACTAGATCTTTCCAAAGACAGGAATTCAAAAATCAAGACAAAGATGGGAAACAGATCTGAATATTAGCATTGATGAACCAAGTTGGGAAAGATTGTGTTTAGAAAGTATGAAAAATACTATTAATGTGAGATATAGTTTAGTACAATACAATTTTTTACATCAACTATATTTAACTCCGAAAAAATTAAACAATTTAAATCCAAATTTACCTGAAATTTGTTTTAGATGCAACCAGGATGTGGGTACTTTTTTACATTCCACATGGGCATGTCCTAAGGTAACTCCTTTTTGGAAAGACCTAAAAAACTTTTTGGAACAATTGATGAATAAGACCATACCATTGGATTCAAGGTTGTTTTTATTGGGAGATATTAAAGGAATATTACCAAGATTAATTTTAGATAAATATCAGGAAAGATTTCTCAAAATAGCAATAGCAATAGCAAAAAAATGTGTGGCAGTCACTTGGAAAGATCACAATGAAATAAGAATTGCAAGATGGTATGCAGAAATGCGTAGTTGTATCCCATTAGAAAAAGCTACTTATAATCTGAGAGATAAATATGATTTCTTTTTGAAACTTTTGAACCCATTCACTTTAAAACTAGGATTAAGAATTGGAAATATTTAATTTCAGGATTGTTTTGATACCCCTAAAAAGAATTTAATAAGAAATTAGCCGGAAGTGTTTCCTTCTTGTCTCCAGGTTCCCTTCTTTCTTCTTTCTTTCTTTCTTTCCTTTTTTAAAATTTTTATTTCTTTATCTTCTTCTTCTCCTTTTTCCTCTTTTTTCTAACTGGGGGGTGGGGGGGAGGGGGGTTGTGGGTGGGGAGATAATACAGAACAATACAGGTATAATCGAATTTAAATGTATAATCGACTTTATAATGTAGGTACCATCGCGTACTATGAGTTCATACATGTATTTGTTTTGTTAAAATTTAAATAAAATAAAAAAAAATATATATATATATATAGCCAATGAACTGGCCTCAACTACCTTCTGTGGCAGATAATTCCACAGATTCACCACTCTCTGTGTGATAAAAAACTTTCTCATCAAACATACCTGTTTGAAGGAAAATCATAAAACTGTGGCAGCTAATCTTCAATTATGGATTCCCATGGATGATTCATTAAAAAAATCCCTTTAATTCCTTGTTTATTCCAGAAGCCGAAGGTTGCAGTGTTTTTTGTGATTCACTGCAGGTTGATTTTCTTGGCAAAGCAGTGAGGATCTGTTGCCTTGATCGAGCCTCACGTCTGGGCGACGGCAAAGAACCTGGCTGGCCACTCATGTCAATTAACATCTACACAATGGCCCTTCTGTGTGGCTCCGGTTCAGCCACAGAATTCACACTTTGTTTTATTTTCTGGTGCCAGCTCGAATGTTAGTAATCCAGAGGCATGCTGGCTGGCACAACCAATTAGTCAGTAGCTTGATTTCTTCAGCCGCTTCCCAGAACTGGATGCAGGAATAGCACGAAATAAATCTCATTAGGCCACAGACCATGATGGATGAGCAGACAATGTGCTATTTTTAACACGTCAACACAATGCTTCTGATGAGTGCGTCTGCGTTTTAATGGGCCTGTTTTTTTCCTGCCTTTCATAGTGTCAAGACATGCCAAGCTATATTACAGCTAATGCAGTCCTGTTGAAGTGGTCACTGCTGGAGAAAACATAACAGCTAACATAGCAAAGCTCCCCTTTGCAAGAAGGTGATAATGAGCTGATAATGGAAGGAAAAAAAATGCTGGAGTAACTCAGTAAATCAGACAGCATATCTGGAGAATATGGGTAGGTGGAATTTCGGGTCGAGACCCTGAAGAAGAAAGGTCTCGACCAGAAACGCCACTCATTCATGTTCTCCAGAGATGTTGCCCGTTCTGCTGAGTTACTCGAGCACTTTGTGTTCTTTTTTGTATTAACTAGCATTTGCACTATTGCCCTCTGATCTTATATATATCTCTCTATAAGATCACTCCTCAGCCTCCTATGCTCCAATACAGTGCAAGCCTGCCCAACCTCTCCGCATAGTTCAGGCCCTCAAGTCCTGACAACATCATCATAAATCGTCTCTGCACTCTTTCCAGCTTAGCAACTCCCTTCCTATAGCAGGGTAACAAAAATTGAACACAATACTCAAAATATGGCCTCACCAACATATTTATACAACTGCAGTGTAACATCCCGACTTCTATATTCAACACTATGACTGATGCAGGCCAATGTAGAAAAAGCCTTCTTGACCACTCTATCCACCTGTGACACTACTTTCAAGAATCCGTAGCATCTGCCGGGGGAAGGGGGGTGGGGGGGAAAGGGAAAGGTAGGACAGGTGGGGGAAAGGGAAGGAGTTCTCAACCAGCACTATCTGGGCTTGTAGAATCAAGGAACTGCACAGGTTGGTTTGCACCAAAGATAGGCACAATAGACAATAGACAATAGACAATAGACAATAGACAATAGGTGCAGGAGTAGGCCATTCAGCCCTTCGAGCCAGCACCGCCATTCAATGCGATCATGGCTGATCACTCTCAATCAGTACCCCGTTCCTGCCTTCTCCCCATACCCCCTCACTCCGCTATCCTTAAGAGCTCTATCCAGCTCTCTCTTGAAAGCATCCAACGAACTGGCCTCCACTGCCTTCTGAGGCAGAGAATTCCACACCTTCACCACTCTCTGACTGAAAAAGTTCTTCCTCATCTCCGTTCTAAATGGCCTACCCCTTATTCTTAAACTGTGGCCCCTTGTTCTGGACTCCCCCAACATTGGGAACATGTTTCCTGCCTCTAATGTGTCCAATCCCCTAATTATCTTATATGTTTCAATAAGACCCCCCCTCATCCTTCTAAATTCCAGTGTATACAAGCCTAATTGCTCCAGCCTTTCAACATTCGACAGTCCCGCTATTCCGGGAATTAACCTAGTGAACCTACGCTGCACGCCCTCAATAGCAAGAAGTGCAGATGTTACTCAGTGGGTCAGGCAGCATCTTTAAAGAAAAAGGATGTGACGTTTTGGGTTGGGACCCTTCTTCAGACTCTGTCTGGGTTTCACTGTGGAGAGTGCAATGGTTGGAAGAGGGAAGACAGGGTTTTTCACCACAGGCTACATTCTTTCATTAGTTTCTTGATAGGCAGTCACTGGAGACTCGGATCAATGAAGAGTTATTTCCTTCCAATTCTTCTATTTCCAGCCTTTTATTTCTCATCATCTTAAATGTAAGGAGGAAGGATGACAATTTGCTCATTAAATTCTGTCGCTGCAATTAACTGATAGTCAATAACCAGCTGAAAAATAAATGCTAAAAAATGTGATTGGAGCCATTTTACACAGTATTTCTGAGTTTACTTATTTTGTTGTTGTACTGGGTTGAAACCTGAGAGAAAGGCTGTTATGGACCATCTGTTTGAGACATTCATGCCGTTTCACTGAGGTTATCCACCTCTGATAGAGAATCCTTTGTTGCTTTAACATTACTGCTGCGGCGTTGGAAATGCAGCAAATAATTTACGTACACAAAATGCAATGCGAGACTGGTCAGATAATCTGTTTAAGCGGTGCTGCTTGAAGATAAATATTGCTCAGAATACTTTGCAGTAGCTTCTTGGGGCCCTTTACTATCCACTTGAGAGAGAAGATACTTGAACATTAAAATCAAAAAGCACTATCTGACGTATAGCACACTCAAAACACAAGAAAATAGGAGCAGTCGTAGGCCATTCAGCCCTTCAGATTTGCATGCTATCCAATATGATCATGGCTGATTTATTGCAGACCTTATCACTTCCTCTGTGCCACATCCCACCATAACTCAATCTTTCAAAACGTTTTAAAAAAAATACACAAAGTGCTGGAGTAACTCAGTGAGTAAGGTAGCATCTCTGGTGAACATGGATAGAGTGACATTTCAGGTCGGGACCCGTGTTCAGAGTGACCACTTCCATAACAGGATCTACCTACACTTCAAATGGTTCCATTGAGCTTGTCCCCATAAGTTCACGGGGTAGAAATTTCTCTTGAAATAAGCATTCGACTTTCAACAGGGGTGTCACAGTGGTGCAGCGATAGAGTTACTGTCCAACAGCACCAGAGAGCCAGGTTCGATCTTGACTACGGGTGCTGTCTGTATGGAGTTTGTACATTTTCCCTGCGACTGCTTGGGTTTTGTCGAGGTGCTCTGGTATCCTCCCACATTCCAAAGACGTGTAGGTCTGTAAGTTAATTGGCTTCTGTAAATTGTCCCTAGTGTGTGTAGGATAGAACTAGAGGGTGATCACTGGTCGGCGCTGGCTCATAGGGCTGAAAGGGCCTGTTTTCATGCTGTATCTCTAAGCTAAACTAAACAAAACAGTAAGAGGAGAAAAGAAGGAGATGGTTAGTGTGTGTGGTGGAGACATACCTTCCTTGCAGTGGACCCCTTTGGTGCCCAAGGGGCAACGGCAGGTGTAACCCTCAGGTAGCGGGATGCAGAGAGAACCTGGGGCACACCGGTGTGGAGGCTTGTGCTGAGGGTCACACACACTGACAGTCTCGGTGCAGAAGGCTCCCTTCCACCCTGGGCGACACTGGCAGCTACAATGAAAATGAAAACACACCAGAGCTTCAGAATGGGCAAATACAATCGATTTGGTTAGAGTCATCGAGTGATGCTGCGTGGAACCAGGCCCTTTGGCCCTACTTGCTCACACCGGCCAACATGTCCCAGCTACACTAGTCCCACCTACCCTCCAAACTTGTCCTATCTAGTTGTTAAACACCAGCAATATTTAGAGTTACAGATTCATTCAGCACTATAGCAGGCCCTTCAGCCCACATGACCTTGCTGACCTATACTACCTATACTAATCCTAGCTATCAACACCCCTGGTCAGTTGTGATCAATGAGTTGGTGATTTAAGTGCTCATTTAGATGTTTATTAAATGTTGTGGGAATACCTGCCTCCACCAGCTTGGGCAATGCGTTCCAGCTTCCAACCACCCTCTGGGCAAAAATGTTCTTCCTCAGATCCTTTCTACATCTAATACCTCTTACTCAAAATATATATGCTCTCTAGTTTTAGATACCTCTATTTTGCAGAAAGGTTTTATTACGGGAGGTGCTCTCCAGGTTACAAGAAGGTTCTGTTCCTGAGATCTATTTGTAACCAGAACAGTATGCAAGTCGGAAATGTAGTCTTAAGCTGCCCAAGGCCATCATCTGCGTGGGTAGTCTGGACTGCAATCTTTCCACTTCAACAAAGAGGTGGGAGTTTCCTTATCTGTATGAGTTGAGCTTCAATGCAATCTTGCTTTACCCACTCCTAAATAACATGCACATTGCAGGCACACATATCTGTTTGAAGCCCCAATTGATTATTTGAGGCAGTTCTAATCTACCCCCACCCTCTGAACCTCAAGTATTTTCTGAAAGGATTGAGAATGGCCAAACAAAACACGATGCAGAGAGTTAACTCCCTGCATTCACAATGCCAGCAGGCAGCAGGATTTGTTCAGCAGCCCAAGTCAAACCTGTTAGTAATTACCTACCAGGCTTTGTTCTGCCTCACCTCTCTTCCGGCTTTCTTTCTCTCCCCCGACAATCAGCCTGAGAAAGGGTCTCAACCTAAAACCTCACCTATCCATATTCTCCAGAGATACTGCCTGACCCGCTGAGTTACTGCCGCACTTTGTAGTCTTTTTCAGTTGGTGATTTGCCTTGTGAAAATGCTAAAATATAATTATGTAAAAGATATACTGTAATTACAAGGTAGTGAGTTTGTCATTCCTTTAACCCTGAAGATTGACACAAAATGTCAGAGTAACTCAGTGGGTCAGGCAGCATCTATGGAGCAAAGGAATAGGTAACGTTTCGGGTCGAAACCCTTCTTCAGATTTCCAAAGAGTCTGAAGAAGGGTTTCGACCTGAAACGTAACCTATTCTTTCTCTCCAGAGATGTTGCCTGACCCGCTGAGTTACTCTGACATTTTGTGTCTATCTTCGGTGTAAACCAGCATTAGCAGTTCCCTTCTACACATTCCATAAACCCCATTGCCTATTTAAGACAAGCTCATAAGGTGAATGCAATAAGAAACACATTTTCAAATCAGCTAAATCAGGGTCAATGATCAACTTTGTAGGTGGTATGTGATTTGGACAAATTCAACCCCAGCTACAGGAGACAGAGGGGACGGTGTGCCCAGAAGAGGGTAAAACAAGGAGCTCCCCTCTAACAACTCCAGCCACACCAGAAAACTCGCCCATTACTGAAGAATCCAGCAGCCAGTACCTGTGTCACGAAAAGGTGCTGAAACTCACCCAAACGATGCACATGCTGGGCAGAAGGATGGCCTGGGCCTCTAACGGACAATGGAGCTGAAACTGGCATCCCTAAACGTGCGCAGTGTGAAGAGCACCGCGCGATGTGTAAATGCCTTGCAGTGCCTGGCCAAGGTCAAGGCGGACGTGACTTTTCTGCAGGAGTGCGGGCTGCCACACCTCTGCTGCTATCGGAGGTGGTTGCGATGGTGGCCCCACGGACTGTCGGTATGGTCGGGGGGCAATGATTGTCGTGCGTCCGGTCTGGGGATCTTGCTGCGGGGAGGGAGCTTCACCATCACTGAGGTAAGGGAGGTGGTGGGGGGGCGTCTCCTGGTGGTGGATGTAATGTACCGTGGTTCTCCGCTCCGGCTGATTAATGTGTACGCCTCACCCGTGCGGAGCGAGCGGTTGGCTGTCCTCCAGCAGCTCCCACCGCTGCTGTCCACGTCCAGACCGCTCGTTCTGGCCGGTGACTTCAACTGCATCATCGATGCGGCTGGACGATCCGGCAGCGCCGACCACAGACTGGACAGCACCTCCAAACTCCTGGTGGAGACGGTCAAAGACGCAAAGCTGCGCGACGCCTTCAGCGACCCTGCAGGCGGAGCCCAGCCATGGTTCACCTGGTCAGGACCGAACGGTTCAGCCCAGTCCCGGATAGACTTCCTCTTCACATCGAGGGCCATCACAGTCAGACACACCGACCTCAAGCCGGTGTTCTTCTCTGACCACTGCCTCCTTCAGGCCTCCTGTCACCTACAGGAGAACCAGAAGGCGGGCTGAGGGACGTGGAAGGTAAATGTGAAGCTGTTGACCCCAGAGAACATCGAGGAGCTAAAGAGGGACTACGCATGTTGGAGAACTGTGAGGCCCCTCTTTGACTCCCCGACACTCTGGTGGGAAGCAACCAAGGAGAACATCAAGAAGTTCTTCATCTCCAAAGGTGTTCAGAGGTGTTCAGAGAGCAAGACAGAGTAAGAGGGAACTGTCAACTCCAGACAGATTTGCAGCAACGGCTCCTTCTGCAGTCGAGAGAGGTGGATGTGAGGGAGGAACTTAGATAGTTGAAGGGCCGGCAAGCTCGGCTCTTTACCTCTGAATCCTCCAAGATCATCTTCCGGTCCAGGGTCCGCCATGTTGAGCAGGATGAGACGTGCTCACGTTTCTTCTTCCATAAGGTTCACAGGGGGAGCTCTGTGATCAACAGCCTTAGGGCGGAGGACGGCTCGGTAACATCCTCGCAGACAGACATGCTAAAGATCTGCAGATCCTTTTATAAGGATTTGAACGACATAAAGACCACAGACAGCACCGCCTCCCAGAACTTCCTGTCCTCCATCACGGAAGTCTTGGACGACAGCAAGCGGGAGAGTCTGGACCAACCACTGACCCTGGAGGAGCTGACTGGCTCCATCCGTTCCTTTGACTCGAGTAAAACTCCCGGAGGCGATGGCTTACCGGCAGAGTTGTACTCGGCTCTGTGGGACTGGGTGGGCCCGGACCTGCTGGAAGTGTACAACGATATACTTCTAGCCGGCAGCATGTCAGACTCTATGAGGAAGGGCAGCATCACCCTAATCTACAAGCAGAAGGGGGAGATGAATGATATAAGGAATTGGAGACCCATCAGATTGTTGAATGTAGATTACAAGATCCTGTCTAAGGCCATGGCCAACTGGGTCAAGTCTGCTCTGGGAATGGTGATCCACCCGGACCAAACCTGTGCTGTACCTGGCAGGAAAATCTCAGACAGCCTGGTGCTGCTGAGAGATACCATTGCCTACGTGCAGGACAGACGGGTGGATGCCTGCCTGGTCAGCTTGGACCAGGAGAAGGCCTTCGACAGGATATCGCACACGTACATGAGGGACGTGCTCTCCAAAATGGGCTTTGAGGAGGGAATCAGGAAGTGGATCCAACTGCTCTACACCGATATCGGTAGTGTAGTCCAAATCAATGGGTGGGAATCAGACAGCTTCCCCGTCAGGTCTGGAGTCAGGCAGGGTTGCCCTCTCTCCCCTGTCTTGTTCGTCTGTTGTATTGAGCCTTTTGCCGGGTCCATCAGGAAGGATGCGAGCATAAGAGGAGTGACATTGCCAGGCAGTGGGGGCACTCAGGTCAAGGCCTCCATGTACATGGACGATGTCGCCGTCTTCTGCTCGGATCCAGGGTCTGATCAGCGTCTGCGACCAGTTTGAGTTGGCCACGGGGGCCAGGGTAAACCGCAGGAAGAGCGAGGCCATGCTCTTTGGCAACTGGCCTGACCGATCTACCATCCCCTTCACCATCAAGTCTGACTTCTTGAAGGTGCTGGGGATCTGGTTCAGGAGGGCTGAGGCATGTGACAAGAATTGGCTGGAGCGGATAGCCAGGGTGGGGAAGAAGCTGGAGCTGTGGAAGCAGCGCTCCCTCTCCATCACGGGGAAAAACCTGGTCATCAGGTGTGAGGTGCTCTCGGGGCTGCTGTACTTGGCGCAAGTGTGGCCCGTCCCTCCCTCCCACACCAAGGGGATCACCCGGGCCGTCTTCCGCTTCATCTGGGGGTCGATGATGGACCGGGTGCGACGGGCCACAATGCACAAGTTGGCAGACAACGGGGGTAAAAGCGTGCCCAATGTCGCCCTCATCCTGATGGCCACCTTCGTGTGTGGCTGCATCAGGCGGAGCATAGAGCCAAGGCACGTGGGCACCAAGTGCCACTACCTGCTGAGGTTCTACCTCTCCCCGGTGTTGCGAAGGATGGGCCTGGCGCAGATGCCACGCAATGTGCCAGTCAGCTGGACATTGCCGCACCATCTGTCGCTCGTGGAAAGGTTCTTCCGGACCAACACCTTTGACCACAAGTCCATCAGGCAGTGGTCAGCACGGAACGTCCTGCAGGCACTGCAGGGGAATGACTCCATGGATCCTGTGGCGTGGTTCCCAGAGCAGACCGCCCAAAATGCCTCATCGCCAGAACTCACCAACAAGCACCAAGACCTGGCTTGGCTGGCGGTGAGGGGAGCCCTCCCAGTCAGATCCTTCCTGCACCGCCGGAACCTCACTACCAGCGCACGCTGCCCTCGGGACGGCTGCTACGGAGAGGAGACGGTGGCCCACCTCTTCAGAGTGTGGATTTGCCAAGAGAGTCTGGAGAGGTCTGCAGGGGTCCCTGTCACGATTCATTCCGAGCAGCTCCGTCACAGAGGACTCTGTGATCTACGGACTGTTCCCAGAGACGCATTCAGAGACTGACATCGAGTGCTGCTGGAAGGTCATCAACTCGGTGAAAGACGCTCTTTGGTCTGCCCGAGCTTTGTTCACCTCCCAGCGGAACGAGTTGTCCATCAGGGAATGTTGCCGACTGGCCCGCTGCAGACTGCAGGAGTACGTGCTGAGGGACGCACTGAAGCTTTGTGCAGCCAACGCCAAGGCTCTGTGGGGGAGGACCACATTCTAGGGTCCTTCCGCTGCTGGACATGGGGGGCAGGGTGTGGAGACAGACGCCCCTCCAAATAAGGGAAGGGATTCTGTGTAAATCTGGCAATGAATATCTGTAATGAATGTATAACCTCCGGGAATGTCGGATGGAGTTCTTGAAAAGAAAATGTTTTGTAAATATTTAATACTGGAATAAAGTATTTTTTGATATATAACAACAACAAAAAAATCTGATCCAGCAATTTGTGTCTTTTGTGTAAACCAATATTTGCAGTTCTGCAGAGGCAATGTTTCTGCAGAGGCAATGTACGTGAATGGGTGCAAACTAGAGTTGTCCAGGTAGCAATTACTTTAAAAAACTGTCAGTTGAGGACAGAAAGCAAAATGAATCATATTGAAGAACAAAAGTGCAATTACATCCCTGGAGAAGAAAAAAAAGGTACAAAATTGTTAACTTTAATCATCAGTTCTTGCGGATGCAATGAACTCGGACAGAAGATGAGGTCTTCTTATCGAGTCCACATCATAAGATTATATATTGTTCAGCCAGAACTGAACACACTTCTCGGCATCTTCATTGCAGGCAGTGAGATCGGCAGCTGTGCATTGGTTTTCCAGTTGAGGGCATTTCAGCAGGTGTTCCATTGTTTGCGGTTCAATACCACATTCGCAGGTGACATCGGTGGAGTTATATCCCCACTTGTTTAGAGACACCTTAGCTCTGCCAACACCAGTTCTCAATCGATTGAGGCATTTCCATCTGGCCCAACTTGCGTCTCCACCAGGAGGGAGTTGCTCACTTGCCGTTAGTCCCAGAGGGAGGTAGAGTAGATATTCTATCACCCCATATGGAGATCCGTGCTTCACTTGTTGTAATGCCAGCCTCATGAGGAGTCACACAATTAAAGAAGATGAGGTGCTGCCCTCATCTTCTGCTTATATTGAGCATTTTTGGAATCACGTAGAAGGCTGAAGATAAATGTAGCTGTATTTTTCTGTTTCAATTTGTCTCATTTTTCTTATTTGAGGGCTAATAGAACCACTACCTCACAGCACCAGAGACCGTTCCAAAGAGGTTAGTATTAATCCTAGGTGTCCTAGATTAATCCTAATCACTGGTGGTGTCTGTGTTGGGTTTCCTCTGGTTTCCTCTGTTCTCTCCACCTCCCCCTCTCTGCAGCCTAAAATATGCTTGTGCTCTCATTTTCTGAGTTTTAATAAAGATCCCTTCACCCAAAATGTTGCCTCTTTAGCTCTTCCCACTAGATGCTGCCTGACCTGCCCAGTGCTCCTGGCAACCCCCGTTTTTGTTAAAAGAATATTGGAATTAAATTTGGTTGAAAACACCACAAACCTGTGCACTGATGTGGTGACTGTAAAAACTAGGCACGAGCACAAATAACAGAAACCAGTGGAGATCTCCCCTTTAACAGATAAAGAATGGAGGTGTAGTTCATATTTTAAACATGGGTTTGGTATAATTGTATACTTACTAGACTGTCGAAGCTTTTTCCACACATGTACCTCCATTCCTACACTTCATCCGACTACACGAGGAAACTTTGCATTGGCCCACGTTCCGGCCGGCATTAGGATGTCCTTCTGGGCTTCCAGGTTTTCTAAATCTTCTATCCTTCCCTGTTCGAACCAGCAATTCGTAAATGCAGCCTGCAATGAAAAGTGCAAAATAAATTAATCAACTTTTGATAAATTAAAGGCTATGAGCAGTTTTACTTGTCGAAGGAACCGCAATTATATTGTTTGTGTTTTGTTTGCAATCAAATTATATTTGCGCTTTGCAGAAGTTATCTTCACAAATGAGAACCACAAAAGTAGGATCAATCCTATTTATCTTAAGGGTTATATAATCAGGATAAGATACAAAAAGCGAAGAAGGGTCCTGCCTCGAAACGTCACCTGTTCATTCCCTTCACTGGTGCTGTTCCGATCCGTTAAGTTCCCCCAGCACTTTGTGTTTTACTTACACAAACTTGGAGAGAGGACAAAAGATTCAGCAAAGACCTAAAAGTATTTCCTAAAAGGAAAGGAGGGCAGATAACAGGGAATAACTCCCAGAATGAACCCATTTAAGTCAAGTCAAGTCAAGTCAATTTATTTGTATAGCACATTTAAAAACAACCCACGTTGACCAAAGTGCTGCACATCTGACCAGGAAAAAAAAAGAAACATACAGTGGCAGGCAGCCAAACACAACGGCGCGGCCATCTTGAACAAAATGTTAATTCAATCACCCACAGTCCAACAACAAAAGCATTAAATAAGCATCAAAATTACACCTCTTCACATAAAGGGCACGTCCACACTTGAGTGCAGTACTGAGGGAGTGCTGCCGGGTCAGAGGTGCCACCTTTCACATAAGGCATTAAATTGAGGTCGAAGGTTTTGGACAAAAATGTCCAAGGGAATATTTTGAAGATGACAAACCACCCAGGAACAACCTTACGCCTGATCAGGTCAATACTGACACGAACAATAAGATTTTCAAATAAACAACCTTTCATATTTCTGTTAAGAGTTTCGAATAATGTCATCCACATGTAAAATAAAATCCGTTACTTGCCCTCCTATAAAACAACCAGGTCAAATGAGTATTTCCAGCATTCTCTTTTTTTTGTTTCGGATTTCCCACGGCTGCTGAGTATTGTAATCATAATCATACTTTATTAGCCAAGTATGTTTTGCAACATACGAGGAACTTCATTTGCCATACAGTCATACCAATAAAAAGCAACAGAACACACAAAATACATTTTAACATGAACATCCACCACAATGACTCCTCCGCATTCCTCGCTGTGATGGAAGGCGAAAAATAGTTCAATCTCTCCCTTCTTTATTCTCCTGCGGTCGGGGGCCTCGAGCCTTCTGTTGACGGGACGATCTTGTTCCTGTAGCCGGTGGCAGGCCTTCCTCGTCGGGGCGATCAAGCTCCTGCATTGGGGGGGGGGGGGGGGGGGGTGGGGGGGAATCTCAGCTTCCCTGCGCCAGGTGATCTACCCCAACGTTGTGCGGCTTTTGCAGCTTCTCCACCGGTCTCACCCTAGACTAGGAGCTCCTTGATGTAAAAGTTCGCAGGCCCCGTTTGGAGCATCGATCTCAGGCAAGGAATCAGCTCCGATGGTAAGTCCACGCCCCACGGTGAGGCTCAAAGTCAGTCCCGTGCAAGGCCGCCAGCTCCACGAATCTTATTATTCCAACATAGTTTTTATTTTGCTGCCAACTTGCTTCATTTATCTCCCTTCACTTGTATTTCTTCAGACAGTTCAGCTGAGATTAACAAGCATTCAACACAAAAATGCTGGATTAACTCAGCAGGCCAGGCAGCATCTGAGCATCTGTGGAGGGAATGCATAGGTTCCATTTTGGATTTGGCCCTTCTTCAGACTGATTGTAGTACAGGAGAGAAAGCTGGAAAAGAGAGGTTGGGGGGGGGCAAGACAAAGCCTGGCAAGTGATAGGTGCTCCCCTCATACCTAAATGCGAACCAAGCTGTTCCATAGGAACATGGAAACTTCCATCTATCCAGCATCATCTTCGTAGAAAACCTCCATCTATCCAGCAACAGGGAAACGGCCATGATAAAAAGCAGGGTAAATGCAATCAAACTCATTAAAAGTGGGCCAGAGGGCTGAATTTCAGAGGTGAAAGTGAAAGTGATTGCTCTTGACATTGATTGACTGAATGTGGCATTAGGAAGCCCTGGTAAAACTAATCATCGGACATCAAGGAAAAAACAATGCAATAAACAGAATCATAAAGTGGATAATTGAAGAAGAAATGGGTCATTATTTAGGTAAACTGGAAATAATCAAAACATGGTTTTATGAAATTTAAGAAATTTGCTAGAATTCTTTGAGGATGTGGCAGTCAAACTTGATAAAGGAGAATTTGTAGATGTAATGTATTTAGATTTACAAAATGGCACTTGACAAATGGCCACTTAAGAGGCTGTGCACAACTTTAAAAACCTCATGATATTCGATCCCGACTACGGGCTCTGTCTGTACAGAATTTGTACGTTCTCCCCGTGACTGCGTGGGTTTTCTCTGAGATCTTTGGTTTCCTACCATGCTCCATAGATGTACAGTATGTAGGTTACTTGGCTTCGTGTATGTGTAAATTGTCCCTAATGTGTGCAGGATAGTGTTAATGTGCAGGGATCGCTGGTCGGTGTGGACTCGGTGGGCTGAAGGGCCTGTTTCTGCGCTGTATCTCTAAACTAAACTAAACAATACTAAACCTGAGCTAACACTCAGAGGAAGTGTGTAAGCATGGTTTGAACAAAACATGAAGTGCTGGAGTAACTCAGCGAGTCAGGCAGTATCTCTGGAGGATATGGAGAGGTGACATCTCATGTCTGGACCCTTCTTCAGACTGAAGAAGACTACCAATTCAAAACATTGCCAATCCATACTCTCCATAAATGCTGCCTAGCCGGCTGAGGTTCTCCAGCACTTTGTATTTACGCAAGATTACAGCATGTACTGTTCCTTGTGTCTCTAGCATAGATTTAAATGGGTTTTCATATGGAAACAGAGAGTTGATAAAATGGTTGGAAGAGGATATAGTGACCGTGAAGCTGGATATAGGTAGACTGAGTGCGTGGGCAAAATCTTGACAAATAGAGTTCAATGTGGGAAAGTGTGAGGTCAGTAAGAAGTATCAAAAGGCAGGTTATTATCTAACTGGAGAGACTGCGTGAATGAAAGTTCACAGGGTTTGAGAGCAGGAATCACAAAATGTCAGCAGGCTTATTGTTAAGAAGAAAATGGCATATTGACCTTTATTTCACAGAGGTTGGAGTTTAGACATAAGGACGTTGTGATACAATTGCACAGGCTGTTGGTGAGACCACTCCTGGTTTAGTTTAGTTTGTTCAGAGGGAGAGTTTCTTATGAGGAAACATAGTTATAAGGGGGCAGTCATTTTAATCTGAGATGCATGAAATTCCTTGTTGAAGAGGGTGATAAATCACCAATAGAGTTGCACAGACTGGCTTGTTAGAAGTATTTAAAATGTAGGTAGATACATTTGTGAAAGGTTGGGGATTTGAGAGCTATGGAGAATAGCAGAAGGAGTAGAGGCCTAGATTAGATCGACCATGAGGAGATAGAGTGGTGGGGCAGTCTTGAGGGGCCGAGTGGCCTACTCTTGCCCCTTTTTTCATACGCACAAAGGGAGATGCTCATGGTTGTCAGAAGTCAGTCACCACGGACCCAGAAGATTATTGCAGGAATTCCTCAGGTCAACCAAGTTGCGATGTTTGCTGCATGAACTTCTTTCCATCGTAAGGTTAGTAGTGGGGACATTTAGCTCATGTTACACTCCATTTGTCATTGTTCAGATTGTGAGGAAGTACATGTCGGCCAGCAGCTGACCAACACTTGGACATGGCCGATCAATGGCAAGTAACATTATTCTTCACAATGACCACCTTCAGCAGGAAAAAGGCTGGCCACCATTCCTTGATACACGTTGGCATCATCCTGTAATAAACAGGTAGGAAGACGCCACTGAACTGAATTTAAGCTGGAAAGATTGCAGAGAAGATTTATGAGGATATTGCCAGGACTCGAGGTCCTGAGCTATAGGGAGAGATTGTGCAAACTAGGACTTTATTCCTTGGAATGCAGGAGGATGAGGGGTGATCTTATAGAGGTGTATAAAATCATGAAGGGAATAAATAGAGTGAACGCAGTTTAAAAAAAAATCCAGTGTAGGGGAATCAAGAACAAGAGGATAAAGGTGAGAGAGGAAACAGTTAATGGGAACCTGAGGGACAACCTTTGCACTCAGAGGGTGGTGGGAATATGGAATGAGTTGCCAAAGGAGGAGGCTGAGACAGGTAATGATAATAATATTCAAAAGACACTTGGATAGGTACATGGATAAGAAAGGTTTAGAGGGGTATGGGTCAAATATGCGGCATGTTGGTCAGCATGGATGAGTTGGGCATAGAGTATGACTCTATGATTCTATGACTGGACCAGGTTTTGGGATTGCCAGAATAGTCCAGAGGCTAGATATATGGCTGTGTGTATTTCTCCTCCTGATTCCCCAGAGACTTTCACCATCAGCAAGGTATAACTGAATGATGGAAGACATCCTTGGATCAGCACAGCTCTAACGACGCTTGAATTGCTTGACACAATCCAGAACAAAGCAGGTCATTTGACCAGCACCCATCCATCACACCGCTCAGTCTTTGATAGTAAATCCATGAGCAGGAAAAACATGAGCAGCTGATGTATGGAAACACTGCCACCAGCAGGTGCTTTAGTTTAGTTAAGTTTAGTTTGGAGATACAGCGTGGAAACAGACCCTTCTGCCCACCGAGTCCGTGCCATCTAGCAATCACCCATACACTAGTTCTATCCTGCGCACCAGGGACAATTTATAGAAGCCAATTAACATACAAACCTGCACGTCTTTGAGATGTGGGAGGAAACCGGAGTGCCCGGAGAAAACCCACGTGGTCACAGGGAGAACGTACAAACCTTGCACAGACAGCACCAAGAGTCAGGTTCAAATCTGGGACTCTGGCTCTGTAAGGCAGCAACTCTACCGCTGTGCCACTGTGCTGCCCTAAATGTTAGGGGGTGGTGAGAAGGTGGAACTTGGCGCCACAGAGGGTGGTTAGGATGCAAAATACAGATTCATTTAACTGGAAACTGGAAAAAGGGATGAGAAATCAGGGAAAAAGGGGTTAATCTGGCAGAATTAGATGATCATATAGCAGTACAGCATGGGAACAGGCTCTTTGACTCACAATATCTGTGCCAAATATGATGCCAAATTAAACCAATGCCTTTTTCCTGCACATGATCCACATCCCTCCATTCCATGCAGATATATGTGCCTCTTAAACATCACTACCATATCTGCTCCCACCACAGCTGCTGACTCTGCGTTCCTGCTACCCATCACTCTCATTGTAAGAAACTTAACTTGCATACATGCAGGTTAAGATATATCTCTTTTAAATAGCGGACCTCTCATATGCTAATTATCAATTCTCAGTTTTCCAATCTACTTCATTGAGGCTCTTGCACTTTTTCTGTCTATTTTCTTTTGCTTTTTGCACTACCTGTGATCACACTCAAGTATGGTATGATCTCCCTGGATAGCATGTAAAATAATGCTTTTCCCCGTTAGGTTTAGGTTCAGGTTTGTTATTGCCATGTGTATCGAGGGACAGTGCAAACCTTTGTTTGCATGCTGTCCAATCAGATCAGATAATACTGCACAGAAATATAATCACGTCAAGCTCAAGTTCAAGGGAGAGCAAAGAGGAAGATATCGAGTGCAGAATATAATTATCAACATTGTAGTGCAACAGTACCATAGACATGGCAAAAAAACCCCCACCAATACCTAAATCATACGTTGCCCCACCTCCTAACCACCCTCTGTGGCGCCAAGTTCCACGTTCTCACCACCCCCTAACATTTAGGGCAACACAGTGGCACAGTGGTAGAGTTGCTGCCTTACAGAGCCAGAGTCCCAGATTTGAACCTGACTCTGGGTGCTGTCGGTACAAGGTTTGTACGTTCTCCCTGTGACCACGTGGGTTTTCTCCGGGCACTCCGGTTTCCTCCCACATCTCAAAGACGTGCAGGTTTGTATGTTAATTGGCTTCTATAAATTGTCCCTGGTGCGCAGGATAGAACTAGTGTATGGGTGATTGCTAGATGGCACGGACTCGGTGGGCAGAAGGGTCTGTTTCCACGCTGTATCTCCAAACTAAACTTAACTAAACTAAAGCACCTGCTGGTGGCAGTGTTTCCATACATCAGCTGCTCATGTCTTTCCTGCTCATGGATTTACTATCAAAGTCTGAGCGGTGTGATGGATGGGTGCTGGTCAAATGACCTGCTTTGTTCTGGATTGTGTCAAGCAATTCAAGCATCGTTAGAGCTGTGCTGAGTGTTTTCTAGCACGTTGTGGTTTTATTTTTTCACAATGACTGTTCTTTGGGATTATTTTTATGACGATAATAATAAAACGAGGGAACCAAAGGAGTGCCACGTGGGATAGTTGTATTCTGCAATGCCACTCGCAAACTGTGGATGGCTCGATTGTAATCATGCAAAGCCTTTCCACTGGCTGGTTAGCATGCAACAAAGACTTTTCACTGTACCTCGGTACATGTGACAATAAACTAAACTAAACTAAGACAGGCTGCCATGAAATACTACTGACAATAAAGTCAATGTTTCATATAAAATATTGTAGGTTAGCTTAAAAGAAGGAATCAGCATCAAATAAGTTGGTCACCTTTAGCAATGGTGAAAGAGATGAATCATTTCTTCGGTGTTTGAGTGCATTACTTTGAGAGCATTTTTTCTCAGTTTTATTGATCAAAAGCATATCTTCAATATAAAATGATCTCAAGCAAAGAAAAATCAAGCTGCAGGGTAAAGACGAAATATTCCTTTTTTATCTCATTTATGTTCAGATTTCATACAAAACATCTGAAAGTTCAACTGGGAGAGTGAGAAGAGGTTACCTTGGAAACTATCACTGAAATGAGTTCCGTTGGGCAGCAGTTCTGGGGTGTACTCGCTGTAACCGCCCACGTAAAACTGGCTGAAAACATTGAGGCCCATCAAAGTCCCAGAGGAAGTGCGAGTTTTATTCAGTTGGTTGTCCACCTTAAAACAAACAGTTAAAAAAAAATATTTGCATGCAAACCAATTCTCTTTGGAGAAGTCTCACAGCTCTGATTCAATTCTGGAAGACATTAAAACCTACCGTGATGTCACCACTTTTGATCTTATAAATTCATAAGTTCTAGAAGCAGAATTAGACCATTCGGCCCATCAAGTCTACTCCACTATTCAATCATGGCTGATCTATCTTTCCCTCTGAATCCCTTTCTCCTGCTTTCTCGCTATAACCCCTGATACCTTTGGTTATGAAAAATCTGTCAATCTCCGTCATAAAAATATCCATTGACGGCCTTCACAGCCGTACGTGGCAATGAATTCCACAGATTCATCACCGTCCGACTAAAGAAATTCCTCCCTGCCTCCTTTTTAAAGGTACATCCTTTGATTCTGAGCTTGCAAGAGATGAAGTCATTTTCTCGGCATCTTGGCACATTCTTTTTTAGACTGTATCATAATTAGAGGCTGGAGGCTACTCGTTACTTTAAATCACTGAATGGTTGGACAGGACACAATGCGAGCATACTCAGAATGCACTGCCTTACTTCTTTATCCGCAACTTCCAATGCCGCTGATCTTTGATGGGAATTTACATCGCCCCATGGTGATGATGAATATTCCCCTCTACCTAGCAATTACGTACTTCTTTCAAGAAGACTGCTCCATCAAGTTCAATTCCCTTCTCTTTCCCCATTGCTGTGGAACTTCAGTTATATACTGCACTCCAAATTAAATTTATTTTTACTATCCTGTTAGGCAGAATATTCTATATCATAACACTCACTGTGAAAAGAGAGTTCTTCTCATCTGTTATATAATAATATAATAATAATAATGCATTACATTTATATAGCGCTTTTCATATACTCAAAGACGCTTTACAGGGATTTAGAGAACATAGGGAAGTGAATAAATAGATAAATAAGTAAACGAACAGAGAAAGGAGACAGAAGGTGAGGTGACCTTCAGTGGTTGAAGGCAGTACTGAACAGGTGAGACTTCAGTGATGTTTTGAATGTGGTGAGTGTGGAGGAGTCTCTGACGGTTTGGGGTAGTGAGTTCCATAGGGTGGGAGCAGCGATGGAGAAAGCCCTGTCCCCCCAGGATCTGAGTTTGGTCCGGATGTGGGGGGATAGGAGATTGGCAGCAGCAGAGCGGAGGGTGCAGGTGGGAGTGTGCCTGTGGAGGAGGTCGGTCAGGTAGGATGGGGCCAGGTTATGGAGGGCTTTGTAGGTCATGAGGAGGATTTTGTACTGGATTCTCTGGGGGATGGGGAGCCAGTGGAGTTTGTAAAGGACGGGGGTGATATGGTCACGGATCGGGGTGTGGGTGAGTAGACGGGCAGCAGAGTTTTGAATGTATTGAAGTTTACTGATGATTTTTGAGGGTGCGCCATAGAGGAGACTGTTGCAGTAGTCCAGACGGGAGGTGATGAAGGCGTGGATGAGGGTCATAGAGTCATAGAGTCATACAGCACAGAAACCTGCTGACCAGCAACCACCCATTTACTCTAATCCTGCATGAATCCCATTTTATTTTCTCACATTCCCATCAATTTATGTTCTATGTTACCTGGAGATTTAAAAAAATAACTCATCTGAGAATTTACCACCTACCTGCACACAAGCATTATTGGGCCAACTAATCTGCCAACTTGTATGTTTTTGGAATACTTTGAAATATGGGAAAAAAACTGGAGCACGTGGATGAAACCCACATATTTGTAAGAAACGTGCAAACTCCGAGTAGACAGCAGCAGAGGTTGGGATCAAACCCAGATTTCTGGAGCCATCAGCTTGATCAACCAGCTCTGCTTTCCAAGATGCTGAGCTGCTCCCAAGATGCTCTTCGGCATCCACCATGAGGTATTCCATACCAGGACATCCGAGATGTCCTCATTCTGTAGGGAGTGGGGGGAGGGGGTCTCCTCTTCTATCACAGGTAGTTCTGCTCTTCCTCCCTTTCCCCCCCCTAGTCACAACAGGGACAGGGTCCCCCCAACTAGTACCACTGTTCGCATCCCTGTATCCCTTCTTTGTCACCTCTTCCCCAGCCAACCATTATGGGCTCCATACTTCCTTGGTCATCTGTTGGCAGCCCTTATTTGTTCTGGCCTTTTCTTATCTCTAGTTTCCCCCCCACCCCTCTATTTTCAGTCTGATCCGAAAGGTCACCCATCTTTTTTCTCCAGAGATGCTGTCTGGCCCACTGAGTTACTCCAACACTTTGTATCTATCTTCAGTATAAACCAGCATCTGCAGTTCCTTCCAACACAACTTTGCTCTTGTGGTGAGTTGACTTCCTCTTCTCTTCTCACTCTCTTCAGTTCAGGTGCCCACATTATGGTTACCTGTCAAAGTTTCTTGCTTGATGCCTACGATTACACTCCCATGGCAGTAAACTGTTACCCATCTGATCATCACAACTAGCAAAAAAGGCCACATGCATTTCATCAATACGGGCATTCTCAAACTCCTTACAGCATAGGATGTATTTTTCACTGCTTTAAAGGGACACCAGCAATTTGTTCTTCTGAAACTATATCAGTATTAGACACATTTGATAAACACACATTGGGCGACACTCCAAAGACAAACAGGGTTGTAGGTTAATTGGCTTAGTAAAATTCTAAATTATCCCTACTGTGTGCAGGATAGTGTTAATGTGCGGGGATTGCTGGTCGGTGCGGAATTGGTGGGCCGAAGGGCCTGCTTCCGCATTGCATCTCTAAACAAAATCGACTAAACTAAACGTAACATGTGGCTGATGAAAATGTCAACTGGAAGCCTTATCTAAAGCCCAACCTTGTAATCATTCCACTCTTCATGGAGTTGGATATTTCTCCAAGTTGGATACTTTCAGAACCCTCTTCAAAATGTATAGGTTCTGAGAGGAACTATTTGAGGATTCCTATGAGATTTTTGCTCCCTCCAGTCCACCACCCCTTACAAACCTTCAGCCATCCTGTTCTGAGGAATCTTCCGAGACGGACAACGTGCATCTCAAGGAGTCGATCCAATGGCTCACTGACTATCGTGGTGGTGCCAGAGCCTAAATTAAAGCTGTAAACTACTGTTCCATTTTGCAGGCCCAGAACAAGAAAATCATCTCCTTTCAACCCTGGGAACAGAAAGAGAGAGAGGTGATTGAGAGATAACAAGACTTAGTGCATGATTCAGAACACTGCAGATATGAGCACAGCATACTATAATTAAAGACCATTCGGACCCATGTGCCTGCTGCATCAGTAAGGTTATTTTTGCCACAGCACCACTTATCTGCACTAAACTCTTGATTACCTAAAAACTACTGATTTCTGCCTTAAATAACTCAGAGACCAATAAGGAGTAAAATATTTGTTTTGTGCAAAACAGATCAAGAATTTTCAATTAAACTGGAATAATAGGCAAGCTCTGAAAGGAAGAAAGGAGACTGCATCAGCTTGTTGGAAATGATTGCATGTTGCATTCTCGTCCAGATGAGTAGGAAAGAAAATTGCAGATGCTGGTTTAAATCGACGGTGGACACAAGATGCTGGAGTAACTCAGCGGGTCAGGCAGCATCTCTGGAGAGAAGGAATGGGTGACGTTTCGGGTCGAGACCCTTTTTCAGACTGATGTCAAGGGATGGGGCGGGACAAAGATAGGATGTAGTCGGATACAGGAAGACTGGTGGGAGAACTGGGAAGGGGAGGGGATAGAGAGGGAAAGCAGAGACTATCCGAAGTTAGAGGTCAATGTTGATTCCGCTGGGGTGTAAACTACCCAAGAGAAATATGAGGTGCTGTTCCTCCAATTTGCGCTGGGCCTCACTCTGGCAATGGAGGATGCCCAGGACAGAAAGGTCAGATTGGGAATGGGAAGAGGAGTTGAAGTGCTGAGCCACCAGGAAATCAGGTTGGTTAAGATGGACTGAGCGGAGGTGTTCAGCGAAACGATCGCTGAGCCTGCGCTTGGTCTCGCCGATGTAGAGAAGTTGACACCTGGAACAGTGGAGTTCCAGGTGTCAACTTCTCTACATCGGTGAGACCAAGCGCAGGCTCGGCGATCATTTCGTTGAACACCTCTGCTTAGTCCGTCTTAACCACCTGACCCGCTGAGTTACACCAGCATCTTGTGGCCAGATGAGTGTTTGGCCTGGCAAGCACGATTTGGGACTTGTTGATTGTGTGAATGGTGATAATCTCCCTGTTCTGCACTGTTCTGTGTTCTAAGTTAATGGTGTTAATTATTGCAAAAAGACATTTTCTTCATCAGGTCAGTTAAAACTGTTATTTGTGGGCAAAGATTAGCTGTTTAGATGTTATTTACCTTTGAAGCTTTGCTTTCAACAAGAGCTGTGGCTCATTGCAAACAGAAGATTTTGAAGTCATTTCAAAGGCATTTGCAACTGTTCTAATATTCGCATCAGTGATTGCTGAGGAAATTAGGTAGGATGAAGATGGGGTTGGGGAGAAGTGGCTGCCACATTATTCAGCACACTGTTTATTTTCTCTTTTACACTATCAGTTCTACCCATGTTTAGCTTGGTTTCGTTCAGAGATACAGCATGGAATCTGGCTCTTCGGCCCACCAGGTCCATGCTGACCATTGTTCTCCCATCCACACTAGTTCTATGTGTCCCACCTTCTCATCCACTCCCCTACACACTAGGGGCAATTTACAGAGGCCCATTAACCTACAAAGGCACACGTCTTTGGGATGTGGGAGGAAACCGGAGAACCCAGAGGTAACCCATGCGGTCACAGGAAGAGCACGTGTATAGTCCCAACGTCAGGATCAAACCGGGTCTCTGACACTGTGAGGCAGCAGTTCTATCAGCTGCGCCACCGTGCCACCCTGTATAGCATCATCTGCCTGGATGCACACAAAACAACGTTTTTTCACTGCATCTATCATATGCACGTGTGACATAATAAACCAATACTATGAGAATCCTCTTATGTGAAGCCTTCGAAACCTGGCATTCAATGAAGGGAGCTTTCACACTCAAGTCAGTGTAACTGACTGAGCACTAACTGCTACCCAGCTTCCTGCAGGTACTTGTGCATTACCTAATGTTCAACGTTTTGTGTTCATGGCATTGATCTGGATGAACAAGTACAATGTGATCTACAATCACGTATTACAATCACTCCACATAAATCTCTACTCCTACAGCAACATTTCTTCCATTATCATGTATCTGTGCACTGTAAATGGCTTGATTATAATCTTCCGCTGACAGGACAGCACGTAACAAAAGCTTTACACTGTACCTCGGTACACGTGACAATAAACTAATAAACTAAACTGAAACTGAAATTGAAACTGAAATCGAAACTGAATCACCAGCATTTATTTAGCATGATTGTTCACTTAATAGGTCCCAATGAAATCAATCCACAAGTTGCAGTTACTAATACAACACAGGAGACACAGCAGCAAACTCTTCACAACAAGCTCCCACATGTAGCCAGTTGATAATGGTCAGACCATCTGTCTTAGGAACATCAATGGTGTCTTTATTGTCACATGTGCAGAGATATAGTGAAAGCTTGTTCTGCATGCTATCCAGTCAAATCCTATTATACATACGTACAATAGATCATCTTCTGGAACAGCACACAGAGAATCGGGGTGGTCAAATGTAAGGGGAAAATATACAATTCATGGCAAGACTATTAACAGCATTGATGTACAGAGGGATCTTGGGCTCCAAGTCCATAACTCCCTGAAAGTGGCAACACAAGTAGATGGAGTGGTAAAGAAGGCGTATGATATGCTTGCCTTTATTGGTCGAGGCTTTGAGTATGTCATGAAGTTATGATGCAGCTTTATATGACTTTGGTTAGACTGCATTTGGTGTATTGTGTGCAGTTCTGGTCATCCCAATACAGTGAGGATGTGGAAGCATTGGAATGGGTGCGGAAGAGGTTTCGTAGAATGATGTGTAAGAAGGAACTGCAGGTGCTGGTTTAAAATGAAGAAGACACAAAAAGTTGGAGTAAGTCAGCGGGACAGGCAGCATCTCTGGAGAGAAGGAAGGACGTTTCAGGTCGAGACCCTTCTTCAGATTAGTTAGGGATAAGGGAAACGAGAGATGTAGACAATGATGTGGAGAGATAAAGAACAATGAATGAAAGATGTGCAAAAATGTAACGATGATAAAGGAAGTTAGCTGTTTGTAGGGTGAAAATGAGAAGCTAGTGCGAATTGGGTGAGGGAGGGATAGAGAGAGAAGGTGTTTCAGAGCTGATGGGTTCCAGGACTGCACTGCCAGAGTGGTGGTGGAGGTAGATATGATTGTGCCATTTATGATGCTTATGGATAGGCACATGGATATGCCGGGAATGGAGGGATATGGATCATGTGCAGGCAGATGAGAATAGTTTATCTTGGCATCATGTTTGGACTCAGACATTATGGGCCGAAGGGGCTGTTCCTGTGTTGTAATCTTCTATGTTCTGTTTTATGTTTTACGTTCCGGTGCCACTTTGCAACTTCCAAGTCTCTGAAAAGTGCGATCTTGGATGAAGGCGATGTGCAATTTCTTATCTTCTCACTTTAAGGCCCGGTGTCGTGGTGGCACTGGGGTGATGAAGTAGGGGTCGGCCTGGCCCGGTGCGATGCCCTCTGCTCGTTCCACCGCCACTCCATACAGCTGACACAGATTGTGCGCGATTCCACCCTGATTCTCCTCAGCGTAGCACTATAAGGTCTGTCACATCCATCAGAGGGGACAAGAGGGTCCTCGATGAAACGTGTCAAATGATAGAGAGCAGCCACGTCTCTGCACTGAACTTACATCCATCTAGGATTGTGATGCAGCTGGACTAGATGGACTAGAATGAGATGATTCTGTGATTTTGTGCTCCAGTCCAGAACGGTGTGGGCAAAGGGGCTGTTCCTGTGTTGTACTGTTTTATGTTCTACGTTCCATGTTCAACATTCTGGTAACACTTTGCAACTTCCAAGTCTCCAACTTTGCAACTTCCAACTTTTTCACTGTACCTTGTGATTGCAATAATAAACTAAACAAAAACTAAACTGGGACCTGAAATTACTGACTCGGAGGCAAGACTGAGCCATGTCTGACATCATGATGAAAAAAAAGCGAGATCAATGCTTTATCTCTAATTCAAAGCATAATGAACGAGGATACACTTAAAAGTGGAAACGATCAATGCTCCTTTAACTGTGAGCAAGGTAATCAAACAGTATTAGACCCCCATGGTAATAAAGAGCCAAGCCACGAGGGCAAATGAAGGCATTTGGCTGCAGCAGTAAATGAACATACAGCTGCCTGAGAACCCAGCAATCTCCACAGCCTCAAGAGCAAGGCGTGCATTTTGCGGTGTGCATTGTGGTGCAGATACCCATGCTATGCATCGTACCTGGTGGTGCGTGTAACCAACAGGTGGGTTGTGTGCCATAAAACATGCTGGCTGGTCGAATGTAACAGATGGATCATGTTACATTATATCGTTGGTTTAGAGTCCTTTTACGAAGTGGTCAGTCATTTTTGCAGTGTGCCTGAGGTACTCCTGCATATCCTCCTCATCTTGTTGCATTGGACAGGTCATGCTGTTAGCATGAAGAAACAAGGGACTGCAGATGCTGGTTAATACACAAAATGACACAAAATGCTGGCGTAACTCGGTGGGTCAGGCAGCATATCTGAAGAACATGGATAGGTGACATGGATAGGTGAAGGGTTGGGACCCTTCTTCACCCTCTACAGGTCAGGCCTGGTGAGTCTCACGGTGTGAAGCTATTGGAAGTAGACCTTGTGATTTGGTTTTTTGTTACACTAAAGAGAAAGCTGCCGTTCTGTGTGACATTTCCCTAGTGACACTTTACAACGGTTGACACCAGAAGTCTGCAGCAGACTCTCTCGACTGAACTTCATCACAGGAAGAGATTCCCAGGTTGAGAGAAGCTTCCTGGAAAAATCCAATACCCTTCTTCAGGCCAAGGTTCTGCCCTGAAACATCACCTGCTTTCTCCAGAGAAGCTGCCTTCCCTGCTGAGTTACAATAACATTTTGTGTCTACCTTCAGTATAATCCAGCATATGCAGTTCCTCCCGACAAATAATTTTGCAATCCTCCTTTATAAATGTCAGGTCCACAGAAACCAAGATATGGTGATAATTCCACCCACCAGCCAGCCTTAATAAAAGGGATCCCAGCTTGTTCAATTGTTGGCTTGGACCTGGGCCATGTGACATTAATAGGCAATTAGACACTCATCACTTGCTAGTGACGCCCAATCCTAAAACATGAATAGGAATACAAAATTGATTAACTTCCCCTCTCCATCTCTGATTTTCTTCACCTTCTTGGTGTCTCAGGTGACAATTTTGTGGTCAAATGTTCCAGAGCTCACACTTTAACACTCAGTAAACAGTTGTCCATCTGAACACCAGCCAATTAAAAACAAAGCAAAGGCAATAACACCTTTCATGACCGTGAACAGCAGGTGTAGTAGTTTGGAAGCTTAATCACCGTTGTAAAGTGTCACCATGGAAATGTCACACAGAACGGCAGCTTTCTCTTTAGTGTAACAAAAAACCAAATCACAAGGTCTACTTCCAATAGCCTCACACCGTGAGACTCACCAGCCCTGACCCCTAGAGGGTGAAGTTTGGTAGATTAATCAGTGGCAAGGTGGTTATTTTATAAAGACCTGTTATGGGAGTATTGCAAGGTTTCTACTGATATAAATACCTGCAGCACTTTTCTGAAAGTCTTGAACTTTATTTTCCATCAGGGGCCTACTTTGTCTTGACTGCGTAGGTTTTACAGACGAGTGTTAATTAAATGTACGCACAAGGAGCTACAGTTGAGAATCGAGAGCAAAACACAAAATGCTGGAGGAACTCAGCAGGTCAGGCAGCATCTATGGAGAAATGGACAACTAATGTTTCATCATAGGTCAGGACTGTTCTCTGGTTGGTGATTGGATGGTTCGGTTGCCTGATAACAGCTGAGAAGAAACTGTCCCTGAATCTGGAGGTGTGACTGTTTGCACTTCTGTAACTCTTGCATGATGGGAGTGAATCTGTTTTCAGCAAATGGCCATAAACAGCAATAGAGCAATGGAGACACAAATAACTGCAGATGCTGATTTACAAAAAAATGACACAAAGTGCTGGAGTAACAGTAGGTCAGGCAAATACAGCAATAACTAGGCTGTTGGTTGAAGGGAATGTTTTGACTGAGATACTTGGACGACCAATCCTGCATTTCTTTAAAGAGTTCCATGGGGTCTTTTATAGTTTTGGGGACTTGGGTTGATATCTGAGGCCACTGGAACATCGATCTGGATGCTATGTTTAAGCCTCAGGATGGGCCAAACTCTGAAGGTCCTGGGAGTTGTGACTAGGCATACTAATTGGAATTTCTCGTTCATGTCTGTTTACAACATACAAAACTCCAGTAGGTGGCATCACAACCCTTCACAAAGCTTGTACTCGACCAAAAAATGATTCTTAAATCAATGTCTCCTTTCACTTTACTAATCCAGAGCAGGGCAGCCAAGAGCACACACGCCTGTAATGTGTTCTGCACAAATGTTAGTAGTGGACCAAACTCAAGGTGTCCCAGGGATGCAGGTGAAGTGTGCCTAGGGTCTTTAAGTGTGGAAGACAGATAGCTACCTGTCCAGCAGCCACATAGAGAGGAAGGTTGGATACTTGTTTGTTTTCGACAGAGGGTTAAGAGGTAAGATAGACCGGCAAGCCGTCACAGATTAAACTATGAGTATTTAAATGAAAACCCATTCAAATATAAAGCTGGGGATCTCTGCAATCTGGGGATGACCTGGTAGCTATGGTGATTAATTAAAAGGTCTCAGCGGGTAAGGACGGGGTCAAGGGATTAACTGCAGGATTATCAGTGCCTGATGTTTGTGCCTTGTCACTCATGGGCAGGGTTCTGCACAGCCCACCAGTATTTGTGGAAGGTACCCAACTGGAAGTCCCAGTGGACGGTTGAATGCAGCTGTTCATGCTTCAGACTGGTCATTAAATATGTAGCTCTTGATCCAGGAATTCTGATCAAATCACAAGATTGATTAGATCAGTGAGTTGAAGAGGTTACCTGTGGTGAACAAGAATAACAATGAACATCTGTGTTCATTGGCTGCCTTTAACACTAAAATATTCCACATACCAGTTTTAAGCCAACATTTAACACTGAGGTGGTTATGATAATATGACCATGCAGAGAAGTACATTAAGCACAATCCATGCAGAGGTCCATATCAAACATGACCCATGCAGAGATGCACTTTAAATACAATCTGTTGGGAGATGGACTTTAAAAACAACCCATGTAGAGATCCATGTTAAACATGACCCATGCAAAGATGTGTATTAAACACAACCCATGTGGATTTGTACATAAAGTACAACCCATGCAAAGATGGACAATAAACACAACCCATACTGGGATCTACATTAATGCAACTCGTACAGAGATGCGCATTAAAGCAGACACAAACATTAAACAAAACTTATGTAGGGATCCACATTTAACACAACCCATGCAAAAATCTGCATTAAACACAATCCATGCAGAGATGAACATTAAACTTAACCCATGCAGAGATGCACCATAAACAAGACCCGTGCAAAGATATACATTGAAAGATAAACCCATGCAGGGATCAGCATTAAACACAACCCATGCAGAGATCCGGGATTAACAACCCCCATGCAAAGATGTACAGTAAACACAACTCATGCAGGGATAAACGTTAAAATAACCCTTGCAGAGATGCACAAAAACAAGACCCTTGCAAAGATAGGGCGGCACGGTAGCGCAGCGGTAGAGTTGCTGCTTTACAGCGAATGCAGCGCCGGAGACTCAGGTTCGATCCTGACTACGGGTGCTGCACTGTAAGGAGTTTGTACGTTCTCCCCGTGACCTGCGTGGGTTTTCTCCGAGATCTTCGGTTTCCTCCCACACTCCAAAGACGTACAGGTATGTAGGTTAATTGGCTGGGTAAATGTAAAAATTGTCCCTAGTGGGTGTAGGATAGTGTTAATGTGCGGGGATCGCTGGGCGGCGCGGACTTGGTGGGCCGAAAAGGCCTGTTTCCGGCTGTATATATATGATATGATATGATGATATACAAAACCGATGAACATTAAAAACAACCCATGCACTTTACACACAATCCATGCAGAGATCTACATTAACACAACCAGTACAAAGATGCAAATTAAACAAGACCCGAGTAGAGATACACATTACACATAAACCAATCAGAGATTCATATTAAACATAACCCATGCGGATTTGCACATTAAACACAACCCATAAAGAGATCCATATTAAATGCAACCCGCGCAGAGATGTGAACTATATTCAGCCCATGCAGCAATCTGCATTAAACACAACCTTTGCAGAGATTTGCATTAAGCACAACCCATGCAGAGATTCACAGTAAACACAGCCTATAAAAGGGTGCACATTAATGGAACCCCATACAGAGATGCACTTTAAACGAGACCTGTGAGATGCACATTAAACGATACTTTAAACAACACCTTGCAGGGATCCACATAAAACACAACCCATACAGGGATCCACATTAAATGTGATTCATGCAGAGGAGCAAATTAAACACAACCCTCACAGAGATGTGCATTTAGCACAACTCATGCGGCGATGCACAGCATACACCCCCCCATGCGGGAATGTCCATTAAACAGGAGTAAAGCTGGGATCCACATTAAATATGACTCAAGCGGTGTAATTCATTAAAGATAACAGATCACGAAAACAGCTTGAGAGAATCTTTTGGCAGATTTGGGTAGTTTTTAACTGTACTGAGCTTATCGTGGCAGGTACACAAAATGAATCAAACCACAAGGGTTGATGAGGTACTCTCCAACCACCAACTTGTGGCAAGTTGGGGCAAATAAAGGGTGGCCTTGTCAACCACACCAACATCTGTAGATCAAGCAACAAAAAGCAAATCTGCCATAAAACTAAAACTGCAGGTGAAAATGTTGAGAACTCAAGCTTTGTCTGTGTACTGAGGTCTGTCTGATGAGGTTGAGGAGATGTTGGTTCTGGACAGCAGTTATTGTAGGTTCAACTGATTGCTGTTTATTCTGAAGATTAGCTCAGTAAGGTTGTTGGAGGTGAGATGCAAGGTTGCAGTGAGGAACAATGATGCCACCTTATTTGACTCTGGTCTTCACTGATATTGATCTGGTTGACGGCCCATTGAATTGCGTCATGGCTTGCAGGCTGCTGTGGAGCAATCCTGACACAGGGAAGGCTTTTAAAGACAGGTTGATTAGGGTTCAACACCAGTATGTTTCTGCGAGGATCAAAGATAAGGATGGCAAGGTTCAGAAAATTGGATAATAAGAGATATTGTAAGTTTAGTCAAAAAGAAAAAGGAAATGTAAAAGGTTTAGGAAGCTGATCTCAGACAAGGCCCTCAAAGAATATGAAAGGGGCAAGATAGAACAAAAAATTAGGTGGGGGGGGAAGAGGGTGCTAAAGGGTTCAATGAGATGTCCTTGGCACAGAGGATTGAGGAGAATCCCGGCATTTTATACATTTATTAGGAGCAAGAGGGAGGCCAGGGAAAGGTAAATCATCTCAAAGACAATGGCGGGAATTTATGCATGGAAACAGTGGAAGTGGTGAGATCTCGAATGAGTACTTTGCAAGGAGAAGGACGTGAGTGATCGTGAGTGATCAACATATGTTGATAAGTGTATGTTGATATTCTAGGGCACATTGATATGAAGAAGGAGGAGGTGTTGGTTTTTTTGAAAAACATTCAGGTGGATAATTCACTGGCCTGTTAGGATCAATTCCAGGATACTGAGGGAGGCAAAGGAGGAGATTTCTGGAGCCTTTACAGATATCTTTGTATCTTCTTCAGCCATCGGTCAGGTAACAGAAGTCTGGAGTCTAGCCAAAGTTGTGCCTTTGTTTCAGAAGGGCAGCTGGGACAACTCAGGAAATGAATAGATGCAAAAAATAGTGGGAAAGATACTAAACTAAGCCAATAGTCAGTGAGTCTTACATCAGTGCTAGGGAAATTATTGGTGAAGATCCTCAGGGATAGGATTTGCTTAGATTGGAAAAAATATTTGACATATTAGAGATAATGAGCATCAATGGAGATGAGGACAAAGCTCCGCATGGTAGGCTGCTCTGGAAAGTTAGATTGCATGGGATCCACGGAGAGATAGCTGAATGGATAGCAAATTGGCTCCATGGAAGGAAGCAGAGGGGAATGGTGGAAGGTTGCTTCTCAGACTGGATGCCTGGGACTAGTGGTGTGCCTCACGGTTTGGTGCTGGGCCCGTTACTGTTTGTCATCTACATCAATGATTTGGATGAGAACATACAGGGCAAGATTAGCAAGTTTGCTGATGAAACAAAAGTGAGTGATTTTGCAGATAGTGAAGATGGTTGTGAAAGATTGCAACAGGATCTGGATCGATTGGCGAGGTGGGCGGAGGAATGGTTGATGGAATTTAGTATAGAGAAGCGTGAGGTGTTGCATTTTGGGAGGCCAACAAGGGCAGGACCTACACAGTAAATGGTAGGCCTCTGGGTAGTGTTGTAGAGCAGAGGGATCTAGGAGTACAGGTGCATGGTTCCTTGAAGGTCGAGTTGCAGGTAGATAAGGTGGTCAAAAAGGCTTTTGGCACTCAGGTCTTCATCAGTCAGAGTATTAAGTAAAGAAGTTGGGAGGTCATATTGCAGTTGTATAAGACGTTGGTGAGACCGCATTTTGAATATTGTGTTCAGTTCAGGGCACCATGTTTTAGGAAAGATATTGGCAAGCTTGAAAGGGTTCAGAAAAGATTTACGAGGATGTTGCCAGGACTAGAGGGTGTGAGCTATAGGAAGAGGTTGTGTAGGCTGGGTCTCTATTCCATGGAGTACAGGAGGATGAGGGGAGATCTTGTAAAGGTATACCAAATCACGAGAGGAATAGATTAGGTAGATGCACAGTCTTTTGACCAGAGTAGGGAAATCGAGGACCAGGGGATGTAGGTTCAAGGTGAAGGGGAAAATATTTAATAGGAATCCGAGGGGTTTTCACACAAAGGGTGGTGGGTGTAAGGAACAAGCTGCCAGATGAGGTAGTTGAGGCTGGGACTATCCCATCGTTTAAGAAACTGTTAGACGGTACATGGATAGGACAGGTTTGGAGGGATATGGACCAAGTGCAGGCAAGTGAGACTAGTTCAGCTGGGACATTGTTGGCCAATGTGGGCAAGTTGGGCCGAAAGGCCTGTTTCCACACCGTATCACTCTGTGACTCTATGACTCTATGAGGAGCAATTTCTTTAGCCAGAAGGTGGTGAATCTGTGGAATTCATTGTCACAAACGGCTGTGGAGGTAAAGATATTGGGTATTTGTAAAGCGGCGATTAATAGGTTCTATATGAGTAAGGGCATCAAAGATTACAGGGGGAAGGCAGGAGAATGGGGGCGAGAGGGGAAAATAGATCAGTCATGATTGAATGGGGGAGTAGACTCAATTGGCCGCTTGGCCTAATTCTGGTCCTATGTCTTATGGGTTTTCATTTTGAATGGTGAGGAAATAATTACAGTGTGGGGGCTTGGGTGGAACTAACTATGTTCGGAACAGAAAATTCTGGAAAAACTCAGCAGGTCAGGCCTGCTGCATTTCTGTATTTCCAGCATTTTCTACCTTTAGTATAGATTTCAGTCACCTGGGGTTATTTTTTATATTTTGAATGTTCTGTGTTGCTCTGGTAGAGAGCCAGCATTGACACACTGGGCCAAATGTTATGTAACCGTGCCATGGTTCCATAGAAGCCACAAGGGCCTCTATCACCTTCCAAGTTGCACAAGCACTGAATGCAGAGAAGCCCCAGCCTATTCATTTCACATAATCCAACAGAACAGCATGAGCCCGTTCTTTGAAAAAGAAATCCAATCAGTCCAGCTTCTTCTGGTCTTTTCCCATTGCCCCACAGGTGCTGCTTTCTCAATTATTCAGCCCTTTCTCTTCTGAAAGTCATTGTCAACTCTGCTTCCTTCACCCTTTGCCTGGAGAGGTAGGATGATTAACGTATAGCCAGTGTTTCCACTGGTAGGTTATAAATAATATATTCGGGAAAATAAACTTCCAGTAGGTGGCAAAAATATGGACCTCAGCAAAAGGAACAATGAAGATGTAATTATGGGAAACAGAATTGATTTCCTTTCCTGTATATATATATATATATATATATATATATATAGTCAACTAGATGGAGAGGAAGTTGGTGCAGAGCATAAACATCAACAACTGGTGTGAATGATTAGCTTCTGTGCTACAAATTCTAATTATAAGGAATATATAACACATTTAGATCACTGCCGACATGGAAACATGTCAAAGTCTAGCCACAACCTCCAATGCTCACAATAATCCCTGCTTGCATGTAGGTGACCTTTGCTCCAGTGTAATGGGTGGCACAATGGCACAGCTGGTAGAGCTGTTGCCTCATAGACCCAAAGATCCCTGTTCGATCCTGAGCTCGGATGTTGTCCGTGTGGAGTTTGCACATTTTCCCTGTGACTGATGGGTTTCCATTGCTGGTTTCCTCTCACATGCCAAAGATGTGCGGGTTTGTACATTCATTAGACTCTGTAAATTGCCCCTAGTGTGTAGAGAGTGGATGAGAAAATGGAATAATGTAGAACTAGTGTGAGTGGGTAAGCAGTCATGAACTACGATCAACCTCATTGGAGACCCTCAGACTATCTTTGATTGGACTTTACTGGCTTTATCTTGCAGTAAACGTTATTCACATTATCCCCATTTTCATGTATCAGTACAAGGTGGATGGCTTGATTGTAATCATGTATTGTCTCTCCGCTGACTGGTTAGCACGCAACAAAAGCTTTTCATTGTACCTCAGTACATGTGACAATAAACTAAACTAAACTCAATGGTTAACGTGGAATCAGTGAGCCATAGGGCCTGTTTCCATGCTGTATCCTTAACCTAAACATTAGCTGGATTCATATCCTGGAGTTCCCTATGTTCAGAGCATGGGAGGGTCATCGCCATGGGACTGCAATAGTCTGAGAAGGAGATTCACCATCTCCCAAGAGTAACAATATTAGGCGTTTGTCAACTCTCACTAATTCCAGCAAACAATAGATTTAAAACAATGAGTTTGATGACAAATTAAAACGCTGATCAGTTAGGCGATTCTTACCTTGGCCTTTCTGCCCGGTAAAGAAGATAAGGTTGTCCTTTGTGGCCATGTCTGGATCAGCTAGAGTAAATTTTAGTCTGAATTCACAGTAAGAGCTGATATTCTGGATCATTGAATAAGCAATGAAGGAGGTAAAACCAAACTCATCCATGCCGCTGAAGTGTGGGGATGTGACGTTCACAGCTGAAAAACAAAGGAACAAGTCTGTGAGTAAGCACGGCGCTTGTAAGAACAGCTCAATCTGCAAGAGTATCTTTGACTGTGTAACAACAGAGTGCTTTTCGGATGTTCTTCAATTAGCCCTTCACCCTGCAAGGACATGCTTTTGTGAGGTCAATTGGCCCCTATAAGTTGCCCGTCACAGAGATAATGGAAGGAGAATTGGGAGCACACTTTCAATGAGCATGTGAAAGAAAATAGGTTCCATGAAAGTAAGTGAGGAATGGGATTGAAAGGATTTGTCTGGCAGCCAGCATAAACTTGATGGGCTAACTGGGCTCCATCTATCCCATAAGGAAATATAAGAACTTTGTGAAATATGAGATGTTACCAAGTACCACCATTTATTTCAGCTGAGTTTCTCTTTCTCATCGCACATGAAATGACACCACAGATGACCGTCTTCCCCCATCTGAAATGTCGACTCTGGAATTTCTCTTAAACATTTTCCTCTTTACCATTCTTGTCTCCTTTCAAGCTTTCCTTGAAAATAAGTTTGATAAAGAAACATAGAAACATAGAAAATAGGTGCAGGAGGAGGCCATTCAACCCTTCGAGCCAGCACCGCCATTCATTGTGATTATGGCTGATCGTCCCCAATCAATAACCCGTGCTTTCCTTCTCCCCGTATCCCTCGATTCCATTAGCCCCTAGAGCTCTATCTAACAGGGATAAGGGGGCAGAATAATTCTGGATTTAGTATTAGGGAATGAGTTTGGAGAGATTGGAGGAATAGTAGAGGGAGAACCATTCTAGTAGTGATCATAATTTATTTGGATTCTGTCTAGTTTTCAGAAAAAGACGAAAACAACTCGGAATTAAAGTTCTTGCTTGACTGGGAAGTGATTTTGCAAAGGTGGACTGGAAACGGTTGCTTGAGGGTAGTTCAGTCTCAGAGCATGGGAGGAATTCATGAAGGGATTCAAGTGGTTCATGGAAAACGTGTTCCCACATTGAGAAACGTTGGGTTTGGACTTTTGGGAGCTAATGGATGGTAAGCTTTTCCACATGCAAAGTCTGCAAGCTAAATCTATTGGAACTCTAGTTTTACAGAGTAAAACAGCAGGATAGACCAAAATGCATTGACATTTTGTTGACAACTCATTGTAAGTTTAATGTGCCCTTTGAACACAATCTAGATCTTTGAATCAAATCACCAGTAAAATGAGTGATATTTGAAAATTCAATTCAAAAATTGAACTTCAGTCTTCCAGGGTATTTAATCCTTGGAGACAACATGGGAATCGAGAAATTCAGGCAAGCATTAAAGCAGAACAGTTGTGATCAAACAATTGTCAATTCGAATTGAATTAAGAGCTATTCAACTGATTTATAGGTTGATTTGAAGAGTAGTAGACAACCTTCGAATTTCTTTCAGACACAAGAAATGAAGATTCTGAAATCTGGAGCAAAAATCAAACTGCTGGAGGAACTCAGTGGGTCAGGCAGCATCTGTGAAGGGAAATGGACAGACAGCATTTTGCATCGCGATGCCTCCTCACCCTGAAAATTGGATACAAAATTGGCTCGATGATAGGCGGCAGACGGTGGCAGTGGAGGATTGTTTTTTATATTAGAGGTCTGTGACCAGTGGTGTGCAGTAGGGATCAGTGCTAATCCTTTGATGTTTGTGATAAATATTAATGATCTGGATGCGCAAGTAAGTGGCGGGGTTAATAAGTTTGCAATTGACACCAAAATTATCGATATAGAGAACAGCGAAGAAGGTTGCGTAAGTTTGCAACAGAATATAGGTCAACTGGGAAAGTAGGTGTTGGAATAGCGGATGGAATTTATCTCGGACAAGTGAAAAGTCAAGAATTTGGGGAGATTAAATCAGGGCAGGACATATCCAATGAATAGAAGAGCCCTGGTGAGTCTTGCTGAACAGAGAGACCATAGCTCACTGGAAATGGGAACAGGTAGGTAGGGTGGTGAGGAAGCTGTATGCCATACCGAGTATAAGAGTTGGAACTACAACTGCACAGTTGTACAAAATGTTGGTGAGGCAGCCTTGGGGTTTTGTGTGCACTTCTGCTTGCCACACGATAGGAGGTACTTGATTACGTTTGAGAGGATGCAGAAAGGTTTCACAAGGATACTGATGGTCTTGACTTATTGGCAGAGATTGGATAGACTGGCCTGTTTTCCCCAGAGAAAGGGAAGCTGAGAGAGGCTGATAGAGGTACATAAAATTATGGGAGCCATAGATAAATAGATGGCGTCTTACCCATGTTAGAGGTGTATAAGACAAGGAGGCTTAGGTTTAAGGTGTGACGAAGAAGGCTTAAAGGGGATCTGTGGTATACATTTTTCACAAAAAGCGTAGTTGATATTTGGAATCAGCCATCCGAGGAGGCAGTGGAGGTAGGAACAGTAACAACATTTAAGAGGCATCAGGACAGAATGAGCTAAGAATGAAGAATATGGAAATAATGCAGGGAAGTGGGAATAGTATGGACAGGCATGATGGTTAGCATAGACGCAGTGAGACAAATGGCTTGTTTCTATACTGCACTAAGATGTGGCAAAATAATCAATTAGCCTCAAACAAATAATTCTACACGACTGCAAGACCACGATATAAAAATTCAAGTTGTGTCATAAAATCATATTGGCCAGAAGGCAGCAATCAGCCACTGTGCCAGCTCTTTGAAAAACCTATCAAACTCGTCCAAGTCCTCAAGCTTATTCTTTGTTGCTCTGTAAATATTCCCCCATCAAGTTCCCTTTTGAATTCCCTTTTGAAAATTGCTAATGAATCTGCTTCCTCCACCCTTTCAGGCATTGAATACCAGATCACAACAACGTGCTGCGTATAAAAAGGACTCAGCATCTTCCCTCTGGCACGTTTGCCAATTATCCAGGCTCTGTTAAGTATCTTCAAGTTATTCCCTCCCTCTGTCTGGGGAACTAGTACAAAGTAAAGATGCAAAGTGAAGTCGTGCTCCTTTGGCAATGAAATTAGATGATAGCTCCGTGTATTTATGTCAGGCGGGCATATGTTTTTTTGAGAAGGCTGCAGAGGTTACCGAAATCAGTCAGGAAATGAGCTGATGCCCCCAGTTTGTGGCTCGAAGCTACATTAATGCATTTGATGATCTTGATTTTACTCTTTAAAAACTCAGGGGCCATTGGGAATTGCAGCCTGAGGTTTACACACTGCCAATTAAATGTGCAATTCATTGCAAAAACACATTCAGCAAGAAGAAAGAAACAACTTGGGTTCATATGGTGTCTTTCATAATATCAGGGAATCCTAAAACAAACGCATTACTTATGAAGTTCAAGCATTGTTGTAAACTCAGGAAAAACACCAGTCAATGTAGATATAGCAAGCACTTCTAAACAGATGATAATGTTCCGATCATTTGTCAGAAGAAAATCAACAAGCTGCCGATGCTGGAAATCTGAAATAAAGATGAAAGAGGGGGGGTGTGTGTGTGTGTGTGTGTGTGCGTGTGTGCGTGTGTGCGTGCGTGCGTGCGTGTGTGCGTGCGTGCGTGCGCACGCTTGAGTGTGTGCATGTATGTGGGGGGGAGGAATCTGATATCAATGTTAAAATGCCTAGGGAGCATTTGTTCCAAGCTTGGTTCGATTGGGGTTTTTCGAGGGAGACCAATGGTGAAGGACGCGTTTTGGATGTCAAGGTCTCATACCTCTTGTGAGGGTCTGTGTCTGCATTAAGGCCTTGCATAACTCTGATCCCACGATTATACATCCGTAAAGTGTCATCCAAACCCGCCCTGCCCACCCCTCCGCACAACTGACCTGTATCCCCGAATATAATCTGGAAACTTTAATGAAGTCACAGTAGATACTAATTTTAATTTTGAAGTGTTCAATTAGTTTTAGCTTTAGATTAGTTTAGAGATAAGGCATGGAAACAGGTCGTTCTGCCCACCGATTCCGTGCTGACCAGCGATCACCCATCCACTAGTTCTATCCTACACACTAGGGCAACTTGCAGAAACCAATTAACCTACAAACCTGCACATCTTTGGAATGGGGAGGGAACCGGAGCACCTGGAGAAAACCCACGCAGTCACAGGGAGAATGTGCAAACTCCGTACAGACAGCACCCATAGTTGGAAACAAATCCAGGTCTTTGGCGCTGTAAGGCAACTCTACTGCTGTGCCACCGTGCCGCCCTTAAATTAAATTCTGCTGTATGGTAGTACACAGTAGAATGTCCTGACCACAATCTCTACAACAAGAGCTCCAACCTGCTTGGTCTTTCTTGATTTTGAAAACTGCACAGCACTGCAACCATTGGACAGCAACACTGCAAACAATCTTGGCTCACCATTAGGCAATACCAGACGTTTTTGATTCAGGGGGTAGCCACTTCTGATGGGATTTATTTTTATTCAGTTTTAAGCAACAACTAAACGACCCGTGGACCCTCCCCATCCCCACTCCAAAAGCGCACAGCAAGATCCCAGGGTACATTCGAAGTTGTGGCGGCTGGGGAGTCCCCCCCTGGGGCCGGGGGCGGGCGAGGGAGGAGAGGAAAGGGGAGAGGGAGCCACTCACCCTGGCCCCGGGTGGCCATTGCTGTGGCAGCAGGAGAGCGGCCACCAGACGCTGACCCATGTTCGCCCTGCCGGCTGCAATCTTCTTTGACCTTCTCTTTGCCGCCGCGCTACAGCACAGGTGGAAAGTCAGGTGCGGGGAACGCCGGGACGGGTGCCGATCCTCCCGGCACTGCAGCGCAGGCGCGCCGCCACCAGGTCTGGCAACCCTCCCCTGTTAAGATGCCGTATTAGATCAAAATGGCGATCTCAAAATAGCGATCTCATATATGACCCGTTGGGTTCCCATTGTGATGCCGAGCATGGAAGTATTAGATCAAAATGACTTATCCCATTCACAGTACAAAGTTTATTAAAGTTTATAAAGTGAATTACTTTTAAAATATAATGATACTTGATACTGCACTCTGCAGGCAAATGGTGACTAAGGTGGCCCTAAAATTGTTGCGCTATCGTGTACTGTTGTGGCTGTATTTTGGGAATAAACATTCATACATTCATTCATACAAGATGAGAGTTTTATTAATATATATACTGGACCAAGTGGACCCATTGGGCCCAAACCTCTCCTGCATTGGTGCAGCACCCTCTCCTCCCCCCCTCCCTTCCCCTCTCCCCCTCCCTCCCCTCTCCCGCCCTTCCCTCCCCATCCTCCCCCCTCCCTCCCCTTCCCCTTCCTCCTCTCCCTCCACCCCCCCTCCCCTCCCCTCTCCCTCCCCCTCCCTCCTCCCCTTCCCCTACCCCTCCCCAAACTCCATCCCCCTCAACCCCCCATATCCTCTCTCCTCCCCCCTGCCTCCCTAAGAGATAGACTTAAAATTTAAAATGTGAATAACTTAAAAATATAACACCGATTTCAATCAAACTTCTTCCATTACCACCAAAGGGACGACGGTGAGTAAGTTGGGCCTAAAATTGTCATGCTATCGTGTGCTGTTTTGGCTCAGGAACAAACAAACAAACAAATAAGAGTTTTAGTATATAGGTAGATGGAAGAAACCCAGTCAAATACTCTGTGACAGAAATATATCCTTCGATGTAATTGATGAAAATATCCTTCGATGAAATTATATATCCTTCGATGTACAGAATGAAAATAAGTTATTGGTTTTGGATTCTCTAACTTCTAGCCGAAAACACATACCTTCCATTCTGAGAAACCCTCACCAGTTTAATTAATCCCCTGATGTAAAGGAAGATTGCCCATGAGGTAAATCTTTCCTGTGTAATTCTATCAAAAGCAAATGGGCATTCCTCATCCTTCATAATCTACAGTCTGCAGCCTTTGTCAAACGACCATATCATGTGCCTGCAAGGCTCATGTCAAGTCTTGTTTATTTTATATACACAAACCGGTGAGATGTAGGTACAATCAAAACCTTGCTTGCAGGAGTATCACAGGCACATAGACTCAGATGACATACAAAGCACAAACTTTACTTAAATTATACAAATTCTACCAGGCAGTGAAAAGAGAAAAGACTGTGCAAAAGTAAGACCATTGTGCAAAACATATCTAGAAAACAATCTGTGGTAAAGCAAAGGTCCATAGCGTTCCATTACTGAGATAGGATTAGGGTTGTGCAGGTCAGTTTAAGAACGTGATTGTTATAGGAAAGTATCTGGTGGTGGTGTGAGATTTCATGGCTCCTGTATCTACAGGCTGAAAGTAGCAGTGAGCAGTGTGCATGGCCCTGCTGGGGGTGATCTTTGATGATAGATGCAGCTTTCTTGGGACAATGCCTCAATGGCCTAATTCTGCTCCTACAACTTCTGAACTCACCTTTGCACTGGTGCTCTCTAATAATTCACCTGATTGAATGACATTTAAAATCTCAATGGTAGGTGGTGCTGTATTGTTCTGTTCGCTGGACTATGACCTCAAATCACTGCAGTGGGACTTGAAGTCAAAATCTTCTGAATGCGGGGCAACAGTGAATCCCTGGCCCAAAGCTAATACCTTGGCATTTATACCTCAGGTTATTAGTTCATCATGGCTCATAAACATTGGCTATTAAATGGGAGGATGGCACGGTGGGCCGACACCAAGGAACTGGACCTGACAATCATCGGTGCCTTAAGATAAAGAACAAGCTGAAGAAAGTGATGATTCTTTCCTTAATTTAAAGATATATCAGTCTCACCCCAGTCACTCCCTCTTCTTCCCTCTCCCATCAGGCAAGTGGTACAGAATGGCTCATAAACTTTGGCCGTGCACTTCAACTCCCCCTCCCATTCCCGGTCTGACCTTTCTGTCATGGGCCTCCTCCAGTGCCATAGTGAGGCCCACCGGAAATTGGAGGAACAGCACCTCATATTTCGCCTGGGCAGTTTGCAGCCCAGTGGTATGAACATCGACTTCTCCAACTTTAGATAGTTCCTCTGTCCCTCTCTTCCCCTCCTCCTTCCCAGATCTCCCTCTATCTTCCTGTCTCCACCTATATCCTTCCTTTGTCCCGCCCCCCTGACACCAGTCTGAAGAAGGGTCTCTACCCGAAACGTCACCCATTCCTTCTCTCCCGAGATGCTGCCTGACCTGCTGAGTTACTCCAGCATTTTGTGAATAAATACCTTCAAAGTGGTACAGAAGTTTGAAAATGCATACATCCCGATTCTGGGACAGTTTCTTCCCAGTTATTATCAGGCAACTGATCCGTCCTCTCACCAACTTGAGCGTGGTCCTGACCTCCCATCTACCTCATTGGAGACTGTCAAACTACCTTTAATCAGACTTTACTGGACTTTATCTCGCACTAAACCTTATTCCCTTATTTGTACACTGCAGATGGCTTAATGTATTGTACACTGCGGATAGCTTTACAATCATGTATTGTCTTTCCGCTCGCTGGATAGTATGCAACAAAAAAGCTTTTCACTGTACCTCAGTACAGTTGACAATAATAAACTTAACTAAACTAACTTTTATTAGTTACATTAATGGAGGGTAACTGCCCAATAATGAAAAAAACCCTAGGTCTAACCCATAGGAGCCTTAATTGCAAATAAATCTTCATAACACTTTGTGAGAAAAGAGACTGCAGCTGCTAGAGAAGGTTCCCAACCCAAAACGTGGTCTGTCCATTTCCACCCACAGATACTGTTAAGGCCGGCTGAGTTTGTGATTTGCTCTTAGTAACACTTGTTTTCTTTAAATTGCTCTTATCTGCTGTTGTTCCTTTGGAGTCTAGGAGAACTCGGTGCAATGTTAATATGTGGGCAAACCATGGGAACGTCCCATAATAGCACGTGTCATCTGAAAGCAGAGGGTTGTTTTCTAGGGCCCATAACTACTTGTAATCTAACTTCTGGCCAGATCGATATTTCACACAAAAAGATCAATACAAGACATACTGCACTATAATATTTGTGACATCTTAATGTCCCTTTAACAGGTCCATTTAACAGGTCCACTTTCTCATCAATCAAGGAGATAAATCGTCCAGTCCTTGTAGAATTGAAAGCTACAGATTGGTTTTCTATTGTACCATTGGCATAGCAAAGTATTTGATATATGGATAGGAAGGGTTGAAAGGACCATGGGCCAAATGGGACTCACCCATTATACCAACTTGATCGACATGGACAAGGTGGGCCAAAAGGCCTGTTTCTCTGTTGTACGGCTCTATGACTCACAAGGTGGTTCACAGGGTAGACATTATAGCCAGAGACTGGATGTCAAGTATCCCGACAGGCTTTGGGAGTGTGCTACTTGCTAGAGAGAGACGGAGCGAATTGTTGGAGCCAGAAGAACAAAGGAGAACAGAGAAAACGGTCACGTGATTGACATCTGGTGAGAGCAGAGCTGAAGGTAACTTCATGGCTATGCAGCATGTCCTTGAGAAGATAAGGTGCCTGGAAGACATTTTGCAAAATAACTGCATAATGAGAAGATATGAACAAGCAACGCAATTAAGAACTCTCTAGCCTGACAAGGAACGAAGAAGTGTTTTGTTTATTCAGCTCTTGGTGAAATGACAACTTGAAATGATTGACTTCATAGTCATGAGAGCCTTGGGTTAGTATAAAAGAAGGGCGGTCTGAGACATCGGCAGTGACTACCTGGGAACAACCATCGCAAGAAGAGGGGAGCTGAGTTCCAAACTCAGATAAGAGTTACGGGTAATATTTGAGTCCAAGTCATGTGTTTTGTGATTTAGTTTCAGAAGTGATGTTGGAATAATAAAGTAAATGAGAAGTTATTAGAAGTCAATGGTTTGCATGCATGCTTAAGTAACTTGAATGGTAATAAAGATTAAGTTGTAGTAAATCTTGATTTAGAGTCGTTTGTTAGACATGTTGATATTCTCTCGAGGATCAACAATATCATCCCTGCATCCACCCTGCCCAGCACCATTAAAAGCATGGGCAACAAGACCAACTGCTTAAGAATTCAGTTGTCCAAACAGCATCTGTGGAAGCAAGGGGACGCTCTACGTTTGGGGTATCGCAATCAAAAGCTTTGTATGCTTCAGCAAGACATTTTCTTATTCTTCTAAGCTTTAGGGAGCATACGCCTGGTCTATGTTATCTCTCCTCAGGAGACAATACTTCATGCCAACAATCAATCTTGTGAACTTTCATTTCACTCCATCTATTACAAGTATAGTTTCGCAAGGTAGGCGACCCAGGTCTGTGGACAGTACTCCAGACACAGTCTCACCAGGGCTCTATGTAATTTCAGTAATATGTCTATAATGCACTTTGGGGTGACTGATGTTCAGAAAGGTTCAATATAAATGCAATGTATTTCTTTTTTTTTTTGCTTTAACCAAGATCAACAACAAAAGATCAAGCCTGAAAAAGGTTTACTTTATATCCCTGCCCGGCATAATGACATTGCACCCAATTGCATCTATTTTGACTGCTGAGAATACCTCATATAACCTGCAGGTGTGTTTAGCATCAGTTTGATCCCAATGAATCAAAGGTTCTTCAGAAAATAAGAATCCAATGGCAGCTGCTTCATTGTAAATTCACTGGACATTGACTGAGGTACCAATATCATAACTAGTCATCAATCCACCTTTGGACCTTGATAAAGTTAACATTCACATGACTTTTCTTAGTGGCAATTGATCTGGTAACCAAACACAGTTCTGCTCTTCTGTACCCGTGCTATACCAAATAGGAGCCGGGTGTATAACTCATCACTGTGCAGAGCCGAATGATGAAAAAGTGTTGACCAAACTGCACCCGCAGAGATCAATTACTGAAGAATGTATCACTCACGATTAACCTCAGAAAAACAATTGGTGTATCAGGGGTCATGGCACCAACACCAACATGGACCTATAGACAACCCTCTTGTAAAGGAATGGGCGTAAACAAATAGTTTTGAACTTCTACATGTGCGCGATGGAGAGCATATTGACTGGTTGTATCATGGCCTGGTTTGGCAACTCGAACGCCCAGAAGCAAAGGATCGGGAAGAAGGTATAGGAGTCTAAAAACTGCAAAATCCGTGTTCAGGATCAGTTTCTTCCCAATGACCATCAGACTATTGAACATTACAAACACCACCAAACCCTGAACTATGAAATCCCTTGATTGCACTCAGGACTTCAGGCTTTGCATTATAACATTTTTTGCATTATATTGTTTTTTTTAAACTTATTGAACATTTTTGTGTTTAATCATTATATTATCGATTGAGTACTATGTTCACAAACCTGTAAGAATTTCATTTTTCCGTTTCAGTACATATGACAATAAAGTACTCTTGTCTCTTGACTCCCTTGACTATACCGGCAGTATATCCATGCATCGATGTTAAAGCATTGATACTCTTTAAAGATGTTAATTACAGCACAATTTAATAAACTTGCCAGAGATATTTGCAAATCAAAATGTTTGGTGATTATACTCCAACAAATGGTGCTCGTGAAACAGTGGCTGTTCAAAATAGAAGCCAATGTAAACATCAGTGGATGAAGGCCAAAGTTCATCTGGTTCTTCTCCCATTCAACTGGCCACATGTAACAAAGATGAATGGAGTCCTGATTGATCAAAACAATCATTCAGCATCAGTTTACAATGGACAATGAGGCAATGCAATAAGATAAATATCCAACACTGAAGAGAAGATCGATTTTATCAACAAATTGTGCGCAATTTATTTATAAGTACACACAATAAGAACTCTTCCTCATTAATCTGTAATTTGTGACTGGCAAGATCAAAACTTCTTTCTATCTTCCTTCTTTCCATGAAAACAACATATAGAATATTTTTACACAAATTCTATCTCAACCTATTTTATTGCTTTTACCACTCAGTCACACAATTTAGTGTCCAATTTACCTACCAATTCACAAATCTCTGGGATGTGGAAGGAAACTGGAGCACCTGAGAAAATACCACATAGTCAGAGGGAGAACATACAAACTCCACATAGGCAACACCCGAGGTCGGAATTGAACCCGTGTCACTGGAGCTGTGAGGCAGCAGCTCTGCTTCCTGCACCACTGTGCCACATAAGTATCCATCTCTCGATCCTGTATTGTCTTTCTGCTGGCTGGTTAGCATGCAACAAAAAAGCGTTTCACTCTACCTCGGTACACGAGGCAATAAACTAAACTGAACTGCCCTTCAGCGTTCCTTTCTATCCCAGTCTCCCTCAAATTCTTAACTTGCTTCCCGCTAATTTAATCTCTGCTATTCACCTCAGCCACTCCATGTGGCAGCTTGTTACACATTCATTTGGAAAAAAGAAATTTCCTAAATTCCCCATTTAATTTTTTCAAGGACTATCTCAGAATTATCCTCCGTAGTCTTAGTCTCCCTTGAAGTAGAAATGCCTTATTCGCATCTACCCAATCAAGCCACTTTATTGTTTTGAAGACCACTGTTCAGCCCTTACCCCACCCCATGTGTCATCTTGCCCTTTGCTGGAGAGAGTGACAATGAGTAAGTAGCAAAAATCAAATCCACTGCAGATTTTGTCATAAATCATTAATCTGTGCAGCTTTAAAAGGTAGGGCTCTGCTGAACTATTCTTAATGCACATTCCAAACTCGCCAATGCAAAATTCCCTGTGACCCCAAGGGCTTTCATTTAGACATTTAAAGATAAAGCTTTGAATCCAATCTGTCGACTTCCATACTAGTAAAGGCAGAAATAAGCAGAGCCGTGGAATAGATAACTGACCTTTAGCTATGAGCATTTTCTCATTAACGCTAATTAGATGTGATATCGAGGCTTCCCATATAACTTTCTTAAGCTTGAACATACATAATTTGATGAGAAAAAATGCCATTTCCTTACATTCTCCTGGAGATATTGAGTAATTGGTATGGAGTCCTTGTATTATAAGAAATGTATTGCATATGTTTGTGTAGGGCAACATTAATAATTGGCTTGTATCACATGGGAATTATAGTTATACTCCGACGCTGAGTTCAGGGTAGAGTTATTGTCTTCAATAAATGGTGTACTATTCTATCTCCACCTCAATCTGATTGAGCGTCAGGAGAGGCGACCTGATTGAAGTAGAAAAAAATTATGAGAGGCATAGATAGGGTAGACAGTCTTTTTTCCCAGGATGAAAATATAAAATACACGAGGGCATAGGTTTAAGGTGAAAAGGGGAAAGTTCAACGAAGATTGACGTTTTTCAAGAAGAGACTGGTAGGTGCCTGGAACGAGCTGCCAGGAGCAGGCATGAGAGCAACGTTTAAGAGACATTTAGACGGACACATGAGCTGGCAGATAGAATTAGTTAGATTGGGATCGTGGTTGTTGGCACAGACATGGGGGTTAAAGTGACTGTTCCTGTGCTGTTCTATATTCTACATTCTCTGATGGTCACAGGTACATAAAAGAGATCTGTAGATACTGCTCTGGCAACGAGAACATGTGGCAGTGGAGGAGGTCTGAGATGGTAGGGTTGTTGCTGCCGGAAACATAGGTGAGCCGATAGAAGTTATGGACCGCTGAAGAATTGCGAGTGGACGTAATCTCAGCGTTGATCAGGCTCACGTTGCAGTCACACATCCAGCAGAAGTAATTTTACACTTCAGCTCACTGGTTAAAGAAGGGTCTCAACCTGAAACGTTACCTATTCCTTTTCTCCAGAGATGCTGCCTGTCCCGCTGAGTTACTCCAGGTTTTTGTGTCTATCTTTGGTTTAAACCAGCATCTGCAGGTATTTTCCTACACATTTTGTCGGCTCACTGTTCAAGATGCTTTAAAAGAAAAATTGTCTGGCATATTTTTGGTTCATTTATTTACCTTCCTCGCAGAGGACTCCAGCTCTTCCATAGGGACAAATGCAGACAGGATCACCAGTGGCTTTCAGCACACAACTCGCACCGTGAGCACAGGGGCTTCCCTCACATCCCCAGAACTGACAGAGCTCTCCGCTGTAGGGCTTCAGGCACTCACAGAACCAGCCTTCAGTATCGCTGATGGAAAGGAAAGCAGTCATTAGAAAGACAGAGAAGGCAGGAACATCTTAAATTGCAGGCACCCGCTGAGGACAAAATGTAAAGGGAAAATACATTCTTGAGCTTGTTCCTTTTTATATGCCGTATTGGCAGTCGCAGTTTTAAGCTGTGATCTTTAGATTTACTTGAGGCTTGTTAGTAATGGGCTTTTTTTTCTCTGGTTCTATCACCATCATTTAATTTCACCAACAGCATCCAATCTTTCTGGAGAGGGTCACCGTTGGATTTATACCCCTACCATTTGGCTCAGAATTATTTTGTGTTGTAACCTAGTGCGAGCTACAGGCAGTGCAGTCAGGGAAACAAGACATCTGCAGGTGCAGAATAACTGTGCCAACAGGGTATCCCATTAGCCAGAGAGACTGAAGGATTGTTAGACAGGAATGACGTGGAAAGGGACCATACGTCTAGGTTTATTAGGGCACAACAGTAAAAGAAGAGAAAGAAAGTCCAGATCACAAAGAAACTAAGGGAAGATGCAAAGCTTTTAAACTATTAGATGCCAGGTTTTCATCGATGCTACCCATGACATTATTAACAACTAAATCATGTTGATGTAGGAAAATAATTGTATTTGTATGTAGTTGAACAGTTCTGGGGCAAACAACTGCCATTGTGTCTCACTTTGGAAAGTTGACTCGGCGTGGATCAGGAATAACATAAAACTAGTGTACAGGTAATCATTGGTCAGCATGGATTTGGTGGGCCGAAGAGCCTGTTTCCAAGCTGTTTCTCTAAACGAAACGAAACTAAACTTGCTGGTGTGAGTCAGCTGTTGAGTTATGGCCATGTGGGATGAAGTCATCGTGCAGTGATGCAGGACAAGTTCCCCTGCAATGGTGCAATGCTGCAGTGGATCACACAACATGTCGTCAAGGAGTACTTGTCGTTGGCCCACACCGGGACAACATATCTTTGTGGCAGATGTCTGCTCTGGGAGAGATTGCAGATAAGGAAATCACTTACCTTCGTTCCTAACCTCAACTCCAGCTCCAGTTTTACCATCCCTTCCCCATTTGGCCTTTATCAATTCAAAAACACACATTTCATTATCACCAAACTTTAACCTATAGCCAACACCACTGAAAGTACCAGAACCAACTCCAGACCTCATCACCAATGGTCTGCTGATTGCTCCACTCCCAATCCCACCTCAAAAAATATGCCCATTCTGTTTTGCACTGCTTCTCCAGACCCCAAATATTTTCAAAGATCCTTATTGGTGTGCTGGTACCACAGATCATAATTCCCTAAAGTGCCGCTAGTCCCAAACCTTAACTCCACCAAGCAATGACCGAATTACTCCCTATCCTCACTTCAGGTGATAATCTTCTGCATGCTTTGCCCCACCCCAAGCAATGACCCACTGCTCCCCATCCTCTTTACACCCACAAAGTGGCTCAATTCCTAATTGGATGAGTAGGTCATTCATCAAAAAATAAATTCTGTTTATTATAGCTTTGTAAAAATAAATAAAATGCATTGTATTTTTCTGCTTATGTACTGCAGCTTTCTGAGATCCACTTAGTTATGTCCATGTACCTTTTTCCCTTTAGTTGGTTAACCTCTTACTAAACCACACTTTACTCATCTCCTGAGGGACATTTTGCTTGCAAATACCAGCAGTTCCATGGGAAACTACTGGTCTTTCCAAAGATAAATGCAAGAAGATGTAAGTGCCTGCATGTCGAAACTACTAGTCTACAGTCACCAATGGGCCCCACCAATGGATCATCAGTCAGTAGATTCTCCTCTTGAACTCTGCGTGGAATCCTGAGGTGGAGCACAAACTTGCTCATATTTCCCAGTACATGCCAAATAATCTACTGTGTTGGTGAAGCAGGGACTCCACCCGAAGCGTCACCCATTCCTTCTCTCCAAAAATGTTGCCTGTCCCGCTGAGTTACTCCAGCATTTTGTGTCTATCTTCCAAATATCCATCAGGTGGCGCCACCACAGTGGCTGCCTCGCCAACAGTCTGTCTGTCCTTTCTACTGTTTTTATTATTTTAATTATGGGTTAAAAGTATGTTTTAGTGTTTCTTGGTTTGTTTTATGTGGGGGTGGGGGGTGGGGGGTGGGGGGGGGATTGGGGGAAACTTTTTTTCAATCTCTTGCCTCGACAGAGATGCGATTTTTCACTGTATCGTATCTCCGTCCTCTCTGTGGCCTAACATCGAGGAATTGGCGGCCTCTCCTAGAGACCGGCCTGGTGCTTCAAGCCGTGGACTTTAACATCGTGGAGCTGTGATCCTTTGCCGAGGATCGACTGTGGAGAGCTCCAACTGCGGGGCCTGTGGACTTTAACGAAGCCCGCGGTGTCTGGTAAGATGAGGCTGACTCGGGATCTCCATGCTGCGGAGTGTGTTTCAACCATCCCGACGCGAGGGGTTTTGATCATCCCGACGTGAGGGCTTCGGACATCGGACCGTCGGCTGCGGCGACTGCGGATGGTTCAACAGCCCCGACCGCGGGTGAACAAAGAGGAAGTTGATTGAACTTTATTACTTCCATCACAGTGAGGAATGTGGAATCCACTGTGGTGGTTGTTTATGTTAAATTTTACTTTATGTGGCTGTATGTCTTGTTGCTTTTCACTTAGTATGGCTCAAATTTTCACTTAGATAACTCAAATTTCACTATATTGGTACATGTGCCAATAAATTGATCTTGAAATCTTGAAATAATCTACTCATGGATCCCACCCTAGGTTAGACCTCTCAGTGGGCTGTGGGGAAGAAAGGCAAGAGGAGGACAAATTGCATTCTTTAATTGTTGCTGTAATATTGTGTTCAATGCAAAACAGTTTAAACATCTTTTAAATTCTCTGTCAATTACGTCTTGCAATGAAACAATTAATTAATCAGTGTGGTGCTGGTCTTGTAAAACATTAAATCAATTTGGATTTACTGCCTGAAAATTAAGTCAAAAGGTTACCAGTTCTCTCCGACCCCAGAGAGGAAGATTAAGTTAATTATAGAGTTGGTGTTTACAGGCAATATGTTTTGCATTTTAAGTCAAAGAATAACGAGGGATAAACTGTTTTCATCAGCTGAAAGCTGAGAGCCAGACGTCACAGGCTTGAAATAATTGTTGAAGAGAGATGAGGAGAAATATTTTTACCCCAATGGATTGTTGTGATCTGGAAACCACCACCCGATAGACTTGATGGAAGCAGATTCAATAGCAACTTTCAAAAGAAAATCAGATAAATGATTGGAATGGACAACTTCAAAAGACCAAGGGGAAGTCTGGGACCAACTAAATAGGTCACTTAAAAATTTACCACAGTCGCGAGGAGACAAATGGCTTCCTTTTGTGCTGTAATATTACTTTCCAAGTGTGAAACTGAAGGAAAGCTAAGTAATGTATGCAGGTTTCCAAAGTCAACCTCATCTGCGCAGTCTTCAGAAAAATAACTTGAATTTATTTTGCAGCTTTCACAACCCCAGGACATTCCAAAGCACCCTATAGTCGATTAAATACTCTTGAAGTTCTATACCAGGGAGAATGCAGGCATCAATTACCCACAGCAAGGTCACATAAAAAGCCATGTGATAATGGTCAGATAACCTGGTTTTGTGATGTTGATAAATATTGGCCAGTGTACAGTGAGAGCTCTACATATTTCTTCAAAATAGAACCGTGGAATTTTCTCATCCACCTACGAGGTGGGAAAAGCTCAAATTAGAAAGAGTCAACAAGTCAGGCACCATTATGTTTCAGGTCTCTGACTTCTCATCAGAGCTGGGAGAAGATAAAATAAGTCGTAAGAAGCAAAGAAAGCGAAAGTGCTGGTGGAAGAGTAGAAAGAAGAAAAGTAGGTTTATTAAAAAAATAGAAGGCAGGCAGGAAGAAAGAGGTGATTGAGCAGGGCAGGATTTTGATGGAGGGTCAAAATATTGACCTTCCCTTTAAACTTTGGACTTTAGAGATACAGTGTGGAAACAGGCCCTTCGGCCCATCGAGTTCGCACTGACACCAAAACTACCCTACACACTAGGGACAATTTCACAATTTTACCAAAGCCAGCAAGTGAGGCAGCAACTCCATCACTGTGCCATTCTGCCTCCACAGACACTGTCTGATCTGCAGATTTACTCCAGCAGTCTGTTTTTTCCCTACAGATTTCAGCACCTGCACTTTACTGCATCTCCTTGTTTGGAAGTGCGGGTAACCACGGCTGCTTACACTGGTAATCACAAGCAGGTTCATTTCCTGAGTGTTACTGTGCCTGAATCCTAAATTTACTGATAGATACTCGGAAGCCAGCCTACCATGGTGGTGTTGTGTGTGTGTAGGAAGGAACTGCAGATGCTGGTTTAAACCAAAGATAGACACAAAATGCTGGAGTAATTCAGCGGGACAGGCAGCAACTCTGGAGAGAAGGAATGGGTGACGTTTCAGGTCGAGACCCTTCTGGACCACTGTGTTCTTCAGTACTCTAGTTTCTGCTGAATATGGTCATCACCCATTCTTTGACTCAGTGTCTCATCGTGCCATCTTGGTTAGACAGTTATGGAAGCAGGACTTATCCCCAAGATGCAGACTGATACTACAGTGAGGGAAGAATTTGATTTGGGATAAATAACATGGTGGTGCATCTGACATCCTGCAGTGGAGCACAAACCTGCTGGGCTCCTCTACTTCAGCAAGTGCTAAAGGTCAACCATGCTGGGAACAGGGGATTAGGTATTCAAAGGTCAGGTAAGGTAAGGGTAACAGGTCCTTTCTCCAGAAGAGTAATAATGAAATTAATGTAATCCGCTGATATGTTCTGGTACCTCCCCATGCAGTACAGATTACTTAACTGAGATTTGCAACTTGCCACAGAGAGTTTGAATTTGCACCTTCACACTGATAATTCTAGTACCATAATTGTATTTGGGATGCACAAGACTCTTGACAGGAGCTGGGTGGATAGACAGTGATTTGGTAGATGTGCTAACTGGATAGCATGATCTTTCTTTGATGCGTGGAAACAGACCCTTCGGCCCACCGAGCCTGCGCTAGCCAGTCTTCAACCATACACTAGTTCTATGTTATCCCACTTTCGCATCCTACAAAATCTTTGGAATGTGGGAGGACTGGAGCACTTGAAGAAAACTCACGTGGTCATAGGGAGAATGTACAGGCAGCACCCTTGGTCAGGATTGAACCCCGGCCTCTGGTGCTCTAAGGCAGCAACTCTACCACTGCACCACCATGTTAGTCAATACTCTGGTCTCTTTTGAACATGGTTATTGCCCATTCTTTGGCTCAGTATCTCAGCATCCCATCTCGGGTAGATTGAATCAGGATGCATCTCATTCCCAAGATGCAGACTGATACTCCAGTGAGGGAGTAATAACTAGATAACATGTTTGACTGACATTCGATATGGGAGAAATATTTATCTCTGCACTTGGGATCCTTTAGAGCTACAGAGCACGCAAAAAGGCCCTTCAGCCCAAATTGTTCCAGCCAATCAAGTTTTCATTCTGGGCTAGTTCCATTTGCCAGTATTTGGCCATACCTCCTTAAACCACTTATCAATACATATGAACAAATGTCTTTTGAAAGTTGTAATTATATCTGCTTGTCTTGCTTCCTCCGGCAGCTCATTTCAGATACGCATTATCCTCTGAGTGGTAAAGGTTTCCAGTGAGGTCCCTCTAAAATCTTTCCTCTCTTAACTTAAGCCAATGTCTTCTAGTTTTAGAATTTTCTATGCTGGGAAAACGAAAATGAGCGTTCTCTTCAAGCACACCCATCATGATTTTATATACTTCAATAAGGTCATTGCTCAGCCTCCTCTGCTCCAAAGAATGACGTTCCAGTCTATCCAAGCTCTCCCTATAACTAAAGCCTGCTAGTCCTGGCAACACCCTCGTGAATCTCTTCCGCACCCCCTCCAATTCAATGGCATCCTTCCGATAGTTGGTGGGGAGACAGTTTCAAGTCTCATGTGAAATGCTGACAAAAGTCTGGATTTGGAGCTTACATCTCTCGGGCGAAACCCAACCCCAACGAATAGCAGACAAGCTGGTTACCAAATAAGCAATGACCGGTGCTTGCAAGTACGTTCTGATGGAAACAAAACCACAGTCTAAAGTATGGTTCCCTGTGAGTTGGTTTTAACAAATGATTTTTCTGGTGGTGGTGTAGCACTTTAGACCGATTTAACAATATTTCAGTGTGAGTTGACTGTCATTACTCCTCATTATAAATATGATATTACTGTTATAATTTCTTACGCTTCACTGCATATAAATTGCAAAACATGCACAGAGTGTCAGCGGAGCAATCATTAAGCATTTGGGACAAGGCAGATGTTATGATTGTGTTTAAATTGTTGTTTTTATATTCAAGGTGCTATTTATCTTTCCGTCTGAGCACAGATTATCTTAAGTGCATGGTTTTAAATTAAGCAGTGATATTGTGCCACTAAATTGAATGCTGCATTTGATGAATGAATGAATGATTTGGGGAAAAATGAAGTCTCAAGAAAGTAAATGCAAATATCTGTTGTATAAATTATTTAACGGCAGAAATAGAGTCAGAAAACAGACAAATAAATTCACAATCAAGTGTTTTGGTATTCAGGAATCGAAGCTTCCTGCTGCCCATTATATCTTTGTCATGCAGCATGAAATGGGAATATGATTAACATTGATTTTTCTGACCTGGAATTTGTTACACTCTGTAATTGGGGTCCTTGTCAAGTCCCAACCATTCTGAATATTTAGCAATAGGTAAGAATATAACCATACTTAAATCAGCTATGAAAAATCAAGACAACCAGAATCTAGTCATCATTATTTGTGTGCTTGGATTGACCTCTGCAGAGGTTCCCTGAGGACCTGCTGTTATCCCCGATTATTATTGCAGGAGGAGGACATTTTCTTCAAACAATTGAATAACCTCCATCTCGCATTAAAATTTTGGAGTTTGAAAACTTGTACTGGTCCCTGAATCGATTAATGACTGACCTTGCTCTTTCTTCAAAAAGTGAACAATTTTATGTTTGGATAAAGTAAGTGACAACCAAATTCACCGCAATCCATCCAAATCTTTTCACACCCTTTTTCAACCTGCAGCCATGTTTGCTTTTTGGTGCGGTTGGGGAGTTATAGACAATAGACAATAGGTGCAGGAGGAGGCCATTCGGCCCTTCGAGCCACCACCACCATTCAATGTGATCATGGCTGATCATTCTCAATCAGTACCCCGTTCCTGCCTTCTCCCCATACCCCCTGACTCCGCTATCCTTAAGAGCTCTATCTAGCTCTCTCTTGAATGCATTCAGAGAATTGGCCTCCACTGCCTTCTGAGGCAGAGAATTCCACAGATTCACAACTCTCTGACTGAAAAAGTTTTTCCTCATCTCAGTTCTAAATGGCCTACCCCTTATTCTTAAACTGTGGCCCCTTGTTCTGGACTCCCCCAGCATTGGGAACATGTTTCCTGCCTCGAACGTGTCCAACCCCTTAATAATCTTATACATTTCGATAAGATCCCCTCTCATCCTTCTAAATTCCAGTGTATACAAGCCTAGTTGCTCCAGTCTTTCAACATATGACAGTCCCGCCATTCCGGGAATTAACCTAGTAAACCTACACTGCACGCCCTCAATAGCAAGAATATCCTTCCTTAAATTTGGGCAGTTATCTCTGCTGGCACGACCAATATTTATACCTCAGTTAACAACATCAAATCATCTGGTCAACTTCACAGTACAGCTTGTGGGATCATGCCACGCACAAATTGGCCACCTCAGGAGGAACATAAGAATAGGCTTCGCCTACTTAGCCTTTGAGCCTGTTCTGCCAGTCACAGAGAAAGATCATAGTTATTCTGTGAACTGACTCCATTTTGCTCATGTTCCCGAGTACCTTAGGTTAACAAAAATCAATGATTCTCAGATTTCATGTTAACAATTGAACCAAAGCAACTGCTAGTTGCAGAGAAAATCTACTTCTCTCCCCATTGCTACCACACATGTTTGAAAGAGCTGACTCTTAACTTTGGAACAGGCCCCTTACTCCTCGAATCCCCACCCATGGAAGTGGTTAATTATTAATGGCCCTGTCTATTCCATTGAAAGCTTCAGTTAAATCAGCCTTTAACCGTCTAATTTCAGAGAGTCCATGCAGCAGAATATTAGTTTGTGTAATCCCTTCATCAAATTAACTGTTGGAATCCAGGTACCAATGTGGTAAATACACATTGTACTCCCCTCCTGATTATCCTTCCTAAAGATGATCCCAAAATTATCGACAATGCTCTAGGACCTTGTACTGCTGTAGCTTAACTCCATCTTACACTTCAGTCTCTTAGAATTCAAGGAATAGCATTTCATTCACCTCCGTCATTCATTTGTACATCTGCCGGTCACATTGTAATGATTTGCATTCATTGCCCATCAATTCTCTTACGATCAGTTTGTTCCATGCTTTTTAGGTCCAAAGGGATTACATTCCCACTGACTGAATTATTTCCGAATACAGTAAACTCTAGTTTGTCTGGTATTTATGCTTCTGGGATTCTCATGTAACTGCCAAATATTTCAAAGAATATTCATACTGAATTGCAGTGTAAAACATTAAGCAATCTCATAAAGAATTGATGTGTGAAATATTGTTATTTGAAAGGGTAAGGAGATGGCATATAGTTTGACAATTTATTTAAAGGTTTATGCATGGAATACTAGCCTGCAATGCAAAGTAATGTTTTTTAAAATCAATTCTCCTACAACTAGCACTCCTCATTTCCCATAGATGTGGTGTGGCTGAGGGTGCACTGTATAAATACTTCTTATATTGCCTTTGATATCCTTATTAAATTTATTTTTGGACATCCTTTTTGTAGTGCTTATTATCCATCTTGGCACCACCTGTTACTGTTCTGTATATTTTCCCCAGCCAATTATATCTATGTTAGTTTAGACTTTAGAGATACAGCATGGAAATGGCCCACCGAGTGCACATCGGCCGACCAGCCAGGGGTAGTGAGGGAGGCAGATATGATAGTGTTGTTTAAGTTGCTTTTGGATAGGCACATGGAAGTGCTGGGAATAAAGGGTTATGAATCATCCACAGGCAGATGAGATCAGCTTAACTTGGGGCATCATATTCAGCACACACATTGTGGGCCGAAAGGCCATTCCTGTGCTATACTGTTGTATATTCTAAGTTTAAAATGCTGCATTGACTGAGTTTCAATTCAAGTTTCCCCAGTTACTGATCCTTCCAGTGTTCATCACAACATGAAAGCTACTATCAAGCATTTCATCACCCACATGGATGCAGGGCACATTACAATCGGTATGTAACCACTTTGTGCCATCCCTTTGTGCTCATCTTCCTGATTGCCTCTTGCCTGACTTACTAATAGCTCTCCTCTGGCAGCGGACAAGTTATTGAAGGTTTTCTCCCTTGTAATGGAGCAGGGTGACATATGGCCATGAAGAATGACCTAATCTGGTCCAGTTGAAAGACAAATGCAAAGTTACCTTCAGTGTGTCTGTGGTGGAACCATGCACAGGGTCATTGTGAGAGAGGTTAGCAAGGACCGAAAGTCCGTTTCATTTTATAGTATGACCTTTAGCTTAAACAAGTACATTCCAGTTGCATTAATACTCTTGACAACAAGAAAACTACAACTGGGCATTTTGCAGTGCTTCAGATGCCTGAACCTCTTTTCATGCATAAAATATATCTTCCTTTAAATTATTTCAGCTACTTATTGGCTTACTCGTAAAACAGATGCAATTTATCAATAATCTTGTTGTTTTATTATTTTACAGTGTGACCTTTGGCTTAAATAAGTACATTCCAGCTGCATCAATACTCTGCGGGCAGTGCCGAGTTAGAGATTCAGACATTTCCTATTTACCTCTCCGCATGTGGTCTCACAAAATCTTATGGCATGGTAGGAAGCTCATCATGCCTGTTCTGTCTCTTTGAATGATCTTTCCAATTAATCATATTACCCTGCTTCTTCCCCATAATCGTTTGCTTTTCCATTTCTACAACTTATCAAATTCCCCTTCTGCAAGTTACTTCTGAATCTCCTTCGACGGCTCATTCCTGATAACAGCAAGTAGCTGCTGATAAAAAAACAAACATTTTCTTTGCCAACAGCTGGAAAGTGAGGTCCTATGGTTATTGGCCCTCTTGGCAGTGAAAACAGTTTCTCTATCAAAAACCTTTATTTGAAAAGTTTTCCTTCAGCCCTTTAGATCTTTTCTTATCAGATGCTTAGCAAGTAGATTTTTTTTCCTCTCTGGTGGTTTTATCACAGGAGGGAGCCTCAAAGAAGTGATAGAAATCAATGAAAAGTCCATTACTGCTGTGTAGTGTTGCTTGCTGCCCTGTCCACTCTCATGTTTTCTTTTTCATTAAACTGATCTCGCTGACTAAAGAAAGAAGGGAACTTGTATTCATATTGTGTTTTTCATGACCTCAGGATATTCCTAAAACATCTCACAGTCCATGAAGTACTTTTGAAATTATATTTAGATTTTAGATTTAGAGATACTGCACGGAAACAGGCACCTTTGGCCCACCAAGTCCGCGCCGCCCAGTGATCCCCGCACATTAACACTATCCTACACACACTAGGGACAATTTTTTTAATTTTTTACATTTTACCCAGTCAATTAACCTACATACCTGTACATCTTTGGAGTGTGGGAGGAAACCGAAGATCTCGGAGAAAACCCATGCAGGTCACGGGGAGAACGTACAAACTCCATACAGACGGCGCCCGTAGTCTGGATCGAACCTGAGTTTCCGGCGCTGCATTTGCTACAAGGCAGCAACTCTACCGCTGCGCCACCGTGCCGCAAATGTGGTCACTGTTGATGCAGTCAAAATGTGCCTGGCAAGCTCCCAACAACACTGAAGTGTTAGTGATCAGAGTGTTTTTTTTTGTTATTAGGCGTTGGTGGATTGATAAATGTTAGCTTGAGCATGGTGGGGAGAGATTGTCATTATGTATAGGCTTACCGCCGACTGGACAGCACACAACAGAAATCTTTTCACTGCACCTCGGTAGACGGGACAATAAACTAAATGTAAAACTCTGCGGTTGTACCTCAAATGTTCGCTACAGATGAAGTATGAGAGTAGTGTATCTTGGGGATAAATTCACAACTTTGAAATCTTGCTGTACTCCTCAAAAACACTTACTTTGCTTGTTTCCCCTGCAAAGTGCTGACCTCGGTTGCAACTAGGATGCATCCTAAGTGATAGTCAACAATATCAATTAAATTACCCCTCCCCCCACAGAATAACAGGAAAAAAACTGATTGGTCTCAAATGGGAAGCAGATATAAAAACAACCTCCTTTCCTTCAGTCTGTGTGGTATTAAATCGATGGTCTGAATGACATGGTTGCAGATTTCCCAAAAACCTCTAGGCTCATTAATCTTGAAGATACACATCCTCAGTTAATTTTTAATCAGGTCTTTCTACAACACATTTAGGTCTGATTATGAAATCAATGAATTTAGTTAAAACAATGCAATCAGCATTGTATCACAGAGTAATTAAAAACAAGCATTCCATCCAAATAATGCATTAACAAATTAGATTCCCCACTTTCAATGCTGCCATTCACAAATAACCTCATTGCTGATGATATTCAATTCTAGGTGCTGCAAGATTAAGTCTCTTCAGCATTGTCAATGCATTACTGAGTGTGATATGCAATTAACTCATTACAGAAGAAGCCAATTACTGGTGGATGATAGGATATTTTTCACAGGTGCTACTTGGGTCTGTTAATCATCAGTCAGTGTGCTTAATTGACAGACAATGCCTGAAGTCATAGATATGACTTAGTTGATTGATTGATGGATGTGTGTGTGTGGTAATATTTCATTGATTCGGTTTTCATTCAAAAGAAAGCAGAAAGTCAGGACATTAAGAATAAGAATATTGGGACAAGTTCAAAGTGTTTCAAAGCCAATTAAGTCATTTTTAAGTATGGTCATTGTTGCAATGTATGAAACAAGGCGGCCGATCAGTACACTGCAGGATCCTGTGATAAATCAGTGAAATCAGCATAGAAAAAGCTGGGAACTATAAACCGGTGAGCCTAATGTCTGTGGTAGGAAAGTTACTGGAGAGGATTCTGAAGATTAAGATATACATACATTTGGGAAAACAAGGTAGACACAAATGCTGGAGTAACTCAGCTGGTCAGGCAGCATCAACGTCGAGACCCGAAACATCACCCATTCCTTCTCTCCAGAGATGCTGCCTGCCCCGCTGAGTTACTCCAGCATTTTGTGTCTACCTTCGATTTAAACCAGCATCTGCAGTTCTTTCCTACACATTTTGGGAAAACAAGGGTTGATTAGATTATAGTCATCATGGGTTTATGGGAGATCATTTTATGAATCTGATTGTGTTTTTTGAAGAAGTAACCAAGAAGGTTGATGTAGGCAGGGCTGAGGACATCGTATATATGGATTTCAACAAGGCCTTTGGTAAGGTTGCACGTGGCAGGCTGCTCTAGAAGGTTAGGTCACATAGGGCCCAAGGACAACTAGCCGACTGGATACAGAATTGGATTTGTGGTAAGAAGCAGAGGGTGGTGGTAGAGGATTATTTTTCAGACGGAAGACCAGTAACTAGTGGTGTACCTCAGGGATTGGTGATGGGCCCATTGGTATTTGTCATCTACATCGGCGATTGGATAAGAATGTACAAGGAATGATGTGATGACACCAAAATAGATGGTATTGTAGACAGTGAAGATAGTTATCAAGAATTACAGTGGGATCTTGTGGGTAAAGGAATGGCAAATGGAGTTTAATTCAGATACTTGTGAGGTGTTGTATTTGGGAAGTCAGACCAGGTCAGGACCTTTATAGTGAACAGTAGGGCCCTGGGGTGTGTTGCAGAACAGAAACGTGGCATTGCAGGTGGAGCGGTTGTTGAAAAAGTCTTTGGCACTCTGGCCTTCATCAGTATAGAAGTTTGGATGTCATGTTACAGTTGTACAAGACATTGGTGAGCCAGCACTGGCAGTATTGTATTCATTTTGATGACCCTGCTGGAGGAAAGATACCATTAAGATGGAAAGGGTGCAGAGAAGATATTTGAGAATGTTGCCCGGGCTCGAGTGCCTGAGCTGAGAGAAGAGATTGGGTAGGCCAGGATTTTATTCTGTAATGTGCAGAAGGCTGAAGGGTGGTCTTATAGAGGTAGATAGAGTGAACACACAGTTTTTCTCCCAAGAGTCACGAACTAGAGGATGTAGGTTTCGTGTGAGGTGAAAGATTTAGCAGGAACCTGAGGGACGACCTTTTCATATTGGACGTGGTGAATATATGGAATGAGCTGCCGGAGCAAGTAGTTGAAGCAAGTACAATAGCAACATTTAAAAGACATTTGGACTGGTACATAGATAAGAAAGATTTAGAGGGATATGGGTCAGGCATGGGGAAATGGCGCCATCTTGGATGGGGCATTTTCTCCAGCATGGACGGGTTGGGCCAAAGGCCCTGTTTCCATGCTGCATGACTCCATGACTCGATGCCAGGTACGGGCAATACAATGAATGAAGCAACTATCCATGGAGAGACACACTGGGTGGAGGGGGGGTGTCATCTATATTTTTATGCTAAGTTAGTATTGCCTAATCTGGGCTAACTGATTGAATAAAAAATATCTTGTAAGTAAATGAAACATGGCTAATTTATTTCTCTTCTCAACATTGTGTAGATTGTAACCTCTGGGCAGAATTTGATCAACTCAATATGATGTGAGGAATGAATCCAGAGCCTTCCTGATTGGAACCAAAATTTATCACAACCTTAATACAGTGAGTTGTTACATTTCGCTGGATTGTTTTACTCAATCTCAAGTTACAATATTAAGCAAATTATTTGCAATGCATTTTGTCCGCCTCCTTGCACATCAGCTGAGAACATGGACATTATTTTAGAAGGAAATTATTTCATTGGACTTAACCACAGATGGTAGATCGACATGTGCCAATTATCTTGGCAATTCCTGCCACTATTATAATCCATGCCAATTCAGGACTAAACAAGCAAATTGATAGGAAGCTCAAAGGCAAATAAAGATAGATTCAAGATTACATGATATACCAAATGGAATCAAAACATGCCATAGCAAAGGGCACTCTTGTTGATGTACAGAGGTATATTAAGTTATTGAGTGGTGAGCCTGGAACTCTGGAGCAGCAGAGAGATTTGGAGATCCAAACATGGAAGTGATCAAATGAAAGATGACAGGTTCCAACAATATTTTAAACTAATGCAATGTTGATCTTTATTGCATGAGGCAGGATTACCAAAGGGTAGAAGGCAGTTATAATTATTTAGCAGTCTGACTAAACTGCACCTGGAATACAGCCTTCAGACCCTGGCATCAGACCTCAGGAAGGATATACTGGAAGAATGCTAAAACAGATTCACCAACATAAACTGGGCCTTTTATTGTTAGGCTATGTTTAGGCCAGGATTTGCATTCTTGATCAAAGTGATCAAATTGTGGTGCTCAGGGTCATTAAAAGGGGGAATGTTCTGATGGTCTGTCCTCGAGAATAGGATGTGGGACAAAGAAGCATCCTTTGAAAAAGATCAATCACTTTTGGAGTGATACTAGACCAAGTGGACCCGTTGGGCCCAAACCTCTCCTGCATTGGTGCATCACTCTCTCCTTCTCCTTTGCCCTCCCCCTCCCCCCTCCACTACCCCTTCCCCTCCCCCCCTCTCCCCACTCTCACTCCCCCTCCCCCCTCCACCTCCCCTCCCCTCCCTCCACCTCCCCTCCTTTCCCCCCTTCCCATACCCTCCCACTCCATCCCCTCAACCCCCCTTATCCTCCCTCCTCCCCCTTCCCTCCCTAGGAGATAGATTTAAACTTTAAAATGTGAATGACTTAAAAAATATAACACCGATTTAAATGAAACTTCTTCCATTAGCACCAAAGGGACGATGGTGAATAAGGTGGGCCTAAATTTGTCGTGCTATCATGTACCGTTTTGGCTGTACTTCAGGAACAAACAAATGAGAGTATTAGTATATAGATGAGAAATCAACTCTTCACATGAATGGGTGTGGAAATAGGCAACTCTCGGCCCTCTGCAACCATTGACACTTAGAGTCATAGAGGACAGAAACTGACCCTTCGGCCCAACATGGCCATGCTGACAATGTTGCTCCATCTGCACTGGTCCCACCTGCCTGTGTTTGGCCCGTATTCCTCTATATCTTAATATAGAAACAAGCAACTGCAGATGCTGGTTTATTCCAAAGATATATTCTGAAGAAGGACCTGACACAAAACGTCACCCACCCTTTTTCTCCAGAGATACTGCCTGACCCACTGAGTTACTCCAGCACTTTTGTGTCTATCCCCCTACACCTTTCCTGTCCATGTCTCTGTCCAAATTTATTTTAAATGTTATTATAGTATCTGTCTCAACTACCTCCTCTGGTGGCTCATTCCATATATCCTCTACCCATCATTTCTAAGACAGAAAGAGTACTTTTTTCTTAAACACTGGTAGAATAGGCTGGAAGTAATTGGAGATATGCAATGATCAGCCATGATCTAATTGAATGAGAAAAGTGGTTCAATGTACAGAATGTTCTACTCTCATTCCTGTACAGCTCATATTTAATCTCCTGTAAATTATATTAGACAATACTTATATCATATAATCTTGGGCAATGGTAACTGCTTTTTATAATTCATTTGTGGTATGTGAGCATTGGCAGCTAAATCATCATTTATTGCCCACACCTAATTGTTAATGATTGTGGTTTGCTGGATTATTTTATTCACTCCTCGTTTACATGTCAATAGTCAATAGTCGTTTATTTGTCACATACACATAAATGTGTAGTGAAATGAAACATTACCCGCAGTTGAAACACTAAGACCATATCACTGTCATATAAGAGTCAACTGCATTTAACTGCATTGATGTTGGTGTGTGGCCGCTTGTAAATGCAGATTTTCTTCCCAAAAGAATGTTAGTGAACCTGATGGGTTATTATGACAATTCATTTGTTTTGTGGTCAACATTACTGACATCAATAACTCTGCATTTAATAAGTTGATTTTGAACTCTCCCAGCTGTCATGCAGTGAAGTAATGGCCATATCTTGCCGTCCAGAGTCCATTTCTTGCATTCAGCCTTGTAGTTACTGGGCCTACCTGTTGAGAACCCGTTATGTTTAGCTGTGATTTCTCAGTCTCTGGATTGAGTGGTGGTGCAGAGATTCCAACTGTTTGTTGTTGGACGTGCTCTGCCCCACGTTGCCAGCTGTCAAAACAGTTGGCGTTTAAAATGATCCCGAATGTCTCTGACATGCAATGGCATTTAAAAAATAGTTAAAAGTGAAATAAATATAAATATAAATGGATTAAAATATTAAAATAAAAACAAAAGTGATGAAAGAAGACTAGAAACAGTTATAAAAGAAGGAACTTCTTAGTTTAGTTCATAGATACAGCATGGAAACAGGCTCTTCGGCCCACTGAGTCCACGTCGACCATCGAACACCAGTTCACACTAGTTCGACATTATACCACATTCGCACCCAATCCCTACACAATACGAACAATTTACAGAGGCCAATTAACCTACAAACCCACATGTGTTTGGGATGTGGGAGGAAAACTGAGCACCCATAGGAAACATACATGGTCACATGGAGAGCGTGCAAACACAGACAGCACCCGAGATCAGGATCGAACCTGGGTCTCTGGTGCTGTGAGGCAGTGGGTCTACCATCTGCGCCAATGTGCCGCCCACTTTTCAACTGTGTTTTGTCATTTGCAACCTCTACAATCTTCATTGAGACCAGACATGCAGCAGGACCTAACAATACATTACTTTGTCCCACCCCTCCCCTGACATCAGTTTGAAGAAGGGTCTCGACCCGAAACGTCACCATGCTGCCTGACCCGCTGAGTTACTCCAGCATTTTGTGTCTACATTCAATTTAAACCAGCATCTGCAGTTTTTTTTCCTACACATGGTTTAACAGTGAGCTGAATTGCTTAAATAAGTTAACAAAACAAGTATACTCCTTCTAAAATCATTTGGTAAGAGATCACATCCACACTATTCATGCCACGGGACTGCCATGTACAGCACAGGCTGTTCATCTTTAGCTCAGTGAATCTTTCTTTAGCCCGTTTATTTGCACCTTCACTTCTCTATCTAGTTCAATATCCGGGTTCAATATCCACACTAAAGACTTCAGAGTAGACATTCAGCCTGATGTTCTATTGACGAAGAGCTGTACTGTCAATAATTGCTGTTGTTTGGATGAAATATTAAATTATGGGTTCCATGCCATCTTTGGTCAATGTAAAAGATTCCACAGCACTGCTTGGCAGGGAGCAGGGGTACTCTAATTTTATTCATCAGCCAACATCACTGAAATCAACCTCTGGTCTTTACTTCACTGTCAGTCATGTGACACTCGTTTGCTTGATTTCCAATGTTTCCCCACATTGTAGCACTGTCTACATTTTATTGGCCACTGAACCTTCTGCAATATCCTGAGGCCATCGAAGGTTTTATTATATTCCTTACAAAATTGCATGTTCCTTTGTCTCCGTCTCTCCTGTTCCACCGCCAGTGTATCTGCTGCTGTGCAACAACCCCAGATAGACTTACACAGCCTGACTCAGCCCACTGACCTCCACCAACACAATAAACAGAAACACCGGAAACAACCACCATCTCCAGGAGAGAACTCCCCACTGACCTCGATACATTGCTCCCATTAACTTGTAGTGGTCTGGTTAAATCTTGCAACTCCCCAGAGTCCAACAACTGGCGGCCCAAAGAAATGGTGTTCCACCTTACTGGTGTAAAACCTCAGGACTGATAACAGATGACACATTCCATGTACCTGTTTCTTTTTTTCTGAACACACATTTCAGAGACACATTTCAGAGAGAGGTTGTAAAATCCATTGTCATTTTTACATAATTTGTTATGGAGCAAATTGCAGAAACAAGGAACTGCAGATGCGAGTTTACAAAAAAAGACACAAAGTGCTGGGGTAACTCATTGGGTCAGGCAGTGTCTCTGGAGAACATGGATAGGTGGTGTTCGACCTGAAACGTCACCTATCCATGTACTCCAGAGATGCTGCCTGACCCCCTGAGTTATTCCAGGACTTTGTGTCTTTTATAAGGCAGCAATCTTGATAAAACCCCCTTGATCCTGCTAAATTCACTAAATTTTTCACCAGCAAAGTTGAGAACATTAGAATGAACATTTCCCCTCCCACCCGTGACCTAGCTGTCTCACTAGTCTGTTCATCTAAATTGGACTGTTTCCAACCCGTCACTCTATCCTCCCTTGCAAAGCTTGTCTCCGCTATGAAACCTGCAACCTGCCCCCTTGATCCTGCCCCCACTGCCCTTCTGAAGGATGTCATTGCAATAGCCGGTCCCAGCATCCTCTCTATTATCAACAGTTCTCTGGCCACTGGCACTGTTCCAACCTGTTTCAAGCACGCGGTGGTCCAGCCCCTACTGAAAAAACCTAACCTAGACCCCACCTTGCCTAGCAACGACAGACCCATTTCCAAACTGCCATTCCTGTCAAAAGTTCTTGAAAAGGCAATTCTAAACCAATTAGTGCCCTACCTACACCAAAACACCATCCTGGAAAGTTTCCAGTCAGGTTTCAGAGCCCAACACAGCACAGTCTGCCTTGTTGAAGGTACACAACGACCTGCTTCTCGCCATCGACACCGGCGACTGTGCAATCCTGCTCCTTCTCGACCTCAGCGCAGCGTTCGATACAGTGGACCACACCATCCTTATTGACCGTCTCCGGTACGCGGTTGGCATTGATGGCACTGCCCTGAGCTGGTTCGTTTCCTACCTCAAAGATAGGAGTTTCGCCATCAACATAGGCAGTTATTCCTCTTCTCCAGCTAGCCTCTCCTGCGGAGTTCCACAAGGCTCCATCCTAGGCCCCATTCTCTTCTCTCTATACATGCTCCCCCTTGGCCAAATCATTCAAAGGCACGGCATTTCTTTCCACTGCTATGCCGATGACACTCAGCTTTACCTCCCCCTGAAACCCAACAACCAGTCAAATTTAAACAGCCTCTTACACTGCCTTGAGGACATAAAATGTTGGATGGCACAGAACTTCCTCCAATTAAACGAGAGCAAGTCTGAGGTCATCCTATTCGCCCCCCCGACTCCATCAAATCGATAACAGGCAGTCTTGGAAGCCTATCCTGCCTAGTCAAACCGCATGTCAAAAACCTCGGTGTGATATTTGACTCTGCATTAAAGTTTGACAAGCAAGTCAACGCTGTGGTAAAAGCCAGCTTCTTCCAACTTCGTACCATAGCTAAAATCAAACCTTTCCTCCAATTCGACAACACTGAAAAAATCATTCACGCTTTCATTTCCTCCCGCCTAGACTACTGCAACTCCCTATACACTGGGATCAGCCAATCTTCCCTGTCCCGCCTGCAACTGGTACAAAACGCCGCAGCGAGACTCCTGACGGGTACCCGTAAAAGGGACCACATCACGCCGATTCTCGCCTCTCTCCACTGGCTCCCTGTACGGTACAGAATCAACTTCAAGCTCCTCCTATTCACATATAAAGCCCTAAATGGACATTCCCCCCCCTACATCAAAAATCTTCTAACCCCCCTCTCTAACTCCAGGTCCCTCAGGTCGGCCGACTTGGGGCTACTCACTATCCCGCGGTCTAGGCTTAAGCTCAGGGGTGACCGCGCTTTTGCGGTTGCAGCTCCTAGACTGTGGAACAGCATCCCTCTCCCCATCGACTCCTTTAAGTCCAGGCTCAAAACCTATTTCTACTCCCTAGCGTTTGAGGCCCATTGAGGAGGCGCTGTGAACTGTTTTGTATGTGCTGTTATGTTTGTGTGCTACTGTATGTTTCATTTTTTCCTTAGTACCTAATCAGATGTACAGCACTTTGGTCAACGTGGGTTGTTTTTAAATGTGCTATACAAATAAAATTGACTTGACTTGACTTGAATTACCACTGAAAGAAGATAACTGATTCTTAAAATAATACGGAGACAAGGGAGACTAACAGTAATTTCTTTTGTCTATCAGGCAGCAGGCTGATGACAGGCATATTATTTTGAGCGTAACTTCAAAATTATGTTATTTGCTGGTGAAGTTATCACCTGAGGTAACATGTGAAGATTAATGCAGGAATTGATTGTCATCCTAAGATCTCGAGTTAATGGGAACCCATTCTTACTGAGATCCTTATTAATATGAATTGAAAACTGAACTAAGATGAGGCTCTTTTCTGTCTTCACAACGGTTACCATGGCGACGGTACATAGAAGGGAACCAGGTTCGGAATTATGGATTAGGGAATATTGTTAGATAAAGGGTGCAGAAAAGAAGTAATAAAATGATATTTGCTGTGATTGAGATAAGGGAGTTGAACATTTTCTGCAAGATTAACATCGATAAATTTTAACCAGGCTATTATCTTCGCCAGACTACGTTTAACAACCACAGCAGCAGCTCATTTTAGGGGCAAATAGAACACTGATGTTGGGAGAGTGTGGTTCAGCCTTGTATAGTTGCTAGGGAGAGGGTTGAAACTGGTGGCTCAGGAACAGATTTCATGGCACAAATAAACATCTAGTTTTTACTATATTTGGTACTTTTCTTTAAACTTCACAGTTCATTTTACAAGCCATCCTTTTTCCAAAGAGAGTAGAAAATTTTAAAAAGGGCATTTCATTTTTGAGGACTGATAATCTTAGCCAGGATCATTTCTAATGAAAATGTTATTTATTTGTATTTTGCATATTTATTTAAATCCTTCTAATGCAGTAAATATCAGATAAAATATAATGATATGTTAACCGCTCAATGTTCATATTAAATACCCATTAAACTCACCATGCTAGAGTTTGCAATATAGAGCTTAGGTTTATAATAATTGCTAATGTCATGTCAGTTAGCCTCCCTGGTACAGGAACAAAACCATTTGCATGGTCCATACTCATTCCTGCATGAAAATAAATCTCTTTCAATATCTAAAAATCATGATTTATTCAGCCCTTATTTCTTTCACCTACAATGTAAATGTTCATTTTTTCATTTTATTTACATTTTGTATCTGACTTTGCCATTTCAATTCTCTTTAAATTTCATGACTTGAAGCCATTGATATTTGTCCCTGTCTTTTAAAAAAAATGTTTATTTTCTTTGTAACCCTGTTCTCAGTCCACACTTCCAACACTATTCAGGGCTCTACATTTGAGGGGCGCATGCATGGTAAGCACAGGGTAAGCTGATCCAGAAGGCGAGATCATATTGGATCCAGGGAGAACTGGCCATTTGGCCACAAAATTAACTTAGTGGAAGCAGACAAAGGTTTGTTTTTCAGATTGGAGGTCTGTGACCACTGGTCTGCTGCAGGGATCGGTGTTGAGTCCCATGTTGTCTGTCATATATATCGACGATTCGAATGAGAATTCAGGTGACATGATTTATACGTTTGCAGATGGGATCATAATTGGTGGTGTGGTGCACAGTGAAGAAGATTGCCTAAAATTACAATGGGATCTAAATCAACTGGGAAAGTGTGCCAAGGAATGTCAGATGAAATTTAACTTGAACACGTATGAAGTGATGCATTTTACACTGGGGCAGGAATAACAGCGAAACCTTGGGGTAGAAATACTATGATTCTATGAAATGCCGTGTCTCAGCAACCAAACAAGATACTTTTTCAACTTTTCTTGTACAGTGTTGGGGATTGTAGCAGTTGTGCAAAACATTATAATGACCACGGCTGAGTGTTGTATAGAGTTCTGATTGCCACACTGCAGGAATAACGTGGTAGCAATAGAGAAAGTGAGGAAGAGACTGACCAGGATGCTGCTTGAAATGGAAGGCTGCAGATATAAGGAGAGCTTGGCTAAGATGGGATGGGTTTATTCCCAGTGGACAATGGAAGCTGATAGGTGACTTTATAGACATTTATATAATTATGAGGGGCATAGATAGGATGGATAGTTAGAAACTTCTCCCCACAGCAGGGGAGTCCATAACTAGGCAGTAAAGGTTTAAGGTGATGGGGAGAAATTGAAAGGAAATCAATTTTTCACACAGAGGGGGTGGATATTTGAAACGAGCTGCTGGAGGAAGTTGTGGAGGGAGATCCAAATACAACGCTTAAAAGACATTTGGACAGGTACTTGAATAGGAGAGGGATATGGGCCAAATGCAGGCAAATGCGATTAGTGTGGATAGGCACCATGACCAACATGAATGAAGTGGGCTGATGGTCCCATTTCCATGTTGTATGTTGCTATGATTCCATGATTTGTTGTTGTAAATGCACACATCACTTGGTAGGACCTACTGGGGCCCTTTGGAAAAATCTAAACAGTAATTAAAGTGTCTTTAGCATCTTTTGAGATACAACGTGGAAACAGGCCCTTCGGCCCACCATGTCCACATGGACCAACCATTACCCCACTAAAGTGAGCATTATCCTCACACTAGGCCAATTTACAATTTGATAGAAGCCAGTTAATCTATAAACCTGTACACCTTTAGAGTGTAGAAGGGAACCGGAGAAAACCCACAGGATCACAGGGAGTACACACAAACTCCACACAGACAGCACTCGTAGTCAGGATTGAACCTGGGTATCTGGCAGTGGGAGGCAGCAACTCTACAACTGTGTCACTGTTTGAAAGCCAATCCACACCAGTTCACCCATGCACATGCATGTAGTTCTTTATTGCAAATGTCATATACTGGAACCTCAGCTGATGTGAAACAACTGCACTCACAGGTGCAGGCTGGTTCTTTACCACTAGATGCTGCTGTTGGATACCATTTAACAATATCACTAAAGCAATGAGCATTGTAATCAGATTTAAAGACACGGCAAATGTTTCTTTCATTGCAAGCAACAAAAAGAAACAAAAGCTAAATTCAATCCTAAAATGCTATTTTTGTTCCACAGACCCATTCTTGGCTGGTTTTACTTCTGGGTCGCCTAATCTGTGTAATGTGCTTTTCATACAACATTACAAACTGCTTGGAGTAATTTAACACTTTCACTGTGTTGGTAAAATACCAACGACACAGCAGAAGACTGATGCGAGTGGGTGAAAGGGAGCTGTCTGAGGAAAGTAATCTCAACATCCCACAGGTGGGGAGACATCATAAGACAGGCTGAGGATCAACAGAATGCTTTTTAAAGCAATATGAAATGTTTTACACCTTGGGGCAGATCTTCTAAGCCAGCAAGATTGCTGGCTCTGAGCCTTGTTCTACACTGTTAGAGTGGGAGCATGATTGAGCTCAACACCAAACTGAACAATTTCAGATATCGGACCTTTCCAGTTTGTGTCAGTTCTGATGAAAGATCAGCATTCTCTCCCCTTAACTCAGCTTTTCTCTGTGGAAGTTCTAATGAACGTTGCCAGAAATATTGACTCTGCTTTCAACAGATGTTGCTTTACCCGAATGTTTCCAGCATTTTCTGTTTTTATTTACAGATTTCCAACATCTGCAATAGTTTTTAATTTCACCCTCCATTCTCTGCAGTATACGAGAATAAGAGATAACTTCATGGAAACATACACATTTCTTATCAACAGGGTATGTGTAATGGATAATTTGCCTGGCCAAGGATTAGGGAAACAGGCTTCATGGTTTCAATAAGGATAGAAACGAGGGGAAATTTATTCCTTTGTAGAGTGGTGAATCTGTAAAACCCTCTCCCACATCAGACTGTGTAGGCTTGGTCATACTTATTCAAAACAGGTGTCAACAGAGGTAGGAATATTAAAAGAAGCAAGGGATATTGGGATTGGACAGGAAAATGATGTTGGGATAAAACCTCATCCATTATCTGATGGTGGAGCAAGCTTGATGGCTGAATGGCCACCCTATGTTCCTCCTTTTGTTCCTAACCTCTCCGACCACTCTTGGTAATCATTCTCCTTCAAAGCACTAACTTTGTGTGGGAAACCCCAAGGTTCACTTACACATGCCAGTCTCTAATAAGGGCAAAAATTGGGATGGAGACCAAGACAGGGACAATGATTCATTCAATGCTATTATCCATCATGCCTGAAATTACTTCTTAAAATAACAAAATGAAATTTCTGTCAGCGCGCTTCCCCACCAATATAGCGCTCATGTTCTACAGTGACAGACATGTCCCCACTAGTACTCTACCCCAGAATTCTAGCGTGACAGATCTGTCCCAACCAGTATTGTACACCAGAGGTGTACGATACGATATGATATGATTGAACCTTATTTCCCAGGAGGAAAATTGAATACACTGACAGACCTATCCCTGCCAGTATTGCATTGTGATGTTATACAGTGACAGACCTGCCTCCATCAGTACTATACATACCCCAGCATTATGTAGTGACAGACCTATCCCTACCAGTACTACACCAAGAGCTATGCAGTGACAGACCCGTTACCACCGGTACTGTACCACAGTCATACAATGACAGACCTGACCCCACAGGTACTGTACCACAGAGTCATACAGTGATAGACCTGACCCCACAGGTACTGTACCAGAGTCATACAGTGATAGACCCGACTCCACCAGTACTGTACCACAGAGTCATACAGTGATAGACCTGACCCCACAGGTACTGTACCACAGAGTCATACAGTGATAGACCCGACTCCACCAGTACTGTACCACAGAGTCATACAGTGATAGACCTGACCCTACAGGTACTGTACCACAGAGTCATACAGTGATAGACCTGACCCCACAGGTACTGTACCACAGAGTCATACAGTGATAGACCCGACTCCACCAGTACTGTACCACAGAGTCATACAGTGATAGACCTGACCCTACAGGTACTGTACCACAGAGTCATACAGTGATAGACCTGACCCCACAGGTACTGTACCACAGAGTCATACAGTGATAGACCCGACTCCACCAGTACTGTACCACAGAGTCATACAGTGATAGACCTGACCCTACAGGTACTGTACCACAGAGTCATACAATGATAGACCTGACCCCACCGGTACTGTACCACAGAGTCATACAGTGATAGACCTGACCCCACCGGTACTGTACCACAGAGTCATACAATGATAGAACTGCCCCCACAAGTATTGTACCCCAGAGTTATGCAATGACAGATGTAACATGTGGTAGGTACCTGTTGACACCATGGGGTTACCTTTAAGTACCTCTGTATGTCCTGGGTATTCCAGACTCAACCCTCATAGCAATTGCTGGTTTTATAGGAAAATTGGTGTCCAAAGTATATGCCATGCGGAATAGATAATTTCCGTCTGAGGTACCCAAGCAGACACTCGCAAAACATGGGCCCTGAGAGCTGGCATGGCAAGTGAGCAATCAGGATAAAGGCCGAGCTGGTGGGAGCTTTGGGGCTGGTAATTCTGTGAGCCAGACAGACTTAGCACACAGGTCTGATCAGAGGGCTGGATATTGTGGATTAACTGTCTTCAATTCATTCTTTTCAGAGATACCCACCTTCTCCTTTCTCCCCCACGTCTATGAACACATCCGCCATTCTGAATACCCACTCTGAATCTTCATGCTCCCTCGCTCCTACATTTACTGTCATTAAAGAATCCGTTCCCCTTGATTCCTCCTTCTCTGGGGCCTGTAGTTGCAGGAAGTCAGGCTCTGTGTCACGCACAGCCGACAGCCACTCACCCGCGACAATAAACCAATTATTTTGGAAGGATTGAGGTTAGGCTGGGGATGTGTTAAGGAGCAGCAAGATCAAGCTATTGATTTTCTGTTTCCTGGCATGGTGCACAAAAGATGAATGAGATTTAGAAGTTTCCATTTTCTGGCCTAGAACTAGAATCTTAGTTAAACAAAAATAGAGCTTGCAGGAAAAAAGAAAGATGTAACTGTTGTCTTTAAGTTATTTCCCCTCCAAGCACCATGTATAACATTTAGGTAGCCCTTCTACCTTCCAGCAACTTTTCTGTATTCCACTGAAGTTATCCAGGACTGTCAAAGACCTATCTGGCGTATCTATTGAAAGATATACTCCTCAGGAAGGGAAGAACGAATGAAAGAAGGGCAAGAAAGAAAAAAAAGATCACTGTTTAGTTCAGTTCAGTTTAGTTTCAAAGGTCTTTTATAGTCACTTGTACCAATTAAGGTTCAGTGATATGCGATTTACTGTACAGCCATACTAATAAAAAGCAACAAGATACCCAACTACATAAAAGTTAACATAAACAACCACCATAGCGGATTCCCCACATTCCTCACTGTGATGGAAGGCAATAAAGTCCAAGCTTCTTCCTCTTTATTCTCTCGCAGTCGGAGCAGTTGAACCATGCGTCGGGGCGGTTGAAGCTCCTGTGGCTTGAAGCTCCCGAAGTCGGACTCGAACCAGCGACCGCGAGCTCCAAGATGTTAAAGTCCGCAGGCTCCCGCAGTTGGAGCTCCGAGGTCGATCCTTGACAAAGGGATCGCGAGCTTCACGATGGTAAGTCCGCAGGCTCCCGTGGTTGGAGCTCCCGAAGTCGGTCTCCAGCAAAGGCCACCAACTCCTGGATGTTAGGCCGCAGTGCGGGCGGAGATATGATACGGAAAAAAATCGCATCTCCGTCGAGGTAAGAGATTTAAAAAAGTTTCCCCCACCCCCCCACATAAAACAAGCTAAAGAACACATATCATATCATATCATATCATATATATACAGCCGGAAACAGGCCTTTTCGGCCCTCCAAGTCCGTGCCGCCCAGTGATCCCCGTACATTAACACTATCCTACACCCACTAGGGACAATTTTTACATTTACCCAGCCAATTAACCTACATACCTGTACGTCTTTGTACATACATTTAACAAAAACTATTAAAACAACAAAGAAGGAAGGGACAGACGGACTGTTGGCGAGGCAGCCATTGCTGGCGCCACCCGGTGTTGAGATATGGTGCAGAAACAGCCCTTCAACCCAGAAACCCGGGTCTCTGGTGCTGCAGCTCTACCGCTGCGCCACCATGCCGCTCTGTTTGTCATCATCTTAGTACATCTGAAATTAATTGGCAGCCAAGAAAATACTTCAATGAAGATATGTAGGAAAGAACTGCAGATGCTGGTTTAAATCGAAGGTAGATGCAAAATGCTGGAGTAACTCAACAGGACAGGCAGCATCCCTGGAGATTCCTTCTCTCATTCCTTCTCTCCAGAGATGCTGCCTGTCCTGCTGAGTTACTCCAGCATTTTGTGTCTACCTTCATTGAAGATAGTTCAGTAAAGCAGGAAATGAATTTGGCAAATTGAATTGAAGGATTTTTAGTTAAATTAACATCTTTTGTAGTTAAGGTAGCCACAAAATGTTGGAGTAACTTAGCGGGGCAGGCAGCATCTCTGGAGAGAAGGAATGGGTGAAGTTTCGGGTCGAGACCATTCTTCAGACGGATGTCAGGGGTTGTAACTTTTATAGTTAAACCTTACATGCAGGTGAGGTTGGTTTCATTGCCAGGGCTTAATAAAAGCTCTCAAACCAACTTGGAAACCTTTGTTGATATTTCTTTGCCCCTCTTTATTAGTTGTTTACCCTATCATTTCAATCACCTTCCTCTCCAAGCAGAACGGAAGCATGGGTTAACTGTGAACAAGCCTTTCTTGAAAAGAAAACATGGTCTTGAAAAATGGGCTTGGATTGAGGGAGCTAATAGCCTGCACTTATCTCCCGGTCCTTAATCGATGTCAATATTCGTGCGGGTAAAGATTTTATCAACATCAATTTTAATGGGAAGAATACACTTAAAATAATAAGCAATCCAATGGGACAGATTTTTCAGATATCTCAGGGGATATATCAAATTGTAAAATTTTACAGCGCAGAAGGAGAGCTCTTTCAAAGAGCCAGCACCATATTATGGGCAGACTAGCCTGAAAGTACTCAGTCTATCCACCAGGCTATGTGTTGGCTCTTTGATTGAGTCTTCCAATTAGCCCCTATTCTACTCTTCTTTTTTTACAGACCTGAATTTCACTTTCCAAGTATTTATCAAAATTTGTTTAGACGGCTACTTTTGAACATGCTCCAGACAGCACTTTCTGTATGACCTCAACTTGCCATGTGGAGAAATTTCTCCTATTCTCCGCCCTGGCATTTTTGCCAATGATCAGAAAAACACGTCTTCTGATAATTGACCTACTTGGTGGAAATCGTTTCCCCTTATTCTATGCAATCAAAACTCTGCACAATTTTGAACACATATTGCATCTCCCCACAACCTCCTGGTGTTGGTACTGATTTCTTGTTGACACATGTGCTGAGATACTGTGAAAAACTTTGTTTTGCGCGCTATCCGGACAAGTCACACCATGCATGCGTTTGTTACTTTAGACTTTAGAGATACAGCGCGGAAACATGCCCTTCAGCCCATTGAGTCCGCACCAACCAGTGATCACCCCATACACCAGCACTATCCTACACTTGTACTTCGGGGAGGAGCCAGCGCTGCCGTCGCAGCTGCGGCTTGCCTGCAGTCCGTCTGTCTTTTGTGTTTTTTGTTGTTTTTGTCTGAATTGTAGTTTAATATGATGTAGTGTTGTATGTTATGTTTTGGGGGGGGGGGGGGTGGGAGGGAACGGGAACTGTAACATTCTCTCTCCAGAACGGAGACGTGACCTTTGTTCTGTGTCGTGTCTCCGTTCCCGTTGCGGCCTACCACCGGACATTCACCTGGGAACACCTGGGGCTCTGGTTCGCAGAGCCCGCGGCGCGGACTCACCACCTGCGGCGCTGGCTGCCTGTGGATGTTGCGGGCGCGGCTGCGATTCGTCTCCGGAGGCTCCGGCGCGGGCCGCGTGGACGTCGGAAGCCCGCAGACCCCTGGGTGGGGGCCGACATCGGGAGCTCCGGCAACGGCAGAGGCAGCGTGTTCGCCCGCCCCGAATCGCGGGGCTTGGGTCGGCCCGCCACGGACCTTTCACCGTTCGGCGCGGCCTGAAATAGGCCGTTGACCTTTCACCGCCCAGCGGCGGCTTCAATATCGGGAGCCCCGACCGCCCCGACGTGGCAAATCCAACAGCCTGACCGCGGGACAAGACGGCAGGGAAGAGAAAAAGACATTTTGGCCTTCCATCACAGTGAGGAGGGACTGGAGGAGACTCACTGTGATGGATGTTTCTTTTTGTTTGGTGTTAGTTGTGATTGTATGTGTTATTGCATTTTTATTGATTAATCTTATTGGTCTTATTGTTCAACTGCGGGTAATGTTTCATTTTACTACACATTTATGTGTATGTAACAAATAAACGACTATTGACTATTGACTGGGGAAAATTTTACAATTTTACCGAAGCCACTCAACCTACAAATTTGCATGTCTTTGAAAACTCTCACGGTCACACAGAGAACGTACAAACTGCATATAGACCACACCCGTAAACAGGATCAAACCGGGTCATCTAGAACTGCAAGGCAGCAACTTTACCACTGAGTCACTGTGCTGCCCTAAATTGTTTATTGTAATAGATGAGTGAACTAGCTCGCAAAGAGTCGCCACGCTATGGCACCATAGTGAACTATGTATGTCTCTTCTTTATGGTAGGAAGCAAAATAGAGACACAATGAATTGCAGATTCTGGTTTGAAAAAAAGACACAAAGTGCTCGTAGCTCAGTGGGTCAGGCAGCATCCCTGGAGAACATGGATAGGTAATGTTTCGAGTTTGCACAGTCCATAAATAAAGTCCCACATCATTCTAAGAAATCTCTGAATTGATTTTTTTCTCTGACCAATCTAATGATAATCATATACAGTTAGCTCAGTGTTAGTGTTAAAGATACTGGAGTGCAGTACTCCATACAATTGTGAACAGACATAGCTGCCTAGTTTTGTGGAAATCCATTCCCCTTCACCAGAGGGAAATGCAGAAGGAACAATAGAGCTCAGGTTATCTGCTTCAGAATAGCATTCAGCTGTAATTAATCTAAGCTTGTACTTTCAATCTAACTGCTTTGCTGGAAAATGCATTGAAATAAGTTAAAAGTGATGACAAAGATTAGAGGAGGTCTGTTGGATCAATGAATATGGCGTTGAAGTAATGCCGTGGCAATAGAACAACAAAAAGAGAAAAGTGCTTGCATTTCTGTTACTTCTTTCCAGGGGGAAATGAAAAAGTGTTTTTTTAGAGATACAGCGTGGAAATAGGCCCTTCAGCCTACCGAGTCTGCACAGACCAGCGATCCCCACACATTAACACTATCCTACACATGCTAGGGACAATTTTACATTTATAAACAAGCCACTTAACCTGCAAACCTGTACATCTTTGGAGTGTGGGAGGAAACCGAAGATCTCGGAGAAAACCCACGTGGTCACGGGGAGAACGTACAAACTCCATACAGACAACACAGGTAGTTAGGATCGAACCCCTGTCTCTGGCACTGTAAGGCAACTCTACCGTTGCGTCACCGTACCGACCATGGGGGATGATGGTGTGCAGAGGCTCTGAGCACGTGGGCCTCTTTCCCAACTGGTTACGTGATACAATTCATGATGGTCACACCAATACCATTGCACACATGCAGCCACAAATTAAGGACAGAATGGGACGGTGAATGTTTGGAGAGGAGTGGGTGCGTGTGGGTTAGGAAGGTAGTGGGTTTGGACATGTTGCACACCAGGTGGGGGGGAGGGTGTTTGAGTGCATATGTTGCACACAAGCATGGCATGGCATGTCAGATGGATGCTGATGAAATGGAGCAAGTGCAGTTATGGCGTCAATATGCTTGACTCCAGTAGGCATCACCATGAGATAAGAGGAAAATAGGTTAGGCCCCAGTGTACCTGGCACTAGTAGGCTGCAGTGAAGCATGAGGGAAAAAAGGAAGCGAGTGAGATGCCTCACCTCAAGGGAATCAGCATGTCAGTAATGTCCTGGTGAATTCAATTGAGGATTACTAAATCCTGAGAAGGGCAGGTTTGGAGGGATATGGACTAAATGCACGGAGGTGGGATGTGTGTAACTGGGACATGTTGGCCAGCGTGGGCAAGTACTGTTTCCATACTGTATCAGTCAATGACTCTAAGGCTGGAGGGGATGCACAGAGAGATGGTGGATGCATTGTCAGGGCTGGCTGACCAAATGCAAAGGATGGTCAGGACCCTGAACAGTATCACTTCCACTAAGAAGGTGACACATTGAACCATTGACACACTCTTCTGTGCAAGGGTCCATCAACAGTAAGACCTCTGTTGAGGACTGACCGTTCTGCATCTGATAGAGGGATGTCGGGGTGGATGGTGAAAACACGACAAGGGTGAGAGGTGAGGTCAGGGGGATGCTGGCCTTCTACCCTCTCTGGAGGTACTGTTGGGGTATGAGGGGGGCTGAGAGGGGAGGGGTGTAGTGTGAAACACTTCTCTATCTCCTTCAAGTTCCCTGCCCTTGCCTGCGATGTACGCGGCACTACAGAACCCATTGCAACATGTGCAGATGCAAACACAATACATGTACTAACTCCAAACAGCGGAGTTATTCAGTGTGGGTGAACTTTGGCCTACTGTCCCATCCCCTTCACATGCACATTAACTTCCTGACATAATCTGCTAGGGAATTCAAGGTCAATTTCGATGAGATTAACAACACAGTTCACCGCCACTGAAGCAAAATTAATTTGGTTAAAGTCTATCACGGATCAGGCATCCTTGGAAGGATGAATCTCCTGCATATTGATAAGCTCTGGAGAAAACATTGATTCAATCATTTTGTCCTATTTAATTATTTTTGAGTGAATAGAAAAAAATACCTCAGACTTAAAGGTATTCTGCACCATGTGGGGATGCACAAATATATTACCACCTGGGACTCGCATTTGCTTGCTAAAGCTGCAGGTGTTTTCTTTCAAGATGCTTGGGATAAGAAATGTGCACGCATATTCAGAATATAAACAGCTTCTGATTCTTTTATTAATTGTATGTATACATGTAGCCTGAAGTAAATGTTGCAGCAAAAGTCAGTGTGAAAGAAAGGAGTATTCAGAGGGATAAGGCTATATAAATGACTTTTTGGATCAAGAGTTTTCAAAAGAAGACCGCACATTGATAAATGTTTCCAAGGATTACAACAGTTTATCAGGAAAGAAAAGCATTGACAGCTAGGATGCCTTTTTTTCTTGCATTTTTGATAGCCTTTGTGGTATTGTCTGTTTCAGCTCCCCTAAACAACAGAGACCAGGCCGACCTCTCGGACTGGACTGTACTGAGAAATACAGATGCTTAGACTTGGAATTGGATGTAATAAGGTGGCAATCCAAGAAAATAAAACAGAAATTGTATGTAATACTCATAGCATCCATAAAGAGAGTAAATGATTTAACATTTGAGTCTTTAACCCTGTTCTGATGACGAGGTAGCACTGACCTGACATATTACGTCCATTTCCCTCTCCTAAGATGCTGACTGATCAGCTGAGTATCCCAGGAATTTTCTACTATATTTCAGATTTCCAGCATTTGCAGTTTCTTTTTCTTTTTCAATATCAGTCAAATGCTCTGCTAGTGCAGTCAAAATAATCCCCATAATAAGCCCATCAATGAGAGGAGGAAAGACTCTAACAACTTGGGATGCACAAAATAGTACATTTGAGATGTATTCACTGCAGTTCTCCCAACATTGTTCCCTTTTCAATTCTGCCACTGGCTCAGTTTCCAGCTTCAGTCGAATATCTACTTAGCCTCCGATCACATCCCTACATCGAGTTTACAGCACTAAGAGAAGGTGGCCCAGTTTTGACTATGAACTAAAAACTTCAAAACGAGAATCATGATGGAGCCATATAGCACGGAAACAGGCCCTTCGGCCCAACTTGTCCACGCTGACCAAGTTGCCCCATCTAAGCTACTCCAATTTGCCTGCGTTTGGCTCATATCCCTCAAAATCATTCCTATCCACTTGAGCATGTCCTCCTTGCCAACCTAATCAGATGAAGAATCATTTATTTTATGCTGACCAATCACCAGGGGGTGGCTTAGTTTCCCAATTCATGCCTCCCAAAAAAACAGAGCCGGTGTTACACCTCTAGCTACAGTTTGAGTTCATTTTCCCACTATCAGTGATAGAATCTATGTGATTCATCCATGGCCCTTCTTTTCCCCAAGCCTTTAGATGTCAGCTCTCATTTTATTCACTGATGATACGAAGCATTTCCCCTCCTCCAATTCCCTTGACCACTTTTCAGAATGCCAATCAAGTCGTGGTCAGTGCAGATAAGGTGCTACCTTCTGGAGAGGGCTGGACAAAATCTGAACTGAGATTGCAATGTTGAAGTATGTAAGTGAATGGTAGAATCTGGGGGGAGTTCAGGGGTATGGAGGAACAATAAAATGGGAGCAGTGTAAATGCATCATTAATTGTCATCGTGGATTTTGGACTGAAGGATTTGTTTCTCTGTTGCATAACCAAGAAATTATGAATCAGATGAAGAGGATTAATTGTGCTAACTTGAGGGGGAATGAGAATGATTCTTGCACTAGGCCCATAAGGGCCTCAGATCCAGCAGTACCAAAATGTTCCCCTTCAGTTCTGATTAACTTGGCAGCATGCCCTGGACCAAGAAGGAAAATGTGTATAATTGGCAAACAGGTGAATGGACAGAATCTGGTCAAAAACTGCAGATGTTGGAAATTCAATCTTTACATTACGGAGAAGGGGAAGGGATGGAGAGAACGGTGGGAACATCCACTGACGTTATTTGATTCTGAGCCTGTTAAAGTATAACTGGGGCACATATCATTGGCCTCTCATCATCACCACCTAACGGCAGGATCGGTTGAAGCCCACGCTTTAACCCGCTTGTCCCTTCTCGAACGTGAGGGAGTTGCCACTAACTTAGGCATGGCATTTCTACTTCCTTTCTAGCCACTTGGAATGTAATGATGAATGATGGGAAATCAGGCATGGTCTCATTTATTATTAATCCCCTGGTCCAGATGGGCATCTTCTGTTGCCTTGCAACATCAAATATAGGTTTTCAACTATTACCTGAACAGTGCAAACTCTCTCCAAGGGCAGCATTTTATAAAAACTGGTGACTTGCCTTGCAGTCTCCTTTGAAGTATTTCTAACATTTTCAACCAAGGTGATGGGTGTCTAACCATACAACCCCTCAGCGATCTCCATGCTCTCAAACAGATTGATGGAATGTATTAAAGTTTTGAAATGATTACACCCTGAAGCAGGTTGCCTGCCTGTGGAGGAGAACAGTGGTCAGTCGCTTATTTTAATCAATAGAGTTGCTTTGCAAGAAGTTTGTACATTGTCCAAAAAAAAGTGGATCCAATTTAATTCTCAGTCTGCTCTGAAGCTCAGCTACTTCAAACAACCAGCCTTTATTTTGTTTATCTCTATGACAACAGACGGTGGCACTTCAAGCCGAGTCGAACAAACAATTGCATAAGAAAAAGGAATGGCGATGTTTTAAATGTTTGACAGACGATCAAGTCTCCAAATGTTATGTGAAAGTAAAAACAAAGCTGCAGATGTTACAAATTTGAAATCAAAACAGAAAATGCTGTGAATAATCAGCAGGTCAGACAGCATCCGTGAAGAGAAAAACAGATTTACATTTTAGGTTGGAGACCCTTGGTCAGATGTGTTTTGTTCTTTTCATAAATAGATTGATAAACAAAACACGGCCTGGCCTAGAAATTGTTCCAGCAGGCTTTCCAGGTGAGACTCCTCTAACCTTATCTACTGCACTTGGTGCTCCTAAAATGGCCCTCTTTACAATGGTAAGACCAAATGTTGATTCAGCGACTGTTCCCCCAAGCACTTGCACTCTCTTTGCCAATGTCTGCTGTGGATCACTAGGTTGCTAACTATTTTAACTCCCACACTGACCTTTCTGTTCTGGAATTCATTCATTGCCAGAGTGAGGCCAAATGCAAACTGAAAGAACAGCAACTCATGTTCTGCTTGTGTAGCATACTACCCAACAATATCAACATTGAATTTTCCAATTTAAAATAACATCCTACCTTTTCCTCCCCTCTCTTTCCTCTGTCACACCCCCACACCCGTTCTCCCACTATTCCTCCTCCCTCCCCATCATCCCCTTCCACTTATATCCCTCCCTCTGACTTTACATTTCACTCCTCTGCATACCTGACACCCTTCGTCTCTTTTTCATCTCTAAACTTTGTCCATCTATTTGTCAATCAAAACCCCCCTTCACCTGTATACAGCTACCACTTACCAGATTTAGTCTTGCCCAACCTCTTTATCATCCTTACTGCAATTAGTCTGAAGAAGGGTCCCGACCCGAAATATCACGTCCATTACCTCCACAAATGCTGCCTAAATCAAGCATTTAGTGATTTTTTTTGCAACTGATGAGAATCAGTGTGAAGTAGTCCACGCGACAAACACAGAAAAATAACTAATATTATGGGTTTTTAGCATATTTGAAAGTGGATTAATCACTACACCTGGTTGAAATATATCCCAGGCTGTTGAAGGAAGCAAAGAAAATTGCAGAGGCTGTGATTATAATTGCAGAAGTGGTGCCAGAGAGTTGGAGTACTGCCAACAAGGAAAGAAGAAAGTAATAATTATAGGCTAGTTAGTTTAACTTTGGTGAGTAGCAAATGGTTGGAATCTATTCTAAGAGACTGTCTAAACATTCATTTGGAAAGGTGCAGATTAATAAGAGGCTGTCAGTATGGATTTGTTAAGAGAAAGTCAGGTCTGACTAGATTAAATTAAATTTATCAAGCAGGTTACAAGTACTGTGGATGAGGGCCATGAATCCATGTACCAAACATGGATCTTTGCAGGGCTTTAGATAGTCTCACTTGGTAGGCTAGTCAAAAAATTAAAACTTAACGGGATCCAAAGGAGAGGCAAATTGAGAGGTGTTTTGTAACTGGAAGGCTGTTTCACACGATTCAATATTTAGTCCCTTGCTTTTTACTATATTAAGACCAAAGACTAAGGAGCAAAATTAGGCCATTTAGCTCATTGAGTTGGCTCTGCCATTTGATAATGGCTGATCTATTTACCCTCTCAACCCCATTTTCCTGCCCATAACCTTTGATGGCCTTGCTAATAACAAACCTATTAATCTTCACCTTAAAAATATCAGCCATCTGTGGCAATGAATTTCACAGATTCCCACCCTCTGGCTGAAGAAATTCCTTCTCCACTCCATTCTAAAGGTTTGTCCTTTTATTCTGAGGTTGTGCCCTCTGGCAGTCCCACTACTGGAAACCGATATTAATGATTTAGACTACAGTAAATTAGGTATGAAAAAGATGTTTGCGAATAGTACAAACTTGGCTGTATGGTTGACATAAGTGGGAAAACGTCAGACCACAAGAAGATACAAGTTGTCTACACCAATGTCACAATGGGAAATGTACAGAAAAAATTATGCACATTTATGCTATTGTAGAACTGATAAAATTCCCACAGATTTTAATTTCCTCTCATAATGCTTTGATTAATTTATTTCAATGAAATTCCTTCAGGGCACATATGATCATTCAATAATACATCTGAAATAAATGGGTTAATGATTGAGCTGAAATGCCCTGTATTATATAATTATAGTAACACATGCAATTTCAATTAGTATTAAATTGGCTGAAGTTTTCAAATGTGCAAAATGGGCAGAACTTGTTTAAAACCCACAACACAACTTCACATTGTATTAGAGACAACATGAATTTGGGACTTAAAGTGAAGAACAAGTTTGCAAAATCTAAAGGGAAAGAAAACTTTAATATGCAGATGCTGCAGTTATGAAATGAAAACAGAAAATTCTGGAAAAACTCAGCAGGTCAGGCAACATCTGCAGAAAGAAAAACAGTTAATATCTGGGACTCCAGAGACTGCAGATGCTGGAATCCTGAACAAAACACAAAGTGGTGGAGGAAACTAATGGTGTAGGAAGGAACTGCAGATGCTGGTTTTCTATCGAAGATAGGCACAAAATTCTTTAGCAAGTCAGCGGGCCAGGTGTTGGCTCGAAGGGCCAAATGGCCTCCTCCTGCACCTATTTTCTATGTTTCTATGACAGGCAGCATCTCTGGAGAAAAGGAGTAGGTAATGTTTCGGATCGAGACCCTTCTTCCCCTCTGAAGTTACGAAGCAAAGTTAACCTGCTGAGTTACTTCAGCATTTTGTGCCTATCTTCGGAGGAAACTAATGGGCCAGGCAGCATCTGTGCAGGAAATGGACAGACAATTCCAATATCAAGGGCTCTTTGTCAGATCAGACCTTGACCTGAAATGTTAATTATTTTTCTTTTTGCAGATGTTCTTGATTTGCTGTGTTTCCAAAATTTCTACTTTTATCTTTTACTTATAAAATGTAAATTAATAGAAATTTAGTGCAAATGTTCAGATCCCTATAAAATAGTTAGCCATGAAATGTTCATATTCTGATCTCTTCAACACTGTCTCGCAATTGCCCACATATTTCCCTGAGAAATCTCTGCCATACTATCCAATAGTTATCACTTTTCTACACAATAGATTAGAAGTTTGTTAAAACCAAAATCAGTGTTGTGCTGTTGGTCAGTTCTACCTAGAGCACAGCTTTTCATGTTTTTCATGGTGCCTCAGCACCCACTGGAAGCTTTCCATTCCATTTTTGATGGGATTTTAATCATACAGAGAAGTTTTTCCCCCAGGTTAAACCCCCCAAATATCAACAGTATTGCAACTCGCAGAAGAGCCTGCTGTGAGGTTTTTGATCTCACTAATCTGGAAATAAACATGTAAAGAACCACCAGCCATTACTAACCCGGGTTCCCTTGATACTGTGCCATTTAAACGGATGACACTTAAACCACCCTCTTGGTTCTCACCCAGATCTTGACATCCTCTTATTAAGACTTTAGGAATACAGAGTGGGAACAAGTCCTTTGGCCCACCAAGCCAGCACTGACCAGCGATCACCCTGTCCACGATCATCCTACACACTAGAGGCAATTTACAATTTACTGAAGCCAATTAACCGACAAACCTGTATGTCTTTGGAGTGCGAGAGGATACTGGAGCCCCTGGAAACAACAGACGCAGTCACACAGAGAACGTACAAACTCGGCAGACACCACCTGTAGTCAGGATTGAATCCGGGTCTCTGGCACTGTAAGACAGCAACTCTACTGCTGTGCCACAGTGCTACCCCATAATGACTATAGGTATAAACTTACACTAGTGTTGAGAATGCTGAGGAGGTCATAGTTGCAGATACTTTCAGCTTTTCAGCCTCAAAGTCAGTTGTCTCTGCTGATCTCTCATTTCACTGAAGATATTACCCACACTCTTTGCTCAATGAATCATTCAGCCCAATGGACACAATAATTTTGCTGAACTGTAATCCTCTACAAAGTGCATTTATTCATTGCTCACATTTGTGTAACGTTACTCCTCAGACAGACCTCCCCTGGCAACCTTATGCCTGGGGTTAGACACAAAATGCTGCAGTAACTCAGCGGGACAGGCATAGAAGGGTGGATAGAAGGAATGGGTGACGTTTTGGGTCAAGACCCTTCTTCAAACCTTCTGCCTGGAGTAACTGGCTTGACTCCACTGGGTAATATTTTTATCTGGATAATCCAGGAGCATCTGATTATTTGGGAGCATTCTCCCATATTACCTCCAATCAATGTGGAATCCATTCATTAGCAACATTACCTCGTGGCTGCAAGTGTTGCCTATCTGGGGACATGTCTCTTTAACAGCTGGCTGCAAATGTCACGCCTGCTCTGCTGTATGCTTGCAGCAGCAATAAATTACAAAATAATCAAATAATCACTGAAGAAGGGTTCCAACCCGAAACACTGTCTATCAAAACCTTATACAGATTCTGTCTTACTGGCTGAGTTACTCCAGCACTTTGTGTTTTGCTCAAGATTCGAGCAAATGCAATTTCTTGTGTCTCAATTAAAAAAGAATGCTGCTCTGAAACAATAATATCAATAAACCCCAACAGTGCTCTATAATTGAATATATCCATTGTTATGTAACTGCCACAAACAATATTAGGATGAACTAAAGCGCTCTTTTAATACCAGAAAATTAGTCTAGATATCCCTTCATGGTGTGGTTCAAAAATGCCTTTTATAATTTTGTATCAGTCCCAGGCCAATTCTCCTGTATGCAATGTGTTTGAAAGAGGGTATGTTCAATTTTTAGAGAATTATAAAAAAAAGATGTTTGTCGTGGGTTTTGTTGTCAGTTCATGAATATTATTAATCATTTCATTTCCCTTAATTCCCGATTCTCAGAGAGAAAGTCCCGGACTATTACTGAAGGGAGATAAACCAACTCCCATGTGGAATGCTTTTGAAATAAGGCATACGGTAGCTGCTATTCCCTCAGTGCTGAAACAAATGCTCAGCTGAAAGCTGGCTGCATAATTTACTGCACAATTGCCTGGAAACGGCAAAGAATATGTCATTCCTTTCCGATTTATATTCTACAGAACGCAATAGCAAAAGATAGAGCAACAGGAAAAGCGATTTACGAATGATTGGCCAGAAACCATGTAAACCATTCCTTTCATGCATCAAGCTGTCACCCTCTTCAAGAAGCATTCTTCTTCCACTCAGCCTCAGTCACACATATTGGGAAAAATGTTGATGCAATATTCGTAAAACATACAACAGTACAGCATAGGAACAGGCCCTTCGACCCATGTGCAGGCCACGATAAACACTTCAAGATTAACAAGATCATTTGTTCAGTAAACATGGTTTACCAACTGCTGTTGTGGATGGATCTTTCACCTATACCTCGTCTTTGCCCTCACAGTTTTGCCCTCGCTCACCTCTCTCGGCAGATGAAATGAGAATAGAGTCCCCTGGTCCTCACCTTTCACCCTAGCAGTTGCCATATACAACACATGATGCTCCAGCATTTCCATCACCTTCAATGTAATCCTACCACCAATCTCATCCTGCCACTGATCTCCCTTTCTGCTTTTCGCAGAGACCGCTCCCTCCGCAACTCCGATGGTTCACTCATCCCTTCCCACCCAAACCACTCCCCCACAGGTACATTCCCCTAAAGCGCAGAAGATGTAAAACCCTTGCATTCCGACAAGTTTGCATTTGAAAAATTGTGGTCAAAATCCTTCGTGACTTTAGGGTTCAAGGCCTACCCAGATTTTACACAGAAGGAGCTCAACATTGCTTTGGCAAATTATTATTGTCATTTGTACTGAGGTACAGCAAAAAGCTTTTTGTTGTGGGCATTCAGTCAACGAAGACTATACATGATTACAATCAAGCTGACCACAGTGTGCCGATAGAGGATAATGGGTCTTTTATTCAGTGCAAGATAAAGTCCGATTAGCAACAGCTCAAAGGTCTCCAATGAGGTAGATGGTAGGTTAGACCACACTCTAGCTGGCGAGAGGACAGTTCAGTTGCCTGATAAGTAGAATATTCAGCAATACTAGTTGAAACAAATGGGAATGATTGCTTTACGTTGATAGTATTCTTGTCCTCATTAATATTGGCTGTGGTGATGCGGAAGGCTAAGTTGAAACTACCAGGAATAATTCTTCAGCTGTGGGTTGCTGCCAATGTAAATGCATGAAGTGTCCATCAGCTGTCATTTACAGGGAGCCAGCCTTGAGAACATGAAAGTCCAATAGTATTCTTCTAATATAATTTAGCACTGGATTGAAAAAGTTGAACATCATATAGTGAGAATCCCCTGTGAAAAGTAGAAATTTGCAAAAAAATAATATTTAGCTCTGGTCTGTTCTGGACTTTGCTGTCAGCATTTCTGAACTGTATTTTCATTTGGATCCAAGCCTGTTCTTGACTCTCAATGGCTTTAGCATTAGCTGCTGTGATGTTGGGCTGTTTACAATGCTTTTGTCACTCTTCTTCAACACTTTGTGGTTCAGCTATTGTGATTCATGCTGCTGCATAAACGTTTTATCATTTACGCTGTTGCTGACAGTTTCCCTACATACAGGTGGCGCAGCGGTAGAGTTGCTGCCTTACAGCACCAGAGACCCGGGTTAGATCCTGACTGTGGGTGCTGTCTGTACGGAGTTTGTACGTTCTCTCCGTGACCTGAGTGGGTTTTCGCTGGGATCTCCAGTTTCCTCCCACACTCCAAAGACATACATGTTTGTAGATTCATTGGCTCAGTGTAATTGTATATTGTCCCTAGTGTGTGTTGATATCGTTAATGTGTGGGGATCGCTGGTCAGTGCGGGCTTGGTGGGTCGAAGGGCAGGTTTCCGCTCTGCATCTCTAAACTAAACTAAACACTATCACATAACGCAATTGGTAATTTGTCTATTAATTCTTAAGCCACAATTAGACGGACATTTTCCTGATTATCTAAGCTGCATTTGCATAGAATCAGTAATGTATGTCACCACAGTAGAATATTTTCCAATCAGTGTTCAGCGCTTTTCAATACTACAAAGAATCAAATGGATGTCAAGAAAATAAGAATTGAAATAACTAATTCGATCTCTTTAGCTATGGTTTAACATTGGCAAGTGGTTTTGGTTCTTTTAAGTGTAATGTGCCACTGAAAGACACACAAGAGTGGCAGAACCAAAGGGCCCTTTCATTCTCCTTTGGTTGGTTTTCTTCAACAAGGTACATCTGACTCTCATTCACATTATCCCAGTATTATTTAACATGAGACTTTATTTGGAGAGTTTCCAAATGAATACATGTTGAAAACGAGTGTGCTCATTATTTCAGGAAGTTCACATTCTGGATACAAAAAAACCCCTCACATTAGCTTTCACGAGTACTTCTGCGAAGGATAACTACTAAAGTGCTTTTGAAATGCAATGTCTCTGTTTCACACCTGCCAAGTTCAGGGACTTTTGTGCATATACTGTGATACTGGATACTATTCCAAACTTAAATAATCAGCATGTTCGGCTGCTGCAAAGACGCCTCAGTCAGCCTTGTTCAATGCCATTAAGTAACAGTTTTATCCCTTCAGCTGAACACTCTGTACCCTGGTCTGAACATCGAGTAAATAGCTGATCTGTTCCCCTGATATCCTTGCCAATTTATTTCATACATTTGACTGGGTTATTCTCTTAGTTTGGAACACGTCTCTTCAGTTACCTGGGTTTTCTCCCAGTTTCTCCACTCCTTAAAAGCCGTCTCAGTCTCTCATTTATTAATTCCCTCGGATACTTGGAATTAGCAATAATTTGCACTATCAACAACAGTATTTTAGTTCTGAAACAGGGACACCAAACATGCCCACAGCAGCTTTCTTTCAGCTTGCTCTTCCGGGAATTTCTACCCTGACGCTGTTGAAACCAAAGATACTAGAGGAACAAGATAGACCACTCGACCCTAAAAAAACATAGTATGTCATGGCACCATTTTAGTAGGCAGAAACTTGCAGAAACATTTAAAAAGAAAAATAACAAAAGTCTGTGAGTTGATAGATGAGATATATTCTGCATTTTAATGGTATCATCGCATATACTGTTCCTCCAAAACACTGATTACACTGCGAGAGGCATAACGAACGGCGGGGTTTGCCTACTGAAATGGCTCCTTTGCGTACTACACTTCAGTATAGGCGATTTCAACGGAGTGGTCCATCTTGTTCCTCTAGTATCTTTGGTTGAAACCAAACCGGCAAATGAGCACACAACACAGTCCTTAAAGCATTTCAAAGGCGTTTAGATAAGCACAAATATGAGGAAATGGTGGGATATGGATCATGTGCAGGCAGATGATATTAATTTATCTTGTCGCCATGTTTGACACAGACATTGTGGGATGAAAGGCCTGTTCCTGTGCTGTACTTTTCTATGTACTATGTTCTTAAAGTGGTGATAACATTAAAGGCTAATATTACACATGGTACATATGTTAGAAAGCACTGAATTTCATTTATCAATTTTCATTGATAATGTGCCTTTGAAATATTCTTGCTACATTAAAAATGGCTACATAAATATGTGCTGTTGTTGCTTCCTTTTCATATATTCCTGTCTGCCTCTAACATGGATTTAAACATTCCAGTCCATCATCTGAAGAGGCGTTCCATCCGGCATACAGGTCGATGTTCAACCAAAGTCACTCAAACAGATTCTTTCGTGATTAATGTAATGGGGGGAAATGCACTGATGACCCCCGACAATGAAAGCTCTTGCTTCGGCCTGGTCTTTAGCCAGTAAGCCCCACACCCAGCCTTGTTAACTGTCGGATGAAGCAGCTCCAGTAGGCAAATCATAGATGGTTACCCATCTACATTTTGCCTGCACCTTAGGTGTGACCACCCCACTGTAACTCCTGTTCAAAACTCTCTTCAACCTCTATAGGTGCACGGTAGAGAGCAAATTGCATCACCTTGGTACGGGATGGTATGTAGGGTAGAGAGCATATAGCATGGTTGTATCACTCATCTACCTTCTCCCTGCCCTTGGCATGACCACCCCAATGTAACTCCTATCTATGAAGCCTTCAGTCTACTGCCACAGCTCCAGTTCCCTCACGCGGTCAGTCAGGAGTCGCAGCTGGACGCACTTCCAATAGGTGTAGTCCTCAGTGACACTGAAGGTTTCGCTCACTTCCTACATCCTGCAGAAGGAGCATACCACTGCACTACCTGCCATTCTTACTGCACTTGCACCACAGAAGAGTTACAAAAAAAAGGCCTTACCTTATCTTACTTTCTACCTTACTTCTTACTTTCAGCCGCTTTGCTGAAGCCTCTGGAGCAAAAGCCTCAGCACTGTCCATCAAACACAGCACTTGGACCTCAGAACACAGCCTCTCCTGAAATGCCTGCTCCATTAGTGCCTGCCTTCCTCTTTTTCACCACCAGGAGCAGTCACTCCCAGACACTGACGGAAGGATTTGAAATCTCCCGCCTGGTCCCTCCTCTTGCAGCTCCGTCGCATGGTGCAGATGGAAAGGTGCAGTATGCTCATCGTCATCCCCCGTCCTCCTCTCCGTCCCGTGCCCCATCATGTTCTTGCTCACCCACTGCTCAGCGATGACCTCTTCAGGGGAGGGGGAATCAGAAGCCCCTCCCATCACCGTGCAGAAACAAGAGAGGTGCATGTGGAAACTGCAGCCAGACTCACAGCAGCACTGTTGGTCATGAGGGTGTTTAAAGCTGATCGAATCAAGGAGTCGGCGACCACTGGTAAACATTCACTGATGGTCTTGCAAAGATGACCTTATTGAGGAAACCATCCCAATGTTCTTTGGGATCTTTTATTTAGATAGTTTCATTACTTGAACTTGATTGATCGATTGAATAATACAGCATAGCAACAGGGCCTTCGGCCCAACGAGTACATGCCGACCTTCGATCACTCATTCACATTAGTTCTATGTTTCACATCCACTCCCTGCACAGCAGGGGCAATTTACAGAGGCCAATTGACCTACAAACGCCCATGTCAATAGGATGTGGGAGGAAACGGGAGCACCTGGAGGAAACCCACGCAGTCACAGGGAGAACGCGCAAACTGCACACAAAAGGCACCTAAGGTCAGGATTGAACACGGGTCTCTGGCGCTGTGAGACAGCAGCTCTACCAGCTGCACCATCCATTTGCATGAGTCTTGGTTCTACATCTGTGCTTAAAACAAAACTGGTCCAGCAAACCAAACAAAAAAGGGTGAAATGCAATTTCTGGGCTCTTTGGTCTGTGGAAAGGGTGGGATGAGTAAAATTGTAACAACGAAAATGGTTAAGTAAATTATAATGAAGAAAAGGTCGTCAAACCTGACAGGATAAGACAGGGAAGGTGATAAATAAAGTTGATAAAGCTCATTCAGAAAACTATCAGTAAGGGAAGTGAGATAAGGATCAAATCACTCAAAACAACTTTTGCACTGGAGTCAGGCAATCTTTTCTCAGCCAGAGATTGATCAAAAATGATCTGTGGTGTTTCTGATTAGACATTAGATTAAGGCCCTGCCGGCCTCCCTTGAATTGGATATACATGTCCCTTTAGAACAGTCACGTACAGACGTTGCTGGGGACACTTGAATGATGTTCATCAGTGAGTGGCATGGTTGGCACCCCTCTTGAGATTTTCTTTATGGCAATGTTGCTGGCGTTGACTGCAGGAAGCAGGCTTTCGATGCATGCTTGAGACCAACTACTGTGGGGGGCCTCTTGCATCTTGACACTGCTGGAAGTCAGGCAGGGAAGACCTCACCACACCTCAAAGGATGATCTAAAAGACCAGTGTCTTATTGCAAAGTCTGTGTGCACTATTCCTCATTGAACATTACCAGTCCTGCCCCGAGTGTCCACTGCTGATAGCTCACTGCCCCATTGGACGCCAAGGGTGATGTCCACACACACCACAATACCACACCAGCAGAAATCTGTCTTAAAAGTAGTAGGTGGTCCTGAGATCACTGATTAATTTAGTTTGGTTTGGAGATACAGAGTGGAAATAGTCCTCGCCGACCAACGTTCACCTGTACACTAGTTCATATCATCATATCATCATATATATACAGCCGGAAACAGGCCTTTTTCGGCCCTCCAAGTCCGTGCCGCCCAGCGATCCCCGTACATTAACACTATCCTACACCCACTAGGGACAATTTTTACATTTACCCAGCCAATTAACCTACATACCTGTACGTTTTTGGAGTGTGGGAGGAAACCGAAGATCTCGGAGAAAACCCACGCAGGTCACGGGGAGAACGTACAAACTCCTTACAGTGCAGCACCCGTAGTCAGGATCGAACCTGAGCCTCCGGTGCTGCATTCGCTGTAAAGCAGCAACTCTACCGCTGCGCCACGTACCGTGCCGTGTCATAAACTCTTGGGGACGATTTACAAAAACTAATTAACGTATAAACCTGCACGTCTTTGGAATGTGGGAGGAAACTGGAACACCCGGAGTAAACCCACGCAGTAACAGGGAGAACATACAATCACTGTACAGAAAGCATCCGTAGTCAGGATCGAACCTGGGTCTCTGGCGTTGTAGAGCAGCAACCCTGCCGCTGCACCACTGTGCTGCCCCTTTTTCATTGTACATTACAAATGTCTAAGATTTTCAGTAATCCAGTCTTCTATTTTGCACTTTTGTCTTTCTTAAATGTAAAGCTACAAGTTATCCAAATTTGATCCATCATTTCAAGGTCAGTTGGCAAACTAACAACCCTTGCTGTCAGGGGCTCTACTCTTGACCTTCCATTCCTTTATTTCACCCCTGGGCTCAGCCAGGAGATCAGGCAATTGAAAATATCTAACGGTCCAATATACAATTCCTAACCAGATTAGAACAGAAAGAATAACAAAAGGAATAAATGAACATAAATCTGTTCTCCAACTTTAATACAGTCAGGACAATGTACTTATCAGGCAACATTTGTTGTTGAGCAAGGTTAGGACGAGTGCATGGACATGCTGCAGAGGCATTATATGTCTTAATAGTTACCTTACGCAGCACATTACCATACAATTTGTTATAATACTGCAATGGTTAGGTCTTCAAATAGTTCCAAGGAGACACATAACTAAAATAGCCCCCTTAGTCTGTTTCTAACAAAGCCCTTCCCAAGATTTGTGCATTGATGTTATCAGCCATGTTGATTCTATTGCTCTAGACCATAGGGAAAGCTGGCTACAGAGTCATAGAACGTAGAAAAGTACAGCACGACAACACACCCGTTGACCCACAATGTCAATAGACAATAGACAATAGGTGCAGGAGTAGGCCATTCAGCCCTTCGAGCCAGCACCGCCATTCAATGTGATCATGGCTGATCACTCTCAATCAGTACCCCGTTCCTGCCTTCTCCCCATACCCCCTCACTCCGCTATCCTTAAGAGCTCTATCCAGCTCTCTCTTGAAAGTATCCAACGAACTGGCCTCCACTGCCTTCTGAGGCAGAGAATTCCACACCTTCACCACTCTCTGACTGAAAAAGTTCTTCCTCATCTCCGTTCTAAATGGCCTACCCCTTATTCTTAAACTGTGGCCCCTTGTTCTGGACTCCCCCAACATTGGGAACATGTTTCCTGCCTCTAATGTGTCCAATCCCCTAATTATCTTATAAATTCCAGTGTATACAAGCCTAATTGCTCCAGCCTTTCAACATACGACAGTCCCGCCATTCCGGGAATTAATCTAGTGAACCTACGTTGCACGCCCTCAATAGCAAGAATATCCTTCCTCAAATTTGGAGACCAAAACTGCACACAGTACTCCAGGTGCGGTCTCACCAGGGCCCGGTACAACTGTAGAAGGACCTCTTTGCTCCTATACTCAACTCCTCTTGTTACGAAGGCCAACATTCCATTGGCTTTCTTCACTGCCTGCTGTACCTGCATGCTTCCTTTCAGTGACTGATGCACTAGGACACCCAGATCTCGTTGAACATCCCCTCTTCCTAACTTGACACCATTCAGATAATAATCTGCCTTTCTATTCTTACTTCCAAAGTGAATAACCTCACACTTATCTACATTAAACTGCATCTGCCATGTATCCGCCCACTCACACAACCTGTCCAAGTCACCCTGCAGCCTTATTGCATCTTCCACACAATTCACACTACCCCCCAGCTTAGTATCATCTGTAAATTTGCTAATGGTACTTTTAATCCCTTCATCTAAGTCATTAATGTATATCGTAAATAGCTGGGGTCCCAGCACCGAACCTTGCGGTACTCCACTGGTCACTGCCTGCCATTCCGAAAGGGACCCATTTATCCCCACTCTTTGCTTTCTGTCTGTCAACCAATTTTCTATCCATGTCAGTACCCTACCCCCAATACCATGTGCTCTAATTTTGCCCACTAATCTCCTATGTGGGACCTTGTCGAAGGCTTTCTGTGACAAACATAATACAAAATACATTAATCTCATCAGCCCGTACAAGATCTAAATCCTTCCATTTTCTGCAGTACTAGAAACTTTAATGCCTGGCTACGATAGGGGCTGATGTCTTGATTTGATTCCTAATCTCTACTAAAGGGCCTGTCCCACTTAGGCGATTTTAAGGTGACTGCCGGCGACTAGGCTGTCACCGACAGTTCGCCGGGGTGTCGCGGGCATGATCGCGAGGAGTCTTCCAAAAATCGTAGTGGATCTCAGCGCGTCGCTGAGAAATCATCCGGAATGAAATTTCTCGGCGACAGCTGGCTTGTCGCCAGGTATCGTTGCTCAGTTTGGGAGCATATTTGGCTTGGCAGCCCAAAAACACAGCCACATTGAGCACCTTGACAGTAACCATGTTGGTTATTCGTGAGACAATCTTTGCATCCCAGCATGGCACTGAACTGGGATCCGGGTCAAAGTAAGAACCTCTCTTACCTTATATTCTTCTGTCCCACCACCCCACATTGCTGCAACTCCCCATCAGGCCAACACCTCTACTTGCTTTCCCAACCCCACACTAACGTCCATATGTCCAATCCACCTGCACCTTTGGAGGCACTGATTCCCAACAAGGCCCACGCCTTGAACCTAGAATCTGCTGACTCAAACTGTTCGATGAGCTTTTGTGCATTTGTCGGTGACAGAAAGTGCTGATTCTTTGCGTACTGCTGAGGTGAGGTTTGCTGTATGATTTTACCGGGTTGTATGCAGAAACAAAGAATTTCTTTGTACCTAGCTACATGTGACAAGAAGGATAATTGGTTCATTGCTGAGGTGCTTGACAGGGAAGCCTTGATCAGCCCCACCCTACTCATGTTATTCTTGGCCTGAACTTCCACCCCATCACATTATCAACTCTCCAAGTTACACCAATGCAAAGGCCTTCAATGCCTCTTATTCCTCACACATCCCTGACCACAGCACAAAATAGCCCCCCCACCACCACATTCTCCAACATAGCAGCTTAGTTTAGTTTAGCTTAGTTTATTATTATGTGCCGAGGTACAGTGAAAAGCTTTTTTTTGCTGCGTGTTATCCAGTCATCGAAAAGACGATACATGATTACAATCATGCTGCCCATGGTGTATAGATACAAGATAAAGGGAATATCATTTAGTGCAAGATATAGCATTGAAGTCTAATAATGTCCGATTAAAGATAGTTTGAAGGTCTCTAATGAGGTAAATGGGAGGTCAGGACTGCTCTATAATTGGTGAGAGGATGGTTGAGTTGCTAGTGAATCCCTCCCCAAGCAGTGGCTGTAACAGGTCTACATGCACTGGCTCCTCAGGGCTCGAAACTGAGGCAACATCAATTACCAGACAATACTTTTGTTTCAGGGAATGGGCTTCGAGTCTTAGGTGCAACCTAAAGGTTGCAATGGGTTTCGAAGATACAGTAGAAACAGTCACTTCCATGCCAGTGTATCACACCGTTGTGGGTGCATGGGAAATTCCAGACCATACAACCATTGAATCCAACCCACAGAGGGAGATTATTTGGCCCCCAATGATTGTGTCAGATCTTTAATCAATCCAACTAGCACTGCACATTTCTCTTTAACCCCAGCACTGTAATTGGTATCAGCTTGTATTCAGTTGTTTGGTAAGTTATCATTGAATCTTCCTCCAGCACCCGTTCAGGCATTGACTTGGATCACAGCAACTTGCCAAATTATACATTTCCTCATCTCTCCATTTTTTTGCCAGTTAATTGAAATCTGTTTTCTCTGAAGCTTGAGGCACCAATCATCTTATTCTAAGATATGTGAATCATGACCTCCTTTAATTTGCAGGCCATAATATTCCCAGTTTGCTCACCCAAGAGATGTCCTGTTTGTGCCCAAATGCTTACCTGATGCAGGTAGCACCATTTCTACATGGTTGGTAATCGCAGATTGCAACATCGCAGTTAATTATGTTCTTCCCACGTATTGCCTCCTCCAAAAGGAACAGCTCGTTGTTGTTCACCTGCAGCTCCCGGATGCAGCCCACATAACTCTCCATCTGTCCCATCTCTGGAACTACTTCACTTTCCATCGGAGCACCACCAAGATAAAGAGGTCCAAGGCTTCCCTGGGTAAAAAGAATAGGGATAAAGCTAAGGCTCAGTACTCAGGATCTGCTCAGTCACAACTGAAGGATCAATGAAACAAGAGGATTTATAGAGTCATAGAGTGATAAAACACAGGAACAAGTCATTCGGCCCATCAAGTTCAACCTTCAAGCACCCATATTTACACTAATCCAACCCCAAACCATTTTATTCCCTGCCACATTCTCATCAACTACTTCTCAGATTCTACAACTCACCTACACACCAGGGCAATTTTCAGTGGCCAGTTCACCAACCAACACATGTGCTTTTTGGGTTGTGGGAGGAAACCATGGTATCTGGAGGAATCCCATGTGGTCAAAGGAAGGACTGGCAAATGCCACAGAGACAGAACCAGAGGTTAGGTTTGAGCCAGGGACGTTGTAGCTGTAAGGCAGCAGCTCTGCTAACTGCGCCACAGCACTGTGCCAAGCTGATAGATTAGGTATCAGCATTGGATCAATGGGGGGGAGGGGAGGGGTGCAGGGAGGGGGGTGGTGGGGATGGTTTGCATCACTGATACTGGAAACCAGGAGTTGCCCAGGGGTAGCTTGGCAATTCCTGGAATTGGCCATTGGCAGTGAGCCGGAAGATCTGCCCTGTTATCACCCCACTGTGAATGGCAGCCAGATGTGGGTAAATAGGTTGCTGCATTAAACTGGGTTCCAGCATGACCAATCTTTTCCAAGGCACCTTGTTGAGCATGTGATGCTTTCAGGTGAGCTGAGGCTATGAAAGACATTATTGAAATGTTGGTCCTTTTATTTTTCCTTTCAGCACCCGCCTTTACCACCCGGGAAGACAAGGGTAGGAGGCACATGGGAGGCACATAACCAGCTGCTCATGGCCCTCCAGATCAGACACTTTTTACTATATTTTCCTACTTCTGGGTTAAATTCTTGTCACTCCCAAACAAACCGCACAATGCTAGCACCTTCACCACATGGGGTTCAAGAGGCAGACACATGCAAGGGACAGGAATTAAATGCTGGTCTTGCCAGTGATGCCCCGATCTCAGAAATGAACCCCTCTTTATCAACCTGCTTAAATCACATCATATTATTGAAGACCATCTCTCAGCTTCCACTTTCCCAGAGAACTGAGCTCCAGTATCTTCGGTCTCTCCTTTTGGTTGCAATCTTTCAGTCCCACTCTCATTTTGTCAGCTCTTTTTCTGCACCTCCTGCTGATGTTGCCAGGAGGAAATGCAGACGTGACGGAGTTGAAATAGTCAGTGGACAGATTGCAGCAGCTCAGGAGCAAAGCTGTCAACGCTTTCTTGGGGGACCCTGGGGATGATCAATGAAAACCAACCTTGGACGCGACACCCACATTGGGAAAAGACAAATTCAACTTTGTTTTTCAAAAAGGATCATGTGCTACTGCCTGATTCACAAAACCTAAATATCCCGCAAATTTCTCAGAGTTGGAAATAATGACAATATTCCATCTGCATTCTTTCTCCATACCACTATCCATACCCACATTGCGCCGTGAATAATTCAACTGGACATGCTTATCCTTGTGGGCTTGTCAAATTGAGCGATCCGTCTGTTTCATTCATGGTCTCAGGGAAGATTTAGTTTAGAGAATGCACCGACATTTCATTTCTGTAATATTAATTTGATCCAAGGAATTAGAAACCACAAGTGCATTCATGTTTAAGCTGTGGCAAACCTGTCTGTGCCTTGAGATAGGATATCTATAATTTTATTGTTGATCTTTGCATCTGCTCAAGTTACAGACTTAGCGATAGAAAAAAAGTGACATCTTCAATTCGGCTAGCCTGCGTTTGGTCTCGCCAATGTGGCCTCCTTTACGTCAGTGAGACTGAGCGCAGGCTAGGTAGCGACTGCTTCACCAAACACATCACTCCATCCGCCAAGGCCTACTAGATCTCTCAGTTGCTAACCATCTTAATTCCCCTTCACATTGCCATGCCAACCTTTCTGCCTTCCATTGCCAAAGTAAAGCCTCATACAAACTGGAGGAACAGCACCTCTTATTCTGCTTGGGCAGCTTACAACCTAACATGAACAATGAATTCTCCAATTCCAAGTAATACCCCCTCATTCCACCCCTCTTTTTCCCGGGCAACCCCACCTAGATGTGTTACATTTCTCCCACCATCTCCCACCCAGCCAATCACCCTGCTCATTTCCTCTCCTTCCCACACTCATCTCCCCTTCCCCTATCTCGTTCCACCTGTGTCACTCCCACCTCCGGCTTTACATTTCACTCATTCTTTTCTCTCCTTCCCTGACACCTTTTGTCTCCCTTTTCATTTCTAGCCTTTGTCACTTACTCCACCCAGTCTGCCAAACACCCCCTCCCCCTTTACCAGTATCCACCTGTCACTTGCTAGGCTTTGTCCCACCTGCACATCTCATTTACAGCTATCTCTCCGCTACTTCAATCAGTCTGAAGAAGGGTACCAATCTGAAATGCCATCTGTTCATTCCCTTCACAGTTGCTGCCTAACTTGCCGACTTCTTCCAATACTTTGTGTTTTACTCAAGTTCAATTCGTATTTAGTTTTATCTTCTGATCACTATCATTTCATATTGAATTACATGTTCTGCGGAGCTGAGTTCCAAGGGAGAACATTGGTCCCGAAATGTGGGAGTGCCTTGTTATTGTGGGTGGTTGGTCTGCTGTTAAAAGTGGTAAACTTGTAAGTGCAAATAGCTCAGGCTGTGTGTTTGTGTGCGTATGTGCACATAGGCATTATTTATGAAATGGCATCCTGGTGAATTAAATAAGGATCAATAAAGACCAAATGCTACTTCCTGTTTGGTGCATTTAAATGTAAAACAAGCAGAATAGACATGCTAGGCACAAAGTGCTGGAGTAACTAAACGGGTCAGGCAGTATGTCTAGAGAAAATGGATAGGTACATTTCAGGTTGAGACACTTCTTCAGCCTGAAGAAGGGTCTCAACCAGAAAAATCACTTGAAGTTGAACATCAACCCGAAGTTGGGAGGTTACGTTGCAGTTGTTGGTGAGACCGCATTTGGAGTATTGTGTTTAGTTCTGGGCACCATGTTGTAGGGAAGATATTGTCAAACTTGAAAGGGTTCAGAGAAGATTTGCAAGTACGTTGCCAGGACTAGAAGGTCTGAGCTATAGGGAGAGGTTGAGCAGACTGGGTCCCTAATCCTTGGAGCGCTGGGGGATGAGGAGTGATTTATAGAGGTGTATAAAATCATGAGAGGAATAGATTGGGTAGATGCGCAGAATCTCTTGCCTAGAGTAGGGGAATCGAGGACCAGAGGATATAGGTTCAAGGTGGTGGAAACAATTTAATAGGAATCTGAGGGGTAACGTTTTCACACAAAGGGCAATGGGTGTATGGAACAAGCTGCCAGAGGAGGTAGCTGAGGTTGGGACTATCCCAACATTTAAGGAACAGTTAGAAAGGTACATGGATAGGGCAGGTATAGAGGGATATGGACCAAGCGCAGGCAGGTGGGACGAATGTAACTAGGACACGTTGGCCGATGGGGGCAAGTTGGGCCGAAGGGCCTGTTTCCACACTGTATCACTCCATGACTATCACCTCTCCAGAGATACTGCCTGACCCACTGAATTACAACTGCACTTTGTGTCTTTTTCTGTATTAACACAAAACAGCTAAAGTAATTAGCAGTTCCATGTTTCTACAGAACACACATGGTGATATTTTCCTAATTATAGGTGCAGTTGTGGTCCAGAAGATGCCACGCAAAATAGAGTTTAACAGCACCCAGTGATCGAGTATCAATGTGTGGAGAGCAAAAGAAGCCTTTTGAATTGAGCAAAAACCGAAGTCGCAGGACATTAATGCCATTCTGCTCTTAGTTTTGCCAATTCACCATCGATATCTGTACATTTCTGTATTTTTGTCTTCATTGCTCAATAAATCCACAGAAGAGAGTTAAAAGCAGAGGTACCCTTCAATGAGAAGATTTGATTCCTACAAAGTCAGTCATCTTTATCTAAGAAAGACTTAAGCAGTGACGTTTCATGGCTACTGGTAGAGAATTATTTGAGTTTTTTTCTTCAAACAACTGCATTTTATAAATTAAACATAAAGTACACGAACATTGGAAATCTCTAGGGGATGTTAAATCTTGTCTCTCCCAAAAGTAGTCATGACAACAAGTTTGTGACTTCTGAAGGATTAGGTGATAAGAAAGATTTGGTGCCTGTATCTCATATTTACCACATGTAAGGGCTTACATTTTATTATCTCAGTGGCTTGGTCTAATGTTTGTATTAAGCAGGCATTTTCACTGTTTCTTAGGCTTGACATGACAAGATCCTTGCACACTTCCACATAAAGGACGAAACTCAATACTCTATTCAGTGAAGATTCTCGCAAAGAGGATGAGGAATGTATTCGACTGAACATTTTATTAAATCAGACAAATCCCAGACTCTTTGCCAGCCTGTGAACTGTGATATATTTATCAAGGCGAAACACTTTCCCAATAAAATAATTAATTGAAACAGAATCACAGTAACGCACAGTCTTACCTCCGAGACACGTTGAGAGAAGAACTCTCCTCGCTGTACCGGCATGCCCCCTGCGACACTCACTTCAATCAGGCAGGATCCATCCTTGGAGGCAGGTGGAAGTTGATATCTGAAAGGAAAAGTGGGGTTTTAATAAATATTTGATGCTACTATGGAGACTAATATTGCTGGTAAATGCAGCTGGTGTGCTGTGCTACAAAAATGGTTTGGGATGATTTTTTGATGCATTGGAATAGGGAATAGGTGGAGAGATATAATTTGCTTTATTGGGGTTGGGAGTGGGATAATCCAGAACAAGATAGCATCAAATTAGCACTGGTTCATTCTGGAATTCAGTCAAGGAAAAAGAAACATAAACAGATGTTGGACATTTGAAACAAAATTCTAGAAGGTTTCTGACATTTTCTAAGTTCAGTTAGGCTAATCACTGACCCATTCTTATGTTGTGTGATACTGGGTATCTAAAAAAAGACACCTCAGTGACACATGCCCAGCATTTATCTGCATAAATATTATCTTGTTACAAACATACCAACAACCAGGGCTCATTACTCCTTGGTGATGTTGAATAGCTAGTGCATTTTTAATCACATAAAAATGTGATTTTTAATTTTAATTTTACAAAAAAAATGTTGCCTTGGCTTGTATTAGGTGTGCTGGAAATATTTGCTGGCTGTGCACAGTCTGCAATATTAATTGGCACCAGCTGATCTACCATCTGTGGACAGAAATTAAATCTGAGGGCATAGAGAAGAGAGGAGTTCCACAAGTCCCATCCCACAAGAAAGAACTGAACACAAACAATGGAAAAACTATCTTGTTTGGACTAAACAATTGAAAATATAAATGGTAAAGGTCCATTTATTGGAAGCAGACTTGGCAGTTCTCACACAGACCCAATGAAGTTTGCAGATTACTGAAAAACCCAGCATGCAAAATGTGCATTCTGAACACATGCAGTTGGATGAGACTTTCAATATATGTAATGCGCATTTTGAGCATGTGCTGTCAGCTAAATTTCCATGCACGCATTGTGCACATTCTGGGCACGTGCTGTTGCCTTGATTTCTTAGCATGCGATTTATGCCTCCTGAATACATGCATTGAATTGTATTTCCTAGCATGTAATGTGTGCATTTTGTACACATTCAGCAAGCTGTTTTTCTTAGTGTGCACTGAATGGACTCTGAATGCATGCAGTTTGCAGGATAGCCCATCATGCAGTGTGTGCTTTCTGTGCACATGTAGTTGAAAGAAAGTTCCAATATGTGTCATGTGGATTTTGACTATGTGCAGCCAGCTGAATATCCAAGCACACATTGTGCACATTCTGAGCACATGCAGTTGCTTCACTCTCTTAGAATGCAATGAATGCCTTCTGAACACATGCATTGAATTGCATCTGCTCGCATGCAATGTGTAGATTTTATACACATCCAGCAGGCAGCATTTCCCAGCATGCAATGAATATACATTAGTTTAGTTTCGTCTATTATTTTGACGCTTACTGAGGTACAGTGTAAAACTTTTGTTTGCATGCTATCCAGTCAATGAAAAGACAATACATGAATGCAATCACACCATCCACAGTACACAGATAAAGGATAAGGGGTACAACATATAGTGCAAGATATAGCATTGAAGTCTGATAACGTCTGATTAAAGATCAAAGATCTCTAATGAGATAGATGGGAGGTCAGAACCACTCACTAGCTGATGAGAGGATTTTTTAGTTGTCTGATAACAGTGTATTTGAACATATCCAGCGAGTTATATATTGGAGCATGCAGTGTGTATTTGAACATGTGTTCTGAGATGTTATCCCAGCATGCAATGCATGTATTTGAACACGTCTAGTGGACTGCATTTCCCAGCATGCAATGTGTATGTTTGAACAAGTCCATTGAACTGTGTTTCCCAACATGCAGAGTTAATGCTCTGACCCGAAATATGTTTTTCTCTTGGTTGTAGAAAACTTGATGTCCTGTGTTTTTTTACCAAGCAACTCTGAAACAAATAAAGGATTGACTTTTCAGCACTAAATTTTCAGGCGTCTCCCACAATATATTAATATCTATGCTGTTTCTATTATGAATTACTCATTTAATATAACTTTAAACAACACCCCATGGAACCTTCAGATAGGAAATAAACCTAAGTCCTTTGTTCGGAGGAACCCAGATTGTTTTTTCCCACCTGATTTGAACATAGCAGCTTGTTGTATTTCCAAAGATTAATTTATTTTGATTTGGTTGCTATGCCAAGCATGATAAAGCCCTGGCTTCGTGGTTCTGATTGAAAAATGAGTGTAGTGAAAAGAAAATCTTTCTTCTCCAAAGCATATTTGCAACAGGAGGCATGACTGGTAAAGATAGAAAAATGAAAAGTGGGGATGTTAAAGAGGCCAGAAGGGAAGGGAAGCTGTATAAGCGAAAAAGCAAAGAGAAAGATGTTATCAAATCATGAGATGCTACTATCAATGGTCACCATTAGAAGAAAAAAATACATGGCAAAGTGTTTCTGTATGAGGCTTGTCATCTTAGAGTGATTGCAAAATTAATATGATTACAGCACATATGAAGGATTTACATAATGTGCTAACTATCAATTGACCTGAACTTACACTAATTAAACCAATGTATGTACATTTTTTATTATTACACTTTCAAGCCAAATGTATTGCTGTTCATAAACTAGTTAAGCAGAAATATAGAGCCAATACAAAGTTCTGTAGAGTCAGGCAGCATCTGTAGAGGGGATGGACAGATGACATTTCAGGTCAGGACCCTTCTTCAGACCGATTGGAGTAGGGGAAGAAAGGGAAGCAAAAGAGATAGGGCTGGGATAAAGCCAATCAAGTGATAGGTGGATAAGGGTGAGTGGGGTTTAGTTGGCAGATGGATGGAGTAAGTGACAAAGGGGAGAGATGAAAAGGAGACAAAAGGATGCGAGAAAACAGAGGAAATGAGGAATGAAATGTAAAGTCGGAAGAATGGGTGTGGGTGGAAAGGGACAGTGTGAGGGAAAAGAGGAGGGTAAAATGGGAAATGGGGAATTCAGGGATGAAAGATGAGTAGAGGATTGGGGGGAAGTGAGTGGAGCGAATGTCAGGGGTGGGAGATGTTTGAAGAAATGGGAGCATACTGGGATGATGGTGGGGGCATGGGAAAGAAAGAGGGGGTTGGGGGGATATAACTTCAATTTGGAGAATTCAATAGTCAAATTGTAGATTGTGAGCAATCCAGCAGAATACGAGGTGCTGACCCTCTGGCTTGCGCATGGCTTCACTCTGGCAATGGAGGGGGCAAAGGAGAGAAAGACGTCATGGGAATGAGTAGCGGATTTTAAATGGTTAGCAACCGGGGGATCCAGAAGGCCTTGGAGCACAGTGCACAAATGCACAGTGAAAATGTTGCCAAGTCTATGCATGGTCTTGCTGATGTAAAGGAAGCAAAATTGGGAGCATCAAATGCATTGGGCATGGTTTGAAAAAGTTAATGGGAACATCTGTCTGACCAAAAGGGCTGCTGGGATCCTGCATGAAAGTGAAAAAAGAGGTGCAGGGACAGGCTTTACATTTCCTGCGGCTACATGATGAAGTATCCGAGGAGCGAGGTTAGATGGGAAGGGAAGAGCGAACCCAGGAGTGCGGAGGAAGTGGTCTCTAGGGCAAGTGGAAAGGGTGAGGCGGGAAGATGTGACTGGTAGTGGGATCATGTGATGTAATACCTATCCCTACATCTCCTCTCTTTCACCTCCATCCAAGAAGGGTACCAACCAAAAACATTGCCTGTAAATTCCCTTCATAGATGCAGCTGAAGGGATTAAGACTTTTATGAAAATAAATTTTATGGATTGGATTCTCCAGAGTTTGAAAACACAAGTGGCTATCTCAAATTAAACATAGAATTCTGAATAGAATTGAAAGGGTAGGCATAATCCAGAAGGTGCAGGATCATTTCATTCCAAAGAGGAAGAAAGATTCTAAGGGGCGTAAGAGGCCGTGGCTAAAAAGGGAAGTCAAGGACAGTATAAAAATAAAAGAGAAGACATATAACATAGCAAAGTTGAGCGGGAAGCCAGAGGATTGGACAACTTTTAAAGATCAACAGAAGGTAACTAAAATGGCAATACGGGGAGAAAAGATGAAGAATGAAGGTAAGCTCGCCAAGAATATAAAGGAGGACAGTAAAAGCTTCTTTAGGTATGTGAAGAGAAAAAAATAAGTTAAGACAAATGTGGGTCCCTTGAAGACAAACAGGTGAATATATTATGGGGAACAAGAAAATGGCAGACGAGTTGAACATGTACTTTGGTTCTGTCTTCACTAAGGAAGACACAAACCATCTCCCAGATATACTAGGGGACAGAGGGCCAAGACAGACAGAGGAACTGAAGGAAATTCACATTAGTAAGCAAATGATGTTGGGTAGACTGATGGGACTGAAGGCTGATAAATCCCCAGGGCCTGGTGGTCTGCATCCCAGGGTTTCTTTTGAGGATGTGACAAGTAAAATGGATGAAGGGGAGCCACTGGATGTAGTGTATCTAGACTTTCAGAAAGTCTTTGATAAGGTCCCGCACGGGAGATTGGTGACTAAAATTAGAGTACATGGTATTGGGGGTAGGGTGTTGACATGGGTAGAAAATTGGTTGGCAGACAGGAAGCAAAGAGTAGGAGCAAACAAGTCCTTTTCAGAATGGCAGGCAGTGGCGAGTGGAGTGCCGCAAGGCTCGGTGTTGGGGCCGCAACTGTTTACCATATATATTAATGATTTGGAAGAGGGAATTAGAAGCAACACTAGCAAGTTTGCGGATGACAAAAAGTTGGGTGGCAGTGTAAACTGTGAAGAGGATGTTAGGAGGTTGCAGGGTGACCTGGACAGGTTGAGTGAGTGGGCAGATGCGTGGCAGATGCAGTATAATATAGATAAATGTGAGGTTATCCACTTTGGCGGAAAAAAAGGAGGCAGATTATTATCTCAATGGAGTTAGGTTAGATAAGGGGGAGGTGCAGCGAGACCTGGGTGTCGTACACCAGTTACTGAAAGTGGGCGTGCAGGTATAGCAGGCAGTGAAGAAAGCTAATGGAATGTTGGCCTTCATAACAAGAGGATTGCAGTATAGGAGTAAGGAGGTTCTTCTGCAGTTGTATAGGGCCCTGGTAAGACCACATCTGGAGTATTGTGTACAGTTTTGGTCTCCTAATTTGAGGAAGGACATCCTTGTAATTGAGGCAGTGCAGCATAGGTTCATGAGATTGATCCCTGGGATGGCGGGACTGACATAAGAGGAAAGATTGAAAAGACTAGGCTTGTATTCACTGGAGTTTAGAAGGATGAAAGCGGATCTTATAGAAACATATACAATTATAAAAGGACTGGACAAGCTAGATGCAGGAAAAATGTTCCCAATGTTGGGGAGTCCAGAACCAGGGGCCACAGTCTTAGAATAAAGGGGAGGCCATTTAAAACTGAGGTGAGAAAAAACTTTTTCACCCAGAGAGTTGTGGATTTGTGGAATTCTCTGCCACAAAGGGCAATGGAGGCCAAATCACTGGATGGATTTAAAAGAGAGTTAGATAGCACTCTAGGGGCTAATGGAATCAAGCGATATGGGGAGAAGGCAGGTATGGGTTATTGATTGGGGACGATCAGCCATGATCACAATGAATGGCGGTGCTGGCTCAAAGGGCCGACTGGCTTCCTCCTGCACCTATTTTCTATGTTTCTATGTACTCAAGGAGGTGGCTCTAGAAATTGTGGATGCATTGGTGGTCATTTTCCAATGTTCTATAGATTCTGGATCAGTTCGTGTGGATTGGAGGGGAGCTAATGTTATCCCACTTTTCTTGAAAGGAGAGAGAGAGAGAGAGAAAGCAGGGAATTATAGACCAGTTAGCCTGACATCGGTGGTGGGGAAAATGCTGGAATAGATTATCAAAGATGTAATAGCGGTGCATTTGGATAGCAGTAACAGGATCGGTCCAAGTCAGCATGGAAATCATGCTTGACAAATCCTCTGGAATCTTTTGAGGATGTAACCAGTAAAATGGACAAGGGAGAGCCAGTGGATGTAGTGTACCTGGACTTTCAGAAAGCCTTTGATAAGGTCCCACACAGGAGATTAGTGGGCAAAATTAAAGCACATGGTATTGGGGGTAGGGTATTGACATAGATAGAAAATTGGTTGACAGACAGGAAGCAAAGAGTTGGGATTAGCGAGTCCCTTTCAGAATGGCAGGCAGTGACTACTGGGGTACCGCAAGGCTCTGTGCTGGGACCGCAGCTATTTACAATATACATTAATGATTTAGATGATGGAATTAAAAGTAATACTTGCAAATTTGCAGATGACACAAAGCTGGGTGGTAGTGTGAACTATGTAGTGGATGCAATGAGGATGCAGACTGACTTGGACAGGTTAGGTGAGTGGGCAGATGCATGACAGATGCAGTATAAAGTGGATAAATGTAAGGTTATCCACTTTGGAGGCAAGAACAGGAAGGTAGATTATTATCTGAATGTTGTCAGGTTAGGAAAAGGGGAAGTACAATGAGACCTGGGTGTCCTAGTACATCAGTCACTGAAAGTAAGCAAACAGGTACAACAGGCAGTGAAGAAAGCAAATGGCATGTTGGCCTTCTTAAAGAGAGGAGTTGAGTATGGGAACAAAGAGATCCTTCTGCAGTTGTACAGGGCCCTGGTAAGACCACACCTGGAGTATTGTGTGCAGTTTTGGTCTCCTAATTTGAGGAAGGACATTCTTCCTATTGAGGGAGTGCAGCATAGGTTCACGAGGTCAATTCTCGGGATGGCGGGACTGTCATATGATGAAAGAATGGAACGACTGGGCTTGTATTCACTGGAATTTAGAAGGATGAGAGGGGATCTTATAGAAGCATATACAATTATTAAGGGATTGGACACACTGGATGCAGGAAACATGTTCCCAATGTTGGGGGAGTCCAGAACCAGGGGCCACAGTTTATGAATAAGGGGTAGGCTATTTAAAACTGAGATGAGGAGAAACATTTTCACACAGAGAGTTGTGAATTTGTGAAATTCTCTGCCTCCGAAGGCAGTGGAAGCTGATTCACTAGAAGCATTCAAAACAGATAGAGCTCTTAGGGCCAGCGGAATCAAGGGGTATGGGAAGAAGGCAGGAACGGGGTACTGATTGTGGATGATCAGCCATGATATTATTGAATGGCGGTGCTGGCTCGAAGAGCCGAATGGCCTACTCCTGCACCAATTGCCTATGTATCTATGGGGAAGAAAAAATCTTCATGGAAAGGGGAGTGAATCATTGGAATTCTCCCCCAGACGGCTGTGGAATATGATCAAGTGTGCAACCAACGTAGTTTTGAACACTTGGGAAATCAAGGGGTAAGAGTAAGTTGACAAAATTTTGATCAGTGCTGCGTAATGGTGTATCAGTGTGTAAAGGCCAAAGGCTTACTGCTCCTAATATTTCTATATGTTCTTATGTTCATTAAATGGTACATGATCAACTTCCTAAAAATTAATATATTTTGGAAAAAAATCCTTAAAAGGCAGATGGTTGTGGTGGAAGAGCATTATTCTGGCTGGAGGTCTGTGACCAGTGGAGTTCTGCGAGGATTTTTGCTGGAACCTCTGTTGTTCTTGATATATATATATAAATGACCTGGACATAAATGTAGATGGGTTGGCTAGTAAGTGTTCAGATGACACCAAGATTGCTGGAATTGTGGATGGGGAGCAAGGCTGTCAAAGTATAGAGCATGATATTGTTCAACCAAAGAAATGGGTGGACAAATGGCATGTGGCAAGTGAGAACTGCCAAGCAAGTGAGAACTGTGGCACTTTGTGAAGTCAAATGTCAGGGGAGGGTATGCAATTCTTTCTGTCTATCCAGAATGATGCTGTTGTTCTATATCTCTGCAGCATCAAAATGAGTGAAATGATGTCCCAAGGACCATGCAGCAATGCACTCTTTGCCTTGATCACTCACAATGTGAAGAGCTTTCTCAAATCAGATTTAATATTGCCAACTTGGGAGCATCTTCACCACATTGAACTGCAGTTTATTTGAAACTAGTTTATCTGCAGGCTATGGAGCTGAGTAAGGCTAATGGCAAATGACTTTTGGTTTCATGGGCATTGATAAATTAAGGGAGTCCATCAGCTGGAAGCTGAGCTTAGATGTATGGGTAAATCCATTGATCTGAAGCTATCCACAGCTAGTTTTGAATCCGCAGAACTGATGCAATGTGGCAGATCTGACTAAAAGAGGTTTTTTTTTAAAGCAGCATACATTTTTAAAGATTCAGCTGTACAGAAATGAAGACAGGAGGGAATAAGGAAAAGATAGCAATGCTGAAAGGGTGAGATCAAAAGAAATGAAACGGGGTTGAATTAGAACATGAGTACTGTTATGGATCTGTTGGGCAGTATGGCCTGCACTCTTCAGGATCAGTGTCCTTCAATTTAATTAATGTTGGCGCAAAAATATTTTAAATTGAATTCACCTCCCTAAACTATTCAGAAAATTTTAAAGTAAGAATTAAAAATTTAAAATATATATTTACATGACCTTTTTGGTCTCAATTTATTTATGGATTGAGTGGCTTGGTATGATTGAGATGGGGTGGCTGCATTTGAATCTTTGAATTATTTTGGATGCAATGCATATATGTATAATCCATTAACAGCAGCTAGCTATAATGGAAGTTGAACTGTGTGAAATCTCGATCTTGGAAGACTATTGGATCAAAGTGGGTTTATTTTCTGTGTAGGCTGAGAACATTTAAATGGAAGGGAAAAGGTTTAGCAAAACTTGATAAGCCAGTTACAAACATAAAAGATAACCCATTTGAAAATTCCAAACAAGTGCAGGTTTGTAGGGTAATTGACTTCTGTAAATTGTCCATGGTGTGTGAGATGCAAAACTAGGATAACATGGAACTAGTGTGTGAGTGATCGTTAGTTGGCATGGATACGATGGGCTGAAGGGCCTATTTCCTAAGCTGCACCTGTAAACTAAACTAAACTAAAAGAGACAAAAAAAAACAAGACTCTGAAGGCATGTAGGGGGATGGGGAGAGAGCAGGAATATAATGTTGAGGTGGAGTAGTTGGAAGGACAGAATGTCTGCTTCTAATCATATTTTCTATATTTCTATCACTGACTTAAAGACTTAATAAAAATGAAAAGGAAATCTGACAAGAACTTTGGTGATTCGATGTAGACAAAATACCAATACATACAATGCACACAAGTTCCTTTCATCTCCAAATTCAATCACATTATGCTTATTTTCTCCTCCACCGCTAGGAGATTGGAAATCAATTTAATTTGACTAAATAATATTTATGACGGTTTCTCGAAAAAAAGATGTGCAAATCCTGAAATTTAGTTACATACTTCCTGCAACGAATCTTCCTTGTGACCAAAGATACTAGAGGAGCAAGATGGACCAGTCCCTTGAAATCGCCTATACTGAAGTGTAGTTCGCCATTTTAGTAAGCAAAACCCGCTGTTCGCTATGCCACTTGCAGTGTAATCAGTGTTTCGGGGGAACAGTATGTGTGATGATACCGTAAAAATGCAGAATATATCTCATCTATCAATTCACAGATTTTTGTTATTTTTCTTTTTAAATGTTTCTGCAACTTTCTGCCTACTAAAATGTCGCCATGACATACTACGGTTTTTAGGGTCGAGTGGTCTATCTTGCTCTGCTCTATTATCTTTGCTTGTGACTCAGCCTTACAGCGCCAGAGCCGGATTTGATCCTGACTACGGGTGCTGTCTGTATGGAGTTTGTATGTTCTACCTGTAACTGCATGGGTTTTCTCAGGGAACTCCGGTTTCCTCCCACACTCCAACGACATACAGGTTTGTAGGGTAATTGTTCCTAGTGTCCAGGATGGTGCTAGTGTATGGGGTGATCAATGGTGAGCATGGACTCAGTGGGCCGAATGGCCTGTTTCCATGCTGTACCTTTAAAGTATAATGTCTAAAAGCTCGATGCTATTTGTCCGTCTAGGGTGCATGTAATGATGATGATATTGATACTCCTCCTTGTGTAGCTCTTTATTTAGAAAGCTACAGGAGAATTTGGAAACTTGAAGGGCAGTTCCGGAACAATAGGGTCTTAGTCCCACGGAGCTAGAGAGAGTGACCCGCAACAAGGTGAAAAACCTCTCAATGACGCAGCAGTCTGAGTTTATTCCTCACACCTCATGCAATCTGGGTTTGTTCTTGATCTTGGAAGCTAACAGTGTAAATATTGCACAATCTTCTTGTGACCATTGTGGATTTCCCTTGCGCATTCTAGTTTCCTCTCACATCCCAATGACGTAAGGATTGTTTGGCTAAATGGCTGTTGTGGGTTGCACCTCTTGATGGTTCTTGTTGCCCCATTACAGGAAGGATGTGAAGGAAATTATGAGGTGCAGATTGGGTAAACAATCAGAACATTTTTCCCAGTATGGAAATGTCAAAGACAATAGACGATAGACAATAGGTGCAGGAGGCCATTTGGGCCTTTGAACTAGCACCACCATTCAATGTGATCATGGCTGATCATTCTCAATCAGTACCCAGTTCCTGCCTTCTCCCCATACTCCCTGACTCCGCTATCCTTAAGAGCTCTATCTAGCTCTTTCTTGAAAGCATTCAGAGAATTGGCCTCCACTGCCTTCTGAGGCAGAGAATTCAACAGATTTACAACTCTCTGACTGAAAAAGCTTTTCCTCATCTCCGTTCTAAATGGCCTACCCTTATTCGTAAACTGTGGCCCCTGGTTCTGTACTCCCCCAACATTGGGAACATGTTTCCTGCCTCTAACATGTCCAACCCCTTAATAATCTTATATGTTTCGATAAGATCCCCTCTCATCCTTCTAAATTCCAGTGTATACAACCCTAGTCGCTCCAGTCTTTCAACGTATGACAGTCCCGCCATTCCGCCAAGACCAGAGGGCATAGCTTGAAGGTGAGAGGGGCAAAGTTTAAAAGATATGTGCGGGGTAGGTTTTTTTACACGGAGGGTGGTGGGTACCTCGAACGATGATTAGTTGAGATTAGTTGATATTGGAAGATGAGATCAGTTTATCCTGGCATCATGTTCGACACCGACATTGTGTACTGACGTCCCGACTTATGGAAACAACGAACAAGCTCCTGTTAATATTATTAAATTCAAACGAGAACCAGGAGATGGGTGGGAGGCAAAGTTATTTTACACAGAGGTTGGTGGGTGCCTGGAACACGCTGCCAGGGGGGGTGGCGGAGGCAGATACGATAGTGGAATTTAAGGGGCTTTTAGATGGGCACATAGATATGCAGGGAATGGAGGCATATGGATTATGTGCACGCAGATGAGATTATTTTACCTGGCATCATGTTCTGCACAGACATTGTGGGTTCAAGGGCCTATATTGTGCTATGTTCTATGCTAACCAGTCTTCAAGCAAAAACCTGTAACCTTCCCACTGTAATCGGACACCACTGTCTCGTAAGAACACAGGCTGCGGTTTCTCTGCAGGAGGCCACATCAACGAGTTGCTCTGGAAATTATCAAGCAATCGTTGTACAATGATACTTCATTAGACAATGTAACATTCACTGAGACTTCAAGCCCATCGAAACCAGACATTGAGCATGCAACATCCTGATTCTAAACCACTGTAACCAGGCAGGGGGAGACAATAAATAAATGCCGATGTTAACTGGCCCTCATTAAGTTCACTAATTACAGCACCGTGGAGGTTAGGTAAATGTATCAAGTGGTTATGTATATTTTCCGACTAAAGGACAAAGTTGATCTAGGGACAAATGTCAAAATAGAATCTTTTCGTAAACTGGTGGCAGCCTGTGGTTTAACGACAGGGGTGTCGGAGGAACAAGTTTCTCTGAATCAGGTGTGTAGAAAGGAACTGCAGATGCTGGACCAATAAACCAAAGATAGACACAAAATGCTGGAGTAACTCAGCCGGACAGGCAGCATCTCTGGAAAGTAGGAATGGGTGATATTTTAGGTCGAGACCCGAAACGTCACCCATTCCTTCTCTCCAGAGATGCTGTCTGTCCCGCTGAGTTACTCTAGCATTTTGTTTCTATCTCTGAACCAGTCACAGCAAACTAAATTGCTGAAGCAGGTTATTGCTAATTGGTACCTGAGCTTTATTCACCTGCCTTGATTCTGTATCTCCGAATAAAAGTCAGCTAACAATAGAATATCAGTCTGAAGAAGGGTCTCGACCCGAAACGTCACCCATTCCTTCTCTCCCGAGATGCTGCCTGACCTGCTGAGTTACTCCAGCATTTTGTGAATAAATAGAATACCAGAGTTGGTTTTGTAATTTTAATTGGCCCTCAGTCTTCGCAATGCTGCAGGAGAAAAACCCAAACATCCATTCCCTTTTGTGTGAATTCCTGAGTGATCCAGCTCCTATGACCAACAATCACCCATACACTAGTTCAATCCTACACCCTAGGGACAATTTACAGAAGCCAATTAACCTACAAACCTGCACGTCTTTGGAGTGTGGGAGGAAATGTGAGCACCCAGAGAAAATCCACGCGGTCACAGGAAGAACGTACAAACTTTGTACAGACAGCACCCATAATGAGGATCAAACCCAGGTCTCTGACACTGTAAGGCAGCAACTCTACCACTGTGCTGCCCACCAAGCTCACACCCCTTGTTCTGGACTCCCCATGAGAGGAAATTTTATCTTCATTCTAACCTCTCAACTTCTAATCAAAGCCTAAGGTTCAATTGTGAGGTGGCTCATTAATGCCACCGTTTGGACTTGTATGATGCATGCTCATTCATTCATTCTCCAATGTCTGTTAGAACCTCCAACTATCTGAGTCGGGCAGTGGGCTCAAAAGCCCAAGATAGACACAAAATGCTGGTGTAATTCAGCGGGACAGGCAACATCTCTGGAGAGAAGGAATGGGTAATGTTTCAGGTTGAGACCCTTTTTCAGAGCCCAGACCGAGTAAAGAGAGAATGAGTGTTTATGACTCATAAATGCTCAATCATTAAACTCTAATCTACCTTCTTCGGACATACCTCAGGATAGATCTTGACGATTTCACTCTGGCTTTGTGGGCCAGGAGCGGGGTGAGGAGGCTAATATGCGAAGCAAAGTAGGTGGCTGATGGAGGTGGATGGTTGGGTAGGTTTGGTGAGGTAGGCCACTCATTCTACCTCTTGCGATGGGCCTCTGTGTGCTCCTGATGCATGGCCCAGAGGTTCTCAACGCCATCTCAAAAGCTTACGTGTTACAACATGATCCAGCTGGTAGTGGAACTTAGTCAATGTTGAGTGTAAGGCCTATCTTCATACGTGTTTACATGAAAGAGTCAATTGAGGTTCTAAGCACATGCAGACTAAAAATTGTCTGCAGTCTGCAGCTCAGCCACACAAGTTCATGCAACCTTGGTTCTGGAGTGTGGTCCCAGCAGGTTGCATAATTTCCCATTAGTTATGAATATTAGCTTCATCTCCTTGGATGTTTGTTGGAGGTGAGGTCCAAAATCGCAGTGAGAAAGAATAGCAATGTGTCAGGATAATAACCTCTAACAGTACAAAGTGTTTCCCTTACACTTTCCTACTCACTCATCGAAATACTCTTGTTTGTTTCCTTGTTTGTTCCTGAACTACAGCCAAAAATGTACACGATAGCATGACAATTTTAGGCCCACCTTACTCACCAACGTCCCTTTGGTGCTAGTGGAAGAGGTTTCATTGAAATTGGTGTTATATTTTTTAAGTTATTCACATTTTAAAGTTTAAATCTATCTCCTAGGGAGGGAGAGGGGGCGTGAGGGAGGGAGGGGGAGGAGGGAGGATAAGGGGGGTTGAGGGGGATGGAGTGGGGGGAGGGGAAGGGGGGGAGGGGAAGGGGAGGGGGAGGGGGAGGGGCGGGGAGGGGGAGGGGAGGAAGAGGGGGGAGGGGGTAGGGAGGAGGAGGAGAAGGGGAGGGGAGAGGGAGAGGGAGAGGGGAGAGGGAGAGGGGAGAGGGGAGAGGGGTGGCGGGGAGGAGGGTGCTGCACCAATGCAGGAGAGGTTTGGGCCCATCGGGTCCACTTGGTCTAGTTTATACTATAGACACAAGGAACTGCAGATGCTAGTTTGATTTTTTTTAAACCCCCAAAGTGCTGAAGTAATTCAACGGGTCAGGGAGCATCTCTGTAAGGGATGGACAGGTGACTTTCTGGATCGGGACTCTTCTTTAGACTGATTGTGATTAGAGGGGAGAAAGCTTGAAAGGAGGTGGTGGCGGGAAAAGCCTAGCAAGCGATGCGTGGATACAAGGTGAGGGGGGTGGACAAAGGTTAGAAATAAAAAGAGATAAAAGGGTTTCATATCAGGAGAGAGGAGTAGTGAAATGTGAAACCAGAGGAAGGGAAAGTGGAAGGGGAAAAGGGGGAGGGGAATGGGGTGGGATAATGGGAGCAATGGGCCAGTTCCTGGGTGAGGCACAGAGGGGGGGGGGAAAGGGGTGGAGGGGTGTTTACCTAAAATTGGAAAATTAATTTATACTCAGGGACAATGTATCCTCCCCAGCAAAATGACACTAGATGGCAGTGGAGGAACATATCAAAAAGTAATCATTCCATCTCAGTTAAAGGACAAAAGCCCTTAATCAGATTCACACTGACAATGCAGTTTGCTTTACTCCTCCCTTTCTGTTCGTGTTCAAAGATAAAATATTTCCACAAACCTTCTGAGATTAATTACACATTGTGATTTGTCTCTGAATGTAATGCATTAAAAATTTCCACAATGCTACTGATTAGCTTAATTTGATGCAATCATTAAAAAAAACGTTCACAGTTTCAGTTGGTTTGAGTGTGTTCCCATAAGTCCTAATCATTGCAAAGAACTAGCCAATGAATCTTTCATGGTTCCTTCAAAGGTGCCATACTGATATTTTGTGGCAAACTGAGCTGTGGTTTGTAATCACACAGTGCATCGTCTTGGCACTCTTTGTGCTTAACCATTCAAGAGAAAAAACACTGAAAGTATAATTTTCGTGGTTTCAAGACAGATGTCCATACAGAGCCGAAGGATCAATGCTGAAAGCATTAAGCGAGAGATGTATTTTAGAAGAGCTCTCTGTAAATGATTCTGGGGATGGATTGTTAGGCAGTGGCACAGTGCTTGCTGTAGATCCAATGCAATGATAACTGATACGTGCAATTAGAAGGAAATGTAAACATGACAAACATTGGCCAAAAGGTTTTTGTGGTTTTAAATTGTCAGCAGGGAATTGATACAGATTTTATAAAGTATCCATATAAAATATTGCAATGCACCTAGATAATCAATTTCCTTAACCCATTCTTCTCAAAAGTTGATATTTTAATAAAAATGAGTCTAACCGTGAAATGGAGAATATATCCTCTCGCAACTGACTGTTGTGTGGTGTTTGTAGCAAATGATGTCCTTTGGTTGTGAGATGATCACATTGTGAGCATAGTTTATAACTTCCTATTTTAATGAGACACTGACATTGTAACAAATAAACCTTTGCTTCATTCATAAAATTGGTATTGGTTTGTTATTGTTACATGTACCAAGATGCAGTAAAAAAAGTTCCAGTCAAATCATACCATGTGAGAGAACAATCAAGGCAGACACAAATACAACAGGTAGCGCAAAGCAGAAGGTGACCATTCCGCCTGTTCAGTTCAGGGTGGTCAAAAATATGCCATCTGGCCTAATAACACCGTCCAACATCAGGACTGTAGCCCTGTAGATTACTGCTCTTCGCTATATTCCCAGAGTTCATCTAATATGATGAGGGTGTCTTCATCTACCTATCCGGTCCACGATGCAAGGTTTCAACTCACAGGTGCTGCCTGCCCCATTGAGTTCCTCCAGCAGATATTTTATTGCTCACAAATTCTAATTCATTGCATTCCCTGACTCTTTCCTCGTAACTCCGCAGTTATTTCACTTCAATTATGTGTTCAATTTTCCTCATGAAAGTTCCTGCTTCTAGTGATTTTTGAAGCTTAAGATATTCCCTCCTCTTCTCAGCATTGGTTCTGCCAGTTGCCTTTAATCTTGCCTTCTCTGGCTGCTGACCTACCTGCCAATGCAAGCAAGCTCTCCTGATTTATTACATCAAAACCTTTTATGGTGCTGAGCTCCTCTGTAAGATCTCCCCTTAACCTTTTTGCTCTAAGGAGATTAGTTCCATCTTCTCTAATCTCTCCACATCACAGAAATCCCTCATCTCTGGCATTTTTCCCGTAAATCTCCTCTGCATCCTCTCTAAGACCTTGACATCCTAATGCTGCTTACTGACTCTTATAGAATGGGTCATTCAACTCCTCAGTTTGGCTGGATTCATAGGAAAAACTCAGCAGTTGGGACTATTTTTGCCCATCTGATCTAATTCACGTTCATTCTAAAATCATATTTAATTCATGATTTATCATGGTGTTAAGTATAAATTTCCATTAAAACACAATTCACCACATTTAGGGACAGAACATGCAAAAACAGGAATGTAATCAGTGAAAGTTTCCATGGTTTTGCTTCATTTGACAACACTCTTTTAGGCTACAGATAATCTGAAGATTTGTTTGTGAATTTTCAGTGACATCAAAATATTTAAAAATATCAAATATTAAAATATTAGTCAGTCTGATGAAGGGTTTTGACCCGAAATGTCACCTGTTCCTTTTCTCCAGAGATGCTGCCTGACCAGCTGAGTTACTCCAGCATTTTGTGTCTATCTAAAATATTTTTCCACTCGATGTTGCTTTTGCATCTAGAAACCTCAACTCAGATATATTCAATGCAAAGTAACATTCAGATTGCCACACTGTGTTCCCATTGGCAGTTTTAATTGGAATTCCAGGATTATGAACATTTTAATACCAATCACATTTTTGGCACAAAGAGACACAGCAAATAAACAATCCTTGGTCCACTCAACCCATACGGACCATCAAGCACTCATTTTTTACACAAATCCTTCCCTGACCCATTTTATTCCCCTCGCATTCCCATCAACACTGCTCATCTACACATTAAAGGCAATTTTAGGGTAGTAAATTAATTTACTAATCCTCATATTTATGACAGGGCTACTGGGGAGAGAACACATGCTGTCACTCCAAAAATATGTAAACTCCACACAGACAGCACTGAAGGTCAGGATTGAAGCTTGATCACTGGACCTCTAGACAGCAGCTCTACCGGCTGTGCAAGTGTGCTACCATTTTTTTCTTCGGCTTAATAACGTTCATTCATTTTCAGGATACCCTCTATGACAATATTTTTACCCATCCGCAGACTCCCTCGAGAAGGTGGTGGCAGCTTTGTTTAGTTTAGTTTCGAGAAACAGCGTGGAAACAGGCCCTTCAGCCCACCATGTCCGTGCTGACCACGATCACACATCCATGTTATCCTCCTCTATGTTATCTGTATATATATATATGTTATCATATCATATCATATATATACAGCCGGAAACAGGCCTTTTCGGCCCACCAAGTCCGTGCCGCCCAGCGATCCCCGTACATTAACACTATCCTACACCCACTAGGGACAATTTTTACATTTACCCAGCCAATTAACCTACATACCTGTACGTCTTCGGAGTGTGGGAGGAAACCGAAGATCTCGGAGAAAACCCACGCAGGTCACGGGGAGAACGTGCAAACTCCTTACAGTTATCTATATATATGTTATCCCAGTTTCACATCCTGCACACTAAGGGCAGTTTACAAAAGCCAATTAACCTACAAACCTGCACGACTTTGGAATGTGGGAGAAAACCGGAGCTCCCGGAGTAAACACATGGGGCCACAGGGAGAAAGTACAAACTCCATACAGGCAGCACCTGTAGATAGGATCAAATCTGGAAACTCTAGCGCTGTGAGGCAGCAACTCTACCTCCGTGCCACCGTGCCACCACCGTCGGCTTCGGCCATTTGACCCTGAAATCTCTCCCAAACCATCACTACCTCTCTTCCATTCACATGAATCTCACCCTAAAATCTACATTTTTAATCAAGCCTTTGGTTCACACGAGCTAATAAACATAGAATATATACTATTATATATACTGAAATAGATGGCTCATTGAGCCCTCACTGACCATCAAACACCCATTTACATTAATCCTACAGTAATCCCATAATTTTAATCTCCCTACATCCTCATCAACTCTCCCTATTTTCTACGAACCACACACAGACTAGGGGCAATCTAGAGTGGCCAATGCAAGTATTGGCTTGTGGGTAGAAGTTAGGGCATCAGTAAAGCTACATTAAAGATGCCATTTAGTTTGAACATTTCCAGTTCTGTTTAATCCTGCAGATGAATTTGAAACTAATAACTAAAAATTATACAATTAGTAAAAAACAGAGGTTTCTTCGAATGCAAGATTTTGGATGTGGGAGGAAACTGTAGCATCCCACATAGTCATAGAGAGAATATGCACGCAGACTGCATTGGAGGTCAGGATTAAACCGAGGTCTCTGGTCTGCAAGGCAGCAGCTCTTCTAGCTGCACCATTGTCCTATCCACCTACAGTGCAGAATATACTCAAATAACATTCTTGTGAAAGGCCTTGAAGCAATTCACTCTGCCGTAGGCAGCGAATAGATGCATTGCTATTAAGGATTAAAACGTAAAATGGATAGACACACAGTCAGCAGATGCTGAAATCTTTGGCAAAAAACAAAGTGCTGGAGAAAATCAACAGGTCAGGAAGCATCTGTGGAGGCGATTCTGGGAACTTAATACATGTCTGAAATATATCTGCAGATCCTGTTGTGCTGAGCACTTTAACTTTGCTCAACCGTCTTGTATTTGGTTTTAATTCCCTATAAATAAACTCGGAGCAATGAAATAACATGCATCTGAGTGTAGATTAAAATAGTTGTTAGTTTTCCTTTGACATCATATAAATTTATAATTTTCACCGTTGCACTCTCAATCCAATGAGTAAACCTACATTCCACTGATCAAATGCACTCCTTGGTATTTACCAATGACATTGTCAAGGTATTTTGTGTACTTTTACAACTTTTGTTTCTTCCTAATGATATCATTTCAGTTGTTAGCTTAAAATTAATCTATCCCATTAGCTGGTAAACAGCATGGAAATATTTCAAACAAAATGGCATCTTTAATGTAACTTTAATGGTTCAGCATTTTGCTATTAGTGCAATTACATGGAGCTCATGATGAAGAGGGTCAGGCTGAAATACTAATGGGTTGAGTAATAAGTAATAGTGCAAAGAGTGCGGAGTACATTAACTGCGTCCCAGTCATCCAAACAAAATGGGGTGGGATCCATTTCCATTTAATTGTTTTGAAACAAATTAGTAGATTTTCCTCAATGACAAATAGACTAATTATTGGTAAAAACAACAGCAACAGAAGTATACAGATGGTTTGGGAATTCTTGGCAATAAAACAAGTCTGGAACTGCACACAAACACTCAGTTATTCAGTTGCCTGCTCTGCTTCTTGTCAATTGAAAAACAGATACAATAATAAAATCACCTCACCTCCTACTTCTGTGAATTCACACTATTCCCAAGAGGAGCAAGTCATCTGTCCATGGTTTGGGCCAACAATCTTCCCCAGACACACCACCACCAGGAAATAAAGATGAATGATTTAGGCATTTCGGTGCTATGTTATGAAATCTTACTGCTTCTGCTCAGAATAGTGCAGAGCAGAAGTCAGGACTTGAGGGTCTGAGCTATAGGGACAGGTTGGGCAGGTTAGGACATTATTCCTTGGAGTGCAGGAGGCTGAGCGGTGGACTTCTAGAGGTGTACAAAATTATGAGAAGAGAAAGGGTGAATGCATAGAGTCTTTTACCCTGAGTAGGGGAATCAAGGACCATATGACATAGGTTTAAGGTGAGAGGGAAAGATTGAATCGGAACCTGAGGGGTAACCTTTTCATACAGAGGGTTGAGGTTGAGATCTTTAATAATAACTTACATTTATACACTGCCTAGAGTAGAGTGAATTGCTTCAAGGCCTTTCACAAGAATGTTATTGGAGGTTGAGGCAGAGGTTGGAGGTTGCGGCACGGTAGCGCAGCGGTAGAGTTGCTGCTTTACAGCGAATGCAGCGCCGGAGACTCAGGTTCGATCCTGACTACGGGTGCTGCACTGTAAGGAGTTTGTACGTTCTCCCCGTGACCTGCGTGGGTTTTCTCCGAGATCTTCGGTTTCCTCCCACACTCCAAAGACGTACAGGTATGTAGGTTAATTGGCTGGGTAAATGTGAAAAATTGTCCCTAGTGGGTGTAGGATAGTGTTAATGTACGGGGATCGCTGGGCGGCACGGACTTGGAGGGCCGAAAAGGCCTGTTTCCGGCTGTATATATATGATATGATATGATATGATATGATACTATAACAGCATTTAAAAGATATTTAGACAGGTACATGATAGGAAATGTTTAGAGAGATATGGTCCAAATGCGGGCAGATGGGACTAGTGTAGATCAGGCATCTAGGTCGACATGGACAATTCTTGATTAGGAGGGGCATCATAGGTTACAGGGAGAAGGTAGGAGGTTAGGATTGAGAGGGAACAATAGTTCAGCCATGGTAGTGGCTTGAAAGGCTGAGTGGCCTACTTCTGCTCCCTATGCCTTCTGGTCTCATGGTCAAAGTTGGGCCAAAGAGCCTGTTTTTGAGCTGTATGACTATGTTCATTATAGATCAAGTGTTTTGAAGCTTCCTGACAGCAACAATGAATATGTTTTTCTTTCTGATTTAACTATGTTCTATTCAACAATCCAATAGAAGGTAGTGGATAGAAGGTCAATAGAAGGTCTGTGCCCATATTATACAACTCTCTAGATTGTATTGGGGTAACAACATGTGATTGTCTTTTCATACAATGAAACTAGACAATTCTACATTGTCTAGTTTCATTGTATGAAAAGACAATCACATGCATAAGCTATGTTAATCAATACAACCTCCATATGATGAAATATGGCTCTGTGTTTGCTCTGTGCTTTAGCATACGAATAAAGGTACCAGTACAAAAATGCACCATGCATCCACTCTACGACTAGGTCTGGTTTGCTTAACTACTTTCCTCAACATTCAAGAATGCCACATTTGAACGTTAAGATTTCTGGGCTTTGTATTTACTGGAGCTCCACCAACCTTTGTTCAGTCTGACCGCTGAATCAATAGATCGTGAATCTGGCCCAACATACTACAATGCCCCATCATTAAAGTGAACCATTACTCGAGCTACTACCTGTTGCGATGACAGAAGTCAAATTCATTGAATTTGGATGTTAAATTCACTTAGACCCAATATTGCAGACAACATCTTTTACATAGGCTCAAGAACAAGGCTTTTCCAATTCTGAGACTGATCTCGACCCTGCAATAATATAGTTCAGACAAAGGCCACGAGTCATTTTTGGCCCCAGAATTGGTGTTGCACTGGAATAAACTCAATCTATACTTGGATAATCTTTTGCGGTTCTTAGCATCTCAGCGGCAAACTCATCATTTTATAAACTCCTATTGGGTCTCTCCTCAGCTTCCAAAGCCCCAGATTAGATTGTTCAAGTTTATCCAGCTTCTTTTTATCGCAAATGATATAAATAAAAATTAAATAAATACAAGTCCTAGATATCTGAAATAAAACCAGGAACTGCTTGAAATGCTGGAAATAGCTGAGCGTTTCCAGTTTTAATCCAGGATTAACCTTGTTCTGAGTCTGCATTTTATCAGCATTATGATATCAGTGGTGTGTTGTCAAATAGGTCAGTGGAAAAAATAGCAACTTTGCCCTGCATGGACCTGCCTAACTTGTTGTTCATCAGCTGTTTATTTACAATCACAGACTGGAAGGACCCTTCTGTGTCTCCCTCTGGGACACAGTGACATGGAGACTGAGACTTTAATGTTGTGACCACGGATAAATCTCCCCAAACTGGCTGTAGCAAGACTGTGGCGCTTTGCCTGATACATTTTCTTTGTTAATGCATTGGTCGTAACGGTCAAGTGGATTTCACCAATGGTCTATTAAATCATGGCAGAGGACTCCACTGATGGCACGTTCAACCACATGAATGGCTGTCTACCGACAAGAGGTAGTTGTCCGGTTACACCTGGCTATAATCATAGAAACATAAAAAATAGGTGCAGGAGGAGGCCATTCGGCCCTTCGAGCCAGCACCGCTTGGATGATCAATGTAGATCCTTTGGAATAATTGCATAAGCCACTCCTGTGCCTGTTCTGGCATCTTGGAGGTTGGGCCCCCCAGTCTTGAAAAATCGAACATATGTATAGTTTAGTTTAGAGATACAGCATGAAAACAAGCCCTTTGGCCCACCGAGTCTGCGACAACCAATGATCACAAGTACACTACTTCTATCTTACACACTAGGGACAATTTACATACACCAATTAACCAACAAACCTACAAGTCTTTGGAATGTGGAAGGAAACCGGAGCACCCAGAGAAAATCCACAGGGTCACAGGAAGAACGTACAAACTCCGTCCAGATTACACCCATAGTCAGGATCAAACCTACGTTTCTGGAGCTGTAAGGCAGCAACTCTACCTCTGCACCACTGTGCTACTCCATGTGTTAATCATATGTTCAATACCTTGATCTATTCCAGGCCATTAAAATGGTCAGGCACTGCCAGCAACATATACACCATGCTACACTGTCACATACTCAAGATTCATCATTGGGGTACTATAAGAATAATCTTCTTATGTGCCCACATAATGTCCTCTTGATTTGTTGAAAGATTCATTTTGTATCTGCTTGTCCTCAGTGAACCTAACAATAGGTTTGGTCCATTATATTCATCAATAGCTCTTGCACTTCCTTCACCCATCATTAGGAAATCATTACCGAGAGCTTGTTGTACAACGGTGCAGCGGTAGAGTTGCTGCCTTGTAGCGCCAGAGACCCTGGTTCGATCCTGACTACAGGTGCTGTCTGTACAGAGTTTGTACATTCTCCCTGTGAATGTGTGGGTTTTCTCCGGGTGCTCCGGTTTCCTTCCACATAATGTATGGCATTACTGGACTAGCTCTAAAACACAAGGAAATGTGCACTCTTTTTCCATGCTCCTTATTAAGCAGCCTGCTTAGTTAATATTAGTCAGGTCCAAAGCCTGCCTCCAGCCTCTGAGCCCCGCGTGCTGGCCTTTTCACAGAAACTCACACTCGTGGTCAATTGAAATTTGGACCTGAAAATGGGCAGAGCCAGTTTCACCTCCAGATAGTTTTCAGTGTCAGAAAGGAATTAAATAAAGTTCCATGAACATTCTATTAGCACATTGAAGAGCCTTAAAAATCTAAAAGAGCTTTTGACCTAATTAGCTTCTTTGAAGGAGTTTTTTGCTGTTGCAAAGTAGGAAATGTGGCAGCTACAATGTGCACATCAGGCTCCCATTAGCAGCAATGTAACAATGACAAGTTTTGATCCCATAATGTTAATTGAGGAAGAAATGTTCACATGAGTTTAAAGACTGCCCTGCTCTTATGTAAATAGTGCCATGGGACCCAAAAGAAAAGGCAGGATAAATTTCTGTTCTACTCTAAGAAAAAAACACCAGCAGTTTCAGCTAGCTTTATCGATGTGGGACTTGAATCTATGACCTGCTAACTCAAAGGGGAGAGTGTTGTCCATTGCACGATAACAGACATTACAATGGAGAAGTGTGAATGGGACCTTTATGTGGATGTGCTTTGTTGATACGGAGGATTGTGAAGTTGGAATTTTAGTTTATTTTATTATTATCACGTGAACTGAGAAACAGTGAAAAGCTTTTAAATGTGTACTATTCAGTAAAAAAAAAGTCTGCTCATGACTACAATCAAGCTGTTCCACAGTGCAAAGATAAAGGAGAGAGGGGGACAACATTTAGTGCAACGACATAATGGAGATACAGCAGGGAACGCACCACCATTTCATGCTAAGTGCTGCAAATGTTATTGATTGGTTTTGAAGGAAATGGAAAAACTGGATAAAGACTACAGCATGTGTGGAGCTTAAACAACATAAGAAGGCTGGATGCGTGTTGTCTGTCCTGTGTGTTGTCTGTCTAATGCATAACAGCTTACAGTCATTAATGCTCACAGTTGTCTGTGCCACATAACTTATGTTTCGTCCTCTGGCACATGGGAAAATGAAAGTGTGCCTAATATGGAGAGCTGTTCAGCTTCTTTTACGACAAATGGCAGCCTAACAGAACAACAGCAGGCCTGGGAGCTCAGTGTGTAAAAATAAATGAAGAGTGACTAATCTTTCAAGGCAGGTGGCAGTTGGTCAGAAGTGTTATTCTGGAAGTTAGAGCAATGCCAAACTCCCAAAAGAAGCAAACTGTAAAATAGCTGAGGTCAATATTACCATAGTGTATTAAGTTGTGGTGTTAATTGCAGTACATCACTTTAACACTATGGGCTAGTGTTTATTAAAAGCTAAATGCTAACAGGATAATTAATTTATCAAGATTCGGCAAGACTAATCCAGCTCAGCTCAGAGAGGGTAGCTTGAATAAGCCTGCAGCAGTGTAAAGATGTGGTTCATCACTGCAAAAACACAAATCAGACTTCAAATGCTGGGTTAACCATGCACTGCCTTTTAGCTTAAATGGGCAGTGCTGCAATTGAGTCAGATACTTAGGAAAATGTATTTCAACAGTCAGAAGAATTTTATTTTCTTCCCAGTATAAAACCTTCCCGCATCACATGCTCCCTGCTTAAAGCTCTCCTGTCTTTTATTTGAGGATTGAGAGCACAGATGAGGGAAGTTAGGATATATTTTTTTAGCTATGTTGAACTCTGAAGCTCAGATCCAAGCTCACATCAACTCCTGCCCCCCAGAGCTGTGGTTGCAGGCTTACATTAGATCCTAGCAAGAGGTGGACTATAAAATTCTCATCATAAAGCAAACTGCAGAAAATGTTGGAAATCTACAACATGAACAAGGGGTGATGGAAATGCACAGCAGGTCAGACAGCATCTGTGGAATATGCCAGTTTGCTGTTTTGTCTCTTACATTTCCCTGTTTCGTTTAGCTTAGAGGCACAGCATAGAAACAGACCAGCGACCCCCACACACTTTCACTATCCTATTCATATTAGGGACAATTTACAATTTTACCAAGCCATTTAGCTTACAAACCTGTACATCTTTGGAACATATGAGGAAACTGGAGCACCCAGAGATAACCCTCGCAGGTCACGGGGAGAACGTACAAACTCTGTACAGACAGCACCCGTAGACCGGATTGAACCCGGGTTCCTGGAGCTGTAAGGCCACAACTCTGCCGCTGTACTGCCCACTTCAACATAAAATATAATTTTATACTCTGAACACTTTTAACCAGGATTCTGTATTCTGGGAGAATTCAGTGCCAGGAACAGTTTTAGTTAGGATTTTATTTTAAGCCAGAAGCTCTTTTGTGCAGCAGTCCTTTATACTGGGAATAATTTTTGCAATTATTGTGAGCAATTTGAGGTGGCAGAATTTTAGCGTAGGAGCTCTCTAAACCAGGGACATTTTAACTGGAACCACATTGGTCAGGAGCATTTTGAGACAGAAGAGCTTTAAGCAGGGAGCATGTGATGCTGGGAACTTTTTAAACTGGGGGAACTTCAATCAGGAAATCTTTATGCAGGTAGTATTTACACCAGGAACATGTTGCATTGGGAGCAGTTTTAGGTAGGAGTGCATAAACCAGGAGCAATTCTAGCCTGGAGTGCCTTAAACTGGAAGCATGATAAAATGGACATTTTTTAAGACAGACACTACTTAAACTCAAAGTATTCTAAAACAGGAACAATTTCAGCTGGAAATTTGATACTCAGAAATCTTCAAACTGGAATTACACTATAAAGGGTAGATTTCAAACCAGGATCACTTGGAAAGCTCCTTAAATGGGACACCCTGTAATCCGGAACGACTTTAAACCAGGATATCTTAATGCCGAGAGGACTTTTAACCAAGGAAACTTCATACCTGGATCATTGTAAGCCAGGAATGCTCGGCAACACTTTACACTCGGAAATATTTTGGTCAGAGTGCTAAAAAAGTGGGAACTTTTTTATCTGTGTGTACTTTATACAGGCAGCATATTTATACAGGGAGCAATTTACGATGGCTACGCTTTTAGCAGGATGCTCTGTAAACAGAGAACACTGATGTTTGTGAATTTTGGTGCAGTTTCAACCTGTGGCTGACAGCACATTAAGCCAGCAGCTAGAAAGAGTTGTAGCCAGGGGCAGTCTGAACTGGAAGATCTTTAAAATGGGAAATCTTTATATCTTTATATTTTAAATTGAGAGCACTCTTTGCTGGAAGCATTTTATGTTGGGAGCCCTTTAAACGAGAAGCTTTAATCTTGGATTGTTTAAGGAAAGTCTTTAATCCAGGAAATGCAGTTCCTTCTTTCCACATTCTGAGTTTGACTTGATTGTATTTATGTAGTGTAGTATCTGGTTTGTTTAGACAGATGCAAAACAAAGTTTACTACTGTACCCTGGGACACATGACAATTATAATAAACCTAAACATAAACCTAACCCTAAACCTAAATGGCAGAACAAGTGTGAGAGACCAAATGGACCGTACCTGTGTCTATTTGTTATGTTTTCATGCATTATGAGGATTTGCCTGCAGTTGAGAGTGGGAAGAAATTTATTTTAGCCCACTCTACATTTGTTCAGGGCAGAGGCTCATTCTGAATTCATCTCAGCTCCACTCAGAATGATTGAGCTGCTTATGCCTGTCTGACCTTCTACTAATGTCACCTTCGAAACAAATGGTCAAATGCATAAATATCTAATTTACAATGTACTGGAAAACTGAGTGCAACATTGGAACTTGTCCACCAATCAATAATATATGACTAATCGAGTTCAACAGAGAGAAGAAAATTGGAAGTCTGAATTCTGTAATTGGGATTCTGTTTAGTTATTTAATTGACAGGGAAGTTGCACAAGCAATAGTTGCTTCACTGTTGACTGAGGTAAATTGAAATTGATTCATTGAATCTTATAGCACGGAAGGAGGCCCTTCTGCCCCCTTTTTGCCTCTGCTGCCCCTTTGAATCCTATTCCCATTGTCTTGCACTTCCAGGGAACTTCAGGTTTAGTTTGTAATGGAGCAAAATAATGTAAGAGAATGTTATGTACAGGAAATACTGGATTTTCATTCATCGATCAAACCTGAGTGAGGGAAAATGGGAAGGTGAAGAGTGAACCCAAAATAAGGAAGGACGGTGGCAGATAAGTTGCTGTTTTTTGGTTTGAGTAAACATGAGGAATGGTACTTATTATTCTGCCTCAGTAATCTCCATCCCAAACTTGAGCTCTCCAATTTCATGGGAACTGCACTCTCTCTCTCTGTCCTTTCTCTCTCCACCTATCTACCCTGGTCCTCTCACACACATTCCCTCAATAACCCCAGTCCCAGATCACTCTGTTTCTTTCCCTTCCCCCACCAACCCCATCTGCCCATCATCCACACACTGGATGCCCTCCCCCTCCCCACCCGTCCTTAGTTGTTCCATCGGCCACCACCCCTCCTCAATTGGTTCCATGCTTCTCCAGCCTCTCCTATCAGATTGCAGAATCTGCAGCCTTTTGTTCTCCACTTATCTCCTCCCAGCCTCTATGGCTATTTGTTCTCCACTTATCTCCTCCCACCCCTCCTGTCTCTGCTGTACCCACATCACTTGCCAGTTCCTGTCCCATCCTTCTCTTCCCATCTTTCTTTAAATTCTGGCTACTTCCCCTCTTCTCTTTCAATGCAAATGAAGGTCTCTGTCTGAAAAATTGACTGTCCATTTCCCTCCACAGATGCTGGCTAACCTATTGAGTCCCTCCAACAACCAAATGTGAAAAGCACTGTGTAAGTGAAAGTATTTGTTTCAAACCGTGCCTAACAGCTCAGTCTTCTGAACAGCAGAAAGAAACAATCTGTACAGTTGAGGGATATACACAACATAACAGTGAAGTATGCTGATGGAGCAGAATAGACATCCGAAGAATGAATAAAAATGGGTAGTCACAGTAGAAAGAGAGTCAATGGGACTCAAGATCAGACAGTTTCCGTTTACAGATGTTAAAGAATAGGATGCAATCGGAAGTTGAGGAGATCCTAGGTAGAAAAAGGTCATTGTTAAAAGGAGACAGAAGCAGGTTACTCATACATAAAGAGTGAATTGCCAGTCAATAAAATGATCAGTCATATCACAGAGGAAAAGTATTGAGTTGTTTGAGAAAGGCTAACACAATGAATCAAAGTTAGAAACACCACATTCTTAGACACCTGTCAATGGAATAGATTGAAAGATTAACTCAAGTAAAAGAACAAAAGTTGTACCACAGAAAGCATGATTATACTGGGAGCTCAGGAAAGAGACATCGGAACTATTAACTTGGCAGAGTCTTGGGGAGGAATTAAAATTAAAATGTAAAAATTGCCTTTGAGATTCCACACATTTGTCTGAAAATACAGGGCAGTTTACATGGGAAAGAGCTCTGAGGAACCTGGATCACCTGATATAAGTTCTGGAGCAGAAAGCAAAAAAATACTGAAAATATAAAGCACACCAATCAGCACCTGAGAGTAATTTTTTGAAATAGAATAGAAAATATAATTTAAGTAATCTTACCAATAGGCAACCAATGTGGTAGTCACTTGAAATAAAAAAACAACTTCAGATGCTGGATAATCTGAAATAAAAACTGTTGGAGGTACAATCAAAATGCTTAAAAGACGTTTGGACAGGTAGTTGAATACGATAGGTTTAGAAAAATATGGAGCAAACACAGGCAGGTGGGACTAGTGCAGATAGGAGAAAGATAGACAAAGTGCTGGAGTAACTCAACCGGTCAGGCAACATCTCTGGAAAAAAAAAGGATAGGTGATGTTTCGGGTCGGGACCTTTCTTCAGATGGGGCATGTTGGACGGCATAAGCATGTTGGACCAACGGGCCTGTTTCCACAATGTATGACTCCATGACTCTACTCTATTGTAGAAATATTAATTGGCTATTACTCCCTATGAGGGAGTCCCACAGAGTGGACAGAACATCCATGGAAGAAGTAAGTCAAAATGACATTTAAGACAGAGAACCTGATGATTAACACCAAAATCCCCCATGCCAAATAGATGACAACTGTTTACACTAAAAATAGGCCAGGGAAGAAGTAGAAGAGAGACTATCATAGGTATCAATTAAAAAAAGAGAGTGGCAGAAAATATGTGCATTTTATATTAAAAGACTGAAGATTTAAATATTAAATGCTGTCACACACGAATTGGGCATTTGCCTCAATTCCATCTCTTTTCACACATTAGAAGTGGGAGTGTAACTCTTGTACAATATTATGTATTTTAACCTCCAGCATATGAAGCAAATGCACAAGTAGAGTGCTTGTGTCTGCTCACCCATTCAATAAGATCTTGACTGCTCAGCACTATTTTCCTGTTATAACCCCATATTGCTTGATTCCCTTGATGCATTAATATCCATCAATCTTGAGTACGCTCAACCACTGAGTTTCCACAACTCTTCCTGGATAATGAATTCCAAAGATCCACTAAGCACTGGTTAGTGGGTAAAGAAATTTCTTCTCATCTCTGTCCTTTTTGAGACTGTTACCCTCAGTTGCAGACGTCCCAGTCATAGGGAACATCTCCCCGGCATCTACTCAGTCAAGGTCTGTTAATATTTTGCAATAAGATCACTCCTCAAGAAACTGAGTTAGATTGAAAAGTGACCAATTGATTTTGGTTTATTATGGACATCAATGGATGTTGTGTCGGTGAAGGAAAGTGGCATTGTGATGAAAGACTGTACATTATGTTATTGAATGGCAAATAGGCAGAGCAGTACTCGTGTTTCCATTAATGCTATTATGTTCTGACCTCACTTAATTTTAGAGAAATGAGATACTGCCTGGCCAGCTGAGTACTTCCACCATTTTAATTTTGCTTTCGAAGAATAAAGTGACGTCTCACTTAAACGGACAGGCTCATCAATAGTTTGATTTAGTACTGAGTGGCTACTTTGAGAAGTAGAAAGCAGAGATTCAGGACAAACTATTTACAATTGAGATGAGGAAACAATTCTTTACTCAGAGGGGTCAGGACCCAAGTTTCAAGAGAGTCAAGAGTCTAGAGAGGAGGCACAAGGAACTGCAGATACTGGAATCTTGAGCAAAACACAATGTGCTGGAGAAACACAATGGACTGGGCAGCATCAGTGGAGGCAACGGACAGATTTGTGCAACTTTGCAGCTTTGTAGGTGTGTTAACATAATAGCACACACATGAATATATAATAAAAAGTAATACAATAAATTAATAATTAGTAATACTAGGTAACCAGACTACAATAGTGAAAAACCAAAGTACATAGCGTTGTAAATATCTGGTATTCTCCACAAAGATGACACTGAGATTTGAGTAATATGGGGATTGGGACGAAAAACAGACGAGACACAATATCAGCCCAAATCTCACTGAAAGGTGGAGGAGGTTCAAAGTGTTATCTCTAATGATAGAAGGTGAGTAGTAGAGTGAGAATTCAAGAGTAGAGATAATGTTATGTCCTTTCTCCCTCAGACTGGCTGAGTTAAATAAGTTTGATGTGTTAACATAGAAACAGAGAAAATAGGTGCAGAGGTAGGCCATTTGGCCCTTTGAGCCAGTACCGCTATTCAATATGATCATGGCTGAGTATCCTAAATCAGTACCCAGTTCCTGCTTTCTCCCCATATCCCTTGATTCCGTAAGCCCGAAGAGATATATCTAACTCTTTCTTGAAAACATCCAGTGAATTGGCCTCCATTGCCTTCTGTGGCAGAGAATTCCACAGATTCACAACTCTCTGGGTGAAAATGTTTTTCCTCATCTCAGTCATAAATGGCCTACCCTTTATTCTTACACTGTGCCCCTGGTTCTGGACTCCCCCAACATTGGGAACATTTTTTCTGCATCTAGCCTGTCCAATCCCTTGAGAATTTTATATGTTTCTATAAGATCCCCTCTCACCCTTCTAAATTCCAGTGAATGTCAGCCCAGTCGATCCATTATTTCATCATATGTCAGTCCTGCCATCCTGGGAATTAACCTGGTGAACCTATGCAGCACTCCCTTAAAAGCAAGAACGTCCTTCCTCAAATTAGGAGACCAAAACTGCACAAAATACTCCAGGTGCGGTCTCACCAGGGCCCTGTACAACTGCAGTAGGACCTCCTTGCTACTCTACTCAAATCCTCTCGCTATGAAGGCCAACATGCCATTTGCTTTCTTCACTGCCTGCTGCACCTACATGCTTACTTTCAGTGACTGATGTACAAGGACACCCTGGTCTTGTTGCACCTCCCCTTCTCCTAATCTGACACCATTCAGATAATAATCTGCCTTCCTGTTCTTGCCACCAAAGTGGATAACCTCACATTTATCCACATTTTACTGCATCTGCCATGCATCTGCCCACTCACCCAACCTATCCAAGTCACCCTGTAACCTCATAGTATCCTTCTCACAGCTCACACTGCCACCCAGCTTTGTGTCATCTGCAAACATGGAGATGTTACATTTAATTCCTTCGTCTAAATTGTTAATATATATTGTAAATAACTGGGGTCCCATCACTGAGCCTTGCTGCACCCCACTGGTCATTGCCTGCCATTCTGAAAAGGACCCGTTAATTCCTACTTTGCTTCCTGTCTGCCAACCAGTTCTCTGTCCATGTCAATACCTTACCCCCAATACCATGTGCTCTAATTTTGCACACTAATCTCTTGTACGGTGCCTTGTCAAAGGCTTTTTGAAAGTCCAGATACACCACATCCACTGGCTCTCCCTTATCCATTCTACTTGTACATCCTCAAAAAATTCCAGAAGATTAGTCAAGCATGATTTCCCCTTCATAATTCCATGCTGACTTTGACCGATCCCATCACTACTTTCCAAATGCGCTGCTATTATATTTGTAATAATCGACTCGAGCATGTTCCCCACTACCGATGTCAAGCAAACTTGTCCCTGTTTTCTCTCTCCCTCCTTTCTTAAAAAGTGGGATTAGATTAGCTACCATCCAGCTAATCCAGAGTCTATAGAACATTGGCAAATGATCACCAATGCGTCGACGATTTCTAGGGACACCTGCTTGAGTACTCTGAGATGCAGACCATCAGGCCCTGGGGATTTATCTGCCTTCAATCCCAACAGTTTACCTAACACCATTTCCTGACTAATGTGGATTCCCTTCAGTTCCTCCCTCCTACTAGATGCTCGGTCCCCTAGTATTTCTGGGAGATTGTTTGTGTCTTCCTTAGTGAAGACAGAATCAAAGTACTTGTTTAACTGGTCTGCCATTTCCTTGTTTTCCATTATAAATTCACCTGTTTCTGACTGGAAGGGACCTACATTTGTCTTCACCAATCTTTTCCTCTTCACATATTTTGTATTGTGACCTTGTATTTTTCCTTCTCCAAATTAATTTCAAATTTGATGGCTGATAGTAACTCCAGCAATTGTTTTTCTTGCCGGCTCCAACCTTATTAATAATTTCCATGTATCCAATCCTTAAGTGCAGCAAAATATACCAAGGTGCTTCTCAAGAACTTTGTCAATCGAAATTTGGCACCAAGCCACAAAGGGGATATCAAAACTGATGAACCGGTACCCAGGAGACTTTACAAAGATATAATCAAACAAAAACATGCCCCAAGACAAAATGGGAAACCTTCAGGCAATCATCACAGGAAATTAATTTGCACTGAGCTCTTTTAACAGAGGTGACAGAAGGCTTGATCAATAAAAAAGGTTATGAGCTGCATGTTATGGAAGATGTTTTTGTAAAGAATTTCAGAGTTTAGGACTGAGGTTATGGAAGGCACGGTCATTAACAGAAGAGAACATGAAAGGAATTTGAATGGTAGAATGGAAATTTTACAATTGAAAAACTGGTGTACTGGTGGTTAGTTTCACTTAGTAAGCTGGGTTGAAATTCTGAAACATTAGAACATTAGCCCTTCTACACCTGCTCCTAAATTCAATAACATCATGGCTGATCTTTTACTTTTGCTTCACTTTCATGCACTAAAGCTATATCCATTGATTACAATATGAGAAGTAAATTCATCTTTGTCTTGAACATATTAAGAAACTAAGTCTCTCAACCTACCTCATTGTGAGCTTGCAATTATTTTCATCTTACCCAAAATTGCAGTGGTATTGGTATTGGTGTATTATTGTCACATGCACTGATATAAATAAAAAGCTTTTGTTTGCAAGCTGTCCAATTAAATCAGATAACATTGTACATGAATACAATCAAGCAACACACAACACCAGACAAATACCAGAAGGCAGAATACAGTTTTCCACACTGTAATGTTACAGTTTCAGAGAAAAAGCCTATTGCCCACAATGAGATAGCTTGAAAAATTGGAACTACACTTTAGCTTATGGGAGAACCATTCAGAAGTCTGATAACAGAAAAACCTGTTGCTGAGTCTGGAGGTGTGCATTTTCAAGATTTTATATCTTTTCGCCTGATGGGACCGGGGAGAAGAGGGAATGACTGGGGTAAGCATGATCCTTGATTTCATTGTGTGCTTTCCTGAGGTAGCATAATATGTAGATGTAATCAATGGTGGAGTATCTGGTCTGAGTGATGGACTGGGCTACATCCACAAATCTCTGTAAATCCTTGCAATCTTGGTCAAAACAGTTCTCAAACCAAGCTGTCATGCAATATGATTTTGTCATGCAGTATGCTTTTTATGGTGCATCTGCAGAAATTTCCCTAGTCTTGTGAGGAAGTAGAGGGGTTGGTGTACAATTTGGCCATAGCTTCAATGTTGGTAATATATACCACCTAGAAACTTGAAGACAACCATTTCCACTTCGACACCATTGATGCTAATTTGGGTATGTACTCCACCATGTTTCCGGAGGTCAACAACTAGCTCCTTCGCCTTGCTGACTCTGAGGGAAAAGTTTGACACCATGTTATTAAGTTACCTATCTGCTGCCTATACTCCATCTTATCATTGTTTGAAAGTCAGCCTATTGCAGTGATGTCATCTGCAAGGTTGTACAAGGAGTTAGAGGAGAATCTGGTTGCACAGTTGTGAGAGTATAGGGAGTATAGTAAGAATTATTGAATAAAGTATAGTGAGAATTATTGTAGAGGATGTGTCATCTCCGATCCTCACTGATGGCAGTCTATGGGTCAGAAAGTCAATGATCCAGTGGCAAAGGGGTGGGGTGGGGCAGGGGTTGGTGGTTGCTGGTTCCTGGGTCCAGGAGTTTGTAGATGAATTTAAATGGGATTATGGTGTTGAAGGCAGAGCTGAGTTAGTAAATAGGAAAATCGACACAAAGTGCTAGAGTAACTCAATCAGTCAGGCATCCCTGGAGAACATGGATAGGTGATGTTTTGGGTCGGGACCCTTATTCAGACTGATTGTAAAGTGGGGGAAGCTGGAAGCGAGGAGCAGGAGGATAGAGCGTTGTCTCGGTAGGCAAATTGTACTGGATCATGGCTGTCTGGGAGACTAGCAACACCAGTAATTCAACCCATTCTACGGCCCTCCTTCTCTGGTCACCCAGAGTTTTAACATTTGTCATCCATGTATTGTATTAAAATGGCAGAAATAATGCGTTAGGGTGGATGCTTAATTATGGCTGATCAACCTATTCCCCACCCTTTAACATAATTTCTGATAGAAAAGCATCAAAAGATTCTGAGTCTATATTTCATTGGCAGAAAGCTGACAGCAAATTCATGCACAGCAAAGTCCCATGACAAGACGTTGATGGCCATTTATAGAGAGATGTTAGGTCGGAAGCAAATGTTAAACTGGGGTCTGGAAAAATGCCTCCGTTCTTTGAAAATTGCCATAGTATTTTTTACATTGACTGGAGAGACAGATGGGCTTCGATTTAACATTTTATGCAAAATGGTATTTTGATATCGTTAAAAGTTATTACCCTTGGTTCTGAAAAAGACTCTTGTTAAAACACACTGTGATTCTATTGTTATATTGTGTTCTACACGTATCTCATGCACTGTTCCAATCAAATGTATCACAAAATGCTGGAGTAACTCAGCAGGTCAGGCAGCATCTCTGGAGAGAAGGAATGGGTGACGTTTTGAGTCCCGAAACGTCACCCATTCTTCTCCAGAGATGCTGCCTGACCTGCTGAGTTACTCCAGCATTTTGTGATACCTTCGATTTGTACCAGCATCTGCAGTTATTTTCCTACATGTATTGTTCCAAAGTGATGAAAAACAGATTGAAGCTGACACATTCCATTCCCCTTATTCTATTTTGCTTGCTCTTTTCCATCGCACTTTTGCCTTTAAAACTATGAACGGAACCAACCAGTTCAGCTCCAACACCAGTGTTTATTATGCGAATAACGCGAATGATGAATTAGGGAACACCTTTAGGGAATTTAGGGAATACCAGGGACGGCACATTGGCGCAGCAGCAGAGTTGCTGCCTTACAGCACCAGAGACCTGAGTTTGATCCTAACTGCAGGTGCTATCTGTACAGTTTGTACATTCTCCCCGTGACCGCGTGGGTTTTCTCCGGGTGCTCTGGTTTCCTCCCACATTCCAAAGCCGAATAGGCTTGTAGGTTAATTGGCTTTGGTAAAAATTGTAAAATTGTCCCTGGTATGTAGGATATTGTTAGTGTACGGGGCTTGCCTTTCAGCATGGATTCAGTGGGACGAAGAACTTGTTTCCTTGCTATATCTCCAAACTGAACTATACTAAACTTTTTGTATTGCATGAGATTAATTGATTAAAAGTCGATTTCTACTTCTAGATTTCTAGAGACCGATATAAAAGCAACATTGGAAACTGATGAGCAGAAAAGAAACCTGCCTTGGAAAATCTATCCTGGGAAAATAAACTGATTCCATCTGATCACAGCATGCCACCCTCCCCACCTATCCCACCCCCACCCTCACCATCTGACATTAATCAGACATCATTGTGTAATTTTTCCATTTCTCTTTTTTCCTTCTTTTGTTTTAGATTTTGTCTTTATTCTCTTTTTTATTTCTTTTTTGTTTGTTTTTCATTTTAACGCAGTCTCACCATAATCTGAGTTTCACCACAGGTAGACATTGAAACTATACTCAATTAAACAATTTGACATGTAGTCTTCAGTATTTTGAGCTTACAATAACAAATAAAAATGCAGCTATTAAAAAAGCCTTTATTTTTTTAAAATTCTGTGGGAGAAATAACTTTGTTATTGTGAGTCTGAAACACTCTCACCCCTAAGGCCCTTTCCCTCACAGACACAATTACTTTTATAACGCGTTTTCTATAATAGTAGATAGACACAAAATGCTGGAGTAACTCAGCGGGAGAGGCAACATCTCTGGAGACTGAAAGGGAAAGGGAAACAAGAGATATTGATGATGATGTAGAGAGATATAGAAACATAGAGGGGGAGCAGCGAGAGAGGATGTTGCAGAACTGGTCAGAGAGAGGAGGAGAACTTATTCAAAGTAGACATACCTTGAGGAGATTTCGCAGTAGAGCAGACAAAATGTATAGGAAGGAACTGCAGATGCTGGTTTAAACCAAAGATAGACACAAAATGCTGGAGTAACTCAGCGAGACAGGCAGCATCTCTTGAGAGGAATGGCTGGCGTTTCGGGTCGAGACCCTTCTTTAGACTGAAAGTCACGGGAAAGGGAAATGAGAGATATAGGCAATGATGTAGAGTGATATAGAATCACAGAGGGGGAGCAGCGAGAGAGGATGCTGCAGAACTCTTGTCGGAGAACTTCTTCATGAATGGGGGCTAGTGGAATCAAGGGATATGGGGAGAAGTTGGGCACAGGTTACTGATTGTGGATGATCAGCCATGATCACAATGAATGCCGGTGCTGGCTCGAAGGGCCGAATGGCCTCCTCCTGCACCTATTTTCTATGTTTCTAAGAATGCAACTATCGAGTTAAAGCAGAACTATTGATTGTTTGGGAATCTTGATGGTTTAGTATCTAGTAACCTTGTGTTGATTTCCATGCTCCCTTTAAATAGACTCGGGCTCTGTTTCCTTTAAACACAATTTGTTCACTCAAAACAAAAAGATACTACTGTGTAACATCCAATAGTTCAGAAAATCTGAACACTTCACAACTGCAGCAATCCATCATCAGGTAGCAGAGGAAAAACAAAGTAATCAGAACGAATAAAGGAAGGAAAATCTGTAAATTCTCTCTGTGATCGCTTGAGATGAGGGAAACCACTTCAGAATATTAGGCATTAGCTCTGAAGACGGTTGTGGTCTCTGCTGCAGTGAAGAATTAGTCTAGCTTCCACTTCAAGCTGCACAGAGAGTTGCCCATTACCCTGGAAAGGACCACGCTACTGAGGTCTGGACATCGAGTCTATTGCTGTTTCTGTGCCATTTAATATTTTACCTGATCCTCCCAAACTGTGAAACACAAATATTCAATCAATGGGGATGTGATGCAGCCATCTGTTGATAATTGCCTTTCTTCACTGCCTTTCTATTGTGTTTTAGGGTCTCTTTCAGGTTGTTTTCTCAGTTGAAAATAAGAACAGAAAATATTGGAAATGCTCAGCAGGTCAGCCAGCGTCTGCAAAGAGCGAAGCAGATTTAACTATTCAGGTTAAAGACCTTTCACTAGAACTTGAAAAGAGAGAAAGCAAGGCGGAAGAAGTGGGAGGGGTGGGGAGAACAGAGATAATGTCTATATGTTGCAGCCCAACTTGTCAAGGTACCAATTACTTTTAATACCAGCAGTTATAGACAGTGGGAAAAGAAACAAAGGAACAAACTGAAACTGAAATATCCAGCAACATTTGTGGAGAGAAAAAACAAAGCTGGTCATCGAAAATTGTTGAATTTAGTATGGGGTTGAAAGTGATTATGTTCCATTTGTGTCACTCTTTACCACAGCTGTTGCTGGACATTTCAGTTTTTAATTGACTCCTTTGTCATTTTTTAAAGTAATTGTTACCTTGGCAAGTCTGATCAGCACCTGATTGCAAATATTTCCTCTTGTCCTCTCCCTCTCTCTTCAGTTTAAAAAACACTTGTTTTCACACTGCCCCAGTTCAGTAGAACGTTCCCTGACCCGAAACAGAAGGGCGCAGAAGGTGGCGCAGCAGTAGACTTGCGCGGGTGTTTTCTGTACGAAGTTTGTACGTTCTCCCCGTGACTGCGTGGGTTTTCGCCGAGATCTTTGGTTTCCTTCTACACTCCAAAGACATACAGGTATCTAGGTAAATTGGCTTGGTAAATGTAAAAAAATGTCCCTAGTTTGTGTATGATAATGTTAATATGCGGGGATCGCTGGTCGGCACGGACTCGGTGGGCAGAAGGGCTTGTTTCCGTGCTGTATTTCTAAAATAGTTGTGTTCTTGCCTTCACAGATGCTGCCCCACCCCCTGAGTATCACCAGCATTTTCTACTTTTGTTTTTTGGCTGGAAGATAACTCGATAGAGTCTCCTGAAACAATAGAAGAACAGTGTAGACAAACATGTTCTGTTTCAATATTTGTTTCAGTTTTCTAGCATCTGCAAGTATTTTTTGCAGTCATCATCTTTCAGTCCACAGCACTCCAAAGTGAATGGACACCTTCAATCTCTACTCCAATATGAGCAACATGCCAAAACCTGCCTCACAAGGAGTGTTCGTTCGAATGACACTTCACTGAAATGCAAATCCTCCCACTCCACCCAAGGTGTCATTAAAATGACCACAAAACCGTAACTGCACTCAGAACAAATGACTGAATCATTGCATGGAAATTTATCTTTAAAAATATTTTCTCCTATGATCTGTATGTACCTCTATATCTTTAGTATTTCCTCCTGCTGGCATCTCACACATTGTTATCTGGTTAGATTGTCAAGCAGACAGTTTGTGTCTTGGTCTCTGCCAATGCTATACTGCATTTGGTTGACAGAGGTTAGCTCGGAGCTGTTCAAGATGAGGTCTTGCTCCTAATTGTTCCCTCAGAGTGAAGAGGTATCGGGTTTCTGCTTCAGCTCATTCTGATGGTTTGAGAAAGCTGGGGATATTGAAGCTTGTGCGCTTTCATCAATGCCTGCTCACAAGTAAAGCCCAATGTGGCTGGTGGGAAAGAGCAAAAAGCTCAGCAAACCTGACAGGTCATTTGGTGAGAAGCAGCACCGACCTAGTCACAGTCACAATGAACATTGTTGCAGAAACCGTCAGACAAAATGGCTCAACTGCAAAATTCCTGTCTACATCCATGGAGATGAGCAACATCCACAGCATCATAAGTAAAACACCACGTAAACAGACCCTTTGGCCCATCGAGTCCTACTGACCATCAAGCATCTAAATACATTAGTCTTAGTGTATTATCCCCACATACTGCTCAATCCTCAGCCCTGCCAGAAACTACATACACGTTCATGGAAACACACACTGCACATGTATTATCATGCACATGTGTGTACCTAAACAAGCATGTTTGCATAAACACACACACAAACATACATGCACATGTACACGTACTCTCTGAATTTATCCACTGTATTAATGCCATCCCAGAGTGAAACCACACACTGAGCACTGCACTGTCCTCACTCATCCTGCTTCCCATTAAGGGTGATGAATTCAGTGAAGTAATGCCCACTGTTGACGAGATACAAGGGCGTCTGTCCCTTCAGGCTTGACCCATTGAGAGGCCAAGTAATACCTGCTTTCACAATTTTTAAAAGGACTGCAACATCACTGCTTCTAGATTAGCTGGGCGGTGATTTGTGTGAGGCACGTGAGCAATATTATAAGGTGAACTGGACAGAGCACACATTAATACATAATTTTGTGCAAAGTTTGATGTTTACTTTTGTATTTCTCAGCTCCCCATCTGAAAACGCTGGTTCTAGCCTGAAAGGTTTATCTAGACAATATAAGTCCTGTGGAGCTTGGTACAAATGCTCATATTTTATTCATGTGGATCAGCAATAAGGGGTGCATGTGTGCATCTGTGTGTGTGTGGTTTTTGGTGGGGTGTGGCAGGGTTAGATTTACATCTGATACTTTCCGTATTCCGTGTTTATAGACTACAGCTTGGCGTTCAATACCATCATCCACTCTAAGCTGGTTACCAAGCTCATGGAACTGGATCTCTGCGCATCCCTCTGCAATTGGATCCTCGACTTCTTCATCCACAGATCACAGTCTGTTGGAATTGGCGGAAATACTTCTTTCCCATTAACAATCAGTACGGGAGCACCTCAAGGCTGCGTGCTCAGCCCCCTGCTCTACTCACTCTATACGCATGACTGTTCAGCCAGACACAGTGCGAACTCCATCTTCAAGTTCGCCGACGACACCACCATTGTTGGACGAATTACAGATGGTGATGAGTCAGAGTATAGAAGTGAGATCGACCGATTGACCAAACGGTGCCAGCACAACAACCTGGCTCTCAATATCAGTAAAACCAATGAACTGATTGTGGACTTTGGAATCGGAAGGATGAGGACCCACAATCCTGTTTATATCAACATATAATGGTGGAGAGTCAAAAACTTTAAATTCCTGGGCGTGCATATTTCCAAACATCTTTCCTGGACCCAGCACACTGATGCAATTATAAATAAAGCCCATCAACGCCTCTACTTCCTGAGACGATTATGGAGATTCGGTATGCCAGAGAGGATTCTCTTGAACTTCTACAGGTGTACAGCATATTGACTGGTTGCATCAAGGTCTGGTCCGGCAACTTGGATGCCCAGGAGCAGAAAAGACTGCAAAAAGTTGTGAACACTGCCTAGTCCATCACCGACTGACCTCCCCACCATCAAATGGATTTATCGGAGTCGTTGCCTCAAAAATGCATCCAGCATCATCACAGACCCACACCATCCTGACCACACACTCATTTAAACCCTGCCATCAGGAAGAAGGTACAGGAGCCTGGAAACTGTAATAAGGAACAGCCTCAAATAAGCTCTGAACTTCAATAGACTATTATTATTATTATTGCACTACTATTGTTTGATTTTTGAATATGTGTGTATGTATGCATATATATGTATATATGTAATGTACTTGTGGGTATGTGTAAACAATGAACTTTATTTTTTCACTCTCGTTTATCATATTGTTTACAGTGCACTATGTTTACATATTCTGTTGTGCTGCAGCAAGTAAGAATTTCATTGTTTTGTCTGGGACATATGACAATAAAACACTCATGACTCTTGACTCTTGACATCTTAATACTTTCCCTTTCAGAAATGCTTTCACACTGATGCATTGCCTGGTTAGGAGAGGTGGACATCAGCACATTTGCAGTATATGGCTGCTCTCATTAAGATCACCCCACTTAACAGTATCAGAGTGAATCTGGATATTGAACATTGTAGATCCTACCTCTACATCGATGAGCAAGGCCTTTGATGTATATACAGTTCTTGCTGTATTTTGTATAGTGCTGCGCAAATTGAACAATTATTTCTGACACAGTTCTTTCCACAAATCACAACCAGCAATACTACAAAATTGAAATAAAGAGTTTGAAAAGATGAAAAAATGCAGTTCCAAGGCGACGCATTGGCCTCAATGCAGTGTTTTCACCTGAGGAGAAATTATATCTTTGCACTATTTCAAGAAAACTTTTATTTCTACCAGACAAATCTTTTTAATAATCACTACACCAAGTGGACCCGTTGGGCCCAAACCTCTCCTGCATTGGTGCAGCACCCTGTCCTCCCCCTCAACCCCCCTCTCTCTTCTCCCCCTTTCCCCCCTCCCCACCCCCTCCCCTCCTTTTAAACTTTAAAATGTGAATAACTTTAAAAATATAACACCGATTTCAATAAAACTACTTGCATTATCACTAAAGTGACAATGGTGAGTAAGGTGGGCCTAAAATTGTCACGCTATCGTGTACTGTTTTGGCTGAAGTTCAGTCACAAAGAAGATAACAAACGACAGTTTTAGTATATAGATAATGTCGTTCACCAAAACAATGGCTTGTGAACAAGAGATGCAACAGGCAGGGGAAAAGATTCAAACAATTCTTGATGATATTTTACATGGTTAAAAAAGTACACCACAGAATCAGGCCATTCAGCCCACATGATCCTTGTTTCTATTCCTTAACGTGCTACACTGATGTTTCCACTTCTCATCCATTGTCTCCTCACATTCCCTTCACCTCATCCTATGTGCCTATTTCCCCATTATTTGGGGTGCTCATCCCACAATTTCCGCCATTGGATTTCCTGGTTGCCAGCTATTTTAATTCCTCTTCCCATTCCCACACCAACCTGTCTATCGTCAGCCTGCCAGGGTGAGCTAGGCATAGGGAACAGCATCTCAGGCTGGTCTACAATCCAACAGCGAGAACATTGAATTTTCCATTTTCAGGTAACCTGCCCCTCCACCCTACCTTTCTCTCACCTCCTATCTATCCAGGTCCTCTCACATATATGCTTCTCCCCACAATGCTCTCCCATTTCCTATCATCCTGTTTCTTTCCCACCTACCCCATTCTGTCATCACCCCCACACCTCTGCCTCAGGAATTTCCTATCCCTCTCCTCCCCCCACTGCTCACCCTTCACTCGGTGTCCCCATCTGTCACCATCTCTCCTTATTTAGTTCCACTTTTCCCCTTGATTTTCTATCAGGTTACAGAATTTGCAGCCTATTGTGGTCCCCATTTATCACCTCCAGCCGATGTTGCTATCTCCACCATTCCTTCTATCACTTGCCTCTATCTGCCAATCAACCCCTCCTCACCAGTATACTCATCATCAGCTGTTGCCCCATCTCCTCCCCACCTCTTTATATCCCTCTACTCTTTCAGTTCAGATGAAGGGTCTTGACTGGAAATGTTGACTGTCCATTTCCCTCCACAGATGCTGCCTGACCAGCTAGGTTCCTCTGGCAACTTTCCTTTTTTTCCCTCCAGATTCCCAGCATCTGCAGTCTCTTTTGCCTCCAGTTCTTCCTCTCATTGACTAATTTGGCTTCCACTAGTTTATTCTCCTCCAGTACGCCGTCAGTTTCAAATTCTTATCAACATTGAATATCGGAATGGCTTACCGCACTGTGATGGAAGTCAGCTGGTCAGCGTCAACTCTTTGACTGGCAGATACAATCAATGGTCTTCGTGACCATCCACATCCTAGTTTCACTGTAGGTTTTCCATTGAGGAGAAACAGATGAAGGAACTGGCTTCCAAAATTTTCAGCGGTGGCTGGAAATGCAATTAATTCACTGCTGATGATTTTAAGTAATGGACGATCATTAAAGTACATACATCGGCGAAAAGCAATTTTGTCAGCTTTTGAAGTAGGTTACTTGAACTTTTGAAAATTCAAGTAACCTACTTCAGAAGAGCCACAGTTTAACCATTACACAAAATTCAAAACAGCTCCAAAAGTAACATTCTAAAGTAATCTGAGATGTTTCAATGAGATAGGGCATAAGAGTAATATCCCCACCACACTCCTCATTCACGGCATTTAGAAACACAACTTCAGTGAATGATACATGACTCAGACTTGTTTTTTAAAATAATTGGGGCAAAAGAAAAAATGCAAGCACAGTGGTGCAGCAAAAGAGTTGCTGCCTTATAGAGCCAGAGACCTGGGTTCGACCCTGACTATGGGTGTTGTACGTACAGACTTTGTATGTTCTCCCTGTAACCCACTGTAGTTTCTCCAGGTGCTCCAGTTTTCTCCCACATTCCAAATACTTACAGGTTTATAGGTTAACTAGCTTCTGTAAATTGCTCTGAGTGGATAGGATGCAAAACTGGGATAACATAGAATTCGTGTACGGGTAATTATTGGACCTAGTGGGCCGCAGGGCCTGTTTCCACACTGTGTCTCTCAACGAAACTAAACCGAGCTAAACTGAAGTAAACTAAACATACTACGTCAAAGTTGACAAATCAATAAATTACTGTGAGTAAACACAAGAATAAATATTATACTCCAAATTCTACGTAATGCCTTTACTTAAATCTTGCAACTTGCCCAACCAATTTACTCCATAATTTGCCAGTATTCCTCTTTTTGCTATTGAACTGGTCCCGAAGCTTACATTTTATATTGCAAATGTAATGCATGATGGAGATGATTTAATTTTTGAAATAATAGCTGTTCATTTTTTACTTTGATTGAAATGAAAACTTTAAATAGTTAATGAACAATCACGTGGAGTTTATAGTACAGACATGAACAGTTCCGCTCAATAAGCCCACGCAACATTCATAGTCTTCGAGAGCTTCCTCCCACCCAAATTCATCTCAATTTATCTGCAAACTGTTGGCACAAGATAAAAACTGAACATCTAGGTAAACAAAGCACCTTCTAGTGTGTGGAGCTAAATTTGCATGCTCCAGTTAAAATGAACAATGCTTATTACTTTAATTGAGACTACGTCAAGCAACTGGAGGAGGTGGGCGGCTCTAGCACCTTCAGGGATCGTATGTGACAGGGAACAAAGACTCCGGGAGAAGGTGGCAAAATCATTGTCTGGTTAACCTGTGAGTGGGTATAACAGAGCTTACATCGTGAATGAATCTATCCTCCAAAATCCCACACTTGATTGAAAGATAAAATTAAATGTCAACTGGTATTGTTTGTCAGGTAATAAAATGATGAAAGACCTGTCATAATTAAGTGTGATCGTCTATTTTTCCCATTGCAGACAGAAAGATAACCGCAGCATGTCAGCGCTCTGTTTCCCTTGCTGTGATGCCTTCCAAATGGCAAAGAATCACCTTTACTAGAGCTAACAGTTCACTTGTTTATTGGAGCGTGACCTCAATGGGTGGGGTGGGGTGGGGGGGGGGGGGGGGGGTGGGGTGAGGGGGTGGGGGGGTGGGGGTATTACGGGAACTGCTCACAACATCACAGCCTCTGATATCCAAGGTACATCTATTCGGCTGTGACTAATAAAACATCTGACAAGCCAACCCACATGAACTTCAAGCATCTCCCACATGCAAAGATGTCAGTAGCTTCCATGAATAATCCCAAAATGATCAAGTACTTATGACGTTGAAGTTATTTATCGCGATTATTCCCAATACCTTCATCCATTTTTTCAGTCTATCTTACTCCCATGTGTGATTCCAAATAATTTTCAGTTTCTCAGAGCTGAATGTAATTGATAGGGAACACAGGTTGGTTACCTGATTTAATTTCTCCATCTACGGTGACGTGTTAGAATTTGGTAACATTCTTGTAAAGCTGTGTAAAATGTTTTACAATGTCAATGGTAACATATGAGTGCAATTCGTTGTTTTATTTAGAACATGATGACTTCCTTAGGGATGAGGTGAGAGGGCAGAGGCGGGAGACAGACATACTGTAGAAAGGAAGGACCAGTGATGGCACAGCAGTGCAGCGGTAAAGTTGCTGCCTTACATCGTCAGAGACCCGGGTTCGATCCTGACCACGGGTGCTGTCTGCACGGAGTTTATACATTCTCACTGTAACCTGCATGGGTTTTCTCCGGGAATCTCCGGATTCCTCCCACACTCCTGAGACGTACAGGTTTGCAGGCTAATTGGCTTGGTATAAATGTAACATAAATGTAACATTGTCCCTGGTGAATGTGTCATACAGTGTTAGTGTGTGGGGATCCCTGGTCGGCGCAGACGCGGTGGTCTGATGGGCCTGTTTCCGCGCTGAATCTAAACTAAACTAAACAGCGATTTGGAAAATAGCACCCTGTGGTTGAGCTTTAATTGCAGAGCTGGAGAATTTATGGAAGAAGAAAATGTCATTCAACTTAAGTCGATTCCCTCCCCTACAATGTGATGATTGGTCCTCTGACGTAACTATTCTGAGGGAGGAAATCAAGCAATGAATCTTTCAGGAGAAGCACAGCTATACAACCATTCTTCTTTCATCATCCCATTGAATATTTGAAACATTAATCCCTAATTCTAGATCCCTCACAGGAGAAAAGATCCTTTCCAGATTCATTCCGTCAAGACGCCAGGATTTTATATGTTTCAATCAAATGAAACAATATTTTAAAGTTAATTAAAGTCTTTGGCTCTTGAAGTAACAAGCTTTCAGATTCTGAAATCTAGAAGCAGGTTTGAGATCTCTAAAGAAAATGAAAGAATTGCACTTCTATTCTGTTTTTCATAAACTGAGCTTAGCTTATTGTCACGTGTACCAAGGTACAGTAAAACACTTTTGTTGTGTGCTAACCCGTCAGTGATATAAAAGCTATAGATGAACAAAGTAATTCATTGATAATATGCCCTCAAGTCAGTCATTAGAATTGCACCATCAAGTTTGCAAACTACCAAGTACTGCAAACAGCATGTGCAGTGATTGGATAATCTGTTTTAGTGTTGTTTTTTTGGAGGAAGTCAAACCTTATCTTAAAACATAGAAAAGTACAACACATGAGCAGGCCCTTCGGTCCACAACGTCTGTACTGAATATAACATCAAGATAAACTAATTTCATCTGTCTACGTATGATCTATATCTCTGCATTCCCTGCATGTGCCGAACTAAAAGCCTCTTATAAGCCACTATTGTACCTGCCTCCATGACCATGCCTGGCAGTGCGTTCCAAACACCAACCATCTGTGTAAAACATCTTGCCCAGCACATCTCCTTTAAATTTTACTCCTCTCACATTAAAACTTTGCCTTCTCGTCTTTGACATTTCCATCCTTGGCAAAAAGGTTCTGACTGCCCACCTTATCTGTGCCTTTCATAACTTTAGATACTTCAATCAGATCTCTCCTCAACCTCTGGCATTCCAGAGCAAACAACCCTAGTTTGTTCAAGCTCTCCTTGCAGCTAATACACTCTAATCCATGCATTATTTTCGTAAACCTCTTCTCCACTCCTATCCAAAGCCTCCACATCCTTCCAGTGATGGGGCAACCAAAACTGAACACAATACTCCAAATGCAGCCTTTAACAGAGTGTCATGAAGTCCTTTACACCCATCTAAGGGAAATGCTATCACTGGTCGGGCACAGCAAGACAAGCTGAAAATTGGCAAAAGGAAATAGGATAAATGAAGTAATTATGTCAAGAATAGTTCTTTATCAAGAACTTAAGTACACAGACTTAACTAAAATTTGATGCAGTGGCAGGCTTTGGGAATATAAAAAGCTCAGTGCAAACAATTATTACAGAGGCTGAAGAAACAAACTGATTGATTTGTTCATTTGAGCGCTGTTTGGGGGTCTGTTCATTTAGCACATGGGCTAAAGTATTGCAGTGGGTAGTAAAGCTCTTCCAGGGTTCTTGGATAATCAAAGATATTTACAGTGTGTTTGCTTACATTTTGAAATTGACTATATGCATGGAACCCCGCTTCTTAAATTGCCATCCCCATGCACAACTGGGTGTGGCAGAAATTTAGATGTATTATTTGAGTAGTTAGACGTAGGATCACTTGGCTTTGGCTCTGACATAGAACTCAGCTGGTCAAGCAGAATCTGGTCAGCTGGTCAGGCAGAAAGATGGTCAACATTTTGGGTCATGACCGTGCCTCGGGACTGAGAGTGTAGAGGGACAATAGCCCTCCCATTCAACTCTTCTTTCCATTCCCACACTAACTGTCTTTTCTCAGACTTCTTCTCTCCCACGATGAGGCCAAATGAAAACTAGAAAAAGGATAGGTCACATTCCACTTGGAATGCAGCCCAATGGCAAGAACATTGAAGTTTCCAATTTCAGGTAACCTACTTCCACTGTGCCTCATTCCCACCAGTCCACCTTGCCAACTGTGAAGCTTATCTGTGCTAATCCTATTTGCCCACATTAAGACCATTTCCTTTGCACATTTGCTACCTAAAAATCTGTCCAGAGTATTTTAAACATTGTAATTGGATCTGCCTTCACCACTTTCTCTGGTCCAAATACTCAACATCCTCTGTGTGAAAACCTTAACCATCAGGTCTCCTTTAAATTTTGCCCTCTCACCTTAAACCTCTGCCCTTTAGTTCTAGACTTCCCTGCCCTGGGGAAAAAAAAAAAGATTCTGACCACCTATACTATTTATGTCCCTCTGAATTTTCCCAACTTCTATAAAGTCATCCATCAGTAATCCAGTCTATTCAATCTCTCCTTATAACTACAACCCTCCGTTCTAGGCAATACCCTAGTTAAACTCTTCTACCTGCTTCTTATTGCTATCACATCCTCCAGTGTGGCGATCAAAACTATGTGGTTTTATGAATGTTTTGTGTAACTGCAACACAATGTTTCAAATCTTATACTCAACGCCTTGGCCTTTTCAAGCAAGTATATTAAATGCCTTTTTCACTACATTATCCACCATGTCACAACTTTTAGGAAGGCTTTTAGCCCAACTTTTACCCCAAAACTCCCAACCCTATACATTCTACCAGAATTTGACCAAAATCTAACATTGCACATATGTGGACTAACTTCTATCTGCTGCTGTTCTGCACAATTTTCCAACTGATCCATGTCCTGCTATAGCTTTAATAAACCTTCTTTGTTATCTATGACTGAACCAATTTTTGTGTTGTCTGTAAATTCACTAATTGTACCTTCAGCATGCTCATCCAAGTATTTTATATGTGTTACAAACAAACAAGATTCCAGCATCAATCCCTGCAGTACATCACTTGCTACAGATTTCCAGTCACACAAACACCATTTCACCACTTATCTCTGCAGCTATCACGTATCCAATTTTGGGTCCAGTTCTGAGGCCAACAAGTCTCAGCTGCCTTCTGCCTACACTGCGGGATCTCATCAAAAGCTTTACTAAAGTCCACATAGACAACATCTAATGCCCGGCCTTGGTTACCACCTCAAAAACTCATTAAGTCATGGGAGATATGAAGCCCTCTGAATTAAACTACGCTATTTCCTCCTGATCAATTGTTGCATGTCAAAGTGCCGATGAATTCTCAATCACAATGGTCTCGAGCAACTTCCCTCCCATTGATCCATGGCTCGCTCACTGGCTTGCAGGGAGAGGGCATTGATAGGAACAATGTGAAGGGTGAAATAATGGGTTAGCCTGACTTTGTTGGGTTGTTGCAGCAATGTGAAGGTGCTATTCAAAGAATTACATGAAAACTGATAAGTCAGAACCAGGCTGATTGGCATGTAGATCATTGCTAATCATAATCCAAGAGCTTCCCCTACCCTACGACAGCTTGAAGCACATCTAAAGCCACAGAATGCATAATTTCAAGCGTCGTAAATACTCACTATAAAGAATAGTTCCGCTGGAAGAGGATGTTTTTATCATAAGGTACAGTGTCACATCTGCTTCAACTGCTGTTTTATTATTAAAGTCCGTATCTCTTCTCAGTATTGATGTAAGTGACGGAAGCTCTAGGTAAGCATTGCCATCGAATGATGGAAAAATCAGGGTGATATCTGAAAAAGAAGAGGTGGCACATTACACTTTGTTTCCAACAGTTGTGCAAAAACTGCACCATGGCAATACTTGAAACAAAATGCATAAATACTGGTAATTACACTTCTGGTCTAACTCGACAGCTGAAAATAGCACCAAGAACCATAAAGTGAATCACAAAATATGATAAATTCCTAATGAGGAAAAATATAACGAGTTCATTAATCAAATAAGATTACTCACTGGCTCCAAAGTGAATTCAGTTTGCAAATTTATTGCCAAATCTAGAAATAAGTGATTCAAAATTCACCTCATTACAAAAACTGTGGACTGCAGTAATAATGAAATGCTTTCAATTATTTGTATCCTTTTGCTTTACTTAATTATGTACATGATGTGTTATTCTAATGACCACTACAGCTCAGCTGATAGCACCAAGAACATCACAATCGAGTGTGATTGTCAATTAAGCACTTTGAAAGTAATATTGCATAATGATGCAGAGTCTTGACCTGAAACAATGATCACCACTTCGCTTCAACAGATGCTGCTAGACCAGCCAAGTTCTTCTAGCAGTTTAATTTTTACTCCAGGTTCCAGCATCTGTTCCAGATAAGTGACAACTTGCTTCCAGTTTTCCTGGTATTCTGATTTGAGCACACTAGCTACTCAGGCTCCTGGAACTGAGTTCTTTTCATCACATTCACCACAGAGCAGAAGAATAAATTGTTAAACAAACTTTCCTCTGTAATTATCCAAAACTTTGCTGTTCCTTTCACGTTTTGCCATTCCTTAGTATCACTTCTTATCCAATTACCCGACCTAGCTCAAATCTTTACATTGTAAACATAAATGATTTTACAGTGTCAAAAAACCTTACAGTATGGAAAGAGGCTCTTTGGCCCAATTCATCACTGCTGATCAAGATGCTCCATCTAAGCTAATCCCATTTACCCACGTTTGGCCCATTATTCCTCAAAGCATTTCCTATCCATGTATCCGTCCAAATGTCGTTAGGTTTATTTTTAGAGATACAGCAAGGGAACAGGTCCTTTGGTCCATCAAATCCACAATGACCATCCATTTCCATTAGTTATACATTATCCCACTTTCCCAACCACTCTGGAAATCAGAACATCCACAAGAAATCCATGCTGCCACAAGGGAAAGGTGCAACACCATACAGACAGCACCTGAAGTCAAGATCGAACCCTACCAGCGTTGTTATTATTTTTATAGTTCCTGCTTCCTCTGGCAGATTGTTCCATATACCCACCACTCTCTGAATGAAAAAATTACATCTCACTTTTTAATTACATTTTTGCCCTCTCACATTAAACCTATGTCCTCTAGTTCTTGATTCCTCTACCTTGGGAAAAAAACATTTACCCTATCGATTCCACTCATAATTTTAAACAACATTGTGTGGTAATTTTGTAACTACAAAATCAGTGTATTTTATTTGTGTTGGTATAATCTGTGTGAAGTAAAATCACTGCATTGACAAGTTTCTGTTTTGGATGAGACTGAAAATCGCAATTCAAAAAAGTAAATAATCACAGGTGGGCTCGGTTCTCAGTAAATGGGTTTGACATATTGCTGAGGTTTCTGCACATCAGCTAACTCAGAACTGATTCAGCAGTAATTGATATTCAAATTAAACTCAATTTTAAAGATGTGTTTGCCATTTTGATCCCTATAGCGAAAAATTAAACTTTGGAGGACGGAAAAAAGGGCATGATTTAAATTTCACAAATGTTCTCATAAACTGAAAGGACTCTGAACAAGTCCCACGACAATATTAACAGTAACAATCAAAACACAGAGTGCTGGAGGAGCTCAGTGGGTCAGGAAGCATCTGTGGAGGGGATGGACAGGAGATGTTTCGGGTTGGGACCCTTAACAGTGCTGACACATGTGCAGCAAATGTGCCAGATGTTTATTCTTTGCAACAGTATTTTTTTTGCATCCCATAGTCTGGGACTATATTCAGGGAATCTGCGGCTAACCGAGATAAATATGCTACTGCTGTCACATACTTTATCAGCAAGTGTGTAGGGGTCGGTGTACCAAAGAACACAATACATGCATCCCCCAACAGGAAACCACGGATGAACCACATGATCCATTCCTAGGTGAAGTCCAAGTCTGCAGCTTTCAAGTCAAGTGATCCCGAGATGTACAAGAAATTTATCTACGACCTTTGTAGAGCCATTAAGAATGCCAAGAGTGAATTCTGCACTAAGCTTCAGTCTTGAGGCAATGACAAGGATACTCATAGATTACGACAAGGTTTTCACGCTTTAACGGGCTACAAAGTAAAGGCGGGCAGTACCTCTGGCAACAAAAGGTCCCTCCCCTTGAGATGAACTCAATGCATTCTACGTCCTTTGTGCAAAGAAGGTCACCTCGGGTGTACCTGTACCAAGGGTTACTGTGGCAGATGTAACTTCGGCCTTCCTGTGAGAGAATCTGGAGAAAGCAACTGGTCTGGATTGAATCGCTAGCCAGCTTTGATCCACTGTAGTTTGCTTACTGTTGCAACAGATCCACGGTAGATGCCATCACCCTGACCCTAAACTTATCTCTGGGATACTTCGATGGTAACCTACGTTAGACTCTTATTTATCGACCATAGCTCTGCCTTCAATGCTATAATCCCATCCAAACACATCTCCGAACTCCTGGACTGCCGTATGTTGAAAGGCTGGAGCGATTGGGCTTGTATACACTGGAATTTAGAAGGATGAGGGGGGATCTTATTGAAACATATAAGATAATTAGGGGATTGGACACATTAGAGGCAGGAAACATGTTCCCAATGTTGGGGGAGTCCAGAACAAGGGGCCACAGTTTAAGGATAAGGGGTAGGCCATTTAGAACGGAGATGAGGAAGAACTTTTTCAGTCAGAGAGTGGTGAAGGTGTGGAATTCTCTGCCTCAGAAGGCAGTGGAGGCCAGTTCGTTGGATGCTTTCAAGAGAGAGCTGGATAGAGCTCTTAAGGATAGCGGAGTGAGGGGGTATGGGGAGAAGGCAGGAACGGGGTACTGATTGAGAGTGATCAGCCATGATCGCATTGAATGGCGGTGCTGGCTCGAAGGGCTGAATGGCCTACTCCTGCACCTATTGTCTATTGACCTCAGAATCAGCTCCCCCCTCTGTCACTGGATTCTCGGCTTTCTGACCCACATACCTCAATCAGTGAGAATAAGTGTCAACACCTCCTCCAGTAATTCTCAACGTCAGTGCGCTGTAAGGATGCGTTTCCTGTCCCCCTACTATATTTCCGATACACACACAACTATATGGCCACATTCAGCTCTAATTCCATCTGCATGTTTGCAGCCGACACCATCGAATGAGCGAGTCACAAACTATGATGAGATGGAATAAAGGAAAGAGATAAATAACTTTTTCCTCAATTAAATCCTCAAGACAAGTAACCTTTTCCTCAATTAGCAAGTTGAAGGAACTAGTTATTGACTTCAGGAACCATGGAGGAGTGCATGCCACAAATCAGCATCAATGATGCAGAGGTGGAAATGGTTGAGAGCTTCAAGTTCTTTGGCGTTAATATTACCTGTGATCTGTCATGGACCAAGCAGACCCATGCGACATCCAAGAAATTCGGCATATCTCCAGTAACTCTTACAAACCTCTACAGATGCACCCTGGAGAGTATATTGTTTGGTTGTTTCATAGGTTGGTTTGGGAACAGCTTTGCCCAAGACCCCAAGAAAATGCATGGAGTTGTAAATATAGGAAGATTTATCACATAGACCACACTTCCTACCATTCACTGCATCTACACGGAAAAGCAGCTAACATAATCAAAAGCCTGTCCCACCCAGGTCATTCCTTCACCCTGCTCCTGTCCAGCAGAGGGTACAGCAGCATGAAAGCATGCACCACCAGATCAAGGAACAGTTTCTTCCCCTCTTTTGTCCGTCTTCTGAATAGTCCTTCTATAAGCTAGGGTGCTTTCAATTTATCTCTACCCCATTGAGGACATTGGACTTTGCCAATGGAACTGATATGCTACAATGCTGGGAATTATATTCTGCACTCTATCTTCCCCTCTGCTCTACCTTTTGCATTTGAACTGATTGTTCTTATGTATAGTATTACCTGATCTGTTTGGACAGCATGCAAAACAAAGCTTTTTACTGCACCTTGGTACTTGTGACAATAATAAACCTAAACATGATTGAACCTACTTGCACTGCTCAACATAACGGGTATTTGCCATCAAGGATGCGACTCTGAAATCAGAAATATAAAAGAAAGAAAAACAACTTCAACTGCAGGAGATCTAAATTCAAATCATTGATGTGATAGAAAGCCCAGGGATTTTGAAGCGGAGCAATCAATACCGAGCACAAAGGAGCAAATAGCACTATTTTTGGATGGGATATGTTGATACAGTTTGAAAGTAATGCAATAAAAGGCAAGAATTCCATAGGATAAGAAAACAACTGCCAGATTCACCAAGGGTTACAAATAATCAACATTGGTTGAACATCCTTGAAGAATCTGGCAGTTTGCCATCAGGAGACTGAAAGAAATTTGACCCGAGTTGTTGTATTGATTTGACATTGAGGTGCTAAAAATAATGGGATGATACGAGTTATGGTGGCAAACAAATGACGGGTTCACCATTGTATCCTAGGTTAATCAAGAATTTTAAAAGGTAAGTGAACAACTGTCATATGGACAACAATGTATAAGGGCACCAGTGTGATAACGAGAGAAAGATTTCTCATTTCAGCATGCATGGCAAAATCATATCCAGCACCCGGAGATGAAAATGCTCCCTATATAACTCAGACCCTTTATATTGCATTGTGGTTCACCTTTGAAATGCCATAATGGAAATGTGGAGCAGTTCATTTTCCCTGCAAACAGATTAAATTAAACTCAGTTGTACTTTGAAGGCTTTCAAAAGTATTCAGTGATCGCAGGTTAACCCAGGAAAGGAAAAACACATACATTGGCTTATCAATGCAGGAGCAGTGCTGACCTTTCAGTGAATCTAATCAAATACTACCACCTATTTCAGAGCAGCTTTACAATGGCTCCTCATTCTTTTGTTGTGTCTCCTTCCAATGCTGCTTATGATCGACTTCTTCAGCTTTATTTAAAGATAAATGATTTAAAATGCACCCGTCACTTCCCAGTACCATGCTGACCGCAGTTTGCAATGAGCCTTGATTCCTGAACTCTCCTATTTAAAGTTCACATCACAAGGAAGTCAGGTCAAATTGAATAAAAATTCTCTCAACTCACAGCCAAATAAATGAAATGTTCACAGCGGTAAACTTTCCCTTCATTCAGACATGATTACGAGATAAATTTCAAAGTTCTCTTCCACTTCTGTGTTTCATGGCGATTATTCGAAGTTTATGTTCCTTTCAACATTTGGCAATGCAGATATTTTATCTCATGATGACTACATATGTATTTGCCCTGGGCAAATTCCATTCTTTTCCAGAGATGTTGCCTGACCTATTGAGTTGCTCCAGCACTGTGTCAATCTAAACCAGTATAAACCAGCATGCACAGTTTCTTCCCTGCACCATTTGCCCTGGACGTTGTTTTGTATAAAACACCTTCATCCTGTCTCTAATGATGAAGGATGACATAACAGTGGGATTATGAATGAATGAATTTACAAACATTTTCTCCTCTTTTCCTTCTGACGTGAACCAATTGCTCCACAGTAGGGCAAGCTTCACTCTGAACTTGGTTCAGTGAGTTGACCACCATTGTGGTGTTGGTGTCTAAAGTATTTGGGAATGTGCACAATGACGGTAAAACACTGTGATCACACAGTCTCCATAGATTCCCATGTGAGAATGTTGCAGCCAAGACTGACGGTTGGCCTTGATACGGGAAGAGAAACTAAATAATGGAAGAGCCAAAGTAAGGTGGTACAAAAAGGCGATTCTACTAGAGTCAGGCCACATGCAAACTGGAGGAACAACAGCTTTTCTTCCACATGGGTAGCTTGCAACCCAATGGTATGAACATTGAATTCTCCAATTTTAGGTCACCTCTAACAACCCTCTCTTCCCCCTCCCCTTTCCCCCCCCACACACCCTCTTTCTCTCCCCCCATCCCCCCTCCCCTTCGCCCACCCACTTGCACCTATTTCTTTCCTCCCTCTTCCTCAACTGCTCCATTCCTTCCTATGTCTGTCTCCTACCTGCTTTAATCTCTGACCATTGTTCCACCATCTCCCTATCACCCCCACCCTCTCGCATGTGTCTACTTATTACCTGCCATACTTTGTCCTGCATTTCCTTTCTTCCAGCTTTCTTCCCCCCACTCCCACCCTACATTCAGTTTGAAGAAGGGTCCAGACCCTAAAGGTCACCTAGCCATGTTCTCTGAGATGCTGCCTGACCCACTGAGTTACTCCAGCATTTTGTGTTCTTTACAGGGGGATACATTAACTGCAGTGTTTTACAAATAACCTACTACCTTTTAAAATAAAGATATTAATACCTTTGTGAAGACATCACACAGAGAAAAGAAGGCAAAAGAAAATCAAAGATGAGAAAATGTCTGGCTTTGGAAAAATGCTTCCTACATTTCTTCTGTCCTGAGTGACCTTCAGATCCTTTAACCTCGTGACTCTACATCATCTCACATGCAGGTGCAGACTTAAGTAGTTGTTATCAAGGAAGACAATACTCAATTCCTTCCTGTGGTCAATGTTTTAATCAAACACATCTCATACATCAAATTTACAACTTTTAGAGGCCGATCGATAGGGAACTTCAGTCTCCAACAAAATTAGACGCAAGGTTGCAAGAAGCATGCAACTGAGAGATCATGTGTAAGTATGCTGGTGTTCCACTGAGCCAGGAGGGATTAGCCTGTCAGTTTTAACAATGAATGATTCCTCCCTGGACTGCAATAGGTTTAGGTAGACTGTGAGGTACATTGCTGATGAAGTATTCTTGGAAATCAGGATCAATACGGTCTCAGCCAAGCTATTTTGTGCTCTATGTCTTCAATAAAGTGCAGCTGACTTATCATGTGACCATCATATGATAATCACATGACAACTGAGTTTGCTGTCTTTTCTTGGCTGACTTTAATCTGATATCACTGAGGACTCAAAATCAACATGAAAGAAGAAACATTTGTGAAATTGTGAAAAATAATTTTTGAAGTACATTTACTGTGGTGCTGTAGGAAATGTAATCAATAATTTTCACAGTGCAAGCTTCTACTCCAGCTAAAGCTGGAACAAGCAGGTAATGTGCTTGTTATGTTGATCAGGGTGCACTGAACAAAATCCCTTGGTTTTTGGATCTTTTACATCCATTCTGGGAGAATAATGCAGACCTTCATTTAACACATCCAGCTGGGGTGATGCATTTAGTCTTCAGCTTCATAGGTTATAGGAGCAGAATTAGGCCATTTGGCCCATCAAGTCTACTCTGCCATTCAATGGGCGGGCGGCACGGTGGCGCAGCGGTAGAGTTGCTGCCTTACAGCGAATGCAGCGCCGGAGACTCAGGTTCGATCCTGACTACGGGTGCCGTCTGTATGGAGTTTGTACGTTCTCCCCGTGACCTGCGTGGGTTTTCTCCGAGATCTTCGGTTTCCTCCCACACTCCAAAGATGTACAGGTATGTAGGTTAGTTGACTGGGTAAATGTAAAAATTGTCCCTAGTGTGTGTAGGATAGTGTTAATATGCGGGGATCGCTGGGCGGCACGGTCTCGGTGGGCCGAAGGGCCTGTTTCCGCGCTGTATCTCTAAATCTAAAAAATCTAAATCAATCATGGCTGATCTATCTTTCCCTTTCAAACCCATCCTTCTGCCTTCTCCTCGTATCCCCTGACACCCGTACTAATCGAGTCAAACCTTCAGTCTTCTGATTCAACAGTTGAGAGCCATGACCCATGAAGACCAAGCTTATTATTGTAACCAAATTGCCAGAAAATGTGAGGTAAGCTGCAATTGACTGCTTAACTGAAGGCCTGACACCCGGCTTGTGGGATATTACCAACACTTCATTGTAAATGCCATAAAAAAGCCAACTGCATATTGCAATGTGTATGTACATAGTCAGACTCGCACCATCATTTAACAATGTGGAAATGAATGAAATGAAGTCTCCTTTAGGGTTGAGTTTTGAAGATCTTCCAAATGTAGCAGTGAGCAGTAAACCAAGAGATAAGCTAGGGATCAGCAGTAGCAACCTGGACTGATTCTGGGGCTGGGAAAGCAGCAAAAGGCAATGGTTTTGACCTTCATCGGCAAAGATGAAAGATTATATTTGAGACTTGGTCTCGACCCGAAAGACACCCATTGCTTCTCTCCAGATATGCTGCCTGTCCCGCTGAGTTACTCCAGGTTTTTGTGTCTATCCTCAGGGTAAATGTTGAGATGTTTCCACAAGTGTCGAGAGACTCATTGGTTCAATGGCTCAACGCTCAACACTGAAATTATTTTACGAGGTTCCAGATTCGGCACCATTTCCAAAGTTACAAAAAACGGTCTGTGCCCTAGGTCTTATAGAGTGGTGCCTGATCCAGGCGAGCCTCAGGGCCTCCGGCTGTTGGATCGTTCAGCGAACAAGGGGTCACAATTATAGAAATTGAAGTCAGTTAAAAACTTACTGATGTCATTATTTGCCAAGAGACAAATAAACAAATTGAAATGCTGGTACAAAGATCCAAAGCAGCATGAAAGCACTCATCCTCAAAGCTCATACCTGAGTAATGGTTAAAAGTTCTCCAATCAGTTATTCTCTCAGCTTCCTCACCCGTTTTACATCCAAAATTCCATTGTGAGTGCTGTACTTGGCATTTCCAACAATATGAACAATACTTGGCCATAGAACTAGAGGGTGGTAGTGTGATGGGGATTCCGGTGGAATGGCAAGAAACAGGTGTCACTGGTTCAATGCTCTGAAGTTCTGTTCTGAATACGATCTGCGCACGATTATATTGGACATTGAAATGTGATACCGCAGAGTATTTGAAATCTGTTTCCCGAGCATTTCTCTGCCTTTGAGCAAATATGCATCGATAAACTTTAAAATGAAACATCTGTTCTATGCTCCACGAAATTCACTGTGATGAAAGAGCATTGCATAGCCTCAAACCCTGCCAGAACTGAAACACCCTGAACAACTAAAAGCACAGAAACACCTAGGTGGGCCAAGAAAATTGTCTTGGAGGATATGATTCAAGTGAGCCTCCTCCCACCTTCGTTCAGTGAAGCTTTCAGTGAAGCCTGCTATTTATTTTCCATCATATTTTTATCAAGTTACTCCTTAAGAGCATTTGTAATATTTACCTCCACGACTCCTCATCATAATGATCAATTCTCACTGGTCCCGAGGTTCCTGCTCAATTCTCTGTGGCATTTATTGCTGTCTATTTAATATTTGCAGCCTTTGCCTTTGATCTCTCTTGCAAGTGCATTTTCCTCTGTACAACTATTCAAACAAAATCCATTCTGGTCACTTCTCAGCCCATTTCTCCCCCAAGCTAAAGAAGTCCCAGTCGATTAATTATTCTCTGACAGTTATATAATTTCTCTGTTCTAATATCATTTTGAAAATCTTCCCTGTCCCTTGTCCTGTACTCTATATAATCTTTATTATGCAAAGACCTGAAATGATCACAGTACATTCAGTGTACGGTATCCTCACTGACTGCTTTGAAATAAAGCTTGTCTATTTTTAAAGTCTGCAACATTAAAAAAAACAGTAAAAAACGGAAAAATACTAGCAAAAACAAAATAAAGCCATAGACTGCTACTGGAAATACTCAGTACATCTGTGGAGAGAGAAACAGAGTTACTGCTTCAGATCAATGACCTTTTATCAGAATTGGGAAAAGTGGAAGGGTTGTGACAAGGGCAGAGACAAGCAATGCCTGACATGCTGATCTCATGCTCATAAGCCCAATACTGCAACGGCAAATCTGCTTTGAATCTGAGCGTGTAAGGAATCTGTGCTCAGGGCTTGCTTTGTCTTCTCGGGAATGTTTCCTTCATCACCCATTGTGTCTGTAGGCACCTGCCTGCTTTACCCAATCATTCAGTCCTGCCTTGCCAGGGATTCAAAGTGGATGCCGAGATCAGTAACGCTATGTGGAAGGTATGCAACCAGCGCCAACACTGAATTAGGTAAGGCATTGCCCATTTGGACAGGGTCGGATTAACATAGTAGCAAAAGTAGCATTTGCTAAGGGCCCCGTGGTTTCGAGAGCCCCGCGCTAAATGCTTGAAATCGGCATCCCCAAATGCTTGAAATCGGCAGGGACGCTGTGTTGAGTGCACCGCTCACCAACCACCTCCTCACAACCCTCTGTCATTCTCCCCACGGTGGCACAGCGGTAGAGTTGATGCCTAACAGCGCTTGCAGCACTGGAGACCCGGGTTTTATCCCGACTACGGGCGCCGTCTGTACGGAGTTTGTATGTTCTCCCCGTGACCATGTGGGTTTTCAACGAGATCTTAGGTTTCCTCCCACAGTCCAAAGGCGTACAGGTTTGTAGGTTAATTGGCTTGGTGTATGCGTAAAATTGTCCCTAGTGTGTGAGTGGATCGCTGGTCAGTACGGAGGGTGGTCCGAAGGGCCTGTTTTCGTGCTGTATCTCTAAACTAAAGCCTTCCATCACACACTCTCTGAAAGTCCCGTATCAGGCCCGCGGGCCGCTGTAGTCCCTGACACTGTAGGCCCGGACAGTGTAGGCTAACAGACTCGTTTACGTTAACAGAGTTCGGGGAAAGGGGCCAAGTGTGTTCAGGGAGCGGGGCCGAGTGTGTTCGGGTAGCGGAGCCAATCGCGTTCGCTGAACGGAGGTTGCAACCCACCTCCCGGCCCGGGCGGCCGTCATTGGTGGAACGGGAGCACGTGGCCGCTGGCTGGATGAGATCACATGGGTCACAGACGGTGACATCACCTTGTCTCGTATTTAAGGACCCTTTATAACATATGCTATGGGCCCCGCACCAGCTTAATCCGGCACTGCATTTGGATACAAAACCCTCCTGTTCTCTGTAGGACTATGAGTGGGCAAATGATGCATGACCATGAAGGATAACAGAGGGATATTACATCTTTTGACAATGCATAAATTATTAAAAATAAATTAATGAACTAACTTTTTTATGGTACCTGTTTCATGAACCACTACCAGTTGTAAAAATACCTGAAGGCATCAGGCATAAGTCATGTTTTTTAGACTGGACCTAAAACACATCCCTCTATAAGAGTATACCGGAGCAAGCAAGGGGCCAGCCTCCTTGGAGCGCAGGAAGTCTGAAGGGTGATCATAAGAGGAGTAAAAGATCATGGGTGGATTAGATAAAGTGAAGGCACAGAATCTTTTTTCCAAGGGTAGGGGAATCAAGGGTCAGAGACCATAGGTTTAAGGTGAGAGCGACAAGATTTAATAGGAACCTGATGGGTAACTTTTTCATTCGAATGCAATGAGCTGCCAAAGGAGTTAGTTGAGGCAGGTACTATAGCAGCATTTAAAAGACACTCGTACAGGTACATTGATAGGAAAGTTTCAGAGGAATATGGGCCATATGTGATTAGTTTTATATGTGAAAGTTTCAGAGGAATATGGGCAAATGGGATTAGTTTAAATGGAGTATTGTAGGGACACAGGGATTGGTCCAGGCCATCGAACCCTCTGATTGGTAAACCAGGTGAGGTGGTACGCAGGTAAAGGGAACGAAGCAGTCTCGTTTAGTCCTCCAGCGGAGACAGTAAGATTTATGGTTGTCTGTCGTTTGATGCGTTGATTGTCACGGTTGTTAATGTTATAATAAACGTCTACCTCAATGTACTTCGCCTACGACTCGCCATAGTGGTGACCCCGACGTGATCACAGATCACCAAGATGTCCCAACGGGAGGCATCGACGCCAAACGCAGTTGGCGTTCATCTGCCCCCGTTCTGGGCCCACCAACCACGCCTGTGGTTCGCCCAAGCGGAGGCACAGTTCCACCTCCGGGGAATACAGGAGGACGCGACCTGGTTCTACCACCTACTGAGCGTCCTGCCGTCGGAAACGTCCGCACGGGTCGCGCAGTACGTCACCGACCCGCCAGAAACCGACAAGTATGCGGGCCTCAAGTGGCTGCTGCTGAAAACCTTCGGGCGCAGCCAACAATAGCGGGCCAGCACACTCCTGCACTTACCTGAGCTCGGGGACCGACCGCCGTCGGTCCTCATGACGGAGATGATGACTCTAGCGGGAGAACACACCAAATGCCTCATGTTCGAGGAGGCATTCCGCGAAAAGATGCCAGAGGACGTCCGCATAGTCCTAGCAGACGTTACCTTCGGGGACCCGATGGATTTCGCAGAAAAGGCGGATGCACTGGTCGCGGCAAAGGCGAGGCGCCCCGGGTCAGTAAATCGGGTTTCAACACAGGTGAGTGACCGACTGCGCGGCCAAGATGGCGCCCATCCGCCCGCCACTTTTCAAAAAGCCCGCCAAGCTGCTACGTCGACGGCGGCCATTTTGAAACAGGCCCGCGACACAGAAACACACCAGCGCGGCTGGTGTTTCTTTCATAGACGGTGGGGAGCAGCGGCACGCAACTGTAGAAGCCCCTGCACATTCTCGGGAAATGCCTCAGCCGATCAAATGTAGAGGCAATCTCGATCGGCCAGAACCATCGCCTCTACCTGGCGGAGCAACATACGGGTACCGTTTTCCTCGTGGACACCGGGGCGATCGTCAGCATTGTGCCTCCATCCTGCCAAGAAGCGCGATCAGGTAAGACCGGCCCCCCACTCATTGCGGTCAACGGCAGCCCTGTCCGTACCTACGGAACACGGGACATGTCCCTGTCCTTTGGTTCCAGGACCTACAACTGGACATTCATCATCGCAGGGGTAGGCCAGGCAATCCTGGGAGCGGATTTCCTTTGGACTTTTTCGTTAATCCCTGACGTCCGCGGGAAGAGCCTGCAACCGTCGTCCAGTAGCGTTGACCCTCCCGCTCCTTCAGTTTCCGTGTCATCCAGCCCGACCGTCCAGGCCGTCACCACGACCCCCGACCCGTTTGCTGCGATACTCGCTGAATTCCCGGAGCTCCTAGTCCAGCGTTTCGACACACCTGCTGCCAAGCACGGAGTCGTACACTTCATCCCTACGGAGGGACCGCCTGTTTTTGCCTGAGCCCGACGCCTACCCCCTGATAAGCTGGCAGTCGCTCGCGAAGAGTTCCTCACTTTGGAACGACTGGGGATCATACGCCCGTCAGACAGCCCGTGGGCCTCACCGTTACACATGGTCCCAAAAGCATCTGGGGGGTGGAGACCATGTGGCGATTACCGACGCCTGAACGCCATCACCACGGCTGACCGATACCCGATCCCGCATATTCAGGATTTTTCTGCCAGCCTAGAGGGTGCCACGGTTTTCTCAAAACTGGACTTAATCCGAGGGTATCACCAGATCCCGGTTCGCCCTGCAGACATCCCTAAGACCGCCACGATCACCCCGTTCGGGCTTTTTGAGTGGCTGCGGATGCCGTTCGGCCTCAAAAACGCCGCCCAGGCGTTCCAACGTCTCATGGATCATGTGGGTCGGGGTATGCCTTTTGTATTCATATACCTCGACGATATTCTCGTGGCAAGTCGGTCGGCTCACGAACACCGGTCCCACCTGCGCTCCATATTCCAAAGGTTGCAGGACCACGGTCTGATCCTACACCCGTCCAAATGCCAATTCGGACTATCCGCAGTAGATTTCCTGGGTCATCGGATCACACAGGCCGGTGCCGTTCCCTTGCCCGAGAAGGTGGCTGCTATCCGCTCCTTCCCCCGCCCCGACACTATCAAAGGGTTACAAGAGTTTGTAGGGATGGTAAACTTTTACCACCGCTTCGTCCCGGCAGCAGCCCGGATCATGCGCCCCCTTTTCCAATGCCTCGCGGGTAGCCCCACCGAGCTCGTGTGGTCCCCTGCTGCCGACGCGGCTTTTGCAGCAGCCAAGCTGGCCCTCGCGAACGCCACCATGCTCGTCCATCCGCGCGCCTCTGCCCCCACTGCCCTCACCGTCGATGCCTCCGGCGTGGCGGTGGGGGGCGTCTTAGAACAGCAGGTTAACGGCCTCTGGCACCCTTTGGCCTTTTTCAGCCGCCAGCTTACTCGCCCCGAGATAGCTTACAGTGCCTTTGATCGGGAGCTCCTGGCCCTCTACCTGGCGATCCATCATTTTCGCTATTTTTTAGAGGGTCGCTTTTTCGTGGCTTTCACTGACCACAAGCCACTGACGTTTGCTTTTTCGAAGGTTTCCGATCCGTGGTCGGCCCGCCAGCAGCGACACCTCACTTACGTTTCGGAATTTACCACCGACGTTCGGCACATTGCGGGAAAACTAAACGCCGTCGCGGATGCCCTGTCCAGACCGGCGGTTTCCCTGGTGGCCGAGGTAAGTTCAGGGGTGGATTTCCAGGAGCTCGCGGAGGCTCAGCGCCTGGAAGACACCCCATCCCTGTACCCACACCACCTCGGGGTTGCTGTTGGCACAGGTAGCCTGTGGTCCCACGCGACGTTTCCCTGCTGCGCACCCGCCCGGTAGTACCCACTTCCATGCGGCGCCAGGTTCCGACACACTCGGCCCCCCGTCCAGCAGTTCACGATCCCCGCAGTCCGATTCCTCCACATCCATGTAGATATCGTCGGCCCGTTACCCCACTCCAGGGGCTACACCTACCTCCTCACGGTAGTCGAGCGGTTCACCCGGTGGCCAGAGGCGCTCCCGTTGTCCGACATCTCAGCAGCCTCCTGCGCGCGGGCTCTGGCGCTAAATTGGCTTGCCCGTTTTGGCGTCCCGTACGTCATCACTACCGACCGGGGCGCCCAATTCACCTCATCCCTGTGGGTGGCTCTGACCCAGCTGTGCGGGTCCCGGTTACAACAAACCACCGCATATCACCCCCAGGCCAACGGGATGGTGGAGCGGTTCCACAGGCAGCTTAAAGCCTCACTCACTGCCCGCCTGTCCGGCCCCGACTGGGCCGACCAGCTCCCATGGGTTCTCCTGGGTATCCGCACGGCTCCAAAGCACGATCTCGGAGCTTCCTCGGCAGACCTGGTCTATGGCTCGCCCCTGCGGGTACCAGGCGACGTTCTCCCCCAATGCTCCACCCCCCCTCCCTCCATGACAGCACTCTTAGCCGCACTCCGAGCGCGGGTGGGGTCCCTGGCCCCGGTCCCTGCTTCTCGTCACGGGGATCCCCCTTCACACGTCCCGCCGGCTTTGGGCGACTGCGAGTTCGTTTTCCGGCGCATAGATGCCCACCGCCCCCCTTTCCGACCAGTTTACCAGGGTCCGTTCAGGGTAGTGAAGAGAGGCACAGTCACCTTCACATTAGAAGTGGGTACAAGACAAGAGGTCGTCTCGGTATCCCGCCTTAAGCCTGCCTATTTGGACCCAGGCCAGCCCGTTACAGCGGCTCAACCTCCTCGCAGAGGCCGCCCTCCGGCCGCGGCTCCTGTACAGCAGTTTCCCCCCTCGCTGCCCCCGTTCGGGACCCCGCTTCCCCCGGTCTCCTTGCCACTGCCCCCTCAGGCTCCAGCATTTTCCCCTCCTCCCGCGGTGCCGGTTTCCCCGTCCCCACCCCCGGCAGGGCCCCCCTCTCCTCTCTGCACCCGCTCCGGTCGGGTGGTCCGGGCACCTGCCCGGTACCGCACCGAGGGTTCTGGGGGGGGGGGGGGGGTCAAGTAGGGACACAGGGATTGGTCCAGGCCATCGAACCCTCTGATTGGTAGACAGGTGAGGTGGTACGCAGGTAAAGGGAACGAGGCAGTCTCGTTTAGTCCTCCAGCGGAGACAGTAAGATTTATGGTTGTCTGTCGTTTGATGCGTTGATTGTCACGGTTGTTAATGTTATAATAAACGTCTACCTCAACGTACTTCGCCTACGACTCGCCATAGTATCTTGATTGGTATGGATGAGTCGGTCAAAAGGCCTGTTTCTCTGCTATTTGACTCTATGATTCTTTAGTACTCTCAATGATGCCTGAAACGTGTCTGAAACCTTTGCAGCAGTGGCTCGTTGGTCTGTTAGTAAGATTCTTACTTTGGATTATTCACTTTGCTCAGTAATGAGAGGTTCTGAGTTTAAAGATTACAGTTGCAATAATAAGGTTGTAATTATGCAGGATTTTAACATTTCAAATTTCATTTGGGACTGCCATAGTGCAAAGGGCTTTGATGGAGTTGAATTTGTTAAGGGTGTTCAGGAATATTTTCTCAATTAAGATACAGGTGGCACTACTAGATTAGGGGCAAAACTAGACTCCTCATAGGAACTAAGGCAGGGTATGTGACCCAAGTGTCAGTCGCAAGCTCTTTGGAACCATTGATCATAATCTTATTAGTTTTTAAATAATTATGGAGGATAGGATTGGTCCAAAATTGATTCTAAATTGACGCAAGAGAAATTTGATGGTATTACACAGGAACTTTCAAAAGATAATTGGTAGAGGCTATTTGGAGGTAAAGGGATGTCAGATAAGTTGGAGGCTTTTGAATATGAGGTAAGAGGAGTTAGACTTTAGACTTTAGAGATACAGCAGGGAAACAGGCCCTTCGGCCCATCGAGTAAGCGCCGACCAGTGATCACTCTGCACACTAACACTATCCTACACGATTGGGACAATTTACAATTTTATTGAAGCCAATTAACCTCCAAACCTGTACGTCTTTGGAGTGTGGGAGGAAACTGGAGCACCCGGAGAAAACACATGCGGTCCCAGGGAGAACGTACAAACTCCGTACGGGCAGTACCCATAGTCAGGATCAAAGCCGAGTCTTCATTGCTCTAAGGCAGTAGCTCCACTGTCAATGCCACTGTGCTACCCTAGTTCAGGGCCAGCATGTTCCTGGTAGATTGAAGGACAATGCCTGCAGGAGTAGGCATCCTAGATGACAAGAAATTGAGGCTTAAGTCAGGTTTAGGCTGCTGGGATCAAATGAATACCTTGAGGAGTACAAGAGGTGTAGGGAGACACTTAAGAGGGAAATCAAGAGAGCAACACTAAGACATGAGATAGATTTGGTAGATAAGATAAAAGAGATAAAGAGATTCCAAAAAAATATTAAGGGGAAAAGGTAATTAGGGGGGGAGACTCAGTCCTCTTAAAGATCAACGAGCTCATCTATGTATGGAGCCACAGGAGATGGACGAGGTGATAAATTCTCATCTGTATTCATCATGGAGAATGATATGGATTCTAAAGAGTTAATGGTGATGTCTTGAAGAGAAGTACAGAGAACTGAAGAGGAGGTACTGGAGGTCTTAAAACACAAAAACGATGATAAATCCCTAGGACCTGACCAAGTATATTCTAGGATTTTGTGGGAAGAAATTGTGGAGCCTCTGGCAGAGATATTTTGATATAGAAAGCCAATGGTGAGGCGCCGGAAGATTAGAGGGTTGCTAATGTTGTGATAAATTGTGTTTCATTAAGCTTTTTTGAAGAGGGGGCCAAAAAGATTGATGAGGACAGTGTGGTAGATGTTATTTACATGGACGTTAGTGAGGCCTTTTTAAACAAGGTACCACATGGTAGGCTGGTCTAGAAGGTTGGATCGAAAGGGACCCCGAGGGAGCGAGTCCATTGGATACAAAACTGGCTTGAAGGCAGGACAACGAGGGTGGTGTTATTGGGGTTGTTTTTCCAGACCAGAGCCCTGTAACAAGTGAGTAACCACAGAGATTGGTGCTGAGTTCACTGTTGCTTGTTATTTATATTAATGATTTGGAAGCAGATTTGGTGGCATACTTAAAATGTATGGAAGTGGCGGCGCCTAACGACAGCGGCTCACTAGCAGTCTGTTCGTCTTTTTTCCTTTTTTTTTTTGTTGTGTGTCGGTGTTGGGATGGTTTTTATATATTTTTTTGGTTGTGTATGTGTGGGAGGGGGTGGTGGTGTGGGGGGGGGGGGGGGGACTTTTCTCTTCCTCACGGCGCGGGGTGCGGCTCGGCTGCGGGGCCTAACATCGCCCGGTGCAGCTTGGCCGCTGGACTTTACATCGCCCGGTGCGGCTTGGCCGCTGGACTTTACATCGCCCGGTGCGGCTTGGCCGCTGGACTTTACATCGCCCGGTGCGGCTTGGCCGCTGGACTTTACATCGCCCGGTGCGGCTTGGCCGCTGGACTTAACAGTGCCCGGTGCAGCTCGGCCGCGGGACTTAACATCGCCCGGTGCGGCTCGACTGCGGGACTTAACATCGCCCGGTGCGGCTCGGCTGCGGGTCTTTTCATCGCTGGTGCGGCTCGACTGCGGGACTTAACATCGCCCGGTGCGGCTCGACCACGGGACTTAACATCGCCCGGTGCGGCTCGACCACGGGACTTAACATCGCCCGGTGCGGCTCGACCACGGGACTTAACATCGCTGGTGCGGCTCGACCACGGGACTTTACATCGCCCGGTGCGGCTCGGCCACTGGACTTAGCTGCGCAAGGCTTGGTCGCGGGCCTTTCATCGCCCGGTTCGGCCGCGAGACGTTTCAGCGCCCGGTGCGGGGACTGTGCGGGTCGGTCGGGGACGAGCTGTCTGTCCGTGGGCGTGGGGAAGAGAGTGGAAGTTTTGTTGCCTCCATCACAGTGAGGGGGTGTTTGGAGTCACTGTGATGGACGTTTGTGTTGGGGTTATGTGTCTTGTGTTCTTTTTTTCTATGACTGCTATGTAGTTTCGTTCGGTACTTCGGTGCCGAACGACAAATAAAGCTCTGTTATACCTGTTATGTTTGCAGATGACATGAAAATTGGCGGCATATGTACAGTGAAACAGGGTAACTCCGATTCTAACTGAATCTTGATAAGCTGGGCCAATTGGCCGATAAATGGCAGATTGAGATTGATACTGATAAATGTGATGTGCTACATTTGAGTAAGTTGGGCAGTGTTACAACAGAGACCTGGAGACGCAAGTATATAATTCCATGAAAGTGGCGACACAGGTAGACAGGGTGGTGAAGGTGTTTGGCTCTCCTGCATCGGTCAGAGTACGGGAGTAGGGATGTCGTGCTGCAGATATACAAAGCATTGGTAAGGGCACATTTGAAATAGTGTGGATAGACACAAAATGCTGGAGTAACTCAGAAGGACAGGCAGCATCTCTGGAGAGAAGGAATGGGTGACGTTTCGGGTCAAGACCCTTCTTCAGACTGATGTGTACAGTTCTAGCCATCCAAATATAGGAAATACATCGTGAAGCTGGAAAGGGTGCAAATAATATTTACGAGGATGATACCGGATCTGAAAAGGTTGTTTTTTAAATAGACATTGTTTTTTTTTCTCCTGGAACGTAGGAGGCTGTATCTATGCCCCTCATGATTTCTAGAAGTTAATGAAATCATGAGGGGCATAGATAAAGTGAATAGCCACAGTCTTTTTCCCCAAGGTATGGGAGTCTTTAACTAGAGGGCATAGGTTTAAGTGAGAAGGACATGATTTCAAAGGGACCTGTAGGCCAATATTTCCACTCAAAGGGCGGTGTGTAAATGGAACGAGCTGCCAAAGTGGTAAAGGTTGGTGCAGTTATGACAGTTAAAAATACACATGGACTGGTGCATTGAAAGAAAGGTTTGGAGGGATATGAGACTAGCTTGGTTAGGCATGCGTTGGATGTGTTGGGATGAACGGTTTGTTTACATGATATATGATTCTATGATTTTATGATTTTCGGGCTACCTTGGGCCTGTATCATAAACACTGGGAAAAGGATATATCAAAGAGCAGTTTCAACCCCTTTATAACTTGCTATTCCACAGACAACAAGATAATTGATCTAAAGCATTTGGAAGATGCATCTGAGCTTTTTTTGCCATTCAGAATCAAAGTATCACAAGTCAGGGGGTGCACATTTAGAAACTGAATCAAGTCATCTCTGGAGCCATTACCCACCTCAATCATCAAGGAGACTCTGGTATTACAGACAGCAGCATGTGACATTCTAATGTCGTCCTGACCTTTATGCCACATTTTAGGCAGAGTTAAGGGCAGCTTGGTTCAGCAGGCTCGGACAGAAGCCCATCTATTGCGGTTTATGGAAATCATTGAAACAAATGAGAGATAGGAAGCTTTCAGCTCAACCCGGACCTCAGAGAAGACAACACAATTTTCTCATCAACTTAGCTATTTTTTCTCATTACCTGGTCTCCTGGGATTGCGGAGAACCTGCTAACCAGCAATACAACCTGTCCCCTGAAAGGGCAGCTCAACTAATATGATGGTTAGTAAATATTGGTTATCGTGTGAAGGCATTTCATCCAACCTTTATTGCGTTTTTCAGTTCTCCTTTTTTAAGATTACCAGGCCACGGGGACTAAACGTCATGTTTATTTTATGCAAGGTACAAGGGAGTTAACTGTCTCTCACATCTCTTTATGATGTGCAAAATACTCCACTCCAGAGGACTGAGACTGAACGGGTGCAAAATATATTTGGAACGCTGTTCGCTTTCTTCACACCCAAATTAGATATTTCATATCATATATTATGAACATGCTATCCCCAAACAGATGAACTTAGACCTTGTTGTGCAGGCATTTCAAGACAGGTGCAGTGGGATTGCTTGTACAAATTCACAAAACAAAAATGCAAATACATAAAGTCGGCCAAGATTTTTGTAAGGATATCAATTTTTTTTAAAAGCAACATTTTCCTTTCAGACAATGTAATAAAGCTCAGAGGAACTGCCTCAATACTTAATAAGCCACATTATGCAAAAGCTTTTCAGAAAGTAATGCTAAAAGTAAGTCTGAAGAAGGGTCTTGACCCGAAACGTCACCCATTCCTTCTCTCCAGAGATGCTGCCTGACCCACTGTTACTCCAGCATTTTGTGCCTACCTTTGATTTAAACCAGCATCTGCAGTTCTTTCCTACACATGCAAATAATATTCTCCATTTAGGGGAGTCCAGTTATTTTCCCTTAACATCTGGGAGGAACAATCAACAGATCTCAGGGAGAGCTTAATTGACTGTAAATTAGCAGTAAACAGCACAGATGGCAGAAGCCATGGCAATACAAGAGAAAACTGTATGTGGTGATGAAGTGGTTTGGTATTATTAGAACATAAATTAGACAACAAATCCCTTTTATTAAGCACGTGATTCTCAGAAAGCCTTGACATTCCCTCTGAACTTCACAGGTGGTAGAATAAGTCAGTCATCTCCCACAACATAGATGGAGCTCGCTAATATTATCACTTCAAAAAAGAAAATTGCTTGGAATAATTTGAAGAGTACAATTCTTCATATTCCTTTAGATAATGTTAATTCTAAATTATGGATTATCCACCCTGCAAAATTGACTAAATGAAAAGTAAGAGCTATTTAGCATAATTGTTCATCAAACCAATTATTTTAGTTTATTGGGAACGAGGAAGTGTTTCTTGAACAGCAAATCACAGAGTCATTTTAAATATTCCACAGGCTTCTTTTAAAGACTGCAAATGGCTTGGGATTAGTGCAAAACTATTCATCCTTCTGACTAAAATGAAAGCAGCAATCTTTGAAAGATGAGTGAAATATTGTAGCCTTCCCCCAGCAACACCAGAAAGACTTCAACATGCTAAAAATGACCCCCAACCAGTGGAGGATAATGTCTGGTTGAGGCTGGCATTATGGCCTCACGAGGTTGCTAATGTAAAGATTCTGGTGGCAGAATACAAAGTGACGTTTAGAAGGTTTCCAATGAGGGCAAATATGGTGAACTGAACATCATACTTTAAAGAAAATAATCGTCTCTCTGCCAACTTTAATATTTAACTTGAAAAACAGAGCTAAAACCATAAAGGCCTGGGACAGAGCTGCCTTTCCTGGCTCAGTTACAGAGGGTGCTGTCCAAATATTCACTAGTCTGAAATGTGACGAAGGGTCTCAACCCGAAACATCGCCCATTCCTTGTTTCCAAAGATGTTGCCTGTCCCATTTTGTTCCTCCAGCATTTTGCATCTATCTTCGGTTTAAACCAGCATCTGCAGTTCCTTCCTGCACAAGTCCCAAGGTGGCAAATAACCATTATTCCTACTGATGCCCCATTTTAAATGCAATTAGGGACTCATTTGGAATTCATCATCATCTAAGCCATTGGGATCCAGCCAATCAACTGCTATTGATTGTAGATCCATTTCCCATCACTGTATGCAATATTAGCTGCGATTTAGCATGCATTGTCTCTAAGGTTGGCGGGAACACTTTGATCACTCATGAGTAATTCCAAAAGCAAATAGGATATTCAGGATATTTACCTCGGATGTAGGGATCAGAATACATTTTTATCAACTGGCATGGACATGATGGGACAAATAAAGATACAGGAGAATACAGATGCTGGAATCTTAAGGAAAAACAAACTGATGGAGGAATTCAGCGGGTCAGGCAGTGTCTGTGGAGGGCAACAGACGGACAATGTTTCAGATTGGGACCTTTCTTCACATTGATGGTCAAGATAAGAGATAACTGACAGAAAGAGGTGAGAGAAGAGGTGCGGCAAAGCTGGCTCCAGGTAAGGAGAGGTTGAATGGCAGAGGATCCAAGTTAAGGATAGGCCGATTGGCTGTCGAGTCAGGTGGGGTAGAGAAGGGTGGAGATAGAAACAAAGGCTGGAGGTGATAAGTGGAGAAGACAAAAGAGAATTGATGGTGGATTCTGGCTCTGGTTGATTACTGCGCAAACATCTCATAAGTGGTTATCTCGTGCAGATGATAGGAAAGGACGGTGCGAGTTAAATATAGAAATAAAGAGAGGAATGAGAGTACTGGAAAACTGAGGGAGTTGGAGATGGAGAATTTGGAGTAGAGGGTGGCTAATAAATGGGTGGAAGAGATGAAAGGAACTGGGTGATGGAGGGGAGTAGAAAAAAGGTGTTCACAGGCCATTGATGGGCCAAATGATCTCCTTCTGTTCAGCATTTTTATATTTCTTAAACTATCATTCATATTGAGTAAGGCTTTAATTCGACCTATGCCTAAATGTTCTTATCTTCATGCATTTAAACATTTTGCCAAGTTCCATGACCAAATATCCCATCAATCCTGATTGCAAGGGCATGAACACCAGCAAGGTCCAGGATACTGTTGGCAGGTCAGAAGATTCAGAAGATTCAAAACATTCATGGAAACTTTTCGACAAGATTAAAATTTAGTTGCTGTTTCTTTGTCTAGCGTAAGTCTTAAATAATTAGCAGTCTTTTAAAAGACCTTCCTCCTGCTCCTGGCCATAAGACATTTGTGGTTTGAAAAGGGCTGCTGTACAATAAGTGCACCGGTAATTGCTACATGGGTGCTTTTGAAGCATGCGATTTTCCTTCAGAAAATAACAAGAGTTATTTCAATCTGGCAGTTTCAGCAAGCCTCACTTAAAACTGCACAGGGCCGAAGGGTCACTAATGGTATCATTTCTCTGCAACCAGCAGAAAAGACGGCTGGTTTCAGAACCGTACGAGTCTCTGGTCTTTTCTAGGACAAAGAAAGCATCTATTGCCTTTTAAATTTGTGCCCCTATAAATGGTTAGACATAGAAACATAGAAAAATAGGTGCAGGAGTAGGCCATTCAGCCCTTCGAGTCAGCACCACCATTCAATATGATCATAGGATCATCTAAAATCAGTACCCCATTCCTGCTTTTTCCCCATATCCCTTGATTCCTTTAGCCCCAAGAGCCAAATCTAACTCTCTCTGACTGACCCACTGAGTTACTCCAGCATTTTGTGTCCAGTCTGAAGAAAGGTCTCGACCCGAAACGTCACCCATTCCTTCTTCCTGAGATGCTGCCTGACCCACTGAGTTACTCCAGCATTTTGTGTCTACCTCTCTCTTGAAATTGGTTCTTGAAACATGCCAGACAGAATTCATCAACAATTGCTTAGATATGATTGAACAGTATTGATGTAGGTTTTTGACCTGAAATTTTTACTGTTATATACCTTCCAAGCATATAATATTGCAAAGATTAGTGAGAAGCAAGAGGATTGGGAAGCTTTAAAAAATAACAGAAGGCAACTAATAATGCAACATGGGGGGGAAAAGATGAAAGTCATCTTGCCAATAATATAAAAGAAGATATTCAGTTTGTCAAACAGGAAACAAAAGCTCGCATGCTAATTAAATTAGACATTGCTACATCTTGAAGGATTGTGTGCAGAGATTTCTTACTGGTAGCTCAAAGGTACTTGGGGGAAAAAAAAATAGAATTTGTCTGAGCAGGAGGAAAATGACTCACTTCCTAATTTGTGTGAATCAAGGACAGATTAGCACCCTTACTACACCTGTCATAATTGCTAATACCATCAGTTAAGTGTTATCACTGTTGCAGTTTTGCAAGCTTGACTGCACAATTGCACGCTAGATTCCAAAAACAGTGATTAAACTTACTGGTGCATGTTGTTTAGGATTTATTAGAGGATTAATTATTAGCCAGTTCCTCGGGGTGGTATTGCCATGGGATTTTTACTTGCACCTGACAGGACAGATCTTGCCTTACTTGAACATTTCATTTTAAAAAAAGGCACCTCTGACAGTGGAGCATTGATATTGCTGAGAAATTACAACACAGGTTTAGTGCTCAAGTCTCTTGTGTTGAATTTGAACTGTAAACCTTCTAACCCCAACATTCAGGTCTCATCTTGGCAAGCTGGACACTTATAGAAGTAAAAGGTGAACAGGTAACGAGCTGGTGAACTATGTTTGAACAAGGTTTTCAATATCCATCAACACATGCCATTGATGGGGAAAAATCTTGTAATACACACAGTACTCTGACTGGCCAATTCAGTGGAAGAAGCATCTGATAGCTTGATTCAGCTGGGCTTTATCTGTTTGTATCTGCTTATCAGCAGAGTACCAAAGGCAGGTTATCTTTGCTAGGTCTTTGTAGAATCTCTTGATTCGCTTCCTGATTTGAGATGATTGATCAGTCAATTAAATGCAAAGAAATGTTACCTAAAATTCTGACATTGGTTTGTTTTGCATGTCTACAACTGTCTGAAAAGAGCAGAATAGCAAAGGTTACTTCATTTTTGGAGATTCTTTTAGAATCTCTTGTTTCTGCTCTGGTTAGGAGATTCCTTTGGTTTGTACTGCAAGAATGATGTGCAAGAATGTAGCAGTTGTTGAAGGTGATTTTAGAAGGTTACGAAAATTAAATTACAGTAAGTCCTTGTTATTTGTGATGGGGTCAGAGTCCTCACATATGTATTTAAAAAAATGCGGAAACCCCCAAAACTGCTGTCAGTGATATACAACCCCTCCAATAATATAACAACTACAATGCAGGTTTCAGCTTGAAGGTATTCCTTCCATAATACCTGACCTCCAGTGATCCTAATCCTAACCCTGACTTCACAAGCGCATGGTAAGTCAGCATACAATGAGGACTTAGTGTAAGTACCCATACCTGGTTAGAACAGGCGGAGAAAATGGATGAGAATCTGAGGTGAGGGAGGATGAAAATGAAGCAAGCTTGAGTACCAGCACTTGTGCAAGGCAGACTTAAACCAAATTAAAAGTCCAAAGAGAACAGGCAACTGGCACTGAAGGAGTTTGTTGACGAGACACTGTGAAAGCTAACGCCAGTGTGCCAGAAAAGGAAGACAGTATCACTATTCTGGTCACAAGAGCAAACCCTAAACATACTAATTCACAACAGCTATTGACAAGTGCGGCACATTCTGCATAGTGTGTTATGAAGGCATAGAGCATGGTCCACGTCAGACTTTCAGAAAGCCTTTGAGAAGGTCCCACATGGGAGATTGGTGAGCAAAATTAGAGCACACGATATTGGGAGTAGGGTTTTGACATGGATAGAGAATTGGTTGGAAGACAGGAAACAAAGAGTAGGAATAAACAGGTCCTTTTCAGAATGGCAGGCAGTGGAGAGTGGAGTGCCGCAAGGCTTGGTGCTGGGGCCGCAACTATTTACAATATATATTAATGATTTGGATGATGGAATTAGAAGTAACACTAGCAAGTTTGCGGGTGACACAAAGCTGGGTGGCAGTGTGAACTGCGAAGAGGATGTTCGGAGGTTGCAGGGTGACTTGGATAGGTTGAGTGCGTGGGCAAATGCATGCAAGATGCAGTATAATGTAGATAAATGTGAGGTTATCCACGTCGGCGGCAAAAACAAGGAGACAGATTATTATCTCAATGGTGTCAGATTAGGTAAAGGGGAAGTGCAACGAGACCTTGGTGTCCTTGTACACCAGTCACTGAAGGTAAGCGTGCAGGTACAGCACGCAGTGAAGAAAGCTAATGGCATGTTGACCTTCATAACATAGAGGAGCAAAGAGGTCCTTCTGCAGTTGTATAGGGCCCTAGTGAGACCACATCTGGAGTATTGTGTGCAGTTTTGGTCTAATTTGAGAAAGGCAGTGCAGCGTAGGTTCACGAGGTTAATCCCTGGGATGAAGGGACTGTCATATGAGGGAAGATTGGAAAGACTGGGCTTTTATTCACTGGAGTTTAGAAGGATGAGAGGGAATCTTATAGAGACGCATAAAATTATAAAAGAACTGGACAAGCTCAATGCAGGAAAAATATTCCCAATGTTGGGGGAGTCCAGAACCAGGGGACACAGTCTAAGAATAAAGGGGAGGCCATTTAAAGCTGAGGTGAGAAGAAACTTTTTCACCCAGAGAGTTGTGAATTTGTGGAATTCTCTGCCACAGAAGGCAGTGGAGGCAAATTCACTGCATGAATTTAAAAGAGAGTTAGATAGAGCTCTAGGGGCGAGTGGAATCAAAGGATATGGGGATAAGGCAGGCACAGGTTACTGATTGTGGATGATCAGCCATGATCACAATGAATGGCGGTGCTGGCTCAAAGGGCCAAAATGGCCTCCTCCTGCACCTATTTTCTATGTTTATATTAACCATCAAGCATTCAATTGCATGATTGTCCTTTTATTCTCCCCATATTCACTTTAACTTCTTTCCAGGTTCATAGATTTGAAGCAATTTAAAGTGGCCAATTAACATACCAACCTGAAAGTCTTTGGGACATGGTGGGAAACCAGAGCACACATAAGAAACCTGCACAATCCTAGGGGAATGTGCAAACACCAGAGAGCAGGATTGGGTCTAGTCTTTAGAACTGTGAGGTAGTAAGTCTACTTGCCACTACTTTGCAGTAGTCTGAGGGCAGCAAAAATAGTTACAGCAATGCATAAGGAATAACTTTCCGAGTGAAGATCCTGGAACTTGCCACCTGATGGCATCTGAGCAGCATCTTCGTCACTGGAAGCTGAAGGGACTAAGGCAGCTCACCACCATTTCTCAGGACAATTTCTCTTGTTCTTCCATGCATGAGCAAGGATCTTGGAAAGTAGTCACACCAAATCAACTTGAGTATATTGTCATTTACACAAGTATAGTGACGTATAGACATTATGAAAATCCTGCAATGTTCTATTACTGGTATTATATCTGTGAAGTGCTGTGAAATAAAATATGAGTGAAAGAGTATTAGATTTGGTAATCAAAGATGAGTAAACTATGGATTTGGATCAATAATTTGAAACAATTTGTTGCAGTCTCCTGTTTGAAATTGCTATGTCCAAAAGCTCAGCAAAAAGCTGAATGAATTTATTCCACCCAGACCTAGCAATTGACACCAGGAACCATTTAGGTATTGGTTGCCAATGAGACAATTAGTGTTAAAACTATTATACTAACCGATTTATAGCCTCGGGGACTTATTTTGAAATAAAGGCTTTCATTAATGGTCCATCTTTCATAACTACAGGACATCTCAAAATGCGTTACTTTCAATTTGCTACCTTTAATATGGAATCATTGTGGCAATGAAGAAGCTCTCACAACTATTTCATGTTGCCAAAGACATCTTAGGAACAAACATGGCAATTACCAGATAGTCTGGAGTTGATCTGAACTAAGCTGAATCAAGAGGTGAAAGTGCTCTCCTGGATTGCATGAGATTCTGAGCAGTTTACAATTCAGAGCAAACCTGCAATTTGCGATAAAATCTATTTCGACTGCATAAATCAGAGGCCCGACGCAAAACTTTAAATTACAATTATAAGCCATCCTTGAAATATTCACAAACTAATGCCAGATCTAGCACTAGATATATGCTTCTGCATCAAATTCAGTTCCAATAAATAGGTCACTGATGGTTATTTTTATTGAAGGGAATGAGAGTCTGGAACCCACTGCCTGAAAGGCTGGTGAATGCACAAACCCTCATCACAATTCCAAGGAATTTAGATTCATAGAGTCAGACAGCATGGAAACAGGCACTTCAGCCCAAATTGCCCATGCCAACCAAAACGCCACATCTACACTAATCCCACTTGGACACGCAGGGCCCATATATCTCTCTAAACTTTTCCTATCCATGTACCTGTCCAAATGTCTTTTAAATATTACTAGAGGGGAGTGGACCCATTGGGTCCAAAACTCTCCTGCGGGCCTGGCAACCCCCGTTGGGTCCAAACCTCTCCTGCAGGTCCGGCAACCCTTCCCCAACTGAAGACCTGTGGATCCGTTGCTGGCCGGGGAGTCTCCCCCTGGGCTGGAGGCGGGCGAGCGGCCAAAGGAAAGGGGAGAGGGAGCCACTCACCCTGGCCCCAGGTGGCCATTGCGGCATCTAGAGCAACTCATGGACCCGTTGGGTGCAAACCTCTCCTGCAACGGCAGCTCGACGGCGACGGCTGTTGTTTTGAGTGGGAAGAAGCCCCGGCGGACAACCAGTGCACTTTGAGCTTAATAACATCTTTCCTACGGCAAGGTTACCAACACTGAACACTATACTCTAAATTTGACCCACCAACATCTTGTGCAACTGTAACATAAAGGGCCAGTCCCACTTAGGCGATTTTAAGGCGACTGCCGGCGACTAGGCTGTCGCCGACAGTTCGCCGGGGTGTCGCGGGCGTGATCGTAAGTAGTCTTCCAAGAATCGTAGTGGATCTCAGCGCATTGCTGAGAAATCATCCGGAGTGAAATTTCTCGGCGACAGCTGGCTTGTCGCCAGGTATCGTTGCTTATTGCGGGCGCTGTCGCATGCTGTCCCCAGGTTTGCTAGTTTCTCTTAGATGCATTTAGAAGCACATAATATTAAAATAAGTAAAATAATTTCAAAATCCCATAAAATACTTGTGTTTAATCAATTTATTTACCGTCAGGACATTTGACAGGTAGATTGGAGGCGCCAGTTTGACGGTCAGGTAAGCGTGGGAATTTTCGCGATGTTTATGGCCATCAGCGATCACATTTAAAGTAGGCTCCCAACCCAGATATGCAACCCAGAAACAAGATATGCATCTCCCGTACATTTTCAAAGAATGCTCACACACTTTTCACAAAAAATCCATTTAACCACTTTTTAAATTAATTTTCTTAATACTGCCATTAGTAAACTGGACGTCAATCCAGTTTATGCCTTGTTACCATGAAGCTTGGTTTCTAAGTAACACATACAAGATGTTATAGTTCAAGTACTTAGCGACTTGTCAGTGATTTCAGCAAAAATTAGGACACCGGAGAAGCATTGACAGCGTGGGAATTTCGCGATGTTTCCGAAGACGGTGTAATCTCGACCTGACTCGGCATTGTCGTGGTCATTGTCGTCGGGTAAAAGAAAATTTTGGCGATCTGCTACGACTTTGACAGTCACCGGCAGTCGCCTAAAAAATCGCTTAGGTGGGACAGGCCCTTAACTTCCCAACCTATATCCTGACTGATGATGTACAACATACAGAAAGCCTTCTTGACCACGATATCTACCTGCGACACCACTTTCAAGGAACTCTGTACCTGCACTCCTAGATCCCTATGCTCTACAACACTCCCTAGAGCCCTGCCATTCACTGTGAAGATCTTGCCTTAATTTGACTTCCTAAAATGCAACACCTCGCACTTATCTGCATTTGGGATGCATCCAAAGAGCTGTAACCATCAGGACTGTGAGGAGCTGTAAGGTGGAACAAAACTGGAAAGCTCTTTTTTGACTGCCACCAATACAATGCACATGTTAGTTCCTCTGTGTTTTAGATTTTCTCTTATTCTATCTAGTGTCAGAGATAGAATGTAACATTTCTATAAGAAATATTGAACCAATGAGTGTTGCAGTACCCAAGTAGAGATAGTACCCTATTCTCTCTGCTACCTTTGGGCAAGTGGTACAGAAGCCTGAAGTCGCATACCACCAGGTTCAGGAACAGCTACTTTCCTACAACTATCAGGTTCTTGAGTTGACCCATTAAAACCCTAATTCTACCTTGATAATTGAATACCTTCGATCACCTCTTGCATTACGGTGGACTTTTTGTTTCTCTTTTCCTCTTTTCACTGTGTTGCAGAATTTATGTGTAATTTATGTATCATTTACATGTAATTTATATCTTTGTGTGTTGTTTATGTGTCTATGATGCTGCTGCCAGAAAGACCTTCAATTGCATCGAAACATTCCCATTCCTATGCGCATGACAATAAACTCAAATTGACTTGGCTTGATGCAAGTGCCTTTAGGAATATAGATATCTATTTACTCTTGCAATAATCATGGAATTATACTAAATTTGTGAAAATTAATTCAATTTTAGGTTTCGGGTTTATTATTGCCACATGTACCAAGGAACAGTGAAAAGCTTGGTTGTGCATGCTACCCTAACAGATCAGATATACCATGAATAGATGCAATCAGTTCAAACTCAAAGTGTGTTTTGTGCGTTTTATGACTGCTGGCAGATCAATTTCCCTCCTGGGATAAATAAAATTCTATCGTATCATATCGTATCATAACTGAACTACAATTGGTAGAGCAAAGGGGAAGATACAGAGTGAAGATTACAGTCAGCATTGCAGCGCATTGGTCCTTGACAAAGTCCAATGTCCTCACTGGGGTAGAGGTGAATTGGACAGTACCTACAACTGAACTGAATAAATTAAATTGAACTTATGGGCGGCACGGTAGCGCAGCGGTAGAGTTGCTGCTTTACAGCGAATGCAGCGCCGGAGACTCAGGTTCGATCCTGACTACGGGTGCTGCACTGTAAGGAGTTTGTACGTTCTCCCCGTGACCTGCGTGGGTTTTCTCCGAGATCTTCGGTTTCCTCCCACACTCCAAAGACGTACAGGTATGTAGGTTAATTGGCTGGGTAAATCTAAAAAATTGTCCCTAGTGGGTGTAGGATAGTGTTAATGTGCGGGGATCGCTGGGCGGCACGGACTTGGAGGGCCGAAAAGGCCTGTTTCCGGCTGTATATATATGATGATATGATATGATATGACTGTTCGGAAGCCTGGAGGGGAATAATGGAGGGGAAGAAGCTGTTCCTGAGTCTGGCAGTGCAGGCTTTCATAGCTTCTGCCAGACAGAAGCAGGGAAAAGAGGAAATTTTGATAACCTCATTTCAGTATTGTCTAAACGGTAATAGAGTGGACATTAGAAAATTACTTGCCTATTGCAGTTTGGTTTAGAGATGGGAAATACTGCATACTGCAATATTTAGATACAGAAATATAGCAATAAAGATTATATTCAAGAATCAGTGGATTGTTTAAAAAGCCTAGGAGGAAGCAATAATGAGGAAGGATTATAACTGGGAATACTGTTATGTATAAACTTCAAATTGCTATTATAGCACCGAAAGTTATTGGTTGAACTCCTGTTAATACCCAAACATTGCGAGGAAAACAATAACTTAATTACACCAGAGCTATCAACAGCATTGTTTTTAGCATGTGGTTTGATATATAAAAATGCCAACAGATATTTCAGCAGAATCTGTCAGGATATTATTGTATTTGATCAACATGGATTGAAATAATGTTGCTGTTCAAGTGTTTTTATTCCAACCCTTGTAATGGAATTTTTGTGAATTTCATTACCATTGCAACGCGGGTCCTTTATAATGAGAGCTTATGCATTGTTGAACCATACACCACAGAGAGAAGTATAGCAAGACCACAAGTGTGAGAATGAAAAAGACACTGAAAATGAATCATAGAATCACTGAATGGTTACTTTCAAGAGACCTTTCAGCTCATCTGCACCAGAACAACTTTCCAGTTCCATTATCTCACATCCACTGTTTCTCTATCCCGACAAGTTCCTCCTCACCATATAATCGTCCAATTCACCCTTGAAGGTCACAATGAAAGTCACATTGCATTTAATACCAAAACCGTAGAAATTGAATCTCACACTTATTTGATGCAATTACTTGATGCTTTGTTTGGCACAAAACTCAACTGGGGGCAGCTCAACCTCCCCCCAAAACAGCAAAACTGGAGAACATTTACTTTTGTAAAATCCTTTTGCAAAGGATGTTTCCAAAATGGAGGAAAATACAAGGGATGGACGTCAGAGGTGACACTGCATCTCCTCCAAACCAAGATCATTCTCACTGATTGAATGTTGTGCAGTGAATGGCCCCCAAGTCTCAGCAGGGAGAGATCTCATTATTCAGGCAGACTCCAAAACATCTCTTTGTGGTATTTTAAGAGGCTGCTGTAAGCACTGTGAGTCCCAGCAATAATTTAAACAAGTATACCAAAGGTATTGGAAGCTCAGGCCAACATATGCAGGCACTAAACATCAATGCCCCAGTTAGGATTTAACTATTGCAAGATATTAGATAAATATAATCTTTAAAGATTTGTACATAGAAATTGGACTCACCTGCCAGTTCTATTTTGTGCTATTTTCACTAATTAAGATGGAATACTAGTGAATGAAGATGCTGCAATAATTTTTTTTTTAAACTGCTTGTGGAACTCAGTAGGTCAGGAAGCAGGTTAATCTGAAGAGGGGTTTGACCCTAAAGATCGCCTGTCCATTTTCCTTCATAATGCCTTTTGACTTTGAGTTCTCCCAGCAGTTTATTATTTCTTGTGGTTAGGACTTGCTCTTTGATATACCGGCTGTTATAAATGAGGATTACGCATTATTGCTCCAGAGTCAGTCAGGTAGATAGAAATGAGGGACATGCATCGATAACATCCTGTGTGCAAGAAAGGCACAGTGGCACAGTAATTAGTGCTGCCGATGCAGTCCAGGCACCTGGGTTAAATCCTGACCTTCAATGCTGCCTGTGTGGAACCTACACATTCTCCATGTGATCCTGTATGTTCTCCCTGTGTGCTCTGGCTACCTCACACATTGCAAAGATGCATTGGTTGTTATCCTTCATGTAGGAGGAGATAGGAGAATCAATGGGAATTGATGGGCATGTGAGAGAGAATAGGTCTAGGGGTACGAGCAATGACAGGATTGCTCAATGAGCAGATATGAACTTGATGGGCTGAATGGCCTCCTCCCATAGAATAAAGAAATATGAAATAATATTAACACTGGATCAGCATGTCGTGTTAAGGCGAGCAGTGTAGGAAAGTGCCTGATCCAATTTCTGGATGTGCTGATCATCAATTGGCATTGTTTGCTATCATGTTAACTCATCTGCAAAATGGCTCTTTAGTAAAAATTGCACATTAAAAAACACCGGCAGGTGAGTCTAATTACTGAGTATAATTCTTTAAAGATGATATTTCTGTACTCGACCCAAAATGTCACCCATTCCTTCTCTTCCAGAGATGTTGCCTGATCCACTGAGTTACTCCAGCATTTTGATATATATCAGCAACTATTTTGGCAACAATTATTTACTCCAAGTCTGGCTAATCTAAGCCAACTCAGCTGACACAGTTTGGGACATCCTGAAACTGCCATTTCTGCAATAGAAATTCAAATGAGTCAAGGGGAGCCCTTTTCTCAAACACAGATCTGAAAGGATTGGACAATGGGGAACAAGACAGAATCAAGGTATTTGAAGATAAGATTGGTGGGGCAGGAGCATGCAGAATCTAAGGGGTAACTTTTTCACACAAAGGGTGGTGGGTGTATGGAACAAACTGTCAGAGGAGGTAGTTGAGGCTGGGACTATCCTAACTTTTAAGAAACAGTTGGACAGGTACATGGATAGGACAAGTTTGGAGGGATATGACCAAGCGCAGGCAAGTGGGACTAGTGTAGCTGGGGCATGTTGGCCGGTGTGGGCAAATTGGGCCGAAGGGCCTGTTTCCACATTGTATCACTCTATGACTCTAAACGATGTGTCTGCAAGGGCACTCCTGTTTGTTGATTTTTTTTCCTCAAATTTAGCTCGGAAGATTACACAAATGAGTTATTTTCCTTAAATTTCTCCTAAAGACATTGTACTTGCTGGAAAGATTTACCACAGCTCAACAACATAAATATGGAAAATCAAGGAAGTTCTCCAGCTCTCAGTGCCTCACTTTTCCATCTCAGTTATATTACAGAGCAAAAAAAACCTGAAGCTGCTGCTTTACACATAAGGACACGAAGTGCTGGAATAACTCAGCGTCTCAGGAGAACTTGGATGGGTAGCGCTTACGGCCGGGACCTATCTTCAGATGGAACAAAAGTCCCGAGCTGAAACATTGGCTATCTGTGTTCTCCAGAGCTGCTGCCTGACCTGATAAGTTACCCCAGCACTTTGCGTCATTTTATATTACAGAGCAGTTCTTATTAACAGAAATGTACCGTTTTCACAGAAGTGCCCAACGAAATGTAATGGGCAATCACACTGTAAGGATGCAGCTCCGTTGGTCCCCCAGATCTCACGGCAGGTACCCCCGTTCTGGCACACGTCTCCTTGGCAGTTGGAGGTCTCTGAAGATGGAGCCCTTGTGGCCATTATTGAGAGAAAAGAGGATGGTGGCATTGGAAGCAACGAAAAGGTGGCATCCTTGCCAAGCCTTGACCTAGGTGTTGCTGCAGAATTCAGGTGGTTTCCATCTATTTCAGGAAAGCTGTAAGGAAGCAAAATTATTGCAATCAGTTACAATACCAAATGTGGCAAAGATCTTATCAAGTTGTATAAAACCATGAGGGGAAATGATCAGATGAATGCACAGAATCTTTTACCCAGGGTAGGGGAATCAAAAACCAGAGGTCAGGGGTTTAAGGTGAGAGGGGCAAGATTCAATAGGAACCTGAAGGGAAACAGAGATTGGTGGGTATATGGAACGAGTTGTCAGAGGAAGTGGTTGAGGGAGATATATAGCAACATAAAAAATAGACATTTGGACAGGTTGACTTTCCATCTCAGAGGATGGTAGGTATATGGAACAAAGTGCAAGGGGAGGTAGTTGAGGCAGGTACTACAATACCATTTAAAAGACACTTGGACAGGCACATGGATGGGAAGAGTTTAGTGGCAAATGGACCAAACACGGGCAAATGGGACTAGCTTAAAAGGGCCATTTTGGTCAGCATGGACGAGTTGGCTGAAGGGCCTGTTTCCATGCTGTATGACTCTATAACTATGATACTACGATTCTATGACTCTTGTCTGGCCTATCTCTTGGAGTGACATTTATTCACCCATGAGTTCTTTTTAAACATTCACAAAAATTAATAGATGTGACAGTAGACCATTAAAAAATTAAGTCCTCTCTTCAACCTCTTACTCCAAAAATCCTTTCCTGCATACTCCCAGCATCGAATCCCACAACCTGACAGTACAAGGTCATTCAAGCAATATCCATTCTTAAAAAGAACTACTAATCAGCCTTAATTTACCACACAGACTTCAAAGAGCAAACACCTTCATCTTACAAATGTTGGTTCAATGATCTTTCAGAAGTTACTATTGAACCTGTTTCACTGCCCTTTCAGAAAGTGAAATGTTTAAAAATAAAATGTCACCTATCCTTTTTCTCTAGAGATGCTGCCTGACCCGCTGAGTTACTCCAGCACTTTATGTCTATCTTTGGGATAAACCAGCATCTGCAGTTCTTTGTTTCGACATTCTGCCTCCATCTTCTGTCTGCTGAGTTCTCCAGCATGTTGTGTCCATTTATCCATATTATTATGAACATTAATGATGTGGATGCCAATGTAGTTAACATTGTTGGTAACTTCGCAGATGACACCAATGTTATACCAAACTAGTATAAGCCAAACCACCAAACTGGTATGGTGAGGAAAGATATCTAAATTTATCCAGGATCAAGATCAGTTGTGAAGTTGGGCCATGAATGGCAATTGAAATTTAACACCGACAAATGGCAGTTAATGGAAAGACACTTAACAACTTTGATGTACAATGGGATATACAGGTCCAAATCCAAAGACCCTTCAATATGGCAACACAAACAAGTAGAATGGTAAATAATTTGTATTGTGTGCTTCCCTTCATATGTTTGGCATAGAGGGCCAAAGGGCCTGTTCCTGTACTTTACTGTTCCATATTCTAAATGCGACATATGGCACTTTGGTATGTCAAAACCAGGGCAGGATTTACACAGTGAAACATGGACCGTGTTGTGGAACAGAGGGTCATAGGGTCATAGAGTCATACAGCATGGAAAAAAGCCTTTCAGTCCAACTTGTCCACATCAAGCAACATGCCCCAGCTACAGGTTGCACATGCCTGCATTTGGCCCATACCCCTCCAAACCTTTCCTATCCATGTAACTATCCAAATGTTTCTTAAACGTTGTGATAGTACCTGCCTCAACTACCTCATCTGGCAGCTCCAAAGTATCATAGTATACTTTGAAGTATGGATAAAATGAATGTTCACAGTCTTTTTTCCAGAGCAGAGGTTTCTAAAACTGGAGGATAAAGGCTTAAGGTGAGAGAGAAGCGATTTAGGAGGGATCTCAGAGGCAGATTTTTCACTCAGAGGGTAGTCCGTATCTAAGAATGAGCTGCCAGAGGAAGGTATGAAAGCTGATACAATTATGACGTAACAGACATTTGGATAGATATGTGGATAGGAAGGGCTTAGTGGGATATGGGCAAATGCACGCAAAGGGGGCTTGCACAGAATGCCAACCTAGACAGGTTGGGCTGAAGGGTCTGTTTGCATGCTGAATAGCTTCATGACTAAATATTTCCCTGTAGTTATTGACCCATTTGCAAGTGGAAATAACATCCAAACCAATCCTTCAAAACTCTTTGTGAATTTGAAAGTCATGATTAAATCCTTTTCATCATTGTCAGCTTGAAAAATAATTCTCTGTTCTCTTCAAATCTCTGTTCTATTCTCTTCACGTGCCTAACCTGTACCTGGTATCTGGTATTCTAGCATAACTCCTCTTCATCCTATTCTTTGTCCTGCCATACATTCGGAGGTGCAGTCCCTGGATTTGTACTCAGTATGCACAGAGGGTGGTGAGTATCTGGAATTTGCTACCTAGGACAATGATGCAGGAAGATACAAAAGTGCCGTTTCAGAGGCTTTTAGATAGGCACATGGATATGCAGAGAATTGAGGGATATGGATCATGCTCATGCAGATGAGATTAGTTTATCTTGGCATCTTATCTTTGGCACAGACATTGTGGGCCGAAGGGCTGATTCTTCCATTGTATTTTCTATGCTCTAAACGAAACCTGGATAATTGAAGAAATCTTTGCTTCTGGTGCACATGTTCACTATACCCAAAAAGCCGATAGACCTTTAAATATTTTGCATGAAGCAAAAAAATTAAATATTCATTTTTTGGTATAATTTTTCTTTTCTAATCTTTTCATCATGATCCCAGGGTCATTAAAAACAATATTTCTTGGGATGCAGGCATTGCAGGCAAATCCTCTCTCCACTTGCCCTTGCAAAGATGGTCAGCTATATTTCTGAGATACTGCAGTCAGTGTGATGAGGAGAGATCCTACTACATTTTCAGCCTACTACGCTGAAGGAACTTGATGGTATGAAACTCAGTGGGGAGCCTGAAGCTGACCGTGTTCCTCTCCATCTGAATGAACATTCAAGGCAGATTAAAAAGCAGAAAAACTGCAGATGCTGGAAATAAAACGAGAAACAGCTGTAAATACTCAGCAGGTCAAGCTGTGCCCGAGCCACTGACTTGATTCGGGTCAGTCATACTTCATTCGGATGGCAACAAAGCAACCTGGTCATGTGGACAACCTCAGTTTCCACCCTATACATGGATCGATGCCCCCTCCCCTTCACCTGGATCGTTGGAGCTGTGACGTAGCAGATTTACTATCCTTATTTGCATACCGACCAATGACCTACATACAATAGCACTATCCTACCCTTTAGGGACAATTCACAACTTTTACCGAAGCCAATTAACCTACAAACCCACACATCTTTGGGATGTGGGAGGAAACCAAAGCACCCGGGGAAAACACATGCAGTCACAGGGAGAACATACAAACTCCGCACAGGCAGTACCCATGGTCAGGATTGAACTCGGGTCTCTGGTGCTGCAAGGCAGCAACTCTACCGCTGCGCCATCGTGCTGCTGAAACTTATAGGGTTAAATCTGCAGTTTAGACTCCCAGTGGAATTGCTTTGCACCAGTCCAATGCAGTGTTACGACATTGTCTATGGTTCTTTAATCTACCTTTTCTGCAAGGTGAGATCCCTGCTAAATTATCTTTTTCTTAAGTGAAAAGAAGAAAGTGGGAGCTTGGGAAATTAAGCTCACATTTATAGGCATCATGGGTGTAAAGGTAGAAGAGCAGCAATAATTTTTGATGTGCTGGGGTGTTCACGACACAATGATCATTACACCAGTGCATTTTAAGCACAGCTAGCAGTTTTATCAACCTCAAGGGTCAAAACGTTTGAGGGTACAAGTCCCTTATCAGTACTTAAGCACAAAGCTTACACTGCAGCTTTGCCTTATCGGAAGGTTGGCTTTGATTTTCTCTTTATTTGTGGGACTAATTTGGACAATATCGGTGAAGCTGTATTTATTGCCCATTGTTAATTAACCTAAGAATGTTCTTCTTACTGCATTGCAAACCAACTGCAGTTATAAGGTAGTGAGTTGCAGAATATATCCAATGAAGAAATTTTAAGAATTCTTAAGCCTTTGCTTTCAACATACAAATCTTTGTGAGCTCTCTCTCTCGGACACTTAGATTGGAACAAAAACCGAAGAAGCACTACATATTCAATTTCCACCCATTATGACTGAAGTTCACCATCAACAATCAGATTCATCTTTTCCCAGATTCAGAGATCAGGCAATACCTTCAGTGGATAAAAGAATAGTGGCAAATGCACAAGTGACTATTAAATGCATCCTTCAAAGTTCTGCAAACAATGAAGTTGTACAGATGATAAGAATGAAGGGACCACATTTAAGCAAACATAACAAAATCAGACAGGCAGAAGCACTGACCCTTTTAAAATATATCAGTTGAAGCATTAAAAGGTCTGAACGAAAAAATTTCAAATCCAACACACACAAATGCTGGCTGCAGTTTCAATGTCATACTGAAATGCATTTTACATTATAAACGATGCAGAGTTTTGCTGAACATTTAATTGCAGTTTTAGATGCAACTATCACAAGGTGTGGGGAATCAAGGATTTTCATGATTTCCTATCTCCCTGTTCTCCTGAGCCCACCAGAACAATCCCAATAGTCTGAAGAAGGGTCTCGACCCGAAATATCACCTCCTTCTTTTCCAGACATGCTGCCTGACCCAGCTTTTGGTGTCTATCTTCAATCCCAATAAAAGATCATTGATCTGATATAATAACTCTATTTCTCCTTCAATAGATGCTACCTGGCGAGATTTTTCTCAATCTCTCAATTTGTTTTCAATGGAAGACTGGAAGGCACCAGAGATAAAATGTTACTGATTATCTTCTTTTGTGTGGGATTACACATACTCACTCCAGTGGTAGATAACATAACAGAAGCAACTGATCCTTGCCAAAGTGCATGCTCTGCAAATGGTTCTGCATTAAAATCAGCGCCAATCTTCAACCACCGTGCTCATCCCATACCCCAGGATTCCCTTAATGGCTATGGATGTAGCAATCTCTGTTTTGAATAAACTCAATGACCGAGCTTCCATGATTGACCAAATTTAGAGAATTATAAAGATTCCTTATCCTCTGAGTGAAGAAATTTCTCTCCAGCTCAACCCTCAATGGTAATGTCTTATTCCCCAGCTGTGTCCTGTGGTCGTGGACCCTCTGAATAGGGGAGTCAATCACCATGTATTCAGCTAGTCAAGCTCTTTGAGAATTTTATGAGTTTCCTAAGATATCTCATTCTTCTCAACTACAGAGAATGAAGACCTCGTCGCTCTATAAATGGCATGCCTGGAGTTTTCTCTCTAGGGCAATGCATCCTTACAAAGGCTGTCAAGGAGATCAAAATTGTACACAAGACTCAGCCTTACTTCATCTCACCCTAACAGCACACTCTATTTTTTTCTTTCTGCTGTGTAGATGTTGTTTCTTAAATGCACCTCATGAACAACTGAAAAAAAACAAATATCAAGCAAAGTGAAAGTTTAAAGACCCAAGTTTTCCAAACTGCTGAAAGGCTGCTCATGAAAAATGTTGTCCCACAAAAATTCTTCTCACAGAATGAATTAGACTCGCTTTATATTTAAAACATGGAAGAAGAGATGATACTTATTGGTAATAAGTGATGATAAATTGGAGCCTGAAAACCGTGACCACCAGGTTCAGGACCAGCTTCATCCCAGCAACTATCAGGCTCTTGAACACAACGCAACATTAACCTCAGCAACTGTGATTTTCTTTGAACTGCGACTTTAATTGCAATACGGACTTTGGTTTTTGCACTATTAAGATCATCCAGTATTATGGTTACAGTACGAGTTGATTGTATTTTTGATTATTATATATATTATTTGTGTGTTATTGTATTTACAGGGTTGTTTAGCTGCAGCAAGTAAGAATTTCAATGTTCTGGTGTCGGTACCTTTGACAATTAAACACTCTTGATATTGGACCAGAAAGAGGATGGAAAGTAAGTCACAATGTAAGATTTCTTGGAAAGAGAGTGTCAGTATATATTGCATCTTTAATAATTTAAGCAAATTTGTTAAATGCAAAATATATTGCTGGGGTTTGGAAAATGGCTAAAATATCTTTGTTTTCTAAATATAGATCCAGGGCTTTGGAAAGGTAGGAACTAACTTCAGAGATTGTACGTAAATTTACAATGAATGGTTTAGTAGGAGAACATCTATAATAGCATAACTTGTTAAGCAACTGTCAGCACGGATTCAAGCAAGGGAGGTCATGTTTAATTAACCTGCTGGATTTATTGTGGACAGGCTAACCAAGAGAATGCTGTGGAGATTATATACAGAGTTTGACAGAAGCGCCTGATGACTTTTGCATGGTGGTTTTCTTTTTATAATGCCTAGGGTAAAGAATCATGCAGAGGGAAGCAATATTATCTGTCAGACAGAAAATCATTTTAAAACACAGAATTAGAACCAGTCAGGCAAAACATAAATTACAAACCTTGCAGCCAAGGATCTTTCTTGGGACAATGGCTACATTTCATTTGTGAATGGCAGAAACTTTGCTATTGTGTGTTCAAGGAGTGCACCATTTGATAATAATGGACCACGAGGCAGCAGATGTGTATGATTTGGCTGGTGCTCAGTGGTAGGACTTGTAAATCTGGGTCATAATGTTCAAAATTTGAGCTCCAGCCAAGGACTGAATACATAATGCAGGGGACATTCCAGTGCAATGTCAATAGTCAATAGTCGTTTATTTGTCACATACACATAAATGTGTAGTGAAATGAAAAATTACCCGCAGTTCAACAATAAGACCAATAAGAATAATCAATAAAAATGCAATAACACATACAATCATAAACTAACACCAAACAAAAGAAACATCCATCACAGTGAGTCTCCTCCAGTCCCTCCTCACTGTGATGGAAGGCCGGAATGTCTTTTCTCTCCCCCTGCCGTCTTCTCCCGCGGTCAGGCTGTTGGAGTTGCCACGTCAGGGCGGTCGGGGCTCCCGACATTGAAGCCCCCGCCGGGCGGAGAAATTCCCGCGGCCTATTTCAGACCAGGCCGGACGGTGAAAGGTCCACGGCGGGCCGATCCAAGCCCCGCGATTCGGGGCGGGCGAAGACGGAGCTCCCGATGTCGGCCCGCACCCAGAGGCCTGCGGGCTTCCGACGTCCACGCTGCCCGCGCTGGAGCCTCCGGAGACGAGTCGCAGCCGCTCCCGCAGCATCCGAAGGCGGCCAGCGGCGCAGGTGGTGAGTCCGGGCCGCGGGCTCTGCGAACCAGAGCCCCAGGTGGTCCCAGGTGCATGGCCGATGGTAGGCCGCAGCGGGAACGGAGACACGACACAGAAAACAAAGGTCGCGTCTCCGTTCGGGAGAGACAATGTTACAGTTCCCGTTCCCTCCACCCCCCCCCACCACCCACATAACACACAAACACTACACCGTATTAAAACTACAATTCATACAAAAAAACAACAAAAAACACAAAAGACAGACGAGAGGAGGATGTGAGGAGAATGTTGCACTTCTGCTGTTTAAAAACATTGGATGAGATGTTAAAACAAGGTCTTGTCTAGCCCGTATCAATGAAGGTAAAACAAAATCTCATTTGATTACTTCTAAAAGAGCAGGTTAGTCCTGGTTTATATTTATCTCTCTGCTAATATTATTTTATAGATCATTTGGTCATCATTGCACTGACGCATCTGGAATCTTGCGTTGTTCAAATCGACTGTCCTGATTCCTTTATCATTTGTAGTGTTTATATGTTCCAGTCCATCACACAAACAAGCCCTGCCCCATCGTCTCCATCTACACTTTATGCTTCCTCGGGAAAGGAGCCAACATAATCAAGGACCACTCATACCCTAGTTATTCTCTCTTCTCCCACCAGGCGGAATATACAAAAGTTTGAAAGCACGTTCCACCAGATTCAAGAGCAGCTTCTTCCCCGTTGTTATCAGACTCTTGAGTGGACCTCTCGCATCACAGGATTGACACAAAGTGCTGGAGTAACTCATCGGGACAGGCAACATCTCGAGAGAGAGAAGGAAAAGTGACTTTTTGGGTCTCGTATCAGAGGGATGAATTTCCTATCTCCCAGTCTATCTGGAATTGTAACACTGTATTCTGCACTGTTCATTTTTTCCTTTTGCTCCACATGAGAGTTTATTCAAGATGGCGGTGCTGGCGGACAGAGGAAAGGAACTGTGCCGGTGACCAGGCAGGGGACACAGCTCCCGTACCCCCTGAGTGCTCTGCATGTTCCGAGGTTGGCTATGGGAAGCACCTACGGAGGCTGATTGGATTGGGCACTGCTCCAAAGGACCCGGATCAGACAGAGCCTGCAGCAGCACAGAGCAGTGGAGAAGCAGTGGAGGACATCAACATCATCACTGATAAGGCTGCCCCTTCATCCCTAATCCAGTGCCTCTGCCAGGATAATGGGCATTTATAGCCAAGGTTAGACGCTATAATTTTAACAATTTTGAGGTTGAACGGTATAAGGTGGCGCCAGAAACATGGTGATCCGTGTCACCTGCCTCAGTTTAATCTATTCTTTTATGCTCTTGTACTTGTATGATTGTGTTTATTTATAGTTAGATTTTTACTAAACTGTATGCAAAAGTGAAATTTCATTGTGCTGGGGGAAATGTGCCAATAAAGTACCATCGAACCATGCACTCATGTATGCTATGATTGATTTGGTTGGCACACAATTTTTTTCACTGTATCTTGGTAGCAATGTAACAGTAACAAACCAATAACCAATACTTCACTATTTATTTCCCACAATTACATAGCCTCCGTGACCTCCTCCAGGGTTAATACAGATGAGAAATATTTATTGACACCTTGTCCACAAGTGTCAGGCTAGATTATGTAAACTAATTTCAGAAGTAGTTTTTGTACCAAACATGTTCTGATTCATCAACGAAAATGCATATTATAGTTGACATATTCAAAAGGAATCAGATCTCTCAGGCAAAGTCTCTCAGGGTAATTTGATGTGAATAACAGTCCAACAACTAACATGGACGCAACAGAGCAGTGAAGTTGCATGCTCAGTTGTTCGGATAAGGTTACAATGGTTAAAAAAATGATACAGAATAGTGCAAAACTGCTGTTATTAAATTATCATAAACTTGGCTGCCCTGGCAAAGAAATGAAAGCAATGATCTCTTGGAACTATATGAAGTACAGGTTGAGTCTACTATTTATACAGTTGGACTCTCAATCAGCAGGTTCAGAGGATGATGACAATCACAGTGACTGGGGGAATTATTTTCAATTCTATGGCAGTGGCCCAGGCAAGTTCAGGCCCTCTATACTATTGCCAAAGCAGGTCTCAACTCTCCAGTTAAGGCATATGTCAGTCTTTACTATTCATAAGCCTTGTGCAGATGAAAGAATTTGTGCAGATGTGGTATGGGTAGTATTAATAGGTCCAATGCAGGTCCAGTGGGTGCAGAGAAATGAGAGAACAACTTTGGCTTTGGGTCTTCTGCTCTGGTGTGAATGCAGTTTTCCAGTCTAAAGGTTTGAGTACCCTTAATCTAGATCATTTTCTACTGTCCTGGTATTTACACGATGCAATGATAATGGTGCAGTTGGCAAACATAGGTAGAGAATGCAGAGGAATGGGGTTGAGAAGAGAAGGTAGATCAGTCATGATTATGTAGTGGAGTAGAATCAATGAGCCGAATTCTGATCTTATAACCTATGAACAGATGAAATCATAGCCATTTACCCTCTATAAATCAATCTACAAAAAAAACAGAGATGTGGTGAAGAAAACGCCCTGGTTTATGAAAGACCGTGGAATGAATAGGTTTTCAAGTCGCATTGGGAACCAGAGGTCGAAAGCAGACTATTTTGCATAAAACACATGCCCGTATGACAGATCATATCAAGTTATTTGTTGCTTAATGTTAAAATGTGTATAATCGTATAATTTGCATTCTTCAGAGGATATAAGGTGGGCAATTTAAGTAGTAAAAATGTAAGTCACCAGGAAAGGATAAGCAGGTATAACTGGTTCTTTTTGTACACGAGGGTATGGGGGGGGGGGGGGAGGTGACCGACTGAAAGTTGAAGATAATGAATGGAATTCACATCATTAATCTTAGCAAGTTGCTCACTGAGTTGAAAATGTCAGACAAGATAAGTTAAAAATGTGGGAATTAGAAGTAGAATAAAAAGCTGAGAGAACCGCAGGGTTAATTACTGGTGAAGATCACTGATGAAGAAAGGGTTCAAGTGACAATTGGATGCATTTTTGGGTAACTGAAAGGATTGAGGCACGTGGCAGAAGATAAATAAGCAATCGATCATCTCTATAAGATTTCTGACCTTTTCCATGTTTCAGCTTCTGTTTTTATGACAGTATCTCAAATATCATGCTTTCACTGTTTTATGGGATGCTCAAAATGATATGCAATTCCCACATCTTCATGATAGAGCAAGCCAGAGAAGGAACAATTTGCACACACTGTAATTAAATACAAAAACTATCTCCAGTGGGATTCTGGAAATTTGAATAAATTAAGTCTTTTTAGAGCACACTGTACAATTTCCACAAAATGAGACAACGGTTATAGATTAATTATAGGGTGGAGTAGGTTCATCTAGTTAAAAAATTGTTGAGAAAGAAATTTTGAAATCATCTGCTCAAACCTCTTTTCACCATTATAAATAAACAAAACAATTGGCCAATTCTTGGCAGGCTCTTCAAACACACGAGCTGACAAGATGTAGGCTCACAAAGGGAAAATAGTGCGAACAAACAATAATGCTGCAACAGTGATGCTCGACTATTTTGTGAGGAGCCAGAACAAGCACGTGAAGCACATCTGAGGACAACTCACAGGAATGCAGTAGTCATGAACTCCGAGAGAGGTCCTCATTGCTCTTAATCTGACCTTACATTCTGTGCTTATTAGTGGTGAAACACTGAACTCCTGCAGATTGCAATCACTGTGCGAGGAAATCTATCTTCAGCATCTTGGCATTGCAGGTTAAGAAAAGTCAGATCTTTACCATGTTTGACAGGGAAATATTGAAAAATGGGAGTACGAGCAAGAGTTGGCCCTTCGAGTCTGCTCTACACTCGGTGCAGAAAGTTTAAGGTTATGTATGTGCCTCAATTTAATCATGGCTGATCATCAAAAGTAAATACCCTATTATTCTTGCCTCTGGCATTTTCAATACCCTCTGGTCCTGAGTAAAATATCCAACACCTTCTTGAATATATTCAATGACTTGCCTTTGATTACACTCTGTGTCGAAAATTCCACAGGTCGCTCTCTCTCTGGGGAAGAAATATTTCATTTTCTCAAACTTAAAGGCTACCTCCACAATTTTTAGATTGTAACCTCTATTCTTAGAGTCCTGAGCCATCAGGAACCTTCTTCCGGCATCCTATCTATCGGAGACCTGTTTATCTGTTAACTCCGTTCTATGGTGTTTTCTGAGATCCCCTCTCGATTTTCTACCCTCCACTGAATATCAGCTTGACTATCCCAATCTCTCTTTGTGAGACTTGTCTAATGCTTAATAATACTTGAAACATCTGACATGTGATGTTAGATTTTCAGCTTGAGGCATGCTAACACTATGCCATATTTGATCTGTGCTATGCAATTAGCCCTGAAGCTAATTATACCATGTGCCATATTAGACAGGGACAGGAAAGATCGCCATCAATTAAGTCTTGAAGCAGGTAAGACTTGGCATATTACATCTCTGCTATATTAGACCTGTTAAACAATAAACAATAGGTGCAGGAGTAGGCCATTCGGCCCTTCGAGCCAGCACCACCATTCAATGTGATCATGGCCGATTATTCTCAATCAGTACCCCGTTCCTACCTTCTCCCCATACCCCCTGACTCCGCTATCTTTAAGAGCTCTATCTAGCTCTCTCTTGAATGCATTCAAAGAATTGGCCTCCACTGCCTTCTGAGGCAAATTCAGGGAAACGGGAAAATTTCATGTCATTTCCATTTTTTTTCTGAATTAAATTGGTTTATTTTAAAGTATTTAATTGCTAACAAATATACTTAATCATTTTCCACATTTACTACTGTTTTCCTTAATTACTATTTGTTATAATTTTTTAGTTTTTGAAATATCTATATTGACATATTTGTAGGAGCCATTTTATGTTTATTCATTATCTTTCACATTATTATACTACTTTGTATCCTGCTGTATTATTTGGACACCAAGAGGTTAATCGACCTCTTCAGATCGTTCACCTTGTTGTGGTGATGAGGCTTGCGTGTCACCTTGATTCCGAGAGCGATGCCGTCGGAAGCACTAGCTTCTGGTCGGGCCACCCATGGCGGTAAGGTCGAGGATGAGGGCCCAGACTAAGAACGATCAGACCTACAAGACCTCAATGGCAGACCAAGCGGACAAAGTTATCTTGAACTCAACGGCTGTGAAGGCGGATGAAGGCTGCAACAGATCTATCAGCTCCAATCGTCTTGGTTCCCTTGCCATTGGAATTAGTTGATTGATTTGTGAAGGCCTGTGTGCTTCTTGGAGTGCAACACGTTAAACAAACACACGCACAAGTGTCTTAGTTCTTTGGAACTAGACCATCATCCTCAACCTCGGTGGATAGCCAGCAATATTATGCTTACATATACCACTGGGAGGTGCCATGGGCAGGACCAGATCATTAGTATAACCTGCCTAACACTTACGTAATGCTTTAGTATGTGTGTGTATGTGACAAAAATGAACATGCTACATAAGGTTAGCAGGCCATGCAAGTCAGTGCCTGCTGGATAAAAGGTCTGGCAAGTCAGTATAAGCCACGTAGGAACGACGATAGGATATTCGATTTTTACCACACAAGTTAACAACAAGTCATAAATAAGTCAATGACAAGAGATATGTCAATATGTTTTATTGCAACTTCAAATAAATGATTAACTACTACGTCGTGTAGATCTTTCTGTTGTTATGTGCGTAAGGAAGGTATCTGCTCCCGTTTCCATGTCATAGGTAAGCTTTTTATTGGGCTTTATAAGGACGACAAGAAGCTAGCCGTTACAATATTTATAATAGGTTTAAAGCTGGTTTTCATTTTAGAGCTATTTTGTTTAAGCTCTGAACATCTGTAAATGTCAAAGACCTACATAGCCCCTTAATTGCCTGTCAAAACTGCACAAGCCTCACCAATCAAGAATCCGTTTTGGCGAGCAAGTTGTCATGGCAAATATCCTGGAGAGGAAAAGGAAGACAAAATAAACATAGAAAAAAAAAAGAAAGCTGCAAGAGTTTTCTTTTCCTCTCGAGGTCAGCTTGAGAATCATGCGAGCACCAACTGTCAGATTCTAATGAAAGAAACAAAGAGACAGGCATGGCTGGGACATCCAGTCAACAAAATGAAAACCAGCTTCAGGTCCAAATTAGATAAATGTATCCTATCCCAAATACCTCCAAGATCCCCATGTAGCGTGGACATGAGGAAATTTAATCATAGAAACATGGAAACATAGAAAATAGGTGCAGGAGTAGGCCATTCGGCCCTTCGAGCCATTCGGCCATTCAATATGATCATGGCTGATCATCCAACTCAGTATCCCGTACCTGCCTTCTCTCCATACCCCCTGATCCCTTTAGCCACAAGGGCCACATCTAACTCCCTCTTAAATATAGCCAATGAACTGGCCTCAACTACCTTGTGTGGCAGAGAATTCCACAGATTCACCACTCTCTGTGTGAAAAAAAAATTCTCATCTCGGTCCTAAAAGACCTCCCCCTTATCCTTAAACTGTGATCCCTTGTTCTGGACTTCCCCAACATCGGGAAAAATCTTCCTGCATCTAGCCTGTTCAACCCCTTAAGAATTTTGTAAGTTTCTATAAGATCATGAGCCAAAACCGTCAGTGCACATTCGCACAGAGAGTTATAACTTAAAAAATAAACTGCATCCTCAGTATTGGCCAGCTGATATCAATAGGAGAGTTTTCTAGTGTCCAAAAAAGCATTGTTGTTTTTGCATTTAAACTTCCTGTCTAAGTGTTAATATCACGTGGGGCAGTTAGGGAATAATTTGCAGGCACTTGTGATGTACAAAGTAGAGTATGTTGGCAATTTGCGGGTGTCTCAACTTTGGAAGATGTGCTGAGCCATGAACTAATCTGCCCAAGGTCCATCCTGTCTGGAGCTCTAATAGTGGTTGTTCCTAGCCAGGGCAGTGTCTGGAGGTGGAGGTTGGATTGGGTTCACCCAATGTAAAGGTTGACTGGTCACACATGGCAATGAGTGACCAACTTCTCCAATGGTGCATTTATGTTCTGATGGCTGAGGATCGTCAGAGTTGGACAGCTTCGCCTCAAAGGGCTCTCCTGTTAAAATGCTAGACAAATTGACATGAAACTGAACCCATTCTGGCTTCCATAGCATACTTCCCAGGACCAAAATCTCTGACCCCTTAATGTGCATTCATGAACCCACTTCTTTCAGTCAGGGCCTGATTTCTTGTTCGTAGCTCACGGTGTTAACTCGTCTATCTGAAGTCTGAAGCTTCGTGAAAGGCATCAAGCATACATTGCATAGCGATGACATGCTTGTTGCATGCCCTGCATTACTTGTGCATAATAGATTCACATTCAGAGGAGCAGGTGCTGAGTGTGATATTACTCCTAGTGTAGAAAGTGGATATTAAAAGTTCTAGTTTTGAATTTATTATTTTCACATGTACCAAGGTACAGCAAAAAGCTTTGCTTTGCATACTAACCAATCAAATCAGATAAAACCATAAATAAATACAATGAAGCCAAACTCAAATACAATTGGGAAAGCAAAGGAAAAGACATAGAGTGAAGAATATAGTTCACAGCATTGTAATGCACTGGTTCCACAGACAAAAGTCCAATGACCGTAATGAGATAGAGGTGAATCGGACAGTACCCTAGCTTATGGACTATTCAGAAGCACGTGAATAAAAATAACAGAATTGAAAACTCATTATTTATGTATTGATCTATATTTTACTTTGGTTTTGCACTCGTAAATCCGCTATTTAAAGATTGGTGCATTTATGCAGATATCATATTTGAAGCAGAAGAGCCATTGGGTAATTGTATCAGTGGCCAAGATCAACATAGTTATCTGCGAAATGCAGCAAAAATTAAACAATAGACACACAATTTTAGCATGTACTAGACCAAGTGGACCCGTTGGGCCCAAACCTCTCCTGCATTGGTGCAGCACCCTCTCCTACCCCCCTACCCCCTCCCTCCCCATTTCCCCTTCCCCTTCCCCCTCTCCATCCCCCTCAACCCCCCTTATCCACCCTCCTTTCCCCCCCCCCCCAACCCCCCACCTCCCTCTCTCCCTCCCCCCGAGGAGATAGATTTAAACTTTAAAATGTGAATAACTTTAAAAATATAACACCGATTTCAATAAAACGACTTGCTTTACCATTAAAACAATGACAGTGAGTAAGGTGGGCCTAAAATTGTCAGGCTATCATGTACCGTTTTGGCTGTAGTTCGATCACAAATAAACAAACAAACAAGAGTTTTAGTATATAGAAGATGCCAGACAGCATACCAAGCTCATTCAAATAAACCAGATATCGGAGAAACAAAGCAGATGATTTTGCAGAGGTGTACATAATTAGTATTGTCACTATTGAAGCATTGCAGAATATTACTTTGAAGCCATTTTGTGGGTGGATTTGGTCACTTCTGGGTGACTCCACAATTTCAGTCTCACTCATGGTGTTCCTTGACAAGATTCTTAAAGGCTACAAGTGGATGATGTGGCCATCACAGTAGAATAGCAGGTCTCTAAAAACCTTGAAGCCTGCACATTTTGCATTGATGCTTTCTTCAATGCCTCCCGAGTCAGTTTCACCTAAAATGTCAGTCAAATTGGAATGCTGCTTCCAGGGATGCAAGCTGGTATAGAGCAGAGCAGTGCACCTCCCTTTAACGGAAGCTAGCCACCATGATCATGGTTCCAGCCATGGGAACCTGTGGTAGCTCAGACTGGATGCTGTAATCCTGGAAGTCTTTGATGTGGACAGCACGGATGGATGCTGCCGGCAACGTGTTCAATGGGTGTGGGTATTCAGGTATCATGTTGTCCCCTCCACCTTAAGCCCATCCATTTTCAGAAGCAAACAAATGAAGTCCTCCTCACCTGCCTCTGCTTCAGATGAAAGGGGAACGGAATTAACTCTCAGCTGTTGAGCTGCTGAAATGTTAATTGTGCATGCATGAATTGACTTATAGGAAAGGCCATACATTTATATAGATATTTTCATAACGTCCAATGAAGTCCACCTGTGAAGTAGGTTCAGATCCGTACTGTAGGAAATGCAGCAATTATTATTTTTATTTCATTATCTGTGAGCGGCACAGTAGCGCATCTGGTAGAGCTGCTGTCCCACAGCACCAAAGACCCTGGTTCAATCCTGACTTCGGGTTTCTGTGCGGAGTTTGCATGCTCTCCCTATAACCGTGTGGGTTTCCTCTGGTGCTCCAATTTCCTCCCACATCCCAAAGATGTGCGGATTTATTGGTTAATTGGCCTCAATAAATTGCCCCTTGTGTGTAGGAGGTGGATGTGAAAGTGGGTTAACATGGAAGAAGTGTGAATGGGTCGATGGTTGGTGTGGACCCAGAGGGGCGGATGGCCCGTTTCCATGCTGTATCTCTGAACCAATCTCGATACTGCTTGAAAGGCCAGGATTTATTGTCCACTCTTAAAAATTCTTCAGAATTTGGTGGTGACTGGCCATCTTCATTTGCGCCAGTCTCTCTGGCAATGGTGTCGGGTAGGAAATCCCAAGATTTAGACCTAGCAGCGATAAAGGACTGACAATATTTTTCTAATTCAGGATGCCCTGCAAGGAGAGACAGAGAATATAGAAACAGACCCTTCACACCATTTATCTATGCTGATCATGAGAGGGATCTGAAGGTGGTGGTGCTCCATTACACCTGCTGCCTTTGTCCTTTGAGATCACGGATTTGGGTATCTCAAGCGCAAAGAGCGGTAATGAACAGATAATTGGTTTTCAGGCTTCTGCAATTGGCCATGACACTGGGCAGAACATTCCTTTCCCTCAAAACAGAATCTTTGAAGTTCACGTGAGGGGCCACACTATGTGCTTGGTAAATGTTCACCTGTCAGTGTAATACTAAAGACTCGCTGTACAAATTCCCTTTTTTGTCAAATATGAATACATTTTAAAAGCGCAGCAATTATTTTGAGTGTCTGATTTGCCCATTTACTGTTAGCTAAAAGCCTCCCTGTTATTTTTATGAAGTGAATTAGTTTACTGGCTCTCAGTGCTCAAACTGAACAAACACCACATTATTTTCTCAAAGCGAAAAATGTATGCAAGTCACCCGAGAGGATCACTTGAGATGCTGCAGTCATTGCCTGTTGTAAATGAATTTGGCAGGTGGTAAATGTACACAGAATTTATAAAGCAACAGAGTGTCACTGATACCACATTTTTTTTCCTAGTCAGATGTGCAGCACTTTGGTCAACATGGGTTGTTTTTAAATGTGCTATACAAATAAATTGACTTGACTTGACATCAATCCAGATTGATAACAGGTTACAGCCACAGATTATTGCAGTGTGGAAAACATCACCCTGTAAATAACAGCAGGGTACACCATGTACTCTTGTCTTTTCATTCTTTAATAAACAATAAAAGCTGCTGCAGGGGGCACTGCAGCACTGTAAAAACATTAAATGTAACAAAGGTCTGCTGCTTTAATAAAGTCCATTTCCTTCCCAAAATAAACCACATGTTGTTGGCAAAAAATGTTAACCCTACAAGGCTATCCCCCTGAAATAGGAATGACTTCCATGTCTTGATCACAGGGAGCCTCATGGGCAGCACAATAGTGCAGAGGTATAGTTGCTGCCTTACTGCACGAGGGATCGGGTTCGATTCTGATTACAGGTGCTGCCTGCATGGAGTTTGTACATTCTCCCTGTGACCCCATGGGTTTTCTTTGGGTGCTCTGGTTTCCTCCCATACGCCAAACATGTATAGGTTTGTAGCTTAAATGGCTTCGGTAAAATTGTAAATTGTTCCTAGAATGTAGGATAGTGCTAGCATAGTATGGGGAGAAGGCAGGAACGGGGTACTGATTGAGAATTATCAGCCATGATCACATTGAATGGTGGTGCTGGCTCAAAGGGCTGAATGGCCTACTCCTGCACCTATTGTCTATTGATCGCTGGCTGGAGTGTACTAGGTGGGCTGCAGGGCCTGTTTCTGCACTGTATCTCTAAAGTCTTATCGCTGACAAAGTACTTTTTGAAAGTACTTTGGCCACTGCTGCAATGGGTTGGATCAAGCTGGCTTTGCATCCTGATCATAAAGCATCCAACCAATCGAACAGAAGTATGCCCTGTCAGCATGTGAACCATATTGACTGCCCTTCCTTCATCAGTTTTCTGTGACATCCTCAAAGATTTCAGATTGGTGAAACAGGAATTTCCCTACACAAAACCATGCTGACTCTAATGCTTCTTCTAATCAGTTACTGTCTTTCTAACTGAACATTAATCTTGTCCCTTAGAATATTTTCCATAATTTCCTGTGTTGACAGAAGACTCACTGGCTGTCAATTCCCAGCTTAACCGTACTTTGCTAATTTTGCCACATCAATGGCATTGTAAAGACAGAGTAGGTTTTTGCTTTTATTGTGCATGGGATCTGGCACTTGTCGACATTTCATGTTGCACAGCATGAAGTTTACCAGTGTGACAGCTTGGCTACCTCAGAGGTGTTCAAGGGGTGATGTACAAAATGAAGTTTTGGCTGCAGATGTGACAAATGCAGCAGTACAGGGGAAGAGGAGACAGATGAGGGCATTGTCCCTGATCTGAGGAACAATAGAGAAATGATGCAGAAGGTGGGAGCAATGAGATAGAACATAGAACACAGCAACAAAGGAACAGGCCTTTCAGCTCACAATGTTTGTGAGGAACATGATACAGTGACCAAATCTTGTATGCCTGCATATAATTCATATCGCTCCATGCCCTGCATATCAATGTGCCTATCCAGAAGTCTCTGAAATGTCACTATCTTATTTGCCTCCACCACCATACCTGGCAGCATGTTCGAGGCACTCATCACCTTCCATGTAAAAAACTTACTTCCCATTTTTTTCAAACTTTGCCATTCGTACTTTATAACCATGCCCTCCAGTATATGATTTTTATCCATCCTGGGTAAAAGGTTCCTACCGTCTACCCTATCTATACCTCGGATAATTTTCTCTGGCATGCTGGAGGTTGTGGGGAGACCAGATAGAGGTATAAAACATTATCAAAGAGATGCTGCATGAAGTTATAGGAGTGCCAGGAATCTTTGCTGACATATTTCAGAGAAAGTGGACATGGAGTTGCATTGACATCCAACCAGCAAAATGCTCCACAAACACTGGTAGATAATATTGGCTGTAGTACATTTTTAAATCCTGTTTCATCTTAATTGTGAAATCATTTGGATCAATAAAAGCATAAAACTGTTTTTACATGATGCATTTTCAATTCCTGTAATTTAATTATTTACATTGCTATGAACATCAATGACTGTTATGCTTAAGAAAAGATGTAAATGTAATAGAAACAGTTCAGAGGAAGTTTATTGGAATGGGCAGATTGTCACGTGTCAGAAAGATTGGACCTGCTACACTTGGTTCTGTCTTCACTAAGGAAGACATAAACCGTCTGCCGGAAATAGCGGGGGACCGGGGGTCTAATGAGATGGAGGAACTGAGGGAAATCCAGGTTAGTCGGGAAGTGGTGTTAGGTAAATTAAATGGATTAAAGGCAGATAAATCCCTAGGGCCAGATAGGCTGCATCCCAGAGTGCTTAAGGAAGTAGCCTCAGAAATAGTGGATGCATTAGTGATAATTTTTCAAAACTCTTTAGATTCTGGAGTAGTTCCTGAGGACTGGAGGGTAGCTAATGTAACCCCACTTTTTAAAAAGGGAGGGAGAGAGAAAACGGGGAATTATAGACCAGTTAGCCTAGTGGGGGAAATGCTAGAGTCAGTTATTAAAGATGTGATAGCATCACATTTGGAAAGTGGTGAAATCATCGGACAAAGTCAGCATGGATTTACCAAAGGCAAATCATGTCTGACGAATCTTATAGAATTTTTCGAGGATGTAACTAGTAGAGTGGATAAGGGAGAACCAGTCGATGTATTATATCTGGACTTTCAGAAGGCCTTCGACAAGGTCCCACATAGGAGATTGGTGTACAAATTTAAAGCACACGGTATTGAGGGTTCAGTGTTGAGGTGGATAGAAAATTGGTTGGCGGACAGGAAGCAAAGAGTAGGAATAAACGGGTCCTTTTCGGAATGGCAGGCAGTGACTAGTGGGGTACCGCAAGGCTCAGTGCTGGGACCCCAGTTATTTACAGTGTATATTAATGATTTGGACGAGGGAATTGAATGCAACATCTCTAAGTTTGCGGATGACACGAAGCTGGGTGGCAGTGTTAGCTGCGAGGAGGATGCTAGGAGGCTGCAGAGTGACTTGGATAGATTAGGCGAGTGGGCAAATGCATGGCAGATGCAATATAATGTGGATAAATGTGAGGTTATCCACTTTGGCGGCAAGAACAGGAAAGCAGAGTATTACCTGAATGGTGACCGATTGGGAGAAGGGGAGATGCAACGTGACCTGGGTGTCATGGTGCACCAGTCATTGAAAGCAAGCGTGCAGGTGCAGCAGGCAGTGAAGAAAGCGAATGGTATGTTGGCATTCATAGCAAGAGGATTTGAGTTTAGGAGCAGGGAGGTTCTGCTGCAGTTGTACAGTGCCTTGGTGAGACCACACCTGGAGTATTGTGTGCAGTTTTGGTCTCCTAACCTGAGGAAAGACGTTCTTGCCTTAGAGGGAGTACAGAGAAGGTTCACCAGATTGATCCCTGGGATGGCGGGACTTTCATATGAGGAAAGACTGGATAGACTGGGCTTGTACTCGCTGGAATTTAGAAGACTGATGGGGGATCTTATAGAAAAATATAAAATTCTTAAGGGGTTGGAGAGGCTAGATGCGGGAAGATTGTTCCCGATGTTGGGGGAGTCCAGAACCAGGGGTCACAGCTTAAGGATAAGGGGGAAGTCTTTTAGGACCGAGATGAGAAAACATTTCTTCACACAGAGAGTGGTGAGTCTGTGGAATTCTCTGCCACAGAAGGTAGTTGAGGCCAGTTCATTGGCTATATTTAAGAGGGAGTTAGATGTGGCCCTTTTTGCTAAAGGGATCAGGGGGTATGGAGAGAAGGCAGGTACAGGCTACTGAGCTGGATGATCAGCCATGATCATATTGAATGGCGGTGCAGGCTCGAAGGGCCGAATGGCCTACTCCTGCACCTATTTTCTATGTTTCTATGACGAGGAAAAGATCCAGAGAGGCCTTTCCATGGTGAATTTGAGAGAATGTTTCTGCTTATGGGAGAATCCAAAATGGGGTATCAATGTTTAAAAATAAGAGTTTGACATTCAAGATGAAAATGACATAGAACTAATTCCCTCACTTCTTATGAGATCAAATGAAGCAGGGGATCTGAATACTTTAAGGCATAGGTAAACAGATTCTTGATAAACAAGGGGGTGAAATGTAACCAGAGTAGGAGGAATGAGGTTACAAACACATCAGCTATGATCTTATTATATAAGCTGAGCAGGCTTGAGGAGTCTACTTCTATTGCTAATTGGCATGCAAGTTAACTTCTTAAGACCATTGCTTTTAACAGTTGGCTGCATTTGGTATTTTTTACTCCAAGGAACTTGGAAACAGAGAGCCATCTAGCCTTTTAAGCCAGATCTGTTATTCACTTAGATCATTCTCAATTAGGGCCATACTTTTCATAACTTAAGCATTTTTACCTAACACGAATGTCTGTCTAAACTGACTTGAACCTTCAATGGGTTTTTGTGAAAAAGTGGCTCAGATTTTCACCCCCCTTTAGGTGAAGCTGCTGCTGACATTGGGCCTCAGTTCTAAATTTAAGCATAACATTGAGTCCCACCCACTCCCTCCTTTCCTCCACCAGTAAACATAATTTCTATCTACACTATCAACTCCTTTAGTTATACTTAGGATCTCATTTGGACCATACTTCAATCTTTCATATTCCAGCTGGAAATGGAGAAAAGATCCACTGGAATGTTACCAGGATTGGAGGACTTGAGTTAAGGAGACTTGTACAAGACATTGGTAAGGCTGCATTTGGAGCACTGTGTATAGTACATGTTACAGTTACCGGGTCTGGAAGGTTTGAGTTATAAGGAGAGGCTGGATAGGCAGGGCCATTTTTCCCTGGAGCATAAGAAGCTGAGGGTTGACCTTATAGAGATCACAAAAAGGGTATATAAAACCATGAGGGACATTTATAAAAGGTGGATAGTCACAACTTTTCCTGGGTATAGGGAAATCTAAAACTGGAGGGCATTGGTTTAAGATGAGATGGAAAAAGATTTAAAAGGAACCAAAGAGGCAACATTTCACACAGGGTGGCACATAAATAGATGGCTGCCAGAGGTAGCTGTGGAGTTTATAGAGGTGGGTACAATTAAAATGCTTAAAAGACACTGGGACAGGTACATGGATAGCAAAGGTTAAGGGGATATGGCCAAATGCAGGCAAATGGGACTGACTTGGATAGACCACTGTCAGCATAGACAAGTTGGGCCAATGGGCCATTGCTGCATAACTCTATGCTGTATAACTCTTTGACCATGGTGAAGAAAATGCAGGCCCAGCTTAAAGTCTAAAGCCTAACTCATAACTTAACCTTGCATATTCCAATGCTGCTCTGTGTTCTCATAACATTAATTTCTTGTCATTGCCTGCAGCAATGTCCAACTTCTAAAGCAGGACTATAAAGGCAAAGACCTAGATGCTGGAAATCTCAAATAAAAACAGGAAAGAGTCAAAATACACAGGTCAGGGAGATTTGTGGAAAAAGCAGAGCTACCATTTCTTATGTTAAATGCAATATCTGTTTATATCTTCACAGATGATGTCTGACCTGCTGAGTGTTTGCACCACTTTATGCTTTTATGAGATATGGGATCTCATTTCAGAGGAGAGCTTACAGAATTAATACATCTCATTTTGGGTCTATCACCTGAGGCGCTGTTCTGATAGCACATATCAGAACAGCACTATCCATGTCCTCCAGAGATGTAAAAACAAGGAACCACACGTGCTGGTTAATACACGAAAGGAAACAAAGTGCTGGAGGGGCTCAGCAACGCAGACAACATCTCTGGAAAACATGGATAGGTGACGTTTCATGTTGAGACCCTTTTTTCAGACACCAATCTGAAGAAGGGTCTCGATCTGAAACATTACCAATCCATGTTCTGAGGAGATGCTGCCTGACCTGGTAAGTTACTCCAGTGCTTTGTGTCCTCCAGAAATGCCGCCTGACCCATTGAGTTACTCCAACACTTCGTGTTTTATTCAAGTTTGCAGCATCTGCAGTTCCTGTGTCACCTTTCTTTTTTATAATTACGGCATAAAATTCTGGACTGCCAGATGGAGACAAGCAAAGCACATGTGAAGCATTTTGAAGTCGGAAGAAATGTATATTCATTTTGGGATGTCAGTGAAAAAAGTGTTTAGAATTCAAGTCAAGTCTGTTTTTAATTGCTCATAACAACTAATTCCTAATACAACAACTCATACCAAAGGCTACAAACATTTGACCAGATGGCCTCAGCAATCTTTGTTTGCATCATGCAAGCAATTAATTCTCATTAGGTTTATACATATTTTTGCCACATCCGGTCAAATTCTTTCCCTGGTAGCATCATCTAAAAGCACATCGTCACTTTTCACATATTGTGTTCATTAATACCTCAATAGACCACTGTTTATTGCTGATCACTACCTGCCCTGGAACCAAATGGCTTCATAAACCATTTCACGGTGGTGAACCTATAGTCACAAAGGCCCCATGGTGGATAAAGGTGGCAAATTTATTTTCCTAATGAACATTAGCAAACCAGATGGGTTTTTGTTCATCATTACCACTGCCCAGTTTTATTTTAATTCCAAACTGCTAATCCGAGTTTAAATTCAACAACTTCCATAGAAGGATTTGATTTCAGATCACTGGATTGTCAATCGAGGCCTCTAGGTTATTAATCCATTGATTTAACAGGCATCCTGCCATCATTCCACCTGTCGTATCACCCTCCAATTGTCTAACAGTCAGTATTGCTTGAATAGATACTTTCTCCAATTGGAACGATGGACAGATTTGGTTCCTGTAACAACTTCCATCACCAGACACCCCACTCTTTGGCAACTACTTAAAAATGAATTTGTCAATCAAATCCTTGGTACCACATTTGACCCCGAGGTGAGATCGAAGGTAGACACGAAATGCTGGAGTAACCCAGTGGGACAGGCACATCTCTGGAGAGAAGGAATGGGTGATGTTTCGGGACAAGACCCTTCTTCAGGGACACCCTTCTTCTGAGGTGAGATCACTGTCTTAAATAATGCTGTTTATTAATTATCACCTCCATAACATCATCACAATTCTACCTGACAGCAGCTGACCTGCTGCCCAAAGCCTCATCCATGCCTCCCATATCACAAGAGTACCCCAGTGCACTTCTACATTCTATCCTCTAGCTTCTAAACACTAATAATTTTATCTCACACCTTCTGTTTTTCATCTCTGGCCTTTGACCACCATCTGCCTGTCGAAAGCCCCCCTCACCTGTGTCAACCTATTATTTGCCAGGCTTTGTCCTGCCCCTGAGATAGACACAAAATACAGGAATAACCTAATGTGTCAGGCAGCATCTTTGGCAAACATAGATTGGTGACGATTTCAGTCAGGACCCTTCTTCAGACTGATTGTAATAGGGAAAAGACTGGCAGCAAAGAAAGGTAAGATAAATCATGGTCGGAAACAGATGACCTCAGGCATGGGGGTTTTCGGATGGCCTCGTTGTTAGACAAAGGTTAGATATAGAAGCAGGGGTGTGCCCATGAGGGATACATAGATGCGAACTGCAAAGCTGGTTAATGGACTTTAAAGTGGTGAGGGGGGACGACTGGTGCAAGATTGGCCAGGCTTCAGGTGGAAGGGGGGGTCGGGGGGGGGGGGGGGGGAGAGTAACGGTGGAGAGTGTTGGGCAAGAGGAGAAAGGAGAGGGGGCCGGGTGTTTGCAGACATTACCTAGAATTGGAGAATTCAATGTTTATACGGGTGAGTTGCAAGCCACCAAGCGGAATATAAGGTGTTGTTTCTCCATTTTGAGTGTGGTCTCAATCAGGCAATGGAGGGGAATGGGTAGGGGAGTTAAAATGGTGAGCAACCAGGTGTTCCAAATGGCCTTGGCACACTGAGCACAAGTGTTCAGCAAAGCGGTCACTGAGTCTACGTTTGTTCTCACTGAAGTACAGGAGCCCACATCGGGAACACCGGCTGCAGTAAAAGAGGTTATAGGAGGTGCGTGTAAATCTCTGTCTCATCTGGCAAGACTGCTGGGTGTTGTTGAGAGTAGAGTTATAAGGACATAGAACATAGAACAGGACAGCACAGGAACGGGCTCATTTGCACCACAATGTTTGTGCCAAACATGATGCCTGGCTGAGCTGATCTCATCTGCCTGTACATGATCCACATCCCTCTATTCCCTACACTTCCATGTGCCTATCCAAACCTGCTCCAGCCCCTATCGAACTCTGCATTAAAATAAATGCCCCATTTATCGCCATTAAACCTTCTGCCTCTCACGTTATAGCGATTAGCTCCTGTGTTGGACATTTTCATCCTGAGAAAAAGGTTCTGACTGTCTACCCTATCTATGCCTCTCAATAATTTTATATACTTCTGTCAAGTCTCCCCTCAATCTCTGACATTGCAGAGAAACATCTCCTGCAGCTGCACTGCTCTGCTACTCCTCTCTTCCAGCTTTCTCCCCCCCCCACCACTGCCCCCCTCCCCCCCCCCACAATCAGTCTGAAAATGGTCATGACCCGAAATGTCACCTATCCATCTTAATCAGAGATGCTGCCTGAACTGCAGTTACTCCAGCACTTTTTTCTTTTTTGTAAGCCAGCATCTGCAGTTCTTTAATAGACACAAAAAGCTGGAGTAACTCAGTGGGACAGGCAGCATCTCTGGAGAAAAGGAATAGGTAACATTTCCGTTCGAGACCTTTCTTCAGACTGAGGGTCTCAGTCCTCAGTCTGAAAAAGGGTCTCGACTCGAAACGTCACCTATTTCTTTTCCCCAGAGATGCTGTCTGACCCACTGAGTTACTCCAGCTTTTTGTGTCTATCTTCGGTTTAAACCAGCATCCATAGTTCCTTCCTACACATTTTGTCTGCAGTTCCTTGCATCCACCCCTAGAAGTCTTTCCTTTATCAGGACGGCCAAGACGGCAATTCTTAGCTAACATTTCTGAAAGAAACATCATGGGCAAAGACAGAAATAAATAGAGGGAGCCACCAGCTTCTTAACGGAAACCAAAGCATGGAGAGGAAATGCTGTCCTTGCCAATGACACCCACATCCAGGATGAGTAAGTAAATAAAATTAACATTTAAATATGCTTTACTGTGGCTTTATTTTACTTGCTGATGATTGCAGGGGAGTGAGACTGCTTCTAAATCTGCAAACGTCGCTCTTTCCTTCAAGCCATAGAAGCCAGAGGGGGAAGGAGGCAGTTTTCAGACAAGATCTGGAGCAAAACGGCAGGCCGCGAGATCAGCAACTTGTTCTTCTTTTTCATTAACTCAGTGGCAAATTAACTGGCAAAACTGCCAAAGGGAAATTGGTCTGTTCAACATTTGATCTGAATAGATTGCACGGTTATTCTCCCTGGGCAAGCCTGTTTCTAAATGCCATACCAAATGCAGTGCAAACTCTCATTTTGCACCAGGGGTTCCACCAAATTATCTCCAATTTTAATTTTCTTTGGATCCTTCTTAAGAAAGCATGATGTTTAAATGAATCTTCATACAAAAGGAACTTCCATGCAGGGATGCATTTTTTACTTTTACAGCAGTGCCATTTGCAATAGCAATTCCCATCTTCTCTGGAAAGAGCGCACAATCAATATTTAAAGAGCGCACAATCAATCATGAAGAATATTTCAGATATGCCAAAGTGTTTGGCTATGCAACTTTGCCAACTCTTCAATTCTACAATAAACTTTGCTAGAGGCACAATCAACACTTCGTGTAATGGGCACTTTAAACGCACATCGTTTAGGAATATACAGGAAGATTAAAACAAAACATTTTACAAGCTTGAAAGAACGTTCATAATTAGGCAGGACCAGAATTTAAATGATATACATATCAGGAAAGGCCTGATCACCTCTGAATTTATTGAGCAATAAAGCAGACCCAAGAGGTTGAATGGTCTGTCTGCTTCTACTTCTTGTTATACAGACCTGACTTGATGACACGAGGAGGCACAGAGTCACATGGTACACACCAATCATTTGCACTAATCTCCCACTAATTTCACTTTATTCTCACTACAGTTCCCTCAATTTCTTTCAGATTCTTTCAGTGTTGGTTCATGGTGCTAAATTTGCTATTTTTGTGTTTTAGAGTCATAGAGTGATACAGCATGGAAACAGGCCCTTCGGCCCAACCTGCCCCCACCGGCCAATAAGTCCCAGCCATACTAGTCCTACCTGCCTGCGTTTGGTCCATATCCCTCCAAACCTATCCTATCCATGTACCTATCTAACTGTTTCATAAACATTGGGATAGTCCCTGCCTCAACTACCTCATCTGACAGCTTGTTCCATACACCCTTTGTTTGAAGAAACTACCCCTCAGGTTCCTGTTAAACTTTTCCCCTTCACCTTAAACCTATGTCCTCTGGTCCTCGACTCACCTACTCTGGGTGTTATAGGCTCAAATGTAATTCTACGTGCAAGTCTGAACAATAACTGCAAACAAGGTCTTTCTTCTTAAGCAGAACACAAAAAAGGTAGATTTGCATTAAATATTGCGACTTCAAAATCCAAAGTTATCTTTTCCCTACCTGCAGCGGTCAATATTGTGTCTGTTGACAGCCTTTAATAGGATGAAAGGGCCCAACCCATTGATTTCCGTTAGTTCCAGGCAGCCAGTAAAATTGTTGAATGGCTCTGCAATCTGCAAAACAAGGATCGGCAGCTCAAAATATGTTGTCTCACATTTACTGCACAGATCCACCTAATTTCTGTGGACATTTTATAAATCTCTTAATTCCCTGTGAAACAGTAGATCTTACAGGAGAAAGGGTTGTTGATTGAATGAGCATTTGCACAGCCAATTACAGATGTTTGGAATGAATTTTAACATGCAAGATCAAGCAACTTGAAAATACTTGAAAATGTGACTGGGCACTGGGAAGCCTGTTCCAACCTATCACATTTTTTTTTCCATTTCCACAAAGCTTGGGACAGGTGAGGTGTCAGTTTCAGTTTATGAATTGCTCAATGATATGGCCTTAGAGCCACAAAGTCATGTAGCACGGAAAGAGGGCCTTTGGCTCACCCATTCCATTCTGATCTCAAGCACTATTTACAATATCCATTCTATTCTTGCCATACAAAATAACAGCTGAAGAAATGTACGATGTCTTTGGTAAGTATGGACCAGTCAGACAGATCAGAGTTGGAAATACACCCGAGACGAGAGGAACTGCCTATATGGTATATGAAGATATACCCCTTTCCCACCCAACATTGCCCTCCTCTTCATAGATAGTTAATAGAGGGATATGGTGTATCTGTAGCAATTTGAGAGAGAGTTGTTTGTGACATGCTGGACTTCCTAAGCCTTCTGAGGCAGTAACTCTTTGAAGATTTTCCTCCAGGTTCTGCAGAGTGGTGACGGTTTGCACCATGCTATACAATACCATGTAAGCGGCAAGACTTGCATCTGCAGGAAGAACATTATGCAAACCTGGCTTGCCCTCAAAATTTAACATTGTATCGAGATATCATTCTGTAAATGCAGATTGAATGCCCTTCATGAAAATCAAAACAGGATCAAAGTGCATCCCTCCCCCATGCGGGGTGCATGGTATTCCATTTATATCAGCTGCAAACTTGAAAATGTTACATTTATTTTACCTATCCACTGGGTACTTGACTTATCATTGTCTAGGTGCCAGAGCTGTCATTGGTGCTGGAGCGGCTGCTGTTAAATTCCCTGCTGGTTAAAATTCCCCGCTGTTTATTTCGGCTTTCTTTTACAGAGGTGCCAGGATGGCGCTCCGGTGAGCTAAGGCAAGCACTGCACCCCTGGTGGAATCATTTCCCAAGCTTTCCAGAAGTAAAAATACCACTGGGTGACATGACATATATAATATAGGATTGTGATATATACCATTCTAGCATGATCACGTTGTTCGTACATCAGGTAGACAAGGTGGTATGAAGGTGTGCATTAGATTTGCCTGCACTGCATGAAACACAGAATATGACATGATCGTGGTATTTACAATACAATATCTTTATTGTCATTGTACAAGTACAACGAGATTAAGAATTGCCACTTCCATATCGATGCTATAAAATAAATAAATAAATCTAGCACTAGTTAGATGACAATCCTGATCACATTACAGAGTAGATGAGATAGAAAGGGGGCAGAGGAGATTTACAAGGAGCATTCGAGTAATGCGGAAAGGGTGTCCAGGACGAGGTTGTTTTGAATTACAGAATCCATGTTATAGAAAGGGGGCAAAGGAGATTTACAATAAATAAGAGTGTACTCAATCTCTGCTGGCCTCAACTCCTCTTCTCTGCAAGTTCCCAAAACCCTTAATTCCTTCAAATATTTATTGATCCCTTCAATAAATATAACATGATCGGGCCTCCAACAACCTCAGAGATTCACCCCCCTCTGAGAGAAGAAATTTCTAACTACCACAGTTTTAAATGACTAGCAACGTATTTTTAGCTATGTCTACTTGTTTGTGATTCTCTCATGAGTGCAAAAATCTCCATATCTTAGGGTCTTACATGTTTGAATAAGGCTATCCCTCGTTCTTTTAAATTCCAAGAAACGCAGATCCAAACTGTCTAGCTACTCTTGATAGGACGACCTTTTCATCCCAAGAAATTAGCCTGGAGAATCTTCTGTGGTCTGCCTCCAATGCACCCACCTCCATTTTTAGCTAAGGGGATCAAACCTGTATACAGCATTCCAGACCAGACCTCACCAACACAATGTACAACTCCAACAAAACCTCCCTATTCCTGAAACGCCAACCTCTTGGCAGTGAAGGCCAACATGCCATTTGCCTTCTTAACTACCTGTTGGACCTGCCTGCCAACACTTTGTGATTCATGCACTAGCCTCTACATCCTTGATCAGTAACTCCAACCATTACAACTCGCAGGTTTGGAGTACTCTTGTGAGAAATGAAGTTGAAATTAACATCGGCAGGACATCTTGGCTGATCACATCGATTTATCGAGAGTGTCGCTAGGACCACAACAGACTTGCATCATTCACGTTTCTGCTGTCAGTATCCAAATCATCAGAGTGGAATCAAATGAGCCAATGCATCAGCTTGGGAAATGTTAACTGTGATTAAAGCAACTTAGATCTGTTTTTTTCTGACATCATCTATCTTAGGTCAAGAAGCAATTTGCCTGAATCAGTTTTCTGCTTCTAAACAGATTGAAACTGAGCTTCCACGAACCTATGCTGCTTTGGGAAGATGGTTTCCTTGGGCACACCAATAGTAGTGGGTATATATTAAAATATGTCAAAACATTTAATTGACAAAGAAACTGATCAGTGTACACCATGAAACTATTAAATGATGCACTGTATTTGTTTCAGTCATGTTCAATAAATTTAAGTCAGGTTACCTACAGATGAAGGACTCAACAGTTGTATTTAAATGCATGTTTGCGGCACGGTAGCGCAGCGGTAGAGTTGCTGCTTTACAGCGAATGCAGCGCCGGAGACTCAGGTTCGATCCTGACTACGGGTGCTGCACTGTAAGGAGTTTGTACGTTCTCCCCGTGACCTGCGTGGGTTTTCTCCGAGATCTTCGGTTTCCTCCCACACTCCAAAGACGTACAGGTATGTAGGTTAATTGGCTGGGTAAAGGTAAAAATTGTCCCTAGTGGGTGTAGGATAGTGTTGGTGTGCGGGGATCGCTGGGCGGCACGGACTTGGTGGGCCGAAAAGGCCTGTTTCCGGCTGTATATATATGATATGATATGATCATGACCTTATTTTCAGAATTAGAAAATTGCATCAGGTTTCTATTTTAAATATAAAATGGAATGAAAATGGAAATAAAAATCAAGGAAAAGCTATCTACTATTATACCACTTAAATGCACTGGTTAGTGGAATAGAAGTAATTTTTCGTAGAAATGTTGTCTAATCTCTCCACAGTTTCAAAGACAGTACTTCAGAAATTTGTCTCTCTCACATATTGAAATAAGCACAAGTTGTTGGGGTTATTGTTAACCCCTTCACTTTTAAACATATTCTCCTTGCTGTCAATTTGTCCTCCTCACAGCTAAAACTGCCACTCATCTTCGTATCAGCTTTGTATCAGCTGCAAACTTGGAGATTATACATTTATTTTCCTTATCCACTGGGTCCAGGAAATGTTCCCTGTGGTAATTCACTATCATCTCAACCACTCAAAACAGGACCTGTTTGTTCTTACACTGTTTCCTGTCTGCCAATCAGCCCTCTGAATGGAAATTAAAATTAAGAGGTTCTGCTTTGTTTGATTTCAATAAAGGGTGTGGGGAAAGCATTGCACACACTTATTTCCTTGCCTTCTCTATGAAGAAGCACCTGGGATCATCTCTGTTTCCCTCTGAAACATTTAACTGAGAAGCAATTAGAGGCACAAAGTCAGGCCCTATCTTTCAATAACGAGCACACGGGATGCAAAGCCTCACAAAATTGCTGTGACTTTAAAGATAACTAAATCCATTTGAAAAAAGATACGTCCATTAAAGTGATGGATTTGCAGGCTGAAAATGGAATACATATCCATTATGGATATTCTCCGTTCAAAGTACGGCTCTTCTCTATCGCGAAAATGCATGCCCGTTGAAGAAAGGTTTAGCAATTTGAAGGAGAATATTGGGCAAAAGATGATGCGATGTGACTTTCTGTTCATGGAAAGGAATCAGGAAGACATTTTGTGTAATTGATAATTGTTATTCACAATCTGGCACAATGATCATTGCTTGAATTCACAAATGTATATCAATGCTTGTGTCAAACCATGGGGCTACGTTGGATTTTGAATCAGAAGCATAATTGCCGATGTAGAAACTGGGTGACGTGACATATTTTCCAAAAGTGTTGCATCCCAATTGTGTGCAAATCAGAGTAAAATCATGATTGCAGCTTATCCTCTGCTGTTTATAACATTGAAGGGAAACTTGTTGGACTGTAAATACATAGGTGTGGACTCAGTGGGACAAAGGGCCTGTTTCCATGTTGTAACTTTAAACTAAACTTGAGCAGTCAGGTTTACTAAGTTTCATTCTAGTTATCAATATTTTTGGTCGTGCATTAGTGTTTTGATATTGTATCTGCTGAAGCTCCAGGCTCACAGAAGCGAGCTTAGGATGTGCTCCCAAAACAATGAAGGAAATTGAATCCATTCAAGATATAGAAACAACACCCCCGAATGTTAAACTTACTAATCAGCATCAACATTCAGCGTTTGTGGGAATGTTAGGTGCAATCTTCTTCTGATATCTCTATTCACCATAGTCTCTGATACGACTGACCCCACAGTCAACTACACCCACTTTAAAACCCATTTTCATGTCACTGGTTTCCTTAGACAGGCCAGTATGCATTCCCCATGTGAAACTGCCCTTGGGAAGGTGGTCAGGACATGTCTTCTTGAATTGCTGCCATCCCTATGGTGAAGATGTTCTCACGATACTGTTGGGGAGGGAGTCCCCAATGTAAGACTTGGAGAAAAGATGACAGTATTCCCATGCGCCTGTTATGCTTGCCCTTGGTAATGGCAGAGGGCTTCTGCTTGTGAAGTGCTGTTAGAAATAGGTTTGTTTAGTAATCGCAATGCATTTTGCACGGTGTCGTGAAAGGAATTTTAAGGTGGTGTTCCAGTCAAGTTTTGTCCTGCATGGCATTGAAATCCTTGTCAGTTGTTGGAACAGTTAGCATTCTACTACACTCCTAACTTTTGTGTATTTTTCCCTCTCCCAATACAACAATACTCAGATCATAATTGGCTTAACTATTTCAACAAGCACAGTAGACAACCTCACATTTAACCACATTCGATTGATTGCATCACCTAACTCGTTATGCCTGTGGAAGTGACAGTGAATTCCCTGTGCATCCTCCTCACAGCTAACACTGCCACTTATCTTTGTATCAGCTTTGTATCAGCTGCAAACTTGGAGACTATACATTTATTTTACTTAACCACTGGGTCTAGGAAATGTTCCCTGTGGTACTTCGCTGTCATTTCAACCACTCACAACAGGACCTGTTTGTTCTTACACTGTTTCCTGTCTGCCAATCAGCCCTCTGACAACGACTGTACATTGCACCCAAACTCATTTGCTTTAATTTTGCACATTTATTTTGTAGGTAGAATTATTTCAAGCTTTCCAGAAGTTTAAATACACCACTACCACTGGGCAGCACGGTGGCACAGCGGTAGAGTTGCTGCCTTACAGCGAAATGCAGCGCCGGAGACTCAGGTTCGATCCTGACTAAGGGCGCCGTCTGTACGGAGTTTGTACGTTCTCCCCGTGACCTGCGTGGGTTTTCTCCGAGATCTTCGGTTTCCTCCCACACTCCAAAGACGTACAGGTATGTAGGTTAATTGACTGGGTAAATGTAAAAATTGTCCCTAGTGTGTGTAGGATAGTGTTAATGTGCGGGGATCACTGGGCGGCGCAGACTTGGTGGGCCGAAAGGGCCTGTTTCCGCGCTGTATCTCTAAATCGAAATCGAAATCGAAATCTACCACTGGTTCTCTATTCGTTCCCATCCACGCCACTAATTACTTCATCAAACAAGTCCAGTAAATTTGTCAAGCATGGTCTCGCTTTCCTAGTTGAATAGTTATAAAATGCAAGTAGGATTAATGTTAACATGAGTTACTATAATAAATTCCTTTATTCGTCCCACACCGGGGAAATTTACAGTTAACTATTAAGTAAAACTATAATTGTTGCCATGCCATTACGGTCTCAGTTATCCTCCCTTTGGATAATACTTGCATTTATTTAGTTCCTTTTAATGCACCAAGCAATTTTTAAAAAGGTAGTAAAGAATGCCATCTGCGAAATGATGATATATGAATAAAGGCGACATGATGCATTGATGATCACAACTTGGAGGGGGAGACAGACTAGAGATCACGGTTAAAAAAAGGTGAAAGGTAGGAGCCTGGTCAAGAGAGAAATCAAACAGACAACTTGTTCAACTGCTCTCAGACGCCTACCATCTGCTTTACGTCTTAATTTTCCAATGCAAATACATTATCGTTGGCACTAGTTAATAGGGGCATAGATAATAAGGACATTACTTTAAAGAGGACATTTTTCCCAAGCTAATTGATTTCCAATGTATCTAAATTAGCACTGATGGTTTTATTTATAGAAATGGCCTGATAAATGGCAATCTTCGCATTTCCACGAAGGCAGCCCAAATAACAGGTTTCAACTTTATTAAAAAAGAACTAATGAGTCCTGTCAGTTGATCAGATTCAGTGACTGTATAAAATAAGCACTCTAATTAGATCTATGCGCTTCAAGCTCTGGCTTTAAATGACAGCAGTTCCTGAATAAAAACATGAACATGAATATCAGACCTCATTCATACTAAGTCATGGCCATGACTACATGTTATATCAGCTGGTCAACATGTCCACCCAGTTGCTCAGCCACATACCTGCAGCATCTAGGAACTCTCAGGTTGGGTCGGTGGATGGTTGAAATGCAAAGGTGATCATTCTGGGTTAAAATTAATCTGAACCACAAGGCAACATGATTGTATAATACAATCCTCCAGATAAAATAAAGGGACTGAACATATGCATATTTTAAAAACAGCTTCAGCCATTCCCCAAATGTCAAGGGCCATTCATTTTCCATTTGTGACTGTTGAGACTTCTGGATCCCTTCTCTCAGACTCAAAGAACTGTGGTCAATTTTGCCGATAACAATGAAGTCAGTTTTTGACTACACCGGTCCCATCGCCAGGACAATATTGCTCAGATCTCCAAAACTGTGCTCTTCTTATCTTCAGAACCGCACTGTTCTTACTCCAAAATTCCCCAAATTGCCTCACAATCTGTGAAACACTGTTGGAGTAAGATGCTATTATAATGTTTGAAACACATTTGTCAATTTTTGCTTTATAATGCCCATTACACAGGAATGGCACAGTGACTGGACAAGTGGTTTGATTGTTGTGACTTGCAATTTAATTGTTGGCTGAGACACTGAGACAACCTACCCAGTTCCTCTTCCAAAATGTCCCATTGGAATTTTTTAATGGATACAGTTGTCCTTCATATTACAAGGGGGTTACATTCCTAGAAAGTAGGTGATTTCAGAACTTTGCTAAATGAAACTGTGTCATCGACACAAACATCGAAATATGAGAGTTAAAAAATAATAAGTTTTATGCTATTTACTTTTTCTCCACAAAAATGCCATGAGGGTGTATATTATTTCATACCAACTTACTGGGTAGTGATTTGTGAATTCTGTAAAGGTGAATTATCATAATCCAGATGTCTAATGCAGGTGTTGCCTGGAATATGTTTTTTTCCCCACTAGCGTGAGAGTCTACAACCAGAGGGCACAGCATCAGAATAAAAGGACGTACCCGTAGAAAGGAAACAAGGAGGAATGTATTTTGTCAGAGGGTGTTGAATTAGTGGAAATCATTGCCACAGATGGCATTGGAGGCCGTCATCAGGTAGTTTTAGGGCAGAGATTGACAGATACTGATTGGTAAGGGTGTCAAAGGTCATGGGGAGAAGGCAGGAGAATGGGGGAAATAGATCAGCCATGATTGAATGGCAGCGTAGACTCGATGGGCCGAATGGCTCAATTCTACTTCTTTGACTTGAAGTTATAAACTTACATCATCTGCATTTTTTAATTTGCTCTCAGACTTCATCACCTTCTAGATTTTCAAGAATGCAGATAAAAACTCTCGTATTACTATAACATATATAACATATAACAACTACAGCATGGAAACAGGCCTGTCCGGCCCTACCAGTCCACGCCGACCATTCTCCCTGACCTAGTCTCATCTACCTGCACTCAGACCATAACCCTCCAATCCCCTCCTATCCATATACCTATCCAATTTACTCTTAAATAATAAAATCGAGCCAGCCTCCACCACTTCCACCGGAAGCCCATTCCATACAGCCACAACCCTCTGAGTAAAGAAGTTCCCCCTCATGTTACCCCTAAACCTTTGTCCCTCAATTCTGAAGCTATGTCCCCTTGTTGGAATCTTCCCCACTCTCAAAGGGAAAAGCCTACCCACGTCAACTCTGTCCGTCCCTCTCATAATTTTAAAAACCTCTATCAAGTCCCCCCTCAACCTTCTACGCTCCAAAGAATAAAGACCCAACCTGTTCAACCTCTCTCTGTAGCCTAAGTGCTGAAACCCAGGCAACATTCTAGTAAATCTCCTCTGTACCCTCTCCATTTTGTCGACATCCTTCCTATAATTTGGCGACCAGAACTGCACACCATACTCCAGATTCGGCCTCACCAATGCCCTGTACAATTTTAACATTACATCCCAACTTCTATACTCGATGCTCTGATTTATAAAGGCAAGCATACCAAACGCCTTCTTCACCACCCTATCCACATGAGATTCCACCTTCAGGGAACAATGCACAGTTATTCCCAGATCCCTCTGTTCCACTGCATTCCTCAATTCCCTACCATTTACCCTGTACGTCCTATTTTGATTTGTCCTACCAAAATGCAGCACCTCACACTTATCAGCATTAAACTCCATCTGCCATCTTTCAGCCCACCCTTCCAAAAGGCCCAAGTCTCTCTGTAGACTTTGAAAATCTACCTCACTATCAACTACTCCACCTATCTTAGTATCATCTGCATATTTACTAATCCAATTTGCCACACCATCATCCAGATCATTAATGTAAATGACAAACAACAGTGGACCCAACACAGATCCTTGGGGCACTCCACTAGACACTGGCCTCCAACCTGACATACAATTGTCAACCGTTACCCTCTGGTATCTCCCATTCAGCCATTGTTGAATCCATCTTGCAACCTCACTATTAATACCCAACGATTTAACCTTCTTAATCAACCTTCCATGTGGAACCTTGTCAAATGCCTTACTGAAGTCCATATAGACAACATCCACAGCCTTGCCCTTATCAATTTCCCTGGTAACCTCTTCAAAAAATTCAAGAAGATTAGTCAAACATGACCTTCCAGGCACAAATCCATGTTGACTGTTTCTAATCAGGCCTTGATTATCCAAATAATTATATATATTGTCCCTAAGTATCTTTTCCATTAATTTTCCCACCACAGACGTCAAACTAATAGGTCTATAATTGCTAGGTTTACTTTTAGAACCTTTTTTAAACAAAGGCACAACATGCGCAATGCGCCAATCTTCCGGCACCATCCCTGTTTCTAATGACGTTTGAAATATTTCCGTCATAGCCCCTGCTATTTCTGCACTAACTTCCCTCAATGTCCTAGGGAATATCCTATCAGGACCTGGAGACTTATCCACTTTTATATTCTTCAAAAGTGTCCGTACCTCCTCTTCTTTAATCATCCTCATTTCCATCACTACTCTACTTGTTTCGCTTACCTCACATAATTCAATATCCTTCTCCTCGGTAAATACCGAAGAAAAGAAATTGTTTAATATCTCCCCCATTTCTTCCGGCTCAGCACATAGCTGTCCACTCTGACTCTCTAATGGACCAATTTTATCCCTCACTATCCTTTTGCTATTGACATATCTGTTGAACCCCTTGGGGTTTACTTTTACATTACTTGCCAAAGCAGCCTCATATCTTTTTTTCGCTTTTCTAATTTCCTTTTTAAGATTCCTTTTACATTCTTTATATTCCTCAAGAACCTCATTTATTCCCTGCCGCTTATATTTATTGTATATCTCCCTCTTTTTCCGAACCAAGTGTCCAATTTCCCTGGAAAACCACGGCTCTTTCAAATTATTATTCTTTCCTTTCCACCGAACAGGGACATAAAGACTCTGTACTCTCAAAATTTCACCTTTAAATATCCTCCATTTCTCTATTATATCCTTTTCATAAAACAACAATTTCCATTTCACTCCTTTTAAATCCTTTCTCATCTCCTCAAAATTAGCCTTTCTCCAATCCAAAATCTCAACCCTTGGTCCAGATTTGACCTTCTCCATAATGATATTGAAACTAATGGCATTATGATCACTAGACCCAAAGTGCTCCTCAACACATACCTCCGTCACCTGACCCATCTCATTTCCTAACAGGAGGTCCAACACTGCCCCTTCTCTGGTAGGCACCTCTACGTATTGCTGCAAAAAACTATCCTGCACACATTTTACAAACTCCAAACCATCCAGCCCTTTAACAGAATGTGATTCCCAGTCTATATACGGAAAATTGAAATCACCCACAATCACCACTCTGTGCTTACTACTAATATCTGCTATCTCCTTACATATTTGCTCTTCCAATTCTTGTTCCCTATTTGGCGGTCTATAATACACCCCTATAAGTGTTGCTAAACCTTTCTCATTTCTGAGTTCCACCCAAACAGCCTCCTTAATCGAGCCTTCTAGTCTGTCCTGCCAAAGCACTGCTGCACTACTATGGTTATTGTCTGATTAATAAATCAGTATCCATAGTCTTCCATGAGATTACCAAGAGCACATTTTCTTAGTTTCTCCTTCCTACTGCCCTCTGCCACTTTCTAAATCCCAAGGTTTCCATCACCTTGTTCACTGCTTTATATTTATCTCATTTAATGAACAATGGTGCATTACATAGTCTACTCAATTTGAAAATAAAACAAATGATTAATGCCTAACAAGCGTTACAAGCAAGATTAAAATGAAAAATAGAATATGCATATTCAGACATTTGCAATTATTTCATATCTATTCTCAATCTATCATCTGTTCTAGCTCATGAGCTTGTCATTGTCGTTTTGTACTGAAACCATATTAGTCTATTTAATTTAGTTTACAACTCTAAACAGTCCACTTAAACATTTGGTAGACACAAAATGCTGGAGTAACTCAGCGCGTCAGGCAGCATCTCAGGAGAGAAGGAATGGGTGACGTTTCGGGTTGAGACCTTTCTGCAGACTGATGTCAGGGGAGGGGGTGGGGCAAAGATAGGATGTAGTCAGAGACAGGAAGACTAGTAGGAGAACTGGGAAGGGGAGGGGATAGAGAGGGGAAGCAGGGACTACTTGAAGTGGGAGAAGTTAATGTTCAAACCGCTGGGGTGTAAACTGCCCAAGCGAAATAGGAGGTGCTGTTCCTCCAATTTATGCTGGGCCTCACTCTGGCAATGGAGGATGCCCAGGACAGAAAGGTCAGACTGGGAATGGGAGGGGGAGTTGAAATGCTGAGCCACCAGGAGATCAGGCTGGTTGAGACAGACTGAGCAGAGGTGTTCAGAGGTGGACGACAGTCAATCTCAGCCTGCATTTCATCCTCCAGCACCTAGACCACAAGGGGACCTATGCCAGGATTCTGTTTGTGGACTTTAGCTCTGCTTTTAACACCATTGTGCCAGAGCTACTACACTACAAACTCTCCCAGTTGACAGAGCCTGAACCCCTCTGTCAGTGGATCATCAGCTTCCTGAGGGACAGGAAGCAGCATGTGAGACTGGGAGAGCACACCACGGACCCGCAGACCCTCAGCATAGGAGCTCCGCAAGGCTGCGTACTCTCCCCTCTCCTTTACTCTCTCTACACCAACGACTACACCTCCACAGACTCCTCTGTCAAGCTCCTCAAATTTGCAGATGACACAACCCTGATTGGACTGATCCAGGATGGGGAGGAATCTGCCTACAGATGGGAAGTGACACAGCTGGCGTCCTGGTGCCATCGCAACAACCTGGAGCTCAATGCTCTCAAGAAAGTGGAACTAATTATAGACTTTCAAAGAGATTCCCCCTCCCCTCCCCCCCCCCCCACCACTCACCATCAACAACACCGTAGTCACATCTGTGGAATCATTTAAGTTCCTTGGAACCATCATCTCCAGGGACCTTAAATGGGGGGCCACCATCGACTCCACAGTCAAAAAGGCCCAACAGAGGATGTACTTCCTGCGGTAACTGAAGAATCTGCCACAGGCAATGATGGTCCAATGCTATACTGCTATCATTGAGTCTGTCCTCACCTTCTCCATCATGGTCTGGTTTGGCTCAGCCACCAAGCACGACATCCGGAGGCTGCAACGGATCGTTCGCACAGCTGAGAAGGTTGTTGGCTGCAACCTTCCCCCCATTGACGAACTGTACACTGCAAGAGCCAGGAAGCGAGCGGGGAAGATCATCTCTGACCCCTCTCACCCTGGCCACAAACTCTTCAAAACATTTCCCTCTGAAAGGCGATTCTGGACTGTCAAGGCAGCCACAGCCAGACATAAAAACAGCTTTTTTCCCCATGAGTGATAGTTCTACTCAATAACCAAAGTCTCTTTTTTGCTCTGGTTTATTTTCACCCACATGTTTAGACCGTAATGTTGTATCCTTATTGTTTTGATGTGTTTATGCTTTATTCTTAATTGTTAACTGTATGTTTGTGTTGTCATTTGTGAGCGGAGCACCAAGGCACATTCCTTGTATCTGCATACTTGGCCAATAAACATTCATTCATTCAAACAATCGCCGAGCCTGCGCTTGGTCTCGCCGATGAAGAGAAGTTGACATCTGGAACAGCGGATACAATAGATGATGTTTGAGGACATGCAGGTGAATCTCTGTCTCACCTGGAAAGACTGTTTGGGTCCTTGGATGGAATCGAGGGTGGAGGTAAAGGGACAGGTGTTGTGTCTCCTGCGGTTGCAGGGGAAAGTATCTGGGGGGGGGGCGGTTTAGGTGGGAAGGGACGAGTGGACCAGGGAGTTTTGGAGGGAACGGTCTCTGCGGAAAGTAGAAAGGGGTGGAGATGGGAAGATGTGGCCAGTGGTGGGATCCCGTTGGTGGTGGCCCCTACTCTCCCCTACTCCTAATTCCTCAGTGTAGTCAAGATAGCTATGGGAGTCAGTGGGTTTCCCAGTTCTCCTTCTAGTCTTCCTGTCTCCGACTACATCCTATCTTTGTCCCGCCCCCTCCCCTGACATTAGTCAGAAGGTTCTCGACCCGAAACGTCACCCATTCCTTCTCTCCCGAGATGCTGCCTGACCCACTGAGTTACTCCAGCATTTTGTGTCTACCTTCGATTTAAACCAGCATCTGCAGTTTTTTTCCCCCCACTTAAACATTTCATCGATTCAGATCTTAATTTGTTTTTATTTGTTACAAATCTGCCACAGTTATTAAAGAGTAGCATGGTAGGTTTGGGATGAAGGGATATCCATGGAGTGACTTGAAAATGGATTCCTAATGAAGATGATTAAATGACAGAAGAGTATGGCAATTCTTAGTCCTTAGTCAGTAACCACAGTGACATGTTTTTTCTTTTGATCTGCACAATTGAAGATTTGAAAGTTGTTAGAAGGCTGACATTAATGAACAATATAAAATCCAATGACATAATTTGCAAGATGAACAGGAACAGAGGATTTTTGTCCAGGGCCTTAGTCAACATCTATACCGAAATCTCAGCTCGAATAAGTTGTCCAGTCATTCTGCCATTCCTGAGCATGGGACATTGCTGTGTTACAATTGACATGGTTTAAGTCTGGTCAAAATGCTCGAGGATGCAGTAGTCAAATGAGGGAGCACACTGGATTTGCTGGACTAGAACTATGATGGAAGTCCACGAAATAATTAGAAAAGTTGAGGTTGTTCTCTTTCAAGAATAAAGGTTTAGAGCAGCGTTTCTCAACCTTTTTACCCTTGAAATTATTTACAAGTCTCAGGGAACCCCTACATAAAAATTATTATATATCTTTATTAACTTGATAAATACCACTTAAACAAATAAAACTGAACCCTCTGTGCAAACCTCTCCTGCGTGCGCGGCAAACATCGTTGGGTGCAAGCCTCTCCTGCGGGCCCGGCAACCCTCCCCCAACTGACGGCTCATGGACCCTTTGGCAGCCAGGGAGTGTCCCCATGGGCCGAGGGAGGACAGGAAAGGGGAGAGGGAGCCACTCACCTCAGCCCCGGGCGGCCATCGCGTCGGCCATAGTGAGTTGTGGACCCGTTGGGTGGAAACCTCTCCTGTAGCGGCAGCTCGGCGGCCATGGCCACCTTGTTTGACCGTCTGCCGCCGTGCCGCACCACGGGAGGAAGGTCAGGTGCGGGGCACACCGGGGGGGGGAAGGGGAGTGCATTTATTAATGTTTCAGCTGGCACCCCCCTTGTCCTCATTGGCCACCACTCCCGTCACTGGGGCAGGTCCCATTGTGACGTTGAACGCGGCCGACAGCGAGGGTAAATAGATAACCGGTTGAAGACTTTATTATAATACCCAAGAATTTTCCAAGAATATGCCGTATGTGTATAATAAAATTACAAATATGAAATTAAACACAAAAATGACTAAAATATGCATTTACATATGATTAGCCTATTTATCACTATTTCTCTCGGAACCCCTAGCGACCTCTCGTGGAACCCCTGGGTTCTGGGGAACCCCGGTTGAGAAACGCTGGTTGAGGAATCTTAGTTATAATTATCAAGTCCTAGTATCAGCAAGATGGAAACAGGCCCATCAGTCCAACTCATCCATGCCAAACAAAATACCAATCTACACTAGTCCCATTTGTTCATGTTGAACCCATACTTCTCTAAACCTTTCCTATCCATGAACCTGTTCAAATGTCTTTTAAATGTTTCCAAATATCTGCCACAACCACTTCTGCTGGCAGCTCAGTCCATTTACCCACCGCCCTCTGTATCCCCTCAGGTTCTTGTTAAATCTTGCCTGTCCCACCTTAAACTTATGCCCTCCAGTTTTTTTATTCCCCTACACCGGGAAATAAAGTGTGCATTCACTCTATCTATGCTCCTCGTGATTTTATACATCACTATAAGATTATCCTTCAATCTCTTTAGGAATAAAGTCCTAGCCTGCCCAATCTCTCCCTATAGCTCAGTCCCTTAAATCTTGGCAACATCATCGCAAATCTTTTCTGCACTCTCTCCAGCTTAATGGTGTCTTTTCTATAACAGGGTGAGCTAAACTAATCACAATACTCCAAGTGCAAGCACACCAACATCTTGTGCAACTATAATATAACATCCTGACTTCTATACACATTGCCCTTACTGATGAAAACCAGTGTGCCAAAAGCCTTCTGCAACATCCTGTCCACTTACTGCACCACTTTCTGGGAACGATGTATTGGTATTCCTTGGTCCCCGCATTCTACAATACTCTCCAGGTCCCTACCTTTAGAGATGTTCTAAGTAAGAAATGGATTTGACAGAATAGTTGGCAAAAACTGTTTCACTATTTGATAAACCAACATTCACACATTGATAAAGTAAGTAAAGAAAATGAGGGCGTCAAAGGTTATAGGGAGAAGGCAGGATAATGTGGTTGAGAGGGAAGAATAGATCAGCAGTGATTGAATAGTGAACTAGACTCGATGGCCAAATTACCTAATTCTGCTCCCATGTCTTATGGAAAAGAAGATAAGGAAAATCTTCATAGCAAATTGTAATGCGATGATGTGCCTAATGGGACGATGGAAGCTTGCTCAAAAATATCTTTAGGAATATGTTGGAAAATAAAGAAAGGATGTAATTGCTTGCTTTTTTGATACGTTCACCATGAGGCCAAAGCCTTCTGCTAAAGGCCAGAATTTTAAACAAATACAGCATGGAAACAGGCCCTTTTCCCACAGAATCCATGCCAACCTTCGATCACACTAGTTCTATGTTTTCTCACTTTTTGCATCCATTCCCTTCACACTAGTGGCAACTACAGTGACCAATTAACCTGCAACCCCGCAAGTCTTTGGGATGTGGGAGAAAACCCACGCAGTTACAGGAAGAGCGTGCAAACTCCGCACAGACAGCACCCAAGGTCAGGATCGAACCAGTCTCTGGTGCTGTGAGGCAGCAGCTCTACCGCTGCGTCTCTGTGCTGCCTCTTGATTCTTCATTCTGCATCAGAAACATAAAGGAATAAAATATCTAACAGAGGCATGTTGGAGGATCTGATGCCTTACCTGATTTGGGTGGTAGCTGATTGGTAGGCCGCCTACAAAGACTGGCCCTGTCTGTTGATTGATGAGACGAGACCAGATATTGTGGGATGTGCTGGTCACCATGGTAACTCCAGATAATGTGACTGCAGCATTGCAAGGACGTAGGTCTTGTCTGTGTGAAACATTATAACAGAAAATTAAATATTTTTACATATAAGGCATGAATGTCAATAAATTTTATATTCAAGCTCAACTTTTGGCACCTAAAAATGTAAATAAATGTGGTTAGATGCGCGTTGATTTTATTCTAAAATACAATGCATTGTTTATTTCAGAAGGTAATTGTACAGCCACGTAGCTAGTTCTGAGAGTTAAATCATTGAAGTTCAATACAAATTGCATGTAACTTAAAACTTCCCTCATTCATTCATTCTGACCTATCCAGATCATAGATGCAATGGCAACAGCACAATAAGTTTACAAAGCCAGCAAATAAACTCCGCATTGCGTATACATGCTTTGATTTCTTAACTGCTTGCTGAACATTGCTCATTTTATATTCTATGTTTCAATATAAAAATGTGTAGCTGTCCAATAATCACTTCAGAAGAGAAATTGAATAAATCATTAACTGCAGAAAATAAAAGATATCCAGGGCCTTGGGAAAAGAATCGTGTGTTTCATCATGGTCTGGTTTCGGCAACCCAAATGCCCAGAAACAAGGGAGATTACAGAGACTGGTAGACACTCCTGTGTCCATCACAGGTACTGACCTTAGCATCAGCAAGGGGTTTTATAGGAGAAGCAGCCTTAAAACGTCAGCCAATATCGAAGACCCACAACACACTGGCCACCCTTTCAGTTTGCTCCCACCATCGGGAAGAAGGTCCAAGAATCTGAAGACAGGCCATAAGGCTCAAGAATTGTTTCTTCTCCACAACTATCAGGCTATTGAACACTACACAACACTAACCTCCGTGACTATAAACTTCTATGGACTGTCTTTGGTTGCAGTGTGGACTTTAGTATTTTGCAATAGTTTTGCAGTTATTAATTTTTTAATTCTTATATTTATCTGTCTGTATTGCATTTATGGGCCTGTTAAGCTGCTGCAAGAATTGCATTGTTCTGTTGTTCTTATGAAGATTAAACACCATTGACCCTCTCCTGACTCTTGACACTGACACAAGCTTTAGTGATATCCGGCACGACAACTACAAGATGAATTAGAATTTAACAAAAAGCTGAAGGTTACTCAATACACCTCCAGTAGGAAGAATCATGCTTTTAGCCAACAAACAATCTACTAGAGGACAGACACAGTATGTTGAAATAACTCAGCGTGCCAAAGGATTGCACCCGGGACTCTGGAGCTGTGAGTCAGTAGCTTTACCATTTGTGTCACATTGCCCCCCCAACAATGGTGACGTTTCACCTATTCCTTTTTCTCCGGAGATGCTGCCTAACCCACTGAGTTACTCCAACACTCTGCGTCTTTAATTGTAAACCAGTATCTACAGTTCCTTGTTTCTCTTAAGAAATGGTCATACTTGAATTCCTCATAGGAGGTAAAGCAATCACATCACATTGTACTGCTTTGTGACCCTGATTGTATCCATTGTATTGAGTGAAAATCCAACTGCAGCTCCCAGCACTGCAGGATAAGCAAAGCATAGATGGCTGCAGATCTGAGCAGGGACTTGCTTGAACACTTGGAAACTGGTCCAAGTTTTAGGCTTTTGAGAAGCGTAACAATTTAAATTCACCACATAGAAACCTTTAAAGTTTAGTCCACGTTGCTAGACCTCCACAGAGAAATTGATGTGTAAATATGGTCTGTGGGAAATACCCACTCAGATGAGAGAGCGGAAAATAAAGGAACACTTAGTGATGCCAAAGCTCTGGCAAAAAGGCACACCTGCAGTAAATGTGAGAGTTTTTATTCTGCAAGTATAACTACAAAAGGCTTCTCACCTGATGTGAACAACATACATCCTCCCATCGTCGACTTTTGCAGACGTGTTTGCACTCTTTACTTCTCCTGGAGGCGTGCATAAAAACTGGAACTGAAAAAAAAATAATTTTTGACTTTAAGGAAGCAAAACAAGAAAAAGTAAACTTGGAAGTAAAGATAGTTGTCATTTCAAATAGAAAATTTTACCTCAGTTGCAATTTACTTGATATGGTGGGCTTTTAAATGCACCTCTATATACTTGGTGAGCACTGAAGCACGCCCTTCAGCCCACAAATTTTGTGCCAACCACCACCCTATTTTGTCACCGATCTAAACTGAATTCATTTGACTCTCCCCACATTCCCATCAACTCATTCAGACTCTAAAACACAGCAACACACAAGAGGCAATTATCAGTTGCAAATTAACACACCAACTGAAACAATGGGATGATATTGGACGTGGGAGGAAACCGAGAGCAGCCAAGGAGACCCATGGGGTCGCAGTGAGAACATTGGGACTCCATACAAACAACATCCGAGGCAAGGATTGAACCCGGGACTCTGGAGCCAAGAGTCAGTAGCTCTACCATTTGTGCCACCTTGCTCCCCTGAACAATGGTGATGAGCAAGCGTGAATATTTACCACCTTTTTGGCACTGAACAAGACGTCGCAGTCACCCCCATTACTCATTAATCTCCATTGTGGTAACCGTACGAACATGGACAAGTACATGGATAGAGGTGGTTTAGAAATACATCGACCAAACGTGGGCAGGTGGAGCGAGCATAGTTGGGGCACCTTGGTCTGCATGGACAAGTTGGGCAAAAGGGACTGTTTCTATGCTGTATGATTCTGTAACATAACATGAAAAAAAGGAGGGGAGTAGGCCATATCCCATCCCGACACACCCTTGCTGTCTCTGCCATGCAATAAGATCATGCCTAATCTAATCTTGGGTACACCTCCCCTTGCTGACTGTTCCCTTCAATACACACATCCCCAACACTTCCAAAATCAACCTCTGCCTTCAGTGAGAAGTTGCAGGGAGTTGTGAACGCAGCTCAGTTAATTGAGCAAACCTACCTCCCCTCCATGGACTCCATCTACACTTCAAGCTGCCTCAGGAAAGCAACTAATATAATCAAGCACCACTCACACTACATTCTCTCTTATCCCCCCTCACATCAGACAGAAGATACAAAAGATTGAAAGCACATACCACCAGATCCAAGAAAGGCTTCTTCCCAGCAGCTATCAGACTCTTGAACAAATTTCTCACATGCTAAAGATGTATTCCTGATCTTTCAATCTACCTTGCACTTTTTTTCTCTGCACTTTTTCTCTGTAGCTGCAACACTATACTTTGCATTCTGTTTCCTTCCTGTTTTTTTCAACCACCTGCTGTATTCATGTATGGTATAATTGGACTGTTCTACGTTTTGATCTACCTGGAGAGCACGCAAAACAAAGTTTTTCCATTGTATTTTGGTACGTGACAATAATAAACCAATACCACACGATTCAGTCTCCACAACTTTCTTGGATGGAGAGTTCCAAAGATTCACAGTGCATGGAAGGAAGCAGTTCTCCGTCATCTTCATCGTAAACAGGCAACCAATTATTTTGAAAATATCCCTCCTACTTGATGAATTGATTCCACCACAAGGGGGAACATCGCCTCACAAATGACCTCATCAAGACCTTCCCCGGATTCTATATGATCTTTATTCGAATCATCTTTCTTTCTTGAAATGCTACACTCCCTCATACTTCCATATTCAACCAGGTTTTTGCTACCTAACATCTCCCTGTATGGCATGATGTCAGATTTTGTATGATTTCAGCCCCTGTAAAGTGTTTAGGGATGGGCTACTAAACTGAAGATCAGGTCTGCTATGCTTATAAACTCAAACCTTTATTTTATTCCATCTCCCTTGACACGTGGAGAATTCTGGAAAAATAAAACCTTGATTTCTCAATTTTACCTTGCTTCTCGTCCAGAGTTAAGACAGCCAATTGCAATGCCCTGCCATACATTCCTAACCAATTCCAGAAACCCACCCCACCCCTATAATCCACACACACCTTAGAGACTGAGCATTGAGCCTTGTGGAAGGATTAAAAAGTGATATGATTATCCTGTTTATCTACTTTAAATCATTTCGCCAAATTATAATATCAAACACTTGTACTTCACAAAATCTGAAGGGTCCGTAGAGAATTGACACAGGGCAGTTCATTATCTTCTGTGTAAGATATATCAAAGAAAATTAAATGTCGACAGGTTTGCTCACAATTTAGTTAAGGTTGTAATGTAAGAATCAGAACCATTCATCACAGCTGGAGTCACTTTGTACCTGCAAGAAGCCTTGTTCAATAAAGAGCTTGAAGAAGAAAACATCAGCTGCTGTCTGGCTTTGTTGAGCATAGAAGAGTGTTCCACTGGAGCTGAAGGTCTGGAATCGAACCGAGATGTTGTTTTGAGGTAGCAAATTGAAACCTAAAAATTCCAAGTGCGAATTCCCATGGTATTGAGCATAACTGAGTTGGGAATCTGCAGAGGGCGAGAGAGCAGAAACATTATCAGAGATGACTTTCTAGCTTAGAGATACAGCCTGTAAACAAATGTTTCAGCCCACTGAGACCACACTGACCATTGATCTCCTGTTCACACGAGTTCTACATAATCCCACCTTCTCATCCACACCTTGCACATTCGAGGCACTTTTTACAGCAGTCAATTCACCCACATGACTTGGGAGGCAGGAGAAAAACAGAGCATCCAGAGGAAACACGCGCGGTTACAGGGAGAACTGGCATACTCCACACAGGCAGCACCCGAGGTCAGGATCAAACCCAGGTCTCTGGTGCTGTGAGGCAACAACTCTACCAGCTAGCCACTATGTTGTGCACTGAAAAATTAAAAGCTGAATATGCTAGAAAGCTGAAATAAAAATAGAAATTGCTGGGAACAATCAGCCAGCCAGGCAGCATCTGTGGAGAACAAAAGAGATAAATGTTTCAGATAAAAGGCTTTCAACAAAATCAAATTACTTATCCTTTCTCAAGCCAAACTGAATAAAATGCCCATGTTTTCATAATATACATGCTCCAGGTTTTGATGACAGAATCTGCTTCATTGCAACTTTGGCACTGAAGTTTTGGCTATGAAGTTTGGTATACCTAAAATACATGGCAAGACTGTGAAATCTAATGGAGGTAAAAAGGCCAGAGTTTATCTACTACTTCACCAGTTGTGGCAATTTATTTTCTTTCCTTGTCAATGACAGAAGACCCATCTATTGGAAGATAAAGTACCCAGTGGTGAAGAATTCCAGTAGCCTGCTTCTTCTAAATACACTATATGTACCATATCGCAAATCACCTCATACATTACAGTTGCAGTGGAGGTAGACATGATAGTGGCATTTAAGGGCCTTGGGCTCAGCACACAGATATGCAGGGTTTTGTAGAGAATGCAGGCAGACAAGAGTTGGTTTTGGGATCATATTTGGCACAGACATTGTGGGCCATAGGGCCTGTTCCTATGCTGTACTGTTCAGAATATTGGGAGGAAATAGAAGATAGAAATCTCCATTTACATCAACATTAACTGTCCTCACACTTCCATCCACGGACCACCATCCACACATTAATTTTATGTTCTCATCCCAGGCCCAGTAGGTCACATGCTTGGATCTTGGGAATAAGTTGAAATTGATTAAAAAGATCTACTTACTGCATTCTGTGTTCTATTGAAATCTGCAATATTTTTGCTCAAAGATGAACCGTTCAACATACATCTGATTTGTTCGATTCTCTGCTCTGCTGCAATAGCCTCAATTTAATAGCAATTTGCCATTGATTCCTTGGGTTAAATTGGTGTGATTGTGTCAGTCACTTAGTTGTACTCATCCTCTGATAGTCAATCTCATTGTGGCCAATGGAACTGAACATCATGAGATGGGTCCAATCAGCAAATACACTTTCACCTGTTTTTTTTAGCATATCTCTCTTTCATTTTCTGTGCTTGTTATTTCCTTTACCTTTTTACATTGCACCCTTACCTCACTGTATTTGTGCACATGGCAATGAACTCAGCTTGACTTGATTTAAATTTACCTTGTCCAGCTTGGAAATATTATCTTTGTAATAGTGTGTCAACAGTGCTTACAACTGCTGATTCCAGATTTTTCATTACCAACTCTATAATCTTAACAAACTATGGCAAACTCCAAAAGTGTTGCGGGTCAAATGGAAGAGGGGAAAGCCATTAGTTGAGCAGCTGCTCCACTGACAGAGGTTACAGAGGAGGGATTGAGGGTGTGGAAGGGCTTAAACACAAGGATGCACATCTTGAAGTTGTGGTACTACCTGAGCAAATGCTGGTGTGAGTAAATGAGCACAGCGTGTGATGACACATCCTCCCTAAGGGCCTCACCGATCCACATCACTGGCAGACAGACCAGAGGAAGCCTACGAGCAGCAGCACAAGCACTGCCTGGCTGCTGAAAAACACCAGCACTCTGCAGTCAACTGAGGCCACAGGCAAACAAGCCTCAGCTGTCTCCAATTAGTGGTTATTGGATCAACTCACCTGCACCTCGTCAGCCCTACTCCTTGGAAATAAACCCGGGAGGGGAGGGGAGGGGGGGAAGGGAGGGGGGGGAGGGGAGGGGGGGGAGGGGAGGGGAGGGGGGGGGGGGGGAGGGGGAGGGAGGGGGAGGGGGAGGGAGGGGGGGGAGGGGGAGGGGGAGGGGGAGGGGGGGGGGAGGGGGAGGGGGGGAGGGGGGGAAGGGGGAGGGGAGGGGGAGGGGGAGGGGGAGGGAGGGAGGGGAGGGGGAGGGAGGGAGGGGGGGGAGGGAGGGGGGAGGGGGGGAGGAGAGGGAGGGGGAGAGATGGGGGGGAGGTGGGGGAGGGGATGGGGGAGATGGGGGAGGGGGAGATGGGGGAGGGGGAGATGGGGGAGGGGGAAATAGATGATACCCTGCTACCCGTGTTTCTGGGTTTTTTTCAGGCTCAGAATAAGATTGAGCCACCCAGACAAACCTGAGATTGTCAGCAGTTCCTCTTGAAGCCAGGGGAAGCTGTTCGGATGGATCAAAGTTGCCTTTGCCTCCTCGCTGATGATGAGGGACTGCTCCCTAGAGCACACGGTACCTTAGAGACTCTATTGTTTGACATTGGAAATAAAGCCTATTGTGAGAGTCGCCTTTACTACAAGTGTCAGTGCAGTCCTTGCAAATCTGGTGGTGTCCATGATGGCACAAGGGACAATGGACAGGTTTCCACAGGTGGTGATCCACAAGCCCACACGTTATGGGAGTAGAATTAGGCCATTTGGCCCATCGAGTCAACTCCGTCATTCAATCATGACTGATCTCTGCCTCCTAATCCCATTTTCCTGCTTTCTCCCCATAACACGACACCTGTTCTAATCAAGAATTTGTCTATCTCTGCTTTAAAAATATCCACTGGCTTGGCCTTCACTGCCCTCTGTGGCAATGAGTTCCACAGATTAACTGCCCTCTGGCTAAATAAGCTACTGCTCACCTCCTTTCAAAAAGAGCGCCCTTTAATTCTGAGGCTATGACTGGTCCTAGACTCCCCCACCAGTAGAAACATCCTTTCCACATCCACTCTATTTATGCCTTTCATTATTTTATGTTTCAATGAGGTCCCCCCCCTCATCCTTCAAAACCCCAGTGAGTAGAGGCCCAGTGCTGTCAAACGCTCATCATATCAGGAATGAGGTACCAGAGGAAATGCTTGAGGAAGATACTACAGGTATAACAACATTTAAAAGACATTTGGGGAGGTATATGGATAGGAAAGGTTGAAAATGAAATGGGTCGAACGAGACCAGCACAGATGTGCATTTTGGTTGATATGGATGAGTTGGGCCGAAGAGACGGTTTTTGTACTGTGTGACCATATGACTATGAATGTGAGAGTGTGTTAGGAAGTGGGGAGCAGGATGTGATAGGTATAGAGGGTGCCCAGGAGAACACGTTTAGACTATTAAACAGAAATCATATTCTGAGTTGCCAAGGAATAGGCTTAGATTCTTTCTGACAGCTAAACATATTTTCAAAAACTTTGTAACTTTTAAAATTTTAACACATTGAAACAGAGTTGAGCGTCTCATAAGTGCTTCCCATGATGCAATACAACTCAGGCACAAACCAGAAGAGCAGAAGACAAGTAAAAGAACAGTGGTTGATTTCATGTCTCTGCAGGGTGGGAGTGAAGGAAGTTTGAAAGCATTTTGAACCCAAAAGCATCCAGGAAACATAATTTGATCTGTTCCTCAAGTAAGCACAGTGCCATGCAATTAAAATTGATGTAAATATTGAGAGAGAATTTGAATGTCCAGATAGGACTGGGTTCCCCTACATCAGTTCAGAGAATATATTCTCCAAGACCACATAGGATCCAAATGAAAAGGGCAGGCAACAGAATAATTCTTAGTTTGCAAAATAGGCTTGAAGGGTTAAATTAGCGTACTCTTTTTCATATGGTGCTGTGAGGATAAAAAGATATTGAAGAATAAGTAGGGTGCAATTGTTTATATGGACAGCAGCGTAGCCAATCAGACTTGATATATTTGCCAAAAAAACATTAATTCTGACTGATTCAGCTGGTAACCCAGTGATAGGCCAATCCATACTGATATTGGGTGTTTGGTTTCATTTACTGCATTATATAATCTGTTCATACTTTCATCAAATTCGTGGGAGAAAATTATCTTGAACTAAAGAGCACACTGTAGGCTCAAGACTAAGAACATTTCTTAAGCATTCTCCAGGGATGCAGCCTGCCCTGCTGAGTTACTCCAGTACTTTGTGTCTCTTTTTAAAAAATCATCATGTGCAGTTCCTTGTTTCAACATTCTGCACTTTCAACAGCACAGCACGCTCTGAGGAATCCATCAATATTGCCCGTCTTTCATGTGGGACCTCGAGCTCTTGATAGGCAGGTGAGAACTTGGGTTAATAGCTCACATGCAGATCCTCATCAAAGCTGTCTTTTGTAAGATTGTTTATACTAATAAGTTTCAGGTTCATTTGGTGACTGTGCCAATCATACCTTTTTTCTGGACACTACGGCTGTACAAATTTCCAGTGTTCAAAACAACAATCGACCAGTTGCTAATATAGGGCTATTATCTACTAACAAGGATCCACATTTTCAATTAAGATTGGGAAGTTGTCATGTTTGAGATGCATATCAATTACTCTAACCTTAACCTTAAACAATTTGCATCATATTGTTGGTGTCCTTTTCCTCGAATAAATGTTTATTAAATCAATAAAATTGTTTCTCATGTGTTGATCTTCTGTAGTCCAATAATCCTACATGAATTCAGCATCATTCCCATAGCCAATTAACCTACGACACAAAGATAGTGTATGGAATACCAATTTACCAATAACTGTCACACATAATGAATGAAAATATAGATGGTTTTAGAATCTTATTGCAATCGTGTTGTATCTTATTGAATATAAATAATAAATATACATTAATACATAGATGGCATTTTAACACTCATAAAAATAAGAGTGTAAGAGATAAGAAGAAAAGGTAATTCAGTCTCACAAACCTATTCCAACATTCAATCAGATCATAGCTCTCTAACAGTAACACATTCCCAGTGCTGTGGTTTGAGAGAGCATACCAGCACCCCTAAAGTTAAATGCCATTATTTTGTTTTCAGTCATGTGACATGTATATTTAACTGTGCAAATTGGCACCTTTTTTGTAATAAAAAAAAAAGCAATGACTGTTCCACTTGGATCTGTGTTGTTGAATTAGTTGTATGTTGTGGGATTATTAGACTGCAGAAAATCAACACATTAGAAATAATTTTATCGATCCAATAAACATTTAATTGGAAACAACCGACAATATGATGCATGTTGTTTAAGGTTCACGTTAGGGTGATTGAAGATAGGTGGAGGGACACATAGGGTTGAAGTATTGGGAGAATGGGCAAAGAAGTGACAGATGGAATACAGCGTAGCAAAGTGTGCAGTGCTCTTTGGTAGTGGGAATAAAGTCACAGACTCTTTTCTAAATGGGGAGAGGATTCAGAAATCGGAGGTGTAAAGGTACTTGGCAGTGCTGGTGCAGGACCTACCTGTTCTCCCGGTTGCCTAACACTTTAATTCCCCTTCCCACTCCCACACTGACCTTTCTGTCCATTGTCAGAGTGAGGCTAAATGCAAATTGGAGGAACAGCATCTCACATTTTGGCTTGGGCAGCTTACAGCCTAGTGGTATGAATATTGATTTATCTAACTTCAAGTAACCCCTGCATTCCCTCTCTCTTCATCCCTCTCCCACCCAAGTCACACCAGGTTCTCATTCTCACCTAGCAAACAGCTAACAATGGCCTGTTTCCTTTATCATTGTTACTTTTTTGCATATCTTTCATTCATTATTCTTTATCTCTCTTCATCACTGTCTATATTTCTCATTTCTTTTTCCCATGACTAGTCCGAAGAAGCGTCTCAACCCGAAAAGTCACTCATTCCTTCTCTCCAGAGAAGCTGCCTGTCCCGTTGAGTTACTCCAGCATTTTGTGTCTACCTTAGCTTAATTTGAAAGTTGAATTGGTACTAAGGAAGGCAAATGCAATGTTAGCACTTATTTCGAGTGGACTAGAATATAAAAACTACGATGTAACGCTGAGACCTTATAAGGCATTGGTCAGACTGCATTAGGAATATTGTAAGCAAGATTGGGCCCATATCTGAGGAAGGATGTGCTGGCATTGGAGAAGGTCCAGAGGAGATTTACAAGAATTACCCCGTCGAGGATGAGCATTTGACACCACTGGGGCTGTACTCGCTGGAGTTTAAAAAGATGAGGGGGAATCTCATTGAAACTTACCGAATAGTGAAAGGCCTGGATAGAGTGGATGTGGAGAGGATGTTTCCACTAGTAGGATAGTCTAGGACCAGAGGGCACAGTCTCATAATAGGAAATAATTTTAGAAAGGAGATGAGGAGGCATTTCTTTAGTCAGAGGGTAGTGAATGCACTGCCACAGAAGGCTGTGGAGGCCAACTCATTGGGTGTTTTAAAAGTGGATATTGATAGTTTCTTGATTAATAAGGATGTCAGGGGTTGTGGCGAGAAGGCAAGCGAATTAGGTTGAGAGGGAAAGAAAGATCAGCCATGATTGAATGGCAGAGTAGACTCGATGGGCCAAATGGCCTAATTCTGCTCCTATGACTTTTGAAATTATGATATACATCTTAAACATGTCAATTTCCCAATCGTAATTTAAAATATGGAACCTGAAATATGGAAATATGGATGAGCAGCGAACAAACAGTAAATGATCCCAATGCAGAAATTCAGTAGATCACCAGCCCCAATAGTTTTTTGGGAAGAGAGTTCAGGATTTTCTATTCCCTTTCTGCACAGAAGTATTGTGGGATATTTCTCAATAGTTTGACTTTAATAGTACGGTTATACTAACTTTTTTATCTGGACTCCTTCACTAGTGGACATGGTTGCTCCCTATTGTACCGTGTGCTTTAATCACCTTAAATGTATCAATTGGATCACCATTTTTCATTTGTGGATATGAGCCTCACCTCCGTAGCCGACTCCACCTGGTCTCATTCTGGTTATTGGCTCTATGTACTCAGTGTCAGAGACCCAGGTTTGATTCTGACCTAAGGTGCTGCCAGTGTGGAGTTTGCATGTCCTCCCTTCAACCACATGGGTTTCTTTCAGGTGCTCCAATTTCTTCCCACATCCCAAAGAACATGCAGGTTTGTAGGTTAATTGGCCTCTGTAAATTGCCCTCTATTGTGTATGGAGTGGATGAGCAAGTGGGAGTCATGGAACTGGTGAAAACCGGTGATCAATGGCCAGCATAGAGTCAGTGGGCCGAAGAGCCTCTTTCCATGCTATATCTTTCAATCACAATATCAATCGATATCGTTGTTAAGGCCGAAACATTCTTCCTGACATGTGATCTCCAGAATGGGGACAGTCTCTCTATTGTTAAAACATAATTTCATCCATTGTATTTTTCTTTGTATAAACATCAAAGCTTTAGTAATGTTTTAAATTATTTCTTGTATTAGTCCACTGAGTCCTGGTGATTTTTGTATATGGACTCTTAAATATTACTCTCATATTCCTACCTTTTGACCACTTGGAAAATACTTAGTTATCTTCCTTATCTCTAAAGTGAATGAGTTTACAATTCCCCACCCTGAGCATCATCTACCATGGTATCATCCAATCAATTCATCTACATATGTTTAGTTTAGTTTAGAGATACAGTGCAGAAACAGGCCTTTCGGTCCACCGAGTCCGCACTGATTAGCGATCCCCGCAAATTAACACTATCGTACACATGCTAGGGACAATTCACATTTATACCAAGACAATTAATCTACAAATCTGTACGTCTTCGGAGTGTGGGAGGAAACCGAAGATCTCAGAGAAAACCCACACAGTCACTGGGATAACGTGCCGACAGCACCCGTAGTCGGGTTCAAACCCACATCTCTGGCGCTGAAAGCATTGTAAGGCAGCACTGCTGTGCCACCATGCAGTCCCTTTACAATCTTCTGCACGCAGCTATACTCTTTAGTTTGCCATCTAACTTAATCATGCCATTAAACGTAAATAAACAATTCTGTTTTTCCATTGTTTATAAACTGTGAAAAGGTGAGATGACTAGTGCAATATAGAAAACACATTGTGTTAATCGTCTCCTTTCATCTGACTCTGTTGCCCCCCTCTTTTTACCATCACAGTACAAGGCTATAGATTCCTTCCAATCCCATCAACTTTTACTTTTGTTAACATATTCATATGTGGAGCCCCACTGAATATTTTCTGAATGCCCATACAAGCATTGACTCTTACACACCTCCTCAAATTCATGGGAAGCATCACTATTATTTTAACCAGTTAGACCCACTAGTCCAGACTGCCTCAATCAATATCATAGTTGCTGTTCCAGATTCTTCATCCTAGTTTATGGTCTTGCTTAGAACATTGAGCAACGCGATCACGGTGGCGCAGCGGTAGAGTTGCTGCCTTACAGCGAATGCAGCGCCAGAGACTCAGGTTCGATCCTGACTACGGGTGCTGTTCTGTATGGAGTTTGTACGTTCTCCCCGTGACCTGCGTGGGTTTTCTCCGAGATCTTCGGTTTCCTCCCACACTCCAAAGACGTGCAGGTATGTAGGTTAATTGGCTGGGCAAATGTAAACATTATCCCTAGTGGGTGTAGGATAGTGTAGGTTTGTAGGTTAATTGGCTGGGCAAATGTAAAAATTATCCCTAGTGGGTGTAGGATAGTGTTAGTGTGCGGGGATCGCTGGGCGGCGCAGACCCGGTGGGCCGTAGGGCCTGTTTCTGCGCTGTATCTCTAAATCTAAATCTAAAAATATTAGGGCTTCTTCGTGCTCCTAAGTTTTGCTGAATCCAGTCTGCTACATTAGAAGCAATTTACCTTCCCTTTAACGAGAGACAAGTGTCATGTTGGCTGTAAACCACATGTGATAGAAACCATGGGTGGAATAGGAACACATTTGTTCTTTGGCTTTACATTTAATTTCCTTTTGTACATTATTTTCATTTTCCACAGCCTACCGATGAAGTTATAAGAATAATAACCACCTCTGTCCATTCTCTTCCTCTACCTCTTTGCCTGCACTCTACAACTTTTTGCTGGATGGTGCACTGATATAAACATTGAGTTGGCTGGAATTGGTCTCAATGTCCCAACGTAACAAACTCACAGACTGTAAACAGTACATCTTTGAGCAAATTTGCTACCACTATTTGTGGAACAGTGGTGACATTGATAACTTCTAAAGATACAAAAGTATCTTGATCAAATGTTTACCTGCAAGGAAACAACTAGATTGGACTGCAAAATAAAAACCGGCCTACACATCTGATTGGAAAGGATGGGCTCACATTTCAGTAGCACTTTTGCAATATATTGCCATGCCGTCTTCTGCACTCATTGAGATTGATGTCTGTGCTTGGTTTACTTTTAGCTACGTATTAACAGAAACGTTTGTGTTCATCGCAAAAATTCCAAATCTTCTGACTCAGATGTGAGTATTACTAACTGATGTCTTAGCTTCTTTCATGGCCCAATCTCTGTCCTTGTGATTTCAAACTTGCTTTATCTCAATTTTTTCCAAATGCTGACCAAAGGTGCTCTCCACAGATGCTGCCTGGCTCACTGAGTAGTTTAAGCATCTTTTACTTTTGGAGTCCCCCTTCTATGTTCTTTCCCCTGGGCTCTGGATATTTTGCCCCTTTGAGAGTAAATTCTGTACTGTTACAACTCATGGTGAAGTAAAAGTAAAACAATATCTTCTCCCAGTTGGCATCTTTGCCAATTATCCTAACCCTTTGTCCTTTGGCTACTAACACACATAAATAACACTGGAAACTATTTATCTTTATCGGCAAAACCAAATAACTTCACTAATCACTCACATTGTTCAGACCTTTGCTCTATACATCAAACACTATTCTGTGAAGATTGGACTTTCAGATGGGTTAGCCTAAAGGAATACTGAAAAGTTATAATAAGTTTTAAGTTGGCTGCTGTGTAATTCTTTTGAATAATTTGGGAGACTACTTTGTTACTTCCTTTTTCAAAGAGTCTTCTTTTTGTCCTTATGAACCACAGCGTTTATTCTTTGCAGCTGTGCTCCTAATGACTTTCCCAGCAGGCGTATGTGGAGAAGTAAAAGAAACAAGACTTAAAAAATGTAACTAGACTTAAAATTTGGAATTCTTTGCACATTATCATCAGCAAATTCCCAGCTGAAAAAAGGTGAAGGTCAATCCTGAAGAGTTATGGAAGAAATTCAGAAACCTGACTCTATGCCAGCAAGAGACAGAGAGAAGATATGAAATGCTGAGCACAGAAACAGACCATTTGGTCTCCTTGACTTTGCTAGTGATTATATTTCATTACACGTCTCCCTTCATTCCATTCACCCCATTTCAGCCTTAAATATATCAATTAGATTACCCTTTTATGCACGTGGATATGAGCCTCGCCTCTATAAACAACCCCATCATATACACTTGGTCTCATTCTGTTTAATTGGCTATTTTAAAATATATATATTTTAATAACATATTTACTTTAATATTAAAGATATAAAGTGCCAGAGAGCCAGGTTCTCAACCCAAAGTAACTCATTTGTCCTCAGAAAAAGATACAAAGTGCTGGAATTACTCAACGGGTCAGGCTGTACCTCTGGAGGACATTGAGTCGGGACCCTTCTACAGCCTGATTGTAGTAAGGGGCAAAAAGCTGGAAGAGAGGTGGAGGTGGGGCAAAGCCTGGCAAGTGACAGATGGACATAGATAAGGGGGGGGGGGCTTTATTAGCAGATGGTTGGACAAAGGCCAGAGATGAATAGAGAAAACATAGCGAGATAAGGAGAGAGGAGGCGTGAAATGTGAATCCAGAGGAAGGGATCCAGGTGGAAGGGGACTGGGTGGAAAGGTGGCTGGGGTTGTGGGAGAAATGGGTGTACATGCAGTTGTGATACACGGAAGAGAGGCAGGAAAAAGGGGGTTGGGGGTGGGGGGATGTTTACTGGTTAGTTACTTAAAATGGCAAATTAAAAGTTCATACTGTTGGGTTGTAAGCAACCCAAGTGGAATATGAGGTGCTGTTCCACCAGATCCCTCACTCTGGCCCAGGAAAAAATGGACCACATGCAAGTGTTAGGCAAAGCGATTGCATAGTCTACGATGTAAAGGGAGCACGAACTGCTGTAGATGTAGTTAGAGGAGGTACATGTCTCACTTGGAAAGGCTGCTGGCTTGCCAGGCTTCGTCCCACCCCCACCTCTCTTCCAGATTTTGTTCCCTGCTACAATTAGTCTGAAAAAGGGTCCCGACCCGAAACATCACCTATCCCTGTCCTCCAGAGGTGCAGCCTGACCTTATTTCAGCACTTTATATTGATCCCGTTAATTTCATTAATTTATCACTACCTTCCACCCTGCTGACAAATAAATCCCCTGTCCCCTTTCTTGATCTCGCTGTCTCCATCACAGGGGACAGGTTATCGACGGATGCCTACTACAAACCTATCGACTCCCACAGTTATCTGGACTATACGTCCTCCCATCCTATCTCTTGCAAAGACGCTATCCCCTTCTCTCAAGTTCTCAATCTCCGCCACATCTGCTCACAAGATGAGGCTTTCCATTCTTGGACATCTGGGATGACCTCTTTCTAACTCTCTGCTGTCATAGATGGATCCCTCACCCATGTCACCTCTTTGTCCCACAGTTCTGCTTTCATAAGGTTCAAAGGTTCAAAGGGCATTTTATTGTCACATATACCAATTAAGGTACAGTGAAACTCGATTTACCGTACAGTCGTACTATAAAAAGCAACAAAACACCCAAACTACATAAAAGTTAACATAAACATCCACCAATGTGGATTCTCCACATTCCTCACTGTGATGGAAGGCAATAAAGTCTAATCTTCTTCACTCTTTATTCTCCTGCAGTCAGGGCGGTCGAAGCTCCTGCGGTTGGAGCTCCCGAAGTCGGTCCCTAACCAAGGAACCGCAAGCTCCACAATGTTAAAATCTGCAGGCTCCCCCGGTTGGAGCTCCGAGGTCGATCCCCGACAGGGACCGCAAGCTCCACAATGTTAAGTCCTGCAGGCTCCCCTGGTTGAAGCTCTCAAAGTCGATCCCCAGCAAGAGGCCGGCAGCTCCTTGATGTTAGGCCGTAGTGCGGACGGAGATACGATTCGGAAAAAAAACACTTCTCCGTCGAGGTAAGAGATTTAAAAATGTTTCCTCCAACCCCCCCCCCCCCCCACATAAAACAAAGCTAAAGGACACTAAAACATACATTTACCACATATTAAAAAACAACAAAGAAGAAAAGGACGAGACAGTCTGTTGGTGAGGCAGCCACTGCGGCACCAACCGGGAAGATCATAAGTGATAAGAGCAGAATTAGGCCATTTGGCCCTTCAAGTCTACTCCGCCATTCAATCATGGCTGATCTATCTCTCCCTCCTAACCCCATTCTTCTGCCTTCTCCCCATAACCCCTTACACATGTACTAATCAAAAATCTATCTATCTCTGCCCTAAAATATATCCATTGACGTGGCCTCCACTGTGGCAAATAATTCCACAGATTCACCACCGTCTGACTAAATAAATTTCTCCTCATCTCATTCCTAAAGGAATGTCCTTTAATTCTGAGGCTATGACCTCCAGTTCTAGACTCTCCCACTCGTGGAAACATCCTCTCCACATCCACTCCATCCATGCCTTTCACTATTCAGTAAGTTTCAATGAGGTCCCCCCTCTTCCTTCTAAACTCCAGCAAGTACAGGGCCAGTACCACCAAACGCTCATCATATGTTAACATACTAATTCCTTGGATCATTCTTGTAAACCTCCTCTGGACCCTCTCCAACTGTGGCCAGACCAGCACCCTATAGAGCCTTAGCATTACATCCCTGTTTTTATATTTTAGTCCTCTTGAAATAATTGTGAGCATTCTGTTTGCTATAATTTCCTTACTATCAATTCCACTTGCTAATTAACTTTTTGGGAATCCTGCACTAGCACTCTCAAGTCCCTTTGCACCTTTGATTTCTGGAATCTCTCCCCATTTAGAAAATAGTCTACGCCTTTATTCCTACTACCAAAATGCATGACTCCACACTTTGCTATACTGTATTCCATCTGCCACTTATCTGCCCACTCTCCCAACCTGTCCAAGTCCTTCTGCAGAGTCCCTGCTTTTTCTACACTTTCTGCCCCTCCACCTATTTTCGTATCATCTGCAAACGTGGCCACAAAGCCTTCAATTCCCCTAATCTAAATCATTAATATACACCTTCAGACCTTTCAGCTTCCCAAGCACATTCTCGTTAGTAATAGCCACTCCATTAACTTCCACCCCCTGACACTCTAGAATCTCAGGCACGCTGCTGGTGTCTTCCACTGTGAAGACTGATGCAAAAAAGATATTCAATTCCTCTGCCATTTCTTTATTATCCATTATCACTTCTCCTGCATCATTTTCCAGCGGTCCACCTATAAATGTTCTCTAGAAATGCTGCCTGATCCACTGAGTTACTCCAGCACTTTTTGCCTTTTTTGTAAACCAGCATCCACAGTTTATTTTTCCTTCGATCTCATATTTTGTTTTGCTATTTAGCTCTCCCTGCACTCTAAATGTGCAGTTCTTCATTATTTTTGGGAAGAGAGCCGTTTAATGTCTTCTTCCATAAAATGTGCTCCATGAATTCAAATCCTCACCTTCATAAATAATTCTGGAGAATGCAAACGCTTAATACTCTTCACATATGAAGAATTGATGAAGCTCATTTAACAGACCACCACAAGGATATGCTAATGATGGATGAACTCATGAGGGACTGAAGGGATCGACAGGGAAGTTCAAACACCATAACCAACAAGGGAAAAGAGAGCATACAGCAGGCAAAACAAAATCATAAATACTAAGGAATAAGTAGTTATAAAATAACTACTTGTTCAACTACAGGCGGTGCTGGCTCAAAGGACCAAATGGCCTCCCCCTGCACCTATTTTCTTAAATATGTGTAGGTTTAAATACAGTGAGAAGAATTAGTCTGTAATATCACTAGGTGAATAATGTTCATAGCAAGTAAAACAATTGGAGGCAGTAATTTATTATGAGCAAACAGATAGGACAGATACTACTGAGATATGGCATTGAAAAAAATGAATTGGGAATGTAACATTGAAAAAGACAATGTGAGAGAGAGAGAGAGAGGTTGAGTGCGAGAATTTCACTGGAATTTAGAAGATTGAAGGGGGATCTTATAGAAACTTACAAAATCCTTAACAGGCTAGATGCAGGAAGATTGTTCCCGATGTTGGGGAAGTCCAGAACAAGGGGTCACAGTTTAAGGATAAGGGGGAAGTCTTTTAGGACCGAGATGAGAACGTTTTTTTTCACACAGAGAGTGGTGAATCTGTGGAATTCTCTGCCACAGAAGGTAGTTGAGACCAGTTCATTAGCTATATTTAAGAGGGAGTTAGATGTGGCCCTTGTGGCTAAAGGGATCAGGGGGTATGGAGAGAAGGCAGGTACGGGATACTGAGTTGGATGATCAGCCATCGAAGGGCCGAATGGCCTACTCCTGCACCTATTTTCTATGTTTCTATGTCTATGAGAAATAAGCAGTATTATTAGAGATAACATAGTAGTATAAGAAAAGAAATGGAGATATTACAATACAAAAAAAGAACATATGTGAAAAAGGTAAAGGATAATAAATGAACCACCTTGATATTAATATACAAGCAACTTAACTGAGGAAAGGAGATGGAGGAAGGAATTTCCAAAAAAATTACGGACAATGAGTCATTAACATGGAATAAGAATCTTTGTGGGGTGGTTAATTCAGCATGAGAAGTCAATGTGGAGGATAGTAAAATAGAGTTCTGATTCTATGTTCAGATCTCCTTGCTCTGACACTATTCTCTGAAGTAAAAGGATGGCAATAATACAATTATTTTAGTTTACTCCAGATTATATTAAATGTGAGGATCGTAAATATGTTGATTAAGGTTACAGACTGAATTTTTAAAAATGTAAATACCTTGTAATAAAGTGGACACAATACTGGCAAACAATGATGTAGAACACCAATAGAATACAGAAATAATCAAACACAAAATACAGGAACAACGGAGAGGACAGGGGTAGGAGAATGATAAAGATCAGGAAAAACCAAAAAGACAACCAGGATGGCAAAATGGAATGGAAACAATGAGGAGATAAATGTACTACAGGCATATCAATAAAAGATTGTTGGAATGGGATGAGTGTCACTGGTAGAGTCGGATAGAAATTCCTGACAGAAATGGAAAAATAGTAAAAATGGTAACTAATGACCTTCCAGCTGGAAAACTGGTCAGGTGGACATGACTACAACATAGATCATCAGAAAGCAAAAATATCATATTCAAGATTATAGGAATAACTAAATTGACTAATCAAACCCCAGATTTATGAAGAAAATTACCCCGTCCCAAGCATTCTAAGAGAGTTTGGGGAAGAGATAAAGGGCGCTGTTTTACATATGTAACTATTTGTTAGAAAATTGAGCCGTTGAAGAGACTGGTAGTCAGCCAACATTACACCTATAGTTAGGAAAAAGGATGAAACAGTCCAAGAAAGCAGTGACAGGCCCATTTAACTTTGATACTATTAAATGTTATGGTATCCCTACAAATGAAAAAAATAGAAAAAATGACGAGGAAGCAAAAAAATGAAATCTATATTTAGCAGGGTTTTCGTAAAAGCAAGTCTTGCTGGACCAATTTCATTGAACTGCTTGGAGAGGGGACAGAGTGGTGGAATAAAGTGAATGCAAAAGATGCTACTTATCAAGATTAGTGAAGGGGCCTAAAAAAAACCACCACTAAGTAATACATGCAGAGCAATGAAAAAAGTAATAGAATGGAGCGATAATATTTTGAAGACAGAAAGGAACAAGAGTAGGTATTCGGAACGACAGGATGTTGAAAGTGGGGACATACAAGTAGCTGTGCTGGGACCAGCATCACCATCGCTCACAATTGCTCTGACAATTTATTGGGAGATAGACAATAGACAATAGCTGCAGGAGTAGGCCATTCAGCCCTTCGAGCCAGCACCGCCATTCAATGCGATCATGGCTGATCACTCTCAATCAGTACCCCGTTCCTGCCTTCTCCCCATACCCCCTCACTCCGCTTTCCTTAAGAGCTCTATCCAGCTCTCTCTTGAAAGCATCCAACGAACTGGCCTCCACTGCCTTCTGAGGCAGAGAATTCCACACCTTCACCACTCTCTGACTGAAAAAGTTCTTCCTCATCTCCGTTCTAAATGGCCTACCCCTTATTCTTAAACTGTGGCCCCTTGTTCTGGACTCCCCCAACATTGGGAACATGTTTCCTGCCTCTAATGTGTCCAATCCCCTAATTATCTTATATGTTTCAATAAGATCCCCCCTCATCCTTCTAAATTCCAGTGTATACAAGCCTAATTGCTCCAGGATGCAGCGGGAAAATAGCCAACATGGAGCGGAGCTGCAACTAACTACAAGATAGCAATATATTTCTAGAATGGGTTGCCTTACGAAGTTATACACTATTGTATTATGCTTTGAAAAATCACAGTTTACTGGGAAGAGAAAAATTAAAATAGGAGAGACGAAAGGTATCTCGGAGTACAAATGCATAAATCAGTAACATTGTGACGTCAGTTATTAAGACCATAAAAAATCAAACCGAATTCTGTGGTTATTTCACAAGGGCAGAACGGTTGTGGAAAAGTTATTCTCAGCCCTTATCAAACCATGCAATACTTAAAATTGTTCTGCTTTTCTTAATAGAGAAAGAATTGCGAGACACAGGAGAGATGCCAACTAGATTTACAGGGATGCCGCCAGGAACACAGGTATTGGGACGGTCACTTTTCCTTTGTGGGAGAGGCAAATGAAGAGAACTCACTAAAATTCTCAAGCATTTTGGGAGAATGAACATAAAGCACAAAGTCTCCATGTGAATTTCTTCACAAAATTAGATGGCATCAACACAAGACATTACTGAAGAAAAACAACAAGGAATTGTGGATAAACCGCTTTACCCAGAGTGGAGAGAATATAGAACGCTACAGTATCAGTGAGAGTTGTGAGCAATTGGTAACTTTCATTAACAACAATAATTAGATGGAGAATGGAACAGGGAGCTATGCTGATAAACACAAATAGAAACCTATGGAAGGGGACTCAAGTGGAGCAGTGATGGTTTGTAGCTTGCTCTAATTCTATGCTCTATACCCTTACGAAAACCATGTAAATACTCTGTAATAACATGAATGATACAAATAAAGTGAATGACCCTGGGACTGGTTTGTTGGTGTGGAATTCTCATTGATTTATGTTCTTCGTTGGTCAGAGCATTGCGTACTGGAGCTATGACGTCTTACTGCAACAGTACATATCGTTGGTAAGACCACTGATACTTGGAGTATTGTGCACAGTCGGCCAGCTCTAGGAAGGATGTCATTAAGTTGGAAAGTTGTTCAGAACAGATTTACCAGGATGTTACTGGGACAGGAGGGCTTGAATTATGAGAGACCGGATAGGCTGGGACTTTTTTCCCTGGAGAGTATGAGGTTGAGGGGTGACCTTTCAGAGGTATATAAAATCATGAAGAGAATAGATAATGTGAATTGTCACAATCTTTTTCCAAGGCTAGGGGAGTCTAGAGGACATATATTTTATCTCAGATATCGGCGAAAGATTTAATAGGAACCTGAATGGCAAATGTTTCACGCAGAATGTGGTGGGGACATGAAACAAGCTGGCAAAGGAAGCAGCAGACACAGATACAATAACAACATTTAAAAGACAAGTTTATGAACTGAAAAGGTTTAGAGCGATTAATTGAGATTAGCTCACATGATCGTCGTGGTTGGCATGGATGAGTTGGGATGTTGGGATTATTTCTATACTCTATTTTATTCTTTCTTAATTTAGGGGCATCTGTGCAAAGTGTTGCAGAAACTAATCTGGGATCAGCTAACCTGCAACAAAATGACATTTTGTGACCGATAAAGGTTGATAATATAATGGATATTCTTCCCTAACAGGCCTTTAGACTAAATTTCCTTCTACATTTTTTAAAGGTAATGCTTCAATTTAGGATTTCTAAATGATTCCTCCCAAAATACATTTGCACTGCAACAATGGATTGACTAAGTGGCTGCTGCTTGCCCATCTGTTTGTTTCGTTTGGCAGGCATTGCTGCTAAATTATTTATGAACTGAATAATTCAATTAATTTTTTTTCTTTAAATTTGGTTCTAGCTTCAGTGCTGATTTATTCACCTTGTTAGGCATAGCCCTGACACTCTATGAAACGGAATAATCCTGTGGTAAGTGCAAAATGGTGAGTTTTAGAAGTGGGCACAAGCGGCCTGATGTCCTGTACATAGGTTGGGAATCTGTATTAGGGGATGTGGGACATTCCATTCATTTTCTGAATGGATCTTCTGAATGGGTCAGGAAACAGACCCAACAGCCCAAATCGTCCAAGATGTCCAACTGAGCTCGTCTAATTTTCCTGCGGTTAGCCAATATCCCTCTACATTTTTTCTATTCATAAACTTGTCAGAAAATGAATGAAAAGTCCCACGACCCCAAGTGCAGAATCCCTACCTACGCACCCTCTGCATAACATATCAGACCACTTGTGCCCATTTATAAATGCAAGGACCTTGCATGTCATGAACTATTTGACAACTTCTCCCACATTCCTTTGATAGAAACTAACTTCTGGTGGGGAATACTTTTCAAGCAGTGTCTATAGATTGAGGATAACTTATGAACGATGAATGGCCTAAAAGAGTGTATGTGGAGAGAATGTTTTCCGTAAAGGGAGAGTCTAGGGCCAGAGGGCACCGTTTGGCATCCGTCCATCTGCGGGAGGTGATGGTGCGGCTTGGTGTTGTCCTCTGTGATCAGCAAGGATGAAGTGTCCTCTCTATTTGATTAGGCCGCTGAGCCTGGGCAGGTAAATGGGATTACAGACTTGCCCAGCATCTGCGTTTCCCTCTCAAACTAATAGGCTGATTTCTGAGGCCTAATCGGTTGCTGGAGTTGCCGGAAGGGGGATACACGAGGGATTAGATGACCATCTCTAGGGACTCAGCTCCAGTGACTTTGGCTTTCATGAGCCTTACCCACAAGGCAGCGGGATGCTAGTTAACCCATAGCTGGGACCTGGTTGACGGACGCCAGGGCGTATCTCTGGGGCCAGAGTTCCACTGAGATCCCCTCGCAGTTTAGCCTGGGACTGAAAGTGGTCCCAGTTACCATGTGTTGCCACGAGGAGGCACTGTGAGAGTCTTGATGATGTAGAGATTATGTACTGGCAGGGGGAGTCATGCACTCGGCTCCCTTTTTCGCAAAAATTGGTAGCTAGCGGCATCTGGATTTATACCAGGGCTCTAGACACATGCAACACCCTGTGGCTCACGCCTCACAATAAAAGAGTGTACCTTTAGAATGGAGATGAGGAGGAATTTCTTTAGCCAGAGTGAATCTGTGGAATTCATTGCAACGGATGGAAGTGGAGGCCAAGCCATGGGGCATTTTTAAAGCAAAGATTGATATGTTCCCGATTAGTAAGGATGTCAAAGGTTATGGGGAGAAGGCAGGAGATTTGGGTTGAGAGGGAAAGATAGATCAGCCATGATTAAATGGCAGAGTAGAGACGATGGGCCAAATGGCCAAATTCGGCTCCTTTGTGTTATGTACTTATGAACTTACTTCCAATCAGTTCTGCGCTTTTTATGATGGTGGCTGATGGTGGCATATGTTCCCAATGTTGGGGGAGTCCAGAACAAGAGGCCACAGTTTAAGAATAAGGGGTAGGCCATTTAGAACTGAGATGAGAAAAAACTTTTTCAGTCAGAGAGTTGTGAATCTGTGGAATTCTCTGCCTCAGAAGGCAGTGGAGGCCAATTCTCTGAATGCATTCAAGAGAGAGCTAGATAGAGCTCTTAAGGATAGCGGAGTCAGGGGGTATGGGGAGAAAGCAGGAACGGGGTACTGATTGAGAATGATCAGCCATGATCACATTGAATGGCGGTGCTGGCTCGAAGGGCCGAATGGCCTCCTCCTGCACCTATTGTCTATTGTCTAGGGCAATGTGGGGACTGTGGAGTCTTCGATAGATGGGACAGGAAGTGGCTTATGGGGAAGATGGGTAGGTATAAAATGAAGTGGCATGTGCCTTCTGCACTTACACAGGGCTTTTAATAGTTCTGATGCATTACCAAGAGGCTCTTAGTGCCATCTCAATGCTCCTTCACTACTCTGAGTGGTCATGCGCTGGATTTCCAAGAGTCAATAAGATGCTGGATTTCTTCAAGGAGCCTTTGAGCATATCCTTGAATCTTTTCCTCTGTCATATCCTTGAATCTCTTCCCATGGCAGAGGTCCAAAGTGTCTACACAACAGGTTGGAGATATCGTATCATCCATTTATTATCAGCAACCAAAAGATGAATTTATACTTAATTTTCTCCTGGTTAATTGGGGCAAACCAGTGCAATATTAAGCACAGCTACCTCACAGCTTCAAGGGCCTGGGTTCAACCCTGATCTCAGGTATTTTCTTTGTGGAGTTTGTATGTTGATTATGTGAGATTCTGCAGGGTGCTGCAGTTTGTGCTTGTTGGTTAATGACTTCTGTACTTTACCCCATGCTGTACGTAAGTTGTAAGACAATCAAAAGGGAGTTTAATTTAGAGATATGGTATTGAAACAAGCTCTTTGGTCTACCGAGTGCACGCCAATATCAAGCAGCCATTCACTCTAGGTCCCTGTTGGCTAGTTCCATGTTATCTCACTTTTGCATCCATTCTCTACACACTAGGGGCAATTTACATAGGCCAATCTAATCTACAAACCCGCATCTCTTTAGGATGTGGAAGGAAAGTGAAGAACCCAGAGGAAACTCACGCGGTCACAAGGAGAATGTGCAAACTCCACACAGATAGTACCAAAGGTCAGGATTGAAACAGGGTCCCTGGTGATGTAAGGGAGCAGCTCTACCAGTTGCACATCTGTGCCGCCCTTTGTGGCTGAGCATGCGAGAGAGAATGTTTAGCGGGTTGATGGGGAAATAAATTCAGAGGGAATGGAAATGATGAGATTGCACTGCTTGGAGGCAGCTAGAGCCAAATGGCTGGCTTTAGTGTTGTAAACTATCAATTGCTCCAAGGTTGGAAAGGGGTACAAATGAGAACAACAGCACAGTTAAAAACCAATAAGACTAGGAAAAGGATATTTTAGAGGCTACTTAAACGCAAGGAATCTTTACACAACTGGGCAAAACTAAAAAGGTGAGATTGTGTCATAAATGGGGTGTTTTCTACTTGGCAAGGATGGGTAAATTCACAGCCAAAATATTTAAGAAGAGATAGAAGACTGAAGAGCAAGAGTAAATATATACCACTAGATCAAAACCCTGCTCTCTGTAGTTAAAAATGCAGTTGATTAAAAATTATTCTCTGTGATTTGGGAACTATAAAACACAAAGGAAATGGGGAGGCTACTTGTTCCAGGCAGTCTTGGCTATAAAACTGTCTAAAATTGAGAACAAATCATCCTTGATTGGCAATTTTGAAAGATATAATGAAGAATGTAATGAATGGCGAATGTTGGAAAGGTGCCATTGACACCATTAACAGTGGTTCACTTGGATTTGTTCTCTGGGAATCATACAATGGAGGGAACACAAGAGACCACAGATGCTGGAAACTTAAGCAAAAAAAAACAAACTGTTGGAGGAACTCAGGCGAACAGGTGACATTTCGGGTCAGGTCCATTCCCAACCCAAACGTCACCTATCCATGTGCTCCAGCGATGCTGCCTGACCTGCTAGGTTACTCCAGTACTTTGTGTATTTTTGTGCGTTAACCAGTATTTGCAGCTCTTTATTTCTACATAAAAACAGAAAAAGCTGGAAGTACCCAACAGGTCAGGCAGTAGCCATGAAGTAAACAAAACAGATTGTCCATTCATTTTCGGTTCTGATGAAACAGAAAGACGTTGCATCTGCTGGAAAGTATGGATGTTCATCTTAAAATTATTAGTGAATCAACAAGGTAGAACATGATTGCAGTATTGCCGCGGGACTTTCCAGTGCCTGGTGCGGCTCGGCCGCGGGACCTTCCATCCCCTTGCGGGGGCTGTGCGGGTCGGTCGCCTCGGTAGAGGTCGAGCTGTCTGTCCGTGGGAGGGGCATGGGGGAAGAGAGAGGAAGTTTTTTTGGCTCCATCACAGTGAGGGGGTGTTTGGAGTCACTGTGATGGATGTTTGTGTTGGGGTTGTGTGTCTTGTGTTTTTTTGTTTTTTTGTACTGCTGGCAAATTAATCTCGTTTGGTAAAACGAATGACAATAAAGCTATTCTGTATTCTGTATGTCAACAGTATACAGTATTGCAGTATGGCCCTTTGGCCCATGATGTCCCTATTGATCGTGATGCAAAATTAACCTAACTAATTCCATCTGCCTGGTCAATAACCCTCCATTCCCTACCTGTTCATGTGCCAGTCTCCATGCCTCTTCATTGTACTGTGTGACAGATAAAGGTTTCAAGTGCAAATTAAAACAATTGCAAGCTCATGGGAGTATTGGAACTGTGGGAGGAAACATTGCTTTTACGAAAGAAAATTGTGTCCTGGTTTTGGTAAAATATGTAAGAAATGCAGAAAGAGCAATCTCGAGTGACTGGAAATGCTGCACAAAATGTTGTCTGCAGTTGAACAAGCAAGTCTGAACAATTGATGAAGTACCAGGAACAAGTATTCCTGTTGTCGACGAGGTCAGCACTAACAGTTTGGATGATGAATAGGGTGTTGCACTTAAATTACAGTCAGGCAACTATGTGAGCTTTCAAAAGTAATCAAATTCTGCTTCGCTGACAGAAGGAAACAAAGATTTTCTTCTTGCAAATGTGGAATTACTTCAAGCTGCGATACTAGGAGCTCATCTCCCTGTCAGAGAAACAATGCAATTGGTTTAGTGTATTAACTGTAAATATTTGCTGGGCTGCAAACTAGTGTACAGCAGGAATAAGATTTCCTCTGGCCCGAAAGGCATGTCTGAATTATTAATTCAGTGGCACAGCGGTAGAGTTGCTGCCTTACAGCACCAGAGACCCAGGTTCGATCCGAACTACGGGAGGGAAAATGATCTGCCAACTGTCATAAAACACAAAATTAAAGTGATGAGTGGAAAGGATGTGCAAAGATTGGCGAGGGAGAAGGGTGGGGGGGGGGGGGGGAGGGTGGAGGGAGAAGTCAGTCTACTCCACAACAGAAGGGGGAGGAGTTGTACAGTTTGATAGCCACAGGGACAAAGGATCTCCTGTGGCGTTCTGTACTGCATCTTGGTGGAACCAGTCTGTTGCTGAAGGTATTCCTCAGGTTGACCAGTGTGTCATGGATGGGATGAGCCGTATTGTCCAAGATGCTCCGCAGTTTGAGGAGCATCCTCCCCTCCAAGATCACCTCCATGAATCCACTTCCGCCCCTAGGACGGGGCCAGCCTTCCTGATGAGTTTGTTAATCCTATTGGCGTCCACGGCCTTCACCCTGCTGCCCCAGCACATGACAGGGAAGAAGAAGATGGCACTGGCTACCACTGTTTAGTAGAACATCTGCAGCATCTTGGTGCAGACATTGAAGGAGCGGAATCTTCTCAAAAAGTACAGCCGGCTCTGTACTTTTAACGTACTATAAATGTTAAGTGACAATATGCTGAGAGCCAAGTTGTGTTTGATTTAGAAATACCCTCAGGTGTTCAGTGTTGGCACTTGACAAGTTAAAGGAAGGTATTGAATCAGGCTAATTGAAACAGCAGGTCCGGTGCACCACCACTGGTGATGGGAGCCCGTGAAGGTAAGCTAAAATAAAACACAATGTTTCGTGCAGATAATTCCAGTAATAATGCTGAGTGCTTGGATCAGATCACTGGCCAATATCAAAAGGTTAAATCACTGCACATTTGACTCAAAGAAATTGAAAGGGAGCATGATCTTTGAGCTACAAAGATGTAGCTATACATAATGCTAGAGCTTTTATTACTCTAGATATTGGAAATAGTTTTGGCAACAGTGTTTAAATGAGTTCCTGTGCAGTATTGTTTTATGTTCCATGTTTAATAGGGAAAGATGATGTGCTTTTTTTGTACAACAGTTGTTGTATTGAAATACTTTCCCTGTATCTTTTGGCATCAACTCTGCTCTGCAGTTCCAGTTTTCCACAGGGAAGTGTGCAAGTTGGTGGAACAACCTCAGATAATATAGAAACATAGAAAATAGGTGCAGGAGGAGGCCATTAGGCCCTTCGAGCCAGCACCGCCATTCATTGTGATCATGGCTGATCATCCACAATCAGTAACCTGTGCTTGCCTTCTCCCCATATCCCTTGATCCCACCAGCCCCCTAGAGCTCTATCTAACTCTCTTTTAAATTCATCCAGTGAATTGGCCTCCACTGCCTTCTGTGGCAGAGAATTCCACAAATTCACAACGCTCTGGGTGAAAATGTTTCTTCTCACCTCAGTTTTAAATGGCCTGTGAACCTACGCTGCACTCCCTCAAAAGCAAGGATGTCCTTCCTCAGATTAGAAGACCAAAACTGCACACAATACTCCAGATGTGGTCTCACCAGGGCCCTATACAACTGCAGAAGGACCTCTTTGCTCCTATACTCAAATCCTCTCGTTATGAAAGCCATCATGCCATTAGTTTTCTTCACTGCCTGCTGTACCTGCACGCTTACTTTCAGTGACTGGTGTTCAAGTACACCCAGGGTTCGTTGCACTTCCCCTTTACCTAATCTGACACCATTGAGATAATAATCTGCCTCTGTTTTTGCCGCCAAAGTGGATAACCTCACATTTATCTACATTATACTGCATCTGCCATGCATTTGCCCACTCACTCAACCTGTCCAAGTCACCCTGCTACCTCCTAACATCCTCTTCGCAGTTCACACTGCCACCCAGCTTTGTGTCATCTGCAAACGTGCTGGTGTTACTTCTAATTCCATCGTCCAAATCATGAATATATATTGTAAATAGTTGCGGCCCCAGCATCGAGCCTTGCGGCACTCCACTCGCCACAGCCTGCCATTCAGATAGGGACCCGTTTATTCCTACTCTATGCTTTCTGTCTGCCAACCCTACTCCCAATATCATATCTACAAATATCATATCTACCAATCTGTAACTGAGCCTCAAGCTCATCCACTTTACTTCTTATACTTTGCGCATTCATAGATAATACTTTTAATCAGTTACTCACCTCACCTTTCACATCGATTTCTATTACAATTGGCCATTCGTTCCTATCCCTTCATGAGCTTTCTGTCCCATTAATTCTGGGGTCTTTCTTAACTTTTCCTATACTCTCTTTCCCTTCAACTCCATCCTTGTCTATCCCATTTGACACACCCCCTCCTCCACAATCTATATAATAAAACTCTTGTTTGTTTGTTTGTTTGTTTGTTCCTGAATTACAGCCAAAATGGTACATGATAGCGCGACAATTTTAGGCCCCACCTGACTTACCATTGTCCCTTTGGTGCTAATGGAAGAAGTTTAATTGAAATTGGTGTTATATTTTTAAAGTTAATCACATGTTAAAGTTTAAATCTATCTCCGAGGAAGGGAGGGGGATGGGAGGGAGGGAGGTGGGAGAAGGGAGGATAAGGGGGGTTGAAGGGGGTGGGGGGGATGGGAAGGAGGGGATGGGGAGGGGAAGGGGAAAGGGAGGGGGATGGAAGAGGGAGGGGGGTGGAGGGAGGGTGAGGGGAGGAGGGGGGAGGGGAGGAAGGAGGGGGAGCAGGTGGAGGGAGGGGGGAGTAGGGAGGCGAGGAGGGCGGGAGGAGGGAGGGGAAGGGGAGGGGGGATGGGAGAGGGGGGGAGGGAGGGAAGGGGGCGGGAGGGGGAGAGGGGGGGAGGGGGAGAGGGGGGAGGTGGGGGAGGGGGGGTTGAGGGGGGAGGGAGGAAGGGAGGGAGGAGGGTGTGGGAGGAAGGGAGGGAGGAGGGTGTGGGAGGGAGGGGGCAGGGGGCGGGGGGCGGGAGGGGGGAGAGGGAGGGGGGAGGGAGGGAGGAGGGTGTGGGAGGGAGGGGGCAGGGGGCGGGGGGCGGGAGGGGGGAGAGGGAGGGGGAGGGAGGAGGGTGTGGGAGGAAGGGAGGGAGGAGGGCGAGAGGAGAGGGTGCTGCACCAATGCAGCGGAGGTTTGGGCCCAACGGGTCCACTTGGCTAGTTTAGTTTAAAACCACCCGTGCAGCAATGGCAAAGCTGCCTGCCAGAATGCTGGTCCCCTGCCTGTTGAGGTGCAACGCGTCCCTTTTGTACAATCCACCCTTACCCCAAAACAGCTCCCAGTGGTCTAAGAATTTAAATCCCAGCCCAGCACCAGCTCCTCAGCCACACATTCAGATCCCCTATCTCCCTGTTCCAGCCCTCACCAGCACAAGGAACTGCAAGCAAACCGGAGATAACCACTCTAGAGGTACTGCTTTTCAGCCTTCTTCCGAGCTCTCTAAAGTCACGCTGCAGAATATCTTTCCTCTTCCTCTATGAATCAACGTTAAGGATTATGTGGCCATACATTATGCAAAATGCTGGAAGAAGCAAGTCAAGGCCTTAAAAGACATTTATTTGCGATTAGATTTGCAATAAATAAAGATAAAGTAAAAGTTTGGAATCAAGAGTAATTTTCATCAACCATATGTAGACTTTAGAGTTTCGTGATGCAGCGCGGAAACAGGCATTTTGGCCCACCGTGTCCCCACTGGCAGCAATCACCCCTTATACTAACAGTTTAAACACACTAGGGATAAGTTTATAATTTTATCGATGTCAATTAACCAACAATCCTGTATGTCTTTGGAGTATGGAGGAAACGGGAGCACGCGGAGAAAACCCAGGCGATCACAGGGAGAACATGCAAACTCCGTACAGACAGCACCTGCAGTCAGGATTGAACCCAGGTCTCTGGCGCTGTAAGGCAGCAACTCTACCGCTGTGCCGCCATGCCACCTTAATGCTACTGTGCCACCCAATATTGTTACAGGTCAAGCAAGGGCTTTTGGTAGATCCAACTGACCTTAAAGCAGTTTTAGAGATGCCAACACTGACACATGTGGCAGAAATGGTGAATCCACTCAGATACCAGAATGCTGCCTGGATGAGGAGGTATTAGCTACAAGGGGAGGTTGGACAAATTTGGTTTGTTTTCTCTGGAGGTTGAGAGGAGACCTGAGAGAAACATATAAACTCATGAGAGGCACAGATGGGGTAGAAAGTCAGAATTGTTTTCCCAGGGTGAAATGGTCAAAGAGTAGAAGGCATAGATTTAAGACGATGGGGGGAAATCCAAAGAGGTGCGCAGGGTTTTTTTTTAGATGGTGAGTGCCTAGAACGAGCTGCCAAGAGTGATGGTGAATATGATCATTGCATTTAAGGGGCATTTAGATAGGCACATGGAGATGCGGAGGATGGAGGAATATGGATCCTGTGCGGGCAGAGGAGATTTGTTTATCTTGGCATCAAGTTTGGCACAGACATTGTGGGCTGAATTGCCTGTTTCTGTAATGTACTGCTCCATGTTTTGTATCTAATAGGGAAAGATGCATTTTTTCGTGGAATCCCAAAATTTAGTGATTCAGAAATGTAAAAGTAGCAATAATTGGCAAGTCAGTTCTTAGATAATTTCATTAGTATTTGGAGAAACAAAGATGTACAATAGATACCCAGTCTCTAATGCATCAAGGGCATTAACAGAAGGAGACATATAAATAACATGAATAAATCAACAAAGTGCTCATGACAACTGTACGGCCTGTGATGAGTTTGAACCATGTGTCTATGGCCGGGGCATGATAAATGTTGAAACAGATGAAACATCATGGGAAACCATTGTTGTCAAACCACATAATAATACCTTGAGGGAATGATTCTGAGAACACAAAAGATTTGATGGAAAATAGAGTACAAAGAAGGAGAAAAACATAGCACTAGCAGAGACATCAAGCAGAGCAAACCTGCCAGAAGCGAACACCTGTGATTTTGCAGAGAACTTGGAAGAAACTGATTACCTAGGAAAGTCCCAGCGGATGTGCAGATTGAGAACAGCTCAATATAATCCAGTTTAGAACTGTGAATTGTTACTCAGCATGGACGACCCAGACTCATCAAAGTAGTTCCTGAATATCTCTATCCTTAACATAATTGCTGGAGGAATTCAGCAGGTTAGGCAACAGGTGAATTTATAATGGGAAATAAGGAAATGTCAGACCCCCCATTAAATGAGTACTTTGATTCTGTCTTCACGAAGGAAAACACAAACAATCTCCCAGAAATACTAGGGGACCGAGGATCTAGTAGGAGGGAGGAACTGAAGGGAATCCACATTAGTCAGGAAATGGTGTTGGGTAAACTGTTGGGACTGAAGGCAGGTAAATCCCCAGGGCCTGATGGTCTGCATCCCAGAGTACTCAAGGAGTTGGCCCTAGAAATCATGGATGCATTGGTGATTATTTTCCAAAGTTCTATAGACTCAGGAGCAGTTCCTGTGGACTGGAGGGTAGCTAATATAACCCCACTTTTTAAGAAAGGAGGGAGAGAGAAAACAGGGAATTATAGACCAGTTAGCCTTACATCAGTAGTGGGGAAGATGCTTGAGTCGATTATTAAAGATGTAATAGCAGCGCATTTGGAAGGCAGTGACAGGATCGGTCAAAGTCAGCGTGGGTTTATGATGTGGAAATCATGCTTGACTAATCTTCTGGAATTTTTTGAGGATGTAACAAGTAGAATGGATAAGGGAGAGCCAGTGGATGTGGTGTATCTGGACTTTCAAAAAGCCTTCGACAAGGTCCCACACAAGAGATTAGTGTGCAAAATTAGAGCACATGGTATTGGGGGTAGGGTATAGACATGGATAGAGAACTGGTTGGCAGACAGGAAGCAAAGAGTAGGAATCAATGGATCCTTTTCAGAATGGTAGGCAGCGACTAGTGGACTAGCAAGGCTCGGTGCTGGGACCCCAGCTATTTACAATATATATTAACGATTTAGACGAGGGAATGAAATATAACATCTCCAAGTTTGCGAATGACACAAAGCTGGGTGGCAGTGTGAGCTGCAAGGAAAATGTTATGAGGCTGCAAGGTGACTTGGATAGGTTGGGTGAATGGGCAGATGCATGGCAGATGCAGTATAATGTGGATAAATGTAAAAAAGGTGGAAAATAAACTTTGGTAGCAAAAACAGGAAGGCAGAATATTATCTGAATGGTGTCAGATTAGGACAAGGGGAGGTGCAACGAGACCTGGGTGTCCTTGTACATCAGTCCCTGAAGGTAAGCATGCAGGCACAGCAGGCAGTGAAGAAAGCTAATGGTATCTTGGCCTTCATTGCAAGACGATTTGAGTTTAGGAGCAAAGAGGTCCTACTGCAGTTGTACAGGGCCCTGGTGAGGCCACACCTGGAGTACTGTGTGCAGTTTTGATCTCCTAATTTGAGGAAATACATTCTTGCTATTGAGGGAGTGTAGCTTAGGTTCACCAGGTTAATTCCCGGGACGGTGGGACTGACATGATGAAAGAATGGGTTGACTGGGCTTGTGTTCATTGGAGTTTAGAAGGATGAGAGGGGATCTTATAGAAACATTAAAAACATCTTAGGGGATTGGACAGGCTAGATGCAGGAAACATGTTCCCCATGTATGGGGAGTCCAGAACCAGAGGTCACAGTTTAAGAATAAGGGGTAGGCCAGTTAGGTCTGAGATGAGGAAAACATTTTCCACCCTGAGAGTTGTGAATCTGTGGAATTTTCTGCCACAGAAGGCAGTGGAGGCCAATTCACTGAACGTTTTCACGAGAGACTTAGATTTGGCTCTAATGGGTAAAGGAATCAAGGGATATGGAAAAAAAGCAGGAAAAGGGTACTGATTTTGGATGATCTGCCATGATCATATTGAATGGTAGTGCTGGCTTGAAGGGACGAATGTCCTACTCCTGCACCTATTTTCTATGTTTCTATCTCTGTGTGGAAGGAAATAAACAGACAACATTTCAGGTCGGGACCCTTCTTCAGACTGTTGGAGGAGAGGGGAGATAGCCAGTAGATAGAGGTGAGCAAAAAGGGTGGGGCAAGAACTAGCAAGTGGATCCAATTGCAGATGACTACCCCCTCCTTCTCAGCTAACTACCCCACCCCATCCACATGCACACTTTTAATTCTACTTTCTCCTCCCACCCCCATTTCCAGCTTCTTTCCCATCCTCCATCTGCTCATCTTCCACCCCTTTATTCTTTTCCTTTTTCTACTCTTCATTCTCTAATTATGTCATCATAGGGCATAGGAATCAGTTCTTCAGCTCACCATGACCATGCTGGCCACCTGTCTGTACTAATTCCATTCAGCAGCACTTGATCCTGTTGTGCTCAAGTGGATCCTTAAGGGCCTGTCCCAGTTACGCGATTTTAAGGCGACTGCCGGCGACTGTCAAAGTCGTAGCAGATCGCCGAAATTTTCTTTTACCCTACGACAATGACCACGACAATGCCAAGTCAGGTCGATACAAGTTACTTTTTTTGTGAAACTAGCACCTGGCTAAGAGATTACACCGTCTTCGGAAACATCGCAAAATTCCCACGCTTACCTGACCGTCAAACTGTCGCCTCCAATCTACCTGTCAAATGTCCTGACGGTAAATAAATTGGTTAAACAAAACTATCTTCTGGTATCTTCAAATGCCTTTTCTTAACTTCATATTATGTGCTTCTAAATGCATCTGCGACAGCCTAGCAAACCTGGGGACAGCATGCGACAGCGCCCGCAATAAGTTACGATACCTGGCGACAAGCCAGCTGTCGCCGAGAAATTTCTATCTGGAAATTTTTTCTGTGACGCACCGAGATCCGCTACGATTCATTGAAGACTCCTCACGACCATGCCTGCGACACCCCGGTGAATGTTCGGCAACAGCCTAGTCGCCGGCAGTCGCCTTAAAATCGCCTAAGTGGGACAGGCCCTTTACATTGACAATTCTCGTGCTCATCTGAATTCTTCTGAAATGTTCTGAGAATACCTGCCCCAACCACCCACTCAGGCTGTGCATTCCAGATTCCAAGCGTCTTCCGGGTGAGAACTTTCTTCCACAGATCTCTAAATCTTTTACCCTTTACCATAAACCTATGCACTTTAGTTTTCTAGTTTAAATATAATTTTTAACTCACCCATCTCCTTTCATGCAAGTCCACTCTTGCTTAATCCTAACTTTCTTCAGTTTTACAGCTGGTTCCCACTAAGGACCAAGTCACCTCAATGCTCTTGGCATTAGTATCACCTTGCAACATCAGCTTTTGAGGCTGCAAAAACTTTCTTAAAATGGAGAGAAAAGAAACTAACAGATCTAACACCCTTTGGCATTCAATGGCATTATGAAAGCGCTGACTCCTCCATTATCATGCCTGGGGATGATTATTGAAAGATATCTGAATTGGACCAAGCCACAAATGCTGCTCGACCCCCCTGAGTTCCTCCATCAGATAAATTGTTGCTCCAGATTCTACCATCAATTTTCTCTTGTGTCTCTGTGAACACTGAGTGTGCAGTAACTGACTTTTAAGTACCCAATGTCTTTCATTACCTTCAAAGTACAAACTATGGATGTGCTGAAGTACTCTTTACTAGTCTGGATAAGTGCAGCTCCAATGATTCTCAAAAGGCTTAATGCCTTCCTGCCCAAAATTCTCGACTTAATTAGCACATCATCCAACACATCAGATAGTCATTCCCTCCATCATCGGCACACGGTGGGTACCACTTACAAAGTGCACTGCAGTTACTCATCTAGGCTGTTTGATAAGCCTCTCACATATCCATGACCTCAACCACCAGGAAGGACAAAGGCAGCAGGCGCTGGAGAACATCACCACCTGTGGGTCCCACTTGACATTGCACAGCATCCTGACTTGGAAACATATTGCTCTTTCTTCATCATGAGGGCGGCACGGTGACACAGCGGCACAGTTGTTGTCTTACAGTGCCAGAAACACGGGTTCGATCCTGACTATGGATGCTGTCTGTATGGAGTTTGTATTTTCCCCCCCGTGACCGCATGGGAGGAAACCAGAGCACCCGGAAAACGGGGAGAACATACAAACTCCGTACAGGCAGTAACCATAGTCAGGGTTGAACTCAGATCTCTGGTGCTGTGAGGCTGCATCTCTACACAATTGCACCACTGATCCACTTGATCTAAATCCAAAATATCTATTTCTGATAGAATTGCAGGAGAACCTTCATGAGAAGGGTTGGAGCGGTTCACGAGGATAACTCACCACATTTATGAGGATGTTGCCAGGACTGGAGGGTCTGAGCTATAGGGAGAGGTTGACTAGACTGGGTCTCTATTCCTTGGAGCGCAGGAGGTGTGCATCACCTGACTGCGGTGATCTTATTGAGGTATAAAATCATGAGAGGAATAGATTGGGTAGATGCACAGAGTCTCTTGTGCAGAGTAGGTGAATCGAGGACCAGAGGACATAGGTTTAAGTTGAAAGGGAAGGGGAAAAGATTTAATAGGAATCTAACGGGTAACTTTTTCACACAAAGGGTGGTGGCTGTATGGAACAAGCTATCAGGTGAGGTCATTGAGGCAGAGACTATCCTAATATTTAAGAAACAGATAGGTACATGAAAAGGAAACAAAAAGCTGGAGTGACTCAGTGGGCAAGTTGGGACATGTTGGCCAGTGTGGACAAGTTGGGCCAAAGGGGCTATTTCCACACTGTATCACTCTATGACACTATTTTATGAAGAGTATTTCGGGATGAATAATAAATGCTGGTAATTCAAAGTATACCCACATCCTGTTAATGAATGAATAAATGTACCTCACAAGATAACCATTCCAGTAGATGTTGGTGCATTATTTCTTCAGTGCATTACGGATTTCTTTAAATGAGGAATATATATATATAGTCAGCACAATGGAGATCAGAAACCTCTCCTGTTCCTCATCCAGTGGACTTTTCAAGCTTCACAAGCGAAACCAAATGCAGGCTCGACGATCGTTTTGCTCAACACCTTCGCTCAGTCCGCCTTAACCAACCTGATCTCCCAGTGGCTGAGCACTTCAACTCCCCCTCCCACTCCCAGTCTGACCTTTCTGTCATGGGCCTCCTCCAGTGCCATAGTGCAGTGCCACTGCAAATTGGAGGAACAGCACCTCATATTTCGCTTGGGCAGCTTGCAGCCCAGCAAGAATGAACATTGACTTCTCCAACTTTAGATAGTTCCTCTGTCCCTCTCTTCCCCTCCCCTTCCCAGTTCTCCCTCTATCTTCCTGTCTCCACCTATATCCTTCCTTTGTCCCGCCCCCCTGACATCAGTCTGAAGAAGGGTCTCGACCCGAAACATTACCCATTCCTTCTCTCCTGAGATGCTGCCTGACCTTCTGAGTTACTCTAGCATTTTGTGAATAAATACCTTTGATTTGTACCAGCATCTGCAGTTATTTTCCTACACTTTCAAGCTTCACAAATACATCGAGGATGAACATATGGCTCAACAAATTTGCTCTGTTGCGTGGGGAGACATTTGACCTCCACTGAACACGAGGCTGCTTTGCCAGAATGATATCAGACTGACACATTGGCTCTCAGGCTAATTCATCATGGAATCAGATATCACAAATGAAGACCAAGCAGAGCATTGAGTCATGGAAACCCAAGCCCCCTCCCTATTCTTTCCCTACCAATTCTTCTTTCCTGTCATTTATTCAACCCAAGGTGCAAGCTGCTTCCACCACCCATTCAAGCAGTTTTATCCCAGGTCGTATCAGCTCACTGCATAAAGCAGAACAGTTCCCTCATCTCACCACTGGCCTTTTTTCTTCCCCAATTTTATTACTGCCCCCTGGCTCCTACGTCACACACTGATCTTGAAACTAATTTGAAGGTAGACACAAAATGCTGGAGTAACTCAGCGGGTCAGGCAGCATCTCAGGGGAGAAGGAATGGGTGACGTTTCAGGTCGAGACCCTTCTTCAGACTGATGTCAGGGGAGGGGGCGGGACAAAGATAGGATGTAGTAGGAGACAGGAAGACAGTGGGAGAACTGACCCACTCAGTTACTCCAGCATTTTGTGTCTACCTTCAATTTGAACCAACATCTGCAGTTATTTTCCTACATACCTTGAAACTAATTTGTGTCCATTGACAGTATCAAACCCAACCATTACTTAAATCAAATGTGACCTGTATAGTTTCAAATTACACTGTACATTAGCATTGCTGTTCTTTTAAAATAGTGAGTACCATTTTCTGAGCATATTTAAAAAAAAATTAAAGCCATAATCTAGAATCGGACACCACAGCTCATCAAATAACACTATACCTTGATTTAGAAAGTTAGAAAGCCAAGGCCCAGTCAAAGGTTTGAGGATGTTGTTATGGTTTGTTACTTCAGTGCTGAAAGACCCAAAAGTACAATCTTGGATGTTAGATGAAAGGCACAAATGGAATTAATATCAGCCAGGAAGAATTCCTCTGCTCCAATTCAAGGTAGATGCACTGTTACTTGTACTTCACTCCGAATCAAACAAGGTCAACAGTTCATGTCTCACGAAAAGACAGCAACTTTAGCAGCCCAGAGTTACCTCAGAACCCCTCATCAGTGGCAGAGCCCAGTATGTGAGCTCTGAAGAAATGGCTGAAACATTTGCAACCATGTTCAACCGTAAGTAACAAATATATGATCCATCTGAGCTTCCTCCAGAGATCCTGCACCATCACCGGAGAGAGCCTTCAGCTCATACAATTCATTCCACATGCTATCAAGAAATGTCTGAGCACTGGATACAGCAAAGACTATGAAAAAAGACAACAGCTCAGCTGCAGAACTGAAGATTTGTGCTCCACAACTTGACAACCAGATCCCGGTACAATTACACACCGACTTCTACCAAAACATGTAGAAAATTGTTCAGGTATACCCTGTTCACAAAAAGGACATAATTTATTTTGCTAATTGATGCCCAATCGATCTACTCTTAATCATCAGCAAGGGGAATGGAAGCTATCATGCTTTGCCTTGTCCCTCCTCTCTTCCACCGTTCTTCCCCCTCCCCCTTCCCCTACAATTAGTCTAAAGACAGGTCCTGACCCGAAATATTACCTACCCAAGGATGCTGCCTGACCCGCTGGGGTACTCCAGCTTTTTATGGGGTTTTATTTGGAAACCAGCATCTGCAGTTCCTTGTTTTTACACTCTGTCACCAACAGTGCTATCTAAAGGTACTTAATCACCAATATACTACTCACTCTCCAGTCTGACCAAGACCCTCCATTCCTCATCACAGTATGGTCCAAAAGGGCCATAGGTGAGGTTAAAGTGATTGTCATTGACGTAAATGCAGCATTTGACCAAAAGTGATAGCAAGGTGCCCTGGTAACACCAAAGTTAATGGGCTTCAAAGGAAAAGCATTGCCATGAATAAATCCATACCTCACACATCAAAAATGGTTAGATTTGTCAAAGGTCAATCATTCCACCTCTAGAACATCACTGCAAGAGTTCTTAACGGCAATGTCCTGGGCTCAGTTGGTTCAAAAAATTATCCATCGTAGGCCTGAAGTAGGGATGTTTGCTTCTGATGCCACAATGTTCAATTCCACATGCAACTCTTCAGCAAATGCAGCAGTCCAGATCTGCAATCAACAAGATCTTGATAACATTCAGGAACGGGTAATAATTGGGAAGTACCAGTCATTCCACAGAAGTGTCAGACTCCCACAAGCGAGACATCTATCCTTATCATTCAATGGCATAACCATCTCTAAGTCCACCCCCATCGACAATCTGGGGTCACCATCAACTAGAAACTCACCTCAACTTGCCACATAAATACCATGGCTACAAGAGAAGGTCAGAGGCTAGGAATCCTGTCACAGTGACTTATCTCATGAAACCCCAAAGCCCACACCATTTATAAAGCAGTAGTCAGGAGTGAGATTATATACCCTTCAGTTGTATCAGAGTTGTTCAGGTCTAACAATTCTCAAGCAACTTGACACCCATCAGGACAAAGCAGCTCACTTGCTTGCTTGCCATCCCATCAACCACCCTGAACATGCATTCCCTCCATCACTGATGCACAGTGGTTGCAGAGTCCACCATCTGCAAAATGCATTGCAGTTACTCACTCAGGCTACACTGAATACCAATATTCAAACAATTGACCCCAAGCACCAAGAAGCCAAGGCCAGCATGAGCATGGGGACAAATCCACCTGCACGTTCCCCAAACTCCAAGTAAAACACCATCCTGATTTGGAAATATGTCCACTATCATCACTGGGTCTAACTCGCGGAACTTGCTCCCAGTTGCATTGTTGGAGCACATTCACCAGAGAAAATAGTTGAGGCAGGTACAATAACAACATTTAAAATATATTTAAATGGGTACATGGATACGAAAGGTTTAGAGGGATCTGACCCATACGCAGGCAAATTTGAACGGGGCATCTTGGTTGGCATGGACCAGTTATGCTGAAGGGCCTGTTTCAGTGCTGTATGACTATGACAGTAAGTAAATGCAGCAAGTACATGACCCACCTGTTATTTTTTACATCAAGAAATAAAGAATTACGTAAGTTATTAAGTGCAGTGATATTTCAGTATCATGTGCTCTTGATCACGGGGTGCCATTTTACAAGGTCTACCCTCACAGCTGCTAGTATTTCTGCAGTTTTGGAATTGCAGTTTGTAGTATTGTTCTGAAAGATAGGCTTATTATACTTCTGCACAAACAATGACCCAAATAATTAAATCATTGCCCACACTTTGCCAAAATTAATGGCTGCTTACTGCATACTCAAGTGACAAAATAGGCCAGGCTTTCAAAAGAAAATCATGTTGAGAAAGCATTAATAAATCACTAAAAATACTGATGCCGTGTCATTGTGCTCCAAAGACAAAAACAAAAAGTAGCCACTGTAAGATAGCGGTCAACATTATGCCAGTAATTAATGTATTCGGCAAAGTGTCATGCATGATGAAGAATGTCACTGTGTTCAAGGAGCTGGGTTGGGTGGGGTCCTCGGAAGGTGGTTGCTGTTAATGCCACATCAATTATCATCTCACGATAAACAACCAGATCCTGCTGTGAGCAAACACTTTTGTTGATCCTTGCCTTAAATTGCAATTACTCCTACTGTGGCTTTTTCCTGATGAAACGAATTAAATTGATTTTGAGTAAGTTAAAAATAGAACAGAGTTACTTTCTGAAAGGATTTACTTCATTTGTATGGGCAGATTGAACAAATGTGTTTACAAAACTGCCTGGAGACGCAATGACTGCAGATTCGGTGAGTCTGCAAGTCCAAAGAATGGTCCCGACCCAAAATGTTGCAACTCCATTCACTCCACAGATGCTCCCTGACCCTCTGAGTTCCTCCAGTACTTTGTGTACGACAAAGTTGCCTGATGATTTGTACATTTGTTGAGATTAACTTGATCGCCTGACCTTCTGAAAAATAATTATTGCGTTTTCAATAGCATTTGGTTTTAAGTTTGCAGGCGTCCGCAAAGTATCTAAGGATACAATATTTGACATTCCAGTATCAGTGCCACAATATATGATGGCGTAGGATACTGGCCTTCTGAAGCTAAAACGCAGGACTACAGTGTGCAATGAGCAAAACTAGCCAAAGACATAACTAAGTAATCCCACAATCAAGGGATCAGATCAAATTACTGCAATACTCCCACATTTAATCATGAATAGTGGTTGAGAATTAAACAGATAATGGAAGGAGGCATCTGCAAGGACATATGCGACCCACATAAGGGACACAACGCATGACTAAAGCATTTTTAATCATCTTCAGCTTAAAATACAGTGTCGATGATCAACCTCAGCTTCATCCAACCTCCCCAGAAATTAATTTGATGCACTCCATGTGAGATCAAGAAATGTATAGAAGCACTGGATATTGCAAAGGCATGGGACCACATAATGTCTCAGCCATGGTGCTGTGGCATTTGTACTCCACGATTAGCCTTGTCTTCAGCCAAGCTATTCCAAAACAGTCACAACACTGGTAACTTCCCAACAATGTTGAAACTTGCCAATGGATGTCCTGTTGACAAAAAGCAGGACTAATGTAATCTGACTAATCATCCTGTAACATATCTCAATCATCAGCAAAATGGTAGAAGATGTTGAAAGTACATTCAAGTAACAATTATTCATTGATAACTTAATCATCATCACAAATGTCCACATGTTTTCACCTGGACCAGATGGTTCCTGACTTCATTACAGCCTTGAATTCCAAAGATGAGGTGAAATTGACTGCAAAATACCTTTGACATTAAGGTGACATCTGACTGTTTGAGGCCTGAAGGAACCCTGGCGAAACAGAAGGCGAAACAAGGAACTGCAGATGCTGGTTTATACCAAAGCTAGACACTTAGTGCTGGAGTAACTCAGCAGGTCAGCCAGTATCTCTGGAGAAAAAGGATGGGTGACAATTCGGGTCAGGACCCTTCTTCAGACTTTTCAGAAGCAGAAACAGATTCTTCAGAAACAGAGGTCAATGGGTATCAAGGGATAAACACTGGGGAGATTTAACTGGGGTGTACAGAGTTAGGAGACAACTCGATCAAGTACCTATTTCCCTTCACTGGAGTGTGAACAACAAAGGGACAGAGATCTGAATTGGCAAAGAAGGTGGAAAGTAAATCAAGATAAAATGTGATGGGGTCTGGAACGCACTGCCTAAGAGAGGCATAAACCTTCCACATAGGAAGCTCCCACAAGTAGCAATGTAATAATGAAGAGATGATTTGTTGTAGTGATGGGGTTTGAGGGATAAATATTAGCCAGAATATCATAACCATGATAATCATAATCTTAATCATAATCATACTTTATTAGCCAAGTATGTTTTGCAACATACGAGGAATTTCATTTGCTATACAGTCATATCAATAAAAAGCAACAGAACACAGAAAATACATATTAACATGACCATCCACCACAGTGACTCCTCTGCATTCCCCACTCTGATGGAAGGCGAAAAATAGTTCAACCCTTGTTTGTCCTCCTGTGGTTGGGGGCCTCGAACCTTCCGTTGACGGGACGATCTTGACTCCCGTAGCCAGCGGTCGGGCCTTCCTTGTCGGGGCGATCAAGCTCCTGCATCGGGGGGAATCTCAGCTCCCCCGCACCGATCGATCAGACCCGGGTTGGGGCTAAACGAAACCTTCTGCATGGTTTGGAGCTCCCGAGATCGGTCTCTACCCGAGACTGCGAGCTCCTCGATGTTGAAGTCTGCAGGTCGCGGTTGGGGGGTCCATCCCAGGCAAGGAATCGCACGCTCCGATGGTAAGTCCACGTCCCCGTGGTGGGGCTCAAAGTCAGTCCCGAGCAAGGCCTCAAAGTCAGTCCCGAGCAAGGCCTCCAGCTCCATGATGTTAGGCCGTAGAGCGACCGGAGATAAGATCTGGAAAACAATCGCATCCGGAAAACAATAGACATAATAGATGTAGCTTGGCTTCCCTCTTCTGTTCCACCTTGATCTTCAACCATTTGTATATTAATGTAAGATGGAACTGCATGAGTGAAAGTGGATTTCAGATTTCAGCTCTGTTTATTGTCGTATACACCAGGGTGCAATGAAATTCCTTGTTCACATAAACCTCAGAAAGCAAACAGTATATATACATTAATGACAAATACAATAAATACAATGATGATTGCAAAAACAGCATAATAGTGCAATATTGTTGGGCAATTTGCAGTAGCACAAAATAAATTAAAGTGCAATAATGGAATAGTTGAATGAGGTAGAATTAAGAGTGTGGCAGCACCTCCGGGAATGTGGTGTGAAAAAGGTGATTGGTTCTGGAGACTGCTGGAAGTAGGAAAGAAGCTGTTCTTAAATCTGGAGCATTCAGGCTCCTGTGTCTTCTCAGAATGCAGAAGAATGAAAAGTGAATGGCCATGGTGACAGACATCTTTGCCAATACTTCCAGCCTTCCTGATGCAGCACACTGTGAAGATGGACTGAATGGAAGGAAGTGGTGAGTCTGAGATGTACTGGGCTAAGTTCACCACTCTCTGCACATTCAGGCAGTCAAGGGCAGCGCAGTTACCAGAGCTAGCAGAGATGCATCCCATCAGAATACTTTCTGTAGCACATCTGCAGAAGTTCGAGAGAATTCTTGTGGAAATGCCGAATCTTCTCAGATGCCGAAAAAAGTAAATATGCTGTTGCCTGTCCCAATGATTAAAAGGCCCATTAAAAAATTGTGGAAAACCTTTAGGCTTTTATCTTCCAGACATCTGAGTGTACTGCATAAAGCAGAGAATTTAATTGCTGATTATTCAGCTGTGTGCTATAGTTTTAATTGAAATAGCCTTAATGTATTTGTCAGTCAGGTTCCCAGTGGCTACCACTCTTGCCTCTACAAAAAATTTGAGAAAGGATATTCTTGCTATTGAGGGCGTGCAGCGTAGGTTTACTAGGTTAATTCCTGGAATGGCGGGACTGTCGTATGTTGAAAGACTGGAGCGACTAGGCTTGTATACACTGCAATTTAGAAGGATGAAAGGGGATCTTATTGAAACATATAGATTATTAAGGGGTTGGACACGTTAGAGGCAGGAAACATGTTCCCAATGTTGGGGGAGTCCAGAACCAGGGGTCACAGTTTAAGAATAAGGGGTAGGCCATTTGGAACGGAGATGAGGAAAATCTTTTTCAGTCAGAGAGTTGTAAATCTGTGGAAATCTCTGCCTCAGAAGGCAGTGGAGGCCAATTCTCTGAATGCTTTCAAAAGAGAGCTAGATAGAGCTCTTAGGGATAGCTGAGTCAGGGGGTATGGGGAGAAGGCAGGAATGGGGTACTGATTGAGAATGATCAGCCATGATCACATTGAATGGTGATGCTGGTTCGAAGGGCCGAATGGCTTACTCCTGCACCTATTATCTATCTGACAAAGACACAGGTTTAACAAGCTGTAGTTTCAAATCCCATTCAAGTTACATGAAAACAAAATCTCAGTGTTCAGTACAATCGGACACAGAATTGAGGAAGCTCATCAATTGGACTTCCCGTCTTTTCAATGCAATTTTAACCTCGGCTATTTCTTCTCCCTCAGATCTGATGCAAAAGATCTGATGGCACAATCTTAAATTGGAATTTTCACGGTGTACTTGCCAATATTTAATCCTGGACCAAATTTTCCACTTTATCCCAGTAAACATGGCAATAATAATAAACCCAATACCATGAACCAACATTTTGCTATTCTGTTTTGGGATGATTTGAGGTCACATAAGGCTGTGCATAAATGCAAGCTTCTTAAGCATGTACTTTAGTTTGAATTATTATGTCACATTTCTTAATAAGTTGTACCTTTTGGTGTGGACAAGAATTCACAACAAGCCCCCTATGCAATTTACTGCAAAAAATAATGTGGTAATAGGCTAATTGGTAATTCCGAGGCACATTCCTCACATTTATAGCAAGCATGGGGTGATAAATTTCAGCTGATTGGAGATGTGAGACTGCTTATACAAACTGCACTATGTGACCATAAATCAAGAAAGTGCTCAAACTGCAACAGCCATTACTCATTCTACTTGGGCTCTTAAGCAGCCACAAGAGTGAGTGAGAGAGAGAGAAAAAAACAATAAGAAGCAGACAGAATGTGCTCAGGAAATGAGAAAGCAATAAGAGACAAAATAGAGATCGGAAGGGATCAGATTGTAATTCCAGTTATACCCAATGGTTTGCCAATCAAATGCCCACAGCCCTGCACACCAGATGGTGTGTCTCCCAAGCTTCCTTCCACGTTCCTTCTGAATTTGCCTTCTGAGATTGCAAGGTGAGGCTCTCATCCTAGCTGGATACTGAATGACTATGCTGAATATAGCACGATTCTGGATGAATGGTTTAAAACAGAGGGTCTAATTAGTACATGGCAATGTTTACATTGAAAGCAGAATTCCATAAAACTTGTGGATTTTTTATTTCAGCAATCCCCAAGTTCTGAAAACAAAATTTTCCATTTTCTTAATATTCCTCCTTTATTTTTAATTTGTTTTATTTGAAGTGTTTTTATTGGTTTCAACCAACCACTTACACCAAACTTAGACCAATTCCGTTATATCCTTTCTATCAAGTCTACCACACACCCACAGGGCCGGTATGGAAGTGAAGGCCTTGTGGCTACGTTTGCGGATGATACGAAGATAGGTGGAGGGAGGGGCAGGTAGTGTAGAGGAAGCAGTGAGTCTGCAGAAGGAGTTGGATGGGTTGGGAGAGTGGGCAAACAAGTGGCAGATGGAATACAGCATAGCAAAGTGTGCAGTCATGCACTTTGGTAGAAGGAATAAAGGCATAGACTATTTTCTGAATGGGGAGAGGATTCAGAAATTGGAGGTGCAAAGGAACTTGGAAGTGCTGGTGCAGGATTCCCAAAAGGTTAATTTGCACGTTAAATCAGTATGAAGGAAGGCAAATCCAATGTTAGCATTCATTTTAAGAGGACTCTAATATAAAAGCAGGGATGTAACGCTGGGGCTTTATAAGGCACTGGTCAGATCATATTTGGAGTACTGTGAGTAGTTTTGGGCCCCACATCTGAGGAAGGATGTGCTGGCACTGGAGAGGGTCCAGAGGCGGTTTACGAGAATGTTCCTGGGGATGATTGGGTTAGCATGTGATGAGCGTTTGATGTCTCTGAGACTGTACTCACTGGGGTTTAGAAGGACGAGGGAGAAACTCATTGAAACTTACCGAATAATGAAAGGCCCAGATAGAGTCGATGTGTGGAGAGGATGTTTCCACTAGTGGGAGAATCTAGGACCAGAGGGCACAGCCTCAGAGGGTGGTAAATCTGTGGCATTCATTGACAGAGACAGCTGCAGGGCCAAGTCTTTGGGTATTTTTAAAGCAGAGATTGACCTGTTCTTGATTAATAAAGGTGTCAACGTTTACGGGGAGAAGACAGGAGAATGTGGTTGAGAGGGAAAGATAGATCTGCTATGATTTAGGAGCAATTTGCAGAGGCCATATAACCTAGAAACACACCTTCCTTTGGAATGTGGGAGGTAACAGTAGCACCCAGAGGAATCCCACTTAGTCACAGGGAGAATGTGCAAACTCCACACCCAAGGTTAGGATTGAACCCGGATTTCTGGTGCGTTGAGGCAGGAGCTCTGCCACTGTGCTGCTCTCAATTTGGAAATCTATTTTGGATTGCCCCCAACGCTAGCACATTCCTCCATTTACAAGGGGGGGGCAAAATAGTCTCCAGTGTTCCATGTGTGACCTCAACATCATGTACAATTGCAATAAATTGCAACTCCTGGCAATAAAGATTAATATGCGATGCCTTCCTCATCACTTGCAGACCTCCTTGATTACTGTTGTGCTTCACGTACAAGAACACCCATTGTACTCTTTTTCAATTTAGATAAGTCTATCTTTTGATCCCACGCTTTCCTGTCTTAAAGAAACTATAAAGTAGAACCCATGGATAATTAGTTGACAATTGTAGGGTTTTGGTATTCGGGTTTACAGGTTAATTTGATGTTAAATTGCTTGGCTCATTGCTTTAGTTTTTTGTGTTTCTGATTTGTGCTGATGTATACCTGATGATACGTGATGATCAGGAATGGTTCATCAGAGACATAGAGCCATAAAGTCACTAGTCACCAGAGCTAGTCATTGGATATCCCCAGGGCATTAGCCGGCTGAAGGGCTGGACCACTTCTTGCTGTTCAGACATCGGAGCAGAACAAAATTGTGATCAATGAACGAGAACGGAAGCCATCCCTCTGAACACTCTGCTCTCTGGATGCCTATGGAATGCTTGGAGTTAGGAGGTAAGGTGTGTGTTAACATATCAGTCACAAACTTCATCCATAAATGGGGACCCTGGCATATGAAATGCAAATGGTACATGAATAAATTTCTATCTCACAATATCACAATCTCAGAGGGTTTAAGAAAAACATCAGCCTGCCTCTAACTTCAAGCAGATCTTTCTTGCAAACAATACTGCCTGCTTCGTATGGAATAGATCATCTGACGTGATTAGAACTCCCTTTAGGCCACTTAGAAAAAGACAAAGAAGTTTTGGAAATGGTTGCGGCATGGCTCATTATGAATCCTAAGTGTATGATAACCAATTAACTTTTAGTTTAAAATATTTTGAGCACACATTCATCCCACAGATAAATACATTTTTTTAAAAAAGGAACAAAATTGTCAGCACCAGGTTTTAAAACTGTTGTCCTCCACAAAGGGGTGGGAAGGTGAAGGTTGGGGGGAGAGGGGTGGAAGATTCATGACCTGAGTCTGACAATCATTCACCCATGAATCGCTGTGTTGTCGGCTGTAGCTCAATGGGTAGCAGGGTAGCACTCTTGTCTCTGAGTCACAAGCTTTTCATTCATGTCCCACTCCAGAGACATGTGCATATCATTCCCGTGCAGAGCAGATAACACAGCACAGCCAGATGTGTCATCTTTTCAAATTAGTTTTTATACTGAGCACCTGTCAGGTGGCCACAAAAGATCGCACAACATTATTTAAAAGTCAGGCAAGTGACTCCACTTCTGTGATCCAAAAGCAAAAGACTGCAGATGCGAGACATCAGAAAGCAAAAACAAAAAAATGAAGATGGCTTTCCATCTTAATTTGAGTTCTCCTCAGTGCCCAAGAAAATGTTCGTACTTTAATCTACTAAAACGAATTTGTTTATTGTGACTTCATAAGTCACACTGGCCAGGCACCTTGCAAACACTCCAGATCATGGAAAGTGCTAAATAAATTCAAGTCTTACTGCTTTTCATTGCAGTTGTGGCCAAGTCAGAACAGCTGCTATGCTATGCAAAAAGAAGGTGCTTCATTCCAAAGCAGTTGCACTGAAGGGACGAGGCGACCGCTGGCAAAGGCTAAATATTTGCTATCCAAGCCTAGATGCTCCTTCAAGTGAGCACTTGCCAGGTCATTTCAAACAGTCAACAAATTAATAGATCCAGAGCTATATGTAGGCAGGTTACATAATGCTGCAGCAGTTAGTGCTGCTGCCTCATAGCAATAGTAACCGTCGGCAAAATAGACCTCAGGTGCTGTGTTGTACTTTGTATCTTCTCTCCATGACTGTGTGGGTCTCTTCCCCTATCGCAAAGATGTGCTGGTGGGTTAACCGGTGTGACAAACCCTGAATGCAGTTGGGTGGCAGGAGAATCTGGATGGAGTTGATAGGCTTGTGAGAAAGAATAGGTTACAGGGAACTAAGGGCATTTGACTCTTTTACATGGACCTGGCATAGACCCAGTAGGCTGTAAATGAGGATTGGTAATGCCATTTGACAATTCAGGCAAACATCAGAGAGTCGGGGCCAGTCTTCGTAGAAAAAACTAAAACAGCAAAACAGTGTATATAAAATTATGTGAAGCTTAGATAGGTTAAACATTCAGAATCTTTGTACCCAAGATGGAAAAATCAAATACTACAGGGCATAACTTTACGGTGAGAGGGGCAACGTTTAAAGGGGATGTGCAGGGCAACGTCTTTACACAGAGATGATGAGTGCCTGGAATGCATTGCCATGTTTGATGGCTGAGGCTAATACTCAAGTGGCATTTCAGAGGCTTTTGGATAGTTATATGGATATGTAGGGAATTGAAGGATATATATTATGCACAGGTATATAAGAGATGGTGTTGGCATCATGTTCAGCACAAACATCATGGGCCGAAGGGCCTGTTTTTGTGATGTACTGTTCTAGAACGTAGAAACATAGAAAATAGGTGCAGGAGTAGGCCATTCGGCCCTTCGAGCCTGCACCGCCATTCAATATGATCATGGCTGATCATCTAGCTCAGTAACCTGTACCTGCCTTCTCTCCATACCCCCTGATCCCTTTAGCCACAAGGGCCACATCTAACTCCCTCTTAAATATAGCCAATGAACTGGCCTCAACTACCTTCTGTGGCAGATAATTCCACAGACTCACCACTCTCTGTGTGAAGAAATGTTTTCTCATCTCGGTCCTAAAAGACTTCCCCCTTATCCTTAAGCTGTGACCCCTGGTTCTGGACTTCCCCAACATCGGGAACAATCTTCCCGCATCTAGCCTCTCCAACCCCTGAAGAATTTAATATGTTTCTATATTCAAATATGGTCACTCTCAGAATAGAAAACATCCCATCTGTACCTTGCTTATATTAAATTTTATTCCCTCTGTGTTATTTATGAGATTGTGTTACTGTAGCTTTCAACATCTTTTCGCCTCATCTTTCAATATCTTCAATTTGGGCTATATGCCTGTCATTTGCAACATGTCTGTTTTAAATGCCAAGGATATTTATTAATCCCAGTCCATCATTGCATTTTGACCAGAAGATGCAAGGTTAGGAATCTTCCTTATCCAGAAGGACATTCATGAATCAGTAATTTTGAGGTCACCATCAAGAAATATTACTGAAGGACATGCATCTTTAGTTACTTGAACTAGGCAGAAGCAACTTAGTTTCACGCAACTGACTGCAGGACAAGAGGGAGGCTCATGGTCTTGGCTTGCCCCTGAATGAGATTATGGGCGATTTACAAGTCAGCTCTATGTACCAACCATGTCCCCATAACAATTAGCAGTCTTACCTGACCAAAATCTACTAACCTCAGTGTGAAAATGGTGGGGACACTCAGTAGCACTGAGAAAGAGTGAAGGGTGTATTTGGCCATTTGCCAGAGATTTTCCTTGTGGTTCTGTGGTTGGGGCTTGGTCAGGCTCACCCACCTGACCCAGTTGTGACACACAGAGGCCTGAGGCCTTGCAGATCAGACTGGAAGCCTTGACCAGCCTAAGGGAAATGGGTAAGCGCCGGACAATCCGAGCCTGAGTGGAATGTATGTGGTGACGCCCACTCAACTACATCAGGGCCACTGTCTTTACGAAATCTTCAGCCGAGAGGATCTAAAGTTTGAATATAAACCAAAAACTGATGCATTTTCAGAAAGTAATGATGTAGAACATGAACATAATAAAGCTCATTAATCAGCCATAAATCGCTGTGCCACATGCATAGTTAAAAGGAACTGGGACAGTAATTTATTTTTGCTGTAGCTTGATTATGTTTAAAATTACAGAACTCTGAGGGAACAATATTGCAATTAAACTGAAGTCTTCAATCTCAAGAACTGCACCTTGTTTTTACACTGTGCCGTTGATGTCACAAGTTGCATCAAAGAGAGCCAGACAGCACCTAGACCAGCCCTTTGGCCCATTAGGTCAATGCTGGCCATCAGACATCCATTCATACCAATCCAATACTAATCCCATTTTATTCTCCCCACCCTTCCATTAACTCCTCTCAGATTCCATAACATTCACCTACGCACTGGGGATACTTTTACAGTGGGCGACTAGTCTACCTTCCACAACCATGTAGTCTCAGAGAGAGCATGTAAACTCCATGTAGACAGCAAGCTGATGAAGGGAAACATTATCCCTGCATCAACTCTGTCAAGCCCTGTAAAAAAATGTGCTATAAGTAAAGTTTCATTTCTAACCATTATTCCTCAGCCACGTGATTTAAAAAATACTTATGGTGAGATGACTCTGCTCTAAACGTGAACATTCTGCTTAGCCTAATTTTGAATATAGCGTCTTAGCATCCCGAACCACCACCTGCCATAATATCATCTCCACAGGTTCCCCAAACACTTTGACCTATGCGGCCTAAAATGTGATTCAGCATTGGGAACCATGACAACCTTAAATGTGTCTTTTGCACTTCCCAGCTTTGGCTGGGAAATAAAAAAAAGACTTGCATTTTCACTGTGGCTTTTACAAACTCAGCATATCCAAAAGCACTTTCTAGTTAATGAAGTAGCTCTGAAATATTTTAAAGTAGAAAGCACAACAGCTGATTTCCACACAAGCTCATAAATACAGTCAGCAATGGTGACCTGACCTAAACTTGCATTTTTGTGGTGTTGTTTAAAGTATCAATAATGCCTGCACTTCATCAAAGTTGTATAGTGTGATGTATTGCATACATGCAAGCAGGAGCATAGGGCCGAGGCTTATCATATCTCCCATGAGAGAGCAGCTCTAACAATGCAGCATTCCCTCGGCCCAAGAATGGCATTATTCAGACTGAGGTTTCAAGAATGGAGTGGACCTCAAGGCTGTTGAACCCAGAAGAGAATATGTCACGAACTGCATGTGACACAATTAACCATGGAAACATTTTCCCTCCCATTGTCCATTTATCTTGATGCATGACCTTCCCAAGAATTAAACTGGGATTTGCTAATGAGAACCATTGCTGTTTGTCTGATTTTGGAGGAGCTCCAATAATATTCATGCCTCCAGGAGATGTTCTACTTGGCAATAGTTTTGCTGCATCAAATAGTTGTTCTGCATTCTCGTCTCTGGGATATAATTGAGTTTAGTTTAGTTTAGAGATGCAGCGCATAAATAGACCCTTTGGCCCATTGAGTCCCCACCGACCAGTGATCCCGGCAGAATTAACACTATCCTACATTAGGGACAATTTTTACATTTATACCAAGCCAATTAACCTACAAACCTGTACATCTTTGAAGTGCGGGGGGAAACCAAAGCTTTCGGAAAAAAACCTATGCGTGTCACGGGTAGAACATACAAACTCCGTACAGACAGGCACCCATAGCCAGGATTGTACCCGGGTCTCTGGCTCTGTAAGGCAGCAACTCTACTGCTGTGCCACCCTATCGGTATTTCTAGCAAAGCATCCTGGTTTAGCATTAATCATTCCTCACAATCGCACAGCAGAATACACAGTGTTGGGATTGTCTTTTAAAATGACGTATTAAATCAAGACCCTTTCAACAGTCTCAGGTGCAAATTAAATATTCCATGATGCATTTTAAAAATGGAGCAGAGTCATTACCTCTAGTGTTCTGGCCAGCATTATCCCTCAACCAACACCAGTGAAAGAGAATACCTGGTCATTATCATTCTACCACTTGTGGAAACTTGTTGCATTGAAATTGACTGATGTCTTCCCAGATTAGAGCAGGGAAAACATGTCAAAAGAACTTAGTATTATATAAATGGATGCATAGAAGGAGAACTTTTCGCCCTTTCCACCCACGCTGGCTTTACAATAGCTATTGGGACTCAAAGAAAGACACAAAACGCTGCAGTAGCTCATCGAATCAGACAGCATCTCTGGAGATAAAGAATAGGTGACGTTTCGGGTCGAGACCTTTCTTCAGCTATTGTGACTCCCTCTACTTTCCAGCACTGTGGTTAACAGGATGTAAAGAGCCAGATAAATGTGACGTAGGTTTCCAGCTCAACGCCAGGAGCTCCTGATACCAGCCACTCCTCAGGGGGAAAAGGTTTGCCTCAACTATTCTCATTGTCTATTTGCGACTTAAAATCTGTGTCTTCCTCTCCCAGTCGCAAGTTTTAGAGTTCCCTGGCGGAAGGAAGAGGTCTTCCCGGTTCACCCTTGTCACTTTCCCCACAATTTTTATACATTTCCTTGGCTGTGAAGTGCACTGGGATGACTTCAGGCTGGAAGGGCAAGGTCTTATGTTCATAGGTCACAGTGCGATCAACAGTGGTACTAAACCTGTGAAGCTAACATCTTTCAGGGAACCCATGGTGTAGCAACTCAATTACCACATGGCCATGTGAGAGAGGCTATTTCCCCCAAAGGGTATGCATTAATAAAATGCCTCTGTGTTCCGAAAGAGGATAGTGAGAGACTGGTGTGCCATGTTGACAGAGTTCAGGTCAGATGGTACGCTTTACGGTCATTAAGTCTGGAGACCCTGCATTTGTTTGAACGGTATGGCCATAGCCCCAGCTATACAGACTGAAGGATCCAATCTAATAGAGTCATAGAGTCATATAGCACAGAAACTTAAGCCTAACACTTTCATGCTGACCAACAGGCACAATCTGAGTGAGGATGACCCAATTGCCTGCGTTGACCATATTCCTTTAAACCTTTCCTGTTCATGTACCTGTGCAAGTGTCTTTGCTGTTATAGTACCTCCTCTGGAACCCTGTTTCATATACCCACCACCCTCTGAGTAGAGCAGTTGGCCCTCAGGATACAATTAAACCTTTCCCCTCTCACTTTAAACCTATGGTTCTGATTTCCCTAACCTGGATAAAAGATTCTGTGCATTCACTCTATCTATTCCCCTCATGATTTTATACACCTCTATAAGATCGCCTCTCAACCTCCTGCACTCCAAGGAATAAGGCCTAGCCTGCCCACTCTTTCCCTGCAGCTCAGGCCCTTGAGGCCTGGCAAAATCCTGGTAAATATTGTCGGCTTTCTTTCCAGCTTAACGACATCATTCTTATAGTAGGATGACCAAAAATGAACACAATATTCCAAATGCAGACTCACCAATGTCTTGGAGAACTGTAACATAACATCCAACTCCTATACTCAACACGCTGACAGACGAAAGCCAATGTTCTGAAAGACTTCTTTACCACCTTAACTACCTGTGACACCACTTTCAGGGAATTATGTGCCTGTACTCCTAGATCTCGCTGCTGTATAGCATTCCCCAGGGCCTTACCATTCGCTGTGGTCCAGCGCTGGTTTGACTCTCCGAAATGCAACACTTTGCACACCTGAATTAAATTCCATTCGCCATTCCACTGCTCACTTGCCCAGCTGATCAAGATCCTACTGTAATTTTTGATAAACATCACTATCTACAATACCACCTTCTTTAGTGCCATCTGCAAACTTACCCATTCTCATCCAAATTGTTGTAAGAAACCACAAACAGCAATGAGCCCAGTACCAATCCCTGAGGCACACCACTAGGCCTGCAGTCCGATAAACAAGCTTCCACCACCATCATCTGCTTCCTTCATGAAGTCAATGCTGTCTCCAGTGAGCTAGCTCTGCTTGGATTCTATGCAATCTAACCTTCCAGAGCAGCCTACCATGCAGAACCTTATCAAGTGAAGTCCATGTAGATAATGCCGACAACCTTGACTTTGCCCTTCTTTTTTGTTCAAAAATCTCAATCAAATTCATCTATATACTAATACTCTCGTTTGTTTGTTTGTTCGTTCCTGAACTACAGCCAAAAGGGTACACAATAGCGCAACAATTGTAGGCCCACCTTATTCACCGTCGTCCCTTTGGTGCTAATGGAAGAAGTTTCATTGAAGGTGCTATATTTTTTAAGTTATTCGCATTTTAAAGTTTAAATCTATCTCCTAGGGAGGGAGGGGGAGGGAGGGGGGAAGAGGGAGGTTAAGGGGGGTTGAGGGGGATTGAGTGGGGGAAGGGGAAGGGGAGGGGGTTGGGGGGAGAGTGGGAGGGGAGGGAGGGGAGAGGGAGGGGGAGAGGGGAGGGGGAGGAGGCGTGGAGGAGGGGAGGGGGAGGGGGAGGGGGAGGGGGTGGGGGAGGGGGAGGGGGAGGGGAAGGGGAGGGGGAGGGGGAGGGGGAGGGGGAGGGGGAGGGGAGGGGGAGGGGGAGGGGGAGGGGGAGGGGGAGGGGGAGGGGGAGGGGGAGGGGGAGGGGGAGGGGGAGGGGGAGGGGGAGGGGGAGGGGGAGGGGGAGGGGGAGGGGGAGGGGGAGGGGGAGGGGGGGGAGGGGGAGGGGGGAGGGGGGAGGGGGAGGGGGAGGGGGGAGGGGGGGAGGGAGGGAGGGGAGGAGGGAGGGGAGGAGGGAGGGAGGGAGGGGAGAGGGGAGGGGGAGAGGGGGAGGGGAGGGGGAGGAGGCGTGGAGGAGGGGGAGGGGGAGGGGGAGGGGGAGGGGGAGGGGGAGGGGGAGGGGGAGGGGGAGGGGGAGGGGGAGGGGGAGGGGGAGGGGGAGGGGGAGGGGGAGGGGGAGGGGGAGGGGGAGGGGGAGGGGGAGGGGGGAGGGGGGAGGGAGGGAGGGGGAGGGGGGAGGGGGGAGGGAGGGAGGGGAGGAGGGAGGGAGGGGAGGAGGGAGGGGGAAGAGGGAGGGAGGGGAGAGGGTGGGAGGGGGGAGGAGGGGGAGAGGGGAGGGGGAAGTAGGAGTGGGCGGTGGGTGGGAGCAGAGGGTACTGCACCATTGCAGGAGGTTTGGGCCCAACGGGTCCACTTGGTCTAGTAAGATACTAACACCCACGTGCAAACCCTATCCCTCATCAGCCCCTAACTAGCCAAATGCATGTATATTTTATCTCTCAAAATCCTCTCCAGTACCTTAACAAAATCTACATCAACCAAATGACATTGCAGGATTTGAATTCCAGTTCTCAACTGGCATCATTAAACTTCAATACTGCCCTGCCTACATTCCATCTAGCTGGTAATATGATACTTACCGGTAAAATCTTGCATGCACTTAGAGAACACCTTTTCTGAAGAAGGGTTATTAAAATGAAGAATGTAAGTCACAGTGCTAGAGAAACAGTCGGCAATCACAAATGGATTTAGACCATTATACTTGTGCCAACCCATTGAGCAGACTACCAGCCAGTCATAGTTCGCCGTCTTTTCCCAACAACCCTGGAATTATTCCCCTTTTGACTACTTACACAATTTCCTTCTGAGAGTTAATAAATCTGCTTCTACAACCTTTCTACAGCATGTTCTTTATCGTAACCAAAATATTGCAATGCAGTTATGTTGTAAACTAAAATGTAAAAAACCCAAAAATGATTAAATGAGTGAACTTAAAATTTTCCAGGGAATCCATGGTGTGGCAGCTCTATTACCACTGAAGTAATAAATACAATAAATCTATGTATGTCACCTAACATGACACATAAATCAACTACCTATGCTGAGCTCAGATAATCTATTAATGCAGCTGGCAGATGTTATACCAATGACCCATAACTCTTCATCCACCAAACCTGGCTTAACATTTTAATTTGTCATGAAATTGCAACAAATTAAGTTCAGCAAGACACGTGCATAAAAATCAATAACAGTTTTGATAGTTTGAACTTTTAAAGCTGAAGCGAAGCAGATTTATTGTTTTTTTCTAATCCTTTGTTAGATACCATCATCTGGCAACTAGAAATGTGCCATCACATCAGCTCTGCGATGACAGACCGACATACAAAGTCACATAACAGATGATGGGAAGGCAGGAGAATGGAGGAGAGTGGGAAAGATAGATTAGCCGTGATTGAATGGCGGAGTAGACTAGATGGGCAGAATGGCCTAATTTTGATCCTATGACTTATGAACCTATGCCACTGGATAAACTGTCTCAAATTGCAGCTTTCCTTCATGATTTTTCTCTCTTTGCGATTTTCTTTTCTTTGCGATTGCTCCTTGTTATCTACTTTTTCGACCTAATTTTGTTCAAATACCATATCACCTGGTCTCCATCATGAGATGTCCTTTGGCACTCTGCTCTGCAGTTGCCCAAGATGAGGTGATCCAGGGTGTAAGATAATTAATGCAGTAGGAATTTCAAGAAAATACAAGTGAGAATAACTGAGAACACACCACCATAGTAAATGGTAGAGGCAAGTAGCACAGGTACATTTGAGAAACAGCTAAATAAATATGTGAAGCAAAAAGGATCAGAAGGATATGTTGAAAGGGACAGGCAAAGTAGAATGGGTCATTTGTCATGGGGAGCATAAAAATCATCAGAGATCTCTGGGGCAAACCTTTTGTTTTCTACTGTAATTGGTAGTGACGTTGACAGTGAGGAGTTTATTCTTAATTTACAGAACAATACCGATTTGCTGTTAAATTGCGAGAACATTGTCAGATGGAATTTAATCCCAAAGTTGGAGCAATGCATTTTGGAAGGTCCCCCAATAAGAAAAGAAGATATATCAAGAATGATATGACCAGTATGTATTAAGGATCAGAGGGGTCTTGGCGAACAAGCCCAAAGATTCCCAAAAGTGGCAGCAAAGGTAGGTAAGATGGTGAAGAAGGCAAACTGGTCTTTGGTCTTCATTAGCTGTGCTATGAAATAGACGAGTATGAAGGTCATGGTACAAATTTATAAAATTTTGGTTAAGCTACAACTAGAGTATTGTGTGTAGTTCTCTTTCATTGCATTCACTTATGAAATGAACACCCTGGAGAGTTTGTGTAGGAGGATTTGTGTAGATTTAAGTTTGTTTTCCTTGTTAGTCAGCCAATGATAGGGACCAGAGCAGCATCCAAGTGAGGGGGCGCTGTCATAGTGGATGGTGAAGAATCTTTCCTCTTAATGCATGTGTCTAAGGCAGAAGGCAGAAGGTTAGAAGGTTGATGAGAATGTGAGGAATTATTTTTCACCCTGAGGCTGGTTTCAGTCTGGAACACACAGATGAGAACATGGTGGAGGCAGGTTTCTCATAACATTGCAAAGTATTTGGATGAGCACTTGAATCACCAAGGCATTGGCTATAGACAAATACTGGTAAAATATATTGAGGCACTTGCTGGTTGGCATGGCCATGGTGGGCTGAAAGGCCTGCGTGCATTATATAACTCTATGAGTCTATTTTACTTTCAGTTCTTTTGTATAGATGAGATAAAAATGCAAGTTATTGACACTTAAACAATTGGGCAGCTGCAAACAGCATATGCTATTTATCCCCAGTGAAACTAATGATGGTTAACAGACCTTTGTGCAAATTTCCACTTTGCGTTAAGTTTTTGAACCTTGTTGTTTCTGAATTAAGTTCAGTAGTTTGGAGTGACCTGTGCTGTCAATGAGATGACTAACACCCGTGGAGCAATGTCTTGGAAGTTCACCTCATAGATTGACCAGCTTGCACTTCTGATGAGCCAATCACGTCTGGACTGCTGAGTTTTCAATTAATCAGCAGCTGTTTTTTTTCTTACTTCTGAAGCAGATGGTCAGATGCAGGAGTTAAGATAAGGGCATGAAAATCATTTATTAACAGCTAACTATTTCTGAGAAGCTGGACTATCTCACTTGCTACCTGCAAAATGCAAATCTAAAGTAGTGGGACAGAGTTTGTTGCAGTTTGTAGTTTGCCATTTTCCACCCATTGTTCCTCCCTCACCCACTATTCATCCCTTTCTCGTCAAAAGAATCTTTCTTTTCTCTATCCCGTGCATTTGAATTCTTCATCGATTCTCCATTCCACCTCTCCACTCACTAATTGCTTTGAATTTATGGAACATATGCGTTTTTATTTTGATTGGCCATTTGTGCTTCTAACCACATATTTCCATTTTACACAGATGTTTTATTTTTGCTTATTCATTTGAAAGATGTGTGCATCATTGGTACATGACAATACTCATTGTTCATCTCTATTTACCCTGGAAATGTGGAGAGAATTCAGATTCAACAATATTGGTGGGCCAAAAAGCCTTTTTAGTAAGGATGAAGTATATAAGTAAACAAGGGTGTCAGTGGTTATGGGGAGATGGCAGAAGAATAGGGTTGAGAGGAAAAGATAGATCAGCCATGATCGAATGGCGGAGATTTGATGGGCCAAATGGCCTAATTCTGCTGCTAGAACAGGATAAGTTCAACTCACAATTTAATGGGTATTATTATTGGTAGTAGTTTTTCCCAGCTGATGGGGGGATTTGAACTTGTGGATCAAAGGTTCAAAATTGATCAACTCTCAATTGACGTACCCATGCTGCCTTTGTCCACTCTATACTGATCGGCAACACTCTGTTAACCAGAGGATCTGCGCTTCCTGCTTTTGTCCAACCAGATGTGGACTAAGATTTTCTGGATAACGATTCAGCAAATTTTCCTGAGTTCACCTCTGGTACTCTCTGTGGTGAGTTAGCACATTCTCCCAGTGGGTTTACTCAGAGTGCTCCTGTTTCCTCCCACATTCCAAAAACATACAGGTCAATAGGTTTATCAATCTGTGTAAATTTCTCTCTGGTGCATTGATGAGTGATAGGACCTAGGGGGCAATTGTTGAGAATGTGCAAGAATAAAATTGATTAGAGTAGGATTATTGTATAAATGCTGTCTAATAGGCAGTTTCTGTGTTGTGTCTATGACTCAATGAGAAAGAACACTGCTTAATAGCCAATCAAAACGCCCAGTTCGATCCTGCAAAATCACTTTGAAATAGTTCTATAGAAGTTAAATTAAATGAAACTGGTAAAACAATGCAAAAAGTTTATTTCCAATGTCCGAACATCACCTTTTGCAAACTTGTATGATTCACTATTTGAAAATCCCAAAAACAATAGTTTAGTTTCGACTGCTCTATTTTAGCTTAGTTTAGTTTAGTTCAGTTTAGTTTAGAGATACAGCATGAAAACATACCCATTGGCCCAAGTCCACATGACCAGCGATCACCTGTACACTAATTCTATCCAACACATTAGGGACAATTTAAAGGAGCCAATTACCCTATAAACCTACATGTTTTTGGAGCATTGGAGGAAACCGGAGCACCCAGAGAAAACGGCTGTGTTCAGAAGTGACATTACGGACGCTTTGTCTAGTGAGGCTATATGGGTGAGCTGAGGGGAAAGGAACATCGGCCAAGTGGGATGTTTTTAAAAGTGTACTGAAGAGAGCTCAGGATGTGTCCGTCCCCGTTACAGTGAAAGGCAAAGCAGGCAAACGTAAGGAAGCTTGGCTGACGAGGGAAATTGAGACGTTAGTCAAAAACAAGAAGGGGACAGGTATAGGCAATTGGGATCAAGTGCATCCCTGGAGGAGTTTCGGGAACTAAGGAGCAAACTAAAAAAGGAGATCAGAAGGGCAAAAAGGGGCCAGGAGATAGCTCTGGTGGGTAGCATAAAAGACAATCCCAAAAGATTTAATAAATACATAAGGGGGAAAAAGGTAACTAGAGAGAGTGTGGGACCTCTCAGGAATAAAAGCGGTCACCTCTGTGCGCAGCCACAGGAGGTGGGCAAGGTCCTTAATGAGTATTTCCCCTCTGTATTTACCAAGGAGAAAGACAGTAGGACGGAGGAAATTGGAGCAGTCGCTGGAAGTGTCATGACAGCAGTCAGGGTTACCGTCGAGGAAGTACTGAAGGTACTGTTGTGTTTGAAGGTAGACAAATCTCCGGGGCCTGATCAGATATATCTGAGGACATTGTGGGAAACTAGAGAAGAAATTGCGGGAGCCTTGGTTGAAATTTACTAGTCGTCCTTAAATACAGGAGAGCTGCCAGAGGATTGGAGGGTGGCAAATGTTGTGCCTCTATTCAAGAAGGGCTGCAGGGAAAATGCTGGGAACTATAGGCCGGTGAGCTTAACATCTGTAGTTGGTAAGTTACTGGAGAGTATTCTGAGGGATAGGATATACAGGCATTTGAATGGGCAAGGGCTGATTAGGGACAGTCAACATGGTTTTGTACTTGGGAGGTCATGTCTCACAAATCTGATTGATTTTTTGAAAACGTGGGCAAATAGGTTGACGAGGGCAGAGCTGTAGATGTTGTGTACATGGACTTTAGTAAGGGGTTCAACAAGGTGCCACATGGTAGGCTGCTCTGGAAGGTTAGATCTCATGGGATCCAAGGAGATAGCTGTAGAGAGAGGTTAAGTAGGCTGGGTCTCTATTCTATGGAGCATAGGAGGATGAGAGGAGATCTTATAGAAGTATACAAAATCATGAGAGGAATAGATCAGGTAGATACACAGAGTAAGGGAAATGAGGACCAGAGGACATAGGTTCAAGGTGAAGGGGAAAAGATTTAATATAAATCTGAGGGGTAACTTTTTCACACAGAAGGTGGTGGGTGAATGGAACAAGCTGAGGTAGTTGAGGCTGGGACTATCCCATCATTTAAGAAACAGGTACATGGATAGGACAGGTTTGGAGGGTTATGGACCAAGCGCAGGCAAGTGGGACTAAGGTAGCTGGGACATTGTTGGCTGGTGTGGGCGAGTTGGGCTGAAGGGCCTGTTTACACACCGTATCAATCTATGACTCTCTGACTCAATAAAAAAGTCAATATTATAGGTCCAGAAACCTTCATCAGAAATGGGACAAAACAAGTTAGTTTTCAGAAGCAGAGGTGGTGGATAGATGGAATACCTCTGATAAGGTGATACCAGAAGTCGCAGTTAAATAGCAGTTAACATCAGATTATGTTTTGGGTGCCTGTGTAATGTGTTGCTAATAGCAAGGTTGTGGAACATGTACTTAAAGCCAGACTATAACAACAGAAAAAGAAAACTGAGCCAAAATGATAGGCAGAAATGTCCAGTTTTAATACAGTGTAATAGCAAGAGTGAATGATTTGAAGTTGCAGATTTCAGTCCTGAATTCAGTACTCAGATAAGTGCAATGCGCTCAGACAAAAGATAAAGTGTTGTTTCTCAAGATTGCATTGGGCCTCGTTATAGGGAGCTACCGAAAGATCGGTGAAAGTGAATTAAAGTTGCAGGCAACTGGAGGCTCAGGATCACTCCAAGTCCTAGAGTGCTTCTGGCACATTGCAATGAAATGCTTTCAGGACAAATGACAGCAATTTTCCTTTCAGTGAAGCCAACTAACCGAGGAACATCCTCCTTATCAGGTGAGTCAGAAAGAATGGTTGCAGGATCTAAGGAACTGAATACCAATTGAAACATCCCATGATTGAGTGATTGTTGCCAAGACATGACCATTTTTGTCAAGATTTTTTCATGTCAAGTCAAGTCAAGTTTATTTGTCACATACATATACGAGATGTGCAGTGAAATGAAAGTGGCAACGCCTGCGGATTGTGCTAAACTACAAAACAGAATAGAATTATTTTTTTAACACAAATAAATTAATACAGTAAATTAAATTAGTCCATGGTGATATGAGAGTTAACAGTCCTGATGGCCTGTGGGAAGAAACTCCGTCTCATCCTCTCTGTTTTCACAGCGTGACAGCGGAGTCATTTGCCTGACCGTAGCAGCTGGAACAGTCCATTGCTGGGGTGGTAGGGGTCCCCCATAATGTTGCTGGCTCTGGATCTGCACCTCCTGATGTAGCAGGGGGGCAAGTGTAGTTCCCATAGTGCGTTCAGCCGAACGCACTACTCCCCACAGAGCCTTCCTGTCCTGGGCAGGGCCGTTCCCAAACCAGATTGTGATGTTCCCGGACAAGATGCTTTCTACAGCCCCAGAGTAGAAGCACTGAAGGATCCTCAGAGAGACTCTGAATTTCCTCAACTGTCTGAAGTGGTAAAGGCGCTGCCTTGCCTTACTCACCAGTCTGAAGAAGGGTCTCGACCCGAAATGTCACCCATTCCTTTTCTTCTGAGATGCTGCCTGACCTGCTGAGTTACTCCAGCATTTTGTGAATAAATACCTTCGATTTGTACCAGCATCTGCAGTTATTGTCTTATACCACCAGTACGGCAATTTGTGTTGTCCATGTCAGATCCTCTGTGATGTGGACTCCCAGGTATTTAAAGCTGCTCACCCTATCCACAGTAATCCCATTTATCTCCAGTGGCGTGTACGTCCTTGGATGTTGAGCCCTTCTAAAGTCCACAATCAGCTCCTTAGTTTTTGTGACATTCAAGAGGAGGCTGTTTTCCTGACACCAGAGTGCCAGATCAGCCACCTCCTCCCGGTAGGCCTTCTCCTCGTTATCAGAGATCAGGCCCACCACCACAGTGTCATCAGCAAACTTGATGATGGAGTTGGAGCTGAACCTGGCCACACAGTCATGTGTGTACAGGGAGTACAGTAGGGGGCTAAGGACGCAACCCTGGGGGGATCCTGTGTTCAGGGTGAAGGGGTTAGATGTATGTCTCCCCATCTTGACCACTTGGGGCCTGGCGGTGAGAAAGTCCAGGACCCAGGCACACAGGGGAGTGTTAAGCCCCAGTTTCAGCAGCTTCTCAGCCAGTCTGGTGGGGACTATTGTGTTGAAAGCTGAACTAAAATCAATGAACAGCATCCTCACATAGCCCCCCTTCTGGCTGTCAGGATGAGAGAGAGCGGTGTGCAGAACCTGGGAGACCGCATCATCCGTGGATCTGTTCGGACGGTATGTAAACTGCAGCGGGTCCATATTGCGAGGAAGGCACAGATGTGGTTCTTGATCAGCCTCTCGAAGCATTTCATGCCCACCGAGGTGAGGGCCACCAGTCAATAGTCATTCAAACAAGCTGGAGAGGCATTCTTTGGCACTGGTACGATGATGGATCTTTTGAAGCATGCAGGGACCACGGACTTGGCCAAGGAGAGGTTGAATATTGTGGTGAGCACTGGAGCAAACTGAGTGGCACAAGACTTTAATACTCGCCCAGATATACCATCTGGGCCTCCAGCTTTCCTCATGTTCACACGCGTCAGAGCCCTTCTCACGTCGTGCTCGGACACCAAGAATGTGTGCACATCCCCAGCAGTGGATCCCCCTCCAGCCTCGCTAGCCAGCGCGCTGGCGGTGTTGTTTTTAGATGGTGAGCTAGGGGTAATGTTGCCCATCTTCAGAAGTATTGCTTCAGAATTTTATAAAGAAAATACGAATCAAAAGTTGACTGTGTAAGTAGAATTTTTCAGGTGGTATAAAGATTTGTGTTTTTATTTCTGTTTGAAAAGGCCAGGACCATCCAGGTCTCCTGAGCTGTGATATCTTTATTCAGATGAGAGTAGAACTATTGGCAATTCAATTATAAATGCCTGTTGCCTGGGGAAACAGCCTTTTCAAAGTCGCTGCTGATGACAGCTTCAAGTCTCTGCTGAAAGAAAAACTCAGGGTGTATCCAATAAAGAGTTTTGACAAAACTACTTTACCTCCAGCGATAGTAGAAGTCATTGCGCTGCACGGCACGGAAACAAGCCCTTCAGCCCAAACCATCCATGCCACCAAGCTGCCCATTTTCTGCAATTGGCCCATATCTCTCTTTTCCTTTCATATTTAAGTATCTGTCCAAATGCTTTTTAAATGTTGTGATTTACCTGACTCAACCACCTTCTTTGGCAACTTGTTGATTGTACCCACCATTATCTGTGCAAAAACCTTGCCTCTCAGATCTCCTTTAAATATTTCATTATTATTTTTCAAAATATGACCGAAATCCTGCAAAAGTGAAAATCCCTGCTGGCCAAAGTCCTGCAAGTTTAGGCAGAGTGAGGAAATTCCATGATCCTTAGTGTATGTGACGGTATCTGTGGGATGGGGCAAATGCCTCAGAAAAATATTGAAAGCAAAAGCAAAATTCATTTACTCTGGCATTTCCTGCAAATTCTAAGCTTCAGCAGGATGTTTGCTGTTCATGCATTATCAATATGATATATGTCACCAATCTGTAGTGATGCAGCTGGTAGAACCACTGCCTCTCCATGCCCGAGATCTGTGTTTGATGCTAACCTCTGGTGCTGTCTATGTGGAGTTTGCACGTTCTCCCAGTGACCACAATGGATTTCTTCTGGGTTCTCTGCTTTCCTCCCACATCCCACAGACGTACGGGTTTGTAGATTAATTGGCTTCCGTACAAATGCCCTTAATGTGTAGGGAGTGGATGAGAAAATGGAATAACATAGAACTGGTGTGAATGGGTGCTCACAGGACTCGGTAGGCCGAAGGGCCCGTATCCATGTTGTATCTGTGAAACTAAACCTAAATTCCAACCCAACACAAATGGGAACGAATGAAAAGGCAGGACTGTTAAAATGCAATATATCAGACATTTTTTTTAACGAAGTACAGAGTTGAGTTTAAGCTCCTGCTACTGTACAGTTTTTATTTGTTTCAGTATCAGCTTTCTGCAAATTGGCTGCCACATCTCCCACAGGAATAACGACTCCACAGAAGTACCTCGTTGGTTATAAAGCACTTTAGGCTGTTTTGAGGTCATAAAAGCCTTGTCTTATGGCTGTACATCAGAGCAAATAGAATTAGCAACTAGAAGTCTTTAAAATGCTTGGCAACAAATAAAGTTACACAGGCCAGCAACCGTGACAATTGCAAGATACAAGTGCACATTCATCAAGCTTTACACTTTCTGGAGTCAGTTTTAATTTTCAGTTAAGCCTGGAAGCAAATAGTTGCAGGAGACAGCACATGATAAATGTATGCTCTGAACCACTGTGGTCTAACTAATTGGTGCATTTTTCTCCACAGTCATATTTTCTCTATTTTACTTCTTTACGTATTTACTAACTTCTTGTTCTCCAAACAGCTTATTTCTAGAGTGTGACTTTTTGCCTTTTCTCTTAGTATTTTGATACCTCACCCAGCAAAATCCTGCTTAACTTCTATTTGAAAGTTCCACTAGTCTCAGCTTTCAGAGGAAGAAAGATTTCATAAGGTCATGAGTGATAAGAAACAGAGTTAAGACATTCGGCCCATCAAGTCTGCTCCACCATTCAATCACGGCTGATCTATCGCTCCATCCTAACTCCATTCTCCTGCCTTCGCCCCATAACCCCTGACACCCATACTAATCTAATTTCCTTTCTTCCAAAGTTGGAAAATCTGTTTCATGATTTCTCTCCACTCTTTCTTGGCTCTTATTTTGACCCTTGGGTATTGATCTCTCCACCAAGTTTATTTTATATCACCACCAAGGGATTTCTTTTCTTGAGTTGCCATACTAAAATCTGTTAAACACACCACTCAGCTCCCTCCTGAATCCTCTACGTAAGGGTTTTACCAATTCATGTAATGTTGTTAATAGAACACAATATGATTGATTGATGGAGAGATACAAACTAGAAAGAGGCCCTTCCGCCCTTCAAGTCCACACTGACCCTCAATCCCCCATTCACACTAGTTCTACGTTATCTCACTTTCTCATCCACTCCTTGCACACTAGGGGCAATTTACAGAGGCAAACTAACGTACAAACCCGCACATCTTTGGGATGTGGGAGGAAACCCAGAGCACTCAAAGGAAACCCAGGCAGTCACAGGGAAAACGTGCAAACTCCATACAGACAGCACCCGAAGTCAGGATTGAACTTGGGTCTCTGGCTGTGTGAGGCAGCAGTTCTATCCGCTCTGCTGTTGTGTCCTTGTTCATCAAAACTCTATAATAGCAGAGTTCCTTGAAATACTTACCCATAATTGTAAACACTGAGCATTTGCAAGTTAACAAGATAAAAAAACATTCTTTATCTCAAGGCAGCCATTTCAACTTTAAGAGTGTTCTAATATTAGGATAGGGGTGTCAGCAAATTTCTGCACTGTTGTGCCCCACAAAAAAAATGAGAACAATAATGAAATTGTCCGCATTAAATTGAGGAGAAATATTGACCAGACTTCTCTGCTTTTTTCCAAATGGTGGCAAGGAATTATGGATCCTGAGGCAGCTGTTGGGGCCTAGGATTAATGTCATCAAATTCTTTCAGTACCAAACTAGTTAGTCAACCCAGGTTTTGTGTTCAAGTCTCCAGAGAGGAATTTGAACTCTCAATATTTTGACTCAAGGCCCCAAACTGTTCCCGTCTCAGTAGCACTTGCGCCAAGCAATGAAATGTTTGTTCAATGATGGACCCAAGGCTAGCAGTCTAACAAGCCAAGCCACAAGGAATATACATTGCTGCAGTAATTATTGCCATCACCCCATTTCAAAATACATAAATAAATAATAATCTGCTGTTGTTGCCAGTCCATTTCTCAACTGATGCTTCCTGCGAGCTGGTGGTGCCTGAATCGCGAATTTGTGCTTAAATATCCACGTTCGGTGGAAGCTTAGATTCACGACTTCTCATTCTGCAGTCTTTGTTTAATTTATATGATTGTTGCCATGGTTATGAACGCAGAGACTCATTTACTTTGAGTTTTGGTTGACTCTAAGCATGATTAGCCCGTTAAGTCTTAAATTTTGTTTTAGTCCTCGGATCCTTATGGTAAAATAATAGGATGAATTTTGATCCACAATGACTATAACACAAGAGCACTGCAGTGTGAGTCAGGAACCAATTAAGGAATGTCTAATCAGTTGAATGGCTTCAGAACTCAGTGCACAAAGTCATACCAGCTTCAACCTTTACAGCAAAGCAAGGTAAAGGAAATAATTTCAAAGAAGGGTCCTGACTCAAAATGTCACCTATCCATGTTCTCCAGGGATGCTGCCCGACCAGTTGAGTTACTCAGGCATTTTGTGTTTTTCTTTGGTTTAAACTGGCATCTTACAGTTCCTTGTTATTAAATAATTTTGTATCCTCTGATCAAGTTAAATTCTTAACCAAATAGCCTTGTAAGGCTAGATTTTTAATAAATGCACTCGGTTATGGATATATCCAAAGCATTAAATGCCAGTTTGGTTGCAAGGTACTTATTTGTCAGTACATTCAACAGCTTTTGATAGGACACCATAAGAAAATAAAATATAGTGATTCCACTACTTATTCCACAAAATGTACCCCATTTACACTGAAGCAAATTTTTGTTGTCATTATAAACAAAATAAGTCATGCAATATGTTCTGCCGTTGGTGTTTATGTGGAACGTTTTTGAAATGTTGCAAGAATTTTATCACATTGACAACCATAAAACTCAATTCTACAGCCTTCACCAGAACTAACAGCTGGAAAGCAAAAATACAGTTGGTGTCAATCTGAAATAAAAAAAAACACAGAAAATGCTGGAAAGACTGCAGGTCAAGCAGTATCTGGGCAAGGAGAAACAGGGATGGTGTTTCAAATTAATTAGCACTGGGGAAGTGAGAAACTAAATTAGTTTCAGGTTGTGGAGAGGCTGGGGAGGAAGGGATTGGGTAAAGGGAATATCTCTTATAGAGTGGAGCCAAGTTGTCAGATTAGTATGCTGTTTATGAACCTGTCTGGTTGATAGATTAACGATGGCAGTAAAGAAAGAACAAACAAAAGGATATGTGAAAGCACAGTGAAATGCAAGTCGTTGCAGAGAATTAAATCAAAAAGAGCATGTTGGAAATGTCCAGTAGATCGGGCAGTGTCTGTGGTGAGAGGAAAATGGAGCTGATGTAATAGATGGAGAATTGGTTCGTTCTGACACATACAGAGAAAGCACATTACCTGCAATCATTACATGAGATATTGAATCCACACAGAGGTCAGGATTGAACCCGAATAACTGGCACTGTGAGGCAGCAGCTCTACGGCCTGCACCACTGTGCCACCCTAATGTTGTGTGGTTCCTCAAGCTCATGTTGAATCTCACTGGAACAATACAGACAAAAAAAGTCAGAGTGGGATAGAGTTAAATGTAAACTGCTGACAAAGTGGTCACACAATCAGTGGTCTCAGATTTGCTAGTAAGTGCTTTAGGTTGGAACCATGTTGCCTCATCAGTTTCTGTGACCAACTACAAAGTGCTGGAGTAACTCAGCGGGTCAGGCAGCATCTCTGGAGATAAAAGATAGGTGATGTTTTGAGTCGGGATCCTTCTTCGGACAGATATGTCAGCTATGCTTTCCACAAAAGGAAAGAAGAGTAGCGCCGTACAGAGTGGTGTGAGATGGAGGGACACTTATGAGGGTTTCTTCCCTGTGTCCACATGATCAGTCACAGGACCACGCAAATACCAGTTAATTTGCCTTAATGTAAATGCTTAGTGAAGGGGGACTGAGAAGACAGTGAAGGGATAACAGAGAAAGAACAGGCTTAGCACTTAATAATCATCATTCAGAATTGAAATAATAAACAGCATTGGTAATTGGTAAATGTATTAGATGCATTAGGATCCTAAGTAGTTAATTATACTGCTATTTATCGTTAAGTTTCAAACTCTTGGGTGAACAAAAATGCCTTTGAATTTACATTCAGTTTCTGTTACACTTTGAGATGAACGAGCACAACATGAGTTCATTTTTCTTTCCCTTTGTGAAATTTGGCTTAGTTACAGAAGTTTATTGCAGAATGATTTCATGAGCTTGATAGAATGTTTTTGTTGGCTCGGAGCATGAAGGAAGGGACAAAAAGGAGTTGCAGAAGCAGTTGCAAACCATTTGGAGATATGATAGTGGCATTTAAGAGACTTTTAGATAGGCACGTGGATGTGCAGGGAATGGAGGGATATAGATCACATGCAGGAAGAGGAGATTAGTTTAACTTGGCATCATGTTTGGCATGGACATTGTGGGCTGAAGGGCCTGTTCCTGTGTTGTACTGTTCTAGGTTCAATGATTGAAAGGAGGGACAGATCCAGATTGACCAATGAGGATTTCATTGAATGATGTCATTTATTGACTTCCTACTCTTCCCATGTTACTTTGTATTTGATATTTTGATAAAGAAATAAATAGAGAAACTTTGGTCATGAGATGCTTCCAATTTCAGTCCCTTGGTAACATTATCCATTCTTTTGCAAGGATAAATTTATCAGGGTCTAAATGTAATCATCACTAAACTGCCTTAATTTGCCTGATTGCAATGGAACAAAATGAAATGCCAACATATGACAGCTCAGTGCGGAATAGACCAGCCTTTGATATAGTTGACATTTTACATTCATCATCAGTAAAAATAAAAGTCGATAGAGAAAAAAATAATATTGCAGTGGTTAGACTTCATGGTGAACTATTACTTGATTGATGAGTAACACTTTTATTGCTTTGCATCTGGGAGCCAAATGAAAGATGTGCAATTCTTCTTCGCTGGCACCCTTGTGAGGATGAATTGGGGGAGAATGAAACAACTGACCCATATCAGAGAAACACGAAAAATGCATAGCACAGAAGGAAACCATTCCGGCCCTCCGGGTGGGATAGAGGGAATTTTAGAATCAATTCCTATTCTATTATTCTATATTTGCCATGTGTTTTTTTGTTCCTGTTAGTACATGGGATGAATGTGCTGCTGGTTACACCAACATCCATGACCATCCTTAATTGTTGGAAAACAATGTTCATTGACTTTCAGCTTCAACCACATGGTCGACATGTTCCAAATGTACAGATCCAGGACTTCAATGAGAAAATTACACAAATTACACAAAAAAAGTGCAAATGCTGGAAATCTAAAATGAAAACAGAAAATGCTGGTAATGCCCAGTAGGTCGGGCAGCATCTATGGAGTGAGAAACAGTTAACATTCCAGGTTGATGACCTTTCATTAGAAGAGTAGAGACCAAAACATGTCCACGTCTAGGTGGTGTAAGAGGTACAGATCAACATGGAATTGATGACATTCCCATAGGTCTGCTACTCATCTTTCTGGATAGCATAGTTTGTACGTTTGGGAGATGGTGTCAGTTTGTGGTACAGACTACAGTCATACTGAACAAGTGATGAGCAGAGTGAATGATTATGATGGGGATGGGTGCTGAGCAAGCAAATTTATATTGAACGATACCGAGTTACTTGAGTATTGTTGAAGGTGTACTCATCTCTTAAGTGGGGAGCATTACATTAAAGTCCTGACTTGTGTTGTGCCGGGGAAAGGGCTTCAGAGGAGTAAGCAGTTGAGCATTGCTGCAATATTATTGGCCTGAACTCAACGATTCAACTGTTTTAACCCATAAGGCTGGTGTTCTTGACTTTCTGGTCAGCATTTCAGAGATGGTAATAACATTGAACACTAAGAAGTGGTTATTGCTCTCTTCTGTTAGAGTTAGTCATTACCTGCCGGTATTTTAATTGGGCTCCAACCACTATGATCGAAGGAGATGCGACTTTTTCTGTGTCGTAACTCTGTCTGCACTGGGGCCTAACATCATGGAGCTGGCAGCCTCTTGCTGGGACCTTGGGAGCTCCAACCGTGGGAGCGTGCGGACTTACCATCTCGTAGCTGGTGATCCCTTTGCCAGGGATCGACCTCGGAAGCTCCAACCGTGGGAGCCTGCGGACTTTAACAAAGTGGAGCTCGCGGTCCCTGGTTAGGGACTGGCTTTGGGAGCTCCAAACTGCAGGAGCTTCGACCGCCCCAATCGCGGGAGCTTCAATCACCCCAACGCGGGAGCTTCAATCGCTGGCTGCGGGTGCTTCAATCGCTCCGATTATGGATGGTTCGACTCCCCCGACCGCGGGGAAAAAAGGAGGAAAGAAGATAAGACTTAATTGCCTTCCATCACAGTGGGGAAGGTGGAGGATTTGCTGTGGTGGATGTTTATGTCAATTTTTTATGTAGTTGTGTGTCTTGTTGCTTTTTTGGTCTGACTGTATGGCAAATCAAATTCTTCGTATGTTGCAAAACATACTTGGCTAATAAATTAGGATTACGATTACCATGATGATATGCCTTTGTGTAAATGATTCCATTCAGTGGAGAACTTTCCTCCAGATGCTAGTTAACTCAAGGTTTCTTGATGCTTCATTTGGTTTACTGTTGCCTTAGAGTCAGAGAAAGTAACTTTTACAATTCCAATTCAGATCTTGTGTCCACTTGATGTATGATGGCAACCTGCTTCCTTACTGAAATCAAACACCTCATTGAACTGAATACTGAAAGAACCATAGCAGGAAGATCAGAATGAATAAATTTAAAAGAAGGCAGCTCTCCTGGTGCTTTTGACATGAACTATCCCTCAATGAACAACAACAAGATGGCCACCTTGTCAACATTTTATGACTGTGTGTGAGATCTTTTAAGGGGTTTTGAACAGTTTAGATTGGGACTGCCATAGTGTCAAGGGCTTAAACAGGGTGGTGTTTGTCAAATGTGCTCAGGAATATTTCCTCAAGCAATATGTAGAGGGCCCTGCAAGGGAAAGGCCAAAGCTTGATTTACTCTTAGGAAATTGGGAAGGGAAGAGACTGAAATATTAATAGGTGAGGCTTTTAGGACCAGAAGCTACAGATCTATTAGCTTTAAAATAGTTATGGATAAGGACAGGATAGGACTCAAGTTAAAATTCTGAATCAGGACAAGGCTAACATTCATTGTATTAGATAAAAACATGCTCATGTTGATTGGAATAGGTTGATTGCAGGAAAAGGAACATCTGGAAAGTGGGAAGCTTTGGGAAGAGTGATGACAAGAGTCCAGGGAATACATATTCCTATTAAAGTGAAGGGAAGGCAAGTGAGAGTAAGGAAGCCTGAATGACAAGAGAAATTGAGGGTCTGGTCAGGAAAAAGGAGGCATGGTACACATATAGGGGTTGGGATCAAATGTATCCCTGGAGGCATTTTGGGAACTGAGGAGCATACTTAAGAAGGAAATCAGGATGGTAAAAAGGCAAGCTCTGGCAGATAATGTTAAGGAAAATCCAGAGATTTTATGTATATTTAAGGGAAAGAGCGTAACTAGAAAGAGAAAAGGGTCTCTCAGAAACCACAGCAATCATCTCTTGTTGTGCTAGAGGAAATGGGCAAGGTCCTCAAAGAGTATTTCCCCTCTGTTTTTACTGTGGGGAACTTGGGACAATTAAAGGGCCTGTCCCACTTAGGTGATTTTAAGGCTACTGCCGGCGACTAGGCTGTCGCCAAACATTCGCCGGGGTGTCGCGGGCATGATCGTGAGGAGTCTTCAATGAATCATAGCGGATCTCGGCGCGTCACGGACAAAATTTCCAGATAGAAATTTCTCGCCGACAGTTGGCGTGTCGCCAGGTATTGTAGCTTATTGCTCCCTGAAAGTAGCATTACAGGTAGATAGGGTTGCCCCTGAAGGCTTCCAGTACATTGGCCTTCATCAGTCAAGGCATTGAGCATAGAAGGTGGAATGTCATGTTACAGTTGTACAAGACATTGATAAGGCCGCATTTGAGGTTTTCTATTCAGTTTTGGTTACCCTGCTATAGAATGTTAAGCTGGAAAGAGTGTGGAGATGATTTACAAAGATGTTGCAAGGACTTGAGGTATAAGGAGAGGTTGGGCGGACTATGACTTTATTTCTTGGAGTGCAAGAGGCTGAGTGATCTTATGTATAAAATCATGAAGGGGATAGATAGATTGCACAATCTTTTTATCAGAGTAGGAGGATCAAGAACCAGAGGACATGTTTGAGAAGAGAAATAATTAATAGGTAGGAACATGAGAGGCAACATTTTCATACAGAAGGTCATGGATATATGGAACAAGCTGCCAGAAAAGGTAGTTAAGGCAGTCACTATAACGTTTAAAATATATTTGGATTGGTACTTGGATAGGAAAAGTTTAGAGGGATATGGACCAAACACAGTGATACTAGCATTGATGGGGCATCTTGGTCAGCATGGGCAAGTTGGGGCAAAGGATCTATCTCCATGCTGTTTGACTCTGACTTATGACCCTATGACATAAATTGGCTGCCATAATACCAACGATGTAAAGGTGGAAAACACATAAAATAACAATTGCTAGTCCATAAAATGTAGCGTTTTGGGACAGTCTGAGACTACGTAAAGCATAACATACCAGAAATACTGGGGTATAAGTCGACCTACTATAAGTCACAGCTCTATAGCATGGAAATATTCCCTCCCACTGCTTCTCCACGGTTTGACTGCTCTCTCACTAGAAGTGCCCATTCTGCCGCCATCCACAAACGGCAGGTCAGGGTACTGGTTTCAAGCACAGTCAGCAAGATTTCAAACCTTGTTTTTCAATTCTGGATACGATTCACAAAGTGGACATCTCTTCGTCAACTGGACTTAAAAGGTGTCAAGGTTTTAATTTTGTTTATTTTGGTTTAGAGCTACAGCATGGAAACAGGCCCTTTGGTCCACCGTTCACACTGGCCATTGATCAAGCGATCACACAAGTTCTATGTTATCCCGCTTTCTCATCTAATCCCTACTAATGAGGGCTATTTACAGAGGCCAATTAACCCACTAACCTGCACGTCTTTAGGATGTGGGAGGAAACCAGTTCGCCTGGAGGAAACCCACATGGGCACAGGGAGAGCTTACAAACTCCACACAGAGAGCACCCAAGGTCAGGATCGAACCTGGGTCTCTGACACTGTGAGACAGCGTTTCTACCAGTTGCGCCACCGTGCTGTGTTTTTCCTCGAAAACTATTTTCCTGAAATCGGTGGCACCAAACTGAATGAACAACATATACAGGTTCACCTCTGATATCGGAGTTTGGAATTGTGCAAGTCGCAATTTTTTTGTTGCGATAAGTAACCTTTAAGTTTGTAGTAAACTTTGAGCATTTCTCCTCCTGCCGCTTTACTTGGTGTTTACTTCACTCCAAATCAGCACTTTTCTAACCGTACAACTGCAGAGTTCCAGCAGAAATAGAGCAGGAGGCAGGGTGTGATTGCATAGGTTTTCAGTGCACCAAATGAGGTTTTCTCAGCAGGGCTCCTCGCAGTGCAGTCATTCCAATAAATAAGACAGGAAATGAGAGGTCTTCTGTGAACTTTGTATGAACTTACAACAACTCTTTGAAACATATCGGGCAACAATTTCAATCAAATCATTCCACCCTGAGAAGAGATTATCATAAAATTACAGATTCCTCCAAAAACTGCTCACCCTGGGTCAACTTTGTCTTGCTATAAATCACCATGTTCGCAGCTTACTCTTTACCTCAAACTTTCTCCTTAAAGCTGAATTACAGTTTCATAGGCAGGGAACTGCACCCCATGAAAAAGGCAGGGGACTACACCCCATGATTTCATGTGTAGGAAGGAACTGCAGATGTTGGTTTACACCAAAGATAGACACTAAATGCTGGAGTAACTCAGCACTTCTGGAGAAAAGAAATAGGTGACATTTCGGGTTGAGACCCTTCTTCGGACTGAGAGTCAGGGGAGAGGGAAACTTGAGGTATGAAAAGGTACAAGACTATTCACAGCCGGCACCAATGTCTCAAGAAATGTGGATCCCACAATGGTCCATTGTTGGCTGTTGAAGAGGTGATAATGATGGGATACCAACAGTAAAACTAGCAAGACGACCAGGGAGGAACATAGCCCTAGTAGCAAAGTAGCCCTTGCATTCCCTCTCTCTGTGTCCCTTCCCCACCCGTCATCTTGCCAGTTTCACTGTTTGTATCACTTCACTATATGAACCATATAGGATATTTAGTTTTATTTTTAAATAATCTTGCGGCAGAGCAAGGGATATTCCCTTAAAATTAGAGCTAGACTGTTTTCAGGCAGTATTTCTTCAACAAAACGGTATTGGAAATCTATAACATTTTGTCACAAAATGCTGCCCAGGCTGAGGGTCAGTGAACATTTCAAAATTGAGGTTGATGGATTTTTAAAATTAAACAAGTGAATTAAGGCTTGTGGACTTGGATTGGTTAGGATTAAAATGCAAACCAGCCCCGATCCAACTAAATGTTTACAGGTTCGCGTGGCTTCTAACTTTGCCCAAGTTTAACATTTCTGTATGACACAGAAGTTAATTAATGTATGATGCAATGACTGCAATGCTATGTGGTTTAGTACTGTTGCTGGACAAGAAGTTAATGGAGGCTGCATGTTTAATATCTCAATCTAGAATTAAGGTTCCTTCTGAACCATTTTACCCCAGCTTAGCTGAAAAGGAATTGCTCTCATAATCTTTGAAGGACAAGAACACTGCTTTTGCTTCCTCACACGGTTCAACTAGAAAATGGATTTCAGCCAAATATTTATTTAAGGAAACCTTGGGACTTATCAACCTGAAGTGCTGGTCCTTTTTAGGGCTATGGTTTGCACTGCAAAGTGAGAACTCAAATGCAGGAAATATAAAAAGGGTAATAACACTTAGTCTCAATAAATGCAGGGACTTAAACATTTTGTTTGTTCTCGAACAAAATGAAGGAATCGTAAGCAAAAGCAGATTCCAAAGATATAACTTGCTTTGTTTTTCCTCACCCACCGTCAGTCCCTGTCTTTGTACTTTGGTACCAAGGATAGATTTATCAGAATGCTGCCAGAAGTGAGGGCTTCAAGCTGGGTGAAAAGATTGGATGGACGGAGTCTTTCTGTTGGTCTGTGTCTGCCTCTCTGGCTGCTTCATAGCATCACAATGTAACTGAATGCTTTTTGAAATTAAAACATGCTGCATAAGACAAAATGTAATTTCACAATGTCCTCACTATTGATCAACCTGGGTAGATTCTTTTTAAAGGACTGCCCTGTCGAAAATATTATGACCATGACTGACCGGGTTATGTGGAGATTGTTGTGGATAATAAAACAACCTTCAGTATGAAATGAACTGCACTGGACTTCATAGATTTTTTGGACCAGATAAACCAATACTTTTTATAAATTGCAGTTAATTGAAAGGACAATTATCGACTGCTTTTGTCTAATAACTAGCAGTGCCATTCAGAGTGACTGCAAACCATTAGACATTAGTTCTGGCTCATCACAAGAAAGCAGGCCTGATATAATTATAAATATTTCTGCTCATTATTTGCCCATATCAGTCAATTACATCTGATGAAAGTTTGAAGCAATCGCATGTTACTAAATGGATAAAATCATACTGCTTTTCCTTGCGCATACACTTACGACACCCTCCTTGGATTAACTTCATTATCATTTTTAAAGAATAACAGTGAGATATTTGTATAAGCCACAGTCTATCGCATATTAAATCATGCGTTATTTTGGTGATGTCTACAGAGAAAACTAGTTATTGTTTTTTTGACAGACTATCGCATGACTTTGTGAAATTCGCATCCGGCTCAAGAGCACCAAGAGACTCAAGCTAGACATAAAACCCAATGCACCATGACAGAATATTTCAGCAGCACTGTTTATGCACTATTTCAGCACTAGAACACTGGCCGAACTGGGTTGCAATAAACCTCCAGCTCTCTGGGCATATTTTTCCAGAGACTTAACTCGTGATGTTCTGCATGGAAAACACTGGCAAAGATTAATAGTGCTTCTTTCACAGCCAAAGTATGTAAAGCATCTCTGTTCATCCAGCTGTTAAATCCTAATTATTGGTCCATTTTCAGTTTAAAATTAGGAGAGAAGGGAGGGGAGGGGAAAATAATTACCTCAATAGAGAAAGTATTACAAACAATTCTCAATCACAACAATGGCAATGGTAAAAGAGCAGAGAAGTATATAAAATCAGGTAGGGAAGTCAGTCAGAATTTTTTTTCCCCAGGGTGGAAATGTTAAAGACTAGATTTAAGGTGAGAGGGGAATAGTTTAAAGGAGATGTGTGGAGCAAGCTTTTTTACACGCACAGAATAGTGGGTGCCTGGATCGCCTGCCAGGTTTGGCGGCAGAGGCAGATATAATAGAAATGATAGATATGATAGATGAGGCTTTTAGATAGACATGTGGAATTCAGTCGCCAGAACAACTGAAAGAAAAGAGAGCAAGTATCTGATAAATGTAGAAATGCAACTTTTTATTCCATGACATATAAAAATGGGCTGGATTAAGGTATCAAAGGATTTACACTGTTGCAAAACGTTTGAAGAAAACTTAAAGGCCTGTCCCACCGCAATTTTTAAGGCGACTGCCGGCGACTGTCAAAGTCGTAGCAGATCGCCGAAAAACCTTTGATTTTTTTTAACCCTACAACAATGGCCACGACTCCCCCATGACAATGCCTACGACAAGCTATGACAACCTACCACCTAGGCGACGGCAAGCTGCCAACAAGCGGCGACCCAGTCGACGTCCATCTACGACAGCGACTACGACAAGCTACGACAACCAAAGTCAACCTACCTCCACCCTCGACAAGCTACGACCCTGTCAGGTTACAACTGATGACAACGGTAGCCATTTCATGTAATTTTGGCGCAAAAATGGGTTTGGGAAGGGTCTCCGATCATTCAGCATCATGACTGCCAGGAAGCAACATATGATGGCATTGCTCCAACACCAAATGCAAGCCCTGCTGCTTGCAGTGGCCCTCGTGCTTAAAATTCTACAAGACAGAAGGACAAGTAGAATGGGGAAGAAGAAGCCCAAGAAGAGGTCTGTGTGGTTGAAGCCCTTGTCCCTGAAGAGACCCAATGCAGTGCAATGTCATAATAAATTAAAAGAGTTCGCTTTTCAATGCAGTGCAATGCTTGTGTCTGTGTTTGTTTTATTGGTCAAAATAAATGAAATTTAAATATTTGAAAGAGATGCCATGAGAAACTACTCTGAAATACAATAACTTCAAACATCAATCTTTGGTCAAAATGAGCAAAATTTACTTAATTCAAACAAACAAAATTCTTATAAAAGGTGGATCAGCACCGGCGACAACCAAAGTCACCTGGCGACAACCTGGCGACAACCTACGACAGCGCCCACGACAGGATACAACAAGCTGCGGTCATTGGCGTCAAGCCAACTGTCGCCGAAAATTTTCGAGCAGAGAGAAATTTTCTCGACGACCCGAGAAAAGCTACGACTCATTGGAGACGACTCATGACCACGCCCGCGACACACCGCGACACACCGGCGACTGTGCGGCGGCAGCCTAGTCACCAGCAGTCGCCTTAAAAATCGCCGAGGTGGGACAGACACTTTAATTCTGTTTTAATTTTGAAATCACCAGTCCAAATGAAATCCTCATCTATTTTCAATGGTTCCAATTTTTCACTACTTTGGCTTGAGTATTAATGCTATAGATCTTTTGACTCCTGATTTTGATGAGGAGGAAAATAACTGCAGATGCTGGTTCAAATCGAAGGTATCACAAAATGCTGGAGTAACTCAGAGGGTCAGGCAGCATCTCAGGAGAGAAGGAATGGGTGACGTTTCGGGTCTGAAGAAGGGTCTCCACCTGATTTTGATGATGTGAGATTCAAGGCCCTGAATAGTTCAACAGCCTTGGTTGTAACCAGTTCACACATCCATCTCAGAACGTACAGGAAACATCACCACATGAGCAGGCTGTGCTCATGCTTTGTTATGATGAGGAGAGGTATGTGGGTTCGCCGTGGTATAGTGGGTATTAATACCACACTTTTCTTTATTTCTGCACGGTCACCAACTAATGTGACATGCTAAACTTTTCAACTCCCCTGGACTGCACCTACAGCTGAAAGACCAGGAAATCAAAACAAAAGATTACCAATGTTGTGGGATAAATTCCTGTAGAGTCTTGGTGGGATGTATGCTGTGAGGATGCTTCTTCTTGCAAGAAAATCTGGAAATTATAGTCATTTATTTAAAAATAACGATCATCTATTTAGGACGGAACTGAAATGGATTATTTCATTTCTTGGTGGGGACTGAGTCTTGGAAAACACAAAGAACTGCAGATGCCAATTTACAAACAAAAAGAACATAAAGTGCTAGAGAAAGTCAGCAGTTTTGTCAGGATCTCTGGAGAACAAGGGCAGACAATGTTTCAGGTCAGTACTCTTATTCAGACTAATTGTAGTCAGCTGGAAAAGAGGTAGGGACCAGACAAAGCCAGGCAAGTGATAGGTGGATAAAGGTGAGGTGGGTTTTGATTGGCAGATGGGAAGAAGACAAAAGTCTGTGAGATTCGGAGTAAAGATGCCCGGAATGGGAAGCCAGAGGAAGGGATATAGGTGGTTGGGGGAAAGGGAAAGGGAAAGGGGGGGGAGGAATAGTGGGAAAATGGGTGCACATCTGCACTCTGGCAACAGAGAAGACCCAGAACTTAAAGATCAGTATGTGAATGACAAGGAGAGTTAAAATGGTTAGCAACTGGGAGATCCAGCAAGCCTTGGCAGACAAAGCCCAAGGTGATCCATGAAATGGTTCCCTAGTCTTGCCAATGTCAAGGAGCCCACATCGGGAGTACCAAATGCTGTAGGTAAGGTTAGAGGATTTGTACGTGAAGCTCTGTCTCACCTGGAAGGGCGGCTGGAGTTCCTGGATGAATGTGAGGGATAGAGGTATAGAGACAGGTGTTACATCTCCTGCGATTACAGGGGAAAGTACGTGGGAAGGGAGTGGCTTTGGATTGAAGGGATGAGTGAATCAAGGAGCTGCAGACAAATCAGCATCTGTGGATAGCTGAAAGGTGGGGATGGGAAGATGTGACTGGTTGTGGGATCACATTAAAGGTGCCAGAAGTGTCGGAGAATTATGTGTTGGATGAGGAGGCTGGTGGGGTGTGAGGTAAGGACCAGGAAAACTCTAACCTTGGTCTAGCTGGGGGTATGGGTAGCGAGGACAGAACCACAGGACACAGAGGAAATGTGGATGAGGAATCCATCTCCAGCAGCAGGAGATAAACCATGTTTACTAAAGAAAGAGAACATCTTGGATGTAGTGGAAAGCCTCATCTTGAGAGCAGATGCAGCGGAGATGGGGAAATTGAAAGTAAGAGATAGCATCTTTGCAAGAGGCAGGGTGGGAGGAGGTGTAATCCTGACAATTGTGGGAATCAGTGGGTTTATAGTCTTTGGATCTTTCTTACTCAAAGGGTAGCAAAGCAGAATATTTTAATATTTTCCAAAGCAGAGGCAGACGAATGAGAATGATAAGAAAGAATTTGCTGAGACGGTGAGATGCACTAAATTGAGAAGGAGGAATCTTGTATGTATTACAGACGGTCAGTTAGACTAATGGCCTATTTCAGTGTTATCAATTCTATGTCATTCTATATGAACCAAAACCATCTTATAAAATGAGGGTCAGAGGATGGAGGTGTTTGGTAATGGGGGCACCTCTGGCAAGCTGCTTTGATTTCTGTCAAAACATAGCTTGACACTTGCAATTAGTGTGCAACCATGTTAGAAAAAGCGTTGGCTCCTTGTACGTGGGGGGAATAGGGAATTCAAACAAACACATTTGTAAGGAAAGCAAAGACTGTCCAATAAATGTAGCGCTCTCTCCGACACTGGAGGTGTTACAGAGAGAGGAAATAACTGTGTCCACTGTCTTTTAGATCCTGCATTTGAAATGTTATTGCAGAATTAGTATTCCCCACGTATAAGCTCAGAGGGTCAGGTTTGAATATCATTGTGATCTTCCATTTGGAGCACTGACCCCTTTTCACTCATATAAATAAGGCAGCTACATCAGTGCTCTTTCTATCACCAGAACAGCCAATTAAACCTGAATAATGCTGTTTCTACCAAACAGAGATAGTACTGAACAGCAACATTTTACCTTTAATACACGGAGATAGTCCAATATGCTTAGCAGTGATGTGATCATGAAAATGAAATATTTGTTCCTCTTTTGTACAAAGCAAAACATATTAAAGCAAAACATATTAAAAGTTGACTTAAAGTGGGAGAGAGGTTGAGAAAGGCAGAAAGATGTTGGGTATTTAATTCAGTTTATCCCCTGGTAACTGAAACCATGATGATCAGTATGCAGCAAATAAAATTAGGATTGCACAGGAGGCAAGAACGAAAGAGGTGCCGATAACAGAGAGCCCTGGATCTGTAAGAGACTGGTCAGATATTGAGGGCTTTGGGAGAAGCAGGGTTGGACACAATTTAGCAAAACAGGTCTGGAATTTGCTGGAGGCAATGGCGGCACAGGGTCAATGGTCAGGATGAGAGACGTTGACACCTTGGAAAACTACCTTCTGAGAGCTTAGATAGCTATGTGAGACTCTTCTGACCATAGGTGCTCGAGGATGGAGAGAGAAAGTTGCAATCACAAACCTGTGAGCCTGGGATGATTGCACCTGTTGTCTTGAGTGTAAAGGAGAGCCATTTCAAGACTCTGTGGTCAACACTGCACATGACGATTGTTGTTGTCTGTGGTCCGCCAAAGAGGACACATATCCAATCGTTGGATGTAGCATAGGTCAAACTGCAAATGCATTCATTTGTCCCTTCCAACGTGTTAGCAGGACTAATTTATTTCACGTAGAAAGGAGCTGCAACTACGAGAGCTCGGTAGGAAGGCTTGTGCTATTGTTCCCACAATGGGAACTAACAGAAATACTATCACAAGACTACTGCAAGCACCTACTAACAGCAATGTGATCATCATCAAGCAATCAAACTTATTATTTCTGTTTGCATAAATATTATTCTGTATGTAGAAATAACTCTTCTTTTCTTCAAAAGGAGTTTACATCCACTCAATTTAATGTCATTGGAGAATGGGGCTTTCTCTCAGAGCATACCTGACTGTGTCAGTCTTGTCTGTGCTCCAGTCTTTGGGATGGGACTTGAACCCACAACAGTTTGACTATGTGATGGCAGCCACAAATGACACAATAGATCACAACATTGTATATGTGCTCTCCAAACACACAAGTTTATGCCACATTTAAATTCTCTTCATTAAAAGTGAAAAAAACCCAGTATATTAACACACCACACTGTATATTACGAGTTCTATGCAGACACCTTATCAATGGCAAAGATATTTGGAACACACACAAACAGATTAGGTAAATACACTGCAACAAAATAAATGTTGCTACCAGCTATGCTGCAAGCAACTCATCTCCAAACGTTGAAACGCCACAAGATGTCTCAATGTAGTCCAGTTACTGGTTTGGGTCCAAATAAACATCAGATGGATATAAAGTTGGCAGTCATCACACACAGCAAAGTACACCTCAGACTTGCAAAACACCTTGGGAAAGCAACCACAATCAAATAGCTGTTAGAGGCTTTATCACTTATAGTCCTTCTTTGCCAGGTAGGCCGAGATGGGGCGGATTGGAAGTCAAGGTGCGATGAGAAATACATTATTTCCCTAATTTGTTGTCAAAGATCCCTATACTAAAGTTCAGCATCCAATGGGTAAGACCACACGCAATTTAGGGCACTTTCACAGGTCCACATGTAGGGTGGCTGGCAAGAAGGTGCAGCCATTGATTCTCTAGACCTGCAGGATCAAAGGCCAAATCATAGTTCACAACATGGATGTGTATTTCACTCTGCTCTGAGATTCGGCTTTGTTTAATGGGGATAGTCCCAAGAAAATATGACGACCAAAGTATATCCCTCTTTGCAAAGTATATTCCTCCTGGCTGTTAATGTATGATAGTCAAAGCCTTAGAATTAAAATGATTAAGGCCCCAAACCAACTTCATGCATACTAAAGGGAATCCATTCAGACATTTAATTGACGATGGCTTTCACCCCACCATCTCAGTAACCTGATGTACAAGTGTCAATTATTCTTGGATCCGCAAGTACGCATTTTGAAATCGCCAGTGTTGATTCCACTGAACCCATCATCCCACAGGCATCTGTCACCACTGGACTAAATTCCTTCTTGGAAAAGAAAAGACATGCAGGGCCAATGGGAAAGGTTGAAGGAGGATGAGACCAATTAGTTTGATCATTCGTACAAAGGGGAAACACTTGTACTTTGAAATACACAATCCTTAAATGTTCACAACTTGTTCTGACAGAAAATGAGCTGCATATCTGTATTTCTTTTGCTGCTGAGAAATAAAATTTATCTGGGCTACCCAGGGAGAACTTATCTGGTTCTCTTCAAACTAATGGCCTGGGATCTATTATAATCACCTGAGATACTCAGCTTAACATTTGATCCAGACTGTGGACCAGAGAGTGCAGCAATCCTGAACTCTCAGCATAAACCTTTACACTTAAGTCTCTGAAGTGGGGTTTCAATGCCCAAATCTCTGAATCATAGACACAACAAATACCCGCTCAGCCATGACTAGATGTGAAAAAGTCAACCCAGCACCACAGGTTTCAACATCATTCATCTGTTGTGTCCAACTTTAAATTGTAGATTGCTTCTGTGAGATCCATCATCAGGAACCTGGGGAAATGCTGAGAGCATTTAAAAAAAAGAGTAATCTTAGGGAGGGCAGTGCTAAAGCAGAAGCAGAAGCAGAAGATGCTGGAAACACTCAGCAGTCAAGGCAGAGAGAAAAATGGTTAAAGCTTCGGTTTTTCAGGTGAAAGGTTAACCGCATATTAACTTCACATTTGCCACATAGAAACAAAATACTGGAGTAACTCAGCAGGACAGGAGTTACTCCAGCATTTTGCGTCTATCTTTGGTGTAAACCAGCATATGCAGTTCCTTCCAACACAGTACTTCCAGCATATTCTGTCTTTGGTTCAGACTTCAAACATCAGGTGTGGTTGGAAGTTCTGCCAGCAAGAGAGGCTGGCTGCAGAGCCTTACGATGGATCTAGCAGCCTGCCCTGTGCACAAGAATCTGTCCGCAACCACTGACGCTGCTCACTAGTGGGTGCTGCTCACTAATTGGAGATAACACCACCAATAAATTAGCGTGCACTGGCCGAACTGGTAATAATCTGATTTTGATCAGGAACTAGGGAAGCATTTAACAGTGACTTTGTAAATTGGCAAGCAGAAAAAAATATGTGGAAAAATATTGTTTCCACAGACACCTTTGTCTCTTAAGGACGTAGCTATTAGTTTCACCATGGATTTTCATTGATGTTGACAGGCAATTGTTTATATTGACACTTCTGCAACAATGCTCTATGAAGCAATGTAACATAGAGCCCTTAGTATTTTTAACTATGCCTTGCAGTAACAAAAATAAACTTATTGCTATTAAAAAGATTTATATATTTCAAAATCCTACAGGAAAAATAACATCTTTATTACGTGCCTGAAACTCTCTGACCCCTAACCCTCCTTTTCCTCATTGACACAATTGTTTCTCTAACGCGATTTTCTGTAATGCAGGGATTCTTAGAAAGGTAACTAATTTAGTTTTGTTTATTATTGTCACATGTATCGAAGTTTTTTGTTGCGTGTTATCCAGTCAGTGAAAAGACTATACCTGATTACAATCAAGCTGTCCCTAGGAAAAAGGGTATAACGATTAGTGCAAGACAAACGTTTAGTAAAGTCTGATTAAAGATAGTCCGAAGGTCTCCAATGGGGTAGATGGTAGGTCAGAACAACTCCCTAGTTGGTGCGAGGATGGTTCAGTTTCCTGATCACAGTTGGGATGAAACTGTCCCTAAATCTGGAGGTATGCATTTTCACACTTTTGTACCTCTTGCCTGCTGGGAGAAGAGAGAAAAGGGAGTGACCACGGTGAGACTCGTCCTTGATTATGCTGGTGGCCTTCAATCTAATCACCAGTGGGTATCTTCATGCATTCTGAAGACATCACAATGTGAATAATTAATAAGCAGTCTAGATTTGGGCAGTATTACTTAAGAATATATAATGCATAAACATGTTTTTCCATGCATAGGCCATGTTGTTATTTATGCTCCACATGTGCCAACTCTTACCCAGCAGCATACCCCGCCATGTCATTAGCCAGTATTGCCTTTGGAATTATTCCCCACTTTTCTATTTGAAGGAAATGGTCATTCTGTAAACCAGTTGGGCAATTTGTATAGCAGAGAAGAAAAAAATATACTCCAATGCTTTAAATAATTGTACCTGCTTTACAGCCTTCTGCACCTTGTTGTGATGAGCAGTGACATTTCACTTTTCCGATGTCTAAATCCTCACAGGTTGCCCCAGCCGGGCAAGGACTATCTGCGCAAGACACCGTGGTTGCTATGGAGACGGTTGTCAGGGAGATGTCAGGAACATGTACAGAAGAGGGAATAATTGATGGCCAGACATCTGGAACAAAAGAAATGTGTGTTAGGTGTCAAACATCACAGTATTTAAAAAAATGGAGAGCTGCCATTAAACAATGTCACATGGTAAGATCACTAAATGGAAACATATTTTAGTATGATATACTGTAGCTGTGAAAAAGGTAATTAAAATGAATAACCTCATAGCAAGTTTTCCGATTAATCATTATCTCCCATCTCTACGTACCCGGCCATTTTTTATACTCATGATTTATCACCAGGAGGAACTAATATTGCATGGAAACAAGAGCAGATTAGATTAAATAAACTCACTTGCTGCTTCTGGTTTCTAATATCTTCCTTCACCATGGCACTCTATGTTAATGCCAGAAACCCAGACATAGATATACCCACTTATTAAATGTCAGTGCCAAAGGCATGCACTGATGATAGGTCAGCTGAAAGTGGGGAAAATCTTGGGAAACGTTGGTGGGATCATGCTTCTGCAGAGCATGATAATGGCACTAACAGAAGGAGTTAATCTACTTTATTACCGTAGGCAATGTCCCTATCTATGAATCTTGATCCAGTAGATACCGAACAGCTAGATTCATCAAACCAAATGTTTGTGTTAACCATTTGAATTGTACAATAGAAGAAATAAATTCACATTGGTGTTTACAGGGGAGCAAACTACCGTTGGCAGTTACACAGTAATCATCCGGGGGAAGAGATGGTGCCACAAGTATTTCTATGGCAAGGGGAAAGGTAGATGCCTGTGAGGGTGCATTTACAATAAAACTTTATTTCCTTCTATTTAGAATCTTCTGCCACTTAACCCCGTCCAAAAATAATTCTATGCAGTTACGAGCAAGCAAACTTTTTGGTTTGTTTTCAGACTATATTTAACACTTAAATTGATGTAACCATAGCAACAGTGCAGTATCCCAAAATGCTTTCCTGTTACCAAGGTAATGGCCAACTAATGCATCAGTTCCAACAACACACATTTAAATCAAGTCTTTATCATTGAAAATAAAATCCTAACACTTCTGATTGAAACAATTGTGAATGTTTTAAAAGAGAAGAAAGGGACAGGGATGGGGAATGAACTCTAGAGTTCATGGCCCACCACCCTAAGACACAATCAACAATGGACATGAGAAAATGACCACAATTGGAACAATATGAAGTTATGGCAGAGTGACTGGAGGTTACAGAGATAAAGAGTTAATTTTTAAGAGGCTTTTAAAGAAAAGCTGATGAAGGAGAGACACGTTAATGCTTGGAATGGGATGGCATTAGATTACTGGCATTAGAATTACAGAATAGGCAATTGAAGAATTAATTATAATTGGAACATTGTGAGCAAGCTCTACATGCTTCCCCCCGTGTCATTTATGTGCATCGTAGCAAATGTGCAAAGCATATGATTTTAAAAGTACCTCCAAAACTTAGCATCTCCAGTAAGACCACTGCCTCATTATTGGAAAGGGTACAGAGCTAGACAATTTGCCAAACTTCTTACAGTGCTTACTCATAACTCCAGCTCTTGGTTACAAAAATTACATCATTTGATGGAGCTTTAAGGTGGAGGAAAGGAGGTCAAAGTGGTTGATATAGTACAGGTGAATGACTATCATCTCACCATTGGTAACCATGTCCTTGCCTATGTCTCCCTCATCCTCTCTTCCTTTAAGACCACCTTTAGACTTTATGTTATTTTAAATCACATAAACAGGCTCCGATCAGCGATCATCCCATAAACTAACACTGTCCTACACACTGGGGACAATTTTTACAAATTTATGGAAACCTACAAACCTGTACATCTTTGGAGTGTGGGAGGAAACCGGAGCACCCACGCGGTCACAGAGAGAATGTACAAACTCCGTACAGACAGCACCGGTAATCAGGATCATATCTGGGACTTTGGCACTGTAAGGCAGCAACTCTACCACTACGCCACTGTGCCTCCATGCTACATTAAAAGCCAACATCGATGTTACCATTCAGTGTTTTGCCTGGGTTTAGTTTATATTAACTGCTGTGAAGTGCTTTCTCTGTGCAAACGACAAGTTCAACAATTCAACTTTGACCACAAATTGACTTTCTGGCTTATCCATTGGATGAAAAGCACAATGGGATATACTGAGGATGAGTAAGATTCTCCACACATTTCCTCAGAACTTTCTGCAAACTTAGCCCAGGATTCAAGGACAAAATGAAACTAGGCAGAAAATGGAAATTTAAAGATGAATTGGAGATGCTGGAAATCTTCCATAAAACCAGAAAATGTTGGAAACAATTAACAGGTCAGGAAGCATCTTCCTTGAAGGATCTATAACATTAAAATATTAACAATGTTTTTCTTTCAAAGATGCTGCCTGTTCTGTGGAAAGTTTCCAGTATTTTCTGGTCTTATCTTATAACACGGAAATAGGCCATTCGTCTCATCTTGCACATGTCAACCAACATGCTCCATCTGCACTAGTCCCACTTTGACCCAAAAACCTTTCCTATGCACATACCTGTTTAAATGCCTTTTAAATGTTGTTATAGTAGCTGCCTCAACTACCTCCTCTGGCAGCTTGTTCCCCCTCATATTCCCTCATTGCCCCTCGTTGTCTCTCATATTGCCATTAAATCTTTCCCCTCTCACCTGAAGCCTATGTCCCCTGGTTCTTGATTCCTCAACTCTGGATAAAAGATTGTGCATTTAATCTATCGATTCCCCTCATTATCTTATACATCTTTATAAGATCACCCCAGATCCTCCTGCACTCAAAGGTATAAACTCATTATCTGCCCAACCTCTCCCAATAGTTCAAGCCTTCAAGACCAGGCAATATCCTTGCAAACTTTCTCTGCACTCTTTCCTGCTTAGCTTTCTCCGCACTCTTCCTGATATTAATCCAGACAGATTGCTTCTATTTGTTCTCCTGAGATGGCTGTGTAGACATTCAAATGATGCTGATGAGACCTTTGAATTTAAACCAGGAAGTCCTTGTTTTTTTGTGGAATTTTCATGACCTCGGAATGCTCCAAAGCATTTTCCCACCAATGCCTAATTAGAAAACAGTTTCCAGTGTAAAGCAAGAAATATAGCAGTCAATTTTCATGCAATCAGCAAATTGGTTAATTTTGTGTACAATACTAATACTAATTTCTGAAATTGTTTATCAAGCTTCTCAGTTCAAAAGCAATTAGTATGGGCAGTACATGCTGTCCTCAAACAATACCCTGAAAAAATAATAAATAAAGCCGAATAGACTGACATACAGTATATCTTCAATAAGACCAGCACTTTCCCCTTGGGATACATTGGAAGAAAAATTCTTCCCTTGCCCAATTTCTTGGTGGACAGGAGTCGGTCTTTAAACCGATTGATTCAGTTTCATATTTGTTTTTGGGCAACACCTCACTAGCCATATATATTGATACTGGAAGGGAAACTGTGCAGAGTCATATGAATGATACTGGGATAAAAGGCATACATTCTGAAACTCAATTCCAAACATTTCCCTTGTGTGCAGAAGATTAAGAGTTGAGCTGATCAATAGATTACTAAAACTCTCATATTGTATATATATGCATATATATATATCTATATATAAGTATATATATGCATATATATATCTATATATAAGTATATATATGCGTATATATATATCTAGATATATATATTGCATTTTAGTACGTTCCTGAAATACAGCAAAAACGGTACACGATAGCGCAATGGATCGCATTGGATCGCATTTTTAATGGATCGCACACAAACAAAAGCTTGGTACATGTGAAGATAATAAATTAAACTAAACTTAACTAAACATCCTAATGGAGTGACCGGAAGTGCACACAATACTCCACTTTAACTATAATATACCCAGTGCCTTGACTGACAAAGGCAAGCATACTACTGTACACGCCTTCTTTACTGCACTATTTTCTCATATTGCCACTTTCAGGGAGCTGTGGAATTGCATCCCAAGATCCAACTGTACATCGATGCTCCTGGGGTCCTTACACGAAAACATTTCCACCAATTAAATTCCCCTTTTAAAAAAACTGTATGTAGAATACATTGCATGATGTTACTGTGGGAATTTGTTCTTTACAAGGAAAAATTACTTTCTTTCCCCGAATGGTCAGTGAACTCCAGGTTCCCTGACTGATGGGTCTTTATTATGGAATGAAGGTGTGGAATTCTCTGCCTCAGAAGGCAGTGGAGGCCAGTTCGTTGGATGCTTTCAAGAGACAGCTGGATAGAGCTCTTAAGGATAGCAGAGTGAGGGGGTATGGGGAGAAGGCAGGAACGGGGTACTGATTGAGAGTGATCAGCCATGATCGCATTGAATGGCGGTGCTGGCTCGAAGGGCTGAATGGCCTACTCCTGCACCTATTGTCTATTGTCTATTGTCTATTGTCTATTATCTGACATTTACTTAGATGGGGCAATTTTCAAAGCAAACATGAATATCTTTCTGACAGGAAGGTTCGACTGGATTCACAAATTAAAAAATAACCCTACAGCATCAAAAAGGAAAATGCCAAATTTGGAATAAGTTATCGAGCCTTTTAAAGCAATGCCACAAGACTTGTTTATTAACTCAACAGATCAGGCTGAATTTCAGGTTAAAGTAGTAAAGAGAGAAAACACGGAGCACAGGAACCGCTGATGTGTGCTGATTATGCCCTGTCATTATTTCTACAGCAGTAGATATGACAATCATACAGTCATCCAGCATGGAAACCGGACTTTCAACCACTGTCCGTGCTCACCAAAAGCTCATTTTTACTCTCACGTCCCAATTAAATCCAGATATGGGCTCTCTCCCCAACACTTTATTCTCCCACCTCCCACCAACACAGGTTAATTAGCCACTGTAAGTCATCCTTTCAACTTGCACATGTTTAATGTTGATAGAAACCAGAGCACCCGAAGAAAGTCCATGGTGCCACAGGAAAAACATGCAGACTCCACATAAATGGCACCTAAGTCAGGCCTGGACCTCGGTTGTGAGGTAGCAGAATATTGTGTACTATTGTGCTGTCTGAAGATGTGTTCCCCTTGGAATCCAACCATTATCTATTTGGCAGCCCACAGATTGCATGGAAACAATTACATTTATATTCAGTTTAGTTTAGTTTAGATATACAGAATGGAAACAGGCCCTTCAGACCACCAAGTCCATGCCAACTAGCAATCACCCATACACTAGTTATATTCTACAAACTGGGGACAATTTACAGAAGCCAATTTATCTACAACCTGTATGTCTTTGGAATGTGGGAGGAAACCTAAGCACCCGGACAAAACCCATGTGGTCACAGGGAGAATGTACAAACTCCGTTCATCCAGCACCCGTAGTCAGGATCGAACCTGGGCCTCTGGCACTGTCAGGCAGCAACTCTATCGCTGTGCCACCGTGCCACCTGTGCGTGCGTGCAATCTTGCTGTTTGACTACACATTTCTTACATGGTTGCAGTTCAGTACAACAATTCCAGCCTCACAACATTCAGCTATCTGAATCTGTGTTCGCTTTTGAACTCGAATGACATTCCAGGTATTGATTAGAATCCCGATAAGCAGGCTGAAGTTTGCTGCTTGTCAGTTTGAATCGTTGACCTTGCTGTACTGTCACAGCTTAATAAGGAACAGAATAAGTAAACAGTGCCCTTCACAATGTCCTAAAGCAGTTTACAGCCAAGAAGTACATTTAAAGTGATATTCACTATGATAATGTAGAAAATGCGTGAGTGCTTTCAATGAGTCATGGCTGACATCGTGACACGGAAGCAGACTTTTGGCATTGACAGGTTCAGAAATTCTCCCTGATCACTGCAAGTGTCCTGGTTCCAAGCATTCCATTTCCAGTGGTGTTTCAAAGGAAAATGACTTTGTTTTCCAGGTATCATATTGAGATAAATGTCACCTCGTCTCTGGTTGCAGCACTCGAAATTTTGATGCATAATGCTGTGGCTTTGTGTCCCTGAGAACATATGATTTAGGCTGAGAGTCCGGGGTTAGACTGCACTGTTGTTCAAACCATTGCAGACATTTGGATTAAATAGGCCCCTTTACTTGCTCCTTCACCTGCTTGGCCCCTTCGGTAAGTATGCAGATAAGTCATCCCCACCCTCCCCCAAACTAGCCGAGTGCTCCAGTGAAGAATTATTCAGATTACTTGATTGTAATCAAATTTCAATTCATGCAAGTTCACTGCGATAGGCAAAGAATATTGAATTAAGCATAAAGAAGAGGTTGCCACGATTTTAATTATTTTCGCAGAATCAAAACACAAAGCGCTAGAGGAACACAACGGGTCAGGCAGCATCTCTGGAGGGAATGGACAAGTGAGGTTGTGGGATGGGACCATTCTCAGACTGATTTTGGCAGATTGGTTGCTGGTATGGTTATTGCAGGGCAGTTTACTGCCAATATTTCTCAGCATGGGTTTGGGATTTCCCCCACACAGATGCACTGCCTGCAGATATACATCAACAGGTTTCCACCCCTCACATAAGCTGCTTTCGTCTTAGCCTCATCCCTAATATATGGTCTCCACTGTCAGTCATAAAGCCCCTCATCCTGTTAACTGTTTAAATAATAGCAAAACTGTAATGTGATCCATTGCTAATGAGATCTTTCAGCTTTGTCCATAGCATGCTGCTTCCACCAGTCGTCAAGTCTGACAAAAGAGTTCTAACCTGGCATGTTAATTCGGTTTCTCCTTCCACACACTCTGCCTGACCTGCTCAGTATTTTTGGCATCTTCTGCTTTCATTTCAGGTTGAAAAGACATTTGAACAGGTACATGCTTATGAAAGGTTTAAAGGGATATGAGCCAAATGCGGACTGGTGGGACTAGAGTGGATGGTGCAACCTGGTTGGCATGGGAAAGTTGGGCTGAAGGGACTGTTTCCGTGCTATATGACTCCATGACTCTATTTGCAACATCTACAGGTCTTTTTACAATTATTTTCTTTTGTTTCTGCTATTTAGCTTATACATAACCTAATGGTTCAATGGTTCACTGATACTTTATTGTCACATGTACCAAGGTACAGAGAAATTCCTTTTTTACACACAGTTCAGTGAAAGTATTACTCTACATATGTACAATCTTATTTAAGTACAAGTGTATAGGAATAGTACACTGAGACACCATGTCGCCATGTTTTGGCACCATTATTCATGGCTGAAGTCTCAAGTTGTTATAAATATTGTTCATAAGCTGGCCATAAAGGCCCATTGTCCTGGCGACATTGCAGGGTTAGCCTGACCAAGCAAAGTTGTTGATGTCCTCCACTGCTGCTGCTGTGGCTTCATCGTGTTGGTATATCTGGTGTTACCTTGGGAATTCTCTTCTGCACTCATTGCACCAAGGCTGATTCCATGGTAATGTTTGAGGGAGGGATGGATAGGGCGAAGGTAATATCTACGATAGGTTGAGACCAGGTCAAATGGGTCAATGGAGAGAGTTAGACGGTGAGAGTGCTTCATTGTCTGTGTCATCTGTTGTAACTAACAGGGCTGTGGGACACCTATGCTTCCCATCACTTTCTCTGCAACTCACACCCACCTTTATGAAAACACAAAGTGCTTGAGTAAGTCAGTGAGTCAGGCAGCATCTCTGAAGGATGTGTATAGGTGACATTTCGGATCGGGACACTTCCGAAGAGTCCTGTCTCAAAAAGGGACCCTGAAGAAGGCCCCAGTTCCAAAACATCACTTATCCATGTCCTCCAGAGATGCTGCCTGACTTGTTGAGTTATTCTAGTACTTTGTATTTGTTTTGTAAACCAGCAAGTACAGTTCCGTGTTTCACAATGCTTTTTACATCTTTCTTTTCCAGTTCTGCAAAAAGATCTCTGACCTGAAATATTAACTGTTTCTCCTTGAAAATTTGCTGCCAGACTTGAAGATTTCCATCATCTGTAGTTTTATCTTAATCTCCACCAGCCAGGGAATTGGTACTCTTGGTACCATTAGAATTTTGAATACTTACTGATACCTTTCCTTCAATCATCCCTGGCTTCAAAGCTTTTGCAGTTTCTCGTTGAAAAGGGGAGGCAATGAACAGGAAGAAAAATAATGTTTAACAGCTGTTAATCCACGACCTAGGGTCCAATCGGTGCTCAACTATGTAACAGTGACAGCTACTGCTCAATCCCACGAGAGCTGCCAATGGAAGACAGCTGAATAATGATTAAATCATGCTCTGTGACAGCTGGAATTAACACATAATTTCAGGTGTGTCAGAAGATATCTGGAAAAGCACAGAGCAACCTTTTCAAGAAGCTTACAGACAAGGTGTCAAGAGATTAGGAAGTGATTACATGGCTGGCAAGGTGAGAGAGACAAGCCATAGAATAACGTGTTGCTCCTGCAGCAGGCCTGTTGGTGAGGGGGGGAAGCGACAGGATTGTGCCACGGTGAAGCAGCATTCGGAAAGAAATGATGAGAATCTACTGAACTCAAGCAGGAGTGTCCTGTACCTGTTAAGTCTGGCGGTGGTAGAGGCTGAGTCTGAGTTGCTGATGCAAGGCTGCGAGCGGATGTTGAGGATGAATCAACGGTACCTCCAGCAGAGACAGCAGGTAACCACAGGAATCTCTCTGATGACACTGCCGCCTTCGAAGGCCAGATGCCTGTTGAGAAAGAGGAGGTGTTACTGGGGTGGGAAGGATATCAAATGCCACAGGTTACAAGCAAAGCCCAGTGACCATTTGAGCAACTGGACAAAAAGGTGACTGGTTCCTACTCAATGTCCATATTTTTAAGCTGTAAAGAATCACTTTGTTCCCATTTGAGCACCAATGGAGTAAGGAAGTACACTTTCAAAGGCTGCAAACATTGCAAACAGATATTAATTTAGAAGGGATTTCATGGGCAGGGAATAATTTTGCAGGGAATAATTGTGGATGTAACTGACACACCTGATATTAAAGATTAGTTTAGGTCACAATTGCATTATTTTTTTCTGATTCACTTTCAATGGACTTGTCCAAAAGTGATTTTTTTTTGTAATTGCATTTAGCATGTAATTCTCTTTGTCCTATTTGCTAATCTTCCCTAACTTCTCAAATGTCTCTGGTGGTTCCTCCATTCATCCCAAGATAAGCCACCTGGACCAGATGGGCTGCACCCCAGGGTTCCGAAAGAGGTAAGCTTTAGTGATCGTGGACTCGATGGGCCGAGTGGCCTAATTCTGCTCCTTTAACTTTGAACTTATTAAGATATCCCTATCATTCTGCAGTAGGTACACTGCTGTCATTGAATGATGACTTGCATAACCCCAACAGCACACATGAGCAAAGGAACCAGAGGGGAAAGGAAAAGGAATATTTCCATTGCCTTGAGCTGTTGTGATTTGGACTGCAGAGCCTGAAAGGGCAGAGAAGGAGATTCAATAAGAACTTTGAAAGGGAAGCTGGAGATGTAGCATTTGCAGAGTGAAAGCGGGCATGTATGACTATCTGAGGAATTTTACTGATTTTCTTCATAGCTGTGATGGGTTGAACAACATCTTGGTATTCTGCCAGGTTTCGAGACCGAAAGTACTGAAAGAATTAAAACATTTGCAAAGTTCAAAGACCCACACCATCCAGAAAAAAAAATATCACCAGCAAAGAAGCTAGAAAAAGAGATATCAACTGAAATCTAAATCAAAATAGTTCCAGATTGAAATGTATCATAGCACACTATGGACAAACAAACAAGCATATGTTTTCATCCTAGTGTTTTGCATTTTTAATATATGAAAGCATTATCAGATGCCTAGCAGAATTGTTAACGTTTTAAATTTGTCATCGTTACATTTAGGTTATTGAGTATAAGAGCCAGGAAGAACTGTGCCGTACCTCACCATACTTGAAAGTAAATTTAGTTCAGACACATTTGGAGTATTGTGTACAGTTCTGGTCAACTCATTACAAAAAGGATGTTGTGGCTTTGGAGAAAGGACAGAATAGGGTTGTTAGGATGCTTCCTGAATTAGAGGGTATTAGTTATAAGGAGAGGTTGGATAAATTTGGATTGTATTTTTCTGGAATTTCCATACTGTACAACTCCATGACTTTATGACTCAATGATACAACATTGCAGTGCCCCATGAGTCTGATAGGTGAGCCTTCACAAATGCATGTAAAGAACCTCGTGGGAGGAAGTTTTGAAGAGCTCATCATGTTATCCCTAACCAAAGGTTGAGACAGGGCCTGTGGCAGGGATGCGAATTCAAAGAAATCTCACACGCTCTTTTCTCCGTAACTGTTGTTCAAAAGAAGGGATTATGACCTTCGTGACTCCCTGGCCTATGCCTCCATCTCCACCAACACCCATTTCCCAAGCAACCACATGAGATACAGCGGCCACCATGTTATTTCTTCTGTTTCCATCATCCAGGGACTCAAGCTGAAGCAGCAATTCACTTGCACTACTTCTGATTTACATAATAGCATTAGGCGCTCTGACCTTGTTCTTCGTCTGGGGTGTCAGGAGATGAGTCATTTGCTACAGGATACCTTGTCTCTGACCTGCTCTGTGGTCATAGTGTGTATGTGGCTGGTTCAACTGAGTTTCTAATCAAAGATGACCCTGAGGATATTGATGGCAGGGAGTTGGCGATGATCATGCCATTGAAGGTCAAGGGTAGATTGTTTGATTTTCACGTTGGATATTGTCATTGCCTGGCACTTAGTGATGTGAATGTTACTTGCTACAAATCATTTCATGTCTACATGATGTGTAGATCTTGCAGGCATGGGTTGCTTAGTTTGCTGACAAATTGCAAATGGATTTGAATGTTGTAAACATTCAGCAAACATTCCACTTCTGCCTTTTATATTGAAAATAGAAAATTAAGTTATATTTTGAAAAGAGATGTATTCCCACACTGACCAATTAATCTATAATCTTTCGATAGGTTGGGCACATCAAGTTGGCAATGATAGACTTGATGATAAGTTCATAGAACTGGATTTTTTAGATCTGTTCACGTGTCATGAAACAAAATGAGTGTGGAGCAGTAGCACAGCTGGCGAACCTGCTGTCCCACAGTGCCAGAGACCCGGGTTCGATCCTGACTATGGGTGTTGTCTGTGTGGAGTTTGCACATTTATCCTGTGACCGCATGAGTTTCCTCTGGATGCTCTGGCTTCCTCCCACAAACAAAAGATGAATGAGTTTGTAGGTCAATTGGCCTCTGTGAATTGCCCCTGGTGTATCGGGAGTGGATGAGAAAGCGGAGTAACTTGTGTGCACGGATGATCAATAGTTGGCACAAACTCGGTGAGCCGAAGAGCATATTTCCATGCTGCATCTCTAAACTAAACCTCTTAAAACAATCATCTGGGGAGGAGTAATCATAACAACTGTTTGGGTTTTTGGTGGGAAAGTTGCCAAGGTCACACAAGAAGAGTCAACAAAGAGATTGAAGTTATATAAACGGGCAAAAAGATTGCCGATGCAGTATAATGAGGGAAAAGTAAGGTTATTCACTTTGTCAGGACAAATAGAACAGCAAAAGATTATTTAAATGGTATGACAATATGAAACGTCGGTGAGATCTTGGTGTCGTTGAATGAGATGTACAGAAAGTTACTGTGCGGGTCCACCATATAATTAAGAAGTTAGACAGAATATTGACTTTTATTACGTGTTTCAAAGGTTTTCGGGAGTGGAAAATGTGAGGCCAATGAACAGCTCTGCCATGGCCTAATTAAATGGTGGAGCAGACACAAGGGGCCTAAAGACCTCCTCCTGTTCCTATTACTTAAGCTCCTCCATAGCACAGGGTGAAATTTGATGTCCCGTGCATGGTGCAGTGTACACTTCCTTCAGTGTGGCAACCTACGTGAATACCTCAAACCCCAACAGGCTCCCGTTGACTGAGTGGGTCCAATCTAATAGGGAGATGTTCCTCAGTGCAGGAGTAATGGATCGAATCAATGGCAAAACAGAAATCTTGTGGAGGGTAATGAATCAGGAACCTGGAATTACTGGAGTTGCTTATGATCATGGGAAAGATAAATTAGAAGCATAAGAGAAACGAGGTGATGAATCCTTATTATATAAGTGGGGGATATTGAGAGAGGAGCCCTTTGTATCTTGGTGGAGTGGCTGTTCAGCATTATCAGCAATGTCCTTCAAACACTATTGATTATTACGAAAATAAAAAAGAAACACATGTATTTCAAAATGGCCTCGGTTATGTTGTTGGAAACAATACACTGAATAAGCTCCCCAGCACAATCTCATGCAAAGATTGATAGAGAAAATAGTAACCGTGACAATGAAGGGGAGTGCCAGCCATTCCCAAACACCAGCAGAGGTATCCAGGTGAACCCATCCCCTGCAAACTGTTTTCGGATGAGGGGCTGCTGACTGTTTCGTTGGTAATGGAAGCTGTCATAAACGGCTGGATGAAGAATTTTGTCATTTATAGACCTAAGGAGAAAGAAACGAGATGAGGGGGATGGGAAGGAGGAAAGTATATTTTTCAGCCTGAACAGCGTTTTGCTCTGGGCTTGTTTTCTGAGATTACAGCAAATGGTACTGCTAAAAGAATCCATTAATTCTTCGATAGGCAAAAAGCTTCAAAAGCACAGTTGAATACTGCTCAGTAAATCATATTCTTAATAAACATGTAAGTGGAATTTTAGTGACCTCAAGAGCTTAGTAAATGTAAACCATCCAATTATTCATAGCCTGTGTGAGGCCACTATTCAGAACAAATGGTACTGTTCAAATAAGGTGCATTAAATTTTCTAAATCAAATTTACTGCTCTGAATCAATATAAAATATATGAATTACAAATCTGTGTCCCTGAAATGTTCAGAGTCTTTAACATTCAGAATCAGTAGGGTAACTACCACAATTACATTTTCTAATTGAATCTCATACAATTTGCTTATCTCTGTCAGGAAGGAATAGAACCCCCTTCAGGTACTTGTGACAAATCCTACAAAACTTCTTCAGTGCTTTAAACCTATTCTTTATTTTAATGCACCAGATGACTTTAAAGAAGAGTTTATGTCATTACATTGAATCGATATTTTTATGAAGCCTATTGGCTTCAATGTTTCGCAATGATTTGGTAAAAAGTTGAAATGATGGAGGTTGAGGGAAGACCTGATAGAAGTGTATAAAATTATATGGTATAGATAAGGTAGACAGTCAGAATTTTTTCCCAGCGTGGAAATGTCAAGGACTGGAGCGCATAGTTTTAAGGTGAGGGTGACAAAGTTTAACGGAGATGTGCGAGGCTGGAGACAGATACAATAGTGCCATTTAAGACTGAATACTTGCAATGATATGCAATGGAGGGAAATGGATCACGTCTAGGCAGAAGGGATTAATTTAACGTAACATTATGTTTGGAACAGACATTGTGGACTGAAGGGCCTGCACCTGTGTTATACTGATCTCTAAAGTTGGAAATAAGCAATAAAGCTTGCTAAATCTTTATAAATTATTAGTTAGGCCTTTGTAAGAACATAGACCCAAAAAGCTGGAGTAACTTAGCCAGACAGGCAGCATCTCTGGAGAGAAGGAATGGGTGATGTTTTGGGTCGAGACCCTTCTTCAGACTGGTTAGGGATAAGGGAAACGAGAGATATAGACGCTGATGTGGAGAGACAAAGAAAGATGAATGAAAGATATGCAAAAATGTGATGATGATAAAGGAAACAGGCCATTGTTTGCTGTTTGTAGGGTGCAAATGAGAAGCTAGTGTGAATTGAGTGGGGGAGGGATAGAGAGAGAGGGAATGCCGGGGCTACCTGAAGTGAGAGAAATCAATATTCATACCACTGGGCTGCAAGCTGCCCAAGCGAAATATGAGATGCTGTTCCTCCAACTTGCATTTAGCCTCACTCTGACAATGGAGGAGACCTAGGACAGAAAGATCTGTGTAGGAATGGGAAGGAGAATTAAAGTGTCCAGCAACTGGGAGATCAGGTATGTTCAGGCGGGCTGAGTGAACATGTTCTGCGATATGATCGCCCAGTCTATGATCGCCTGGTCTTGCCGATGTATAAGAGTCCAGACCTTGAACAACGGATGCAGTAGATAAGGTTGGAGGAGGTGCAAGTGAACCTCTGCCTAACCTGAAAGGACTGTCAGAGTCCCTGGACAGAGTCGAGGGAGGAGGTATAGCGACAGGTGTTTCATCTTCTGCGGTTGCAGGGGAAGGTACCGAGGGGGTGGTTTGGGTGGGAATGGATGAGTTAAGCCAGGGAGTTGCGGAGGGAACGGTCTCTGCGGAAGGTGGAAAGGGGTGGAGATGGGAAAATGTGGCTAGTGGTGGGATCCCATTGGAGTTGGCGAAAATTTCAGAGGATTATGTGTTGCATGCGATGGTTGATGGGGTGGAAGGTAAGGAGCAAGGTTGGAGCAGCGGGGTACCGATGAGACACGAATAAGGACCTCATCTATGATGGCAGAGGGGAACCCCCGTTCCCTAAAGAATGAGGAAATCTCAGACATGTCCTAGTATGGAACACTTCATCATGGGCACAGATGCGGCTTAGACGGAGGAATAGCGAGTAAGCGATAGTCTTTGCAGGAAGCTGGGTGGGAAGAAGTGTAGTCGAGATAGTTATGGGAGTCCGTGGGTTTGTAATAGACGTCAGCAAATAGTCTATTTCCTGTGATGGAGACTGTGCGATCAAGAAAGGGGAAGGAGGTGTTGGAGATGGTCGAAGTAAATTTGAGTGCAGGATGAAAATTGGTGGTGAAGTTGATGAAGTCCATGAGTTCTGCATGGGTGCAGGGGGTAGCACCGATGCAGTCATCAATGTAACGGAGATAGAGTTTGGGGATAGGGCGAGTATACACCTGGAACAGGGATTGTTCAACGTACCCTATAAAGAGGCAGGCATAGCTAGGGCCCATGCGGGTGCCCATAGCTATGCCATGAACTTGGAGAAAGTGGGAGGAGTCAAAGGAGAAGTTGTTGAGGGTGAGGACCAGCAGAGTAGAGTGTTAGTAAAGGGAAATTGAATGGTTCTGTGGTCGAGGAAGAAACAAAGGGCTTTAAGATTTTCCTGGTGGGAGATGGAGGTGTAGAGAGACTGAACGTCCATAGTAAAGATGAGGGAGTGGGGGCTCAGAAAGCGGAAGTCATTAAAGAGACGAAGGGCATGTGAGGTATCTTGGACATAGGTCGGGGGAGATTGGACCTGGGGGAATAGGATGGAGAACATAATGTTTCTTTCTTCAGAAATCCCTTTGGGAGGAAGGTCCTCTTTAGTTAGCAGCATTAAAGAAGTGCAACATCATAGTCAAGATCATTGCTGGAGTTTCTGAACATTAATTTATTATGGCACAGAAGGAGATTATTCAGTTTACTAGGTTAATGCCAGCTACTGTTAGTTCCATTTTCCTTTCTCTTTGTATTCCTGAAACTTATTCTTTCTCTAACTCATGCTTATCAACCCTTTTTTAAATTCTTTTGCCACTTATCTGCACTAAAGTGTAATTTAAGTAATTATTGATCCACCAGCACATCTTTGGGAAGTGGGAGGAAAAAGGGGCACCCAAGGGAAACTCACATGATCACAGAGAGAATACGCAAACTCTGCACAGAGGGTATTGGAGGTTATGCTTAATCCCAGGTCCCTGGAGCTGTAAGACAGCTGCACCAACTGCTGCCCAACCATATATAGATACAAAATGCTGGAGTAACTGAAGTCTGGAGAAGGGTCCCGACCCGAAACGTCACCTGTCCATTTTCTCCAGAGATTCTGCCTGACCCGCTCAGCTACTCTAGCATTTTGTGTCTATCTTTTTCCTATGTATTACATGCTGGCCAGCCATTCTGGATTAGTGAAAGGGAGTTCCAAGTTCAAATCCCATCATGTCCGATGGGGAATTTACATTCAAGTAATTATAAATTGAGAGATAAATCTAGTCTCAGCACCAGTAAACCATGTCACAGAAAAACACCTCTGATTTACTACAATCTTTCACCATTTCTTTTTCATAAACAAGCATCTGCAGTTCCTTGTATCTACATTTTACTGCTCCACTGCAAAATTCCCTCAAGGAATGCCCAAGGTGCCCCGTGTGGGTGGCACGGTGGCGCAGCGGTAGAGTTGCTGCCTTACAGCGAATGCAGCGCCGGAGACTCAGGTTCGATCCTGACTACGGGCGCCGTCTGTACGGAGTTTGTACGTTCTCCCCGTGACCAGCGTGGGTTTTCTCCAAGATCTTCGGTTTCCTCCCACACTCCAAAGACGCAGATGTACAGGTATGTAGGTTAATTTGCTGGGTAAATTTAAAATTGTCCCTAGTGGGTGTAGGTCTAGTGTTGGTGTGCAGCGATCGCTGGGCGGCGCAGACCCGGTGGGCCGAAGGGCCTGTTTCTGCGCTGTATCTCTAAATCTAAATTTGAAATAGTTCTCCTCCTCTTTCCAATGGGATTTCTGTGAGACCCTCTCTCACCGCTCCCCCTCTGAGATTCCTGCTGCTCAATCTGAAGAAGGTTCCTGACTCAAAACGTCACCTATCAATGTTATCCAAAGATGCTACCTGACCTGCTGAGTTACTCCAGCACCATGTCTTTTCTTGACTACCTCCTCAGTTCAGGAATGACCAGGGATGAACAATGAATGTTGGCATTGGCGATTACACCCACATCCTGTTTAAGAACAAAATTAACAAGATCTATAGAAAACAGGCTGGGTTGAGGGTCTTCAGTTATGCAGAGAATGCAGAAACTGAGACTCTTGCTCTTAAACCAGAGAAGATTAAGGGGAACAAAATCAGAAGAGCTAGAGAAACAGTTAGCAGGTCTGCAGCATTTATAGAGAGAGGAATAGTGAATTTTCTAGCTCTTTAAAGGTGATCAAACCAAACCATTACTGTTTCTCTCTCCACAGATACTGCCTGACATGTTCAATATTTCCAGCATTTATGTCTCAGACATCCAACATCCACAGTTTTAGTTTAGATTTTCAAAGTTAAGGGGAGATTAGATATAAGTGCTGAAAGTCGTAAATATATATATATATTTTTATTTTTTTTTTACTTTATTTTTATTATTTTTTTTTTTACATACATACAAACACAAACTAAACAAACATAGGAGATGCATATTGAATGTAAATACCCTTACTTTAAGTTCCCAAAAACGGAAGAGACTCGAGTCCCGGCATTGCCTGTATTAATAATGACCATCTTTTATCAAACATGTCTGTTGTCAACTGTAACCTTGCTGTGATTTTTTCCATTATATACACATTTTTTACCCTATCTCTCCATTGCATTATGCTTGGAGGCTGTGGTTTCAACCACGAAGTTGTTATCGTCTTCTTTGCTATCAGCAGCAGGATTGTCAGTAAATGTTTCGAACTCTTATCTGTCATACTGTCAGGAATTATACCCAAAATGTAAAGTGCTGGTTCCAGAGGGAAGTTAATGCCCATAATCTGTTTAATTTCCTTTTGAATATTCTTCCAGAAATCCTGTATTTTTGGGCAATCCCAGAATATATGAGTGGAGTCCCCAACTTCTCCACACTCCCTCCAACATAAATCAGTTGTATTACTATATTTCGATGTAATGAATGGAGTATAAAAGTAACGCATTTTAACTTTCCAGTCAAATTCCCTCCATGTTGGGCTCTTAGTTAGTTTATGTCCCTCTTTAAATGATTCCTCCCACCCTTCTTCTGATATTATGATATTCGCTTCCAGTTCCCATTTTTCTTTGATATGTAAGTTGTTCTCTTTGGATTCATGTTGTAGTGCTTCATAAATTTTTGATATAATCCCTTTTTTTGACTTGTCTTCCGAGAACCCCCACAACACTTCCTCTAATTTAGATGGAGTCTTGCAGATGTTCTCCCATTCCTGATGTTTCTGTAGGTAATCTCTTAGCTGTAAGAATTTGTAAAAGTCATGAGCAGGTAAATTGAATTCTTTTTGAAGTTGTGTGAATATTTTCATTGTTTGTCCCTGAAACATTTGATCTATGTATATTAGCCCTTTGTCAGCCCATCTGTCAAATCCTGAGTCCATGGTAGATGGTACAAAGTCTGGGTTTTTTGCTATTCTAGTAGCCCTGCTTACCGAATTTGACAGCTTCAGCTTCTTTCTTACTGCTGACCAGATTTTCATTGTTACCCTAATCCACTCGTTGCTCATCCTGAGCCTCTTCAGGGCCTTCTCGTTTAAAAATGGGAGTGATTCTAAAGGCAAATTTTTACAAGCGTTTTGCTCCATCTCCACCCACATTGAATCTTTCTCTTTAGTGGTCCACATGATTAAGGCTCTGAGTTGCGTTGCCCAATAATAATTTCTTAAATTAGGCAAGTTCAACCCTCCCTTTTCTTTTTTGCTAAGAAGCGTCTTGTATTTAATTCTTGCTTTTTTACTTTGCCATAAGAATTTCGATATAATTTTATCCAGTTTTTTTAGAAAAGCTCCCGAGATCATAATAGGCAACGATTGGAACAAAAACAACAGTCTTGGCAATATATTCATTCTGACTGTTTCTACTCTTCCCACCAGAGTCAACGGTAAAATCTCCCATCCAGCCAAATCATCCTTTATCTCAGATATCAGTTTCCCATAATTAGCTTCAAATAGCTGTGCTGTATTCGAAGTGATAATTATACCAAGGTATCTAAACCCTTTTTTGGTCCATTTAAAATGGACTTTTTCTTTAAGTTCCACTGGACAATCTCCTGAGAGCATCATTGCTATTGATTTGGCTTCATTTGTCAAATATCCTGATATTTCACCATATTCTTTTAGGTTATCTAGTAGAGCTGGTATAGACGTGGAGGGCTCCACTATGTATGTTAATAAATCGTCCGCAAATAATGACGTCTTGTGTTCTATGCCCCCTTCATCTTTTATTCCTTTAATGTTTTTATTTTGTCTTATTGACTCTGCTAACGGTTCAATACTTGCAGCAAACAGTAGCGGGCTCAGGCAATCTCCTTGCCTGACTCCTCTTTTGAGGTAGAAGAAGTCTGAGCAGCAGCCATTAATTCTGATCCGTGATTTGGGATTTTTATAAACAATTCTTACCCAGTCTATAAACGTTGAGTGAAACCCAAAAACCTTCAATGTTTGATATAAAAAGTTCCATTTCACACGGTCAAACGCTTTTTGTGCATCTAGGCTAAGCAGCATGGTAGGTCTGGGATTATTTTTAGCACATGATATAAGATTTAGTGTTCTCCTGATATTGTTAGCCCCCTGTCTCCCCGGGATAAACCCCGTTTGATCTGGCTTGATTAATTTAGTTATATGTTGTTGCATTCTCTTTGCTAGTATGCTTGTTAATATTTTTAAATCATTACAGAGCAAGCTGACCGGTCTATATCCCTCACATGAAGTCGGATCTTTGCCCTCCTTATGTAATACGGAAATTATGGCTTCTGACCAAGTATCTGGGCGGTTTCCTGTTGATAGCGCATAATTAAAAACTTTACATAATTCTGGTGTTATGTCTTCTGCAAAACATTTATAATACTCCCCTGAGAAGCCATCTGTACCTGGGGATTTGTTACTTTTAAGGGTTTTTATAGTATCGGCTATTCTTGTGACGAAATTGGTTTTATCATTTCAGATGCTTCTTCTACCTTTAATGCTGGTAAATGTAGTTTTTTGAAAAATTCTTGTGTTTTGGTCTCAGTGAGATTAGATTCTGAGTCACTGTATAAGTTTTCATAATATTCTGCAAAGGCCTTTGCTATCTCTTTTGGCTTAGCCATAATAAAATTGGAAGTGGGATGTCTTATTTTTGTAACTATTCTATTTGTTTGAGCTTTTCGCAGTTGGAATGCCAGTAACCGGCTTGCTCTGTTACCCATCTCATAATATCTTTGATTTATAAAACGAAGAGCTCCTTCTGCTTTATATGTTAAAAGTTCGTCTAACTCTTGTCTCATTTTTTTAAATTCGACGAGAATAGATTTGTTTCTTGTTCTTTTATGTTCTAACTCCAACTCTCTGATTTTACTTTCTAGCTTTCCTTGCCTTTCCATTCGGGTTTTTTTCAATCTGGAAGTTATCTCTATTATTTTCCCTCTCATGACTGCTTTTCCTCCCTCCCATAATGTCGATGGTGAGACCTCGCCATTGTCATTTATTTGAAAATATTCCTTTAAGTTTAGTTTTAGTTCTTTGACAACCTTTTCATCTGATAGGATTGACACATTAAGTCTCCAGTACTTAAAGAAGGATTCCCTGCCCAGCTCAATGGATAGTATGACAGGGGCGTGGTCACTTATAGTTATGGATTCTATACTGCAGTCCCTGACTGTATGTATCTGTTGTTTTGACACACAAAAAAAGTCTATTCTCGAATAACTCCCATGTGGGTTAGAATAAAAGGTAAAATCTCTTCCTTTAGGATTATTATGTCTCCATGGATCAACCAGACCTAATTCTTTTATAACATTATTTAGGACTCTAGATTTTTTTGTTTTTGGTCCCCTCTCAGATGGCAACCTGTCTAAGTTACCATTCTGTATGGTATTAAAATCCCCTCCCAAAATTATCATCCCTCGTCCGTTACTGGTAAGTATATTGGCTATGTTTTTAAAGAATGTTTCATTTTCTTCATTTGGGGCATAGATGTTTAATATTGAAATACTCATATCTCCTATTGTGCCAACCACCATGATATATCTTCCCATATCACCTTTAATCACTTTCTCTACAGAAAATGGTAGGGATTTATTAATTAGTATGGCCACCCCCCTTTTCTTACCATATGAAGCATGGAATACTTGGTTTACCCATTCCCTTTTCAGTTTTTTATGTTCATTTTCACTCAAGTGAGTTTCTTGGATTAGTGCAATGGCACATTGTAATTTCTTCAACTGACTCAATATTTTCTTTCTCTTAATAGGGTGATTTAGACCGTGCACATTATAAGAAACAAGGTTCAACTTATTCATGACATTTTAAGATGTAGGCCATAAACTCGGTTCCTCCTATAAATCAAAACAACTGTGCAAAACGATACACAGCGAAAAAACAAACAAACAATACACATCTCCCTCTGAACTACTATACAAAAATAACATGTGACTCCCAAAAGTCCCGTCATCAGAGAGTGTGGCAATCTCTCTGGGGAAATAGCACAATGTGCACCTGCAACTTCTCAGAATTAAGTTGCTCCTTGCTCAAATTGAGATCCAGCTTTGCTCCTTCAACCAATTTTGACATTATTCAGTATAAGTGTTACTTAAATCCCATAACTAGCTCCTTTTCAATTCTTTGAACATTAAACATAAATTCAGATTGTCCGCATTATATATACTTCAGGATTGTCATTATTTTTTTACCCTTAGTTCCAGGCTGTTTTTTTTTTTTAGTCCTTACCACTGTGAACCTCAGATTTCACAGACCGAGGGCTTGTATGTCCGCCTCTGTGATGGGTGGCTGTCTCCTCTTTCCCTTCTGTCCTGTCCCCGTAGTCCAGCTGCCCTCCATCCTCACTCTCTGTAGTTTCTCCCACTCGTCCTCCTCCACATGGATCCCCATGTCCTTCAGCATGGGGGCAGCCTCCATCAGTGTATTGAATGTCTTCGTCTCTGTTCCCAGAAACACCTTCAGTCTTGCAGGATATGGGGACTGTGCCTTTATGTTTTTCTCCTTCAACTTTTTTATTACATCCCGCACTTGTTTCCTCTTCTTCTGTATCTCGGTAGTGTAGTCATGGTTGAAGTAAATGGTCCGTTCCTCATATGTTATTTTTTGTTTCCATGCTTGTTGTATGATGCGGTCTTTCACCTGGTGGTCAATGAAGCGGGCGATGATGGCTCGCGGGGGAGCCGCACTCTCTTTCGGTTTGGTAGTCAGCGAGCGGTGCGCTCTTTCGATGCGGATATCGACAGCCGCCGAGATTTGTAATGTTGTTCGGATGAAATCAGTCACAAATCCTATGGTGTCGCCTTTCTCAGCGCCCTCCGGGATCCCATGTATCCGTATGTTATTACGTCTCGCTCTTGCTTCCAAGTCGTCACATTTTGCGGCTAACGCCGCCTCTCTTTGAAGAAGAAAGGCGACTGATCTTTCCAGCCGCGCTGCCCTGTCTTCCGTCTCCCCCAACCTTTCTTCTATGTTCACTGTTCGTCGCTCCAGTGAAGCGGTTCTCTCCAAAAGCTCCTTTAAATTAGTTTCTAGTCTCACCAGAGCTTTTTTGTTGTCATTTACCGCTTCTGTGTGCTCTTGTCTTAACTTGCGTAGCTCCGCCAATATTACGGAGTCTTGTTCCCCACAGCTGGTTCCCTTATCTGGCGTGGCTCTCTTTGCCAAGTCCGTAGCTTTAGTATCCGCATTATCCTTTTTGTTTAACCTTGTCTCCATATTTTTATTTATCGTTAACTTTCGTTGTCGATATAACTTGCGATTGGCCCGCTTCCTATTGTTACTAATGTTTAAAAGAGCTAGTTTTAATTGGTTTCTTTGAGAGCTAACTTTTTAGATTGTCTAGTCCAACATGGCGCCACCGGAAGTCGTCGTAAATATTTTAAAGCTGATTTTAATGACAGGACAATCAGTGGGCAAAGATTTATGATCACGGATGAATGAATCAGTGAGGAGAATGAAGAGGTATTTATTGGGAAATACTCCTGTGATGTTGACTGAGGTAAAATGGGCAGCAGAGAAGTGGTTACACAACTTGAAAAGTTAAAGAAAATTGCGAGGTTACTGGTAAAAGCCAGGAGAGTGGTGAACTCTTTCCATTTTGGCTGTTTGATTCCTTTGTAGTCCTGGATTGACGGTCTGAAGGCAGCATGAAGATAAATTTGGATATACCTTTAAGAAAATCTATTGGCACCTTTTTTTTCCCCACCATATGATTTTAAACCACTTACAGTCATTTTGATATCTGTAGAAATGAGGAAAACTCAAGATTAATGGGGCAGTACCAACAAAGGGAGGTGGGTAGGTTCAAATTGATGCAATGTTGGAAACAAAACCCTACTGATCAAAAAGCCACAAGAAGACGTAGGTACTAACTGAGGCACAGCCAGGGACTTTACAGTTTTCCTTGTTTTTTCAAGTCTAGGCTTAATGAATTAAGCTTAATAAATTGCTTATTTCCATCACTCAAATCTCTAACCATCCAATAGGAATGTTTGAAGATGGTGGACCTAATAAAATGTGGCTTTATGAATCACGAGTTGTGCCTCATTTAGAATACTGTGTTTCTTTCTTCAGGGAGATATTTAATTTTGGTGGAAAGAAGTGCAGGCATCACACAAACAATGTGAGGATCGACAGAAAGGGTTAAAATGAGGCAGGTCCAGATTGTAAATTTTAAAGGTCCACAATGCAAAGTACATCAAAGTGTGCAAAGTTAAAGAAAATTGCGAGGTTACAGGTAAAAGCCAGGAGAGTGGTGAACCCTTTCCATTTTGGCTGTTTGATTCCTTTGTAGTCCTGGATTGACGGTCTGAAGGCATCATGAAGATAAATTGATTATACCTTTAAGAAAATCTATTGGCACCTTGAATTGGCACATCGAATTTTCCAATTTCAGGTAAACACTGCCCCTCCACCCTCATCTACCTAGATTCCCCCCACAACCCCCACACGTACCTTTCTTTCCACTCCCTCTGCCCAATTCCTATCCCCTCCTCCATCCACTCATCTCACACCCCTCCCTACACCGAGTTTTCTATTTTCCTTTCCACCTATTATCTATCCTTCTGGCTCTACATTTTATCAACCATTTTCCTTCCTTATCAGAATTCACCCATCCACACTGTTTTGTTTCCAATTCACCTCCAGCCTTGGTGGCCACCTCCACTCCGTCCGCCCATCACTCCTCCTCACTTGAACCCACCTATCACTTGCCAGTCCCTCCCCGCACATCACCCTCACCTCTTTATCAGTTCCCTTTCCTCTACTCCATCAGTCTGAGGATGGATCCTGACCTGAAACATAGTCATTCCATTCCTTCCACAGATGCTCCCTAACCTGCTGAGTTTCTCCAGCACTTTGCTCTTTGAACAACTTAACTGTCTGCTGCAGGAAGGTTGGAGGTGCGGGAACGAGAAACTTAATGTGAAGGTAAACTGGTTGCTGAATGGTCTGTATACTTGATGTCTCTGTTGAGTGGCGGGAAAGGCGGGGTGGAGATTGGTGAAGGATAATGAACAAAGGTGCTGATGAAGCCTCAAGCAAATCATTCAAACAAAGTTGGCAACCCTAGCCTGACATCGCTGACAAATGTTTCAAAAATTTCCTATGTTTAGTATGTTCAACCTATCATCCATTAAGAAAACAACAACGGGATGGCCATAAATTTCCGAGCACCAATTATTATCCAGTGAATAAAATGATCTAGTGCTGGCAATGTTACTGAAGCGTGACTGCAACCTTGGACACTCTGAAGCTTGTAAAAGAGCATCTTTATTCCCTGAAAATTAATGCTCACGAGAGAGGTTTAGTAGAGGGGTCTGGTAATTTATATCGCCAGACTTCTGCTCACAGCAAGACCTATTTGGTCACAGTGCACAAGTTTCAGATCCATAATATTAAATGCTCCCTCCCCAATCCTAGTTTGCTTTTATCTTGTGCCTGAGAAGGGAGATATTAAATTATAGGAAGCAAACATAATCTGAGGCACATTACAAAGAACAGATCTATTGAAGTGCATCAAGTTCATTTGACTAAACTTTGGATAGGATACCTTAATGATAGAAAAAATAACACTGACCTGGCAATATGCACACAAATAGAAACACAATCTGTTAAAATCACATATCAGTTAAATACATATCTTACATTAAAAAGGAGACCATCCGCCTCATCAAGTCAGTATGTCGCTCACAGTGCCAGAGATCCAGGTTTGGGCCTGACCTCAGGCACTGTCAGTGTGGAGTTTGTACAATCTTCCTGTGACTGCATCGTTTTTTCTCCGGGTCCTCTGGTTTCCTCCCACATTCCAAAGATGTGCAGGTTTGTAGGTTAATTGGCCTCTGTAAATTGCCCCCAATGTGTAGTGGGATAATTAGTGTGAACGGGTAATCAATGGTGGGCAGAGGAGGCAATCAGCCGACTTCAGCTTGGCTCTCAGGTAAAGGTTATTTTTTAGGTTTAGTTTAGTTTAGTTTAGTTTAGAGATACAGTGGGAAACAGGCCCTTTGGCCCACCGTGTTCCTGCCGACCAGCAATCACCCATACACCAGTTCAATCCTAAACACTACAGACAATTCACAGAAACCAACCAACCTACAAGCCTGCACATCTTTAGAATGTGGGAGGAAACTGAAACACCTGGAGAAAACCCACGCGGTCACAGGGAGAACGTACGAACTCCGTTATGCCTTCTTGTTCTGGCCTCACCAACAAGAGGAACTGATTATCCACACAAACAATCCTCCCCGTCATTTTTAAAACCTCAATTAGTCACCACTCATTCTCCTAAATGTGCGATTAACTCTATTTGTCGGAGATGCTTAGTTTAATTTAGATTAGTTTAGAGATGCAGCATGGAAAGAGGTCCTTCATCCTACCGAGTCCACACCGGCCATTGATCACCCGTTCACATTAGATGTGCGTTATCCCACTTTCTTATCCACTCCCTACATACTGAGGACAATTTTACAGAGGCCTATTAACCCACAAATCTGCATGTCTTCTGGATGTGCAGGAAACCAGAGCACCTGGAGGAAACGCACACAGTCACCGAGAGAACATGCAAACTCCATGCAGATAGCATGCAAAGTCAGGACCAAAGCCAGGTCTGTGGTGCTATGAGGCAGCATCTCTTCCCAATTTCATCCTTAACAGTACTCATTCAGTGAGTTTAATGTCTACCATTCCATGGGCCAAATATCCTTCCTAGCCTGCAGCAGGCAGCAATGAACATGTCATTTCTTCCAACCAAATCCTTTACAATCCTACAAAATATCACCGCGAGCTCCTTGATTGAATGGAAATATCTCATTTGCCACAAGTCTCTGATTTGGAGCTTTCTATCACTGGATTCAGACTCCTGAATTTACAAATAATGCTCCTGATGGCTTTTGTGACCTTGCTGAAACATGCAAGGATGCTGGGCTACTCTGGCATTTCAACTGTGGTCTGCTTAGCTCTGTTAGAAATATATCACAGCTACTGTCAGCATGCCCTATTTCTTAACATACATCATACATATGGGTTTCCTTGAGAGCTTTATGTACTCGTGTTTTCAATAGATTATGCATTTAAAATGCTGGGTTTAGGCAGATAAATAGTGAAGGTCTATTTCCAGTGGAATCTGGGCCATTACCAAGGGACAGAGTTAAGAAAACTACCGAAATAACAAAATAACTATGAGCTTCATGCAAACAAGGAGTTTTATTGCACCCTGGTGTGTATGGCAATCAACAAATCGAAAACTGAATCTGAGGAGAAGGAACAATTTATTCTACACAGGAATATTTATAATCTGGAATGCACTGCCTGACAGCAAACACAATAGAAACCTTTAAAGTAGAACTAGACACATGTTTGGAAAAAAATGTTAACGAGGAAAGAAGCAACAAATGGGAGTACTTTGATAGCTCTTGGAAAGAGCAGGTAGAGGGACAAGTGTGGGGAGCACAAAGGTTGTATGGTACAGTGATGAATGGCGTCGTGATCACAGGGAAACATTTTGACTTGGGGAAATCTGTGTTAAATAGAGATCAGCCATTTCCCATTTTAATTTCCATGAAAGTAACAGAACTAATTTTAGTTTTATCTTTTTATTCACAGGACATGGAGGTGCTGGCAATGGTACGCTGGTGAGACAGATTCTGACTAGGAAAGGATGTCAGAGGCTTTAGTGAACCAAATGGGTTTTCACAATGTGTAGGAAGGAACTGCAGATGCTGGTTTAAACCGAAGATAGACACAAAATGCTGGAACAACTCAGCGGGACAGGCAGCAACTCTGGAGAAAAGGAATGGGTGATGTTTCGAGTCAAGACCTTTCATCAGACTGAAAAAACAGTCTCTGACGTCTGAAGAAGGGTCATGACCCAAAACATCACCCATTCCTTCTCTCCAGGGTTCTCACAATGGTTCATCTTCTCTTGTCATTGTTGATGAATGATTTTATTTAATTCCTTGCATTTATATTCCTCAGCTTCCCTGGTGGACTTTTAGCTCATATCTCTAGTTAATGGGCCAGAACTTCAGTTGTCATTGCAGTAACTTAGTCACAGTGCTGTTATGACCATGAGAGAGCTTGTGAGACATGTGCAATGGAAAGTGGTTTGACATTGCCCATTGTACACAAGAGCAATATTACTCACACATCTCCATATTCTTTCTCACCCTTCTACACGGACTGTACCCGAGTGTGGAATATATATTGTGCTCTGGTCCTTGTTCTGTGTGAGTTCCCTAGTATCAAATATATATGTATTTCTGTGTACCGTATAGGAATTTTAAAATTCACAGCTAACACAATTCACTATTTTATATATTGAATTACAGCTGAGTGTATTGTATTCTTGATAATATCTGAAGGCGACAAGGATTCATTTAATAGGAAAATAACTGCAGATGCCGGTACAAATCGAAAGTATCACAAAATGCTGGAGTAACTCAGCAGGTCAGGCAGCATCTAGAAGAGAGGGAATGGATGACATTTCGGGTCGAGACAATACTTCAGACTGAACTGAAGAAGTCTTGATCAGTCTGAAGAAGGATCTCGACCCGAAACGTCACCCATTCCCTCTCTTCTAGATGCTGCATGACCTGCTGTTACTCCAGCATTTTGTGATACCTGAGGCTTCATTTAATGTTCTGTAGATTGTCTTTCAGATAAACTAGTTCAATACCCTATTATATTCAATACCCTAAATCACTTCGCCTTTATTCGAATCAACCACCACCTTCCCACCCCTCCTTCCACCAACCCCTGCAACATGAGTTGAGTTTAGTTTGTGCCACTGTGCCACCGCTTATCAAGCAAAGCCATTCAGTATTCCCACTGGCAACCGCTCGGTCTGGAGGAGCCAGGTCAAGGTCAGGGTATTCACTGCAGAGATGCCAGTCCTGGGCAGCACAGATGCAGCGGTAGAGTTGCTGCCTTACAGCGTCAGGGACCGGGTTCGCTCCTGCCTATGGGTGCTGTCCGTACAGAGTTTGTACATTTTCCCAGTGATCGCATGGGTTTTCTACGAATGCTCCGGTTTATTCCCACACTCCCAAGACGTAACAGGTTTGTCGGTTAATTCGCTTCTGTAAAATTGCAAATTGTCCCGTGTGTAGGATAGTGCTGGTGTATGGGGTGATCACTGGATGGCGTGGGCTCGATGGTCCGAAGAGCCTGTTTCCATGCTGTATCTCTAAAGTAAAGATCTCAGGCTGCGGTGTACAAAATAGTCAGGAAGCAGGGTGCACTCAGCATATATCTGACAGCAGCAGCCTGGGAGGATCCTCCAAATTCTCGCACTCCACTGCTAAGCACAACTGACTGGTTTCATCTGTCATGGCATAGAACACACCTTCCATTATGCATTTTTTGAGGTGCCCAGGTCGTTTCTTTCGCTAAGCAAAGGATGGAGCAAGGAGGAGGATAAATCTCCCAAAGGCAACACCTCAACAGTGCTGCACTCCCTTGGCCTGAGACTGATGTACATTTCATTCTCAATCACCTGGATTCAAACTTTGCCATCTTACATAACTCTGACAAGAAAACTTTGGCCTATTTATAAACAAAACAAAAATGCTGGAATAATGCATTGGGTCAGGCAGCATCTGTGGAGGGCTTTTCAGGTCTGGACCCTTCTTCAGGCCTATTTACAAACTTGAGTTTATTTAAAACTTTACCACTTGACTTCCATCACACACAATACAATTCATCCATTTCCCCAGCCCTGGCTCTAGGAGAGCCCTACTCTCCCAAATGACCAATGCCTGGGATTTAAAATATCCATCCTTGAGTTCAAACCTGTGGACCTGCTCTCTTTACCTCCAGCACCGCTCCAATGCTGCCCCTCATATATTTGAGTCTTTTACCACATCATCAAAGACCATGTCTTCCTCTAAATGTCACAGCTCTCACCCTAACCTTTCCATCTCACTTTCCAACTTCAGAGTTCCTTAAAACCCATTCCTTTGCCTAAGCTTTAGGTCACCTGCACTAATAAATCCAGTATAGAAATAGAAAGGTCTTCCACGTCTGATGAAAGATCATTGCATTGAAATGGTGCCCAGTGTTCTCATTTTTAATACTGCCTATTCACAATATTTACAGTTTTAATTTCAGATTCATAGCAGTGATCCTGTCTAGTCTTCGAATGAAACCTGTCTGTTATTATCACACTGACATTACAGTGATGTTTGAGCAATCAATGAGGACAGTAAAGGAGTCTCAAGTGTATCAATCTGCTCCATGGAACAAATGTCCAGTGGGCTGGATAACATACATACCAGGTGGCAGGTTAGCATTGATCTCATTTGCTACTAATTTATATTCTTTGCGTTGCGATATTGAGGATGACAGTGAGATTGGAGAAATAATAGAATGGAAGCAAGTTCAATTAACAAAATCTACAAAAGGAAATGAAGCAGGAACCTACTACAATATCCAGCAAGATCATGTCACTAGATACAAGGAACTGCAAATGCTAGTTTACACAAAAGGACACAAAGTGCTAGAGTAACTTAGCGGATCAGGCAGCATCTCTAGATAGGTGATGTTTCGGGCCAGGACCCTTCTTCAGGCTCAGTCTGGAGAAAGATCCCAACCCGAAACGTCACCTGTCAAAGGCGGCACTGTGGCACAGTGGTAGAGGTGCTGCCTTACAGTGCTAGAGACCCGTGTTCGATCCTGATTATGCGTACTGCCTGTATGGAGTTTGTACATTCTCCCTGTGACCATGTGGGTTTTCTCTGGGTGCTTAGGTTTCCTCCCACACTCCAAAGATGTGCATGTTTGTAGGTTAATTGGGTTCTGTAAATTGTCCCTAGTGTGTAGGATAGAACTAATGTATGGCAATCTCTAGTCGGTGCGGACCTAGTGGACCAAAGGGCTTGTTTCCATGCTATATCTCTAGTCTAAACTAAACTCAATCTTGAACTTACTCAATGGCAAAGTACCCGCAGGTTACTTGCCTTACAATCATCTGTTTCAAGAATTTCTCCTCATCTCAGTTCGAAGTGGCTGACCTTAAATAATCCTTAAGTATCTGCTGTGAAATCTGAAATATTGTTGGTCATGAGATGAATTATAACATATAATTTGAAATGCAATCACTGTTGCAAAAGAGAGAAGCACAATTCTAATATAATAATGCAGTATTCTACAAACAACACGGTTACAAAACCTGTCACCATTTTCACATACCTTCAATGTCAGATGAATTACTCTCAGATTCTCTGTCATGCTGACTGCCGGTGTTGTCTGACATGAGAGGCATTGTTGAGATCAAGGTAGGAACGACATGTGGTGTTGCAATAGGCGTTGTTGTAACGGGGTTTGTAGTCTCAGTTGTAGTGAAAACCGGAATGCAGCTCACATTGTTCAGGCCGTCAACACATTTAAAACCCATGGGGCAAGAATAGATGAAGCAATCATTGTAATTTTGCTCACAATTTATTCCCTGAAACAAAAAGGAACAAAAATTGAGCTGTTCACAAACAAGTCAGTCTCGAGTATTTTGACAAGCTTTGTGGCTGTTGATATCCAGCATTAACTTGTAGCTTACAAACTTGATAACAGCAAATTTCTTCTCTCCTGCTAATTATTATTTGTTTAAAAGAGAGGTCATCGCTCAAAAAGTTCATCTTTCTTTGTAGATGCTGACTGACCTACTGTGTAATTTCAACATCTTCTGCTCTTATACCTGAGCCTTGGCTTGATAGCTAGGAATTACTGCTTGCATTTATAAAATAAACTATTGTAATGTCATTAAAATTCCAAGACACTTCACCACCACATGCTGAGATATATAATGGGAGATGACCATGAGGGAGAATGACTCAGTTGAAGCCAATCGCAGTCCTCTCAATGGTTTAATTGCAATTTATACGTTGACCATATGAACCATTGTGGGGTGGTGCAGGCATAAAGTACAATAATTTCATATTGAGTGTTTCAGGCTCCAGGCTATCAGAATGCTTTAATCAGACATATCAGTCAGGAAAGATATATTATATATCAAATTGTCACAAACCTGCATTCATAACTTTCAATGAAAGCGGATACAGTGCCCAAAATTATAAGGCATTTAAATTTCTTAGTTGTTGGTTCGGTTTTTGAATTTCAAATGATGTTTGAGTGCTTGAATATTTATAGTGCTAAATTGGAGAGCCAATGGAAATGATCACAGGGATCACAATGAGCTTGATGGAAATGCAGGCTACTCGAAAATGTCGTTCTGCCTATTTATTATAAAGATTTCAGCATGCAGACACAACTAACTTTCAGTTTATTGGTTGCATGGATGGGCCCATGAGTAAGTTTCACATGCCGGCTGAAGCAAAGAATTTCACTGTAACTTGTCACACGTGAAAATGAAATATTCATTCATTCATTCAATGACACATTCAATGCAGGTGTCGGGAGGTGTGCAGGGAGTAAACCTGATCCTGGAAGAGGTACCATTCAGCAACACCGAAGAGAGTGTGATCCAAGGTTTCTCACTGTTACCACTCTCTTGGATGGAGTTCTCATAGGCTAGGGATGGATTTTCCAATCTTCCAATACTTAGTTGCACTTTTTTTTCTACATCTGCCCTTGCTCTGCAGCTGCAACACTATATTCAACATTCAATTTATTTTCACGTTTGCACCACTTGATGTACTCGTGGATAGTGTAATTTGTCTGACTAACACACAAAAGAAAGGTTTTTACTGAATCTCAATGCATGTGACAATAATAAATGAATGCACCAAAATGAGCCTCAAACCTTGCTCTATTCAATATGCATTATCACGCACCCACCAAGAACATTTACCATGAGGACATAAGTAAGAGTACACCATTTATCTCAAAATGCCCTTTCCTCCATTGTAAGAGATCTGGGGTGTTTTATCTTAATCTCACCCTATGTTTCTGCACCAAACACATATCCCGTTATTTCCCTAATATCGAAGAATCGAACAAATATAACAATCTATTGATCTCTTTCTTGAACAATCTCAATGACTAAGCATTCATAGCCCTTGGACAGGGAATTCTAAATTTAACCACCCTCTACAAAACTGATTACATTTAAAATAAGCCTGTTCCCCCCTGCAATCCCTGGTTCTAGACACACCAATTGGGAGATTAAGCATATCTGCATCTATGCTGTCAAACCCCATTCATATTCAATGTTATTCATAGAGTTAATTTCTCATTGTCCTGAAATCAAGGGAGATAGTATCTATGCTGATTCTCTCCTCGGACAAGAACCCACCATCCCAGACAACTCCCACATTAATGCCCCTTTCACCTTAAAGCTATGCCCTCTTGCATTTGATATTTCCATCCTGGGGAAAAGGTTCTGACTACCTACCCTATCTAAGTCCCTCATAAATTTATATACTCTGTCAGGTCTCTTCTCAACTCTGGCATTCCAGAGAAAACAATCCAAGTCTGTCTAACCTCTCCTTCAATCAAGGCATTGTTCTGGTAAACCTCTTTACCCTTTTCAAAGCCTCTGCATCCTCGGACCCGCAGACCCTCAGCATAGGAGCTCGGCAAGGCTGCGTACTCTCCCCTCTCCTTTACTCTCTCTACACCAACGACTGCACCTCCACAGACTCCCCTGTCAAGCTCCTCAAGTTTGCAGATGAAACCACCCTGATTGGACTGATCCAGGATGGGGAGGAATCTGCCTACAGAGGGGAAGTGACACAGCTGGCGTCCTGGTGCCATTGCAACAACCTGGAGCTCAATGCTTTCAAGACAGTGGAACTAATTGTAGACTAATTGTAGAGATCCCCCTCCCCTCCCCCCACTCACCATCAACAACACCATAGTCACATCTGTGGAGTCATTTAAGTTCCTTGGAACCATCATCCCAAGGGACCTTAAATGGGGGGCCACCATCGACTCCACAGTCAAAAAGGCCCAACAGAGGATGTATTTCCTGCAGCAACTGAAGAAACACAATCTGCCACAGGCAATGATGGTCCAATTCTATACTGCTATCATTGAGTCCAACCTCACCTTCTCCATCATGGTCTGGTTTGGCTCAGCCACCAAGCATGACATCCGGAGGCTGCAACGGATCGTTCGCACAGCTGAGAAGGTTGTTGGCTGCAACCTTCCCCCCATTGACGAACTGTACACTGCAAGGGCCAGGAAGCGAGCCGGCAAGATTATCTCTGACCCCTCTCACCCTGGCCACAAACTCTTCGAAGCACTTCCCTCTGGAAGGCGACTCCGGACTGTCAAAGCAGCCACAGCCAGACATAAAAACTGCTTTTTTTCCACGAGTGATAATTCTACTCAATAACCAAAGTCTGTAGTCTCTTTTTTTGCTCTGGTTTATTTTCACCCACATGTTTAGACCGTAATGTTGTATCCTTATTGTTTTGATGTGGTTATGCTTTATTCTTAATTGTTAATTGTATGTTTGTGTTGTCATTTGTGAGCGGAGCACCAAGGCACATTCCTTGTATATGCATACTTGGCCAATAAACTTATTAATTAATTAATTAATTAATTAATTAATTAATTCATTCATTCATCCTTCTTGGAAAAGAACAACCAAAACTGCATGCAATACTCCAAATACAGCCCAACCAAAGTCCTACAAAGCAGCATCATGGCTTCTTGACTCTTATGCATAATGCTTTGACCAATGAAGGCAAGCATACCATATGCCTTCTTTACAATTCTACCATTTATAACCTTTCTAACAATTAAAAAAAAATTAAACATTTAAAACAAAACAAACATAGCAAATACTTGTCTCTATCAATCTTTCTCTTCTATTCAAGCAATGCACTGATAGTGAGATATATGCTATTAGCTGATATAGTTAATTATAGAGATATTGATACTTTGTTGTAGATGGTTGAAGATGGTTTATTTTGCTGTTGTCTTAGCTAATATAAAATTAATGCTTATTTTCAGTAGAAAGCAGTAAGATGGATGCTTGTGGCAGAAATGTTATCATTGGGAATGGAATGTGTTTGTCCCTTTGCGAGTGATAGGGAGTAGACAGAGGAGTATAGGGGTTCTTTGTTCTTAAATTACTCCCTTGTCTGATAGTCAAGTCAAGTCAAGTCAAGTCAATTTTATTTGTATAGCACATTTAAAAACAACCCACGTTGACCAAAGTGCTGTACATCTGATTAGGTACTAAGGAAAAAAAATGAAACATACAGTAGCACGCAAACAGTTCACAGCGCCTCCTCAATGAGCCTCAAACGCTAGGGAGTAGAAATAGGTTTTGAGCCTGGACTTAAAGGAGTCGATGGAGGGGGCAGTTCTGATGGGGAGAGGGATGCTGTTCCACAGTCTAGGAGCTGCAACCGCAAAAGCGCGGTCACCCCTGAGCTTAAGCCTAGACCGCGGGATAGTGAGTAGCCCCAAGTCGGCCGACCTGAGGGACCTGGAGTTAGAGAGGGGGGTTAGAAGATTTTTGATGTATGGGGGGGAATGTCCATTTAGGGCTTTATACGTGAATAGGAGGAGCTTGAAGTTGATTCTGTACCGTACAGGGAGCCAGTGGAGAGAGGCCAGAATCGGGGTGATGTGGTTCCTTTTACGGGTACCCGTCAGGAGTCTCGCTGCGGCGTTTTGGATCAGTTGCAGGCGGGACAGGGAAGATTGGCTGATCCCAGTGTATAGGGAGTTGCAGTATTCTAGGCGGTAGCTTGTGTACTAAAACAGTTAGAAGCAAGGTCGTGCAGCTGTGAGATTGCTCATATATAGATAAAACGTTTCTTTCTCAAGAACAACTCCTTATATGGGTGCGTGTGAAAGTAGGAAAAGTTTCGAATCCACTCTAGGTAAATTGATGCGTTTCCCCGAAAGCATGTGACCTATATTAATGGTTTGTTTTCTAAGCATGTGGCTTGTATTAATGGTTTTGTTTTCTCTGTAACCATGGGAATTGTATTAGAATTGTAATTGGTCCTTGATTTTATTTGTTACACCCCTTTTTCGTTTCTGTATTAAAAAGTAAACAATCGTGGAAAAGTTGTTCTTTCCCTCTCCCCAGTTGAGATCTTTTCAGACACTAGCAGTGTATTTGGAGATCCTCACGGGAAGAACCCCACTGTGGAATAAATCTGTTGCACTCAGCCAGTATGAGATGCATATTATTCAGGCTGAAGGTAAAGAACTCGGATTATCAATAGGAGGTGGAGTTCCTGGCACAAATTCAGCAGGTAGAATCCTTAGTGTTAATGATTAGGAAATGCCTTAGGTTCACATTCTGCCTGAGATATCACTGATAAACAGTGCACTGATCAGAGTGATGAACCTGCATCGATTCATCTACAGCAGATATCCAGGATCCATAGGTCAAAGATTTATGAACTAAAGGGGTGAAGGGTGATTTCGTAACATTATTATGATCGGGAATATGCTGCTTGAGAGGATGATTTTGGCAAATGAAATTGTAGATTTCAGCTAATTACGAAAAACCTTCAGGGAGATATAAGCAACTGCAGCTGCAGGTTTACAAAAAAAGCCGAAATACTGGACTAATTCAGTGGGTCAGGGAAGAAGGACATGGATGCCACATTTCAGGTCGGGACCCATCTTCAGTCTGAAGAAGGGTTCCAACCCAAGACGTCACCTTTACATGCCCTTGAGAGATGAAGCCTGAGCCACTGAGTTACTCTAGTTCTTATTTTCAGGGAATCAGTGGATCGAACTGGGTTCTTCTTTCAAAGAGCTAGTATATAGCCGATGGATATCTGGCCTCTTTCTGTGCTGTATGATTCTCTGTAATTCTTTCCAGTTGCCTCTATTCCCTCTTTAGTGTGAAAAGTATGTAACCTTGTTAAGGGGAGGCTTTCATGCTGAAGTTATCGTTCAGTGGTTACTTTTCAAGGAAGGAATGTTTGCATACTGTTTATCAGTGCAGAGCACCACTATTTTGCCATTAATGCGTGGATGTGGACAACTCAGGGAAAACAATCGGGACAAAAATCTCAGTTCAGTTTAGTTCAGTTCAGTTTAGTTTATTGACAAGTGCTTTACCTCTTCCACCTCGCTAACTATGATCACTGCCTACTCAACACGAACCTGACTGAGACTAACTCCAAACATAACAGATGCGGCTTGACCCTCTGAGTTCCATCTCCATTTAGACTGATTTTGACTCATCACTGACTACACTCATGACTGAGTGGCCAGATTTTGTGTTCATAGACACAGAAAATGTTAAAAGATCTTCATGCTGAATACTGCATGATGAATGACCTGACTAATTGTAGAAAATAAAGTTGATTAAAGTTTGACAAAAATTATAAGATTGTTTTCTCCTTTCTTCACTGAATGTTTGACTATTTGGTTTCTTTCATTACTATTTTTATCTCTGATATTCAGTTCTACATATTATTTTAGTTTTCCTGTTGCGGCCTAAAAAACTGCTTCAAGCAACTTCGGTAAATCATTCCGTGTAACTATAAAAGTTATATAGAAACATAGAAACATAGAAAATAGGTGCAGGAGGAGGCCATTTGGCCCTTAGAGACAGCACCGCCATTCATCGTGATCATGGCTGATCATCCACAATCAGTAACCTGTGCCTGTCTTATCCCCATATCCCTTGATTCCACTAGCCCCTGGAGCTCTATCTAACTCTCTTTTAAATTCATCCAGTGAATTGGCCTGCACTGCTTTCTGTGGCAGATAATTCCACAAATTCACAACTCTCTGGGTGAAAAAGTTTCTTCTCACCTCAGTTTTAAATGGCCTCCCTTTTATTCTTTCACTGTGTCCCCTGGTTCTGGACTCCCCCAACATTGGGAATATTTTTCCTGCATCTAGCTTGTCCAGTCCTTTTATAATTTTATACGTCTCTATAAGATCCCCACTCATCCTTCTAAACTCCAGTGAATACAAGCCCAGTCTTTCCAATCTTTCCTCATATGACATCCCGCCATCCTGGGGATTAACCTCATGAACCTACGTTGCACTGCCTCAATAGCAAGGACGTCCTTCCTCAAATTAGGAGACCAAAACTGCACACAATCCTCCAGATGTGGTCTCACCAGGGCCCTATACAACCGCCGAAAGACCTCTTGCTCCTATACTCAAATCCTCTCGTTATGAAGGCCAACATGTTCATTTGATAATGTTCATTTGATAATCAGTTATTTTGATAATGTTAATTGGTCTCTTCTAATCTCTGACTCCTGGCTATAACCTCTGTTAAACTGCTAACGAAGGCTGGACAAGTATAAATGAAACTTGGCCTGGCTTTAATAATAATAATAATAATAATAATACATTACATTTATATAGCGCTTTTCATATACTCAAAGACGCTTTACAGGGATTTAGAGAACATAGGGAAGTGAATAAATAGATAAATAAGTAAACGAACAGAGAAAGGAGACAGAGGGTGGGGTGACCTTCAGTGGTTGAAGGCAGTACTGAATAGGTGAGACTTCAGTGATGTTTTGAATGTGGTGAGTGTGGAGGAGTCTCTGACGGTTTGAGGTAGTGAGTTCCATAGGGTGGGAGCAGCGATGGAGAAAGCCCTGTCCCCCCAGGATCTGAGTTTGGTCCGGATGTGGGGGGATAGGAGATTGGCAGCAGCAGAGCGGAGAGTGCAGGTGGGAGTGTGCCTGTGGAGGAGGTCGGTCAGGTAGGATGGGGCCAGGTTATGGAGGGCTTTGTAGGTCATGAGGAGGATTTTGTACTGGATTCTCTGGGGGATGGGGAGCCAGTGGAGTTTGTAAAGGACGGGGGTGATATGGTCACGGATCGGGGTGTGGGTGAGTAGACGGGCAGCGGAGTTTTGAATGTATTGAAGTTTACTGATGATTTTTGAGGGTGCGCCATAGAGGAGGCTGTTGCAGTAGTCCAGATGGGAGGTGATGAAGGCGTGGATGAGGGTTTCTGCAGCTGTGGAGGAGAGGCATGGACGGAGACGGGCAATGTTTTTGAGGTGGAAGAAGGCTGTCTTTGTGATGTGTTTGATGTGTTTGTCGAAGGAGAGGGTTTGATCAAAGATGATTCCAAGATTCCGGATGTGAGGGGAGGTGGATACTGGGAGACCATCAATGTTGAGGATGACGTTTTGGGTGGATTTGGTGAGCGTTTTTGGACCAATGATGATGATTTCAGATTTGTTGCAATTGAGTTTGAGGAAATTTAATTGAAGCCAAGATTTTATTTCAGTGATGAAGTTTGTCAGTGTAGAGTGTGTGGTGGGGGAAATTGACTTGGTGGAGATGAGGAGCTGGATATCATAGGCGAAGCAGTGGAAGTTGAGACCATGACGGCGGATTAATTGACCAAGGGGGAACAGGTAGAGGATGAAGAGGAGGGGGCCAAGGACTGAGCCTTGGGGGACACCTTGGGGGAGGGGAGCGATGGGGGATTTACAGTTGTTAATGGAGATGAACTGGTGTCTGTCAGAGAGGTAAGATTTGAACCAGGATAGGGCTGTGCCGGTGATGTTAATAATACAATGATTGAGCTTCATAAACTCTACCTTTTTGTTAACCCTATCTCATTTGTTGTTTCCACGCCTAACAATTTTTCTTGGATTAGTCGGGGATATTTTAATTTTTAGTGACATATTCTCAGCTATTGGGATATGATATTTACCATGAGATCTCCATAATATGTGTAAGGGAGCCACATTAGCATATGAACAGGATTAGGAGATATTATATTTGCTTCAACATTCACAATGCATGATACAAACCAAACTATTTTAACTCTTCTCTGATAAGGTTAAATAAAGGTTTTTAAAAATCACAAAAAATTGATATTTTCAACTTGATTTGACTTGAAATAACTGCAGTGTGTTTATGAATTGCTTAAAGATGGTATTGGAGGTCAATGCCTGTGCCATAGCGAGCAGAATTGCAGCCTCACAGCTCCAAGGACCAGGCTTGATCTGACCTCTGGTGCTGTCTGTGTGGAATCTGCCGTTTCTCCCTCCAACCATCTGGATTTAATCCGTGTTCTTGTTTCATCCCACAAATTACCTCTCTAATTTAAGAGAGTTTTGGATAGGGACATGAATATGCAGGAAAGGGAGGGATATGGATTACGTGCAGGCAGATAGTGGTTGGTCTTGGCATCATGTTTGACACAGACATTGTGAGCATAACGGTGTGTTCCTGTGCTGTTCTGTTCTATCCCAAAGACACGTGGGTTGGTACATTAATTGGCCAGGTTAAATTAAACCTAGTATGTGAATAAGTGGGTGAATCTGTGGGGAGATGAGGTGAAAGTATGGACTATATGGGATGAGCATAGGATTAGTATAGTGGGGACTGATGGTTGACACAGACTCAGTGGCATTGGGGTCCTAATCCATGCTGTATGACTCAAAGACAAAGGACAGACAGTGTGCAAAATAATTGACACTGAAATGGTCTTTTCATACTATTTTCCAGTAATTTCTCTTTGTCTCAATGGGCAACTGGGTATTTTTCAGAACGAGCCTCAAGGATCTCATTAACATTAAGTATCTTCCCAAGTGATTGTACCTCATGACGATCCAGCTTGCTGCAGAACTTCAAATGCCCAGAGTGCCTCAGATACCCAGAGTGTAGAAATCCAAGGGGAACCACGTGAAGCTGGGTTACTGCTGCTCCACATCATCACTCAGACTGCTGCTTCAGATAGACCTTTCCTCTCAAACGTCAGTGCAATAAATGGCAAGCTTGTTTGGCAAGTTAACAAACTCACCTATGAGGATAATGTGGGATTTAGGAACAACAGTAGGTAGAGATGTTTATCCTTGATCATGTTTACCAGATGTCCAATGCAACAACAAAGAAAGTCTTTCACGTCATTCTGGAAATTCAGCTCCGTTCAAAGAACAGAACTGAATTTTCGAAACCGAATATTCAACTCGGCATTTATTGGGATGAAATTGCACTTTTCCCCATGAGCATGAAGGATTTAGAAAGAAACAGTGACATAACAGGGAATAATGAGTGAATTAGACTCAAATCACACACAGATAATGAAATAAGGAGAGGGAAAGGAAAATTGGGAAAGAAAAGAAGACGATGAAAATGAAGAGTAAAATTGATTTCTGAAAGGAATTTATAACCGGTATATTCTGAGTCTGAATGATATGAATCCCATAATTAAAAGGATAACTGTGCTTTTAATTGCAAGACAACCTTCTGCAGGATCTTCGTTGGCACTTTATTTACTTATTTCAGTATCTTAATGAAACCCAAAAGATGTTATGGAGGGAGACTGAGGGCAGAGAGATTCGTCATCTAGCAATTTGGGATGATCCTCAATTCATTGTTGCTGCATCCTTTAACCATTAATAATGGGGAAGCCATTAAAATCCAGTGCAGACCTAATTCTCCTCCATTGTGTCCTAGGTCTCCTCCTTTGTCAGAGTGAGACTAAACACATATTGGAGGAACAGCACCTCATATTTCGTTTGGGCAGCTTACAACCCAGTGGTATGAATACTTCAGGGATTCCCTCTCTCTTCATCCCTCCCCCATCCAAGTTGCACCAGCTTCTTGTTTTCACCCAACAAATGGGCTGTTTCCTTTATCATCATTACTTTTTTGTATATCTTTCATTCATTGTTCTTTATCTCTCTACATAATCATCTCTATCTCATTTCCCTTATCCTTAACCAGTCTGAAGAAGGGTCTTGACCTGAAACATCTCCCATTCGTTCTCTCCAGAGATGCTGCCTGTCCCGCTGAGTTACTCCAGCTTTTTGTGTCTATCTTAGGTATTTTTTTAGATGCTTCAATTGGGTGGAGGAATGTGGTACTTGAAAAAAAGGACGTAGATAAAAGTGAACCAAGAACGGCTGCACTGAAATGCTTCAGACAGTTTTAATTGCATTGTAGCAGTGCACAAGGCAAGTGCAAGTGCAGCTGCACTGTTTGACAAGACGTTCAGGTGCCCATGCATACCTATTGTTTAAGCTACGAAAAATAATATGAAAAGACTGTAGGTTCTGGAACTTCAAAATAAAAGCAGAGAATGCTGGAAACACTCAGCAGGTCAGGCAGCATCTGTGGAGAGAGAAACAGAGTTAATGTTTCAAGTCTAAGACCCTGTATGTGGTCTGCTGAGTTTGTCCAACATTTTCTGTTTTTAAGACTTCAACTCTGAAATCTTCAAAATTGGAGAACAGGCCTCAACTACTTCAGTTCAGCTAATCCATTTTATTCAGCACTAATTTTCAATAAAATACTAAAACTTGTCTTTAGCATACAGATTGAGATAGAAAGTCATTAATATTAATAATGGGTTCTCCTGACTATTATCGTCATACGTTCTAGTGGTTGGATACTGAATGAATTAAATAGTGCATCATGGAGGGACTGCTGCACTATTAAACGTGCCAGCAAATTCATATGGCCAATAGCTTTCTCACAGCTAAGCTCAAAGCAACTAATAATCTGATAATGTAATAAAAATGAACTGCAGATGCTGCTTTATACCAAAGACAGACAGGGATAGAGAGAGAGGAAATGCCAGGGCTACCTGAAGTATTCATACCGCTCGGTTCTCAGCTACCCAAGCAAAATATGAGGTGCTGTTCCTCCAACTTCCATATGGCCTCACTGTGGCAATGAAGGAGAACCATGACAGGAAGGTCAATGTGGGAACTGGAAGGGGAGTTAAAGAGGTTAACAATTGAGAGATCCAGTAGGCCTGGCAGAACGAGTGCTAGTGTTCAGCGAAGTGGTCGCCGAGTCTACGTTTGGTCTCACTGTTGTGCAGGTGCACATGTGATGCCGGCCCCGATTTGTCCTGTGTTTTTTCGCTTCCGGTATCTTTCCCCCATTCTCCCTCAGAAGAACAGTCTGAAGAAGGGTCCTGACCCAAAACGTTGCCTATTCATTTTCTCTAGCTAATAATCCGATATTGTCATTGTTGCTGGTTTGTTCATACTTGCTGTGCACAATATGACTGCATTGTTTCCCACATTATATTAAATACTACAGGCGGCATAGCGGTGCAACGGTAGCACAACGGTAGAGTTGCTGCCTTACAGCGCTTGCAGCGCTAGAGATCTGGGTTTGATTCCAACTAACAGTGCTGTCTGTATGGAGTTTGTACATGCTCTCCGTGACCGCCTGAGTTTTCTCTGGGGTCTTCGGTTTCCTCCCACACTCCAAAGATGTACAGGTTTTAAGGTTAATTGGCTTGGTATAAGTGTAAATTGTCCCTAGTATGTGTAAGGTAATGTTAATATGCGGGGATCACTGGTGGGTGCGGACTCGGTGTGCCAAAGGGCGTTTCCGCATTGTATCTCTAAACTAAACTAAACTAAAAAAGCAAACATTCCAAAACTAGTCCATTGGCTTTGAAGCCCTTTAGTCAATGGCTCTGAAGACATGAGAGGTGTGCTATAAATGTGAGCCTTTCTTTCTAACTGGATGGGTGAAATCACAGAGTGCACCCAATTCATCTACTTGCTCTTATATGGGGTTTCTACGTAAACCAACTGATGTACTTGTGTATGGATTAATTGCACTCATGTATAACATGATTTGACTGGATGGTGCACAAAGTGTGCCACTGTATTTCCAACAAGTGACAATAATAAAACAATATCAATACCAATACAAAGCCCCAATGAAGCCAGCCATTGTGACTCACCACGAATCCCGGGTTGCAGAAGCAGGTGTAGCCAGGCCGAGGAGTTTTCTGGAAGCAAATCCCATTGATGCATGGATTTGGTTGGCATTCATCAATGTCCACTTGGCAGTGTGACCCTGTCCAACCTGTCAGAAACAAAAGAGACCAAAGACATGTGATATGAGAAAGATATTAAAAATAAGACAAAAATCTGGTCGCCCCATTACAGGAAGGATGTGGAACCTTTGGAGAGAGTGCAGAAGAGCTTACCAGAATGCTGTCTGGATCAGAGGGCATTAGCTATAAAGAGAGATTGGACTATCTTGAATAGTTTTCTCGGGAGTGCCAGAGGCTGAGGGGAGATCCGACAGAAGTTTATAAAATTATGAGAGCCACAGATAGACTAGAGAGTCAAAACCTCTTTCCCAGGGTGAGAATGTCAAATACTTGAGGGTATATCTTTAAGGTCAAAGAGGGATTATCTAAAAGAGACATGCAGGGAAAGTTTTATTTTCACAGAGAGTGGTGAGCACCTGGAAAGTGATGCTAGAGGTTTTTTGCACTAATATTGGGGGTTTTAAATTGTGTTTTTGTTTATTATGTTATCTATGAATACTTTGTTTACAAACCTGTTAAGCTGCTGCAAGTAAGAATTTCATTGTTTTCAGTAATTAAATTATCTCGACTCTCAACTAGCAGATATGATAGGCTTTTAAATTAACACATTAATATGATGAGATGTGGATCATATTGCAGGCAATGTTAGGCACAGATATATTGTGGACTGAAGGACCTATTTCCTGTGATGTACTGCTCTATGTTCATTGAGATACACACACGGATAAGGAAAGGGTGGTGGGGTCTAAGGAGCAGTGTGAGAGTGGCCTGGGTGAAACTGTCCTGCTGTAAGTCAATATTGGCATGAGCTCATCCAAATCTTGTTTGCTGGCGCCCCAACTTGCACTGGTTCTCATTGCCCATCACCCATGTTTTCAACGTTGCTCTCATTTGATTCATTGTAATATCTTTGAATTTTAAATTGCTTTCCTCATTGCAACTCTCTCCAGAACTTTGTGATCCACCACCCGACTTATTCACATTCTTGACTGTCAGTACTCTGCAACTGCTGATCATGAGCGGGTTTGGCCGAGGAGCCTTTTTCATGCTTTATAACTCCATGCTCCATGTTTATATTTTACTATCTAAGAAACAATCCTATATGGATTTATGTAGATTTACAACGGAGACCAAATTTAATATCATAGGCAGGATATACTTCTAGTCTTTCCTCCTACCTCCTCCCTCCTTCAGCTTAATCTTAGTCTTTTTTTTGTTGTTTGATTATTATAACGTCAACAAACCTCAGACTGTAATTCTCTCAGGTTTTTTGCCTATTGCATATCTTTTCTCCAAAGAGCACGTGACAGATTGTATGACTCGGCTTCCCCGTCCAATCAATCAGACTGTCAGTGGGTTGTTCCTTAACAGAGATTTAATTCTAAAGTGGCACTCCAGCACTTGATGTGTTGCACTGTCATGGAAACCTGAGCTGACCTTGGGAAGTCCCTGTGCGCTTCACAGTCAATTAAGTACTTTCAAAACGTAGTCGCTGTTGGGATAATAGGAAGCATGGCAGCTAATTGCAAACAACAAATCCGCACAAAAAAAATAATGTGGTAAAACTAAGCCATCTGTTGTAGTGCCATCAAATCCACCAGAGAAAAAGTTGGAACTAGATAAGTCTAAAAGATAGATCGGCTGTTCCCCACCTCCGACACACCCTGACGACAAAGCAATTGTTTGGGTTGCATTGAATTCTGCTACGGATAAAGTAGAACTGTTTTGACCGTTTCTGTAGAGAGTTTGCCCAATCTCCTTGTGACTGTGTGGGTTTCATCTAGATGTTCTGGTTTCTTCCCACATTTCAAAATGTGCAGGTTGGTGGGATAATAGCCACTGTAAATAGTCCATCATGTGTACGCCATTGGTAGAGTCTGGGGGTGCTAATGAAAATGTGGCAAGAATTAAATATTGGATTAACGTAGGATCAGGGTGAATGAGTGGTTGGTCCAGAATGGGGCCAAAGGGTATGTTTCCATATAAAATCTCTCTATGAGTCTATGCATTCAGGCCAGCCTCAATACATCAGTGCAGGAGTTTCTTGGGGCACAATCCTTGCACAACCATCTCCATTTGCTTTGTTAATGACATTTCTTCCATCGTAATGTCAGAAGTGGGGAGGCTCTTTGACGATTGCACAAAGTTCAATTTCATTTTAATCTCCTCAGCAAATGAACCAATCCATGCGAAAATGCAGCGAAACTTGGTCAACACTTTAAGCATGGACTGAGAAGTGGCAAGTGACATTCACCAGCAAACGTACCAGGCAATATTAATCTTCTAAAAGAGTGTAGACACTTACTCCTGACTTTACCATCACTGAGTCCCCAACCACCAACATTCTAGGGTCACCATTGACCAGAAACTAGTTGGAAACAGGTGCATAAATAGCATGGCCACAGAGTCATACAACAAGGAAGAGGAATTAGATCACAAAATCCAAATGCTTTTAATCAAGAACACATCTACACCAATTCCATTTTTCCTCTTATATCCCAATCAACTATAAACTCATCATTCTCCTGCGACCTCCCTAAACTGGGGATATTGTGACCGAGGGTTGTCACTCATTAAGCAAGGGTGATTGAGGGTTTGGAGTTAACACTAACAGTTCAAAATGCCAGATGCTCCACGCTCTCCCCATGTATCCATTGGCCAAAAGATGCTGCTTGCTTCAATTCATGTTGGTGGTATACATGTGTAGGAAGGATCTGCAGATGCTGGTTTACACTGCAGATTAACACAAAATACTGGAGTGACTCAGCGGGTCAGGCAGCACCTCTGGAGAAAAGGAATAGGTAACAGGCCTTTTCACCCGAGATGCTGTCTGACCCGCTGAGTTACTCCAGCATTTTGTGTCTCCCTTCTGGTGGTGTACATGTTTCTTTATACAGGAAACATTTTACAGATATCTGTCATGTTTGAGAAAGCAGTTGACAGCAAATCAGATGGCGTAAAAAGTAATGAGTGGTGGGGGAAAGGAAACTCCAGCAGTCTATTTTCATCTACATGTGACACTGTATGTATATAAATTGTTTTTAATGGGTCACATTGGGATTTTTTATCTTTAACAAGCTTTGTTACAACAAGTGTTTTATTAGTGCAGGCCCTTTTCTTAATCTCAAAGGAACTTTTGATGCATTCATTCAAAAAACCCTAGACGTCGGTGATGGGAACTGAGAGAGAGCAACAGTATCCTTTCTCAGTTATAAAACAAGTCGAAGTCACACCTGTAACTAGAATATCCAGACAAATAACCAACAAAAGGGACAACGGCTGCTAAGCACACAGATTTTCCAACACACGATTGGTCCAATCAACCTTTGTCAGTGTTCATACACCACAATTGCCTCCTCTATCTTGCTTCAAACTAATATTATGTACTCAACGCTAATCAGCTGCCTGCATGTACAGATGAAGACAGAAAATTCAGCCTTTGAGTGGGGATTTGTGGGGGGGGGAGGAGATTTGAAACTGGAACAGGCCGAATGTTAGCCAGGATATTGGGTTCCAGTTGCTGTGTTTTGAAGGCTTACCTTGTGTGCAGATGCAAGAATAGCCGTTCACATAGTCCTGGCAGAATCCATTGTTGAGGCAAGGTCCAGAACTACATTCATCAACCTCCTTCTCACAAAATTGCCCACCAAAGCCTGAAAGACACCTGCATGAAAAGAACAAAGTCACATCATTTGATTATTGACCAAATAACAGACCACTTTGTGAAATAGAAGGACAAGTAGACAGAACCTTAAAAGTGGCATCATAGATAGATAAAGAAGGCCTTTGACACATTGGCCTTCAGCAATCAGGGTTCTGAGTTTAGAAGTTGGGATGGTAGATACAAAATGCTGGAGTAACTCAGCGGGACAGGCAGCATCTCTGGAGAAAAGGAATGGGTGACGTTTTGGGTTGAGAACCTTCTTCAGTTTGAAGGGTCTTGACCTGAAACGTCACCAATTCCTTCTCTCCAGAGATGCTGCTTGTCCTGCTGAGTTACTCCAGAATTTTATGTCTACCTTTGATTTAACCCAGCATCTATAGTTCTTTCCTACACATTAGACGTTGGGATGTTATGTTACAGTTGTAAAAAATGTTGGTGTGGTCGCATATGAAGTACTGTGCTCGGTTTTGGTCACCCTGCTGTAGTAAGGATGCCACTAAGAGTACAAAAAGTGCAGAGAAGATTTACGAGGATGTTGCCTGAGGTACAGGGAAAGATTGGGCAAGCTAAGATTTTATTCCTCAGTGTGCAGGAGTTTAAGGCATGACTTTATAGATGTAAATAAAATCATGAGGGGAATGGATGGGGTGGATGTTCATAGTCTTTTACCCAGGATAGGGAAATCAAGACCCAGAGGTCATAGGTTTAAGGTGAGAGAAGCAAGATTTAATAGGAACCTGAAGGGCAAATTTTTATTCAGAGGGTGGTGGGTATATGGAATGAGCTGTCAAAGGAGGTAGTTGAGGTAGGTACTAGAACAGCATTTAAAAAAACAAATTGTCAGGTACATCGATAGGAAAGATTTAGAGCGACATGGTCCAAACTTGGGCAAATAGGATTAGGTTAGATGGGATATCTTGGTCAGCATGGATGAGTCAGGCTGAAGGCCTGTTTCCGTGCTGTACGACCATGACTCTATTGCATTGTTGGAGCTATAAAGATCAAATTATGAAAGCAGGCTACACATTAGTTAGATCGTTGATTGTTGCATCTCTAACTAATGTATATCCAGCGATTTTTTAGATCAATTGATGGGGCAGATTGGGACAAACTATTTCCTCTGCTGGAGTTGGATGGTGGGATGGGGGGAATCCATCAAAATGGGAGGTGTGACCTTCAAATTGGAGCATTGAACTTCCAAGAAAATGACAGGAAACAATAGTTCAGGCAAAAGCTTGCGGACAAATGGAACTCTCTGCCAAAAAAATTGCTGAGATTGGAGGCCAATTGAGAATTTCAGAACCAAGATTAACAGATTTTTGAACGGCAAGAATACTGAGGATACAGAAGCAATAGAACTGAGATACAGATCAGCCATCATCTAATTGAATGGCAGAAAAGGATTAAGATACTGAACATGCTATGCTGTTCCTGTATATTGGAAATGTGACAATCCAAGGATGATGACCGCCATACTAATAATCTTTGAAAGATCTATCTTATGTTTTATTAAACCTATAAAATAATTATTATTTCAAATGGCTGTTGTCTCTATGCCAAAGGCTAAGATTTTATGTTCCTTTTCAAGTAGGATCGCACTATAATTTTTGATTTGAGTCCTATTTCACGGTTCCTTGATCAATCATCTGATGCCTTGGTTGGGTAGTTTGCTCTCATCAGAAACAGCTGGTATTTATAAAGGGCCAGAAAAGTGTATGAATCACAGGAAGAATCACTCATTTAATTTGGCACACTGAAATACACCAGGTTGAAGCATGTATTATTTTCCTAGTTATTGGGAAAAGGCTTTCAATGGGTTTGAATTACATTCTATCTTTGAAGTTCCAGAGCGAGTGAATTCGGGTTTTAGTTTCAAAAGTGGATTAGAGTTCTCGTGATGGATTCTGAAGCACACGTTGTTGACCACAATGAATTATCCATCGAGTGTTCCATTTGTTACACATAGACCCATGATGTCCTCCTTTCTCCTTTTCATTGCACTGCCTTTGTTTGTCTGGGCAAGGACCTAAGCTTTTGTGTGGGTGGTTCTCAAATAAAATCATTCTTACATTGCCCGAAGTTCTTCACTTTAGTTTGATGAACTTCCGAATGTCTCTGATCCATCCTTTGGCTTTGTGCTCATAAATTGCCTGAAAAATTACTTTGAAGGAAATCTTAACTAAATAAGGAAGCCTTTTTGTGTAGGAAAGAACTGCAGATGCTGGTTTAAATCGAAGATAGACACAAAATGCTGGAGTAACTCAGCAGGACAGGCAGCATCTCTGGAGAGACAGAATGGGTGACGTTTTGGGTCGAGATCTTTCTTCAGAAAAAAAGCCTTTTTATGTGTGATGAGCAATGGCAACATGAGCTAACTCACCTTGCACACTATACTCATCTGAACAAGTGCCAGAAATGGTTGGAAAAACTGAGCAAAACTGAGGAGTTTTGACACTACTTGTTAGTGTCAGAAACTTCCTTCCCATATAAAGACAGCTTCTGCCTAATGGCAAAACCTGTGTTTAACTTGTTCTCTTGTTCTTAACTTATTCTCAGTCAAACGACATTTAAGGGGTTATATTAAATTGTGCATTTTATATATTCCCAAAATATATATTTTTAAAAAACTTGTACCCTCGAGTATCAGCTGTATGGCGCTGCCACATGTCTGTGTCAGGTTTAAACTACAGCCTTCAGAAACTTGAACCCAATATCTTGGCTGACATTTTAATGCAGAGCTATGAGAGTTCAGTGCTCAGAGAATAATCCTGCCAACCCATGCAATTATGTGATGCTGTTCTTGGTTTGTTAAAGCTGGGAAAATCCACTTTTACATCAAGTAGCACAGACCAAAAGATTGGGTGAAGAGGCCATTAAATTTGGGCCTGTGATAGATCTGCCAATTCAAGATGGTGTGCCCATGGAAATAACTGTGATGGGGAATGTATGGCTGCAATCCTAAGATTTTGGTGTGTCTGTGAAGAAATTAGAGATAGGTTTTTTTTACTGCAAACATCATACTGGACATAGACTGACACAAAATGCTGGAGTAACTCAGTGGGTCAGGCAACATCGCTGGAGAACATAGATAGGTCTTGTTTCAGGTTGGGGGTGTTTTTTTCAAAATGATTTGGGGGGGGGGGGGTAAACTGAAAGCAAGAAAATAGCAAATCAGGGCCGGCAACAGATGACCTCAATCAGGAAGGTTCCCTGATAGGCCAATTGCTGGCTAGAGATGGTATGATCACAAGAGGGATACATATTGCGAACAAACATTCCTCTCATCTCTCCCCTCACTACCCCTCCCCCTTTTTCCTCCACTAAAAGTCAGATAACCATATCCACAGTTCACCAGAGAAATTTGTATGAATGTTACATCCAGAATAACTCACAGAAACCTGTGGAAGTGAACAAGTTGTAGATAGGTTCTAATGGTCATGGTTCCCAGAGAAGTGGATTTTGCCATGGTGAATATGATGCTAATGTTGGAAATGATGGAGCCAAGATGAGGTCTCAATTTGGGTGTTTTAAATTGCAGTTGGTGCAGAATTGTCCTCCTCTGAAACCTTCTCTGAAAATTGTCCTTCTCTGGGAAGACGATCGGTGACGTTGCTAAGCCATGCTTTCAGAAGAGCAGCATCTGAAACATTAAAAGGAGCAAATGCAAGTTGTCCACACTAATGAGGAAAATTGGCAGATTGAGGATTCATTTGTGATTCACAGCATCCAGAGCACAAGGATATCTGACAGGAATTGCTTGGCATCGCTATCTGAGTAACATTATTAGAGCTACACGGTAGCGCAGCGGTAGAGTTGCTGCTTTACAGCGAATGCAGCGCCGGAGACTCAGGTTCGATCCTGACTACGGGTGCTGTACTGTAAGGAGTTTGTACGTTCTCCCCGTGACCTGCGTGGGTTTTCTCCGAGATCTTCGGTTTCCTCCCACACTCCAAAGACGTACAGGTATGTAGGTTAATTGGCTGGGTAAATGTAAAATTTGTCCCTAGTGGGTGTAGGATAGTGTTAATGTACGGGGATCGCTGGGCGGCACGGACTTGGAGGGCCGAAAAAGGCCTGTTTCCGGCTGTATATATATGATATGATATGATATGATACTGTTATGATCCAGTCACTGTTGATGTGAAAATGGGCAATCTTTTGGATTGAAACATGCTCTGTAGTTTATGAAATTCTTAACAACTTACTTAACGCAGCAAACCCAGAGAAGGACAATTTTACAATCCTGAGCCCTTGGAAATTGCTGAAAGCTGTTTTGAATCCGTTCCAAAATGAGGAGATATGTGACCTGATTATACGAATCAAAGTGTTTCCAATCCATTGTCATTCTGGAAATGTCTGCGGAGGTCAACACCGATGCATCAGTTAGTGACATTGCAGCGTACCGTGAAAGGTGTGTAATCATAAATTGGAAATATCACAGATAGTTATAAAGCTACAGAGGAAAAGACTATGGAAGTGTGACTGGACCAACCACGACATGAAACAAATATCAACTTGCCCATCATTATAACGGGGATTTCATTGAAATTTACCGAATATTTAAAGGCCTGGATAGAGTAGATGTGGAGATGGTTCTTCCACTAGTGGGAGAGTCTAGGACCAGAGGGCACAGCCTCAGAATAAAAGGGCATACCTTTCAAAAGGAGATGTGGAGGAATTTCTTTAGTCAGCGGTGATGAATCTGTAGAATTCAGTGTCAGAGATGGCTGTGGTAGCCAAGTCATTGGGTATTTTTAAAGCAGAGATTGTCAGGTTCTTGATTAGTAAAGGTGTTAAAGATTATGGGGAGAAGGCAGGAGAATGTGGTTGAGAGGGAAAGATGGATCAACATGATTGAGTGGCGGAGTAGACTCGATGGGCTGAATGGCCTAATTCTGATCTTATGACATGAGTTTATGATCTTATGTAGAGAAACCAGTCTCGATGGGAAGAAATTGGTTGGGGTCTTTGAATATACAATCAGATTAGTTGTGTTGGATTACAATTCACAATACGGTAAAGAAACATTTGAGGGTTTCAGTGAAAGGGTTCAAGGAGATGAAAGCAATGCAAAGTCAAGTCAAGTCAAGTCAAGTCAAATTTATTTGTCACATACACATACACGATGTGCAGTGAAATGAAAGTGGCAATGCCTGCGGGTTATGCACAAAAAGAATTACAGTTACAGCATATAAATACAGTTACAGCATATAAATAAAGTCCATTCATTCCAAACCATGCCCAGTATTACCAGGTCTTAGAAGAAAAATAAAGCAAGAACTGAAAAGTCTAGACCGTGAATATAATTCTCAAGATTATACAATGTTATTGGTCCATGCCTATAGTTGAGATGCAAAATCAGGTGATAGTTCAAAGGTACGGAGTTTATAAAGTAACTATTAATCAAGTTCTTGAATGTAATCCACCTGATACTTTGCCAAATGGGGAAGATTGGTTCAAAAGGTTGACAGCAGACAAATATTTTCAGATAGATCTGATAAACATTTACCTTCAACTTAAGTGAGATGAAGCACGGAAGTCATAATTAATCATGGCATATCTAGCTAGGTCTGTTTCAGCAAGCCACCCATTTAGTTAACCATTCTTGATCCAAGAATTTTTAATGGTATAACAAATCAAATTTGACACGGTTTCAGCGGGTGATGTGTTCCCTGGACAATATCCATACCTCAGACACAAACAGGCAGACCTAAGATGACAGGCTGAAAAACATGCTTCAAAATTGGTAAACCATGAAGTTTGGTAAAATTGGTAAACCATTGTCTCTGCCTGCTCATGCCCCACCGAACTTATCTCTACCTACCTCGACTCCATCCTATCCCCCCTGGTTAAATCCCTCCCCACCTACGTCCAAGACACCTCACACGCTCTCCATCTCCTCGATAACTTCCGGTTCCCAGGCCCCCACTCCCTCATCTTCACCATGGATGTCCAGTCAATCTACACTTCCATCCCCCACAAGGATGGTCTCGAAGCCCTCCGTTTCTTCCTCGACCGTAGAACCAGCCAATCCCCATCGACCAACACTCTCCTCCGCCTAGCAGAGCTGGTTCTTACCCTCAACAACTTCTCCTTTGACTCCTCCCACTTCCTCCAAACCAGAGGCGTAGCTATGGGCACTCGCATGGGCCCTAGTTACGCCTGCCTCTTTGTCGGGTACGTCGAACAATCCCTGTTCCAGACGTACACTGGCCCCATCCCCGAACTCTACCTCCGCTACATCTACCTCTTGCACACATGCAGAACTCACTGACTTCATACACTTCACCTCCAATTTCCATCCTGCCCTTAAATATACCTGGACTATCTCCGACATCTCTCTCCCGTTTCTGGACCTCACCATCTCCATCACAGGAGACAGACTAGTGACGGACATCTACTATAAACCCACTGACTCGCACAGCTATCTGGACTACACTTCTTCCCACCCGGTCCCCTGCAAAAAGTCTATCCCCTACTCCCAATTCCTCCGTCTACGTCGCATCTGCGCCCGGGATGAGGTGTTTCACACTAGGGCTTCCGAGATGTCCTCGTTCTTCAGGAAATGGGGCTTCCCCTCCTCCATTATAGATGAGGCTCTCACTAGGGTCTCTTCTACATCCCGCAGCTCCACTCTTGCTCCCCCTCCCCCCACTCGCAACAAGGACAGAATCCCCCTCATTCTCACCTTCCACCCCACCAGCCAGCGGATCCAACATATCATCCATCAACATTTCCGTCACCTACAACGGGACCCCACCACTGGCCATATCTTCCCATCCCCTTCCCTCTCTGTGTTCCGCAGAGACCGTTCCCTCCGTAACTCCCTGGTCCACACGTCCCTTCCTACCCAAACCACCCCAACCCCAGGCACTTTCCCCTGCAACCGCACGAGATGCAACACCTGCCCCTTTACCTCCCACCTCAACTCCATCCAAGGACCCAAACAGTCTTTCCAGGTGAGACAAAGGTTCACCTGCACCTCCTCCAACCTCATCTATTGCATCCGCTGCTCTAGATGTCAACTTATTTACATCGGCGAAACCAAGCGCAGACTCGGCGATCGCTTCGCTGAACACCTGCGCTCGGTCCGCATTAACAAAACTGATCTCCCGGTGGCCGAGCACTTTAACTCCCCCTCCCATTCCCAGTCTGACCTTTCTGTCATGGGCCTCCTCCAGTGCCATAGTGAGGCCCACCGGAAATTGGAGGAACAGCACCTCATATTTCGCCTGGGCAGTTTGCAGCCCGGTGGTATGATCGTTGACTTCTTTAACTTTAGATAGCTCCTCTGTCCCTCTCTTCCCCTCCCCCTTCCCAGATCTCCCTCTATCTTCCTGTCTCCACCTATATCCTTCCTTTGTCCCGCCCCCCTGACATCAGTCTGAAGAAGGGTCTCGACCCGAAACGTCACCCATTCCTTCTCTCCCGAGATGCTGCCTGACCTGCTGAGTTACTCCAGCATTTTGTGAATAAACCATGAAGTATACGTTAAAGCACACAAATTAGAGATGCTTTCAAATTGTATGAACATTTAGGTCTTAGAGTGTACAAGGAAAAGTTTGATGGAACTAACAATGCAACAACTCCCAAGAAAATTTTGGTTCATATTAAGGCTAATGAATGACCAAAGTAAATTAATACCGGGTTTGGCCACTCATTCATTGGATGAGTTATTGAAAAAAAAAAGTTCCATGGAATGGAACGATTATTGTGAGAAAGCATACGTTTAAAAAAAAAAGTCATCTTGTGGTAAGTACCATGATTGGAACCTTGGAAAAACTCAGCATACAACTCGGTCGTTCATCTGAGACATCTCGGTGAGCGGTGGGGTCTTGAAGAGGTCCTTCACTGATAGGCATACCTTTACTCCTGCACTAAGTCATCAGTCCATCCTGTGTACCCAGCCATGGCCATACGTACACCTTGAGGAATGGAATGTGGTTAGGGGCATCACCAGTTAGGCAGCCACTGGATGGTAGTAGTTTTCAGTGCAGTCACTGTAATAATGCCGCAGCCACGTCATGCAAAGCCTGCTCGAAAAACCCACATTGAAAAAAGTGATCAGGTAGGCTGCTTTTAAATGATGTTGGTTGTGGATAAGTACTAGACTGATCCATGGAGGTAATGATTTAAATAGCAATTTCTAATATTAATTTTATGATCTAAAAATTCAATTCCTGATGACAAAAATGTAATTTATAACATCTTTCACCTCTGGATAATTGAAGCTCTGAATGAGTTCTAAATCAAAGTGAGAATCCTTTATTTGTATAGCAATCGTTAATTACTAGAAGAACCCTTTGAATATTTTTGGATCCCAAAAGGCAATCTCTATTTACCTTAATCACATTCCTTGGCCAAATATGCATTTTATTTTTTCGGTGTTTGAACATAAATCTAATTTACTGGCTGTTTTTTACTGTGTCAAACTCATTTGCTCACATTTATATTTGGACAGCTATACATCATTGAGAAGGCAAAAGGAAGCACAGGCAAAATGTCACTGAAGGGTTGAAATACAGCCAAGTCACAGGATTTATATGGAAAATAGTTTTACTTTAATCATCAGCCAACACAAGGTGCCTTGACATTAGGGATGTAAATTTTAACATTTAGCTCCCTTTCTGATTGCCCTTCTATTAACCGAGCTCCCATTCTTCAGCTGAATTACGACAGATACTTTACACCACTAAATTAAAAATAATGAAATATTGATCAGCTTGATCATTATATCAATGTTTACAGAATGTCTTCACTGTTTTGCCAATCCCTCATGATTATGAATGCAGAACAAAAGAAATGTTGAACAATTGTATTTTTGATTACAGGTAACAAACGGGATTAACAGTGAATTCAGAATTGCCTCCCCATCTCAATAGACAATAGACAATAGACAATAGGTGCAGGAGGAGGCCATTCAGCCCTTCGAGCCAGCACCGCCATTCAATGCGATCATGGCTGATCACTCTCAATCAGTACCCCGTTCCTGCCTTCTCCCCATACAGTGGTGAAGACCCGCAGCAAAGGGCATCATGGTGGGGAAGCAGTAGAGTTGCTGCTTTACAGTGCAAGAGACATGGGTTTGATTCTGACTAGGGGTTGCTGACTGTATGGAATTAGTACGTCCTCCCCGTAACCACGTGGGTTTTCACTGGGTGCTCCAGTTTCCTCCCACATTCCAAAAGACGTGTGGATTTGTAGGTTAACTGGTTTCTGTAAATTGTCCCTAGTATCTAGGATAGTAGTGTAAGGGTAATTCTTGACCATTGAGGATTCAGTGGGCTCGAAGGCTTGTTGCCACGTTGTGTCTCTAAACTAAACTAAACTAAACTAAACTAAACCAAACAAATAGCACACCAGCAGGAATTGACACTCTGTTGAGTGCTTCAGGACTGCTTCAAGGCAGTCAGTGAGATAAAAAAAAATATTCCAAAAGGCCAATAGTTGACCCTAAAACACCTCGTGTGAACGCACGACTTTCATTCCATTCATGTTGCTCATGAGAATCATGACACAGATGCCAGCCTTGTTGTATTGGTTTAAGACCATCTGCCACAGTGTGAAGATTACAACTGGCAGATTATCAGGTGTTGGTCTACACATCACACATCAGAGAACAGAATCCCTTTCACTTCCAGTAGTGTATATGGCAGAGTTGACAAGAGCTGAACAACTCAATTTGTGCCACCAACAACACTGATACTGAAAGGAAGATAGCAGACTTCATAAGACCGCAAGCATTTTATTCATGTTGCTCTCTGGTAAGAAAGAATGAATTGAGGCCGGTTTTATGTAAGAGTGTTAGTGATCTACCATATGCAATAATGGATGGGAATCATCTCCATATCCATTTGCCTAGTGAAAATCTCAGCCACTGGCTGTGTCTAACATTGTAGCCTCACCCCACTCTTCTTTCCCCATCATCTCCTCCTTCTCTTTGTCCTCGCTGTGGTGTCTCCTGCTCTTTGTTCATTTTCTCAGTCATGTTGGACTCCAAAAGCAATGCCTTCTAAAATGTAAATCAGGTTGTGCCAGATTTTGAGGAAGGCATTGCCGTGGAAACACTTGGTCCATTGCTGATGTACAGGAAGGAAGTTTGTTCCTTCATCACCTTGGGAAGTTAAAACCTCTTGCTGAGAGCTCTCCTTCAAACCCTCCTCTCTTGTTTGCCTTTCGCTCTTCCTCTTCTTCTTTCCCTTCCTCCTTCCACTATTTCTTTCTACTGCTCCCTCACTTACTTCTCCCTTCCACTCCTCCTCTGTCTACTCCTTCATCTCTTCCTCTTCCCTTATTACCTTTCTTTTTCCTTCCCCTTGCTCTCCCTTCCACTCTTTCTCCCTTCCCATCTTCATCTCTCTCATCTCCCCCCCCCCCCCCCCCCACTTTCTCTTTATCCTCCCCATGGTGTCCCCTGCTTTTTGTTTGTTTTCTCAGCCATGTTGGACTCAAAAAGCAATGACTTCTGCAACTTTAACCAGCTCAAAAGAGTGCAAAAAACATAATAATGTAGCAACAGCCTGAAGAAATAAAGCATCATCTCATCTAATTATTGATCCCTTTAAAGTGCTGGTTGTGGGGCTCTTTGCTGTTGCAATCAATGCATACAATATTTCAAACATTAAAACTGTTACGTTGTTAAGCACGTGTCATGAGACTTGGCAACGTTTTGGCTCTTCCAGCTTTCTCCCCCCTCCCCCACGACAATCAATCTGAAGAAGAGTCCCGACCCAAAACATCACCTATGTTCTCCAGAGGAGAACAGATACTGTCTGACCCGCTGAGTTACTCAAGCACTATGTATCTTCTTTTGTAAACCAGCACCTACAGCTCCTTGTGTCATGTGACTAACCTATTCCAGAGCCAGCGCATTGTTTATAAAAGGTTTCAGGAAGACTGGAGACACAAGACACTGCAGATGCTAGAATCCTGAGTAAAACAGAAGGTGCTGGAGTGTCTCATAGGGTCAGGCAGTATCTCTGGCATCAAGGCTCTTTGTGTGAAATGCTTAAATTAGGTGGACATGCCCACTTTGAGCTTTTTTTTGGGTCTTATTTGCATTTATCTGCACATTCTGCACTTGGACTTTGTTGGCTGTTGGCACTCTGAGGTGCACACGGTGTTGGTATCATGGACATCACTTTGGAACTCGAAAGGCTCATTTACTGTCACCTTAAAAACAGGCTCACAAAGACCAATTTCTCCATACGTATCAAAATCATCTCATTGTAGTTTGAAGAAAATTGCCGTGGTTCTCTGTGACAAGCAACATTTCAAAGTTGTCAAGTTTTTGATTTTACAAAACATTTCCAGACCGCTTCTTACGGAAGTATTATTTTGGGTTCCTCAATTTCCCGGGAAATTATTCTTCTGAATCAAGAAGCTAAGTTTCTCTCCACAAGTTAGTTGACAAATTGATTGACTGACGATGTCCAAGCAGAAAGTGGCCATACTTTTTTCATTTCCACAGAACGAGTCATATCATATCATATCATATCATATATATACAGCGGGAAACAGGCCTTTTCGGCCCACCAAGTCCGTGCCGCCCAGCGATCCCCGTACATTAACACTATCCTACACCCACTAGGGACAATTTTTACATTTACCCAGCCAATTAACCTACATACCTGTACGTCTTTGGACAGTGTATTTACTGCCACTCCTTAAAATAGTAAATTCTGTTATATGAATATAATTCTATTGTATGAATCCCCAATCCTCTTATACATATGTGTGTGTGAAAAAAAAAAAAATATATATATATACACACACACACACACACCTATATTCTGTGTCATTGATTATTTTTCCTGCCCAGAAGTGAATATCTCTATATTTCTCAGCTCGAATCCTGTCTCCCTTCTTTGCACATTGTGCTATTTGCTAACTGTGAATTATCTGTTAAATGTATCATCAATATCTCAGCAATCTGACTGCAGTGCAATAACTCAAACAGCTCGGTGAAGTGGTAAATTCGTGACAGATCAGAGAATGTTTGGTTTCTGATGTTGCCCTCATCAGGTTAATGGTTGTTTGCAGCAGTTAGATCCCTGATTTCTGTCTGAAACTCAGCACACTAGATAGATTCAGGCAGCTCGGGATTATTTACTCAGTCTTCTAAAATCACATGGCTTAAGATCTGAATTGGAAGGAAATAATAACGTCATCTCATGAGAGCAAAATGTCAATCCTTCGAAATATGAGCACCACATTTACTCCATGGCCTGCATATTATCCATAATGCAGTAAGAAAACTGTTGGATTACAACTGTTGGATTATATGATGGAAGGAATTGCTGTACTTCTTCTTAGGCAGTCCCTTAGATTTGAGGATGACTAATGCTGAGGTGCTGATGAAGCCAATGTGGGAACTGCAGACTCTTCCACAGAGGAGGTGGCTGATGGGCTGGCAGTGAGTGTTTAAAACATAAAAAATAGGACCAGGATTGGGTCATCATTCAATATCTTCTTCTCTGCCAGTTCCCCATAGCCTCAACAAATTGAGAGCTGGTGCACTCCTTTCTCCAGGTCCTTTCTCCAGCACCTCAGCATTAGTCATCCTCAAATCTCTGTGGTCCCACAGGTTGTCAATGCCAAATCCACTTTGAGGCTCTCCAGGAGTCGGTGGAGATTTGCATATCCTCATTGAAACTTTGAACGCATCCTTCACTCTTTCCCTCAGTTCATGTACCAACAATATGGCCGTGATCTAGGGTCTGTGAACTTTTACTGTGGAAGGACAGTGCTATGCAATGAAGGCAACTGTAGAGGCCCTTGATCTTGCAGATGTTGAGTGGAAGACCTTTCCTCTCGGTTATTACAGGAATCATTGTCCATAACTTCTTACAGATCTCCGCCGAGCATTTGCAAAGTAACAGCTATTAGGTGATATGAATTATTGGAGACAAATTTGGTGTGGGTGTTGTTCCATTAAATTTACAAACGTTGAGTAGAGCTAATTTATGAAGAAATGTTAATTGGCCTTTGAGTAGAACAAATCAGATCCTGTGGCATTATTTTGATGAAAATGCAAGGAGTGATCCCTCATGTCACGCCCTACTAATCCCAGTGATTTTCAGTGTTCAAAGATAACATTTAATAGTTGATTTAATCGAGGTATTGAAAATAAATGAATGCTATGCAGAAGCTAAGTGCAGGAACATTATTTCAGACTTGTCAACAATAAGACGATCAATTGCAGATAATGGTACAAAATGAAATGAGCATGTTGTACAGATGTCCAGAAAAAGAAATGAAGGAGAAAAAGCACAAGAGTCCAATTCCTAAAGATTGTGTTAGCTTATGTTCTATTTTACTGTTCTACAGTCATCCACTTTGTTCGGCCTGTAGGAAAGATTTTACCATTGGGTGCAAAGTGTAAGATATTAGATGTTAAATGTCTTTTGGAGGTCAGAGTACAGAATATTCATATCTTTTCTGCTGTCTTGTTGGGAAGTCACCACTCCGAGAATCCACACTTCAGTCTGAAGAAATATCCCAACCCAAAATATCGCCTCGCATGTTCTCCAGAGTTGCTGCCTGACCCGCTGAGTTCCTCCAGCATTTTGTGTTCTACATAATATTCCAGCATCTGCAAGTATTTGTGTCTACTCGGAGAAGTCAATTGTATTTTTTGGATGGGATCTCTCCCTTTCAATAGCATTTTTCTTTTTTCCTGTTGAACTATTATGGCTGAGACAATCCTCAGGTTGTGCTTGCTGACCTCTGGTTTTGCAATGTCTCAACCTTAAAATTCTGATACTTGACTACTTTCATCTCCATTCTCTCTAACATAGAACAATGAGAAGTACAGCTCAGGAACAGGCCCCTCGGCCCACAATGGCTGTGTTGAACATAATCCCAAATTAAACCAATCACTTATGCCTGCAAATGATTCATTCCTTTCCATTTCCGGCCATTCATCCATCTATTTAAAGCCTCTCCAATGCGATGACCGTATCTGCCTCCACCTTCACCTCCGGCAGCACATTCCAGGCACCCCACTCTCTGTGTAAATAACTTGCACAACACATCTCCTTTAAATCCCCCCCCCTCATCTTAAAACTATGCCCTCTATCTTCCTGTCTCCACCTATATCCTTCCTTTGTCCCGCCCCCCCCGTCATCAGTCTGAAGAAGGGTCTCGACCCGAAACATCACTCATTCCTTCTCTCCTGAGATGCTGCCTGACCTGCTGAGTTATTCCAGCATTTTGTGAATAAATACCCTCTAGCTTTGACATTTCCACCCTGAAAAAAGGTTATCCTAATTTTATAGTCTCATCTGAACCTCTGACACTCCAGAGAAGCCTTCTCCGTCATATAAATCCTTGTATTTTCGGGACTCGTTCAGTTCTCTCTTTTTCGACAATCCCAATCACTTAAAAAAAAAGATTATGAGCTCTGCTGTCAGTTTCCACGCCACTGTGCTCACAACCTTTTCCCCCAAACCTCTTCACCTCTCCTTCACCTTCAAAGAAGATCCAAAAGCCTATCTCTTTGACCAAACTTTACCTGCGCATCCTAGAATCTCCTCACATGGTTTGCATTAATATAGTCTTGCGAAGCAACTTGGGAATATTTTGATGATTATTTCCATCATAATATAATTAGACTATCTGTCTACAACCCACAATTCCATACAAGGAGCAAAAGGGTTAGCAAAATAATATTTTTCTTCTTGATGTCTTTCCAAGAAAACACAGCATAATTGCAAAGCAATCTTAATTTGTTCATCATGTCCTTGTAAATTAACTGCTATGGCAGATTAATGTACCTCCTCAGCCTATTGTTTTAGCAGTTAATTAGATCAGAAGCCATTCATTGTGCTGTGTGCTGAGGGATACAAAAAGCATCACTGCACGAAGCTGCATTAGAATAATGCACATTGATTGTATGCTAGGTATCTGTCAACTTGCTTAAATTAAAGATAAAATATAGTGAAAATTTCAGCCAGAAACCATGAAGTGCAATCGAGCACAGGGATAAAGAACTTGCAAGATTTTAACCACTTATCTATTTCATTTTCTGTATCTGAAATAAATAAAACATGTAAAAGAATTTGTACTATCAGGAATGTCCAAAAAAGCTCTGCTGTCAGAAGACGAGATTTTTACCAGAGTCATTTTACCTTCTCTGAAACACTTCAATTAATTTGCTCACTCCTTATGTGCCTTGGAGAGGGGATGATGGTGTTCCTCTCTGTTATTTTGTGGTGAAATAAGAGGATGTTAATATAAATTAAATGTAAAGAAAGGAAATATATTTAAATATTCCAAAATGTTATTTAAATATTTCAAGATGCAGGCAAATTTTACTAGCCCAGCATGTGTAGTTGGTCAGCATGGACAAGATAGGCTGAAGGGCCTGTTTCCTTGCTGTGCAGCTCAATGACTCTGTTTTTGCAAAGCCAGTGTGCAGGGATTGGCTTTGAGTGGAGACACACAAGGGTGAGAGTAAGCTTGCCCACAGAGTTGTGTTTTGACTGACGTGCCAAAAAACAGTCAGATGTTTGACAGAAAATTGCATGCAATTAAATCTGTTCAAAGTTGTTTAAATAACTCTTCTTTTTGGGCAGAAATGTTGCACGGTGGCGCAGCGGTAGAGTTACTGCCTTCCAGCACCAGAGAACTGGGTTTAGTCCAGACCATGAGTGCTGTCTGTACAAAGTCTGTACGTTTTCCCCCTGCCTGCGTGAGATTTCTCCGGATGCTCCGGTTTCCTCCCATAAAACATGTGGTTTGTAGATTAATTGGTTTCGATACAAAAATGGTGCAATTGAATATCTTGTTGAACAGAAAGGCAAGCTTCACATTTCTAATAATGCCTTTCACAAACTCAAAACGCACTGAAATGCCTTACCTCCAGTATATACAATATACTATATTTAAACATGTAAATTAAGAGCAGATGTAATTCCACTCAAGTCTATTTTGTCACTCATTGAGATAATATTGTAACTTCAGCACCACATTCCCAGATACCCTAGATAACCTTTCATCCCAATTTCCCAGACAACCTTTTCTTTTTGAACCACGGTATTTGATCTACCCAAGTGAAGGGTTGCAGTACTGTTGTCACATCTACAGTAGTTAGAAAAGTGGCATCTGAGTTAATGGAGTACTCTGACAGTTCTGCACTGGAATCCCAGCCTATATTGTGGACAGATCTTCCACTGACTTAGATTTGTACTGTTGTTTATATCGTGGACCATGCTGGGTTTCTCCATTGTAGTTTTGGGCGTAGACTTCTGTTGGGAGACAGGTTTCCATCACATCAGTCAGTTCAAGAGCCTCTAATGGCAACAGACCAGCTGCAGTGACAAGGACACCACTGACAGCTTTGTGGCCCAACCATCCTGGATCTTAATCCTGTTGTTTAAATCAAGTGTTTGTCAAAATAATTGAAATTCAATAACACTGGATTTTTCAAAAAAGAAAAATAATATTAAAAAAAATAATATTATTGCTTCTGCATTCTAACCACTTCCTGCGTAAAGAATTTTATCCAGCATTCTCCACTGTGGATGTATTAATAACTAATTTAATTTGAAGGTAATAAAATCAATTACAGATGCTGGAAATCTGAAATAAAAACAGATGCAAGAAACAATTAACAGGTCAGGTATCGTCTGTGTAGACAGAAACAGTGAACATTTCAGATCGAACACTGTGTTAATAGACAATAGACAATAGACAATAGGTGCAGGAGAAGACCATTCGGCCCTTCGAGCCATTCAATGTGATCATGGCTGATCATCCACAATCAATACCCCGTTCCTGCCCACTCCCCATACCCCCTGACTCCGCTATCATTAAGAGCTCTATCTAACTGTTGGAACAGTCCTGACAAAGCTGGACCTGAAACGTTAACTCTATTTAGTTTAGTTTAGTTTTAGAGATGCAGTGTGCAAACAAGTCCGTCGGCCAACCGAGTTCACATCGACCATTGATCACCCGTACATTACTTCCATGCGAGATCATTCTACAAACCTGAGCCAATTTACAGAATCCAATTAACCTTTGGAGTGTGGGAGGAAACCAGAGCATGTAGAGAAAACCCACGTAATCACAGGGAGAATGTACAAACTCCGTACAGACAGCACCCGTAGTCAGGATCAAACCCAAGTGTCTGGCGCTGTGAGGCAGCATCTCTAACACTGTGCCAAGGAGCCACACAATGTGTTTCTCTTTCCACAGGTGCTGCTTGGCCAGCTGAGTATTTTCAACATTTTGTTTTTATATTTAAAGTGTCCACATTTGCACATTAGTACACGGAAACATTCTTCTCTTTTTGTCTCCAACTACAAATATTGCAATGCATTTACTTTACAGTTTTCTCTTTTCTAAGAGCAAGAAGCTCTGGCCTTTGGTTTCACCTGTCAGTTATAACCTTTCACTTCTGGGTATCGTCTTTGTAAAACATAAATAAGATTGCTCCTTTCAAGTCCGTTCAAATAATTTGAACAAAACATGGGTGCAACAGCTTAATGTTACCACAATGTCGACTGATTAATGGACGATACTTGTAGTGACCTTCATTTTTATTAATATGTACTCACACCAGATAAACTATGTAAAAGTCAGGGAATTGGCAAGTGACTTATGTGTGGAGGATAATGACCTTTTAGTTACATGAATTAATTTTTATTAGTCACTGACTCATAATAACTTACTTTACATGAATGAACTTTCACCATGTTCAGGCTGCTAAATGGAGCTTCATGCAATAGGCCTTCTCTTATCCTTCAGGCATTGTTCTTTCTGGCACTGCTGCCCCCTCTCGCCCACCCTGCATACACCCAAAGCTTTCCCCATTTCGGAAGACCACACAACCGAGCAGTAGGGGGGGGGGGGAGGTGACTCGCCTCACATTGTATCCAGGGGAACAGGAGTAAGTCATTCAACACTTTACCTTGGACAGGGACTCAGTTAACTCCCACCAGATCTCTGCCTAACCTCTGCACACTGCTGACATCCGTATGAAACAAAATCCAAATGTCCGTCACCATCCATAGGCTTTCTATGCCCTTTTTGTTAGGTGTGCCTCCTGATTTTGTGTTTGAAAGATATGGCTCTAATTTTCTGAGCTCTTTTCCACACTTCTCTCTTCAGAACATAGAACATGGAACAGTGCAGCACAGGAACAAGCTATTTAGCCCACAGTGTCCATGCCAAACATGATGCCAAATTAAACTAATCTCCCCTGCCTGTAAGTCAACCATGTCTCTCCATTGCCTGCATATTCATATGCTTAGCTAAAAGCCTCTTAAACACCACTATCATATTAGAGTAAATAACTTCTCAATGAGTATATCATACTCTGTTCCTCCATGTTAAAGAGAATTATGACAAGTTTACAACCTCTCCCTGAAATTTAACTCTGAAAAGGACACATGTACTTTCTTCCAATTGGAACGACCAGTAGTACAAATCCTGAATTTCCATCTTGGGGTCTCCAACACACCTCCAATTCTCAACAATTGGAACTGGTCCATTAATTCTGACACAGGCACAATGGTTCGAATTACTTTCTTTTGTAAGTTCAGCACAGACCAGATCCAGCCAGGACCTGCATGCTCTTTATAGCTGAACACAGCCTTTGAGACCTGATTACAACTTGGGAATCTCTGCTTTAAAACAGAGAAGTTGAAGAAAAAAAATCTGAAAAATCATTAGATTTAGTTTAAATTTTAATTTAGCAATACGTCATGGAAACAGGTCCTTCGCTTCACCAAGTTTGCGATGACCAACGATCACCCTTACAGTAGTTCTACATTATCCCAGTTTAATATCCTATACGCCAGAGACAATTTACAGAAGCCATTTAAGCTACAAACCTGCAGGTCTTTGGAATAGGAGGAAAGGGTGGAGGGACTCAGAGAAAACGCACACGATCACAGGGAGAACGTACAGACTCCTTACAGACAGCACCTGCGGTCAGGATTGAACCCGGGTCTCTGGCGCTGTAAGGCAGCAACTCTACCGCTGTGCCACTGTGCCACACAAATATTTGAGTTATAATAAAGGAATAATGTTCCATTATATCCAGTGTGATAAAACTTACATTTACATTGCTCTTGCTATAATTTCAGAATTTTCTAAAAAACACTTTACAACCAAACTCTGGTCATATTTAGAACTCAGTGGCAATTTGTACACAGCAATTTCCCATGAGGATCAATGAGACAAGGACCAGATGGGCTATTTGAAGGACAGGAACAGCCATGAAATTGGGGAAGAATCCCCTGACCTTTGTCAGTATTGTACAATGGGATCTTCTAACTGCATTCATTAGGGCAGATAGGATCTGGATTTAGCATCTAATTTGAAAGACAGCAACTCTGACTGTGCAGTGCCTATTTCATAATGTTCTGGGAGTGTTAACCCAGCTTTTCTGCTCAAATTTGCAGCGGGGAACACAAACTGACAGCTTCCTCCACAGTGCAAGTGTGATGCCAATTATCTACAACAGCTGAGTCTCAACAGGCGATTACAGTCTGCTACGGTACTCACAGAGGTGGTCAAATAGAAAGTTTTCAAAGGAGCAGTATGCTCTTCAATAGTTTATTTCCAACGCACAGTAAATCTGTGCACAGATTTATTATGAAAAAAGGCATCATACTATAGTGTAGAAAAGTAAGACGTTATTTTGACACAAGCTCTGAGGGCCTAAGAATTGGCCTGTACCTGAAAACAATGATACAGAAGGTAGGGAGGGTACTAGAGCAGCCAACTCAGTGCATCACCACAAGGGACCCATCAAGGATGTGGCTTGAGTTGGGTGGACCTTGCTGTGGATGGGATGTGACTGGGGTGAGGTTGTAGGTTCCAACCATTCCTGTTGGATCCAGGGGCCACAGTATAAGAATAAGGGGTAGGCCATTTAGAATGGAGACGAGGAAAAACTTTTTCAGTCAGAGAGTTGTAAATCTGTGGAATTCACTGCCTCAGAAGGCAGCGGAGGCCAAGTCTCTGAATGCATTCACGAGAGAACTAGATAGAGCTCTTAGGGATAGTGGAGTCAGGGGATATGGGGAGAAGGCAGGAACGAGGTACTGATTGAGATTGATCAGCCATGATCACATTGAATGGTGGTGCTGTCTCGAAGGGCCGAATGGCCTACTCCTGCACCTATTGTCTATTGTCTATCACTTCAAGAGAGATTTCAAATAACTCGAATGCCAGCAGGGAGCTGGGAACATGGCCATTCACCATAGAATATGAATTCTCAGGTGACTCAGGGATCAGAAGTCGTTCAGAGAGCCAATCCATCTAAAACCCAAATCTGCACCTTCCACTTGAAGAACAAGTATGCAAATCGAAGGTTGAAGATCATATGGAATGGAGTTAGATTGGAGCACTGTGACAGTCCAGTCTATCTCGGTGTGACTCTTGATCGATCTCTGACCTACAAAGCACATATCACCAAACATAAAGGAAAAGTCAGTTCCAGAAATGCTCTTCTTAGCAAGCTGAGTACCTCAAAATGGGGAGCAAATTCTAAAACCATTCAATCAACAGCTCTGGCTCGCTGCTTCTCCACTGGCCGAGTATGCCTGCACAGTATGGGAGCGCTCAGCTCATGCAAGGAAGACTGATCCTGTGCTAAACACAAGCCATCACTGCATCAGTGGATGCATGAAACCTACCAAGACTGACAACATCTACCTACTCTCTGGCATTGCACCTCCTGGAATCAGCAGAGCTGTAGCCAGTCAAAAAGAACGCCTCAGACAATCAGAGGATGAAAGACCACCCTTTGCTACCTCAGCGTTTGAAATCACGCAGAAGTTTCCTCTCTTCTGTCCATCCCCTGAACTGCAGTGCATCGTCTAGAAGGCTCAAACTCTGGGAAGAGAAACTAGAGAAATCTCCGGAAGACATTCACATGGCAATCGATCCCTCTGAGAAACTCCCACCAGGTTCCGACAAACCGTGGATAACCTGCCGCAGTCTCAACAGACTGCGGACAGGCATGGGGAGGAGCAAATCGAACATGCTGAAGTGGGGATATACTGAAGATGCGGCAGACTGCGAGTGTGGATGGGGCCTCCAGACTATGGAACATCTCCTGAGCTGTGACATGCTGCATGACATATGCACTGTAAAGGATCTTGCAGAGGCCAACAACGTGGCACTAAAATTTGCTCGCTATTGGCAAACAGTTGTGTGATGGCACGAATAAATAAATAAAGCTCAGGACCAAGGCCATTACTAATGCCTTGTTTGCTAGGTGTCTGTCTCAGGAGAATTATATAGAAAATGGGTATGAAGTGCTAACATTGTGGGGCAAAATGTTTCTATTTAGGAAAGCCGGTCCAATACAGTGTTTTCTTAGTAATCCTACCTCTCCTTTTTCATTTAGTTTTTAGTTTAAAGATACAGCGCGGAAAACAGGCTCTTTGGCCCACCGAGTCCGCGTCAACCAGCGATCCCACACACTAAAGCTATCCTGCACACTGGGGACAATTTACATTTTTATACCTAGCCAATTAACTGACAAAACTGTACTTCTTTGGAGCATGGGAGGAAACCAGAAATCCTGAAGAAAAACCCAAGCAGGTCATGGGGAGAAATTACAAATTCCGTACAGACAAGAGGCCATAGTCAGAACCCAGGTCTCTGGCGCTGCAAGGCAACAACTCTACCGCTGCGCTTTTCATCTTACATCCCTCTTCCTCCCACCATCTCTCCTCCCTGCACCTGCCTTTCTCACACTCTCCCCCACCCCCCTCTCTCTGTCCCCTTATTTTTTCCCTGCCCACTCTCCCTCCCATCTTTCTCCCATTTTCCTTCTTATTGCAATTCAATTGGGCTTCTGGTTGCCTGCTTAATCAAAATTATTGTGGACTGGGCTGAGGGCTTCCACAAAGAATTCTTCTGAGGCTCCCTCTGATCCTTCCACTGGCCCAGAGAGGCCCTGACATGAAAGGCCATTTATTTTTTGAGCTCAGCTTAAAGCCAGTTATATTCCTTCTGCTGACCTTCCTTCCTATTCTTATCTCTTCCTCTCTCATAATCTACATACAACAGATCCTCAAGTATTTTTGAGCATTTACTAAGAAGTCCTAGTTCACTGCAGTCCACCACTGATGACTGTGGTGGACTGCAGTAGGCACAATTCTTTGGCATTCATCCATGAAACACTCTACTTTGCTCTTCTGGTGCTTCCAAAACCAAGATCAATCAAAATGCCACAGCAGAGAAATTCTAATCCATAAACCAACATTCATGGCTGACTGAAATGCTGTTATGTTATGCCCTGATGATTCAATGCTGGGAATTTCATGTACGTGTGATGTGCCAATGACCAGAATTTACATGCATGCAGTGACTTCAAATGGTGGAGAGCAAATGACGGTACAGAATTATGATAAAAAGCCACAGCCCATAGGCCTTATCCATGCATTTAGACCTTAACTGGAAGGGTGCATCAACAGTTAGTTGGTTGAAGAGCACGACCCTGTTCGACAGCTGAGGAGTCCCAAACCTCTATCTTTCTTGAAATGATCTTTCTTCAACTTCTTGCTCACCTGCCTGATTAGATCCCCAACACCCCCAACATTGTCTACTTGGCTCTCCTTCAACAGCATGCCCAATTCCTGGTTTCAGCGGCATTACAATTTCTAGCGAAGATAGACTCAAAAAGCTGGAGTAACTCAGCTGGTCACTCAGCCCCTCTGGAGAAAAGGAATAGGTGATGTTTCCGGTCGAGACCCTTCTTCAGACAGAGTCAGGTGAAATGGAAATGAGAGATATAGACTGTGATATAGAGAGATATAGAAAAAAAATGAATGAAAGATACACAAAAAAATAATGATGATAAAGGAAACAGGCCATTTGTGAGCTGTGAGCTAGGTGAAAACAAATGACAGACAATAAGACTCAACAAGACGAGTTGAAGCTAGTATGAAATGGGTGGGGGAAGGATGGAGAGAGGGGGGATGCAAGGGGTACTTGAAGCTAGAGAAATTAATATTCATACCACTGGGTTGCAAACTGCCCAAGCGAAATATGAGATGCTGTTTCTCCAATTAGCGTTTGGCCTCACTCTAATTGTGGAGGAGGCCCAGGACAGAAAGATCTATGTGGGAATGGGAATGGGAATGGGAATTCAAGTGTTTGGAAACTGGGAGATCAGGTAGGTCCAGGTGGACTGAGCAAAGGTGTTCAGCGAAACGATCGCCCAATCTACGTTTGGTCTCGCTGATGTATTAGAGTCCACACCTTGAACAACGAATACAGTAGATAAGGTTGGAGGAGGTGCCGGGGTCTCTGGACAGAGTTGAGGGAGGAGGTGTAGGGACAGGTGTTGCATCTCCAGCGGTTTCAGGGGAAGGTACGTGGGAATGTGGTGGTTTGGGTGGGAAGGGATGAGTTAACCAGGGAGTTGGGGTGGGAACGGTCTCTGCGGAAGACAGAAAGAGGTGGAAATGGGAAGATGGGACTTGTGGTGGGATCCCGTTGGAGGTGGTGAAATATTGGAGGATTATGTGTTGTATGCGACAGCTGATGGGGTGGAAGGGAAGGACTAGGGGGACTCTGTCCCTGTTGCGAATGGGGGGAGGGGAAGCAAGAGCAGAGCTGCGGGCCACCGAGGAGACACATGATAGGGCCTCATCTATGATGGAACCCCCATCCCCGAAAGAATTAGGACATCTCGGATGCCCTAGTATGGATTACCTCATCTTGGACACAGATGCGGCGTAGATAGAGGAATTGGAAGTAGCGGATAGAGTCTTTGCAGGGAGTAGTGTGGTAAGAATTAGCCAAACGCTAATAGGAAGAACAGCATCTCATATTTCGCTAGATAGTTGTGGGAGTCAGTTTATAATAGACATCTGTCAATAGTCTATCTCCTGCGATGGAGACGATGAGATCAAGAAAGGGGAGGGAGGTGTCGGAGATGGTCCGTGAATTTGAGTGCAGGATGGAAGTTGGTGGTGAAGTTAATGAAGTCCATGACTTCTGCAAGGGTGCAGGAGGTAGCACCAATACAGTCATCAATGTAACGGAGATAGAGTTGGGATAGGACCAGTGTACGCCTGGAACGGGGATCGTTCAAAGTATCTTACAAAGAGATAGATATAGCTAGGACCCAAGCAAGTGCCCATAACTATGCCTTTGATTTGGAGGAAGTGAGAAGACTTGAAGGAGAATTTGTTAAGAGTGAGGATCAGCTCTGCTACGGGAGGAAAATGTCAGTAGGGGGAAATTGGATGATTCTACGGTCGAGGGAGAAACGGAGGGCTTTAAGGCCTTTCTGCTGGGGGATGGAGGTGTAGAGTGACTGAACATCCATAGAAAAGATGAGGCAGTGGGAGCCCAGAAAGCAAAAGTCATTAAAGAGATGTAAGGCATCTGAGGCATCTTGGACATTATTTGGGAGGGATTGGACCTTGGGGGAGAGGATGGAGTTGAGGTACATGGAAATGATTTCAGTGGGTCAGGGGCAGGCAGAAACAATGGGTCAGCCACAGCAGTTGTGTTTACAGATTTTAGGGAGAAGGTAAAACTGTGGCTGTGCAGGGCTGGGGAACGATAAGGTCGGGGGCTGTGGACGGGCTAGAATTTCTAGCGCTATCTGATCAGTAGCCTTGGTGAAGGTTCAATGCCGGGCACATGTTCAAATTCAGGAAAGCTAACGTGATGATTCCTGGTCCAAGGGTCAGGTTAAAAGCGTTGCTGTTGAGATGGTGGTCAGGAATCCCACTCTGATCATAGAGTAGCAGGGTGACAATAGAGTCAGTTCAACATTCATGCAAACGTGCCATTGAATGGCAGAACCCATCGTATCTCAAGAAAGGAAAGCTGGCAATTGTAAGGAGTTCAACAAAGTGGAAATAGAATTTCACAAAGTTGGGTTGATTACAAAGTGAAGCGAAGCAGTTAAAAAGTTCTCTAGGTGTCAGCCTTTTCTGAGCGAGGTTTGCCAAGGGTTCGATCACAGAATGTAAGTAAGTTGACAATGAAAAACAGATTGGTTAGACCCCATTTGACATGTTGAATAAATAAAATATCATGCTGTTGGCTGTCTTCTATCCCAAGGGATTAATTCTTGTGCTAATTAATGCTTTTCCTGCAGTTATATTGTTTGTTAAATATACTTATCCCTGAATTATTTAAATTCCTTCTAGTAATTTAGGGATAGCTTAAGGACCTGGTTTTATCTGGCTTTCTCCTTCTAAATTCACTCTTATGATTTCTGAGCAATTTTGTTCTGCTGGTAATTATACCAGTTTATAACATTAATTTTTCTGCAGAGTGAACTATTCATTCTCCTCCCACATCCTTCAGCTGGAGATTCTTTACCCCTGCAGTCTGCTGGGCATATGTTCTGTTCATACCATGACGAGGCACCACTGGGGCATTTTGGTTGGCTCTGGGGCATCTTGGCTGACATTGACCAGTTGGGCCAGAGGTCCTGTTGCCATGCTGCATGGCCATATAACATGGAGCAGCTGGCACCTTGGTAGACAACTGGACTGCCAGATAACCATTTCAGTCCAAAGAGTTTAAGTCTCAGGAAAACTTTGAGGAAGAGCAGGAAAAGAAATAGGATCATTCAGAGTTAATTTCAATGCAGAAAAAAAGGAGAAAATAGAAGGGTGAAGCACAAAATATATAATTCTTGAGAATAATTTACTTGCTGCAGGAGATTCCACGTTAACATTTCAGTCTTGGATGGAAAGATTGCTATAAGAAAAATCCATATAACCATATAACCATATAACAATTACAGCACGGAAACAGGCCCGTTCGGCCCTACCAGTCCACGCCGACCACTTTCTCTGACCTAGTCTCATCTACCTGCTCTCAGACCATAACCCTCCAATCCCCTCCCATCCATATACCTATCCAATTTACTCTTAAATAATAAAATCGAGCCTGCCTCCACCACTTCCACCGGAAGCTCATTCCATACAGCCACCATCCTCTGAGTAAAGAAGTTACCCCTCATGTTACCCCTAAACTTTTGTCCCTTAATTCTGAAGTTATGTCCCCTTGTTGGAATCTTCCCCACTCTCAAAGGGAAAAGCCTACCCACGTCAACTCTGTCCGTCCCTCTTAAAATTTTAAAAACCTCTATCAAGTCCCCCCTCAACCTTCTACGCTCCAAAGAATAAAGACCCAACCTGTTCAACCTCTCTCTGTAGCTTAAGTGCTGAAACCCAGGCAACATTCTAGTAAATCTCCTCTGTACCCTCTCCATTTTGTCGACATCCTTCCTATAATTTGGCGACCAGAACTGCACACCATTTTATCCCTTCAATAAAATACTTTTGCTCATACTTACTGAAGTGTCTGAGGCATAATGAATTGGTAATTAATGAGGTATTTATGTGAAATGAACAGGGAGCTATTACAAGGCAAAATGGTAAAAATCATCTGATAACTGGAGGCTTTTGAAGATAGTTCACCTCAAGTCTGGAGAATGTCTACAGGAACTCCTCAGGACAGTTTCCTTTGCCCAGACATCTTTAGCAGCTTTATCAATGACCCCATCTCTGCCTAAGATCAGGAGTGGATACATCACCAATAAGTTCATTATGCTCGGTTGCATTTGCAATTGCTTAGACATCAAAGCTGTCAGTGCCTGCTTGTGGCAAACCATTCAAGTGACAAGTTAAACTATCTGATGAAGCACTTCCCACACAGCTATATTAATGAAGTTGATTAAATACACAAGAAGATCTGCATGCTCTAAATTGGCATCCCAAATGACTTCATTAAATAGACCTTCTCTTCATCACCACCATTCTATGACTGGTCTACATTCTGCATAGTATGTATGCAACTAGTCATCAAAACTATTTAAATTACACATCCCAAACCAGCGATTTCCACTACTTTGCATTTTGCAATGTGGCCACTATTGGAATGCAAGCAACATGACGGTCAATTTGCAGATGGAAACTCTGACATGCAATAATGTAGCAATGACAGATCACATTTATTATTGTAGTTGATGAGAGATCAAATATACATAAAAATATAGAACATAAAATAGTAAAGCACAAGAAGAGGCCCTGGAGCCCACAATGTCTGTGCTGAACATAAAGCCAAGACCAACTCTTATCTGTCTGGACAGAATCCATATTATTCCATTCCCTGCAATGTCCGATTTTTGCAAATGAAAGCCTTAAGCAACTTATTTTTTAAATAGAAATTTACTGAGAGTGTCCTGATCATTTGGTGGAAAGGTCACTCACCCATTGTTCCTGCAGCTCCCCTGATCCCAGGAGAGAATAACTATACTAAAATAGAGATTGACATAAAATGATGCCACAGCCTTGACATTTAATAGAATGCAGAACCAAGGAAGAAGTTCCCTGTCATCATCTAATGCAGTGTAATAGAGAGCTTAATGTGTTGTGACGTGCCAGCTGGAAGCGTTGAAGGACCAAATTTCCTCAGAACATGACAACCAATGAATCACTAACAAAGAAAGGGCTTTTAAAACAGCAAATTGTAGTTCATGAAAAATTTATAGTTTAGAGAATGCCTGGCATGGAAGTGAGGGGGAAAATTTGAGAAAAAAATGATATTATTAATCACTGAATATTGCATGTTAAGGAACAATGGCCATATCATACATGGTGGGAATTATTTAGAAATAATGGAAGTACATTTTGACTGGCACTAGTTTGGGACAAAATTGTTGAAGTAGTTAGAGACGAAGAAATCTTTTTTTGACAAAGTCTAATGAAAACATGCATAATGCAATTATCGAAGTAATTATGAATTGAATGGGTTCAAATTCCCAGAAATGTCTGGTACGCAGCTCATGATTTGTTGGAATAAAACACTTAATACAATATGCAGTCATTGTTTTATTTTGTTAACACCTTTCTACATAATAAACTAAGTAAATGATAAATTTGTCCCAATGCTATTATACTTAAAGAGTGGACCTAGAAATTTGTCTGTTCGATGCCTAAAGAAATTCAAGCTGGAAACCATGTTAATGAATTTTGCACACATCTCCATTTGAGTTAAGACCAGCCATAAATGAATAAAGACTTTCTGCAGTAAGAATCTCATGTATCCATGAAAACTCTCCATTTATATTCACAATTTGTCTCTGGCAATATTTTTAGTCACAGTGGTCTCACCAATGACCCTGCTCTCAACAAAGCACCAGCTTTTAATATGATTATTGCTGAGACTGCTTGAATTCATGGGAAGCCAGTAATACTGGCAAATCCCAGTGTCTCCTGACTCACACTGAAATCAATGCAGATGAGCACCTATAGCAATTGTAGTAACCAGGTTCAGGCACATCCCTTCTGCAGTCATAGACAGAGTGCTGCCAAGACAATTTCAAAAAGACTGACCCTAACTGGATCATGCTACCACACACCCAGGTGATTTCAGCAGCTTCTGCCTCAAAGATGGCCAGATATGGTTGAAGAAATACTGTAACAAGAGAAGAGAATCCATGTGAAAAGCCATCTGACCAAAGAGATGATGCCTAGAGCAGGAAATTGCCAAGGAAGAAATGAGTAACCTATGTGATTCCTCACATTTTTGGAAATTGCGGTTAAATGTTCCTTCCAGGTGAGAATGCATAAGTTGGAATTGGAAATTGGAAGACAGACTTACATGGGAAGCTTGTCCACTTTGCCAGAATGGCTATTCTTGACTTCTGCAATACAAGAAAGATTGCCCGGATATTGGTTGGTTCACAGTCAACCTTGGTGGGGTTTGTGTGTGTGGGAGGTGGCCCCTGATGTAAAGGGTATGGCATGTAGTGTACTAGGATGCAATAAAGATTGTACAATAAGACCAATAGTGCTAAGAGTTGTCAACCTTGCCAGGATATAGAATTATACTTTAACATAACTGAACAATTAACGATTTCAATAGAACTGCATTAAAACTGGCATCTGTGATGTGCGATCTACAGCAAGATGCTGAGATAGTTCATTTTAACATGTGTATATATACAATACCTCCTGTCAGTTGTTTAACTGTCGACCAGCACCACACATCCCCGAATGTGGCAGGGCTACCGAGCTTTTATCTGATCTGTTTGTGAGATTGCTTGGGTGCGTATTTTGCATGCAGACGTGTGTTGTTATTTAATCTGAATGGAACTTGGATATAAAGGGCTGAGACATAGCTGAAGAGGTTTAAAATGCTGCTGGATCACAGTTAACTAATATATGCGAAGAAGAGAATTGCTAGCCAGGTGGTGTTTAGCAGGCCCAAGGAGCATTCTGATAAAATTCTAAGAATTATAGGGAGATGGAGCAAATGTAAGTTCCAAACCATCCCACCACCTCACTCAGCCCTCCCCAGCAACAGTATTTCACAATTATTAACATTCCAATAACAGAGAAAAGGAGTCCCTCGAAACATCTGGCAATAAATTATTTGAATCGGCAATCCTGATTAAATTGTTAAAAGTAAAATTTCTTTTAATTGGTCTTTTTCACTCTTCTTTGCTCAAGCTGGGGTGGAAGGAAGTCATCTTCCACTGTGTAATTACCATCAGGATCCTTTTAAAAGGGTTTCTCGATCTTTCAGCTGATGGTAAGAGAATGGAAGCTGTCGGTCTGATCGGATTTACAGTTTGACTTCAATTAATATCCTGTCATTCAGTTCAAAAGTGTTAAAGGTGGGTAGTGAATGCTAACATTTCCAGTGATATCCAGATCCTGAAAAATACATCTAAACTTGGTATTTGTTAACACCTGACTTTATAAAATTGAGCATCTCTACTTACCCACTTGAATTTCACTCAGCTCACACCATTGCCTTTCTCTTGATTCATTAATGATTACAAAATTGTACAAGTTCCACTGAAATATGTATCCCATCTCTCAGTAGGCATAGTCATCAGATGACACACACTCAGAGAGTTGTGAAGCTGTGGAATTCTCTGCCTCAGAAGGCAGTGGAGGCCAATTCCCTGGATGCTTTCAACAGAGAGTTAGATAGAGCTCTTAAAGATAGCGGAGTCAAGGGATATGGGGAGAAGGCAGGAACGGGGTACTGAGTGTGGATGATCAGCAATGATCACAGTGAATGGCGGTGCTGGCTCGAAGGGCCAAATGGCCTACTCCTGCATTGTCCATTGTCTATTGTCTAACATTCATGCTTAACATGTGGAGGCATGTTATATCAAGAGGTTTGAGGTGTGGTGAGGCGGATGAAGGTTGGATGTATTGTGAGTAAAAAGAAGAGGGATGGTAGAAAATTGGATTGTAATGTAAGTGTTGGCCCAACGGGTCCACTTGGTCTAGTACTTTTTAAATTTCCCTTATCACCACTGAGAAGGGAAAACAGATTAGAGCTAATTGTGACGGTAATTTGAAAAGTGATGGACATTTCTTGTATGAATATTAATTTACTGCTGTGCATCATTAGACACTTAATTCCTTTAATAAAACGCAGGAGGCACTTCAATAATTTGAAGAGTTGTCTTGGAAGAATTGGACTTTAGCTTCCATGCCATAACATAATTCTATTTAAATAGCCGTGACAGCAATGCAAATTAATTGACATTAGCTAGGCAGCATGCAACCATGAAAAATTAAACATAATTAATATTCAGAAAGCAAGGGATTGCAAAATGAATAAGAACACTCGAGGCCATGACGCAATACATCTATTGACTTTGAATATTTTACTATTTCCTCTTTTATTGGTCTTTGACAAATATAGGAGCAGATCATGGTAGCAAGGACCCCAATCAAGCTTCATTTATTTGTCTAAACAACAACTTAATGATTCATGCTTAACACGGCCTAACATGTCTGTGTACCACTGAATATGGTATCCTTTTTAAGACACTTTCCCAAGATTTCCTTGCAAAACATTTCCCTTTTAAAATATTTATCCAATTTCTTTTTGAAAGCTACCATTACATCGGATTTCACCATACCCTCAGATAATGCATTCCTGATCATAACAACGCACTCTCCCAATCTGTCCATGACATCATAACCCTAGTAAGTAAAACCCTTGGTTCCTTATTGACCTATAGGGAGTCTGGCATTCTCATTCAAATCACCATTATGGAAAGGCCTTACAGAGCACCAGTAAAAAAGTCACCAGTAAAATTAATATAAAGTGGTTATCTCAGCAATGTCAGCAATGGGACTGGTCTGGTATGAAGCTAAAGTGAATATCACCTTGACTACAGGCACATGCCAACATGCCTGACTCACCCAGCATTTAAACCATTTGAGGTATTAGTTGAATCAAATTAACAGTTCAATAAGAAGGTTCACAAGAACATTCACAGGGCATGAGAGATGAATAATAAATGTCAGTCTTGCTACCATCATCCGCAAAATAAATATGTAAACAAGAGCAAGCTGTAGAGCCTTTCAAGCTGGTTGTTCAATTAGATTGTGACTGAAATGTTTTTTAACCATTTATCGCTTTTTTTTGTATTTCATTAATACATGTGGATTTTGTCCACAGGTGACTGACCAGAGGAGACAATTAGTTGGAATGTGTTATCTCCAGATTATTAGAAGTATTTCAAGTGAGATGGAGTGGAAGTAAGTCATCTTTCACTGCGTAAGTACAATCAGGATCCTTCTGAGGATCCTTATATTATGCATTGTTCAAAGTGGAACTGAGGAAATGGAGAACTTGCACAGAGGAGGAGATTAGACCAGCGGCAGATCAACCATGATCATGTTAAATGGTGGAGCAGGCTTGAGGGGCCAAGTGGCTTGATTATTCTCTGATTTTCTTGTTCTTATGACTCCATCATCATTGAAATATTTGTTGTGTATTCAGCCTTTCAAAATGCTAAATGGGTTTTAATAGTTCTATTAAATCTTCTTTGAGCAATATCGTAGTCAATATTACAAGACTAAAGATTATTCTTCCTGCTAATGAAAACCAGTTTTCTCCACCCACTCTGTTTGCAGTGATTACATATAAGAAATTTCCAAACGTTTGGGCGTCTTGGGCGGCACAGTGGTGCAACGGTAGAGGTGCTCCCCGACAGCGCCAGAGACCTGGGTTTAATCCTGACCGTGGGTGCTGGCTGTACGCCGTTTGTACGTTCTCCCTGTGACCGTGTGGGGTTTCTCCGGGTGCTCCGGTTTCCTTCCACACTCCAAAGACATACAGGTTTGCAGGTTAATTGGCTTCCGTAAAATTGTAAATTGTCCCTAGTGTGTAGGATTGTGCTAGTGTGCAGGGTGATCGCTGGTCGGCGCGGACTCCATGGGCCGAAAGCTATATCTCTAAAGTTTCTCATTCTCTGTTCCCTGTTGTGTTTGTCAGTTCGCCTGCTGAAGGAGAAGCAGTAAAGCAGATGATTTTGATCATGGTGTTGATGCTGAGGGACAAGCATCAGCTGGGCACCAGTGACCAGCCTAAGCCATGTTAGGTGTCTTGTTGCCACTAACTGCAACTCCAAAGAGCAGTTAGAAGCATGATAGTTTACAATATTCTTTGATTTATCTTTCAGTCCTGCCCTTTCTCCCAGCTTTCACTTTAGTTGGAGACTGGCAGCCACACCTGAATCACAACCCAGGGAGAGCTGAAGCTGCAGTCCATGGCATCCGAGGGTGAACAGGGAGGGAATTTGTACAACTCCTGAAATATTACCCCTTTGAGATTAAAGTGTAAAACTTGCGGAATGTACACAGACTCTTTATGTATATTTTCTGAATGACCTGATGCGTTGTCTTTAGAATTTATTGATTTCAGTTCAGAAGCCCAGTAATTGGCAAATCCTGGGTTAGATTTTACTTTACTTCCTTCATTCTTTTAACACAATTGCATACAATGTACGTGGTTACAGGAGGCATTTTGGTCCAATGTGCCTCTGCTTCTCCCAGGATCTTCTGTTATGCAGTGGGTCTTGTTGTTCTCCCTCTCACAAAAATCTTGCCCACAAATCAATCTACACCAAGCCCCTCCTGCATTAAGCCCCACACACAAAATCACCTCCCACAACAAGTCCCACCCACAATTTGTCCCTCATCTTTGCAATACCATCTTGGGAACCCCACTCAGTAGCCATCTTCTAGGGAGGTGAGTGCCAGAGGTTGGTACTGAGACAGCTTGACCTATGTCAGCCCTGTCAAGTTCAACTACCCCAGATGGACCTTCCTAGACTTGAGGCAGACTGTCAGCCTCTTAACTTAAACGACCAGGTTGGGGTGGGGGGGTACATAGAAACATGGAAAATAGGTGCAGGAGGAGGCCATTCGGCCCTTCGAGCCAGCACCGCCATTCATTGTGATCATGGCACATGATCATTGCACCTCACCTACCGGGAGGAGGTGGCTGATCTGGCACTCTGGTGTCAGGACAATAGCCTCCTCTTGAATGTCACTAAAACAAAGGAGCTGATTGTGGATTTCAGAAGGGCTAAACATCCAAGGACGTACACGCCACTGGAGATAAATGGGTCTACTGTGGATAGGGTGAGCAGTTTTAAATACTTGGGAGTCCGCATCACAGAGGATCTGACGTGGGCAACGCACATTGCCACACTGGTGGGTAAGGCTAAGCAGCGCCTTTACCACCTTAGACAATTGAGGAAATTCAGAGTGTCTCTGAGGATCCTTCATTGCTTCTACTCTGGGGCTGTAGAGAGCATCCTGTCCGGCAACATTACAGTCTGGTTTGGGAACAGCTCTGCCCAGGACAGGATGGCCCTGCAGAGAGTAGTGCATTCGGCAGAACGCACCATGGGAACTACACTCATCCCCCTGCAGGACCTATACATCAGGAGGTGCAGATCCAGAGCAAGCAAGATCATGAGGGACCCCTGCCACCCCAGGAACGGACTGTTCCAGATGCTACGATCAGGCAAACGCCTCCGCTGTCACACTGCGAAAACGGAGAGGATGAGACGGAGCTTCTTCCCACAGGCCATCAGGACTGTCAACTTTTATAACCCCGAGACTAAATTTTTGTCTACACTAATAGTAACTTATTAACTTTATTTATATGCTGTAACTGTAATTCTTTTTTGTGCACAACCCGCAGGCATTGCCACTTTCATTTCACTGCACAGTATGTGTATGTGACAAATAAATTTGACTTGACTTGACTTGACTTGGCTGATCGTCCACAATCAATAACCTGTGCCTGCCTTCTCCCCATATTTTAGATTTAGATTTAGATTTTTTAGATTTAGAGATACAGCGCAGAAACAGGCCCTTCGGCCCACCGGGTCCGCGCCGCCCAGCGATTCCCGCACATTAACACTATCCTACACACACTAGGGACAATTTTTACATTTGCCCAGACAATTAACCTACAAACCTGTACGTCTTTGGAGTGTGGGAGGAAACCGAAGATCTCGGAGAAAACCCATGCAGGTCACGGGGAGAACGTACAAACTCCGTACAGACGGCGCCCGTAGTCAGGATTGAACCTGAGTCTCCGGCGCTGCATTCGCTGTAAGGCAGCAACTCTACTGCTGCGCCACCGTGCTGCCCAATACCACTGCGCCTACCGTGATATCCCTTGATTCCACTAGCCCTTAGAGCTCTATCTAACATGGTGATTCCAGTACTGAGAGTCAGCAACAGCAGTTGAACCAGTTGGGTGACCATTTTGCTGGTAAATGCAGACAATGATGACAATTAAATTTGGGATCACCCGAATTTGTCCCCATCCTCCCCTGATCCGTCCTTCACCATGATGAGTGGATCACTATGACTACACATGGAGATGTGCAGTCTCTTGTACGCTTTTGAGTTACGGACAATGACAATGCAGTCTCTTGTATACTTTTGAGTTATGGGCAATGACCATGTTGTTAAATACCTGGAAGTGGAATAACTCGGACTTTGAAGAACCTAATGGATTTTTTTCCCAACATTCCTATTTTTTTTAAACTAAATGTTCTGATCAGCTTCCTGTGTTCTGTTTGACTACATACAGCCTGTGCAAATGCAACCAACCTGCCAATTTTCACAACCAGGTTTTACTCTGATACGAGTGAATGGGTTTGCAAGAAGAGGACTAGATTTAATTTCACTTCAGCACCACACTAAGCTGCCTATTGTCATTGCATTATTAAGAAAGATTCATTGCAACACTGGGTGAATACTGTTGGATAACTCGATTGCCACAGAAAAGTCTGATGCTTGGGTCAGGATATGGTGGATTGGGATTTCCATTGAGTGTCAATGAAAATGTCACCAATTTGTAACATTTGTACCTCGTTCTATTCAATCATTTGTACATTGCAATAGAATTGAAATTAGAACACTTTACTGTTGAAAATATATTTTACAAGATGCTGTTAAGGTGCAAAAGATGTTTGACAGGCCACCCTGATAACATTAAATACATTGAACAATGAATAACTTGAAACATTTATTCCAGGGCTGGTGTTACAGATATGAGTTGTCTGCCAGAATGACAATTCTTTCTAACATGAATGAATGGATAGTGATTAAGGAACAATTAAATTTAATGTTGGGATCAAGCATGTGTTTATCTATTGACTGCCACAGTCTTAAGTTAATTTAAAAGACTTTTCTTGAATCATTGAAAATTTGGCTGTCGTTACAGTGTCCATATTTCTGATGCTGACATCAAAACATAGGTATCAATCAACCGATCAAGACCGCAAGAAAAATACGATTTTCTTCAGCTTCACATGTTAAGGGAATGATTTTTGTTTTCGTAAGCTATTTGATTGTATCCAGCCACAGTCTTCATAGTAATACTGACTACAATTTTAGCGGCAAGTTAACCCATGTACTTTAGGGATAGACTGTTTGTGCAATATGTTCATGGGTTATCAGTGTAACGATTTTGTCTCAATCAAACTGTTACTTATCTGATTTTCCCTTCATGTGACTGGATGTCAGACACAATCCTATTATTTGACAACGTTCCTGGGAAGTGCCCTGTTGTGCATATTTATTTATTACAACACAGAAGCCCATTTGGTCAGGCCTAATGGCTGCCAGCAGAGACCATAAAACATGGTGTGTAGAACAGTGCGGCATAGGAACATCGATGTCCATGCTGACCATGATGCCAATTCAAACTAACCCCATCTGCCTGCACATGGTCGGTATCCATCCATCCCCTTTCCATTCACTTGCCAGTATAATTGCCTTTAAAATGTTGCTATTGTATTCGTATGCACCACCATCTCAAGCAGCACCATTCTGTGTGAAACAAACTTCCTCCACACATCTCCTTTAAACTTTGCCCCTCTTAATTTAAAGCTGCAACCTCCAGTGCATCAGTGCATAGAACATAGGAAATAGAACAGTAGAGCACAGGAACAGGCCATTTGGCAACAATGTTCAGGCTGAACATGATGCCAAGTTATACTAATCTTTGCCTCCATACCGCGCATTTCCAAGTGCTTACCCAAAAGTGTCTTAAATGCCACTATCTTATCTGCATCCACCACCATCCCTGATTGTGTGCCCTATATACCCACCACTCTGTATAAAATAAACGTGTCCCGCACACTTCCTTTAAACGTTGCATCTCTTATCTTAAAGCTTAGTTTGGCATGGTGGTGCAGTGGTAGAGTTGCTGCCTTACAGTGCCAGGAATATGGACGGGTTCAATCCTGACTATGGGTGCTGTCTGTATGGAGTTTGTACGTTCTCCCCATGACCTGCGTGGGTTTTCTCTGGGAGCTCCAGTGTCATCCTCCAAAGACGTACAGGTTTGTAGGTCAATTGACTTGGTAAAATTGTAAATTGTCCCCTGTGTGTGTAGGATAGTGTTGGTGTGTTGGGAATCGCTGGTCGGCATGGACACGGTGGGCCGAAGGACCTGTTTCTGTCCTCTATCCAAAAAAACTAAACTCTGCCTTCTAGTCTGTAACATTTCCACTCTGGGAAGAAGGTTCTGACAGTCTACCTATTCTATGACTCTCATAATTGTATATACTTCTATCATGTCTTCTGTCAGCCTCTGACACTCCAGAGAAAACAATCCAAGTTTGTCCAATCTCTCCTTAAAGCTAGCACCATCCAATCCAGATAATATTCTTCTGAACCTCTTCTGCAATCTCATTCCTGCTTCCTGTTACTTCCCTATACACTTGTAATTTATTCTCTCATGCACTTCCATCGACTCTCCTTTGATACTTTTGCAATTTGCTGAGGTAGCCAATTAAAGTTTCAGCAATGTCTTTGGAATGTGGGCAGAAATCGAAGCATTCAGTGCAAACCTAGGGCAGTCGTGGGGAGAAATATGAAACTTCACACAGACAGCACCTGAGATAAGGATCGTTAGGTCAATGTAATGGTGAAACAGCAGCACTAACTGCTGTGTCACCCTGTCATTATATGTTCTACATATTACCACCTTACACAGTACTACCACACTGTACTATGTTTTAAATGTGCTCTACAATTAGCAGACATTGCTTACAGCCGACCAAGTGCTGAAGTGCTGATGTAATTACAGGAAAATGCACATGCCCAATATCTTCTTGTGCCCTATCATGTCTTGACACTTGGCCAAGAGAACTGTCACAAAGCATTTAATGGAACCAAAACTAGAAGTCCTTTGTGTAGCTGGCCCTCACTAACACGAAGCTTCAGGGTGGAGCAGCATGTCAGATGCTAAACATGATGAGAGTTGCAAACCCCTGGCTGGGCATTTTACTTGGGATATCATCACATCACATCACATGGGCGGCACAGTAGTAGAGTTGCAGCCTTACTGCACCAGAGACCTGACTATGGGCGCTTTCTTTACATTCTCCCTGTGCCCGTGTGGGTTTTCTCTGGGTGCTCCGGTTTCCTCCCACACTCCAGTGTGTAGGGTACTGCCCGTGTACGGGGTGATCACTGCACGAACTCAGTGGGCCGAAGGGCCTGTTTCCACGCTGTATTGATAAAGTCGTAAGTAAAGTAATCCTTATGCCTGCAACCATCGTGACCCCACGCTCCCACTGATTACCCAGACACATGATGCATTGCAGTTCCACAGCTAAATTGAAACTTGGAAGAATAATTCTTAACAAGTCAAAATCAAAGTATATTCCAACTAATTTTCAAAGTTTTAAAAGAACACACTGTTTTTTTAAATTGCCCTCGAGTGCTGCTCACAATCACATCCTGAAGGCTCCAGAATGAGGATAGCGTGGAAAAACATATTTGTGATGGGATCAATAATGAATTCAAATCAATCATCTTAAACCTGGACCAGGGACAAAATGCCAAAGTACGTTGGAGCCGAAGCCAAATAATGCAACATTTCTCAGGAGGGGACAAACTGTTTTTGTCCTTTCAACTTTCTTCATGCTGAAATTGAAGAGTGCAGCTTTCTGAGGCATGATGGCAATTTTAAAAAAAGGGTGTACTTTTAAAACTTTCGATGAAAATGAATTGGAAAATACTTTGATTTAGACTTGTTAAGAATTATTCTTCCAAGTTTCAATTTGGCTGTGGAACGGCAATGCATCATGTGTCTGGGTGATCAGTGGGAGCGTGGGGTCACGATGGTTGCAGGCATAAGGATTACTTTACTTACGACTTTATCAATACAACGCGGAAACAGGCCCTTCGGCCCACTGCCCATGCTGACCAATGATCACCCCGAACACGAGCAGGGTTGAGTCAGAATGCTTTCCCTTCCTTCCTTTAGTATAGCACAGTAGATTAGTGATTGACCAATGGATTAATTGTCCCGAGGTCAGGACCATGAAGACTGATCTACCATGACATCTGGGAATTTAATTTCAAGCAAATGAACAAATTTGGAATAAAGGCATCTATAAAGGAGTTCATGAAACTACCCGTGTTGTTAAAAAAAAAAACAGGTTCACTAATATCCTTGGAGGAGGAAATCTGCAGTCCAATGTGACCATTAATCCGGTAGATCTTTAACTGTTTTCTCAATTGGGGAATACATAATAGATGTTGGCACTGCCAGCAATGTCCGAATTCAGTTAGAGTCATCGAGCTATACCCAGAAACACAAAAACAAGCCCTTCAGCCCAAGTTGCCCATGCCGATAAAGGTGCCCCATCTACACTAGTCCCATCTGCCTGCGTTTGGCCCATATTCTTCTAAACCTTTCCTGTCATTGCACCCGTCCAAATGTCTTTTAACTGTTATATTCTCTGCCTCAACTGTCTCGTCTGGTAGTTAATGAACAAAGACTTTAAACCACCTTTTAACATCTCACTGAATTCATCATTACACCTGAAGATGTGTAAATACTACTGGAAGAAACAAACTATAATTAGTAAATAAATAAATAAATAAATAGATAAATAAATAAATAAATAGTTGCCTTCCTATGTGACCATGCCAAGCTTTCATTCCCAAATAGACACAAAATGCTGGAGTAACTATGTTGGACAGGCAGCATCCCTGGATAAAAGGAATGGGTGACGTTTCTGGTTGAGATCTTTAAATCACAGAAATATTCTTTTCTCTTGTAGAATAGATCTGGGGGCTCTAAATTCATTCATTCAGTGTGTCATTTTAGCAGAAAGTTGAATCAGGAACACTGTAATTGCTATGCCTTGTCATTGTTGACATGAGACCTTGAGTTTCCTCCATCAGGCCCCAAAAAATCTGATGCAAAACGATTGAGGAACTTGAAAGATCAGAGGTTGAGACATCTATGAATTTCCTATGTAAGTATCCTCAGTCTTTTACAAATGCCCATCAAAGCCTCTGCCTGGACAAGCCTTTACCTGCAAAATAAGGCAAACACCCAATCTCAATTGAGATTACCCTCAATTGCACTCATCTCCAACTGTTCTCCAATCTCGTGGATCTCTTAACATTGTGAACACATTTTCAGCCCCAGCGGGAAGGGAAGCCATTTTTCAGGTCCTTCAATTGCAATCTTTTGAGTGTTTTCATTTAATTTATCCTTTCTAAGTCCTGCTGTGAATTTTGGTTTATTTCAATGGATTTTTTTGTGGTAGAACTGTGTGTCACATAAATAATTGAAAAGTTTTCCTGATTTGCAGGTTCTTCAGCCTGCTGCACCTGAATGATGCTCAAATGATCCGAAATGTAAACATTCAAACTTAAAGAAATATACCGGCTGCATTCTTTGGGGCTCAATTGTGTCCATTTTAAGTGCAGTCTCATTCTAATGCTTGGCTGAATCTTTACAATGGCCGCTTTAGATGCACCTTGAGGTCAAGTTCGAGCCACAAAGGAAACAAAGGATATTCTTTACATGCATTCTCCCTACTAAAACTTCCTTGGTAGCATGATGTTCCATCATGGTCAGATTGCACCAAGTCCTTGTGGAATAACTTGAATTCAGAAAATCATTTCCAAATGCATTTTAAATCAAGAACTGAATGGAGATTGTTGTTTGAGGTGTGTGGCAACTAAATCTAAAAAAATTAAACGAAGCAGTACAGACACCTCCATGACAATCTGTACTAAATGTTGGTTCAAGGATGAAATTGGTGGCAGTGGAGTACAGGCTGACTTGGTGAAACAGCTTGTAGAAACACAAATTGCTGTTTATAGTTTTGGACAGAAAGTGAAAGGCTGGATAAAATTGACTATGTACAGAAGCAGAAAATATAAAGTGTTCAAAAAAGGACTCAAATTGATTAAGATTAGACAGTCAACAAGTTGCCAACATAGCTGTCAAAATGAAGTCTGTGGACATTTTATTGTAAAGTTAGTTTCATCAGCTTTTACTTCTTAACAACCCCTCGGAATTGTTAACCAATTTGGCAAATAAAGAAATATCCCATTGGAATCAACATATACTATTAATCTCATATAATATAGAACATAGAATAGTGCAGCAATGGAATAGGCTCTTCGGCCCACAATGTCTGCGCCAAACATGAAATCATGTTATATTAATATCCTCCACTTGTGATCCATATCCCTTTATTCTCTGCATATACATATGCCTATCTGAAAGCTATTTTTATCACCATTTTCGTATTTGACTCCATCACCACCCTTGGCAGCACGTTTCAGACATCCACCACTCTTCGTATAAAAAATCTGTCCCACATGTCCCTTTAAATGTTCCCCCTCTGACCTTAAAGCTCAGCTAATTGTTTGACAATTCCACCCTTGGAAAAACATTCTGACTGTCCACCCAGTCAATACGTCTCAAAATGATATTGACTTCTATTAGGTCTCCCCTTAACCCACAACACTCCAGAGAAAGCAATCCAAGTTTGTTCAAACTCTCCTTTGACCTAATCCCCTCCAATCCAGGCAGAAATCTGATAAACCTCTTCTGCACCCTCTCCAAAGCCTCCATATCTTATAGACAAAAACAAAGAAAGATAAAGGAACAAATTTGAAATACCTTAAGTACAAAAGTACCAGAGAGCTGGTAATGGTTCAGAAATTAGTGACAAATGGTTTTAAGGTGAAGATGGTAGTGAATAAGAGTTCAATGATTTTGCTGGCAGGTTTTAGTATGAGCTAATTAACTGAAAATTTAAATCGGTTAATTTAATCCACACGTTATGTTTGCACGTGATCAATTTTTAAGAGTACAAACTGGTTTGGAAGGATTGGTTCCTGGATAGACTGCTTCAGAGTTAGAGTTCTCACTCTTATTTTCTAATCCCTTCTTGGCTCTCTCCATATACTCCACTCTGAGATTCCTGTGGCCCTCTAATTCTAGCCTTTTCTGTGCTGTTCTAATTCACCCCAGAGTTTCATCACAGTCACTGGCACTGGAATGCATGGGAACAGCGAAAAGTGTGGATAAAAGTTTCAGCAACAAGTGTGCTGAGCCAATGGGAAGGAAGCCATAGATGGTCATAGTGACACCATAGGTATGTAATTCAAAGCACAGGAATAACACCAGGTCTGTTCAGTTTCAGCCATCATGAATTTGTGCTTTGAATTTGGATGATATTGTTGTGAAATGACTGAAAATTTGAAAGGAGATAAGGATAAATCCTTGAAAGACACAAGCAATAAGAGAGGGGTGGAGGAAATAATTTAGAATCGATAAATTGTCAAGCAATTAATCCCCTTGAGACGCAGTCAATATTTCAAAGATCCAATTCCAAAGATTCCAAAGATGGGGCACCTTAGTCAGCGTGGACAAGTTGGGTCGAAAAGCTCTATAACTATGTCTGATCCTAAATACGAGTTCTGTTTCTTTCTCCACATTAGTGTCAGGTCTGCTGAGTACTTCGATCATTATTTGATGTTTAATATTCTATACATTGTGTTACCTTCTTACAATTGATTCTGATCTTAGAGTCAGAGTCATAGAGTCATGGAGCATAGAAACAGCGTGGAAACCTGCCTGCATTTGGCCCATATTCCTCTCAACCTATCCTATTCATGTACCTGTCCAAATGTTTTTTCAGCGTTGTGATAGTACTTGCCTCAACTACCTCCTCTGGCAACTCATTACATAAACCTACCACCTTTTGTGTAAAGACGTTGCCCCTCAGGTTCCTGTTAAGCCTTTCTCCCCTCACCTTAAACTGATGTCCTCTGATTCAACCATATCATCTTGGAAGCAGTGGACAGAAACTTCCCCATTTTGTTTCTGAGCACAAAGATGCTCTCGAGCTGCCATTCAACTTGCAGAAATGTTCACAGAGCTTTGCTGGACAAGTCACAGTGAAACATTAAACACATTTATCATCGTTGACATCAATGTACTATCTCCGGTTAATGAGGAGTGCTAAAACAATTGCCTTTTTTCAAACTGTATTACTCTCACTCATCTGTCACACACCAGTGCCTGGGAAGGGAAGCAGACAATAAACCAGTGATAGCCTTTTGCTTATGGTCAATAGTCAATGTCAATAGTCAATAGTCGTTTATTTGTCACATACACATAAATGTGTAGTAAAATGAAACATTACCCGCAGTTGAACAATAAGACCAATAAGATTAATCAATAAAAATGCAATAACACATACAATCACAACTAACACCAAACAAAAAGAAACATCCATCACAGTGAGTCTCCTCCAGTCCCTCCTCACTGTGATGGAAGGCCAGAATGTCTTTTTCTCTTCCCTGCCGTCTTGTCCCGCGGTCAGGCTGTTGGAGTTGCCACGTCGGGGCGGTCGGGGCTCCCGATATTGAAGCCCCCGCTGGGCGGTGAAAAATCCCGTGGCCTATTCCAGGCCGCGCCGGATGGTGAAAGGTCCGTGGCGGGCCGACCCAAGCCCCGCGATTCGGGGCGGGCGAACACGCTGCCTCTGCCGCTGCTGGAGCTCCCGATGTCGGCCCCCATCCAGGGGCCTGCGGGCTTCCGACGTCCACGCGGCCCGCGCCGGAGCCTCCGGAGACGAATCGCAGCCGTTCCCGCAGCATCCGCAGGCAGCCAGCGCCGCAGGTGGTGAGTCCGGGCCGCGGGCTCTGCGAACCAGAGCCCCAGGTGGTCCCAGGTGCATGGCCGATGGTAGGCCGCAACGGGAACGGAGACACGACACAGAACAAAGGTCGCGTCTCCGTTCGGGAGAGAGAATGTTACAGTTCCCGTTCCCTCCCCCCCCCCCCCCCCACACAATTTGGATCAATTTGCACTTGCCCTTCAGCCTTGTATCCTTTCCAGAATTCAGTGAAGTTACTGCTGATCCATATCTTGACCCTATTTTCACATCGCCTTGGAGTTGACACTTTTAATTTTTATGGTTGATAATCATCTGTATCTTTTGGTTTTGAAATTTGCAGTTACCATTTTTGTGGAATTTCCGGATTTTTAATTGCTCCTAATGTGAGATAATGCTTCCTGAGCCCTGTAATTTTATTTCGGAGTCACGTGAGTGACTACGTGAAGACCCCGTCCAGCACGTGTGCGCGACATTAGCGTTCATGCAGTGCACCCGCGACGAACGGGAGTTCAAGGTGCTCCCGCTACAAATTGAAAAGTCGGGCCGACAGGTAAGTTTTACCGTGGCCGTGAGTATTTTCTCTGTGGTCTGCTTTATGTTCCAGGGGAATGAGCAAGACCAGAGGGAAGAAATTTGCAGCTCGCCCCCGTTCGTCTTCCGTTGAGGAACGTTCTTTGGAGGGGGGGCAAGAGGCGGCAGCAATAGCTACCGAGCCGAGCCCAGCACCGCTAGTGCAGCCTGAGCAGCGAGCTGTAGGTACCTGCAGCCAGAACCGGGCGGTAGTATCCGACGATTCGGATGAAGATGCCACACCGCTCGAGAGCGGCACTGGCAGCCGCCTAAGCCGAATGGAACGGCTTATGGAGCAAATGCTCCAGCGAGATCTGCTGAGAGAGCAGCAGCAGACTCGCCAAGGGAGCCCAGGCACTCCCGCAGTGCCCTTTACGGCACTGGCCATTGCCTCACCTTCTTTTGAAGGCAGCATTGGCGACCAGGTCTGGGCTGGTCAACAAGAGGGGTTGTTGGCTGAAGATGTCCGGAGTACGCAGAGTGTACAGGATCAGGAAGAGCTGCTGGGTGTGGTCAACCGCTACGTGGTCATTCCACGAGGGGGTCGGCCTTTAGAGCCGAAACTTGCAGCCAGCATTGACCACCTGTCCTCAAAACCCCTACAAGAACGGGTGGTCAATGAGGCTCTTGAACTATATACAGCCCCAGAAAAATTGTACATCATTGAATGTACCAGCTGTAAACAGCCAAATTTGGGGACATTTGGGGCAGAACATCAGGAACCTGGAGTTGAAGCTCCAGAAAATCCTTAAACTCCTGACTGCAGGGATGACATCATATGCTCGGTCCATTGATGGTGTGGACATCTCCACAAATCAGCAAGATACATTAGCTCTGCTGTGCACCACTCAATATCAATTTACGGAAGGAAATCATCAAGCCTGCCCTCAACCCTAAGTTTGCGGGACTTTGCAAAACACCGGGTTCAGAACCTCCAATTCTGCTTTTTGGAAAGGACCTTCCAAAAAAGGTGAAAGACCTAGAGAAAGAATCCAAGACCTTTGGTCTCGTGAGGGCAGGTTTGGGACCGAGCAGACCTAACAAACCCAGGCGGCAGTACACCACGGCGTCCACCAGTCGTAGACCACCATATGGGACTGGTGAAAGCTCGGGGTCCGCAACCATTCCCCGTAAGCCTTTTTTAGGCCCGCGCCCAGAGCGGACCCCATGGAAAATGCGCCACCCCCAACAACATCAACGTCAACATCTACATCAACAGCAGCCCTCTACAGCACCAGTAACCATGGATGTAGGTGGATCTGGTTCCTCTCAGCATATGAGCAGTAGGGGCTCTATACTATCAGGGGGGAGATTGCACTTGTTTTTGGATGCATGGGAAACCATCACTAATGACAAGTACATACTAAGCTGCATTCATGGCTATAAAATTGACTTTGTTCATGAAAACATTCCGCCAGTTCAGCATATACCCCAAAGGGTATTCACCCTCTCAGTCAAAGAGAAACAAGAGGGTCAAGCTGAACTTGTGAGGCTACTAGCAAAAGGTGTCATTGAAAGAACAAAACATGAACCTTTGGAATTTGTGTCTAATATTTTCACTAAAACTAAAAAAGATGGTGGATGTCGCATCATCATTGACTTAACTACGTTAAACGAGTCAGTTAAGTATACACATTTTAAGATGGAAACTTTTCAAACCGCCAGACTTTTGATTTCTAGAGGGTACTTTCTAGCAGGCATTGATTTAAAAGATGCCTACTACTCAGTACCCATACACAAGGAGCATCGTAAATACTTAAAGTTTATCTGGATGAAACAGCTATGGCAATTTAAAGCCTTACCAAATGGACTAACCTCCGCTCCAAGGTTGTTCACTAAAATCTTAAAACCCGCCTTGGCATTATTGAGGAAAGCATATAGTCATGGCGTACTTAGACGACATTTTAATAGTAGGGAAAACCTTGGAGACAGCTATTTTGGCAGTAGCAGCCACCAAACGTTTGTTTGAAACTTTGGGGTTTGTCATACATCCAGATAAATCCAATTTTACACCGTCCACTACCATGGACTATCTTGGATTTACGATTGATACTATTCGCATGTTTGTAACTCTGCCGAAGGGGAAAGCATCAGAATTGGCACTATCATGCCACGAACTAATGCATAAACGTCAGCCAACCATACGGCAGGTAGCTAGAGTTATTGGTAAAATGGTAGCAGCTTTTCCAGCTGTACAATTTGGGCCTTTGCACTACCAAAATTTACAAAGAGCAAAAGTGCACGCACTAAAGCAAAACTCAGGTCACTTTGACCGAGCTATGGATTTAACTGCTGAATCCATTCCAGAGTTACAATGGTGGACAAGGAACATTAGGCTCAGTTCCAGTCCCATAATAATCACCAACCCAGTATTAACCATTCAAACGGATGCCAGTGCTTTGGGCTGGGGAGCAACTAACATGCAATCCAGCACAGGGGGCAGATGGACTAATTCTGAATCATCTTGCCTACAGACACGGGGTATCAACTATTTAGAAATGTTGGGTGCGTTTTATGGTTTAAAAGCATATTCATCTAATACGCATCATGCACATGTCCGGTTGCAATTAGATAATACCACGGTGGTGGCTTATATCAACCACATGGGTGGTGTAAAGTCGATATCGTGTGACAAATTGGTCAACCTAATCTGGCAATGGTGTGTCGAAAGACATACTTGGTTATCAGCAACTTACCTACCAGGTAAGCAAAATACAGTGGCAGACACCAGGTCACGCAAATTTAACGATAACATCGAATGGATGTTAAATCCCAAAGTATTTGCCGAAATTACAAAGCAATATGGCACACCAGATATCGATCTATTTGCATCCAGGCTGAATCACCAGGTACCAACGTATGTCGCTTGGGAACCAGACCCTGAGGCAGCAGCAGTTGATGCATTCACACTGTATTGGGGGAAAATGTTCGTTTATGCTTTTCCTCCCTTCTGCCTCATCAGTCGGGTATTACGCAAGATTCAATTGGATTCCGCTTCAGGAATCTTGATAACACCCGACTGGCCTACACAGCCATGGTTCCCAGTGGCCCTCGACATGGCTGTCGAAACACCGTTGGAATTCCCCAGCAGTCCGGAATTATTAATCCACCCAGTGTCAGGCATTAGTCACCCGTGCCATGACAGAGTCAATCTCCTCGCTTGCAGATTCTAAAAAGACCTCTACTGGGCCTGGGACTGTCTGAGGACGCCATCAACATGATGCCGCATCCCACCGGGAGTCCACCAGGAGACAATACCTGACCAACATAAGGAAATGGGAACGGTATTGCTCCAAAACAGGAACTACCTACACTACAGCGACACCCACCAGTGTTGTGGAGTTCCTGGTTGGATTACATCGGGAAGGACTCAGCTACAGCGCCATAAATACAGCCAGGAGTGCGTTGTCAGCTTATTTGGTTCCAGCAGCAGGACAACTGGCTTTCGGGTCCCATCCACTAGTAATCAAAATCATGAGGGGCATTTTTTAATACTAACTCCCCCAGACCAAGGTACACTCAGATCTGGGATGTCAGCATTGTGCTGACGTACCTTAGGGGATGGCCACCGCCCAGGGCACTCACGCTGGAACAACTTACACTGAAATCAGTCATGCTCATGGCACTAGTGTCAGCTCAAAGGGTACAGTCCCTCCACCTTCTGAGGCTGGACAGCATGACAGAGTCATTGGACTGTTTCACATTCCATATTCAGGGACTGGTCAAACAAACTAGACCAGGTACCACGCCTCCAGTCATGGAGTTCTGGGCATATTCATCTGACCCACGGCTGTGTGCCAAGACCCATCTCGCCAATTACATAGACACAACATACAACTTAACAGGGAGAGAAAAAGCCTTATGGATAAGCCACAAGAAGCCTCATGGTCAGGTGACGAGCCAAACCATCTCAAGGTGGCTCAAGCAGGTGCTTAAGTCCGCGGGAGTCAATACTAATATTTACAAATCTCACTCCACCAGGGCTGCATCTACGTCGGCGGCTAGTCGAATGGACGTGCCTATGGACCATATTCTGGCCAGAGCAGGATGGTCCTCGGAAAGAACTTTCCAAAGGTTTTATAATAAGCCGCTGGCGCAACCTGCTACATTTGCAGACAGAATTTTAGAGTCTGCAGATAATATTTAATTTAAGCCCTGGGGAGCTCTCTGTTTTTTGTTGTCATTAATAAACCTTTTTTGTTCACAAACAGGTTCTTGATTGCGATAACATACTTCCTCCCTCTAAGGTCTTCAGACAGTGAGTGAAGCATGAGCTGGTACACGGTTCGGAATCACAGAGCTTTGAAGTCTTCACGTAGTCACTCACGTGACTCCGAAATAAAATAGTAAGATTAAACGAGAACTTACCAGTTCGAAGTTTGATCTGTATTTTATGAGGAGTTACGATGAGGGATTACGTGCCCTCCGCTCCCACCCTCTATTATACAGATCAACTGGTAATTAAGTTCTTATTTTTTCTTTACTATATTTATTTCAATTGTTGTGTTTTTTCTGTGAATCCACACCGCTGCTTTGAAGAATGTCGCGCACACGTGCTGGACGGGGTCTTCACGTAATCCCTCATCGTAACTCCTCATAAAATACAGATCAAACTTCGAACTGGTAAGTTCTCGTTTAATCTTACTATTTTAAGGTTACAACCTCTTTGTTCTGTACATTGTCAGCAAAGGAAATAGTTCCACTCTATCCTTGCCATCAAATCCTTAATCAGTTTCGTGATCATAATTAGTTTGCAACCTTAATAATTCATAGCCGAACTTTACTTGATCTACCTTCTGCAGATTCACATCTTATCTTTATCTGGCTCTGGTTGCCTAGAAAATTGGGCCTAATCTCAAAATGAAGATGGGGAGGAATTTATTTAGCCAGAGGAATCTGTGGAATTCAAGTTATCATGTAATTCAAGCCAAGTCATCATGTATTTTTAAAGCAGAGACTGTTAGATTTCTGAATGGTAAGGGTGTCCAAGGTAATGGGGAGCAGGCAGGAGAATGGGGTTGAAAAGGAAAAATAGATCCACTATGATTGAAAGGTATGGTAGACCCGATGGGCTGAATGGTCTAATTCTGCCCCCATGTCTTATGGTTTTATGGTCTTGTGGACCTTAGCATATTTCTAGAAAAGCAACTTCACATATCCTTCATCTGAACTGGTTGCTCGATGTATATGTTTAAAACAAAATCTATGTCCTGTATATCAGAGTGATGGCAAGAGCAAAGTATGGAGGAGAGAAGGGACTGCCCACGATCCAAAGCATACCTCCTCATCTGTGAAACACGGTGGTGGGGGTGTTATGTCCTGGGCATGTATGGCTGCAGAAGGTACTGGCTCAATTATCTTCATTGATGATACAACTGCTGATGGTAACTGCATAATGAATTCTGAAGTGTATAGAGACATCCTGTCTGCTCAAGTTCAAACAAATGCCTCAAAACTCATTGGCCGGTGGTTCATTTAACGGCAAGACAATGATCCCAAACATCCTGCTAAAGCAACAAAGGAATTTTTCAAAGCGAAAAAATGGTCAATTCTTGAGTGGTCAAGTCAATCACCTGATCTGAACCCAATTGAGCATGCCTTTTATATGCTGAAGAGAAAACTGAAGAGGGGGACCAGCCCCCAAAACAGGCATAAGCTGAAGATGGCTGCACTACAGGCCTGGCAGAACATCACCAGAGACGACACCCAGCAACTGATGATGTCTATGAATCGCAGACTTCAAGCAGTCATTGCATGCAAAGGATATGCAACAAAATACTAAACATGACTACTTTCATTTACATGACATTGCTATGTCCCAAACATTATGGTGCCCTGAAATGGGGGGACTATGTATAAACACTGTTGTAATTTCTACATGGTGAAACAAAAGTGTATAAAAATGGCCTTTATTAAAATCTGACAATGTGCACTTTAATCACATGTGATTTTTTTCTATTAGAAATCTCAAATTGTGGAGTACTGAGGCAAATAAATAAATGATGGGTCTCTGTCCCAAACATTATGGAGGGCACTATATAAACAATTTGGGAGCTTCAAAGTGAATGAATGCAGCTCCAGCTATCCTCAGAGGGAAATTATGTTGACGAACACTGCACTGCAACATCTGCCAAAGGAGGTTTTGTTTTTCTTGTCAAGTTAGTGGTTGCAGACAAAAAAAATTTGAAAGTTGCAAAATCTCTAGAAAATCAATGAAATAACAAATGACAAAAAGGCTGTGGTTGACAGAACAATCTGGGGATTGAGGCCAAAGTAAAGACCCATGGTAGAAAAGACAAATAATCTGATTTACTGCAAGGTTAGGGAGGTCAATTTATAAATGAAAGAAAAAAGGAAATGTTACCATCAATACGAATACATTCTGACTGTCACTGGATGTGCTAGTTAATAGATCTCTTGTTAATGGAAGCTCTCAGGAGGCTTTGTGGCAGGTTAGTTTCTCCCACTACTTTTTCACTTCTGTGACCAAGCTTTGAATGCAGTGAAGATTGAGAGCCATAGAGTCATACATCATGGAAACAGTCCCTGGTGATTGACCCTGTTCCTCTAGGGACATGCGGCTAGAAGGCAGGAGCTTTGGGCCACCAAACCAGGCCTGTTCATTCCCCGAGGACCGGAGAGGAGGATGAAGGGAGCTAGCGATGGTGGGCAGGGGTCTGACCTTCCGTGCCCTCAAAGTTGGCATTGGGATGCTCCCTGGGACACAAAGGCTGAAGGTGGCCAGGCGAGGAGAGCATCAACGGTTCGTTGGACGATCCAGACAGAGACGATGGCTGGAGGCCCTGCAGCAGCCTGGGAAGCACATCTGGATTGGGCGCAGCTCCAGGAGACCGAGAGCTGAACCGGACTGGACTTTGAAAATGGCGGCAAAACCTGGCGACTCTTGCATATGGTCTCAGAGGACTATTTCTATGCACTTTGTATAAATCGGGGATTGTGCTTAGGTGTGGCAATACTTTAGTGAACAATATGCAAAAAAAGAATTTCACTGCATATGTGATAATTAAGAGCCATTGAACAATAGAACCATTGAAACGTTGAACTTTCCCTATGTGTAATGAACCTGATCTGATAAGGGGACTTGAGGTAAAAGAGCCATTAGGATGCAATGATCACAATATTATAAGTTTTACTCTACAAATTGAGAGGGAGAAGGGAAAATCAGAAGTGTCAGTATTACAGTATAGCAAAGGGGATTATAGAGGCATGAGGCAGGAGCTGGCCAGAATTGACTGGAAGGAGGACCTAGCAGGGAAGACGGTGAAACAGCAATGGCAGGTATTCCTGGGAATAATGCAGAAGTTGCAGGATCAATTTATCCCAAAGAGGAGGAAAGATTCCAAGGGGAGTAAGAGGCACCCGTGGCTGACAAGGGAAGTCAAGGGCAGTATAAAAATAAAAGAGAAGAAGTACAACAAAGCAAAGAAGAGTGGGGAGCCAGAGGATTGGGACTCTTTTAAAGAGCAACAGAAGATGACTAAGAAGGAAATACGGGGAGAAAAGATGAGGTACGAGGGTAAACTAGCCAATAATATAAAGGAGTATGGCGAGTCCGAAACTTGCTAGTTGTAGACGAAGTTTATTGCAGCCGCAATACACGAATACAGAGTCAAAACAACAAGTTACAGGACAACCAATATAAACTTACTGTCTTCCTTGAAGACTTCGCCGAACTGGCTAAAACGGGCGCCAAACGCGCACCTGACATCGCTGGCCAATCAGCGATGTCGTTTCCTGGACCAATCCACATGGTCGCGTTCCCACGTGACCTCGCTGGCCAATCCGAGGGTTCGACTACCTGGACCATTCTCTATGGTCGCTACATGACCCCCCCCAGAACCCGAGGTGCGGAACCTAGCAGGGAGCCGGATTTCGCGACCATAACGAGTACGGAGAGGGACAGCCTGAACCACAGGAGCCGGAGGTTCCGGACTTGGTGGAACAGCCGGAACGGGAGGTTCTGGAGGAACTACCGGAACGGGGGGTCCTGGAGGAACTGCCGAAACGGGGGGTCCTAGGGGAACTGCCGAAACTGGGGGTCCCGGAGGAACTGTCGGAATGGGGGTTTGTGGACTGGGCGGAACTAACGGAGGTCGGCCTCTTCTAGGGGTTTGACCGACCAGGACTGGTTGATCCGGGTCCAAATGGGCAGGTTTGAGCCGGGACACCGAGACGAGTTCACTCTTGCCGCCCATGTCTAAGGTGAAAGTAGCCGTTCCCTTACGTAAAACCCGAAACGGCCCTTGATAGACCCTCTGCAACGGGGCGCGATGGGCATCTTTACGCAAAAAAACAAACTCACAGTCCTTCAGGGAAGACGGTTCATGTACCATGGAACACCCATGACGTGAAGTCGGCACTGGAGCCAGGGAACCCACCCGTTCCCGGAGAGCTGCTAACGCTGCTGGGACTGTAGGGAGCAGTGCTGAAGTGTCCGGAAACAGATCTCCAGGTACTCGAAGGGTCGAGCCATATACCAGCTCTGCGGACGACGCACCGAGATCTGGCTTAGGAGCCGTCCGGATGCCCAAAAGAACCCAAGGGAGTTGGTCTACCCAGTCCGGGCCTTCAAGCCTTGCACTGAGGGACGCCTTAAGTTGGCGGTGGAACCTCTCTACGAGACCATTTGCCTGGGGGTGATATGCAGTTGTGGGTTGTAATTTGGACCCGTACAGTTCCGCCAGCGCGGCCCAGAGGGACGAAGTGAACTGTGGTCCTCTGTCAGTTGTAATAACTGCCGGGACCCCGAAACGAGCTACCCAATGAAGGGCCAAAGTCCTAGCACAAGACGCTGACGAGATGTCAAACAATGGGAAAGCCTCTGGCCACCGGGTGAACCGATCCACCACCGTGAGGAGGTGGGTGTAGCCCCGGGAGGAAGGCAAAGGCCCGACCAAATCCACGTGGATGTGGAAAAAACGAAAAGCCGGGACTTCGAAATCCTGTACGGGGGGCTGGACGTGGCGCTGGACCTTAGCGGTCTGACAGGGCACGCAGGAACGTGCCCACCCCGCTACCTGTTTCCGCAGGCCATGCCAGACAAACCTCGCTGCCACCAAGGCAGAGGTGGAGCGGATGGACAGGTGCGCCAGCCCATGAATGGCATCGAAAACCCGGCGCTGAAGGGAGGGCGGTACTACCGGCCTGGGGCGAGGAAGAGAAACATCGCACCAGACTTTCGTGCCCTCCGACCCACAAGCTACCTGGGCCAACTTCAATCCCGAAGTGGTGGACTGGTACGTCGAAACGGTATCCGCCAGGAGCTGTGCCTCCGCAAGCTCCTGGGGATCCACTTCGCAGTCCACCGCCGAAATAGGGGGAAAAGCAGGTCTAGACAGGGCGTCAGCAACGGCATTCAGCTTACCCGCGATATGACGGACATCTGTGGTAAATTCTGAGATAGCAGTCAGGTGCCGCTGCTGGCGGGCCGACCATGGGTCAGACAATTTCAAAAAAGCAAATGTTAATGGCTTGTGGTCCGTAAATGCCACAAATGGGCGGCCCTCGAGTAAATACCTGAAATGACGGACAGCTAAATGGAGAGCTAGAAGCTCTCGGTCAAATGCGCTATATTTTAGCTCGGCCGAATTTAGTTGCCGGCTGAAAAACGCTAAAGGCTGCCAACGGCCACCAACCTGCTGTTCCAGAACTCCACCCACCGCCACGTCAGAGGCGTCAACCGTCAGGGCCGTGGGGGCGGAGGGGCTCGGATGGACCAACATGGTGGCGTCTGCCAAGGCTGCTTTAGCTGCCGTAAAAGCCGACTCTGCGGCCGGGGACCACAACAACTTTACCGGATTACCTGCAAGGCATTGGAAAAGCGGGCGCAGGACTCGCGCCGCTGCCGGAACGAATCTATGGTAGAAATTAACCATGCCAACGAACTCCTGCAGCCCTTTTACTGTGGTAGGCCTGGGGAAAGCCCGGATAGCCTCCACCTTCTCTGGCAAAGGGACAGCGCCGGCAGGGGTAATTCTATGTCCTAGAAAATCGAGAGCAGGCAGGCCGAATTGACATTTGGAGGGTTGAATAATGAGCCCGTGGTCTTGGAGCCGCTGGAACACGGTCCGCAAATGGGCCTGGTGCTCTTGCACTGAGGGGCTGGCTACCAGGATGTCGTCTAAATAAATAAACACAAAGGGTAAACCCCTGCCCACGCGGTCCATCAGTCGCTGGAAAGCCTGTGCCGCGTTCTTTAAACCGAAAGGCATACGCAACCATTCAAACAACCCGAACGGAGTAATAGTTGCAGTTTTTTGTATGTCCTCCGGTCGCACCGGAATCTGATGGTATCCTCGCACCAAATCGATTTTGGAAAACACTACCGCTCCTTCCAGTCCAGATGAAAAGTCCTGTAGGTGCGGTATGGGGTAGCGATCAGCCGTGGTGACAGCATTGAGACGCCGATAATCGCCACATGGCCTCCACCCCCCAGATGCCTTGGAGACCATGTGTAACGGCGAGGCCCACGGGCTGTCAGACTGACGAACAATTCCCATTTCCTCCATCTTCCTGAACTCCGCCCGTGCCACCACCAGTTTGTCTGGCGGTAGTCTCCTGGCCCGAGCGAAAACGGGAGGGCCTTCGGTGCGGATGTGATGGACCACACCGTGCTTAGCTGAAGGTGCGTCAAAACGTTGGACGAGCAGCTCTGGGAACTCTGCCAGAATCGCAGCATACGAGTCGGGGGCCGCGACGACGGCCTGGACAGTAGGGCTGGGCGAGGAGGCGATTGCCGGAGCGACGTGCTCGTCTTCAGCAGCGGGTCGGAGGTCGTTACCGCGGACATCAGGAACCAGTGAAAAAGCCCAGAGAAAATCTGCGCCCAGGATCGCTTGTTTGACGTCGGCTATGATGAATGGCCATTCGTACGTGCGGAGGCCTAACGCAAGGGACATCTTCCGTGTGCCGAAAGTGCGAATAGGGCTGCCATTAACCGCGATGAGGGTGGGACCTGTCTTACCCGATCTGGTTTCGAGGTCGGTCGGCGGCACTATGCTGACGATGGCTCCGGTGTCTACCAAAAATTCTGTGTCCGTGAATCGATCATGGACATAGAGGCGCCGGTTCTGGCCAATCGTAACTGCCCCTATGTACGATCGGCCGAGGCATTTCCCGCGAAGGTACAAGGCAAACGACAGTTGCGGGATTCGTTACCCCATCGTAGGTGATAGTAGCACCAGCCGCGCTTGTGCGGATCTTTTTGGCGGGCTTTCGGAGAATTGGCGGGAGACGTGGCGCCATCTTGCCGTCGCTGTGGCGTGGTCACCGATGTCGAGACTTTGTTGATGGAATCCCCTGCCTTGTTTTTTCCCGCTATGAGCACGTCCGCTTTCGCTGCATATGCTTCGGGGTCCTTAAAAGAACAATCCGTAAGCAGCAGTCGGACATCCTCGGGAAGTTTCTCGCGGAATGCCTGTTCAAACATCGGGCAATCCGTGTGCTCACCGGCTAGCACCATCATTTCGGCCATGCGGACGGAAGGCAGTTGGTCTCCAAGCTCCGGTAGGTGCAGAAGTTTTGCCGCACCACCATGCTTATTTAACCCGAAGGTTCGCAGTAATGCCTTCTTCATGGTTTCATATTTGTCTTCCGCAGGTGAAGTTATGATAAACCGCATCATGCGCTTGGTTGTGTCCGGCGATAGAGCGCTGACGAGGTAGAAGTACTTCGTTGCATCGTCCGACACCTTCTTTATGTGGAATTGAGCCTCGGCGTGGATAAACCAAGCTTGCGGTGCGTACGTCCAAAATAACGGAAGATGCACGCCTCCCGCGCTTGACTCCGGTGCGCCCTGCTCGGTCATCGTCAACGAGGCGTTGATTCCTGTTCAGTTGGTGATCGTCCAGATCACGTTCGGGGTCACCAATATGGCGAGTCCGAAACTTGCTAGTTGTAGACGAAGTTTATTGCAGCCGCAATACACGAATACAGAGTCAAAACAACAAGTTACAGGACAACCAATATAAACTTACTGTCTTCCTTGAAGACTTCGCCGAACTGGCTAAAACGGGCGCCAAACGCGCACCTGACATCGCTGGCCAATCAGCGATGTCGTTTCCTGGACCAATCCCCATGGTCGCGTTCCCACGTGACCTCGCTGGCCAATCCGAGGGTTCGACTACCTGGACCATTCTCTATGGTCGCTACAGGAGGATAGTAAAAGCTTTTTTAGGTATGTAAAGAGGAAAAAAATAGTCAAGGCAAATGTGGGTCCCTTGAAGACAGAAGCGGGGGAATTTATTATGGGGAACAAGGAAATGGCAGACGAGTTGAACCGGTACTTTGGATCTGTCTTCAATAAGGAAGATACAAGCAATCTCCCAGATGTTCTAGTGGCCAGAGATCCTAGAGTGACGGAGGAACTGAAGGAAATCCACATTAGGCAGGAAATGGTGTTGGGTAGACTGATGGGACTGAAGGCTGATAAATCCCCAGGGCCTGATGGTCTGCATCCCAGAGTACTTAAGGAGGTGGCTCTAGAAATTGTGGACATATTGGTGATCATTTTCCAATGTTCTATAGATTCAGGATCAGTTCCTGTGGATTGGAGGGTAGCTAATGTTGTCCCACTTTTTAAGAAAGGAGGGAGAGAGAAAACGGGAAATTATAGACCAGTTAGTCTGACATCAGTGGTAAGATGCTGGAGTCAATTATAAAAGACAAAATTGCGTATTAAATGATACCTGTTTTTTAAAATAATCTGATGTCCATTTAATTTATAGTTGATCTGTATTGAAATATGTGCATTTGTAAGTGAATTTTAAGGGTTTGGATCTGATTTTGGAGCATTTGGATAGTAGTAACAGGATTGTTCTGAGTCAGCATGGATTTACGAAGGGGAAAACAGGCTTGACTAATCTTCTGGAATTCTTTGAGGATGTAACTAGGAAAATTGACAGGGAGAGCCGGTGGATGTGGTGTTCCACATAGGAGATTAGTGGGGAAAATTACAGCACATGGTATTGGAGGTAGGGTACTGACATGGATAGAAAATTGGTTGACAGACAGAAAGCAAAGAGTGGGGGTAAATGGATCCCTTTCAGAATGGCAGGCAGTAACTAGTGGGGTACCGCAAGGCTCGGTGCTGGGACCGCAGCTATTTACAATATACATTACGACTTGGATGAAGGGACTAAAAGTACCATTAGCAAATTTGCTGATGATACAAAGCTGGGTGGTAGTGTGAACTGTGAGGAAGATGCTATGAGGTTGTAGGGTGACTTGGACAGGTTGTGTGAGTGGGCAGATGCATGGCAGATGCAGTTTAATGTGGATAAGTGTGAGGTTATCCACTTTGGTGGTAAGAATAGGAAGGCAGAGTATTATCTGAATGGTGTCAAGTTTGGAAAAGGGGACGTACAACGAGATCTGGGTATCTTAGTGCATCAGTCACTGAAAGGAAGCATGCAGGTACAGCAGGCAGTGAAGAAAGCCAATGGAATGTTGGCCTTCACACCAAGAGGAGTTCAGTATAGGAGCAAAGAGGTCCTTCTGCAGTTGTACAGGGCCCTAGTGAGACCACACCTGGAGTACTGTGAGCAGTTTTGGTCTCCAAATTTGAGGAAGGATATTCTTGCTATTGAGGGCGTGCAGCGTAGGTTTACTAGGTTAATACCCGGAATGGCGGGACTGTCATATGTTGAAAGACTGGAGCGACTAGGCTTGTATACACTGGAATTTAGAAGGACGAGAGGAGATCTTATCGAAACGTATAAGATTGTTAAGGGGTTGGACACGTTAGAGGCAGGAAACATGTTCCCAATGTTGGGGGAGTCCAGAACAAGGGGCCACAGTTTAAGAATAAGGGGTAGGCCATTTAGAACTGAGATGAGGAAAAACTTTTTCAGTCAGAGAGTTGTGAATCTGTGGAATTCACTGCCTCAGAAAGCAGTGGAGGCCAAGTCTCTGAATGCATTCAAGAGAGAACTAGATAGAGCTCTTAGGGATAGCGGAGTCAGGGGGTATGGGGAGAAGGCAGGAACGGGGTACTGATTGAGAATGATCAGCCATGATCACATTGAATGGTGGTGCTGGCTCGAAGGGCCGAATAGCCTCCTCCTGCACCTATTGTCTATTGTCTATCCATGCATCTGTCCAAATGTCTTTTAATAATATGGAAGTTTCCTGGTGCTTCTCGTTTGCCTACTTGAAATGAATTTGGATAACTTCAATTTAATTTTGGAAGAAGAAGCTTGCACAGCATCCTACATTAAGCCCTAAATCATTTTTAAACAAAAAAAAAGACTGAGGTTCAGTTGCTGTTGTGATGTATGAAAAGGGGAATTCAAACTGTGCACAGTAAGCTTCTGGAGACAGACGTGACTCCAGCTGCACAACTTCTCAAAAGAAATACAAGGATTGCTAATTTTGAAATAAAACAGATGGCACAACTATTGTACAAAGGGTGGGACACCTTCTTGGTTCAAGCTATCCAGTTTAATTTCAAAGCCCCTTGCCAATTGCAGATTAAAGCTTTGCCTATCCCCCCACCAAGACCCCTGTGATGCAACTTCTGTGCGGCTTCAGCTCCTATTCAAATGTGATAGTCTTTCTTTGTTATTTCTCAAGTGCAAGTTTAGAGATACAGTGCGGAACTGAGACCATGCCTACCACGATCCCCTACACTAACAATATCCTACACACTAACACTATCCTACACACTAAAGATGATTTTTTAACAATTTTTGCCAAGCATAATGGCCTCCAAACCTGTAAATCTTTGGAGTACGAGTGGTAACCGGAGCACCTGGAGAAAACCCACGCAAGTCATGGGTAGAACGTACAAACTTCGCACAGAGCACCGTAGTCAGGATCGAACTGGGTCTCTTACGCTGTAAGGCAGCAACTCTACCGCTGTGCCACCGTGCCGCCCTATACTGCAAGGATGCAGCCCTTCCTAAACAGATCCATGTCAGGCCTAGGAATTCAACTCTGATGCATAGTAGCTTCACTGAATTTTCTTATGTGAAAAAGTCAAATTTAGAGGCAGTTTTGTGCAAGGGAATCTCCCAACAAAGAGATAGTATAATCCCCTCAATATAAGCTGTGTTTGAAATCAATCCCAAAGGCACAATTCTCTCCAGCTATCTATACCACCTTGCTCTACTTCATGGTAGCTTGTTGAAGTGGTGTTGAACATACATCAAAGCGACTGAAACAGACAGCAACTTGGGCGTAGAGATTTCTCTTTCCAGCATTATCATTATGTGTTGTGATATTCTTTGTTCTAATAACATTGCATATGACTTGGAATCTCCTCATGATCGCAGAATTGGCTGATATTATTGGGAAAAACCTCCTGTGATTATTCAATGTAGCAGAATCAAAAATAAGTTCATTCTGAACATGTTTATAGTATTGCTACATGCCATACATAAGGGAAGCCTTCCATCCATTGCTGCAGCAGGACTTAAATTACCATTCTGAAGGCCATCAAGAGCAAGTGCAGGGCTGGTTTCTCATGATAAGCTCTGACTGGCGATACATGTTGCTTTATGCATATAATTCTAAACTGACCCTGGCATTTTTGTTTATTTGCATCCTTTTCTGCACTGAGTTTACATGTACAATTATAAGTACAATTTCACTTGGGCAGCTTCCAACCCAGCAGTATGAGACTTGAATTCTCTCATTTCAAGTAACCCTTGTATTCCCTCTCTCTCTCCATCCCTCCCACACCATCGTCATCCTGCTATTTTCACTGTTTGTATCCCTCTTCCACAGCCAACAATGGACCATTGTGGGCTCCACCTTTCCGTGGTCATTAGTGCCGGCTCTGATTTGTTCTGTACATTTTTACATCTCTAGTTTACCCGCTCCCCTGACTCTCAGTTTGAAGAAGGGTCTTGACCCAAAACGTCACCTATTCCTTTTCTCCAGAGATGCTGCCTGACCCGCTGAGTTACTCCAGGATTTTGTGTCTATCTTACGTGTACAATAGTTTATACTATTTCAGTTCTGAAAACATTTTGAAGATTATAATTCAGGAATGCCCACTCTTTTGTCCGTCCCCCTTAGTTTCCCATTTATAAATACAGAACTTTAGTTAGTAGCCCATTTACAAGTAGGGAGCATTGACATGATTCAGGTATTTGGCCTGAGCCTGCATCATTATGGAGACAATGGTATGAAACAAGCAGATGTATCAAATTTGCAATAGGGACTGAACTAAATAGGTGCAGTGAGAGTGGTCTCTACAGAAAGCAGAGAAAGGTAGGGGCAGGAAGATGTAACCAGTAGTGAAATCACATTAGACTTGATGGAACCTGGCACCATTACAGAAGTCAGTTTTGCAAACAACAAAGTTCAATAATAAGACCCTAGACAAAAAGTGGACAGTTTCCTCTTTCTCAGCTCCAGCTCTCAGCAAAGGCTGACTGTAGGAGCAAAATGGAAAGGCCACGCGGAGTTGGTGTTTGAAGTAACGGGCGATTTATTAAACTGATACACATCAGGAGGCCAGCTAAAGCTAACCTACCAAGTGTGACTTTGGTATAGTTTTTATATTCTCAAGATTACTCAGAAACATGACAGTAAAATGAGGTCCTAATTACAGAAACTTGACTAACAAGAAAATAAAGTCTTCCACGGACACTTGACAAACAGTAAAACGCGGTCTTACACATGATGGAACTCAGAAATACTTAATTAGGTGACAAATGGAATGAGATTATTATCCACAAGTCTAACTTCATAAACAGTAGACTCAATTTTCTGTTACAATGAGAGGTATACTCTATAATCCATAATCCATAATCAATTAAGTCCCTGAAACTTGGGTGTCGTCACGGCTCCATTCCATGTCTTTACATTTAGGCTTTGTCGGTGGTTTCCTGTCACCACATTAGCACAATTCACATCTCTATTTACTAATTATTAGCCCTCACTATTTTTTACCTTACAACACTGACATTGAAGATGAAATTCACAATCACCTTCAGTGCGCCAATGTTGTCTGTGGATTTGCGAGAGAAAACGTGTTTGAAGATCAAAACTGGGAATTTTATAGCACCCTGCACACATGATAACAAAATAATCTGGGTCAGAATTTGAACCTGAATTCTTGGTTGGTAAAAGGAGCATGAGAAACAAATCCTTGGGGATTAAAAAGACTGCCGGAAACAGAAAACAGAACCCTGGTAAGTGCAAGAAGGGCAGGAAACAGGGCCCAATTGAATGGTAGGAGCAGAGGAATCAGGATGACAGAAATAATTCTAATATGTAGAAAAAGTAAACAGATAAATGTAAGAAAGAAAATATTATTATTTTCAGTTTACTCAAGAAGGGAGGCTAGAGTAGTCGGGCTATGTTCCCAAGAGTTGAGAATGTTCAAAGGGAGATTCAAATGATGAAAGGTTTTCACAGAGTAAACAAGGAGAAACTGCTTCTACTGGTTGGAAGCTTGGAAACAACCTAGTGGATTAATTTGCCGCAGCTAACAAAGAATGAGAGGGGAGAGGAAGAGAATACTTTTTTGTGGTCTGCGTTGTGGTCTGTGATATGACACCTGACAGGATGTGGGCAGCAGTTGCAAAGCTCTATAACAATGTTCAAAAGGGAATTCCACATATCCTGAATGGGAGGAGTATGCAGGAATATGTGGAGATAGCAGGGGATGGGATAAGCTGAATAGCTCCCCCAAAGAGCTAGCATGGGCAAAATAGACTGAATGGCCTTCTTCAGTGCTTTACAATGCTTTGATTTTATGACTATACTAACAGAATGATATGGTTCAGTGCCTCAATTTTAAGAAATAATTCTAACGAACTTGCACAGATTCATACAGCACACATTTTGCACTCTGGCCCATCATGTCCATATCTTCTATGCCTTGGTAATTCAATTGCTTGTAAAAAATACTTCCTAAATATTTTGAAAATATCTCCCTCTACCATCACCTCGGGTGTATTCCAAATTCCAATTACTCTCTTCCTCAGGTCTTCTCTAAACCTTACTCATTATGCTGCACCTCTACACTGGTTTTAGCACCAACTCTCTACCATACTGATGTTCTTCAACAATGGAGTGTCCACAGCCCTCTAATGCACTGCGAACCAAACATCTGCAACAACCTGAGTAAAGGGATGTTAAATGGCTAAACCCTTTATCTGAACCTGAGACTTTTAATTTCAGGTTTTCCAGCTGGGGGAATCTATCCTATATAGAGTCATAGAGTGATACAGTGTGGAAACAGGTCCTCCGGCATAACTCGCTCACAACGGCCAACAATATCCCAGCTACATTAGTCCCACTTGCCTGCACTTGGTCCATATCCCTCCAAATCTGTCCTATCCATGTACCTGCCTAATTGTTTCTTAAATCCAGCCCAACCTCATCTACCTCCTCTGGCAGCTTGTTCCATACACCCACCACCCTTTGTGTAAAAAAGTTACTCCTCGTCCAAAAGACTTGTTTTTTTGGATGACAAATAAAGGTAATTCTGAATTCTGATTCTGATTCTATTAAATCTTTTCCCCTTCACCTTGAACCTATGTCCTCTGGTCCTTGATTTCCGCTACTCTGGGCAAAAGATTGTGCATCTACCTGATCTATTCCTCTCATGATTTTGTATACCTCTATAAGATCTCCCCTCATCCTCCTGTGCTCTATGGAATAGAGACCGAGCCTACTCAATCTCTCCCTATTGGTCACTCCCTCTAGACCTGGCAACATCCTCGTCGGACGTCGGAAGCCCGCAGACCCCTGGGTGGGGGCCGACATCGGGAGCTCCGGCAACGGCAGAGGCAGCGTGTTCGCCCGCCCCGAATCGCGGGGCTTGGGTCGGCCCGTCGCGGACCTTTCACCGTCCGGCGCGGCCTGGAATAGGCCGTTGACCTTTCACCGCCCAGCGGCGGCTTCAATATCGGGAGCCCCGACCGCCCCGACGTGGCAACTCCAACAGCCTGACCGTGGGACAAGACGGCAGGGAAGAGAAAAAGACATTTTGGCCTTCCATCACAGTGAGGAGGGACTGGAGGAGACTCACTGTGATGGATGTTTCTTTTTGTTTGGTGTTAGTTGTGATTGTATGTGTTATTGCATTTTTATTGATTAATCTTATTGGTCTTATTGTTCAACTGCGGGTAATGTTTCATTTTACTACACATTTATGTGTATGTAACAAATAAACGACTATTGACTATTGACTATTGAAATCTTTACTGAACCCTTTCAAGTTTGACAATATCTTTCCTATAACATGGTGCCTAGAACTGAACACAATATTCTAAATGCAGTCTCACTAATGTCTTATACAACTGCAACATGACTTCCTAACTTCTATACAATATTGTGACTGATGAAGGCTTTGTGTTTCATTAAATCATCTTTTATTCTTCTGAATTAGTGGGCCAATCTGATTCTCCATGCAGCTTCAAGAGAGCAATGATTTTGTTTAAAGATTTAATCTCCACACTGTATTTCAGATTTGGTCTCATCAAAGTCTTAGTCAAAGACAAAGCAAGAGTATACAACGTGGAAATAGCCACTTAGCCCACTGCATCCGTGCTAACCATCAAGCACATAATTACACTAATCCCATTTTATGCTCTCCTTGTTACACTGCTCACCTAAACTCCAGGAACAATTTACAGTGGCCAACCCACATGTCTATGCAATGTGTGAGGAAACCTGAGCACCAAGACACACAGTTACAGAGAGAACATGTAAACTCAAAAGACAGCATCGAAGGGGAGGATCAAACTAGAGCTGTGAGGCAGTGGCTCCACCAGCTTAATTTCCTCCCAAATTTGCCCCTTCACCCCAGCCTACTAACTCTACCTCCACTAAATTGATTTAAAATAAATAATTGGTTTAGAAAGCATTACAAAAAGTTACAAGATTGCAGTTTCACTTACCAGCAACTGAAATTTGTGCCTGGTCCATCAATGCATATTCCCCCGTTGAGACAGCGGGTGAAGTTCAGAACATTTTCTTTACAGACGTCAAGGTCTGTTTGGCAGTTCTTGCCACTGTATCCATCCAAACACGTGCAGGTATAGGCACCAACTAAATCCTGACATGCTCCTCCATTTAAACAAGGGTCGGAACTGCACTCCTAGAAGAAAATACAACATCAATGAGAGAACTACAGAGGTTTATTTCTTTAGGGTAGTGTGTTAGATCTGAACGTCACTTTTCAATGAAAGGCTGAATTTTCTGCTGCACGTAGCTAAAGAGTCCTAAATCTGCCAAATCCCAATGATCCAGAACTTGGAATGAGGTGAGAAAGGAGATGGATGATGCCCCAGTTATTATCTTCTAAAGATTCTGGAATGGTTCCCCTGCAGCCTAAGCGCTAAAAAATATGTACCCGATATTTTAAAAAATAGGAGGGAGAGATTAGTGAAGTACAGAGCTGTTAAACTTTCATTGGCAGCTGGGAAATTTCTGGAATCTATAATAAACGAGGCTACCTCAAGACACATAGAAAATACAGTAATTATACAATTAAAAAGAGTCAACATAAACATAAAGAAAGGTATTCATAATTGACTAATCTATTGAGATTCTCTAAAGATGTACCCACAAGAGCAAACAAGTTGATGTGGCACCCTTAGTTTTTCAAAAGTGTTTCAATCAGGTCCTTCACAGGTGTTCAGGGAATGAAATGGTAGCAAATTGAATGGGTGTAATAGTCTGGTGTGGATTGAGAATGTGCTAACAGATAGTAAACAAAGAGTAGGAATAAATGACCCCCACTGTGGTTGGTGAGAATCAGTGGCAGGAATCAGTGCTTGGGCTCGGGCCGTGTGTGGAGTTTGCATGTTCTCTTTGTAATCGCATGGATTTCCTCCGGGTGCTCCGGTTTCTTCCCAAAGACAATAGACAATAGGTGCAGAAGGAGGCCATTCGGCCATTCGGCCCTTCGAGCCAGCACCGCCATTCAATGTGATTATGGCTGATCATTCTCAATCAGTACCCCGTTCCTGCCTTCTCCCCATACCCCCTAAGACGTGTGGTTTTGTCAGTTAATTGGCCTCGGTAAAACTGACCCAGTTAGTTTCTAAGCTGTATCTCTAAACTACAAATTTTATCTAACTGGGGCCACGTAATACAAACAGTGTTCCCTAATTTTTCATCTGCGTTATATCCAATTTACGTTAGGGAAGCATGAGTTATGGCAAAACTACATGCATATGAATAAAAATGGCTTCCTTTGTTTCTTTTTCAATATGGATGAGCTGCCTAATAATGAGCACCTTCCAATGGAAGATGTAGCTCAAGTTTCTGCAGTGCTTGTGGAGCCTTTTGATGGGGGAGTGAAGAAATGACCTCTGCGTGTATGGGACTTGAGCTGCTTTTACGAGACCTACCACTCACCAATATCAGATGAAGAAGGCCTGCCAGTGGGCACCAACCATCCTTGAACCCAGCAACCAGTGCTTGAGCAAGGGCAGGTTCCTTAACACAACGAACCTGAAAGTCCCCCGACAGAAAGCAAAGGCCTGCCCCAGCTTTGCCAGCTCCTTATGTACTTAAATGTCATACAGTCATGGAGTTGCATGGTACAGAAACAGGCCTTCTGTCTCATCACACCCCTTTTGCCCACGTGGACTAACTTTTATTAGTTTTGGAAACAATTAAAAAGGAAATGAAAAAAAATCTTAGAATATCCTACAAATAAAAAGATACAATCAACTGAAAACGCTATTTAAAATAAATTGAAACTATGAAACAAACCACAACTAGCTGCTTAGATTTTGAATTTCCAGTGTCATTTTTTAAATTTTCATCACCTGCAAATTTAAATTTCAGTCTGTAATTTCTTATGGATGCTGATGAGAAAACACGATTTCCCATTTACAAATTTAGCAATGATCATTCAAATTCAATTTATGCATATTTGCATTATGATGTGTTGGAATATTACATTTCAGATCTATCTGTTTCTCTCTCTGGAGGTACTTATTGCATTGCACTTATCTGGCATGCATACTATTTGTCACATTAACCCATGCCAGAATTTGTCCAAATCTTGCTGCTTCTGGACTCAACTTGTTCATTAGCTAAGTAACTATGAAATAAAGTCAACACTGCACAGTCATCCTTGAACATCCCACTCTTCAGAACTTCTGACAGAGGAAAGATGGTTATTGAAGCCTAGAACATTGAAGAAACACATGCAGAGCAAAGCAGTGATATTTAGCCTTGGGCAGCCACAGCCAATTTATTTTGTTCTGGATATGATTCTAACAGGTATAATTTTTCTCCCTGGACAGAAACAAAAAATGCTGGAACTCAGCAGGTTGGGCAGCATCTGTGAAAAGAGTGAGTTAATAGTTCTGGTCGAAGAACCTTTTTGTGCCTGACTTCACACTTCGTTTTTTTTTACCTTTGTGTAAAATAATTGTGCAGGGTGTCAAATAAATCAAGTGCAAACTTGCTTTTGCAAGAGATTGATCTGAAATGTTAGATCTGCTTCTCTCTCCAGAGACGCTGCCTAACTTGATGCATGTTTTCAGCATTTTCTGTTTTTATTTCAGATCTTCAGCCTTGGGGACTTGATTTTTATTCAGAATCTTTCCAATTCAAATTGATTTTAATTTTACTGAGCTTCTTGCCAGTCGTTCTTCCTTCCTTCCACAGCACAAGGCTGGAAAGTTGTTGTAGAAGCAGTTAGCTAGAGCAAACCTTTTTTTTAGTAGGAAAGCAAAAATAGATTTTCTATTGGGAATTCCTTCAGAAGGTTCAGTGATTTTTTTTATATGTTATGACACCCTGTCAGTAGAATTGTTACAATGTGCAGTACAATCTAATTGAATTATGTAGCTTATGCAAAATATAAAATCAGCTGATTTTGGTGGCTTCCAAATGTTTTATCCCAAAAGATATATAATAATGGCTTCTGAAAGGTCAATATTTAAAGAAAAACTCATCATTTTTAATTGGCCCTGTGTTCTACGTTCCCAGGAGTTTTATATATTTATAATGAAGCACAGTACGGAGAAATAAAAGGCATATTTATTCAAAAGAGATAGTCAATATTTCAGCTGGAGACTGAGTGGAAAGGAATGGAAGAGAAAGAAAAATAAAAGAATGGACAGAGAAAAAGTTATCGACATATAATGATGGAGAAGGAAGTCAACAATAGAAATGGAAGAGAGACAGAGAGAGACAGAGAGAGAGAGGGAGAGAGAGGGAGAGAGGGAGAGAGGGAGAGAGGGAGAGAGGGAGAGAGGGAGAGAGAGAGAGAGAGAGAGAGAGAGAGAGAGAGAGAGAGAGAGAGAGAGAGAGAGAGAGAGAGAGAGAGAGAGAGAGAGAGAGAGAGAGAGAGAGAGAGAGAGAGAGAGAGAGAGAGAGAGAGAGAGAGAGAGAGAGAGAGAGAAAGAGAGAGAGAAAGAGAGAAAGAGAGAAAGAGAGAAAACGAACAAGGGAGAGATGAGATGTTGAATAGTAAGGCATACAGAGCAGAGAATTACTAAATGAAAGGGAGAGAGAAGGAGAGAGGGTGATAGAAAAGAACAGGAGAGGATACAGAAAGAACAATGATGGACAGAGATAGACCGAAGCAGAGATAATGATAGCCATTGAAGGAGACAAGCAAAGGTAAAGGGATGAGGGAAGAAAGAAAGGAAAAAAGAGATTTAGCTTAGGCAGGTACTATCACAACGTTTAAGAAACATTTGGACAGATATGCTTCGAAGGATATGCTTTGGATAAGATATGCTTAGAAGGATATGGGTCACACACATGCAGGTGGGATGAGTGTTGATGGGACATGTTGGTCAGTGTGTTGGTAAGTTGGGCCAAAGGACCTGTTTCCACGCTGTATGACTTAGATGAAGGGATTAAAAGTAACATTAACAAATTTGCGGATGATACAAAGCTGGGTGGCAGCGTGAACTGTGAGGAGGATGCTATGAGGATGCAGAGTGACTTGGACAGGTTGTGTGAGTGGGCAGATGCATGGCAGATGCAGTTTAATGTAGATAAGTGTGAGGTTAACCACTTTGGTGGTCAGAACAGGAAGGCAGATTATTATCTGAATGGTGTCAAGTTCGGAAATGGGGAAGTACAAAGAGATCTGGGTGTCCTTGTTCATCAGTCACTTAAAGTTAGCATGCAAGCACAGCAGGCAGTGAAGAAAGCTAATGGGATGTTGGCCTTTATGACAAGAGGAGTTGAGTATAGGAGCAAAGAGATCCTTCTGCAGTTGTACAGGACCCTAGTGAGACCGCACCTGGAGTACTGTGTGCAGTTTTGGTCTCCAAATTTGAGGAAGGACATTCTTGCTATTGAAGGCGTGCAGCGCAGGTTCATCAGGTTAATTCCCGGAATGACGGGACTGTCGTATGTTGAAAGACTGGAGCGACTAGGCCTGTATACACTGGAATTTAGAAGGATGAGAGGGGATCTTATCGAAACATATAAGATTATTAAGGGCTTGGACATGTTAGAGGCAGGAAACATGTTCCCAGTGTTGGGGGAGTCCAGAACCAGGGGCCACAGTTTAAGAATAAGGGGTAGGCCATTTAGAACGGAGATGAGGAAAATCTTTTTCAGTCAGAGAGTTGTAAATCTGTGGAATTCTCTGCCTCAGAAGGCAGTGGAGGCCAATTCTCTGGATGCTTTCAAGAGAGAGCTAGATAGAACTCTTAAAGATAGCGGAATCAAGGGATATGGGGCGAAGGCAGGAACGGGGTACTGATTGTGAATGATCAGCCATGATCACATTGAATGGCAGTGCTGGCTCGAAGGGCTGAATGGCCTACTGACCAAAACTGAACACAATACTCCAAGTGCGACCTCACCAACGTCTTGTACAATAATAACATAACATTCCAATCTTGATACTCAAAATCCTGACTGATGAAGGCCAATATACCAAAAGGAATGACACGGTGGCGCAGCGATAGATTTGCTGCCTTACAGTGCCATGAACCCAGATTTTATCCTGACTACGGGTGCTGTTTATATGGAGTTTGTATGTTCTCCCTGTGACCTGCGTGGGTTTTCTCCAGGATCTCCGGTTTGTAGGTTAATTGGCTTGGTATAATTGTATATTGTTCCTAGTGTTTGTAGATAGTATTAATGTCCGGGGATCCCTGGTCAGCGTGGACTCGGTACCAAAGGACCTGTTTCCGTGCTGTATCTCTAAATTAAACTAAACTTCTTAACCACCCTATTTATCTGTAATGCCACTTTCATGGAACTATGTTCGTGTACTTCAAGATCCCTCTGCTCTGCATCACTACCCAGGGCACAGCCATTCACTGTGCAGTTCCTCCACTTATTTGACTCCCCAAGATGCAACACCTCACACTTGTCTGCATTAATCTCCATTCCTCAGCCCACTTGCCCAACTGATCAAGATCATGCTGTAATTTTTAATAACCATCTTCACTATCTACAATACCACCCACTTTCGTGTCATCTGCAAACTTACTAAATCTGCCTTGTACATTTTCATTTGAGTCGTTGATGTACACCACAAACAACAATGGGCCCAGGACCGATCCCTGAGGCACACCAATAGTCACAGGGTTCCAATCTGAAAAATATCCTTCCATTACCATTTACATTTGCTTCCTTCCATGAAGCCATTTCTCTATCCTAGATTCCATGCAATTATAGAGTGAGAAATGGAAAATGATTCAGGTCAATGATTCTTTATCAAGAGGACTGAAATGTTAATTCTGTTTATCTCTCGAGAGTTGATGCCTATTTTGCTGAGTATTTCCAGCATTTTCTGTTTTTATTTTAAATTTCCAGCTCCTGCAGGCTTTTGTTTTTGGATCAATTTTGTGATGACCAAGTAACATACAGAATTAGCTGCATCATCATGATCCAATTTGGCAAGGTTCGTTTGGAATCAGCATTTCATAGGGATCGACTTTGCTAACTGCCTGCTGTGCAAACCTCCAGAGTGTGCTTGTAATGAACACAATGCACAATTTACTGAATAATGTACACTTATAATGTGCATTCCCTATTCATGACCAGGACTGGAACCAAATCTGCACTTATGACACTGCTAAAAATGACTTTGCAGCCAAAATGTCTGGTAATCAGACCAAGTAAAGGACAAGGAGGGATGAGGAAAAAGATGAAGACGGAAAAGGAGATACATACAGAGAGATAGAACACAAACTTGGACAGATAGAAATGGAGACAGACACCGAGAGAGGGTGTAAGAGACAAAGATGGATGAGTATTGGAGAGACAAAGAGAAGATGATTGATACAGGAACAACAATGATGGAAAGCATTATTTCATTAAGTTATATTAAATAGCATCTATATATAAATAATGCATACTTTATATAGATTTGTCAGATTTGTATTTGTGATTGATAACAGTTAAGAACAATGTTTTCACTTTTAACCTTCAGTTTTATCGTTAAGCATTTGATGGCTGCCTTTCCTTGGCAGATTTATTTTCTGCTAAAGCTTGAAGGATTGATTGTTTGTATCTCATTGAGGCAGTAGCAGACACCGATAAGAATTGTTGTATTAAATGTATCGAATGCAGTAAGTGGCTTCACTATTAAAGCCACATGTAATCATTTGATTTTATAAGATCAGCAATGGGTACAGGTGTATTATAAAATAAATATTTTAAGGGTGTCACTTCTGTTCATATTTTAGCATATTGAAGGACCCAGAATTGGCCATCCTCAAGGCATTCAAAGCCAGCGGTAGGACAAACTCCATCATGCAAAGCTTCTTTCATCCAGGATCATCAACAATTATAGAGTTGTTCCAATAACATTTTAATCCATTATTTAGTAAAATTCACATGCGAACTGCTGTTTATTTTTATTTGCTAACTATCATAAGCTTTTAGCTGGTCAACTGCACTCATGTAAAGGTTAAATCAAAACTCTGAATACGATTTTATTCTTCAGAGGTCCAGAAACATATCAGAAAACACCACCCATTTCCACAAGCGCATAGGTTTCCATGAATAAATCTCTGCTTTTTGCAAAGAAAAAAAGCAACTTTAACGCACATGTGAACAAGGAGTAAGCACATTTCTACTTGGTTGGCACCAATTGTCGTGGCACCTCTCAGAGAACTTCACTACAAAATGTCATAGTCCCTACCCAAATATTCCCCGAGCCAAAGATAAAGACTATGCATTCCTACTATTTATTCCCCTCTTGAATTTATACACTTCTATAAGAATGTCCCTCAGCCTCCTGCGCTCCAAGGAATTAAATCCTAGTCTGGCCAATCTCTCTCTGTAGCTTAGACCCTCACATCCTGGCAACAACCTTGTAATTTTCTGCTCTCTTCCCAGCTTAATGGCATCGTTCTTATTGTAGGGTGCCCAAAACGGTATACAGTACAGCAAGAAAAAAGGCTATAGCCCAAGGCGCTCATGCCAATCCCCATCCAGGCCAATCCCACCTGCCCATGCTTGGCCTATATCATTCTAAACCTTTCCTGTTCATGTACATGTTCGGATGTCTTTTAAATGTTGTTATTGTACATGCCTCATCTATTTCCTCTGGCAACCCATTCCATATACCCACCACCCACTGTGAGTAAAAGATGTCGCTCACGTTCCAATTAAATCTTTCCCTTCTCACCTTAATCATATGCCCTCTAGTTCTTGATTCCCCTACCCAAAGAAAAATACTATGCATCCATGGTATTTAATCCCCTTGAAGCGAACCAGAGATTGACATGGCGGTTGCAGCAGGGCGCAAGGAGATCACTTCCAATGTGGAAGCGTGGACGAGGTGTTGCCCCCTCATGCCAACTAAAAGTGATTGCGCCCACAGGAAATCGGCGCCCAGCAAGGGCAGGGTCACGTCTGCAACGGTGAAAGGCCAGGTGAAGTGGCAAGAGCCAAAGATAAGCAGAATGGTGCGGCCGCCGTAAGTTCGTATTGTGCTGCCATTCGCAGCAGTTAACGAGGGCCCCGCTTCCCAGAACAAGTGTCCACCCCCGATGGCGGTAAAACGCTGAATGCTGGCGGTGTCCTTTATTGCGATCCAAAATACCTATTTCGGACTGTCGGGATCACCAATGAAGCGGGACACGAGGTCAAGCAAAACCAATGAAGTGGGACACGTGTCAAGCAAAGTTTCCTTTATTCCTTTATTACTCAAGCACCCGGCAGCTCCCCAAACCCCCAACCAGTTCAACCTTTCCTGGAACTCCACTACCAACTGCCACTCCTCCCCATTCTAACTTCCGTGATGCCACCCCCACCGAGTCGAGGGTTCGCACCATGCGTGGCTCACCACCAGGGACCGCCACACCCTCTTGATTTTATACACTTCTATAAGAACACCCCTCAGCCTCCTGCGTTCCAGGGAATAAAATCCTAGCCTTCCCAATCTCTCTCTGTAGCTTAGACCCTTGCATTCTGGCACCAACCTCGTAATTTTCTGTTCTCTTCCCAGTTTAATGGCATCATTCTTATGGTAGGGTGCCCAAAACGGAATACAATATTCCAAGTAGGGCCCCACCAATGTCGTGTGCAACTGCAATGTAACATCCAATCTTCTATGCTCAATGTCCAAACTGATGCAGGCCACCATGACAAAAGTCCTCTTTACCATCTTATCTACCTGCAACACCACATTCATAGAACTATGTACTTGCATTCCTAGATTCCCCTGCTGTACAACACACCTCAGGGCCTACATTCATTGCGAAGGTCCTGTCTTAGTTTGATCTCCCAAAAGGCAACACCTCATACATATCTGGATTTAACTCCATGAGCAATTCCTCAGCCCACTTTCCCAGCTGATCAAGATTCCACTATAAATCTTGATAACTATCTTTATTGTATATGATGCCACTTATTTTGGTGTCACCTACAAACTTAGTAATCAGGCCTTGTACATTCTCATCCAAATTGTTGAGATAGATGACAAACAGCAATGATCCCTAAGGTGCAACACAGTCACAGACCTCCTGAAAAACAAATTTCCACCACTTTCTGTTTCCTACCATTAAGACAATTCTGTATCCAGTTAGCTTGCTCTCCATGGGTCCCATGAGTAGTCTCCCATGCGGAACCTTTAATATATTCCAGATTCAACAGATTCCAGTGACATACCACAGATGTTGGTATTACTGGTCTATAGTTGTCAGGTTTTTTGTTTCAGTCCTTCTTAAATAGAAGCACAACATCGGCCAATCTTCCAGCACCTCATCCATGACTATCAATGATTTATATATCTGAGCCAGGGCTCCTGCAATTTTTCTCTTGTTAGTATTCTTGGATATACCTGATCAGGTTCACAAGACCTATTAAACTTCACAAGTTTTGGAACATCCAGCACCTCCTTGACAATGAAACGGGCTGTCCTCTTGACATCACCATTAACTTTCCCAAGTTCCTCAGTCTTCATGTCTTTCTCCATGATAAAACAGAGGAAAAATCGCCATTGAGGACCTGGTCCATCTCCTATGCCTCCGCACATAGATGACCACTTTGGTTTCTGAGCAGCCTTATTCTCTTTCTGGTTATCCTTTTTCCCCTTAATATAATTACCATATCTCTTTGGATTCTCTCTTCTCCGTGGATTGTCACCTTGCCATGGTGGAGAAGCGTGTATGGTCCTGAGATCCTGAGAGCGGTGCCACCTGGAGCTATGCACCTGTAGGGTCACCCATGGTGGTAAGGTCGAGGGGGAGGTCCCTGACAAAGAGCAATCCAACCAAGACCTCAATGGTGAAACAGGCAGAGGATGATGGCTGACTTTAGTGGAGCGTCACAATGGCTGGGAAGGCGGATGAAGGCTGCAGTGGGCAGGTGCTATAGATGGAAAGGTAAACGCTTCCACTCCCACGAGTCTCGGGCAGATGAGGCTCGTCAGCCTGGGAAGGCAGTCCATCTAGGAGAGGGAAAACTCTGATCTAAAACCTCCACTGCCTTATAGCCATATCCAGTCATGGAAAAGGCCCCAGGAGTAAACCTTAAGAAAAATCCAGAGTCCCTAAGGCAGTTTGTCGTTGTCTACAACCTCGTTCTGACAGCTCCTGCGACGGCGCTGGTGCCAAACTGTAATGGCTCTGCTGTTTCTTTGGATCAATCAGCGACGTGGAGAGGGTGGGTCGTGCTGGATGGGCAACAGCCTGTCCTTCATATGACATCGCCCAGGCTTGCATCCGACCACACATCGAAGCTGCTCTAGCCGAGGTTTGGAGCAAGCAGCCAACAAGCAGGATGCATCACCCATGGTCAGCCATGACCGAGGGGGGCCTTAGACCTCAGACTTGGATTCTCCAAAATCTTATCTGCCAGAGCCCCCTGTTTGCACTCCTGATGCGTAGTAATTACTCGCCTAGGCTCTCCGTGTCCACAGCACTTTCCAGAAACATCCAAGCAGTTTGGTAGCAGCACCACCTACAGATTGCCTTCAAAGTTACACACCATTTAAATTCGCAAATACTTAATTGGCCCTTCAATATCACTGGTCTAAATCCTGAGACTGTCTCTTCTGCGCCAGAAGGAATAAAGTGGCTCATGAAGGCAGTTCACCCCAATCTTCTCAATGGCCTCAGAGGATGTAGAATAGATGCTTGCATTTGCCTTGCATTTTTGTGATCTGGAACAATAGGGGATGTCTTGCACAACACAAATCGACGCTGCAGTAATGTTAGCAGACCAGCTGTTATGCCAGTTTCTAGAGGCCATTTGCCACTGACACACATTTTATCATTGTCACTTGTTGCAGGATGTGAAGGTTGAAACACTCTAATTTGGCACACATTTGGCCCTTCCCCAAGCCATAAAATCAGGAAAAGATAATTTCTGAAATTTCACCTCCCTGTTAAACCAATAATGATCGTAAATTAATTGAAATATGGCCAAGCCAATAATCACTTCACCGAGATCATTAAAATTGGTACTTGATTTTTTTAAAAAATAAAAAGAGATCGCTGTTCCATCTTCCCAGACTGCCATATGATTTTACAGCAAACACCATTACTGTTGAAAGTTCACAAACTCCATAAACTGAGGCAACAAGTAGACTGATTTTAGTGTAAAAGCAAAAAACTGGAAAAAATATTGAGAAAAGAGAAAGAAAAAGCTCCTGCTGCCTCAGCACAAATTGTACCATAACAAAAATGCCATTGTTATTTGAACACAAACATCACAAAATTGGTTTTAGAAACAGTCCACTTGGCTGATCTGGGTTGATCCACCATTTCACAAGATCATGGTCGTTTCAGCCTTTACCACAACTTTTCATTTCTGCCATTTTTTACCTCTTTATTCATGAAGTAAGCAAGATCCAATGCCTCAAAAAGTATTCAAAGACCCTGTTTCCACCACACTTTGAGGAAGGCAGTTCCAATGATTCATTACTCTATCAGAAACAAAGTACATTTGATCACCGTTTTAAATGGGTGACCCCTTATTCTTAAACAGTGACTACGAAATCTAGATTTTCCCAACAGAGGAAACATGAAGAGTATCAAGATGAGACATTGAAAGCTAAAATATAGCCAAACATCAACAGTATCAACGCATATCTATCTACCATCTGCCTATCAAAACTCCCCTTCACCTGTATCTTCTCAATCTATTACCTGCCAGGCTTTTTCCAGCCCCTCCTCTCTTCTGGCCTTCCCCCTCCTGTCGTCAATACAATTAGTCTGAAGAAGGCCCCCGACCCAAAACGTCACCTATTCATGTTCTCCAGGGATGCTTCCAACCTGCACAAAATTTCTGTCATTTTCTGTCTTTTTTTTGTAAACCATCATCTGCAGTTTTTTGTTTCTACATATCTTTTAAAGTGGAATTATAAATCATAAAGCTTCAGATTGATCTTGGTGTCCACCATTCAGAAATACTCTATCATTGCACTCATTCATTCTACCAAACAAATGAAATCTAAATCTAAATCCCATCAGAAGCTATTTGATTGTTAGTCATCTATGCTCATTATCTGGGCCTCCAGTATAACTCTATTAGATTACAATGGTGCAGAATGTACATTTTAGTTCATTTATTAAGAGGAACTTTGAACACAATCATAGAGTTTGTAAATTGGACAGCAAACCACTGAACTCTGAATTGAACACTGGGAATGTTTGCTCCTCGCACTGATGCAGCATGCAGAGTAACACATCAGTTTAACCCTTGTCCAATGACCTCAGTTTCTGGTCTAAATTATATGGAGGCAGCTGGAGAGATTAAGGTGCAGAAGGAGGGTTTCGACCCGAAACGTCACCCATTCCTTCTCTCCCGAGATGCTGCCTGACCTGCTGAGTTACTCCAGCATTTTGTGAATAAATCGATTTGTACCAGCATCTGCAGTTATTTTCTTATACTAAGGTGCAGATCAGTTTTGATCACTGCAAATGGCAGATCCACGTTGCCTTAACGGAACGCACCAAAGCCGAGCCCATAGTTGCAAGAAATTGCAGAGAGTTATGGATGTAGCCCAGACCACCACACGAGCCAACCTCCCTTCCATTGACTCCATCTATACTTCACACTGCCTCAGCAAGGCCACCAGGATAATCAAGGACCAGTCTGACTCCCGGTCACTCCCTCTTTTCCCCTCGCTCATCAGGCAAGAGGTGCAGAAATGTGAAAATGCACACCTCCAGATTTTTTCCCAGCAGTTATCAGGCAACTGAACTATCCTAGCAATAATTAAAGAATGGACCTGAGTTATTATCACCTTGGACTAACTTTAATCAGACTTTAATAGACTTTATCTTGCACAAAACATTGTTATGTATCTTAACATGTATCTGCACACCGTATGCATAGTTTTTCAGCTGACTGGATAGCCAACAATAAAAAAAAATTCACTGTACCATGGTACACGTGACAATAAACTAACCTAAACTGAACTAAACTAGTTGGCACCTTATAGTCCTTCAGCGTAAACCCCTGTTTATGGTAATGTAACTGATCTAAACTGGTGTTTATATTCAACTTCACCATTCCCTCATTCTGATTCATTTAATATTTTCCCAATAAATTTCTGCTTCTATCTCTATTAGGTATTTATTCAACTTCCGTTTGGCTGAACCACATTTCCTGACAGAAAGTTCAAAACACCATAGCTTTAACTATGTTCCTTCAGTGTGAGCTGCTCTTAAACCACCAGGTTCACACTTAGCACTGTTCCTCACTGCAAAAGATGACTGGCATATTAAAAATTCAGCGGCAAACATCAACTACATATTATAAAGTGCGACTGGTAACTATTCACCCATTTGGATCACTATTAAAATACTGATTATGAGCTTTAAACACCAAAAGCCCGAGTTAAAAAATGGAATGGTATTTGTTTCAAATGATTAAACAGAAATGAGTCAGTGATTAGGATGTTAATTTTCATACGGGATTGTTCGATGTACAAACGAGTAAAATTCTTCAGCACAATCAGACCCCTGCTAGCTTCTCACAATGTGATTGAAGCATTCTTTTCATGCCAAATTTAGCATGTTGCTTATTGTGGTCTTTATCTCGTAATTAGGCAAGTGCTTTCCTGGCAAGTGTGAGCATGTGCTTTGAACACATCCTTACCAAGTCAAGACTATTATCCCCCCCCCCCCCCACTAAATGTATTCATATATTAATTTTATAAATCTGTACCATTTATCATTTGGAAAGTAAGCCTTTTAAGCCTTTCCCTTTACCTGACACTGGACCATTCGGGCGACTTCTTTTCTATCATTAACTGGCTACCTGTTCTATAATTGCTCTTTTACCGCATGTGCCAGCTGCTTAGTTAGGTTTAATTTAGAGATACAAGTCCTTCGGCCCACTGTGTCCATGCCGACCCTTGATCACTCGTTCACACTCAATCTATGTTATCTCGCTTTCTTCTTCACTCCCTATACATTGGGAGCAATTTTTACAGTGACCAATTAGCCTACAATCCACTCTATATTTGGGAATGTGAGAGGAAACTAGAGGACCGGGGAGAAACCTATGCAGCAAACTCCATATAGACAGCACCCGAGGTCAGGATCAAATCTGGGCCTCTGGCTCTGTGAGGTAGCAGCTTTACCAGCTGCACCACATGCCACCCCCTCTTATGCATCTGTTAAGCTATCTCTTCACTTTGAAAACATTGGGCTTCATCAGTCACACAATCTCAGTCACACGGTGTTACCCTGACTGTGCCAACAATTCTCCACCCTCCTCTTTTCATATACAATCCAAGCCAATTTTGGTGTTTTCCAGGGACAATCATGTTGCCTCTGGGGCAATGACTGTTACCTGTGACATGTCAATAATGAACAAAAGAGGCTTACAGAAGTTTTCCCAAATTTCCATGGCGAGTATCATTCAGACATGGAGTTGTACGTTTGAGAAACAAGCCCTTTGATCCCCAACACATCCATGCCAACCATTGTCCATCTCCACTTGACTACATTAGGGCCATGTCCTTTTATACTTTACTCTTTCAAGTATCTTTCGGAAGCACTTTTAAATGCAGCAATTGTATCCGATTCCACCACCTCCTCTGGCAGCGAGTTCCAGATCTTGTAAAATGTTTTCGCTCATCAAATCCCTTTTAAAAGTGCCTAACTTTCACTTTAAAACTATGCTCTCTTCTGCAGATTCCTTTCCCTGGTCTACACCAACTATTCATTTAATATGGACACCTCTTATCATTTGCTGCAACATCATACAAAATAAAAATGCAGGTGTTTCTGTTAAGGTTTCCTGTAGTGATTAGAGGGAACAACCTCAGAAAAAAAGGACATACTTTTAGAATGGAGATGGAAAGGAATTTCTATAGATGGGCTAAATGGCCTAATTCTACACCTATGCCTTATGAACTTATATCTGAGACCTCTGGGCTATCTTGAACTATACATTTTCTCCAAAGAGATGACAACAATTGAAGTGCATTTTTTTGTTGAATGTAAGAAAGCACACTTGCTACACCAATAAGTTTGAAATAAAGTAGAAAATGTTGGAAATGCTCAGCATGACAGGCAAGATCTGTGGGGAGGGAACCAGAGTTGATTTCTCTGGTCCACGTTTCCTCACTAAACATTGGCAATTCCTTGCCATTCAAAAAACACCATTAGTTATACTTGCTTTCATTTCTGAGGGAAAAAAAAGATTTATGCATTAATTTATTTTTTCGAAAGTGAGTTCAATAGATATTTGTAAGGGAGCGGTATCAAGAGATATGCAGCATTCAATATCTCACTTGACAGCCTCAAGAGGCTGAATAGTGCTCTCCTGGTCCAATATTCTCATTAACCAAACGAGACTCCAGTTTATGTTTAGTAGAATGACAACTGTGCTAATACTTTTGTTGACTCAAGAAAAATTAATAAATGGAATTTATTTTTGGATATATCAGGAAATGAACCACTGGTATTGTTATTTTGAAATCTGCTATCACTATTAGCATCTATGAGGCCAAAAGGAAGGTGAAACTACGTTTTGGAGATGGACTTTCATTACTGCTTCATTCTAATTTGTGTGACTTTCCAATTCAATTACACCATGCAGTTTGTGAAGCCGACAACATATTGCATCAAAATAAATTGTACAGCATATTGCATCAAAATAAATTGTACAGCTCAACTTTCGCTGTAATTCACGTTGTTGCTTATTATTGAAGAGAACAGAATAGAATGGATTCTCAAACTATAGCTGGGATTGTTGTACTTAGGCTGAATCTAACTTGAAATTGTTGTCGTTGTTGTTACTGAAGAAAGCTATCAGTATTCTTTCCATTAAATAAGTTATGGAGCTTGATAGCCATTTGATAGATTTCATGAAAGGGTTTTTAACAAGTGTGTGAATTTGTTTGTTCACACTAATCCCAGATGAATAATCATCCTCACAGCATGACTTGAAAGCATTCTCAATTTGGAGGCAATGAAAAAAACAATTCTGCCTGCCAAATGTAATCTTCCCCTGTTGTGTATAATATTGGCTGTTCTCACCCCCCCCCCCCCACCCCCGCTGCCTATCTTTTTATCAATCTATTATTTTTCCTGTCTTCTTATTGGAATTGGGCATTTCCATCCACATTTCTTTACAACTAGTTGACTGCCAAATCCATCTTCCTACCAATTTATGCATGTCCTGTTATCTATGTTTGCTAAATAAATTTAACTACCAACTTATCCATTCGATTCGAATGTACCTGGCATAGCTATCTGGCTCACTGCTATGCATATTCTGCCCAATATGCCGTTCTCTCACTCTACTGTATATAGCCACTTAAGCAGAATTCAACAGATCTGTCAATATACCAGCATTCATGTATTAGTTTGCCTGTCCACTCATTAATTTTCTATTTACTCATTTTCTGCTCAACTCATCTTCCATCCAAACCCGATGCCAACCCAAACGCCAGCTGGACATTGTCTACGAACACATTCAATTTCCTTTTTATTTATTTTACAAACAGACGAAACATCAATGTTTTGAAGTAGAATCTTTGGACAACGCAGTTTGAGCAAAGGAGGTGAATTAAGTTGCACAAAACTTGACACTCCAAAATACCTGCGACTGCGGTAAATGGCGCAGGAAAGAAAGAGACAAAAACAGAAAATTGTAGCGACCATAGAGAATGGTCCAGGTCGTCGAACCCTCAGATTGGCCAGCGAGGTCACGTGTGAACGCGACCATGGGGATTGGTCCAGGGAGCGACATCGCTGATTGGCCAGCGTGGTCATGTGCGCTTTTGGCGCCCGAAATGTTCAGTTCGGCGAAGTCTTCGAAGAAGACAGTAAGTTTTTGATGGTTGTCCTTTACCTTGTTGTTTAACTCTGTATTTGAATATTGCGGCTGCAATAAACTTCTTCTACAACCAACAAGTTTTCGGACTCGCCATATTGGTGACCCCGACGTGATCTGGACGATCACCGACTATGCAGGGACACGACGCCTCGTTGTTGATTGCCGCGCCTGGCACACCGGAGTTAAGCGCGGTAAGCGTTCACCTTCCGTTGTTTTGGACACATTCACCGCAATCTTGGTTTGTCCACACCGAAGCTCAATTTCATATAAAGAAGATATCGGACGACTCCACGATGTATTACTACCTCGTCAGCGCTCTATCACCGGAGACGACCACACGCGTGATGCGGTTCATCGTTAATCCGCCTGCGGAAAACAAGTACGAGGCCATGAAGAAAGTGTTACTGCGAACCTTCGGGTTTAATAGGCATGATTGCGCTGCAAGACTTCTGCACCTACCGGATCTCGGAGATCGACGGCCTTCCGTTCTCATGTCCGAAATGATGATGCTAGCCGGTGAGCATACGGATTGCCTTATGTTCGAACAGGAATTCCGAGAGAAGCTTCCTGAGGATGTCCGACTGCTGCTCACGGATTGTTCTTTTAAGGACCCCGAAGCATATGCAGCGAAAGCGGACGCGCTCATAGCGGCTAAAAACAAGGCAAGCGGTTCGATCAACAAGGTCTCGACATCAGTGACCACGCCACAGCGACATCAAGATGGCGCCGCGTCTCCCGCCAATTCTCCGAAAGCCCGCCAAAAAGATCCGCACAAGCGCGGCTGTTGCTATTATCACCTACGATGGGGTAGCGAATCCCGCAACTGCCGCTCACCTTGTACCTTCGCGGGAAATGCCTCGGCCGATCGTACATAGGGGCAGTTACGATTGGCCAGAACCGACGCCTCTACGTCCATGATCGATTCACGGACACAGAATTTTCGTCAGTATAGTTCCGCCGACCGACCTCGAAACCAGAACGGGTAAGACAGGTCCCACCCTCATCGCGGTTAATGGCAGCCCCATTCGCACTTTCGGTATACGGAAGATGTCCCTTGTGTTAGGCCTCCGCACGTACGAATGGCCATTCATCATAGCCGACGTCAGACAAGCGATCCTGGGCGCAGATTTTCTCTGGGCTTTTTCACTGGTCCCTGATGTCCGCGGTAACGACCTCCGACCCTCCGCCGGAGAGGAGCCCGTCGCTCCGACAATCGCCTCCCCGCCCAGCCCTACTGTCCAGGCCGTCGTCGCGGCCCCTGACTCGTATGCTGAGATCCTGGCGGAGTTTCCAGAGCTGCTCATCCAACGTTTTGACACGCCTTCGGCCAAGCACGGCGTGGTCCATCACATCCGCACCGAAGGCCCTCCCGTTTTCGCTCGGGCCAGGAGACTACCGCCAGACAAACTGGTGGTGGCACGGGCGGAATTTAGGAAGATGGAGGAAATGGGAATTGTCCGTCAGTCTGACAGCCCGTGGGCCTCGCCGTTGCATATGGTCTCCAAGGCATCTGGGGGGTGGAGACCATGTGGCGATTATCGGCGTCTCAATGCTGTCACCACGGCTGATCGCTACCCCATACCGCACCTACAGGACTTTTCGTCTGGGCTGGAAGGAGCGGTGGTGTTCTCCAAAATCAATTTGGTGCGAGGATACCACCAGATTCCGGTGCGACCGGAGGACATACAGAAAACTGCAATGATTACTCCGTTCGGGTTGTTTGAATGGTTGCGTATGCCTTTCGGTTTAAAGAACGCGGCACAGGCTTTCCAACGGGCCGTGTGGGCCGGGGTTTACCCTTTTTGTTTATTTATTTAGATGACATCCTGGTCGCCAGCCCCTCAGTGCAGGAACACCAGGTCCACTTGCGGACTGTGTTCCAGCGGCTCCAAGACCACGGGCTCATTATCCAACCCTCCAAGTGTCAATTCGGCCTCCCTTCTCTTGATTTTCTAGGGCACAGAATTACCCCTGCCGGCGCCTCCCCTTTGCCCGAGAAGGTGGAGGCTATCCGGGCATTTCCCAGGCCCACCACAGTAAAAGGACTACAGGAGTTCGTAGGCATGGTTAATTTCTACCATAGGTTCGTTCCGGCAGCTGCGCGGGTCATGCGCCCGCTCTTCCAGTGCCTTGCGGGAAAACCGGTAGAGTTGATATGGTCCCCGGCCGCAGAGTCGGCTTTTACAGCAGCTAAGGCAGCCTTGGCAGACGCCACCATGTTGGTCCACTCGAGCCCCTCCGCCCCCACGGCCCTGACGGTTGACGCCTCTGACGTGGCGGTGGGCGGGGTCTTGGAGCAGCAGGTCGGTGGCTGTTGGCAGCCTTTGGCGTTTTTCAGCCGGCAACTAAATTCGGCTGAGCTGAAGTATAGCGCATTTGACCGAGAGCTTCTGGCCCTCTATTTAGCTGTTCGTCATTTCAGGTACTTCCTTGAGGGCCGCCCATTTGTGGCCTTTACGGACCACAAACCATTAACATTTGCATTTTTCAAATTGTCTGAACCATGGTCGGCCCGCCAGCAGCGGCACCTGACTGCTATCTCCGAATTTACCACCGATGTCCGTCATGTCGCGGGTAAGCTTAATGCCGTTGCTGACGCCCTGTCTAGACCTGCTTTTTCCCCTATTTCGGCGGTGGACTGCGAGGTGGATCCCCAGGAGCTTGCGGAGGCACAGCTTCTAGCGGATACCGCTTCAGCATACCAGTCCACCACTTCGGGATTGAAGTTGGCTCAGGTAGCCTGCGGGTCGGAAGGCACAAAAGTCTGGTGCGATGTTTCTCTTCCCCGTCCCAGGCCGGTAGTACCGCCCTCCCTTCAGCGCAGGGTTTTCGATGCCATTCATGGGCTGGCGCACCCGTCCATCCGCTCCACCTCTGCTTTGGTAGCAGCTCGGTTTGTCTGGCATGGCCTACGGAAACAGGTAGCGGGTTGGGCGCGTTCCTGCGTTCCCTGTCAGACCGTTAAAGTCCAGCGCCATGTCCAGCCCCCCGTACAGGATTTCGAGGTCCCAGCAGTTCGTTTTTTCCACATCCACGTGGATTTAGTCGGGCCTTTGCCTTCCTCCCGGGGCAACACCCACCTCCTCACGGTGGTGGATCGGTTCACCCGGTGGCCAGAGGCTTTCCCATTGCCTGATATTTCGTCAGCGTCTTGTGCCAGGACTTTGGCCCTCCATTGGGTAGCTCGTTTCGGGGTCCCGGCAGTTATTACCACTGACAGAGGGCCGCAGTTCACTTCGTCCCTCAGGGCCGCGCTCGCAGAACTGTACGGTTCCAAGTTACAACCCACTACTGCATATCACCCCCAGGCAAATGGACTTGTAGAAAGGTTCCACCGTCAACTTAAGGCGTCCCTCAGTGCAAGGCTTGAAGGCCCGGACTGGGTAGACCAGCTCCCCTGGGTTCTTTTGGGCATCCGGACTGCTCCTAAGCTAGATCTCGGTGCGTCGTCCGCGGAGATAGTATATGGCTCGACACTTCGAGTACCCGGAGATTTGTTTCCGGACCCTTCAGACCAGCTGCCTACAGTCCCATCAGTGTTAGCATCTCTCCGGGAACGGGTGGGCTCCCTGACTCCAGTTCCGACTTCACGTCATGGGTGTCCCATGGTACATGAACCGCCTTCCCTGCAGGACTGTGAGTTTGTTTTTCTGCGAAAAGATTCCCATCGCGCCCCGTTGCAGAGGGTCTATCAAGGGCCGTTCCGGGTTTTGCGTAAGGGAACGGCTACCTTCACCTTAGACATGTGCGGCAAGAGTGAGCTCGTCTCGGTGTCCCGGCTCAAACCTGCACACTTGGATCCGGATCAACCAGTCCTGGTCGGTCAAACCCCTAGGAGAGGCCGACCTCCGTTAGTTCCGCTCAGTCCAGGACCCCCCGTTCCTGCAGTTCCTCCAGGACCCCCCGTTCCGGCAGTTCCTCCAGGACCCCCCGTTCCGGCAGTTCCTCCAAGTCCGGAACCCCCGGCTCCTGTGGTTCAGGCTGTCCCTCTCCGTACTCGTTATGGTCGTGAAATCCGGCTCCCTGCTAGGTTCCGTACCTCGGGTTCTGGGGGGGCACATGTAGCGACCATAGAGAATGGTCCAGGTCGTCGAACCCTCAGATTGGCCAGCGAGGTCACGTGTGAACGCGACCATGGGGATTGGTCCAGGGAGCGACATCGCTGATTGGCCAGCGTGGTCATGTGCGCTTTTGGCGCCCGAAATGTTCAGTTCGGCGAAGTCTTCGAAGAAGACAGTAAGTTTTTGATGGTTGTCCTTTACCTTGTTGTTTAACTCTGTATTCGAATATTGCGGCTGCAATAAACTTCTTCTACAACCAACAAGTTTTCGGACTCGCCATAAAATGCTGTTAAAACTTCGCAGGTCAGGCAGTATCTGTGGAATGATAGTGTTTCTGGTCGAGGCCCTTTCATCAGAACTGACAAAGAAAGAAGCCATGCTAGTGTAGGTAGCGTGGAAGAGGTGGTGTGGGGGGGGGGGGAGGGGGGCGGGGGGTGCAATGGGAGAAACAAAAGGAATTTCCCTGACATGTTGAAATAATGTGGTTAAGGATCAGTTGAGATCATTTGTCATTCCTGTGTTACATATGATGCAAAGTCTGGTTTATCCTGGAATCATCCTCCACAATTTCTGCCAGCGCCAGCAAGACTCCATGACAAGACACATATTCTACTCCCCTCCGCTTTCAGCTATGGAGTGGGTGCAGAAGAGATTTACCAAAATGCTGCCCAGATTAGAGTGTATAAACTATAAGGAGAGGTTCCTGATTCAAGATGGCAGTAGTGGTGGATGCAAGAAAACCCCTGGTGCCTGTAAGCAGGCCGGAACTTTAGCTCCCACAACCTCGGAGGCACTCTGGTTGTTCAGAGGTTGGCTGCAGGAGGCACGCAGGGCATGGATTTGGAGTGGTGTCCGTATGAGACCAGGGACGGCGTATTCTTGGGCCGATGTGTCCGAATCGAGGCGCCAATGGAGTGTGCTGCTGGAGGCCCTGCAGCTGGCCGAGCGGTGGATCAGGTGCAGCCTGCAGTGGCATGGAATGGCAGAGCAGCAGTGGAGGACATGGGCCACATCGGCTTTCCACGTCTCACAGCATACCTTTGGGATATGAGAGCACCCAACGGAAATTCACACAGTAACAGGGCAAACGTGTAAACCCAACACGGACAGCACCGGAGGTCAGGATCGAAGCTGGGCCTTTGGTGCAGTGAGGCAGTAGCACCATCTGCTGTGCCACCATACCGTACAATCATCTAGCTATTTGCTTTACAATCACAGCGACATGCATTTAGTTTGTGAATAGAGCAGCGAGTCATGGGAAGTACCTTAACTCTGCCCAAATAGCAAGACTTTATTATGTTTATAAACTGCTGGAGTTCTTGTTTCCAGTGACAAAAGATCACTTCTTAATGTGCAACACAATTAATAGGTGCAGCTGAAAACCGATTTGTGCTTAATTGCACATTATGTAGTGCAGGCGCTTTGCAGTGTTTGATAGGGTGCCACAGAACAAAAAGGGCATTTAGCACTGTAACTTTTCTGTCAGATATGCATAATTCCCAACTGAAACCAAGACGGTGGAAGGATGATGCTCTGAGCCAGAGAGCACTTTGACTGATAACAGATGTTTGGATCAATGATTTTAACAAGAAATTCAGGCCAATTTCAAGTTTCCCTAAGCTTTCATCTTGGCTTCTTCACGCAATATGTTGCCCTCCAAACTGCAATTTAGATCACTGCAGCCATGCAGTTAATTTGCACCGTTGCGCAGTTCGAGAATGCAAAGTGACAGAGTGGCAATTGTGGAGAACAAACCCACATCAACGGTTGTCACAAGAGGCAGAGCTTTAAGAAGAGACATGAAGCACCAAGAAGGAAAACGGAAGAGGAACGCAAATTGCTGGAGTAACTCAGCAGGTCAGTCAGTATCTCTGGAGAACATGAATAGGTGACATTTTGGGTCAGGATCATTCTTCAGACTCAAAGGATAGAGGGATATAGAAGAAATAGAAACAAGGAACTGCAGATGCTGGATTACAAAATATAAAGATAGAAAAATATAAACAGAAAAATAGGTGCAGAAGTAGGCCATTCGGTCCTTCAAGCCAGCACCGCCATTCAATATAATCATGGCTGATCATCTAAAATCAGTACCCCGTTCCTGCTTTTCCCCCATATCCCTTGATTCCTTTAGCCCTAAGAGCTAAATCTAACTCTCTCTTGAAAACATCCAGTGAATTGTCCTCCACTGCCTTCAGTGGCTGAGAATTCCACAGATTCACAACTCCCCGGGTGAAAACGTTTTTCCTCATCTCAGCACTAAATGGCTTACCCCTTATTCTTAAACCATGACCCCTGGTTCTGGACTCCCCCAACATCCCTGGTTCTAGACTCCCCCAACATGGAGAACAATTTTCCTGCATCTAGCCTGTCTAATCCCTTAAGAATGAATATGTTTCTATAAGATCCCCTCTCATCCTTCTAAATTCCAGTGTATACAAGCCCAGTTGACCCATTCTTTCCTCATATGTCAGTCCCGGCATCCTGGGAATTAACCTGGTGAACCTTCACTGCACTCCCTCAATAGCAAGAATGTCCTTCCACAAATTAGGAGACCAAACCTGCACACAATACTCCAGGTGTGGTCTCACCAGGGCCCTGTACAATTGCAGTAGGACCTCCTTGTTCCTAAACTCAAATCCTCTTGCAATGAAGGCCAACATGCCATTAGCTTTCTTCATTGCCTGCTGTACCTGCACGCTTACTTTCAGTGACTGGTGTACAAGGACACCCAGGTCTCGTTCCTAATCTGACACCATTCAGATAATAATCTGCCTTCCTGTTCTTGCCACCAAAGTGGATAACCTCACATTTATCTACATTATACTGCATCTGCCATGCATTTAAAAAAATGCAAGGATATATAAAAACAGGTGGGAAATATATAGAAGGCACTTGTGCAATAAGAACATGTGTGAACATAGAGCAGTTGGTTTGAATAATTTGTTTCTGTGCTGAAGATTCTATGTAGCTGATAATTACAACTTCATTTAGTTCAATTTAAATTCAATTTAAAAGAATTAAATTAGGAGAAGGAAAGTCTGTGGGGGGTGAAATTCATCCTGAGCAATAGGAATTGTGCAACCCATTTCACTCTCTGTTCAGTTTCTCTTCCATTTTCAGTCAATTGAATTCTGCATTCCCAACAAAAAGATACAAGGAATTGCAGATGCAGATTTACAAATAAAGACGCAAAGTGCCGCAGTAATTCAGCAGGTCAGGCAACATCTTTGGAGAACATGGATAGGTTTGAAGAGGGGTCCTGATCTTAACAGTCAGGATGTTGCCTGGTCCCATGATCTTTGGTGTATCAGTGCCCTCAGCTGTATCTTGATATGGGATTAATTGAATTGGCTGAAGACAGGCATATTGAATGGCATGTCATCTCAGGAGGAAGCCAAGATGCATCGTCTATTCCACACGACAGGCTGGAGGTGATCTCAATTGTTTCAGCTCTGTCTTTTTGCCACCAATGAGGAGGTGATGTTCACTAGCCTTGTGCTCCCATTACTATTTTAATGGCCAAGCACCACCGATGACTGGATGAGGCAGGATTACATTGGTACTGATCCAATGGTAGTGAGATCTGTTTTGCTTATTCCTCCAGTCCAAATTCTGATGGTAAATCATTGATGTGAACCATTGGGTGTGGTCAGGCTGCTCATTCACCAGAGGCCTCTAGTCCTGGTGCTAAGACAACAATCTATCCATCAATGTCAGCAGGACAAAGGAGATTATGATTGACTTCAGGAAGCGAAGCAGTACACATACCCCGTATACATTGATGGTGCCGAAGTAGAGATGGTGAAAAGCTTCAAGTTCTTATGAGTAAATATCACCAGCAACTTGCCTTGGACCAACCATATCAAAGCAATGGCCAAGAAAGCACACCAATACATCTACTTCCTTAGAAGGTTTAGGAAGGTCCGCACGTCCCCAACAACTCTCACCAACTTCGACAGATGCACCATAGAAAGCATTTTTTTGGGATGCATCACAGCATGGTTTGGAAACTGCTCCATCCAAACCGCAAGAAACTGTAGATAATTGTGGACGCAGCCCAGACCATCACACAAACCAACCTCCCTTCCATTGACTCCATCTACACCACGCTGCCTCAGCAAGGCCAGCTGCATAACTAAGGACCAGCCTCATCCCGGTCACTTCCTCTTCTCCCCTCTCCCTCTTCTCCCCTCTTCCATCAGGCAAGAGAAACAGGAGTATTAAAACGCATACCTCCAGGTTCAGTGATAGTGAAGGCATCTGCATCATCCTATCACCAACTAGAGAGCAATGTTGAAGACCCTCAGTCCATCTTTAATCAGACTTTGCACTAAACGATATTCGCTTTACCCTGTATCTGTACACAGTGGACAGCTTGATTATAATCATGTGTGGTCTTTCTGCTGACTGGATAGCACACCACAAGAAAGCTTTTCACTGTACCTTGCTACTTGTGACAATAATAAAATAAAATAAACAGCCAGATTATTTTTTAAATAATTCAAATCCTTTTGAACCGTTTTAAGTACCACCAGAGGTTCTTCAAAGCAATTCAAGGGCCTTAAGGCTTTGACAGCACTGAGCTCCCAGTAAGGTTGGAGGGCAAGACCTTCAGATCCACCATCTTGTTGAAAGTTGCACCCAATCCCCCTTGTAGGATGGCTGCAACAGCCAGGTGTCGAGGCCAAATGTGTTGTCCTGGAGTTATGGGCAGTGCGCTGAACTGATCAAAATCCGACCCAGTCGGTTTATTTATCTCAGTTCAATCGATGCTTGGTCCAAAGTATGTACAAGACTAATGAACAAGCATAATTTTGAATGCAATTCCCTCTGCCCTCTCTTTCCCCCTACCCCTCCTTCCCACCCTTACTCTGCCCATCCCCTCTGATCTCCCTCTTTAGATACAGATTGGAAATTCTACAACAAACCTTAACCACTATCAAAGCTGAAAGAAGCCTACAGTAAAATACTGAATGAAACATACGTCAATATCACCGTCACATCGTGAACCCATCCATCCTGGCTTACAGTGGCATTTGTATCTATCCACCAAGTCCATGCAACTGAAAAATAAAATTAAAAGGGTTATTAAATTACCAGATTGATTTGTTGACAAATATATCGTGAAAATAACACCTTAATTTTAATTTCAGAGAGGGGAAACATGATTTAAAGGCAACGGGTTGAGTGGAAAGGGAAATACCACAGAGGCTGCAGTGCAGGATTTTTTTAAACACAAAATTCTCCATGAATTAACACATTGGAGTCTCCCTCATAAACATACCGGGAGTTAAGTTGGGTAGGAGGGCAATGAGGAAATTGGTCATGGAACCTTGAGATCCTCAGGATTCAGGTGGCATCACCTGCCAGGCTACCTTTGGTAGAGGTGAATCTGAACCAACCTCAACCAACCTGTCCTGCAAAATAACATCAAGGCAATGACAGCATCACCTGGCCTCCACTGTTGGGACTACGGCAGTGCTAGGTTTGTCCGCAGCCTGAGTCTCGGCTTGCTGCAAGTCCTTAAATTTATACCACCGGATTCTGGGTGTTAAGTGTGTGTAGATCAGATATATCTTGCCTTCCTTCCAATTCTCATTGGCAGGCCTTAATAATGAGGAGCAACATACTGGTTGAGCATTGCTGTCAGTACTTAGTGAGCAGGTATTGAATAGTGTAAATATTTAGCCAGCTGATTGATACCAAGGGCATGGTATCAGAAGCAATTGTTTTTCTTTGCCAGTTGGACAGAGCTCCCTTTGGGCAAATGGTTCCTGATTAACGTAACATATTGTAGCACACGAACGTTCAGTAATAACCGGGTGAAAAATATTAAGAGGTTGAATGCAGAAAATGCATCAGTAAATAAATCAGCATCAGAAATAAACAGGGAGATGAATGTTTGACATGCAACCCACCAATGCAGAATGTTAGCAGTATTGATTTTAACTGATCTATTGTATGTTTACACCATTGTCACTTTTTACATTCAGGTGAAAAGTACTATTTTCACTATGAATAAAAATAGAAAAACATAATCTCCAGTTTACATGTATGTTAATGACACAATACTTCCGACTTCATCAATACAAACGTTAATCTTTGTTTTTGATAATCTCTCGGGATTAAGAATGACTTGCTTCACTGCAATTGAAGATTAGAAGCTGCCTATCAATGAATTGTTTTAATGTGGGATAGCCGTTTCACATCAGCTACCAGGCAGGTCTGACAGAGCAAGGCTTGGGGCCAGTGGCAAGGAGGACCATTCAATTGGAAACCAGTCTGCAATGATTAACTTAACGCACTGAGGTGGAGCTACCTGGTGACCAGCATGGATGTAGGTGGCTTCATGTCTGAGAGTAAACATGGAATAGTCTCACAAGGGATGAGCCACTGGATCAGGAATGAGGAATGAGGTTGTCACTGATTGAGGGAGAGGTCACCAATCAAGTAAGGGAGGAGGGGCTGCAATCAGAAATATATCAGTGATCAAATTCTGGGATGGAGATATGTGGTTAAGAGTATGATCGGCTGTTGGAAGAAGAGGTGATCGGGATACCATCAGATGTTACGAGGGACAGTCTGGTTTGATCGGGCTGCAGATCAGTGGTGCTGAAAGTGTTGGTTTGGGTGGGGGATGTGAGCTTGCTGGGTGGGGGGGGGGGGTGTGGTGGCTAGTGCAGATTAGCAATTACATTGGAATTAAGCTGTATGTTGCATAAAAATACAAACTCAACACCACTTGCATTTCCATCTCAAAAGGATGGTAAAGATCCCACCACACCATTCAAGATGTTGTGCTGCAAGACCTCAGGGTCTTCTGAGGTACCCTCATCCATAACCAGGAAGTGTGTCTTGTGGTTATTATCACACTGCTGTTTACTATGCATATTTTTATTGGCACCTGCTTCTACATTACAATAGAGTAAGACACAAAATGCCGGAGTAACTCAGAGGGTGAGGCAGCCTCCCTGGAGAATATGGATAGGTGACATTTCAGGTCGGGACCAATCTTTAGACTAATCCATGTACTCCAGGGATGCTGCCTGACCGGCTGAGTTACTCCAGCATTTTGTGTCTTTCCTTGAAAAACCAGCATCTGCAGTTCCTCTTTTTGACATTACAACAGAGAGCATGTTTAAAAAGCCCTTTCATTTTTGGGCTGCGTTAGAATGTCCCGAGGAGGTGAAAGATCCTCAAAAAATACAAGTCATTCTATTTAAACAGGATTATAACATCAGCCTTGGCAACATTGCTGCACTCTTAAAAACATGCAGATTTTGCTCAGGCAAAAAAAATACTGAGAATCTGGTTTAAAATATTAATTGACACTGGAAGTGACAACTGCTTGAATCTGCCTGCTCATTTTGACCTGTCAATTATAGTAGCTACTTTCAGCTGTATTAAAATCTAATTATTCCTCATTTATTAAAAGTGTCTTTTTGCTAATGAACACGAAAGAAGGAACAGATTGTATCAATATACAGCATCTGTCATCCTTTAAATGATTTCTTTTTATAAATGAACTGCAAGAGAAACTATCTTTACAATGACTACTCGAGGGAATTATCTCGATATTTGTACATTTATCTTGAAACAAAAGAAAACCACTGGGCTATCTAGGATTATTTCAGTAGAGAAGAGATTTTTTAGACTGGTGTTTGTAGACTGGTTCTTTAGCCAACACAATTTTCCACAAAGTTAATTGAACTAGAGTGAAAGAACATTAAGCACTAATTATATTCAGTGTAACTCAAATTTCAGCTATTTTGAAATAACATGCTGTAACAAGGAAACATCTACAAATATCACAAACTGAATTAATTGGCATGGCAAATTAATTCTAATAGTTCCCAATTGCCATCCCACAAGGAAAATTTTAATTTACAAAGGAAATATACATCAATATTATAGTAATAGCTTCGATATAGGTTTTCAGTTATCCTCAATAACTTAAAACAAGTTATTCTCCGTGAATGTACTGAGCCACAGATTTAAAATGCTTTAAAAGGCCAGATTTAAAACAGATTTAAAAGGCCAATCAAACCACACCCCCACAATATCACCTCACCTATACCAACAAGAAGCTGTACAGTACATGTCAGTACACAAATTAAACTAAAAAAAAATCTGACTATCACTCGTCTGTATTCGTCCCATACCCATCTCTCTTTCAGCTTCCCCCCCCACTACAATCAGTCTGAAAAAGTGTCCCGACCCAAAACATCGCTTATCCAGGTTCTCCAGTGATGTTGTCTGACCAGCTGAGTTACTTGAGCACTTTGTGTCCTTTCCAAGTTGGTCTAATCTCTCCCTGTAGCTAATACCCCCAAATAAATGTGAGGTTATCCACTTTGGCAACAAGAACAGGAAAGCAGAGTATTACCTGAATGGTGACCGATTAGGAGAGGGGGAGATGCAACGTGACCTGGGTGTCATGGTGCACCGGTCATTGAAAGCAAGCGTGCAGGTGCAGCAGGCAGTGAAGAAAGCGAATGGTATGTTGGCATTCATAGCAAGAGGATTTGAGTTTAAGAGCAGGGAGGTTCTACTGCAGTTGTACAGGGCATTGGTGAGACCGCACCTGGAGTATTGTGTGCAGTTTTGGTCTCCTAATCTGAGGAAAGACGTTCTTGCCTTAGAGGGAGTACAGAGAAGGTTCACCAGATTGATCCCTGGGATGGCGGGACTTTCATATGAAGAAAGATTGGATAGACTAGGCTTGTACTCGCTGGAATTTAGAAGACTGAGGGGGGATCTTATAGAAACATATAAAATTCTTAAGGGGTTGGAGAGGCTAGATGCGGGAAGATTGTTCCCGATGTTGGGGGAGTCCAGAACCAGGGGTCACAGCTTAAGGATAAGGGGGAAGTCTTTTAGGACCGAGATGAGAAAACATTTCTTCACACAGAGAGTGGTGAATCTGTGGAATTCTCTGCCACAGAAGGTAGTTGAGGCCAGTTCATTGGCTATATTTAAGAGGGAGTTAGATGTGGCCCTTGTGGCTAAAGGGATCAGGGGGTATGGAGAGAAGGCAGGTACAGGTTACTGAGCTGGATGATCAGCCATGATCATATTGAATGGCGGTGCAGGCTCGAAGGGCCGAATGGCCTACTCCTGCACCTGTTTTCTATGTTTTATATGTTTCTAGCCACACATTATTCTGGTAAACCTCTCTCCATCGTTTTGGAGGTCTCCATGTTCTTTCATCATTGTGGGACTAGAACTGCACACAATGCTCCAAATGCCACCTACCTTTGTCTCTCACGGGTATCAAAAAATAGTATTTAATACAAAAGCATCCTTTTAAACTGCATTTATACATGCATGAGTTCATGGCCGATTTTGTTTTTACCAGTGCTCTTTGAGTGAAAATTGGAGAAGTAAAAAAAAACCTTGTGCAAAACTCATCATTAAGTAAGGCAGCCACAGTGAAAACTCAGGCTCAGAATATTACTCGATGAGATGACTTGTGGATCTCACCATTCATGCATCAATAGTCTTTAACGACTTTTGCCATAAGTTCTGGAATTCCTTCCTATGCCTCTCCTCTCTTTTTTCCACTTAGTTAAGATGCTGTTTTTATGCCAGTGCGTCAAAGCTTTGGTTACCTGCCCTAATATGCCGTTATGTTGTTTTGTTGAAGAGTCTGTGATGTGCATTGGGCATGGAAGTATTGTTTTTTTAATTTAAGATGTTTAGAAGTGTTCAGTTCTGATGTAAGTTATCGACCTCAAGCGGTTTCTCTCTGCATCGATGCTGCTAAATGCTTCCAGCGTTTTCTGTTTTTATTTCAGATTAATGATATCTGCAACATTTTATTTTAGATATGTAGGTGTTAACTTTGCTATGGGACATGAGAGACAGAAGCAGTGTAGTGGTGCAGCTTGTAGAGCTGCTTCCTCACAGCTACAGTGAACTAGGTTCAGTCCTGACTTCCGGTGGAGTTTGCACGTTCTTCCAGTGATCCCATTGGTTTTCTCTGGGTGCTCCAGATTTCTCCCACATCCGAGAGATGTTTGGTTTTCTAAATAAATTGGCGACTGAAAATGACCCTTTAGGTGGGTTGCAAAAGAATCAAATGAGAGTTAAAGTGAATATGAGAGAGAATATGTGACAGGGAAATAAATAGGGGAATTGAATCAATGGGATTTCTCTGGGAGATGGCAGAGACTCTTTGGGGGAAATGGCCCTTTTACGTGTCATAATGAGATATGTAGTGCATAAGTTTGACTCCAATCGTTCAGTTATAAATTGAACTGAATCGGTACAGTGGCACAATGCCACAATGGTAGAGTTGCTGCCTTACAGAGCCAGAGACCCGGGTTCGATCCTGACTATGTGTGCTGTTCGTACGCCGTTTGTACATTCTCCCTGTGACCGTGTGGTTTTTCTCTGGGTGTTCCAGTTCCACTCACATTCCAAAGTCAAGCAGGTTTGTGTTAATTGGCTTCTGTAAATTATCCCTAGTGTGGACAGAATTAGTATACATGTGGTCGCTGGTTGGTGTGAACGTGGTGGACCGAAGGGTCGGCTTCCATGTTGTTTCTCGAAACTAAACTAAACAAATACTATCTCACTCTCACCACATCTCATCTCCTCAATCAAACTGAACCAAACCCAACTGACTGGAATACCAATTGGACAAAAGCAAAGGCAGCTTGATGCTCATTTACATCCTCTCTCCACATATGACAGGAAAACCAGAAACAGGATAAACATTTCATCCTCTCAAGCATGTTTTTGCTGTCATTCAGATTGTGGCTGATCTGAAGATTAATTCTAAACGCCCAAAAATAGTTGTTGGAGGAACTCAGCTAGTCAAGTAGCATCTGTGCAGGCAGAGGGGTAGTCCGCGTTTTGGGTTGAGACCCTGCACAAGGACAGAGCAAGGTTCTATCCACCTCAGATCTATGGAATTCTCTGCCTCAGAAGGCAGTGGAGACCAATTCTCAGGATGCTTTCAAGAGAGAGCCAGATAGAGCTCTTAATGATAGCGGAGTCAGGGGGTATGGGGAGAGGGTACTGATTGTGGATGATCAGCCATGATCACATTGAATGGCGGTGCTGGCTCGAAGGGCCAGATGGCCTACTCCTGCTATTGTCTATTTATATTTTTGTTTATTGGTCCCCAGCCTCAACTGTTCTGTGAAAAAAAACCTTCCACAGGTGTTTTTGGTCAAATGCTAGGTTGCTTTCTTTCCCTTATGCTGGATTATCTTCATCCACCTTATTGGTTTCTTAGGATGCCTGAGTTACCTACCTCTCAAATGAGCTGGACTAACTGCTATATAGCGAAGGTAAGATTGGGAGATGAGTTAGCATATTCCATTCCAACCATCCATGAGGTTGGCAAGGCCATAGTCTGTGTTTGTGACCAAATGGGAGATAGAACCACCTTGAGCCATATTCTGATGTGGCTGGTTACAGAGTAACTGGTATCACAGACGTATTTTCTGCAGTCTGCAGCTTAAGAGAAGATGTAACCCGTCCAGCAGGCTCTTTGCAAGTCTATGCTTGGCAGTTCTTCAGTGCCAGAAGAATGCTTTATAAGCTGGTGATTGAAAAGGGCACTGCTGCTGACAAGGACAAACCACTTGAGCTACTGCTACCAGCATCTATACTTCTCATGTAAATTCTTGCTGTATTTTTGGACGGCTATGCCTGGGGAATATTGGGGATGGGGGAAGGTGATCTCTGAGCAGAGGTGAATTGGAGCTGATTTGGTGCCACCTTGGTTGCATTTCTGGATCCAAGGGAGGTACTTTTGCTGCCAATATTGCCGCAGACAGAGAACCCCAGAGATTCATTAAGGGGAATGCAAAAGTGCTTGTCATGTCTCCAAGTTGTACACAAGCCACCACATCAAGAAGCAGTTTCCGAGCACAGTTGCTGTGGTAATGTTCGCTGCACATGTATAAAAAGAAAATTCTCTTCCTTGAATAACAGCGACAAGAATAGCTGAGCTTGTGGTTCAGTACAGTGCTTCAAGCACTATGGTATCGCTTTCCATACAAAACGATCCCACTGTAAATGTTGAAAGGCTTATCATTCTGAACTTACATGCCCTGAAGACAAGGGTTTGAGGCACATTCATTGACATTGTGTTCACAATTCGTTCCAGCAAACCCTTTCAAACAGATGCAGCTGTAGAGACGGATACCATCGATGCACGTCCCCTCATTGTTGCATGGAGCAGATGCACAGTCATTGATATTAACTTCACATCTTCTACCTAGAAAAGAGAATAAGAGAGCACGTGAGCTGCTTTGCAAATTGGCCCACCAATATATTCAGTGATTGCAGCTTTGACTAAAGCAGCTGTGGAATTATTCTTCCAGGGATTGAGAAATGACAGTTATTAACCCATACAAAAGGGCTCTTTATAAAGTCAACATAACAAACCTTAAACACGGCTGTCTTTTCGTTGATTACCGTTCAGAGACTTAGTTACAGAGTCACTGAGTCATACAGCACCGAAACAGGCCCTTTGGCCCAATGTGTTTGCGCATCCAAATACTGCACTAATTCAATTTTATTCTTCCCAAAGCTCCCCTCAGATTTTATCACTCATCCAAACATTAGCAGCAATTTACAGTGGCCAGCTATCTCCCAGCGCATTTGGGAGGAAACCAGAGCATCGGGAGAAAATTCATACAGCCTCAGGGAGAACGTGCAAACTTCAAACGGACAGCACCAGAGGTCAGGATTGAACCAGGGTCCCCGAAGCTGTCAGGTGGCAGCTCTACCGGCTGCACCACCACCTCTACGAGCTGTGCCACTGTATTCTCTGAGCTGCACCACTGCATTCTGAGGCCATAATCCTGTCGGGCTCTTGCAATACAGTAGTGAAGAGTTGCAGCAATGTCAGATATATCAGGCTGCTGATGCTAGTTAAACCAGGGTCCCGTCTGCCCTCGCAGGTGAACAGAAGTACCTGATTATATTATTCTGAAGAGGAGCAGGCAAGCCTCTCCACCAATATATCTGCATCAACCAACATCATCCAAAAGATAGTAAAATAAAATACAATTCTGCACAGAATTGTACAGCACCAGGAGAGACCATTTTGCCTAACCACTTTGTGACAGTATTTACAATCTACATAGATATCCCCTCGTGTAGGAAGGAACTGCAGATGCTGGTTTACACTGAAGATAGACACAAAATGCTGGAGTTACTCAGCGGGACAGGAAGCATCTCTGGAGAGAAGAAATGGGTGACGTTTCGGGTCTGAATAAGGGTCTTGACCCAAAATGTCACCCATTCCTTCTATTCAGAGATGCTGCCTGTCCCGCTGAGTTACTCCAGCATTTGTGTCTATCTTCGATTTTGACCAGCATCTGCAGTTCTTTCCTACACAGCATGCCTTCAAAAACCGGTAAAAAACAACAACTTTCATTTATATAGTACATTAAGTATGGCAAAATTAAACTAGGTACTTCAAAACAATCAAATACAACTGAGCCCCATAAGGAGTTGGCACAGCATGTGACCATAAAAAGGTTTGAAGGAGGGTCTTAAGGAGACGGAGAAACTTAGCTGGAAACAGAGTAGGTGAAAGCATAACTCGAGGATGAGCAGGAATTTGGAGAAATGCAGAAACCGTAAGGAGACTATGAGAAATGACAATGGAGAAAGCAAGAACCATAAAATCGTTTACCGCAGTTCTGAGAAGGGTTAGAGGAGGAAAGTTTAAAAATAATTAATATTTCATTAATCAACAAAGTACATATTATCAATTTTAGCTATTACGGTTGCTGCTGTTAAATTCTCCTGTATTAGCCACCATTCTATTATTTTATACTATTAATAACACAATGGTACAGCTTTCTGGTAAAAGTTGAATATCTTTCCCTTCACATTTAGCACTATGATATTACCAGATAAGTGAAAAATAGTGCATCCATTTTTAGCTGCCAAATAGATCATCGTTAAAAATAAAAACTTTGGACAGGATCAATACCACATGCAGTTGAGAAAAATCACATAACAAGAAATACTAAAAGGCTCTATTCCATCAGTCTAAGAAAAATTATCCAATAAAGGACAGATATAAATATCAATAATTTTGCTTTTGTATTAAAAAGCTGTCTGTACATCGCTGAAGTACTGGGAATTGGAGAATGGGAATTCCACAGCATGGGGTGTACATGTCCATAAGTTCAGAAGTGATAGGAGAAGAATTAGGCCATTCGGCCCATCAAGTCTACTCCGCCATTCAATCATGGGTGATCTATCTTTCCCACTCAACCCCATTCTCTTGCCTTCACCCCATAACCCTGACACCCGTACTTATCAAGATTATGTCAATCTCCACCTTACCAATATTCAAAATGCCAGAAAGAACAGCCAACAATGGTGGTCAGGAGTATCCAAGAGACGAGGATGGGAAAGATACACAGCATACATTAGGACTGGTAAAGATTACAGAAATATGTAGGGATAGGATATATAAAAGTTTGCATTTGAGGAATAGAATGTCGCCAGGAGTTAAAGGACAAAATCTATTTTGTGGATAAATGTTATCATTAACAGATGTTGTCCCTGATGTTACATAGAAACATAGAAAATAGGTGTAGGAGGAGACCATTTAGCTCTTCAATTATCCACAATCAGTAACATGTGCCTGCCTTCTACCCATATCCCTTGATTCCGCTAGCCCCGAGAGCTCTATCTAACTCTCTTTTAAATTCTTCCAGTGAATTGGCCTCCACAGCCTTCTGTGGCAGAGAATTCCACAAATTCACAACTCTGGGTGAAAAAGTTTTTTCTCACCTAATTTTTAAATGGTCTCCCCTTGATTCTTAGACTGTGGGCCCTGGTTTTGGACTCCCCAACATTGGGAACATTTTTCCTGCATCTGGCTTGTCCAGTCTTTTTATAATTTTATACGTTTCTATAAGATTCCCTCTCATCCTTCTAAATTCCAGTGAATACAAGCCCAGTCTTTCCAATCTTTCCTCATATGACAGTCCCGCCATCCCGGGGATTAATCTTGTGAACCTATGCTGCACTGCCTCAATAGCAAGGATGTCCTTCCTCAAATTAGAAGATCAAAACTGCACACAATACTCCAGATGTGGTCTCACCAGTGCCCTATACAACTGCAGAAGGACCTCTTTGCTCCTATACTCAAATCCTATTGTTATGAAGGCCAACATGCCATTAGCTTTCTTCACTGCCTGCTCTACCAGCATGTTTACTTTCAGTGACTGGTGTACAAGGACACCCAGGTCTCGTTGTACTTCCCTTTTACCTAATCTGACACCACTGAGATAATAATCCGCCTCCTTGTATTTGCCGCCAAAGTGGATAACCTCACATTTATCTACACTATACTGCATCTACCCTGCATCTGCCCACTCAATTAACCTGTGCAAGTCACCCTGCAACCTTCAAACATCCTTTTCGCAGTTCACACTGCTACCCAGCTTTGTGTCATCTGCAAATTTGCTGGTGTTACTTCTAATTCCATCATCCAAATCATTAATATATATTGGAAATAGTTCTGGCCCTAGCACCGAGCCTTGCGGCACTCCACTGCCTGCCATTCTAAAAAGGACCCGTTTATTCCTACTCTGCTTCCTGTCTGCCAACCAATTTTCTATCCATGTCAATACCCTACCCCCAATACCATGTGCTCTAATTTTGCCCACTAGTCTCCTGTGTGGGAACTTAAAGGTTTTCTGAAAGTCCAGATACACTACATCCACTGGCTCTCCTTCATCCATTTTACTTGTCACATCCTCAAAAAATTCCAGAAGATTAGTCAAGCAGGATTTCCCCTTCATATATCCATGCTGAATTGGTCCAATCCTTTTAATGCTATCCAAATGCACCGTTATTACTTCTTTAATAATTGACTCCAGCATCTTCCCAACCACCGATGTCAGGCTAACTGGTCTATAATTCCCCGTTTTCTCTCTTGCTCCTTTCTTGAAAAGTGGGATAACATTAGCTCCTCTCCAATCGACAGAAACTGATCCTGAATCTATAGAACATTGGAAAATGATCACCAATGCATCCACGTTTTCTGGAGCCACCTCCTTGAGTATCCTGGGATGGAGGTTACTCAAGGATGTTGAAAAGTTAATAAGAATTACTGCTACAAACACGAGTGCCAGTTGTACAACACCACTGCTACAATGTGCATTGATAATTGTTTTCTTCCGCTTGGTGCTCATAAAACACGAGAAGCTCATTTGTGGCACGTTAGATAATATTATGTTCAACAACGACAAAAGAGATCATGTAACTTTAAATTCTGCTCAGGCTTAGCTAGACTTTTCCATCAATTAGCAGTCAGTGTCTGTGATCTCTGCACATGATTTAAATAAAGTAAAACAAAAAAAAACAATCACAAATCAATAAAAACACTAAACAAAGGGTAATATGATTTGAAAAGAAAAAGACATACCATCTCTTATTAACTTGGCCTACAGTCCCAATAAATGGGCAGAGTTGGCTGGAAACAGATTAGAGAGGCAGATTTACCAGCATATTGCTAGAGAATCTCAGCACGACAGGACGGCACCATTGGAAGCCTGCAGCCCAGGGACAGAGCAGAGTGATAGGTGTGCTGGTATCTGTCACCCAGCAAATCCCTGACTTAAACTGTGTTCACCTAAACCTAGGACTGACCGACCTGAGAAGGGGAACCAGCACAATTTAACCATTAAAATTTTGACTTCTTAAATCCCAGCAATTTTTTTTTTAAGTTAAAAATATATATTGGTGTGTATGGCAAACTAATGAAGGCTTTGTACACGGGATTATTGCTCACGGTATCATTAGTTACAGAACTGGACTCAAATATTTTGTGCCCTTTAAGTCCTCTCCACTGTGTCATTAAAATAGTTAAACTCTAACCCAAACAATTGAAACATTTAAATACTTATCTAATCCCAAAAAAGACCAACCATTTTAGAATTTGCACTGAGGTAGACACAAAATGTTGGAGTAACTCAGCGGGTCAGGCAACATTTCTGGAGAGAAGGAATGGATGACTTTTCGGGTCGAGACCCTTCATCAGTCTGAAGAAGGGTCTCGACCCGAAACGTCACCCATTCCTTCTCTCCAGGGATGCTGCCTGACTCGCTGAGTTACTCCAGCATTTTGTGTCTACCTTCGATTTAAACCAGCATCTGCAGTTCTTCCCTACACACTATAGAATTTTCACTATTGTGGTCTTGTTTACTGAGATAACTGGTAATTTATATACTGTTGTTGTTGACTATAATGTGCCTGTAAAGCTGCAGCAAGTAAGAAAATCATTTTCCAGGTTCCTATCCAATGAATATGACAAATAAGCATCCTTGCTTCTGGTCTCTTGCCTTGTCAGAGTCATCCAGCACATTGAATTAAGAACATCTCTCTGCTTTCGATATCTTCTTCAAATGAAATTCCGACAATGTTGTGCTCTGTGACTTGAAGACTCTGGACTCCCTTCTCCGGAATAAATAGCATCCAGACTGGAAGCACCATGACCCTCAAGCCATCTATCATGGTGTATCTCCAGCCTGCATAGCCCCACACAACTTGCTCTTCCTCTCAGCAATCTCCAATCTAACCCTCCCATCAACCATCTCCAGGCCCCCCATCACCACCGGCTGATCACAATCCGCACCACCAAAGATAAATGGTCTCAAGCCTCCGGTTTCAATGCTATCCAGATTGATATTCCAAACTTCCCTGACCCCTCCCACATTGCCTGAAAACATAGTCAGAAGCATTTTGACTGCACTAAATGTTGAAGTCCGTTTCTATTGATTGGACATTTTCCGCCACATTCACCACAGAATTTTATAAAGCGATCCCTTGAACTAACCGCCTGTTCGCTTGTGACACATTGCCCCATTAGAGCCTTTCCAAGCATCAGACAATAGCTAGGCCAAAATTTGCAGATAGGGGCTATCAATCCCTTATATCTCTGTTCAAAGGAAAACAAACACACTTCTCCAGTCCCTCCAGGTAACTAAGACAGTTGTTCCTGAGACCACTCCAGTAAATCCCCACTACACTCTCTCCAAGCTTGATTCCTGACATAAAACATGGTCCTGGTAATTCGAGTTTCACTGTACCTTAATTGGTACGTGACAATAAACTGACCTTCGAACCTTTGAACTGCTTACAGTCCCCCAGCTGAACCCTAGCCTCTGTGTGATAATGCTTCAGGCTAAATTCTTGAACTTGGTATTGTTGCCCAGACTTGCTGGTTGCTTCTCTCTTTCTTTTTGCTTAAACGGTGTCCATTCCAAGATGTCCTCGCACCCTGACCATGCCAGGCGACAACTGCATCAAACCTTTAACACTGGAGCAGTAGAGGGCACTCTAAGGCTAATTTTATGGAGCACCATAAGAATCCAGCTGAATATCTTATTACTTGTCTCTCAGCACTCCATGCCTGGAACTAGTTAATGATGAATGACCTGAATAAGCTCAGCCTCATAATTAACTCAAGATGCACTATATTATCTGCTTTAAAACATTTGAGTGGTACAGGATATTTCAGTTACCGTGTACATTTCAAGTGTGAGGGAACTCATTAAAAATTGAGATAACAATTAGAAAGGGGCAATACATTAATTTGTTGGATGCTATGCATCCATCACAAAAGGCTGAGAAACTCAGCAGTATAGCATCTGTTGTTAAAAGACAAAGCAGAAGCCAAAGTACTCAACCTCCCAACAGAATGCACCTACTCAACATATCCTGCAAGGATGGCACTGACACTATGTTAAGTAGAGAGAAGGGGCATCCAATCCACACAATGGCATAGCTAGTAGAGCCAGAGACCCAGGTTCAATCCTGACCTTGGGTATCATCTGTGTGGAATTTGTATATTCTTTCTGCGATGAGGGAAGAAACTGGAAAACCCAGAGATGTTTGAGTTGGTAGGTTAATTGCCCATTGTATTGCACCTAATGTGTGGGCGAATGGTAGATTTTTATAGGGGTTGACGAGAATGTGGAGATAATAAAAAAATGAATTATTGTAGGATCAGTATAAATGGGGTGTTTGATGGTTGGTGGGGATCCAGTGGGCCGAAGTGCCTGGTTTCCATGCTATATCTCTCTATGATCCTATGTCTCCATGGTGTCCTTCAGCCAGAAGGAGTGTTATCCCTTTGCATATGCATGTAGAGAGCCTAACGTTGATCCAACCATTTCTCCTGAGCAGAGCTAGGACAAAGTTGTGACAAGAACTGGTTAACTATGTTCAGGAAACTAAGTCTATATGCAGCCAAACCCACTAATCTTAACCCGCCACAAGGGAGCTATGCTTTTTAAAATACTCATCTGCCTGACACTCACTGAAACAGCACAGTTTTCAACAATCTCCTCTTCCCATCACCGCAACCTCACTGTTCTCTCCTCCACCTTTACCTGATCCCTGCAGCTTTCCTAATTGCTGCTCCAATCTCTCCCAATTGTTTGTTATTGGAGAAAGGCAAAAAGCAATCAAAACTGTTCAGATATCACATTCAACTGTTGTGAAATAGCCATAGTTTACATCATTATATGGCACAGAAATCAAACAACTGTTTTCAACAAAAGATAGGAATATAATTGAGGGCCAGAAAGGCAAATGAAACAGTGTTAAAATTGATTCTTAAGTGCCTGTAAAGAATATAAAATTTGAGAGGATTTTGTAGAAAGATTGCTGGCATTGAAACATTAAAAGGAAGAAGTTTGCTTTGTCCATTTGACCTCCATTGCCCATATTTTTTTTAAACAAAGGTACAGTTTACACTATTTCAGTCATTGCAGCTTAGAGCTTATTTAATTGTCAGGGCATTTTTTATGTGGTTAACAACAGAATGTCACTTGTTGCGGTAAATTAATTGGTCAAACATCAAGATACTGCACATACTTTCTCTGACCTGTTAGACTGCCTGAAATATATTGGATGAACTACAATACACTACAGCTGAGTTCTGGGCAAGCTTGAGCCATTGTCATTGTCCCATTCTCCAGCCTTGGTCAAACCCGATCCCAAACTATTTGTAACCCCAGCGTCTTCTTCACCCGTGATGAATTGTCCTCCTCTTGTGCTCATTCGAAAGTCAAAGTCATAGAGCCTTACAGCATGGAAACAGGCCTTTCAGCCCAACTTGCCTATGCTGGCCAACATGTCCCATCTACACTAGTCCCACCTGCTGCGTTTGGTCCATATCCCTCTAAATCTGTCTATCCATGTGCCTGTCTAAATGTTTCTTAAACGTTGCAATAGTACCGGCCTCAATGACCTCTTCTGGCAGCTCGTTCGATGCACCCTCCACCCTATGTATGAAACAGTTACCCCTCAGATTCCTATTAAACTTCCCCCTTTACCTTAAACCTATGTCCTCTGGATCTTATCACAAACATCAATCACTCACACCTCTGTGACATTGCATTGCTTTAATCCATTGCAGCTGATATCCCCATACTTGCCTTGTAAAAAAAAAGCCACACTCCTCTAATATCCTCAATGGATCGACTGGGCTTATATTCACTGGAATTTAGAAGGATGAGAGGGGTTCTTATAGAAACATATAAAATCCTTAAGGGATTGGACAGGCTCGATGCAGGAAAAATGTTCCCGATGTTGGGGGAGTCCAGAACCAGGGGTCACAGTTTAAGAATATGGAGAAAGTCATTTAGGACTGAGATGAGGAAAAGGTTTTTCAACCAGAGAGTTGTGAATCTGTGGAAATCTCTGCCACAGAAGGTAGTGGAGGCCAATTCACTGGATGTTTTCAAGAGAGAGGTCTGAGAGCGAATGGAATCAAGGGATATGGGGAGAAAGCAGGAATGGGGTACTGATTCTGGATGATCACCCATGAATGCCGCTACTGGCTCAAAGGATTGAATGGCCGACTCCTGCATCATTTTTCTATGTTTCTATATTCTCCTGATCAGTTTCCCATCCTTGGGTCTATAAACCTCAGCTCAGAACCCAGCTGCCCAGTCACTGCCAGCATCACTGATCTACCATTACTCCCTGCCTGCAATGCTTCAAATTTCCAATTTTCATTTGTGTGGTTAATCCCATTTTTAACCCTCAACATTGCTAATTACAGCTCTCCGTGTCACAGCATCCAGATGCATTTGCAATCCTCATTCCTACCCTTCCTTTTGTTTCACTTTTGGCAGCAGTGTTCTCTTTCAACTGGCGGTGTTTGAGTTCTCTCCTCACCCCTGTATTTGTCAGGCAGCCATTATCTCTGCTTTCCTGTATGCTTCTGAGACCCGAAATACCTACAGCTGACATCCTAAGAAACAGAAATAATTAACACCATTGTTGTAAACACACCGTATCTACCAGAAGAAACAGTGAAACAGCATCAGCGTTCACTCCCAGGCCAACACTGTTTGAGGCCTTAGTTTCACTCGGTGCACCATGTGAATTGGCCACGTTATCCAAATGCAAGAAGCCAGTGCTCTGAAACAGACACACTATTCCGAGCCCTAACATGGGAGGTCAGTGGAAAAGATTCAAGGATGTCCAATATCTCCACTGACTCCTGATTTTCGACATCTGCCTTTTTTTAAAAAAGTCATCAACTTCTGGGAATCTCTGGCATATCACTGCTCAAAGTGGAGGAATAACATTCAGGATGGCACTGGGAGCAGAGAGTCCATGCATTGGCAGCATACAGAAACCCTGCTTAAGCACCGTCTCACTAATTATCCGCCCGCCCACCTCATCTCATGCTATGTCTGTGGAAGAGTCTGCAGTTCCCACATTGGTCTCAGAACCTACAGAATCGGCATGTAAGCAAGTCATCTTCAATTCCAAAGGACTGCCTTAGAAGGAGGAGTGTAGACGGTACTGGGTCTAACAAGGTGATTGTTGCTTCTAGGCTGCTACTTTGTTAACTTACTTTCAGGGTTGTACCAATTGTTCGCTGAGGTTTGCCCAACTAATGTGGAGAGACTTGGAATAAATATTAATGCTGTTGTTGCAGACCCTGAGATTAAGAGTCTGCTCAGTTCCTCATACATGCGATTACAGAAAGAATCCAGGCAGGGTGGTGTAGTGGATAGTGAAGAAGGTTAACTAAGATGACAGCAGGATCAACTGAGTCAATAAACGAGGAGCGGCAGCTGTAGTTTAATTCAGATGAGTACAAAGTGTTGGTAAGAGAAACCAAGGGCAGAACTTACATAATAAATGTCAGGGCCCTGGGGAGCATCATAGGACAGAGAGACTGAGAGATACAGGTACATAGTTCTAGGAAAATAGCGACCCAGACTGGGTGGTGAAGGCAGCAAGGCGTTTGACACATTTGCCTTCATCGAAGTTTAAAGGGGACCAGAGAGGCAACTTTTTGCACACATAAGGTGGGGCATATATGTAATGAGCTGTGAGAGGAAGTAGCCTTACGGAGTAAGCTGAAAGAGGAGTTGGGCAGACTGACAGAAGCGGAAATAATTGCCCCAGTAGAGACCCACACACCATGGGTATCCAGCCTTGTGTGTGTAGAAAAGCCCAATGGGAAGTTGAGAGTGTGTTTAGACCCGAGGGATCTGAACAAGGGGCTTAAAAGAAGTCATTACCCAATGACGACGATCGAAGATGTCCTCACCGACCTGAATGATGCCAAGGTCTTTAGCACGTTTGATGCCAAGAACGGGTTTTGGCATGTGGAACTGGATGATGAGAGTTCTCAGCTTACGACATTTAACACACCATATGGTAGATATAGGTGGAGACGCACGCCGTTTGGTCTGTCCACCGCCCCTGAGGAGTTCCAGCGACGACAGAACCAAGTGCTGGAGGGCCTGGAAGGAGTGAGGTCTATTGCTGATGACATCTTGGTGTTTGGGGAAGGAAAAACGGCAGAGGAAGCAGAAAGAGACCATGACAGGAAGGTTAAAGCTCTGATGGAGAGATGTCGTGACCGTCACCTGAAGCTGAACATAGAGAAGGCAAAGCTGAAGGTGAAGGAAGTCACTTTCATAGGACATAGAGTCTCTGCTGCAGGACTGAAACCAGATCCAGGGAAGGTAGAAGCCGTGCTACATATGCCTAACCCAACGGATGTCCAAAGAGTTCAGCGATTTATTGGCTTTGTTAACTACTTGAGCAAATTCCTTCCTGGATTAAGTGACCTATGTGAACCGCTAAGCAAGCTGACACAGAAGGATGTAGTTTGGTGGTGGGCACAGGTGCATGACAGGGCGGTGATGGACATAAAGAAGCTAGTAACTGCCGAGCCAGTACTCAGATACTATGATCCATCCAAGGAGCTGACAGTACAGGCCGACGCGTCAGAAACTGGACTTGGTGCAGCGCTGATGCAGGAGGGCCATCCAGTTGCCTATGCCAGCAGGGCCCTGACGGATGCGGAGACCAGATATGCACAAATAGAAAAAGAATTGCTGGCAGTGATGTTTGGTCTAGAGAGGTTCCATGTGTACACATATGGAAGGCCAGTGAATGTGCAGTCAGACCATAAACCACTGGAGATAATCCCCACAAAACCACTTCATCGGGCACCAAAGAGATTGCAGAGGATGCTGGTGAGGATGCAGACCTATGATGTGACAATAAGATACAGACCAGGGAAGGAGATGCACCTTGCAGACACGCTGAGCAGAGCATATATTCAGACTGGCAAGACTGACAAGACCATGAGAGAACTGGAGACTGTAAACCTGGCAAGGCACATCCCAATAGCACAGCCTCTGCTAAATGGCATAAGGGATGCAACAGGAGAAGATGAGACTATGCAGAAACTGCAAGAGGTGATCAAACGAGGCTGGCCAGAGAACAAGAAGGATGTTGACCCAGAGCTCATCTCCTATTTCCATGTGAGGGACGAGCTGAGTGTTGGAGATGGTCTCATATTTAGGGGAGAGAGAGTAATCATCCCTAAAGCCAGGAGATGCGACATGCTCACAAGAGTACATGATTCCCACATTGGTGTGAATGGCTGTCTAAGAAGGGCAAGAGAATGTCTGCACTGGCCCGGAATGAGTGCAGAAATCAAGGACTTCATACAAAAATGTGAGACATGTCAAGCTCAAGGGAAAGAGCAACCAAAAGAAACGCTGCATTCCCATGAAATTCCAGAGAGACCATGGGCGAAGGTGGGTGCAGATTTGTTCCACTTGGATGGAAGGAACTATTTGATCACTGTGGACTATTTCTCAGGATATTGGGAAATAGACTATCTAGAGAAAACACTGGCAGTGAATGTCATCCATAAAATGAAAGGCCAGTTCGCAAGATATGGAATACCAGATCAGCTCATCACAGATAATGGGCCACAGTTCACAGCTGAAGAGTTCAAGAGTTTTACCAAGAAGTGGCAGTTTGAACATACGAGCACATCACCCTATTATCCACAGAGTAATGGAAAGGCGGAGAGCAGTGTGAAAGTTGCGAAGTCATTGCTGAGGAAGGCTAAGGCTGCCGGAGCTGATCCTTACCTGAGCCTACTAGCTTTTCGCAACACACCAACACCTGGCATGAGTAGCAGTCCAGTTCAAAGATTGATGAACAGACGTACCAGGACCATTCTACCGACTACTCAGAGGCTGCTCAAACCTGAAATTCCAAAAAAAGTAAGAGATGAGTTGAGAGCAGCTAGAGACAGACAAGCAGACTACTACAACAGAGGATCTCAAGATCTGATTCCCCTGAAAGCTGGCGATCCAGTTCGAGTGAAGCCGACCGATAATCGACATCAGTCCTGGAGGAAGGCTGTGGTTGTAGGCCGTGTTGCGCAACCCAGATCTTATGAAGTCAGAACCGAGGACGGCGTCATCTATCGTCGGAATCGGCGCCATCTGAGGAAGACCAACGAGCCATTTCATCGCGTTGATGTTGACCTAGATGACCTGGTGACGTTGCCTGAACCAGAGCGAGAAAATCGACCTATGAGCCGACCACCGGTCCCCAGGGAGCATCAAACCCTGACAACAAGATCTGGTAGATGCGTTCGAAAACCACGCTTCTGCAGGATTATGTGCCCAAATAAGGATAGGGCCTGTACATGTAGTTAAATATAGATGTAAAGGCTATTAGGTTATGTTTAAAAAGTTAATGTTATATTTTCGGTTATAGTTTGATATGCATTGTTTTATGTAATGGCTAATAAAACTAAATAAATAAACAAACACATTAATAGATAAAAAGGGAAAGGGAATGAGGAACCAGACATGTGTTGTTCAAAGTTTAGATAATTCTGAGCACTGAACTGTCGCAGATCCAAGGGAGGAAAATTTGGAAGCTACCACGGAAATGGATTGTCAAAGGCATGTTGGAAAAGGGACTGTTGGAGACATGTTGGACTCAGTGAAATAAGATACCATGGAAGAATTTAATTTATGGCTATACATGTAAAGTTCCTGTACATATCTGTTTTGTATATAAAGGGGGATGTTATGGGAATAGCGCACCCGGTGGTGCAGTACCGGGGATATATTACCCATGAGGCTGTAGCCAGAGTGATCCTGAATTAAAATGGCTGAACCCAAGACTCGAGTGTAAAGCCTCTGTTAATTAGTTGTGTAGCTGTACTGTAGCAGGTTACAGAAAGGAAACACACTAACAAAACAAGAGAGGCAACTTTTTCCACACATAAGGTGGGGCATATATGTAATGAGCTGTGAGAGGAAGTGGTAGAGATGGGTACAATTGGAACATTTAAAATACACTTGCACAGGTACATGGATAGCAAGGTCTAGAGGGATATGGACCAAGTACATATCCTCAGACTAGTTTGATTAGGCAACTTGGTTAACATGGATGAGTTGGCCAGAACACCCTGTTTCTGTGCAGTATGGCTCTATGACTCTATGACTCCACAAAACCCTTTGGTCTCTTCACTCTCTCCTCAGAATCAAGTGCTTTTTCTCTTTTTCTTTTGCACTTGTATGAAGCACTTTTGAACATTAAACATGACCTCCATCAAATATGTTGATCTCTGCAGAAACATCACAGTCGAGGGAGACACATTTACATTTCAAGCATTCAAATCCGTGCGACTTAAAAGTGATCACTTAATTACATGTGACTGGCATACTCCTCAGCATACACCTCGGTTCATGGTAACCTCACTGGGTACAAACTTACTTTGGCTACATTGACAGACCATAATAGAGAGTCAATTGAAGAGAATACAAAAGGGGCTGCTCTGCCTAACCCTAAATTTACCTGAAACTTGTTCAGTGTGCTGCAGATACTGCTCCGAGCTCGAAGCTAGTGAGTTCAACATAATCGATAAAAAATTGGGTACAATATCTATACTGACCGTTCAATATGTCACTGAGGGTGTGCAGTATTCTGAAAAGGTGCCACCTTTCAGAGGAGACATTGGATAAAGACACCAATCTCTTTCAGCTGAATGTAAATATTCTCATGGATTTCTTTAAAAATCTAATGCAAGTGTTTTCTTCAACGGCCTAGACAATATGTATGATGCAAGCTGAGGTACAGAGTCATAGAACTGTAACAGCACAAATTATCTTTGACTTGTAGAATCAATACCAAGTTCTTGAAGAGCAATGGAAATAATTGTGGTTTTCAGAAGGAAACCGGATAAGCATTTGAAAGAAAATAATTTGCAAGACTCTTGGCAAAGAGTGGAGACAGAGTTTGGCATTGGTATAAAATCTTGCTGAAGTAAAGGAAAAGACCCAATCTCACGGAATAGTGGAGGATTCTTTAAGTAGCGTATTTTCTGTTCCTGCTTCCATTTCTTACTTTCTTGAAAAACAGGACAGGAAACAAACATAACCAGAGAATAGCTAAAAGCTGTCAATTTGGCTGATGAAAAATTGGCTAAGATCCTTCAGGCAAGAGAAACCTACTAGACACTATGTCGGTTATCAGACCTACAGAAGGTACATAGTTCAGGAAAGTCAGGAACAGAGCAATCTCCTGGATCGATCAATTATAAATTTGTTTGAATGGGCTTTCCCAGTTTGTACCAATCTCTCTCCAATTTACCTAAAACTCGTCTGAGTTTTAATCCTAAGAGATCAGATACTCTGAGCTGGGGTGGGGAATATACAATATACGTTAGGCTATATAGACGTTCTTTACCTGGTTGTTTCATCACATATAAAAGAGTTGGTGGACACAAAATGCTGGAGTAACTCAGTGGGACAGGCAGCATCTCTGGAGAGAAGAAATGGGTGACGTTTCGGGTCGAGACCCATCTTCAGCCATCAAAGAGTTGGTTGATGTTTGCTATCTGAATTGATTTTGCTTATCATTAAGCTTTGACGTGGGCCCTGTCTGTTTGCTTTCAGCAAATCCTCAAACACACTGTGGAATCTGTAAAAAACATACTCTGTCCTGATGGGAAGAGTGATGGTGCACTCATGGACAAGAAGATAATTAACATTTTGTATTTCAACAAGGTTGTTGGTGCTTTTCTATGAGGTCCACATAGCTAGCGCTTTAACTGAGCCATACTGAATTAATGAATCAATTTCTATTTTAATAGCTCTGCACAGAACCAGTAAAGTTGTATGACTTCACTGAACAAAGGCAAATTAGTTACAAAAATGTAATGCCATTAAGTTATTGCGTGGGATCATTTTTGATGTTGCATTCACCACCCCATGCTGAAACTGTTTTATGAGCTTTATTTAAAACATAATTTATTGCCTTCTGGGGATTTCCAGGCAGAAGCAGATAGATTTTAGTCAGGTGACGGCCCTGATCTCCATGAGCTTTCAGTACATTGATTGTAAGAGCCATATTTCAGTTTGCCAGCACTCCTATATATGACAGACACCCTACAGTAATGGCTGTACTGTGTACCAACTACAAGAATGGAACTTTTCTTATGGATGGTACACAGTAGTGTCTAAAGTACAAACACTTCCAAACCTCTCGCCGAAATGGGCAATGGAGCAGACACACGGGAGTACCATCACCTCTTCTTCTGCGACACACTGGCCTGACTTGGAAATAACCTACATTCCTTCATCGTTGCTGGTTCATGAGTCCTGAAATGGCTTGGAGTAAAGCTCCAAGAATCCTCTATGATTCAGAGATCTTGATGACTCAGAATTTGGACTGTCAGGTAACATTTTCTGCACCCCCTTCTGGCTCACGAGGGCTCCAGTTCGCACGCTCCCTTCTAACTCATCCCAGCTCCAGTTCCCATGCTCCCTTCCGACTCACCGGGCTCTGGTCCCGTGCTTCCTTTCACTCACTAGATTAAGTTTGCGTGACCATTCCAAGCAGATGGGCACCATTTCCTATGCTCTCCTTAAACGAACCAGAGTTCCTTTCCCCGCGCTCCCTTTAAATTTAGCAGGTTCACTGCTAAATTTATTGTACTCTAAGGCAAATATAAAAACAAAAGTAATTTTAAAATGTGATGGATAACATCTAATAGTCTGGAAAACTCATCTGGAAAACTCATCCATCAAAGTCCCAAACATGGCAGATTATTGGAATTTTACGGTAATGGGAGTGCCTTCACCATGCAAAATACAAAGATTCAGGAAGGTAACACAACCTGACATCGATAATGGTAATTTGCAATGGACAATAACTGTCAGCAACCTCTGCATCTGTAGGATGAATACACGCAAAGAACAGATCAGCACAGGAACAGCCTCCTCGGCCCACAATGTCCGTACCGAACATGATGCTAGGTTAAACTAATCTCCTCCGCCTGCATGTGATCCATGTCCCTCCATTCCCTACATTTACATATGCCTATGTTAACACCTCTTGAATAGAAAAGATAATTTCAAACTTTACTTCAAATCATGTCAAGGCATGAGTGAAACTCAGACTTCAGCCAGATTGAGATCGTACTAGAGACTGCTCTGCAGAATATGACAACATACTACCAACAGAATTCCCTGCGTCCAAACCTAACAAAAACGCAAAGCGCAGCTTTCCACCTCTGGAACCAGGATGCGAAACATCAACTGCAGGTGCGGTGGAATGATGTCCTGTTGGAACACTGCAAAGCCCCAAAGTACCTCGGTGTGGTCCTCAATTGCACGTTATCATATCGCCAACATGTTGAGAAAACCAAGGCAAAGGTCAACACCCGGAACAATGTCATTGAAAAACTGGCAAACAGCTCATTTGGAAGTGACCCACAACAATCCTCCGCACTGCAGCCCTGGCGCTCTGTTTCTCAGTGGCAGAATATGCAAGCCCCGTCTGGAGCCACTCTAAACATGCACGCAAGGTGGACTCTGCAATGAACACTGCCTGCAGGTAAATCACAGGATGCCTGAAGCCGACAAAGGTTGAACATCTGTACGAGCTGGCTGGCATTGACGAACCATCTCAAAGACGTGATCACCCCTTGCACAATCACCAACTTGCCAAGAAAAGCTTGAAGAGTCGGAACAGCTTCATGGAACGAGAGCCAACTGTACCAGGTACCAAAACCAAACAACAGATGGCACCAGGACACCACCTGCCTAATACTACCTGCAAAGCCCTAAACCGCCTACGCACTGGAGTGGGACATTGCGGACACAACCTGAAGAAGTGAGGCTTCTCGGACTCTGACAAATGCAAATAGGTACAGACAATGGCCCACCTACTGACGTGTGGCGGAGAGACGATATCCGCAGAGGCACAGATGTGGCACTGGCTGTGGCAAAGCGCTGGCAGAACGTCGTCTGACACACAAGCGAAGCAAAGTGGAACAGGAAGAGGCTTCATTCTTCTGCTTTGAGATCTTAAGTTCAAATGCAGTTCAAAGTGAAGAGATTGAAAACATTACATTTCTGATGACACCAACATTCCCTCCCGGCTCATTCAACCAAAACAACCTGCTTTCCTGTTGCGTTATGGCAAGTGTCATGGAAGAACAGCTGTTGCTCACACAGAAGATAAACACAAAATCTTGGAGTAACTCAGCGGGTCAGGCTGCTTCTCTGGAGAAAAGAAATAGGTGACGTTTCAGGTGAGGGGAAGGGGTGAGGGTGAGGGGGAGGGGGAGGGGAGGGGTGAGGGGGAGGGGGGGGGTGAGGGGGAGGGGAGGGAAGGGGTGAGGGGAGGGAAGGGGTGAGGGGAGGGAGGGGGGTGAGGGGAGGAGGGAGGAGGAGTGGGAGGGGGGGAGGGGGGGAGGGAGGGGGAAAGGGAGGGGAGGGAGGGGGGAAAGGGGGGGAGGGAGGGGGGGTGAGAGGGTGCTGCACCAATGCAGGAGAGGTTTGGGCCCAATGGGTCCACTGGTCTAGTTATTTCTATATTTACATGATCAACACCAGGAGATCAAATACATTTGGAAAGGAATGAAGTAGCGAGTGGAGTGCATTCCCAAGGTATCATATTTTGTGGGGACCACTGGATGAAGCAGGGGGACCGAATATTGTTTCTATGTTGATGTGATCAAGTAACAAACTCATGCCCAGCTGTAGCTGGTAGATTAGGACCAATTTTACTGCTCTGTATTGCGCAACACCAGGCTAATATGCTGGTCCGCAAAACAGTATGGCTGCTTCAACATGGTGAGTGTGCCACCACCAGATTTGGGGACAGTTTCTTCCTAGCAGTTATCAGCCTACCACAAACAGAGAGCAGTGCTGAACCACTATCTACCTCTTTGATGACCCTCGGACTACCCTAGATCGGACTTTGCTGGCTTTACCTTACACTAAAGGTAATTCCCTTATCATGTAAATGGTAAATGGCTCGATCATGTATTGTATTTCTGCTGACTGGTTAGCATGCAACAAAAGCTTTTCACTGCAGCTTGATACAGACAATAAACTAAACTAATCTGAACAATGGACTACCTGTATCGCCTTATCTTCAGGAAGTGTTTGCAAGCTGTGAAATGTGGCTAAAGAGAGGATCAATGTAGTACAACATGGTCATGGTCAAACAGCCTTGTTGTTCAGCTACCTCACACCAAGCAAGGTAAAGTACCAGATGTTGAGAAAAGGGACTGCAGATGCTGGTTTACAAAACAAACACAAAGTGTTGGAGTAACTCAGCAGGTCAGGCAGCATCCTTGGAGAATATGGATAGGTCAGGCAGCATCCTTGGAGAATATGGATAGGTGACATTTCGGGTCTGGACCTGAAATAGTCTGAAGAAGGGTCCCGATCTGAAACGTCACCTACCCATGTTCTTCAGGGATGCTGCCTGACCCATTGAGTTTTTATAAATACCATGTGTCCATTATTGACCTGTCACCAAGGAGAAGAAACAGAAATAAAACAATGTATTGGAATGATGTCTAGAGCGGAGACAGATAATAATTTGTCTAAAACGTTAAACCCATTCTCCAGTGGTAAGTGGTAAAATCTACTTGGTGCACATACTAATGTAACCTCAGCGGGTCATCACTGCTACCATGGTTCCATGAATCAGCTGCATTGTGTCTCTCCCAAATCAAATAAAGATAATATGTATATCTGTAGCAAGGTCATCTTTATACCTTATGTACAATTCAGTATCAAGAATGAAATCTGTGAGCTAGCGTGAGTATAGTATATTTGTCCATATTTATGTAAATGATCACATATGTAAGTGATGCAATGATGTCTTCATATACACGATGTGTGAACATATGTTGATTATTGATTACCTGAAGTCTACACGTCCTGAATCTCCTGGTGTCTTTTAGAGGTTATTATAGAAAGTATATCCTGGCTCTAGCCTGGCTTACAAACCAGCTGTAAACGCACTGTGCCAGATGATGAGGATAGACGCAATAGAGAATATGTTTCACCACGAGAAACCATAAAAAGGTTTCAACGGAATACAAATACTTATGTGTACTGAATGACTGAGCTTGCAGGTCCTCTCGAAAATATTGAGATCATGAAGAGCTCTGTATAAATGCAAGCCTTTTCTTTTACATACAGCTTGGTTTACTTTTAAAGAACTTATGATGGTTTTCCTTGCCCAGTATAAGGCACAATTCAGAGGCTTAAGTGCAATTATGAATGTCAATTTACCAATAAGCAGAATCAAAGATAATCACGTGTAAAAGTAAAAGACTTGTTGGACCTAATTTGTTATTGATTCAGTAGGAGACGGTGGTGTACAGCACATGCCGAGGTGCACGTAAACTATGTTGTTTCAGCATTTATTTACAACCTGTAATTATAGAATTACTACATTACACACAGAAGTTGAAAGAGCTTTGAGGAGTTTGCACTTGTCTAAGTGAGCATGCAACCAAAATTTAATATGTTCTCCCTTTTAAGTAAGCCAATCTATTGTCAAGCTCAAGATGGTCTCTGCTTATTCACTAAGGAAATAAAAGAGCATCCTTTAAAACATTGGGCTCCACACATGTACATGCTTGCACTCAAAACACAAATGCACATATACAGGCACAACAGGTTTACACACTGCAATATATTCATTTGTAAATAAGTAAATGAGGCACATAAGCATGCGATCATCATCAAATGGTACTAAAGTAAGCACAAATTAGTTGATGAGCATCTTCATGCTCCCAGTCTCATGGTGTTATCACGTAACAGGTTCAAGAAGACGAAGCATGCATTCTCTGGAGATTAGAAGAATGAGACAAAATCTCATTGACACTTGCCAAATTCTTACAGGACCCCAGCTTTCATGCATGAAAGGGGTAGTGCCGGCTGAGGAGGTGCCAATTAATGAGTCAGAATTTCAGAGTAAGGGGTAGGCCGTCTCGAACAGGGATGAGGAAAAAAATCTACATGCAGAGGGTGGTGAATCTTTGTATTCCTTTACCCTGGATGGCTGTGGAGGCTTGGTCCTCGAGTTAATTCAAAATGAATGTTAATGGATTTCTGGATATTGAGGGAATCAAATGCTATGCAGAGCGTGCAGAAAAAATGGCACTAAGGTAGAGGTTACTGAATGGTGGCTTTATCTTACAAATACACAACCCGTGGTGTAGGCAGTGAAAATAACCAGAACACTTAAATGGTGCTTGGAAAAAAGAAATTGCTTTGAAGCACCGACTAAGCATTGTCGACAGCTGGGTCCTTGAAATTCTGCATTGAGGGAGATGAAGCCAGCTCGACATTGAAGTCGGCCATAGGTGCAGAGTAAGCAGAGGGCAGACACACAGAGAGTGGTGCAGCACCAGTGTTGTGGGAAGAAAGGGAATGAAATGGCAGCTCAATCACTTTTGCAGTCAGGGTGCAGAGAAAGGGCAGAGATGTTCTTTATTGCCAATAGTATTCTCCAAGCAAAGATCACACTGAAGGCATGCAGTAACTGCATACTGCTGTGAGAGTGTCATGAGGAGTGACAGAGTTGAGTCTCGAGACCTATCGCAGGTTTACTAATCTGGTAGCCTCACAGAGAGCCGGAGATGTAAAGAAATTGGAGGATTATTTCAATTGTCCTATTTGAAATTGCAGGGAATTAGAAGCTCAGCACAAGGAATCAAAGTGCAGGAGAAATGGCCAGCAAAGAAATTGTTGCATTATAGGATTTATCCTCACGTCGCAAGTCTTATGGATTATTAAACTGCCTGCTGTGCGACTGAGTCGAGTGGTTAATGTGACCAACTCATTCAGCTCAAAGTATGTGGTACATTTCACCTGAGCTGCAAAAAGTGTTGCCTCGATAGAAATGGCAACTGAGAATCCCAGAGAATTTCATCATCACCAAGTACTACCAATGATGGCAGCTTAGAAAATTGAGGAGATTCAGTCTGTAGACAAATACTCTTAAACTTCTACAGGTGTACAATAGAGAGCATATTGACTGGTTGTATCATGGCCTGGTTCAGCAACTCAAATGGCCAGAATCGAAGAAGGTTGCTAAATGTGGTGAACACTACCATTACAATTATTGACCTCCCCACCATCGAAGGGATCTACTGGAGTCGTTGCCTAAAAAAAGTAGCCTGCATTGCATACCTGCCATTTGGAAGAAGGTATAGGAGCCTGAAAATTGTTCAGGTTCACAGGCAGCTTCTTCCCAACAACCATCAGTATTTATTGAACACGTCAAGCTGCAATCAAGCTCTGAATGATGTAGACTTGGAGGCTTTATTTTTATCTTAGCCTTATTATTGTGTTTGTTTTTTTATATACTGAACTTTTTTGTCCTTTATTAATGGTGTATACAGAGTACAAGGTTTATATATCTGTTGCGCTGCTGCAAGCAAGAATTTCATTGTTCCATTTGGGACATATGACAATAAAACACTGTTGACTTTTGACTAAAACTGTCACCTAAGAAACCATTTGTAATTTAAATGTTTTTGCAGTATTATTTCAGAAGTACCTAAGGATTGTACCGTGGCTAATTGTTCCCTACATGTTGCAACAACATGTGATGTTAAAGGCTCCAGATGTCTGTGGAGAAAGCACACAGTACCAATGTTGCCTTGGCCCTCTAAGTTTATCATCAACAATGGACTGTGTTAGTTTAATTTAACTTCTATTCTCCAGTATCTTAAAGAGTAATTATGAAGGATAGAATTCTGACAGATGTATCACAAGGAAATTGTCCTTCATGCTGTGATCTTTTAAAGGGAGAAATTCCTCCGGTAACAGCATGGGAAAATGGTGCTGACGTGCCGTGATCTCGTTATTTGGGATCTCTGCTGTTAAGCATCTTCAGCTCCAGAGGTTACAGAAAATTCTTGTCAGGATGCAGGCATGCAAGGTAAAGATTCAGTAATATCTGTGATAAAAACATCCTATCACCAACACTTGGCCTTCTCCAGGATGTAAATTGAGACAATCAGCATGGCAAGATGTTTTCAGATCTCTCGCCCATTGAAGGAGAAGGTTACCACAGACGACATTGCTGGAAGCAGGTGATGCAGACAGGATGGAAAAAGTGCAAGGTCGAGCAAGTTCTCAGGACATACTTCCATCTGAGAGATGAACTGGATACCTAAAATGATCTGACTCTCTGAGGCGAAAGAATAATTGTCCCTAAGCTGCAAAGGAATAGCAGGATCAAACACATTTATTTCTCACATTTTGGAAGAAATTGTCGCCTCCGCAGAGGAAGAGAAAATATCGACTGACCAAGGGTGAATAGGGATGGTCAGTATCATTGTGCAGAAATGCAAGACCTGCGGTTCTCCAGAAAGGAACTGAGTAAAGGATGGCACAGTAGTACAACAGTAGAATTGCTGCCTTACAGCACCAGATACCCGGGTTCAATCCTGACTACGGGCACAGTACATTTGTACATTCTCCCTGTGACCTTGTGGGCTTTCTCCAGCTGCTCCAGTTTCCTCCCACATTCTAAAGACGTGCAGGTTTGTAGGTTAATTGGCTTCTGTAAATTGTCCCTAGTGTGTCGGATAAAACCAGTGTACGGGTGATCATTAGTCAGTGTGCACTCAGTGGGTTGAAGGGCCTGTTTACACGCTGTATCTCTAAACTAAACAAAGAAAATATTTCACTCTGACTGAGTCCCAGAGAGACCTTGGGTAAAAGTCAGGTGAGCGCTGGTTCACCTGGATGGAGCGAAGCGTGTCTGGTGACAGTTGATTACCACTCTAATTTTGGGGTGCCACATTTCTTAGAGAAAATCCATTTGTCACCATACTCCACATTCCATTTGATGTGAAGTTATGGCAGAGGAACAATTGCCATCTCGGGCAGACCATGGTGGTGGCTTGTTTATCTGGTTATGGCTGTGAAGATGCCAAAGGATGCAGCCTTTAAATTGCAGAGCAAGAACCCCTGGACACAACCTCAAGCCCCACGAGACCTGCAACCATTCAGAGCTAGGTTTGCAAGATCACTTTGCTGACTCTCGGTAACTCAGTGACCTTGTGCCAACATAAATCACTTAAAAACAATAGTTTCTTTGCAGATGCACAACAAATGCTTGAGTTAAGGATCCCAACCAAAATGTCACCTATTCCTATTCTCCAGAGATGCTGCTTGAACCACTGAGTAACTCCAGCATTTTGTATTTTTAGTGTTAGTTTTAGCGATACAGCAAGGATCAAGCCCTTCGGCCCATCTTGCTCGTACCGACCAGCAATCCCTGCACATTACATTATCCTGCACATACTCGGGACAATTTACATTTATACCCTGACAATTCACCTACAAACCTGTACATCTTTGGAATGTGGGAGGAAACTGAAAATCTCAGAGAAAACCCACGTGGTCACGGGGAGAACGTACAAACTCCATACAGAAAGCACCCAGTCAGGATCAAACCCGGCTCTCTGGTGCTGCAAGTGTTGTAAGGCAGCAACTCTACCGCTGTGCCACCGTGCTGCCCTATCTATCTTCAGTGTAAACCAGCATTACTGTTCCTTCGTACACAGTTTCTTTGGATGCCTATTTTCTCCTAGTGGCTTTTCATTACAAAGGGAAGAATGTAACCTAGATATCATTTGTAATATTGGTAGTGTACCACTACAGCATTGTATCCATGAATAATTGGACTCTGTTGAAATAATGCTTTGTCTGGGAAGCTTCTGTGAATCTGCTTGCCTCTGTGCAGCAAAGACGTCGCTAAAAACATGTCCTTACTCTCAGTAAGGTCAACTAAATATATATTTTTGGGTTTGTTAGTTTAATTTGCCTTATATAATCCAGGAGCCTGAGAAAGATACTGAGACAACATTAATTCGCACAGCACCCATGCACTCACCTTGTGCCACCTTCCCAGCCCCTTCAGTGGGAGATTGCTTATTGAAGTATTGAAAGTGATAATGAATGGAACCTTCGCAACTTTCTCCCTTGGTTACAGCAGATGATTAGTGATGTGTCAGTGCAGGCTGCCTCTGGGATGAAGCTTGGTAAGTTTTAAAAGTTTGTGTAAATGTTCTCTGGTTTGTTTTATGTGGGGGGTGGGAGAGGGGGTTGGGGGAAACTTTTTTTCAATCGCTTACCTTGCCGGAGATGCGATTGTTTTCCGGATTGTATCTCTGGTCGCTCTGCGGCCTAACATCACGGAGCTGGAGGTCTTGCCTGGGACTGACCTTGAGTCCCCTCGGGGGCGTGGACTTATCATCTGAGCCTGCGATCCCTTGCCTGGGATCGACGCTCCAATGCAGCCTGCGGACTTTAACATCAGGAGCTCGCAGTCTCGGGTTGAGACCGATCGGGAGTTCCGAAAGCTGCACGAGGTTCGACTGGTCCCGACCCGGGGTAGATCGCCGGCACGGGGGAGCTGAGATCACCCCCGATGAAGGAGCTTGATCGCCCCGACGAGGAAGGCTCGCCGCCGGTTACTGGATTAAGATCATCGCGTCAACGGAAGGTTAGAGCCCCCGACCGCTGGAGGACAATGAAGGGAGAGATTGAACTTTTCTTTCACCTTCTATCACAGTGAGGAATGTGGAGGAGTCACTGTGGTGGATGTTCATGTTAAAATGTATTTTGTGTGTCCTGTTGCTTTTTATCATTATGACTGTATGACAAATGAAGTTCCTCGTATGTTGCAAAACATACTTGGCTAATAAAGTTTTATTGTGATTGTGATTGTGATTTTAACCTACATTTTCCATATCAGCCTTTTTATTTCTAATTAGGCAATGTCTAGCAGAGAATTAGAAAGATAAGGCACTCTTCTTCCTCATATCTACTGATAAGTAACACAAGTGATTTAGGAATTTCTTCTGTGCCCTGACCGACTATTCTCTGATGGTGCGTGAGCTGACAGAACATTCATCATTGGTGTCATTGATGGTCAACCATGAGACTGGCAGTCGTAAACAAACATCATACTTTTAAAAAGTAACAGTTCAGCATTGGCTTATTTAAGATTTTAAAGCACTCTTCTTCTGTTTTTGGCCTTGGTTTTTTCCAAATGATGAGGCTAAATATGATCTGTAAAAGTGAACTAAAACAGAGGACAGGTGATGAGATGTGTTTCTGGAGAGAGAATGGAGAATATAATAAAAAAGATGAGTCTGCTGCCCCTATCATAACTTGTACAGGTTTCTGGTTCCCAGAGCCTTAGTTTCAAAATTTAAAATTCTCAATCGTCCGAGAGTCATACAGCGTGGAAACAAGTCCTTCGGTCCAACTTGCCCATACTGACCAACATGTCCCATCTACAATAGTTCTACCTGCCTTCTTTTGGCCCATATTCCTCTAAACCTTTCCTATCCATGTACCTGTCCAAATGTTCCTTAAACCTGCAGATAGTACCTGCAAAATCCAAGTCGAAAATCCCTTCAGCTGCCCAGATCCCAAGGTCTGAATTTCTTCCCTGCTTGTCTAAATCTCTTTCATCCTTTGAGGTGTTCCTCAAAACCTACACTTTGATCAGCTTTTACCTGTAAGATATTGCACAATTCTGTGAATGCTCCGAGATATGCCATCCAATATTATACTGTAGCTGCAAGCTCTTATAGATGCAATATCTTGTCGAGCCAATCTTGTCATATTTCTAAATGTTCTTCCTGCCTTAAGGATGTTTTAAGGGATCTTGTGAGGAGGTCAGCCGGGTTTTATTTACCCAAGAGACCTTTTTTTCCTCTAGATTGGTCACCTATGTTTTAATTTGCAAAATGTATGTTTCATTCACCTTAATTTCCAGCAAGGGGAGGAATAGCTGGATAAACATGTTCCTTGTACATGGAAGCAAAATATAACAGATGTTGGAAATTAAAAATAAAAGTTGGAATGAATCATCAAATGTAGGCAGCATCTATAGAACGAGAACTCATGACAATGTTTCAGGTCAATGATCAGGTCAGGTGTCAGGTGTTATGGGGAGAAGGCAGGGGAATGGGGTTAGGAGGGAGAGATGGACTAGTCATGATTGAATGGCAGAGTAGACTTTATTGGCTGAATGGCCTAATTCGGCTCCTATCATCGATGACCTTATGGCCTTGCATCAGAAATTGTGTGAGGGAAAGGTGGGCACAGATTCCAAAATATAATTTCTGGCATCAAACTGGTGCTACACTCCCTAATTTCAAGTTCTTCCTATTTGTCTGGCAGATGAGAGATGCAACCACGCAGTCCTGCTCACGAATGTGATAGTTAGTACAGCTTATGTCACAAATGGATGCATGAATTCTGCACATCATATTGGGACCAATTTAATGTCTCCAATGCCTATAAAATTATGGGATAACAAACCAAATCTTGCAGCTTCTGGACGCAGCCGGGAAGAAGATTCAAGCCATTTTGTGCAGTTTCAATGTTAATTACATTCTGTCAATGGGGAAAGAAAGGGAAGGATTGGAGAGCTGAAAAATATGCTTTGATTACAATGTATATTTATGCACCTGCTTTTGATTTAAAATGCTCCCTCAGGGTAAACTACAAGCGGCAACAACAATAATAAAATAACGCAGCTCTTATTAACTGCTACATATTTTACCGTAATAACTGACATATTGATTTGAATGTCTGTCTCTTCTTCATTATTCAAACGTGTGATTGCTAAATTCTCAGTGAATGAGTGCATTTTCCATCCCTATAAAATACTGACACAAACCCAATATAAATGGCTGCATTGCGCATATATCATTCCATGCATCTTTTAATCGTCTCGTCAAGATATTTTTGTAAAAGGACTTTGAGATGTCTTGCCACTAAATTGCTTTTAACCAGAAGAACTATTAGCATGGGAACGCTGCCAAATTTCAGAATATTGAAAATGGATGACTTCCCCATCATCGACCTCCCTGCAGCTTAAGAAAAACGAGGGTGTTCTGTATCTAATTGCTTTGACACTCTCCACTGCAAATCATACTTGTACAGGACACAACACCAAACAACACGTTATACTATTTTTTTCAGGAGAGAATGTAGACATAACATGGCCCCTTTCAAATCTGCTGCTTTCATTGTACCTTGAATCAATTCATCTGAACACTCCCAAAATCAAAGACATGAAGCAAATTAAAGTACGGATACACATTTTTGCCTTTGGACTTAAACCGAAAAAGAGAAAATCTAAGATTTCAGTCCGGAATTGATTATTCCCTGCAGGCTTTTGTCTAATATTTCAGAAAGCTGTTGAAAGAACATTATAGCTGTACATTCCCTGGGTAGGTGTTCGGTGGAGGAGTTACTATTCTCAGCAGAGCTTGGGGAAATGGAAAGTAATAATTTGAGACGTACTGAGCAGGTGCCCAAAATGAAATTTTCCGTGTTGGGAATTAGGATGTCCATGTCAGACTCTAATCTCAAAAGGCCCATGTTCTTTCAAGCTCCGTGCTCTTTCAATATTATTAATGCTGAATTGAAGGCAGAATGTAAGAGGAAGGAAAACCATTTCAATGAGGTTGTGAGAAAAATGCAGCAATGAACCAGTTAGTTATATTAATCTTTAAACTTAAAAAAAATATTTTAATCAACAACAACATAAAGTGTCTTTAACAGAGTGAAGGTGCTATTCAGGAGCTTCTGCAACAAAAAATGATGTCAAATCACATTGGGACTTCTGCAAAATGTGGTAGATTATAAGGAACAACGATAGAGATAAGGAAGCTTATGCTTTGCCACCAATGCTGAGTGATGAAAATCAAGATGCATAAGTGAGATGAACAAGAGTCATAGAGTCATAGAATGATACAGTGTGGAAACAGGCCCTTCGGCCCAACTCACCCACACCGGACAACAATGTCCCAGCTGCACTAGTCTCACTTGCCTGTGCTTGGTCCATATCCCTCCAAACCTGTCCTATCCATGTACCTGTCTAACTGTTTCTCAAACGATGGGATAGTCCCAGCCTCAACTACCTCATCTGGCAGCTTGTTCCATACACCCAGCACCCTTTGTGTGAAAAAGTTACCTCTCAGATTCCTATTAAAAATTTTCCCCTTCACCTTGAACCTATGTTCTCTGGTCCTCGATTTCCCTACTCTGGGCAAGTGACTCTGTGCATCTACCCGATCTATTAATCTCATGATTTTGTATACCTCTATAAGATCTCCCCTCATCCTCCTGCATTGCATGGATAGAGACCCAGCCTACTGCACCTCTCCCAAGAGCTCACACCCTCTAGTCCTGGCAACATCCTCGTAAATCTTTTCTGAACCCTTTCAAGCTTGACAATATCTTTCCTATAACATGGTGCCCAGAACTGAACACAATATTCTAAATGCGGTCTCACCAATGTCTTATACAACTGCAACATGACCTCCCAACTTCCATATTTAATATTCTGACTGAAGGCCAAAGTGCCAAAAGCCTTATTGACCACCTTATCTACCTGTGACTCGACCTTCAAGGAACCATGCACCTGTACTCCTAGATCCCTCTGCACTGCAACACTACCCAGAGACCTACCATTTACTGTGTAGGTCTTGCCCTTGTTCGACATCCCAAAATGCGACACCTCACACTTCTCTGTATTAAATTCCATCAACCATTCCTCCGCCCACCTGGCCAATCAATCCAGATCCTGCTGCAATCGTTCACAACCATCTTCACTTTCTGCAAAACCACGAACTTTTGTATCATTTGCAAACTTGCTGTTATAGTTAGTGTTTTCAGATATTTGTAAAGTACAGAGATGAGAAATCTTGTGGTCGTGGAGGGATTTTAAGTCATGAAACCAGCTGGGCCTGGCTGTCCGACATCGTGTGCCGATGCATCCCTATGCATGGCGTTTCACGAGTTGCATATTTCTGTACAAGAGAGACTGCAAAGTGCTGATGTTGCATTGACATTCAGACAGCGTTTTTCTACCTGTAAATCCATGGGGACAGAGACACTGGAAGCCTCCTGGCATATTATAGCAGCTGCCATTGTTCAGACAAGGTAGAAGTTCGCATTCATTCACATCCAGCTCACATAAAATCCCGTGGTATCCCACTGTACAATTGCACTGGAACCTGAGGGGAGAAATGCACAGCCAAGCACAAATTACATCAATAATATCAATCAACCAAGCGTGCGCATCATAAAGATACCTTTCATGTTATCCAACTGCACATTGATTTAGGGCTTGGGTCTATTTACATATAGAGGTGGTATAATTAGCTGAAACTTAATTTTTTATTTGGACTACTACCAGCGCAAAGTTAATTTGTTCCAGACATTCCCTGTCTTTCAACAGAGGTTGTATCGGACAGCAAGTTAACATTACAGTAATTTCAAATCACAAAAACTACAGACTAAGATTGGATGGAATGCCTTTGTGAGTATTAATGGTTCTGTCTTAATTCAACTTACTCCAAATCAGACTACTCCCTTTATGCCAAGCCCTGTTTCAAGAGTAGTCTCCAAGCCAGTGTTGCATATATCACACACTCATTATTCTTAAAGCAATTAGACATTTTTCCACAAATTCAGTATTTCGAAGGAAGAGTAACATCTAAGATGGGTGTAATGTGGGAGAAAACTGGAGCACACAGAGGAAACCCACGCGGTCACAGGGGGAACAAGCAAACTCCGAGTTGGACATCGTGCCAACACCAGTTGCGTCTGAGTCAGGTGGTTGCAGATTGAAATCTCAGTTCAGTGGGAACAGATATAAAACACTCCAAGACCACCCTGACGATGGGTCAGAGACAAGAGTGCATTGCATTGAGCTACTTTCGCCCTCTGGTAAGAAGGTGGCTGACAGCACAAATGTGTTAAATCAGAAATGTTTGCAATTTGTACATTTTAGCGAGAAAATTTAATTAATTTTCACTGATGAGGAATGCTGCCTTATCAGAGGTGCTGTTTTTTGAAGGAGACATGAATCAAAGAACTGTGGCAGCACAGTGGCACGATAGTAGAGATACTGGTGCCTTACAGCACCAGAGACCCAGGTTCGATCTTGACCACAGGAGCTGCCTGCATGGAGTTTGCAGGGTTCTGTATGTGACCTCGCAAGTTTTCTCAGGGTGCTCCAAATTCCTTCCACATTCCAAAGACATGCAAGTTTGTAGGTTCATTGGCTTCTGGAGATTGTCCCTTGTGCATAGGATAGAACTAGTGTACTGGTGATCGCTGGTTGGCATAAACTCAGTGGGCTGAAGGGCCTGTTGCTACACTATCTCTAAAAAACCGTGCTGGTTTGTAGGTTAATTGGCTTCTGTAAATTGCCCCTGTGTGTCGAATGCAAAATTGGAATAATATCAAACTAATGTGGGTCATCAGTGGGCCAAAGGCCTGCTTCCATGCTGTATCTCTAAACTAAAACAGTTATCCTCAATGCTTTGGCCATCATTTACCTCTCAACAGATTTTCCCGGTTTATTACAATCCCATTTTTTAGAGATTGCAGTGTACAAATTAACCTCTGTTCCCAACATTGCAGCAATAACTACACTTCTAAACAATAATTAGCTGTGATGCCCTGTGTGGTATCCTGAAGTTATCAAAGGTACAATATAAAAGCAAGTGTTTTCCTTTATCTATATTAACTTTTCTTTTTTTGAAGCTTCCGTTTAGATAATGTTGGAAGGCAGGTATAGTCTGTGACATCATTTATTAATGATGTTAGTGGTTTCCGATAAATCCCATGAATGTTTACAGATTCACTTACATGATAGGAATTACACTATAAGCATTAAAGTTAAAACTTCAAGCACATTTTATTTGCTTATTTTCCACTCTTGGGGCTATTTCTATTTGAACAGTGAGTACTGGGGAATTCAAGCAGGAGGTGCAATTGAGCTTAATAAAGTCGATGTTCCCACAGCTGTTTATGCAGGTGCGAGTCTGCTTATTCCTCACTGTCAGAAGGGCAGTAACACGTAGGGGAAAGTGTGGATTGGAGTCAGGGCTATGTTGTGAGGTTAAGTCTCTGAATAGCACTCCACCAGAACACAATTCTCCCTCCTGAGAGTGTTGAGGGCACAGGACTGTTCCCTTCAGATATGCTGCTGTAAAACAGATTAATGTGTCTGGCTTGGATATTCCCACTGATTTTCAAGAGTTGAGCAGATTTCATGGCAATTCCATTTCAAGCTGCAGCTTCATCTTTTTGTATTTGTAAGTGTTCGTCCAGGAGGTATCTATTCAGCTCATCATTGCAGCCCTATTATAAAAATTGTTTCTAGTTGGTAGGATAGGGTTAATGTGCAGAGATTAAGTTAATGTGCAGGGATTAATGTGCAGGGATCAGTGCAAACTCGGTGGGCCAAAGGGCTTGTTTCCACACTGCATCTCTAAAACTAAAAACTCCTTCAATCTAGATGGGGTTTTTTCCCCTCACACTTGAAAAGTCAAATGACCCATTAATTCTATGCCAGCCCTTAAAATAATCTCATTTCCTTGCAACCGATCCTGTAACACATGTCCATCATGCCCATGAAGAAATTTCCCAATGCAAAACGTTCCCTCCATTCTCCATTTCCTCCACAGATGCTCTCTGACCCGCTGAGATATTCACGTTTTGTGCTTTGCTCAATATTCTAGCATTTGCAGTTCTTGCGTCTCCATTAACATACCCTGATTTTTCACCAGCCACTGAATCTAAGGCAATTAACCTCACAGTTCATCTTAGTCATGTGGGAGGAAACCTGGGGGAAACGCTCACGGTCATGGGAAAAACATGCAAACTCCACACAGACTGCACCAAGATCAGCTTTCAAACCAGGTCACTGGAGTTGCACCACCTGGAATCGATGCAGTCTGACATTAGAGTCTAAACCTCTGAGCCTTGGAGAGTCTGAGCCGGACCCCTCCAAGGTCAGAACATCCTGTCCAAGAAGCAGTACGCAACACTGAATGAAATAATCCAAGTCAGGTTGCTTACACAACCAAAGAAATAAAGCAGGTTAAAACAAGTTCTGAAGATGAGTCATAGAGTGATACAGTGCGGAAACAGTTCTTTTGGCCCAACTTGCCCACAACGGCCGACATATCCCAGCTACACTGGTCCCACCTGCCAGCATTTGGTCCATATCTCTCCAAATGTGGCCTATCTATTTACCTGTTTAAATGTTGGGATAGTCCCTGCCTCAACTATCTCCTCTGACAGCTTGTTCCATATGTCCACCAACCTTTGTGTGAAATAGTTACCCCTTGGATTCCAATTAAATCTATTCCTCTTCACCTTAAACCTCTGCCCTCTGGTCCTTGATTCACCTACTCTGAGCAAGAGACAGTGCATCTACCCGATCTATTCCTCTCATGATCTTAAACACCTCAATAAGATCACCCCTCATCCTCCTACGCTCCAAGGAATAGAGCCCCAGCCTACTCAACCACTGCCTATAGCTCAGACCCTCTAGTCCTGGCAACATCCTCGTAAATCTTCTCTGTAGTCTTTCCAGCTTGACAACATCTTTCCTATAACACGGTGCCAAGAACTGAACACAAATCACTAAATGTGGCCTCGCCAACGTCTTGTACAACTGCAACGTGAGGTCCTAACATCTATACTCAATATCTGGCTGATGAAGGCCAATGTGCCAAAAGCCTTTTTGACCACCCAATCTACCTGCGACCCCACCTTCAGGGAACTAGGCACCTGCACTCCTAGATCCGTCTGCTCTGGAACACAACCCAGAGCCCGACCATCCACTGCGCATTCCATTCATGATGGAAAATTTCAGAGTTTGGAAACTCCTAATGAGAGCATTTTCTGCTGATGTTTTCCTTTTGAAATTGATTGAAAGATCCAGCATGGAAACAGGCCATTTGACCCACCCACTCCACACTGATCACACTTTCACACAAGTATCCCACTTTCTCATCCACTTCCTACACACAATGGACAGTTCACAGAGGCCAATTAGCCTACAAACCCAGCAGGTAGGATGTGGGAGAAAACCAAAGCTCCCATAGGAAACCCACACAGTCATGGGGAGAAAGTGCAAACTCCACATGGACAGTACTTGAAGTCAGGATCAAACCCAAGTCTGTACTGCTGTGAGACAGCAGCTCTACCTGATGTGCACCTTGAGATTCACCTTAAGGTTAGAATTCCTAATACACGTGCATTATCATTTGGGTAACAACTATTAGATTGGCTGATAAATCTACAACAGCTGATATTTTTCCAAAGCTAATATCTTTAGCATTTTTCCAGTCTCAAGGAAGGCCATATTTCCTTCCCTCCACAGCATTTGCGTGGCTGCAAGGACTTCCTATTTTTGCAATAACTAATAATCATAACTATAAAAGTTACAATTATTTAATTTTTCTCAAAAATATGGGAGTTTTCTCTTTTCAATGGCCCTGCGCAGCGAGGATAATTTAATGAATTCCCATATTTTTAAACCCGTGGATCTCGCAAACATCATGTTGTTAATTTGTGGCAAATCACAGCCAACCTCGGTGTACCTGTGATAATAAGGCTTAACACCTTTTAAAGCAGCTAAAGAGCTAGTTAATTGGTATAAGTGGTGACATGCTTGTAGCTCAAGCAAAGGTACAACTTCAGCATCTTACCAGCATTTGCCTTCCAGAGGATTGACAAATGTGGAGGTTATGTACTAATCATATACCTATATGGTAATAATCGTGGGAGGTAATTATGAGTGGATGCATTAAAGACTTGGAAAACGAGGTCAGTCGTGACTGGATCTCTTGAAATCCGATCATTGCCAAAGCTGGTTGGGTATATTCTGGTGTTGTGATATCCACCTTTTGCTTCAACTATCCCAGATGGAACATTCATTCTTACCCCAACCCGCCGTCCTGCCTTTGGCTGACTGACACATACATCCAGTCTCGCACCACTCAGCCTTCTTTCAAATACAAGAAAAAAATCAGGAATTTAAGGCTTGCAAGAAGGCCATTTGACCCTCTGTGCCGATGCCAGAACAACAGAAGGAATCACATCAAAACAAGGTCTCAACTTGAAACGTCACCCATTCTTCTCTCCTGAGATGTTGCCTGACCCGCTGAGTTATTCCAGCATTTTGTGATACCTTCGACCAGAACAGCAGTCATCACTGCTAGACTGGATAACAATCAAACAATATTGATTCCCACTTCCATTACTTTTGTAATTAATATTCAAGAAAATGGAATGAAAAGCATTTATTCTCCAATTCCAAAATGGAATATTTTCTGAATTATTTGCAGAAGTTTCTTGCAGATCAGTCAGTAATTACTCCCAACTTTGATTTGCATTAAACTGCAGTGGAGAACAAGTCAAGAACTACCACATAAAATTCATCAAAAGCATTGAAATGAATCTATTGCCCAAACCCCAAACGAACAGCTCAGTGTTGTATTTAGACAGGGATGCACTGCAGTTGAATGAACTCCATTGAACAGATTATCTGGTCACGCACCTTGTGTCTGCTGGTTCAGGGAATATGCTGCACAACGATTGGATGCCAAGTATGGACTACTATTGTAAATTGGCCACAAGATGCAGCCAATTTACTTTCATTCTCTCCCCCCCCCCCCCCCCGTCTCATCTTTGCTAAAAAGGAAACCGCAGCCAAAGCAGACTGTTCTCAATAACCTGCAGCAATGGACCTAACTTCAATGATTTGTGATGTTGGTGAGGCTGCATTTGGAGTACTTTGTTCAGTTTGTTCAGTTTTGGTCACCATACTGTAAGAAGGATGTCATTAAGCTGGAAAGAGTGCAGAGACCATTTGCAAGGATGTTGCAAGCACCTGAAGAAGGGTCCCGACCCCAAAAAATGGAACCATTGACTAGTTCAATCCATCCAATCAATTATCAGTTGGGAATATGTCAAACTATCCAGCCCCTTGATGCTCATCAAAACCCCTGACAAAGAGTTGGAGCTCAATAGCTATTGTGATGATCCTTTTACCTCTATCAACTCATGAGATGACATGCTTTTATATTCTAATAACTCCTTACTTCCCACCTGCTGAAAGTAAAATCAGGCTAACAAACATCCAATATTATCCTAGAATTTCTAGGAATTAAAGATTTATCTGCAAGAATCTTCTGAAAACAATTTAAAAAATATTCAATTTTGGAATTAGAGAACAATGCTTTTCTTTCCATCTTCTTGAATATTGATTACAGTTGATTTCAGCAACTCTCCCAGTATTACTTATTTTGTACTACTCTCTCTCTCTGAATTTAATACAAGGCAACTACCAAAGTTAGAGACCTTATATCAGAGGTCATCTTGTGGTATCTTGTGCCAAAGAACTTCACAGTCTAATTTATAGATAACATAAAGCTACCATTAATATGTAATCTACATTTTTTTTGGCAAGAGTATTCCATCACAGTCTTGGCTTGAACTGTTTGGATGGGGGGGGGGGGGGGGGGGGGGTCAAGTCAGGTGACAAGTCACAGTCGTATTTAGGCTTCAAAAGTACACCATCATTTGTACTTTATCAGCAGGTGACAACTACCAAAGCATCATGTGGGTTAAATTATTTTGAGAGCTCCTCACTCTTCATATCTCCAAAGCACAGCCAGAAATATTTTACAGCTTTATTGACAAAACATCTGCTTGCGTTATTTTTACAAATCCTGCTACCAGTCATCTATCACGTCAGTGAAAATAAACACATTACAAGTGTACAAGAGAAAAATACTCTCTGTCCTTGCTATCCTTGGCACCATGTCCCACAGAAATTAAACACACTGCAACTCTGACACATTTCAGATCACGCGACATCTCTCACTTCAAACATTTATACAGATCTTTACTTTGAACATGCTCACATTCCTGAGCAGCAAAACCAAATGAAGGTCACTTGTCCAAAGAAATCCTGACTCTTGCCAGTCTAGAATTTGAAGCCGAGCTTTCAGTTAATGCACAGGTTGAAAATAACCACTATTGGTGGGAACTCCTGGGAATTACAAGAGGTACCAGGTGAAATCTTCCCCAAGAGTGCAGTCCAGCTTGCAGGAGGTATATATAGCAGCCTAAAGTCTCACACCACCAACTTCAATAATTCAATGACAAAAGTTCATGAACAGCTTCTTTCCTACAATTATCAAGCTCTTGAATCTACTACACAACCCCAATCCAACTTCTCAACAGAACATTACAAGCTTCTCTTGCACTACCAAAGGATTTGTTTTCTAATTGTGTATATTTTACAAAATACCTTGTTTTTTCTCCCCACTGTCTCATAGGAGAGTTATGTATAATCTATGTGTAATTAATGTTTTGCGGCATTGTCTGTGCTTACTTGCCTGTGATGCTCTGGAAACTAGATGTTTTTTTGCACCTGCACCTCACCCTACATGTACAAGTGACAATAAACTCGATGACTTGCATCGGCACCCGAACCATTCACATTGAAATGAATGTCTGAAGGAGGGTCTCAACCTGAAATGCCACCTATCCATGTTCTCCAGTGATGCTGCTTGACTTGCTGAGTTATCCAGCACTTTGTGTATAAACCATTATCTGCAGTTTCTTGTTTCTAAGTTGAAAATGCCTTTTCTACAAAGTGGCTAGAAGTATGGACTTAGCAAGGTGGAAGGACTCAGTTATTCAAGGATGTGATTGAAGTACCCTTGAAGAGGTTCAACATACGCATTGTTTGGAACTTCTGTTCCACGATCATTCGAAGTGGAGATGAAGCATATGCCAATTGTGCATAAGTGGCAGAAGGAACACATCACCTCAAGAAAATCTGCTCGTCTGGTCAGTGAACTCGTAATTCCTGAACTAGTGCAGAAACCTCCTGAACCCCATCTGCAGGTTGACAGTAAGCTGCCATCTTAGCAAAGGTAAAGACAGAATGGCCCAATTGTCCAACCACCTGTGGTATTCCTTAACTGGCAGGCATCTCTTCAACAAGTCTCCAGCCGTTTCTCCCAATTCCTGTAATGGGTGAGCAACCCAACTCTGTGCATGGGTACTAAACATGCATTAGGTTTGCACGTGGATTGCTTCACATGTGTGCACAGCTTGCTTCATGTGTTAATCTTCATTGCAGGACGAGATCTCCCTGCACAGACTAACCCTGCACACACGACCTGACACGTTGTCCACAGACTCACTCACTCTATTACAGGAGTACATCAATGGAAAGCAAACCTGATGGAATGAGAATCATACAGCCATTCAGCATGGGAACTGGCTTTCCAGCCCACCAATCGCAATGAAGAGGAATTTCCAGTGCAGAAACAGTTCATTTTGTCCATCTGTTCTTTACATTCCACTCCAGCCTCCTCCCACCCTGCCTCATTTCATCCTATCTGCTGTGTTAAGTTACAAGTTCAATGGCTGAACAGGGTTCAGGTGCCAGGGGATCTCTTGCTGGAAAGGTGCGAGTGTGTAAGTAAATAAAATAGCCACTCAGGCTGGCTCCAGTTACCGTCTGCAGTTGAGCAGATGGCTTTTCATACAGGTGAAATTACTGTTGCAAAGCTCACTGCCCATTCCTACACCACCCACATCTCATAATACCTCAAAAGAGGTCTATCTTTGCAGAACAAAGGCACTTGCCAGGTTCAGTGGGAGTCTCTCTGATGTTGCACCAAAGACCACAGTGGCAAGTTAATAGCCAGGTGACAATCTGGTAGGATTGTGGTCACTACCCCCAACCCCTGAACATGATTCCACATACAACCTATGTTGGTACCTGTTGGTAGCCTCTGTCCAATGGTTCTTCCATCACAATCAGTGATGCACAACTTGTAAAGAACACATGCTTACTGTAAAGAATCCTAGGCAGAGAAGTCATGCAAGTTTGTGCAAAATCGTGCAAGTTTCCAGGTCAATTGAAAATGAAAACAAAGGACTTTAGATATTGAAAATAAAAATCATTTCACAAATATACAGCAGAGGTACATTCCGAGAAAGGTTTTCAACAAGAATTATTGGTTCTCTTTCTACAGATGCTGTCAGACTAAATAAGTGCTTCCAGCATTTAGAAACACGGAACCGCAGTTGCTGGTTAATACACAAAAGGACACAAGCTGCGAGAATAACTTAGTAGGTTAGGGAACATCCCTGGAGAACATGGAAAGGTGACCTTTCAGGTTAAGACTATCCTTTCAGATTCCAATAAGTGACATCTTGGGTTGATATGAAGAAGGGTCAGAGGGAAGAAAGGTCTCAACCGGAAATGTCACCCCCAGGGATGGGGCCTGACCTACTGAGTTACTCCAGCACTATGTGTCCATTGGTGCTTCCAGCTTTTTCTATTTTTACCCCAACTCCAATTGCCCTCAGTTTCCTGCTCAAAAAAAAAAGATTACCCTTCAGTGTGTATGCCTACATATACAAAGAACAAAAACGACCAACTGGCATCTGGAACCCAGCCCAGGAATGCATTAAAGCTGCTGAAGGGGCAGGAGTTACATATTTGCTAAAATAATCACTCCAAAGAAAAATAAATCACCCTTTCATATGTTTATTTTAAAGAGTTATTTAGCAATAAGAAGTTTAATTTTCTTCTTGATCAGATTTCCGTTAAGGTTTGGGAAAATAAAATGCTTAGTATTTATCCATCTAAATCTCCACAAAATGTGCATTAAAATCCAGCTGCATGCAGGAGTCAAGCAGTGGAGCATCAGGCATCAGGCACAGACTGCTGTGTTAATCTTACTATTTTCAACAACAAACAAAATAAATTTGAGCAGTTCTGCCTGTGGGGCAGAGTTAATGAAGCAGAGAAAACAGACTGGTAAAGAGCTACAGCTGGAAGCATAAGACACGAAGCAAATGAAGAGATTTGGAAGCTGTGCGGGTGGTGGAAGATCGCCCAGGATTTTGTAACTGGACTGATTAACTACTGCTAGTTATATTTCATGTTTTTATGCCCGAGGGATCCTCATGATGACTGCCCTTCAATAATGTATTCCCTGACCTGACTCAAGTAATCTCATTGTCGATGACCGCTACTACCGGAAGTTAGAGGAAATCACTGGAGAACATTTGATTAAAAGCACAGACATTGTGGATACAGTCATGGTGGGCCAAAGGACCTGTATTAAGTAGACTATTCAGCTACTCTGTCGTTCTATTTAACCATGGCTGATCTGTACCCCAAATCCATTCACATGCAGTCACACTGCACATATTCAGACCATTTGACTGCTGAGTCCATGCTGACCATAGAGCACCCATTTACAGTGTCCCCACATTCATCCCATTTCATTCTCTCCATACTCCCATCAACTCTCTCCAGGCACCCGCATACACACGGCAATTAACAATGGCCAATTAACCCACCAATCCTTGTCTTTTTGGGGTGTGGGAGAAAACCAGGGCACCGGGTCAAAAAACACAGGGGCAACATGCTAACTCTGGAGATCAGGATTGAGCTCGGGTCACCGGAGGTGTGGCAGTGGGTCTTTCAGCTGTGTCATTGCATATGTAGGAAAGAACTGCAGATGTTGGTTTAAATCAAAGGTAGACACAAAATGCTGGAGTAACTCAACGGGACAGGCAGCATCTCTGGAGAGAAGGAATGGGTGACGTTTCGGGTCGAGACCCCTCGTCAGACTGTTTGTCCTTCACTCCATGTTTTGTTGTAGCCTGAACCCACAAAATATATCAATCTGCATCTTGAAGTCAAACCAATCCAGTATCAAAGTTTTTGTAGAGGCAAAGAGGTCCAGATTTGAATAAATAACCCCCAATTGCTGTCATAAATAAGTCGGCTAGAAAATCTCTTATCCTGATTTCCACAGCAGTGAAGTAGCTTTCTTGCAGAGAATTTGTTGATTCCTTTGATCATGTTCATCTGCATGATTGAATTGTTGTTTGCATTTGGGCAGCATCTTTGTCGATCAGCAAACCAACAAAGCTATGTCACCAGGCCTGTGGGAAAGATTAAACTCTAGGCCATTTTTATCCTTGTACTAAACCACCACTTTATACTAATGGGATAACTTTAAGAGCAGGTAGTGGATGACATTGAAAGAATTGTTGTCAAAGTGCAGAGTGGTATGGCATCAAAACAGGCCCTTCTGCCCACACATCTATGCCATCCATGCCTGTATTCATTCCATAACCTTTTCTGCCCTGCTCATTCAAATACCCACTCAGATGCCTCTTAAATGTTGTTACTGCCTCAACCACTCCTTCTGGCTACTCATTTTAGAAACAAACTACTATTTGTGAGAAAAGCTTGCCCCTCAGATACAGAGATACAGCACAGAAACAGGCCCTTCAGCCCACCAAGTCATCGCTGACCAACGATCACACCTTAAACTAGCACTTCCTACACACAGGGGTCAATTTACAATTCTTACTGAAGCAAATTAAACTACAAACTAGCGTGTCTTTGGATTGTGGGAGGAAACCGGAGAAAACCCACATGGTCACATGGAGTACAAACTCCATGCAGTCAACACCCGATCTCAGGATAAAACCCAGGTCGCTGGCACTGTAAGGGAGCAACTCTGCCGCTGCTCCATTGTGCTGCCCTTCTGCACCAAGAGAGTGCCACCCTGAGATTCCCTTTAAACCTCCTTTCTCTCACAATCTTATGTCCAATAGTTTTTGATACCTTACTTTGGGAAACAGACACTAACCTGGCTAAAGTCTCACATGTCAGCACTCAGACTCCTTTACTCCTGGGGAACTGAACCAGCCTACAAGGCCCCCAATCCAGGTAATATCCTTGGGAATCTTTATTGCATGCTCTCCTGGTTAATCATGTCCTTCCTCGAGTGTCACAACCAAAACTGCAAACATTAGCCAAATGCGGCCTAACCAACATTTTAAACAACTGTAAAATAAACATCTGATGAACTAATTCTTAGATGATTGGCAATTACATGTGATGGAACAATCAGCACTTAAGGGAAAGGGAAATAAACTAGGCTTTTAATAACTATGAGGCAAGTCTTGTTTTTGGTCCTGCTGGGGTCCACAGCCCCCTCCTCACCTCGCAAACCAGGTGGGGGAGACGGTTTAGTCGCCAGCTATCCGACCATGGAGCAGGTAGCATGGGATGACATGGTACTCGTGGCGGGGAGAATTCCCAACCTCCCTATGTTTGTAAGCCTGAGTTGCCTTTGGGTCGGCCGAGGGTAATAGGTGTAACAGGCACCCTCCTGTCCAAGGCGGGCATTTAAGTCCCCAAGCACAGACTCCGTCCTGAACTCAAGTTTAAGTTTGGCAGCCGGCTCCTTGTTGCTGCCATTCTTGTCAATGAGACAATTTAATAATATGTTTGCATACTGAGTAGTTCTGAAAATCTTGTCCCTTCCTTGGCTGAGGGAGGCAAATTTTACATAGGAATCCATGGAGGTTTGGGAGGCAGCAGAGACTCGGGGAGCTCTTTGGGAGCAGTACACTGACCCTCTCTTCATCCCCACTCTCCTCGGCCCACTCACCGCCTCTGTGGCCCTGCTCACCCTGACCCTGCTCACCTCATCTCCATCCCCACTCTCCCCGGCCCATTGATCTTCTCTACGGCCCCACTCTCCGCCTCTACGGCCCCGCTCTCCCCAGCCCACTTCCTTCCTCTACGGCCCCGCTCTCCCCAGCCCACTCCCCTCCTCTACGGCCCCGCTCTCCCCAGCCCACTCCCCTCCTCTACGGCCCCGCTCTCCCCGTCCCACTCCCTTCCTCTATGGCCCCGCTCTCCCCGTCCCACTCCCTCTCTCTCCGGCCCACTCACCACCTCTATGGCCCCGCTCTCCCCATCCCACTCCCCGCTCTCTCCGGCCCACTCACCACCTCTATGGCCCCGCTCTCCCCATCCCACTCCCCTCTCTCCGGTCAGCCTCAGCTCTCCAAAGGGTGGATGAGATCCTATCGAGCCAACGGCCATCCACACTTCAGTAGAAGTTGTGATCACTGCTGTACATAGCACTGTAAGGAATGATGATGAAGCACACACACCGAGATCAAGTTTGACAAAGCGGATGGCATGGACCTCATCACATCGTCAGCGTGGAGTGGTCCCATAAACAACTCTGCTCAGGGAGGAGTGGGTCTGCTATTGAGTCGGAGAGTAAGGAACGCGCTACAGGGTGTCCACTCTGTCAGTCCTCGAGTCCTTATTGCAGAGTTTAGGGGTAACCCTATCACCACTGCCATAGTATGCTACTCTCCTCACAACAGCAGCCCTGAGGCGAAAGTGGAACAATTCTCCTCTGTCCTCCAAGTTGCAATGGGTCGAGTACCTGCGCACAATTTTGTGGCTGTGCTTGGGGACTTCAATGCCCGCCTTGGACCAGAGGATGTATGTTACATCTATCACACTGGTGACACTAACGGGAATGGTCAACACCTAGCCAGCTTTCTCCAAGAGTATAGTCTCCTAGCAGTCAACACCATGTTCAATAAGCGACGAGGAGAATCGGGTCTGTCAACTTGTCAGTCCTCGACTTCGTTGATGACATCGTCCTGCTGTCAGACCAAATTGAGGAGGCACAGGAGCTGCTCGGCAGGGTCGAGACGGAGTGCGAGAAAGTGGGCCTACACCTCAATGCCAAGAAGACGGAGTACAAGGCGTTCAACCGTGGTGACCATGAGCCTCTTAAGGCCAGTGGCAGTGCATCTCTCAGGAAAGTGGAGGACTGCAAGTACCTGGGAGCGAGGATGCAGAGCTCGGAGAATGACATCAAGGTCCAGAAAGCGCTCGCATGGAAAGCCCTCAATAACATGGGTAAAATCTGGACGTCTCGAATGTCTAAGTGTCTCAAACTGGGATTCTTCCATGCAACTGTAGAGACAATATTATTGTACGGGTGTGAGGCATGGACTCTCACTCGAGCACTGTCCAAGTGTCTCGATGGTATCTGCCCTTGAAGGCTCAGAAAAGTTCAAAATGTCAGTTGGAGGGATCACACCACCAACGCCCAGGTCTTTGGGGAGATTCCGCCTCTGACCGAGAAGATCAAGCTCGCTGGTCATTGCCACCGCCATCCAGAAATACCAGCAAACAAGGTTGTGCTGTGGGAACCCACCCACGGAAGACAGAACCCGGGACGACCAAAGAAGACCGTGCTGAAGACGTTGATGGAAGACGCATATGTAGAGACAAAAGAGGAGCTTGCCAGCTGTGTGGAGGACAGAGATATGTGGTGCGTCCGTCATCGTGCCTGTCGGAAGCCAGCACCACTGTGTCGCTAATGTTTTTAACGATTTTACATTAAAAAATAATAATAATAATTAATGAGGCAAGTACCTTAGTTAAACTAAACTGTTGCTTCTGAAGCAAGCATAGTCATGAAAGCACCTCAGGGGTGGATCTTGGAGCAGCAGGAAAAGACAAATCATTGTCAAAACTTTAGTGATCAGAGTTTGAGGATGTGCCATACATTTCTAAAATAAGAATTAAATTGCATTGATGAGGTGATTGTAATCTTCAGTCCATTTGGTAGTAGTCTTGTTTCGGAATAAGAAGCTAATCAAGGCTGATACTGCAAAACAGTCATGAAGAAGTGGCTGATTAAACCAAGGCCTAACCTACCCTCTCCAGGAGATGAGCTTGCAATTATCCTGATCAATATTCATGTATTACCAAACACCTACATCCTATAACATAGACACTTATTTCAAACCAGTTTGTGGAACCTAGCGTTTTTACTATATCCGCTTTTATACTTCTGTCATTTTTAAAAGTAATTATGTTCCAGAAATCTTTCAATGGCTATGGAGCCCTTTCTGCAGTCCTGAGGTTGTGAAGTGTGCTAACTTAAAGACAATTGCTGATGTTCATAAGAGCTGGAAGGGTCTCAACCCAAAACATCACCCATTCTTTCTCTCCAGAGATGCTGCCTGTCCCACTGAGTTATTCCAGCTTTTTGTGTCTATCTTCATAAGGGCAATGTTCAATTAACTGTTGCCAAGGCTTCAGCAATGCCCATATTCTCTAGGTGTTTAAAGTCAATATATATATATATATATAGATGATAAATTGGAACAATCCTTCCTTTGTCCCGCCTCCCTGACATCAGTCTGAAGAAGGGTCTCGACCCGAAACGTCACCCATTCCTTCTCTCTCGAGATGCTGCCTGACCTGCTGAGTTACTCCAGCATTTTGTGAATAAATAAATTGGAACAAGACAGGAAATAAAATATTGGGATAATATAAAACATAATTGTTGTTTTGTTATCTTCTTCAAGCTCTTTCAATAATACTGGAGGGGCAGCCAAAGACAGGAGTGTGAGCTTGAGGTAGAGAGATCCTGTGATAAGACCTTTGGGAATGTACTCAGCCGGAGCAGTGTTTCTTTCCTCTGGCATGGTCAGGCAAACCATCGGAAAGAAGGATGCAACGACAGGTAATAGCACAAGTCAAACAAAGAACAAGAAAACCCACACTCAAGCAAGTCAAAAGCAGTCTATAGCAATCAAAGTAAATCTACTCTGGGAGGTTTAATTACACTATGCAATTTTATCATTGTCCAGTTTTATTAATGTCTCAATGATTTGAAATGCATCCGATTGAAAGTTAACTTGGAAACCACGTGATTTCATTTAACTTCCTTAGCCTATAATTTGAAGTTTTAGTTCCATGATACATTTTCTAGCTGCATCAACACATAATATAATAGGTTGCATTAATCTCGAGGAATAAGAAGCAAGGAGCAGATACCACCTGGACAGAAATGGTTCTATTCAAATGGTACAAAATGTGGTGGAAATAGCAACTGAGCCTTGCTTCTTTACTGGGAAGGCTCCATGTAGAGCAGAACCTTTACAAAGGTGTCCCAGTGGATCAATCAGCCCCTCAAGCCCACTCCACAATTCATTGATCCCAATTATCTTCAAAACAAAAATCCATCACTACAGTTTTGCATGTTTCCTGGACACTTTAATGGCATGTTTCCTGGACACTGGACACTAAATAATGTTTTGACAGAGTTTAAATTTCTCAGTGTGAAGAAAATCATCAATTAATATCCAGCTCCAACCGGTCAACTTCTCTGGCAGAGTGATCGAGCTACTGCCTCACAGCGTCAGAGACTTGGGTTCGATCCCGACTGTGGGTGCTGTCTGTACAGAGTTTGTACGTTTTCTCCATAACCTCATGTGTTTCCTCAGGGTACTTCGGTTTGCTCCCACACTCCAAAGACATACAGGTTTGTAGGTTAATTGCTTCTGTAAATTGTAAAAGTGTCCTTAGTGTGTAAGAAAGTGCTAATGTCTGGGGCAATCATTGGTTGTGCGGATTCAGTGGGCCGAACACTTTCTTATGTCTAAGAGTCTAAAGTCCTCCAATCAGGTTGCATACCTCAATTAGGTTTTTTATTAATCCCGTTCTTTAATCTAAAAGAATAAACTAATTTAGGCGAGTTAAAAAATATATTATTGCCCTTCTCTTACACCCTTGAGAAAGCTGTCATCTCATGTTAACCCTTTTAGTCCTTGAATCATTTTGCTGAATCTACATTATTTTCCCTCTCAGACATTTATACCTAACTGGAGGTACAGAACAGAACAGAACAGTTGGGAGCTCCAGATTGGACCCAAGCAAAGTCTGAGCTGTTGGAACACGAGTTCTACTGATCTGTGATCCAACGCTCTTGTGATCAAGGGAAATATCCCATTAGATGTTTTAATTGTTTGTTGAACCTGCACACTCCAATGCAATGATTTCTGGATCTGGACCTCAACTGCATAAATATTTGTGCAATTAGTTCCAGTTAGAAAATAAGGCACCAGGGTGAACATAGCACAACCCTAGTGAAATTCTGTAATAGGGTTTCACCAATATCGTGGACTTGTGCCGAAGATTCAGTACCTTGTGGAAGTTCATATACCATAACAAATGGTGCATGGTATATTAGCGTTGTGATTAGCTTACTTAACTGACATCAAGAGGTCTGATCTAATAATGCAGTGCAATGTGCTGAAATTCACCAGAGCAGTGGGTGAACTGAAATGTAGGTAATTACGTTATTTCCGTAATAAATTTGTCAGTAAAGATAACCATGATACTTTCAAATTGTTGTAAAATGCATATGGTTCACTAATGCATTTCACGGAAGGACCTCCACTGACCTTACCTGGTTCAACTTATATGCAACTCCGAATTAAAAAGAAAAATCATCACTCTTAACTGCCCTCTAAACTAGTGACTGTTCAGAAAGTCACTCAGCACAAGGGCAATTGGACATGGACAATAAACACTGGCATTGTCAGGACACATAACTCCTATGAAATGAACAGGGAAACTAATCATCCATTGGTCATTTGTGGAGAAACAAGAAACTGCAGATGCTGGGATCTTGGGTAAAACCTGCCATATTTCACCAGCACTTTGTGTTTTGCTCTTAGTCATTTGTATCCCCTTTGCTGGTGTCAATGTTTTCACCAACACTATGCCTTAATTAGGCAACCTCAGAGTGATTCTAACTCTCAGGAGTCAGCTCATCTGAGAGAAAGCAATTAAAGGATTATGGACTTTTCAATATCACTGTTAAGGGAAAATAAATAGTGTACTCTAAAACAAAAAGCATCAATTTCTCAGACCAGAAATTAGTTTAATGCACTAATAGCAAAGGAAGATAGTAAATTGTGACCTTAAAAAAAGCTGCAGAAAGCTCAGGACAAAGGAATACATTATGTAAATGGTAGATAGATCTTGCTAAAGAGCTTAGCAGGTCAAAAGAGGTGTGGAGATTATGTGGAACTCAGCAAGTTAATAAAAACAAAATGAACATTAAGAGATTGATAGGCAAGGTATACAACATGATGAATTTCTGAGTCGCAAAGGAGAATTCTTTTGCACGGGCCTATATTTTCATTCTTTGCTTATTATAGATCAATAATAAACAGACCCCAGATCTTAAAGCATTCAAGGAATTTAGACTTCAGACACAGCGCAGAAACAGGCCATTTGGCCCACCTATTCCACGCTAACCAGCAATCACCCTGTACATTAGCACTATCCTACATGCCAGGGACAATTTACTATTAATGTACAAACCCATAAATCTTTGAAGTGATTAGGAACCAAGTGAGAATTTAAGTTAGTACATTGTCAGAACAACGCCCAAGCCACCACACAGCTGTACACATCTGGTTTAATGGAGGTGAAGGTGCATGGTGGGTAAACAAGCTGTTCTCAGGTAGTTGTTTAACGGGTAAAAGCTTTTAAAGAGGCCACTAGCAGAGAGTTAAATAGACTTTACAAAATTGTTCATCCAATTTTGGCCAGATTTTCCAAGCATCAGGGAGCTTTAAAGAGATCAGAAGGGCTGAATGTGGAAGGCAAGCTCTGTTACAGTAATGCATATGTGCAGGAAGAAAAACAGTTTACTCAAATCCAAGCAACCAAACCTGCTCCCCTCACCCTGATTGCTGGCACTAAAAATACATAATGTGATGATTCTTCATCCCATTTCATCCAATCAAACGCAACGTTATTCAGCTCATTAATAATCCTATTATGGCGAGTCTGGAGGCTCGTTCTTTGTTGAAGAAGTTTATTGCGACAGCAATATTGGATCACAAAGTTTACTTAACGAGATTACAGACAACCATTAAAACTAACTGTTCACTTCGAAGAAGTCTTACAACTGACTCTTTTCGGCGCCAAAACCGCACGTGACGACGCTGGTCACACCCACACGTGACCTTGCTGGCCAATCTGAGGGTTCGACACCTAGGACCACTCTCTATGGTCGCTACATGACCCCCCCCCCCCCCCAGAACCCGAAGTACGGAACCTAGCAGGGAGCCGGATTTCGCGATCAGAACGAGTAAGGAGAGGGGCAGCCGGAACCACAGGAGCGGGGGGTCCTGGACCGGGTGGAACTGCAGGAGTGGGGGGTCCCGGACCGGGTGGAACTGCAGGAGGACGGCCTCGCCGAGGTGGTTGGCCGACCAGGACAGGGCTGTCCGGATCCAAGTGCGCAGGTTTAAGCCGGGACACCGAGACGAGCTCACTCCTGCCGCCCACGTCTAAGGTGAAGGTGACCGTCCCTTTACGCAAAACCCGGAACGGCCCTTCATAGACCCTCTGCAACGGGGAACGATGGGCATCCCTACGCAGAAATACAAACTCACAGTCCTTCAAGGCAGGCGGTTCATGCACCATGACACACCCATGACGCAAAGTCGGAACCGGAGCCAGGGAACCCACGCGTGCCCGGAGAGCTGCTAAAACTGATGGAACTGGAGGCAGCTGACCAGAGGACTCCGGAAGCAAATCTCCGGGTACTCGAAGTGGCGAGCCATATACTAGTTCCGCGGACGAAGCACCGAGATCCTGCTTAGGAGCGGTCCGGATGCCCAAAAGGACCCAGGGAAGTTGGTCTACCCAATCCGGGCCCTCCAGCCTCGCACTGAGGGCCGCCTTGAGTTGTCTGTGGAACCTCTCCACGAGCCCATTAGCCTGAGGGTGGTACGCCGTGGTGTGTTGCAACCGGGAGCCGTACAGCTCTGCTAGTGTGGTCCAGAGGGTAGAGGTGAACTGTGGCCCCCTGTCGGTAGTAATAACAGACGGAACCCCGAAACGGGCCACCCAATGGAGGGCCAGGGCCCTGGCACAAGAGGCAGCGGAGGAATCTGACAATGGGAAAGCCTCCGGCCACCGGGTGAACCGATCCACCACCGTGAGCAGATGGGTGTAGCCCCGGGAGGAAGGTAAAGGTCCGACTAAATCCACGTGAATATGGAAAAAACGGACTGCTGGGACCGCAAACTTTTGTACCGGGGACTGGACATGGCGTTGGACTTTAGCGGTCTGGCAGGGAACGCAGGAACGGGCCCAAGCAGCTACCTGCTTTCGCAGGCCATGCCACACAAACCGAGCGGCTACTAAGGCAGAGGTGGAGCGGATGAACGGGTGCGCCAGCCCGTGAATGGCATCAAAAACCCGGCGCTGAAGGGAGGGCGGCACCACCGGCCTGGGACGGGGAAGGGAAACATCACATCAGACCTTTGTGCCCGCCGGCCCGCAGGCCACCTGAGCCAACTTCAACCCTGAAGTGGCAGACTGGTATGCCGAGGCGGTGTCCGCCAGGAGCTGTGCCTCCGCAAGCTCCTGGGGATCCACCTCGCAGTCTACCGCTGAAATGGGGGAAACAGCAGGACGAGACAGGGCGTCAGCAACGGCATTAAGCTTACCCACGACATGACGGACATTGGTGGTAAACTCAGAGATGGCAGTCAGGTGCCGCTGCTGGCGGGCCGACCATGGGTCGGACAATTTGGAAAAAGCAAAAGTTAATGGTTTATGGTCCGTAAAGGCCACAAACGGGCGGCCTTCTAGGAAATACCTGAAGTGACGGACAGCTAAATAGAGAGCCAGAAGCTCTCGGTCAAAGGCGCTATACTTTAGCTCAGCCGAACTCAGTTGACGGCTGAAAACGCCAAGGGCTGCCAAAGGCCACCGACCTGCTGTTCCAAAACCCCTCCCACCGCCACGTCAGACGCATCAACCGTCAGGGCCGTGGGGGCGGAGGCGCTCGGGTGGACCAGCATGGTGGCGTCTGCCAAAGCCGCCTTAGCTGCTGCAAAGGCCGACTCCGCGGCCGAGGACCATACCAACTCTGCAGGTTTACCCGCGAGGCACTGGAAGAGTGGGCGCATGACCCGCGCTGCTGCCGGGACGAACCTATGGTAGAAGTTCACCATGCCCACGAACTCTTGCAGACCCTTCACTGTGGTGGACCGCGGGAATGCACGGATAGCCTCCACCTTCTCGGGCAAAGGGGTGGCGCCGGCAGGGGTGATTCTGTGCCCTAAGAAATCGAGAGAAGGGAGGCCAAATTGACACTTGGAGGGTTGGATGATGAGCCCGTGATCTTGGAGCCGCTGGAATACAGTCCGCAAGTGGGCCAGATGTTCCTGCTCCGAGGGGCTGGCGACCAGGATATCATCTAAATAAATGAACACAAAAGGCAAATCTCGACCAACACGGTCCATGAGACGCTGGAAAGCCTGTGCCATGTTCATTAAACCGAAAGGCATGCGCAACCATTCCAACAACCCGAACGGAGTGATCGTGGCAGTTTTTGGTATGTCCTCCGGACGCACAGGGATCTGGTGGTAGCCCCGCACCAAATCGATCTTGGAGAACACCACGGCACCTTCCAGTCCAGACGAGAAGTCCTGGAGGTGCGGTATGGGGTAGCGGTCAGCCGTGGTGACGGCAATGAGGTGCCGGTAATCACCGCATGGTCTCCACCCCCCAGATGCTTTGCAGACCATATGCAACGGCGAGGCCCACGGGCTGTCGAAATGACGGACAATGCCCATTTCTTCCATCTTCCTGAATTCTGCCCGCGCCACCACCAGCTTGTCGGGCGGTAACCTCTGGGCCCGAGCGAAAACGGGTGGGCCCTCGGTGCGGATGTGGTGGACCAAGCCGTGCCTGGCCGAAGGGGCGTCGAAGCGTTGGATGAGCAGCTCTGGAAACTCCACCAGGACCTCAGCATACGGGTCGGGGGCCGCGACGACGGCCTGGACCGTCGGGCTGGGCGGGTTGGCGGCCGGCGTGCTCATCGCTGCTGGCGGAGGGTCGAAGGTCATTACCGCGGACATCGGGGACTAGTGAAAAGGCCCAGAGGAAATCTGCGCCTAGGATCGCTTGGCTGACGTCCGCGATAATGAATGGCCATTCGTACGTGCGGATGCCTAAAGTCAGGGACATTGTCCGCGTACCATACGTGCGGATGGGGCTGCCGTTAACCGCGATGAGGGTAGGACCTGTCTTACCTGATCTGGTCTCGAGGCCGGTCGGCGGTACGATACTGACTATGGCTCCCGTGTCAACCAAAATTTCTGTGTCCATGAATCGATCTCGGACGTAGAGGCGTCGGTTCTGGCCAATCGCAACCGCCTCTATGTACGATCGGCCGAGGCATTTCCCGAGAAGGTACAAGGTGAGCGGCAGTTGCGGGATTCTCCACCCCATCATAGATGGTAATAGCACCAGCCGCGTTTGTGTGGATCCTTTTGGCGGGCTTTTGGAGAAATGGCGGGAGACGCGGCGCCATCTTGATGCCGCTGTGGCGCGGTCGCTGATGCCGAGATCTTGTTGATCGAACTGCTTCTTTTTGATTTGGACGCCATGAGCGCATCGGCTTTTTCTGCATATGCCACGGGGTCCTTAAAAGAACAATCCGTGAGCATGAGTTTGACATCTTCGGGTAAGCTTCTCTCGGAATGCCTGCTCGAACATGAGGCAATCCGTGTGTTCACCTGCTATCGCTAACATTTCAGCCATGAGAACGGACGGCAGTCGATCTCCGAGATTCGGTAGGTGCATAAGCCTCTTAGCTCGGTCATGCCTACTGAATCCGAAGGTTCGTAACAACAGTGCCTTCATGGCCTCGTACTTGTCTTCTGCGGGAGGGTTGACGATGAACCGCATCACCCGTGCGGTCGTCTCCGGCGGTAGAGCGCTGACGAGGTAGTAGTACTTTGTCGCATCTGCTGAGATGTTTCTTAAGTGAAACTGGGCTTCGGTATGGACAAACCAAGATTGTGGTTGATGTGCCCAAAACGACGGAAGGTGAACGCTGACCGCGCTTAGCTCCGGTGTGCCGGGCATAGAAGCCAAAAATGAGGCGTCTTGTTCACTCATGGTAGGTGATCGGCTGGATCACGTCGGGGTCACCAATATGGCGAGTCTGGAGGCTCGTTCTTTGTTGAAGAAGTTTATTGCGACAGCAATATTCGATCACAAAGTTTATTTAACGAGATTACAGACAACCATTAAAACTAACTGTTCACTTCGAAGAAGTCTTACAACTGACTATTTCGGCACCAAAACCACACGTGACGACGCTGTCCAATCAGCGGTCTCACTCCCTGGACCAATCCTTACGGTCGCACCCACACGTGACCTTGCTGGCCAATCTGAGGGTTCGACACCTAGGACCACTCTCTATGGTCGCTACACTATCATGCATGTTCACTCAAACTTACCCATTTTCAAGATCCACACAAGCAGCGTTATTTTGGCAGGGGCCAGATAAACATTCATTAATGTTTGTTTCACAATGCGTCCCAGAGAAACCCGGCAAGCAGAGGCATCTAGCAGAGCAGGAAGAGAAGAGAATTAATAGCAAGAAAAGTGCTTACAACCATGTAGTCATTAGAGAGGTTGACAACAATAGCTAAAAGAAATGAATAATAATATAAGCAATTAATCTGCATGTCTAACACTTCAAAGGATGGTTGTTAAAATCAAGTCAAACATGCAGTGGCAAATGAACTCTGATATAGTTGTTAATTCTGTTGGTTTGTGAGTGTAGGTGCAATTCCCATTTCAGAGACTAAAATCTAAACTGTCACTCCAGGCTGACTGTGAGCGAGGTCAGATTTCATCAAAGATGCTCATCTGCAGTCCATCCACAAGTAGACATCCTGTGGTACTTTTTCAAAGAACAGGGGAGTTTTCCGAACAGTCCCGGCCTGTATACATCTTTCAACCAACACTGTTAAAACTGATTCTTTGATCATTATATTCAGACTGTTTGTGGTGCCCTACTGTGTTGAAATTGATTGCTTTACATCAAGCATTAGAACTGTAAACGTGCTTACAACAGTATTTAATTTGTTGCAAAGTGCTGCTGCAAGCAGATCGCTGCACTGTTATCAAAGTAAGGAGAGATGTGAGCCAGGATTGAGGGAGCTGGAGTGGGAGCAGGAGGTGGTTGTGGCAGGAGGGCAGGTCCTATTGGCAAGTCTAATGCACTTCTTGCAGAGGTACGGATGGTTTCGGGCTTTGTAACCTTGCTTGCAGTCAGACTATCTGCTTATGTCATTGGTCACTCCACTCATGCAACAGGAGATTATGTAATCGATAACCTCCCCCCTTTTGCCATTTTCTAACTTTTCTGTCCACCTTGCTTTTCTTTCCTTCTTCCATTCTCCAGTCCAAATTGTTGCCTCTTTCATCCTTCCAACTTACTCTCCTTGCTCCTTCTTTATTTCCCCTTCCTCTCATATTTCCATTCCTCTGGAAATTGACAGACCGTCATAGTTTGTGACAAACGCAGTTGTGGTTTCCAATCACTGCAGTGTGCTAACCACACCTTTCCTGCTCATTTGCAGCAGTAATTGGGCTGCTATTACTTAAAGTTAAGATACTCTACTCAGATGAATAACCAACAGAAGAACTGGCCAATTCTTTCACAGGGAAAATAAGTTATCCTAAGCTGTGGCAGCTTAATGTTCCTAAAGCTGCAAAGTGGCATTACAGAAGATGAGGTAGTGTTCCTCAGATTTGCATCGGGCCTCGCTGTAACAGTACAGGAGGTCACAGATAGATCAGAGTCGGAACGGGATGGAGAATTAACATAGCTGGCAACAGAACGTTCACGATCAGAATGTTGGCGAGCCGCAAACTATTCACTTTGGAGGAGACCACATTGTGAACACTGAATGTAGATTAGAAGTAGTAAATCACTGTTTCATCTGGAACGTCTGGATCTGTGGATGGTGGGAAGGAAAGAAGTGAATTGACAGTGTTACATGTCTTGTCTTTTCATAGCACTGTGTTGTAAGAGGGGAGTGTTGTATTCGTCGATGAGAAGCTGACTGGAGAGGTCTGGTCTCGCAATTGAATCACATTGAAGGTGATGGACATTGCAAGGGACAATGCATTGAACGCAGAGACTGGTGTGGTGGAAGGCGAGGGGCCAGGTTAACCTTGTCCTCAGTTGAGGAAGGAAGCCAAGTGGAGTGAAACAAAGACTGTTCCATGCATCCCACAAGATGATGAGAATGGCGTGGGTCCATGTGAGTTTGCATGGCTGCAGCTTCGATCTGGAAGAAAGAGAACGGAGTTGAAAAAGTTGTTCAATGTTTGAACAACAAGCTAGTTGCAATAATGTATTGGAGGGGAAGTCATTGGGTTTCTGAACAAGGAAGATATGGAGGGCCCTCATCTTATTATGTTGTAGGATGGAGGTGTGAAAAAATTATACATCAATGGTGAAAGATGAACATCCATTGTAAAGGAACAATGGAGGAAGAAACCAGACAAATTGTGCACTCGTCAAGCACAGACAGTGAACTAAAGAGAGTGAAACAGACTGGACTAAAAGAACATGCAAAAAGGAAAATAAAAACATACATATTAAAAATATTTTGTATTTAAAATACCAAGAACGATTATGTAGAAGAATGGTATAAAAGAGTCCATATTGTTCCCTCTGGGCACAAAGATTTCAATTACCACTGCATTGAAAATGATCACATAAAAAATATGCTCAGGTCCAATCCTAAATTGTCCTGCTGGTCTTAATGGGTAATTAATATTCAAATCAAGAAATTCTTAAAAACAGCTAGAAATTTGAGGGCAAGACACTGCTTGTGCAAAGTAAATGACAGAGCAGAGTAAATTGACCAGCAAATTGCGATGATACACAAGTCATGGCACATCTTTTTTTTACCCTGGAGTCTGATGGCTAATTTATGCATTAATAATGATGTATGTTAATAATACTTAGCTCCTTCTGCTGCAAACTTCAGTCTGTTTACCATTCAATCAGCAGTTAACTGAAGCCTCATCGAAAACGTATTACTTTCCTGAAATCATGATCACTGTGGGTAATGTGAGGACCAGATTAAATTGTTATTTAAATATATAGAGGTGTCATGGCTAATAATAAGCTATAATTCATTATGACAAATCCTATTGCTTTTCCTACTAACTATGTTTGAGTCCGTTGGTCCACAATTCAGGAAACTTGTTTCCCCACACATGGCTACTCATAGATCAGCACTTTCTAAGTAGGCACAAAGATACACAACGCCAATCCTTGAGTTTACCTATAGCCGTTGACCTCATTCAAGCAGGGTCCCCGATTCTGGCAAGGATTGGAGAGACACTCATTTGTGTCAATTTCACAGCAAGCTCCTTCGAAACCTGAAATAGCAAATGAAGCTGTCATGACTCAATAATCTCCAGTACACATTATAAATGTCTTTCCCATTGATACCAAAAACCCCACTGGGCACATTTAATGAAACAAGTAACCCAGATAGCCTATGCTTCAAACGTCAGGCATCATCCCTCTTGGATAATTAAAAACTGAGTCAAACCTTTAAGAAAGGAGATGGATAGATTTAAAATGAGGAAATATGTGGTCACTGAGACTTCGTGAGAAAGAGACCAATAATACACAGTCCTTAAAAAATATTTTACATACTGCTGCACTGCTGAAAGTAAGAATGTTATTGTTCTATCGGGGACATACGATAATAAAACACTCTTGACACGACATCCCCTCCCTTAGGGCTACTCCCATCCCCAGCAGCCGGGCCAGAAGAAGCCTAGGAGCAGCAGCACAAACACTGCCTGGCTGCTGGAAATCACCATCACTGCAGTAGACTGAGGCCACAGGTAAACAAGCCTCAGCTGGCTCCAATTAGTGGTTATTGGATCAACTCACCTGCACCTCGTCAGCCCTACCAACAACTGGAGAGCTACTATCTTCCTCATTGGATACCCTCCGACTATCTTTGATTGGACTTTACTGGACTTTATCTTGCACTGTACGTTACTCACCTTATCATGTGTCTGTACACTGTGGATGGCTCATTTGTAATCATGTATTGTCTTTTCGCTGACTGGTTAGCGCATAACAAAAGCTTTTCTCTGTACCTCAATACATGTGACAATAAACTAAACTATTCCCTTTCAAAACTCAGGAGGGGATAGGGGCAGTAAGGAGGATGGGAAAAGGGAGGGAAAAGAGTATGGGAGAAAGGACATGGGGCAAAGGGGAAGAAAGGAGGGAGGGGCAAAGGGAGAGAGTGGAAGAACCTCTGCCAACTGTGCCTCCACACTGACGATAAAGGACTTGTCCACCTGGACCTTACCGACTCTATTATTTGACAACTGCGTGAGTTCACCTTACTATGAGTGCCTGTGTAGTCATGGCTGATCTGGGGGTGACCCTGGTGCCACAATATGTAAATGAGTTCCAATCACAATTGTATATGCTAATGTACTGAAATCTTAAAATGCTTATCTTGGTGTTTAAATTGCTCTATGTTCTTGCCCTTTAGTTCCTACACTCTTCAAGATCTCAAACTTGTCCGACTTGCATGCCAGATTTCCATTGCTTTGAAACTGCAGGATGTATCTCCTGCTGAACCTTTGAAGATCTGCAATATTCTCCTTAGGGATTTCCGCCACATTACTTCAATTACAGTGACGCAGTGGCGCAGCTGGTATTGCTGCCTCACAGTACCAGAGACCCAGGTTTGATCCTGACCTCAGGTACTGTCTGTGTGGAATTTGCACGTTCTCCCTGTGACTGTATAGATTGCTCTTGTTTCCTCCCACATCCTAAAAACATGCATGTTTGTAGATTAATTGATCTTTGTAAATTGACCCTATCATGTCGGGAGTGACTGAGAATGTGGGATAACACAGAACTAGTGATTAATGGTCAGTGTGGACTCAGTGGGCCAAATAGCTAGTTTCCATGCTGTATCTCCAAACTGTACAAAATGAAACCTCCATTTCCACGTTTAAAATGCTACCTTGTATCCAATTGTAAAGCAAAATCAAGAAGCAGAAATCTGTTGGAAAAATCAAATAATGCTGGATCAGGCAGTTTGTGAGGGAAAGTACCAAAGTAGAGTTATTCATCAAACCAGGCAGTGTCTGTGGGGAAAAGTACCAAAGTAGAGCTTCAGATCAACTGTCCCTCTCTCTCTCCAGATGCTGGCCTCTTAAATATTTCCAGCAATTTCTATTTTTATCTACTTTAAAATTAACTCTGATACTCTTTTCATGTGAATCAGAATCAATAATTTTCTTCATAAATATCCAATGAAGATAATGACCCAGAAATGTCATTAAAGGTGCTTTAGAAATGCGAGTTGATGTCAACTTTCAGATCTTAGTTCAAGTTCGATGTCGTTCAAAATTTACGCAAGGATAATCCTCCGGTAATGCATGCATTTGTGGTATATTATTCTCTGTGATTCCATTTCTCTGAATACTACATTCATTATTGAATCTTTAATTTTATTAAAGGGAATAACATGAATTAGAAAATAGCAAAATCTCTCAAAACCAACATTAACTGTGTCCCAGTATTTGGTACCCAGATGGAAAAGTATAACAAGGAAATAGAAATCCTAAAATTGTAATATTGCTTTTAAAATTTGTTTTCCTTGCAGCTTATTGAAAACCAAGCCACAGAAATGCCGAATTTCTTCCACTTTCTGCCCCCCATTTGTGTATGATTAGATTCTTTAATTAATTTCAATATCCCGGGGCTAGGGAGGGAACAAGTAAATACTAATTCAGTGTGGATTTCCATTGTTTGCTGGTGTACTATGACAGCTACTAAACACTGTGCTTTTGGTGAGGCGATGTTAGACAGGAGCCTTCATTGTGAATCTCAGCACCTTTGTTTAAACAGTTGGCTGGCATTTGCTATTTAGACTTAGGCATGAGCCAGGTTCTGACCAGGGACCACCACTTCTGCTTTGATGGGTGGAAGACAAAATTGTGGAAAAAGGCTGAGGTTGGTAGGGCTGGTGGGAGAAACTATTAAGCAGCTGAATCCATTTAATCGGACTTTATTGGAATTTATCCTGCACTAAACGTTATTCCTTTTATCCTGTAACTGTACTGTGGACAGCTTGATTGTAATCATGTATTTCTGCTGATTGACAACAAACTAAGCTAAACTAAACAAACTGTGAACTGTCTTTTTAAAAGCACTCTTAAAAGCGAGGGTGAGGAGAAGCGAGGGTGAGGGTCACATTGTGATTGGTAAGATTGGTGGTCGCAGATTCTCTGGGAACTTTTCAAAGATAATTGGATGAAGGTGAGATAAATTTATGAAGCTGTGGTGAAAGAACAAGGGAATGTGACTAGCTGAGCAGCTCTCCCAAGAAGCCAGTACGGCCTCATTGGGCTGAATGACCTCCATGGAGCTGTCAGAGGCAATAGTGCTTCTAAAATGTTTCTCCCAGCCAATGTAGGAAACATAATGACTCCTATGCCAATTGGAGGAACAGCACCTCATATTTCGCCTGGGCAGCTTGCAGCCCAGTGGTATGAACATCGACTTCTCCCACTTTAGATAGTTCCTCTGTCCCTCTCTTCCCCTCCCCCTTCCTAGATCTCCCTCTATCTTCCTGCCTCCACCTATATCCTTCCTTTGTCCCGCCCCCCTGACATCAGTCTGAAGAAGGGTCTCGACCCGAAACGTCACCCATTCCTTCTCTTCTGAGATGCTGCCTGACCTGCTGAGTTACTCCAGCATTTTGTGAATAAATACCTTCGATTTGTACCAGCATCTGCAGTTATTGTCTTATACTACCTATGCCAACCCAATTCAAATGCCTTAAATCCTCTTAAACTAACATTGAAACTTTTTCCAATACAAACACTTTGCAATAAGGCAGCAATTATTAAATGTGTTTCAAAAAATATGCAAAAGGTCTCTGCTGGAGTTCCACAGTCTAATTTCTTGAGGAAATGACATGGTATTGCAAGCCAGTATTCTTAACAGCATGTCACCAGCTCTATTATTCATAAAAAATAATTATATCGTCTGCATTTGAAAGGAATATGGATTGCTTGTGTCTGTTTCCAATCATCACTTTGATCCCAATCTACTCTATGAAACAAATGAATGACAGAATAAATTAGGAACAATGTCCTTATCGCACCGACCATTAATTCTCATCTACATATTTCTCGACTAGTCACACAGCAAGTGATGCTAAATGCCATGCCTCGACACTAATCCAGCAAGGGAGAATATGAAATTTAGAAAGCAGATCATCGCATCCAGCTCAAACTTGAAAACTAGTCTCAGCACTAAATCACAACAGCCATTGAATAAAAAGCACACACCAACATAAATTAACTAGTTGAAACCTTGGGAAGAATTTCCTACTACAGGGGTGCGACTCAGTGGTACAGCGGTAGAGTTGCTGTATTACAACACCGGAGACCCAGTTTTGATCCTGAACATGGGTGCTGTCTATAAGGAGTTTTACATTCTCCCTGTGACTGCTTGTGTTTTCTCCATGTGCTCTGGTTTCCTCCCACATTCCAAAGACGTGCAGGTTTGTAGGTTAATTAGCATCTGTAAATTGTCCCAAGTGTGTCGGATAGAACCTGTGGCCACAGGTCGGCACAGACTCGGTGGGCCCAAGGGAATGTTTTCATGCTGCATCTCTACACTCAGGTCACCAGCCACTGCACTAGTCATTGACTCATCCAGCTATTTGTCGGCTTGTTAAAAGCTCTCAGAATGGAGGCCGACAATTTACTTGTGGGAATTGATTCAGTTAGGTGCACAAATTGCAGGAGGATGTTGCCAGTGTGGTAGAACTATAGATATGGTAAGATACTCATTGGACTAACATTGATTTCTTAGAACAAGTGAGTGGGGGGAACTTTAACTGAAATGCACAAAATCATATGGCTTACCTTAGCTTTGTTCCTGTTCTCTTGGTTATTTAGGCAGAAAGGTTGATTGGAATGGGGCCATAAATCAAAATTAATTGGTGTTGGTATGAGAAAGACGTTAGGGATTTTTTTTTCACTCCAGAACAATTTTGGTCTGCAACTCAATGCTGAAGGAATGACAGAGGTAAGATCCTAATTCACAGCTCTCAATCCATACGAGCCCAATGAGTGGATTGTACAGATTGAGAGCTGCAAAGTAGGCATAACCAACTAGTTCAATTTTTTGCAGGCAGAGACATGATAAACCATGTACGACTAAACTACAGAAAATGATTGCCAGGATAGTTATGTGGACCAATGTGCCTCACCTATATTCCATCTTCTACCATCATAATTTGTGCATCTTCTATCCATATACCACAATTCTTGACTTTTCATCTCTGGCCTTTGTACAACTGTCTACTAATCAAAACTTCCCCACCCACATCTACCTATCACTTGCCAGACTTTGTCCTGCCTCCGCATCTCTTCCAGCTTTTCCCCCACCAAAAGGTGTCCTAATCCGAAACATCACCTGCCTATGTTCTCCAGAGATGTTGCCTGACCAGCTTAATTACTCCAGTACTTTGTGGCTTTTTTCCCTGTTTATTTGGTTTCCTTCGGAAAGATCTTATCAAATCTGCTTTCACCACTCTGCACCACCACACATTTCAGGTTGCAACAACATGCTGCAAAATAATGGGGGGGGGGGGGGGAAATATATGTTTTGTTCCATGCACTGAACGTACAATGTTGAATTCTGCTTCTGAAATTTGTTTCCATTGACATCAATATACAAAGGTCATTACATTGATGTCTTGTGCATAGAACAGAAAATGCACTTCTACCCCAACATCACCTCTTCTACCCTGTGGCTCCATCGCAGTTTGCTGATCACCTCAATTTCTTGACAAAGGTTTTTGCTTAACTGCACATCCCCATAATGGCGTGAGGTGCTCGTGGTGCACAATCAGAGAATAATCTCCAATCAGAGAATAATCTACCATTAACTCATTGGTGGAAGTATAGAAAAGGATGGGTCTTACACTGCAAGGGGAAAGTACTCAATCAAGTTGCACTCCATTATATAACACTGTCCTCCAACAATAGAGCTTCATGTTGAGATCCTGGAAAACATGGATCACTGGGTTCAAAACTCATTCTATAAACCTTTGGATGAACCACTGTTGTTTATTTACAGTATATGCACTATTTCGGAAAAATATGACAAAAACTCGACGTGACTTGCTGAATGTCAAATGCCCCATTTGCACTGTCCCCATGATTAGAGGTGAAAATAAAATGATCCAAAATCTATCAGAATTCAGAACTCTCCCTGATCAATAAATAATCTGCTAAAATGGAAACACGAATGAAATTAAAATATAAGTTAAAAAAATAAAATCCATGAAACATATCACGTCACAGGTTTTATTTTGATATTTAGTTTTTTAAAAATTTGATATATTATTTCATCAGCTATTACTCAGCCACCTTGCTTTGATATTAAATTAAGCAGAAAATGAGAATGTTTTCAATCTGATATTATTTAGTGATACACGTGTCAGGGTAAAAAGCACATTTAAATGCAACCTATTGCTTCTTGGGTTGCACAAATCACTGAAGCTTAGACCTGAAATTGAAAATCGATGGCAACCATAAATGATCTGTTCTAGGCAATTGTTTTTTTTTTGAGGTATTGAGGTTGTGTATCTTTTTGCATGCTCAAATGACTTAGTGTCAAATATCATTCCTTGAGCTTGTCAATGATGAATTAATTTCACATACTGGAATGTGGCACATATTTTTGTTCACCTTTCTATGACGCCCAGCACTATTGGATCAATGTGAAAGGATATTATGTTTATGAAAGAAGCATCAGTAACCTCCATGAAGTTGGGATATAATGGGTGCTTCATCATTTGACAAATAAATACTGAAATAATAATTTCAAACTTTTGCAGCCAAGCCAGAACTATTACTGAATAAGGGCTTTGATCAAAACTATCATTTCCAAGAGTCGATTTCAGGGAAAATTATTTTAGTCAGAGACAATCTATAGCAAATTCCCAAATAGCCAAAGTGACATTCAGGTTTCCTTCAGACTCCTGCTGGTCTCCTCCAGCAGTTTTAAATTTGTTAAATTTTAGTTCCAAAGTAAATGCTATTATAATGGATTGCAAGGTGAGGGACAGCTTTTTATTCTTAGTCTCCAAAGCACTCAGTATTGAAACTGAAAGGTTAGTGTGAAGCCCAAACCTGATTAACATAAAACATAGAACAGTACAGCACAGAGAAGGGCCCTTCAGCCCACAATGTTTGTGCCAAACATGATGGCTTGTTCAACTGATTTTATCTGCCTGTACATGATCCACATCGGTCTATTCCCTGCACTTCCATGTGCCTGTCCAAAAGCCTCTTAAATCTGTCTCCACCACCACCCCTGGTAATGCGTTCCAGGCCCCCACCACTCTCAGTGTAAAAAAACTTTGCCCACAAATCTCCATTAAACTTTCTCCCTCTCACCATACAGCTATGCCCTCTAGTGCCTATCTATGCCTCTCATAATTTTATATAATTCTATCATCTCCCCTGAACCTCTGACATTCCAGTGAAAGTAACCCAAGTCTATCCAACTCTCCCTTTAATGAAAACCTCTAATACAGACAGCATTCTGGTAAACCACCATTGCACCCTCCCTGTAATGGGGCAATTAAAATTGTATGCAATACTCCACATGCGGCCTAATCAATGTCCGACAGAGCTGCATCATGACTTCCTGACTCTTATATTCAATGCCCCTAACAATGAAGGCAGACATACCATATGACTTCTTAACCAGCCTAGCTGCTTGTGCTGCCACCTTCAGTGAGCTATTAACTTGGACTGCAAGATCTCTCTGCGCATCAATGGTGTTATGGGTCTTGCCTTTAACTGTGTACTCTCTCCTTACATGCAACCTCCCAAAGTGCATCACCTCACAGCTGCTTAGGTTAAATTCCATCTGCCATTTCTTTAGCTGCCATATATTCTACTGAATCTTCTGACAGCATTCCTCACTGTCTCCAACTGCTCCAATTTGGTTGTCTCAGCAATCCTACTCACCAACCCATCTACATTTACATCGACCCACCAAGTCCACGCCGACCAGCAATTCACACACATTTACACTATCCTACACACACAAGGGACAATCTACAATGTTACCAAGCCAATTAACCTACAAACCCGTACGTCTTTGGAGTGTGGGAAGAAAACCCACAGGGGCCACGGGGAGAACGAACAAACTACATACATACAAGCATCCGTAGTTAGGATCGAACCCGGATCTCAATCTATGTAAGGCAACAACTCTACCACTGCACCAGTGTGCCTTGTTGCATCAGTGCAAGAACTCACTGGAAACATAGGGGTCAGTGGATACAATTGCTCCGTAAAACAAATGCACAATCTGCATTTGCTTTCTCTGTCACTGAAGTGAGAGCAGAGGTTTGGGAAAAAACACAGTATGTTCAAGGATCTTCACCTGCAGTAGAAGGGAAGCCACAGTTCAGGAGAGAGGAAGGAGTTTCAGCGACACCTGTACATATTGTCTCATTAAAAAATTAAATGTGGAGGAGATGGAGACACTCACAAAATGGGAATAAATCCTAACAGGCATATGGTCAGGAAGTTGTGGGTGTCTCTATGCTTGTAATAGGTGTTCGTGGCCAGCCTATGTATTAATGAAGGTTTCGGATGGTGGACAGCATGTCAAAAAAAGTGAACTGCTTTGTCCAGGTTGATGCAGCAGTATGGTTCTTGGTAATTCTATCGCTATCGTGCTGTTTCTCCCTTTTAAGAGCAACATGTGTTTGAAGATAACGTATTGTTCTTCGTATGACTAGTATCTAGAGTGTGAAAATAATGAATGCAGCTATTTTTTATACTGTGCGTGGGAGGGAGGCAGGATAACTAAACACAAAAAATTGCCCGCTAGTCTTCTTGAAGCTGCGCTCATTTAGGCGTGGAAATTATTGCATTACATTCCTGATTTATGCCTAAAAAATATGACAGAGGCAAGCTACTTGCTGCAGGATACATAGCCTCTGATCTGTCATCACAGTCGTGGCTCCAACTGGTATTCTGTGTAATGGTGGCATCTTGGATGCTGAGTATATGGACTTCCGTCGTGCTCATCCTCACTTAAGTTCTCTCAGAGAAAGGCTTGTCTCACCCCGGTTATTCCTTTTTCTCCCTGCTCCAATCCAGCAGAAGGTATAGAAACTTCAAAGCATACACCACCAAACTCAGGAACAGCTTCTTTTCCTCTGTTATTGGGGTTCCAACCAGTCCTACCATTAACGAGGGTACTGTCTGATTCACCTCTACCCCATTGCGGACATTGGACTTTGTCTATGGAACTGCTGCGTTACAGTGCTAAGAAATATATTCTGCACTCTGCATTTTCTCCTTTGCTCTAAATATTGTACTGAGTTTGACTTGATTGTATTTATCTGATCTGATGTGATAGAATGCAAAACAAAACTTTTCACTGTATCTCGGTACATGTAGTAATAATAAACCTAAATCTCCATCTTGATCTGGTACTTCAGTAATGTGAATGTTGCTTGTTACCTGTCAGTTGTGTAGGTCTTGCTGTATGCAGACATTGACTGCTTGATTTGCTGAAGAGTTGCAAATGGAATTGAATATTGGGCGATCATCATTGAACATCCCTACTTCTAACTCGATGATGGTTAGAACGATTGATGAAGTGGCTGAAGATGGTTAGGGCTAGGATTCTGTGATGTTCTGGGGCTGAATGGATCTTTAACAAAATTAGCTTTCATATGAGATTATCCATGAACCATTGGAAAATTCTTACCATTATGTCCATTGACTTCTTGATGTCACACTCCTTGAAAAGCTGCCTTGTGGTCAAGGACAGTCACTTTCACCTCGCCACGCCTTTGATCTATGTTTGAACTATGGTTGTAATAAGGCCTGGAGTCAAGTGGTTCAGACAGAATTCAAGCCAAGCCCCAGTCAGAATAAGAGTGGATAAATGTTAATTAATAATCCAATCAATTTACATCATATTGGGTTCCACTACCTCCTTTGGGAGAGAGGAAAACAATAAGTTTCTCAGTCATTACTATGTCTTGACAAAGAACAGCGTCAGGACATTGATTTTTTTTAATGTCTTACTGTAGCGACCATAGAGAATGGTCCAGGTCGTCGAACCTCAGATTGGCCAGCGAGGTCACGTGTGAACGCGACCATGGGGATTGGTCCAGGGAGCGACATCGCTGATTGGCCAGCGTGGTCATGTGCGCTTTTGGCGCCCGAAATGTTCAGTTCGGCGAAGACTTCGAAGAAGACAGTAAGTTTTTGATGGTTGTCCTTGTCCTTGTTGTTTAACTCTGTATTCGAATATTGCGGCTGCAATAAACTTCTTCTACAACCAACAAGTTTTCGGACTCGCCATATTGGTGACCCCGACGTGATCTGGATGATCACCGACTATGCAGGGACACGACGCCTCGTTGTTGATTGCCGCGCCTGGCACACCGGAGTTAAGCGCGGTAAGCGTTCACCTTCCGTTGTTTTGGACACATTCACCGCAATCTTGGTTTGTCCACACCGAAGCTCAATTTCATATAAAGAAGATATCGGACGACTCCACGATGTATTACTATCTCGTCAGCGCTCTCTCACCGGAGACGACCACACGCGTGATGCGGTTCATCATTAATCCGCCTGCGGAAAACAAGTACGAGGCCATGAAGAAAGTGTTACTGCGAACCTTCGGGTTTAATAGGCATGATTGCGCTGCAAGACTTCTGCACCTACCGGACCTCGGAGATCGACGGCCTTCCGTTCTCATGGCCGAAATGATGATGCTAGCCGGTGAGCATACGGATTGCCTTATGTTCGAACAGGCATTCCGAGAGAAGCTTCCGGAGGATGTCCGACTGCTACTCACGGATTGTTCTTTTAAGGACCCCGAAGCATATGCAGCGAAAGCGGACGTGCTCATAGCGGCTAAAAACAAGGCAAGCGGTTCGATCAACAAGGTCTCGACATCAGTGACCACGCCACAGCGACATCAAGATGGCGCCGCGTCTCCCGCCATTTCTCCGAAAGCCCGCCAAAAAGATCCGCACAAGCGCGGCTGGTGCTATTATCACCTACGATGGGGTAGCGAATCCCGCAACTGCCGCTCACCTTGTACCTTCGCGGGAAATCCCTCGGCCGATCGTACATAGGGGGAGTTACGATTGGCCAGAACCAACGCCTCTACATCCACAATCGATTCACGGACACAGAATTTTTGGTGGACACGGGAGCCATCGTCAGTATAGTGCCGCCGACCGACCTCGAAACCAGAATGGGTAAGACAGGTCCCACCCTCATCGCGGTTAATGGCAGCCCCATTCGCACTTTCGGTATACGGAAGATGTCCCTTGTGTTAGGCCTCCGCACGTATGAATGGCCATTCATCATAGCAGACGTCAGACAAGCGATCCTGGGCGCAGATTTTCTCTGGGCTTTTTCACTGGTCCCTGATGTCCGTGGTAATGACCTCCGACCCTCCGCCGGAGAGGAGCCCGTCGCTCCGACAATCGCCTCCCCGCCCAGCCCTACTGTCCAGGCCGTCGTCGCGGCCCCTGACTCGTATGCTGAGATCCTGGCGGAGTTTCCAGAGCTGCTCATCCAACGTTTTGACACGCCTTCGGCCAAGCACGGCGTGGTCCATCACATCCGCACCGAGGGCCCTCCCGTTTTCGCTCGGGCCAGGAGACTACCGCCAGACAAACTGGTGGTGGCACGGGCGGAATTTAGGAAGATGGAGGAAATGGGAATTGTCCGTCAGTCCGACAGCCCGTGGGCCTCGCCGTTGCATATGGTCTCCAAGGCATCTGGGTGGTGGAGACCATGTGGCGATTATCGGCGTCTCAATGCTGTCACCACGGCTGATCGCTACCCCATACCGCACCTACAGGACTTTTCGTCTGGGCTGGAAGGAGCGGTGGTGTTCTCCAAAATCGATTTGGTGCGAGGATACCACCAGATTCCGGTGCGTCCGGAGGACATACAGAAAACTGCAACGATTACTCCGTTCGGGTTGTTTGAATGGTTGCGTATGCCTTTCGGTTTAAAGAACGCGGCACAGGCTTTCCAACGACTGATGGACCGTGTGGGTCGGGGTTTACCCTTTTTGTTTATTTATTTAGACGACATCCTGGTCGCCACCCCTCAGTGCAGGAACACCAGGTCCACTTGCGGACTGTGTTCCAGCGGCTCCAAGACCACGGGCTCATTATCCAACCTTCCAAGTGTCAATTCGGCCTCCCTTCTCTTGATTTTCTGGGGCACAGAATTACCCCTGCTGGCGCCTCCTCTTTGCCCGAGAAGGTAGAGGCTATCCGGGCATTTCCCAGGCCCACCACAGTAAAAGGACTACAGGAGTTCGTAGGCATGGTTAACTTCTACCATAGGTTCGTTCCGGCAGCTGCGCGGGTCATGCGCCCGCTTTTCCAGTGCCTTGCGGGAAAACCGGTAGAGTTGATATGGTCCCCGGCCGCAGAGTCGGCTTTTACAGCAGCTAAGGCAGCATTAGCAGACGCCACCATGTTGGTCCACCCGAGCCCCTCCGCCCCCACGGCCCTGACGGTTGACGCCTCTGACGTGGCGGTGGGCGGGGTCTTAGAGCAGCAGGTCGGTGGCCGTTGGCAGCCCTTGGCGTTTTTCAGCCGGCAACTAAATTCGGCTGAGCTGAAGTATAGCGCATTTGACCGAAAGCTTCTGGCCCTCTATTTAGCTGTTCGTCATTTCAGGTATTTCCTTGAGGGCCGCCCATTTGTGGCCTTTACGGACCACAAACCATTAACATTTGCATTTTTCAAATTGTCTGACCCATGGTCGGCCCGCCAGCAGCGGCACCTGACTGCTATCTCCGAATTTACCACCGATGTCCGTCATGTCGCGGGTAAGCTTAATGCCGTTGCTGACGCCCTGTCTAGACCTGCTTTTTCCCCTATTTCGGCGGTGGACTGCGAGGTGGATCCCCAGGAGCTTGCGGAGGCACAGCTTCTAGCGGATACCGCTTCGGCATACCAGTCCACCACTTCGGGATTGAAGTTGGCTCAGGTAGCCTGCGGGTCAGAAGGCACAAAAGTGTGGTGCGATGTTTCTCTTCACCGTCCCAGGCCGGTAGTACCGCCCTCCCTTCAGCGCCGGGTTTTTGATGCCATTCATGGGCTGGCGCACCCGTCCATCCGCTCCACCTCTGCTTTGGTAGCAGCTCGGTTTGTCTGGCATGGCCTACGGAAACAGGTAGCGGGTTGGGCACGTTCCTGCGTTCCCTGTCAGACCGCTAAAGTCCAGCGCCATGTCCAGCCCCCCGTACAGGATTTCGAGGTCCCAGCAGTTCGTTTTTTCCACATCCACGTGGATTTAGTCGGGCCTTTGCCTTCCTCCCGGGGCTACACCCACCTCCTCACGGTGGTGGATCGGTTCACCCGGTGGCCAGAGGCTTTCCCATTGTCTGATATTTCGTCAGCGTCTTGTGCCAGGACTTTGGCCCTCCATTGGGTAGCTCGTTTCGGGGTCCCGGCAGTTATTACCACTGACAGGGGGCCGCAGTTCACTTCGTCCCTCTGGGCCGCGCTCGCAGAACTGTACGGTTCCAAGTTACAACCCACCACTGCATATCACCCCCAGGCAAATGGACTTGTAGAAAGGTTCCACCGTCAACTTAAGGCGTCCCTCAGTGCAAGGCTTGAAGGCCCGGACTGGGTAGACCAGCTCCCCTGGGTTCTTCTGGGCATCCGGACTGCTCCTAAGCCAGATCTCGGTGCGTCGTCCGCGGAGCTAGTATATGGCTCGACACTTCGAGTACCCGGAGATTTGTTTCCGGACCCTTCAGACCAGCTGCCTACAGTCCCATCAGTGTTAGCATCTCTCCGGGCACGGGTGGGCTCCCTGGCTCCAGTTCCGACTTCACGTCATGGGTGTCCCATGGTACATGAAGCGCCTTCCCTGAAGGACTGTGAGTTTGTTTTTCTGCGAAAAGATTCCCATCGCGCCCCGTTGCAGAGGGTCTATCAAGGGCCGTTCCGGGTTTTGCGTAAGGGAACGGCTACCTTCACCTTAGACATGTGCGGCAAGAGTGAGCTCGTCTCGGTGTCCCGGCTCAAACCTGCACACTTGGATCCAGATCAACCAGTCCTGGTCGGTCAAACCCCTAGGAGAGGCCGACCTCCGTTAGTTCCGCTCAGTCCAGGACCCCCCGTTCTGGCAGTTCCTCCAGGACCCCCCATTCCGGCAGTTCCTCCAGGACCCCCCGTTCCGGCAGTTCCTCCAAGTCCGGAACCCCCGGCTCCTGTGGTTCAGGCTGTCCCTCTCCGTACTCGTTATGGTCGCGAAATCCGGCTCCCTGCTAGGTTCCGTACCTCGGGTTCTGGGGGGGGTCATGTAGCGACCATAGAGAATGGTCCAGGTCGTCGAACCCTCAGATTGGCCAGCGAGGTCACGTGTGAATGCGACCATGGGGATTGGTCCAGGGAGCGACATCGCTGATTGGCCAGCGTGGTCATGTGCGCTTTTGGCGCCCGAAATGTTCAGTTCGGCGAAGTCTTCGAAGAAGACAGTAAGTTTTTGATGGTTGTCCTTTACCTTGTTGTTTAACTCTGTATTCGAATATTGCGGCTGCAATAAACTTCTTCTACAACCAACAAGTTTTCGGACTCGCCATATTACCATTTAACTAGATCACAGCTAATCAGCACCAGAACTCCATCAAGCTCAATGTTAACATCAATGGAGAAGTCCCTGTAAAATTTGACGGTAATGCCTCTCATACCATTGAGGTAGACATTACGTGAGGGAGCATATGGCAAACTATGAGTTTTGAACTGCTCTGCTGAACAGTTGTCACAGATGTGATGTTCTGAATGGTCAGCAACTACATCAGATTCAAGGGAAGAAGAGAAAATCTATTCCATCATTGTCCTAAGTTCATGATGTTTCAGCAGGAGTCTGATACATTCTGCTTTGATTTTGTACTGTAGGTGACTTTAAGATCTGACAACAATAGCCTGTACTAATACTTATCCCCTGATATCTATTTTCAGATCCTTGGGATAATGGATGAAGGGAACAAAAGGAAATAAGTTAAACTTAGCAACTCCTCCTACTCTCAATTAATGCCTTTAAAACAAAATGACAAGGTTTATTTGAGACTCTCATGAAAGATCCAATTTCATCACATTGACTCTGAAGCTAATTTAAGAAGCTCTCTTTATAAAAATAACTGTGAAATTGAACTAACACGTTCATGGGAAAAAAAGACGCTCAAAATATTTTCACTTTCAAGTGGATTAATTCATTGTTACTGGTATAGGACATCAAGTTGTATGAAATTCAAAGTATGAAATTTTGCATCAATATACTTAGTTATTGCAATGTGGGAAACAGTGATGATTAACTATTGTTGGATCTGATGTTGTGCAAGAAAAAACTTTTACAGTGGATGCAATCATTTTAGTCTATTAGGCATGGAAATTCCCATTATAAAAAACAATGACTTTGGAGCCTTTAGTGCCTGGAGAATAATGTGAGTCATGGTGAAACCGCATTGTTACCTTGACAAACTCTTTTCATAAAGACATTATCTGAGCAATGGTATTCATATCACAGATGAGGTGAATACCCAAAATGGAAATGACAAAAAAATGCAAAAGCCATGCCCTGACTAACTCATATACAAAACAGGCTTCATTATAGTACAAACACACACAATATTTTTGTTACTGAGATCACACAATATATCTCTTACCAATTTTGCTTTGTCGCACTAATCAAATTATTTTGAAAATTAAGTAGTATTTATGCAATACGTGTTGTACCCCATTAGGGTGAAATGAACTTTGCAATTTAATGACTAGTGCCTAGATATTTAATGGAAATCTGAAATGCCATGGCCTGATTGTGTGTTTGAATTTCTCTCTTTCCCCAGCTTGAGCTCATTTATTTTGTTTGGTTTTTGTGTCACCCCTTTAAATGAATAAATTAGAGATTGCTTATCAAAACTCAGGATATCATTTTCAAATTGATGTAAAGCTGGCAAGCCAACATGCATCCTAAGTAGGCAATGCAGTTTTGGAGATGGTGGGTATAATTTAGAAAAAAAAATTAAGTTCAATTTTTCATCAGTTCCTCTCTCTGTCTTTCCTTGTGGCCCTGCAATTTATTCCACTTCATAATACCCTCAGCTTTCCTTTTATTCTTTTACCACTTATCTACATTATAAGTTGATAAACATGGTAGAATGTGATGGACAGAATGTTCTGGAGCATGACAGTTGCTTTCTTACCATCAACTGATGCATGATAAACTCAGATTTGCAATTACACTTAGTTCATTTTATATAATTACACATCACGTTTTTTTATCAATAGGCAACAGCGTTGCTATGAACTAATATAGATTTGGAGTGTTATAGCATCAGGGAACTATACAACATTGAAGGCAGCCACTTGGTCTATTTGGGCTGTGCCAACTATGAAATAGCTGTCAAATTGTTTCACTTCCATGCTTTATCCCTGGTTCCTTGCAATGTCTTCCCCAACATTTCAGGAATAATCTGAAAAGTAATCCATGCAAAACATCCAATGTCACTGGGACTACATGTATCGACAGAGACCATTATCTTAGCTGATGAGACCATTTGTGGGAAGGTGCACTGAAAATATTGGTAGAATTGAAGGGAGAAAGAAAACATATGATACGCAAACATTTCAGTTACAGATCAAATTTCTACAATGACTGCATTCCTGAAATAAAGCAAATCAAAGGTGTTTGAACAAAGACAGACACTTGATAGTTTCTTTAAAAAGGAAATGTATTAAGTATGGAGGGGTATGTATTAAGTATGGAGGGGTATGTATTAAGTATGGAGGGGTATGTATTAAGTATGGAGGGGTATGTATTAAGTACGGATGTGAGGAAGCTGCAGCCACAGAGAGCATCGCTGGATTGGATTTGGAAACCACGTACAAAGAGTAAGCCATACAAAAATTATTTCCAGCTATAGAGGTCAATCTTCAGGCAGCACATAGGCACAGCAGATAGATCTTCTGCATCACAGCCTCTGCGATACAGGTTCAATCCTAACCTCTGGTGCTGTTAGTACATATTTTCACGTTCTCCCAATGTCCCCGTGGATTTCCTCCGTGTGCTCCGATTTGCTTACAAGCTCAAAGATGTACTGATTGGTAGTTTAATTGGCCATTGTAAATTGCCCCGAGTGTGTAGGTAAGTGGTAGAATCCAGGGGAATTGATGGGAATTTGGGAAGAATAAGAAATGGAAAGAGGGTAGAGTTAGTTTAAATGATATTTAGCTCAGTCTCACTGGGTTGAAGGAGCAGCTACTGTACTGTATGGCTCTATGATATTTGAACATGCATTATTTTTCTTACCTGGCTGGCAGATGCAGAGAGCTGTCCCGTTGCTTTGTGTAATGCAAGTGGAAAAATTACTGCATGGGTTGTTGTGGACGGCACAGGGATTAAACCACTGTTCACACAGGTCGCCAGTGAAGAATGGAGGACAGATGCATTCAAATATTCCAGGAATGGCAGGCTCAAAGCAGGTGGCACCATTCTGGCAGGGATTACAATCACATTCATTCACATCTTCTGTGCAATCTGACCCTTGCCAGCCTGCATTACATGTGCAGCTACAAAAACATTAAACAGAAAGGTTATTAGCTTAATGGACCATTGGACAACGAATAGCCATACTTCAGTTCTTTATCTCAATACTCTGACAATGCTTTAGGCATCCATACTAAAAGGAGGCCAGCGTAATATCTAATCTACCAAATCACAATTGAGAGTTCCTGCCAATATCTGATTTAATAAAGGAAGATAAAATATTTCACTGTAGATAAATAACATTTTCAATATAACATCAGAGTGTTTTTTAAAAAACTCCATTATACACTAAAAAGATGCATTGTTCTGGAGTTCAAATGTGCTTGCATTGCAAGCAGATTGTCTTTTGTCCTTTCAGTTAAACACTTCATCTCAAACAGGTGCTTATATCATTGAACATATTACCAGATGTTTTCTGTGGTGTTGTTTTAACTCAGACACACTCATTGGAATTTAGTTAAGTCATGGGGTCAAAAGGCATAGTGATACATATACGCAATGTACACAGACAAATGGTGCAGGGACTCCTTATTCAACGCCCCTGTTTTATGCATATAGATTGAAGCTAGCAATATCCAGTCAACACCAGCCTAATTTCAACTCTTTTGGGGGTAATAAATTGAAAATAAATCACAAGAAATATAAAATCATTTAGAAAACGTTGACGTTACAAATCACTGAATCTTAGGTTGCCATTCATCTTGACAATGAATATCCAGAACAGACATTTCCGATAGGATCAGCAAGAGAGTTCTGACCACTCTATTTCGTGATTGACGGACTTTATTTTTTTCCCCCCCTGGGTGTTAACCTAGGTAGAAAGGATTGCTTATTTAAAGAACTATTCAATAAGCCCAGTTCCCTTGATCTTTCCCTGAAGCCTATAATTTAATTCAAGAATTTATCCAATTCCCTTTTGGAAGTTAATATTGAATTATTCTTTACCACTCAATGTATCCTTGATCACAACAACTTACTGCTTAAAAGCAATTCTTCCCACTGGTGTTTTGCCAATTACCTTTCCCTTTGTAATGCTAACTAGTTGAGTTGCTGCCGCACAGCTCTGTGTCATAGGTTCAATTCTGACCTCTGATGCTTCCTCCAATGTCCCAAAAATGTGGTGGTTGGTGGACTAATTGACCACACTAAATACCCCCTAGTATTTAGATGTGCAGCACATGTGTGGGAGGGGGGGGGCGGGCTAATAATGGGAATATAGGGAAAATAAAATATGAATAAACCAAGGAACTAATTGTTGACTTCAGGAAGGGAAAGGTAGGAGACTGCCTGTTAGTTTTCAATAGAGGGTCAGTGGTGGAGAGAGTTGGCAGCTTCAAATTCCTGGGTGTTAACATTTCGGATGACCGATCCAGGGCTCAACACACAGATGTAATCATTAAGAAGGCATGCCATGCACCAAATACTAACAAACTTCCACATATGCACTGTAGATAGTATCTTGACTGGTTGCATCATGGTCTGGTATGACAATTCCAACGTCCAGGAATGCAAGAGGCAGCAGAGTGTGGTGGACTCAGCCTGGTTCATTTGAGGCACAGTGCTCTCCACCATCAAAAGCATTTGCATAAGGCACTGGCCCAAGGAAGCTGCAACTATCATGAAGGATCCCTTTCATCTGGGCTCTGCACTTTTCTCGCTCTTACCATCAAACAGGAGGTACAAGAGCTTCATGTCCCTCAGATTCAGATACAGATTCAGGAACAGCTACTTTCCTGCAACCATCAGGTACTTGAACTGCCCAACCCTGTTCCTACTTCTGGAAAGGAGCACTATGGATCACTGCTTGCAATACCATAGACTTTTGAAATAGTTGTGTTTTGCACTCTTTTGTTTTTGCGTAGTCTTTTTCTTTTTCATCGTCTAGTAGAATTCATTTTTAATTTATGTGTTATTTATCTCTTATGTGTTGTCTGATTCTTGCGCCTTGTTGCAATGAGCCCGAGATGCCTTAAGTGGTGACAATTGGAGATTGGCTAAAAATGGCTAAAATTGGACGATGCATGGACAAAACAAAGTGGGAAACAAGAGAGAAGCTTAAACAAATCTCGAGTCCATTGAAAAGACAGCCTGTTGCACATTTGCAGTAGTGTTCCTTGAAAACTTTCTGAGTCATGGAATCATGCAGTCTAAATGATGATTCAGCAACAGCCAAAGCATGTAATTCACGGGTTGGCTAATATCTGTGGTCTAATTCTTATCATCTCATCGATTCATCTGGCAAATTAAAATTATGCCGTGCCATCAAAGCTCCCACATGTACCCACATATTGCAGACAATGTTTTCTCAGGAACTGCATAATTGTTGCCAATGGAAAGACTGGCTATAAAAGAAATGCAATGGAAAAAAAACTGCCCTTCATTGATACAAAATTGAATTCACAACAAAAGTAAAATTTAAGGCCATCTAACTCTTCAACGATGAATTTAAAATATTGATGCCATGTTTCAAATTGCATGACGTCTTCAAGAAGCCATGGTCCTCTTCAGAAAGATTGAGGGCACAGCTAGGTGGTCTTCAATGGGATTATCCAATTAGTCTCATACACCTGCATTTTCTTTCTGAGCGGCACGGTGGTGCAGCTGTAGAGTTGCTGTCTTACAGCGCTTGCAGCGCCAGAGACCCGGGTTCGTTCCCGACTAAGGGTGCTGTCTGTACGGAGTTTGTACGTTCTCCCCTGAACGCGTGGGTTTTCTCCGAGATCTTCGGTTTCAATAGACAATAGGTGCAGGAGTAGGCCATTCGGCCCTTTGAGCCAGCACCACCATTCAATGTGATTATGGCTGATCATTCTCAATCAGTACCCTGTTCCTGCCTTCTCCCCATACCCCCTGACACTGCTATCTTTAAGAGCTCCATCTAGCTCTCTCTTGAATGCGTTCAGAGAATTGGCCTCTACTGCCTTCTGAGGCAGAGAATTCCACAGATCTACAACTCTCTGACTGAAAAAGTTTTTCCTCATCTCCGTTCTAAATGGCCTACCCCTTATTCTTAAACTGTGGCCCCTGGTTGTGGACTTCCCCAACATTGGGAACACGTGTCCTGCCTCTAACATGTCCAACCCCTTAATAATCTTATATGTTTCGATAAGATCCCCTCTCATCCTTCTAAATTCCAGTGTACCAAAGCCTAGCCGCTCCAGTCTTTCAACATATGACAGTCCCGCCATTCCGGGAATTAACCTAGTAAACCTACGCTGCACGCCCTCAATAGCAAGAATATCCTTCCTCAAATTTGGAGACCAAAACTGCACACAGTACTCCAGGTGCAGTCTCACTAGGGCCCTGTACAACTGCAGAAGGACCTCTTTTCTCCTATACTCAACTCCTCTTTTTATGAAGGCCAACATTCCATTGGCTTTCTTCACTGCCTGCTGAACCTGCATGCTTCCTTTCAGTGACTGATGCACTAGGATACCCAGATCTCGTTGTACGTCCCCTTTTCCTAACTTGACACCATTCAGATAATAATCTGTCTTCCTATTCTTACCACCAAAGTGGATAACCTCACACTTATCCACATTAAACTGCATCTGCCATGCATCCGCCCACTCACACAACCTGTCCAAGTCTCCCTGCAACCTCATAGCATCTTCCTCACAGTTCACACTACCACCCAGCTTGGTATGATCTGCAAATTTGCTAATGGTACTTTTAATCCCTTCATCCAAGTCATTAATGTATATTGTAAATAGTTGCAATCCCAGCACCGAGCCTTGCGGTACCCCACTAGTCACTGCCTGCCATTCTGAAAGGGACCCATTTATCCCCACTCTTTGCTTTCTGTCTGCCAACCAATTTTCTATCCATGCCAGTACCCTACCCCCAATACCATGTGCTCTAATTTTGCCCACTATTCTCCTATATGGGACCTTGTCGAAGGCTTTCTGAAAGTGGAGGTCCACCACATCGACCGGCTCTCCCCTGTCAATTTTCCTAGTTACATCCTTAAAAAAAAATCCTCCCACACTCCAAAGACGTACAGGTTTGTAGGTTAATAGGCCTGGGTTTGCATACTTGGTATAAGTGCAAATTGTTCCTAGTGTGCAGGCATGTGCGTGGATCGCTGGTCAGTGCGGACTCGATGAGCCAAAGGGCCTGTTTCTGTACTGTATATCTGAACTAAACTAAAACTAAGTACGTATCGTTTTCCTCTTGAACATTCCTGTTGCATTTTTCAATGTCCTGCAGTGCAGTCTAATAAGAGCATGTATTTGTCAAGGGTCTTTGACAGAGTGAAAATTGCCAAGGTGTTTCAAATCGACTTCAGCAAACTGAATCTGAGATAGCCACGTAAAGCGATATTAGGATGGATGAGCAAGATGATGGTTCCTCCCAAAAAAGGAGAGAGGCAAATGGTGAAGTGCAGAAACACGGAAAGGGATTTCAGAGCTTCGGATCTTGTCAGCTCAAATCAGGCCTAACAATGATGCGGCAAAGGCAGTCAGGGCCTGAGAGAGGTTAGACTCAGTGAAGTATGAAACCTCAGCAGGGACATTTTAGAGCTGAGGGAGGTTACAGGGATGAGGAGGTGTGATTTGTGTGATATTTGATGTTTAAAGCAGTGATTGTGCATAGCACATTTAGAAGGGATATTAAAACTCCCTTTCGAGGTTCATACAAGGGTGGGGGGCACAAAGAATAGCAACAGCTCAGGGTGGGAGAAGAAAATTGAGAGAGGTTTCCTCAAGTGTGTTAAAATCTATACTGCCAATTGTCTGATTATTGCTTTGTTTATGGGCCTTTCTTTATGTTACACCAATAAGTGCACCAGAGCAGTAATAAAAATCAATTCTTCTTTGTCATGAAAGGAAACACAAGTTTTGAAATTGATTTTGGCAAAATAAGATTTTCCTGAGCCAGCAACTTTGATTTTTCTCTAAATGAATTCCAATTCCAACCAAGCTTCCAGCAATTTCTGTTTGGTTAAAAACTATAGATTTTTTTGGAGATTTATAATCTCCTCTTTCTCTCACTACCAAGCTTGTGCTCACTTACTGTAGACTTCCATAGTTTGCCATAAAGAAGACTGGGTTGGCAAAAATGTTAAAGCAAATTCCATTTACTTTACTATTAATCTGCTGGATAAAGATCTTCTTGGGTATGACACCACTCGCACCTTCACCTGTCCAGAGGTGGGCAGCTGACCTCGTTGGCCTCCTACTGCCCAAGTCCATCAGTGACGGCACAGTGGCACAGCAGTAGAGTTGCTGCCTTACAGCGCCAGAGACCCGGGTTCGATCCTGACTATGGTTGCCGTTTGTACGAAGTTTGTACGCTCTCGCTGTGGCTGCATGGGTTTTCTCTGGGTGCTCTGCTTTCCTCCCACATCTAAAAGATCAAAGGTTTCAAAGGTCTTTTATTGTCACGTGTACCAATTATGCAAATTGGTGTGTATCACCAAGTGATATGCGAATTACCGTTCAGCCATACCAAAAAAAGCAACAAGACACACAACTACATAAAAGTTAACATAAACCGCAGTGGATTCCCCACATTCATTACTGTGATGGAAGGCAATAAAGTCAAACTTCTTCCCTTATTTTTTTCCAGCGGTCGGGGCAGTCAAACCATCCATCGGGGCGGTTGAAGCCCCCGCGTCGGGGCGGTCGAAGCTCCTGTGGCTTGGAGTTCCCGAAGTCGGTCTCTGAATAGAGACCGCGGGCTCCATGATGTTATAGTCCGCAGGCACCAGCGGTAGAGATTAAAGGTCGATCCCTGGCAAAGGGATCGCGAGCTCCGCAAATTTAAAGTCCCGCAGGCACCCGCGGTGGAGCTATCGAAATCGGTCTCCAGCAAAGGCCGCCAACTCCTCCATGTTAGGCAACAGTGCGGACGGAGATACGATACGGAAAAAAAAAATCGCATCTCCGTCAAAATAAGAGATTAGAAAAAGTTTCCCCCAACCCCCTCCCCCACCTCCCACATAAAACAAACTAAAGAACACTAAAAACATGCATTTAACACATACTAAAAAACAACGAAGAAGAAAGTGACAGACAGACTGTTGGCGAGGCAGCCATTGCGGGTTTGTAGGTTCATTGGCTTTGGTAAAATTGTAAATTGTCCCAAGTATGTAGGATAATGTTAGTGTATGGATCTCAGTGGGCCGAAGAGCTTGTTTCCACGCTGCATCTCTAAAGTCTAAAGTCTAAAGTCTAAAGTCAACCAGGCTTTTTTTTCCTAACCCAAAGGCCAAGAATGAAATTAATTTGGTTTTCACTCCCACAATCAGTCTGACCTTGCGAGGATCACAGAGATAATTTCTCCCAAGTAATTTGGGAAAGTGCAGAAAGTCTAGGTCCAGCTGCACAGGATCCAGAGACAGATTACCAAGTGCCATCACTAACTCTGTCATTCTTGGACAGATAAATCCTAGACTTTTACGGAGGCATTACTTCCATTGAAAGAGCTGGTAGCCTGTTTTGAATAATTACTAAATCCTACAAACTTTGGATGGATCACCAGTTGAATAGCCACATATCTGCTTCAGTATTTAAACTGAAGCTCTTGGGTTTTCAATGGGTTTTTGCTTCCATCTTTATAATGTTTAATTTTATGAAATAGTGCTTTTTAAATCTAAAAATTCCAATAAATACATAATTCTTTTCTAATTAATTTCTTAGTAGCTGGCTCTCAATGGCAAGGGCAGTGTTTATTGCCAAATTCTAAGTGCCCTTGAGAAGGTGGTGATGATTTCCATCTCAAATTGCTGCAGTCCTTTTGTTGAATTGTGTACCAAAATATGGCTGGGGAGAGAGTTCCAGGATTTAGAAGGATTGATTAATGACTGGTGGTATAATTTCAAGTCAGATGCATCAGAGGATAACCATTAGGGGTTGTCATCCCAATACATCGGCCATCCTTACTCTTCTTGATAGAGCGATCACAAGCTTGCAAGGTACTGCTGATGTGATCCAAGTAAGTTATTCCAGTATGATTCACAGTGCAGCCACTGTGCTAGATTATTGGGCCATGAATGTTTAGGTATCGGTGGGGGGGGGGGGGGGGGAGGAGGGGAATGAAGCTTTTTTTGGTCGACAGTGCTGAGCTTTGTGTGAGCTTTTAGAGATGCATTCATTCAGGCAATGGGGAGTACAAGAACATACGAGACTGCAGAGACTCAGCGCAGTCCATCATGGGCACAGCCCTCCCCACCATCGAAAGCATCTACATGAGACACCTCCTCAAGAAGAATCCCCACTATCCGGGCCATACCCTTTTCTCGTTCCCACCACCTGGCAAGACGTAAAGAGGCCTGACGTTCCACATCACCAGGTTGAGCATCAGTTACTTTCCTGCAACTATCAGGTTTTTGAACCAGCCTGCACAACCCAAATCCTACCTTATCAACAGAGTACTGCGGACTACTTCTTGCACTATCATGGACTTGTTTTTATTTGTCTAATTGTGTTTTAACTAATTTTTTTTATTCACAATCTTCTTTCTTTTTACTTCTTCTTGCAGAATCTTATGTATAATTTGTGGAAAATTTAATGTTTTCGTATGTTTGTCTCAGTCTTTGTGCCTGTAATGCAACGAGAGGTAAGGTTTTATTTTACCTGTACCTCCTGAACTTATACATATGATAATAAACTCAACATGATTTGACGTCACCTCACACTGCTTATTTGCAAATGGTTGAAATCAGTGGATGAGTAATCTCTTATAGGATATCCAGTCTCTGATCTGCTCTTGTAACAACAAAATTGATGTAGCTGGTCAAGTTGAGTTTTTGATTGAGGATGTTGTCGTTGGAAGATGCAGTAATGGTAATGCCATTGAACATTAACGGTGGATGGTTAGACTTTTCTTGTTGGAGACAGTCATTGACTAGCATTTTAGTGGCACAAATGTTACTAGCCACTTACTAGCCTATGTCTCAATATTGATTACTTCTTGTTGGATGCAAGCGATGCATGCTTCATTTGCTGAGAAATTGTGAATGGAAGCAAATTTTCTGCAATCATCAACAAACATCCCCACTTCTGACCTTATGATAGAAGACGGTCATTGATGAAGCAGCTTATGTGCCTTGGAAACTGTCCTGAAGAACTTCTGAGGTGATGACCTGTGGTTGAGATGGTTAATCTCCAAAACCATAACCAACCTCCTTTGTTCAGGTATGTCTCCAACTATAGGGAGCGTTTTCCCCTTGATGTCAATTGATTTAAATTTTTCAAGAAGTCTTTGATGCCAGGTGGCCAACTCCCACCTTAGTGTAAAGGGAAGTCACTCTGCCACCAATACCTCAGTTTTGGTCTTGACATTATAAAGACGATACGGAGACTCAGGTGAAATTGCAAAACAAAAATCTACAAGTTAATCGAACCAAGAGATTATAATTGTTGAGAAAGGGTGAATGGGCTGGGGCTCTTTTCTCAATAAAGGAGAAAACGAGTGGCGGTGCAACAGTGTTTAAAGTAAAAATTCACCTGTTAGGGTGGATAGGGATATGGTGGTTCCACTTGCTGGTGTTCGAAACCAGGAGCCATAATATAAGGCTTTTGGTGGAGCAGTTAGTGCTGCTGCCGTTCAGCTCTTTTGACTCAGGTATGATCCTGATCTTGGGTGCTGCGTCTGTGGAGTTTGCATATTCTCCCTGTGACCATGTTGGTTTCCTCCACGTGTTCCACTTTTCAACCACACCCCAAAGACATACTGGTTTGTGACTAAGGTAGGTGGCTGGCAGGAGAATAGGCAGGAATTAATAGTCTTGGAGAGACAATATGTCATAGAGAAATAAGTAGGGAATGGAACTGATCGGAACGTTCACGAGAGATGGCATAGACTTGATGGGTTGAATGGCTTCCTGTTTTCACATCAAGAGCTAAGAAACGAATAGAAGATAATCACTAAAAATTCACTTTGGGGATCGAAGAAAAACTGCACAGAATGTTAAGGGCAAGAGGACATGAAGTAGATAAAGGAGAAAACATGGGGTAGCTGAAGGAGAAAGGAAGAAAATTATTACCTTATCAGGAGAGAATGGAGGGTTGAATGCAACTGGATTGTAGGTTCAACACAATTTCATACTCGGATTGTAAAACCCTTTAATTACCCACAAACACAGACCTTATAGTTCATGATCAAGGATGTCCATGACTTTTGGATTGGGTACTCACTGATAGCCATTTACAAGATCCGTGCAGGTTCCTCTGTTTGCACAAGGTTTGGAGGCACACTCATTGATTCCTTGTTCACAGAAATTCCCTTCCCAGCCTGGAAGACACATGCACAGGTAGCTCTGCATAGGAGGAAAGGAACTGTCAAGAAGGAAGCAATCTAGTTATTTTCTCTCTAAACACATCATTTGTGTTTACTAGCATTTAGGTGCAAAAGCATAACACAATGTATGTCAAATGAGAACAATCCTTGGATGGAAGAATATTGCTGGAAGGTTAAACGCACTCTCTGAACCTTGTGGTACTTTCCTATTCTGAAGCTCTGATCTTCCATGTTCTTGCACAGAAACATTTGCATTGTTTACTTATAGTCCCTTGGCTGATTCAGTATAAAGATGGCAAGGAGCATTCAAATTTCCATTCAAAACCTTCCATTCCAACCCAGAAATGGAAATTCTTATTGGAAATCAATGCCACATATAAAACAAGGAGCTGAATGAGCTGCTCTTGATCAATCTGTTTTTTTCCTTCTGTATCATCCTCAGTTGCTTGTTCGAGCATTCACTTTCCCTTTTCACAGACATTTCTTTTATTGATAGTATAAAACAGCTTAGTTTCTTGTATTCCACTAACTCCATCGTTCGGCTTACTCCATTTCAATTTGTTGCTCAGTTCATTCTCGCGATCCATTCCTCGACCACTTGTCTTTCTATTCGCAACGGCCTCAGACGGCAATCCTCAACATGGTTAACATATCTATTAAAGCTGACAGCATCTATTTCTGCCAAGCCCAAACCAGCAGGGAGAGCAAAGCTTTAATCAGCTCTACCAGGAACAGAAGTAGAAATTGAGTGTCTTCATCATTCCAGACTTCACTGAATTCAGACAGAATACATCTGAGAACAGCTGTGACGAAGAAAAACTGCCTTGAAGACTAATTGCCAGTTACATTCATTGGTAGTAATTTTGACTTTGGACACAAGTGTAAAGCAAGTAATATCAAAGTAGTTGCAAATATCTTTCTCTACAGCTTGTTATTTCCATTGATTTAAATACATCAACATAACATTGTTGCTTTTGGAAAGCATATCACAGTGCAACATCAGAAGTGTGTATTATCTTTGGATGCAGTTTCATTGTGATATGATATCCAACAGCTTGATCTGATGCAATGTGAACTTTCATATGTAAATATAAGTATCAAAAAAGTACAGAGTAATTAATAATTGCATCAGTTCTATTTGAGCTAAGGTTGCTGAATGCTTCCAAATTGATTACTGCAGAAAAAAAGATCCAGGGAAAATAATTACAATGTTATCTTGAATATTTGCCAGTTTGTTTTTCCCCACTGGCACTTTGATTCTAATTGTTAAACAATTCATTTGCTGACTTGTTTGGGAAAGAACTGCAGATGCTGGTTTAAATCGAAGGTAGACACATCCTCATTCGCTAACATGTTTGGTTGTGCAATTTAAAGATGTGTACATATGACTGTGTTAAGAATGGGTGAATGACTGGGAGGTTGGTTATGATGTCCAAATTACTCTGTGGAGATTCAACTACACAAATTGAGCTCAACCTGTTAATGACTCCAAACTGAAATGAACATATGGGGTGTAAAATCTATTGAACGATTCCTGGCATGGAAAGAGAATATTCATCCAACATGTTCTGTGCAATTGTTCTATTTTATTCATCACAATGTTATATGTTATCCCACCTTAAACCAAGCAACATCTGGGAGAGAAGAAAGTGTAAATAAAAAAAAATGATCGGAGAGGGAAGGTGGAGAATGAACATATAATATAGAAAAGTACAGCACAGGAACAGGCCTTCTGGCCCACAATGTCTGTGCCGAACATAATGTCAAGATAAACTAAACTCATCTGCCTGCACATGATCCATACCCCCCTTATTCCTGCATATCCATGTGCCGATCTAAAAGCCTGTGTAACTGCCTCCACCACCATTCCTGGTAACATATTCCATCTTCTGTAAAAAACTTGCCCTGCGCATCTCCTTTAAAATCTGCCCCTCTCACTTTAAATCTATACCCGCTAGTCTTTGACATTCCTACCCTGGGTAAAAGAATGGGAGAAGATAGTGGAGCAGAAATCGGAAACATTTTCTTCCCGACCCCATGAAGGAGAAACTCAGACCAGGAGATTGATGAAATGTGGCTTAAGTTCCTCATCATTGCTGAACACATCCTGCCTAATAAAGATGTTACTCGCAGTTGCACTGGAGTTATTTTGGTCAGTAGCCTTCAAAGTTAGTTTGTAATCTCTAGCTAAGAAAGCATAAAACACTTTTGCCCCTTCCCGACATCCTGAATTATATCTATATAGGCCCACTGCCGATTTTCAGGCAACTGATTGTCTGGCATCTCCTTTAATCAAGCCAAAATTACGAGAGAGCACTGGGGAAATCTTCCCCAGAGGCCAACACGAAAATGTGACGCTTAGGTCGGGTGAGATGGCCAATCTCAAACTCATGGGGACGTCCGTGTCGGGATTTCCGATAGGCGTGTCAAATTCCCCCCCCCTGCGGCCGGGGCTCTGGAATTCCAGCTCGGCCGGGGCCACTGGATCCATTCCCATGGCCGACCTCTGAGCCCAAATTTGCAGGCCAGTATCTCGGCCCCCCTGGCGGCCTAGGCAGACTTCTAGTGCCTTTCAACTCCTCTCGGAGGCTGGGCCCGCCCTACTGTATTTTTGGCAAGTCTCAGATCAGCGGGGATCTGCCAGAAAATTGGCACCACGGCACCATGGGCAGCCTCCAATCCAACTCTCATTGGGACTTCCAAGGGCAAATCGTTAACGGGTGCCTGGGCTGCCCATGCGCAAAATAAACATTTCACTTTAAATTTAATTGACATTTAATATTTGTTTTATTTAAGTTTCTAGCAGTCCATGGTGCTTTGGAGACATGGGAGGGATAAAATTAGTGGATCAGGAGAGGCACAGTGGCACAACAGTTGAGTTGCTGCCTTACAGCTCCAGAGACCCAGGTTCAATTCTGACTACGGGTGTTGTCTCTATAGAATTTATACATTTTTCCTTTGACTGCATATATTTTCTCCGGGTGCTCTGGTTTCTTCTCACACCCCAAAACCAACAGGTTTGTAGGCTAATTGGCTTTGGGAAAATTGTAAATCGTCCCCAGAGGGTAGGATAGTGTTAGCGTATAGGGTGATCGCTGGTTGGCACGTACTTGGTGGGCCGAAGGGCCTGTTTCCACGCTGCATCTCCAAAGTTTAAAGTCTAAAGTCTAAATCAGAAGTGTATTGTATCATTATTATGTGATCTCTGTTGTCCCGGCAAAATAGATAATCCAGCAAGACTCTGTAATCAAGGGGCCGGAAAATTGGTGGTGGACCTCGACAATGAGGCAGCTCTATTCAGACATATTGCTTGCAATCCTTTGGCAAGAATACATGATGGGATTCTGCCTCGACAGCTCATTTTCATTCGTTTTCTAACCAGACAGAAAGTAAAGCCAACACGAGAGGAGAGTATCTAATTTTCTCCTTGGTTCTATTCCAGAAAATGTGTATATATTTAATCACCTTAAAGGCATTCCAAGGCTGGAGTGACAAATCCCACTTTAATAATAGTTTGCAGAGTAGTTCTTCTGAGGAGATCTAATGTGGCATTAGCTTTGGCTACAATTACATGCAGCCTATGATGAACCTGAAGACCTCAGTTTTGCTGTCAGGTTTTTTTTGCAGATAGCTCATCGGTGCCTGGAGTGACTATCACAATTGAAAGGTCACTTTTATTCTTGGAACATTACAGAGCTTTGACAGGAACTGGCAGGAGTTTCACTGATGTAGGCTGAACCTGTGCGCTTTATTAAAATGCAGGAAAATAAGAGATTTGTCCCCTGCTCAGGTCGTCATCGGTTTAAATCAACTCAGTGTAATCAGGCTTACAATGAAAGGAAGCATTTTTTTTTGGTGTGCCTACATACATTCTTGTACAGCTTTACCAATCATTCCAGCTTGGGAGGTAACAGTGGCGACTCCATTAAAGCTCTGACAGGTGACATTTGTGGCTGTCTACACTCTGCAGCTCCAATTGGTACAAACATGGACTTCCATCAATTTCTAGTTTGATAAATCAGAGCAAGCCCTCCCCACCTACTGTGATAATAGCTAGAAAGGTCACTACCTCCTTTCACCAGACCTAAAAAAAGGATACAATCTAAACTCCAAAATGTCAAAGGCAGTCCCTGTAGGCCGAAAGAGAAACATCTCTCTCCGGATTAATGTCTTAAAGGTGACCTGATTGGAAATCGTTTTTCTATAGAAACAAAACAAATATCGTGGGCTCTTCGTACAATATCTCTGAAGACGTTGTGTAAAGGTCAGCTATTATCTTGCTGATGAAACCAGAGGCATGACCTGGCAATGACAGTTGTCAAGATCAGCTTTTCTGTGGCCTCAATGTTTGCAAACATTGTGCACTGAAAGAACATCAACTGACTGAACATCTGAACCAAGCTTTGAAGAAAAAAACGAATAAATTAGTCATAAAAAGCAGCGGGACAGGCAGCGGGACAGGCAGCATCTCTGGTGAGAAGGAATGGGTGACGTTTCGGGTCGAGACCCTTCTTTTTTGAAAGACTGATCAGTCTGAAGAAGGGTCTCGACCCGAAACATCACCCATTCCTTCTCTCCAGAGATGCTGTCTGTCCCACTGAATTGCTCCAGCATTTTGTGTCAACCTTTGACTTTACTGTTATATGCACAAGTATGGTAAGGTACATACAATGAAACCCTTGCTTGCAGCAGCATTCCAGGCAGAAAGACTCACTCCAATTATTACATTATACATAACTTCCACATAAATTCCACAAGACAGTGAAAAGGAAAAAAATAGTGCAAAAATACACAATTAGAAAAACAAGTTGACGGTATTGCATGAGATGTACTGTAGTGTTCTATTGCCAGGGTAGGATTAGGTTTGTGCATGACTGTTCAGGAACATTATGGTTGTTGGAAAGCAGCTGTTCCTGAACTTACACCCCCTGCCTGACAGATGCATTGATAGTGGGGACCCTTGATGATAGATGTCACCTTATTGGGGCAGCATCCCATATAGATGCTTTGAATGTTAAAGAGGGCTGTGCCCATGATAGACCAGGCTAAGTCCACCACACTCTACAGAATCTTGTGTCCATGTGCTTTGGATTGCCATACTAGACCGCAGTGCAAACATGGATGTACAAGAGACTGCAGATGTTGACTCCTTGAGCAAAAAAACAAAGTGCTAGAGGAATTTAGCAAGTGAGGCTCATGTGGACAGATGATGTTTTGAATCAGGACCCTTCTTTAAACTGATGGAACCAGTCAGATGATCTCTACATCTTATGAAAGGTCGTTAACCTGAATTATTAACTCTGTTTCTCTTTACACAGATACTGCCTGACCCACTGAGTATCTCCAGCATTTCCTGTTTTTATTTCAGATTCCCAGCATCAAAGTATTTGGTTTGATAGACAATTCAATTACTCGCTTTGAAGTTCTTTGAAATTATCATTGAGTCATAGATATGAGCTGGCTAGAATAAGATTGGTCGAAATGGATATATGCAACCTCAACATCCTCATCCTACTTGACCTCAGCACCGCCTTTGACACAATAAATCACTCCATTCTCCTCACCCGACTTGAAACCTCCCTTAACATCACCGGCACAGCCCTATCCTGGTTCAAATCTTACCTCTCTGACAGACACCAGTTCATCTCCATTAACAACTGTAAATCCCCCACCGCTCCCCTCCCCCAAGGTGTCCCCCAAGGCTCAGTCCTTGGCCCCCTCCTCTTCATCCTCTACCTGTTCCCCCTTGGTCAATTAATCCGCCGTCATGGTCTCAACTTCCACTGCTTCGCCGATGATATCCAGCTCCTCATCTCCACCAAGTCAATCTCCTCCACCACACACTCTACACTGACAAACTGCATTACTGAAATAAAATCTTGGCTTCAATCAAACTTCCTCAAACTCAATTGCAACAAATCTGAAATCATCATCATTGGTCCAAAAATGCTCACCAAATCCACCCAAAACTTCATCCTCAACATTGATGGTCTCCCAGTATCCACCTCACCTCACATCCGGAATCTTGGAATCATCCTTGATCAAACCCTCTCCTTCGACAAACACATCAAACACATCACAAAGACAGCCTTCTTCCACCTCAAAAACATTGCCCGTCTCCGTCCATCCCTCTCCTCCACAGCTGCAGAAACCCTCATCCACGCCTTCATCACCTCCCGTCTGGACTACTGCAACAGCCTCCTCTATGGCGCACCCTCAAAAATCATCAATAAACTTCAATACATTCAAAACTCCGCTGCCCGTCTACTCACACACACCTCGATCCGTGACCATATCACCCCCGTCCTTTACAAACTCCACTGGCTCCCCATCCCCCAGAGAATCCAGTACAAAATCCTCCTCATAACCTACAAAGCCCTCCATAACCTGGCCCCATTCACTCTCTCTCCGGACTGACAGTACCTGACCTGCTGAGCTTCTCCACCATTTATTGCTTCTGTGGCAATATGCTTTGTTACCAGACTCCCCATGGAGTCCAACACTGCAGATATCCCCAGTATTACGGTGGGTAATGGGATGGAATTGAAAATTGTATCGTTGAATAGGGATTTTAGTTAGCCTGAAAATTTAGAGATAAAAGGAAAGGCCATTTTTATCTTCATTATTTTGCTTTATAGTTTTTAAAAGGGCAGCAACAATAAAACGATGAAAGCACTTACAGGCTTTAACGGGAGGTCCATCTCCATGCAGTATTTTGACTTCTATCTGAGTTCATTGGATGTGTTCTAAGAACAGGGCAGCAAAAGCCTTCTGTCTAAGGACCACACCAGAGGGTAAAGGACAGCAGAAGAGGCCCACAGGTGCGTGTGTGATTCAGGGCAGTGGGCCTGGCCTAACTTCTGCCTGCCCATTAATGTCAGCCATGCCCCAGATGGTCACTTTCTTACTTCAGTAGTCAAAATATATGAGGTTCAGTTGCCAGTCTGAGTACAGAACAGAATCCACGGTGATAGGACCTACTGGAAACACTGAACACATTTAGATGAATCATGTGTGTCCTCCCAGATGGTCCCAGAATAGCCTATCATAAAAAAATTAAAGAGGAGCAGGGCAATCCTTCTAATTATCTACCAACAAAAATCAATAAAATATAAAGAGTGTTTGATCATTGCCTCATATTGCATGTTGAACCTTGCTAAGCACAACTAATAAGTGCTGCATGGTGGCAGAGAGGTAGAGTTGCCGCCTTACAGCGTCAGAGACCCGGGTTCAATCCTGACGACGGGTGCTGTCTGTATGGAGTTTGCATGTTCTCCCTGTAACCATGTGGGTTTTTCTGGGTGCTCCAATTTCCACCCACATCACAAAGATGTACAGGTTTGTATGTTAATTGGCTTTTGTAAAAAATGTTCCTAGTTTGTAGGATAGTACTTTTGTATGGTGAACACTAGGTGGCACCATCTTGGTGGGCTGAAGGGTCTGTTACCACGCTGTATCTCTAAACTAGACTAAAGTAGGCAACTTAATTTCCTGAATTACAAATGTGACCACACCTCAAAGGGACATTTGACTGTGAACCTCTGAGTTTGAATGAAAATTATGCAGAGGGGTACAGAGAAGATTCACGAGGATGTTGCCAGGACTAAAGGGTATAGGAAGAGGTTGACTGGGCTGGGACTCTATTCCTTGGAGCGCAGGAGGATTAGGGATGAGCTTATAGAGGTGTATAAAATCATGAGAGGAATAGATCGGGTAGATGCATAGTGTCTCTTGCCCAGAGTAGGTGAATCGCGGACCAGAGGACATAGGTTTAAGGTGAAGGGGAAAAGATTTAATAGGAATCTGAGGGGTATCTTTTTCACACAAAGGGTAGTGGGTGTATGGAACAAGCTGCCAGTGGAGGTAGTTGAGGCAGGGACTATCCCAACACTTAAGAAACAGTTAGACAGGTACATGGATAGGACAGGTTTGGAGGGATATGGACCAAACTAGTAGGACTAGTGTAGCTGGGACATGTTGGCCGGTGTGGATGAGTTAGGCCAAAGGGCCTGCTTCCATATTGTATCACTCTATGACTCTATGCTGGAAGTCTGAAATAAAAACTGGAAATGCGGAGATATTCAGCAGGTCAGGCAACCTTGGTCTTACCCTATCAGAGATATTCCCTTTGCCCTAACCATCCTTCTTCTCCATCCTCTGCATCTTAAAACTAATTTGCTTTCTCTCTTGCCCACCTGATGTCAACACGTACTCTGTCCATGAGGTCTATCCTGCTAAATGTTTGCAACTTTTTTGGTTTTTATACTCCTAATACTTGACTTGGTGGATAGAAGGAACAGTTTCCCAGAATGTATTGACACAGGCAATAGAAGCAATGGACATCCATTCTGCTATTCAATAAGATCATCGATGGCCTTTCACTTTCCTCCACCAGTTTCCTCCCACATGCCAAAGACACGCAAATTTGAAGGTTAATTGGCTTCTGTGAATTGTCTCAAATGTGTTGGATAGAACTAGTGTAACGGTGATCATTTGTCGGCGTGGACTCGGTGGGCCGAAGGTCCTGTTTCCATGCTGTATCTAAACTAAACTAAAGCACGCTTACTTTTGCCCCATTGCCAACCTACCTAGACTGAGACTTCAGGTAGCAAAAGACAACAGTCAGAAGCTGTCCCAACAAGAGCAAGAGATTCTTGTAGTCATATAGCTTGGGCATCCACAGATTCTCCAAGTGAAAGAAGCAGCCTAACCAATAACCCAACACTATTGACATCGGGGAACATTCTATGTTGTGGTACTGGGTCATCTTAGTCCATCGGAAAGGAACTCACTAACAGTAGCCAACTTTCATTTCAGCCATAAAATTGATGTTAAAGTTAATTAAAATTAGCTTAATGAAGCATAGTATTTGTTTAATTTCACCTTGGACAGGCTAGCAAGCCATTAATCTGAATTGTGAAGTTAACAAGGCTTGGTTCTGAATCTCCCCTGCACTGCAGAGTACACAATATTTTTAAAGACTCCTTCCAAGAAATCATTCATATTTTGCAGATATTACATCAGATGCTGCTGGCCTTCTCAATAAACCTCTTTTTCAAAGCAAACCCAAACTAAGAAATTCAATTACTGTCTAATAAGGTATCTCAGAGATCACCTCCTTGATGAATCCACAGCATCTGACTCAAGGATTCGATTCCCAATTACAATCAAACTTTTTTGATTAAAAAAAATGTTATCTGGGATCTCCGTAGAGTTGGGGAATTTGATGCTGAAATAGAGACAGCATATGTATTGTTGATTTGCCTGCGATCCACACAGGGGTTAATCTCCCTTTCATTCAAAGTGCCATGACCTTGCATCCTTGAGGTATATTCAATAAATCATTATACACAGTGCCAATGTTAACACACAATGTTAAAAAGCAAAGTTTGATGACACTGCTGCTTGTAGATCCCTGCTGTCCCATCCTCCGCATGGCTTATTGTGAACACGAAGGGTTTCATCAATAAATCACCTTTCAGGAAGTGTGTTTGCAACAACTTAGGCTTCAGCTGTGCTGTTACCTTTCCTTGGAATGGCTCAGGCAGAAGATCGCAGTTAAGATTCCAGTAATCTGAATACATCTGCCCAGAGGAAACTATCATCCTGGGTAACCTCACTCAACTCAGATATTCATTTCATCGGTGTGAAAAATATAATCATTGTTGACGCTGAATTTTCTCCATGATAATTTTGTTCCCAAATGCCATTAGCTCTGACAAGAGGATCTCATAATCCCCCTTTAATTGAGAAAACTGCCATCTTAAAATCAGCCATCATTCAGATTTCAGTGAGAGTCCTTTAACAGTTGGTTGAATAAGTTTTTTGATGCAAGTTTTTAAGAACCATTGCTAATAGACACTTGCAAATGTCTTAATCTATTAAAGTGTCCAATGGCCACAGCTCCTTATTCTCACATGGCTTCCATGGACCATGTTATATAATCCTTTAAGACCAAGTATATTACCATTTCAGTTGCTTACAATTCAAATCCATAGACAGTACCTGAGAGGACATTGTGGGCATGAGGTAACCAATTACCTCATTACCTCTATTACCTCGGCATATTGATGTCCTTCGAGTAATGTTTACTTTTTTTGTCCGAATGACCCGAATTTCCAGTAATATTGTACTCTTTCACCTTTATCATGGAGTCCTGGATGATTACAATGTTTAAAAATTCAATGATAATGAATGATCCAACAGGTACATGGATAGGATTGGTTGAGAGGAATATGGGCCAAACGAAGACAAGTGGGACTATTGTAGATGGGGCATGTTGGTTAGCTTGGGCAAGTTGGACCGAAGGGTCCATTTACATCCTGCATGACTCTATGACTCTGAGTAAACCAGCACGGAAACAGTCACTTTGACCATCTGAAAATGTGCTCACCATTAGGCACCCATTTATTCTAATCCCACACTAAACCATTTTATTCTCTCCTCACTTGCATTAAACTCTCCCCAGATTCTACAACTCACTTTCATATGAGGGGCAACTTAAGTCATAATAAATTACAAAGTGGAATAGGAATAGGAATACTTTATTGTCGCATGTGACTAGGCATGGTGAGATTCTTTGCTTGCATACACAATGTATACAAATAGCAGCCACCTACGGCGCTGACAAAGTTACAAAGTACGCCGGCTCTCCCTTTTGTTCCCCAATCCCCCCAACAGTTCCCTCACGCCGGGTCCTCCACTGTTCTTCCCCTCCCCACTCATGGTGGTCCTCCATGCTCTCATCGACCCGCAAGGCATCGCTGCCGCCGTGAGGCTTCACCACCGCCAAGGCCCCATCATCGCGAGGCTTCACCACTGCTGTCGCATCATCACCACCGAGGCCTCACCGCTGTCGATGCCCCACTTCACGGCTCCGTGATGCTGACCAGGGCCCCAGCCAAGGGCTCCGTCAGCCGCTCCGCAGACTTGGACTCTGACTCACGAGCCCCCGGCCGTGCCCCAACCTTGGCTTCTACGTGGCGATCCGGGAGGCATCAAGAAAGCGGCGCCTCGATAACGGCCTCCCGCCGCATTCCCAGTCCATAGTGTTGGAATGTGGGAGGAAACCAGAGCCCCTGAGGAAATGGATGTTCACAGGCAGAATGGTTAAACTCCACACAGGCAGCAGCCGGGGTCTGGATTAAACCTGGGTTGCTGGAGCTATGAGGCAGCAGCTCCACCAGCTTTGCCTCTGGCTGTTGATAATCGATATGTGCATATATCATGTACAAGATAAACAAGCAGTGTTTAACAAGTGATGAAGTGAATCTGCGGGTATTAAAATATTTCTGATAGCATCGCCAGATCTAGCCTCCCTCTTAAGGCAAGGCAAGAGATTTTATTGGTATGACTGTATGGCAAATCAAATTCCTCGTATGTTGCAAAACATACTTGGCTAATAAAGTATGATTATGATTATGTCCCTGCGTTTGTGATGGATGTTCTTCACACTACTGCTCTTCTTCCTCGCGTAACCATCAATGCAGGTCACATAGACTCTTTGGGGATGGTCCCTTGACGGCATGCATGTCCATTTCCCCATGCTTAGTCCCAAGCCTGCCTTCATCATGAGCCCCACCCTTCCACTCAGAAGCAGTGTGACCATGGAAACACCTGCAATAGGTGTTCAGCAGGTGCCTATTTTACAGCTTGGCTGTGTTGGCTCTGAGCTCTTTTGCTCTTCAACATAAGCTCCAATAGGGCAGCCTACCACCGTTTGCTGTTGTAATGCAAGTGTTTTTTGAAACAGCATTGCGTTGAAGCACACAGTGCTACAACAAACTGCTTTATTCATGACCGCCCAACTACAGTGGGGGCCTAAAAGCTCCAACCTATGTTGGCAATACTGAAAAGCAGTGCTGTAGTAGAGATGGGGGGAGGGAGTTAATGTTTCCAGCTGCACTATTTGGTGGTGGAAACAGGTTGGACTTGCCAGCATGAGAACCAAATGGAAACATCTTGTTTGGAATTGACCAGGAATCGAGCTTTCAAAAACGGATGGAGACTAGTTTTGGGGGGTAAGTGTAATGTATTCATGCATATTCATGTGCCATGTTAATGAGTGGGTGTTCCTTTAGCCGAGAACGCTGGGTAAATAAAGGCTGGCGCGATTCAGGCAACGAACGTGTGAGTGTACTTTATCTTTATGCCGTGCTGAACATAACAAAATTTGGCGACGAGGATGGGATTGTGGAGGAGACAGTTTGTTTTGCATAGCTAGCATAGCTTTTGTACTGCTAATTTTTAGTTGCTTTGCTACACCAGAACAGGCAGGAAATCTGAGCTTGTGCAAGGAAAAAAAACTCTCCTCGTTCCTTTGTTTTAAAAAAAAAGAGAAGGACAAAATGGCCGCGTCCACGGGCTACATTGGAAGCCTGGGCATCTTTGACAAAAGTAGAGAGCCGTTCAGCTCCTATATAGAAAGAGCCAACATGTTCTTCATGGCAAACAACATCACGGAGACCAGTGGTGAAGGAGAGGTAGTGGCTGCAACAAACAAGGCCGTTCGTGAACGCATGAAAGCGATTCTGCTCACGGAGATCGGACCTGAAGTGTACGGCACACTCGTGAATATCCTTGCGCCCATAAAGGCAAAAGATGTGCCCTTCAGTCACATTATAAAGAAGTTGGAGGAGCACTTCAACCCAAAGCCTCTGGAAATTGCAGAAAGCTACAAATTCGGCATGAGAAACCAGAAGCAAAACGAGACAATCAGTGAGTACATTGTTGCCTTGAAAAACTTAACGTTGCACTGTAACTTTGGAACCTTTCTTGAACGCGCACTATGCGACAGATTTGTTTGTGGTCTAGTGGACGAACGAATTCAGTCCAGACTCATGAGCACTCCTGATCTTACGTTTGAGATGGCATGCAAGATTGCTACTACAATGGAGATGGCATCAAAGAATGCTCGCGAGTTTCGTTCACCACATTCTGCAGTGGCCGTGTACACACACAAAGCAGCGCCTATGGCCAATCCAAAAGGGGCAAAACTGAAACCGAAGTATGGCGGGGAGCCGAGTGCAGTCAGTTGTTATCGTTGCAACGGTAAGCACCCATCCCAATCCTGTCAGTTCAAAACAGCTAAGTGCTATAACTGCCAGAAGAAAGGCCATATCGCCTCAGCATGTCGGGCTAAGCTTAAAGTGGGAAACACACGACAACACCAGAAAAGAGTTCACAACTTAGAGATGAACCCGGATGATAGTGAACTTGGGTTGTACATCATTCATGCAACTGATGTCAATAAGCCTACAACCAGCCAAGACAAGGACTTTCGAATTAAACTATTGGTTAATGAACAGTTAATTGATATGTGCATTGACACGGCAGCAGACAGTTCGGTCATGAGCAAAGATCTGTATGAAACAAAGTTCTCACAGATACCATTGTCCGAGAGTAAGGTCAAACTGAGAACCTACTCGGGCGAAGCCTTGGAGACGTGCGGACAAATGAATTGCAAAGTTCAGTGTAATGGACAGTCAGTAACACTGCCCATCATAGTGGCCAGCTACAGAAATAAACCAACCCTCCTTGGAAAGGATTGGCTGAGTAAAATAAAATTAGACTGGAAGAACATTTTCAGCATCGATGCGTCCAGATCACGTCTTGAAAATGTCATAAGCAAACATGCTGAAATATTTGCTGATAGTTACACGGGAATAACAGGGTACTCTGCACACATTCGACTGAAGCAAGATGTGAGACCTGTGTATTGTCGACCAAGACCAGTACCATATGCGCTAAAGCAACAAGTGGAGGAAGAACTCAACAGGTTGGAGCGGAATGGAGTACTCGTGAAGACAGACCAGAGCAACTGGGCAACGCCAATTGTGGCCGTGCTCAAGGCTGACAAAACTGTTCGACTATGCGGTGACTACAAAGTCACAATCAACCAAGCTGTTGACGACGAACAGTATCCTTTGCCAAACTCGCAGGATCTGTATGCAGAACTTAGCGGAGCAAGAGTCTTCACTAAGCTGGATTTGTCTCACGCTTATGCCCAACTCAATGTTGACAAAGAAAGTCAGCAGTGCTTGACCATCAACACCCATAAGGGCTTGTATTCATACACAAAGCTGCCCTATGGTGTGAAATCTTCCCCGAAAATCTTTCAGTCCGTCATGGACAAAATGTTGCAAGGCATTCCACACTGTGTGTGCAACCAGGATGATCTACTGATATTCACAGTGGGCATGGAAGAACATCTGGAGATACTCGAGCAAGTTCTCACACGATTGAACTGCCACAACGTCAAACTGCGAAAGAGCAAATGTGCATTTGCACAATCAGAGGTGATCTACCTTGGACTCAAAGTAGATTCCAATGGACTGCGCCCTGTGAAGGCGAAAATTGAAGCAATTGTGAATGCTCCAACGCCCAACAATGTGTCAGAGCTACGATCATTCCTTGGGATGGTGCAGTTCTATGCACGATTCCTTCCAGATTTAGCAACCGTGCTAAAGCCACTACATCATCTGTTACAAAAGGATGAGAATTGGATATGGGGAAAGGAACAACAACATGCATACGACATCTGCAAGAAAAACCTGACAAGTGACAAACTCCTTGTTCAATACGACACGACGCGCGAGATGAAACTTGCTTGTGATGCTTCAAGTTATGGTGTAGGTGCAGTGATTTGCCACGTAATGGATGACGGACAGGAAAAGCCTATTGCTTTTGCCTCCCGCACCCTATCACCAAGTGAGCGCAACTATGCACAGATAGAGAAGGAAGCACTCAGCATTGTGTTCGGAATCAAGAAATTCCACCAGTTTCTTCTTGGCAGACCATTCACCCTTGTGACTGATCACAAACCACTACTCACGATACTGGGTCCCAAGTCAGCTATACCTTCCATGGCGGCATCAAGGATGCAGCGCTGGGCAATTCTGTTGTCCCAGTATGACTACAAGGTGGAGTACAGAAGCTCCAAATGCAACGCAGTGGCAGATGCATTGTCCCGATTGCCCCATGAGAACTCTGATGTGGGAAGCGAGAACTCAATCTACACACTGCAAGTCGTAGATGAAGACTTTCCAGTGACTGCAACAGAAATAGCAGCTGAAACAGAGAAGGACACTGTGCTGAAGAGTGTTTATGAATAGACATTGAATGGTTGGACTGAAATCGAGAGTGGATCAAACTCGGAACTGAAGCCTTTCTATAATCGACGACATGAATTATCATGTGAGCAGGGATGCATAAAGTGGGGTTACAGAGTGGTTGTACCAGAGTCTTTAAGAAACAAGATTATGTACGAACTTCATGCCGAACATCCTGGCATAGTTAGCATGAAGTCAATTGCTAGAAGTTTTGTATATTGGCCTGGTATAGACAGTGACATTGAGTCACTGGTGAGCAAATGTAGCGTGTGTCAAAATTGCCGCAGTAAACCACCAAAAACACCACTGCAACCCTGGTCATGGCCAAGTAGACCGTTTCAGAGAGTTCATGTAGACTTTTGTGAAAAGGGTAATGATAATTTTCTGGTACTAGTAGATAGTCATTCCAAATGGATTGAGGCTAAGCATATGGGGTCAAGCACTACTGCTGAGCGTACCATAGACGAGTTGAGATCGGTTTTTGCATGTCATGGTTTACCAGAAGAATTTGTTTCTGATAACGGACCTCAGTTTCGTTCAGAACAGTTCAAAGAGTTCATGCAGCGTAATGGGGTAAAACACACACTTGTTCCTCCATACCATCCAGCCTCCAATGGGGCGGCGGAAAGGTCTGTTAGAGTAGTCAAAGAGGCTCTCAAGAAACAGGTTTTGCAGGGTAGTTCAAAGCTCAGCATGAAACATCGTTTGGCTAGTTTCTTGCTGAAGTACAGAACCACACCACACACAACTACGGGTTATTCACCTGCAGAACTGTTGATGAAGAGAAGGCTAAGAATACGCCTAAGTCTAGTTCAACCCAATTTGGCCTCGAGAGTTGAGCAAAAACAGTTAAGTCAAAAACACCACTTTGACTTCCACAAAAAGGAGAGGAACTTCAAGCCAGATGAGCAAGTTCGTGTGCTCAGTCCTCCCAACAAGTCCAGTCGAGACAAATGGGATGTTGGGAAAATAGTGGAAGTGTGTGGGACAAAAAGATACTTAGTGGATGTTGGAGACATCCACCGGCCATGCACCTGGGACCACCTGGGTCTCTGGTTCGCAGAGCCCGCGGTCCGGACTCACCACCTGCGGCGCTGGCTGCCTGCGAATGCTGCGGGAACGGCTGCGACTCGTCTCCGGAGGCTCCGGCGCGGGCCGCGTGGACGTCGGAAGCCCGCAGGCCCCTGGATGGGGGCCGACATCGGGAGCTCCGGCAGCGGCAGAGGCAACGTGTCCGCCCGCCCCGAATCGCGGGGCTTGGGTCGGCCCGCCACGGACCTTTCACCATCCGGCGCGGCCTGAAATAGGCCGCGGGATTTTTTTTCACCGCCCAGCGGGGGCTTCAATATCGGGAGCCCCGACCGCCCCGACGTGGCAACTCCAACAGCCTGACCACGGGACAAGACGGCAGGGAAGAGAAAAAGACATTCTGGCCTTCCATCACAGTGAGGAGGGACTGGAGGAGACTCACTGTGATGGATGTTTCTTTTTGTTTGGTGTTAGTTGTGATTGTATGTGTTATTGCATTTTTATTGATTAATCTTATTGGTCTTATTGTTCAACTGCGGGTAATGTTTCATTTCACTACACATTTATGTGTATGTAACAAATAAACGACTATTGACTATTGACTATTGAGATCAAAAGTGTTCATGTGGATCAAATGATTCCAGCCAAAGATGAACCAAAAACTGAGCATGAATTCCTAATCCCTGAGTATTCATCTGAAAGTAAGTTAGAAAAGACTATTGTGGTTGATACACAAAATCCAGTGAGTACAGATAAAGAAACAGACTTGTCTAGTCAAGGTCAGCGTACTAACATAGAGCCAAACAAGCCAACAGTTGAGTCTATACGTACATCTGTTACGCCTGTTGCACCTGTTACTGTTAGACGATCAGGCAGGAACCGCAAACCAGTAATTAGGTTAAATTTGTAAGTTAGACAACTCACTCTACAACTAAAACGAAAATGTGTGAATATGTAAAATAAATGTATTATGTTTAGCATTTGAAATTTTGTGAATATGGTTAAAGGTATTGGTTTAAATCAAGTATCACAACATCAAAATTGTAACTGAGTACTTGGATTTAATACTTTAAAAAAGGGAGAGCAGTGTAATGTATTCATGCATATTCATGTGCCATGTTAATGAGTGGGTGTTCCTTTAGCCGAGAACGCTGGGTAAATAAAAGCTGGCGCGATTCAGGCAACGAACGTGTGAGTGTACTTTATCTTTATGCCGTGCTGAACATAACATGAAATATGGAGATGATAAGAGTAGAAGTAGCACCCAGAAGATAGCAGTGTCACACCAATGAAGGCAATCAAGCCACATATTTTGGGGATATATTTTTCTGGCAAACCAAATGGGTGAGATTGTCAAATCAAGAGTTTGCTACATGGTAAACAGTGCAACAGGTAAGAAGTGAGGCAGAAAGAAGAATCTTATGTCAACTCATGATATAATCATAGGTTATAAAAAATGCAATAGTGAAAGTAAAAACAAGAATGGAATGACAGCTCAAGCACAGTAGGGGAAAAATGTCAGGAAAATATTTTGGAAATAGGGTTCATTATTATGTGGAAATGTGCAGAATAGTAAGTGATGGTTAACATGGATTTGTGAGGGAAAGTTATGTCTGACCAATGGGAGACAGATTTTTTAGGTAAAATTTGAGGAGGTTACTACAGCAACCCTTCTCCCATCTCCTCAACCCCACTCCATGTTAATTTTGCCACATATTAGAGTCATCAAACCATTACAACACTGGAGCACATGCAGCCCATTAAGGACTGGCTTAAAAGGTTTTCACAAATGTATTTTAACATTTCTGTGCCATTCCTACATTTTACACCAATTCTGCTCCAGTTAACACAAAGGTATCTGAAATCCTGTGCTGTTAATGCCCTGTTGTTTCTGCATTTATCAGTAAATTTAGTCACTACAGGAGTGCTTAGTATGCTCTGCAGTTAGTCAGTTTGTTCTCTTGTTCAATCTGGATAGTCTTTATTGGTAATCTTTCGAGGATATCACTCTTCATAATTGTCACAATTTCTTGTGTGGACCTCCCTGCTTCACTGCTCAGCTTTTATCTTGCTCTCCATCTTGCCTGAAAATCTTGTAACTAGAAATGATGAGCTGCTATTCCTGCCCTTTTTAAAACTCTGACATTGGTTCTCATGTGTCTATCTGTCCCCTCGACTCAGCTGCCTTATTCAACAGACCTCTGATACTGAAGTATATACCATTAATATTACAAATATAAGTGCGTCTTTTCTAACATTACTTAATTAACATTGCAAGTTCTACTGCAAAATAATATGAGAAAATAGAACAATATGGGAAAAAAATCTGCAAATCGCACAAGTTACTCATTTTTTTTGTTACATTTCAAAGAGTACAAAACAAAAATGATGTAATGTGTTGGTATTGGAAACAACATTTTCCACGACAAAATGATTTGACGAGGAGAGTTTTAAATATCCTGGAAATTAGGTTACTGTACTTGATGGGTTATGACAGTGTATTTCCTTTGCTACTGCACCCTTGATTCTGGAGAGAACCATTAGCTAATATCAAAGACTATGAGCTTTGCATCAACAGATTGACGATACTTCCATTAACACACAGTATACCTCTGATACAACTCTGGGAAATTGATACCAGAAGGAAACATACTCCCTAACTTCACAATTAGGATGCAATTATATGATGAACTTCACTTAAAATATTGTGATCTACACTTTGAGTTGACGAAGAATGACTCTGACTGCAAAGTAGCTCTGGCTCCAGAACTGTCAATTTTCACTTTAATGAGCACCAAAATGAACAGGACATCCAACGATATATTTTTTATATCGAAGGAAATGTTTTTCAACAGTCACACTGCATTAACCTTGAAGACTGTGAAAATTTCTTGACAGTTAAATACAGAGGGATGCGTAGTACATGTGTGCCATTGAACAACACACTTAGTTCATCAACATGGCACCTGTGTTATGATGGGGAAATAACTTAAAGAAGCACTATTGGGTAAAGATGTAAATTTACCCTCAAACCTGGGACTGTACAACTTGCGCATCTCTGTGTCATCTCTTAGGATTTTTAGGAAAAGTTTCAATTCAGAGTGAGTCTATTTCCATACTGCAGAAGCAAATATTTTAGGGAAAGGGAAAGAAGGGGTGATAGTAACTTTAGCAGGTACAAAACTACACATTGCTGTCTAACATTCATTATATTCAGTGTTCCTGCAAACATAACCACCAAGTCAAGATCGATGTGGAGATAATGTTGATACAAATTCTGCATCACAAATTACAGCTGTGGAGATATGATAGTCATAAATTAATGCAGTAGGTAATTTGGGAGATGATTTTTTACCAAAATTGTTAAAATGCAGAAAACATCACTACAAAGAGTTATTGATGCAGGAGGCAGGTGTATTTAAGGCTAAACTTGATATGTACAAAAAGGAAATATGTAACAGAGTGAGATGAACAGTGAAGGAGAATGCTTATGTGGATCATAGGCATGGGCAATCAGATGCAGTGCATGTTTCTGTGTTTAGGAAAGAAAACTGCAGATGCTGGTTTAAATCGAAGGTAGACACAAAATGCTGGAGTAACAATGTCTCGATCCGAAACGTCACCCATTCCTTCTCTCCAGAGATGCTGCCTGACCCCCTGAGTTACTCCAGCATTTTGTGTCTACCTTATGTTTCTGTGTTTGATTTCTATGAAAATAGAATAAATGAGAAACTATTTGAAAAGCAGCATTTTATAATGCACAAGTACGCGGATTTGATATTACTTGCAAATTAAGTCTCTCCCTTGTTTTCTTCTGCAGCATCTTTTGGATTGGGACAACTCATGAGGCAAATATGGGAACTGCAGTTTATTCCATAGATGAGGCAAATGCTGCCAGGGTAGGGTGAGTGGATGGATAGATCGTTTGTGAGATGGTGCCCACCTTCCACTGTTTATGCACATCTTCTGTGTGCGTCTGATGCATGGACCTACGGTACTCAATACCATCTTGAATGTTCCTTCTCCACTTGGAATAGCCAAGTACTGGAATTTCCCTCAAGTCAGCAGACATACTGCATTCTTTCAAAGATGCTTCAATCAAAGACCTGTCGATAATGATCCTTTCATAATGTCAGGTATTGGGGGTAGGGTAGTGACATGGATAGAAAATTGGTTGACAGACAGAAAGCAAAGAGTGGGGATAAATGGGTCCCTTTCGGAATGGCAGGCAGTGACCAGTGGGGTACTGCAAGGTTCGGTGCTGGAACCCCAGCTACTTGCGATATACATTAATGACTTAGATGAAGGGATTAAAAGTACCATTAGCAAATTTGCAGATGATACTAAGCTGGGGGGTAGTGTGAATTGTGAGGAAGATGCAATAAGGCTGCAGGGTGACTTGGACAGGTTGTGTGAGTGGGCGGATACATGGCAGATGCAGTTTAATGTAGATAAGTGTGAGGTTATTCAGTTTGGAAGTAAGAATAGAAAGGCAGATTATTATCTGAATGGTGTCAAGTTAGGAGGAGGGGGAGTTCAACGAGATCTGGGTGCCCTAGTGCATCAGTCAATGAAAGGAAGCATGCAGGTACAGCAGGCAGTGAAGAAAGCCAATGGAATGTTGGCCTTCATAACAAGAGGAGTTGAGTATAGGAGCAAAGAGGTCCTTCTACAGTTGTACCGGGCCCTGGTGAGACCGCACCTGGAGTACTGTGTGCAGTTTTGGTCTCCAAATTTGAGGAAGGATATTCTTGCTATTGAGGGCGTGCAGCGTAGGTTCACTAGGTTAATTCCCGGAATGGCGGGACTGTCGTATGTTGAAAGGCTGGAGCAATTAGGCTTGTATACACTGGAATTTAGAAGGATGAGGGGGGATCTTATTGAAACATATAAGATAATTAGGGGATTGGACACATTAGAGGCAGGAAACATGTTCCCAATGTTGGGGGAGTCCAGAACAAAGGGCCACAGTTTAAGAATAAGGGGCAGGCCATTTAGAACGGAGATGAGGAAGAACATTTTCAGTCAGAGAGTGGAGAAGGTGTGGAATTCTCTGCCTCAGAAGGCAGTGGATGCCAGTTCGTTGGATGCTTTCAAGAGAGAGCTGGATAGAGCTCTTAAGGATAGCGGAGTGAGGGGGTATGGGGAGAAGGCAGGAACGGGGTACTGATTGAGAGTGATCAGCCATGATAGACAATAGACAATAGGTGCAGGAGTAGGCCATTCAGCCCTTCGAGCCAGCACCACCATTCAATGCGATCATGGCTGATCACTCTCAATCAGTACCCCGTTCCTGCCTTCTCCCCATACCCCCTCACTCCGCTATTCTTAAGAGCTCTATCCAGCTCTCTCTTGAAAGCATCCAATGAACTGGCCTCCACTGCCCTCTCACATCGGTCACAAATGGCCCTGCCCTTAATCTCTTTTCCCCTCTAGAACTTCTGTTCCCATTCTTCCGAGAGTCATCTGCAATATCTCCTGTATTCCCTTTTTTTACCTCATCTTCATATTCCCAATTTGTTAACCCCTCCCCCCCACTACTTAGTTTAAAGCCACAGGTGTCGCACTAGCAAACCTGCCTGCCAGAATATTTGTCCCCCTGCTGTTAAGATGTAACCCGTCCCTTTTGTACAAGTCACCCCTAGCCCAGAAGAGATCCCAATGGTCCAGAAATCTAAATCCCTGCTCTCTGCACCAGCCCCTCAGCCATAAATTCATACCCTCTATCTCTCTGTTCCTGGCCTCACCAGCACGAGGTACCGGTAGCAGTCCAGAGATAACCACCTTCGACGTCCTACTTCTCAGCCTTTTTCCTAACTCTCTAAACTCCCGCTGTAGCACCTCCTTCCTCTTCCGCCCGACGTCATTCGTGCCCACGTGCACAACGACTTCAGGTTGATCGCCTTCCCTCACTAGGATTTTCTGAAGCCGGTCCGTGATGTGCTGAACCCTGGCACCAGGGAGGCAACAGACCATCCTCAAGTCCCTCCTGCTGCCACAGAATCTTCTGTCCGTCCCTCACCCACCACTACGGCTCTTCCTGACTTCGGTCTCCCCTGTCGAGTATCCTTGCCAACAGGTCCGCCACTCGGACTGGAAACGTCTTCTGCCCCGACAGTTCCCAAGAGGGTATACCTATTTGCAATAGGCACAGCCACTGGGGTCTCCTGTAGTCCACGTCCACGTCCACTCCCCCCTGAAACAGTCTCCCACCTTCGCTCGACCTGGACCCTTGGCGTGACAGACTCACAATAGGTCCTGTCGAGGAAACTTTTGCATTCCCGGATGGCCCTGAGGTCATCCAACTGCCTCTCCAACTCCACCACACGTCCATTCAGGAGCTGCACCTGGACACAGTTCTTGCAGGTGTAGCTCCCAGAAGCTCCAGCGACGTCCATATCTTCCCACATCCTGCAGGAAACACACTGCACCAACTTTTCCGCCATTACCTTGTACCCTCCTCACCTCAGCCTCCTCGCCGAAGACTCGCACTTTTCTCACTGGGCTGCACCCTTTTGCAAGTCTTGCTTATATCACCATTTAAATTGCCTGATTGTCCAATTTACCAGACTTCTCACTTAAATGATCAACCAATCCACGTATTCTCTTCTAACTGACTTATTACACTGTAATTGCCACTCACTTTCAGCCAACGGTCGTCCTCTCTCCAACTTCCCGACCTTTACAGACTGATTAACAGTGCCCTATTGGCGCTCTTTTTAAACTGCCGTTCCTACCACTATTAGCAGGTACTTACTTTCAGCCAACGGTCGTCCTCTCTCCAACTTCCCGACCTTTACAGACTGAGCGGTGCTGGCTCGAAGGGCTGAATGGCCTACTTCTGCACCTATTGTCTATTGTCTATTGACCGAAACAAAGCAATTAGTGTTATCACCTTGCGATGAAGAAAAAATATAACAATCAGCAGCATTGGCCATAAAATTACCAAAACTTTGTAAAACGTACCAAGGTCTCCCATGTTCTTCATGGGGAGAAATCTACCACCCTCATCACCCAATCTAAGCCATATGTAACTCTCTCCGAGAGTATTGTGGTTGGTTACGGGCAAGCATGCATCTTGGCACAACAAAATGCAACTTTCCACACAAGGATTGCAACAATTGAGGGAAACAGCTCACCTCCAGCTTCCTGGGGTAATTAAGGATGGACAATAACATTCTGGCCTTACCATGCTTTTAATGCATTTGGATTTCCTAAATTAAAAGAAAAGCCTCATTTCAAGTAATCTTATGTAATATTCCCACTGATTTGCTTCCCTATGTTTTCTGCATCTGCATGCAGATCCTTCAAAATCAGAGTTCTTAGTCCTACGGTTTAATTAGTACATCAACCATGTCCCCCAACTCTTATCTTCCTAACTTCTTATCTGCTTTAAATGGGAATTATTTTTAATTGCTACTTCCAATATTATGCCCCCCTTGGTAAATACAAATTAATTATTTACTTATGCTACTAGTACCATTGAGTTAATTCTGCATGTTCTATTGTGGCCTAATTCCCATCCTAATTTTCAATTTATTATGTATGTGGACATTAAATATTTTACCCCTTTACTTCATTTCCTTGCTAATTGAGATTTTACACGTCCCACTCACCTGGTCATGGCCCATATCCCTCCAAACCTATCCTGCCTATTTGCCTGACCAAATGTTTTTTAAACTTTATTTGCAGGTAGTGGGTTGCCTTGCTATGAGGAGCTTACATTGGACAATGAGGATAATATTAATTACAAATGACCAAATTTATCAGCTCTCTAAATAACAAGAGGAATGAAGACCAAATGGAATATAAAGAGAGAATTGGAAAACAAATCCCAGAAAAGTGAGTGGGACTTGTGTAGATGGGGCATGTATGTTGGGCCAAAGAGTGTGTTTACACACCGTATGACTCTAAGTGGTCCATACAACACATCAAGCCTGATCAAGCTCTCACAGCATTCTCCCCATTTCCATTCCCCAAATCTATTTCCCTGTAACTTATTCTCTCCCACATGCCAGCCAACTCCTGTAACTGCCAACGATAAGGATAACATAGATAAACATACAAGTATGGCGGGTCACGCCACTTTGGTATCGAATCTTCGTTTGTCGGGCTCGAACTCTCGTGTGGACCGGGCGTGATCTGGGCCGGCCAATCACGGAGTCAGGGGGGCGGGCCGTCGTGTGCCAGGAGAAAAAAGGGTTTGGCAGTTGGGATTTGAACTCGGGCACGCGCGGGTGAACGACAGAACTCGGGCACGCTTATGGTCCCAGGGGATTTAATCCCGGCAGCACATGGACGTCAGGAACCACCCACGACCATGCTGACGCGCCTCCGGGAGAATGTGGGCACACTCTCTGCTGTCCCGATGTCCTGCCACGGACCCGCCCCCACGTACAAACCACAAACTGCCAGTGTGTTTTCGTTCGCCGTGATTCCCACCGTACGCCACTGCAAAGGCCTTACAAGGGACCCTTCCAGGTAATGCAACACGGTGCCACGACTTTTGTCATCGACATGGGCGGCAGGCACGAGACTGTCTCCGTGGACCGTCTTAAGCCAGCACACTTGGACATTGACCAACGAGTGCAGGGGATACAACCCCGCTGCAGAGACTGCACACGCCCTCAACTCTGCCAGCCGCGACCCTGAACACAGGAGTCGCATACACGCGATCAGGCCGCTTCACTCGTCAGCCAAACCGCCTTCATTACTCCGGTTCTGGGGGGGGGGGGGGGTGTCAAGTGGCGGGCTGAGCCACTTTGGTATCGAACGTTCGTTTGTCAGGCTCGAACTCTCGTGTGGACCGGGCGTGATCTGGGCCGACCAATCATGCGGTCGGGGGGTGGGCCGTCGTGTGCCAGAACAAAGTATTTGGCAGTTGGGATTTGAACTCGGGCACGCGCGGATGAGCAATGGAACTGTAGTCAGCTAATGATTAAACAGAGTGTTTACACCACGTGTGGACCTCCTCACCAATGCATATTCTGGGTGTGGGTGGGAAGTACAGCACCCAGGACAAGCCTACATGGTCAAAGGATGAGCAAACAACATAGGAAGACTGAATCGAATCTAATGTGCTGGTGTTAAACAACTGTGTTATTTACTTCACTGTGCTGCCCTAACACAAGATCAAGTGACACCATTCTTTGTTACAAAATTAACAATTGGTAGTCATCCACTTCATCCCAGCTCCAGTGTTGCAGTCTAAATAATCTGTTCAAAACTTCAGACTGTGAGCTGGGTTTTTCTTTAAAGAAACATAAATTGACCAATGACACCTTGCAGAAAGGCTAGAATAACATAAAAGTAAAGTCTTCGAAAGCTGGAACAAAGGTTAATGGCTTTTGCAGATTTTGTTCTATTTGCTGAACTTATTTCAATTTCATTTCAGCTTAATAAGCCTTTGTTTCTTTACAAATTAAATCATTAGCCTTTTCCTAAAGTTGATCCTCTATTTTCCATCAAGGAAATTGATCAGTAATATTTAGTTTCATTTATTTCTTAACATTCCTTAATGATTACTATTTGTCCTTGTACTCCTGTTAAATTTACATTATCAATTTTCTTTGGCAAATCAGCTTAAAGAGAGAGGAACAGCAATAGGCCATTCTGTCCTCAGGCCTATCCTGGTATTGAATTAGATCAGAGCTGTTATTCTCTTTGTTCCTTTCACTTTGGTTGATTCCATAATGATTTGTAGGTACGAATAACAGACAGCTATTATTCTCACTTTTGAAGTTCTCAATTTATTCTCAACCTCATCACTTTTTCAGCGAAAGAACCCCAGATTCCCATTATCTTTGTGTTCGGAATTGTTTCCTGCCACAATCCTTCAACAGACTAATTCCAATTTCATATTATACCATTTGTTTCAAATATAGAACAGTACAATACAGGAACAGGCCCTTCGGCCCACAATGTCTGTGCCGAACATCATGTCAAGACCGATTCTCATCTGCCCGCACATAATCCATATCCTCCACTCACTGCATATCCATGTGACTATCTAAAAGCCTCTTAAATGCCACTATCGTAACTGTCTCCTCCACCACACCCAGCAGCATATCCAAGTGCAGATCATGTATTAGTCACGTTAGTTATTATTATTACACGACTTCTTTCACTTTTCTAAAATGATTAATAGGTTGTCCACAGGTTACAGCAGGGTTCTGAACAGTTCACATCAGAAATGTATTTGCAAACCTTGTCCCCACACAGCAGAAGATGCATCCAGTCTATAGCAGCCCCCAGATCCACATCACCAGTCTCCCAAACGCTCGTCCACATGAGTTAGACATCTGTAAGCTTTGGAGGACTCGAATTATTAATCGTACCATTGAAATTTACACCAGAGCAATGTAGGTAATATAATTGCCATCTTAGAAACAGGAATGTCCCAAGAACTGAATGAGATAATTGGCCTGGGTTTTGGTGCTATTTGTGGAGTGAGAAATATTTTTCTTCACAATGGGAAGTCGGAATCTCACAATTTCAATTGTGTTTGAAATGGTTCCATGGGACCTTTTACCTCCTTCTGAGAGTCAAACAGTTTTCCTTTGAAATACATCACCTCCAACAGTTCAGCACAGCTTGAACACATCCCTGGAATGAGCAGGACACATTTTCCCAGTGCTTCTATCTGACTACAGGTGAACAATGAGTGGCACTGATCTTCCAATCTCTTCTGACCATGTTCAGCTGGCTCCAGCAGTTCTGTTCTGCTTATCTCCAGACCAGAAGGCACAAGAACCAATATTAACAAATGAAACTGTCTGTAGAAGCGTCCTGACCCAAAACGGCACTTGTACATTTCCTCCCCAGATGCTGCCTGACCTACTGAGTTCCCCCAGCACTTTGTGTTAAATCAATTGACAAACTGTGCCTCAGAACCGAGAACATCATCACTCATTGTATTGAGTGCTAATGAAAGAAAATAACTTTTATTAGCAGTTGAGTTGTTTTCAAAAGAAAGATTCCAATGGAGCAGAAATCTTTTCTGATAATATGGCTTGTTTTATATAAGTAAAATGATATGCACAACAGAGGTAACTTTGCTATTGCAACAAAATGTTTATCTACACGGTAGAGCTGAGTGGCTAAAAACCCTAATCCTGCCTCGGCAATGGAACACACTACGGACCGATCACCTCTTGCTTCACCATGTACGTGCTTATTTTCTAATTATGTTTTGCACTAATGTCTTGTGTATTCTGCACAGTCTTCTTTTCTTAATTACCATCTTGCAGTATTTATAAGTAATTTTTATATTAGTTATGTATGATTTATGTTTTTGAATGTTGGCTGTGTGAATGTGGCTGTGATGCTGTTGTAGGCAAGATTTTCATTGCACATTTAGTTTAGTTTAGAGATACAGCGCAGAAACAGGCCCTTCGCAACACTAACACTATCCTACACACTGGGAACAATTTACAATTCTACCCAGCCAATTAACCTACAAACCTGTACGTCTTTGGAGTGTGGGAGGAAACTGGAGGGAACCCACGCAGGTCACGGGGAGAACATACAAACTCCGTACAGACAGCACCCATTGTCAGCATCAAACCTGGGTCTCTGGCACTGTAAGGCAGCAACTCTTCCGCGGCGCCACCATGCCACCCCTTGTACCTGTACCTCATCATACCTGTGCATGTAAGAATAAACTCAACTTGACTTAAGTGGAGTGGGTGGGGAATTAATAATGCCATAACCAAGTCCAATGGGTTTTTATCAGGCACAAGTCATAGAGTCATGGAGTCATAGAGCACTGAAATTGGCCTTGTAGCCCAACCTGTTCATGTTGACCATTATGTATTCATCTCTGTTGATCCCATTTAACAATACTTGGTCAAAAGCCTTTCTGTCCTGAGGAAAGCTTTTCCACAAATCCTCTCTGTTACTCCTTACCCTAAACCTATGCCCTCTAGTGTTAAACACCTATGCAATGAGGAAAAGCTCCCAGCTCCTCTTGATCTGCCCAATTTACCATCTGATCAAGAGTCTCCAACTATCTTCCTCATTGCCAACTAAACCACCAATTTAAGTGTCATCTGTCATGCACAAATAATATTTCTTATTTTCAGGTCCCAGCGTTGAAAATCTGTGATGCATCACTGGTCACAGACTTTCAATCACAAAATTACCCCTCCAACTTCACTCACTTCCTTCTGTTACCAAGCTAATTTTGGATTTAATTTGCCAACTTGCCTTGGGGTCCAATATGTTGGAGCATTTTCCAATGTGGGACCATATCAAAGGCCTTACTGAAGTCCACAAAGGTTACATCAACGACACTATCCTCATCAATACCATTTGTTGCCTCTTCAAAAGATTAAATTAAGTTAGTCAGAGAGGATCTCAACCAAACAAAACCATCTAAGTATCTTTGATTAATACTTACCTTTCCAAGTGTAGTTTATTTGCAATAACCTCCCTCCCACTGACATTTGACTCACAGACCTGTAGTTGCCAACCTTATCCCTGCTTCCATATATGAATAAAAGAGGTGCCTTTGGTGTCCTCCAGTCATCTCGCACTTATGGCCAGCTCAGATTTAGAAATCTATGTCAGTGCCACATCAATTTTCTCCTTGCTTCTCATAGCATCCTGAGATGCTTCACACTCTGGGAATTTATCCACCTTTGAGCCTCCTCAGAGATCTAATACTTATCTCCTCTTTTTAAATGATACCATGATCCGGACCATCACTATCCCTCTCCCTGAATTCTTCAACTACAATGTTTTTCTCAGTGAATACATATGAGAAGTATTCATTTAGGACCTCTTTATGTCCTCTGAGTCCACACTTTGATCCTTTATGGGCCCCATACTTTCCTCATTTAAGGTTAGGATTAGCCCTAATCTTTCCTTGGTTAAGGTTAGGATTGGACCTAATCCTAAACCTTATAAAATGTTATATTTATAAAATGCTTCGGAATTTTCCTTACGAAGTGTTGTTAAGTGATGCAGAAAGATCAATTTCTTCTTCTTGTTCTTAGGCAGTCACTGTGAATAGAGGATAACCTGCATCCATTCACAGGTAGTCAGAATATTTTTAATGGCAGGGTTAATTGAAAACTTTAGTTTAGTTTAGAGATACAGCGCGGAAACAGGCCCTTCGGCCCACTGGGTCGACCAGCGATCCCCATACATTAACACTATCCTACACACACTAGGGACAATTTTTACATTTACCAAGCCAATTAACCTACATACTTGCACATCTTTGGAGTGTGGGAGGAAACCGAAGATCTTGGAGAAAACCCACGCAGGTCACAGGGAGAACGTACAAACTCCGTACAGACAGCACCCGTAGTCGTGATCAAACCCGGGTTTGATGGTCACCATGAGGGGCTGTTTCTGTGCCATCTGATCCTAAGACTATCAGATGGTTTCACTAATGAAATTCTCAGACTAGGCAAAGGGAAACCTCAGACAGAGATTCACAATCCCATTTCCCACTTCTTGGGTGAGGAGAACATGCCAGGGGACCTCCAAAATTACATAATCATGATGGATCAACTATGATTTAATTAAATCAGTCTTGGGAGCAGAAAACGTTCTTCCTGTTTAGACACCTCTCCGTTTTGGGTGAACTTGATATGACTAAGTTTGGTATGCACCTAACTAACTACATTGTCATGTCACTCTGGCAGTCTGCCTTTACATGGAACTCTAAAGCTGATAATATTGGTAAAAGTTGATAATATTTCTCCACTTAATTCCTTTTTTTACATTTGGATCTTTTTCTGATATCTGAATTCTTGCTAGTTCCCAATTCTGCAAACGTCATATATCTTTAGAGATGCCATACCTCTCTATTCATATTTAGTTGTGCAAGATTTTGAAGGAGAAGCATAGAGCAGGGCAGTATTACATTAAGGATGCACATACAAAGAGAATACTTCATAGAATTGCTGAGAACTTACAGGAGAGGAACAACTCATTTAATCTCAGCCGTGTGTTGAAAATTCTTCAAGTGATCTGACCAATATAACTTCCTGTTCCTTTATCCTTTATGAATTCATCTGTCTTCCCATGAAGCATATCACTGTCACTCTGGCAAACATCCTCGTACTTTTAAACATCCACATCGGGTAATCCCCATCCCACTTGGATGGAAGAAGATATCTCAGCCTGTTCAATCCTTCCTCGTGGTTATATCTCAATGTGACAATTTTATGCTTGGATGTTTCAGGCAGTTCTCTGTGCTATTGAAAGGTGAAAGTAAGTCCAGGGGGGAATGTATATGTCCTGTGAACTCAATCTTCATGAAGAAAATGATGGTCATACTTAAAATGCCAATTTTAAACAACATCAATGCCCGTGTCCAAGTAAGGGCATTCACACTGATAGCTTACCATGGTGAAGTCAACAGGGAGGACCTATGCCTAAAGGCTCAACCTGACTACAGAACCACTCTGAATGTATTCAGCTCCACTGAAAACATGCTACAGGTTGACGATTTGTGGGGAAGTTTCAGGATATGTTCCAAATTTCCTTCCGATGGAGAAAGAGTCAATTCAGCACATCAACTCAATGATGAGTTTCAGTTCAATCCATCAATTCCATGCCCCCCCCCCCCCCACCACCTTATATCTGTCTATCCTGTTCTCTAACACAAGCATTAACACCCACTTGATTGTCCCACCAACCCAAGGGGTAATTTAATCAATTAACCAACCAGCACACCTTCGCGGTGAGGGAGAAAACCAACACATCAGGGCACCGAAGGTGGAACACAGTACATAACAGAGAGCAGTCTAGCAGAATATAGAACAGTAGAGCACAGGAACAGGCCCTTGGGCCCATAATGTCTGTGCCAAACATGATGCCAAGTTAAACTAATCTCCTCTGCCTGCACATGATCCACACCCTTCAAGTACCCGACATATTCATGAGCCTATCTAAAAACCTCTTAATTGCATCTATCGTAACTACCTCCATCACCACCTCTCACAGTGCTTTCTAGGCACCCAACACACTGTGCGAAAAAACTTGCCCTGCACATATCCTTTAAACTTTGCCCTTCCCAGATAGGTACATAGTTAAACAGATATTATTAAGCAAAGAAAATAAATGAAGAAATTATTATCATTTTTTTTCTTTTATCAAATGGGAAAAATATAATTTTAAACAAAGAAAAATGCCCCTTGACTCTTTGTAGCCTCTTGTTGATGTAAAATATATTAGAATGGAAGCAGAGAAAGACAATCTAACACAGCAAGGAACAATGCTGTGAAGGCAGCAAAGCTTCCCCATCCCCCCCCCCCCCCCCCCACCCCCTCCCCCACCCCCTCTCTCCTGCAGGCATAACATTTTCTGGGAGCTGGTGATAATACAGAAGAAACAAAGAGCAATAAGTGGGGGGGCGGGAGGAGGGGGGCAAACAATACAAAATTTCCTCTCTGAACACTTCTATAAACAAGACTGTCTGTCACTGCAGACCATCTGATCGCAAACAGATTCAAAATACAGTGCATCCTTATTCTGAGCATTGAGCTAAGAATCACCAATGCTAGATCAACATTTACATATAATTGTACAACAAATCCTTACTGCTCCTTTAAAGCACAATACCCAAAACATCCTAAAAATCCAAACGAGAAATATGTTCACCAAGAGAGCAGCGTGAATGTAGAACTTGCTGCACCAGAATGCGTCTGAGATTTTGAACATTTTGTGCATCCAATAAATGCTGGAGAGAGAAAAAAAATAGAAGGACATAGAGTATGATGAAGAGGAGTGAAAGGAGGCTCAGGTGCACCATAAACACTGGCATAAGCCAATTAAGTTGAACGGACTGCTTCTCTGCTGTATTTTCTATGCAAAGCATGCGGCATAAGCTTCTTTAGCCAAAATTATAATTGTTACCTTACAAAATAAACTAATCTGCAAACCCAGTTTTGAAGAAAAATTGCAGTGCTACAGATTAGCTTGACACTGAAAGTTGAGAACTTCTAGGGTGAAGAGGCCAGTTGCCAAGACTAACCAGATGGCGGTCCAGACAAGTAGAATTGTTTTCACACAAGTTGTCGATGCAGTCATTGATGTTCTGGTCACATCGCACACCAGCAAATCCAGGGCTACACAGGCAGTAAAACCCATCCAGCACTGTAACAAAGACATAAAGAGGAGAGATGGATCAAGGAAGATGTGGAGTCATTGTAACTCATCCTGGAGAGAATCGTTCTAATTAACATTATTTTCATGTAATAAGAATGCTGTATTATTTGACTCCATTTGAAGAAATATGCTGATTCCAGTTTTAATTCATCATAATCTTCCAGGGCTAATGATCAGAGTCTTCTCCACTCTTTCATCATTAATGATGTTCAAATAAAAATGTGCAGCATCTTTGGAACATTACAGCTGTGCACGGTACCAATGACAGCTTTAATTGCACTTCTTAACACTGTGGAATTTCTGACAATCCCACATAGGTCCCTGGGTTTTTTATTATCCCTAAGATTTACTGTGTAATCTGTGCTGCCGTTACGCTTAATCTCATTAAATGCTCCTGATCCTCCGTGACACCAGCCTTCTTCACTACCTGGTGCAAAGGGTCACCTGGTTATTTCAAGCTCAAACCTGTCGAGCTGTCATTAGTCTGTTGTGAGGAAACACATACAGGACCACCAAAGATCAAGCAAGCGCCTTGTGTGATTTCTGCCACAAATGACCAAGCTCATCCTGTGGTTGACCAACTTTTGTTTTTAATCTGCTGCAAAGATCTAAAGCACAAACATTTAAAGGGCACATTCAATGGATGCCTCTCTCAAGTCAAGGGTCAAGAGTATTTAATTGTCATGTGTACCAGCAATGGAACAATGACGTTCTTACCTTCTGCAGTTGAACAGGCTCATTAACGCAATACACACAAATTAAATGAATAATAATCAATAACACAATAAACTAATAACGGTGGTGCTACCTAACTGTAATAATGAAAAGCAAACTGATGTTCTCTCAATGTTTATTTTTACCAATTATTTTAGTTTGAAGGTCAAATCTGCCATTTATCAATCAGTATTTTGAAATCACTGTGCAATCTTTTACTGCACTGCGTCAGCATTACAAATATGACATTTGTCAAGGGCAGCTGTATTGTCACATTCCATGGGTTTGAGTATAGGAAGCAAGCAACTGAAATCTCATTAAGAGTTTTCTCATTAGCTGTGGTAGTGACCCATGGAAACATGAAACAAACTGCCAGGAGTCACATCAGTTAGATAAAAGGACTACGAGAGGAAATTCCGCATCAAAATAAATGTGTTTCAGTTACCTGCTGCTCTCCTTTCCAACTCCCCCACCCCAGAACCAATTGGCCATAAAACTGGCCTGAGCATTTGGTAGAATTGCCAATCCTTCAGGTTACACAGTAAGTCTACTGTAGACTCCCCAGCAATTAAAGATTAATCTCAAGGGCATGGAGGTAACCAACAAAGAGATGATAACTAAGAAACAACAATGGTTTTCTTTAAGCACTGTTGTTTAGCCCTAAAAGTACTGGAGGTGGGTATAAAGAGAGTGTCTGTGATAAAATGCAGACCAAGAGACGTCAGAGCATCCTGAGTTCCACCCTGATCCATGTTCCCCTTTCCAGCCCTTTCCCACCTCTGCAATGTAAGTCATATTTAATTTCTGACTTTTTCAACACTTGAGTTCTGATGAAAGGTCACTGACCTGAAATGTTAGCTTGGTTTCTCTCTTCACAGATACTGCATGAACTTTGATGTATTACTGCTTTAACTTCAGATTTTCTGCAGCTGTAGTATTTTGCTTTGCACACAAAGAGGATGGATATTCCCTGCGGATATTGGCTTTATCTGTGGAACCTGTAACGCTACAATGCTGCAAAACTATATTCTGCACACTGGTATTTTTCTCTTTATGTTACCCCTTATCCCAGGGATGATTGGGTCAACATTTGAGGAGCATTTGAAGGCTTTGGGTCTGTATTCAATGAAGTTTAGAAGGGTGATGGGGGATTCCATTGATTCCTTCCAGATAATGAAAGGCCTCGATAGAGTGGACAAGGAGAAGCTGTTTCCAGTAATGAGAGTCCAGGACAAGAGGGCACTGCCTCAGAATAAAAGGACGTACCTTCAAAATGGAGAAGAGGAGGAATTTATTTAGCCAGAGAGTGGTGAATTAGTGGAATTCATATCCACACAAGGTTGTGGAGTCTAAGACATTTGGGTATTTTTAAAGCAGAGATTGGTAGGTTCTTGATTAGAATGGGCGTCACAGGTCACGGGGAGAAGGCAGGAGAATAAGGTTGAGAGGGAAAAGTAGATCAGCCGTGATCGAATGTCGTAGACTCGGTGGGTTGAATGGCCTACAGCTGCTCTTATATCTTATGGTCTTACAGTCTTATACAAGTGTATGGCTTGATTGTGTTCATGAAAAGTATTATCTGATTTAATTGGATAGCACACAAACCAAAGCTTTTCATTGTATCTCGGTTCACATGACAATAATAAACCAATATCAATACTCTGCAAAACCAATGAATGGGAGCAGAACAGTGGGGTTAAGGAAGTGGAGGGAGGGGTTCATGCAGAAAAACTTCCAGGAATATTAGCTCCAACCAGAGATGCATAATGCAGAGTAGGATATTGGTTAATCAGCCTGAACTCACTGTCGTAGCAGGTTCCTTGGAGGCAGGGGGAAGAGCTGCAGTCATTCACACTGATCTTGCAGAGCGGGCCAGTGAAGCTTCTTGTGCATATACACCGGAATCCCAGGGGGCTGGCATCCAAATCCATCTTTTCCACACATGTAGCACCATTTCTACAGGGATTTGGCATCTCACAGGGTCCAGATGCACAGTTGACACCTGGAAAAGCAAAACAGGCTCAGACCAGAACAAAACACACCTGTTTCCTCACACTTAGACAAGGACCACTCTACAGCAGTAATAGCCTAAATGGTTGTTTCTAATTCTTTTCAAGATATTTTCCTTTAAACTATTTTGTTACTGGATTTGCCTATGCCTTTTATAGAGATGACATCAACAACAGGCTTTTTACTTGCATTAAATCTAAACAACAATTTTTAATTAAACAGCATAAATATCTCATCAGATACTTTACATTAAGTATATTTGAATTGCGTGGCAACTACAATGAGAAACAGATTCAAAAATCATTTCACGAAAAAATTACTTTATGTCGGTCACATTTTCAACATAAAATAAATGAAAATATATTAATTCTAACTTAATGCCTATTAATTTGTGAGAGGCTTTTTATTTTACATTCTGCCACAGAATGCAGCTGTGAATATACAAGTGGCATCGGTTAGCGATAATATTTAATTCACGTAAACATACACTAACTTAGATCATTAATCAATTGTGGAGAAAGAGAAATGAAACACATTTGTAGATGATATTGCTACAATATACAAATACCGTACCACAGAACAAAGGGGGAGTTGTAGGCAGATGGCTTTTTTCAGGAATTAAGGACATGAGAATATTAGAAGCAGCAGGAGTAGGCCATGCGCCTGCTCCACCATTTACTGAGATCAAAGCTACCCTTTTACCTCAGCATCATTTTCCTGCAATAACCCTATAAACATATATTCCCTTAGTAAACAAAAATCTATCAACCTCTGTCTTGATCAAAGGTCACAAAATGCTGGAGTAACTCAGTGGATCAGGCAGCATCTCCAGAGAGAAGGAATTGGTGATGTTTCGGGTCGAGACCCTTCTTCAGTCTGTCTTGATCAAACTCATGACTGAGCATTCGTAGCTCTCTTGGGTAGCAAGTTTCAAATATCGACTGTCCTTCGGTGAAATAATTCCATCCTGAATGGTTGAGCCCTTATTTAGATTCTATGAGTCTTGGTTAAGTTTAAGTTGAGTTTAGAAATCCAATGTAGAATCAGGCCCTTCAGCCCATCAGGTCCACACTTGTTCGCACTAGTTCTATGTTATCTCACTTCCTCATCCACTTCTGACCCATTAGGGGAAATTTACAGAAGTCAATTAATCTACAAACCCACAAGTCTTTGGGATAAGCACCCAGATAAAACCCATGGAGACACAGGGAGAATAAGCAAACTCCACACAATCAGTACCCGAGGTCAGGATTGAACCCGGGACTCTGGTGCTGTGGAGCAGCAGCTCTACCAGTTATACCACCGTGCCACCTGTCATGATGATGAGTCATGATAATGATATACAAATATCTTGACCTTTGTATCAGCTGACTTGAAGGTCAGATGGTGTGTGCGCTGTGAAAGCCAAGGCCGGAGGCTACAGTCGGCAGAGATAATAAACATAGAGACTGAGGAATGTAACCTGTAGAGATTATATCTGTATCATTATTCCACATCGGAGGCAAAGATGTGACATTGGCGACGAGGATATTTTGAATTTTGGATATTTTGGACATTTTGGATTCTGAATTCGTGGCTACGTGCTGGAAAAAGGTTAGAAAAAGGTCATAATGGCAGTTGCTGAAGCTGATTTCATAGCACTTCGCGGAGTTCCACATTTCGATCTGACGGGTGATGCGAGTATCGTCAGCGTGAAGTGGAATGCTTGGCTGGAGGAATTCGAGGCCTTCGCCGACAGTCGCGGGCTCTTTCTTGATGAGAGTACGCCGGGGCAGAAGGCGCAGTGGAGAGCGTTGCTTCTCTTCACTGCGGGGCCAGCGGTTCGAGCAATGTTTAAAACACTCCCTGACACCGGAATGAAGGAAGACTATAAGAAAGCCGTTGATGCATTGAACAGTCATTATGTGATGGTGCCGAATGCTACATTTCAACGCCGTTTATTCCGCAAAACAAAACAGGAAGAGACTGTTGCTCAATTTGTGACAAGACTCAGACAGGTGTCTGTAGGATGCAAATATGTGGCTGCTGATGTGGAAAACCAGATATTGGATCAGGTTGTCCAACATTGCAGGTCAGACAAGCTCTGAAGAAGGCTGCTAGAAAAAGGGGGCAAGTTAAACCTTAATGATGCTTTGTCGATTGCAGCGGCACTGGAAGCTGTTGAGGGACAATTTCACAGTATGAAATGGAAAGATTCCAAGACCGAGCAAGTTAACTGGCTGTCCGACGGTAGACCAAGAAGTAAGCCTGAACGTGAGATTGAGTGTTACAGGTGTGGCAACAAGGGTCACATAGGGAAAGATGCATGTTGTCCGGCAAAAGGTAGAACATGTAGGAAGTGTGGAGACAAAGATCATTTTGCAAAGAAATGTAAAAGTAAGACCAGGGACAAGACAAGTGATTACAACAAGAGTGAATCTTCCAAGGCAAGGGAGGAAGGGAAGTCCAGGGACAAGATAGACAGACAGACCTTGGCAGAAAAAGAAGGGTGGACTTCTGTCACGTAGAAGGTGATTTCGGAAATGATGAGGACAGTGATGAACCTGGTGAAAGGAATTATCAGTTTGCATTGAATGATAGCCATCTCGAGAAAGTTGCAGTGACCATCGGAGGTGTTACAGTGCCAGTGATTGTAGATTCTGGTAGCGACAGCAACGTAATTGACAGATCACTGTGGGAATGCTTGAAACAGCAGAAAATCAAGTGCACATCAAGGAGGTATAGCAGGAAGCTATATCCATACACCACAACTGAACCATTGCAGACCATTAGATGTTTCACAGCTAAAGTAGAAGTCGGAGATAGAAAAACTGATGCAGAATTCGTGGTGATGGAGGAGAAGGGAGAACCCCTGCTCAGTAGAAGTACAGCTCGAGAGCTGGGAGTGCTTCACATCGGAGTGCATGTCAATTCAGTACAGTCATATGATGACATGAGGCAGGAATTTCACTCAGTATTCCAAGGGAAAATTGAAAGGCCGGCAAGTGTAGTTAACCATTGATGAAACTGTTAAGCCGGAAGCACAACCAGTGCGGAGAACGCCATTTGGACTTTGTGGAAAAGTAGAAGCTAATATCAAGGAGTTGATGGATCGGAACATTATTGAGCCAGTTGACATTCGACACCATGGGTGAGTCCAGTAGTGATAGTGCTGAAACCCAATAATAACTTGTAAGCTTCCTTTGCCTCTAAACAAATGTCATATTCATCTGTATAATTACTAAGCAAAACTATAACCTATAACACAAAATCGTTGTATCACGTGGGGACTCTCCTTTCACGTTTTGGTCTATCAGCTGGCGCAGGAGCATCAGACCCTGTTGAATCTGCCAAGGTGTTGTCATCCAGACGCCGTCTCTGCTCACCACCTGCGTTGCAGCATGCTGCCTCTGGAACTCTGGTCACCACCTCAGGAATGCTGGTTGTCTGAGGAGCTAGTGTGGGACTGTGTGGGCCTGTGAAAGGTTCCATGCTTACTTGTACGGCATTGAATTTGAACTTGTTACAGATCACAAGCCGCTGGAAGTGATCTCGTCAACAAAGTCTAAGCCCTGTGCCAGAATAGAACGCTGGGTGCTGAGACTTCAACAGTACAAGTACAAAGTAGTCCACATTGCTGGGAAAGCAAACATCGTGGAATTGCTGTCGAGACTGTTGCAGGATGAATAGGTGAGAGCAACATCCACGCTAGAGATGGAAGCAGAGAACTTTGCGCACTTCGTTGCAATTCAGTCAATGCCAAGAGCCGTGACAACGAAGGAAGTTGATAGGGAATCAGAACATGATCCTGAACTCAAAGATATCAGAGAGCGTATTCATAGTGGGCAATGGGATCAATGCCCTTACAAAGCATATGTTCCCATAAAAGATTAATTTTGTGTAATTGGTCAGTGTGTGCTGAGAGGTAACAGATTGGTGATCCCGCAGGCACTACGACCAAGGATCATGTCCTTGGCTTATGAAGGACATTTAGGCATCGTCGGCACCAAACAGAATTTGCGGAGCAAAGTGTGGTGGCCAGGTTGTGAGAGAGATGCCGAAGAATTCGTCAAGACCTGCCACGGATGCCAAATCACAAGCAGGAGCAACCGACCAGAACCAGAAGTACAAAGTTGCCAAGAGGACCATGAGTTGACGTAGCTGTTGACTTTCTTGGACCACTTCCAACAGGTGAATCAATTATGGTAGTGGTAGACTACTATAGCAGGTATTACGAGTATGCAGTGATGAAGTCAACTACAGCAGAAAAGACTGTATAGGCATTAGCAGAGATTTTCGCCAGACATGGGTTGCTTGTTACATTGTACTCCGACAATGGGCCACAGTTTGTTTCGGAGACGTTTGCTGAGTACATGAGAACCACAGGTAATCGTCATCACAAGGTGACTCATAAATGGCCACAAGCTAACGGAGAAGTAGAGAGGCAAAACCAGTCCATAGAGAAGAGTATACGAATCGCCCATGCCGAAGGGAAAAACTGGAAGGAGGCACTGGTTGCATACATAGCTGTCGATCGGGCGACCACTCACTCAACGACAGGGAACAGCCCAGCAGAAGCCTTGTTTGGATGGAAAATTCGCATTAGAATGCGAGAAGTGCAAGAGATCACGGAAGACCAGGAGCTGAGAGACCATGATGTCGAAAAGAAAGGTGCGGCAAAATGGTATACCGACTTGAAACGAGGAGCTAGGCACTTAGAAATAATGCCTGGTGATGACGAGCTTGTGATGCGAGATGATAGCAATAAGATAGACACGCCTTACCATTGCCAGACATACAATGTTATATCCAGGAGCGGCAGCAGGGTGACAGTCAAGTCTCCAGAAGGTGTTATCTACCAGAGGAATGTATCGAGTGTCACAATATACATGTCGAGAGACACTCGAATTGAGGTGGCCCAAAGTCCACCGAGAGCTACCGACTCAGAGAGGTCAGACGACATCCCTGAGGTGGTGACTGGTGTTCCTGAGGCAACCAGCATTTCTGAGATGGTGACCAGAGTTCCAGAGGCAGCACGCTGCAACGCAGGTGGTGAGCAGAGACGGCGTCTGGACGACAAGATCTTGGCAGATTCAACAGGCTCTGATGCTCCTGCGCCAGCTGGTAGACCAAAACGTGAAAGGAGAGTCCCCAAGCGATATGATTTTGTGTTATAGGTTATAGTTTTGCTTAGTAATTATACAGATGAATATGACATTTATTTAGAGGCAAATGAAGCTTACAAGTTATTATTTGTATTAAGGAAAAAATAATCATTTGTGTTGTATTTGTACATTTAGTTAGTATTTCATAGACCATGGTGTATTTGGCGAATAAAGCCAACATAATAATGTTTAAGGGTAAAGAATTGTTTCATTGTGGGGAAAAAAGACAGTTGTAATGCATTTGTTTGTGGTTGTAATACATTTGTTTTGTGAGTCATTGGAACACAAATGAAAACACAAAGAAGCACAAATATGCTTTGTAAGAATTTAATTGGAAAGTATATTAGTAAGAAAACATATTAATTTAAAGTTTAATTCTGGTAAAGGAGGGATGTCATGACGATGAGTCATGATAATGATATGCAAATATCTTGACCTTTGTATCAGCTGACTTGGAGGTCAGATGGTGTGTGCGCTGTGCAAACCAAGGCCAGAGGCTACGGTCGGCAGAGATAATAAACATAGAGACTAAGGAATGTAACCTGTAAAGATTGTGTCTGTATCATTATTCCACATCAGAGGCGAGGATGTGACACCACCCTTCTACACAGTATATGCTAAATGGGTAAATATCATTCCTGTATCTACCCTGTTAAGCCCCACAAGAGGTGTTGTATGTATTAATGAGATCTCTCTCACCATTTTAAACATGAGAGAATAGGTCCAGCCCACTTAATTTCTCCTCACAGGTTAATAGGACCATCCTGTGAACCAGTCTGGTGGATTATTGCTGCACTCCCTCTTTCACAAGTTCATGCTTCCTGAACTAGGTAAATAGATCTATGTATAATACTCCAAGCTTGGTCTCATAAACGATGATCAAACTGAAATGTTTAAATGATTAAAGGATTAAAGTTAATAGAGTTGACAGTGAGAAGCGATTTCCTCTGGCTGGGGAAGAGAAGGTATTGGGGATGGTGAAGTGCTCTCACAATGGAGGAGAGGACATTCTCTCAATGGGAGTGAAGACATCAGTTGGTCGGCAGGAACGGAAAGGTCGAACCTGGATCATGGCAGAGTCCACTGGGAAGACCTGTGTGACCGCAACTGAACAGGCAGGCGTATGACATCGCAGGTAATGAGGAAGTTGACGGCAGCCCCATCTGATGTTGCAAGCAATGGGTGGGATGTATACACAGCTGTCATAAGTGAAAACCACAGAAATGGATCATTCAGCTCACAATTTCCATGCCAACCATGAGGCACTCATCGATACTAATCCTATTTGCCTATAAGTCTGTAGCATATTATGCCTTGGCAATTCAAGTGCTCTTCTGGATACTTACTAAATGTGGTGATAGTCTATCCCTCCACCACCTCCAAGGCATTGTTGCACAAGGAATAAATCAATTCCCCACTTAAAATAAATCTTCTGTCCCCTTTAAAAAAATACTAGAAAATCAACTTATACATCCGATTTTACAATAGACAACAGACAATGGGTGCAGGAGTTGGCCATTCAGCCCTTCGAGCCAACACCGCCATTCAATGTGATCATGGCTGATCATTCTCATTCAGTACCCCGTTCCTGCCTTCTCCCCATACCCCCTGACTCCGCTATCCTTAAGAGCTCTATCTAGCTCTCTCTTGAATGCATACACTCTCTCTTGATTACATTCACAAGTGGCATGTATTCTTATGAACAGTGTGTCTGAAGAAGGGTTTTCGACCCGAAAGTCACCCATTTCTCTCCAGAGATGCTGCCTGTCCCGCTGAGTTACTCCAGCTTTTTGTGTCTATCTTTTGTTTTATAAGCGAATGCTTGACATAGATGTACCTCTTGTATTATTTAATACATGTTTGCATACTGGGCATTATATGACCACAGGGTGCTAGATACATACGTGCACAACCTCACTTTTATTATTGGAGTATGTGCATATTATAACGTGCTATTTGGACATATATCTGCACAATCCCATTCTGCTAGAGTGTGATTGTTATTTTGAGAAACGTCAACCCAGAGGGAGTCAGGATTCGATTCAAATATGTTACTTGCTGCACATTTTTAAATAAAGCAAAGAACAGAATAGGTCCATCTTTCTGCACGTTCTCGAATCTAACATATTACAGTAGCTGTTGTAAGCAGTGCTGACTTTGCACCCATTGTAAATTATATACAAAAATAAACATGTTCTTTTAGCACATGCAGAATTAAAGTAAAATGCTTTCTCACTGTTATTTTAGAAACGACAACAATATTGAAGTGAGTAGATGCCAATGTAATGTTCTGTAAGGGTTATATTTAAATTGAACGTATTTCCAAGTTTCCTGCCAGCTATGGCACAGTCGAGCAATGTTAGAGTTGCTGCCTTACAGCGCCGGAGACCCAGGTTCGACCCTGACTGTGGGTGCTGTCGATACGGAGTTTGTGCGATCTCCCTGTGACAGTGTGGGTTTTAGACTTTAGATTTTAAAGATACAGCATGGAAACAAGCCCTTTGGCCCATCGGGTCTACTCTACCATTCAATCATGGTTGATCTATCTTTCCCTCTCAACCCCATTCTCCTGCCTTCCTCCCATAACCTTTGTTTTGGACGATGACAGAGGGATTTTGTTATGGAACTTTTCTAAATTCGGAAATGATATATCTTTATTTAACCAAGAAGCCCCTTTTATCCTCTTTTAAGAAATATATCTAAGTTTAGTTTAGTTTAGTTTAGTTTAGAGATACAGTGCGGAAACAGGCCCTTCGACCCACCGATTCCGCACCGACTAGTGATCCCGCACACTACCACTATCCTACACACACAAGCGACAATTTACATTTATACGAGGCAAATTAACTTACAAGTTGTTTTTCTTTGGAGGAATCCGAAGATCTCGGTAAAAAAAACCACGTGGTTACGGGGAGAATGTACAACCTCCATGCAGTCAACACCCATAGTAGGCCTCAAACCCGGATCTCGGTGGCTGTATGCACAGTAAGGCAATGACTCTACCGCTGTGCCATCGTAAATCTTATAATGGCTGGAGGAAACTCCACGCCACAAGGATTTTCAGAATGTTGCAAGTTACCAAACTCCCCCCAATCTAAAGTCATAAAATATATTCTTAGAATAGAGGCATTCTAACAACCAATTTGCACCATTTAAATCCTTTGTACCGTGGATTATTTCTAGTAAATGTGTACTGCATTCTGCTTTGGCCCCACCTCCTTAGTTTTGTTCAGTTTAGATATACAGCGCGGAAATAGGCCCTTCAGCCCACCGAGTCCGAGCCGACCAGCAATCCCCGCATATTTACACTACCCAACACACACTAGCGACAATTTACAATTATACCAAGCCAATTAACCTACGAACCTGCACGTCTTTGGAGTGTGAACGGAAACCGGAGATCCCGGAGAAAACCCAATCAGGCCACGGGGAGAATGGACGAACTCCGTACAGACAAGCACCCAAAGTCAGGATCGAACCTGGGTCTCTGGCACTGTTAGGCAGCAACTCTACTGCTGCGTTAACATGTCACCCTTCTCCTGGGACATGTTATGCAGGCTGCCTGGCCTGTTGTAATCTCCACCTGTGGATCACTGCCATCAGCATACTATCTGAACATGCAATTTCTGACACTGAGCTGGAATTTATTCAGTAACTTGCGGCAGTCCAATATACAGGGCTAAAGAGCTTTTTTTTCCAGCACTGATTAACAATGATGGATTTGCCACCCATTTAGACGAAAGATTTCACATCTGATCTGTGGATTAAGCCTCCGTCTCACATCTGTCATCTTCCATCAGCCTGGGAGGTTACTTGCTTCTGCGTGTCAGGAATTTGTTTCCAATTCGATCTCTGCAAACACTGACTATCAAACATAATACAACTGATATCAGCCAGCACGTTTTCTCTCGTAATAACATAGATGATTAAATGTCACCTGCATATTAGCTACAAACCAAAAACAAAAGTCGTTCTTTTCTGAATTCGAGCAATTAAATAAGCCACGTGCAGTCAATGTTAGGACCTCTTCAGAGAGGAATAAACCTTTTACCGTTGTGTTTTGAAGAAGAGCAGGGGACTTCTTCTTTGTATCACTGGCCAGCAGACAGAACCATGACAGTTTGTGGCTTCGTTCCAATTTGCTATTTTGGGGAGGTTTTTGTGCACAAAATCATTGCCTCATTTTCTGCAGTAAAACATGTCATGATTGCAAATCACCTTACATGCCCCAAGGTCATGAAAGATGCTACAGAACTGCAATAATGTTATTCCTTGACCTTAACCTTTACTTTTACACAGGATTAACAGTAACTTGGTCATGTGGATTCATAACTGGCTGACTGATTGAAGATAGAGGATTGGCTTGGAAGGACAAAGTTCAGGCTGGAGGTTCGTGACCAGTGGAGTTCCACAGGGATCTGTGCTGGGAACTCGGTTGTTTGTGATGTATGTGAATAACTTGGACATAAACAAGGATGGGTTGGTTAGTGAGTTTGGAGATGACACCAAGGTTCCAGGGGTCACAGACTGTGAGGTAGGCTGTCAAAGTATATAGTGGGATATACATCAGCTATAGAATTGGGGAGAGAAATGGCAAATGGAGCTAAATCCAAGCAAAGTGTTGCACATTGGCAGTTCGAATGTAAGGGGAAAATATACAATTAATGGCAAGACACTCAACACTTTTACATACAGAGATTACTTGGGGTCCAAGTCCACAACACCTTGAAAATGGGCCATATAATTCTATAGAGTGGTAAAGAAGGCATATGGTGTTGTTGCTTTCATAGGTTGGGGCATTGAATCTAAGTGCTAGAAAGTCATGATAAAGCATTCCAGGACTTTGGTTAGGTGGCATTTGGAGCATTGTGTGCAGTTCTAGTCCCACAATGAAAGAACATGGAGGCCTCCGAAAAGATGGAGAGAGGTTTACCAGAATAATGTGTGGATTTGGGGGTATTAGCTACAGGGAGAGGTTAGACCAACTTGGAAAGGACACAAAGTGCTCGAGTAACTAAGCAGGTCAGGCAGCATCTTTGGAGAATGTGGATAGGTGATGTTTCGAGTCGAGACTATTCTTTAGACTGATAGACTTTGAATGTTTTTTGGTTGAAGAGTATCATTGTTCTTCACAATGCCACAGAATGGTTATAACTTGAAGGGTTCATCAAGTCCATACCGGTTACATCCCAGAGTAATACCGCTTGCCAAGTCCACTCCCCTGTCTCTCTATCTAATCACTAATCACAATGAGCATTCTTCAGAGGTGTGGCTCTGGGGTGATGCAGGGCTGGTGCTGGCCTGACACACTCAGGAAGAACGGAATAGATGTAATAAATCCATAGACAAAGAAAGGCCGACATAAAGACTGAAGCAATTGAGTTGGGGGGGGGGGGGGGGGGGACAGGGGCTGGGAGGTGGCAGGCCTTGGTTATGTGGAAAGAACATCAACATTTACAGAATAGATCTATTGGCATGTGTGTGAAAGTAGATAGCGTCATGGAAAATAGATCTGTAATATGAACGAAACGGCTGAGGGGATCTGGGTGCTGTGGTTGTTTGTTCCCAGCCCACTTACCAACATAGAACACAGAATAAAGAAAAGTGCAGCATAGGAACAGGCCCTTCCGCTCACAATGTCAGTGCCACACACAATGACAATCTCATCTGCCTGCACATGTTCCATACAGCTCAGTGTGGGATCTTGGGGTGTCCTGTCAAGGGAAGCCACACCAACAAGGTGTTTAAAATGATAGCCTGGCACCAATCCAAGCATTAAACTGGCCCCAGTACTGCAATCGGCACATTTTGCTGGATGAAAGCTACAATCCATTCTCTTGCTCCAGCTGTTCCCATTAAGAGCTCTGACTGCACTCACGTGATTGTACCTCATCAACAATTAAAGCAGTCAGTCTTGGAAGTGGGGTTTAAAAATTGAAGCTTCATCTTTCTTTCATTAAATTGCAGCAAACAGTAGCCTTTCGTTGTCTTTGTTGAGATTTGTGTGAATAACCTTGACATCTGGTAAGAGCATCACTAAGATTTCAATCAAGTGTTATTCAACAGATGAAAATTTCCACCCATTTTACATTCGAATTTCACATCTGGGACAGTTAAAAATCGAGCCCGTGACATGGAGCCAAAAAGGCAGCCATGGCAGTCCCAGCGATGAGTAATCAATGCATGCAGAGAACTGCATTTACATTCTGAGAGCAAATAGACTTTCCAACAGAACCTTCACTGCCATCATTAGTGTGCTGATTTCAGAATATAAAGTCAATATTGATGAGATGACGCTGAAAACTGAGTAGAGCAACAAAGAAAACTTGGCTGTGCTTTTAGAATCCGTGCAGCAAAAAAAAAGTTACATTTTGGAAAGATGCACATTGTTGAAACCAAAACCTACATTCTCGCAGCACAGATGCTGAAAGATGCTCACTGTACACTTCCAGGTTTCAATCGCAAATGAAGTTATATTTATGCAGCACCTGGAATGTAGTTATAATGTTTAACTCCTTTTACCAAGAATTTTAAGTCTATGCTGCTCTAAGCTATCAATACGTCAGCTCTTGGAAATAAGTACGAGGGACGACCTAAATCATTCAAAATTTGAAACATGTTAATGTACCTTATAGCAGCTTTCTCTGCTCTAAATGTGAAGACAGTTTTGAGATGACCGGCTATCTATTGGTTTACATGCAGTTGGGCATTTGCACAGAGAAGAAATCAAACAGCAAGGACCTGCTTCAATTTCCTCTTTGTTTTTGCTTGAATTAGGTATTCTCAGCTGCAGCAGAAAGGGAAAATAAAAAAATTCCTGTTCCATTTCATCCTGTGCAGAGAATAATAAAGAGCATTGCACATTGTTCGATTTAATCTACATTTAGAAACAAATTGCTGCAATTTTTAACATTATGGGAATTCTGTCGGTTGAGGTGAAGGGAACCGCATGAGGTATAATTTGTTCTCGAGAACGTACATGATTCAGATTAAATGTGACAGCTGGCATCTGCACATTATAACCACAAGTCCACACACAATGAAAAGGACAAAAGGGGTAGCGCATTGCCACAGCTGGTGGAGCTGCCGCCTCACAGCTCCAGTGACCCAGGTACAATCCTAACCTCCGCTGCCGTCTCTGTGAAGTTTGTCTGTTCTCCCCGTGGCCATATGAGTTTCCGCTGTGTGCTGTAAGAGCCCCTTGTGTGTATTTGAGCAGTAGAATTTGGTGTGAGAGAGGATGATTGATGGGAATGTGGGTTATCATCAATCATCCCTGGAGTTTAGTTTAGTTTATTGTCACGTGTACCGAGGTACAGCGAAAAGCTTTTGTTGCGTGCTAACCAGTCAGTGGAAAGACAATACATGATCACATTCAGGCCATCCACAGTCTCCCACCAAATAAGTATATGTATAAATATGCCAAATAAGTAGGTATACACCAAATAGGAATAAAATGGGATTGAATGCATGTGTGTAAATTAAGAGTAAATGAGTGCTTCATGGCAGCTTGGCACAGGAGGGGTGTCTCAATGTCACGATTTGCATGTTTATAACAGAGCATGGGAAGCCAAAGCACAGTTATTATGAGGGGCATCCCATCTTAATTACTGCTCATTTCCATTATCCGACAGTTAGTCGATGTGCATTCAATCCACAAAAGGTCTTTCGAGAATGTTTTACTTTTCTGTTGAGAATCCATAAGGTCAGCCGATGTTGAAAGCAGAAAAGCTCTGCCAGTGTTGGCTGAGGAACACCCCTCCCCCACCTCCCCCAGTATAAAAAAAGGAGCTGGAATTGCTGCTTCTTCGTGGATTTGGGTTTCCAGCATCTGGAGTACTTTGCCCGTGAATCACAGCCCTGATGCCTCCTTTGCATTTGCACCCAGACCACAGAATGCAACAAAACATGGTTTGGGAACAGCTCCATCCAAGACTGCAAAGAAATTGCAGAGAGTTGTGGATGTGGCCCAGACCATCCCATAAACTATCCTCCCTTCCATTAACTCCATCTATGCTTCAGACTGACTCAGCAAGGCCACCAGCATAATCAAGGATGAATTTCACCCCAGACACGCCCTCGTCTCCCCCTTCGCCCATCAGGCAAGAGGTACAGTGTGAAAGTGTGAAAATGTACACCTCCAGATTCAGGGACAGTTTCTTCCCAGCTGTTATAACGTAACTCATTCAGATTTATATTAGCCTCTACAAATTCTCTCCTTTGCCGAGGACTCAATGTACCAGTGAGAAAAGATGGGATTCTATAAATATTGATCAGTTGATCTTCGCAACCAGTTATTTGGTTAACGAACAGTGAGGAGGATGACATGCTGTGTTTAGTAACATGAAGTAAAAGGATATAATTGGTAAGGTCTCAATACCTGCGTCTAATTCCCTGGTGTGAAGGGAGATGCAAGATAAATAAAGACAAAGCAGGACAATTACTATGCTTCAGTCTGACTAAAAACTCACATCTATCTGCTCTGTATAAAGCAATAAAGTGAAGAAGGCTGCAAATTCACTTTAGAAACTGGATCAATGATCAATCATCAAAATTGACTGCTGTAGATGATACTGATTAACCTCACAGCTGAATCAAACGTTACCATCATGAATAATAGGTCAGAAATGAAAATATAAAATGTAATTTTACTCAATTGTGTACTTTGACTTGGAGAAGATCAACCTAATTAAATGATAATCCTTATTGAACCAGCTCTTGTTTGATGAAATACTGGGTTTACAGTGAAAGTATATGGAAATCCTGTGACCATTACCCTTCCTGTGCTCACACTATTGCTGAGCTAATGAGAGGCATCACTTACAAACATGATTCACTGAAGGGTTTTGGGTCCCAAGGATGTGCTAAGGCAAGAGATTAATAAGCAAAAAGTTTGTTTTCTTTCCATTAGATACTATTATGAGGCCTGCTATTCTTTAGTTGTAGAGTACATAGTTGGGATCATATCTGACTATAGGGCAGCACAATGGTGCAGCGGTAGAGTTGCTGCCTTACAGTGCCAGAGACCTAGGTTTGATCCTGATTATGGGTGCGGTCTGTACAGAGTTTGCATTTTCTCCCTGAGACCACGTGGGTTTTCTCTGGGTGCTCCAGTTTCCTTCAACATTCCAAAGACATGCAGGTGTGTAGGTTAATTCACTTCTGTAAATTGCCCCTTGTGTGTAGGGTTGAACTAGTGTATGGGTGACTGCTGCTTGGCGTGGACGGTGGGCCAAAGTGCCTGTTTCCACGCTGTATCTCCAAACTAAACTGAACTAAACTAAAATCACTGGGCCAGACAACAATCATTTGAAACTATGAAATCTGACCACTCGGATCTTTTCAAATCTGCCACAACATTTGCTACCAATGTCAATAAAAATTCATACCAAATTCAGTGAACATACTTCCTTCATTAAAGGAAAAAAAAGGTTACAAGACATTTTAGGGTTCAGGCATACCTGGCAAATGACCAGCAGTTAAAGTGTGCCAACATATCTCATTCTGAGCATTGATATCTATATACTAAAACTCTTGTTTGTTTGTTTGTTTGTTTGTTTGTTCCTGAACTACAGCCAAAACAGTAAACGATAGCGCAACATTTTTAGGCCCACCTTACTCACCATTGTCCCTTTGGTGCTAATGGAAGAAATTTCATTGAAATCAGTGTTATATTTTTAAAGTTATTCACATTTTAAAGTTTAAATCTATCTCCTAGGGAGGGAGGGGGGAGGGAGGGAGGGAAGGAGGGGGGTGGAGGGAAGGGGGGGAGGGAGGGGGGAGGATAAGGAGGGTTGAGGGGGATGGAGTGGGGGGGAGGGGAAGGGGAGGGGGTGGAGGGAGAGGGAGGGGAAGGGGAGGGAGAGGGAAGGAGGGAAGGGGGAAGAGAGGGAGTGTCATTGTTATATTTTTTAAGTTTTTCACATTTTTAAGTTTATAACTATCTCCGAGGGAGGGATAGGGAGGGGGGAGGGTGAGAGGGTGGGAGGGAGAGAGAGGGGGGAAGATGGGGGGGAGAGGGTGCTGCACCAATGCAGGAGAGGTTTGGGACCAACAGGTCCACTTGGTCTTGTTTTAAATAAAATCAGATTAAGAGCATTGTTAGCCTTTCTAATAATATGGTCTGTCAATTTTAAAATGTAAATGCTTTTGAAGAGGAGAAGCCACATAAAATTGTTTGGAGGACACTAAGCTCAATCAAAATGTTGAATTTTGATATGTGGCCTGTGTTCAGTTTTGTTATAACTGTAAAAATTATATGAAAGGCTCACTGAACAGAGCACAGAGCAAAGTCATAAAAGTCATGGATAACCAGAGGTTTGCCAATCACCCTTCCTCACTTGAGTCCACTGATCACTTATCAGTTCTTGTCCCAACCCCTTACCTTCATCTCCTCCCATCAGCTTTCTCCCATCTACATCAGTCTGAGGAAACATTCCAACCCAAAACATCGATTATCCATTTCCCTCCACTGACAGTGTCTGACTCATTGAGTTCATCCATCAGTTATATTTTGCTCAAGATTCTAACATCTGCAGTCTCTTGTGTCTCTGAAACCAGAAGTTCACTGTTTTGGTCATGTTGACTTTCAAATTTGGGGAACCAGAAGTGTGGAATAAGAGGACTGTGCAAGAAAAGAAATTCTAAGGTCTTGAGATAGTGAGAAATAGTGACAGTCAAGACAACAAGGTTGAATATGAAAGAAGACTTTCCCACAACACCAATTTGTGAGACATTACTAGGAGCAGTTTCCAATGTGACAAGCGTACAGACTGGAAAAGACCAATGGTCATCAAAGCTGCCCATAATGGATGCATTTTCTCTTAAAAGCCAAGGAAGAAATGGGGGAAATAAACTAGAGTGCCGATAAAGTCTTTATAAAGTGCCTTACATAACTCAAAACGCTTCATAGCCAATATAATACTTGCAATGTGTAAATCTTGCTAAAATTGACTCAGCCAAGACTCTGTGACATCAATATTCTTATATTGCCAGATAAAAGTGGATTCAAGCCCAATTCCCAAGCTCAACCAGAATAGCAAGACTGAAACTCCTCCAGCATCAGCTTTCTAATATTATAAATACTTACATAGAAAACAAACAGCAATGGGTTTATAATAAGGCAACATCTTGTTTGACATGTGTGAACAAAGGAAATACTGGCCAAGGCACGGAAGCCAACTCACTCGTGATCACTCAAGGATATTCCTTATGGTTCAATAAACAAACTGCTGGTAAAACTCAGTGGGTGAAGCAGCATCTGTGAAAACAAAGGGACGTGTTGATGTATTGGATCTAGACCCTGCATCAGAACTCGGGGTCGGATGGGGGAGAAGATGAGGAAAGGTGGCTTGTATAGAGATGTAGGGGAGGGTTGAGACAGAAGCTAGTAGATGATGTGTAGGAAATAACTGCAGATGATGGTTTAAATCAACCTTGTGAACCTACGCTGCACATCCCTCAATAGCAGGAATGTCCTTCCTCAAATTAGGAGACCAAAACTGCACACAATACTCTAGATGTCGTCTCACCCGGGCCCTGTGCAACTGCAGAAGGACCTCTTTGCTCCTATACTCAACTCCTCTCATTATGAAGGCCAACATGCCATTAGCTATCTTCACTGCCTGCTGTACCTGCATGCTTACTTTCAGTGACTGATATACAAGGACACCCAGGTCTCGTTTTACTTCCCCTTTTCCTAACCTGACACCATTCAGATAATAATCTGCCTTCCTGTTCTTGCCACCAAAGTGGATAACCTCACATTTATCCACATTATACTTATGCATCTGCCCACTCACCCAACCTGTCTAAGTCTTCCTGCATCCTCATAGCACCCTCTTCACAGTTCACACTGACACCCAGATTGGTGTCATCTGCAAATTTGTGAATGTTACTTTTAATTCCTTCATCTAAATCATTAATGTATATTGTAAATAGCTGCGGTCCCAGCACCGAGCCTTGCGGTACCCCACTAGTCACTGCCTGCCATTCTGAAAGAGACCCGTTAATCCCTACTCTTTGTTTCCTGTCTGCCAATCAATTTTCTATCCATGTCAGTACCCTACCCCCAATACCATGTGCTCTAATTTTGCCCACTAATCTCCTGTGTGGGACCTTATCAAAGGCTTCCTGAAAGTCCAGGTACACTACATCCACCGGCTCTCCCTTGTTCATTTTACTTGTTACATCCTCAAAAAATTCCAAAGATATGTCAAGCATGATTTCCCCTTCGTAAATCCATGCTGACTCGGACCGATCCTGTTATTGCTACCCAAATGTGCCGCTATTACATCTATAATAATCGACTCCAGCATCTTCCCCACCACCGATGTCAGGCTAACTGGTCTATAATTCCCTGCTTTCTCTCTCCCACCTTTCTTAAAAAGTGGGATAACATTAGCTACCCTCCAATCCACAGGAACTGATCCAGAATCTATAGAACATTGGAAAATGATCCAATATGTCCACAATTTCTAGAGCCACCTCCATGAGTACCCTGGGATGCAGACCATCAGGCCCTGGGGATTTATCAGCCTTCAGTCTCATCAGTCTACCCAACACCATTTCCAGACAAATGTGAATTTCCTTCAGTTGCTCTGTCACCCTCGGTCCTCTGTCCCCCAATACACCTGGGAGATTGTTTTTGTCATCCTTAGTGAAGACAGAACCAAAGTATCTGTTCAACTCGTCTGCCATTTCCTTAATTCCCCATAATAAATTCACCTGTTTCTGTCTTCAAGGGACCCATATTTGTCTTAAATAATTTTTTCCTCTTCACATACCTAAAGAAGCTTTTACTATCCTCCTTTATATTCTTGGCTAGCCTTATTGCCTTTCTAGTTACCTTCTGTTGATCTTTAAAAATTTCCCAATCCTCTGGCTTCCCGCTCATCTTTGCTATGTTGTACAGTACGTATTCTCTTTTATTTTTATACTGGCCTTGACTTCCCTTATTAGCCACGATCGCCTCTTACTCCCCTTAAGATCATTCTTCCTAGGGGGAATGATATGCAGATATATCCAGGTGGGGAAGTGGGGGAATGTTGGGGTGGGTGTGGGGGGATGGAATAGGTGAACAAAGGGAGAGGGAACTTGGGAGGATTGGTTGAAGGTGGAAGTGGGAAACTAACACAACGGGTGCAGGTATTCTGAAAGTAGAAAAGGCAATGTACCATTGTTGTAAACTGCCCAAGCGGCATATGAAACGTTGTTCTTCTAGATAGCATTTGGCCACACTGTGGCATTGGAAAAAGCAGAAGACAAATAGGTCAGTATGGGATTGAGAAGGAGAATTGAAATGAGTGCTTGTCATTTCATCTCCCCTTCCAGCTACCACCTCCTGTCCCACCACTCCCCCATTGAGTTCTTCCAGCAGTTTATTTTTTGCTCCGGTTTCCACCATCTGCAGCCTCTTGTTTCTCCATATTTATCGAGGACTGATCTTTCCAAGGTATATAAAATCATGAGGGGAATAGATATGGTGAGAGCACATAGTCTTTTTTAACAGGTTAAGAGAATCATAAACCAGAGGGCATAGTTTTAATGTGAGAGCAGATATATTTAATGGGGACTTGGGGGCAACATTTTTGAGGGTGAAGGTATTTGGAATGAGTTTTCAGAGGAAGTGGTTAAAGCAGGTACAATAACAATATTTAAATGACATTTGGACAGGTACATGGATAGGAAAGGTTTATTGGGATATTAGCGAAACACATGTAAATGGGACTAGCTTAGATGAGGCATCTGTGGTGGTAGATGCCCCATCCAAGTGCCTCTTTCAATCCTCTATGACTCTATTGCTCTAAAACTATCGCTTTAGGATCTGTGTTGAACTCTGAGAGAGCAGAAGTGGTATAAGACCTCAGATAACGTATGCCATCTTCAATGGCAAAATAATTGTTCTCTCCCAAAGTACGGAGTCAGCTAGGGATTTTGTGCTCAGATCCCGGAAGTGGACTTGAAGTTCCTGAGCTTGAAGTGAGAGTGCTACCAATAAGCAGAATCTGACCTAACGGTGTCAATCCATTTCTCAGCAGTCCTCTATCCATTACAAAACTCTAACACAGCCCACGAAGTCGGTTCTTTCTTGGTCATCAAGGTGAGCACTGTGTATACAGCGTATGGGGCTAATACTTCAGCTGCTGGCTGAAGCTCACTTGCAGGCTAGTGGAATGGACAACCGCCTTTGGGTGCAGCCTGGAGCATTCCAGGCCAGAAATTCCACACACGGCGCCTCTTTAAATCTTCAAAACGGCGATCCAATATTACCAGTGGTTTGTTTAACGTAAGTAGTAATTCTGCATTTGAAAAATGAGGCAAATTGAAAACAGCACAAATCACACAACGGCAGAATCAATAGATCATGTTGATAATATACTTTGATTCACAAGCACATCGAAAATGCTTGTCTTTGTACACGGTGAACATGACAATCTCCTGTCCATTGTTTCATAATGCAAAATGCGTGGAGAGACAGCGATTGATGAAATGAATCTTACCTTGATCTGTGCATAGTGAAGGGGTTGTCAAACTACCAGTAACACAGCTGTTGCAGCATTGCTACAAAGTATTAGCTTAACAACTGTCACTTCTCATTAGAGGCAGAGGAGAAGAAAGAGCCTGTGAGATGGTCAGCAATCAGTATTAGAGAATTCAAAATAACTCACCAGGGAGGCATCTTGCAGATTACTTTCTTGACGTGCTGCCACCTCTATGCACATTAATGCGACAGAGCAGGTGAGTGTGAAAGGTGCCTGTGATGAGAACTGTCAGAGCTGTCATTGGTACAAATATGCACTTAGGCAGGGAGCCATGCATGGGAAGAAGCATTATCTGCCGAACACACCATTTGCAAAGTGGGAGCAGTAGAGCTACAAGATGTGCACTTACTGAGAGTTGAAATAAAATGCGACTTGTCTTTATGTCACAGTTAGAGTGACAAAAATAAAGAGCAGCAGCTCGCCGCTGTGAGCCGCGAAGAGCACAAGCTCAAGAGCACATCACCGGCTGGAAGTTCCCCTCCAAACCACACAACATCCGGACTTGGAAGTATGTCACCATTTCCTCACCATCACAAGGTCAAAATCCTGGAACTCTTTCCCCAACAACATTGTGGATGTACGTACAGCTCAAGGACTGCAACAGTTCAAGAAGGTAGATCATCAGCATCTTCCCTGGGGCAATTAAGAACGGGAAATTAAAGGGAGAGAGAAACAGCACCTCATATTTTCACTTGGGTAGTTTACAACCCAGCGGTATGAACGCTGAATTTTCTAATTTCAAGTAACTTTTACCAATACTCTTCTCTCCTCTCCCTTGCCTCCACCCTTGTCATTTAACCAATTCCACAGTTCACCACATTGCTTCCCTCTTGAGATCACACCTACCAGGGCATCACCCTGCCTGAGGTCATTTGTTGTTGGCCGTAATTGGTCCTGGTCTTTTCTTGTCTCCACCTCTTCAAGCCAACCCCCCATGTCTTTACTTTCAGTCTGAAGATGGTCCCGACCCAAAACGTCACCCATCCTTTTTCTCCAGAAATGCTGCTTGCCCTGCTGAATTACTCCAGCACTTTGTGACTATCTTTGGGAAATTAAATGATCGCTCAGCCTGTGAAGCCCCCATCCCTTAAATGAATAACAAATTTTAAAAATGGATAAAAATGTATTCACTCATGGTAGGCAGACAAATGCCTCTTGTTTACCCCACTGCAGAAGGTGGCAGTGACCTTTCTCTTTAAGTAACTCTTCTTGAATGCTATATGTGGATGAGATGTCTCCTCGTCAGTGTTGGGTGTGGAGTGTTGTCAGTGTTGACCAGAGGACACTATCGGTATCTGCCAGAGGATACTGCCAGTGATAGCCAGAGGACCCTGCCAGTGTTGGACAGGGGACCTGCCAGTTTTGGGTGGGGGAAGGCAAATGCAATGGTAGCATTTATTTTGAGAAGGCTAGAATATAAAAACGGCGATGTAATGCTGAGGCTCTATAAGGTGCTGGTAAGACCACATTTGGAGTATTGTGAGCAGTTTTGGGCCCCATATCTGAGGAAGGATGTGCTGGCATTGGAGAGGGTCCAGATGAGGTCTACGAGAATGATTCTAGGAATGATTGGGTTAACATTTGATGAGCAGTTGATACTTACCGAATAGTGATAGGGTTGGATGGAGTGAATGTGGAGAGGTTGTTTCCATTAGTGGGTATGTCCAGGACCAGAGGTCATAGCCTCAGAACGAAAGGGGACCTTATGAAGGAGATGAGGAGGAATTTCTTTAGTCAGAGGATGGTGAATCTCTGGAATTCATTGTCACAGACGGCTGTGGAGGCCATCATTTAATATTTTTAAGGTTTAGATTGACAGATTCAGGTGTCAGGGGTTATGGGTAGAAGGCAGGAGAATGGGGTTAAGAGCAAAAGATAGATCAGCCATGATTGAATGGTGGAGTAGACTTGATGGGCCTAATTCTGCTCTGAGAACTGATGAATGTTGAAGTGGAGGGGATGGTGTCAATGGTAAGGTCTTTCAGGATAAACATAAACCTAAACCAACTGTTATTTTTTAATGCTCACTCGTGGAATAGAAATTCATGATTGGTTCCTTCAGATTTTAACTGACCCCTCTGGATTGTTGATCCAGTAGCTCAACCTCTGAAACACCATATACGAGAGTGCAAGGTGAGAGATTGAACAGTCCCTGCCATTTGTGAATTGGATCCAGGAATATTTTCAAGTCTAACTTTAAAAACAGTACATTCAATTCAAACATTTTGAGTTGATTGATTTACAGAAGGGAGATCGAATGTGCCAAAACAGTTCGAAGGCCATTGGCCTGATTAAGTTGTCCTGTCATAAAGCTAAAAACCATTCAAGGTAAAATAGTCACCATAACTAACAAATATGAAGCATATTTTATCAAGATACCAAAACAAAGTGAATTGATGTAGTATACAATACGACACCTAGCGAAGAGAATGTAACTCTGATTCCCCCTCCCCCTTCCCTCTGCTCATGCAAGAATGAACATGGTTAATAGTTATCATCTATCTGCATAATTTGAACAGATTTAACAGTACCTACACTGGAACACAAAGGCAATTAAAACAATAAATTTATATGTGGGCTGTGGAAATGAAGCCGTTTATAAATGAAGCAGGCTGTCAGTCACATAATGTCTCCTGAAGCCAGGCACAAGGGGTTGAGTGGTGTCTTCCAGTTGCAAATCAAATTACACCACTACAAGACTAATATCAACCTTTTAAGCAGTCGAAATTTGAGACATAGTGCTTCCAGCTGTGGTATTTGCGAGAATGTCGTTGTGTGTTATGCAGATTTTAATTTGTGTAATTAGAAAAAGTATTAAATATTATCTCTACACTAAAATAAAGGGAAAATCCAACTTGGGCCCCCCAAAGGATTCAGATATAGGCTCTATGATTTTTATTCCTTTGTTTGGTATGGTCTTTGTTCTTGTCTGATGTCATTAAGTACAAAGCTTTGAACAGTATCAGATAAAAATCATCCATGAATCTAAAGCTCTCTGCCGAGGGATGGTTTAAATTTCCCTTACAAATTTGCTGAACAAATTTACCGAGTAAATTTGTAAGGTAAATCTACAACTGTACTTCTTGGATGATTACTAAGTGAAAGGTGCAGTGTGCCAGTCTGATTAAACGACTTACAAGATTTACATTTTCTTGTAAGACTAGACAAGACTGCAGAACATTAACCTCTCTACACAAAGAAAAGGCTCTCTGTTCCATGTTAAAACATTCATAATGTGTTGACAGTAAGCAAATTGTAGTTTTCTTTCAATTTGCATTTATGTAGATTGCATTACAAAGTAGAGGCGGTGAATCCATGTATTCAAGACAAATCATTGTATTACAAATGATTATCCAAAGTATCTACAGAAATTAATCTATATTGCTTACTCTCTCCAAAGTCAATAAGTTAAAAGATGAATGTTGTGCTTAATTAAACAATGGAAACAGAGAACATTTCAGGCCTAAGTAAGGAGCATTCAATGCAAGATTTCATCTCATTTTAATTTGTGTCAGACCCCTTCCTAACTTTTTATCTTTTTGTGTACCTCCCTCCAGCTGAAGTAATCTGCTTCAAGAAACAAGTGCCACTGGGTGGCATTGTGGTTCCAAATGTTATCAATTGTCAACTGGGATCCTGGTTGGTTGCAAGCCCAGTCTGAATGTGTGAAGATCATCTCCTGGCTTCCTGTGAAATCAGCTTTTGAAGATTCAAACCATTTTATCTCTAGATTCAGTCTTACTGCATAAAAATGTCCATATGTACAAACTATTGTCAGCCAGTGAACTTTGGTTACTACCGCAAACATGAAGAAATTTTGTGAGGATCTTACATTTACTATGGTGACTCTGCTCTGTCCAAACTAAATGATGATTGATGATTTACAACTTCAGAAACCAGTTTTGGTAAGTAGAAGAAATACATCACTACAGGGGGTAAACAGTGCAATAGTTAAATATATGTGTCTGCATTCATTTCTGGGGAAAACTGTACTGGTTGCCCTGTGAATCTAATGTACTACCCTCAATCCATACATTATATGAAAAACAGACCGCACCAACTTTTAGTGGCACCACTTCCAGGGCTCCACATTTTACTCTAAAACAAGTCATTACGTGAAAGGCCTGAATAGGGTGGATGTGGAAAGGATGTTTCCACGCGTGGAAGTGGAGTGTCTAGGTCCAGAGGCCATAGCCTCAGAATAAAAGGATGGACCTTTAGAAAGGAGGTGAGGAGGAATTTATTTAGTCAGAAGGTGGTGAATCTGTGCCACAGATGGCTGAGGGGGTCAAAGGATATTTTAAAGGAAGAGATTGATAGATTCTTGATTATTACAGCTGTCAGGGTTTATAGGGAGAAGGCCCAAGAATAGGGTTGAGAGGGAAAGATAGATCAGCAATGATTGAATGACTTGATGGGCAAATGGCCTCATTCTGTTCCAATAACTTATGAAATGATACAGAGTAGTAATGACCTGGGGATATCCTTCACTGGAGTTGATGGGCCATAAGACTGTGACTTGTGCAAAGCTAATCACATGTGCAAAGCTAATCACCTGCCTCATCTTTCATCTCTGAACCCTGCCTCGGATCTGAGAGTCAGTGCAGAACTGAAGGATAGAGTGGTGAAGGGGGCAAGATTCACCGAACAGTATTCAAGATTATTTGAAAGTATTCCTCCCTCAGATAGTTGACATCTATTCATTGGCAGTTTTGTGGGACTTGACTGCTGTGTAAGTATGTCTATTGTATTCTGCTGCAAACTGCCATAAAGTGTTATGATGTATGTTGTGGAAGGACACTTTATAAATTGAATTCTCATCCAGACCTTTTCAGATAGTGTCAGACCACTTGTGCTATAAAGCAATGGGTGAATGTCAACAGAACCTTAATTCTTGGTTGCCAAAAACTGTCAGCATTGGTAACAATAGGAGCAAAACACATCATATGGTCCATTCAGTTTCCCCCATCTATATACTTGTTTGTTTGTTTGTTCCTGAACTATAGCCAAAACGGTACACAATAGCAGGACAATATTAGGCCCACCTTACTCACCGTCGTCCCTTTGGTGCCAATGAAAGAAATTTCATTGAAATCGGTGTTATATGTTAAAAGGTATTCACATTTTAAAGTTTAAATCTATCTCCTAAGGAGGGAGGGAGGAAAGGGGGAGGGAGGGGGAGGAGGGAGGATAACGGGGGGTTGAGGGGGATGGAGTGGGGGGAAGGGGGAGGGGGAGGGTGAGGGGAAGGGGGAGGGGGAGGGGGAGGGAAGGAGGGGGAGGGAAGGGGTGGAGGGACGGGGGGGGGGGGGAGGGGGAGGGGAGGGTGCTGCACCAATGCAGGAGAGGTTTGGGCCCAACGGGTCCACTTGGTCTAGTTATTTAATATATGGTTGTACTTCACTTTCCCAGCCACTTCTGCTATCCCTGAGTGCTCAAAACCTCTGCTGCAGCCTTGTATCCACAGTTTTAGTGGGTGGAGGTATCCCTAGATTTATGAATCTTTTTGAAGAACTTCCACCTCAATTCACTCTGAGATCACTTGCAGTAAGGCCATGTGCTTTAATTTAGATTCTCCAGCCAAGGGATGCAGTCTCTCAACATCCAGAAAGTCATGAGCTCCTGTACACATTTCATCTGATCACCTGATCATCTGATCACCTCTCATTCTCACCAAGAGTATCTGGCAACACCTCAATAGCACCAATTCGTCCTGGTTAACAAATTATATGGGCACTCCATTAGAGGATTCCTTAGCAATCTTGTGTATTAGTAATACAGACCTGGTGTACAATCAAGGGAGTTACCAAGGAAGATCTGAAAATTCTGAATAACATTTTCTCAAATCTAAAAATGCCCTGGAGAAAGTGGGTTTTTTTTGGACTTGTACAGATGATACAGGAATATCAGCCTGGTAAGCACACTGGTGTCATGAGCTGGGGAGTGGAGTTTAGATCCAGACGAGTGATCCCACCCTTCCTGTCTTTAAGTTGCTGTGAATGTTGGTTCATTCGTGGGTTTAGGCTAAAGGACTCAAGCTCACAAGATGTGTTTCTGCTTCACCAAAGAAAAAGTGGCATTCTTTGCTTGGAAAGGAAAGGAATGACTGAAACAATTGTGAAGGGTGTTCAGGGATGGACATAAAATAAATGTATCCGCATTAATAAAGGAGTAATAGGTCCAATGCAGTCAATTGCACATCCTTCAGGGAATTCATGACACATTTCTTCACTCATAATTTTTGATGTTAGTTCCTTGTGACACAGGAGGACATTCAACTCATTCTGTGTCAATTCCCCTGAGTCATCCCCACCCATCCTCAGAATGTGGCACTTGATGTCACATAAATAGTTGACTTGATAAATGGAGATGTATTTCAGGATAAGCTAGGTAAACACACAAGGAGGAAATGAACAGAAGTTTGAAGGGAAATAAGTTTATGGAAGGAGGTGTGAAACATAAACAGCAGCATAGTTTAGTGGGGCTGTATGTTCTGCTTCTATGTTGTGTAATAAATTTTATGAATCATTTTGTTAAGCACCTACATTATTCTTTTGAGCAAGGCATTTTTAAGCATTGGTACATCTGTGATGTCAGCCATGGCAAATGTTGTCAGAATGTCAACTTATGCACCCAACAAGAATTGCAAATGAGGACCTACTGGAATATAGAACAGTTCAGCACAAGAACAGGCCCTTTAGCACACAATGTCGGTGCTGAACATGATGCCAAGACCAACTTTATTTTTGAGATACAGCGCGGAAACAGGCCCTTTGGCACACCGAATCCGCTCCGAGCAGCGATCCCCGCACATTAACACTATCCTACACACACTGGGGACAATGTACACTTATACCAAGCCAATATACCTACACACCTGTACGTCTTTGGAGTGTAGAAGGAAACCGAAGATCTCGGAGAAAACACACACTGTCATGGGGAGAACGTACAAACTCCGTACAGATAGCGTCCGTAGTCGGGATCAAACCTGGGTCTCTGGCGCTGCAAGCACTGTAAGGCAATAACTCTATCTCTGTGTCACCATGCTGCCCTTTGATAACTGCATCGATAACTGATTTGCTGCATTATAAATCTTATCTGCCTGCACATCATCCATATCCCTCCATTCTCTGCCTTTCCATGTGTCTGTCTGAAAGTCTCTTAAATGCCATTATCTCATCTGCCTCTGCCACCACCTCCAGCAGGTTGCTCCAGGTACTCACCATCCTCTAGTGTAAAAAAACTTGCCTGCACATATTGTTTAAACTTTGCGCTTCTCACCTTAAAACTATGGAAGTTGATGACAGCACAGATTACTTTCCACGACAGATGTCAAAGCTTCAATAATTGCATTATCCTTTGGTGAAGGAGAGATTCATCTTGTGAGCACGTGACCAGAGGCCTAAACTGATGAATGAACCAATGTTCACCACAACTAAGACAGGAAGGTTGAGGCCACTGTTTCAGCCTCATACTCCAATCTCTAGCTCGTGACTCCAGCATCTCACCAGATCATGCAAAACCTTGTTCAATCCTGGGCTGCATGAGAGCTCAAGGTTATCACAGGCATTAAGTAGGAATCCATCTTCTTGTGACAGAAAGTTCTACAGTATAAGGGACTGATAAGATTACTCCGGGAGTTAGGCACAAACTCAATGAGTTCAATGGCCTCCTATAGATTTAAGCTCTTCATCTTGAATTTGTTAATGTTCCCTCCACTCTATCTCTGTAATGTTTTCCATTTTTACATTTTCTTGCACCATTTAATCCTTCATAACTCCTACCTTCAACCCACTGTAGACCCTCAACTTTTCCTACTCTATTTTCGTAAGGGAGAAGAGTATATCCTCTACATAGCAGATTTCTGTTACAGCGGACCGAAGCTGGCGTTGCACAGCCCTCCCCCTGCCGCCAGGTTACCCAATGAGCTGGCGTCACGCAGCGTGCTTCTGGTTACGGGAGCAGAGTGAGCGAGCAGCATGAAGGCCACATGAATACCGGGCCCATCCCTGGCGTACCACTTGTGGGGTGGGGGACTGTGCGTCTTCCCGGCCTGTGAATTCCTGTTTATTTAACGCCCCCCCCCCCCCAATGCCGCATTTCCTCCCTCCTGGCCTTGGGTTAAATTTTATCCCCCTCACTCGGATATAACCGACAATTCGCAATAACAGACACCAGTCCCTCCTCCCCCACCCCCCCCTGTCATCCGAACAATGGTCATTCTTGTTGCATATTTGCTCAGAAGGTTCCATTCAGCATGCCTACTATTTTACAAATTACGTACATATAAGTAATTAGACACAGGTGAGGTGCCAAAGCCTGAAGGGTAGCTAATGTTGTGCAGAAGGTATGCAAGGAAAAGCCTGGAAGTTATAGTGCAGTGAGCCTAATTTGTAAAGAAGTTGGGATGTTAAGTTACAGTTGTACAAAATGAATTTGAGGCTGCATTTGGAGTGTTGTGTCTAGTCACCCTGCTATAGGAAGGATGTTGTTAAGATGGAAAGGGTGCAGAGATGATTTATGAGGATGTTGCCAAGACTTGAAGGCCTGAGCTCCAGGGAGAGATTGAGCTGGCTCGAACTTTATTCCTTGGAGCACAGGAGGCTGAGAGGTGTTCCTACAGAGGTGTGTAAGATCCTGAGGGGAATAGACGAGGTGAATGTTCAGATCTTTTACTCAGAGTAGGGGAATCAAAAACCAGAGGACATAGATTTAAGATGGGAAAGATTTAATAGGAACCTGAAGGGCAACATTTTTATATAGTATCTGGTGGGTATAGGGAATGAACTGCCTGTGGAGGTAGTTGAGGCAGGTACTGTAACAACTTTTAAAAGGAATTTGACAAACAATGGCAAGCGGGATGAGTGCTGATGGTGCATTTTGGTCTGCAATGGCAAATTGGGCTGAAGACCAGATTCTGTGCTCTATGACTCTATGCCTCTATTTGGAAAATTCTTTTCAACTGCCGTGTATACAGTGATCTTTGAATGGTTGAAAACAAACCAGGGAAGATCGATTCGAAAGGCACAAACAACACAATCAAATATCAACACCTATATTATGGACTAAGTTTAACTAGAAAGGATCATTTCTGCTTCTGAAGATAGTCTGAACGTCCTCAAATCCAGATTACACAAGCATACCAACTCTTTCTCTGACTAACAATAGTTAAGATAATCACAAAATGCTGGAGTAACTCAGCGGGACAGGCAGCATCTCTGGATAGAAGGAATGGGTGACGTTTCTGGTCGAGATCCTTCTTCCGACTGAGTCAGGGGAGAGGGTGACACAGAGATAAGGAAGGGTGAAAAAGAGACATCAAAGGAGATGTAGTTCAAGGAAAATGTAGAATAGACCATTGTGAGCTAGGAGAAGTTGACAACAAAGCATACAGAGACAAAATTTAATCAGGGGAACAGTCAGACTGGTCAGAGAACCAGGAAGGGGGAGGGATGGTGAGAGAGAGAGAGAAGGCCAGGGTTACTTGAAGTTAGAGAAATCAACAATGGTTAATGTTTGTGCTGTTTTGTACATTCCCCTCAAAGGCCCAATTACGACAAATACACCAATCATCACTTCACATGTTTGCGTAAAGAGATAGTCATTCATAGTCATGCAAGAACTGGTTATAATTTTTTTAATATATCTTAATGTCTTTATATTGGAGCTCACATTTGCCTGGACAACTCTAACTACTCATTTTCTATGACCTGGCAGTCAATATACACTAGCAGTTATTGCTTTATTACCTTTAATATTATTAACGTCACATCAGATTGATTTAGTTATCTCAGGCTTCTGTACTTGTTTATGCCTCTGTTGACAACTCTTCCCTTTGCATTGCATACCACCAGGGGGCGCCGCACGATGGCTGCCTCGCCTACAGTCTGTCTGTCCTTTTCAAACTCTTTTTGTTATTTTGGTAAGTTTTAAAAGTTTGTGTAAATGTTCTCTGGTTTGTTTTATGTCGGGGGTGGGAGAGGGGGTCGGGGGAAACTTTTTTTCAATCTCTTACCTTGCCGGAGATGCGATTGTTTTCTGGATCGTATCTCTGGTCGCTCTGCGGCCTATCATCACGGAGCTTGAGGTCTTGCCTGGGACTGACCCTGAGTCCCCGTGGGGGCGTGAACTTATCATCTGAGCCTGCGATCCCTTGCCTGGGATTGATGCTCCAATGCAGCCTGCGGACTTTAACATAAGGAGCTCACAGTCTCGGGTTGAGACCGGTCAGGAGCTCCAAAAGCTGCACGAGGTTGGACTGGTCCCGACCCGGAGTAGATCGCCAACGTGGGGGAGCTGAGATCAACCCCCCCCCCCCCCCCCGATGAAGGAGCTTGATCGCCCCGACGAGGAAGGCTCCCCTCCGGCTACGGGAGTCAAGATCATCCCGTCAACGGAAGTTTAGAGCCCCCGACCGCTGGAGGACAAAGAAGGGAGAGATTGAACTTTTTTTCACCTTCCATCACAGTGAGGAATGTGGAGGAGTCACTGTGGTGGATGTTCATGTTAAAATGTATTTTGTGTGTCCTGTTGCTTTTTATTGTTATGACTGTATGGCAAATGAAGTTCCTCGTATGTTGCAAAACATACTTGCCTATTAAAGTTTTATTGTGATTGTGATTGTGATTGTGCTATGCGCTGCACTGTTCAATCTATTGTCCCTCATCTGGCCTTGATCCAGTAATTTCATGAAACCACCATCAATACTTTGCAAGTTGCAAATATTTTCGATTTCAGTCATTCCTTGCAATGTCATTTCATAGCACAATGGATAACTTATCAACTCTTTTCCTCACAGAGCTTTGACAGCCAATATAACATGCCGAACACTATCAAATTATATCTGTAACACAATGAAATGAAAACCTTTTCTGCAAAGATATTTTAAATCTCAAATCTTTAGTCAGCAGTATGTCCCATTATTTCCTGGGCACAGTTGATCATATTAATAAGTTTCATATAGAATATAACACATGGACTGCTTTAGCACCAGGAGAGGTGAGCTATTAGAAACAGGGCGAGCAAAGCTCAACCAATTTATAAATATGTCAGTCTGGGTTGTGTTACATTATCTTTAAAGCACATTCCAATGTTTCCCATTCTAACTGATATAGAGCATACAACATAGAATAGCATGGTGCAAGCACAAGCCCTTCAGCCTACTTGGTCTGTACGTGACATGATGCCAAGACCATCACTTATCTACCCGAACGTAACCCATATCTCTCCATTCCCTGCTGGTCTATATACCTATCCAAATGTCTTTTAAATGCCACTAACATATCTGCTTCAACCACTAACTGTGGCTATGTGTTCCATGCCCTCGCCATCCTCTGCATAAGAAATCTGCCCTGCACAACTCCTTTAAATTTTGCCCCTATTGCCTTGAAGTAGTAATTAATGAATGATCTCTTGCTATCCACTTTACTGCTGTAACACTGTAAATTTCCCCGGTGTGGAACGAATAAAGGAATATATATATATATATATATATAATGTATTTATTTTTTTCATCCTGGAAAAAATGTTCTGACTGTCTACAATATCTATGCCTCTCATCATTTTATGTACTTCTATCAGGTCACCCCACAACCTTCAGTCTTCCAGAGAAAACAATCCAAGTCTGCCCAACCTCCCCCTGTAGCTGATAATCCCTAATCCAGGTATCATTCAGGTGAATCTCCTCTGAACTCTTTCCAAAGTCTCAACATCCCCCCTTTAATGGGGCGACTAGAACTGCACACAATACTCCCTAGGCAGGCTGACCAAAGTCCTATGAAGCTGCATCATGACTTCTTGAATCTTATATTCAATGCTCTGACATATGAAACAAAGCATACCATGTGCTTTCTTTACCACTCTATCTACTTGTGTTGCCACTTTCAGGGAGTTATGGACTAGGAGCCCAAGATCCCTCTGCACATCAATGCTGTTAAGGGTCATGCCATTAATTGTGTATTTTCCCCTTACACTTAACCTCCCAAATGCAACACCTTATACTTGCACGAATTAAACTCCATCTGCCATTTCTCCACCATATGTTCATGTGAAGCTTGGACTTATTTCACTTGCCAATCATTCTCTTAACAGTGTGGCTCCTGGCAGATGGTAGCAGAGGTTAGATTTCAACAGCTGGCTTGAACTGGTTTTCACTTTACCTGTGATTTTTCTTCATAAATGTAGAAACTGGAAGATGTCATTCAGATATTTGAGAATGTGCCATCATTAAATAGGATCCTGGGACTTCCTTCTTACATCAACCAACCACAATACATCCATAATTTCTTGATCCGCTCAGTATTAAAATATATCTATCTCTGCCACTGAGTCCTCGATGAATCATTTTCTTCTCAACAATAGGGTGGCCAACTCCTTATTTTCTGATGGTGACCCTTATCTTCTGATGCTCCCTATTGCAGATTCATCCTCCCAGCATCTAACCTGTCAAAACCCCTGAAGCATTTTGTGCATTAAGGAGTTAACCTTTAATTTTAAGCTTGAGAAAATATAGGCCAAGAGTATTCAACCCCCTACCATCTCAGAAATGAAACTAGGTCAGCTTGCGAGGTATATAAATTTATAGTATAGCAAAAGGACATTCAGCCCAATGTAACAAAGGCGATGATATGCTTTCTCAGACATGGGGACAGGATCTGATTTATATTCTTTCTTTGGAAGTTGGTTTTGCTTGCTTTGCCAGTATTTATTGCTCAGCAAGAAATACCCTGAACCTGTGAGGCTTGCTGGGCTGTACTAAAGGATGGTGTAGAATCAACAGCTTGGTGTGGGGTCTATAGTCACTTACGAGCAAGAGCGGATGAAGCTGGCAAACTCCCAAAAAGATTTTCACAGTGATCCAGTAGCCTCATGGTCACAATTGTCAATACCGGCAAAATGATTAACTATATTTCAAATAGATAGTGCAGTACATAGTGAAGTGACAGCTACTGAAGATTGTTGTGAAAAATTGCAGCAAGGTCTTGATTGATTGGCCAGGTGGGCTGAGGAATGGGTGATGGAATTTAATACAGAGAAATGTGAGGCGTTGCATTTTGGGAAGTCTAACATGGACAGGACCTACACAGTGAATGGTAGGGCTTTGGGGAGTGTTGTAGAGCAGAGGGATCTAGGAGTGCAGGTGCATGGTTCCTTGAAGGTGGCGTTGCAGCTCGATTGGGTGGTCAAAGGCGTTTGGCACATTGGCCTTCATCAGTCAGAGTATTGAGTAAAGAAGTTGGGAGGTCATGTTGCAGTTTAATACGTTGGTGAGGCTACATTTAGAGTATTGTGTTCAATTCTGGGCACTGTGTTATAGGAAAGATGATGTCAAGCTGGAAAAGGTACAGAGAAGATTTACAAGGATGTTGCCTGGGTTAGAGGGTCTGAGCTGTCGGGAGAGGTTGAGTAGGCTGGGACTCTATTCCCTGGAGCGGAGAATGTTGAGGGGTGGTCTTGTTGAGGTGTGTAAAATCATGAAAGGAAAAGATCAGGTTGATGCACAGAGTCTCTTGCCCAGATTAGGTGAATTGAGGACCAGAGGACATAGGTTTAAGGTGAAGGGGAAAAGATTTAATAGGAATCTGAGGGGTAGTTTTTTCACACAAAGGGCGGTGGGTGTATGGAACATGCTGCCAGAGGAGGTAGTCGAGGCAGGGACTATTCCAACATTTAAGAAACATTAAACAAGTACATGGATGGGACAGGTTTGGACGGATATGGACTAAACGCGAGCAGGTGGGACTAATGTAGATGAGATGTGTTGGTCGTTGTGGGCAAGTTGGGCCGAAGGGCCTGTTTCCACATTGTATCACTCTATAACTCCATGACTCTATAATACCCAAGGTACCATGGGTAAAAATTCAGCTGACATCTATAGGTCATCATTTCAGGTCTTTGGATTACCCCTCTAGTAATGTAAGCACTATATTAAAGTCTTAGAATCATACAGATTAGAAACAGGATCTTCAGCCCTCCGAGTCCATGCCAACAATAAAGTAACCATCAAGATGACAGGACCAAAATTTATAAGAGATTTGCAGGACCACTTTCTCTACATGGAAGGTGGTAGCTGCCTGGAACATGCTGCTACTGGTGGTGGAGGCAGATATGATAGTTGCATTAAAGAGGCTTTTAGATACGCATATGGATATGTGGATATGGATCATGTGCAGGCAAATAAGGTTAGTTTATCTTGGCATGATGGTTAGCACAGATATTGTGGGCCGAAGGGCTTATTCCGGTGCTATATTGTGCCATGTTCTATGTTTTCTTTTGAAATACAGTGTGGAGACAGGCCTTTCAGCCTACTGAGTCACACTGACCAGCAACCCCCATACCCTAGTTCTATCATACACATTAGGGACAATTTACAGAAGCCAAATATCCTACAAACCTACACGTCTTTGGAATGTGGGAGGAAACCAGAGTACCCAGAGAAAACTCACAAGGTCCCAGGGAGAACCTGAAAATTCCATAAAGATAGCACCCATAGTCAGGAACAAACTCAGGTATCTGGGTCTGTAAGGTAGCAACTCAACCGCTGTGCCACTGTGTCCCCCGCCACTGTGTCCCCCATGATGCTCTGTTCGATTAACACTAATCCCATGTTATTCTCCTCACATTCCCATCAATTCACTCCAAGGAATCTGATTTAGCTACACACGTAGGCAGGTTTACAGTGGCCAATTAATTTAACACCACACACTACTTTAAGATGTTGAAGTAAAACAGACTGCCTCCAGGACAACCACGCACAGGGAGAAGGTTCTTATATTCATCAAAGACTTCAGCCGTACTTCACTTGTGGAGCAGTTAGATGGAATTCATAACATATCTAAACATATCTATAAATCATTCAAATGGGCACGCCCCATCAAACTGGTGCCAAATCAGCATCACAGATCAACTGACCACACAATGTGTCTAACTATATTTCAACCAGACAACAGTCACTACTAACATTCTTCCCAATTGCCCAGTGGGCTACAAATCTACACCAGCACATCATTACACCATACGTGAAACAAATCAGTACTTAGAATACCTAAACAATAGATGTCCTTCAAACAAAAATTTCCTCCTACTAACCCAAGGCCACCTTTTATCATACCAGCATGATCCAATGATTGCCCATGAATTCCATACCACAGTTATTTTCAAAATGAAAGCAAAATTGCCACTGAAATGAACAAGATTCTTTGCTTCTGGATAGCGAATCATTGAATGAATTGCTCGCTCACTCACTCACTCACTCCTATATTTCTAATTCCTTCCAAATGTGACACTTCCATCCCCACCATCAAGAACAAGCCATTTTCTTTGGTTCCATTGTTCTCGACAAGGTTAAACAATTTTTCATGATCGAAAAACAGCATTTATATCCACCCTCAGACTTTTGCAGACAAACCAAGAGTAAGTGCTCGGGTTACTCAGTCACTCGACATAATCTAATTACTAATATCCTTTCAAAAGTTGCAATATTCCTTTTCCACTGATGTGACCAAAACTATATGCAATGTTCTCATTCACATGTACAATGAGTCATACAGTGGCAGGAATATTTTACTACTTTCACTATATATTGATCTTTTAACAATATACTAAACTATATATATTTTCATTGGAGACACAAGAGATTGTAGATGCTGTAATCTGGAGCAATATTTTCTACACTGAGATTTTTCTGACAGCGTAATTTATTGCTGATCAGAATCTTATTACTGTTCTGCATATATTCTTCTTCCCACTTGAGCACCAGTTTATTTTTTCTCTCGCTCTGTGAAGAATATTGGATTTCTGTGTAATATTTCCAGTGGCTAATTTTCAAGTATATTCACATCCTTCTGTAGCTGACGCTGTTGAGCTTTGCGGTCCACCAGGTTCATGTATCACCCGTTACACGCATGTGATCCTGCTGCTTCTATTCCCACCTGCATATTTCCCTAAAATCATATTTATCTCAATTGTTCATTTAAAATATTCGTACTAAATTTCCTGAGCATGCAAGTAAAATAAATGGTGAACCAAACATAAAAATCAGCTAGAAGTATGTTGTTTGTTAAGGGCCTGTCCCACTTAGGCGATTTCTTTGGCGACTGCCGACGACTGTCAAAGTCGTAGCAGATCACCAAAATTTTCTTTTCCCAACGACAATGACCACGACAATGCCGAGTCAGGTCGAGATTTCACCGTCTTCGGAAACATCGCAAAATTCCCACACTGTCAATGCTTCTCCGGCGTCCTAATTTTCGCTGAAATCACTGACGTCGGTAAGTACTTGAGAGTTTTGAATGCACATACACCTTTCAGACGAAGCAGCCACTTATTTGTTTTCTTTCTGATTTCATACTTTGCACTTATGGCTCAGTCTCTTCCATAATGGGGAGTCCAAATTGGACGAACCTTTTGCAGAAAACCTACATACAGTCCACAATGGTGATCTCCAGCTGCCAGTTGCCTGAAACTTAAATCTCCAAACCATTCCTGTTCTAACATCGCTGTATTTGGTGTCTAAACAGTTGCCAATGCTCAACATATCCTTACGAGCAATACTTATCTCCTGACTGGACATGTTACAGCCTTCAAGACTCAACAGTGAAGTAAATAATTTCAATAATTTCTGAGCGCCAGTAATTTCATCTGTTGTAACTCACATCTTTAGCTAATTCTATTTTCTTCTCCCTTCTGGCAATTACAACTACTTATTCAATGTTTTCTTTTCGCTAATCCTTTTATTAACTTCCCTCAGCATGTATATTACACCTTTTGTCACTTAATCATCCTCTGTTCACAGATCTTCCCTTTTGTTCTCAACAGTAAAACAGTTCATCTCTATTTTTTCCTCAGTTAGGACAATAGGTCAGAATATTTTCATCATCTTCTGCATTTGGTTCTCATTTTAAACCCTTGTTCCACTCTTCCACTCAAGCAAATTGTTTGTCAATCTCACCAGAATTACACCATCAGCTTGTTGCTTATTTTTGCAGGTACACGAATAAAGTCTCTCAATAAAAACACAAAATGCTGGAGTAACTTAGCAGATCAGGCAGCATCTCTGAAGAACATGGGTAGGTGACAAAGAAACAGACAAATAGGTGTAGGTGTAGGCCATTCGGCCCTTCGAGCCAGCCCCATCATTCAATATGATCATGGGTGATCATCCAAAATCAGTACCCCATTCCTGTATTTTCCCCATATCGCTTGATTCCTTTATCCCTAAGAGCTAAATCATCTAACTCTCTCTTGAAAACATCCAGTGAATTGACCTCCACTGCCTTCTGTGGCAGAAAATTCCACAGATTCACAACTCTCTGGCTGAAAAAAATTTTCCTCATCTGTTTTAAATGGCCTACACCTTATTTTTAAACTGTGACCCCTGGTTTTGGAGTCCCCCAACATCGGGAATATTTTTCCTGCATCTAGCCTGTCCAATCCTTTACGAATTTTATATGTTTCTATAAGATCCCCTCTCATCCTAAATACTAGTGAATACAAGCCCGTCACGGGCAATGTCTTCGACTTGAGATCCCAAAACATGAATTCCTATTAAATATCTCCTTCAGAGATGCTGCCTGACCAACTGACTTACTCTAGCACAGTGTTAAAAGGAACTGCAGATGCTGTTTTAAAATGAAGATAGACACAAAAAGCTGGAGTAACTCAGCGGGCCAGGCAGCATCTCTGGAGAGAAGGAATGGGTCATGGCTGCCTGTCCCGCAGTTACTCCAGCTTTATGTGTCTACTCCAGCACTGTGTTCTCCGCGAGATTCCAACATCAAAGGTACGATAGAGGTGTTTAAGAACTTTTTGATAGGCACATAGAAGTGCAGGGAATAGAGGGATATGGATCATGTACAGGCAGATGAGATCAGTTTAAATAGGCATCATGTTCGACACAAACATTGTGGGCTGAATGGTCCGTTCCGGTTCTGTACGGTTCTTTGTTCTATCTCCAGTTTCTTGTATCTACTAATTCCTGATGCTCCTTTTCCTTTCGCGACTTCCAAAGTCAGATGCTCAGAACTTTCGCCACCATACTGTTTGAGCGGCCATTCTGTGTTCAAAGTGGCTGCTGGATTTCACTCATCACAGCACTGACAACATTTCAGAACTGTAAAATATCTACTGTTGGCTTGAGGTCATGAAAGACAACATACAAATGCAGAGCACACCACTTTGAATCATGTCAGAAAGATGTGTAGTCAAGATACCTATATAAATGCTAATCTCCCCTTCATGTGATTTTGCACGCAGTGTTTTGCTGGTCTGTGATCTTCATGGTTACATTTCCATTAGTGCACTTTTGATATGTACACTATAGACAATTTCAAAGAATACATTGCAAAATATTCATGTTTACCAGCTTTTCAAATTCAGCAACTTGTATCTATTTAGTATCTATTTAGCATCTTTAACCTTTACAGGGTTCCTAGAATATTTCACTGCAGCAAACAAAACTGACCCACATAAGGAGATATTGGGGCAAATGACCACAAGCTTCGACAATGGGGAGTTCATAAGGAGGAGAGATACTGAGATATGTGGGAATTTGTGTACCAGGACCTTAGCTGTTGCAAGCATGGCAGTTAATGATAGGTTGGTAAGCAGCTATGATGAGAGGAGTGCAGAAAAGTTTCTTGCTCTCAGATTGGAACTGCGAGGAACCTAATTTTCCTCTCTGGTCTTCTCTCGGGTACAACTTGTTCTGCTCCAGTGGCTAAGATTGATACCAACCAGCCCATCAAGACTCAAGTTAGTAGAATACAGCTGAAACTGATTTGTTTTAGTTGAGGCAGAGCGCAGTAAATTCCTAAAAATGATCAACCACATTTCGTGAACAAAATAAATTATACATTTTCCTTCAAATTCTGGTAAAGCTGTTCGGTTCCTTTGGCATTGACATTGATGGTAAAGTGTAGTGCCTTGCACTGTATCCAAAGCTTCAACTCTGGCCCATCCAGCATGCTTCATGAACATTTAGTAGAATTGATGCTTCTGCATCCCTGAACAGCCTGTCCCAACCATCTCAGGTCAAGTCAAGCAGACCCTTACCCATAAATACTTTATGATGTCATGGGCCTGTCATTTTAAGTTGTCCTGGGGAATTCCCAAGACTAGAGATACCGACTAGAAATTCCCAAGTCCACACCGAGTCCAGGCCAACCAGCAATCACCCAGAAAGTTAGCACTATCCTGCACACTTGGGACAACTTACAAAAGCCAATTAACCCACAAAGCTACACATCTTTGGAGTGTGAGAGGACACCAGAGCACCCGGGGAAAATCCACACAGTGACAGGGAGAACATACAAACTCCATACAGACAACACCCGGTAGTCAGTATCAAACCCGGGTCTCTGATGCTGTAAAACAGCAACTCTACCGCTGCCCCAATGTACTGCCCTTTCCTTTCTCAAGTGAGCACGTTGAGTGCATAAATTAATGTCAGAAATACTTCTCAGTTAGGTTATAGGATTTTAACAGTGGTATCTTCTGCTCCAGAAGCCCTGTTCCTTTCCGGCTGCTGGATGGCCTTTCCAGTCTTTTGCCGGGCTGGGTTAGACCTCTGATTTTACCTGGAGCAGTGGGATGGAATTATGATCACTTATATCTGAGACAGAGTCTTGGTTAATGCGATCCTCAAACTGCCTTGCTATCCTTGATAAACTCTCCTCCTCCATGTTTTGCAATGACGTTGGACCTTGGGCAGCACTGAGAAAAAGTTGCATGTGCAGTGGTGGTTGGCCAGTTGCAGGATCTCTTGCAATCATCTCACCCTCCATCTGTTCTCTTGCCCATTTGGTTTGTTGTGGTCCTCAGAATTCAGATGCATATATATACTTTATGAGAAAGACACAAAAAGTGTCTTGGAGTAATTCAGCGAGTCAGGCAGTATCTCTGGAGAAAAAGAAAAGGTGACGTTTCAGGTCGAGACCCTTCTTTTGCTTCCTTCCTATACTTCCTTTCCGGTTTGAGACATGATTGTATTTCCAATCCATGAAAACGGTGTGCTATCAGCTCCTGATTCACTTAGTCTTCTCAGGGAACAAGTCTCAACATTTCCTGGTGGTGAAGTCTCGAGTCTTCACGAGTGCTAAGTACGGCAGACTCTAGAACAGCCCAGGTGCTGTGGACACTGCACCTACTGCTAGTAGAGTGTTATTGGGTTATCTGTATGATGTGCCTGAGTAAAGCTGAGTAAAGATGTTGTGGAATAAACATTATTCCTTTATCATGTATCTATACACTGTAAATGGCTCGATTGTAATCATGTATTGTCTTTCCGCTGACTGGATAGCACGCACCAAAAGCTTTTCATTGTACCTCAGTACACGTAACAATAAACTAAACAGATCTGGTCGATCAAGGGAAGGCGATGGTTGGTGGCCCGCAGCAGCCTGGGTCTTCCTTGAATCAGGCACCGTACTTCACAACTGGAGCGTGGACTGGACTTGGAAAATGGCACCAAACATGTGCCTATTGCATGTGGGCTCAGTAGACGATTTCTCTGAATAACTGCTAATTGGAGGTGATATGGCAATACTCTACTGGACTGTTTATAAGAAAAGAATTTCACTGAGCGTTTGCACTTCGCACATGTGACAATAAAGCACCTACAAACCATTGAGTTCTTCAGGATTGATTTTCCAGCGCAGTGGTCACCATTTAAGGGCCAGGTTAATAGAGCCTGATTGTCGAGCTGTGACATGGGCATCCCTGCACTCCCCATTTGGACAATGAAGTAGTCTAGTAGAAGTCAGTGCATGGATCGTATTTGTCGCTGAGCAGGGTATTGATAGAGAATGTGGGCTTGGATGTTAAACATAGGCTTTCCTGCTGCCAAACTGAAAAATGTTACAATGTTACCCAGAACATTGCCGACTAATACATCATGAATAATATTATCCTCTACCAGTTTTAAGTTCTTTTCCATCTCCGTTTCTTGATGGTTTTGCTCCAGAATTGTTCATTTTATTCCATCAGCATACACTGTTTTATTACAATTCCTGGGTAACCATCCTCCATAAAGTTACCAGGCCATCTTATGTTTTTACAATTTGATAACCATTCTAAACTAAACTAAATTGTAAGATACAATTTTGCTTTGGTAAGTCGGACTGCATGCCAAATTCTAATTCAAAGTGTAGGAAATGCTTTTTTCACATTTATTGGAATGTGCTAAAATAGAAAAGGTCTTCTTAGTGTCAGTTCCTCCTTTGGCTCCAAAGTTCGGATTGCTTTTGCAAGCAATGTGAACTGTAGTGGGATGTTGCCAGCTTTAGATATTCCGTGTTTTTTGTAGATGTTCTGCAAGATAACTGAAAGCTACATTTCCAATTAAAACTCTGCTTATTTTAGCTTTGATTGCAGCAAATCAAAGGAAATAATTTCTCTGAAATATCAAAGCTCAACTCTCCCTCAGTTCTCAGCAAACAACAACAATAACTTGTATTTACAGGAACATAAAAAACAAAATATGGTAGAGCATTACAAAAGGAGATAGTGAGATAGGTGAACTAAAGGTGTAGTCAAAGTGAGGGGCTTGAAGAAGCAATTAATATTTGGGTAGGACAGAAGCATAGCTAGTAGCGCTGCTGCCTCACAGCTCCAGTGACCCTGACCTATGGTGTTGTCTTTAGACTTTTGACTTTAGTGACACAGTGTGGAAACAGGCCCTTTGGCCCATTGAGTCCGCACTGATCAGCGATCATCCCTTACATTAGCATTTTCCTACAAACTGAGAAAAATTTACAATTTACAAAAACCAATTAACCTACAAACCTGTACGTCTTTGGAATGTGGGAGGAAACCGGAGCACCCAGAGAAAACCCATCATGTCACAGGGAGAATGTAAAAACTCAGTACAGACAGCACCCGTTCGTCAGGATAGAACCTGGGTCTCTGCCGCTGTGCCACCGTACCGCCCTGTCCATATGAAGTTTGCAAATTCTCACTGTGATTGTATGGTTACCCTCTGGTTTCCTCTCAGATCTCAAAAATGTCTAGGTTGGTAAGGAGACAGGAAGAGAGAATCAGGGATATTTTGCGTCAAGACCCTTCATCTGACTGGGATGAAGTCTGGTCCAGAGCAAGGATCTTAAACCGAAACATTGACTCTCCATTTCCAGCCACAGATAGCATCTGACCCTTTGAGTTCCACCAGCAGTTTGCCTTTTGCTCCAAGACTAAGTTGGCTCTGTTCTAAATCCATCTAGCCCTTTGGTTTAAAAAGCATTAAGCTACCTGTTACCAGTGTTATTTGTCATTTCCAGGTGACAACCTTGCTCATTACTTGTTGAAAAAGACAGCGTGGAACACTCAGCGCCACTCAGGAGCTACATTACGAAATTTATTTTTCAATATAGGTGTAAATGTCTGCAGCATTTTACCCTGTAACCTTCTCAGGCTTCAAATTAATTCAACCTATTTTTTCTTCCCCTCTGTGACTCGGTTACGCAGGCAGCTGCTTAATAATGATGTTAGAAGACTGAAATCAACTCAGACAACTGTTGGGAATGCTTTCTGAAGTTAATTATGTTTGCATTTCTTTCTCCCTCAGTGTTCATTACCTTTAAATGGAAGCGCACAATGGCAGAAGTAATTCCCAGCGAGGTCGATGCACGTGCCTCCGTTTTCACAAGGGTCTGAGGCACAGTCATCTATGTCCGTTTCACAATGTTGTCCTTAAAGAAAGCGATGGCAGGCAGGAGAGGGAGAGAATAAAAGGGACATCAGTCAGAGAGAGAGAGAAAAAGGGGTAGAGAAATAAGTTGTCAAGTTGCAGTCTTCTGTGTATGCAGTAAATATCCCAAAGGATTTGTGATTTGAGGCAGTAACAGAATCAGTCAAAACAGGAACCGACACAAATTACTGCCTGAGCAGATTTATTTCATCCATCACCACATCTATCCTCAGAATCATTAAACACACACTAATCTTCCCTCGGGGGCGGCCTTGCTTTTGAGAATTATTTTGGTGCCAAGGGACTTGGCTTTGTGGTTAGGTTGACATGTGGTGCCTCGGCATTCCACTCCGGCTGCACTTTGAGATGAAAAGAAAGGTCGGAGGGTGAGGAGTAAATCACAAGCAGGTACGGTTTGCAGGGGCAAGAGATAACGGCTCAGGCAGAACATACAGCAGACTGGAGAAACTCACCAGTGAAACCAGCCAGGCACTTGCATTCATAACTATTAATGAGGTCAATGCATGGTGCTTTGTGGAGACAGGGAGACGAGTGACATTCATTTATGTTGATTTCACAGTTGATACCTGTGGGGTAGGAAAGGAAAGATATTTCATTAATTCCCATGCCATCTAATTATAAATATATAAACGTCTCCCGCACTTACACTGAGGACACCTCAACCATTACCCCGACTGTTTGCTTCCTGATTTGAGAGTCACACCTTTCTGTTTCGGCCTTTGTGAAGTGTGACTTTGAAACCCATTTCTTGCAGTCTGCCCGTGAGTTGCTGACATACACAATGCTCACTGGGCCAAACTGTCGCTAGATTGATTCATATGGCTTGAGGCAGCCAATTTCCTTATCAATTTATATCAATAAAGTGGATGAAAATGGAAATGGCATTGAATTGTAATAGGATGCATTTAGGATGACATGAGGGAAGCTTTCTCCCTCTGTTGCTGATAACAGAATAAGTGAAATGAAAAATTAAACCTGGCATGGATGCAAAGGTGATTTTGCAGAAAGGGAAAAATTAATGAACTGGCACATCACCGAAAGGAATTAAAATTAAATTCAAATAGTATGCTAATATTATTTTATAGCTGGAACTGATTTGCTGAAACACAGTCAAGTAATAAGACACAATTCTAACAGTCATAAATTGAGGACGCCGGCATGATTTGAAGGCAGTACAATGCATATGCAGGGTCATGTGTGTCAAAAACACCATAGCTCAATTATGCATTAGATGGATCACATCTCAAAACAAAATGGAGCACTTGTAGGGTGAATGTATAATGTTACTACCTCTCGATTTTTTACTCCTCTCTCTTCCCTGCTGCATGCTACCTTGCACCTTCTTGTAAATTCAGAACTCTATGGTCGATACATTGATTCACACAATTCCTAGTTTAAAGTACACCATGTTCCTAACTCTATCATCTGAAATCAGCAAATGCCTGGCTAAATTACTCCACAATAATTTCTCCTGAAAGTTATGAATCATCTATTTCCTTGTTCATTCAAGTACACTGCTGTCAAAAAAATTTACAAATCTGTCAAAATAACAGTAACTCAAAATGTACAACTAAATCTTAATTGTATAATCAGCTACAATCAGATGTTATTGAATTGGTTTCCTTCACAAAATTTGTTTTCCCGCCGAGGTCCTGGTTTGAGGAAGAATTTTACTCCATAGATTGATTTGGACTTTTACTGCTGTGAACAAATTGAGTCTGTTAAAGCACGATTAAAAGGGCAGTTTTCTGGTAGCGCCATTACAGTGAGAATACAGTTTGTACTCCGTGCCAAGCGAGGAAGACAATCCGAAAGAAAACTATAATTCTAACAAAATAACAACAGAAAATGCTGGAAACACCCAGCAGGGCAGGCAACATTTATGGAGAGGGAAAGGATCTAGTGGCTTCCCCCTGAAACGCTAACTCTGTTTGTCTCTCCAATGATCCTGCTGGACTTGCTGGGTGTTTCCAGATTTTACTGTTTTCATTTCAAATTTCCAGAATCTACATTTTCCTTTTTGATTTTCAAAGAATTCCAATATGCTGACAGAAGAGAAAGAACACTAAACAGGCTTGTTTATAGTTTCAATTTTGTACAATGCAGATTTTAAAGAGTCAGTGGTTGATTTCACTTGCCGAGGGGAAATTAAAGGTGTTTAAAAAGAAGGTAGATATTTATTTGAAAGATTATGATATTTGATGGCTATGGGCTGTTGGCACAGAGAGGAATTGAAAGCTTGGACATATAAACCATGATGATATTGAATGGAGGGGCTGGATGGCCTAATCCTGCCGCTATTTTTATGATCACATGTGCTATTCTGCCCAAATGTTTTTTGCCTGAATTCTAGTTCTGTCCAAGTCTCCCCCCACACTCAATTTGATTGATTGATTGATTGAAAAATACAGCATGGAAACAGGACCTTTGACCCACCAAGTCAAAGCCGACAATCAATCGCCCATTCTAACTGGTTCCACATTATCTCATTCTCATATCTGCTCCTTCCTCTCTGAGGGCAATTTATAGAGGCCAATTAACCTATAAATCCTTACATCTTTGGGATTTTGATAGAAAACCAAAGGACTCAGAGGAAACCCATGCGGTGAAGGTAACAGTACCTGAAGCCTGGATTGAACCCAGGTATCTGGCACTACACGGCAGCAACTTCACTGCTCTCGAATGGAAAATACTGGCTTCTTAAACTGTCAGGATGAAGACATTTCTCCTGAATGTGCGATGATTTTTAAAAATGATTATCTTTTATTCACACAGCTGGAAAGATCATTTTGTATGTCTGCCCCAGCAAATGTTTCACCATTTTAAAGATTCCTATCAGGGGCCCCTCTACCTTCTGTGTTTTCGAGTAAAGAGAACACACACCATATGGGACCAGATTATGCTATACAAATAATGACATCTGAATGACACTCACAATAATTAAGACACAACACACAAAGCAACCTCACAAATCGCAAATGGCCACAGGTCATGTCGCCCTGTCTTAGATTCTTCGAGAAAGCACATCTCACCGTGAGTTTCAGGAGTTTACAGCATTTGCACATTAATTACCAATTAAAGTCACTGCAGAAAATTACATCTGGTAATCAATATACTAAGTATTCTTCAGACAATGCAATGATTGTTAATTACTGTCAATCTCTCCTGCCTGGAATATAAACAATTATAAGTGTGGAATCTCATTCCATAAAGTCGTGAATGTTTTTAAGGGTTTTAAAAACAGATGTTAAACTTGTTTCTGTTAATCTATTTTTTCCTTCTCAATCAAACCTTCTTCCCATTAATTGGTGCTGTTTTTCAGCCAGGTCCTGATATCCTCACCGTACCATTAATGCTTTTGATTATTTAATGGCACAACAGAAATCTAAACATGCTGGAATAAAGCTAAACTAATCCTTACATCAGCAAAATACACTCACTGTTTCAGAAATGACCAACTCGTTGCAGTGTTAAAACTTCAATTTGATCTTCAATCAAAATCCAACAATCTGGTCTCAGGTTAGCTGCTGGGGCATTAAACAAATTGTTGCACTAATATTCAGATCAACACTGCAGTCATACAGCACAAAGCTTCTAAGTATTGGCTTCTCAATTAATTTTAGGCTGATGGATCATTCAGGTTCAATTATTATATTGGAAATAATTTTGGAAATAACTATCAATTTAAACTATGCAAAATTGATCAGTGTTGTTGGACTCTAATCTATTACCAAGCTCTAGACATTGCTCGTATATATGTCTCCATGATAGTTTGCTGGCAATGAGATCCACAAATTAACTATCCCCTGACTAAAGAAGTTCCTCCTCATATCCTTTCTAAAAGAGTGCCCTTTCATTTTGAGGCTATAATCTCTGGTCCGAGACTCTCCCAACAGTGGAAACATCCCCTCCACATCCACTCTATCTATGCCGTTTATTATTCTATAAGTTTCAATGAGGTCCCCCCTCAACCTTCTAAACTCCAGTGAGTTGAGGCTCAGTGCTGTCAAACGCTCATCATATGCTAACCCACTCAATCCTGGATCATTCTTGTAAACCTCCCCTGGACCCTCTCCAGAGCCAGATATGGGGCCCAAATGTGAAATTCCTCAGATATGGGGCCAAAATTTGCTCACAGTACTCCACATGCGGCCTGACCAGCGCCTTATAGAGCCTCAGCATTACATGTTTTTATATTCCAGTCCTCTTGATATAAATGCTAGCAATGAATTTGCCTTCCTTATTTCCGATTCGACTTGCAAATTAACTTTTTGGAGTCCTGCACCAGCACTCCCAAGTCCCTTTGCACCTCCGATTTCTGGATTCTCTTTCCATTTAGAAAGTAATCTACGCCTTCATTCTAATTATCAAAATGCATGACTCCGCACTTTGCTATACTGAATTTTGTCTGCCAATTCTCTGCCAATTCTCTGCCAATTCTCCTAACAAGTCCTTATGCAGAGTCCTTGCTTCCTCTACACTGCCTGCCCCTCCACCTGTCTTAGCTGCATATGCAAACTTGACCATATAACCTTCAATCCCCTTATCCAAATCATTAATATACAACATGAAGAGAAGTGCCTTTTGCAATGCAATGGGTCGAGGTTATGTTACAACTTTGTAGAATTCAGGTCATCATATGCTTGGATGTAGGGAGGGGTGCAGTATAGATTCACAAGTGCAGAAACATTGTGTTTACAAAAAAGACACAAAGTACTGGAGTAACTCAGCAGGTCAGGTAGCATCTGTGGAGAACATGGAAAGGTAATGTTTCAGGTACAGTCTGAATGAAGAAGGTAGTGACCTGAAACATCACATACATTTTCTTGGGAGGTGATGCCTGACCTGCTGATTTACTCCAATACTTGGTGTCTGTTTTGTTTCAATGCCCTTTGGACTTTAACTAATCCAGTAGTTATTACAATGGAGCGACAGCATGCTAATGATTTATCTTCTGGTACGGTACTTGATTAGATTGAGAAAAATATTGAAAATATGCTGTAAAATATCCCACAAGTAGTTCCTTAATAATAATAATAATAATGCATTACATTTATATAGCGCTTTTCAAACACTCAAAGACGCTTTACAGGGATTTCTAGAACATAGAGAAGTGAATAAATAGATAAATAAGTAAACGAACAGAGAAAGGAGACAGAAGGTGAGGTGACCTTCAGTGGTTGAAGGCAGTACTGAACAGGTGAGACTTCAGTGATGTTTTGAATGTGGTGAGTGAGGAGGAGTCTCTGACGGTTTGGGGTAGTGAGTTCCATAGGGTGGGAGCAGCGATGGAGAAAGCCCTGTCCCCCCAGGATCTGAGTTTGGTCCGGATGGGGGGGGACAGGAGATTGGCAGCAGCAGAGCAGAGGGTGCAGGTGGGAGTGTGCCTGTGGAGGAGGTCAGTCAGGTAGGATGGGGCCAGGTTATGGAGGGCTTTGTAGGTCATGAGGAGGATTTTGTATTGGATTCTCTGGGGGATGGGGAGCCAGTGGAGTTTGTAAAGGACGGGGGTGATATGGTCACGGATCGGGGAGTGGGTGAGTAGACGGGCAGCGGAGTTTTGAATGTATTGAAGTTTACTGATGATTTTTGAGGGTGAGCCATAGAGGAGGCTGTTGCAGTAGTCCAGATGGGAGGTGATGAAGGCGTGGGAACACATTAAATTCAAGGGAACACATTAAATTGATTCCTCAGACAAATTATCAAATTTTGCAGTTATGATCCCACAGCAAGGAATTACAATTAATTCCCATCGCTATGTGATTGAAATTGTCAATAGGGTGGTTGGAGGTGAAATACTTACTCTGGTTAAAGATGCGATCCAGAATAATGCGACGTAACCATAAAATTAGATCAAGGTGGTTTAGCGCTGCAGTGAGGAAGGGAGGTCTTCACATCATAAGATCAGAAGATCAGAAGTGATAGGAGCAGAATTTGGTAATTCGGCCCATCAAGTCTACTCCGCCATTCAATCATGGCTGATCTATCTTTCTCTCCTAACCCCATTCTCCTGCCTTCTTCCCATAACCTCTGACACCCATACTAATTAACCATAACCTCTGACACCCCTAACCAATAGAATGGTCGAGATCTGGAATTCTCTCAACAAAAAAGCTGTTGAGGCTGGAAGCCAATTGGAAACTTCAAAATGGAGAGATTTGTTGCACAACGGATTATGGAACCAATTGAGTAATAAAGTTGAAATAGAAACCAACTGTAACTAGGGAGGGTGGTGGTTATAAGGAACAAGCTGCCAGAGGAGGTAAGTTGAGACAGGTACTACAATAGTTAACAACGGTTAAAAGACATTTGGACAGGTTCATGGATAGGGAAAGTTTAGAGGGATATGGGGCAAACGCAGGCAAGTGGGAGTCGTGTAGGTGGGGTATCTTGGTGGGCTTGGGATGTTGGACTGATGGGCCTGTTTACATGCTGTATGACTCTGTGAATAGAAAAATGCCTTCATGGGGCTTAATGATATTATCCCATGAAGTAACTGAGATGACACCTCATGTAAATTTCATTAATTTTCCAAATCATTAATTTTTACAATGATAAAGACTGGGAATAAATAAGTTAATTACATTGATAGGTCAAATTAGAGTTCAAACAAAAAAGCTTGATAGCTATTTGAAGATAAAATTAAAGAAACAAAGGGCAAGATTAAAAACTTGGAAAATTCTACAAGTGCAGAGCCTAATGTTGAACACTGCAATTAGCATGTGTTACTTTTAAATTTGGAAGTAAGGGTGCAATGTGCATTGAGAAAAGATCAACCATTCATTTTAACTTTAGTGATGGAAAAAATGAATATTTTGAGGGATACCATTAATGTTTACCTAACAGTTTACCTACCTAGAACACAATAATAAGTAGTCCACATTGAAGAACTTCACAAAGCTTGCAGAATTCTTTGAAGAGAAAATCATTTGATGCAGGAAAGCAGCCATTTACTTCGACTTTAAATCAAGTTTGGATCTGGTTCTCTGTCTGATAATTTGAGGATAAAGTTCCATGAAATTTCTATAAAAATTAACTGGCCGTATTGAAATCAGAACCTATTTTGTATATCTAGCTTTGTAATTCACAGCTTGCAGCCAAGCAAATTATTTTGGCTTGGTAGCTAATATCAGAATACACGGTTGAGATTCAGGCTGTACTGACAACAAAGCTTTGCATATCACAATCTCAAATTGGTTTTCCAGAGCACATTCATAGTAAGCAATTTTTTGCCTTTGTTGCATTCAAACATTGGGATCACCCAACTGCAATAATATGATTGCAAGCACACAAGAAAATAATGGGCAAAATAGGCCCATTTTGTCTATCACAAGCCTGCAGAATACCAAATGGTCATTCATCACTTGTACGCATGGACACAGCGTGCCCACAGAGCACTGAGCCAATTATAATCAATCACACGCTAACTCCTGGCCTCTCTCTTGGCATTCTAGCATGGGAGATTGGAGTCACCAAGCCAGCCAGTCCCCCCTATAAAGAATGCTTGCATTGAACATGGAACATAGAACAATACAGAATAGGAATAAGCCACTTGGCCTATGATGTCTGTGCCGAACATGAAGCCAAGTTAAACTAATCTCTTCTGCCTGAACGTGATCCATATTGACCCATTTCCTGCATATTCACGAGCCCATCTAAAAAGCCTCCTAAATGCCACCACTGCATCTGATTCCACCACCCCTCTGCCAGTGCTGTCCTTTATTTCCCCAAATAGGATGCAAGGATCGAGAAAGATACAAAGGAATAATGGAAATGATAATAGAGTTAAATCACCGACAAAAGCGAAATAAAGAGAGGGAAAGAAAGACTGAATGAAGCCTTTGTTACACACGGCAACATAGGAAATAAAAGCAGTAAAAGACTACATACCCCATTGAATCTAATCGGGCTCTACTCAATACTGGTCCTGATATTGGTGTTGCCCATGTTCCTGCCTAATCTCCATCAGATGCAATTCCCCTGTAGACTGAAAACCCATCTATTTGAGCATTCAATTTCTTCCCCCACAGCTCTCTGGGGTGGAGAATTCCAAAAAATTGCCGCTCTCTTAGAGGCAAAGTATCTTCTCATCGTTGTCATAATGGAGCAACCCCTTAATCTGAAACTGTCCTTTGTTCCAAACAAGACAATAGTGCAGTGAGTTCCTTTTCTGCATGAGGAGGTCGATGGTCATAATAATGAACATATACTGTACACTTATACTAACAGTTATGAGCCCCAGCTTTCCGCAATGAGTTTAATGGCAACAAAGTAATGGCTGCCAAAAATTAGCCTTTAAATATCTTTATTGAAACCTATTAGAAATGATGTAAATAATTTATATATGGTTAATTAACATATTAACAAAATCCAATCAACAAATGCTGGAGCTAAATACTGTGAAGGATATTTGCCTTGCTCAATCTCCAGCTTTGGAATCCTGATCTGACAGGTGAATTCCCCAGAGTAATGTGGGAGGTTTAGAAGTGTTGGCTCTGCTGCAGAACTCCACCTGGAGTTCAGGGGTGGAGTGCGATGACAGATGTGGCAGCGTCCTTAACCCAGTCTACCTAAGAGTGATACTGGGTCTGTTTAATCTGTTGGAACTGTCAGCCTCACCAGTACCATATTGCATTTAATGATCACGTATCCTCTCGTGATAGCAGCACGACTGCTGGTAACTACAGGCATATCTTAAGCTCTCTCATATATCCCTTCAGAATGCTGTTCTTCTGGGGAAAATACTAAAGCATTTACTGTATTTCTGGCATAATTTTGACACCAGCTCCACCCTTCAGCTTTCTCTAAATTATCAGACTTTGCCCAACGTACAGTGCAGACTGCACAGAAAATTTCATCCAAGTGAATATTGGGATGTTGTTGTATATGCGGTTACCACAAATTGCATTGGCTGACAATTGACTCCATCCCTCCCCAAATAAACTAGTTGAAACCTAGCCATGCTGTTCACGATCAGGATAGCATTAGTTGACCCGAGTTAAATTTTGGATCCTGTTTGCATGCCATCAGTAAGACCATCCATTCTCATCTCCGTGACATTGTCTACCTCCAGCCCTGCTTCAGCTCTCCTGATGTTGCACCCACTCTCCATATCTTTGTTACATTCAGGTTTTACTCCTATGATAAGTTGTGGCAGGCCTCCCATGTTCCACACTCTTTAAACCTGATGACATACTGTTAATAATATATTCCTTTATTCGTCCCACGGGGACGATAAATTTCCGGGGAAATTTACAGTGTTACCACAGCAAAGTGGATAGCAAGAGATCATTCATTATAAATAAAAGTAAAGACAAGGATAAATTGTCATCAGTTTACTGTGTATTCCTTAATTGTTACTGTTGACTCATCTGCTGGGAGCAGTGCTGGTAGCAGTGCTGGTAGTGCAGTCTCACAGCAGCGGGAAGGAAGGACCTCCTACATCTCTCCTTCGTGCACTTGGGGTGAGGGAGTCTGTCCTTCCACCTTACTGCCTGTTCTTCCACCTTACTATCTCCAAATCCCATTGCGGACGCCAGTGCCTAGATTTCTAAACTCCCATTCGTCATAATTCCCTCCATAATCCAATTCTTCTCTTTCTCTTAACATCCTACAGACATATCCACACCTCCATTTCTGAACTCTTCACTATCCCAAAATGCAGTTGTTCCTCCATTGGCAGTAGCCAGCCTTAAGTTCTGAAATTTCCTCCCTAAACCTCTCTGCGGCTCCTCTTTTGAAAGCATTCATTTACACCCAAATCTTTGACCAGCCTTTTTGAACATCTGCCCATTCATCTTCCCATGTACCTCGGCATCAGTTTTTAATTTGATAACACTCTTGTGAAACATCTTTGGACATTTTACCATTTTCTCAAGTTGAAGGTGTGAATTTTGTGGAAATAAATGCTTCAACTGTCTTGAGGAAGCATAAGTCATCCACAATTTAATCAAGAACCCAAAAGGTTTGAAGGCTCAAAGATTTTGAGGGCTCAAAGAAATCTGCTTGACATTTGGAGTGACAATTAATCGCTGTTTCTCAACAGAACCTTTCTTGTCCACCATGTAATTATAGTGAACTATTCTGAGCGTTTGAAGACACAATTTATTAGGATTGTTATCCCACTGGGGATTTCTCCAGCCAAGTTAATAAGTATCTCTACCAGCCAAGTGCAAATGTGTATGTTGGCTGAGTGCATCTTTCACCTGCCAACAGCCATAAATCAGGTGAGTTACGGTTCTTACATAATGCTACAAATGCCCCTGCTGATTTAGCAGTAAATCACCAGTGAAACTCCGTGCTCTGAACTGCAGATAGGCCATTAACCAATTAACCCTTGTTAATAACGATAATGAAATGCATGACATTTCATGAAGAGGTTTTCTTAAGAGCATTGATGGGAAAGGATGAACAAAAAAGAACCATGGTAACAGAAGCACCCTTTTGTTTGGAAGGAGAGGATTCTTAGCAAAAACCAAGGGAATTATGTTCAGATGCCGAATGATGAACAAGGAACGAGAGGTAAAATAAAAGGATTGTCCTTTCAAGTATGTCACATGGCACAAAGTAAAAATTAGCTTGAAGCCAATTCCAGGTTCAGAATCACTCCCACACAGGCAGGTTGTGTATGATGAGTTATTCTTTGTCTGTTTGAAGCTGGCTAATGCTACTACCACAGGTGAACTGTTGACACCAATTGCAGTTTAGCAGCCGAATGACAACCTTCAAAGAAAACTTCAGGCTACCTCCCTCATCAGCAGCAGTGGCCCTAAGGAAGGGGTTGGGAATGAGGCGTGGGGAGAATAACAGGAGGAAAGAGGAAGGCAAAGAAGTGGAAGTTGGAAATGCAGGTAGCAGATGTGGTGTGAGGAAGAATGTCATACCTGCTCCACCTACATACAGGTAAATTCACTCACCTCTAAATGGAGCTCACCTGTTACTTCACCAATTTTCTATCCATGCCCTTTTAATCCCAAGGCCTTCGCCTTGTTGACAGGTCTATTTGTTGACACTTTATCAAAGGCCCTTTGAAAAACCCATATACAATAACAACTGCATTTGCCTCATCAGCCTCTCTATGACTTAATTTTTAAAAAACTAAACTAAACATGACCTGCCTTTCATGATGTTGGCTTCCCCAAAGTAATCCGCAAGTCCATTCAATTCAAGCCTAGCTTCTCCAATTGCTCCCCATAACTAAAATTCTCCAATCTAGGCACCATTCTTTTGAACATTTTCTGCACTCTTTCCAGTTTGTGAGCATGCATATGCCTTCTTCACCACCGATCAACCTATGTTGTCACTTTCAGGAAACTATGTACTTGGACTGCAAGGTCTTCCTGTTCACCAACATTCTTTAATACCCTACCATTTATTGTGCATGCCTCACCCTTATTTGACATCCATAAATGAATTCCCTTATGCTTGTTGGGATTAAATTTCATCTGCTCATATTCTGCCTAACTTTCCACTTGATCTCAGTTATAATAATAATAATAATAATAATAATATTCATTTATTGTCATTGCAACGAGTACAACGAAATTAAAAAAATAGCCAATCCTGACGGTGCGTACAAACATATATGCAATAAATGCAAAAACAAATAAATACATAAATACAATTAAATACAATTATATTAAGTACAAGATTTTTTAACGGTGTTGCCTAGTGCAAAGGTAGTGTTCAGTTCTCGTATGGCCCTGGGGTAAAAACTGTTCTTAAGTCTGTTTGTTCGGGATTTGATCGACCTGAAACGTCGACCAGAGGGCAGATGAACAAACAGACGGTGGCCGGGGTGGGATGGATCTTTTATTATTTTGCCTGCTCTACTGAGGCAGCGTAGGCTGAACAGGTGCTCCAGGGAGGGCAGTGAGCAGCCGATGATCTTCTGGGCCGTCGTGATGACCCTCTGAAGGGCCTTCCTGTCCTTTTCTGAGCAGCTGGCATACCATGTGGTTATACAGTATGCCAGCACACTCTCGATGGAGCAGCGATAGAAGGACAACATGAGCTTCTCCTGCAGGTTGGTTTTCCTGAGGATCCTCAGGAAGTGGAGTCTCTGCTGTGCCTTCTTTACTGTGGTGATGGTGTTGGTAGACCAGGTAAGATCCTCTGCGATGTGCGTACCCAGGAACCTGAAAGCTGGTACCCTTTCCACACAGACCCCATTGATGTAGAGTGGGTCGTAATCTCCACTGGTTTTTCTAAAGTCAATTATAAGTTCCTTTGTTTTGGAGGAGTTCAGGACCAGATTGTTCACTGAACACCATGCTGCCAGCCTTTGGATTTCATCCCTATAGGCTGTCTCATCTCCTTCTGAGATGAGTCCAACCACAGTCGTGTCATCCGCGAACTTGATGATGGTGTTGGTGGGATGGGTGGGGGCGCAGTCGTGAGTGTAGAGGGAGTAAAGGATGGGGCTCAACACACAGCCCTGTGGTGAGCCGGTGCTCAGTGTAATGGTGGAGTTTTAATCAACCTCCTCACTCATTATACCACCATCAGTTTTGGTGTCATTCACAGAGTTACTAACCATCCACCCAATGTTCACCACCATAAAAAGCAAAGGTTGCAACGCTGATCCTTATGGTATACTACTGGCCACAGATTTAGAATCTGAAAAGCATCATTCCACCAATAGTCTCTGCCTCCGATCACCAAGCCAATTTAGACTTTACTTTAGACTTTAGAGATACAATGTGGAAACAGGCCCTTTGGCCCACCGGGTCATGCCAACCAACAATCACCTGTACACTAGTCCTATCCTATGCACTTGTGACAATTTACAGAAGCCAATTAACCTACAAACCTGCACGTCTTTGGAATGTGGAAGCAAACTAAAGCACCCAGAGAAAACCCACATGGTCACAGGGAGAAAATGTACAAAGTCTGTGCAGACAGCACCCGTAGACAGGATCAAACGTGGGTCTTTGACGTTGTAAAACAACAAATCTACCACTGCACCACTGTGCTGCCCTTGGTCGATTTTGGATTGATTTAGCCACATTGCCTCAAATCCCATTTGCCTTAACTTTCTGGACCAGCGTTCCATAAGGGACCTTGTTAAATGCCTAACTATGGCCCACACAGACAACATCTACTGATATGCCTTCGTGGATGTATTTTGTTACCTCCTCAAAAAGCTCCATCAAATTAGTGAGACAAGATACCTCCCGCATTAACCCATGCTGACTACTTCATTCTATCCGTACCTTTCCAAATATGCATCAATTTTTACCCTAAAAAATGTCCCGACCTTTGATATACAGCTCACTGGCCTGTAGTTTCCTGGCTTATTCCTTCTTAGATAAAGGAACAGCATTAGCTATCTTCCAGTCTTCTGGTACGGATGACCTTGTGATATTAATGTAATGTTTTCAATTTTGATCCCATATTCACTTGACCAATAGCTCAACTCTTCAAGGAAATCTTTTCTTATTTAAATGTTTTGTGCCCATCAGCTTAAGCCATTATTCTGCATTTCCATTTAATAGAATTGAGTTTCACACTAACATTCTGACCTAATATTAACTGCATTTTTGGCATCGGTACAAATGATAGCTTGTATTAGATGTCCTCATATGTAATGCAAGAAACATATCTCCTTCTCACTGCTCAGGCATAATTCACTTCTAGTCTTGCATCCAATTTAAATACTATGATTGTTTCATTTGCTGTTAATGGCAGGAGCAAATCTCTTTCATTTGCATGATTTATAACTGTTACATCTACATTAAACTTCTCGGATACATTCTGTTCGGCTGCGTGCCTTTGATTTTGTCCATCCTGCGATTTATTTTACCTTCCACCACATTCTCTGCAAGCATGTCTCAAATGAATGTAATTTCAATTTAGGTCTGTGCGGAATTAAATGTGGTTTGTACAAATTCATCTTTTCTTCCTCCCCTTCAGAAAGTGACAGGTAACATTTCCTGCATTGCATAAGGCTTATTTTTTAATCCACTTTTGCACTGGTTCCAGCTTCCTTCATCAGCCATTTTGTCTGTCTCGTGTCTATACCTCTAAATATTTGCATTACTTTATCCATTGTCAGATCACGTTCTGTCCATGGTCTTTCTCACAGAGTTACCCAGTATTTAACAAATTGTACAAATTAGACAAAAAAAACCATCTGAATACCTCAAGAGCAGTTCTTGTTTAAAGTGAATAGTATTTGAAGTGTCTTCCTGATACACGCAAGAATTCTGGCAAAGATCTGAAAACTGTAATTAAATGCTTTTTATAAATACTTATCACCTTTTCTGAACCCATATAGGTTGGTGTATTGCAAAGAGTATTCAATCAACCTGGATTCATTGAAATCACTATATCCCTATTCCCAAACAGGGAAACAGGAAAGTTGATTTGCAAGGAAGTGTTAATTAGCATAGAACATACTTATTTTTGCTATCTAATCATCCAATGCACTCAACCAATTGAAAGTGTTTCCGATCTGTTATTGGGGATATGGGACTTCAGCTTTTTTGGCAAAAAATGTTGACCTTGTGCCTCCTTCGATGTGAGTATGAAGAATTTGAAGTTTTGATGGATTCAGCGAAGAGAAACTATTCCCCCGCAGAAAGGTCAGAGACCAGATTGAGGACTTTTGGCAAAATAATAAAATATTTGTGACACATTGTCAATTGCTATCATTATCTGGAACGCGTTGTTGGAAAGGCTAATAGGGGCAGATTCAATAGTAACTTAGTGAGATACTAAGAATCCTGCACTGTCTCTCACTCTCTGTATCCTGAACACCTTTCTGTCAAACTCAAGGGACAAACCAGGGATAATGCGAAATGCCCTCCATCTGCATTGATGAGTGCAGCTCCAACAATTTGCTAAAAGCCCAAAATCATCCAAGACAAGACAATCTTTATTGATTGATTGATTGATTCCAACTTCGGTCCACCGATCCAACAATTGATCATCCATTCACACTCATTCTATGTCATCTCACTTTTGCATCCACTCCCTACACACTAGTGGGAATTTACAGAGGCCAATGAACCTACAACCTGCAAGTCTTTGGGATGTGGAGGAAACTAGAGCACCTGGAGGAATCCTACGTGGTCACAGGGAGAACATGCAAACTCCACACAGACAGCACCCATCATCAGGATCAAACCCAGGTTTCTGGCACTGTGAGACAGCTCTGCCAGCTTGATTAGAATTTCATCCATCACCTTAAACATTCATTCCTCCTTCCTTCCTAACCTGCCACATCTGCCATCAAGAAATATCACAGCAACAGATCAGCACCTGCAGATTCCCATCTCCGACGCACAACATCCTAACTTAGAAATATATCACTAGTCCTTTATCATTGCTAAGTCTCAACAACATTGGTGGAGTAGTATTACTGAAAGAATTGCATCAGTTGAAGGTGGCAGCAGCTCCTATTATCTACCTAAGGATAATAGGTATCACAAAATGCTGGAGTAACTCAGCAGGTCAGGCAGCATCTAGGAGAGAAGAAATGGGTGACGTTTCAGGAAGAGACCCTTCTTCAGACTGATCTGAGGATTATCTAAGGATTAATTCCCGGAATGGCAGGACTGTCGTATGTTGAAAGGCTGGAGCGATTGGGCTTGTATACACTGGAATTTAGAAGGATGAGGGGGGATCTTATTGAAACATATAAGATAATTAGGGGATTGGACACATTAGAGGCAGATAACATGTTCCCAATGTTGGGGGAGTCCAGAACAAGGGGCCACAGTTTGAGAATAAGGGGTAGGCCATTTAGAACGGAGATGAGGAAGAACTTTTTCAGTCAGAGGGTGGTGAAGGTGTGGAATTCTCTGCCTCAGAAGGCAGTGGAGGCCAGTTCGTTGGATGCTTTCAAGAGAGAGCTGGATAGAGCTCTTAAGGATAGCGGAGTGAGGGGGTATGGGGAGAAGGCAGGAACGGGGTACTGATTGATAGTGATCAGCCATGATCGCATTGAATGGCGGTGCTGGCTCGAAGGGCTGAATGGCCTACTCCTGCACCTATTGTCTATTGTCTATTGTCTAATAGGGATGGGTATTGAATGCTGGCCATACCAAAGTAGATCGCAGAATGTGAATGCATTTTTCACAAATGTATTTATTTTCTGGTCGAAAGATGCTTGGGATTCTAATTTCTTTTAAAGATCTGTCACAAGCATAATTGGGTCGAATAGCCTTTCTGTGTTTGACGATTCTATGATTGTAATAGGCTTGTTTGCTTTTGGCTATCATGTCATTTGGTTCTACAATCACAATTTTATTTCTGCAGCACTGATTCTTAGACCAAGATTTGAAGTCTCCTTGCCGCCTATTTCAATGTGCATTATTTCTAAGTGGGTAAAATAATAAAGAAACTGTATCCTATAAAGCTCATGCCTCTGAGGAGAGAAACATAGGAATCAGGATTGGTCTGTAATCCAGTTAATTCCATTCCTGAGTTGAAGTGAGACCTTGCAGAGACCAAAGAATGGGAATGAGATAAGGGTAATACCAAAACAATGTGCTACATCAATGCGCAAATTAAGTAATGCCTTGCAAGTTGTGAATCTCCGAAAGTTGGGAGTTAATATACTGTATGGCATATCACTCTTTCCTTCACACCAACAACCAACATCTTCCGCTCAGGCACTTTATTATTTTTAAGATGATGCTGGTTTTGCATAATAATAATATTACTAAGGAAAGGCCATGGACATGAAATGCCAATTATTTCCCTCCCAATAAATGCCATTTGGTTTGTTGGGAATGTTACCCATCATGTGGACACCTTTGCTTTAGTTTTGATGTATGCCTGTGTCAATTTGTACACGATACGTGAATATGTGGCGTGCAGGATTTTTTCATTAATTTGACAATTTTAAACAGTGGAGTTAATTCCTGATCCTATCACACAACGAGTAATCTGTGGTGTGGTCACGTTCACTTACTAAAGAATCTTCTATTGTTTAAATTGATTTAAACACTTTATGATGCAAATATCAGGTTCCCTTTCTCATAGAAAGTGGTAAATTGTTGGAATTCTCTGCTACAAAAAGTAGAAAAAAAAACTTTTTGAAAGGGAGGGAGTGAGGGCTACGGGGATTTGGCACAGAGATTAAACTGTTGCTTCGGGTAGATCCGCAATCATTGTATTGATTGATCGATTGAACGATTGATTGTTTGTTTGAAAGAAACAGTTTGGAAACAAGCGCTTTGGCCCACTGATGCTGTCAGTATATAGCCTGGAGAAGCAATGCAGTGCGTTTGTGTTTCAGTTTTAGAGATACAGCATGGAAACAGGTCCTTCGGCCCACCAAGTCCATGCCGACCATCGATCACCAGTTCACACTATTTCTATGTTATCCCAGTTCACACTATTTCTATGTTATCCTACTCTCCCTACACATTACAAGCAAATCACAGAAGTGTCTTTGGGCAAATCACCCACACGTCTTTGGGATGTGGGAGGAAACCCACGAGGTCACAGGGAGAACGTGCAAACTCCACACACACAGCACCTGAGGTCAGAATCAAACCTGGGTCTTTGGCGCAGAGGCAGCAGCTATACTAGTAGCTATGCACCACTTTTGTAGAGAATATGCACTAGCTGCCAGTGTTGGAAGGAATGAATGTTTAAGGTGATGGATGGAGATCTAGCAGATTGTCTTATTATTGATCAGCTGTTCACACAAGTTCTATATTATTCCACTTTCACACCCACTCCTTACACACTGGAGGCAATTTACAGAGACCAATTAACCTACAGACTCGCTGCGCCACTGTGCCAAATGGTGGGGCATGCTTGAAGAGTCAGATAAACTACTCCTGCTCCTATTTTCTTGTGTTCTTGTGATATAGCAAGAGAACCTGTTCCAATTGTAAATTTCAAAATTAAATTGATATATATTTGAGAAGTTAAAAATAATGTCAGGATCATGGAGAAACAATGGGAGAGTGAGATTAATTACATAATACTTTCAACGAGCTAGCACAGGTCTTTTGTTTATATCATTCAATTGTTTTCCGCACTTGTTATTTAAAGCAGAGCATCAGTGAAATATTTTCTTCTCCCTACATGTGATAGCCAACATCAAAAAGATGGCAGTCAAGTAAAATGACAGGTGCCTTTAAATTATTCTGTCGTTGTCATTTTTTTTTAAAGCCGGAGACAGCTGAGAAGCGAGATAAGATAAAAGCACATTGTTGATGGTGCCTGCCACTGGAGATTCACCAAAATATAGCACATTTAAAATTAATTGAGAACTGTTGCTAGCCACTTTGCCCAGTCGAATTTTTCAAAGTTACTATGTGCCTCATTCACATACATGGAACATAGAACATAGAACAGTGCAGCACAGGAACAGGCGCTTTGGCCCACAATGTCTGTGACAAACATGATGCTGAGTTAAACTAATCTCCTCTGCTTCGACGTGATATTTGATGGTTTTCTCTGCAATATCAATATTGTATATTTAATTTATAAACATTAGTTTGTCATTTATTGACACATCAACATTTTTTAAAAAGAAGTGTTTTTATTTATGTGATCCTTTTAATTAGAATTGTCTGCATTAATACTTCATTCAGCTTGAGCATGTATAAGTTGCACGATTGAATTTAAATGCAAGATCTAGAATGGTGATTTATGCAGCTCTCAAGATTATTGCACCTCTTTGGTAGAGGTATCTAATAAGGGCCACCATAGCATCTGTTGCATAGTTCTGCAAAATACTCCTTTCAACTATCGATTAATTTCTTCTTTGAGATCTTACTATAGCGTATGATTCCACCATTCTTGCAGCAGTGCTGTATAAATCACACATATTTCAGAACAGCAAAGCTTCCTCATCACCATTTTTCCGTAAGTACAATGAGACTATTTCTCCTGTTCACTCTTTCAATTCAAACTATGATTTTAAACACCTCAACGAGTAAGCTTTTAACTTTGTCTACTCCAGGTTTTCAGCTAATGGAATACTCTCATCGGTGGTATGATTTTAGTGCATTACATAACCTTGTTTGACTTTCTCAAACAAAAATAAGAACAATCCTTTAGATGTGACCCTTAAATCACCTGGTTTCCCAGGGGAACAGAAACAAGATCATTATTTGTGAAGAAGAATAAATTATTTTGCATTTGGAAACTTGCTTTGTGTAAAATGGCTATTGTATTTCTTAAAACACAGCAGTGACCACAGTTCAAAAATAACTTACTGACTGTCTGTCGGACACTTGAGTATTGAGGTGAATTAGAGAACATTACTACTCTCTCCTTGGATCTGTGCCCTTAAGTTGAAGTGTCTTTTGGAAAATTATGTTTTTATTTTTACTTAGGCTGGATACTACTATCATTGAAAATCTTCGGTCTAATACTGATTCTAGCCTCATTTGCCATTTCACAAATAGACTTATTTCCTTCAACACGCTGCACTATTCCCTGAGACACTTACTCAAGTAATCATTCAGCTATCGTTTAAAGTGAAAATCTAATTCACAGATTCCAGTGGGATTAATTTTTCCCTCACTAAATATACAGGCAGTGTTCAACACCATTTATCATTTAAGTCATACACTGCACAGCCAATTTACTTTGAGCAGGATGGAATGCCACAATGATCAAAATTTCTTTTTTTTATTTTACACAACTAATTACGAGTTTAATACTTAAAGGAGAATAACTTACTTAAATCTAAAATTTCAAATTAAAGATTGAATGCGTGATAAGTTGATGAGATTCAAGTTCATGTCCATTAGGCCAACAAACACATGATAAGAATACTAATACTGGGAAGCTATCACCAACAGCAACATGTAGAAAGTCAGTTCATGTAAAACAATCTTTATAGTGTGGTTATGCATAGATTAAGGAAAAGTGGTTGTTGAAATTGATATTAATTGAAATGGTGGGGTTGTTTAATGATGTTCTTGGACATCTATCTGTGAGTTCAGTGATTTTAGTTACAGTGGGAAAAAAATATAAACTTTAAACCACAAATTCAGGCAGTTTCTGTATTTGTGTTGATCTTTTCTCAAGGATGAATGTTGAATTTTTCTGTCATGGTCGACTCAATATTCCAACTTATTCTTCCCTTCTACTAATGTTCCATGGCATTTTCCATGGCATTTTCCATCGCTTCCTATCATTCTTCCCATCAATTGGGTGAAGGTCCTGATCTATATTTTCATTATTTTTAAATGATATTTAACAAAGTGGGGCAGATTATTTGATCCCCTCTACTCCAGGACAAAACAAACTGGTGCTTCAAGTGCCTGTGCTCCTCGGAGAGATCCCTTTTCAGGAAAAGTACAAATCCAAAGCTCTGTTTAGTCACAGTTGTGGGTGAGGTTATAAAATGAGAGGAAGTGGAATTTACCAATGAAAGAAGCACAGGATGATTTTTGATAACCCTAGCTGTATTTTGTCCGGTCTTCATCTCATTCATCCACAACCCCGAGCTTAGAGAGTTATAGTGTCCTACAGCATGTAGACAAGCCCTTCAGTCTAACACCTGAGATTAGAGGGGCAGTGTATTGGTTTGATCAACCCACGCCAAGCATCCCTCCCCCTCCCCATTCTTCCCTACAATTGTAGGAGGCTCAGCACCTGCCCCTTCAGCTCTCTCACACCTATCCTGGAAGTAAACAGCCCTTCCAGGTGAGACAAAGATTCACCTGCACCTCTCCAACAGGGTGTATTGCATCCAGTGCTCTCGAAGGGGACTCCATTACATTGGTCAGGGTAAACGCTGACCATGCGACAGTATGTGAAAAGTGAACATCCCCGTCTTATTTCTAGATTCCACCCATGTAGCATCATTGAATGATCCCGCAAGAATATCTTCTCCGAGTACCTCCGTAATGTCCTCCCTAATCAAAAATTCAACTCCCCGAGTTCTCTTACCTTGGCCTGAGTACACCAACACTTAGGTTTTTGAAATCTTGCCCTGGTTTTCAAAACCCTCCAAGATCTTTATCACTACTTTCTCAAATCACCTCCAAACCGCAATCTCTCCTCGCGTGTAGGTGGGTCTGGCTTAGATGGGGCATCTTGGTCGACATGGACCAGTTGGATCGAAGGGTCTGTTTCCATGCTGTATCAATCTATGACACTATGATTAATTCTGTCTTCTTGACGAAGGATGCAGAACCAAAACATCACCTGTCCATATTCTCTAGAGATGCTGCCTGATCTGCTCAACTACTCCAGCACTTTGTGTCATTCCTTGTTCAACCCTGAGATTTATTACTGGTGCCATCCATTACTTAAACTGGAAGCTCTGGATTTTGTTCCCAATTCTTTCCACAACTCCAACCCCTTTAAGACACAGTTTAGCGCCTACATATGTGGACAGAACTTTAATTGATTAACCTGCCTGGGTGTCAATATTTATCTAGATAATATTCTCATGGAATACTTTGGGATACTTTACGGCATTAGATGCACTTTATAAATTGCACTTGTTATTGATGTTCTTTGATTCAAAATATACATCATGTTAAAATGGCGCAAGGTATTTCACTGGCATAAAAATAACATAAAGCATTGTAACTTTCTACTTCCATGGGTGAACACTAAACTTCTTCAGCAATTCTAGTTTACTGGCATGATAAGATTGCTGATATTGGAAATGCAGGTGCAATTTTCTCTCCTGTTTCCTGGTCTTTACCTTCAAATCCATCAGGGCACGCACAGCTGAAAGAGTTGAGAAGATCAGTGCAAGTGCCATTGTTCAGACAGGGGTCACTTAAACATTCATCCACCTCAATCTCACAGTTATTGCCTGGAAAGAAGCAAAAGGTTCACATCATTAGAACTTTTCTGATGGTGACTCACCAGCACAACTGTCAACAGGAAGAGCAAATAATTACATTGGATTATATATAGAAGCTTTGCCCTTGCACGTCAGAAGAAACTTTAAAGTCTGCCTGCAAATGGCCTTAAGAGGAATGGACCAATTTTGTGTTGATAATTGCTCAGCAAATAGACATGTTCCCGGAAATTTTGCAAAGTCATCTTGGTGCACCATTGGCCTCACAGGAAGTATACCAGTAATGCAAGAGAGTCTGGGTTTACAGCTCCCTATAAATGTTTAAAAGGAATAGCATGGATCAAACCTACCTACAAAGCCTGGCGCACAGTAACAGGCAAACAAATTCAAGCCAGTCTCACAGAGGCTGAGGACACGGCAAGAATCTGCCTTGCAATCATCACCCCTCGTTTCTTCACAGAAACCTCCTTCTAATCCTGTTGAAAGAGCAAAAAAAAAGAATTTGCAACAAAACATTCAGGAATTAACATGTTAAAACCTTCAGTTAAACAGAATTTTTCAACTGGATAAATCTAAGCCAACGTAAATATTGAGATAGTCATGAATAAATTGATTCTGCGGAATATTCACCAGACTGGCAAGAATGTGGTTCACAAAGATTTATGGCAACTGGCTCAGATGCAATTAAGGGGTAGTGTGTGAAGGGGACTGTGAGGCGGAAAATAGTATAAGAATCTATTGTTCGCTTGATATTGAGAGAGTAAGGTCATTTGGAGCATGAATCCTATCGTGGGATAAATGGTTTAAATTACCTCTCTGTTATATACTATATTCATTTCATAATCCTACACTTTATTTTACAATTCTCTTTCAACTTAAAAGACTAAACTTTGCAGTACCACAAACATATCTTTTCCAAAAGGCATCTCCCACCACTTTAAAGATTCTATTCAATCTGATGAAATAAAAGTGGAACATTTTCCTAAGAATCATACTTACCATGAAGGCAATGACATCTAAATTCTATGTGCTCATCTTCACATTGTGAGTTGTTCTGACACAAGCCTACCACACAGAGATTTACTGGAGTTGTACAGATCTCTCCCATATATCCTTGGTGGCAAATGCATCGAAAACCATTCATCAGATCTTCACAGTAGATGGTGTTTGAAGGGTCACATGGATTTGACAGACATTCATTTATTTCCACTGAGCAGTCATTACTTTCAAAACCTGTCAAAACACCCAATGTTTAATTCATTCCTTCTCCAAAAAACAGGGTGCTAACACAGCTTTTTGCATGCAGACAAACAAGGAATGTTTTTTTAAATTTATAAGGTAGCGTGTTTCAGGGTTTTAACCCAGTTCATATTGGTAACATAGAATAATACAGCACAGGCACATGCAATTCAGCCCACAATCTCTGCACTGAACATAATGCCAAGTTAATCTAATATCCTCTGCCTGTACATGATCCATTTCCCTCCATTCCTTGCATATACAGGTGGCTATCCAAAAGCCTCTTAACTGCCGCTATCGTATCTGTCTCCACCACCACCCCTGACAACACGTTCCAGGCATCCACTGCTTTCTGTTTAAAAATGTCCCCAAACATCTTGTTTAAGCTTTACCTCTTGCACCTTAAAGCTGTGCCCTCTCATTTTAAACATTTCTGCACTGAAAAAAATGTTCTGGCTTTTACACCCTGAGAAAAAGGTTTGTATGTGTATCCGAAAAGGGCAATTAAACCCCCTTCTATGCTTTCCACAACTCTGAAAACCAATATGATGCAGACTAACTAACATTAGAGAGTAGCTCATGCAGACAAACGAGGAACCATTGGAAGGTTACATAGAAACATAGAAAATAGGTGCAGGAGTAGGCCATTCGGCCCTTCGAGCCTGCACCGCCGTTCAATATGATCATGGTTCTCGTTCTGCTGCAGGTCCTCACTGAAACAACTGCACTTCCTTATCTGGCCTTCGCTTCAAGAATCGAGGCTCATCACAAATACAAGTGCAGCAGAAGCTCTTTTCTCTAATTTAAGAACAGGTTTCTCACCTACTGTTCACATGCATTCAGAGTTGTGCTATACAGTTTCCAAGTACCAGAATGACAGGGTAGAAATGAATGCAAGTGGTTTTATTTTTACAACGGGCTCGTAATAAATTTCTTTCTCTATTATCTCACGGAGGCATTGGTCCATTTATTCAAATGGTTCAAAGCTTCTGTTAAAATAGCAGAAAAGGGAATTTAGAATGAGCATGGTCCTGTGGGAGTCACAACATGTTGCAGCTCTTTTTGCAGACAAATTTATTTCAACAACGATGTAAATGACTGAGTTGAAATATATTTAATCGGGAAATGGCTTATCAAACGAGTACAAGTAGCACAATTCCAGTAACAATTCAAACACAATGAATATTTATATACCACATAAAAATGTGAGACTATTTTGTGTGCGTTCATCCAGAATTCATGCACATTATTTCCCATTTCCACTCCAAGCCCTCCATTCCATTGTCTAATATAGGCAGTAATTCCAGTCTGCACAATAGGGTTCTTGGTCTGTTGATTAACCACTTGACAAATAAAATCAAGTTGGATGTGTGTTTATTCGGCATAGGATAATAGGTAATTACAAATGATCGGTTTTATTTAACATATTCTCAGCACTGGCAGTCATTGGTAGGTCAATATTTAAAGGCTAATTCACATTTTCCTTGAGGACTAGATGGTGAGCAGTCCACAGATATTGCCAACAATCTATTGTCAACCAATCACATCAAAACCATGCCTAAGATAGCACACCAATGCCTCAACCTCCTCAGGAGACTGAAAAAATTTGGCATGTCTCCAAAGGACTCTTACAAACCTCTACATATGGACAATAGAAAGCTCCACTTAAAGACCACGAGAAATTGCAGAGAGTTATGGAAGTGGCCCTTATCATCACACAGACCAGACTTGACTCCATCTACACATCATGCTGCCTCAGAAAAGCAGCCAACATTATCAAAAACTTGTGCCAACCCACTCCCATCAGGCAGAGGATACAGAAGCTTGAAAACACATAATACTGACTCAGAAACAGCTTCTTCCCCTCTGTTATCAGACTTCTGAATGGTCCTTCCATAAGCGAGGGCACAGTCCTGATTCTCCAACCTACCACACTGTAGACATTGGGCTTTATCTTTGGAAATATTATGTTACAATGCTGAGATACTACATTCTGCACTCTGGTATCGTTCTCTTCAATCTAACGTTTGTATTTTATTTGGCTTGTATTCATGTATTGTATTATCTGATTTGATTGGATAGCATGCAAGCCGGGAGCTTTTCATTCCTGACCCAAACACTGCCTGAGTACCTTCAGCAATTTGTGATTTACTCAGGATTTCAGATCTCGATTGGCAGTCTCTTATGTGTACTGAGGATCAAAATTTACCGGACACTTAACTGGATGAGCCACATAAATAATGTGGCTTCTAGTTGCAGGCAGTCATGTGACAAGTGGCTCTCTCCCTGAATATCTAAAGTCTATCCACCATCTGCAAGGCATTAGTTGGGTGCACGTGAAACACTCTACACCTGCCTGGATGAGGTCAGTTTCAACAACACTCAAGAAACATCTAGGACAAAGCAGCACATCATCCACCTCCTCCACCATGGGCATACTGCAGTCCATCAATAAAATACATACCAGTTACTCATACAGGGCACTTTAATTGCATTTCTCACCTCCCAATCTCTTCCACAAATTAGTACCAAGGGCAGTAAATATATGGGATCATCACCACCAGAAAGCTTCCCTTCCAAGTCATGCACTGTCCTGACGTAGTAAGGTTGGGCCCATTTTTATTATTTGTGGTAGCTGATCTGTATAGATTTTGATTTCTATTTCAGCAGGACTCCTTGAAGTCACACACAACATTAAGGCCTCGGTGCTTATACAACATTAAGGCAGTAGAATGCAGACACAAGTGACTGCAGATGCTGGAATCTTCAGCAAAACACAAAGTACTCACGGGTCAGGCAGCATCTCTAGAGAAAATTGGACAGGCAATGTTTTCGGTCATATCATGAGTTATAAATGTCACTATTAATTGCGTCGTCTTTTTAAAAATAATTTCCTTTTCAAATGATTTTAACGACCTTTAACATCCCTGATTGCCAGATATATTGAAAAGATATTTAATGTGAACTGTTACTTTCCTTGATCATCGCTGAATGTACAGTAGATCTTGGAGCTTCCTACCACTGGAGGAGTAACTGAAGGACCGCAGTGATTCATGAAAGTGGCTCACTACCCACCTTCTCAGGATAGTTAGGGATGGGCAATAAATCCTGGGCCTACCAACACCACTGACATACTATAGATAAATAAACCCAAGATGTCCCTTCCACATCTCATGAACAGAAAGTGGGGAAGGAAAACCCACAGGGCTCTTTTCCAGAGATAATAAAGTGAATTGGTATAACATCTCACATTGTACATAGTTTGTGGATGAATCAGGCCAGTTGCTCTCTTTCAATTTTCAATCCAACTTTTATAGTCATAGAATGAAAAGGCACTAGAGAATTGAACACTAATCTAATATTTCTCGAGACCACATTCTATTATGATTTTGTTATTCAGTGAAGTTAGATGAGCTGGACACTACACAAATACTCTAAATAGAGAATATGGATGTCAGCTGGAATATACATCACAATGAAAGCTAATCAAATTCCAAGCAATAGCACTGTCAAGAGCTAGTAGGTAAATTACATATCATTTTATCCTCCAGACTGTTGGTCATTTTTTTTCTTTGGACTTTTCGCTTATGATGTTTTTCTTCAGAAAGTAAATGAATGCTTGTAATGGCACATTGAGCAATTTCCACTTTGGACATCACATTGATCTACATTGTACTCAGGTCAGTTCCAGTTCTGATATATCTGCTGTAAATTCTCTCCAGTTTAACACCAAGGGAAGGCAGTAGTGTTCAAAGTGATACATTTCAATGAGAATAAAATTTGCCCTCTCAGGTGGATCCTGTGGCTCCAGCGAGCTGGTCACACTGTACAATCCCTACGGTGTATCGTGGAACTTTTTATATATCTCAGTTCAAATGCTAACATACAATGCAATTTATCTCTGGATGTAAAAAATCAACAATATTCTGAAAGTGATGAGTGTAAACAACTGACTGAGAGCAAGTTGTTCTTCAGACTAATTATCTATATTTTAACATGACAGAAGCCATGTGTAACATTCAGCATCAATTAATAGCCTTCTTTTATTTTTCCGTTAGTTGGTGGGTACTTGCCTCCATAATCTGCCAGTTATCATAATCCAGACTTGGGGATTGAGGGGTGGTGAGTAGTGGGTTTGGGGGGAGGAGGGGGTTGAGGAATGGAGGAGATGCAGGGTAGTGAGTTGTTGTGCAGGGGGCGACAGTGAGGTATTGTGGAAATGGGGGAGCGGTGGCGAGGGATCACAGGAATGGAGGAGCAGAGAAGAATTGCAGGAATGGGAGAGAGCAGTGACTGATTGCGGGATAAGGATGGGGCGGCAGTGAAATATTGCGGGAATCGAATCAGGGCGGTGAAGCATTTTCAAAATGGGAGGGGGTGGTGAAGGATTGCAGGAATGGGAGGGGGCGATGAGGGATTGTAGGAATGGGGGACTGCAATTAATGAATGTGGGTGAGGGGAGGAGGTGAGCAGTTGCAGGGAGGGATGGGAGAAGAAGGGAAGAGAACAGTTTTGTGGAGGAGTAGTTTTAAGGAGGAGTGGCTTTCTCTGCTCTTGGAGATAATGGATTCTACTGCAAGGAATTGTGAAGAGTTGTGTGGAAACTTCGGTATCATTTATTTGTTAAAAGTGAATAATGCTAGTAGTCCAATTAAAAATAAATATCAACCACAGATAAAAGCATTTTCAGGTTCTCCAGCTCATTAAAGTTTAACAAGGTCAGTAGGGGAGGTTTGACTGTCTCTGAGTACAAACTGACAGAAATTGTCTCAACTGCTTTAAGATCACCTTGAATCAATCACACCTCCTTCATGGCACATAAAGCTTTCAAATTACATAACATCAACCTAGACAGCTTGCAAATACATTTTTGCTTGTTAAGCTGACTTCTGATACTCAAGGAAACCATTTACCAAGTGACAGGGGCTGCATTCCTTCCCATCCAAATCACCCGCTCCCCAGGTACCTTCCCCTGTAACCGCAGGAAATGCAACACTTGTCCCTATACCTCCTCCCTTGACTATGTCCAGGGACCCCAACAGTCCTTTCAGGTTAGGCAGAAGTTCACTTGCACGTCCTCCAACCTCATCTACTGAATCCATTGTTCAAGATGTGTACTCTAATACATCAGCAAGACCAAACATGGACTGGGCAATTGTTTTGCTGAACACCTTCACTCTGTCCGCCTGGAACTGCATGGTCTCCCGGTTGCTAAACACTTTACTTCTCCTTCTCAAGCTCACACTGACCGTTCTGCCCATGGCCTCCTCCATTGTCAGAGTGAGGCTAAATGCAAATTGGAGGAACAGCATCTCATATTTTGCTTGGGCAGCTTACTATACAGTGGTATGATTTTTGATTTCTCTAACTTCAAGTAACTCCTGCATTCCCTCTCTCTCCATCCCTCCCCCACCCAAGTCACACCAGCTTCTCTTTCTCACCCAACAACAGCTAACAATGGCCTATTTCCTTTATCATTTTTATTTTTTGCATATCTTTCATTCATTGTTCTATATCTCTCTACATCATTGTCTATATCTCTCGTTTCCCTTTCCTGTGACTTTCAGTCAGAAGAAGGGTCTCGACCCTTAGCTGTTAGCTGTTATTTAATTACTAATAACTTTTCCTCCCCATGCTACAATCACATGCAAATTTCACTATTCCATTCGATGCTAGAAAACAAAATTAAATAACAGAAAATAGTAGAGATACTCAGCAGGCCAGGCAGCATCTGTGGAAGATGAAATAGTTAACATTTTAGGTCCACAACCCTTTCCAGAATTGGGAAAGAAGGAAACATGTTATTTAGTTTTGTCGGTTCCAGCCTTCTCTGTTTTTATTTCACCTATTCTCAACTACAGCCCTCGTGGTATTCTTCATGGTCATGCCTATTCCATTTCTGGAACCTCTTTCGGTCCTACAAACCCCTGAGAACTGCAAATTAAAATCAAAGAAAAACAAACGACAGATGGTGGAAATCTGAAACAAAAAGAGAAGGTACTTGATGCCCTCAGTAGGTTGGACAGCATCCGTGGAGTGAGAATATAGAGTTAATGTTTCAGGATGAGGACTTTACTGAGAACAGGGCTTCTTTCCAACTCTGATTTACCACCCATTCCGTGAGTATGACCGGCTGGTTTCTGTTGTTCCTTTTACTACAAAACAGCAGGAATCTGGAGTTGCTGGAGGTTCTCCATTGAGTGCTGGGGTCTATCAATACCCAGACATCTCAGTAGTCATCCCGTTCTGGCTCCTGGTGCAGAGCCAATTCATAATGTTGCTCGAGAGTCCAGAGCAGGCCCGGAGTTAAAATTGGGCCTGAGAGTTTATTTATCTTTAACATTATTCTACATTACACAATTGTCTATTGGTGATTCTAGCCCAATTTTTCTCCATAACTATACATCTTAATTACATTCATCAGGTTCTGCTGCTCAATTCAGTATTTAAGTCAAAACATGGTATTTCCTGAGGTTGAGGGGGGCAGGGAATATTTGCTTTTATTCCTGACTGTGCTTGATGTTTTACGAGTTAAATCGCAAGAATGCATGTGTCTCAGTCCAGCAATGGTTCTAGCTGTCAATCTCTTGGCAGTTGTACAACCTTATTGCGCACTGTAATTGAGCATTGGTCTTCGTCCCATATTACATTGCTGTGTGACTCTTATTTTCTTGCTATGCATCTTGATAAGATGGTGATTTGTCAGTCATTGCACCTTGGGGTCGAGCTATGGTCTTTATTTCACTTTTCAATCAGATATTTTGCAGAGCCTGGACTCTTAACTCTACCTTTCAATGCAGATTTTAATCTATTGGACACTTTCTATCTTTGAATGAAATTAATCATGACCTACTGTCCAAGTTATCTACTGCATGCTGCATAATATGTCTATACAATGAATCAAATTCTGCAAGTGTTTTATTATAGAGGATTTAATTTTCATTCGTGTGCTGTGGCTGCATGTTTTTTTGTAGGCCATGCCATTCTCCATGCATCAAACATCATGTCCTTCCAGATCCTCTTGTTAAACGCACTGTCCAGTTCCCAACCGAATCTGTCCACTCCTCTTCCAAATCAGTAATGGACACAGGCAGCCACTGTTTTAAGTTGGCTCTTTACTTATCAGTGCTCTTTACCCATTGGTACCCAAGCAAGGAAAGGGTCTCTGTAGGCTGTTAACAGAGAGGGCAAAGATCAGCTATCCCTCGGCCTTTAATGGGGCCAAAAGATGATATGGAAGTGCAGCATTGCTAGTTCAGCATCTGCAGTGCCTGCAACACCTCCAAACCAATTCCTGGCTTCAATTGCCTGGTTCCACTGGCTAAAATCAAGAACTAGAAGCAGTGGTAAGACATCTTCCCTTGGAGCTTGCTCCACATTCATCGACCATGGCTAATTTCCTATCTAAGGACTATTTTCCTGCACAATCCGAATTGATATCCAGAAATCTAGCAATCACTTTCTTGAACATTTTGTACATAATGGCTAATCCTTCACAAACCTCTAGAATACAGAATTACAAAAAATCACCACAATCTGAGTGAGATAATTTATCTGTATTTCAATCCTCTATGGCCTACCCCTATTTGGAGACTGGGACCCCTACTCCAACATCATCAGCCAAGGGAATCATCCTCCCTGCATCCACCCTGTCAAGCCCTGTAAGAATTTTGCAAGTTTCAATTAGACCATCTCCTATTCTTCTAAATTCTAGAGAATGCAGACATGGTTACTCAATTTCTCTTCCTATGGAAAATCCACCATTATTGGAACCACTCCAGTGAATCTTCAGTGCGCTTCTGCTGGTGCAAGTGGGCCCTTTTTAGTTTAAATAAGGTGGAAAAAACAATACACAATACTCCAGCTGTGGCCTTAGCCAGCCTCATATAATTGCATTGAGACACCTTTATGCCTTTACTTAAATTCGGTCATTATAAAGGTCAACATCCCATTTGGCCTCCTTGTTACTTGCTGCAACTGTGTGTTGGCTTCCCGTGACAAGATGATCTCTTTAAGTATCAACATTGGCAATCTCAAATATACTCTGCTTTTCTGCTTTGTGCTCCAAACTTCACATTTTTCTACATGTTATTTTCCTTTTGCCATGTTCCTGTTAGCTCACTCAGCTGCAACAAAACCATCTGCAAAGTTGGTACCTTTTTTCAGCTTCAAGATAAACTGCTAAACCTCTTCCAATGCCTGCATGCTTGTATTGTGTTTAAAAAATACATGGATTTGTTGATTTCTGCACTGATACCACTTGACATTGTTAAAACTGGCAATGGCACAATGGGGTATAGAGAATGGGTACACAATTCGGAGTCAAAAGGCAGGGGTGCCACGCACCCACCCCTTAGATGTGCTTTGGAAGGAGTTGAGGGAAGTGCAGCAGCTATGTATAGTGTATGAGACTGGGGCATAGGATCCCCAGTAATCATTATATACTTTAAGGATAATTCCATATCTCCATGAACAAAACCTTCAGGTTACAATAGCTGGTTTTCTGAAAGTGGTCAGAGTGAAATTTCAGCAAGCGCCTCTTGGCACATTGGCATGAAACGTTGAAACTGGCTTAATGGGCTGAATGATACACTTGTATTCCATGGTACTTTATATCCTCTACGATTGCAGTCACAAGCTTCCTCCATGAACAGATTTGTTTTTGTCAGGTGCCAGTTTGATTGCTCTAAACATGGACTGTTTGCAGGCACATGAAGAAAATAAATAAACTTCTTCTGAGACAAAACTTAGCCTCAACCTTTTCCAGTACTGATGTAACACAAAGGTTCTTGGCTACAGAGATCTTAACAACTGATGGCATTAAAGATTTACTTCCTCAATAGATGTGATTTAAGAACAGTAAAACAAACAAAGGAATGATGGAAATTAGATGAATTCGTTTGAATGTTCAATTTCTGGGCTGCAAAAAGATACCATTAAGATTACTACATTGTTACAGGAGTAATTTTATTAGTACATTACATTTCTCCAGCAATGTCTTAAACAATATGATTGAGGGCTAAAACGTTATTTGTGCAGTGCAGGCTTGAAGGGCCAAATGGCCTCCTCCTGCACCTATTTTCTACATGCCAAATAAACAGTGAATCCTCTGGCAATTCACAACTCGATGAGTGTAATCCCCTGGACTTGCAGGCATTGCACAAATGATTGTATATTGGTAATACAATGTTTTGTGACTCAGCAAAACTGTTATTGAATTATTAAGGTGCAGAAGGAGGCCATTCAGTTGATCCCATCTATGATGACTCCCACTACATTCCCCTGGTCTTTTTCTTTAGCTCTGCAAATTATTCTCTTCAATCGCTGAAACAACTTTCACTTGAAAGCTCCAATTGATTTGGCCTTCACTACACCTTCCAGCAATCAGTCCCAGATTATGGTCACCCCCTGCAGTGAGGAAAAAATGTCCTTGCTTTCTCCTTATATCTTATGCCCCAAATTGTAAACTGGATGATTGCAGCTTCAACAACACTCTGGACTCCATAACAGACGCAGTTGGCCATTTGAAAGGCATCCCATCCACATCCATTCACTCACTCTACCAGCCACACACAGTTGCAATAGTTTGTGCAATCTACAAGATGCACGATAGTAACTCCACCCTAGAGTCCTTAGACAGCACTTTCCAAACCCACAAACTCTACCAGCTAGAATGACAAGGTCAGAGAACAATGGTGATGTTTTGAGTCTGTAGTTACTTTAGTGTACTTTAGAAATACATCATGGAAACAAGTGTTTCGGCCCACCGAGTTCACATGGACCAGGGATCACCCCATACATTAACACTATCCTACACACTAGGGACAATTTCCAGAAGCCAATAAACCAACAAACCTGTACGTCTTTGGAATGTGGAAGAAACCGGAGCACCTGGAGAAAACTCACACGGTTAAAGGGAGAACATACAAACTCCGTACAGATAGCACCCGTGGTCAGGATCGAACCCGGGTCTCCGACGCTGTAAAGCAGCAGCTCTACCGCAGCACCACTGTGGCGCGAATCAGGAGCCAGGTCGCGAGCCTTCTTCTTCAGGTGGATGGTGGAGGGGGAGTGGAGAAAAGCCGGAAGAGAAGAGGGGCACGAAAAAGCCTCACAAATGATAGGTTGATTGGTAGATCATTGGACAAAAGTCAGAGAAAAAAGACAAAAGGTGTGAGAATTGGATTGATGAGTTGTGAATTGTGAAGCAAGAGGTTGAAATGTAGGTGGGAAAGAGAGGGGGAAGGGAGAAATAGGTGTAAGTCCAGGTGGGGAATGGAAAAGGAGGTGGGGGGTATTGGTTAGTTACCTAAAAATTGAGAATTCAATATTCATACCATTGGACTCAGCGACTATTTTGCCGAACATTTGCACTTGGTCCATGAGGCCAACTGAATCACCTGGTTTCTTTACCTCATTGATTGTAAAGATTGTATAGATTGTAGTCTTGTTTCATGCAATTTGTTTCATGCAAAGAATATATATCATACACCTAAATAGCTACGCTTAGCATGTTTGTCGTACCCATTCTCCCCTCCTGCCAGTAGACAGCAAGATTCATCATCTCACCCGTGAAGAGCCGTGTGCCTGCCCCTGAGATTATGAAGGATTAATGAGTTACTAATCAAAATGATCTGTGTAATTGCAATTAATCATAGAGCAAAAGGGTTTTCTACAATAAAGGGGAGAATATCAGGTTGATGCAGCAATGAAATAAGCAACTGGGATAACTTAGCAAAGCAGCAATTAAGGTATAATTTCATTGGGAGTGAACAACCGTAGTTGGGGAATCAAATGACCTTTGGACAGAAAGGATGTTAAGGTGAGTAAGTTGTCAACAAAGCAAGCTGCAAAGGAACTATGAACAGAGAGATCAATTGGTGATGGAAAGGGGAATACCTTTGAAGTAAATAACTAAAAACTCTTTATGTAAATAGACTGTTCTTAAAAGGATTCCCTAAAAGATAAATCACAACGTCTTCTCTGTGAAATGAACCTTTGAAGGAGGCAAACTAAGGTGTGTAAGAGATGATAAATTCCAGAAGCAGCTTGAAAGATAGAGAAGGCTACTTTCTTTCACTGCATAAATTGATCACCTGCACAGTAAATTATTTTCCATGCAATTCAAATGTGCTGTGCTTATTTGAAATGAGTCAGCAAAGACTTAGAAGGAAGATGATGAAAAGTTGCTGTATCCTGAGGATCACTGGGGTCACAAGATAAAAGTAGGCTTGGAGTTGGTGCTTGGGAAAATGGTTTGGAATAAAAAGTGGGAAAGAGAACATGATAAAATGTGTAGGAAAGAACTGCAGATGCTGGTTTAAATCAAAGATAGACACAAAATGCTGGAGTAACTCAGCGGGACAGGTAATATCTCTGGAGAGAAGGAATGGGTGATGGGTGAATGGGTTATCTCTCTGTTCATAGTTCCTTTGCAGCTTGTTTTGTCGAGATCTTTCTTCAGACAGATGATAAAATGGGTGTCAGGTCACCATCCCTGGTTTGTTAGGCTCCACAGTCAAGGTTGCAAAAGATACCAACATCTATTTTCCCCCTCTATGCAGCTAAAGATGGTGCAGATTAACTCTGGGGAAAACAATCTGGAAATGAAGATTACAAACAAATATTCAGATAATTCTCTGAACAGGTTTTGGTTCCATGAATGGGTCCAATTCTCAATCTGAAGGCCATGCACACCAAAGTGTAGACAAAGAATGTTATTTAGCATCTAAAAATAAATTATTTACAGCCACACTTAGACTTTGTGCAACCACCTCAATGCAATGCCACACAATTTCCTAAATCATGGACCTCTGTACTAACCAGCACCATTGGAACATCTTCACTCAAAGGACAGCAGTGGCTCATCACCATTTTCATAAGGGTAATTTGGATGGTCAATTAATATTGGCATTGGTTTATATTCTTTTATATAAAGAGGTTTCAGTTGCTTAATTCAAAGGTGTTTCCCTTTCCAAGACCAACTAATGATTGAATGCATGAAGAAAATCTCCTTAATTGTTTATGAATCCTTGAGTTGCCTGAACTATGCTTCAAATTTAATTTTCAATTTCTTCATTCTACCATTCATGTCTTATCCTTTCAGCTTCCTGGAAGTTTAGCTCTAAGATTCACCCTCTAGATCTCTCTGTTCTCTCCCCCAACTTCATGTGAGATCCACATTGCAACATATCTTTCAGTCAATGCACTTAATGAGGCCTCATTTGGATTGCTCTTGGGTGATTTTCAGTTTTAAGGTGTCCTGTATTGAATTCACAATATAAATGCAAGTATGTTGTGAATCTGACATTCTGAACTTTATTAACATTGGTCAAGATACAAAATGGTAGCTCAGAATGTAAATAAATAACAAATGTTATCAATTTAATGTCAGCACTGGTATGTCACAGGAAATCCAATTTCATTGAAAATACAGGCCAACCAGATTCTTGTAAGTAAATGTAAAATGGCTGCAATTGTGTAGACAGAGATGATGTTAATAATTCAGAAGCAATGTTACAAAACGATTGCTCACTTACGTTGCCTTACCTTAGGAGCTGAAAATGTAAAGCTCTGGTAAGTTCATATTTGTTTCCAAGTGACAATGAAAAACATGCTGATATTCTCATCTTTGCCTTCCAAAGTCATAGGGACTTCTGATGCTAGATCCTTACCTTTCTTGTAACCATAAATAATTTCTTGTAACCATAAATAATGGTACAGACACCCTAAACTTCATAATAACCTAACCTTTCTAACACTGCAATAGAAATGGAAAAAAAGTGCATCTGTGTTAATGAAAATAAAATGCCCCACAGAGTAAAGGAAAGAAAGCAGCAAGCTTTATCTCTAAACTCTGCGGCACACATGGGCCCATTAATATGTAACAGATTTCCATCAGTATTTATGCAGCAAACTCCAAAAAAGAACAGTATGGAGATATGTATTGCACTTCAGGAAATGGTGCCAGAACAAAAGGCACCTTCCTGAAATGTTAAGATGAAGCAGATTGACTCTCAAGCTCTATTCACAACTGTGATACACTAAATACACAACAGAAAGTTAACAGGGTATGTATTGTTTGATTTGTTGCTCCGAGAAACATCACCGTGATAACTCACCTTGCGCACAATCACAAGAGTATTCGCCAATCATATCGACGCAAGATGCTCCATTTTTGCAGGGATCAGAAGCACATTCATCAATGTCTGTTGAGCAGTTCTTGTCTGGCAGGAAAGAAAATGAAACATTGGAACTATAAATCATGTTGAACTTGAACAGGCAGCTAATGCTGCTTCATGGCTCGAGTGGCATTGCTGTAATCTGGCTTTACAAGTCCATGAAATGTCCGTCCACTGAGTGAAGTACATGACAAGTCAACTCACTCTCTCACAGTTATGTTTGTCCCTTCACATGGACGTGAAATCTCTTAAGGCTATTAAACTTGTTAGATACCTTTTCCTGACAGGTAAGGGGGAACACTAGAATCAACTGGAAATAAACTTTAAAATGGATGGTAAAATCTTCTGTCGGCATAGAGAAATGAAAAGACAACTGAGGACTAATGTGGGTCCCTTTGAGATAAATGGGAGAGTTTGTAATGGGGATTAATAGAAATTAAATGAACACTTTGTGCTAGAATGGAAGAAAACACAAAAAAAACTAGGGCAACGTTTCCTTGGAAAGAGCGCGGAAAAGATTTACGAGGATGTTGCCAGGACTCAACGTTCACAGTTAGAGGGAGAGAAGAGGCAGGCTGCGACATTATTCCTGGAATAGTAAGTGACTACAGAGGTGTATAAAGTCACAAAGGGCATATGGAGGATGAATGCACAGATTCTTTTTCACAGGGTAGGAGAATAAAGAATTACGGAGCATAGGTTTAAGGTGAGAGTGGAAAGATTTAACAGGAAACTGAGGAGTAACTTTTTCCAAACAACGGGCGGTACATATATGGAATGAGTTGCCAGAGGAAGTGGTTAAGACAGATACAATAGTAACATTTAAAATACATTTTGACAGATACATTTGATAAGAAAGATTCAGAGGGATATGGGTCAAATATGGGGAAATCAAATTATCTTAGTTAAGCATACACTTTATGACTCTGTAACTGTCAGACAAACAAAGGAATTGAGGAAATCATTATTATTTAATAGTATTGGAAAAAAAAATGATATAACTGAAAGCTGATAAATCTCAAGAAACCAATAATCTGCACTCAAGTTTTTTGAATGAAGTGGCTATAAGGACAGTGGATACATGGCTTTCATCTTCCAAAATTATATAGAATCTAGAAAGGTTCCTTCAGACAGGAGAATGGGAAATATGATCCCACTATTTAAAAACGGAGGGAGAAAGAAAAGACGGAACTGCCGATCGAATATTACCAGGAGGGAAAATGATGTAATTTCTAATGAAGGATATAATAACAGAAAGTTTAGAGGAAGAATATTAGGATTACCTAGAGTCAGCGCAGGTTTACGAGAAGGAATTAATGTTTAACAAATGCTGTGGAGGATCCTCTTTGAGGATGTGGATGTGGTATGTTTTGATTTTGTAAGACTTTTGGTGAGATTGATCAATGAGGTTGGAGCACATGGATTTGGAGGTAATGTTTCATCATGAATTGAAAAATGGTTAACGGATGGAGAAAAAAGTAGGAATAAAGGGGTCTGTCTGGTTGACCATGGGGATTAGTACTTTGAGCAACAGCTATTTACAATCCACATGAACAATTTGGCTGACAGAACTACATGTTACGTTTCCAAACAATGGAACAAACTACATGGGTTTGTCAGGTGGAAGGGGGTGAAAGAGACTTCGAGGGGATATGGATAAGTCGGGTGTGTGCATAAGAACAAAGAAGATGCAAAATGACGTGGAAGAATGAGAGGTCAGTCACATTGGTGCACACAGCAGAAAAGTAGAGCCGTTTTAAATTGGTCACATATGAGGAAAGATTGGTGTTGAAAAGGACCTGGTTGCTCTTGAACATGTCACTGAAAATTAACATGCAGGTGCAGAAAAAAATTAAGAAACCAAATAGACTGTTATTAAAAGAGAATTTTAGTACAAGAGGAACGGTGACTTCCTGTGAATATATCAGGCCTTGGCAAGACTGTACCTGGAGCATTGAGTACAGATTTGATCACCTTGCCTGAGAAAGGATGTACTAGCCTTTGAGAGTGTGCGACAAAGATTCTGGAATAAGGGACAGACCATTTAGGACTGAGACGAGGAGAAATTATTTCAGAAAGAGTGCGATAAATCTTTGGGATTCTCTACCCTTGTGGAGGCCCAGTCAATGACATCATTTATTTACAAGACACTTGGACAGATGGATAGGAAAGATTTAGAGGAATATGGATCAAAATGTGGGCAGGCACGACTAGTGTTGATGGAGCACCTTGGTCGGCATGGGCACGTTGGGCTGAAGGGCCTGTATCCGTGGCTTATGACTTTCTGACTAAAACCAAGGTCAATAGATTTTGGGATATTTTGGGATAAGAGGATGGTGAATAAAAAAGGGCACTGAGGTAGAGATTAGCATGATCTTGGTGATTACTGAGTATGTGTGAAGGTTCAGAGCTGCTCTTCCTAAAGTTAATGGAAGTAGTTATGCCACTTTGAATTCAAAGGAAGATCATCCTCTTAGTTTCTCAGTACCAATGTATATTTGAAAATGTAATAACTTAAGCAACATCCAGAGGTGTGGTATGACCAGCGGCAGCACCTCCAACAGTGGACTGAGAAGGTCTTGTTTGCAAACTTCCCCCCGAAAGCTTTTGACAGCAATCCAATTCAGAGCCCTAGCGTTATCAGTTACGTAGGAAACTCAATGATTTTGAAATGTTTCTTATATTCAGGTATGTTTAAGGTCCTTTAAATTATAAATAAACAATTAAAAACAAATAAATCATGTTGCTCAAAAATATGATTAAAATTAAGATACTATGATTATCCAAATAAAAAACATACAGACCTCCCTTCCCCTTGCTCTCTGCAGTCTCACAATCACTATGAACTCTCTGGAGACTTGTATCCTGTGGCTGGTCTATTCTGGTGTAGGATCGAGAGGCCATCAGTGTTAATAATGGGGAAAATGAGTAGGACTGGGCTCTGATGGAAGTTGTATGATCAACAGCAGATGCACAAAATTGCTGAACTTAATGAGGTTTAGCCACCTAAGTGCTGGAGGTTCAGCTTGAAACTTCCAGCTATCGGTGAAAATATGCATTTCCAACAGGCTTCCAGATTGAACAGAATTCAATTTTCATTGCATCTCAATCCCGCAAGGCGCGAATTTTTTAAAAAGTTCTACCTTGTTTAATTTAATATGCCCCACAACCCGAAGGCTAGTGGTTGCTATGGACCTGAAGTTGGAATGTTTTTAACCAGGTGGCCAATTATCACCCCACGAACCTCTGCATGAATAGTTGACAACGAACTAGCCACGGTTAGTTCTATTGACTTTGGTTATAGATATACCGATATTTCACATTAAAAACAGTACACTGGGGCAAGGGCATGATAAGTCAAGCCTCCGACCAGCCACATTGCATGTTGTTCAGGACTAATGTATCCAGGTGCACCAGTGGACCAGTGAATCCAGGAAAATAATGAAATAAATCCCAGAAATTGCTGCTGCTCTTCCTCGTACTAGAAAAGTACAAATAGTGGCTCTTTATTGACAACACACTCAAGCTCTCTTCCATTTCTGCTTTCTGGTGCACTCCCAATTTTCACTGCATCACTTGTGCCTTTCGCTGGTATAGTGCCATTTTTTAAAATCAATCTCTCAACTTCTAATGAGGATGCAAAGATGCTTGAAAGCAACTTAGAAGAATCAAGCAGGCCAATGGAGAGTAATGTAGGTTAACTAGACCAAGTGGACCCATTGGGCTCATACCTCTCCAGCATTGGTGCAGCACCCTCTCCTCCCCCAATCCCCCCTCCCCTCTTCCCCCCTCCCACCCACCACTCCCCCTCTCCATCCACTCCCCCTCCCTCCTCCCTCACTCCCCCTCCCCCTCCCCCTCCCCCTCCCTCCACCCCTTTCCCCCCAAGCCCTCCCCCTCCCCCCATCCCCTTCAACCCCCCTTATCCCCCCCCTCCCTCCCTTCCCCCTCCATCCCTCCCCCTTCACCCCCCTCCCTCTCTCCTGCCTCCTGTGGACAGAAGGGTTTGTGTTGGGCTCGGGCCTGAACCACTCCGTCTCCCACCAGTAACCAGGAGGCAGGTGAAGGACTTGAGTGTACAACATTATCCTGCTTAACACTCCTTTGTAAAAGCAGCCGTATGTAAACACCTTGTATGCTGAAGTCTCTTGAGTGGAACTTGAACCTGGGCTAACTGACTCAGAAGTGAGAGTGCAATCTACTCAGTCAGAGAAGTACAGATAAACATTAGTCCAGAATTTTAAATTAATAATTAATTAAAAGCCCGACACCCATTAAAAGGCCGATTACCTGACATACCCTCTTCAGCGATAATTATATTCAAGTATCTAAAAGGCATGAACCAGATTCTGAATAGGGTTATTCAGGTTAGGATTTCTTTCCTGTAGAGCACTGATTTTGCAAGATTTAGACTGAGGGCAGCCACGGTGGTGCAGCGGTAGAGTTGCTGTCTTGCAGCGCCGGAGATCCGAGTTCGATCCCGACTATGGGTGCTGTGTGTACGGATTTTGTACGTTCTTCCCGTGACCGCATAGGTTTGCTCTGAGATCTTCGGTTTTCTCCCACACTCCAAAGACGCACAGGTATGTAGGTTAATTGGCTTGGTATAAGTATATATTGTGCCCAGTGTTAATGTGCGGGGATCGCTGGTCGGTGCGGAATTGGTGGGCCGAAGGGCCTGTTTCCGCGCTATATCTCTGAGCTAAACTAAACATTGCAGTATTGTGTGTTGGTACTGTTGACAGCTTCGGAAGGATATGGGTTTATAGCACGTGACAGAAAGGTTCAATAGCCCGCGATTCTGTGAATACGCCATAATCTCTTGAAATAGTGTCAACTATTTCTAAAGCCATTGCGACTGCTCAAATGCTGCACAAAGTAAACACAGGTGGAGAGAAAAACGAGCCAAAATGCACAAGGTGCTATATTAAGCTGCTTGATCTGGGATGGTTCCAAAATAAATTACAAGGAGAAGAAGCCAGAGATGAAAACCTGGAAATAAGATCAAAACTGCAGAGAGAAGGAGAAAGAGTTTAAGAAGATAACTGCAGATGCTGGTACAAATCGAAGGTTTTTATTCACAAAATGCTGGAGTAACTCAGCAGGTCAGGCAGCATCTCGGGAGAGAAGGAATGGGTGACGTTTCGGGTCGAGACCCTTCTTCAGACTGGTGTCAGGGGGGCGGGACAAAGGAAGGATATAGGTGGAGACAGGAAGATAGAGGTAGATCTGGGAAGGAGGAGGGAACGGGAGGGACAGAGGAACTATCTAAAGTTGGAGAAGTCGATGTTCAGACCACTGGGCTGCAAACTGCCCAGGCGAAATATGAGCTGCTGTTCCTCCAATTTCCGAAAGAGTTTGATCTGAGAGAGAATCACCAACAGCAAGAACAGAAAATCCTGCAGATAAATGCAGCAAAAAAGGGGAAGAACACCAGAGAGTGAAATAGTCAATACAGTTAGGAAAATGACAAGAGAAAAAGAGAGAGAAAGAGAGAGGTGAAAATAAAATAAAATCGTATTATGTGAAGGTGATACGTGGTTAGAGTGATATTGATGGAACCAGTGATTGACTCCAAAAAAAGGCAAATACACTGACAAAACCACCCAACAGAAGATGTGTCAAATCTTTGCACTGCAAGGCATCGATAAGCTTCTAAGAAGTGTTGTGAAATGGTCTCCTGCATGAAAGATACTGGAGAAATACAAGCTGTTGTTCAAAACATTGTGTAGAATTCATCCAGAGCAGTTATGCAAAATGAGTAATAGTGAATCGGAGGCTGTTTTACAATCAACAGAAGGAAATCCAACAAGGTGTAAAATAGACAGACCATTCCATTACCCAAGTCTAATTTTACCCCCATGAAATGCAAGATAAAAGCCACTGGAGAGAAATTTTATGAGTAATCTGTATCATGGGTTTGTGTTACATTAAATCATATTTTACAACTGTCATTGAGCAGCGCGGTTAAATTACAGCCCTGAAATAATTCCACCAGACTGTGGACATCTATCGCCTTTAATCAAGCATTTGATTCATTTCTTTGTTGGTGGAAATACACCATGTCATTCAGGCACAGTGACATTTTCCCATTATGATTAATGATCATCATGTAAACACTTACAATTTGTACCTTACTATCAAACCATTTTATTGCTCGAATTTATTATTTTTGAAACCTGGATCTAAATGACTTAACCATTTCATTATAAACATGGAATTCTTTGAGTACTGTGATGCCTCCTCTGTAAATGCAGCTCTGCTCCCTGTAAACGGCAGACAGGCCTGGAGGAGCTGAAAACCAGGAACAGGGACAGCGCCTCCCTGCTGGAAAACATCCAGCACCCTGGTCAGCGCTCTGGGCTGAGCTGAGGCCACAGCCAGAGTAGCAAAGGCTGCTTCCAATCAGCTGGGATTAGATTAACTCACCTGCATCGCAGCAACCCTACTCCTCAACACCAAGGCAGTTCCAGCCAGCTGGGGTAGAGGAAGTGGGGGTGGTTCGCCACGAGCTCTCGTTCCCTTTTGCTAGCTCGCAGTAAGACTGAGCCACTGGGCCAAGCCCGCAACTGCCAGAGCCTCCTCTTCGAGGCCAAGACTGAGCTGCTGGGATAAGCCTAAGACTCTCCAGTCCTCCAGGATCTTGCCTGTGGTTAAAGAGGATACAAAGATCTTCAAGGCCCCAGCAATATCTTCTGCCTCTCTCAATAACCTGAGATAGGTCCCAACAGACCATGGGGGCTTACCCACCGTAATGCTCTTCAAGACACCAACACCATTTCCTTATTGATCTCAAAATGCCCTCATTTTAGTACACCCCACACTGATCTCACTATCCTCCATGTCCTTCTCTTTGGTAAATATCAGTGCAAAGTACTTGTTCAGTACATCGACCACAACCTCTGATTCGAAATATAAATTCCCTCCTTTCTTCTTGAATGCTCCTACCCTCTCCACAGTTATCTTCTTAATTTTAATGCAAGTATAAAATAACTTGGGATTTTCTTTAATCCAACTTGTGAATAATATTTCAGGGCCTCTTCTGGCCCTCCCAATTCCTTGCATGGGTTCTTTCCTGGTTTCTTTATATTCCTTAACAGGCCTTGTCTGATTTTATCTTCCTAATCCTGTACTGTTTAATGATTGGGGTAAAGGTCTTAGAAGATATGAGGAAGAATATTTTCACCTCAAAGATAGTTGGAATCTGGAACACACTGCCTGAGAGGGTAGTGGAGACAGGTACTCTTGCAACATTTGTATTTAAATGAACACTTAAATTGTCAAGGCATGGAAGGCCACAAACCCATGTCCTAAATGGGATGAGCAAAGATAGGAACTTAATGATAAGTGAAAACATGGTGGGCAGAAGTTTGTTTCAGTGCTGAGATTCACTGTGGGGTAGGAATGTTTACATGTAATTCAACTAAATTTGCGGGGCGTGGGGAAATATACATGCTTATACTTGTCCACACGATACTTAAGGGATGGACCAGGTCAGTTGCTTCCATTTAACTGCCAAGCTTGATAACTCTGGCAACAGCGACTGGAATAGTATTGTAGTTACAATGGATGTATGCAGCCACCTTCTCAAAATCCAGCAGCTGTTACAACCTTCAGTAGGCAATGGTGTGCTTTAGGATTTTGGTATTATCTTCCCATCCAATAAGTCAAGCTATAACATAGTCTTTCTCTGGGGACTAACCAGTTCAAAGAGTCTCACCTGTGAAGCCTGAAGGACAAACACAAATATAGTCTGCCACCAAGTCCAGGCAGGTCGACTGGTTCTCACAGAATCCACTGCTGCAGTCATCAATGTACCTCTCACAGTGCAGACCCACGAACCCTGGATAAGAGAAGATATTTAATTAACAATGGAAAGGAGTCAGCAGACATATGCCTACTGTTTGCTGATATGGCTTTAAAAAAATAGGATGAGGGGACACAAGCAAATTATTCTCATCAAAAGAGTTTGCAAATAATTTGCCTTGGTCACTGCAAGAGTCACCATAAAGTGGTCCAATAGCCTTACACTGACATTTGAAGTAACGTACAATAAAAAGTGATAAGGTTAAGCTATCAGCAAATTATTTGTTTGTTTGTTTTCTCTGTAATTGTAACTTAGAAACATAGAAAATAGGTGCAGGAGGAGGCCATTTGGCCCTTTGAGCCAGCACCGCCATTCATTGTGATCATGGCTGACCATCCACAATCAGTAACCTGTGCCTGCCAACTTCTTTGTAGTGTTATGTCACTGTGTCAGAGGGTTGAAATCGCCCATCAGCCTTGAGCAAGCAATTTAGACCGACTCTACTGCGGTGTATTGAAAGAGTCTCAAACGGTGGAAAGAACATAAGAACGAGAAAGAGCTTCATGCAACTACCCTGAGTATGGACATCATCCCATACCTTGTGCAAGTGCTTTCCCAGTCCTCACAACCCTCAGTGACCAAAAATCAATCAAACTCATTCTTGAAAACATTCCACCACTGAAAATCCCTCTCTCTCTCGTGGATACAGAATTACAAAAATTCACAACTGTCTACTTTCTCCTCATCTCTGACTTTAATGGCCAACCTCTTATTCTAAGTATTATGTCACTGTATTTTAGCAGAGGAATAATGTTAGTTGACATCTACCCAGTCAATCCCTCTCAACATTTTAAATATTTTAACAAGCTCATTTCCCATTTCTGTCAACGACTGTCAGAATGGACTTTTTTCCAATTTTTTGACCAATCTCCTATCCATACTGTTATTACCAAAACATCTTGTTTTAATCACAATTTTGTGTGGTACCTTTTCATGCGCTTTTTAAAAATTCAGGTTTACTGTTATGCAGTGATTCATCATTATCTGCACTGCTAAATAGATTCTCCAAAAACTCTATTAAATATCTCAGATACTATTTCCATTCTAATGAGTTTCTGGTGTGATGTTAAATCATGGACAGGCTGCCCTCTGGGGTGGATTGAAACAATTCCTACTCATTATTTTGAAGAGCAGAGGAATACTATTAAGTTATCCATCAACTAACAATATTCAAGTCTGAAGAGTTTGTGAAACCTTGCTGAATGTAACTTGGCTGCCCCATCTCCCACGGAACAATAGTGCTACATCACTTCAAAATATGACAAGCTGAGGGACATAGGGTGGCACAGTGGTGCAGTGAGGGGGCACATTGGCACAGTGGTAGAGTTGCTGCCTTACAGCGCCAGAGTCCCGGGTTCAATCCTGACTACGAATGCTGTCAGTAAGGAGTTTGTACAATCTCCTCGTGACCACATGTTCACCCTGTGATTCTGTCGCAAACCATGGTTCTGGTTCAGTGATGCCTTCACTGGAGCAAACTGCTTCATTTTCCACATCAATGAGCCCACTTGTGGCTGAGCCATCAACTATCATTTTGTTGGGAATCTGTATTTTCCTTTAACTGATTAAGAGTCTTCAATTCCCGCTTTCTTGCAATTGAACGTTCCATTCTAATTCCCGACATTGCATGATCTCGTTAAAACGTTCAGCCGCATGGTCACACCATCAAGTACTTGACATCACACTGTCATAGGGTCCAATGAGGGCAAGCACTTGACAAATGCATGCCCACCTACAGCGCCACTGGGAAGCCCATCTTCATCATTTCTCAAACTCACCACGCAGCCAATTTCCCACCACTCAGCCTGCAATAAAACTCTCTAATTATCCCGAGTTCATTAATAATGAATAATAACTCTCATTCTTGTTCAAGAGTTTTATAAAAAACCAAAAATTGAAAGCAAGGAAGCAGCCAAAAGCATAAAAGAGCTATTAATATAATTTCCATCATTCATGTGCAGCTCGAATTAGTGGCTGAAACAGTCTATTTAGAGCTATAACGTACAGTCAACTTGTGAGAAGATGAAATCGTATTATGGTACCAGTTGCATAACTTGGTAGAAGAATCTCTGAGCAGCCTGTATTTCCTCAGCATATTCAATCTATGGTTGGCACACAATCAATCGATTTGCAATTCGGTGTCTTTATGTTTACTGCACTGTCAATTTTGTGTCATCCAAAACTCTGCATCCAGAATTAGAAGCCAATTAACTTACAAACCCACATGTCTGTGGGATGTGGGAGGAAACCGGAGTGCCCCGAGGAAACAGTAAGAACATGCAAACTCCATGCAGAGAGCTCCCAAGGTCAGAATCAAACTCAGGTTCTACCTGCTGCACCACTGTGCCATTGGAACCTGTAAAGAAACCTGAGGAGCAACTTGTTCACAAAGAGGGTGGTAGGTATATGGTACGAGCTGTCAGAGCAAGTGGTTGACGCAGATAGAATAACAACATTTAAAAGACATTTGGTCCATTATACAGATAGGACTGATGTAGAGTGATATGGGAAAAATGCCTGCAATCTCTGCATTCCTCCTATTCTGGTCTGTGGTATATTGGTAACCATACCCCAAACTGTCCAGGCCCAACTCCTAAACTCGAAATTACATTCCTTAAGTTGTTGATAAGAAACATGTTATTCTTATGATCACCTATTTTAATGTTTCACTGTGATTATGTCAATACTTCTGTGATAAACTGTGAATGAAAATAAAACAAAAATTGCAATTGCCTGATGGAATTCTGAAATACAAACAGAAAATGCTGGATACATTCAACAGATCAGGCAGCATCTGTAGAGAGAGAACCAGTTGACATTTTAGGTCTGACATCTTTCAAATAAAGTGTTTGATCCTGATCACAATCATCTCAAGTGACCCCGAAAGTTCTGTTCCTGTTTGCATTGAAGGCGCCAAAGTAGAGATGGTTGAAAACTTCAAATTCCGAGGAGTCAATATCACCAACAACCTTTCCTGGACCATCCATAATTGAAGCAACGACTAAGAAAGCACACTACTTCCTTAGAAGGTTTGGGAATTTAAGAGCCACAACATCCTGACTCACAGGCAAGAGTACTATCCCTGGACTGAGGCCAACATTTAATATATTTGATTACAAACCTTATTATCTCGACCCGAAATGTCACCTATTCCTTTTCTCCAGAGATGCTGCCTGACCCGCTGAGTTACTCCAGCTTGTTGTGTCTAACTTCAGTTGAAACCAGCATCTGCAGCTCCTTCCAACACAATTATTATCTCAACTGTTGGTTTTGAACTTATTCTGCAGAAGGGGAAGCTCAGAGCCAATAAGTTTTTTGGTAGTAATAGAGACTGAAAGCACTTTTAAAAATGGATATTAGGAAAGGTGGGATAATAAAAATAAAGAGTGATAACTGCAGAGACTGAAGGAAGGTGTGAGGTCAGAAAAAATCCATGGTTTGGTTATTTACTCTGAAGGCATTTTGTAAGTTAAATTAATTCAGTTTATTAACTGCTGACTAAATTTAATTGAATGAGGTTGAGACTGAATGTAATAATTAAGTTCTCAGCTAAATGTAATAACTAATTTATTTACAAACCATCTTTGAGAAATCTTTATATTCAAGGAGTTTTATAAATTAATCAGTTGCTTATTACAATTAACAAAGAAGCTCACACCTCAATTTATTAATTTATAGCGAAGGTCTGGTTGATTTGAGTCTATATATTTATGCTATGTGCATTGACATTTCATATTGAAGGGCAATCTAATCCAAGAACCAATCAATTGCACCAAATAATTACCAGAGGCTACTGACAGGAGGGATTGTCCAGGAATTAAAGGTTATTCATGACCTTCAGGACACTGCTGCAACTGTTCCCTGTGGCTTCAAAATAAATGTTGCTGTTTTCATTTTATTTGAGCTTTCACATTTAATTGTAAAAATATTTGAGATTTGAAAACTGACAATCAGGAAGCATCCAACCCAATAACACAGTCTGTTCACCATTTTTTGAAGAAATGGCATGACCCTGCAAGCATGTAGGGATGAGCAGGGGGTGGGGAGGAGCGGGAGGGGGTGAGAGGAAGGTGAGGTTCAGAGTCATAATCATGTGATAAAACCTACAGGAATATACGAAAATAACTGCAGATGCTGGTACAAATCGATTTATTCACAAAATGCTGGAGTAACTCAGCAGGTCAAGCAGCATCTCGGGAGAGAAGGAATGGGTGACGTTTCGGGTCGAGACCCTTCTTCAGACTGAAGAAGGGTCTCGACCCGAAACGTCACCCATTCCTTCTCTCCCGAGATGCTGCTTGACCTGCTGAGTTACTCCAGCATTTTGTGAATAAATCTACAGGAATATACAGTGCCCTCCATAATGTTTGGGACCCATCATTTATTTATTTGCCTCTGTACTCTACAATTTCAGATTTGTAATGGAAAAAAATCACATGTGGTTAAGGTGCACATTGTCAGATTTTAATAAAAGCCATTTTTATACATTTTGGTTTCACCATGTAGAAATTACAACAGTGCTTATATATCGTCCCCCATATTTCAGGACACCATAATGTTTGGGACACAGCAATGGCATGTAAATGAAAGTAGTCATGTTTAGTATTTTGTTGCATATCCTTTGCATGCAATGACTGCTTGAAGTCTGCGATTCATGGACATCACCAGTTGCTGGGTATCTTCTCTGGTGACGCTCTGCCAGGCCTGTATGGCAGCCATCTTTAGCTTGTGCTTGTTTTATAGACAATCAACAATAGACATTAAGTGCAGGAGTAGGCCATTCAGCCCTTCGAGCCAGCACCACCATTCAATGTGATCATGGCTGATCATTCTCAATCAGTACCCCGTTCCTGCCTCCTCCCCATACCCCCCTGACTCCGCTATCTTTAAGAGCTCTATCTAGCTCTCTCTTGAAAGCATCCAGAGAATTGGCCTCCACCGCCTTCTACGGCAGAGAATTCCACAGATTTACAACTCTCTGACTGAAAAAGTTTTTCCTCATCTCCAAGTCATTAATATATATTGTAAATAGCTGCGGTCCCAGCACCGAGCCTTGCGGTACCCCACTAGTTACTGCCTGCCATTCTGAAAGGGACCCATTTATCCTTTGCTTTCTGTCTGCCAACCAATTTTCTATCCATGTCAGTACCCTACCCCCAATACCATGTGCTCTAATTTTGCCCACTAATCTCCTATGTGTGACCTTGTCGAAGGCTTTCTGAAAGTTAAGGTACAATCACTGGCTCTCCCCTATCCATTTTCCTAATTCCTCAAACAATTCCAGGAGATTAGTCAAGCACGATTTCCCCTTCGTAAATCCATGCTGACTCGGACCTTTTGGGGGCTAGTCCCTTTCAGTTTTCTCTTCAGCATATAAAAGGCATGCTCAATTGGGTTCAGATCAGGTGGTTGACTTGGCTACTCAAGAATTGACCATTTTTAGTTTTGAAAAACTTCTTTGTTGCTTTAACAGTATGTTTGGGATCATTATCTTGCTCTAGATTGAACCGCCGGCCAATGAGTTTTGAGACACTTGTTTGAACCTGAGCACTTCAGAATTCATTATGCTACTACCATCAGCAGTTGTATCATCAATGAAGATAAATGAGTCAGTACCTTCAGTAGTCATACATGCCCAGGCCATCACACCACCACCACTGTGCTTGGGCAGTTCCTTCTCTCCTCCATACTTTGCTCTTGCCATCACTCTGATATAAGTTAATCTTTGTCTCATCTGTCCACTAGACCTTTTTCCAGGCTGCTCTTTTAAGTACTTCCTGGCAAACGTTAACCCAGCCATCCTATTGTTGCGGCTAACCAGTGGTTTGCATCTTGCAGAGCAGCCTCTGTATTTCTGTTCATGAAGTCTTCATGTGGTCATTGACAAATTAACACCTAACTCCTGAAGAGTGTTTCTGATCTGTTAGACAGGTGTTTGGGGATTTTTCTTTATTATAGGGAGAATTCTTCTGTCATCAGCTGTGGAGGTCTTCCTTGGCTTGCCAGTCCCTTTGTGATTAGTAAGCTCACCAGTGCTCTCTTTCTTCTTAATGATGTTCCAAACAGTTGATTTTGGTAAGTCTAAGGTTTAGCTGATGTCTCTAACAATTTGATTCTTTTTTTCTCAGTCTGATAATGGCTTCTTTGACTTTCATTGGCACGACTTTGGTCCTCATGTTGATAAACATCAATAAAAGTTTCCAAAGGTGATGGAAAGACTGGAGGAAAGATTAGGTGCTGAGAGCTCTCTTACACCGGTATTAAGGAGGCAATTAAACATACGTGAGCAATTACAAACACCTGTGAAGCCATGTGTCCCAAACATTATGGTACCCTGAAATGGGGGGGCTATGTATAAACACGGTTATAATTTCTACATGGTGAAACCAAAATATATAAAAATAATCTGACAATGTGCACTTTAAACACATGTGATTTTTTTCTTTATTTCAAGTTGTGGAGTACAGAGGCAAATAAATAAATGATGGGTCTTTATCCCAAACATTCTGGAGGGTACTGTATCCTGCCAAAGTCAAAATACCTGAGTTCACATGTGAGCGCATGCTTGGAAGGGTCAAGACCATACACTTTTAAGGTTCAGACTCACCATGATTCCAGGTACATGAGGAGGTGTAGGACATCTCTTGCAGATGATGGGGAAGGTGTGTGTTTTTGTGGGAAGGGATGAACCAAAGATTTGCAGAGGATGTGTTTTCTGCAGAAGACGAAAACAGGTGGGGATGGCAAAATGTGACGTGATGGGATCATGGTGAAGGCCGTGGAAATGTCAGATAATGATATGCTGCAGTGGTTGGTGGGTGAAAGGTCCATCCCTGTTCCATCTGGAGAGGAAGGGAAGTGAGACCAGGAGTTTAATTTAGTCCCTTCGGCCCACCGAGTCTGCATCGACCAACAATCTCCGCACATTAACACTATCCTACACACACACGGGACAATTACACATACACCAAGCCAATTAACCTACATACCTGCTTGTCTTTGGAGTGTGGGAGAAAACTGAAGAACTCGGAGCCAAACTCCCTACAGGCAGCACCCGTAGTCAGGATCGAACCCGGGTCTCAGCCAGTATAAGCGCTGTAAGGCAGCAAATCTACTGCTGCGCCACAATGCCACACCCCCCCCCCTCCCCCCTGACACAGAGGAGTTGTAGTTGAGAGATACAACAATGACAGCAGGGGGAATACTCACGTACTAAAGAAAGAGAACATATCAGATATCCTTGAATGGAAAGCCTAATCTTGGGAGCAGATGTAGCAGAGATGACAAATTGAGAGTAGAGGAATGCGTCTTTGCAAGTGGCAGGGTAGGAGGAGGTGTAATCCATATAACCGTTGGAGTTGGTGGGTTTGCAAAAAATGTCCTCTGCGTTGGAGACTGAGAGATCAAGAAAGTGGGGAGAGGTGTCAGTGATAGTCCAAGTGAATTTAAGGGCAGGGTAGAAGTTAATGGTAAAGTTAATGAAATCAAAGAGTTCCTCCACGGGTGCAGGAGGCAGCTCTAATGCAGTCATCGACAGAGCGGAGAAAGAGTTGGAGGATGGTGCCAGTGTATATTTGGATCAAGGACTGTTCGAGGTAACCAACAAAAAGGTAGCATAGCATGTGAATGCCCATGGCTATATCTTTAACTTGAAGAAAGTAATAGGAGTCAAAAGAGAAGTTGTTTAGGGTGATGTCAAGCCTTGCCAAGTGGGGGAGAGTGTTAGTAGAGGGAAACTGATTTGTTCTCTGTTCAATGATGAACGATGACGTTGAGACTTTCCTGGTGTGGATGGTGGTGTAAAGGAACTGGACATGCATGGTAAAGATAAGGCAATGGGGGCTTTGAAATTGGAAGTTATTGAAGAGTTGAAGAGTGTGTGATGTGTCTCGGATGTAGGTCGGAAGGGACTGGACGAGGGTGGATAGAATGGAATCGAGGTATTTGAAGATGTGGGGTAGGAGCAGGCAGAAACAATGGGTCAGCCAGGGCATTTGGATTTTGTGAATTTTGAGAGGAGATAGAATCAGGCCATGCGGACTCTTGTTGAGCAGTGTGTTCTAGAAGAACAGGTACATAGTTCAACAAAAGAAATATCACAGATAAATGAATCAATAATCATGAATATCATCTCAGATAGATAGGGTAGTCAAAAAGACTGTTAGCACATTGGCCTTCATCAGTCAGAAAATTGAGTATAGAAGTTGGGACATTATGTTACAGTTGTACAAGATGTTGGTGAGGCCGCATTTGAAGTATTGTGTTCAGTTTTGAACACCCTACTATAGGAAAGAACATGTTGATACATTACGTTAACCAAGGAATACTGTTACACTTAATTTTTTTAATTATTATGGGAAGGTCAATGCCCAGAGTACGGCCATGTTTGGAGAGAACAGTAAATAAATCAAGGCATCAGGTTATTTGGAAAATTGAACGGAATGGAAGGCAAATATAATGAGATCCATTAAAAAACCTGTTACGTTAGTTTGGCATTTTTTGATGACACAGGGACATCCCAAAATGCTTTGCAATAAATTACCATTATCGCCATTGCGAAGGATAAATTAGAACACCAACGAGATGGCACCATCCAAAACATAATCCACTCTTCCCTTAGTTCAAAGAGAACTTAATCAGCAATTTTGCCACCAGACATATTTGTGGCAGGGAACGCAATTATTGACAGACTGGCACAACTTTCATGGTGTCTTCAGAAGGTACGAAAGGAGACTTTTAGAAAATGAATCTAGTTTTGAAGGTACTAGTGATCGCATGCCAATTAGATTTGCAGTGCTAGGTTTGTGGGAGGCATTGGCATGTCTTGTTACGCTAATCAGTTTGACCTTACTTGGGCTACCAGAGAGAAAGCACAGGAGTCATTATAGTTTCCATAAATAACCAGCTGAAGTAGGCTAATTGGAAGAAAGTGCGTATTTATATAATTAAACACATACATTTGGATTCACATTTATCTTGTGCCATTTGCAACCTCACAATATCACAAAGCTCTTTGAAAAAATGTAGAAATGTAGAAAATAGTAAATAATTAGTGTAAAAATCACAATGAGATGAAGCCAATAATCTGTTTTTAAAGAAGAAAAAAATGGCCATTCCACCAACTGGGAATAAAATGGAATTACATACAGTAACCAACACAGACAGTCCATTCTGCCCAACAGCCTGGTGCTTCTGCTCCACTTTCATCCTTCTCCATAATCCCCTTTTCCCTAAAAAGCTGCATTTACCTTGCCTTTATATGCACCTATCGTACTCACCTCAACCAATCTAGTCAACTCTACATTTTCATCACATTCTGGATAAAGAATTGCCTTATGATTTCCCTCTCTGATATCTGGGTAACCACCATAGACCGATGATTTGTAATTCAGTTAGTTACATTACACTAACACACTGAAACCTTTGCGTAAATTTCAAGATATCTATTTTGCTTTTTCAACTCAAAGCAAGCAGCTCACTGTTCACTTTGGTGCGCAGTCCTGACCTGCTCTGGCTCAGTTTTTCAATGATTATTCTTTCTAGAATTTAGCAACCAATATTGTGCGTTGTATTCAAAGCATGGCTTAATAAAGGTTAGATACAACTTTAGCAGAAACCCTTTTAGAAATAAAACCTGATGCTTCTTTTATTTTAAAATAAACTGCCTCATAAGCCATGCCACAATGTATAATGATCAGCACAGGTTACACTTCCACAATCATTTGCCCTTCTGCCACTTTTAAACTTTAGCTTTCCAATTAATAAGCAACCACTATACTTCCCTTTCCTGCACCATTATACTATGAAATGAGATGACAAATTATGTATTTGTTTGGTGCAGTCTATTAATGCCTTTCAATTGTATTGACAACCCCCACTCCTCCAATTTAATGCTCTCTTCAAATTCAGAAAATCGGTTTTAGATCCATGGATACATGGTAAATCTGATGTAGGAAGAGTGGAGTCAGGTGGAGCTTTGGCGAACTGCTGGCCACCCCTGGGGTCAGCTATTGTGGGTAAGTCTAGCCCAAATAACCACTTGAAGTAGGCTAATTGGAAGAAAGTGCGTATTTATATAATTAAACACATATAATCGGGATTCACATTTATTTTGTGCCATTTGCAAACTCACAATATCAAAGGATATTGTGCACAAAGGATATAGTAACAGAGGATGTTTTAATGAAGATATTTCCATGACAAAATTGATGTCAAACCTTAAAGTCTAAACTTCAAATTTCTGGAAACTCTATATGCATGCAAACTGATTTCCCTTTCCACTGCATATTTCTCCCCAAAAAAGAATGTCAACCATTGTATCTACCTGGATAAATGTAACTCCACCCTACCATATCACTGAACAATATACATTCTCCTACTTGGACACAATGTGGTCCTTGGTTGACAGAAACAACAATTCCTGTGGAACTAAATGCCATAGAAATTAATAGCTGCATCTACAGCTTTTCAATTTTCACATGGTGATAAACGATCGTTCAACCTCACCTTATCTCACCTGCTGCCTGTTTGAGCTGGTGTGCTAAGGCCTGCATTGCCAATAAAGACAAGAAAACCAAATAGTGATCTGGATCTCAACACCAGTATGGGCAGCATGGTGGCATAATGGTAGAATTTGAATGGTAATTTGAATTTCACTGTACCTTAATTGGTACCTTGACCTTGAAACCTTGAATTGCTGCCTCACAGCACCAGAGACCCGGGTTCAATCCGGACTACGGGTGCTTGGCTGGACGGAGTTTGTATGGTTTTCCCCGTGATCTGCGTGAGTTTTCTCCAGGATCTCCGGTTTCCTCCAACACTCCAAAGATGTACAGGTTTGTAGGTTAATTGGCTTGGTGTGAATTGTAAATTGTCCCGTGTGTGTAGGATAATGTAAGTGTGCGGGGATCACTGGTCAGCGCAGACTTGATGGGCAGAAGCACCTGTTTCTGTGCTGTATCGCTAAACTAAACTAAACACTAAACCAGCAGCTTGTTCTCGCCACACCATCTCAGTGGTGCGCCATTGTAAACAACGACACATTGCTCACTTCAGAGTTTGTTTGGACCTCCTCCCTGCTGCTTCCTACAACAATCCTGCACTAGAACAATCCTGCCTCCTGGTGAGCAACATCCAAAGCCTCCCAGTTGGAACTATCTGCTCACATCTGATGAAGTCAGAAGATGAAGCATATTTCTCACTGTGCTTGCTCCATCAAGGAACGTTTCCAACTCAGGATATTTAAGGACATGCAACAAAAATCCAGGAGTTTAAATTGTACGGAATACAAAAATAGAGTAGTGCAATCAAAGTGCTGCAAAGCAGCATGCAATAGCAGTTGGTGTATAAAAATTCCAGTCAGCACTTTGGAGTCAAAAGGTCCAATGAGTCAGTCCTGATGACTCATCACTAACTCTACAGTAAATTGAAACACTTCCAAACTATGATCCAAATTAATGTAGATTCTGGCTCATTTATTCAGGGAAAAGTAATTGTTTTATTATAATGAAAAGGAGGGCAAATTTCCTCCAGTTTAATTCAAAGAGCTCGTGGTGCTATTAACCTTTCAAAGTCTGCAGTGTCCCTTCGAACTGTGTAATTCGCTCCACTTACTTCAAGGGTGCGATAAATTAGGAAGCATTTTATAATTCTATGTATTTTCTTTCTCATAAATTGGCACTATTATCAGGAGTAAAAGAGTAAATCCTCTTTAATATGTGAAGCAAGATGAGTGAGAATTTAAATCGAGAGACTAGATCGTGTCATTCAAATAGCTGAGTTGGTATAAAGCATTCTTTCAGGGATTGTGCCACAGGTAAGACCTTGGGGAAAGGACTCATGTATTTATTCATTCATCAGCTGTGGGGTTGCTGGCAAGGTGAACATTTATTGCTCATCACCAAACATCATTGAAATGAATTATTGGCCACACTATCTCAAAGAGCTGTTAAGTGTCTGACATATCACTGTGGGGTTGATGTCACAAAAGCCAGACCAGGCAATGAAAGGAGATATTTTTCCTCAGCAGAGCCAGATGGGGTTTTGCAACAACCCAGCAGTTTCATTGTCGTCATTACTGACATCAGTTTTTTATTCCAAGTCATTTCATTGACTGAATTTACATATCCCAGATACACCATAACCGTGCAAATTAAGAATTTTCGATCTGAAGAGCGAGGGGAAATGAATCCTGTCTAATGGGCCATGCTGCAAGATGTCCCATTCCAGCAACTCCGAGCCACATCATTCATAGTTTTAATGGTGTACACAATAAACTTAATGCTAAATGGCCAGAAGTTGCATAAATGCAGATCTCCTGCTGGACCACATTAAATTTGATTTTGTACCTACTGTGCATTACAAATTTGCCTGTATAGATCCAGCAATACCTGGCCCATTGTGCTTTTCTCTTCCTATAAGCAGATTATGCACGCATTCCTAGCTGTTTATTATGGGGGTGTAGTGAAGTGAATATTCTTCTCAATTGAGTGAGAGAGAAATAATTGCAAAATAAGATAATTTACGTCCGGAAATCAAACCTATCAGAGGTCATTTGCAGCCCCAGTGATCTCTGTGCTCATAGGACAAGCAGTCTAATTTTAGTTTACAAAAAGGGCAAAACATTTTTGTGGTGCAGATAGTTGATCTGGTGTTATAAGAAAGATGGGGTGTCAGTAATTAGTGGAAATTTTTATTCTATCATTTGAATGTACTTCATTAACTTTTAAATATTAAATTGGAATGGTCGAAAACCTTTCAATATTATACCCCTAATTTTCAGCATTCTGTTCATTTATTAGGGTTTGGGGGCTTGTAAGAGTTGGCAAATCTGGTTATGGTCTTGGAATGTTCACTGCAGATCCTATTCCTGTTAAATCCTCATTGGGTCCATGCCAACAAGATCAGGTCAAGCAACATAAATGGAAGGGAAAACAGTTAATATTTCAAGATGGATTCTGTTCTCCAGGTTTGGTTGTGCAAACTTAATTTGTGTAGGCCCATTACAGTCAGCAGTAGAAAGTGGTGTTCACAGCAGCAGAAATCAACAGTGAGCCCTTGCTTGCTCTTTAGATGGTTGCTCAAAACTGTATCTACTCAACCTGTAAAGTATTGGCCTTCATCTGATTAACAACAAACCTTTTAATTAATCAATAATCTCAGAAACTCATACCGCCAGTAAGTGTGTACAATCAGCACTTGTAGTTATCCCATAACCCCTTAGGGCATTAATGAAGTCGACAAAGTGCTGGAGGAACTCAACTGGTCAGGCAGCATCTGTGGAGGGAATGGACAGATTATATTTTGTGTCGGGACCCTTTTTCAGATTGGGACACCACTTCTAGTCTGAAGAATGATCCTGACCCAAAATATTGCCTGATCAATCACCGCACTGATGCTGCCTGACCCACTGAGTTCCTCCAGCACTTTGTGTTTTGCTCAAAATTCCAGCATCTGCAGTTTCTTGTGTCTCACCATTAATCAGCTGTTTGTTGATGCATGAACACTGTGTCACAGCTGTAAGCACATGTATGCATTGTCCAATTTGCCCACTTAACTGACTAATCCCAACCCAATTAAAAAAAATTCTAAAGCATGCTCCCAATAATGGACAGAATTATCCATTTTTATTTCTATTTTTTCAATTTGATACAATTTCAATTCATCTTAATTAACTTCTCTCATGGTCGATTTTTCATTCACAACACAGGTTGGCTTTGCAGTGTTCAGTGCTTCATTTGCAGACCCATCTGCACAGTAAATAAATGACACATCCTGTTCTACAATCAATTAGCTGCTTAAGTAATGTGGAAGAAGATGAGTCGGTGCGTTGCATTTGCTTTAGACAACAGCAGGAACCAACAGAACTGAAATTCTGCCTGGGAGTTGCCAAAACTCCAGCAGTAAACTGGCACAACCCAGACAAGAAGTAGAAATGGGCATCTTCAGCCATTTCGTGGTGGGGGTCCAATGAACTCCCATCAAAATTACACAATGGGCTGGCAACATCATTGATCATTTACTGTGCTTGAACTAGTTAAGACATGATTCACAATCTATTAGCAGTAAACCAGCTTGTCAATGATAATCTTTACACTTGATGATGTTTATAGCTGGCAGCCGATTCAGTCATCATCCATTCCACCCTCCCCACCCCCAACCCCCCCCACCCCCAACCCCCCCACCCCCAACCCCCCCCCCCCCACCCCCAACACCCCCCACCCCCAACCCCCCCCCCCCACCCCCAAGGATCAGAAGGGTGTTAATTGGGTGATAATTGGGTGTGAAGGAGAATAGTTTATAGGGAAGTTCAGTCTGATCTTGACCCAAAACGTCACCTATTCCTTCTCTCCAGAGATGCTGCCTGATCGCTGAGTTGCTCCAGCATTTTGTGTGTCTACCTTTGATTTAAATCAGCATCTGCAGTTCTTTCCTACACAGTAAGTAGGGGGGTTGTGAGTGATCTGATTGCTCAATATTCGATGGGTTGATTGACTTCCTTCTACTGTTAGGAAATATGAATAGGTACACAACTGCAAAGAAAAAAAAGGAGAATGACATTGATGAGATTTTTAGATTTAGATTTAGAGATACGGTGCAGAAACAGGCCCTTCGGCCCAACGGGTCCGCGCCGCCCAGCGATCCCCACACATTAACGTTATCCTACACCCATTGGGGACAATTTTTACATTTACGAAGCCAATTAACCTACAAACCTGCACGTCTTTGGAGTGTGGGAGGAAACTGAAGATCTCGGAGAAAACCCACGCAGGTCACGGGGAGAACGTACAAACTCCGTACAGACGGCGCCCGTAGCCAGGATCGAACCTGAGCCTCTGGCGCTGCATTCACTGTAAGGCAGCAACTCTACCACTGCGCCACCGTGCCGCACCGTGATTGATCATTTATTTTTGTATTACTACATGGTATAAAGTTGTATGGCAACTGTGCAGATATTTTCAGCTTTCAGACCCATGTCCAGATGCAACCATGCCCAATGTAGTGTAAGACGACAGAGTGATTCCCTGTAAAATGAACTTAGGCATTTTCAGGCCGGTTGTTATCAAATGCAGACAGAAATTATTTGACGTGAAACTGGATATCTCACCGAATAGAAAATACAGGATGGGAAGTGAAAGAGGCTTGTCTTGAAGGACAGAAGCAAATGTAATTAATTGGGCCAATGTGTGTGTAACCTTGGAATTTTACTGAGGAATGCATGAAAAAAATAATGTTTAATTCCCCAGAGCAAAGACCTCTTTCATTTTACTGGTAGGTTTAAAAATATATTTACGTAGACATGGGAGAAACAAGTCAATCAACTACACCCTGTAAATTTTAATTTGCTTTAATGCCATCTCTTGTGGCAACTAGCTAAACTGGGAAGATAACTTACACAATAACCTATCAACCACAGCTTCTCCCTTGGGTTTGTAAAATGTCGAGAATGCCTCATTTTATAATCCATCTCAGTACCATTATTATTCCATGTGCACTGTAACAATGCCAGGGTAAGAATAGCAAATTAAAAAATTAAGTTACAGGCCTCGCCAAGATAAGCAAAGCTCAGCAAGAAAATTGCTTTAATCTTAGTGGGAAGCTTCTCTTACTGAGCTGGTAATGATGTGGAGTGAATATCCCAAACTTTAAAGAGTTTTTATTCTGAAAATAACTCTTCGTGAGTCAGTACATGAGGCATTTGAACTATTGTGTGGTGTAAGTGTACCAGATTTGTGGAGAGATGTAAATGGAGGCATAGATACTAAAGCTCTTCTAAAATAAGTGCCACAAATGATATACCTGGATCCGTTATTGACTAGTTGACAGAGATTGATTGCTCTTATTAATGGGTAATTCCAATATTGTTGCAATAGGATGGCAGAAGATGAACTGAATGGACCTTCATCATTTTTCAGCTTTCAATATCTATCCATCAGAACCGATCTTTATTGGCTTGAAATTAACATGATGAAAGTCAAGTGAGTTCCTCGCTGTTTGGAAGAATCCATCTAAGATAATAATGTCACAGGACTGTTTAGAAAGACACAGTAATGTATCACTACCTGGTATCAAGTATGGTGAAGTACAGGTGCAATGAAGATCTCACTTGCAGCAGCATTGCAGACATATAGTCTAACACACAAAAATATAAATTTGACATAAATTAGACATGTTGTTTATAAATTACACGTAAAATTCTGTCAGACAGTAAAAATAAAAACATGTGCAAAAATACAAGGGATAGTGCTAGTAATGCAAGAGTGGTCCGTAGTGGTTTCTGGCTGAGGCAGGATTAGGGTTGTGTGGGTTGGTTCAAGAACCTGATGGTTGTAGGAAAGTAGCTGTTCCAGAACCTGGTGGTGTAGGATTTCAGGCTTCTATATTTTTTTACCTCATGGTAGCAGTGAGAAGAGGACATGGCCCAGATGGTGTGGACTCTTGATAAAAGATGCTGTATTTTTGAGGCAGAATACACTTTTGATGGTGTAGATGGTGTAACCTCTTGCATTCCTGTATGTTGGAAGTATTGTACCAGGCCATGATGCGACCAGTCTTGATACTTTCTGCAGTACATCTGTATAAGTTTGTTAGAATATTCACTGGCATGCTGAATATACTTTTGAGAAAATAGAGAGCAATATAGCATATCTGGTCAAATATTAAAGACCTGTATGGATTAAGTAGCTGGACTATCCAAGGACATCTTCAACTTCAAGCATCTGTGGATTGAGGTTCCCACCTTGCTTTAAAAGGTCATCCATCATGCCCAAGAGCACGGTGACCAGCCTCAATGCAACCGTCTGGTAGGACTTATATTCAACATAATGAAGTGATTTGAGAGGTTGATTATGGGGCAAATCAACCCTTAGCTCAGAAATGACCTATAGCTGCAACAATTCAACAGCAGATGCTATTTCACCAGTTCTCCACTCTGCTGTGTACCATCTGGATAATGGGAACACAGACATCAGGTTATTGTTCATTGACGACAATTGAGTGTTCAACAGTATCATTCCTTCCAAACTCACCACCAAGCATCTGTATCTCCTTTTGGATCTGGATCCTTAACTTTCTCATCGGCAGAGCTCAATCAGTGCAGATCAGTAATAACATATCTTCATCACTGATCATCAACACAGGTGCACCTCAAGGCTGTCTGCTTAGCCCTCTGCCCTACTCTCTTTACCCCCATGACTGTGGCTAAACACAGCTCCAATTCCATCGATATATTCACTTACATTGTGGTTAACTGAATCACATGCGGTGACTAATCGCTCAACAGGAGAGAAATGGTTGAATGGTGCCAGACCAACAATCTCTCACTCAAAGTCAACAAGACTAAGGAACCTAAATAATAGGGGTAGAAATTTGTTCGGACATTGTTGTGTTCAATGTGCAAGATCATTGTAGCTGCACATTGCTTTGTTATAGTGAAGTAAATTGATATGAATTGCAGTACAATCCACAGGTACTGCCATGTTCCATATCTAGCATAAGCAACTGACAATGGATTTCTACTCTTGATTGCACTGAATTTGCATCTTAAATACTTGAACAACCAGAATGGTCACTTGCACACTTGCTGCACCATGCATAGTCAGCAATTCCGGGTCCCTGCCATGGGAACAAATAAACACCAAGTATTATTGCAATTGTTGTGATGAATGGTTCAATAGATTGAAGAGGACTTAAAAAAAATAATGAAGAAATATCACAATGGATTTAGAAAAGGAGTTGGAGAGAATGATTCAGAAATCTAAAGCTTCTGTAGTTACGAGGAAAAGACATAGGGAGAAAAATGTTTGTTTATATCTTTCATTGTTGGGATTTTTGTTTCCATTGTTATTCACTTTCATGCTAAATACCGAGGGAACCACACTCTTATTAACTTGTCAAGTGTCAAAAATCTGGCACTAATGTTCTGTTAACAGCTTATTATTGCTTTGTTTTCCAAAAATGACACATCGTTTCCTTTCAAATAGCTTTATCCATTCTAAATCCTTTCATTCTACTTTTGTGAATCTCCTGGGCTCTGTTCTCTCTTTATCGCTCCTCCTCCATCTTAATAACCTGTTGCACTCATCTTCCAGTGATAAAAAAATATTTAAATTAATATCCAATCTGCATGCATCAACCTTGCTCAGGTTGGACATCTTCCAACTTTACTCTACTTTTCTGAATCATTACATTGACTCTCTGGTCCTGATGCAGGGTTTAATGCCTGACCCACAGTTTTTTTTTTGCTTCAGATTCCAGCTGCAGCCTTTTGTGTTGATATTGACATTCTTGTAGTTCTTCCATTGCATTTAATAAATATCTGGTTTATTTTCCCTCTTCAGGCACATCATATCCACAAATTTATCACTGGCTTAACAAGCAACAACTTTTACCTCTGAACACTCCAGTATGTTCCCTCATTCCCTCGTCAATTTTTTATCAATCCATACTCATAGCTTCACCATTTCGTCTGACCTAAAATAGGTCCAATAGGTCTGACCTCAAATTCCGACTACCCTTATTTCCAAACAATCAGTCAGAAATTCAAACCTTCAAGGTAAGTACATTTTGTTCTTCCACAGAAAGGTGCGCTCTAATATCAGAAGAGACAAAATTCTGCCAACACTCCTATTGTTTCATAGAAGGTTTGTACAGAAACAGCCATTAGTTCCCCTAAAAGTTTCAGCCTCTTACTATCAAAAACATTATTGTCTTTGAAATCTCCCTCTTCTTCCCCCTTGCTCCTAGCTTTTACTAGGATGCTGCTAGAAATCAAGGACCGGAGCTACAGGGAGAGGTTGGACAGGCTAGGAATTTATTGCTTAGAGCACTGGAGATTGAGGTGTGATTTTATAGAGTTCTATTGGATCATGGGGGAAATTGATTGGATGAATCCACAGAGTCTGGGAATCAAGAACCAGAGGACATAAGTTTAACCTGAGGGGAAAAAAGGTTTAATGGGGGCAATGTTTTCACACAGAGGGTACTGGATATATGGAATGAACTGTCAGAGGAAGTAATTGAGGTGGGTACAATAACAACTTTAACTCAGTGGCCATTTAATATTTCCTGTTTTTTGTAGCGGTATGACCAACTGGGTTCACTTTTGGATAGCAAATGGGCAGAAAATTCTATCTAAATATATTTTATGCTCTCTTGAAATGTAGTGCTCTTTTCCACTCTGACCCAAAGGGCTAGATAGTATGTTTGTGGGTTTCTGTTCAAAAAGGTATTAGCATATTGATAGCTCATTGCACATTAAAAAAATGGAGGGGGATTTTGAATTCTCTTTTTCTCATTTGTCAGATTACATGTCACAATTTATCCCATCTTAATCTTTTGTCCCTTTAACCCAAAGCTCTTAAAACTCAAGATTGGTCACAAATAATCACAAGAGCTGAAGTCACCTTAAGTTCCCTCCTGCTTTTTCCGATCTTGGTTGTCAGTGAGATGTCATATTCTCATTCAATTAAAAAATAAATGTTAAATTAAAAGGGATGGTTTTATTTTGTTTCACTGCTCATGGCATAATGAATGTAATTCATAATTTCTGATAAGAAATGAAAAATCACCAGCAGGTTCTAAATGTCATGATATACTTTTTACACAAAATTTTACACAAAATCACAACGAATCTCACCACAAATGTACTGAAATAGACACATTTTGAGAAAAAATAATTATGTCGGAAACATAAGGAATGGCTGACTTCTTAAAGAGATGTTATATAAGATATTATTTCAACAATAAAATTGTTCCAGTATGTTGATGGACAACATAATATATCTGCGGCATAATAATGGACTGTTTCATGACTTCTTAACCCAACGGTTCTATATCAGTGTGCACCACTGATATCAGTTTCAACAAAACTATGAATTACAAAACTGTTTGCACACAAAGTAAACATTTCGAACATTTCAAGACTAAAAACTTCATAATGTAGGGCACTGGTAACCAGTTCATTAGTTTATGGTACTTCAAGGCCTGAAATCCCATTCTTTTCATGTCTATTCATGGTTTGCCAGAAAAAAGTGAAAAATAAAATATATTTCCAAATATCACAAGATGTGACAATATATCTACCTTGCAGAGGTAAAGGAAATAAACATTTGATCAGCAATAGTTCAACTGCTATAGTATTCAAACATACTTGAAGCAAGCACAACAACAATGCTTAAAGGTTGACACACGGAGAAAGATTAATAAACTATAGACATTTGAAATCAAAAAGAAATATTGCGAGCCAAAATAGCCCAACACATCTGAGATAACTCAATGTGATAATATGTTCCTTTTAATCACACTAACCTATCAACATTCATAGTGTTGATTATCCTACCTTGCCACATCTCTAAAAAAAACCCCGTGAGTGCAAGGGTTGATGGGTAAAGCCAGGAATCACAACAGGAACAATGTCACAGTGTTAAGGAAATGGAGTTCCATGCATCTAGACCAGGTAGGTTTGGGAGGTAGGGATGATCACGTGTGATGGTTGAGGCTGTCACATATGGCTCATTAAATGCAAGCGTATCTTTAATAATTTCAGGCGAGAATTCCAGGATAGCAATCTTCTTCCATTCTGGGACAAACACGGCGTATCTTAGAAGCTACATCTACATCTGGATAATATAAATATTGATTGAATACACATGTTGGCATTTTGGTGCTTATAATTTCTATCATCACCCCACCACCATCACTCCACCTCAAATCCATCTGTGAAATCAATCTGTCTCACCCCCTCTTCTGCAGTACATCCTTCCCTGGGTTCTGCCACTCAATTTTCTGACTGTTTCACCAGGGCCTCCTATAATTGCAGCAGATGTGATCAAGAGGGAGTGAAAAAAGAGGTGGAGGTTTTGCGCTACTAATTAGGGTGACGCCATAGCAGCACTCAGAGAGGTCATGCTGGAGGTTTTGTCCAATGAAGTGATATCGGAGAGCACAGAAATAGGAAAGATGCAAGCACTCTAAAAGGATTGTGCCCCCCAGGAGCGAGCACGAGATAGAGGAACAGATATGTAGACAGATTACCACAAGATGCCTCAGCAACAGGGTTGCTTTTTGGGTGACTTTACCTTCCCCAATATTGACTAAACTTGCTCAGTGCCAAGGGAAAAGACAAGGCAATATTTGTGAGGTGCATCCAAGAGGGTTTCTTGAAACAGTATGGGATATAATCCAACCCAAGAAGGTAACATATAGGACCTTGTGTTGGGAAGTGAGACTGGTCAGGTTATTGATGTTACACTGGAAGTGAATCTAGATAATTCAGGGAATTATATGCCGGTGAGCCTCATATCAGAGGTAGGGAAGCTATTAAAGAGGATTCTTTGGGAGAGGATTTATTCTCAATTGGAATGGGTTAATATGGGACAGTCAACATGTTTTTTTTTATATGGCACGTAGTATCTTAGTAACTTGATCATGCTTTTTGATGATGTGACAAAGGTAATCAATGAGGGTTAGGCAATGGATGTCGTCTGCACACATTTCAGTAAGGCATTTGACAAAGTTTCCCACTTTAAAGTCTCACTTAGTAGGCTGATCTCGATGCATGGGATTAAAAGTGACGTGATAGTATGGATTCAGAACTGGCTCAAAGATAGAAGACAGAGGATTGTGTTGGAAGGACAATATTCAGACTGGATTTCTGTGACCAGTAGAGTTCTACAGGCAACTGTGCTGGGACTACTGCTGCTTGTGATATATATATACATGACTTGGATGTAAACACAGTGGGGTTGGTTAGTAACTTTGCAGATGACATCAAGATTGCTGGGGTTACGGACTGTAAAGAAGGTTGTCAAAGTAGACAGCGGGATGTCAATCAGCTACAGAATTGGCTGGAGAAATGGCACGTGAAGTTTAATCCAAGCAAGTGTGAGGTATTGCACAGTGTGGGATCAAATGTAAGGGGAAAATATACAATTAATGGCATGAACATTAACAGCATTGATGTGCAGAGGGACCTTGGGGTCCAAGTCCATAATTCCTTGACAGTGGCAACACAAATAGATAGAGTGATAAAGAAGGCATGTGGTATGCATGCTTACATAGGTCAGGGCATTGAGTATAATAGTCAGGATGTCATAATGCAGCTTTATAGGACTTCGGTTAGGCCGCATTTGGAGTATAGCATGCAGTTTTGGTTGTCCCACAACGGGAAGTATGTGGAGGCTTTGGAAAGAGTGCAGAGGAGGTTTACCAGAATGATGCCTGGAATAGGGCGTATGTGCTGCAGGAGAGGTTTGACAGACTTAGATTATTTTTCTGGAATGCTGGAGGTAGTGAGGAGACCTGATGGAAGTGTATAAAATTGAGAGGCATAGATAGGGTAGACTGTCATAACCTTTTTCCCCACGACGGAAACATCATTTACCAGAGGGCACAGCTTTAAGGTTTGAGGGGCAAAGTTTAAAGTGTCTGGAATTCACAGCTGGAGGCAGATGCGATAGTGGCATTTGCAAAACATTTGGATGGGCATATGGATATGCAGGGAATGGAGGGATATGGATTATATTGAGACCGCTAAGAATTGGTCTTGGTATCATGTTCGTCACAGACATTGTGGGCTGAAGGGCCTGATTTTGTACTGTACTGTTCTATGTTCGAATGTCACATCACCTTCTCCTTTCTAATTAGCTTGTGTACAAGGACCGGTCGTCCATTCACGACATCTTTGATTAGTATGGATGTCAGGGGTTAAGGGGAGAAGACAGGTGAATGGGATTAGGAGGGAGCTATAGATCAGCCATGATTGAATGGCGGAGTAGACTTGATGGGCCGACTAGCCTAATTCTGCTCCTATCACTTATGACCTCACTTTTGACCTTACAATCGTTAACCATTTAAAACGTTCAATTTTATTTTCTCCCTAAGTAGATACACTTACATCTTTCCATATAAAACACAATATACACTATATACCAGGAACTTACAGAGTAATAGAGTTATAGAGTCACACGGTGTGGAAACAAACCCTTTGGCCCAACTTGCCCACACTGGCCAACATGTCCCAGCTACAGTAATCCCACCTGCCTGCGTTTGGGCCATATGCCTCCAAACCTATCCTATCCATGTACCCGTCTAACTGTTTCTTAAATGGTGGGATAATCCCTGCCTCAACTACCTCCCCTGACAGCTCATTCCAGACACCCATCACCCTTTGTGTGAAAAAGCTACCCCTCAGATTCCTATTAAATCCTTTTCCCCTTCACCTTAAACCTATGTCCTCTGGACCTCGATTCTCTTACTCTGAGCAATTCTGTGCATCTACCCAGTGATTTTATACATCTCTATAAGATCACCCTCATCTTCCTGTGCTCCAAGGAATAGAGTCCCAGCCTACTCAACCTCTCCCTATAGCTCTGACCCTCAATATGTTGCAACATCTTCATAAATCTTCTCTACATCCTTTCCAGCTTAACATCTTTCCTATAACATGGTGCCCAGAACTGAACACATTACTCTAAATGCGGTCTCACCAACGTCTTATATAACTGCAACATAACCTCCCATATTCTCTACTCAGTACTTTTACTGGTGAAGTACAAAATGCAAAAAGCCTTTTTGACCACCCTAACTATCTGTGATTCCACCTTCAAGGAACCATGCACCTGCACTCCTAGTGATATTTGCTCTACAACACTCCCCAGGGTCATACCATTCACTGCCCATGTTAGACTTCCCAAAATGCAACACCTCACATTTTTCTGTATTCAATTCCATCAACCAATCCTCGGCCCACCTGGCCAAATGATCAAGATCCTGCTGCAATTTTTCACAATCATCTTCACTATCTGCCCATCTCCTGGAAGATAAGCAGGGGCGGTACGGCAGCGCATTAAAAGTGTTGCTGCCTTGCTGCCAGAGACCTGGGTTTGATCCTGACTATGGGTGCTGCCCGTACAGAGTTTGTAGTTCTCCCTGTGACCGTGTGGGTTTTCACCAGGTGCTCCGGTTTCCTCCCACACTCCAAAGACGTACAGGTTTGTAGGTTAATTGGCTTTTGTAAAATTGTAAACTGTTCCTAGTGTGCATGATCGTGCTAGTGTAGGGATGATCACTCACCATCGTGGACTCGGTGGGCTGAAGGGCCTATTTCTCCATAAAGCAGACGGGAATATTTAATTTGCAATCTTGGTCACTTTCCAACTCTGTCATGTTTATCAGGCCATGCCCATTTATCTCTACTTGTGGTATTAATTAATCAACCTTGTTACAAACACAGTGTGCATTCTGATAAAGAACCTCAAATTTTCTGTTTTAAACATATCGCCCTACTCTGAGTCAACTCCAATGTTTTTATGTTCTACCTCTACCCAACTCAATCTGGTCATCATTATACATTTTACCTTGCATAATCACATTTCAACCTATCTAACTCCCCTCAAAAAACTGTTTCCCTCCACTAAATTAGCATAAATGCTGGTCGGGGAGAATGTTTTGGGATAGAGAAGGGCAGAACAGAGGCAGGAAAGGAGATGAACAGAAGAAGGGTGGCAGAGTGAAAGAGGAGGAAAGAGGGGAGGAAAAGAGAGGTTAAGGTGAGGTTGAAGATGGAGGAAAGAGAGGTATGATGCTAATGGGGAGAAAAAGGGGGAGAATGAGGGAGATGGGGTAGATGGAAAGGGGTGAAAAGAGGAAGGGAAAAAATAAGGGAGATACAATTAGCAATTTAAAAGCGGAAATGCTGGGACCATTATAGCAGATTTTTTTTGTCAGTGAGAGTGGTGGGGAAGAACTGCTGCAAATAGAAAAGACAAATTATTTAGGAAGGAAATTCTCATGGATATTACACAATGGATTGAAAAGAAGGTGACACAACTGACAGCAAACCTACTCAAAGACATTTGGAAACTAGCAAAAAAAAGAAGGAATGTTATTTTTAAGGTTTCAGTTTGTTGCCAACTTTAATGCAGTTTTATATGAGAAAAATTTGAACAATGAGCTTGGGGAATATGGTGACAAAGAACATTCAGCAAAAGTGGTTCAAAATTCTGGGAGATTTAACATGTTTTATTCATCGCTTATGAGTTATTGGTCAATCTGGCCGGCAGAGATATTTATCATATTTGAGTGCTGGCAACAACATTTCCATATATACACTTGTACACATGAACAGATAAATGTTTAAAAGAGTCGGTAGTATAACTAGATTTTGCAAAACTTGCTGCAAGCCCCAAGTAGAAGGAAAAAATATTTTGTGTGATGTGCAACATTTCAGTACTGCAGTTTATTAACTTTATCGGCTTCAAGTATTTTTAGGCTGTAACAATTCTGCAAGGGGATACATTTATAGCATTATCGTTTCAGCTACAGAAAGATTTGCACGCAGCAACATTTGTGGCAAATTGAAATTTTGGGAATCATAAAGTTTACAGCACAGAAGGAGGCCATTTGGCCTATTGTGCACACTAAAAGGGCTCTCCAGTTAATTTACTGCCCTGCACTTTCCCGTCCTGTAAGGCATTTTCTTCTCTTGTTTAAACATAAATTCATGACTTCTTCAGATAGCGACAACAATGTCTTTTCACAATCACTCTGAGCATCCCAAGATAAGTTGGAATAAATTTGGCAGGTAATATTTAACAGTGAGCCATTTATCAGTGAGTTGGACATGGGACCTAAAACTTGGATAAAGACATGGGTTAGAAATAAGTTCAGAGTGAGAGGAGAGGAAGAGAACAGAGGAGGTCTGGTGACACCAGAGACCGCAGATGCCGGAATAAAGAGCAAAAACAAACAAAACCGCTGGAGGAAATCACTGAGTCAGACAGTATCTATGAAGGGAAATGCAAAGACAGCATTTCAGGTATACAGTTGTCCATTTCACTGCACAGATATTGCGTGTCCCACTGAGTTCCACCAGCAACTTGTTTTTTACTCGGGTTTAGCGATGGCAAGAGACTGGAAAGGTAGGAATTCAAAGTTTTTGCAGATTTGTGTGGCTGGGACAGGATAGGTACAGTGATTGAGCCACGTGAGGGTTTGAGAATTAGCAATATGTGCGTTTGCTTGACGAAGACCCGCAGGAGTTCAGCGTGCACGAATGTCACATGACTGAGGCATCACTATTAAAGGACATTTAATAAACCATGCAACATTTTGAGTAGTTCCATCAACTCAATTTTATTGAAACCTTTATTTTTACTTTCCACAATTTTATAAATCATATTCAAATTTTTAAACCATTGTGATGTGTTCCATCGTCTGAATAAAAGGCTATGTACCTTCAAAAATGAGTGATGGTGATTTAGACTCAAAATCCTAAAGATAGAGAAAGAATTATAAACTCTGTGTTAAAATGTTCAAGCTCATTTATCTAAAGAGTAATCAAAAACATCAGGAGGCACATGGAAGTACAGAGAATATAGGGATATGGATCATGTAAAGGCAGATGAGTTTAATTTAATTAGGCAGCAGGTTTGGCACAAACCTTGTGGGCTGAAGGACCCATTCGAATGATATACTGTTCTATCATCTCTTTGAATTAATTGATTTTGCCATGTCTAACAACCATTATTTTTTCGTGGAAAGATTGCAGTATCATTCCTGGTAAAATGTTATTATTACATTGAAACCTACAAGCCACTCCACAAAACAACTATTTGATTTATGCACAAAATGCTGGAGTAACTCAGCAGGTCAGGCAGCATCTCGGGAGAGAAGGAATGGGTGACGTTTCGGGTCGAGACTCTCCACAAAACAACTAGACGGGAAAACAGACAAAATTGGGGCAGGGATTCTATCCAATTTGCTACAGGGAACAAATGTAAGTTTAGGTATCAGTTTGTTAAGCTTGGAATGCCCTCATGCACTCCAGCTATGCAAGAGTAGCTGCAAGGACTCTTCCCAGGAATGATGGTAGCTATGCTGATAGGCAACAATGCAGGACAATTAATAATGACTCAAGGAAGCTCTGCAATCTGAGAGATAAAATGTCGCTTCAGCTGCATGTTCATGTAAAAAAAACAACAAAGGCTCTTCTTTTATAGTGGCTGTAAAACAAAGAGGAACGATGAGCCAGGAGATGGGATAGAAGGAGCCATTGAGATGTGTGAGCAAGTGCCAATATGGAAGACTGGCTCAAGTACGGCGACTGAGAATCTATAGGAGGTGGGAGATTGAATTGACATTGGGATTTGAAGGAGGAGCAGAAAATGGGAATTGGGAGGTAGGCGTGAAAAGACAGAAGGTTGGAGGATGGATTCTCTGAAATGGGTCTTCAGGTGGGTGGCGTTCTTTAGGAAGCTTTTTGATAGGTAAGGTGGATGAGTTTTTCAGGTCAGAGGGGGAATCCATAAGGCTACCAGGGAAAGGCATATCTGCAAGCAAAGGAGTCTGCAGATGATGGCCTTGGAAACTATTAGGTTTGAGATGTGGGGCGAGGGTTAAGAATCTTCCAGACCTCATGAGATCGCCAATTCACCTTGTGCCAAGTGAATTCCTGGCAGGGCCTCTTGGGCAGGACTCTCACCCTCTCAGTCCACCTCAAACTGCTCTTCCCGTTAGCTCAGGCTAATTTCATTGAAGAGAGTAAATAGTACAGATCTAGTATTTTAAAACATTTATTTACCCATTCACGAAAAAACATCCATCTTTTAGTTTAGGCACATTCCATAGTTGATTAATCGACATTATAATACACATATTGATCTAGTTACCTATTCAACCAGGAACCTACACATTTACAAATAGAAACATGTTATTTTTAATATACCACCTACCACCTAGCTGAATCAACTGATCTTTTTAGACATGTTATATTAATGCTCATCAGCCCAGCTACTTCTTTACATCATTAATGTATTTTATATACACATTCATCTATGTCTGTTAGTTTACTTATCTACATAAATTGAAAATAAAATTCCACCAGTAATCTGATGTGCATTTGATAAAAATCTGCCACTTTATTTAAGTAATTAAATTTCTGATTTATTGTAAGATTCTTGGTAATTATCTCCTTTATTGCAATAAGCAGTTGCAATTTGAATATTGTGTGTATCTCCAATAATCCAGTTAATTAGATAGCATCACTATTAATAACGCATTGATTTATCATGATCTTAAAATACCTACCTGTCAAATGTTACTTTACATATACAGCTCTACATTTACCTGTTTGGATTACTAATCAATCCCTTCTGTTAGTTATGGTTCAAGCTCTCATCGTGTACATTGCCTGTTCTGTGCATCAGAATGTGTCAAAAGGACTCGGAAAAGCACCGTTCAAAGGCAATACTTTTTCAACGGTAATATCAATCTTGTATTGATCTGTATATCTCTGATGATCAATTTTATCAAAAATTGCTTCCTGTTCATTCACGAATAACCGTTCAACTGTTTGCCAAACCGTTAATAAACGTTGAATATCTACATTCAGTTCTCAATCTGTGCGGACATAGTCATTTGGTCTGAGTTAGCATTTTATCCTTCGATTCATTCACTGTGTATCCAAGTTGAATCATTCTTCAGGATGTACATTCGATGCCTTAGGTTTCATCCTGATGACCGCTGACGAGGCCAAGCCAGTGGTGACGTTACAACTGTTCAGTGATGGATTAGAACATGTCCTAATGGCAGGCTATAAAATATTTTTTTCAGCCTAATTAACCACTACTTGAATTGTATTTATTAAAATGACCTTTCAGGGTTGGTCAGAGATTGCCGTGGACTGAAATATTGCAGGATGAAGTTCAATTCAATATTCGTTAAATAAGACTTACAAAATATTTCTTGCTTATTTGTTAATGCACATTTTGAGTCTTTATGCAACAAATTACATAATGGGGGCACAATGGGGCAACTAGGAGCACTGTTTCCTCACAGGTTCAAAGCCGCAGATTCAATCTTGACCTCTGGTTTTAGAGATGCAGCATGGAAACAGGCCTTTTGGCCCATGGAGCCCACGCCGACCATCGATCACCAAATCCATCATTGTCCAACATCCACAGGGTGCATTATTTTCTCCCTTTGATCCTGTGAAATTCCTCTGGGTGCTATACTTTCTTCCCACAACACAAAGGTGGGATTAATAAAAGGGAACGACAGATGCTGGTTTAGATCAAAGATAAACACAAAATGCTGGAGTAACTCAGCGGGGTCAGACAACATCTCTAAACATGTATAGGTGACTTTTTGGTTGGAACCCTTCTTCAGGCTTATGAGGACTGGGAGATTGGGAGAATAGTTGGCTCGTATTACTTTCCCCTCAAGTGTATGGGAGTGTAGGTAGAATCTGGGAAGAATTGATGGGAAAATAGAAATAGTGTAAAATGGGTACTAGATAGTTAGTACAAACTCAGTGGACCTGTTTCTGTATGGTTTGATGTGCTCCAAATTCAGTTCTATTGATTGAGTTATAAGTGTTCCAACTAATCAATGACAACTGTTAGTATTTTAAATCTATCCAATGCCAAGGAAATTTCTTTCCTCACCAGTTAACCAAATTCTCATTCAATAACCAGCTTTACACCAGAGAAAATCTGCCAGTTCAATGAAATGATTACACACTTGTGATTTATCATAGCTGCTCGCATAATTATTCAGCATTATATTTTAAACAATAAGGCGTAGTTGTGTAGCAACGAAAAAACATGTGTAATGCGCAGACTAATTAGTATTTATAAGTACTTTCAGGTGGTGTTTCAGCAACTTTGACCTTTTGAAGAACATCACTGACCACCTGAAACTACAAGTGAAAGTCAGCTATAGACATGTGGGATCATGCTGTACAAGTACATAACATATTGCTTTGGAAAATGAGTACTTTAATAACTTATTTCAAGCAAATGTAGTTGTTGGCTAAAATTCACATGCCATTACATTGCCAAATTCCCATTTCAACTGGAACAATGCCACCAGCATAGCAGTGCACAAGGCTACCATGACTGTCTCACACAAGCAGAGTACATGCTGGCATATTTCCTTTTGAGGAAAAAAAGCAATTATCAGGTGCCTGGCTGCCAGGGAGTAATACAGTGTGACTGTGTAAACTCACTCTACTGGAAACCAATATCGTGGTGCTACAAAGAATTCATTTGTTTAAAAACATCTGCAGTTAAAAAACTAGCTTTTAACCACAGAATAGCAGATGCACACTCAATCAAAACATTATGCATAGATATTCACAGATGAACTGAGTCTTGAGATTCCTTGCATTGATGCAATAGAACATAAAATATGCTCGACTGAATATAATGCACCAACGTTGATATTTAGAAACACCACATTCTCAGTAAGTGTTGAATGAAGCAACCTCTTAAGATACAGACTTGGCAGCAGAACAAAAGATGAGGTTGTAGATTGGTTTATGAGACTTAAGCACATATGTACGGTACTGGATTGCATGCAACAAAAGCTTTTTACTGTACCTTGGTACATGTGACAATAAATTAAACTGAAACTGAAGAATTCTCCAGCACATGAGAGCCTAAATCTGCCCATCTCACCTGTTGCCCTTGTACTTACCATTCTACTGCATCATTTTGTGGGAACTGGGCTTTGGTGGCTTGGCCAGCATGTACTGCCCACCCCTTAATGCCTTTGAGAAGGTGATGGTGAACTACCTTCATGAACCTTGGCAGTCCTCGTGCTGATGGGGGAGGGGCTTGCAGGATTTAGAACCAGCAAAGATGAAGGGTAGGATGTGTTGCAATGAAGATATGATCTTACACATATCTGTCACATCCTTCCAAATATGTTCTTCTTTCATTTCCTACTAATTAGTGCCGTGGAAAATACCAACGACAGCCAGATAATATCCTGCTGGCTTCTTAATCATAACCAAATGGATTATTTGCACTTGAACCCTTAAGGAATTTCTCTCTTTACATGACTATACAAACATCTCTTGATTTCTGAATATTTGATGCATGGATTTGCTCTGCTATGCATTTGACGCTTTTGAGCAACCAAAGATCCTTAATGCTACATTTACTTGCCAATTTGGGAGGATACTGCCTCCGGTTATGCTCCCATGCATCTGCTTCCCTTGCCTTTCTTGGTGGTGGGGTTTGTCAGTTTGTGAGGTATCTCTCAAGCAGCACTACTTTATTTTTCGCTGACAGGTATTTTTGAACGTTTTTTTACCACCAAGGTTAAATTGGCTGCCTATGGTTAACATGAATGTCCTTATCCCACATCCAAATGAGAAAAGTCCAAATTTGCCATTCTCTGATTCTTCTTTGCCTCTGTATCCAGAGAGGACTTAATAATTTCAGTTGACTCTTTGGAACCTCCATCGGCAACCTAGAAAGCATTCCATCCAGATCAGCTGACTTGTTGACTTCAACTATTCCCAGCATTTTCAGTGCTTGCACCTTGTCAATCTATACCTTGTATGTTATCTCTACCACCTTCCTCTCTCCTGAGATTTTGGCAGCATCCGCTTCCTCGAAAAATAAACCTGATGCAAGCTGCTCATTAGATATTTCAGCAATGGTCTGGCTTTATGCAAGATTCACCTTTTTGCTTCCTAATCACTTCCACTCCTCATCTTCCTATGTGTTTAATGTTCACACGCCCACGGAACGGTTTAGGTTCCTTTTAATGCTAACTGCCATCCCATACTAATATCCCCACTTTATGTATTATTTTCGTTTTTGCCTTGCCTCTCAACTTATTATATCCAATCAGGTCCTCACAAACTATTCACCTTGACATGTATCACAGATGGTCACATTTTATTTCATTATAGCCATAGTACTTTGTCATTTATTCCATGTAAGAAAGTACCAAGACAGTCCATAGAACAGAGCAGCACAGGGTCAGACCCTTCACCCCACAATGTTCATGTCAAACAAGATGCCAGGTTAAACTAGTTTCCTCTGCTTGCGCATGACCCTTATCCCTCTGTTCCCCACAGTACCCAAAATATATTTTCTTTGAAGGTCATTGCACATTGTGGTACAGTCTATACTAATATTTTCAACTGGTCTTTGCCCTTTTCTATTGTTGATCAAAACTGTTGATCAATTCTATTCTCTGACTGCCACTTGGTCCATTTAGATCACTGCATAGCAAAAAAACAGATCAAGTATTACCTCCTTTTTCATTGGGCCACAAAACCTAATAGAACATAGGACATAGAAAAGTGCGGCATAGGAACAAGCCCTTCAGCCCACAATGTCTGTGCTGAACATGGTGCCAAGATAAGCTAAACTCATCTGCCTGCATGTGATTTTTATACCTCCATTCCTTGCATATGCATGTTCCTTTCTTAAAGCCTTTAACCTCCACTATCACATCTGCCTCTACCATCACTCCTGGTAACACATTCCAAGCACCCACTAACTTATGTATAAAAAAATCTTGCCCCACATAGCTCCGTTAAAACTTTTGTCTCTTTCACCTGAGAGCTAAGCCCCTAGTTTTTGTCATTTCCACTCGGGAAAAAAACTTTCCCGATAAAACTTTTTTATTGTCTACTCTGTCTCAGCCTCTCAATTTTATATACTTCTATCAGATCTCTCTTCCAGAGAAAACAATCCAAGTCTGTCCAGCCTCTCTTTATGGTTAGTACCCTCTAATCCAGGTAGTATTCTGGTAAACCTCTTCTGCATCCTCACCATAAACTATCAGATTTTTTTACAGATTTAGAGATACAGCGCGGAAACAGGCCCTTCGGCCCACCGGGTCCGCGCCGCCCAGCTATCCCCGCACATTAACACGATCCTACACACACTAGGGACAATTTTTACATTTAATTAACCCAGCCAATTAACCAACATATCTGTACGTCTTTGGAGTGTGGGAGGAAACCGAAGATCTCGTAGAAAACCCACGCAGGTCACAGGGAGAACGTACAAACTCCGTACAGACAGCGCCCGTAGTCAGGATCGAACCTGAGTCTCCGGCGCTGCATTCGCTGTAAGGCAGCAACTCTACCGCTGCGTCACCGTGCCGCTCACATCCTTCTTCTAATGGGCCGATCTTAATCATTATGGAAGTTCTCCTAAAAATGGTTGAGACATTTCTCCACTTATTTACCCTTCACTTTATGTTATATATAAATCGACAATGGGGTCAGATAAGTCTCTAGTGCCACCCTCCAGTTCTTGCACATATCTGTCATTTCAATTGAAATTCCAGTGCCATCGTGTCAACAACAAAAAAATTGCCATCCACTAGACGACAATGTCTGAAAATAGACTGCCGTTTAAGCAAATCATTGACAGAATATCTATTGAAACAAACTACAGTCTCTTCACATAATTACAACTGACACAATTGGCTATGGGAAATGAGTTCTATTGGTAGTGGAGAATGTTATCCCTGGAAGTGCATCATTGTTACAAGAGGCAGAAGATGTTATAATGGAGAGAATGGAAAAAATGTTTATTGGTATTGGTTTATTATTGTTGTGAATACCGAGATACAGTAAACACATTTTTTTAATGTGATATCCAATTAAACCAGATAATACTATACATGAACACAATCAAGATATACACAAGTACAACAGGTAGAGCAAAGAAAAAAAATGCCATAGTGTTGAATATAGTTTTCAGTATTGTAGAGTTACAGTTTCAGATAAAAAATTAAGTGTATTTAATTGTCATATGGACAGTCAACAAAACAATTAAATTCTTACTTGCAGCAGCATAACAGGGCTGCAAACACAATACATGTAGAAAATATGTAACAAATAAAGTTTCAAATAAATCAATCACCCCAATACTAGTGCAAAATAAAAATTGAAGTTCTTAGTGCACCCAAAGGCAGCTCATTGTTTATAATTGAGGTTAGTCATAGAGTGATACAGTATGGAAACAGGCCCCTCAGCCCAAGTTGCCCACACCGGCCATCATGTCCTAGCTACACTAGTGCCACCTGCCTGTGTTTGGTCCATATCCCTCCAAATATGTCCTATCCATGTACCCATCTAACTGTTTCTTAAATGTTGGGATAGTCCCTGCCTCAACTACGTCCTCGAGCAGCTTGTTCCATACATCACCATCCTTTGTGTGAAAAAGGTACCCGTCAGAATCTTATTAAATCTTTTCCCCTTCACCTTAAACCTATGTTGTGTGGTCCTGGATTCACCTACTCTGGGCAAGAGACTCTGTACATCTACCAGATCTGTTCCTCTCATGATTTTATACACCTCCATAAGATCACCCATCTTCCTGCACTCCAAGGAATAGAGTCCCAGCCTACTCAACCTATGCCTATACCTCAGACCCTCTAGTCCTCGCAACATCCTCGTAAATCTTTTCTGTACTCTTTCCAGGTTGACAGCATCTTTTCTATAACACGGTGCCCAGAATTGAACACAATTCTCTAAATGTGGCCTCACCAACGTCTTATGCAACTGCAACATGACCTCCCAATTTCATCACTCAATATTCTGACTGATGAAGGCCAATGTGTCAAAAGCCTTTTTGACCTCCCTATCTACCTGCATCTCAACCTTCAAGGAACCATGCACCTGTATGCCTAGATCCCTCTGTTCTACAACACTCCCCAGAGCCCTACTATTCACTGAGTAGGTCCTGCCCATGTTAGACTTCCCAAAATGCAACACCTCACATTTCTCTGTATTCAATTCCATCAACCATTCCTCAGCCCATCTAGCCAATCAATCAAGATCCTGCTGCAATTTTTCACGACCTCTTCACTATCTGCAAAACCACCCACTTTTGTATCATCTGCAATGTATGTTTTCATTCAAATCATTGATAGAGTTGATAAACAGCACCGAACCCTGAGGCACACCATTAGTCACAGGCCTCCAGTCCAAGAAGCAACCTTCCACCATCACCCTCTGCTTCCTTCCATGAAGCCAATTTTCTATCCGTTCAGCTATCTCTCCTTGGATCCCATGCGATTTAACATTCCAGAGCAACTTACCATGTGGAACCTTGCCGAATGCTTTCCTGAAGTCCAGATATACAACATCTACAACTCTGCATTGTACAGTGTTCAAGAGCCTGATGGTTGTTGGGAAGAAGCTATTCTTAAACCTGCTGGTCACAGTTTTCAGACTCCAATAACTTCTTCCACATGGTAAGAGTGAAATGAGAGCACGGCCAGGGCAGTGTGGGTCTTTGATGATACTGGCTGGCTTTTTGAGGCAGTACCACCTCTCGATCCTTTGTCAGTGCCTGTGATAGACCAGGCAGTGTTCACCACTCGCTATAATCCACAACATTCCTTGGTGTTCAATTTGCCATGATGCAACCAGTCCCCGAACTCCCCCCCACCCCAAATAAAACAAGCTAAAGAATAGTAAAAACATACATTTAACACATACAAACAAACACCAAAAGAAGGAAGGGACAGACAGACTGTTGGCGAGGCAGCCATTGCTGGCGCCACCCGTTGGTCCAGTTCCTTTCTAAGAACTATGCATCATAGTTAATCTCTCAAACTACTTTCATCACCATGGACATTAGTGCCACCAGTCAGTAGTCATTAATGTATGTCACCTTACTCTTCTTGTGCACCAATATTATCGATGCCCTTTTAAATCAGGTGGGAACCTCAGACCTTGGTAATGAGAGGTTGAAGATGACTGCAAAATGTCCAGCCAGATGGTCCACGCAGGTTTTAAGAATGCAGCTGGATATGCTATCAGGGCCAGACGCTTTCCGAGGGTTTGCCTTCATGAAGTTCATTGTCCTCAATGGGGTAGGTTGAAAGAATAGCAGTGTGGCCGAGCTTATGGGAGAACCTTTCTCAAATCTGATAACAGAGTGAGGAAACTAGGAGAGGAAAGATGAAAAACTGGAAGAAGAAAGATTGAAAATGGTCTTTGATTATCTTGACTACACGGATATTAGCAAGTTTTTGACAAGGAAAATAAAAGCTTATCAAATGCAAGAGAAATTAACAAGTTGAATTAAAATTTAACTCAGAGACAGAAAAACAAAGTGAAGGTCAACTAGACTTGGTTTGTTTTTTCTGGAATACCGGAGATTGAAGGGGTGCCTGGTGACTGGAGGACTGTGTGCAATGAGGTTCAGGGTTGCTTTTGGACATACAAGTGATTTGGACTGAGATGTGGGGGGCATAATTAAGTTTTCCATTTGTATCAAATTTGACAGTCTGGTTAATTGTGAGGAGGAATATTGTAAATTGCAGGAAAACAGTGATGAATTAGTCAGGTGGGCACAAAATGGCAGATTGGATGCAAACTGGAGGTAATGCATTTCAAAAGGCAAATTAGGCAAAGGATGCATAATAAACAGTGGAATACTGAACAGAGGAATAGGGGGATAATGGAAATGCACCTTCAAGCTCATTGGCAGCAGGACATTAAGGTAGTTCGCAATTTATATAGGATTCTTATATTTGCTGCCAGGAAATACAAGAATGAAGCAGAGTATGCATGAACATGGAGGTCATGCTCGAACTACATAAAATATTAGTAATACCTCAGCCACAGTGTTGTACGCAGCTCTCATTAGTATACTGCAGAAAAGATGATACACCATTAGCAAGTGCATGGGGGAGTTTTGCAAGAATGTTATCAGTGCTTGGCAATAATATTTATGAGGTGCAACTTCTGAGTGGGAATATTTCCTTTGGAACAAATGAGACTGAGGGGCTGTGATTAATTGAGGAAAGGTTTAGTTTCATCAGAAGCTATGTCTGTGACCACTGAGTACAGATTTAAATTATTGAGGAAAAATTATATTTCTAAGTTTCTGCCTCACATGCCTGAAAGGGCATTGAGACAGAAACCCCACATCACAATCAAAAGGTACTTGAATAAGCATGAGAAGAGACATATCTTGCAGTGCTGGGCCCCACCCAAATCCCATATTTGGCTTGCATGGACACAATGGGGCAAACACTCTCTTTCTGTGCCATGCATTTCAATGTTTCCAAACGGTACATTTCTCGGGGATGTGCAGGAACAGAGGGACCCGAGTCTATATTTGAATACGTTCTTGGAAGTAGAAGGGCGTGTCGAGAGATGTATCCAAATAAACATCCAGGTCCCTGCATTCAGACAGAAGGACAGTAAAGATAAAAGCAAGGAAGTTACATTGCCTCTGTTTGGAACTCCTGTTAAGCTACAATTGAAGCATTGCAAACGATTCTGGGCACCACACTTTGGGAAGGGTGTTGAGGAATGGAAAGGGTGCAAGAAAAATATTTAAGAGAGGAAAAATTTCAGCCACAAATTGAGATTGTAGAGATTTTTCTTCTTGGAGCAAAGAAGGTTTACAGCAGATTTGACAGCAGTATACAAGATCATGACTGGTTTAGATAAGATAAATCGAGGAAAGCCATTTCAAGGTAGTTCATGGATCAGTGGCCACACATTTAGCATATTGTGAGAAAAAGTGAAAGAGGGAAAAGGTGAGATTTTTTTTCACCAAGTTTAGCTGTGACCCGGAATTCTAAGGTGTTAGGGGTGATGGTGATGGTCACTTTGGTCTTTCAAAACGGAATTAAATTGATACTTGAGAGATAATAATTGCAGAGCTGTGGGAGTAGCGGAAGAGAATGCTCGGAATACCTCTATTAGGAGCTGGTTTGGACCTGACGGGCTGAATGATCCCTTACTGTGCCACAATAATTTAATGACTGCAAATTGGCTGCTGTCATTCTCACACCACAGCCAAAAGAAATAATTTTATAATACTTAATTGCTTGTCAAGGGGTTTCGGATATGCTGAGATCTTGAAAGGTGGTATTAACAAGTTCTTTCTTTCAAAAACATAAAAGCGTACAGTAGGAAACCAAGTGTGATCTTTCACACTAATAGGGACATTTTCTAGGGAAGGATCAATATAAATGCTTCTCAAATTCTAAGAAACTCAATCACATCTGCTGTGGCAATTCTGATGTTTTCCTTTTCAAGTTCATGAGCTGCTCAGCAGTCTATCCACAGTTCCATAATACATTAGTTCTTAAATAAATCAGATTCAGATTGAGGAGAACACTTGGCATGATAACTTCTGCAAAATCTTATGGATCAACAAACTCGTTTTATAAGTCACCACATTTTCCTGCAGGGAATTCAATCCCCCGATCTTCCACTTTCTATTTTACTTTTGTAAATAGTCACTTCTATTTCTAAATATTAGTTTATGTAGTTGCGAAACCCTGCAGCGCAGATTGCTGCTCCTCTGCCTTTGTTTTATTTATGCTTAAATTTTATGAATGCAGCTCGACAACAAAGTGAGCTTGCCTCCTTTACTAAAATGTCTTAAGCAAATTCTCTTATAAATTATGGATGGCAATGCAGAATTGCATTGAACAAGACTCTATCATCCTAAACATAACTTATAAATGCCAAATCTTCTGTTGAACCAGTAAATAAGGTTCCATGGGAATGTGGCCATTAGGAAAAAATACATGTGTTAGATTATGGTTGTGGATTTTAAACTCTGCGAAGGGAGATGTGGTAAGGAGCTGTACAAATTCAAACCAACAGGATTTACACAATCAATAATTGAATACACTGTATGAAAGGGTGGTGGAAGCAAATTCAATAACAACTTTCAAAAGGACACTGGATACAGAATTGACAATGAAAAATGTGAAAGAAAGAGTTGGGGGTGGGATTAATTGGATAGCTCGTTCAAACTGCTGGCACAGACATGATGGAATAAATGGCTTCCTTCTGTGATGCTACATTTTAATAATTTCCAGGTAGATTATTGGAGTTTATGGACCAATGCCTCAGAGACTCTGTAACCTTTACAGCTTCAAGTTAATTTATGCATTCAAGCATTGCTGAGCTGCAATCTTGCCCTTCATTCGCATGGCTCACATCAAATCTGAGTGGAAGAGTAGGAGGACACGATACTTCAACCGCCCCCCGTGCAGAGCTGCACATGCTTCTTCATGCATACTTTTAAAAGAGGCCATCACAATTATTAGTCAGTCCTTAATGTGCAGTTTCTTTTTCTCGTGGGAATTTCCAGATACACATTTTAGGCATGACTAAAATTGAAATGAATGGTAAAACCTAAAGTCCATCACTGCTTTTGATCGATTCTTTACTAATTCTAATTTTCCCATATGCTATTCCTCACCAGAGTCGGAAGCTCTGGGAATAAGTAATAAAATCAGAGCAGGTCCCATGACCCCCCAACACCAGTCATTCTTGAGTCTGAGGGTCCAGACCTAAAATGTCTTTTATCCATGTCCTACACAGATGCTGCCTGACCCGCTGAGTTACTCCAGCACGTTTTGTTCTACGCAAGATTCCAGTATCTGCAGATCCTTGTGTCATCGCCATTCATGGCTGCTCTGCCGCACTTGGTCTTCCATTTCTCCATTGTCCTGAATTCCCTGATCCTTCAAAAAGTTACCGATTTCCCCTTCAAATACCTCTCACTTCCACAATCCTCCAAGGTAAGGAATTCCAGAGGTTTATTATCCTCTGGAAGAAGAAATTCCTTCTCACCCCATTTTAATGTGACCTGGCTCTTGTATTGTAATTATGTAATTATTCAAGATTCTCTCACTTGTGGAAATATCTCAACATCTACCCTGTCTGTCATCTGGGGGTCTTGGGTGTTTCAATAAGAGCACCCCTCATTTTCTAAACTTCAATGAATATGTAGAACATTATGGCATAAGCCCACCATGTCTGACGAACATGATGCCGAGTTAAACTATTTGCTTCTGCCTTAATGTGAGCATTAATGTGCACAAAAAGGTATGAATATTGATTTCCCTAATTCCACATAGTCTTTGCATTCTCTCTTTCTCTCTATCCCTCCCCCACCCTAGTCATCTTGCTAGCTTTACTATTTGTATCCCTATGTTATCACCTCTTCACCAGCTAACCATGGACCATCGTGGGCTCCACCTTTCCTGAGTCATTGGTGCCGGCTCTGATTTGTTCTGTACTTTTTCATATCTCTAGTTTCCCTCTTCCCTGATTCTCAGTCTGAAGAAAGGTCTCAACCTGAAACGTCACCTATTCCTTTTCTCCAGAGATGCTGCCTGACCTGCTGAGTTACTCAGGCATTTTGTGTCTATCCCACTTACCAGATGTGGACTTACTCAATAACAGCTGTTCCCAATCTACTCTCCCAAGCTCCTGCCTAATAATGTTGTTATGTGCCATACCCAAATTTAGTACTTTTTCCCAAATTCCAGACTTATCCTTATTCACAATTATCTTAAAACATAAGGAGTTGTGTTCACTGTTCCCAAAACGCTCTCCCACTGAAACACAAGTCATGGCCATACTCGTTTCCCAATAAAATGTGCAGTATGGTCACTCCTCTGGTTGGAGCATCCACATACTGTTTCAAAAAGCCCTCTTGGACATACCCCAAAAATTATGCCCTGTCTAAACCTTTTGCATGAGGGAAGTTCTAGTCAATATTTGGGAATTTAAAGTTGACCAATACGGCCACCCTGTTGCTTTTCCATTTTTCTATAATCTATCTATATATCTGTCTCTTTCTCACCTGCTGGTTATTGGGAGGCCTATAATATAATCCCATTAGAATTACTACACCTTTCTTATTTTTGAGCTCTTTTCATATTGCCTGTTGTTGAAGCCTCCAGTATATCCTTTCTGTTCCATTACGATGTTCTCCCTGAATATTAATGCAAATCCTCAACCTCTTTTACCTCCCTCTCTATCTTGCCTGAAACATCAAAACTCTGAGTTTCCAATTTTTTTAGTTCCTTATGACATGACAATGCTCCCAATTTAATGAATCTTTTCCAGATCGCCACAAGCACTGATATATTCTTTCTTAATAAGAGGACCAGCACAGTCTACAATACCGCAGGTATAGTCTCATCAACAGCCAAAAACAAAGCTGTACAATTTTGAGTACTGCTTGAGGATGAATAGCAATAACACTTGGATTTCTAGCAGTTTGACGAGCAATGCCCTAAGGTATTTAGCCTTAAATCTTATAAATAAGCAAGGATTAAAAAAATAACTCAGAACCAGGTTTACATGCAGAAAGACGGCAAGATGGGTGGAACTTTACTATCATCATTCTTCCAAAGGAAGTAACATAAAAACAGGCAATAATCAGCTAACAAAATAATGTGATGAACAGTTTTTAGAACAGAATTAATTATGTAAAATCAAACATCTCTGCAAAATATCAAATCATCAAAGGAACACAGTTAGTCATGTGTGTGTCGGAAGGAACTGCAGATGCTGTTTCTTTCCGTAGCTAGACACAAAATGCTGGAATAACTCAGTGGGTCAGGCAGCATCTCTGGAGAAAAGGAAAAGGGAACGTTTCAGGTTGGAACCCTTCTTTAGACAGAAAGATGGAGAAGGCCAGAACAAACCAGGGCTGGCAACAGATGATCTCAGGAATGGTGGAATCAATAACAGCTGGGGAAGATGTGTTAATGATGGGGATACAAGGATGCAAACAGTGGAATTAGTAGGACGACAAGGGTGGGGGAGGGGGGAGGGGGAGGGAAGGAATTACAGCAGTTGCTTGAAATTAGAGAAATCAATGTTCATACCATTGTGTTGTAAGCTGCCCAAGCAAAATATGAGGTGCTTTTCCTTCAATTTGCGTGTGGCCTCACAGTGGAGGAGGCCCAGGATAGAAAGGTCAGTAAGGGAATGGGAAGAGGAGTCAAAATGTTTGGCAACCGGGAGATCATGTAGCCCAAGGCAGACTGCACATAAGTATTCAGCAAAATGATCGCCAAGTCTACACTTGGTCTTGTCAATATGTTGGAGCCCACACCGGGAGCACCATATACAGTAGATGGGGTTGGAGGAGGAGCAAGTAAACCTTTACCTTACCTGAAAGGACTGTCGGGCTCCCTGGATGAAGTCGAGGGAGGAGGTACAAGGACAGGTGTCTCCTGTGGTTGCTGGGGAAAGTCCCTGGGGAGCGGCTGGTTTGGGTGCAAAGGGATGAGTGTATCAGGGAGTGTGCAGAGGGAACAGTCTCTGCGGAAGGCGGAAAAGGGTGGAGATGGGAAGATAGGACTAGTGGTGGGATCCCGTTGGAAGTGACAAAAATGTCGGAGGATTATGCGTTGTATGCGACAGCTGATGGAGTGAAAGGTGAGGACTAGGGGCACTCTGTCCCTGTTGCGACTGGGGAGAGGGGAAGCAAGAACAGAACTGCGGGGTATCGAAATATGTGTGAGGGCCTCATCTACGATAGATGGGAGGAATCTCCGTTCCGCAAAGAATGAGGACATCTTGGTGGCTTACAGCCTTATGGCCTTCCACCTATGTTCCTTCTCCTGGGTTCATAATTCACACCCTTTCCTAACCTTAACTCACACCTTTTCTGTTTTCATCTCTGCCCTTTGTCCAACCATCTGTCACTCAACTCCCTCCCCTCACCTGTGTCCACCTATCACTTGTCAAGTTTTGTCCTACCCCACCTCTCTTCCTGCTTTCTCCCACCACCATAATCATTCTAAAGAAGGGTCCCGATCATAAACATCACTTATCTGTTTTCCAGACATGCTACCTGACCCGCTGAGTTACTCCAGCATTTTGTGTCTTGTTTGATATATATCTTGTAGTTTCATTTGACTAGCAGAAGGGTTCATGGACAAAAGACAGAGTTCTCTCATCTTGGAGCTTTAAGCACATCATTCAGTTGCCTCTGTGGATCAATTAAATTAAAGAAAGACTGTGATGATGCAAATTGAACTCAATCTGCAGGAGTCAGTTCAATGAACCAAATAGCCTTTAGTTCTCACATATTTTGTAATGCGCACATAATGTGGATTCAGCTGAGACCAAGCAAAAATTATAAAGAGATTTATAATGAGAGCTTGTTAAAAAGTGTTTGACTGCAGATCCAAGCTGAGTTAACCGCAAAATAAAATATTAACAAAAATTCTTCTTATCTATTCTGCACCACCTTGTCTAATTTACCCTTTTGTTTAAAATGTTGGCAATGCTCGCAATTCAGCATGGCACCAGCTTCTTGAACCACTATGGGTTTTACAAGCCAAAAACTACATAGTGCTGGATCAGTGTATAGGAGCTCAGATAACTGTGCCATGGAGGACTTGAGTGAACCAGTCATGTTTTTGCAGCAATACAACAGCTAGCAAAGATGTTTCTCTGCTGCTTGAACATGAATGGCTAAGTTCAGACTATTATGGCGCAGAGAACAGCAGGCAAGTGGCGCACAAACACAATAGTTGGTGCTACTTCCTCACAGCTTCATGAACCCAGGTTTGATACTGAACTCAATGGTCTCTGTGTGGGGTTTGCATGTTCTCCCAGTGACCACATGGGTTTATTCTGGGTGCCCTAGATTCCTCCCACAGCCCCAAAAGGTGCTGATTTGCAGGTGAATTGGCCATTGTAAATTGGTCCCAATGTAAGTGATTGGCAGCAGCATCATTGAGCAGTTGACAGACATGTGAGAGAGAATAGATTACATGTAAATAATTGGGAGGCATTGGACCAAAGGGAATAGTCAATGAAGATAGACACAAAATGCTGGAGTAACTCAGTGGGATAGGCAACATCTCTGGAGAGAAGGAATGGGTGACGTTTTGGATCGAGACCCTTCTTCAAACTGATGGTCAGGAATAGTCAATGAGCCTGCATATCCTGATTGGGCTGAGTGGTACCTTCGATATTTAAAAAAAAAGAAAATATGATATGGTGACTTCAGGTCAGCTAATTTTGTGTCTGTATCCTGGACCTGAAGCCAATCTGTGGGAGGATATCATTTGTCTTGAGTACACAGCATAGATCAACTCCAAACTCCTAAAATGTTGCTGTTTGTTTCAAGGTAGTTAAGTGCACAGTGCTCAGAGTTGGAGGATAAAATTAAAGTTTTATTTTCTTTTAAAAAAAAGGCAGTGAGAGAAAACTAAATATCCCTCAAATCATCCCACAATTCTTGCCGAAATCATACATTATCATGCCTGATTTTCCTCGTGGGTGGCTTCCAACCCAACAATATAAACAAATTTTGGTAACTACATAAACCTCCCCCTTTTCTTTCTTCCATATAACCCCCCCCCGCCCTTCTCACCTGTGCCCCACCTGCACTTGCACCTATTTCTCCCTCCCCTCTCCCCTTCCACACACATCCCTTCCTCTAGCTCTACAATTCACGCCGCTTCAATCCTGTCCCACGTCTATGTCCTTTGTCCAATCATCTGCCAATCAAATAACCATCCTCACATGTCAGCTTATTACCTGCCAGGCTTTGTCCCGTCCCTCCTCTCTTCCAGCTTTCTTCCCCTCACCCCCCCTCCCCCACAATCAGTCTAAAGAAAGGCACCAACACAAAATGTTGCCTAACCCTGTTCTACTGAGATGCTGCCTAACCCGCTGAGCTACTCCAACAGTCTGTGTCTTCCCATGATATTGAGGGACAGGGAAAGAAGAGGAGGAAAAACAGACCAAAGTCAGGTGAATACAGCGCAAAGGAGATGGAAGATGTTTTTTCATAAGTTCAAAACTGTAAAAAATCTTTTAACAACAATTACTTAGTGGTGTGAATGAAACCCCAATCAGACTTTCTAGATTAAGAAGATATTGGATGGTATGGTAAGAAGACAAATTTATTTTGGATTGGATCGTACTGACATCCAACTGCTGGATCCAGAGAAAGCCACTGGCTTGCATCAGCATGTTCCAGAGTTCCACAGAATTCTAGTGACCCAGAAAACGGTAGTCAGATGCAGGATGTTCCATATTCCACACTTTCTTATGACCTATAAAGAGGCCAATTCAGCTCAGAGTCAATACAGACTCACACAAAAATCCCTTTCCCTGCTACACTGTAAATTTTACCCTCAACTAATTCTCCTAACATTCCACAACTTCCTCCCAGATTCTGCCACCCACCTGCACTAGATGCAATTTATTGCAGTCAATTAACCAACCAATCCCACAGGTCCTTGTGATGTGAGTGGAAACGAGTATTCATAGGAAACTCACAATAAGTAGGGGAATCGAGGACCAGAGGACACAGGTTCAAGGTGAAGGGGAAAAGATTTAATTGGAATCCGAGGGGTAACTTTTTCACACAAAGGGTGGTGATGTATGGAACAAGCTGCTCGAGGACGTAGTTGAGGCAGGGACTATCCCATCGTTTAAGAAACAGGTGGACAGGTACATGGATAGGACGGGTTTGGAGGGATATAGACCAAGCTCATGCAAGTGGGACTAGTGTAGCTGGGACATTATTGGCCGGTGTGGGCGAGTTGGGCCGAAGGACCTGTTTCCACACTGTATCACTCTATGACTCTATGACTATCTCAGGGAGAATGTGCAGACTCCCACTGAAGGTCAGGACTGAACCCAAACTGTTGGAGCTGTGAGGCATGTTCTCTCATGTTGCTGCCAATTCAACCTCACATTCACAATGGACATTCTGTACAAACAGGGGAATAATATAAACTACTGAGCCACAGAGGTGGATGTACCTCATACCTGGGCTCTTGGCTGTACTCCAAGAATAGGTGTTACTTCTCACCCAGCACCTTTCACTTGAATGTGAACACCACTCTATTAAAAAGGTGCACATAAAGTTGATGTTTAAAAAAAAAAATTTTCACTCCTATTCTTTTAAGCAATTTTCATCAAGTCATCCATGATTCCACCACCTACCTACATGTGAGGCAATTACAGCACCAAATTAACCTACCAACCCACACATCTTTGGGATGTGGGTGGAAACTGGTTCCAGTTAATTTATTAGATTAAGTTCATTAACATTGATATTAATAAGTTTTAAGTTGTTAATATTGTTTTATTGAATTCCTATCCCGACAGTTTAAGTTTAGTTTAGAGATACAGCATGGAAACAGATCCTTTGGCTCACGAAATCTATGCCAACCATCAATCACACGTTCACACCCTAGTTCCATGCACTCCCGACACATTAGGGGCCGTTTATAGAGGCCAATTACTCTACAAACCAGCACATCTATGTATGATGGAGGAAACCGGAGCAACCAGAGGAAACCCACATGGCCACGGGGAGAACATGCAAACCTCACAAAGTTCTGGCAAAGCTAATTGGTGCCTACAGCCCATTCTGACTTGAAGAAGAAAGGCAAAACTAATAGGAGCTTGGGACACATGCAGCCATATTTAGTAAGTGTGAGTATTGGACTTGGGACCATTGGCCCACAATTTAAAGGCTCTGAAAAGAAAAACAGAAAATGTAGGAAATAATCAATAGATCAGACTGTATGGTGTGGGAAGAGAAACAAAGTTAATGTGTCAGGTGAAAGAACCTTTGTCTGAACCGGAAATGGCAGAAAAGAAGCTTGATGGAATAACACAATGGTGATCATGTAGATTGATTTTAATTAAGGTTATCTAGTCAGTGAGTGAATGGGAGAAGTTAGAGAACATGGATGTAGACTCATTGTCAATGAGAACATATAGACAAGAATATAGGAGTTGCAAAATGCAGAACATGAAGATGTGACTGGCATTTTAAGTTGGGCATGACCTCCACTCCCAGGGGAAAGGTGAAATCAAAGAGATTGCCTAAAGCTACATCTTTGATTTGGCAAAAGTGAGTGAAGTTGAAAGGGAAATGGTTTAATGTGAGCATGAGCACAGCCAGCTGAATGAGTGTATTGGTGGAGGGGAATGTGAGGCTCGGCTCAAGGGAGAAGCAGGGGGCCCTCAAACCGACATGATGCGGGGTGAAATACTGCGAGCAGCGCTTCAGAAAGAGGGGACAGAAGTAGGGAAACTGAGGGATGATGGTCTGAGGAAGGGTGTGGGCAGGATCACATGTGTCAAGGGATGTCAGAGTCATACAGCACAGAAACAAGCTATTTAGGTCATCGTCCATGCCGACCATCAGGAACCTACCTGGACTCATCTCATTTGCCAGCACTTGGTCCCTAGCCAGATCTGCCTCGCTCATTCAAGTGGTCTTCCAGATGCTCCTTAAATATTGTGAAAGTACCTGCCTCTACCATCGTCTCAGACAGGACTCCAACCATCCTCTAAATTAAAGCATGGCAAGTCATGCACCATTTGCCAAACTCAACCCCTCTTCAGGCTGTGTTCTATCTGCATATGTTGCTATGAAACTACATCATTTTCCCATGGTTTTCTGGGAAAGATTCTTCCTCAGATCCCAACTCAACTTTGTAATCCTCACCTTAAATGTATGGCCTCTGCTTTTAGACAACGCTGCCATCCAGAAAGGTTTCTTGCTAACTATTCTATCTTTGCCTCTCATTACTTGCACACCTCTTTGGGATGAAAGCTGAGGCTGTATAAGGTGCTGATCAGGCCACATTTGGAATATTGTGAACAGTTTTGGGCCCCATATACAGTATGAAGGGCATCAAAGGTTATGGGGAGATGGCAGGAGAATGGGGTTGAGAATTGAAAATTGGTCAGAGATCATGATCGAATGGTGAAGCAGACTCAATGGCCAAATGGCCTAATTCCTACGTCTTATATTCCTACATCTTATAAGCAAACCGTCCTCCATCCTAAAGGATTGCTGACAAATAAAATGTTAACATGAAAACTGTAGGAGGTCCAGATCCTCACACAATAAAAGAATATAAAGCCTTTACTAAGGTTTCAGGGCACAACAGCAAAGCGGTTGGCCAAATTAAAGGGAGTCACTAAAATGATAAGCTGAAATGAGAAATGAAAGATGGTTGGCAGGGAGCCGACCAACTTCACCTTAGTCTGGCTTGTGTACTAATGGACTGAATTGGAACTTGGGAGGGATATTTTGATAGTGTCAGACTGCTTCACATTTGTCTGACGCTATCAAAGGATCCCTTCCAAGCTTAATTTTGGTCATCAGAGAAACACTACTGGAAGGAAAGATGCAAGTCAGTCAGGATTAGGAAATAAGACAGCACTAGATACAATGATCAAACCACAGTGCTCAAAGCCACAGTGCTTGATCACAGGATCCAGCAAAGGCTACAGGACCAGAAAACATTCCAACTATGGTACTGAAGACCTGCTCTCCAGAACTAGCTGCACCTCTAAAGCAGCTGTTACATTTCAGTTATAGCACTAGCATCTAATCAACAAAATGGTCAATTGCCCAGGTATGTCCTGTTCAGAAAAAGCTGGGCAAATCGAAATCAGCGAATTACTGCCCGAATGTCTGCCGTCAATCATCAACAAAATAATGGAAAGTGTCATTGACAACACTACCACGAGGTACTTCCCATATTCTGTTCACCAATGCACATTTTGAATCTAACCTGGATCACTCAGCTTCAGACCGCATCATTGCCTTGGTCCAAACATGGATCAAAAGCTTAATTCCTGATGTGTATCAAGGCAGCATTTGACGCAGAATTATATCAAGGCCTCACAATAAAACCGGGCTCAATGGGATTCAATGGGAAACACTTCAGTGGTTGGTGTCATTATTGCACAAAGGAAGGAGGTTATATTGGTATCAATCGGCCTTGCCCCAGGTACCTCAAGCCAATGCCCTGGCACCAACCATCTTTAACTGCTTTGTTAATGATCTTCCATCCATCCACAAGTCAGAAGTAGGCACACACACTGATAATTTTAGATTGCTCAATTTAGTTTAGTTTAGTTTAGAGATGCAGCATGAAAACAGGCCCTTCAGCCACCAAGTCTGCGCCGGCCAGCTATTCCTGTACACTAGTTCTAACCTACACACTTAGGAGAATTTACAGAAGCCACTAACCTACAAATCTGCCCATCTTTGGAATGTAGGAGGAAACCGGAGCACCCGGAGAAAGCCCACGTGGTCACAGGGAGAACATGCAAACTCCATACAAACACCACCCATAGTCAAGATCGAACCCGGGTCTCTGGCGCTGTAGGGCAGCAACTCTATCATTGTGCCACTGTGCTGCCCCAAATTCCTGTGCCTCTACCCAGCAAATGAAGATACCTTAAAGGTGCCAAATAATGACCATCTTCAGCAAGAAAGATTAGATCTGAGGCTTATAACAATTAAAGAATGCTGATTATCACAATTTAAAACAAAGGCCAGACCTGACTGTGCTTAGCTTGCTGGCTATCATCTTTAAGATTCTAGTATTTTTAACTTATTCGTTTCTATCACATAATCCCTTATTGTAAACATGCACAGGGGGTCTTCATTGACCAGAAACTCAAATACACCAACCACAGAAATAAGATAATCACGTGAGGTCAGAGGTTAGGACCTATGTCATTCGTTCATCTAGTCATTCATCTTCAGACATCCCAAATGTGTTCCATCATCTCTAGGACACAAATCAGTAGTGCGATGTTTCCCGATAACTTTTTCTCCATCATTTATCAAAAAAAACAATGTTAACTGGACAAAGCAAGATGTTTGGTTACAACCACATCCACCACCACCTTCAACATTCATTCCCTTCACTCAATACAATTTCTCACATCTACAAAATCCACTGCAGTTATTCACTTGGGCTAAACTGACAGCACACTTTAACCCACAAATACTAGCATCAAGAACATAGAACAGTAGAGGCGGCACAGTGGAGCAGTGGTAGAGTTGCTGCCTTACAGTGCCAGAACCCGGGTTCCATCCTGGCTATGGGTGCTGTCTGTGCAGAGTTTGTATGTTCTCCCTGAGACCAAATGGGTTGTCTACAGGGGTTCCCGTTTCCTCCCACATTCCAAAGTCGTGCAGGTTTGTAGGTTAATTAGCTTCTGTACATTGTCCCTAGAGTGTAGGATAGAACTAGTACAGATGATCGCTGGTCAGCATGGACTCGGTGGGTCACAGGGCCTGTTTCCACGTTGTATCTCTGAACTAAACTAAAAGGTAGAGCAAAGGAACAGGCTTTTTGGCCAACCTTGTCTGTGCTGAACATTATGTCAAGTTCAACTAATCTTCTCTGCCTGCATTTGATGCATAGCCCTCCATTCCCAGCCAATTCATGGGTCTCAAATGCCACTATTGTGTCTGCCTTCAGCAGTTCTGGAGTGCGTTCTACGCATCTACTACTTTTACAAAAAACCTGCCCCACACATCTCCTTTGAATTAAATTTGCCTCTCTCACCTTATGCTGTCCAGTCTCTGAAATTCCATCCTTGGAGAAAGGTTCTGATTCTCATAATTCTGCCTCTCATATTCTGCCTCTCATAATTTCATATACTTCTATCAGGTCTCCTGCCAGTGTCCGACACTCCAGAGAAAACAACCAAACTTTGTCCAACCTCTCCTTGCAGCTAATACCACTCGAAACCAAGCAGCATTCTGGTAAACCTCCACATCCTTGTCCAAGATGGTGAAGGGCAGTCGGTGCATGGGAAGACTATCACTGGTAGGTTCATCTGTAAATTGTGCACTATCTTGATTTAGAAACATAATACTGATCCTTCATCATCACTGGGTTTAAGTACTGGAATGCCTCACTCAATAGCATCGAAGAAAGTTCAAGGTGGTGGCTCATCATCATCTTCTCAAGGGCAATCTGTGATAAGCAGTAAAAGCTGGCCTTGGCAGCAATACACAAATCCTGAGAAATGAATAAGTTAAAAATACTAAAATCTTAATGATGATAGCAACCAAGCTAAGCACAATAAGGTCTGACCTACATTTAACATTGTGATAATCAGCATTCTTTAATTGTTACAAGCATCTTATCAAACAACATAAACAATGACAAGTTACATCAGTCATTGAGCTAATGTAATTTGTGTCAGACTACATTCTTCATTGAAGGAGTCATAAAATGCCCACATTATTTACTGCATTTTTACCACAGTTAAGCTAATAAAACAATGTTATTTACTGCAATCAGGCCATGTCCTTCCATTATAAGCCAAATTTGCTTTATTTTCAGTAATACAATTAATCTTAAATAGATCACTCAGATAATTGCTTCAAATATGACCTTGAAAATGTTAAAATCCAATCTCCATTCTCATCAACTATGCGGTTGTGAATCAATTCATGCTTACAGCATGGGTGCACCGTGTATAATAGAAAGGTTGTAACGATACATATTATTCTGTAACCATTCCCAACATCTCACCAAACTTGCCCACATAAAGACTATTTTAAAGATTCGGACATGGATCATCTCACCAAACTTGGCCACATAAAAATCTAAATAACCTTTTTGCAGCCAGTACCCACGCAAGCGAAACCTGCACGAGATAGCCCAACTGATGGCAGTTGTGCAGTAGGAAACAGAAACAGAATCTGTGAAATATGTGCTCCTCCAATTCTGGCATCTTGACCATCTTTGAATTTTTTTCCCCCCTTCAAAAGGACTGCTTCAGCTGACACCATTCTCAATCGGAGACTTACCTTTAGACCTTACTCTCCTCCTATAAATTTACCTCCTTTGATTAAGCTTTTCATCAATTATCCAGATATCTCCTTGGTTTAGTTTAGTTTGGAGACACAATGTGGAAACAAGGACATTGGCACACCAAGTCTACGCTGACCATCGATCACCCATACACTAGTGCTATGTTATCCAACTTTCTCATTCACTGCCTACTCACTAGGGACAATTTATAGAGGCCAATTTATAGAGGCCAATTAATCTACAAACCTGCACGTCTTTCGAATGTGGGAGGAAACCAGAGCACCCAGAGAAAAACCACGTGGTCACAGGGAGAATGTGCAAACTCCACAAAAACAGCACCTGAGGTCAGGATCAAACCTGGGTCTCTGGCGTTGTGAGGCTCAAATATAACCAATTTTGTGAAGCAGCTTAGAATACATTGATATTAAAATGAAGTTTAGGCTTGGTGAAGGAAGATTGCATAGGGCAATGGCTTAAATGTTGGTATTGTTTTCATATTGAACACTACAAACTAAAAATCAAACTCTGTGCTTGCTGCGATTAAGAATTTCATTATTCCGTTTTGGTGCATATGATAATACACTATTGACTTGACTCTTGATTGTTACATGCGCCAAGATGCAGTGAAAAACTCTGTTTCGCAGACAAATCCCTCAATACACGAGTCCTTCAAGGTAGTGTAAAAGAGAAAACTGAATGGTCCTTTCATCTACGGGACCTGCATTTAATATCCAGATGAAAAGGTTAAAAGAGTTATGAGGTTCGTAAAGAAAGTCTGAAGATAGGTCCCGGCCCAAAATATCACCTACCCATTTCCTCCACAGATGCTGTCTGACCCACTGAGTAAATCCATTGAGTAAATTAACAGCAGTTGCAGGGTTTTGCAACTCAATGCATATCTCAGTCACCTGGTGTGGTCAGACAATTTGCACATAAAATAATGCATTGATTCATTATTATTCTGGCAAGGTTTGGCGCATTTGGGTAAATATCATACAATTTTCTCCCTGCACATACAGGTAGATTCAACTTCAGAACACTGCATGATTATCTTTTAATGACGCAATAAAATTATTATATATTAAAACAGACTGGAAAGGTTCACAGCAGCACACAGTATATTTCCATTCATTTTCTTTCATTGGCTCTGCTCCTATACTTAATCAGATGACTCAAATTTGGGGGATAGTCCCAGAGGCTGTAACTCTTACAAGTACTCATCCAAAAGGGACAGTTGCTATGTTGTCTTATTAACACAAAGAACTGCAGATGCTGGTTTACATAAATGTTCTCTTGCTGTACTCACATGTGAGCATCTCAGCTAGTGACAAAGGTCTTTCACCAAACATTGATCGTTGCAGCTGGGAACATGAGCAGACTTTATAGTCTCCTCATCAATTCACTAGAACAATACACAGGATACCTATATTGAGCTTTGGATTATCGGGCAGGGTGTAATCAGTGATCAGTCATGCTTACATTTACGACTCTGCTACCTATCAATGAAGGCTGCAAGAGACCTTTCCTTGGGATAAAAAATGAGGGGTAATCTAATACATGCTGTAAGATTATGAAACGGTTTGATAAGGTTGACATAAAGAAGTCACCTTCATTTATGATGAGATCATGGTCTTTATTACCAGAGACACATGAACACGAGGGCAAGGAATCATGATTAATTCACTTCTGGGCACCACTCTTCAGAAGAGATGCCAAGACTTGAGATAGGACGCAGAAGCGATTTTGAGAATGACTCCAGGGATGAAAGAGTTCAGTTATGTGGAGAAACTGGAGTTGTTCCCCTTGGAATAGAGGAGAAGGGAAGGGAATTAATAAAGATATTTGAAATCACTAAGGGTCCAGAGAGTGAGTGTGTGAGGAAGAAAGAGAGAGACTGATAATATTGATGGAGGGTTAAATAAAAAGGACATTGGATGAAGGCATTTGACAAGAAGGAAAATTATTACTGTTTTGGTAGGGGGCAGAAAGAATTTGGAACACGCTGTCAGGAGGAGATACGAAGACAGATTCAATCATAACTTTGGAAAGTGAGCTTGGTAAATACTTGAGGATAAAATCTGTAAAACATTGGGTAGATGGTGTGTGCGTCCTATTGCATTGCTCTTGCATATATAGTTGGCAATGACATGATGCATCAAATAATCTTATTCTGTTTTATATCTCTCTTTGAGAATAACAGAGGTGAGTAGCCTGGATGTATTTAAACCGAGCCTGCATCAAAGTGTAAACACCTGAAGTAGGATGGAATACAAAGGCTTAGTTGGTAGAGTTTGATGAAGTGGGAGCAAAGCTTTGAATAGAACATAAAGGCTGGAAGATGTGAGTTGGCCAGATGGCCTGTGTCTGTGGTATAAATTCTTGTGGCATTATTCATTAAGATGTTCACCTGGCTTATTTACCATATTCGTGATCTCTTCTAAAATCGAACAAACCGACTGAATACACAGCAATTATTGATTTTGCTTTTACAAGTAGTAACCGTGATGATATAATTAATGATGCCAATTGACTTTGCAGTAAAATCACCATCCTTGTCGATGTGTTAGAACACTTAAAAGATATGATTTATTGAATTGTGACAAAACCTTTCCACTTTGCAATCACTCAACAACAAGCTGCTCTTCCTGCAACTTGGGAGGTTTTTTTCTGTACAGTTATTGCAAGCAAATTAAAAAGCAAATAGGTTTTAATGTCCAGCCACATCTTGCTGCAATACCCTTCCTTAAGTACGTGTGTTCTGGCAAGATAAGATGCTGTCAATGAATCACTTAAAATGTCACCGTAATCCAACCATGTCAAATACAGGATTTAACCACCCCTCATCATAAGCCAAGGGTCTTTCTCAGGTATGACAGGACAGCAGCAATGCAGTCATCAGCACATGCTGTGGCCTCTGTGAGAGATATTGCCAGAGTTTAATTATTATGGACAGGCTATTACCTTGATAAAAATCGTCTAGAGCAGAGGGCTTATTCTTCAAGCTTGGCATGCGGCTCATAAATGAAAATGTCCTGACAATTGTGGTATGTATTCTATGTATTCAGTATCACACATCTGTTCGGATGTGCCTTCTAAATGGGAGCATTAACATTTTCATATTTAGTTAAAGTGTTACTTAAAAGTGTAACATCATATCAAGAGAGAATTATGTCCAAATAACTCTCACTACCGCTGCAGGTAAGAACTTCATTGTTGTGTTGTCGGTACGCATGATAATTAAACTCTCTTGACATTCCTTATTCTTGAACATTTGGATAACATGAGCTCTGTTTCATTAATCTAAATTAGACCTGCAGCGCATCCAACATTTAACTTATTATTTATTATATTATTGAACAAAATGTGGATACCTCAGGTATTTTCCACCAAATGAGTGAACAACTGTTTAACAATTCAACTGCTGACTATTAAAGAAGTCCACTGTAACAAATGAAAATTCCAAGATAAAATCAGCCTCAATCTTTTAATGGAATAAGCTTTCAGGGCAATCTTTAAAGTTTGGGAAAAGGCATCTCAGATCAGCTACTTGTTCAGCAATTGCTTTCATACCTTCAACCTCTATGCCTTTCCAACCCACCTTATATCCCAAAGCCTCTTTAAATTAAGTCAGCAGAAGGAAAGGTGTTGAATGGGGATCCTGGTAAAATTGAATTTCAGCTGCCTTCACTCTTAACATCAAAAGGCTAGACCACAAGATCTCTATGGTCTCAGCAGAGTACTGAGAGATATCCATACCAAAGGAATAGTTGGATGAAATAACAAGCCAAAGTCTTTCCTGCTCTTAAATATGGTTATAAAAGATCCCATGGGAGAAATTCCAGTGGATTTTCCAGTTGGTTAGACTTTCAGAAAACATACAATAATGTTAGCACTTATATTCCTAATAAGCTTTTATGCCTCAACATATGGATTGACTAATCAAATGTAGCATTACCATAAGGTCAGAAATACACGCCGTGCGGTAGCTAAGAATTTACAAAATCACCTGGAAGCAGATATTTTGAAATTACCTGGCTAAGTATTTTGAATTAATGCCATCACAACTATCCAAAATCTGAACACGTTGTAGAAGTGCTATATTCTGGTGGAATGAGGTATGCAATTTTCTCACCCGATCACTAGATGTGGATTTTGCACAACTGTTTTTCCCCATTCTTTAAACGCTTTGTAACCAGAGAGTTGTGAGATGGTGGAAGTGGCTGCCAAGTATGATTGGTGAAGCCAGTAGCATGGATATATTTAAGAGGAACACAAGGGGAGAAGGAAGAGAACAATCATGCCAATAGTATGCAACAATACAGCATGCAAAGAGATTTGTGAGCAACGTGAATATCAATATGAGCCTCCTGGACCTGATTGGTTGTATTTATGTTTTTTACCCACTCCTAAATGGAAAAGATAAGGTGAATGTGAGTTTGTCCACAACTTTACCATTATCCAAAACTCTTTTTATCTGTAAAACTATGAAATGTGATTTGCTGAGATCCAATTAAATAAATACTGAGGTAAGAAAGATTCATTGGATCTCAACAATTCCATTGGCAGGAGGCTGTAAGTGGGCTTAGAGTCTGGTCAAATACTGTGAAACAATTAGAGATGGTTTCCGGAGCAGCTGTCAATTGTCTTGCAATTGTCTTGCTCTTTGGAATTTTGCATGAGTGTATCTTAGTGATCTGCCTGGAATCTCTGGGAATCCCCCCAGGTAGCGCAGCGGTAGAGTTGCTGCTTTACAGCGAATGCAGCGCCGGAGACTCAGGTTCGATCCTGACTACGGGTGCTGCACTGTAAGGAGTTTGTACGTTCTCCCCATGACCTGCGTGGGTTTTCTCCGAGATCTTCGGTTTCCTCCCACACTCCAAAGAAGTACAGGTATGTAGGTTAATTGGCTGGGTAAATGTAAAAATTGTCCCTAGTGGGTGTAGGATAGTGTTAATGTGCGGGGATCGCTGGGCGGCACGGACTTGGTGGGCCGAAAAGGCCTGTTTCCGGCTGTATATATATGATATGATATGATGATAACACACATGAAATTGCTGCTAGCAACCTTGGATTGTGTGGAAGTGACAGTTGTCCCTGCTCTCCTTGACTGTATCATTGTTCAAGGTGATGCTGTGTTTTTAGGGGTGAGGGATTATCAAGGGAAGCTCTTTGTTATAGTTGAGCAAGTGCCTATTTTTGTTGACAAAATGGTGCCGGTATGCATAACATTCCTTGCTATGATGTCTATAGTGGTGTCTACAGCTTTTAAACAAAAGCTTTTATAAGGCTAGTCAACCTTGCCTTAGAAAGACATTGAGTGACTGCCTCAGAATAGGTTTAATGTCATGGTCAATAATGAGACCAAGAGGCTTTAACCTGTTTAGTAAAATAGAGGAAATTACATTGTTTCTGAGTTTTCATGATTCTTCATTGGGGCACTTTAGAAGGCCTGAGATACAAAGGTTATGACGTACTGTGATGTGGATTGGAAGTTACTAGAAAGAGAACTGTTTACTCATCTGTTCTCCCCACTGATGCAAAATGAGATTCTGAAGAGTTTGTGCACTTTCTGTACTCCATTCAGGTTTCCTGTGCCACCTTCCATATCCAGATGGACATGGACACATGGGTCAAGTACTGGAGAGGCAAGAACACTTGTTGATTTTCACCCAACTACAAATTACCCAGGAGCGGAACAAGAACACAATAAATAAATGTTTAATGCTGTGTATATTCCTTACTCTGCCTGTATTTCCTGTTATATAATTGATCATCATTATAATGGCGATAGAAAAAAAATTTGAGTTTCAAAATGAAAACCTGTCCAAATAATATTCAGATGAAATGTATTATCTTTGATGTTTAATTAGCTGCAGCTCCAGTTTAATGTGATACTTGTTAATCAGTCTCAGTGCTACATTAATCGTACCCCGACATGGCTGGTTACAAATAAGCTTGTTAAATAATTTATATGATTTATATTGTGTCAAGTTTGTGCTCTGATTTAAGTAATTTGGGAACCAAGATCATTTGTTCATTATATTGTCATTGTGTGTAATGAATATGAAGAAGGACTACAAAGACCGAAGATATGCCCGGATATGTTTACATGTATGAACAGAACCACGGATTAAACTTTTGTGTAATTTACTTGAAAAGATACGGCTCAAAACAGATAATAATTCCATGTCTGAACAAAGCCACCCTAAACTCTCTTTTTAACATAAGATTTAATAGCATAGGCAACTTTTCACGAGGATTGAAACTAATCGAATATCGACATCGAATTTGGATATCCAGTCCTAAACTCCCAGCATAATTGCTTGGATTGCTTGTAGATTGCCTGTGAAATTTCTTTGGGAAAAGTATGATGTGTGCTAGGTTCTGACCTGGGCTTCAACAGACACATAAAAATCTTCCACCTACTGAGCAAAGCGGGGGAGCATCCACCTAGACTATTTCTGAAGTTGCTGATAATTACCATCAATAGACACAAAATGCTGGAGTAGCTCAACGGGTCAGGCAGCATCTCTGGAGAAAAGGAACAGGTGATGTTTCATGTCAGAACGCTTGTTGAGACTGGAATAGTCAGATAAATAATTATGCAATAATTGTCCAATTTTTTTGAGGAAGGTTTGAACCCTTAAGGTTAACCGGGGCGTCCTTGAAAGGAACCCCATGGTCCACGGACGTTCTTCAAAACATTTTGCTATCGGTCAGCAAGACCGATGGGAGAACAGAAAAAGGATATGGCATCAATCCAAAACTGGAGAATGTTGTGATATTGACAGGATTTGAACAATGGAACAGTGGACCTGTGCCCTTAATAGACATGGTGGTGATCAGCAGACCAAGGCACAATAGACCTAATTGAATGTTGTTCCATGTTGCATCTGAGAGTGTTCCTCATGCCTATCCTGGCAAATTTCAGGAGTCATTTCCCGTGGGTTGTGCCTTACCTTTTCATGGCCTTGGAGACATCTTGACAGATCATATTGATGCAATGAGAGTCTGCTGCATTGATGCATTGCATCGGGATCAGGCAGTAAAATTTAGGAAAGCATGGAGATTGATTTGGTAATGCCTGATCTAATTCCAGTAGCGAATAGATCCACCTCCTGCTGAATGCAGCTGAACCATCCATCCCTTTATAAGAACCAAAGCCTTTTAATATGTCCCACTACCACCAATCTTCTTCGTGGATTGTCACCTTGTCGTGGTGGAGAAGCTTCTATGGTCTTGAGATCCTGAGAGTGATACCGTCTGGAGCTATGCTCCTGGTAGGGTCACCCATGGTGGTAAGGTCAAGGAGGAGGTCCCTGACAAAGAGCAATCCAACCAAGACCTCAATGGTGAAACAGGCGGAGGATGATGGCTGACTTTAGTGGAGCATCACAACGGCTGGGAAGGCGGATGAAGGCTGCAGTGGGCAGGTGATATAGACGGGAAGGTAGACACTCCTTCCCCTACGAGTCTCGGGCAGATGAGGCTCATCAGCCTGGGAAGGCAGTCCATCTAGAAGAGGGAAAACTGATCTAAAACCTCTACTGCCTTGTGGCCATATCCAGTCATGGAAAAGGCTCCAGGAGTAAACCTCAAGAAAAATCTGGAGTCGGAGTCCCTAAGGCAGTTTGTCGTTGTCTACAACCTCGTTCTGACAGCTCCTGCGACGGTGCTGGTGCCAAACTGTAACGGCCCTGCTGTTCCTTTGGATCAATCAGCGACGTGGAGAGGGTGGGTCGTGCTGGATGGGCAACAGCCTGTCCTTCATATGACATTGCCCAGGCTTGCATCTGACCACACATCGAAGCTGCTCTAGCCGAGGTTTGGAACAAGCAGCCAACAACCAGGATGCATCACCCATGGTCAGCCTTAACCGAGGGGGGCCTTCGCCTTAGAATACCACCCAAGGACACAGGAATATTGTTTGAAGCTGATAAGGTAATTGGATGTATTTCCACTATTGTTGGGAAATGGGGTTTAACCGTAAAATGTATCCATCATTTCCTCCCCAGACTCTTTCATGCAGAAAATGAGCACTGCGATCAATTTTGACCGCAGTATCAGTAGGAACTGTTACTCCATGCAGAGTGATTTGGGAATCTGAAGAATGCACTGCAATGGATTTAATTACCAGTTATAACAAGTTACATTATAAAAATGCCTTTTATTTGTAAGCGGCAGATAGTGAACTAGGTCAGTTGGTTGTCCTTTCCTCAGGGAATCAACAGCATCAAGCAACAAAGATCTACTCAGCATGCCACAAAATTGCATTGCAAGAAATTGAACTACTGAGTTTGCAGTTAACACACTGTAGAAGCCACTCTAAATAACCTTACTCAATTCCAAATTGGACCAAAGATTTTCAGCTTATCTTATGACTAAAACTCTGAACTGTGTGGAGAAAGATAAGGCAGCTAGTTGAAAAGATTGGGGCTTGCGTTTGACAGCAAGTCGATAGGATGAGGTGGAAGATTTATGTCTGGGCAATTAAATGAATGAATAAAGAGATGGTACCTTGGCCAAAGCTGCAGTATCTGGGCGACTCTGTCTAATGTGGATAGCAAATTACAAGCTGTACATCACTCAGGGTATATATATACTGGACAACAGCACTACTGATGAGTAAAAAGACACAAACTGGCAGAAAGATTAAATAGAACAGCGTGAAAAAAAAATTACAAGTGAATAACAGTATTCATCAGACTGTTGCATGATTGCAAATAACAAAGAAAATATTAATGCTTCAGTGAACTATAATTAGTACAAGCTTATTTGGTTTGATATACATCGATGAAGTTTGGAATCCTGATTCAAGACATACACTGACGAGCCAAAACATTATGACCACCTGCCTAATATGCTGTTGGTCCTCCATGTGCCGCCAAAACAGCGCCGACCCGCTGAGGCATGGACCCTACAAGACCCCTGAAGGTGTCCTGTGGTATCTGGCACCAAAACATTAGCAGCAGATCCTTCAAGTCCTGTAAGATGTGAGATGGAGCCGCCGTGGATCGGACTTGTCGATCCAGCACATCCCACAGATGCTCAATCGGATTGAGATCTGGAAAATTTGGAGGCCAGGGCAACACTGCGAACACTTCATCATGTTCCTCAAACCATTCCCGAACAATGTGTGCAGTGTAGCAGGGCACATTATCCTGCTGAAAGAGGCCACTGCCATCAGGGAATACCATTGCCATAAAGGGGTGTACCCAGGGCCGTATTTACAGCATTATGGGCCCCCGGGCAAAGCAGTGTACTGGGGCCCCTACCGTTACTCTCCCCCACCCCCCTTTCCCTACCAGCCCCCCCCTGTCGTGCCGGCGAAAAGCACTTACCGAAAAGCACTTAGCGATGAACTTAGGGTGCTACATTGTTTTGCGAAAAGCACTTACAGATCGCTGTGAGAAGCACTTAGGGACCGAAAATGTTTCGAAAAAAGCACTTATTGAACCTACATTTTTAAAGTAGTGTTTATTTATTGCAAGTCACTTAACATACACAGATCAGCATGGGGCCCCTATGCTCGTGGGGCCCCGGGCAAGTGCCCGTCAGGCCCATGCGTTAAGACGGCCCTGGGTGTACCTGGTCTGCAATGATGTTTAGGAAGGTGACACATGTCAAATTGACGTCCACATGAATGGCCGGACCCAGGCTTTCCCAGCAGAACATTGCCCAGAGCATCACACTCCCTCCAACGGCTTGTCGTCTTCCCACAGTGCATCCTGGTGCCATCACATCCCCAGGTAAACGGCGTACATGTACACGGCCATCGACGTGATCTAAAAGAAAGCGGGTCTTATCGGACCAGGCGACCTTCTTCCACTGCTCCAAGGTCCAGTTCTGATGCTCGCATGCCCAATGTAGATGCTTTTGACGGTGGACAGGGGTCATCATGGGCACTCTGACCGGTCTGCGCAGCAGGGTGCGATGCACTGTGTATTGTGACACATTCCTCCCGTAACCATTTAAATTTTCTGTGACTTGTGCCACAGTAGACCTTCTGTCGGTTCGGAAGAGACGGGATAGTCTTCGTTGCCCTCGCGCATCGATGAGCCTTGGGCGCCCAACACCCTGTCGCCGGTTTGTGGTTTGTCCCTCCTCGGACCACTGTCGGTAGGTACTCACCACTGCTGACCTGGAGCCTTGCCATTTCAGAGATGCTCTGACCCAGTCGTCTAGCCATAACAATTTGGCCCTTGTCAAAGTCGCTCAGGTCTTTACATTTCTCCTGCATCCAACACATCAACTTCAAGAACTGATTGTTCACTTGCTGCCTAATATATCCCACCCCTTGACAGGTGCCATTGTAACAAGATAATCAATGTTATTCATTTCGCCTGTCAGTGGTCATAATGTTTTGGCTCATGGGTGTATATCTACTACACTCTAAAATCAGAGGACATCAGAATGAACCCCAAGTGATGTGCCATGAACAGAGGATTTAAAAGGTTACTTGCACTCAAGTCCAATCTGTCCATGAACTTCAGAGCACTGTGAGATATTTTGTTACTTGATGACAGGATCCGATGTAAAGGTGATTTGCAATTTGCTCTTCTCCTTTCCCTCCCTCCATGGAGGATGACTTGCTTTGTCTCCATATTTCTGGAATCCAAGCTGACTGGTGAAGTGAATGCGGGACCTGCAGACTCTGCACAAGTGGGAAAGGAGGTGCTTAAGGGGGTGGCTGGCTAATTTAGGACGTTGTGTTCGTTTTCTGCTGTTAACGCCAGTCTTCAACATTCTCCTCACAAATGAACTTTAAGTTCTCAACATCATCCTGAAATATTCTGAATGGTTGCATCATGGTCTGGTGTAATACTTCAAACACACAGGAATATAAGAGGTTGCAGACAGTGATGGACTCAGTCCATCCCATCATCATAAGAATCTACATGAGGGAGAGCCTCAAGAAGGAGGCGTCTGTTATGAAGGACACCACCATCCAGGCCTCAACCTCTTCTCACTGCTACCTTCGGGCAGGAGGCACAAATGACTGAAGTCCCACAACAGTAGGTTCACGAACAACTTTTCCACAAGTACCAGGTCCTAACCAACATCCCCAATCCTACCTTATCCTACTCTTGCCTTACCATGGACTTTTTAAAAAAACATTTTGTTTTGAACTAATGTCTTGTTTGGCACAGATTTATTTCTTGTGGCTATCATGCAGAACTTATGTACAAATATGTGTAATTTATGCTCTTGTAAGTTATCTATGTGCTTGTGATACTGCTGCAAGCCAGATTTTCATTGCAGCTGTAACTCACCGTACATGTGAATATGCCGATAAACCCAACTTGATTTGAAGGTATGTGGTGGGCCCTAGTAGGAGGTGCAAAAGATGCAGAGAGTCAGGACGAAGATAGGAGAGGGGTCATTGGTGCAGGAAGGAAAGATGGATCACTACGTCGACCAGAGTGCACGAGAGAGGATGGGTAGGGAGGGCTAGAGACTGGGCGTCTGCGAGAATGTGACAAACAGCAAGAGGGCAGGCTGGGGAGGGAGGACAGTGGACAACAATGAAGGAGTTGTTCAATAATAGGGAAGATCAAAGTGAGAAAGGCCTAGTAGTGGGATGGCGGATGGTGAAGGTGAAGGATTAAGGAGTAGGTAGCAAGCAAGGACATCTGTGTCTGAGACTCATATGTCCACATGTGTGAAAGTGCTAAGATACTTGCAGTAGAACTTGGTCCACTCATCTTGCACTTATTAACATGAGCATGAATAATCTGAAATATTATCAGATATTATTTATTTATCTGGCAAATCTTTTTAAGAGTAAGTTGCTCTGCTCTATATTTAAAGAGTTTGGTGCATATGATGCATTTTGGTATGGTTTTTCTGATTTCCCATACATGGGAGAGCATTTTTCACACCAGAATAATGTTCCCTCCATGTTCTTTCTCATGGTTTGCCTCTCATTTATTTCAGGACAGCACAGAGTTTCTCAATGCATATTAAGGTGTAACCCGTCGGACAAGTTGGTGGCTCTAATCCAGGCAAGGAGACTCGACCGGGGAGACCGAAGTCAGGATGAGCCATAGTAGTGGGTGACTCCATTGATCGAGGTATGGACAGTAGATTCTGTGGTGGCAGGCGGGACTTGTGGATGGTCTGTTGCCTCCTTGGTGTCAGGGTTCAAGACATCACGGATGGCTTCAGAACATCCTAGCGAGGGAACACGATCATCCGGAAGTAGTTGTGCACGAACGACGTCGGGAGGAAGAGGAAGGAGATACTGCCACTTGAGTTTAGAGAGTTAGGAAGAAGACTGAGAAGTAGGACGTCGAGGGTGATTATCTCTGGACTGCTACCTGTGCCTCGTGCTGGTGAGAGCAGGAACAGAGAGATCAGGGATATGAATGTATGGCTGAGGGGCTGGTGCAGGGAGCATGGATTTAGATTTCTAGATCACTGGGATCTCTTCTGGGGTAGGGGTGACCTGTACAAAAGGGACGGGTTGCACCTTAACAGCAGGGGGACCAACATTCTGGAAGGCAGGTTTGTTAGTGCTACGCATGTCGGTTTAAACTAAGTAGTGGGGGGAGGGGTTGACAAATTGAGAATATGAAGATGGAGTTAAAGGGGAATCGAATACAGGAGAAAATGCAAAGGACTCTCAAATAAATGGGAAGGGAAGTTCTATATGGGATAAGAGAGTAAGGTCAGGGTCAATTGTGACCGGTGTGAGAGGGGAGGTGAATGCCAAAGTTAAAGTGTTGTATTTAAATGCGCGAAGTATAAAAAATAAAGTTGATGAGCTTGAGGCTCAGTTAGACATTGGCAAGTATGATGTTGTAGGGATCACTGAGACATGGCTACAAGAGGACCAGGGCTGGGAACTGAATATTCAGGGGTACACAACGTATAGAAAAGACAGACAGGTGGGCAGAGGGGGTGGGGTCACTCTGTTGGTAAGGAATGATGTTCACTCCCATGCAAGGGGTGACATAGAATCAGGAGATGTAGAATCATTATGGATAGAAATGAGGAATTGTAAGGGTAAAAAGACCCTAATGGGAGTTATCTACAGGCCCCCAAACAGTAGCCTCGACATAGGGTGCAAGTTGAATCAAGAGCTAAAATTGGCATGTCACAAATGTGATGCTACGATGGTTATGGGAGATTTCAATATGCAGGTAGACTGGGAAAATCAGGTTGGTAATGGACCCCAGGAAAGAGAATTTGTGGAGTGCCTCCGAGATGGATTCTTAGAACAGGTTGTACTGGAGCCTACCAGGGAGAAGGCAATTCTAGATTTAGTGTTGTGTAATGAACCTGATCTGATAAGGGGACTCAAGGTAAAAGAGTCATTAGGAGGCAGTGATCCTAATATGATTGAGAGGGAGAAGGGAAAATCGGAAGTGTCAGTATTACAGTAAAGCAACGGGGATTACAGAAGCATGAGGCAGGAGCTGGCCAGATTTGACTGGAAGGAGGCCCTAGCAGGGACGACAGTGGAACAGCAATGGCAGGTATTCCTGGGAATAATGCAGAAGTTGCAGGATCGATTTATCCCAAAGAGGAGGAAAGACTCTAAGGGGAGTAAGAGACACCTGTGGCTGACAAGGGAAGTCAGGGACAGCATAAAAATAAAAGAGAAGTATAACATTGCAAAGAAGAGTGGGAAGCAAGAGGATTGGGACTCTTTTAAAAAGCAACAGAAAATAACTAAAAAGGCAATACGGGGAGAAAAGATGAGGTACGAGGGTAAACTAGCCAATAATATAAAGGAGGATAGTAAAAGCTTTTTTAGGTATGTGAAGAGGAAAAAAATAGTCAAGGCAAATGTTGGTCCCTTGAAGACAGAAGCAGGGGAATTTATTATGGGGAACAAGGAAATGGCAGACGAGTTGAACCGGTACTTTGGATCTGTCTTCACTAAGGAAGATACAAAAAATCTCCCAGATATTCTAGTGGCCAGAGATCCTAGGGTGACGGAGGAACTGAAGGAAATCCACATTAGGCAGGAAATGGTGTTGGGTAGACTGATGGGACTGAAGGCTAATAAATTCCCAGGGCCTGATGGTCTGCATCCCAGGGTACTTAAAGAGGTGGCTCTAGAAACTGTGGACGCATTGGTGATCATTTTCCAATGTTCTATAGATTCAGGATCAGTTCCTGTGGATTGGAGGGTAGCTAATGTTATCCCACTTTTTAAGAAAGGAGGGAGAGAGAAAACAGGAAATTATAGACCAGTTAGTCTGACTTCAGTGATGGGGAAGATGCTGGAGTCAATTATAAAAGACGAAATTGCTGAGCATTTGGATAGCAGTAACAGGATTGCTCCGAGTCAGCATGGATTTACAAAGGGGAAATCATGCTTGACTAATCTTCTGGATTTTTTTGAGGATGTAACTAGGAAAATTGACAGGGGAGAGCCGGTGGATGTGGTGTACCTCGACTTTAAGAAAGCCTTCGACAAGGTCTCACATAGGAGATTAGTGGGCAAAATTAGAGCACAAAGTTATTGGGGGTAGGGTACTGACATGGATAGAAAACTGGTTGGCAGACAGAAAGCAAAGAGTGGGGATAAATGGGTCCCTTTCAGAATGGCAGGCAGTGACTAGTGGGGTACCGCAAGGCTCGGTGCTGGGATCGTATATTTACAATATACATTAATGACTTGGATGAAAGGATTACAAGTACCATTAGCAAATTTGCAGATGATACAAAGCTGGATGGTAGTGTGAACTGTGAGGAAGATGCTATGAGGTTGCAGAGTGACTTGGACAGGTTATGTGAGTGGGCGGATGCATGGCAGATGCAGTTTAATGTGGATAAATGCGAGGTTATCCACTTTGGTGGTAAGAATAGGAAGGCAGATTATTATCTGAATGGTGTCAAGTTAGGAAAAGGGGACGTACAACGAGATCTGGGTGTCCTAGTGCATCAGTCACTGAAAGGAAGCATGCAGGTACAGCAGGCAGTGAAGAAAGCCAATGGAATGTTGGCCTTCATAACAAGAGGAGTTGAGTAGAGGAGCAAAGAGGTCCTTCTGCAGTTGTACAGGGCCCTAGTGAGAACGCACCTGGAGTACTGTGTGCAGTTTTGGTCTCCAAATTTGAGGAAGGACATTCTTGCTATTGAGGGCATGCAGCGTAGGTTTACTAGGTTAATTCCCGGAATGGCGGGACTGTCATATGTTGAAAGACTGGAGCGACTATTTTTGTATACACTGGAATTTAGAAGGATGAGAGGGGATCTTATCGAAACATATAAGATTATTAAGGGGTTGGACACGTTAGAGGCAGGACATATGTTCCCAATGTTGGGGGAGTCCAGAACCAGGGCCACAGTTTAAGAATAAAGGTTAGGCCATTTAGAACAGAGATGAGGAAAAAAAATTCAGTCAGACAGTTGTAAATCTGTGGAATTCTCTGCCTCAGAAGGCAGTGGAGGCCAATTCTCTGAATGCATTCAAGAGCGAGCTAGGTATTGCTTTTAAGGATAGTGGAGTCAGGGGGTATAAGGAGAAGGCAGGAACGGGGTACTGATTGAGAAAGATCAGCCATGATCACATTGAAAGGTGGTGCGGGCTCGAAGGGCCGAATGGCCTACTCCTGCACCTATGGTCTATTGTTTATTGAATGACAACAATAGTTTCAATATTGATCACTATTTTGTAATGAATTGACCTCTGTCTTAAGCAAGTAACAAGACAAGATTTGTATTTATTTTACCCCAACAAACATCCCCTTTCCTCACCCTATCACCATTCCTCATAACACTAATTTAGGATGTTTTTTTATGACTTTGGATCCCAGCAGAGATATTGAATCACAAGTCATTACTGGTATAGTTCATACTGTAAAGGGCCTGTCCCACTTCGGCGATTTTAAGGTGACTGGCGGCGACTAGTCTGTTGCCGAACTTTTGCCGGGGTGTCGCGGGCATGATTGTGAGGAGTCTTCCAAAGATCGTAGTGGATCTCGGCGCATCGCCGAGAAATTAAACGGTTTGAAATCTCTCGGCAACAGCTGGCTTGTCGCCAGGTATCGTAGCTTATTGCGGTCGCTATCGCATGCTGTCCCCAGGTTTGATAGGTTCTCTTAAGATACATTTAGAAGCACATAATATTAAATTAAGTAAAGCCATTTCAAAATACCATAAAATGCTTGTGTTTAACCAATTTATTTACCGTCAGGACATTTGACAGGTAGATTGGAGGCGACAGTTTGACGGTCAGGTAAGCGTGGGAATTTTCGCGATGTTTTTGGCCTCAGCCATTACATTTAAAGTGGGCTCCAAACCCAGATATTCAACCCAGAAACCAGATATACATCTCCCTTACATTTTCAAAGAATGCCCACACACTTTTCACAAAAATCCACTGAACCACTTAATTTTTTTTTTTAATACAGCTATTAGTAAACTGGAAGTAAATCCAGTTTATTCCTTGTACAGTGAAGCTTGGTTTTTAAATAACCCATACAAGGTGTTATAGTTCAAAACTCTCAAGTACTTACCGACTTGTTAGTGATTTCAGCGAAAACCAGGACGCCGGAGAAGCATTGACAGCGTGGGAATTTTCACGATGTTTCAGAAGACGCTGTAATCTCGACATGACTCGGCATTGTCGTGGTCATTGTCGTCGGGTAAAAGAAAAGTTTGGCGATATGCTACGATTTTGACAGTCGCCGGTAGTCGCTAAAAAGATCGCCTAAGTGGGACAGGCCCTTAAGTCAAAGGAACAGAATGGTCAAAGGACCATTCTGCCGGTCGAGTATACTTTGCCATTCAATCATGAGTGATCTAACTTTTCTTCTCATTCCCATTCTCCTGCCTGCGCACCATAACCCTTGGCACCCTTATTTAATCAACAATCTGTCAATCTTAGTCTTATAAATACCCATGACTTGGCCGCCACAGCCATCTGAGGCAATGAATTCCATAGATTCACCACCCTCTGACTAAACAAATCCCCCCTCATCTCCATTCTAAAGGTACATTCTTTTATTCTGAAGCTATGCTCTCTGGTATTAGACCCTCCACTAATGGAAACATTCTCTCCACTTCCACTCTATCCAGGCCTTTCCCAATTTGGTAAGTTTCAATTAGTTTCCCCCTCATCCTTCTAAACTCCAGCGAGTGCAGGCCCAGTGCTGTCAAACATTCATCATATGTTAACCCAATCATCCCCAGGATAATTCTCGTAAACCTCCTTGGGATCCTCTCCAATAACAACACATCCTTCCTCAGAAAACTGCTAAAAAAATCACAAATGCGGCCTAATCAGGCTCAGCATTACATCCCTGTTTTTACATTCTAATCCTCTTGAAATAAATGCTAACATTGCATTTGCCTTCCTCACTACCGATTCAACTTGCAAAGTAAATTTCTGGGAATCCTGCATCAGCACTCCCAAGCCCCTTTGCACCTCTGATTTCTGAATCCTCTCCCCATTTAGAAAACAGTCTATGCCTTTATACCTGCTACCAAAATGCATGGCTCCATTCTTAGCTATACTGTATTCCATCTGCCACTTCTTTGCCCACTCTTGAAGACGTGACCAAAAAGGTCGATGAGAGCAGAGCTGTAGATATTGATCACTATTTTGTAATGCTGTGACCTCTTTCTCAAGCAAAGTAACAAGACAAGGTTTTGTATTTATTTTACCCCAACAAACACCCCCTCCCCTCACCCCATCACCATTCCTCACAACTGTATATGGACCAGCAAAGTATTCAACAAGGTTCCTCATGGTAGACTGTTCTGGAAGGTTAGATCGCATAGGATCCAAGGAGAGATAGCTGAATGGATAGAAAATTGGCTTAATGGAATGAAGCAGGGGGTGATGGTGGAAGGTTGCTTCCCGACTGGATGCCTGTGACTAGTGGTGTGCCTCAGGGTTCAGTGCTGGGCCCGTTACTGTTTGTCATTTATATCAATTATTTGGATGAGAACATACACGGTAAGATTAGCAAGTTTGCATATCATACAAAGTGGGTGGATTTGCAGATAGTGAAGATGGTTGTGAAAAATTACAGCAGGATCTAGAACAATTGGCCAAATGGGCTGAGAAATGGTTGATGGAATTTAATGCAGAAAAATGTGAGGTGTTGCATTTTGGGGAGTCTAACATGGGCAGGACCTACACAGTGAATGGTAGGGCTCTGGGTAATGTTGTAGAGCAGAGGGATCTAGGATTGCAGGTGCATAGTTCCTCAAAGGTGGAATCACAGGTACAGTGGATGGTCAAAAAGTCTTTTGGCACATTGGCCAGAGTATTGAGGAAAGAAGTTGGGAGGTCATGTTGCAGTTGTTGGTGAGGCCACATTTAGAGTATTGTGTTCAGTTCTGGACACCATGTTATAGGAAAGATGTTGTCAAGCTGGAAAGGATACAGAGAAGCTTGACGAGGATGTTGCCAGGAATAAAGGGTCTGAGCTATAGGCAGAGGTTGTGCAGGCTGGGACTTTATTCCTGGAGTGCAGGAGGATGAGGGGTGATCTTATTATGTGTGTATAAGATTATGAGAGGAATAAATCAGGTAGATGCACAGAATCTCTTGCCCAGAGTAGGTGAATCGAGGACTAAAATACTAGAATGGATAGCAGGTTGGCTGAATGGCAGCAGGCAAAGAGTTGGAATAAAGGGGTCTTTTTCTGGTTGACTGTCAGTGACTATCGAGGACCAGAGGACATAGGTTTTTTAGGTGAAGGGGAAAAGATTTAATAGGAATCTGAGGCGTAACTTTTTCACACAAAGGGTGATGGATGTATGGAACCAGCTGCCAGAGGAGGTAGTTGAGGCAGGGACTATCCCAACATTTCAGAAACAGTTGGACATGTACATGGTTAGGAGGGATATGAACCAAATGCTGGCAGGTGGGGCTAGTGCAGATGGGGACATGTTGGCCGGTGTGAGCAAGTTGGGCCGAAGGGCCTGTTTCCACCCTGTATTACTCTATGACTCTCCCAACCTGTCCAAGTCCTTTTGCAGAGTCCCTGCTTTTTCTACACGACCTGCCCCTCCACCTATCTTTGTATCATCCACAAGCATGGCTTCAATTCCCTCATCCAAATCATTAATATACAGCATGAAGAGTAACGGCCTCAGTGCCGACCCCTGCGGAACACCGCTAGTCACTGACAGCCAACCAGAAAAAGACCCCTTTATTCCAACTCTTTGCCTTCTTTCATTCAGCCAACCTGCTATCCATTCTAGTATTTTCCCTATAATGCTATGAGCTCTCATCTTCTTTGGCAACCTCACATGCGGCACCTCATCAGAGGCCATCTGAAAATCTAGGTAAACAACATCCACTGACTCTCCTTTGTCTATCCTGCTATTTACTTCCTCAAAGAATTCAAACAGATTTGTCAGACAGGATCTGCCCTTCACAAAACCATGCTGACGTTGGCCTATTTTTTCATGTGCTTCTAAGTACTCGGAAACCTCATCTTTTATAATGGACTCTACAATCTTACTGACCATTGAATCAGGTCTATAGTTTCTCATCTTTTGCTTTGCTCCCTTCTTGAAAGTGAAGTAACATGGATGAAGAATTAAAAGGAGTTATAATGGACAAGCAGTTTAAAGGACAACATTTGCTCCATGAAGCAAAGATTTTTTAAAAGTATGTAAAAATAAATAAAATCTATTATACAGAGAACAAATGGATACAAATGCTTTAAGTGCTGGCTGTGGATAAACATTGATTGTGGACAAGTGACTTAATAAAGCTTTGGAATATGTTTTATTTATATACTTCAGTTGAGAACTGAAGGGTCTACATAAATCATATGCTGAAGCCTTATTAACTCACTTGTACTTTACAGGACAACTAACTAATAGAAACAGAGCCGCATGGTGCAGTTTGGGCACATAGCTCATTGCAGTGCTAAAAAACACTAAAAAACAGCAGTGCTTCTTCAATTATGCAGACAGGAACATAAAGATCAAGATACAATCACCGTGCTGGGGCCCTTTCATTAGAACAGAGTAGGCTGTGAGGTGTGTGGATAGAGACCTTCAAGATTATCAAAACAGTTCATAATTCAGAAGCAGCGAATTTTCAATTCATGGGATAATGTCCGAATCTAAAGGGCATCAAGTACAAAATAGTCATTAATAAATCCATCAGCAAAATCTGGAAAAGCTTTGTATAATGATTGACTGGAATATGGTACTCCCAGGTACGGTGCTTGGCTGCATTTAACAGAACACCTGATAACAAGATAAAAACTATATTGTGCACTCTGGTATTTTTTGCTCTGCTCGACCTGTTGTATTTGTGCATGTGTTGGATATTCATGTTAGGCATCTGATTTAATTGGATAGCATGCAAACAAAAGCATTGAAACTAATGCCTATTGAAACACATGGCAAGAATAAACCAAACCAATACTAATAGCAGATGGATAAAAGGAAAGAGAGATATACTGGCAGGGAAGATGATGCGAATTGGAAGATGGCTTACATGAACAATTTGGGTTGATATTCTTTGCTAAGAATTGAAAGACATGTAATCAAAGACACATTGCATTAAGTGGAGAAATCAATCACAAGATTCAATCCTCACCTCCGTGCTGTCTGTTGAGTTTGCACATTCATTGTGTAACTGTGTGGGTTTCCTCCAGGTGCCCCACAGTTTCTTCCCACATCCCAAGGACATATTGATTGGTAGATTAATTAGTTATTGTAAATTGCCTCAATTGCATAGGTGAGTGGAAGAATCTGATGGTGTTGATGAGATAATGGGGAAAAAATACTTTGAGAAGAAGCATTTTACCTTAACCTCACCATTTTTACCAGAATGCTGCCTGGATGAGAAGGTTTCAGCTATAGGGAGAGGTTGGATAGACTTGGATGGTTTTCTCTGGAACTTCGGAGGTTAAGGGGAGATTTGATACAAGTATATAAAATTATGAGAGGCATAGATAGACAGACAGTCAGAACCTTTTTCCCAGGTTTGAAAGCTCATTGGATATGGAACATGTACAGGCATATGAGACCAGTTTAATTTGGCATCATGTTCGACACAAACAATGTGGGCTGAAGGGCCCATTCCTGAGCTGTACTCTTCTCTGTTCTATTGTGCAGGGCAACTCCAACAATGAACCACTGAAATAAATCATAAGATCATAAGTGATAGGATAGAATTAGGCCATTCGGCCCATCAACTTTACCCCACCATTCAATTACTGCTGATCTACCTCTCCCTCCTAACCCCATTCTCCTGCCTTCTCCCCATAACCTCTGACACCCGTACTAATCATGAATGTATCTAACTCTGCCTTAAATATATCCACTGACTGCCTCCACAGCCTTCTGAGGCAAAGAATTCCACAGATTCACCACCCTTGGACTGAAGAAAGCCCTCCTTATCTCCATCCTAAAAGAATGTCTTTTAATTCTGAGGCTATGACCTCTAGTCCTGGACTCTCCCACTAGTGGAAACATCCTCTCCACATCCACTCTATCCAAGCCTTTCACTATTCTGAACATTTCAATGAGGTCCCGCTTCATTCTTCTAAACTCCAGCGAATATAGGCCCAGTGGTGTCAAACGCTCATCATATGTTAGCCTACTCATTCCTGGGATCATTCTTGTAAACCTCCTCTGGACCCTCTTCAGAGCCAGCACATCCAGGGTCAGATGTGGTGCCCAAAATTGCTCACAATATTCCAAATGCGGCCTGACCAGCGCCTTATAGAGCCTTAGCATTACATCCCTGTTATTGTATACATGCTCTCTCAAAATAAATGCTAACATTGCATTTACTTTCTTTACTACTGATTCAACTCGCAGATTAACTTTTTGGGAATCCTGCACCAGCACTCCCAAGTCCCTTTGCACCTTCGATTTCTGGATTCTCTACCTATTTAGAAAATAGTCTACGCCTTTATTCCTACAACCAAAATGCTTGACTCCACACTTTGCTGTGCGATATTCCATCTGCCACTTCTCTGCCCACTCTCCCAACCTATTCAGGTCCTTCTGCAGAGTCCATGCATTCTCGATACTACCTGCCCCTCCACCTACTTTCGTATCATCCACATTCGTATTGGCCACAAAGCCTTCAATCCTCTCATCCCAAAGTGAGACCCAACTTAAAAATAAATGAGGTAAGATACATTACTAGACTACAGGAATTTGTTTGTTTTGTAAGGCGACAATATAAATTAGTCCATTTTGATATCCATGTTGCGTAATTCATTTAAAAATGTTATTCTCAATATATGAGCATTGATGCCAGGTTAGAAATGATTGCCAATCAATGATTACCCCTGACGTAACGTTAATGGGAAACAAGTGTAACTTGATGTAGTAATTTGGTTCTACTGGCTTATCTGCTGAGCTATATTGGATTGTAGCTAGAATCAGATGTGGTCCAGTCCAAACATGGGAGTGAACGTCTATCCCTGCCCCATTATTTTGGGCCAGTCGTCCCTTTTTATTATGACAAACAGATTACTTCTTTCAAGTTACTTATACCAGAAGAAGCATTTTACTGAAGCATCGCTTTTTTTAAAATTTGCAAACCAACGAAAATGATAGGGTTGAAATTTGAATTCATATTCTCCAAATTATTAATAGATGTCTCGAGATTACTAAAATTAATACAGACAATTCACAATAAATACAATTTCTGGTGGTTAGACCTTATGAGGGGTTATCTATTGAAAGAATATCTCTTTTTCTCTCCCTTCATGTACTGCCCAGCCTGCTGAGTTTTAATTTAGTTTAGAAATACAGCATGAAAACAGACACACTGAGTTCACGCTGATCATCAATCACCTGTACACTGGTTTTATGTTATCTTACTTTTGCTTCTAACACTAGGGGGCGATCTACAGAAGCCAATTAATGTACAAACTTGTACGTCTTTGGAGTGTGGGAGGAAACTGAAATACACAGAGCAAACCCACACGGTCACAGTGAGACTGTACAAACTCCACATAGAAAGTACCCGTAGTCAGAATTGAACCTGGGTATCTGGTGTTGTGAGGCAGCAACTCTCCCGCTGCGCCACCTTTTGCTTTACTAACCAGCAACAACACAATTATACGACCCAACCTCAGAATAGTTGCCGATTGATATTTGTGACACTTTTGGACTGTGCACAAAGGTACAGCCAGACTAAGGTTCAGCCTCTGTCTAAACCTTAGCTAAGTTTAGCCTCTATCTAAACCTTAGCTAGGTTCAGCCTATTATCTGAATGCCACATCGTATGCTCTGCAGGCATCCCAAAGTAATAAACTACAAAAATGTTATACGACATTGTTTTTATAAATAACCGGTACCTGGTGACATAACCTTTGTTTCTGATAATCTCTTTCAGCCACTTCATCATTGAATTCATTGTAAAAAAATCTCTGAAATAAATTCCCTTGTTCCTCTTAAGTTATTTCTCCAGTCACTGTTGAAATGCATTTGCTCATTCCAGACATTTTCCAATTTGTTTTTGCTTGTCACAGAAATCCCTGTGCGAGTTTGGCACTGTTCTCTTATTTGCTGTCTTGCCACGGAAAATAAACAAAGAAAAAATTACAAAGATCTTGCAAGGTATTACTATTGTTTCTCAATCTTGACTACGGGTGCTGTTTGTACAGAGTTTGTACGTTCTCCCCGTGACCGCGTGGGTTTTCTCCGAGAACTTCGGTTTCCTCCCACACTCCAAAAACATACAGGTTTGTAGGTTAATTTACTTGGTATAAATGTAAATTGTCCCTAGTGTGTGTAGGATTGTGTTAATGTGCGGGGATCGCTGGTCGGTGAGGATTTGGTGGGCTGAAGGGCCTGTTTCTGTGCTATATCTCTAAACTATGTTCTTATGGTACGTGTTACTTCCTAATTCAGAGATTTCTTATTTTCCATTAAATTCCTCGAGGGATGGGAGCGGATATTCTGGGCCACAAATTGTGTGTGGAAAAGGTGGGCTGAATGAAAAGGTGGGCTGAAATTTCACATAATCACCCAATACATAATGAAAAACTAATGATCTTTGAAGTTTCTCCTCTAGTCCAGCTCGACTAATCTGAAAATGTTCCCATTATCCAATTCACAGTTTCCTGCCTCCCAATCAATTACCAACCATTTTGACAAGATTATCTTCAATTCCTTGGGCTAACATAGAAACATAGAAACATAGAAAATAGGTGCAGGAGTAGACCATTCAGCCCTTCGAGTCTGCACCGCCATTCAATATGATCATAGCTGATCATCCAACTCAGTATCCTGTACCTGCCTTCTCTCCATACCCCCTGATCCCTTTAGCCACAAGGGCCACATCTAACTCCCTCTTAAATATAGCCAATGAACTGGCCTCAACTACCTTCTGTGGCAGAGAATTCCACAGATTCACCACTCTCTGTGTGAAAAAAAAACGTTCTCATCTCGGTCTAAAAGACTTCCCCCTTATCCTTAAACTGTGACCCCTTGTTCTGGACTTCCCCAACATCGGGAACAATCTTCCTGCATCTAGCCTGTCCAACCCCTTAAGAATTTTGTAAGTTTCTATAAGATCCCCCCTCAATCTTCTAAATTCCAGCGAGTACAAGCCGAGTCTATCTAGTCTTTCTTCATATGAAAGTCCTGCCATCCCAGGAATCAATCTGGTGAACCTTCTCTGTACTCCCTCTATGGCAAGAATGTCTTTCCTCAGATTAGGAGACCAAAACTGTACGCAATACTCCAGGTGTGGTCTCACCAATGCCCTGTACAACTGCAGCAGAACCTCCCTGCTCCTATACTCAAATCCCCTCGCTATGAATGCTAACATACCATTTGCTTTCTTCACTGCCTGCTGCACCTGCATGCCTACTTTCAATGACTGATGTACCACGACTCCCAGGTCTCATTGCATCTCCCCTTTTCCTAATCGGCCACCATTCAGATAATAGTCTGCTTTCCTGTTCTTGCCACCAAAATGGATAACCTCACATTTATCCACATAATACTGCATCTGCCATGCATTTGCCCACTCACCTAACCTATCCAAGTCACCTTGCAGCCTCCTAGCATCCTCCTCACAGCTAACACTGCCCCCCAGCTTCGTGTCATCCGCAAACTTGGAGATGTTGCATTCAATTCCCTCGTCCAAATCATTAATATATATTGTAAATAGCTGGGGTCCCAGCACTGAGCCTTGCGGTACCCCACTAGTCACTGCCTGCCATTCTAAAAAGGACCCGTTTATTCCTACTCTTTGCTTCCTGTCTGCCAGCCAGTTCTCTATCCACATCAATACTGAACCCACAATACTGTGTGCTTTAAGTTTGCATACTAATCTCTTAGTATGCAGTTTTTGCTAACAACCTCTTAAGGTGCAACTTTTTGAACACCTTGAGGAAATTCATGTAGATAACATCCTTCAAACACTTCTCTGTCCACTAGGCTGGTGAACTTCCAAAAAAAACCAATTACATTTGGTAGATCCAAGTCTCTAAATCCATGTTGAGTCCCTCAGATCAATTTCAAGTATGAAGTCATGAACATGAATTCAATTAACGTCCCCTCAGCTGATTTTAAGATAATAAGATCTGCAATCACATGGTTTATCTGCCCTATCTCTTTTAAATAATGGAGTAAAATCTGCAATTTTCAATCTATGACAATGATTCTTCATCATGGAGAGCTTTAAAAAACTATGCCTAACCCTGTAATTTTCTCATATATTTATCTGGGTGAAGGCCATCAGGTTCTGGAATTGTTTTTCTACCCATAACTGTTAACTAAAGCATATTAAATCTCGTACTCACAGTTCAACAACGTCTATCAATCCGGATTTTCAATGTGCATTTATGTAACCTAACAACACTTTCAAATGCATACCATTATTTTAATCCTTGAATCTGCATCTCAGACTCCACACACTCAGGTATTTAACCATGGCAGGCACATCATGTTGTACTGCAATCTCTTGAATGCACAGCAGTGGAACAGTGCTTTAGTGTACTGGTCACGTTGGAGATAGTTACCTTTATCTCTTGCTTAGAGCTTTGCCCTCTGATGCGCACTGTGCAAGGTGCAGTCAGGAGCACATGAAAACTGGGCAGCGTCACCTCAGAGTAACTACCAATGGTCTGGCATGGTAACTGATAGTTTCTTGTTGAGATCTGGCATTGACTATTGAGACCTTCATATCTCCGTGAAGACTGACTGGAAGACAATATAGTTCTATTTGAGGTGAAGCGCCCATGAATGTGCAGGCACTGGCACCCTGCACCCTCAGGAAGCAGCCAACACTTGCGCACTTGCTGCCTGCTTACCCTGACCCAAGGAAGGTGAGAGGTGTGTACGTCTCCTCCAGAATAAAGATCCTCTCAAGACCAAAGATTGGAATGTTTTGGTTGGGGAAGGGGTGCCTAAGAGCTTGGGAAAAATTCCTTCTTCGGCAAGATGCTGCATTTCCCATGGTTACCAAATGATGTAATTCACATGGTCGCAGGCTAATGTGTCAAACTGGCTTCAAATCATGGTTGTTCAAAGACTGATGTCAAAAAAGGTGCCATATTTCTAACTATAGTTATGATTATAACCAACCTAATGACAGGAGTGTTGGCAAAGTTTTGCGAAGGTGGCTTGCAGACCGGATTGGAAGTAAATGCCTATTTGTTGCACCAGAACTAAATTTCATTTTCCAGGACGTCAGGAATCAGGAAGCACAACATGAATGTAAACTGGGTTAGGATAGAGGCACTGGAGGTTTAGCAACACACCAAGTGTTGAGTAACTCAGCAGGTCAGACAGCATCTCTGAAGGGAATAGTTTTGTTTAGTTTAGAGATACAGCGCAGAAGCAGGCACATCGGCCCACCGAGTCTACGCTGACCAGCGATCGCCACACATTCACACTATCCTACACAGACTCGGGACAATTTACTATTTTACCCAAGCCAATTAACCTCCAAACATATAGGTCTTTGGTCTGTGGAAGGAAATCAGAGTTCCCGGGGAAAACCCATGCAGGTCACGGGGAGAACATACAAACTCCATACATACAGGCACCCGTACTCAAGATCGAACACGGTTCAAATGTTTTCTGTCCATGTACTTGTCCAAAAGTCCCTTGTATGTTGTTATTTTATCCGCCTCAATCACTTCATCTGGCAGCTCATTATATATACATGCTAACCTTTTACAACCTTTTTGTACTTATCAAGAGTTCCCTGAATTATTTGAAAGTAATGAAAGTCAGGCAGCTTGATGATATACCAGCTGCTGCTGCCAGGAATCCCTTTGGACCAGGGGGTTGATTGCAACAGAGAATTACTGAGTTCATAAAATAGCTTTATCTTCCCGGCAGCTTACTTTAGTAGGTGGCCCAATACAAACTAATACAAAAACAATGTTCCATGTCCACACGTTTGTCTGTGACCCTGCAAGTTCCTCAACCTCTGCATCTATACAAATAAATAAATGTTCATTGTGTAGGAAGTAACATATTGGTGGGGTAGAAGATTGGCTGGGTTACAGGATGAGGAGATTAGGCATAAATGGTTGCAAGATGCAGCAAGTGTTCTGCCACAGATGTGGAAAGTATGGTTGCTAAATATGCGGATGGACCAAAGAGGTAAGAAAGCAAGTACAGGCATTCCCTGTATTATGGCAATTCAGGTCATGGAAATTCGCCCTGCTTGATGGTTGACAAGGACCTAATGGGCTGAAAGACCATTACTGTGCTGCATGGAATTTGGACTGATGAGTACAGTATTGGCCTCCTTATCTAAGGAAGGATATATATGCATTAGCAGTTACATTGAAAATTATTACACCAATACTTGGTTTGAGAGGGTTGTCTTACAAAAGATTAGACAGGGCTAGCATTGTGTACACTGGTGTTAAGAACATTAAGATAGTATCCGATAGAACGTAAAGGATCCTGACTGTTCCTGACAGGGTGGATGTGGAGCAGATGTGTGGGAGAATCTAAAACTAGGCATCACAGTTTAAAAACAAAGGGTTATCCACATAGAACAGAAATTAAGCAATTTATTATTTTCTTTGGAAAATTTGGAAAATTTGGAAATCTTTGAAACTCTCTCCCACAAAAGATAGAAGAAACAGAGCCTTGAAATATTGTTAGGCAAAGGTTAATAGATTCGTGATCAGCAAGCGGTTGAAAAGTTACTGCAGGTAGCTTGGAATGCAGAATTGAGGATACGGAAGGATGTTAAATGGCAGAATAGGCCTGAATGTCCAATTGGCCTATTCCTGCATCTAATATTTGCACATATCTTAGTTTAGTTCAGAGAAACAGTGTGGAAACAAACCCTTTGGCTCACAGAGTCCCTGCCGACCAATGATCACCCGTACACTAGCTCTATCATCTCTATCACAAAGCTAGTTGGCACAAAGCCCTCTGTTTCTTCCTCGACCGTAGAACCAGCCAATCCCCATCTACCAACACTCTCCTCCGCCTAGCAGAGCTGGTTCTTACCCTTAACAACTTCTCCTTTGACCCCTCCCACTTCCTCCAAACCAGAGGCGTAGCTATGGGCACTCGCATGGGCCCTAGCTATGCCTGCCTCTTTGTCGGGTACGTCGAACAATCCCCGTTCCGGACGTACACTGGCCCCATCTCCGCACTCTACCTCCGCTACATCGACGACTGCATTGGTGCTACCTCTTGTACCCATGCAGAACTCACTGACTTCATACACTTCACTTCCAATCTCCATCCTGTCCTTAAATATATCTGGACTATCTCCGACATCTCCCTCCCGTTTTTGGACCTCACCATCTCCATCACAGGAGACAGACTAGTGACTGACATCTACTATAAACCTACTGACTTGCACAGCTATCTGGACTACACTTTTTCCCACCCGGTCCCCTGCAAAAAGTCTATCCCCTACTCCCAATTCCTCCGTCTACGCCGCATCTGCGCCCGGGATGAGGTGTTTCACACTAGGGCATCAGAGATGTCCTTGTTCTTCAGGAAACGGGGCTTCCCCTCTTCCATTATAGATGAGGCTCTCACTAGGGTCTCTTCTACATCCCGCAGCTCCACTCTTGCTCCCCCTCCCCCCATTCGTAACAAGGACAGTATCCCCCTCGTTCTCACCTTCCACCCCACCAGCCAGTGTATTCAACAAATCATCCGCCAACATTTCCGTCACCTACAACGGGACCCCACTACTGGCCACATCTTCCCATCCCCTCCCCTTTCTGCATTCCGCAGAGACCGTTCCCTCCGTAACTCCCTGGTCCACTCGTCCCTTCCTACCCAAACCACCCCATCCCCGGGCACTTTCCCCTGCAACCGCAGGAGATGCCTCACCTGTCCCTTTACCTCCCCCCTTAACTCCATCCAAGGACCCAAACAGTCTTTCCAGGTGAGACAGAGGTTCATCCGGACCTCATCCTACCTCATCTATTGCATCCACTACTTTAGATGTCAACTTCTTTACATCGGCGAAATCAAACTCAGGCTCGGCGATCGCTTCGCTCAACACCTGCGCTCAGTCCACCTTAACCAATCTGATCTCCCGGTGGCTGAGCACTTCAACTCCCCCTCCCATTCCCAGTCTGACCTTTCTGTCATGGGCCTCCTCCAGTGCCATAGTGAGGTCCACCGGAAATTGGAGGAACAGCACCTCATATTTCGCCTGGGCAGCTTGCAGCCCAATGGTATGAACATTGACTTCTCCAACTTTAGATAGTTCCTCTGTCCCTCTCTTCCCTTCCCCCTTCCCAGATCTCCCACTGTCTTCCTGTCTCCACCTATATCCTTCCTTTGTCCCACCCCCCTGACATCAGTCTGAAGAGGGGTCTCGACCCAAAACGTCACCCATTCCTTCTCTCCTGAGATGCTGCCTGACCTGCTGAGTTACTCCAGCATTTTGTGAATAAATACCTTCGATTTGTACCAGCATCTGCAGTTATTTTCTTACAAAGCTAGGTGGCAGTGTGAGCTGCGAGGAGGGTGCTATGAGGCTGCAGGTTGACTTGGATTGGTTGAGTGAGTGGGCAGGTGTATGGCAGATGTGGATAAATGTGAGGTTATCCACTTTGGTGGTAGGAACAGGAAGGCAGATTATTATCTGAATATTGTAAGAAGGAACTGCAGATGCTGGTTTAAACCGAAGACAGACACAAAAAGCTGGAGTAACTCAGCAGGACAGGCAGCATGGATGGTGTCAGATTAGGAAAAGGGGAGGTTCAATGAGACCTGGGTGTCCTTGTACATCAGGCACTGAAAGTAAGTGTGAAGGTACAGCATGCAGTGAAGAAAGTAAATGGCATGTTGGCCTCCACAGCAAGATGATTTGAGTAGAGCAGCAAGGAGGTCCTACTGCAGTTGTACAGAGCCCTGGTGAGACTACACCTGGAGTATTGCAGTTTTGGTCTCAAATTTGAGGAAGGACATTGTTGCTATCGAGGGAGCGCAGTGTATGGATCGACTGAGGTTATATTCAATGGAATTTAGGATGAGAGGGGATCTTATAGAAACATATAAAATTCTTAAGGGATTGAACAGGCTTGATGCAGGAAAAATGTTCCCGATGTTGGGGGAGTCCAGAACCAGTGATCACAGTTTAAGAATAAGGGGTAGGCCATTTAGGATCGAGATAAGAAAAAACAAATTCACCCAAAGAGTTGTGAATCTGTGGAATTCTCTGCCACAGAAGGCCAATTCACTGGATGTTTTCAAGAGAGAATTAGATATACCTCTTAGGGCTAATGGAATCAAGAGATATGGGGAGGAAGCAGGGATGGGCTACTGATTTTGGATGATCGGCCATGATCATGTCGAATGGTGGTGTTGGCTCGATGGGCTGAATGGTTAACTGCAGCACCTATTTTCAATGTTTCTATGTATCATACATATTAGAGACCATTTGTGAAAGCCAATTAACCTACAATTAACCTGCAGATCTTTGGAATGTGGGAGGAAAACAGAGCACCCGGAGAAAACCCAAGCAGTCTTGAGGAAAATGTACAAACACCTGCACAGTTAGCACCCGTAGTCAGGATCGAACCCAGGTCTTTGGCACTGCAAGGCAGCAACTCTACCACTGTACCACTGTGTCACACCTCTCTTCTGACTTGAGATAAGACCAAGAGATTCACAATTAAAATTGGGCAGGGCTTCCATTCAAGCAACAACAAGATGAGGCAATGGTCCGAAAAATGGCTGCCTCGTGCATCCTTGGAACCACTCAGTCTGTATAACACAAAAAGGATGGTTTGTGAAGCTGTGATTCAGACAAGTATATTTAAGAGCAGGATGGAAATTGGTGGTGAAATGTATGAAGCCAGTGAGTTCTGCATGGGTACAAGAGGTAGCACCAATGCAGTCGTCAATGTAGCGGAGGTATATTTGGGGGATGGGGCTGGTGTACGTCTGGAACAGGGATTGTTCGATGTACCCGACAAAGAGGCAGGCATAGCTAGGGTCCATGCGAGTGCCCATAGCTATGCCTCTGGTTTGGAGGAAGTGGGAGGAGTCAAAGGAGAAGTTGTTAAGGGTAAGATCCAGCTCTGCTAGGCAGAGGAGAGTGTTAGTAGATGGGGATTGGCTGGTTCTACGGTCAAGGTAGAAATGGAGGGCTTCAAGACCATCCTTGTGGGGGATGGAGGTTTAGAGTGACTGGACATCCATGGTAAAGATGAGGGAGTGGGAGCCTGGAAACCGGAAGTTATCAAGGAGACGGAGAGCATGTGAGGTGTATTGGACGTAGGTGTGGAGGGATTTGACCAGGGGGATTAGGATGGAGTCGTGGTAGGTGGAAATAAGTTCGATGGGACATGAACAGGCAGAAACAATGGGTCTGCCAGGACAGTTCTATTTATGGATTTTAGGTAGAATGTAAAATGTAAAAATAAACATACCCTGAGCATTCTGATTCAGGTGAGACATCAGAAAATAGTTGAAAATCTGTGATTAACTAATTAAAAACAAGCTGGAATTGCTGTGTGTTTGTAAAAGGTTCGGAAGTCAAATGTGAACAGCATAGATGTCATTCACCAGGAACAGTCGCTCCATTGCAAAGCTTCAAGCTCTTTATTTTTGGTAGTCATCATTTAAAAGAAAATTTAAAATATATATTCATCTATTAGTGTGCGCACTGCGTTGCATATAATTTGTGTATTTTTGTGGATACTCTGCGAACAATGACGTTATATGAGGACATCATAGGAACACTGTGATCGGTTAAAATCATGGTGTTGTAGCGACCATAGAGAATGGTCCAGGTCGTCGAATCCTCAGATTGGCCAGCGAGGTCACGTGTGAACGCGACCATGGGGATTGGTCCAGGGAGCGACATCGCTGATTGGCCAGCGTGGTCATGTGCGCTTTTGGCGCCCAAAATGTTCAGTTCGGCGAAGTCTCCGAAGAAGACAGTAAGTTTTTGATGGTTGTCCTTTACCTTGTTGTTTAACTCTGTATTCGAATATTGCGGCTGCAATAAACTTCTTCTACAACCAACAAGTTTTCGGACTCGCCATATTGGTGACCCCGAAGTGATCTGGACGATCACCGACTATGCAGGGACACGACGCCTCGTTGTTGATTGCCGCGCCTGGCACACCGGAGTTAAGCGCGGTAAGCGTTCACCTTCCGTTGTTTTGGACACATTCACCGCAATCTTGGTTTGTCCACACCGAGAGCTTCTGGCCCTCTATTTAGCTGTTCGTCATTTCAGGTATTTCCTTGAGGGCCGCCCATTTGTGGCCTTTACGGACCACAAACCATTAACATTTGCATTTTTCAAATTGTCTGACCCATGGTCGGCCCGCCAGCAGCGGCACCTGACTGCTATCTCCGAATTTACCACCGATGTCCGTCATGTCGCGGGTAAGCTTAATGCCGTTGCTGACGCCCTGTCTAGACCTGCTTTTTCCCCTATTTCGGCGGTGGACTGCGAGGTGGATCCCCAGGAGCTTGTGGAGGCACAGCTTCTAGCGGATACCGCTTCGGCATACCAGTCCACCACTTCGGGATTGAAGTTGGCTCAGGTAGCCTGCGGGTCGGAAGGCACGAAAGTATGGTGTGATGTTTCTCTTCCCCGTCCCAGGCCGGTAGTACCGCCCTCCCTTCAGCGCCGGGTTTTTGATGCCATTCATGGGCTGGCGCACCCGTCCATCCGCTCCACCTCTGCTTTGGTAGCAGCTCGGTTTGTCTGGCATGGCCTACGGAAACAGGTAGCAGGTTGGGCGCGTTCCTGCGTTCCCTGTCAGACCGCTAAAGTCCAGCGCCATGTCCACCCCCCCGTACAGGAGTTCGAGGTCCCGGCAGTTCGTTTTTTCCACATCCACGTGGATTTAGTCGGGCCTTTGCCTTCCTCCCGGGGCTACACCCACCTCCTCACGGTGGTGGATCGGTTCACCCGGTGGCCAGAGGCTTTCCCATTGTCTGATATTTCGTCAGCGTCTTGTGCCAGGACGTTGGCCCTCCATTGGGTAGCTCGTTTCGGGGTCCCGGCAGTTATTACCACTGACAGGGGGCCGCAGTTCACTTCGTCCCTCTGGGCCGCGCTCGCAGAACTGTACGGTTCCAAGTTACAACCCACTACTGCATATCACCCCCAGGCAAATGGACTTGTAGAAAGGTTCCACCGTCAACTTAAGGCGTCCCTCAGTGCAAGGCTTGAAGGCCCGGACTGGGTAGACCAGCTCCCATGGGTTCTTCTGGGCATCCGGACTGCTCCTAAGCTAGATCTCGGTGCGTCTTCCGCGGAGCTAGTATATGGCTCGACACTTCGAGTACCCGGAGATTTGTTTCCGGACCCTTCAGACCAGCTGCCTACAGTCCCATCAGTGTTAGCATCTCTCCGGGCACGGGTGGGTTCCCTGGCTCCAGTTCCGACTTCACGTCATGGGTGTGCTATGGTACATGAACCGCCTTCCCTGAAGGACTGTGAGTTTGTGTTTCTGCGAAAAGATTCCCATCGCGCCCCGTTGCAGAGGGTCTATCAAGGGCCGTTCCGGGTTTTGCGTAAGGGAACGGCTACCTTCACTTTAGACATGTGCGGCAAGAGTGAGCTCGTCTCGGTGTCCCGGCTCAAACCTGCACACTTGGATCCGGATCAACCAGTCCTGGTCGGCCAAACCCCTAGGAGAGGCCAACCTCCGTTAGTTCCGCTCAGTCCAGGACCCCCCGTTCCGGCAGTTCCTCCAGGACCCCCTGTTCCGGCAGTTCCTCCAGGACCTCCCGTTCCGGCAGTTCCTCCAAGTCCGGAACCCCCGGCTCCTGTGGTTCAGGCTGCCCCTCTCCGTACTCGTTATGGTCGCGAAATCCGGCTCCCTGCTAGGTTCCGTACCTCGGGTTCTGGGGGGGGTCATGTAGCGACCATAGAGAATGGTCCAGGTCGTCGAACCCTCAGATTGGCCAGCGAGGTCACGTGTGAACGCGACCATGGGGATTGGTCCAGGGAGCGACATCGCTGATTGGCCAGCGTGGTCATGTGCGCTTTTGGCGCCCGAAATGTTCAGTTCGGCGAAGTCTTCGAAGAAGACAGTAAGTTTTTGATGGTTGTCCTTTACCTTGTTGTTTAACTCTGTATTCGAATATTGCGGCTGCAATAAACTTCTTCTACAACCAACAAGTTTTCGGACTCGCCATAGTGTCTTATTTATATATATTCACCATTCCAGAATTCAGGACTCCATGTCTCTGATATCTTTATAACAAGAGTTTGAAGTTCATAAATGTTAATTGCCACAGTTTACACACCATTTGCAAAGGGTCCTTCAAGAGGAAATAGTTTCAGGGCGTGCCCCAATCTATTTCCAAAATGTCAATGGTCTGACTGTGAGATTCTAAAGTGGAAAATACATTATGTTTTGTTAAAATGCAATTACACTTTTTTGATGGTTCAGTGGGTGATGAGAATCAACCAATCTCAACCTGCATGGTAAACAGTCAAGAGAGTCAAGGGTGTGTAATTGGCGTATGCACTGCAAGCAGGACAATGACATTGACATTCTTACTTGCAGCAGCATAACGTGTTTGCGAACACAATAGCCATACATAACATAATAAACGAAAGTTCAATAAATTATTAGTGCAAAGCAAAAGCCCAAAGTCCCTAATGCAACCAAGACAGTATGCGGTTTGTAGTTTAGGTGGTGTTTGTAGTGTTCATGAGCCTGATGGTTGTAGGGAAGAAGCTGTTCCTGAGCCTAGTGGTCACAGTTTTCAGACTCCTTCTTCCTGATGGCAGGAGTGAAATGCGAACATGGCCAGGGTGGTGTGGGTCCTTGATGATCCTGCAGATCCCTTCATGGTGGGATTATCAAGACCTGCGGTATCCTGAGGTTCGTCTCTATTTGCCATTCGTAAGGCAAATAACATGGATAGAATCTCAAATTAAATATTTATTTTTGACAGCAAACAGCACCGAACTAACAGCAGTGGTTGACCCAACATGTATCCAACAATATATCAAGTGGAATGTATAATTCATAGATGTCATAGAGGAATACAGCATCAAAAGAGGCCCATCGACCCATCGGGTCTTTGCCGATCATAAAGTACCCATTTACACAACCCCTATTCTAATCCTGTTTTATTCACATTCTCACCAAATCTCCCCAGATTCTACCATTCACCTACACTCTTGGGCAACTTATGGTGACAAGTTAACCCGATCTGTACATCTTGGGGATATGGGAGAAAACCGGAGCGTGTGGTGCAATCGTAGTAAGAACGTGCAAACTCCACACAGAGAGTGTCCTGGGTCAGGCCTGAACCCAGGACTGCATTGAGAGCCAGCAACTTTACCAGCTGTGCTACTCACCCACACAAAGCTTTCAGAAGTGCAGACATGCAATAAAGTTTAGTTTAGTTTAGTTTGTTTATTGTCACTTGTACAGGGGTACAGTGAAAAGCTGTTGTATGCTATCCAGTCAACGAAAAGAATATAAATGATTACAATCAAGCCGCCCACAGTGTAAAGATACAGGATAAAAGGAATAACGTTTACTGCAAGATAAGTCCAATTAAAAATGGACTGAGGGTCTCCAATGAGGTAGATGGTAGATAGACACAAAATGCTGGAGTAACTCAGAACGTCAGGCAGCATCTCTGGAGTAAAGGAAAAGGTGATGTATCAGATCAAGACCCTTCTTCATATGGTAGGTCAGGACCATTCTCTAGTTGGTAATGTTCAGTTGCTCATTACCAGTTGGGAAGAAACTGTCCCTAAATCTGAATAAGACAAGAGTCAAGTCAAAGATGTTGCTGAAGTCGTAGCAACAAAAGAAGCCGAACATGTCGGCCACTTTGGTCGGATGAGGAGGGGGCAGAGCTGCCCAGGGGAATGGCAGTGCCTGCTAAGTGTCTGATCACACCGATGTGACTGACAGACACGGTCTAATCCACTGTTCCCCTGCAAAAGCCAGACTTGTTGCCTTCAGGAATAGGAGGCAAATGAACAAATCCAGAGGGAGACCGTGATGCTGAACTAATGATTTCAGTGGAGATAATAAATTGCTATAATTTACAATTAAATGAGATAAACTGAAGAATATTTGCACTGAGAAAATAATACAGCTTATGCTGCCAACCAATAAAGCATCCAATTAATTCCTTGCCCAGTGAAGGCTGACATTCAAAGATGCTCGTTTTAGATCTGATTTCAATTGCTTCTGCTCCCTGGCAGGAGACAGTGAACCTGTAATCTTTACCTGAATCATTTAAGCTGAAAGGTGAATTTTCTGCTGTGAATACTCAGAACGACATTGAGAGAGTTCATGCACAGAGTGAAATACAATGTTTGAAGGGACAGAAAGGTCACATTGTCATCTCCGTGTCACCAACGAGAAGTTATAAAATGCTCTTGTGGGAATGAGACTGACAAGTCGGCGGCACTTGGTCACTGGAGAGATGGTACAGTGACATAGTCACAGATCTTTGCAGCATGGAAACGGGCTTTTTGATCCAGATTCCTGGCCCATATCCCTCCCGAACCTTCTTATCCACGTATGTTAAAAGTGTTTTTTAAATCTTGTCTGTGTATCCACTCTACCACTTCCTCTGACAGCTCATTCCGTGTGCTCACCATCCTCTATGTGAAAAAATTGTTTCTCAAATGCCTTTTCAATTTCTCCCTTCTCACTCTAAACCTCTAGTTTTAGACCTCCACCCCCGAGAAAACTATATGGCAATTCACCTTAGTGGTGCCTGTCAAGCTTTTGTACGCCTCTTTCAGGTCACCCCTCAAGCTCCTGTGCTCCAGGAAAAAAAGACCCGGCCAAGCAAACCTCTCCTCATAACTCAGATCCTCCAATCGGTGAGACTGAAACCATCCTATCACCAACAAGAGAGTGGCCCTGACCTAATCTAGGTAAATTGGCCTCTGCAAAATTGCCCCTTGAGCGTCAGGGGTGGATGGAAAGGTGGGATAACATAGAACTTGTGTGATAGATACTCAGTATGGACTGGGGAGGGAGGAGGAGAGGGGGGCCAGCAGAGAGGGGGACCAGTGGAGAGACAGCATGCACACTCTATGCAGCGAAGGCCAGGACTGAGCCCCAGACATTAAATTTGTGACACAGAAGCTCCAAAGGCTGCACTACAACGCCCCCACCATCTCAAATTGCCCTCCCATGAGTCCCAAGACTTCATTAATAGTTGCAGGACTTGCCAAACCTTTCCTCTTCTCATTCTTTTCCTTATTAAGCTGCTGCTTATGGCCTTGTGCCTCAATATCTCCATGTGTGCATTCTTGTCAAATCTAGTTCACTGTCTGAGGAAGAATTCGGAAATGTCACCTATTCCTTTTCTCCAGCGATGCTGCCTGACCCGCTGAGTTACTCCAGCATTCTGTGTCCAACATTACTCCAGCATCTTTGGTATAAACCAGCATTTGTAGTCCCTTTCTACACTAGTTCACTAGTGCTCCTGCAAGGTGCTTTGGGATGTTTTGTCACGCTAAAGCTACAAAAATGTTAACTTATTGTTGGTAACAAAAAGAAATGAGAAACAGATCTGATAACATTTACATTTATCTTACCAAGCTGGCACAAACAAATAACATTTTATCCATCTGCTTTCTCTACACGGCTAACAGTGACAGACTGACATAATCCATATTGCAAAGGTCCAAATCAATAGAGCAATCCGCACTGTCATCACCCAAAAAATAAAATACCTAAGGCTTATCTTCCAATTTCTAAGCTACATTTCTTCACTCACTGAGCACACAATAACCAGTTTGATAATTTGCATTTATATAGGATTTTTAATAGTATGCACTACGAGATGAAAGTGGGCACCAAGCAGGTGTGGGAGAGAAACAGTTGAGGAGGAAGCTTTCTGGAGACCTTCAAAAGGAATACTAAGAGGTAGGGAGAGCAATGCAGAGAACAGGGAAGAGATGGAAGTTGGGGGTGGAGGATGTGGAGAAAAGAAATGTGAAGATGATTTAGGGGCAGCACAATGGCGCTGCCTTACAGCGCTAGGGACCCGGGTTGAATTTTGACTCTAGGTGCTGTCCTTACAGAGTTTGTACATTCTCCCTGTGTGGGTTTTCTCTGGGTGCTCCGGTTTCCTCCTACACTCCAAAGATGTATAGGTTTGTAGGCTAATTGGCTTCTATAAATTTTAAATTGTCCCTAGTGCATAGAATAGTGCTAGCGTACGTGGTGATCACTGGATGGTGCAGAAACGATGGGCAGAAGGGCCTGTTTCCACACTGTATATTTAAACTCTAAAATCTAAGGGGTGCAATTAAGACCGAAAAAAACAGTTTCGCAAGACAAAAAGGGGGAGGCCACATCCTTTTTCTTTCTTTCAGGAAGTCCTTTGGGATAGAGGATGAATTGCTTCCACCCAGCTTTTCTGGGTCCTCAAATGACTGGTGAGGCTAAAGTGGGAACTGCAGACTCTGCCACCACTGGGGCAGGTGATGGTTGAGGGAATGGAGGGATAGCATGTGAAGTGATGAGCTCACTTCTTCATTTTCACCAGACCTTTGAGTGCTCCTGGTGCATGGCCTTCAGGTTCTCAGTGCTGTCCAGAGTGCTCATCTCCATTATGTTGGTCCTGTGCCAGAGTATCCCCGGACTCCCTTTTTTCTCATTTGCAGAGCTCTATGACTCTGTCAGTTGGAATATTCTTTAAGGAAGCATTGAGTACAAGCTTAATTTTGTTATTTTCGGAGACTTTCAGATAGACACACAGAAATGCAGGGAATGGAGGGATATGGATCATATGCAAGCAAATTAGATTAGTTTATTTTAGCATTCTGTTCTGCACCAACATTGTGAGCCGAAGGGCCTTCTTATGCTGTACTTTTCTATGTTCTATGAATGAAATGTGATGAATGAAGAAAAGATAACTAATGTAAAAGACAGTTTGGTACTGGACAAGCTGTACGGAAGAAAGCTTTCAACAATTTGTATTGGAAAAATTGAGGTGGAATGGAAATAACACTTAGTTCCTGGAAGCTCCCTTCAATCGCCATTAAGACCTTTGTGCACCTCCAATTCTGGGCATTTGAGCAACCCAGGTTTCTATTGGAGATGCAAGGATATGCTTATGCTGGAATCTTGCATAAAACACTAGGTGCTGGAGTAACTCTGTGGGTCAGGAGGTATCCACGAAAGGAACGGATGGTCACATATTGGGCTGGGATTCTTCTCCAGACTGATTGTAGCAGTGGAGAGAAAGGTGGAAAATAATTTTTATTGCTATTCCACTGAAGGTCAGGCCATCAGCAACCTAAGGCCTGGGCTTTGGAAAGCCCTCCTAACTGTTCAACAAAACAACCAAGCGGAAAGAAAATAATAAAACTTGAAATGAAAGCAGTATTTGGTTGGTGGAAAAAGAATTGCAGACGACATGGGAATACAAAAGGAGAAGCTAGTTTTAAGTTATCAATGTAAATATTTTAGCAGCACTGATGCTTCCAACAACAGCAAATAAGACATTTTTTTGTGCTTTTTGTTGCTCCTGCCCTTGGGAATTTCAAACTGCCTGATTTTCAGCCTGTTATATTATTCTGATAAAGCATTGATTATTTTTTTAAAGCAGATATAACTTTACTGATATAATATTAATATATTTTCAAAACTCAACATCTTAAAGGTTAAGCAAAAAAACAAACCACTAGAGAAACCTAGTGAGTCAGGCAACATCTATGGAGGAAATGGACAAATTACATTTTGGATCAGGACTCCTCTTCAGATATTGGAGGAGGGGGGGAGATAGCTGGAAGAAAGAGCTGAAGGGAAGAGGCAAGGAGAAAGCTGGCAAGTGAAAGGTGGATCCAGTTGAGGAGAATTTGATTGGTAAATGACTCAGTTGGGGGAGAGAAGAGTGAAGATAGGATCTAAGGTTGGAAGTGGAGATACTGAAACCCAATATTCAACATTGTTTCCTTTCTCTTTTGCTGTCCTCATGTAATGGTATGATTTGCCTGGATAGCACACAAAACAAAGTGCGTGACAATAATAAACCATTACCAATGAAATACCAAATTTTAATATGGGAGATCTATAGTTTTTAACATAAGGAAAAAGCATTCCTAAAGGATGTTCAACAAAGTTATTGACATTTTAAAATTAAGGCAGTCCAATTGATAATATCTGTATGATATTGACAACATACAACATAATAAAGATGTTGGTAATGTTAAAGTCCCAATAGGATTAAAGGTGCAACTTGGATATAAAATTGCCCAAGAAAGCATAGCTGTGGTGGACATTTGGACACGAGCTCTATCTACCAGAGCCACCTGGAGCCTGGTTGCTAACCAATTTAATTCCCCTTCCCATATCAACCCGTCTGTCCTTACCCTCCACCATTGCCAGAGTGAGGCCACGCACAAACTAGAAGAACAGCACCTCATATTCCATTTGGGTAGCTTCCAAACCAATGAACATTGAATTCTCCAATTTCAGGTAATACCATCTCCCTCTCTTTCTCTACCCAACTCTCCAATCTTCCACCCTTCCACCTATGCTCACCTTTCATTCAACTCCCCCAGCCCCATCACTCAGTTCCTTTCCCTTCCTCCGCATGCCCTACCTACTGCCTCTCCACCCAAATCCTCTACCCACTATTCCCCCGATTCTACATTTCACTTCATTCCTTCCTTATCAGAATCCACCATATGCACCCTTTTGGTTTATCCACTACCAGTCGATTACTATCTGTACCCTTCTCTCCCGCACCTGACACATCTGCCACTGTATCCCTGCTCACCTGGCTCCATCTATCACTTGCTCATTCTTATCTCACCCTTCCCTTCACCACTTCCTACCACCTTTCTCCTCCACTCCATCAGTCTGAAGAAGGATCCCAGTCCAAAATGTCGTCTGTCCATTTGCCTCCACAGATTTTCCCTGACAGGCTAAGTTGTTCTAGCACTTCATTCTTTTGCTCAAAATTCTAGCATCTGCAGTCTCATGTCTCCAGTTTAAAAAAAAGATTTTGTTGTCAAACTGGACTCAATAACTCATATGCATCGCAGTAGTGAGCCCTACATATTCACCAAAGTTTACATCAGCCAACAACAAGAAATTTCACCCTGCCTAGCTTGAAAGCAATTTATATTTAATAAATAAGGTTAATGCAGGTTTATCTATTTCAAAATTCATTCAGTTTACTTTGACCAAATTAATAATTCTCATTTGCCAATGCGTACCACATCCCATTTTGCAGTTGGAAACTGCTGGTGAGAATAGAATTCAGTGCATCCAAGGGTGGTCAAATCAATATCTGCAACTCAACATTTAAGACCATGTCTACTGAATAATTCACTTTATAAAATTGTAAAATAAATAAACACTTGACAATTGAAAATATAACGTGGAAAGGTTTCCTGGAGAGAAGATTAATGAATATGGGCTTTCAAATAACTCTCAACTTTTCCGTTTTCCTTAATAGAGAGGCATGTTTATTTAATGAATAACATTGGCTGTTTTTGATGAAATGACAACACAGATCTAAAGATACTGTCCACACCAATTTAAGGGCAAATTATTTGTGGTGTAGGGGAGGGTGAAGGCAGAGTCTGGTGGGAAGCCACAGGAAGCATTTCCAGGGCTGGCTGAGTGACGAAAGAAGGTTCTTCAATAATGGGCCTCAAATAGATTTACGGTTAGTTATCAACAACATTTCCAGACATTGATAGGCAGCTCGCCAGTCAAGAGTCAAAGATCTGGCTGTGGTGGCAGTGGTAGTGTGTGAAGGAGGTTGCAGCTGGTGAGCTTCAGAGTCCATTTGAGGCAGGCGCAATGGAGAAGTGAAATTCTACTATGTTAATTTTTCTTGTCAGTAAAGACTCAGTTAAGCTACGCAAGTTCAGCAAATGGTAGCAGAAACATCGTGTTTGAAAATCAAAAATACAGTGGCCTCCATAATGTTTGGGACAAAGACCCATCATTTATTTATTTGCCTCTGTGCTCCACAATTTCAGATTTGTAACAGAAAAAAATCACATGTGGTTAAAGTACACATTGTCAGATTTTACTAAAGGGTGTTTTTTACACATATTGGTTTCACCATGTAGAAATTACAGCTGTGTTTAGTCCCCCCCATTTCAGGGCACCATAATGTTTGGGACACATGGCTTCGCAGGTATTTGTAATTGCTCAGATGTGTTTAAATGTCTCCTTAATGCAGATATAAGAGAGCTCGCAGCACCTAGTCTTTCCTCCAGTCTTTCCATCACATTTAGAAACTTTTATTGCAGTTGATCAACAGGAGGATTAAAGTTGTGCCAATGAAAGTCAAAGAAGCCATTATGAGACTGAGAAACAAGAATAAAACTGTTAGAGACATCAGCCAAACTTTAGGCTTACCAAAATCAACTATTTGGAACATCATTAAGAAGAACTTAACCACTGTCCGCAGAAGACTTCATGAACAGAAATACAGAGGCTACACTGTAAGATGCAAATCACTGGTTAGCTGCAAAAATCAGATGGCCAGGTTACAGTTTGCCAAGAAGTACTTAAAAGAGCAACCACAGTTCTGGAAAAAGTTCTTGTGGACAGATGAGACAAAGATTAACACATATCAGAGTGATGGCAAGAGCAAAGTATGGAGGAGAGAAGGAACTGCCCAAGTTCCAAAGCATACCACCTCATCTGTGAAACACGGTGGTGGGGGTGTGATGGCCTGGGCATGTTTGGCTGCTGAAGGCACTGGCTCACTTATCTTCATTGATGATACAACTGCTGATGGTAGTAGCATAATGAATTCTGAAGTGTATAAACACCTCCTATCTGCTCAAGTTCATACAAATGCCTGAAAACTCATTGACCGGCAGTTCATTCTACAGCAAGACAATGATCCCAAACATACTGCTAAAGCAACAAAGGAGTTTTTCAAAGCTAAAAGAATGGTCAATTCGGGAGTGGCCAAGTCAATCACTCGTTCTGAACCCAATTGAACATGCCTTTTATATGCTGAAGGGAAAACTGAAGGGGACTAACTCTCTAAACAAGCATAAGCTAAAGATGGCTGCACTACAGGCCTGACAGAGCATCACCAGAGAAGACACCTAGCAACTGGTGATGTCCATGAATCGCAGACTGTGTAGACCAGATAAATGTGGGCTCGCCACTGTGGAAAGTATGATTTGTGAGCAAGACAAGATGTGTCCAGAGTGGACAAATCCATATTAATGCACCCAGTAAAATATTTTGTAGATAAGCAGACAATATTGAAATTATAATTGAAATTATAATTGAAATTATAATTACAGACTCTATACAAATTATATGCATTTGTGATACATATGAAATATGAGTATGTTATCTGTAGACACCAGTGTCAAGCCCTGTGCTGTGTGGATTATGCATTGAAGTAGATAGAAAGAAATGCAACATACACAAAGCAACAGGAAGATAATGAAAATAAGCAAAGATATACATCTACATGGATCCAACAATAAATTTCAATAGGGATTTGGATATACTCAGAGAGGAAAAGTTTTCAGTGATGCAGGAAGCAACCATCTAGTTCGCTGGAACCAACCATCTAGATGGCTGGAACCAACCATCTAGTTCGCCAAGGAGACTAACATGTGGCCTTCCGAGCTGTCGTTCATTGTGATGGTTAGGAAGATGAACAAGAAGGGAAAAACACACACCAATAGGATGTTGCCTGGACTGAAGGACGTTAGTAATGGGACAAACTACAAAGGCTGCGTTTGTTTTCTCGAATGAAGGTTGTGGGGTGTCCTGATAGAATTATAAAAGATTTTGAGAGGCATGGACAGGGGAGGTCGTCAAAATCTTTTTTATTCCCATCAAAAACAAGAGGGTGTAGTTTTAAGGTGATGGGCAGAAGATTTAAATGGGAATGAGAGTTGAAGATGTCTTTACACAGAGACTGGTTGATATGTGTAATGTGCTGGCAAGGGAGCTGGTGGAAATACTATATTTAAGAGGCATTCAGCAGGCACTTAAAAAGGCAACACAATCCTAATGTGGGGAAATGGGATTAGTTTAGATTTATAACAGGGTTGGCATGGACATGGTTGGCCAAAATAGACAATAGACAATAGGTGCAGGAGGAGGCCATTCAGCCCTTCGAGCCAGCACCGCCATTCAATGTGATCATGGCTGATCATTCTCAATCAGTACCCCGTTCCTGCCTTCTCTCCATACCCCTTAAGAGCTCTATCTAGCTCTCTCTTGAATGCATTCAGAGAATTGGCCTCCACTGCCTTCTGAGGCAGAGAATTCCACAGATTCACAACTCTCTGACTGAAAAAGTTTTTCGTCATCTCCTTTCTAAATGGCCTACCCCTTATTCCTAAACTGTGGCCCCTTGTTCTGGACTCCCCCAACATTGGGAACATGTTTCCTGCCTCTAACGTGTCCAACCCTGTTGGCCGATTAGGAGAAGGGGAGATGCAACGAGACCTGGGTGTCGTGGTACACCAGTCATTGAAAGTAGGCATGCAGGTGCAGCAGGCAGTGAAGAAAGCGAATGGTATGTTGGCATTCATAGCGAGGGGATTTGAGTATAGGAGCAGGGAGGTTCTGCTGCAGTTGTACAGGGCATTGGTGGGACCACACCTGGAGTATTGCGTACAGTTTTGGTCTCCTAATCTGAGGAAAGACATTCTTGCCATAGAGGGAGTACAGAGAAGGTTCACCAGATTGATTCCTGGGATGGCAAGATTTTCATATGAAGAAAGACTGGACAGACTCGGTTTGTACTCGCTGGAATTTAGAAGATTGAGGGGGGATCTTATAGAAACTTACAAAATTCTTAAGGGGTTGGACAGGCTAGATGCAGGAAGATTGTTCCCGATGTTGGGGAAGTCCAGAACAAGGGGTCACAGTTTAAGGATAAGGGGGAAGTCTTTTAGGACCGAGATGAGAAAGTTTTTTTTTTACACAGAGAGTGATGAATCTGTGGAATTCTCTGCCACAGAAGGTAATTGAGGCCAGTTCATTGGCTATATTTAAGAGGGAGTTAGATGTGGCCCTTGTGGCTAAAGGGATCAGGGGGTATGGAGAGAAGGCAGGTACGGGATACTGAGTTGGATGATCAGCCATGATCATATTGAATGGTGGTGCAGGCTCGAAGGGCCGAATGGCCTACTCCTGCACCTATATTCTATGTTTCTATGTTTCTAACCCCTTAATAATCCTATACGTTTCGATAAGATCTCCTCTCATCCTTCTAAATTCAAGTGTATACAAGCCTAGTCGCTCCAGTCTTTCAACATATGACAGTCCCGCCATTCCGGGAATCAACCTAGTAAACCTATGCTGCACGCCCTCAATAGCAAGAATATCCTTCCTCAAATTTGGAGACCAAAACTGCACACAGTACTCCAGGTGCGGTCTCACTAGGGCCCTGTGCGGTCTCACTAGGGCCTCAACTCCTCTTGTTATGAAGGCCAACATTCCATTGGCTTTCTTCACTGCCGGCTGTACCTGCATGCTTCCTTTCAGTGACTGATGCACTAGGACACCCAGATCTCGTTGTACGTCCCCTTTTCCTAACTTGACACCATTCAGATAATACTCTGCCTTCCTATTCTTACCACCAAAGTGGATAACCTCACACTTATCCACATTAAACTGCATCTGCCATGCTTCCGCCCACTCACACAACCTGTCCAAGTCACCCTGCAACCTCATAGCATCTTCCTCACAGTTCACACTACCACCCAGCTTTGTATCATCAGCAAATTTGCTAATGGTACTTTTAATCCCTTCATCCAAGTCATTAATGTATATTGTAAATAGCTGCGGTCCCAGCACTGAGCCTTGCGGTACCCCACTAGTTACTGCCCATTTATGCACCACACAACCAGGAGAACTTCAGATTCAATCTCCGGTTTACATTGATATTGCTGATTTGCCATGTTACCGAATACTCTAACATACGTCCACAGATGTACTGTGGAAAGTATCCTGACTATTTGCATCATGGCCTGGTACAGCAATTCCTTCGAACAAATGCATATAGATGCTGAGAGTGGTAGACACATCCTGGTCCATCACAGGTATAGGTCTCCCTACCATTGAATCATCTACATGTGACACTGGCTCAAGAGGGTGGCATCTGTCATCAAGGATCCCACCAAGCAGGCCATGCCGCCATCTTGCCGCTACCATTGTACAGAAGCCTGATATTGCACACCTCAAGGTTCAAGAATAGCTATTTTCCTACAACTACCGGAGTCATGAACCAACCCGCACAACCCTAATCTTACCTCGACAACAGAGGACAGTGGACCACCTCTTACAATACCATGGACTTTTTCCAATTCTGTTTTGTACTAATGTTTCGTTTTCTTGCCTAATCTGAGTAAATGTGCCTGTGATGGTGCTGCAAGCAAGATTTTCCTTGTTCCCGTACCTCATCTTACTTGCTCATACGACAATAAACTTGCCCTGACTTAAAGCATTGAGTGGTGATTTAAGAGTGTGAAAATGCTCTCTGTTTCCTCAGTAACCATTCACACACTTGCTTATCAAGAATCAATCTACCTCTCCCATAAAAGTATTCACAGACTCTGCTTCCATCATTATTTGGGGAAGAGAGTTCCATAGATGTGCAATCCTGTGATAGAAAACATTTCTCATCTCTGTCTTATATGAGCAACCCCTTGTTTGTAAGCTGTGACCCCAGGCCCAGTTCCTGATCTTATAGTTTAATGAGCAAGTGGACAGTCACCAGGCATTGTTATATAGTCGCAGGCCAGTCAAGGGGAAACATTAAGATCATGCAATTTAACACAAGCACTAGAGCAGGTTGAGAAGGACCCAGTAAAAAATAAATAGCGGGGAGTCAAAGCCTTTGAAAAACAACAGAGTGGGACAGAAAGAGGCATATACAGATCTGGAACATGGGGAAGAGACAGCTAAATGAAGGGGCAGACAAGATAAGCTCTGCCACGGTGAGAGACCTCAATCTAAGAAAGCTGCAAATATATATAATAACCAAGAGTGACTCCAACAGGAGAGGGCACAAGCAACATTAGGCAGCAAATCATCCACTAAGGGACCCGCAGTTTTATCATTCCAGGCTATGCTGTGTGCTGCACTCGGTGAAAACAATTACAGTTCACAGAATTAGAAGATGCAGAAGTCATGTACATGATGTAGGCAAGTGCGAATCAGCACCAATCCCGATTAGTCAGGAAGCAGGCTTTAGGTTTCTCCACCTACAGCAGGATCTCCATCGATAAAGGTCAGCGGTAATGTAGTGCTGCATTTCTGCCTGAATTTGAAACACATAGTGTCATCTGGAACACGAGGCACAGTCTTACCAAAGATAAATTAAATAATCTAGATTATCGCAGTTGTTTTGTGGCGCTGGAAGCTATCCATAGCTCCATGGAACCAATGCTGGGTTCGTCTCATCTGCATTTCTCTCCACTGATATGGAAGGAAATGAAAATTGTGCGGGATGCACAAAGGTACAGATAATATCTATTACCTGCATTAATAATTAATTTAGTCTGTCTTGCCCTTGCACAAAATTTAACAACAGACACTGTGCCAACTAGAACTAGATTTATCATTAGACTGATTCAAACGGAAGGTCAGATTTCACTTTTCCAGGTATTCTTTGTCCAGGTTTTAAAACTATCATTGCAGCACACTTCCCACAGACTTTCCACATCAGTTAAATCTTCACCACTGGAATCTGTACAATTCAAACTGAACCAGCTGAGAATGAAACGGTTCTGAAAAATTTTACGAGGATGTTGCCAGGACTAGAGGGTGTGAGGTGGAGGAAGAGGTTGAGTAGGCTGGGTCTCTATTCCATGGAGCGCAGGAGGAAGAGGGGTGATCTTATAGGGGTGTCCAAAATCATGAGAGGAATAGATCGGGTAGATGCACAGAGTCTCTTGCTCAGAGTAGGGGAATCGAGGACCAGTGGACATAGGTTCATGGTGAAGGGGAAAAGATTTAATAGGAATCCGAAAAGTAATTTTTTCACACAAAGGGTGGTGGTGTAAGGAACAAGCTGCCAGAGGAGGTTGTTGAGGCTGGGACTATCCCATCGTTCAAGAAACAGTTAGACAGGTACATGGACAGGACAGGTTTGGAGGGATATGGACCAAGCGCAGGCAAGTGGGACTAGTGTAGCTGGGACATTGTTGGCCGTTGTGGGTAAGTTGGGCCGAAGGGCCTGTTTCCACACTGTATCACTATGACTCTATGATTTAATTCATACTGTCCACAAAACTGGCTCCCTGGTCATAATTGCAGAATTCTGGTTCAGCAAAGCTTTTTAAGTATTCTCATTTCATTAGATAGCAAAGCATGAGGAGGCAATCTAAATGTTTTTTCTTCACATCACACAATATTAACTTATTAAAAATTGATTGGTGCATACCAATCAAAGCAGCAAATGGTGCAGTGTAGATTTTTAATAACATTATTTTCAGTAATTCTGTGTCAGATTGTATGCTGCTGGAAGACTGGACACTGTAATCAGGAAGGTTTATTTTTGTGATGAACCAATCTTCCGCAATGGTAATAAAACTGCAATTCATTACCAGTCAAATCTCATCAACAAATACTGTTTAATGGAAAAGGAAGAACAAGGATAATTGTGTTCTATTGCTTTGCCAAACTGCATGGATTCAGGAAAGATTTACTTTATTATCAGAAATCTGAAATTGTAATCTAACCATTGCATATCTCAGGACCATTTAGGGCACAATTACCCAATTGCATTCAAAATGGAATTTCTATCCATCCATTTGAATTATTTAACAAAACAATTAGCTTGTACTGCTGCATGAACAATTTAAATTGCTAAAACATAATGTTTTTTTATTTGTTAACGTTATGCCCACTGTTCTTGCACAGTAGTTTGAATGATATTAGCAGACGCCCCATTCGTAAGACATCCAAAACACTCCACAGATGTTTAATTGCTTCTTGAAGTGTAAACAAATACAATGGCCAATATGGATACAGCAAACTCCCATAAACAGGAATGTGATTAAAGGCCAGTCAATCTGTTCTGGGTGACGACAGTCCCATATCAAATAACTGTTCTCTAAGACAGGCAGGAAAACTGCCGAATGAGTCTTAGCTCAGTGATAACCCCACAGGCAGGAGGTTGTGGATTTTAATCTGACTTCATTACTAATTCTGGGTTTACGCTGCAGTACAGTACTGAGGGACTGGTGCATCTTTAAAGATGACGTCTTTTGAATTAGACAAGGAATCAAAGAAATGTCCTCATGGAAGATTCTACAGCTCAAGCGATCATACTGCGAGCATGCCAAATCCACCTGCACAGCACCCGAAGTTCGGATCAAACCCAGGTCTCTGCTACTATGAGGCAGCGGTTCTATCAGCTGTGCCACAGTGCTGCCCTGGGTACAGTGCACTTTGTCACGTGTCCAGATTTCAATTCTTGTGCAGTAGCTGTGGAGGCAGTGAACATTTCAGATTGGTGAGTGGATTCCCAACCAAGCAAGCTATTTAGTCCTGGATAGCATCAAGCCTCTCCAGTGTTTCTGGATCTAGAGAATTCCATCACCTTGAAGATGGTGGAAAGGCAATGGGTCGCCAGTGGGTGAATGCATCACTCAAAGGATGCACAGCTCAAACCTGCAGCCATGATCAATAACAAATTTATTCATGAATGAATGAATGTAGATCAATAGGATGGCCATTAGCTGGACTGGATTTAGTCTGTGTTTTGTGGAAAAGAAATATCATTCTGTGGTACAGATAAAAGTATGATAACATTGACAAAAACAGTTTGGTGGAAAGGGTGCCAAGTTGCAAATGCTAGAGTCAGGTTTTCAGTAAGTACGGCCAAGGTGTTACTGATCACCAGATCATCTGACGGGACTGTCGTCACCAACAGCAGATTGACTGAAGTACCTTCAACAAAAGACTGGTTCCACCAAGATGCACTACAGAACCCCCCCCCCCCCCCCCCCCCTCATCTTTCCACATCTCCAATGCTTTCCACTCGTCACTTTAATTTCATGTACCTTGTGTTTTATGACTGTTGGCAATATTCTGGAGATTCCATGCCCGATGCCATGAGACTCAGCGGTCAGAGTTAATGTGCAGTACTCCCAGGCACACACTTTGTCTCCAGTTTTGGTGGGACAAACGGGTGGGATGGGGCACACTCAAGGATGGTGGTGGTGGTGGAGTACCATTACCTTAGTTGTTGCTTGAATGGTATGTAGTAGAGCTCTCACAACTTATTCACCAGTCTCCAAGTGTTTATAATCTTTGCAACATCGACTGTAGTTTAACCATGTCTGAATCCAGTGCCTTAACTGGTATTGAGTGCTCTGCCCAGTTTTATTCTTATTTTACTTAAACACAACAGTATGACTACAACTGAATGTCTTCCTCACATGTTACCGAGGACCACATTGTAGAGTTGGGAATCGGCCAAAATGGGCAAGGCAGCAGATTTTCCTTCCCTTAAGGCTCAAGAAGGCTCAAAGAAAGGAGGACAAGTTAATGCAGTGGAATGGCAGGGGTAAATGGTAACCAGAGTGTAATAGGAAGGGGAAGGGCACACAAGCATAAGATTGTACCTGCAAATAGAATCACGTAAGTAAAAAATATATAAAATTAAACACATTTATGTGAGGTTATACAGCAACAATATAGTTGAGATGACAACACAAATAGAAATAAATAGTTAGGATCGGATAGCCATTGTTGAGAAATAGCTGCAAGGTAGGCAAGATTTAGAACTGAATTTTAGGGATATCAAATATTTTAATAGGATAAGTAGAAAGAAAAAGTAGCAGGGTTAGTTAATAATTGACGAGACCATCACTGTGGTGGGAAATATTAGCTCTAAAACAAGGATTTCCTGTGGATTGGAGGATAGTTAATGTTATCCTACTTTTCAAGAAAGGAGCGAGAGAGAAAACGGGGAATTACAGACCAGTTAGCCTGACATCGGAAGTGGGGAAGATGCTAGAGTCAATTATTAAAGAGGTAATAATGGTGCATTTGGATAGCAGTAAAAGGATAAGTCCAAGTCAGCATGGATTTATGAAAGGGAAATCATGCTTGACTAATCTTCTGGAATTATTTGAGGATGTAACAAGATAAATGGATGAAGGGGAGCCAGTGGATGTAGTGTATCTAGACTTTCAGAAAGTCCTTGATAAGGTCCCACACGGGAGATTGGTGACTGAAATTAGAGCACATGGTATTGGGGTTAGGGTGTTGACATGGATAGAGAATTGGTTGGCAGACAGGAAGCAAAGAGTCGGAGTAAACGGGTCCTTTTCAGAATGGCAGGCGGTGGCAAGTGGAGTACCGCAAGGCTCGGTATTGGGGCAGCAACTGTTTACCATTATATTAATGATTTGGATGAAGGAATTAGAAGTAACACTACCAACTTTGCAGATGACACAAAGCTGGGTGGCAGTGTGAACTGCAAAGAGGATTTTAGGAGATTGCAGGGTGACCTGGACAGGTTGAGTGAGTGGGCAAATGCATGGCAGATACAGTATAATATAGATAAATGTGAGGTTATCCACTTTGGCGGCAAAAAACAAGGAGGCAGATTATTATCTCAATGGTGTCAGGTTAGGTAAGGGGGAAATGCAGCGAGACTTAGGTGCCCTTGTACACCAGTCACTGAAAGTTGGCGTGCAGGTACAGCAGGCAGTGAAGAACGCAAATGGCATGTTGGCCTTCATAACAAGAGGATTTCAGTATAGGAGTAAAGAGGTTCTTCTGCAGTTGTATAGGGCCCTGGTAAGACCACATCTGGAGTATTGTGTACAGTTTTGGTCTCCTAATTTGAGGAAGGACATCCAAGGATATCCTTGTAATTGAGGCAGTGCAGCGTAGGTTCACGAGATTGATCCCTGGGATGGCGGGACTGTCATATGAGGAAAGATTGAAAAGATTAGTCTTGTATTCACTGGAGTTTAGAAGGATGAGAGGGGATCTTATAGAGACATATAAAATTATAAAACAAATGGACAAGCTAGATGCAAGAAAAATGTTCCCAATGTTGGGGGAGTCTAGAACAAGGAGCCACAGTCTTAGAATAAAGGGGAGGCCATTTAAAACTGAGGTGAGAAGGAACATTTTCACCCAGAGAGTTGTGAATTTGTGGAATTCTCTGCCACAGAGGGCAGTGGTGGCAGAGAATTCTGGATAAATTTAAGAGAGAGTTAGATAGAGCTTTGGGGGCTAGTGGAATCAAGGGATATGGAGAGAAGTTGGGCACAGGTTACTGATTGTGGATGATCAGCCATGATCACAATGAATGGCGGTGCTGGCTCAGAGGGCTGAATGGCCTCCTGCGCCTATTTTCTATGTTTCTATGTTTCTAAGGGCTATTGTTCAACTTCACCTAGGTAAATATTCATCAGGAGATCTTAGGCATGATTATCTTCTGACTAAGGGTAATGACAACTGTTATCACTCCCATTCAGTAAGCATCTCAGTATTTCGCACCAAAAATGATAAGTGGGAGCTCAAAATTGTTCCTTGTCTTTCTAATTCCAATGTAAATTAGATCTGAAAAGGAAAAAACCCTGAATATTCAATTTGCCTGAGATCCCCAAGAAAAATAATAGCAAAACGCTTTTTGATTAAACCAGCTTTCTCCAGTTGCACAACACTAAATCACAGAATGCAAATAAATGCAACTAAGAAGGAACCAATGTGGTATGAACTCTTTGTATTTGCTTGGAGAGCAGAAAAGGAATTAATCAGTGTCAAAGAAAATGCTTCCTTTCAAACAATGTCTTGGTTAACAGGATGCATACCCAGTCTTTACTGCAATAACTCAAATTCATTGTGCATCACCGTTTCCAACCTAAGACAAACAAATTCCTGCTTCTTATGCAGAACATCCCCTCCTGTTTTTTTTAATATATACATTGAGCTGTGGGAATTGGCTTGATTTCATTATTTTTTCTTTATTTACAATACTCACATAGGATTTGTTCACCCTGGGAAGATCCCTGGGAGCCTGCCTCGAAGCAGATTGCTTGACTGTGATCTGACTTTTCATGTATTTCTCAATTGAAGTGCAACCTCCACCACCTTATTCATTTCTCAAGCAAAATGCAAGCCATTCTTAAAGTTTGTGAAAATCTGGAAAACTGAAAATTGTACAAGACCCAAACCGATTTGGAATGCAGCAAGGAAAATTGTTGTGTTTTATTCTGATATTTAAAGCTGGAATCTGCGTCAGAGCTAAAGCTCTATTGGTCAAGTGCTCTTTACACAGAGCGTGCCTGTGCAATTAATTAGCTTTATTACAATTTTCAAAACTCAGGTGGCTAAAAGGTAATGATCCAGATCAGCATGACCCTTTTAAAATGGTAAAACAGCCTTGAAGAGCTAAATTGTGTCATGTGTCACACATTGACATAGGTTACTGTTGCTATAATAAAAAAACACTTGTAGAGCTTGTTTGCTTTGTCTGCTACATCTTCCAAGAAATCTGGTGCACCATGCATTGCTAGACGTCAATGTGCTGATGTTGCAGCATATATTTGTACAGGGGGAAAGACATAATTACTTTCATTAAACAACTAAGATAACCTCTGAAATCCGACACGTATACCTGGCTGACAACGTTGATGAGTTTCTGTGTAGTCCCAAAAGCTCCATCAAAGTCATGAAATTCAATTTAAAGTTAAACATTGCACTGCAAGTAGATTTTATTTTTACAAGAGGTGTTTTCACTTGGCAGAATGCCTTTTAATAAATTTACGAGAGACTTTGTTTTTCAAAATTACTTTCAGTCCCGAGGACACCTTTGGAAAAATAACTTCAAGCTTCAAGAAACTGACCTTTAACTCCTCCAGTTCCTGCTTTCTCATCTCCTTCTTTCCCCAAAGGACTGAATAGTTTTGACTTCCAAAGGAACTGGACATTCTCACTCAAGCAGCCTTTTGTTCTCAATGTGCCAAGCAGCGAGTTCTACTTATTTGAGATTAACAGCGCTGAACGATTTTCAGAATTGTCAATATCAATCTAAGCAAAATAAAGAGTTGACTAGAACCATGCATTAATTTGGCTGTGGGAGCAGAGTTTGGCTAAGGGAACTACTCAATTGTCTATCTAGATGCTCACATATGAAAGGTTTTCACTGACAGACTGTCTGAAAGGTTAAAGGGAAGATCTTCAGCCTTTAAAAATGTGTTGTAAACCTCAAAAGTTATTTCACCTCAGTGAACATAGAACGGAAGGTTGTTAAATAATTTTTAAAAACTGTATAGCAGGAGAGGCAAAAATAATAGTCAGTCATTTGGTCAACTCAAATTAGTCAATAAGAGTCAAATCAAGAGCAAGGAACTCAACTCTATTGGTTAAGTGCTCTTTTCACCAAGTGCGTGTCTGTGCATTTATTAATTATCTTTATTACTATTTTCAAAACTCAGGTGGATAAAAGGTAAAGATACAGGTCAGCACAAACCTTTTAAAATGGTAAAACAAGCTTGAAGAGCTAAATTGTGTCATATGTCACACATCGTTGACATAGGGTCAGGCAACATCTGTGGAAGGAATGGACAGTCGACATTTTGTGTCACAACCTTTCTTCAGAGTTCTGCCCGAGGAAGATTGTCCGCCCATATGTCTTCCACTGCTCTTCAACTAAGTGTTGATTCTGTGCAGGAGGCCAATTAGTTACAAGACTGAGTTCTGCAAACAGAATTGGAACAAAACCTGCCTTTACCCAATCTTTACGGGCAAGGGCAACAGGGTAAAACCCACCTTTATCCAGCAGCACACCAGAGAAGTTGTCCTTGGTTTTTCAAAGATTTGACAACTTCAAAGGCATGTCTGAATCAACAAGCAAGACATACCAACAGCCTTTGAAGGCAACAATTCCAGTGATCACTTCAAAATAGTCCACAGGCAGCCTTGGGGGTAGGAGACCAGAAACAAAATGTGAAAAGCAGAAAATAGAGCGAAAATTGAAGGAATTCTTGCCAAGAAATGGGGAATGGAAGAAAGAACCACAAGCCAGATGAAAAAGTGTTTACCATATTCAGCAAAATATTATAGCAAAATTAAGATATATAATAGTAACATTGTCAGCTCAGTGCATACATTATTTAATTTTTATTATGAAACTTTAAAATAGTGTCAATCAACAAGAGAAGTAATTTTAAAGTTAAAATGAGTGTAGAATTCTGTATGATTCTTCCCAATCCATTTAATATTAAAGTGTACCTCAGTTTGTCATAAGGTCATAAACAAAACCATCTGTCCTTTGATACGTCCTTCGAACAATGGTGGGCTAGATTACAGGAAGGAGATGTAGAATTCTCATATGCTATGGGTGTAGTCCCAATCTCCCAACCTACCTCATTGTGACCTTTGCATCTTTTTTTTTTTTTTAAATCGGCACTTTGTAACCATAATAATATAATGCTGTAACACCATATACTGCACTCTGATTATTTTCAGTTTATTGTATTATTTTCACTTGTAACCAGGTACAGTGAAAAGCTATTTTTCTCTTAGCACTACCTGTTGCACTTGCGTATGGCTTCACTATACTCATGTATAGTATGATTTGACCACATATTGTTCACTGTACCTTGGTATACATGGTAATATAAACAAATAGCAATTACCCAAAATCTGTGCCTGCCTCAACTGAAGAAAATGGTTCCTTCCTGTTGCACCTGACACTGTCACAATTTTGGATCCAACACCCTCATTGAACATCATGGCACTTTAATTTTCACACCAGTTTGCCATACAAAACCTAAATAAAATCAAGACAGACAGCATCAAATGCCCAAGCCTTATTGACCCACTTTGTTAACACCTCAAAAAAATCTCAATCAAGATTCAGTCAAACATGTCCTTCCCTACAACATACTACTTTCCAATCAATGGATTTAGTGTTGTCCAATGAACTAGATTTGATAAGAGAACTCTAAGTAAAGGAACCGCTTGGAGGTGGTGATCATAATAAGATTAGTTTTAATCTGCAATTTGAGAAGGAGAAGGTTAAATCGGAAGTGTAAGTGTTGCAGTTGAACAAAGGGGACTATGAAGGGATCCTACCAGGAATAACGGTGGAACAGCAATGGCAGGAATTTCTGGGCATAATCCGGAAGATGCAGGATCATTTCATTCCAAAAAGGAAGAAAGATTCTAAGGGGAGTAGGAGGCAACCGTGGCTGACAAGGGAAGATGTATAACACAGTAAAGAGTAGCCGGAAGCCAGAGGATTGGGAAACTTTCATAGGCCAACAGAAGGTAACAAAACGGGCAATACGGCTGAAAAGATGAAGTACGAGGGGAAGCTGGCCAAGAATATAAAGAAGGACAGAAAAAGCTTCTTTAGATAAGTTAAGAGAAAAAGAGTAGCAAAGTCAAATGTGAGTCCCTTGAAGGCAGACACGGGTGGAATTATTATGGGGAACAAGGAAATGGCAGAAGAGTTAAAATGGTACTACGGATCTGTCTTCACTAAGGAAGACACAAAACAATCTCCCAGATGTACTAGAGGACAGAGGATCTAGGGGGGTAGAGGAACTGAAAGAAATTTTCATTAGGCGAGAAATAGTATTGGGTAGACTAATGGGACTGAAGGATGATAAATGCCCTGGGCCGGATGGTCTGCATCCCAGGGTCCTCAAGGAGGTGGCTCTAGAAATAGTGGACGCATTGGTGATCATTTTCCAATGTTTAATAGATTCAGGATCAATTCCTGTGGGTTGGAGGATAGCTAATATTATCCCACTTTTCAAGAAAGGAGCGAGAGAGAAAACGGGAAATTACAGACCAGTTAGCCTGACTTCGGTGGAGGGAAAGATGCTGGAGTCAATTATTAAAGAGGTACTAACAGTGCATTTGGATAGCAGTAAAAGGATAAGTCCAAGTCAGCATGGATTTATGAAAGGGAAATCATGCTTGACTAATCTTATGGAATTTTTTGAGGATGTGACAAGTAAAATGGATGAAGGGGAGCCATTGGATATAGTGTATCTAAACGGTCAGAAAGCCTTTGATAAGGTCCCGCACAGGAGATTGGTGACTGAAATTAGAGCACATGGTATTGGGGGTAGGGTGTTGACATGGATAGAAAATTGGTTGGCAGACAGGAAGCAAGGAGTAGGAGTAAACAGGTCCTTTTCAGAATGGCAGGCAGTGGCGTGTGGAGTGCCTCAAGGCTCGGTGTTGGGGCCGCAACTGTTTACCATATATATTAATGATTTGGAAGAGGGAATTAGAAGCAACACTACCAAGTTTGTGGATGATACAAACCTGGATGGCAGTATGAACTGTGAAGAGGATGTTAGGAGGTTGCAGGGTGACCTGGACAGGTTTAGTGAGTGGGCAGATGCGTGGCAGATGCAGAATAATGTAGATAAATGTGAGGTTATCCACTTTGGCAGCAAAACCAAGGAGGCAGATTATTATCTCAATGGAGTTAGGTTAGGTAAGGGGGAGGTGCAGCGAGACTTGGGTGTCCTTGTACACCAGTCACTGAAACTTGGCGTGCAGGTACAGCAGGCAGTGAAGAAAGCTAGTGGAATGTTGGCCTTCATAACAAGAGGATTTCAGTATAGGAGTAAAGAGATTCTTCTGCAGTTGTATAGGGCCCTGGTAAGACCACATCTGGAGTATTGTGTACAGTTTTGGTGTCCTAATTTGAGGAAGGACATCCTTGTAATTGAGGCAGTGCAGCGTAGGTTCATGAGATTGATCCCTGGGATGGCGGGACTGACATACGAGGAAAGATTGAAAAGACTAGGCTTGTATTCACTGGAGTTTAGAAGGATGAGAGGGGACCTTATAGAAACATATAAAATTATAAAAGGACTGGACAAGCGAGATGCAGGAAAAATGTTCCCAATGTCGGGCGAGTCCAGAACCAGGGGCCACCGTCTTAGAATAAAGGGGAGGCCATTTAAAACTGAGGTGAGAAAAAACTTTTTCACCCAGAGAGTTGTGAATTTGTGGAATTATCTGCCACAGAGGGCAGTGGAAGCCAAATCACTAGATGGATTTAAGAGAGAGTTAGGTAGAGCTCCAGGGGCTAGTGGAATCAAGGGATAAGGGGAGAAAGCAGGCACAGGTTATTGATTGGGGACGATCAGCCATGATCACAATGAATGGCGGTGCTGGCTCGAAGGGCTGAATGGCTTCCTCCTGCACCTATTTTCTATGTTTCTAATTTTTTAACTCAAAAAGAGACAATGTGCTAAAGTAACAGCGGATCAGGGAGCATCTTTGGAGAACATGGATAGGTGACATTTCAGATGGAGATCCTTCTATAGACTCATTATATCATCAAGGTTGTACTCAAGAATGTTTTCCAATAATTTCCACACCAGTCATGTCAGTCATGGTTAATCAATGCATTCCTTTTTCACTTTTCAAAGAATAGTATCATTTTTGAACCCATATCCATTTTATTCTGCTCAAGGAGTTCTGCTGTGTTCAGCTCCTATTAACTGACAAAAACTTATCTTTGTATAAGAAGGAACTGCAGATGTTGGTTTAAACCGAAGATAGACACAAACAACTGGAGTTACTCAGCGGGACAAACAGCATCTCTGGAGAGAATGAATGAATGATGTTCCGGGTTGGGACCCGAAGAGGGCTCTTGACCCGAAACCTCAACCATTCCTTTTCCCCAGAGATGCAGCATCCTTGCGTTCTTGATTATCCCATAAAATTGACGGAGCTCCAGATTCAGGAGTCTCACCTTTTATCAGTGGGGAATATATTTGCTTTCAAGCCTCTCAAACTATCTTTGTCATTTTTCACAACTAAGCAAAATGTATTAATTGAGATTGCTATTAACCAAGTTGATTTTGATTCATTGATCTAAATTAATTAAGATTGCTAATACCAAAATGCTCAGTGAAATCTCTCGCATTTACTTCGATTTATTCCCTGAATTTACATATTAAACTAACAGTCTTCTCTTGCTAGACAGGCTACACATTAATTAAATGCATTTCTCATATGTTAGATAGAGTTAGATAGAGCTCTTAACGATAGTGGAGTCAAGGGATATGGGGAGAGGGCAAGAACGGGGTACTGATTGTGGATGATCAGCCATGATCACGGTGAATGGCGGTGCTGGCTCGAAGGGTCAAATAGCTTACTCCTGCACCTATTGTCTATTGATTCTTTGCTCTTTATACTTCTCACATTGATTTTGTCTCAATTAATCCCAGACAGTTGTAATGGCCCAATTCTACCAACTCTTTCATTGCGCAGTTTTTAAAAGTTTATCTATATTCTAACTCTCCCCTTTCCCTCCGAGTATTTAAACAGTCAAATCTATATTGTAAACAGTGAAAACGTTCTTGTTCAGTCCATCTCACCACACCATGCTTCTTGTAGCAGTCAGCTCAAGAATGTAAACAGTGGAAACCTGCCTCCATTAAGTAGCATTAAAAAACACTATTATCTTCCTGTGCTGGTTTTCTCTCACTCTTATCTCTCTCACAAATAACAGAGACTGAGCTTTCCAGAGATTATTTACCAATGTCAAAATGAAAAGTAGAAAAGATTATAGTAGATATATCAGATCTTCACCATCAATTTCAATAAAACCAAAACAAATTAATATTGCAGCAATAGATTTATGAATATTTACTAAACAATCACCTTGAAATTAATATCAGACTCAGTCGTCATTTTAAAGACATTTACCAAAGACAGAAGGAGAATGATGACATGCACAACTTAAAAATCAGAGTTAAATTCATGATTTAAAAAAAAGTAAAGTTGATAAATGTTATGGAGTGGTATTTCAATTTAAAATAGATTGTCTCTATTATTAATCCAATTTCCATTGTTGCCTTGAAGAATTGCCAAATTCAAACTTCATCGCACCCAGTGCTTGTAATGCAGGATGAATCATGGTTTGACAATCTGGAATGCAGACCTTAACCCAGTTATGGGTTTCCCATCTTTGCATCAACAAGGCAAAATGAAGGTCCTGACCATTCTGGCTCAGATCAGTAAAATCATCATCACTTATGGCTCAAAATAGAGTTATTCCTAGTTTGCATAGCCCAGTTTCTCAGAAGAGACCACATTTACTAGCTGACCAAGGTAGAGGTTCTTTATAATAACTCTAACACCAATTTAATGCCCTGTCATGTGCAGTAATCTGGATAAATAGTTGTGCATCCAATTTAGGTGGTGGTTTGAAAAATGCAATGTAGATTTAATGCAGTAGTACATTTAAAAGTACCATTAGCAAATTTGCAGATGATACAGAGCTGGGTGGTAGTGTGAACTGTGAGGAAGATGCTATGAGGTTGCAGGGTGATTTGGACAGGTTGTGTGAGTGGGCGGATGCATGGCAGATGCAGTTTAATGTGGATGCGTGAGGTTATCCACTTTGGTGGTAAGAATAGGAAGGCAGAGTATTATCTGAATGGTGTCAAGTTAGGAAAAGGGGACGTACAACGAGATCTGATTGTCCTAGTGCATCAGTCACTGAAAGGAAGCATGCAGGTACAGCCGGCAGTGAAGAAAGCCAATGGAATGTTGGCCTTCATAACAAGAGGAGTTGAGTATAAGAGCAAAGAGGTCCTTCTGCAGTTGTCCAGGGCCCTAGTGAGACCACACCTGGAGTACTGTGTGCAGTTTTGGTCTCCAAATTTGAGGAAGGATATTCTTGCTATTGAGGGCGTGCAGCGTAGGTTTACTAGGTTAATTCCCGGAATGGCGGGACTGTCATATGTTGAAAGACTGGAGCGACTAGGCTTGTATACACTGGAATTTAGAAGGATGAGAGGAAATCTTATCGAAACGTATAAGATTATTAAGGGGTTGGACACATTAGAGGCAGGAAACATGTTCCCAATGTTGGGGGAGTCCAGAACAAGGTGCCACAGTTTAAGAATAAGGGGTAGGCCGTTTAGAACTGAGATGAAGAAAAACTTTTTCAGTCAGAGAGTTGTGAATCTGCGGAATTCTCTGCCTCAGAAGGCAGTGGAGGCCAATTCTCTGAATGCATTCAAGAGAGAGCTAGATAGAGCTCTTAAGGATAGCGGAGTCAGGGGGTATGGGGAGAAGGCAGGAACGGGGTACTGATTGAGAATGATCAGCCATGATCACATTGAATGGCGGTGCTGGCTCGAAGGGCCGAATGGCCTCCTCCTGCACCTATTGTCTATTGTCTATTGTCCATTTTTAATCTGAATTCTTGAACTGCAGGTATAGCTAAATTTGCTTGCAATGCAAATTCTGAACAAGAATAAGTTGTGCACTGGAGCTGAAAGTCACACTCCAACACAAAACAAACATGTTCTAACCATCCTGAATTTATTCACTCATAATTGAAAAGTTGTATTTCAGTCTTTTAGAATGGGTCAGATGTAATTACAGATCATAATATATTGATAAAGGAAGTATGCTTTAAAATGTGTTGAGTGCTATACTTGCAGGGTATCACTTACACCAATGGTGCACAATGTTTATTTAGTACAATGCAATACAAAATTCACCGGAGACACTCACATGAATGACCACAGACCAACAGGAGATATCTCATGGGATCCAATGATTGAATGCCAGCTTTCTGTAGTTTTCCATGGGAAAAACTGGCTGCTGAACTTACAGAACCTATGCCTGATTAGGGTTTCTGCTGGTTCAACTGCAACAATAATTTCAAATGAGAAGAGCCGAAGAAGGTAGGGTAAGTTTCAGGTCACTGTTTGTTGAATTAATTGAGATAATTTAAATGTCTTTAGTTCCTTTTGTATTTGATTGCTTAAATCATTTTTAAATTTGGTATGTTAGAATGTTGTATGATTTTTAATTGTTTTTTAATGTTATGTTCACAGATGTTCAATATTCTGTCAGGCAGGAAGCCCATGGTGTGTGTTAGCCAGGTAGGGCTAACTATTTTTAGCAAGAAGGTCCAGCAATGTATAGAGGCACTCCATCAGGGATCGGATTTGGAGACTAGTTTACTAATGCAGGTAGGCGTTTGGGTAATTTGCCACTTAGTGTTACATGAATCAGCCCTGCTTTGTGCATTCATAGTTCCACATTGTATTATATTCCTTATTCAATTATATCTTGCACCAACAACTCACAGGGTATAAAGAGGCTATCATGATTTCCATCCCATAGTTCCTTACATATTTACCAAATGTTTGTTCCAAAATTTTGTTCCAAAATTGCTATCATTGATTTCTATTTACAATAGTGTATCAAAGTACAGAGGGCCAGTCAGATAATCCTACTCTGAATTGCAACTATACCACACGAATCAATTAGAAGCTGTGTCATATGCACAAATGAGATGCAGGTACAATTAAAATATTGCTTACGCTGCATCACAGGTACACAGACCCAGGCAACATACAAAAATTTGAAGCATACATAATTTACACAAAAAAATCTACATGACAGTAAAAAGAAAAAAAAGACCAAAAGAAAAAGACATTTGCGCAAACACTTACACTTAGAAAACAGGTCTGTTGTAATGCAAGAGGTGGTCCATAGTGTTCCATTGTCAAGGTACGGTTAGGATTGTTTAGTTCAGGTCATGACACCAAAAGAGATGGCTCTTACACAAAGTTTCCATCACTGCTTTGAGTTTACCTAGCGTTTGGCTCATCATCGCAGACCGTAATAGTTCCAATTTGGAAACACGAGTTACATTAATGTCTGCATGAACCCTAATAAAATACCCATAAATTGCCCACTGAAGGGTAGAAATATAAGTAGGTGTTAAATTATGGATAAACTTATCATTTATTTTCAAGTATGCCAATGTCTTTATGTTATTGTAACCTGCAGACCAGAACTGCTTAATTCTACATATGTGGTCCAACAGGTCAGGGCTAGTTTAAGACCCCTCTAGAGAATGAACTCTAGTGCTTTGAATGGACTTTTGGCAGTGTTTCAACCATTGCCATTACCTGCATTGGCTTATCTGTATCCCAAGATACTTTGCATTTTTCCAAACAGGAGGCTGCCTCTTTTTTCTGTGCCCCATGACTTTGATCCAACTTATACCATATAATTAATGGACCCTGCAAAGAATGCAGGGTGCTTCAGTCCAACACAACAAAGCACAACATGAATGAATAAGTTTATTGGCCAAGTATGTATATATAAGGAATGTGCCTTGGTGCTCCACTCACAAATGACAACACAAACATACAGTTAACAATTAAGAATAAAGCATAACCACATCAAAACAATAAGGATACAACATTACGGTCTAAACATGTGGGTGAAAATAAACCAGAGCAAAAAAAGAGACTACAGACTTTGGTTATTGAGTAGAACAATCACTCGTGGAACAATCACTCCTGTCTGGCTGTGGCTTGGAGTTGCCTTCCAGAGGGAAGTGCTTCGAAGAGTTTGTGGCCAGGGTGAGAGGGGTCAGAGATGATCTTGCCCGCTCGCTTCCTGGCCCTTGCAGTGTACAGTTCGTCAATGGGGGGAAAGGTTGCAGCCAACAACCTTCTCAGCTGTGCGAACGATCTGTTGCAGCCTCTGGATGTCGTGCTTGGTGGCTGAGCCAAACCAGACCATGATGGAGAAGGTGAGGACGGACTCAATGATAGCAGTATAGGATTGTACCATCATTCCCTGTGGCACATTGTGCTTCTTCAGTTGCCGCAGGAAGTACATCCTCTGTTGGGCCTTTTTGACTGTGGAGTCGATGGTGGCCCCCCATTTAAGGTCCCTGGAGATGATGATTCAAAGGAACTCAAATGACTCCACAGATGTGACTATGGTGTTGTTGATGGTGAGTTGGGGGGGGGGGGGGGATCTCTTTGAAAGTCTACAATTAGTTCCACTGTCTTGAAAACATTGAGCTCCAGGTTGTTGCAATGGCACCAGGACGCCAGCTGTGTCACTTCCCCTCTGTAGGCAGATTCCTCCCCAACCTGGATCAGTCCAAACAGGGTAGTATCATCCGCAAACTTGGGGAGCTTGACAGAGGAGTCTGTGGAGGTGCAGTCGGTGGTGTAGAGAGAGTAAAGGAGAGGGGAGAGTACACAGCCTTGCGGTGCTCCTATGCTGAGGGTCTGCAGGCCCGAGATGTGCATTCCCAGCCTCACATGCTGCTTCCTTTCCGTCAGGAAGTTGATGATCCACTGACAGAGGGGTTCAGGCACAGTCAGCTGGGAGAGTTTGTAGTGTAGTAGCTCTGGCACAATGGTGTCAAAAGTAGAGCTAAAGTCCACAAACAGAATCCTGGCATAGGTCCCCTTGCGGTCTAGGTGCTGGAGGATGAAGTGCAGGCCTAGACTGACTGCGTCGTCCACCGATCTATTGGCCCTATATGCAAACTGCAGGGGGTCCAGCAGGGGGTTTGTGATGTTTTTCAGCTGGGCCAGCACAAGTCTTTCAAAGGTCTTCATGACTACAGACTTCATGGCGACAGGCCTGTAGTCATTAAGACTAATGATCCTTGACGTTTTGGGTACAGGGACAATAGGGGAGACCTTGAAGCAGGCAGGGACAGTGCAGGTTTGCAGGGACTGGTTGAAAATGTCTGTGTAGATTGGTGCCAGTTGTTCGGCACAGAGCTTGAGGGTGCCATCTTTGGACAATGGACGTATTGTAACTTTGAGGTTGCAACAAGAGATTCCCAGAGAGTTGAGAGAATAAACAAGGGAAGCAGTGAGAACTTATAATAGATCACTGGATAACAGTGGCAGTGGCACAGCGGTAGAGTTTCTGCTTTACAGCGCCAGAGGCCCAGGGTTCAATCCTAAGAGTGCTGGCTGAACAGAGTTTGTAAGTTCTCCCCATGAAAGCGTGGATTTTCTGCGAGTGCTCCGGTTTCCTCCCACACTCCAAAGATGCATCGGTTTGTAGGTTAATTGGCTTTGGCAAAAAAAATTGAGAGTTGTCCTGAGTTGTTAGAATAGTGCTAGTGTACGGAGATCGCTGGTCGGTGCAGAAGGGCCTGTTTCTACACTGTATCTCTGAACTAAACCAAAAAATGTTTCCAAGAACTGTTTTCAACTCTTCTTACTGAGGGACATACAATAGCAGTTTTTCATGGAGCTTGCATTTTAATTTCTTGTTTTTTGTACAACCTTGAAAAACAATTTTACGTGACCCAGATTAAAGCTTTAAATGGCACAAATAGGCAGAATAATTCCTGGATTATCTCAGGATTCAGCTGCAAGCTTTTTTCTGTCTTGTCATCTCATTCTTTGTCCGTTGGGAGCCTGGTAAATCCTCAGAAGAGGAGTGAAAACAAAACAATTGTTTTATCCCTTCCCTATTCCCCAAGAGAGAAAATAAATCTAGCTTCAAGCTCCCAACAGTAGGGAAAGGTTAAGTTGAAATTGTCAGATACTTTGATAAAAGGGATTAAGCAGCTACTATTTCAGATGGGAAAGCATCAGCATTGGCAATTAGATAATATTTGCATGACCCAGAATTGAGAAGCATATTTCTTGAAATGCATCAATTTGTAAATGATCTAGAACAAATTATTTGTATGAATGGTGCAAGCAGATTTACCAATAGCCTCCAAAAGGAATTGGATACATCTTTGAAATAATCAAACTTTGCAGGGTTGTGGCGTAAGAAAGGGGAGTAGCAAAACGTATCATACACATTTTATCTGTGTCGCATTGTTCAATAGCCATTAACTGAGAGACATCAAACATAAAAAGAAGCCGGCTAATATTGATATCACCCAAGACAGGCGATCCTTGGCATTACGGAGGGGTTGCTTTCTTGGAAAACTACCCGTATCCTGATTTTCCGTAATGCTGAAACCTTATTTCCCCATTGAATCCCTTATCTGACAGAATATTTTTTCTCTCAATAATGACAGTACCACAGCTGGCAGTTCATATTCGGGTAGGGTTCACGCAAGAAATTGGCTTGTCAGTTTCCAAAGCAAATCTAAGTGACCAGCTGCTGCATTTGCAGACACAAGTGACTGCAGAGGCTACAATCTGGAGCAACTGAGAAACTGGCTGCGGCAGGTAGCGATGACAGCTAGAAACAGATGAGAAGGGGGGAAAAAGGGCAAATAGAGCCAAGTAGGTGGAGGGGAGAGTAGAGGTCGGTGGCAGCCTTGTTTCTTTATGGTCGTTTTGGTTTATAATTTGCACCTAAAGTGCTAGTCCATTTTCAGTCATCCCAACGGTGTATATTATGGAAATTGCATGAAAATTAAACTGCTAGGTAACAAAATGAACCGCCCACACTAAAAAGACCTGCCACATTATCTGCCCATGTGTCGAGACGAGAGTTGCAAAAAAATTAAAACACACACACAATGTGTTTTTAAAAAAACATTTAGTGCTTATTTACATATTTCCCTGCCCCTCCCCAACCAAAGGTAGTGATTTTGGAATTTCATTCAAATAGATTTCCGTAACCAACAAGGCTGTTTCGGAGAAGTTTCCTGCAATGCTCACAATCCAACCTTCCATTCTGTGATTTTAAAAAAAAAAGAGGTCCAAATGTGGATTGGCATTTAGGGAAATGAAATGTCAAAAAACAATATTTGTATAATTAAAATTTATTCTGTTCCTCCACCTCCTGTGAATGAAGAAACTAAGCTTTGGCTTCCCATCTGCATTGCATTACTGACAGAACAGATCATCATTTAGTTTATTAAATGCTTCTGTATTCCTGCAGATCGTATCATTTCCATTGGACATGAAGGAATAGCTTCACTTTATTTTTGTATCAAAAAGCAGCCTTATTAAGCATCTCAACCCTTCCTATATATCCTTGCTGCACTTGGTACTAAATCTTCCTTATCGACAATCCTTACATTCAGGATCTGCACCAACTACAAAAAGCCACATTGCTTGAAATGAGATTTTAGGATGTTCCCATAAGATTTATTACATGCTTAAACATACAAAATAAAAATGGTAATATTCAGTGGATTAATAAAAACCAAAATAAAAACTCACTATCACTTCTCACTGTTATTTTAGTTTTTATCGCTGGTGTCAAAATTCAATCATCTATCTTTTTCTCTTTATCTGACCACACAGAATGTAATTAATAGAGCAAGTCAAAGCTTTGTATTATTTTAACCAGTAATCCCACAAGGATTTTCGATGTATGTAATTCAAATTCCAGTGCCATGATAGCTCAAGCGATTTTTATGAACAAAGAGGGAATTTAATCAGCTTCTCCTGTTCAACGCACCAGTTGATGCTGTTCCTTACTTAACAAGAATGGAATTATGTACCTGAAAGAATTCTGAAAATACACACAAGTCAAGTCAGCATTCCCAAGCACAAAAGGTAGATGTATGCAATTTTCTGACAGAAGAAAAAAATTGTTGCCTTTTATAGAAACCAGCTGCTTTTCCTCCTAACAAAGGAGATATTTATATATATTTTTAAATTAAAAAATATGTTCAAAGATTTTTTTTCAAGGGAATTCTCTGATAATGTGGCCGAGCTTGGAAATCTAAAGATCTCACAAAAACAAAATCTTGACAAAATCTTGACAAAATCTTGACAATGGGAGATAAAAAAAGCCCCAAAACAGATAGACACAAAAAGCACGGCAGCATAGCGGTGGAGTTGCTGCCTTACAGCCAGAGACCAGGGTTTGAGCCCAACTACGGGTGCTTGTCTGTACGGAGTTTTTTTACGTTTCCCCATGACCGCGTGGGTTTTCTCCGAGAACTTTGGTTTCCTCCTATACTCCAAAGACGTACAGGCTTGTAGGTTATTTGGCTTGGTATTAAAAAGTGTAAAATTGTCCCTAGTGTATGTAGGATTGTGTTAATGCGCGGGGATCGCTGGTCAGTGCAGACTTCGTGAGTTGAAGAGCCCGTTTCCACAGTATATCTCTAAACTAAACTGAACTAAAATGCTAGAGTAACTCAGCAGGTCAGGCGGCATCTCTGGAGAAGCGGAATAGGTGACATTTCAGGTTGAAACTTTGTTTTCTTTAAACCATGTTCCTTCCCTTCATGCTATTTACCTCAAGTGAATGATGAAATAAGATCAGGTCTCATCTGGAATATTGATGACACAAACCCACTATTTGGTCTATTGTGCCCCTGTGGATAGGGTCATTTTTATTCGAAGTTACACTAATCACAATTTCATTTCATTTTCACATTAATCCAGAGCAGTTTTATTAAGCTTCCCCTCTCACGCATCATTGTTGCACTCGAATCATGAAGAGTAACTGGATTCGAACTCAATGCGCACATAGCAGGCTTTGGTAAATATAATTTCCCTGCTTTTGCAATGAGATCACTGACTTTGCAGCAGTAATGTCGTTTGATCTGCATCTCAAGCGCAAGAGCAGTGCTCCCACAGGAAGCCTTACTTCACTTGAACCATTCTTTAGGGGACTGCTGGTAGGGTTGTGTACAGATTCTTGAAGGATGGTCTTTAAGGTAACCATCGCTTTGGTGAAGAATTCCCAAGACATTAATCCTTACTATGGGTGTCCAAATGCACCATGTCCTTTTGGCCATTGGGGTGCATGGTGTCCGCACTCATAACCCAAATTCCACTCAAGAGCAAAACTATCTGCAGACAGATAGTCAAAAACACGTTAAGAAGGTTTATGGGAACTCTCTGCATTTGACCCAGAGAAGCTAGTAAGTTGTGAACTCAAGGTCTGTGACCCAACTTGTCTTAACTATTCTTTTTTTGATTTGCATTGCTAAAAAGGCCCCACTACTGGATGTTGTGCCCAAGATGCAATGCATCAGTAATCACTTAGAGGACTCCCGATACATGTGAAGCGATCTCTCGATGCTGCTGCCCATACTTGATCAATACAAAATAAACTGATATGCTTCTGTTTAACACTTCAGGCATTTCCCTTGCACACCTCACCTCTACTTAAACACATCCTTAAACCCTAAAGATTAAAACGCAGTAATAATATTGACAGACTTAGAAGTACAAGACTTTTATATTAAGACTAGTTATCAATAATTCCAGTGGAAAATGAACTGACTTTATACTGAGTAAGCATTAAGGTCAGATCAATGGGCACTCATCAATTATTTTCACACCTATAGAACCAGAAATTACATCACTATTGGCTCTTGCCAGAAAAGGAACACTAATTCTATTGCTTACAACGTTAGTTGAGTTTTGTTCTTAAGTGTTGCTCATAATGAATACTTGGAAGCACTCTTGATTTGACTCCAGGTCACCAAACGTGCCATGAAAATAGACATTGGTATTCTTGTAATGCCTGCAACAGTAGGGACTCTGGGGTACTCAAATCAAAAGTTCCCTCTTGTAGCACGATGCAATTTATCACTTGCATGGATGACTGCAACTTCAAAAAGTCTTTGAAATCTCAACAAAATTTAGGTCAAAGTAATCCTCCCAATCAGAGAATTGTCCTCCGAATTAAACATTAATGTCCCAAAAAAAGTCTACAATTTAAAATTTAAAAAATGACATTGTGAACATGTGGGCACCCCATTAGTAATCATGCATCAATAACTGCAATAGAATGAAATACTCATCTGCAAGAAACAGCCAACGTCTTTTTTTTTTAAACAGCTTCTCCTCAACCTATAAGGTACATCCTGCCTCAAAGACCACCAAGTCAAGTGGGCACAGTGAAAAGGTCAAAATGATAAACAAACCTGGCATGGAATTTTGTATAGAAATATTTAACATGATAGCCAAAGCTGGAATGTAAACATTGCAGGATTCTATTTCTGGCGAGCCAACATTGGAAAAAGTAGATTGCACGGCTGATAACAAAAAATAAGATAAGGGTAAAATGAAGAATGATAATGTCTAGAGAGGTCAGGAGGCATAATCTTTTAAAATGGACTCGTGGCAGTAACGAAGAGCACTTTACAACCACCACCACTGACCAATCCCAGGCAACTCTCTTGCTGACTTGTTTTCCTTATTCATGATAATATTAGCACAAAGGTAATACAAGCATTGTAGGGGACTTCAATCATGATGTGCTGTAGGTGGGGCAAAGGGAAGTGGCAAACACAGTTTAGAGAAACGTTCCTACCAAGCATTTGCAATAGTTCCCTGAAAGGAGGAATTGTGACATAAACCATGATATTTCCAAAGTCATCAGTAACTTCATAACTAATGTTTTATTGGGACTGTCAAATTACCATCAATGCACATTTTGTTTACCACAGATATTTGAATTAATCCATCAAATTGATTAAAACATTAATTATTTTTTTGTGTCAAAACTAGTGTTAAAAGACTAAATTAAAGTCCCTTTTTAATGTTTTACTCTTCCTTTTAGCCCCATTGAAGTGCACTCACTGTCAGGTTTCCTTCCACTTCCAAACAAGACAGGAAGAGCACTCCACATAAGGAAATTTCATATTCTCTTCTAGTTTAATAGTGTGATTAAAATAGCAATTAACTCACTATTATTTGCATCATTACATTTTTAATTTTTTTTTTTAAGTAGTTCTACAGACTTTTACATTTTACAGTAAGCTCGAGTATGATGTGCTGGAGACAGGTAGGGGCAGAGAGCTAAAAATATTACAGTATTGAGGAATAAGGAAACCTTCCAGACATTAATCATTGAGTCCATGCCAACCACTAATCACCCATTATACCAATCTTGTTCTAGTCCCATTTTATTGCCCCCACATTTCCTTCAACATTCAATGAGCAGTCATGAGGATGAAGTCTATGCAAAGGGTCCATAGACAAATGTATGGACAAATATGTGGCAAACGGAATGTAATATATAAAATACACTATTCATCTTGGAAGAATAAAAAAGGTTAATTGAACATTATTAAATTATTAACTAGTATTGCTCGTAAGGATTGGGTTGTTCCTGTATTTGAAACACTAAGTAATTGAAACAATAAAAAAAGCATTAGAAGCTGAAAATGGGAAATATTCAGCATCAGTGGAAAGCAAAACAAAATTCACATTTCAGATCAATTGGTAACATTGTCTTATGCTGAGAATTTTCAGCAGGCTCCACTTTATTAGTTAAATTAACATTGTTACACAAGCAATAAGGTGGCATATATATATATATATATATATATATATATATATATATATATATCTTTATTTCAAGTCAGGAATACTGCAGTCAAGAAATGTTGCTCAATTGTAAGGGGATTTGGTGAGGCCACACTTTGAGCAGTACATATTGTTTGTTTTCTTGAAATGAAAAAGTATATACTTGACTAAAGGTTTTTTAAAGAAGCTTCACTACATTGATTTGTGCGATGCAAAATGTTGGGGCATCGGTTTATTCAGAGAGATTAAGTGGGATGGGTTGGTACTTACTGAATATTAGAATGAGTGATCTCATTAAAACATGCAAACTTTTAAGTGGGATTAACAAGATAGATGCTATGAGGCAATTACCTCTGCATGGAGGGACCAGAGAAAAGAGCAACAATCCCAACATTGTAATTAAACCCACCGACAAGCGAGGTGCCATTATAGTCTGGCAGGCTGACCTCTACCGTGCTGAGGCCAGGCACAAACTTTCAGGCACCACCTCATAACTATCACTTTATCGTGACCCGTGGACGAACACTAGGCCATTATATCCCAGATTGTGTCTGATTACATCACCTCTGCCAATATACCCTCCACAGCCTCCAACCTTATTGTTCCCCAGCCCCACAGTTTCGGCCTCCTCCCCAAAATCTACAAACAGAACTGCCCAAACAGGCCCATTATTTCTGCCTGCTCCTGCCCCACAGAGCTCATCTCCACATGCCTTTATTCTATCTTACTCCCACCTTGTCCAATCCCTTCCCACCTATGTCAGAGACACCTCACATGCTCTTGAATTGTTTAATACCTATCAGGTTTTAGGACCCCAGTTACTCATCTTTACCATGGACGTCCAGTCTCTCTACATCTCTATCCCCCACCAGGAAAGTCTTAAGGCCTTCTGCTTCTTCCTTGAACAGAGAACCAAACAATTTCCCCCTACTAACACTCTCCACCACCTAGCAGAACTTGTCTTCACCTTCAACAACTTCTCTTCAACTCCTCTCATGCTCTACAAGTTAAAGATGTAGTCAGGGACATTAGCATAGGCCCCAGCTAGCTCATCGTCATTCATTGTAGCACCTTGTTTGTTTGTGATCATCATTTTAAAACTAACTTGAGTAAAACACAAAACGCTGGAATAACTCAGTAGGTCAAACAGCATAACTGAATGGAACAGGTAGGCAAGGTTTCAGGTCAAGAAGGGTCCTATCTCATCACCTCACCTGTCCATTCCTATCAGAGGTGCTGCCTGCCCTACGAGTTACTCTGGCATTTTGTGTTCTGGCAACTGCAGTTTCTTCATGATTCCATTTAAATCTAACATTGATTGTCAGGGACTGAGTAGAAGAGGTGCTGCATCAATGCTGACTTGTTTGTAGTTCCTATGATTTTTTATGAATTTATCATTTAATTAAATTTGATAAAACAGGAATTTCAAATTAGTTAGTTTTCAAGTACAGGGGAATCTCTGCCTCTGCAATAACAGACTCATTCAGAGATACCACAACAATTGTTATTTTTGGAAATGGAGGTACCAACACTGAAGTTGAAAGCATTTACGATGGAATCGAAGGAGCTTTTTTTTCTCAGCCATTAGAAAATCCAAATACTATTTTTGGAATGGATCATCCCATTCTCTAGTGCTGGTAACCAGTATACTGATGAATGGATTCAAAATGAGATAAAATGCAATCACATTTACATAAATTTGTTCAGCTGAAATTATTTTGTGGAAAATGATGCAGGCAATAGAATTCAGCAAAGATTCAATTGTTATGAAAAAAATACAGGTTAACCTACCAAAACTAGTAAGCGTTCTCAGCACACAAAATAAATATTTTTCTTAGCACATGTTTGCTCAAGCTTATAAACAGAAACTCAGGGAAGGACACAATGACACATTAATAGCCTATAATGTTTAGAAGAAAAACTAATATAATTTACATTTTACTCTGAGCTCCAAGGTTGTTTAATAATTAAAATGATGTTCAAGTTTAAGAACTCAAGTACTTCTTGGTACATTCTTTCCATAGCTTGATTCAAATGATTGGATAATTCTTCATTATCAGCAGTAGGCTGCATATCTACGTAATTTTACATCTTGACAGACAATAATAAGATACAGAAGCAGCAGTAGGTGCCTCGGACCGTCAATGCTGCTCTGCCATTTAATAAGATCATGGCTGTTCTGATTGTAACCTCATGTCCACATTCTCATCATCCCGAGGTGATCTTTCACCATCTCTCTTATCAATAATCTATCAAATTGATTTAAAAGTATTCCAAGATGCTGCTTCCACTATCTCTTCAAGAAGAAAGTTCCAAACACTCAATGGGCAACAAAGTTGCCTTATTTATGTCTGAAATGAGTGACCTCCTATTTTTAAAAAGGTTGTAAATGCTTGTACAAGGGAAAACATCTTCTCCACATTCACTGTCTAAGGATTTTATGTTTCAATGATATCCTCTCTCATTCTTCTAAACTCCACTTGATACAAGCACAGCCTGATCAACTCTTCCAAATATTAGAATGGTCCAAACAGTACTGCCACTCGCTCAGAATATCTTAAAGTCCCTTCCAGCTCCTTTTCAATGTGGCCTCACAACACAGTTCAAGGAACAAAATCAAAACTCTGCTTCCATGCTCCCCACTTAAGGAAGAGAGTTCCAAACACTCATAATCCTTCACCGTTCATGCATGACTGGCATATGTATGACTCAAATTTTGCCAATTGTTCATTCTTAATGGCAGACTTAGTGCAAAGATATTGCCATCAATATTCACAACCATAGAACAAAGAAGCCAACAAAAAAACACAGGGAATAAAAAATCAGGTCAATCATGTTTTGCTCGGCTTACCTTTAGAGCAAATGCACTCAAACCCATTGATCAGGTCGTTGCAGGTCCCTCCATAAAAACAAGGATGCGAGTAGCATTCATCAATGTTCACAGAGCATGTTATCCCTGTGAAGAAAAGAAATAAGATATGATCACTCAATGAACAGAACACCACATTACTGGTTGCAAAGATTTCCCTGATCTACCCGAGAAAACCTGGCCATTCTGCATTGCTTTACTGTTATCAACTTTCTGTCTTAACAAAAGTATGAAATCTACTGTTTTCTTTATGAATAGAAAATTAATCTAAACTAAGGCCAGTGGCATGAAGAAACTGGAAAGGGCATCTGAAACCCAACCACAAACCATGAACCAACTGCAAACATAGTTCTCCTTTATTGCGAATGCCCTCAAACTCTCCTTGTTGGTTAAAGGAAGAAGGGGCCTGTATTTCACAGTGTGAGGTAAGATGAAGGACCTCATGTCAGAAAGCACATTAATTCCACACAGGTTGCTATGCCCAAGCTTCCCGTTAGTCAGAGTTCAACAACCTCATAGCTCCAAACTTTTGAACGTTTGGTTTCATTTGGGAACAGCTCCATTCAAGACTGCAAGAAAATGCAGAGAATTGTGGACGCAACCCAGACCATCACACAAACCAACCTCCCTTCCATGGACTCCATCTATACTTCACATTGCTTCGGCAAGGCCACCAACATAATTAATGACAAATCTCACCTTGGTCACTCCCTTTTCTGTCAGGCAAGAGGTACAGAAGTAGGAAAACACCTACCTCCAGATTTAGGGACAGTTTCTTTCCAGTTGTTATCAGGCAACTGAACCATACTATAAAACAACTAGAGAGCAGTCCTGAGCTACCATCTACCTCACTGGAGATCCTCGGACTATCACCCTGGATAATGATCAGACTTTACCTTGCACTAAGTGTTATTCCCATCATGCATCTCTACACTGAACAGCTCGATTGTAATCATATAGTCTTTCCACTAACAGTTTAGCATACAACAAACAGCTTTTCACTGTGCCTCTGTACAGGTGACGATAAACTAAACTACGAATTTCAATTGACAATTGTAGAAGTGGAACAACCGACCAAGAAATTCTGAATAATTTCAGCATGATAGAACAAAATAAATCAAATCATAGGGTTGAGGCAAAATATTTACAGCTTTGTGTTTGGACTAAATTTGACCAGGCAATGAAGAATATGTCAACCAACCAGAACCCAATGCATCTGATTCAAGACATTTAATCCAAGACAGCTCTCAGTATAATCCAATCAGTCGTACTACTCCACTTACTTCCCCATTACATATGCTGTCACACATGCCAATGGCATCTCACTTATCTCCTTGCAGGCACCTATACCAAAGAGTAATAATAGCAGCCATATACCTACAAATCACCACATGTTTGAGATGTGGAAAAACCCACAGTCATTTGGAGGACATGCCAACTTCATACACATTGGCGTTTGATCCTGGCTTCCAGTACAAACAGCTACACAAGCTGCAGCACCACTATGCCCTTCGCAAAATGAAAAGTTATGCACTTGGCTCTGTGCTGTGCACTTGCAAAACAGATGGACTTAAAAAAAGATCTTGCAATATTCTTAAAGCCTGATGTGGGACAACACAACTAGTTCAGAAATCAAGAGCAGGCTTGGTAAGGTTGAGAAAGTTTCAGCAACACTGCCTCTGGAATAAACTGTGAACAAGGACGCACGTGTCGAATTCCAGCTGTAAAGGAAACAGTAACAAAGGAAACTCAGTGAAGAACTGGTGAGATGGCTTGAGGCTATTTAGGTCTTGGTCGTGTTAGGACATAAGAACGTGAGAAATGGGAACAGGAGCAGGTCACTTGAGCTATCATTTTTGTTCTAATACTTGGACATCAAATAATTCCACATGGGACATACAGAATGGAAATGGCAAAGGGGATGTTGTATCAATTAAATTATCATGGGTGTGATACATTTTAGTTACAAGAAAAGAATGGTCAAATAAAGAGGAAGCTGCAGTAAAGGGTTAAAAGTGTTGTATCACATGCCAGGCTGTGCTTCTCCCCACCTCTCTTTTCTAGCTTTCTCTGCCCTACTCCTTCAGTCTGAAAAGGGTAGCAACCCAAACATCATCCGTCTATTCCCTTCACAGATGTTGCCCGATCTGCTAAGTTTCTCCAACACTGTTTTTGTTTGGATTGATCATCTATAGAGAGAATACAGCAGCCACACCGAATAGGGTTAAGGTACAGATGTCCTATTCAAGTGTTATCATTTGCAGCAATGTTTATCTTCAGTAAATTCATGTAGCAGCAGATGTAATATCTGCAGTGATTGTGCTTTTATTATTTGATGCGGGTCATGTGGAAGGATGAGAGGGGATCTTATCGAAACGTATAAGATTATTAAGGGGTTGGACAAGTTAGAGGCAGGAAACATGTTCCCAATGTTGGGGTAGTCCAGAACAAGGGGCCACAGTTTAAGAATAAGGGGTAGGCCATTTAGAACTGAGATGAGGAAAAACTTTTTCAGTCAGGGAGTTGTGAATCTGTGGAATTCTCTGCCTCAGAAGGAAGTGGAGGCCAATTCTCTGAATGCATTCAAGAGAGAGCTAGAGCTCTTAAGGATAGCAGAGTCAGGGGGTATGGGGAGAAGGCTGGAATGGGGTACCGATTGAGAATGATCAGCCTTGATCACATTGAATGGCGGTGCTGGCTCGAAGGGCCGAATGGCCTTCTCCTGCACCTATTGTCTATTTGATTGTGTTTCAATAAAATGTTTGAAAGAATTCTAGGTTGTGCTGATCTGCCAATCTTATCTGATTTAATCGCCTGGATAGCCAAAACACAGAAAAATAATGATTATAGGAGATTCACTGGGAAACTGGAACCTATCCCTGGACAGGATATTGAAAAGGTATCAGTTGGTACATTCACCAGCACAGCCAACTTTAAAAGGTATTCAGCAACAGAATGGGCAGAGCACTCATTGCACTTTCCATGGCAAGTCACAGGTCTAATCAGAAGTTTTGAGCCATCAATCCTCCAGGTTAGCCAAAGGTCTAGGGGATGCGAACTACCAGCCTAATACAGGCATCACTCAAGCCTTTGCCCTTCTTTCCTTGAACTCAACTATGACCAAGCAACATTAAGCTTACCAAGCACATGATCCAACGATAAGTGTAAGAAAATAACTGCAGATGCTGGTACAAATCGAAGGTATTTATTCACAAAATGCTGGAGTAACTCAGCAGGTCAGGCAGCATCTCAGGAGAGAAGGAATGGGTGACGTTTTGGGTCGAGACTCTTCTTCAGACTGATGTCAGGGGGGGCGGGACAAAGGAAGGATATAGGTGGAGACAGGAAGATAGAGGGAGTACTGGGAAGGGGGAGGGGAAGAGAGGGACAGAGGAACTATCTAAAGTTGGAGAAGTCAATGTTCATACCACTGGGCTTCAAGCTGCCCAAGCGGAATACGAGGTGCTGTTCCTCCAATTTCCGGTGGGCCTCACTATGGCACTGGAGGAGGCCCATGACAGAAAGGTCAGACTGGGAGTGGGAGGGGGAGTTGAAGTGCTCAGCCACTGGGAGATCAGGTTGGTTAAGGCGGACTGAGCGAAGGTGTTGAGCGAAATGATCGCCGAGCCTGCGTTTGGTTTCGCCGATGTAAAGAAGTTGACATCTAGAGCAGCAGATGCAATAGATGAGGTTGGAGGAGGTGCAGGTGAACCTCTGTCTCGCCTGGAAAGACTGTTTGGGTCCTTGGATGGAGTTGAGGGGGGAGGTAAATGGACAGGTGTTGCATCTCCTGTGATAAGATGCATTTACATCCCATGAGGTTTTATGCAGTGTGCAAAAAGCTTCCCACAGGTGGAATGTCAAATGTTAAAAAAACACCATAGCAGTACCAAGGAGAATCATGTTCAAGAAGAGGCTGATTATCACCAACTAATTGACGTACTCTGTCCTCTCCACATATGTGAATTCAAAATTCACTTTTTACTTCACATTTCCAGCAGTAGTTTGATTTCGGTGTAAACCCCATATGCCTATCAGGTGAACACAAATGATCCCACAGTAGTAATAACAGGAAGGAATCTCTCAGATTTATGCCCAATGTCCAACCAAAACAGTGACTCACAATATCCCAGATTGTCTCTGAAGAAAAATGCTGGACAAGTGATGACCTGGTTTAGATCATTTGACCAGTTTGTGAAGAAAACAAATAATTGTACCTCAAACAAAAATCACCGATTGAAAAGTTATTTGCAGTCTCAAGGACGTCACTTGCAGCACTACTATTCATTCAAACCAAAGCTTATCACACATTCACATTTTAATTCAAATTAATTCCTATTAACATTAAATTTACACTTTGTTATTTGTAAATGCTTAGATCAAGTTATTGACAAGAACAAAGTTCCTTGTTCAAAACCATATGTACTTCATTGTGGCTTTGTGTTTTTAGCAGAATCAGACATTGCTTAATGTTACAATAATATTCAGGAAGGGTAATTTTTTTTTAAATGAACAGAGGGGTACTGCAAATGATGTCCTTGAGTCTTATTGAGCAAACGGCTCTACAATAGATATTGTTCCAGGTTATGAAATGTAAAAAGACCCTGGTTTCAGGATAGCCAACACTTGTATTATCCTCGTGTTCCCAGAATCAATTCCGTCTAGTTGATCAAAGAAAATTCAACACCTGTGCAGTTAATGCTTAGACTTATCAAGTGGTGAACATCAAAATCTAACACAGCCTATGTCATCTCCTCCCCTATTTTGACAAACTTTGTTTATACCACTTTTGAAATATTACAGAAGTGCCTGGGTGGCTCTCTCTACACCCAGGGACTGGTGGCATTTTACATTTTAGCATGAGGGTCATTTGGTCCCATTAAAAACCAGCTCCATCTATTTGAAAGTCAATCGTTCATGATTAAAGATGATGACTGCACAGGAGACAAGAGACTGCAGATGCTGGAATCTTAAGCAAAAGACAAACAGCTGGAGGAAGAGATAATGGACAGTGAACAGTTCAGTCTGAAGATGGGTCTAAACCTGAAATACCATCTATCATTTCCCTGTGCAGATGCTGCTTGACCTGCCAAATTCCTCCAGCAAATCTGGATCTACTTGAAATAAGCAGTCTTCACATAAGATTGAAATTGGAATACTATGATTGGTTGAAAGCTATTTGGAGACCAGGCTACAATTTATAGTTCCAAACATATTGTGCTATACACAACCTTGAATCTTAACGGTTGTGCAATATGAAAACCATCAAGACCAGGCAGGGCTCTGAACATTTTAAGAATCATTTCTTACAGTTTAGGATTAAACCCAATTATAGCAAAGTTTAGGTGGCCTGAACAGTATCCATATCCCATGTCATTTTATGGTTCATAAGTTAAAGGTCCATCCATTTGGATATCAAATCCACCCACTGTAGTTCCATTGTATTTTCAAAAAATATATAAAATACATCCTTATTCTTTTCTTGTGCCCAGCATGTATCCTATGAAAGTCAAATTAATATGGGTCAGCCTTTCTAAGTAGGTACTGTGCGTATGTGAGACCCACATTCAATTACATCCACTGGTCATTACACTGGAGACCTTCAGGAACCATTATAATTGACTATTTAACCATGTTAATTGAGCACACAGCAAAAGTACCAAACTTCAAATTTCCATCACTTGGAGCAAGTTTTTTTGTTTCATCTCCTCATCTCCAGTGTCAACGTAATGCAGAGTGATACTAACCTCTTCTCTCACTTCTCATCAAGTTCAGACTGACTGCCTCAGATAGCTCCTTCAGCTCCAAGCAGTTTCCGTGCTCCAGATGGAACGATCTAGCTTATACACGAGTTGTGTTCTCACTGAATGAACATGGGACTGGCCATATACTCTTGTTGAAACATTGACTAGTCAGTAACTGATTTTCTTTTGCTTTCCAATATATCCCCAATCTTTACTTTCTGTGTGTGCTTTTAAGAATCATAGATGTACAGACATATAGCAAATGTAAGGAATGAAAAATAAATTACAAGATAAACGAATAACTTGGTCAGTTAGTCTACAACATTGCCTCCACCAGCCCCCTTGACTATTCTGCTTTTCATCCTATGAATTCATTATAATTAATTTCAATGCATTTCAGCTTTGACTTATCACAGCCTGCCTTGTGAAGCCATTAATGATTTAATAAAAGAATTTTAAAAATACTTGAATAACCTTGGTTACCAGTGACAATCATTTGACACAAGTATGATGTTGTTGGAAATTAAGAAAGATGCATAGGTTATAGTCTATTTCATTCCCTCCTACACATGTCTTTTAAATTCATTATTTGAAAGAACATGTATCAAAGAATGAAATTGTAGATTTATTTAACCATTTCTCATATGGGATTAAATGCAAGCCATTCATTATTTTTTGCCAGGGAAGGTATACTGAAAAACTGGTCTTGATATAGCATTTGGTGACATGCCAAATATCTTCAAACACCTGAGAATGTACAGGTGTGGATGAGCTTTCCTTGTGATTGCATCAATGTGCAGGACCCAGAGCAGAGCAGATCAGAGATATTGAAGTTGTTGATTCTCTCCATTGCTTTCGTATCAATGAGACAGGTGCATGATCCATTGGCTTTCCTTTCTTGAAGTCAACAATCATATTCTTGGTCTAGCTAATATTGACATCAAGATTGGTACTCTGGCACCACTCACGTTTGTTGATCTCCCATTATGTTTGACTTATCTTTACACGTTATTTGTCCAACCACTGTGGTATCATTGGTGAATTTAAAGATTGCGTTGGTGCAGAGTCTGGCTACACATCATGCGATAGAGAAAGTGGAGCAGGGGACTGTACATGCAGCCCCAAGGTACCCCTGTGCTGATGGTCAGTGAGAAGGTGCCGTTTCCAATTCTGACTGATTGAGGTCTACTGACGAAGAAGTAGAGGATCCAATTGCTTACGGAGGAGCAGAGATCCAGTTCCAAGTTTAACAATGAGTTTGGAAGTTTGATGGTATTGAACACAGAGCTGGAGTCGATTAACCGCCTGATTACCTGATGTATGTGTTCTTTTGTCTGAGGTAGGATTTGATTTGAGTCACAATCAACCTCTCCAAGCACATCAAAGGGCATGAGTGCAACCAGTCAATAATCATTGAGGCATGTCACCTTGCTCTTCCTCAGCATTATCGGTGGGTTTTCTTTAAAAGACCAGGTGGGGACCATGGAACTGAGAGATTGAAGATGTCCATGAAAACTCTAACCAGTTGATCTGTACAGGTTTTAAGAACTTAGCCAAGTTGACCATGATGCTTTGAGGGTTCAGCCTATTGACGGATCTGCTTACACCTGCCTTGGAGATGGAGATCACAGGATCATCGGGGGCTGAGGGGGGCCATGAAATATACCACTGTTCACCCTTTTGAACAGAGCATAGAAAGCATTGAGATCATCCAGGAGTGATGCTTCATTATCACTTGAACCTCTCAGAAAGTTAAGGAATGCAAGCCCTGGCACTGTTGCCAAACATTTGTTTGATCCTCTAGGGAATCCACCAGGTGGTGCCAGCAATGGCTGCCTTGCCAACAGTCTGCCTGCCCCTTCCTTCTTTGTTGTTTTATAGTACGTATTAAATGTTTTAGTGTTCGCGATTTTTTTCCATATCCTATCTCCATCCGCAGCAAAAATCAGAGCAGCAAGTCAACAGAACTTGACAAAAAAAAAAAAATCAGAACCGAGTGACCTGTGCAATTTCCATCCATTCTTCTTATAACCTCTGGGTGTCCCACAGCGTTTCACAGTCATAAAAGTACCCCAGAAGTGCTGCCAGTGTTCTAATAGAGTAATTTTGACAGAAAATGTATTCAGAATGGTGAAATGTTGTACTCCCTGAACAAGGTAGAGAGGAAAATTAAAAACTTTCATTCTGAAATAAACAGATTTTTCTTTTCTTACTGTTACATGCAAGGTGACCCATTTTGATTGGAAAAGTGGGTATAATTTAATTGATTGAATGATGCAGCATGGAAACAGGCCCTACTGCCAGCCAAGTCCACTCAACCTTTGATCGCTCATTCACACTTTTGCAACCACTCCCTGCACACTCGGGACAACTTATAGAGGCCGATTAACCTACAAATCCACATGTCTTTGGGATGAGGAAGGGAACAGGAGCATCTGTAGAAAACCTACACTGTCACAGGAGAAAGTGCAAACTCCACCCAGTCAGTATCGATCTTCAGGTCATTAATGTTGTGAGTCAGTGACTCTACCAACTGCATCACTGTGCCATCCTACATGACAAAGGAACAATAAAGGAGTTCTGAAGGGATTAGGGGGTCGTTATAGCACTGAAATGTAGATACCATGCAGGTAGGCTCAGTGGGCATTGTAAGATGCACAGAAAAATCTTACAAACCGTAAACAGTTAGATGCCTAAATAATTTGTTTTAGGAGATGCTGATACAAAGTAATTTCTGCAGAGAACTTCCCTGCTGCTTTTCAAAATGATTCCGTGCTTTCTTACCAGCCCAGATAAGACATCAAATGGAGGACCGGATCTCCCTTGGTGCAACCCCCGGAGCGTCAGGCTGACATCTATCTAATACTTATGCAAACCTTCTGCGAAGAGGCTGGGCCACAGCTGGGAACAAGTACCAGAAATGAAAGCATCTCCTATCACTCCCTTTGCAATTTTTGTTCAACGTGGCCTTCACATAATAACATTCTTGTTATTTATGTTAACATTCAATTGCTCTTTTCAAATTTTTTTTTTTATTGAGCCAATCTGTTGGATTTTTGTGTGGACTCTTAGGGTACCTGCCGCTTCCAACTTTTCACCATTTAAACAATACTCAGATCTATTTGTTTTCAATTCAAAATGGATGGCTTCACACAGCAGTATGACATTCATCTACCACAGCCTTCTTAACTCAATCAATCATTGCCCATTGTAATTTTATTCTCCTGCCTACACCACTTATTTCACCATATAATCTTTAGTGCGATTAAAAAGCTTGGATTTTCAACTTCCTATCGTATCTAAGTCATTAATGAGTTTGGCAGTGCTAGATGGCACGCGAGTCAATGCAAAGAGCCTTGCAAAAAGTTAGATAAACTGACAACTTCAAGACACAAATGTATGATAACAGCTTTCTGAAGACATTTGAAGGGCAGGAACCATGGACTAACTTTCTGAGTTAGAACATAACTATAACAAAGGGTGAAGATAAGTTAGAAGCAATTGTCTGAGATAGAGTATTTTTTTATGCTTCCAATATACTTTTGCAAAAGTGCTCTGGAAACAGCTGCCATAAAGAAAAATCAGTGTAAGAACAGCAAGCAGTGGTCGTTCATGGAGGAGACTGTAAAGGTTCAGAGCACATATGTTCCCACAAAAATATAGGTAAGACACATGACTGGAGCCTGTGCATTTAAAGAGAGGGCAATAAAACACAAGATATTTATTTCAGATTTTGAGACTTAAATATGACAGAAAGCTGGCAACAAAATGCTGGAGTAACTTGGCGGGTCAGGCATCCCCATAGAACACGGATAGGTGATTTTTTTGGGTCAGGACTGGAGACATTTGAATAAGGGCCCCACCCCAAAACACTACCTGTCCATGTTCCCCAGAGATGCTGCCTTATCTGCCGAGTTACTCCAGCACTTTAGTCTTTTTTTTGTAAACCAGAAATAGCAGTTTCTTATTTCTACATTATGACAGAAAGCTGAGCAGAATAAAAGTGCAAGAACAAAATTAAAAGTCAATTAGGTAGTCAAAGAAAAAAGGAGAAAATGGTATGCTTCTGAAAGCAAGCGTTACATGAAGTTAGAGAAATCAATGTTCATTCCGCTGGGGTGTAAGCTGCCCAAGCAAAATAGGAGGTGCATTTGCTTGCATTACCTTGCTCACATTAATAAGCTTGGATATTAAAACGCGTCTGCACACGCACATTAAGCTCCTGCACACTCACATGTCAATTTTGCTGGATAACCTATCAGGAACTCCAAGTTATTACATCCTGTATGGTCACAAGATGGTCTCAGAATGAGAAAGCAGTACAAGTTTACCACGGACACATATCTCCCTGTCAAATCAGTTGATTGAAGCTCAGTCAACACCAACAAACATAGTGTACAAACAATATTGGATTACTTTGAGAGAAATATGATAACAAAATAGAGGCTTCCATTTTCTTGCAAAAGTTACATGTAACAATTTAAACTATGATAGTTTCAGTGTTGCAAATCACAATGTCCAATGTAATAAATATACCTCTCAGTACATCTCACTTGCACTAATAAAATTTAATTGAACTACTCAACACCAAAACATTTCACAAACTAATTTAGAATCTCCATTGGGTCATAGCCTGATTGAAATAACCTACAATGTCATTTTGGTTACTTGGGTTTTCATCTAATTAAACCATAACAAAAACATTTGTATATAGAGTAATAGCTGGAGGGCAAGTGTCAAATGATTCTTCCCTTTACTGTGGATTCCTACCAGAGTAATGTGAAAGTATATTCAAACAATTCAATCAAACCTTTTAATATTAAAAGAGAATGGCATTGTTAACATCTAAGTGTTTTATTTCGGTATTCTTTTGAGAGTGCATATTTGGAGGAGGGGGAGCTAGGGAGAAGCTACTGTTATACAAATTTTAAAAATAGCTAAAATTAACTTAGGCAATTAAAAATTTAAAAAACTATGGAAGGCAAGATATTGAAATCTTTAATTATGGATGGAGGTTCCAAATAGTGCACAGCAACTCAGTGGCTCAGCGGTTGTGTTGTTGCCTTACAACATCAGAGACCCAGGTTCGATCCTGACTATGGATACTGTCTGTGTGGAGTTTGTATGTTCTCCTTGTGACTTGCACAGGTTTTCACCAAGTGCTCTGGTGTTCGCCCACATTCCAATGACATGCAGGTTTGTCAGTTAATTGGTATCGGTAAAAATTGTCCGTGTGTAGGATAGAACTAGTGTATGGGTGATCGTTGGTTGGCATGGAGTAAGTGGGCAAAGGGCCTGCTTCTGCACTATATCTGTAAACTAAACAAACAATAAACTAAAACTAGTGGACCAGAGATAAAGAGTCAACAAAAAAGATTTGGGTTGAACAGTTGCGAAATGGTCCTTTGGGGAGGTGGTAGAAATGTTGAATGGGAACAGAAGTAATCATAGAATAGTACAGCACAGTAACAAGCCCCTTCGGCCCACAATGTTAATGCCAAACATGATGCCAAACTAAACTAATATCATCCACCCATACATGATCCATATCCATATATAAAAGCCTCTTAGAAGCTGCTATTGTATCTGCCAGGCAGGCACGTTCCAGGCACCTACCACTCGGCATGAAAAAAAATTGCCCAAGATCATTGGCGACTTCCTGAAAAGGTTTTGATAAAGTATGGAGGATGCTAAAAATAAAAATGCTGAAGTTAGTTCAAGGACTGGCTTTAGGGAGAGCAATAGCAACACCTCAGTTCCATGAACTGCCAACAAAACTGGAGAAGGTAATTAAATTAAATCATGATAATTACCTAGGGATCACAAGTTGATGTTCACAATAGGTTCCTTCACATATCACAGACCTTTTCTTTTCATGCAGATAATCTTTAACAATTGCCGTGGACTCTGGAATCAGTAGTCTCAAGAAAAAGATGCAAAGCTAGGGCTGTGGGACTGTCCCAGGTGGACCACAGTACCCAAAGGATGAGACCATTCAAGACAAGAGGCAATAGACAATAGACAATAGACAATAGGTGCAGGAGTAGGCCATTCGGCCCTTCAAGCCAGCACCACCATTCAATGTGATCATGGCTGATCATTCTCAATCAGTACCCCGTTCCTGCCTTCTCCCCATACCCCCTGACTCCGCTATCCTTAAGAGCTCTATCTAGTTCTCTCTTGAATGCATTCAGAGAATTGGTCTCCCCTGCCTTCAAAGATGTAAACAGCATTTAAACAGTTCAGCCTCTACTCCTGGATGTCCTGTGTCGTCACCCCCAATGCATTGGAACACAGTTGATAATTTAAGTGAGGCATAGTGTCAGAGCACATTCTATACTATTATTTTTTCTGCAAAGACAGGCAGACCCAGACACTTTGTGAAAATTGAGAAAAATGATTTCATTATGTCTTTCTTATTCCTTCCAACACACTACAGTAAATCACTTCACATTTATTGCATTAAATTCCATATATTCATCTGCCTTCTGCACTAGTCCATGGCCCCATGAGTCTGAAGAAGGGTCCTGACCCAAAACATCTTCTATCCTGGATCTCCAGTGATGCTGCCTGATCCTGCGAGTTACCCCAGCATCTTGTGTTTTCCTTGGTACCAGCATCTGCAGTTCCACATTTCAACATTCTGCCACATGAATCCTGTTAGTTTAATTCATTCCAGTTTACTCTGCTCCCCAGCCAGTGGAGAACCATCAACCAGCAGCAATATGCAGTTTGATTTACTCTCGACTTCCACAATAAAATGTAGAAGTCAGGAATGAGGAGACGATCAGTTGCTGGAGTATCTCTGAAGATGTGGATAAATGTGAGGTTATCCACTTCAGTGGCAAGAACAAGGCAGCAGGTTATTATCTGAATGGTGTCAGATTAGGCAAAGGAGAGGTGCAACAAGACCTGGGTGTCCTGGTACATAAGTCACTGAAAGTAAGCATGCAGGTGCAGCAGGCAGTGAAGAAAGCAAATGGCATGTCGGCCTTCATAACGAGAGCATTTGAGTATAGGAGCAAGGAGGTCCTACTGTAGTTGTACAGGGCCCTGGTGAGACCACACCTGGAGTATTGTGTGCAGTTTTGATCTCCTAATTTGAGGAAGGACATTGCAGCTTAGGTTCACCAGGTTAATTTCCCGGGATGGCAGGACTGACATTTAATGAAAGAAAGGATCGACTAGGCCTATATTCACTTCAATTTAGAAGGATGAGAGGGGATCTTATAGAAACATAAAATGCTAGATGCAGGAAAAATGTTCTCAATGTTGGGAGAGTCCAGAACCAGGGGTCACAGTTTAAGAATAAGGGGTAGGCCATTTAAGATCGAGATGAGGAAAAACATTTTCACCCAGAGAGTTGTGAATCTGTGGAATTCTCCACCACAGAAGGCAGTGGAGGCTAATTCACTAGATCAGCCATGATCATATTGAATGGCGGTGCTGGCTCAAAGGGCAGAATGGCCAACTCCTGCAACTATTTTCTATTTTCTAATGGTCTCTAATTTCACAATTAGAGACCATTTGTGAAAGCTAATTAACCTGCAGATCTTTGGAATGTGGCGGGAAACCGGAGCACCCGGATAAAACCCAAGCAGTCATGGGGAGATTGTACAAACTCCTATACAGTCAGCACCCATTGTCAGGACAAACCCAGGTCTCTGGCAGAGGCCAATTCACTGGATGTTTAAGAGAAAGTTAGAGATAGCTCTTTTAAGAAATGTTGTCTTTACTTACACTATTTAAACTTATATCAACTAACCATAAATGTTCCCTAAACATCAAGACATATTAAAACAATTAATAAAATGCAACAAGCTGTCAAAGAAGCTTTGGGAATATTTAAGAGCAGAGCTGCAGAAACCACCAATTACCAAACACTCTGCCTCCCTGGATATCACTAACAAGCTCATCAAAGAGCCGCAAGTTCATGAAGAAGCAAAGCAAAATAGTTATGAGTACAAGGTCAGATTTTCACCTTTGCCAATGACATCCCAAGAGGAAGTGCAGATACTGCAACCTCTCTCTCACACTGCTCTCTGGAGCTTGGTTGGACCAGTCCTGTCTAACGACAAGTGGGAGCAGTGAGTGTAGGTTGGATCTGGCCTTATGTTTCTGAGCATTCTCATCAGAAGGCTTTGAAGTTATCCAGGTCACAAATTTAGATGAATAGTGATGGGCCAAACTCTTGTGAAATTACTCATGCTTTGAATTAAAGAAATCAATGCCGAGAGTGTTCAAACATCAATTAGCTAATCTATGGTATTGATTGAGGGAGGAACCGTCATGTTTTCCTTTCCTTTAAAATAATCACTCGATGTGTTTCAGAAGCATTCAGTCTTCTCACCTTCAACAATGCTGAAATTTCTCAGTCATGCTCCAAGTGAAAGTTATGTGTTGTCATCCTGAAGATTGGGATTCACCCACAATCTTTAAAACCAGAGATGACTTACTGTACCCGGATGATGTGTTAATCAACTGTGTGACCCAATCACTACTAAATACAAATAGTCTAACATCACTATATTTATACTCTGGTCCCATTTACTACTTACTGTACACATGTTCCCACTACATTCAGATTTCCTCTTTAGAAACATACCCTTCAGATTACTTACTTACTGACCATTATGCCTCCTGGCATGTAGGGCAACAACAAAGGTTCTCCACTCCTATCTGTTCTGGGCTAGTTTCTGGACACTACCCCAGGTCAATTCCATAGTTTTCATTTCTTCCTCTACAGTTCGACGCCATGTGGTTTTGGGTCTTTTCCTTTTCCCTTCTGGTGTCCAGTGCAGGGCTATTCTTGGGATGCTGTCTGGTTCTCTTCTCAGCAAATGGCCAATTCAGTTCCAGCGCTTTCTCATGATGATGGCATCCATCCTTTCGGCTTTCACCATTGACATTCATCCTAGCGTCTGTCTATAGCCCTGGAAGTCCGTCACGCCCAGTAGTGTTGATTCCTTCAGTTGTTGTTTCCATAACATATTAGTTTTACGAGGCGGGGTTGTTAGCCCTGTGCTCAACCCCCAACCTGGAGGACCAGTGGATCGCTCTTTGTCTCGTCTCTACCCTTCGACCACATGGCTTGTATACACTGGAATTTAGAAGGATGAGGGGGGATCTTATTGAAACATATAAGATAATTAGGGGATTGGACACATTAGAGGCAGATAACATGTTCCCAATGTTGGGGGAGTCCAGAACAAGGGGCCACAGTTTGAGAATAAGGGGTAGGCCATTTAGAACGGAGATGAGGAAGAACTTTTTCAGTCAGAGGGTGGTGAAGGTGTGGAATTCTCTGCCTCAGAAGGCAGTGGAGGCCAGTTCGTTGGATGCTTTCAAGAGAGAGCTGGATAGAGCTCTTAAGGATAGCGGAGTGAGGGGGTATGGGGAGAAGGCAGGAACGGGGTACTGATTGATAGTGATCAGCCATGATCGCATTGAATGGCGGTGCTGGCTCGAAGGGCTGAATGGCCTACTCCTGCACCTATTGTCTATTGTCTATTGTCTATTGTCCAGCATGGGAAACCCTAACAGGAGACCAATTTCCCACTGGCATAGCTCTAGGGGTCACTGAGACACACAAGCTCCCCAGCTGCAAAGATCTTGTCCTCTATTTCAAATAAAAATAACTTCCAATACACCTTTGTGCATTATCGTTCTCGTTTAAACCCAGTACCTGCTAACCAATTTAAAAAAAACACTATTCCTTCAACACAGAAAGTAAATCGATCTGCTACCCTACTCACTGGCTTATCAACTTAATAAGTATCAGTCCAGAGACTAGTCAAACCATTACGATCTCTGTATCACCAACAAGCTCACCAGAAAGGCTTCAACCTCATGAAGCACCAGTGCAGAGTAGTATGAATAATGCCCTCTTTCATATTCTCAGTCCCAACAGGAAGTTCAGGCATTGCAACCTCTTTCTTTCAACTTCTCAAACTGCTCTCAGCTTCGCGTAGTCTATCCAGACTCTTCCTTTAACTTTCTGGATATTTCCATCTCTATTTCAGGGGATAGGTCAGCCACACACATCCACAGCAAGCTCACCAACTCCCACAGCTCTGTAGATTATATCCCCTCCTACCCAGTTGCCTCCAAGAACTCTCAATTCTTCTGCCCAATGCATTTGCTGCAATGAAGAGACTTTCTGCAGGGGTGTCTCCAAGTTACCGTATTCCTTCCTAAACAGCAGTTTTCCCTCAATCTTGGTGGACAGTGCTGTGCAGTCATTTATTTTCTGCACCTCGCCTATCATCCCCTCTTCTGGACAGAGCAGGAGAGAGTTCATCTGGTTCTTACTTCCACCTCACCAGCCTTCATCTTCATTGGATTATCCTTCACAATTTTCACAAAGTTTCCCTTTCAGCGTTGAAGGAATTCTTCACAACTCCCTTAACCGCTACTACTCCTTTCAATAAGGCACTTTCTTACAGATTGCAATGGCTGTCCTTTCATAATTTCCCTTCCCACCATTCAGGGACCCAAGTGGTCTTACCAATTGAAGCAACAAATCACTTGCATTTCTTCCAATCCAGTCTGCTGGATTGGAAGAAATTTGGTGTTCACAATGTGGCCTCTTCTATATATGCTAAATCAAAAGCAGATTGGGTGACTGCTTTGTTGAGAACCTACACTCAGTCCATGGCTTTTGGTTGTCTGCTACTTTAATTCACCATCCCAGTTCCACTCTGACCTTTCTGTATGTGCCCCCCTGCACTGGTACAATGAGACCCAATGCGAGCTTGATGAGCAACACCTCATCCTTTGTGTGCATGACTCCATGCTGAATTCTCCAGCTTAAGATAACTTGCTCTTTCTTTCTCTCCATTTCAGAACCAGCCCTCTCTGTCCACCATCATTATGGCTCAGTATTTCAACTTTATTTTTTTGTGTAATAGCCTTGTGGGGAAGCCACAGCCTGACCATCAGCCACATGTTACACAGACAAAGACAAATAATCTGATTTTAACTGCCCCTTAAATGCCACATTGGGTCATCTGGTCTCAGCAGATCAGAATTATTCATTTTGTTCTTTCTGTTCCAAAGACCCCATTTTCAACCACTTCACCTTTTCTGCTAACTTTCTCTTTCTTGCTCAGTTCCGACAAAGGATCTTCAACCTCAATGACATTGATTATTTCTATTTCCAACCTGATGAATGTTGAGCATCTTTTTTTATTTCAGATTTAATTGAATTAATGAATAATTGAAAGATACATCATGGAAACAGGCCCTTCGGCCCACTGATTCCACGACCTTCTATCTCCCATTCACATGAACTCTATATTATCCTACTTTCTCATCCACTCACCCACATAAGAGACAAAATTTATGGAAGCCAATTAACCTAGAACCCCAGCCGTTTGATTTTCATTTTCTCTCACTATCTGTCTACAATGCTTAAGTAAATAAGTCCCCAAGCTTTTACGAGATGTTGGTTCTTATAAATACAACTTTACCAAAAACAGACACCGTCAAAATCATGCGATGAGATATTTGTGGCTTCAGGATGACTTTGAAACTCAACATGTTATTGGATACAACACATACAAAATATATGCTCTTTTGTGCTTAATTCCTATGACATTAGCATTGGTGGCAAGACTAGCATTGAAATATTGCATGGATTCTGAAGGTATTTATGCTGCCTAGACTATAAAGTATTGACTGTAAGGTGAGATTGGACAAATTTGGATTGTTTTTCAGGAGTGTCAAAGGTCAAGGAGAAACATGATAGTAGTATATAAAGTAAGAAAGGCATAGATAGGGTAAACAATCAGAACCTTTTTTTCAAGGGAAGGTCATAGACATGGGGACATAGCTTTAAAGTGAGAGATGCAAAGTTTAAAGGAGATGCACATGGCAGATTTTCTTTGTGGTGGGTGCCTGCAAGAGTGGTGGGTGCCTGCAATGCTTTACCAAGGGTGGTGGGAGGAGGCAGATACAATAGTGGGATTTAGGAGGCTTTTAGGTTGATGCATGGATTTGCAGGGAATGAAAGGATATGGATTAATCACAGGTAGGGGAGATTAGTTTAACTTGGCATCAGGTTTGGCATGGAAATTGCAGGCCGAAAGGCCGATTCCCATTGCTGTACTGTTCTATGTTCTATCCACTCCTTGGAAATGGTTATGCTCGGCTATGCATAGGTAGCTCAGACTCAACCATGTAGACATGGATCTGGGATCACATAACTGCAAGACCAACTAGAACAGATAAGCCACTTAACTTTCATAGCAGTTTTCCTGGATGGTCTGTAATGATACCAACTATTTGTTTATTTCCATGTTGTTTGTCCAGGCATCTGGGTAACTAATCCAGTATTATAACAGCCATGCTGCTCAACAACATATTTGTATTTATACCCTTGGGATATCTCTGCTTGAAAATTTCATAAGACTTAATTTTTTGCCATTTACAAAAAATAATATTTCCATGACTGAAGCATACGAATAACAATTTCTGGATCCTGATACTGCAGCTAATTCTTTCTCAATCTTCCACAGCTAAAAATCAGCATCAGGAAGGCTCCCTGTTCCCTTGCTCTCCCTCTCCAAAATCAATGTTTTAAAAAGATGGTCAAATACAATTTGGTTGCTAGTGCCACTCTTGTACTTGGTTCATTCTAAAGTGCATTAGGGTTGCTAATGTTTATGGGGACTGCTAATGGTGGGTACTGACATTGCATTGACCAGATGTTCAAACGCACAGACACGTTAATGTTTGTGAAAGAGCGCAACTGGGAAAATAATGGGAGGCAACACACAGCAGGATAAGCTGCTCAAAGCCAAAGGAGGACAATAAAGGAGGAAGCAATCTAGATCATCTCCTTGACATCGCCTGCTCAACTCAACTCAACCTGCTATATACCAATAAAGACAATCTCAATTCCAAAGATGGCTGCAATGAAAAATAAAATAAACATTTCAACTAAACTGGCAAAACGGGGAGAAAAGATGAAACATGAAGGTAAGCTAGCAAATAATATAAGAGGATAGCAAAGGTTTCTTCAGATATATAAAGAGTAAAAGATTGGACCACTGGAAAATAATGCTGGAGAAGTGGTAATGGGGGAAAAAAAAGAAACGGCAGATTAATTGAACAGGTTTTTTGCATCAGTTTTCACAGTGGGGGACACCGGTAATGTGCCCGTGATTCAAGAGAGTCAGGGGACAGGAGTGGAGTTGTTATTGCTAAGCAGAAGGTGCTTGGGAAGCTAAAAGCTATGAAGGTGGATAAGTCACCTGGAACAGATAGAATACACAACAGTGTTCTGAGAGAAGTAGCTTCAGAGATTGGAGGAATTGGTGAGGATCTTTCAAGAATCACTGTAGTTGGGAGTGGTCCCAGAGGACTGGAAAATTACAGAGTTGTTCAAGAAGGGAACAAAGCAAAAGAGGAGAAACTATGGGCTGGTTAGCCGTATGTTGAAAGGCTGGAGCAATTAGGCTTGTATACACTGGAATTTAGAAGGATGAGGGGGGATCTTATTGAAACATATACGATAATTAGGGGATTGGACACATTAGAGGCAGGAAACATGTTCCCAATGTTGGGGGAGTCCAGAACAAGGGGCCACAGTTTAAGAATAAGGGGTAGGCCATTTAGAACGGAGATGAGGAAGAACTTTTTCAGTCAGAGAGTGGTGAAGGTGTGGAATTCTCTGCCTCAGAAGGCAGTGGAGGCCAGTTCGGTGGATGCTTTCAAGAGAGAGCTGGATAGAGCTCTTAAGGATAGCGGAGTGAGGGGGTATGGGGAGAAGGCAGGAACGGGGTACTGACTGAGAGTGATCAGCCATGATCGCATTGAATGGCGGTGCTGGCTTGAAGGGCTGAATGGCCTACTCCTGCACCTATTGTCTATTCAGTGGTTGGTAAGAATTTAGTAAGGAAGAGGTTTCCAAGTACTTGGAAGCATTTGATAAAATAAGCCAAAGTCATCATGGTTATGTGAAGGGGAGATTTTGCCTGACAAATCTATTGGCATTCTTCGAGGAAGTAAATAACAGGATAGACAAAGAAGAATCAGTGGATATTGTTTACCTGCATTTGATAAGGTGCCGCATACAAGACTGCTAAACAAGATGAAAGCCCATAGCATTAGAGGTATGTTACAAGCATGGATAGAAGGTTGGCTGAATGGCAAAAAGTGGGAATAAAGGAGGCTTTTTCTGCTTGGCTGCCATTGACTAGTGGTGTTCCACAGGGGTCGTTGTTGGTGCCACTATTCTTCACGTTGCAGATCAATGATTTGGAGGAGGGAATTGATGGCTTTGTGGACAAGTTTATGGATGACACAACAATAGGTGGAGGGGCAGATAGTGTACAGAAAGCAGGGACTCTGCAGAAGGATTTGAACAGGTTGGGTGAGTGGGCAAACAGGTGACAGATGGAATATAGCAAAGCAAAGTGTGCAGACATGAACTTTGGTAGTAGGAAAAAAGGCTTAGACTTTTCTAAATGATGAGAGGATTCAGAAATCGGAGGTGCAAAAGGATTTGGGCGTATTGGTACAGGATTCTTAAAATGTTAACTTGCAAGTTGAATCAGTAGTAAGGCAGGCAAATGCATTGTTAGCATTTATTTTGAGAGGACTAGAATATAAAACAGGAACGTAATGCACACCCTCAGAATGAAAGGATGTACCTTTAAAATGGAGACAAGAAGGAATTTCTTTAATCAGAGGGTGGTGAATCTGTGGAATTCATGGCCTCCACAGCCATCTGTGGCTAAGTCATAGGGTTTCTGTAAAGCAGAAATTGACACCCTTATTAATCAAGAAGCTGTCAAAGGTTATGGGAAGAAGGCAGGAGAATGGGGTTGTGAAGAAAAGATAGATCAGCCATGATTGAATGAGATGCACAGGTGGCATTGTCCACAATAGTCCCACCTTGTCACTCATCAGTTTAGTTTAGTTTATTATTGTCACATGTACCGAGGTACAATGAAAAACCTTTATGTGCTTTCCAGTCAAAGAAAATACTTGACATGATTACAATCAAACTGTCCACAGTACACAAATGAAGGATAAAGGTTAAATAAAGATTTAAAAGAATGGAGTGATGGCAATGTATGATAGCAGATCAACTTCTGGGACCAGCATGCAAATAGTCACCGAGTTCCATTGCCAAAGTTTTCATGATATGAAACTTTTTCAAGACTAAATTTTCTGATGCTTCAACCTTATCTGCAAGGAAAGATTGTTGTATTTGCCATTGTCACTAGCTATATTCCACCCTGCCCTGAATGCCAAGTAATGTGTCTGGATGATGGAACCATCAAGAAGAGTTGCTGTCAGCATGTACATATTGTGAAATGAAGGCATGATGCAAATAACTGTGCAAAGTTGGTGAGGGTGCACAGAAATGCAAGGTATAATTCCAGTTTCACAGATACCATCAGAAAGAACCAGTGGGAATGTGGTGCATTGAACATCGTCAGAGGCTCACATGGTACTCAGTGCTGAAGATGCATTCAGACCCTGACCACCTGGTTGAAACATCCTGCAATACAGCATCCAGGACATTGGGCATGGATTCTTAGCATTGGCTACTCCATCTGCGGTCTCTCAGCACCTCACCAGTCTGTATCTGTTGGATCTTCTTGTACCCTGAAGAGACCCACACCCCACCACATGGGTCTCCAGTGCAGCAGAGGAAACCTTTGGAATCTCCCAATGCAGAATTTCCCCAAACTTCAGTTCCAGGAAAAACTGATTTATGAAGGCACTTTGGGAGGTCTAATAAGGGAAAGATATAATCCGTGATGTGTAGTGAGGAACAAAGGGACCTTGGTGTACAAGTTCATAGATCCCTTAAGGTGGCAGCACATAGTCAAGGTGATGAACTAGGTACATGCCTGGAGCTAGGGTAACGGAATGAATTGGTGTAAAGGTGATGATCCGAAATGAAGGAGCACAGGTAATGTTACAATTGTACACCTATTCTTCCCCCCCCCCCCCCCCCCAACAGGTGTTGCCTGACCCACTGAGTTCCTTTAGCATTGATTTTGTGCAATATTATAAAACATTGGTTAGGTGTCAGCTGGAGTGTTATGTGCAGTTCTCTTCACCACACTGTAGGAAGGATGCGATTGCACTGGAATAATGCACAAGAGATTCACCCTGGCTGTTGCTTGCGATGGAGTGTTTGAGTAATGTGATGGCTCTAGATGGGTTGGGTTTGTTATTTTGAAACAGAGGAGACTGGGGGAACCTCATAGAAATAGTCAAAACGGAGTGGAAAGATAAGGTTAAATAGTCAGAAACCTATCACTTTGTAGGAGAGGAAAGGGAACCTCACCCTCAAGTTCACCTGCAGGAGGCATCCCCAGGGAACAAAGGTGGATGAGCGAGGAGAGGGACGGGGCATCCAAGGAAGGAGATGGCTGGAGGCCCTCAAACAGCGGGGACTTACCTGGAACAGGCACAGCTCATAAGAACAAGTGTGGACTATGAAAATGGCTTCAAAACATGGCACCTCTTGCATGCAGCCTCAGTAGACCATTTCTGTACACTTGCTAATTGAGGGTATGGCAATATTTTACTGGATTGTTTGTATGAAAAATAATTTCATTTTGTTTGCACTTCATGCAACAATAAAAGCACCATTGAACCATTAACAACCCAAAACTAGAGGCGATAGATTAAAAGTGGAGTAAAAGCATTGAAGGAGATTTGGCAAAAAACAAAATTCACCCAAAAGGCAGTTGCAAACTGGAAAGCATGGCCTGAGAAGATGTGGTGGCAAATTATCGCACAGCATTTGGGAAGTATCTGGATGAGTGCCTGAATCATCACTATAGCCTAGAATTCCCTGGAATAAATGTTGATGGTCGACTTGGTGCGCCAAAAAGGCCTGTCTCTCTGCTTCATGACGTTATGACTATGTAGCATCTTGCAGCATCGACAAGTATCTGTAATACATGGCCTTTTAAGTGGAACAGGTTTGCTTTAACAGGTACATGGGTGGCATGATTAGCATTGGCCACACAGTAATCGCTATAATGAGCTGGCGAAGTCAGATTAAATAGATTGGGTTAATTGCGCTTTTGATCCCAGTTCCTACTTTCATAAATTATCCAATTTGGATTTTATTTAAATACCAGAGTACATTTCGCCGACACTGCTGCTTTAAAGAATGTGATAGCAGTGATAAATTTCGATCCTTGCCTTGTAACTATTTACCCTTAAAAATATGCATGCATCTCCCAAAACTTGCTTCTCATTTTGAAACAAGAAAATATTGCTTCATTAAGGCACAATTTAATACAAAACCCAATTGTTACATTAAATGGGGTCCCATGTACAAGGAGCGTGCAATTTGCTACATTTGCCCAGGTCCTCCCTGTGTATGACACGCATATGTTCAGTGTCTCACAGCCTTAATGCATTACTGATCATTTATCAGTTGGCTGTTTTTTGAAGTTATGAAATTGATGGTTCTCGGATAAACAGAATGTTTATTGTGGCTTCAGTACAAAAGTTAAGCCTGAGAAGAGAAAGCAAGGAAAGAATCACTGGCTGAATAATATGACATCTGCTCAAAATAGCTGCCAAATCATTGGATAGCTATTCAACCTAAACCGAGGCTTGGCTTGGTCCACATTCAGATACGATTGACCATCTGTCTGCATAGACGATCATGCATCCAGGAAAGGCACCCCTTTGTGTTTTGCAACACTTTCCATCAAAGGCATCAAAGCAAATGCCTTTAAGAACTATAGGGTGGCCTGTTTGATGCTTTATGACAGCAAGACGAGCCCGAAAATTCATAAAGAGATGATAGCAGACAGGTTGGGATCAGAAGTCAAGATAGCAAGCACAGGGGTGATGGGTGAACAGTACCGAGTGTGAACTGGCTTAAGGATAGAACAATTTTGAATGAGCTCAAGTTACTGAGGGTGGAAGGAGACTTGGAACTATCAAGTATGTAGGCAACAGAGCTAGGGATTATCAGCAGAGGAGTGGAGGGAGAGGTCAAGTAATCCTTGGCGATGGATTACTTGACCTCTCCAGGTAACATCCTGGTAAACATAAATGTAAAATTGCTAAGCTCTGCTCAAAGTCAAACAGGCTGCACAAGTCACAAACAGTCAATAACAAATAGATGAGCGCCTCAGTACCTTACCATTTCTTCATAGGGACTTTAAAAACCAGCACAATTGCTCTATGCCAACTCAAGTTAGTCAGAGAAATGTAAACCCGCATCGTTGGTCTCAGCAGATCAAAAAACAATGTAGAGATTTTCCTATAATCTTCCCAGAAAAGGTTTACCAGGATATTGCCTTGGGAGGAGAATATTATTGATGTGGTTAGACAAACTTGGATTCTTTTCTAAGCTTTAGAGGCTGTGGGGCAGTCTGATAGAAGTATATAAAATTACAAGACGCATAGATAACCTTTCTTTTAGCAAAGGTGGAAATGTCAAATACTGGACGGCATAGGTTAAAGGTGAAAGGGTAAAAGTTTAAAGGAGATGTGTGAGGCAAGGTATTCTTGACAAAGAGAATGGTACGTACCTGGTGCACTTTGCCAGAGAAGATGGTAGAGGTAAAGAAAGGCTCACGTGGCAATCAGATAGTCATGTGAACTAGAAAGGTATAGAGTGCTTACCATGAGCAGACAGTTAGGACTTATTTATGTTGTCATCATGGTCAGTGCAAACATGGTGAGCTGAAGACATGTTTCTGTGCTGCACTGTTCTATTGATCTAAATGTGCAAAAGCTTTTTCATACCACAAGGTTGGAGCTCATATGCAGATTCTCATATAAAACACCGTTGCTCATCTCTCCGATTGCACCAAATGGTCTTTACTTGCTCAGTAAAGAATTAAGATCTGTTGAAATGGCCCAGTAAGAACAGAAACCAATTGGAAATTGAGGGATCTTGAACAACTAATCATTCAGAAAGTAACAAATCCTGCAGGAATAAAGTTATAAGGCTGGTTAAATTTTACACATTATGCCTGATGTGTTGTAAGGGAACAGAGTGTACAGAAACATTTCTTGAAGCACGGAATGATCAAAGGGAGGTATTTATGATTTCTTGATCATTTATCTGTCCATTTATTTAGATGAAAACTGACCAATATTTTCCATCAACTCATGAATGGATTGGTTGTTACTTTAAATGATTACCCAAAAAACACCTTTTGATAAACTTTGTTGAGAAAGTTATTTACATCACCAGTAACTTATTTAGTATTCCTTGGTTGAAGATGTTATCAATTAACTCTTCAACATTTGGCAAAGATGAGTAAAATGCATGCCAAGAGTAAATTAAAATGTGACTTCAGTAAACAATGTATCAAAAACTCAAAGATTGGTCCAATATTTCTCAATTTCATTTTAGTGAAACCCAAAGGTTGTGCTGAGTTACTCCAACATTTTGTGTCTATCTTTGGTGTAAACTAGTGTCTGCAGTTCCTTCTTACACCAAAGGTTGATTAACCTTTTCCTGTTCTCAGATTCTCCAGCCTCCTGCAAAAGAGTGCCAAGTCCTGTCGCCCCAGCTCCCTCACTTCTTAACTGCACTGTGCTTGTAACGGTGCCTTGCATCTATACAAAACCTTTGGTGTGGTAAATTATCCCAAGGTTCTGAACAGCAGGATCACACTATCTCACACAACATCAAAGCGGTACAGTGAAACAAATAACCAAGAACATAGTCAAAGTAAAAGTTTAAGGAAGTAGAGTTGAAGAGATTCTAAAAGTTTCCAAAGCTTTGGGTACCAGCAATTGAAGACGTAACTACTAATGGTAGTGCTGAAAAGGGGTGTATAGGAAGAAGGATTTGGAGAACTATAGTGATCTCAAAGGTCAACAGAGATGGGCAAGGGGCCAAGGCAGAGAGAACTGACACCGCAGGGAACTGCAACAAGGGTGGGAATTTAAACATTTGAAACATTGCTCAATAAGCAGTTAACATGCATGCGATTAATTGGTGAATCAGACCTGATGCTGTTTAGAATCCAGGAAGCAGAGTTATGGGAGGGGCAGCGATGAAAAGAACTTGTATTTCTCAGATGGTACACGTCTATAACCACCATTGGTGATTTCACCCATTTGTGCAGATTGTATCTTACAACACAGCAGTTCATACTTCCTTACTATCACCTCTGGGATGAGTTCAAGTCTGCAGAGGAAGCAAGGTGCGAGGTTGGCACAAGAGCTTTGTCATACTTCCCGAGATAACAAAAGCATGGATAAGGGTTTCGGAAGCAGATGCGGTGATGTGTAATGAATTGGAAGTACAAGATAATTGTACCATACACTCACAATTATGCCATCTTCATTGATCACACACGTCTGTTGCTTAATACTGTGCTGAAAGGTTAACAATCCAATTTACCTCATTCTGTGCACTCCCATTTGGCATTGAATCCATCAAACAAACCTATTCTGAACTTCCAAACCTATCAGTAATCAGTCCATCTACCACAAAGCTCCATTGCTTTCCCATGCACAGAAACCTTTAAACTAATTTTGTTTCCAATCATCATCACACATTATCAGGAGAAGCAAATAATTGCATCCCTGCACAATTCAATCTTAATTTGGCTGAAGGAGTATGGAGTTGAAAGCCAAGGAAGTTCCTAAAGTTCTGAAGATTAATCAAACATCCTAATATTTCCACATTAACAAATCAAGTGTATCGACAATGCCAAGCTTCGCACAAACCGTACCCATACCTACAACAATACAAACTTAGTTGCTCCATTGCTATTGCTCAGTGACCAGCTGCAAAGTTAATAACACAATTATTTTCCATCTTGAAATGAGAAATAATCTTCTGTCAAAGACTTACAATGCACAATAAATTGTCCGAATTCATCCTGTGGACAACTTCTAATGAACTGTCACCTTGTGCAATTTTAATGCAATTATACCAATTGGCTAGATAAACAAACAAGGGTAACCACATTATTTTTACAATGGTATGTAGCTGGCTTTTGTCAAGTAAAACTACTCTGTCCGCACAAACAACTATTATTTTATACTTCATAGTAATGAAAAACAATATTGAAGGTAGAAGCAAGATTGCATTTATTCAGGCACCAAGTTAAAAGCAGTGGAATATTGTTAATGTAATAACCTTATCACTTAAATTGGAAACTATTAATTCTCATATAACTTGCACACCCCTCCCAACATACTGGTCGATCAACAGTCACTGGTTCTGGATAGCAGAGGACAAAGATCAAACACAGCGATCGAAACCAGTGAGAAATAGTCTCATTTAAAGCTACAATTGTACAACCCACATTCATTATTCACCATCTTCATGTATTCCCAAAGCTGCAAGCAGATATCAGAATAAGAATCATTAATTTGAGACTTCACACCAACCTGCCTCAAAGCAGAGTCGAGTGTGCTGCACAATCTCCAAAACCTTTCGAAAATTTGTCTCCTTGGGGACCTAGCGATGCAATAAAGCCAATCAATGTTCTTCAGTGTGCAGAGAAAGGAGGCAAACTATTGTAAAAAGTGTTATCTCTGCACCATATGCTCCTGCATAATCTATCAATGTAAATAAATTACTGCAGGGCATGTAAAACTCTGAAAAGAACTGAACACGTATTACCCTAACTTGCTGCTTACGTGACTGTCTTGTAGCTGCGGAAATAAAAACATTTTCCAAATTCAGTTGGAGATAAAATAGACGGTATACCTCTTGCCTTTCTGCTCCAAGGGCATCGGCACTCTGTCAAAGTTATTGGGTTCCTCAGCAATACGTTAGCCTATACCTCAAATCATCCCGTGAATGAGCCTCAACAAGAAAATGAACCATAAGAGGCCACTGCACCCATCTCTAATCAGTCACCTAACCTTCTCTTCCATAAGGACATACATTGTATCCATATCATATTGTACAAACCATTGATATATCACCAGAATCCAAGACAGATTGTGCCACTGACTCACCTTATTGCAACATAACACCAATTTTTCCTTCAGTTTGTATTTCATAGCCAAGTGGTCTGAGGAACCACAGAGGGGAGACTGCAGAGTGAATTGATTTAGTGTGGCATCAGGCATGATGCCAGGTTTGACTGTGACCACACCAACACTCACAGTGGGGTGAACTCACATGATATATTTTATTTGCAGAGACAAGAAAGTCCAAGTCCGCTTGGGTTGCTGTCCCTTGTCATCAGGGCTTATGCGCAGTGATCAGCTGAACTCAGGCTGGTCCCGGCAGCTTAGTCCTGGTCTCACAGGAGGAGGCGTGGTGATTTTAGGCTTCTCCCTGCAGTTCACCATTGCCTCAAATGGAGGCACTGGCAGTCTCTAGCTGATCCTGGTCTTTGCCTCTGTGTATGGGTACAGCCCCTCATTCTCCTTGGACAGAAAGAGGCACTAACATCTCAGGCCACTCATCTTAGCTTCCATAGAGGAGCTGGCTGTTTAGAACTCCTTCCCGGGAACAGAGTCCTGGCACAGAGAAGGCATGGTGGTCTCGAGTTTGTCGCAGCAGCTTAATCTTCCTCAAACCTGGAACAGGGGAACACATCAAACAGGGAGGCCGCTGCTGCCCCTCTTGCTGCCCCTCTTGCTGCCCCTCTTGCTGCCCCTCTTGCTGCCCCTCTTGCTGCCCCTCTTGCTGCCCCTCTTGCTGCCCCTCTTGCTGCCCCTCTTGCTGCCCCTCTTGCTGCCCCTCTTGCTGCCCCTCCTTCTCTCACTCTCACACACATTCTCTGCTTCTCTCACTCACACACAGGTTCTCTGTCCTGCACAGAACGTCTGGGTTTTATAACGAGCAGGCTGACGAGGTTCAGGTGGGCCAACTAATGTCAGTTAATTGGAGGCAGCTGTTACCAGTGATGCTTGGGACTGGCCTCTCCTGGCCTGTCAGCCAGTGACAGGGATCAGAGCCGCAACCGAGGTAGGGGCCTGTCACTATGGTCACGTTATCTGAAGTGTCAGCTGAGTCAAGAACATGCATCCTAAAGTGCAGGCCCACTTGATATTTCATTACCAAAATTTGAGGTGTTTTGCTCTTGCTATAAAGGCCGCCACCAAAGGAGTGTACTTTATTTTGACCATTCTTTGAAGCAAAATTATTTTAAATGGTTGTTCAAAGTGTTTTCATTAATTAGGCAATACAAGTATATTTCAATTTATTTGTTCTTCACGGTTCAGTTTAAATCTTAGAAATTTTAAAGGTGGCACAATGACGCAGCTGGTAGAGCTGCTGCCTCAAAGTGCCCGGGACCTGGTTTTGATCCTGACCTTAAGTGCTGTCTGTGTGGAGTTTGCATGTTCTCCGTGTGGCCATGTGGGTTTTCTCTGGATGCTTTGGTTTCCTCCCACACACCAAAGATGTACAGGGTTGTAGGGTAATTGGCCTCTGTAAATTGTTGCTAGTGTATAAGGAGTGGATAACACAGAATTAGTGTGAACGGGTGTTCGATGATTGACCTGGTTGGCCAGAGGGTCTGTTTCCATTCTGTATCTTTCAACCCAATTCAATTCAATTCTAACAATGATCTGAGAGTCCCATTAATACATAAATATCTTGGGCAGCATAGAGATGTTAGGCCGAAGAGTCTACTTCCAAATTGTATGACTATGATAAACTACAGCCATTCTGTAAGAACTTTTCCCATTGCATTCCTACGGATGATAATTAAAAGTCATTAAACATGATTTTTTTTAAAGTAACCGGTGCCAAGTTATCAGATCTCATCGTACAGTTGGTGTTGAGTAAAAAATATATTTAAGTGAGCCACTATTCTGTTACTGATTCACAAACTACCTCCTCGCATAAATTTTGGATTAAAACAACTACATGTTTCAGTTCTCCACCACCATTAGCTTGAAAAGAATTGTGCAAAATCAGAGGATTATTCTCAAACAGAATTCTGTATTTAGCCAGATAGATAAATAGAGGCTGAGACATAACCAGCAGGTTTTAAACAACATCTTGCGTCAGGAAAGAAACAGGTAGTTTGTTACTTTTATCAAGAGAAATCCTGAGATTAGGATCAAAGCCAGCTGCAATTATAGTGATAGTCAGAGTCATAGAGTCATACAACATAGGAACAGGCCCTTTGGCCTAACTTGCCCATGCTGATCAGCATGCCCCTTCTGTACTAATCCCACCTGCCAATATCCCTCTAACCACCAAAAATGAAGTACTGAGAATTGAGGATCTGCAAGAGACCAGCTTTGGAGGAGCAGATTCTCTGGAACCTTTGACTCCACCACTCTCCTTGGGATGTGTCTGTAACTCGAATTGTTTGTATTTTGGTGCGATACCCAACTTCAAGGTGATTATTGGATTTTGGATCCACAACACTTACAATAGCAGCTGTTCCACCTCAATGTCTCCTGACTTTGGCCTTGCTGTAGCTCATCCACAGCTGAACCCCTCATCGCTACCTTTGTCACCTCTAGATTTTACTATTACCGCAACCCACCTCCTACTCTTCATAAACTTGACTGCCACATCCTGATGTGCACCATCCCATTCGATCTTGTGCTCGCCAACTAACATTAGTTCTCATTCCTATCTTTATAATCTATATCAGACATAGAAACATGCACGGGCCTCCAATTCAGGGTTTGTTTCCATTCTTGAATTCAATAGTCTGAAACACATGGCTTTGCCTCCAGCTGTCAAAGTTCAATGCTCTAGAATTCCCTCCAAAAGGCTTGCCCCCTCTCAGAAACGCACCTGGCAATCTATCTCTTTGAGCAAGTTGGAGGCACGAGAAACTGCAATGCTGGAATCGAGCAAAAAACAAAAAGCTGGAGGAACTCTGCAGGTCAGGTAGGGTCCCAACCTAAAATATCATCTGTTCATTCCCTCCACCTGACCCACTGAGTTCCCCTAGTACTTTGTTTTTTGGCCTTTGAACAACTTTCATTGTTTTGTCCTAATCTCTTCTTACATGGCTCTAAATCAGTGATTTATTTTGTACGATAGCATTCATATGCGGAGTATTGAGACAATTATTCTATAACATACTATTAATGTGATTATAACATAATTATAGATATAAGGAGGAATAATGTTCTGTAGGACCTGACAAAAAATAGCACAAGGAAGACCAAACTAGTCAAAGTGGGATCTTATTTTTTTTTAAATCACATGGCAGCTTCTTTACCCTTCTGGAACCACACATCGTATTTCAAAGAACAAGGGAAGAAAAGTACAAAATAAATTGAATCTTTCTGTGATTCATCAATAATCATTAGTGGAGCAGACAAGTTGCAGGTGTTATAAAATGTTTCAGAGCACTCCCTGCCTGAGTAAGACATTTCAACTTTCCTTACAAGTTTTGCAGAATCTCAGGATTCCAGTGGCATTTGATCAATCATCCTTTTACCTGCTGGCAGATAGCAGTGGGAGGTTTATCAAGAGTACCATTCTCCCAATATTTTCTCATGTTCTTTCAAGTTTCAAGCAGAGGGTGATGACGAAAGATAGACACAAAAAGCTGGAGTAACTCAGCGCCACAGGCAGCATCTCTGGAGAGGTTGTTTTTTGGACTGGAGGCCTGTGGCGAATGGTGTGCTTCAGGGATCAGAGCTGTGCCCATTGCGATGTGTGGTTTATATCAACAATTTGGGTGAGAATGTAGAAGGCATCTAAGTTTACAGATACCACCAAAGTGGGTGGTTTGTAGATAGCAAAGACGGTTTTCTGAAAAAATACAGCAAGATTTTTTGTATGTATTTTGGAAAGTCACTTAGGCTGAGGAGTATTTAATTGAGGTTAATGCAGAAAAGTGTGAAGTGTTGCATTTTAGAAAGTCAAACCAGGGCAGGACCTTCACAGTTAATGGAAGGGGCCTGGGGAGTGCTGTTCAGCATGGGCCTCTCAGAGAGCAGATATATAGTTCCTAGAAAGTGATGTCAGAGGGTGGTCAAGAAGGCTTTTGGTGCATTGGCCTTCATCAGTCTGAGTATTGAGTATGGAAATTGGGATGTTACATTACAATTGTACAATATGTTGGTGAGGCTGCATTTGGAGCACTCTTTAGTTTTGGTCACCTTGCTTTAGGAAGGATATTGTTAAACTGGAAAGAGTACAGAGAAGATTTACGAGGATGTTGCCAGGACTTGATGGGCTGAGCTGGAGGAAGAGGTTGGCCAGGTTAGGACTGTATTTCTTTGTGTGCAAGAGGATGAGAGGTGATCTTATATGGGTATACAAGATCATGAGGGGAATAGATAGGGTAAATGCATAGTATTTTACCCAGAATAGGGGAATCAAGAACCAGAGGACATAGGTTTAAGGTGAGAGGGAAATTTTTTAATAGGAACCTGATGGGCAACCTTTTCACACAGAGGGTGGTGGGTATATGAAACGAGCTGCCAGCTGAGGTACTATAACAACATTTAAAAGACATTTGGACAGGTTCATGGATAGGAAAGGTTTAGAGGAATATGGGCCATATGCAGACAGATAGGATAAGTGTAGATGGGGCTTCTTGGTCAGCATGAGCATATTGGGCCAAAGGGCCTATTTCCATGCTCTAGGTTTCAAATTTCATAAACACTATTCAGGATTATGGTCTTGATCAAATGTTCAAACTCTGTGGCAGCTTTGATATTCAAGATAAGCTTTCCTAATCTCTCTTACTGTTATGGTCATGCCAAACCTTTATCATCTTATTATTGATTCATTAACCATTGGAAGTAGTTGTGTTTTAACATCATAGGTCTGCAGTATATCTAAAGAAGGCAACATTCTTCATTCTAAAGAAGACAACCAATTTCTTTCATCTGATTCTACCTCAAAATAATCTTAGTTAAAGTGCTTATCCTACCCTATATTGAATGCCTAAAGTATTCAAAGTGCAATATTAATCAATAATAGAAAAATATATTACATTAACTTTGGTTCTGATTGCCTCTTATTTTTAAGAATCCAGGATTCTATCAACATTTATTAAAATTAAATACAGTATTATATATATTTTTTCCCCTAATCATGTTTTAATAAAATGCAATTTTAGTTCACTTTTTCCCCCAGAATTTGTGCTTGATCCAACCTATAAACATGTGCAAAATGTTCCAATCCCTGAACCTCCTGAGAAATCAACAAACTGTTAAATCTAAACATTTGGCATTTGAAGAAAGGATATCAGAATGCATGTTTGAGAAGGCCAACGTCAGAAAAAAAGTATTCAATTTGCCCCAAGTACATAGCGTCATATTTACAACATAGAAAGAAAATGTTTGTATTTGAAGCATAGAAATGAAAACATGTTTGTCAGCTGAATCGAAAATGAATAGAAAGCTGGAAACAAGCAGTTCATTTTCAACTTGCTAGTTTTATGAATAGCTGGTATTGCTGGTTGTGCACCTGTTTTAGAAAATACCCAGGTTTAACAAACTAAATCTCTCCAGAGATTCACTCTTCCTCTCTAAATATTTCCAGGCCTATCACGGCCCAAAATCTCTGCATTTCTCCAATGCTGCTTGTGGCAAGGTCCCAGCTTTCCCTCTGCTCCACTATTGCTGCCTGTACCTTTGACATCTTGCATTTGGCACTAATCTCTGGCATTCACCGACCGGTCTTTCCCACCATTTCATCTCTCTATGTCGCTATTTAACATACTTCATCAAAGCTAAATTAGGGTTAGGGTTATCTCTTTAATATCTCTTTTCTATCATATTTAACATAATTTATTTATTATTTAATATCGTCACTTTGAGGTTATTCACTTTAGAAGTAAGAATAGAAAGGCAGATTATTATCTGAATGGTGTCAAGTTAGGAAGAGGGGATGTTCAACGAGATCTGGGTGTCCTAGTGCATCAGTCACTGAAAGGAAGCATGCAGGTACAGCAGGCAGTGAAGAAAGCCAATGGAATGTTGGCCTTCGTAACAAGAGGAGTTGAGTATAGGAGCAAAGAGGTCCTTCTACAGTTGTACCGGGCCCTGGTGAGACCGCACCTGGAGTACTGTGTGCAGTTTTGGTCTCCAAATTTGAGGAAGGATATTCTTGCTATTGAGGGCGTGCAGCGTAGGTTCACTAGGTTAATTCCCGGAATGGCGGGACTGTCGTATGTTGAAAGGCTGGAGCAATTAGGCTTGTCTACACTGGAATTTAGAAGGATGAGGGGGGATCTTATTGAAACATATAAGATAATTAGGGGATTGGACACATTAAAGGCAGGAAACATGTTCCCAATGTTGGGGGAGTCCAGAACAAGGGGCCACAGTTTAAGAATAAGGGGTAGGCCATTTAGAACGGAGATGAGGAAGAACATTTTCAGTCAGAGAGTGGTGAAGGTGTGGAATTCTCTGCCTCAGAAGGCAGTGGAGGCCAGTTCGTTGGATGCTTTCAAGAGAGAGCTGGATAGAGCTCTTAAGGATAGCGGAGTGAGGGGGTATGGGGAGAAGGCAGGAACGGGGTACTGATTGAGAGTGATCAGCCATGATCGCATTGAATGGCGGTGCTGGCTCGAAGGGCTGAATGGCCTACTCCTGCACCTATTGTCTATTGTCTATTGTCATGCTAGTTTTGATGGATCTGTCTGAACTACTGGGACTGCTATATTTGAGAAAGATTCTATATCATTGTGAATATCTGTTTAACACATAGTTGCCAATCTGTAAGTTAACCTCATTATTTTATGGGGAGAGGAACTGAAGGGTGTATGCTGCCCAATCCCATGCATTATTTAGAAATGATTTAGAAAGAGGTGTATCCGGAAAACAGTAATATTATGGTCTGGAATTGACTTGCACAAAATGTCACAGACTTGGGCCAAAGGGCTTGTTTCCATACTGCGTCACTCTATGACTCCAAGATCGCATAACATTCCTTTGAAAATAATCCCATGTTAACTAGATTCCACTTACAATGGCACCTTGCTGTGCACAATAGCACTCATCTAATCAAGCTGAAACTGCTTCACATCAATATAATTCACTGCAGGCGAGAGCTTTGGGAAACATTGAGGTTCAAAGTTAAAAAGCAATTGGTGATGGTAGCATTGAACAAATAAAGACAAAATGGATCAGGATTTATTTTCCCCCCCACTTTTCAACGAGTTTCAGACTTTTTTAGTCAAGTACAGTATGATCTTGTTTCTTCAGTCTCTGCAGAATAAACCCTTTTGTGCCAATCAAGGAATATTTGCATTTCAATGGATTGTGCCCCATATATTACTACATTAAGAACACTGATGATGGCAAGAATATTAAGACCCCCTCAGGCTGATTCACAGCTCCAGAATTGAACTGTGTGGATGTGCCTTGTGGTTCACACCATTGATGTAACAGCTGCAACTCTTTGCCGAGAAATGTATTCATCTTGAATCGGAGAACTTTAAGAGAAAATTTTAAATGGGTGAATAAAATTACAAAAGCCTTGATTTAGATGGAGATCTAGCAGTCCAATCTAGCAGTTTCCTGTTCAAGTATTTTCAGGTCCAGATGAGTTTATTTTCAGATAGACCAGGTGCAATAGATTTTCCTCATCCACATGAAGCTCACAGAATGAACAGTATAAATATAGGAATGATGACTACAATAAATACAAGTACAAAACAGCTGAATTGTGAAAGGATTGTAGAGCCATCTGAGTAGTGCAACAATATTAAAGTACAATAATGAAATAACCAAATGAGGTAGAGTTAAGATTAAGAGTATGTGGCAGTATCTCCAGGAAGGGGTTTAGTCCTCTAATAGCAGTCAGCAAGATGATGTCTTAAGTCTGCAAGTTCAGGCTATTAAACTCATGTATCTTTTCCCAGAGGTAAAAGAATGAACGGGGAATGGTCAGGGTAACTGACATACTTGACGATACATCCCGCTTTCCTCATCTGTTGAGATGGTGGATAGACTCGTGTTCCTAGGCATCCATATAACCAACCTCCTTAACCTGATTCCTTGACACTGATATGGTGATAAAGAAAGCACATCAGGGTATTTTCTTTCTCATGCGACTGAGAGTGTTTGGAATTTCCACAAGAACTCTCAAATATTTGCATATGTGCTACAGAAAGTATTCTCGACAATACTTTCTTCTGTACCATGAAGATGTACTGGATGCAAGGAAGCGATGAGACACTGATGGACTGGGGTGTGTTTCCCACTCTCTGCAGGTTCAATAGTCAAGAGCAGAGCAGTTGCAACACCAGGCTGTGATCCATCCTGTCATAACACTTTCTGTAGCACACATGCAGTAGTTTGGGGGTCCTTGTGCCAAATCTTGCCTAAGAAAATAAATATGCTGATGCACTTTCTTAATCATTGTCTCAATGTGTAGGGACCAAGTTAGGTTGATAGTGAAATGGATGCCTATGGCTATGAAAGTGTGAATCATCTCTACAACTGCTCAGTGATTTTATGCACTGAACTCTGCAGTATATCTGAAGCAGGAGGAGAAACTAATTATTCACTTGTTTCAGAGGAAATGGGTGCAGTTAGAAAATTTGTTCAATATAAGAGGTGTACAAAATCTTGAGAGGGATATATTGGATAGATGCAGAATCCCCTGCCCAGAGTGGGGGAATCAAGAACCAGAGGGGGAAGAGATTTAATAGGAACTTCAGGGGTAACTTTTTTTACACAAAGGGTGGTGAGCTGCAGGAGGAGATAGTTGAGGCAGGTACTATCGCAATGTTTGAGAAACATTCAGATAGGGACATAGCGAGGACACATTTAGAAGGATATGGGCCAAATGCTGGAAGAAGGGATTAGTGTAGTTGGGACATGTTGGCCGGTGTGGGCAATAGACAATAGGTGCAGGAGTAGGCCATTCAGCCCTTCCAGCCAGCACCACCATTCAAAGTGATCATGGCTGATCATTCTCAATCAGTACCCCATCCCTGCCTTCTCCCCATACCCCCTGACCTTAAGAGTTCTATCTAGCTCTCTCTTGAATGCATTCAAAGAATTGGCCTCCACTGCCTTCCGAGGCAGAGAATGCCACAGATTTACAACTCTCTGACTGAAAAGGTTTTTCCTTATCTCTGTTCTAAATGGCCTACCCCTTATTCTTAAACTGTGGCCCCTGGTTCTGGACTCCCCCAACATTGGGAACATGTTTCCTGCCTCTAACGTGTCCAACCCCTTAATAATCTTATGTTTCGATAAGATCCCCTCTCATCCTTCTAAATTCCAGTGTATACATGCCTAGTCGCTTCAGTCTTTCAACATATGACAGTCCCGACATTCCGGGAATTAACTTAGTAAACCCATTTGCACACCCTCAATAGCAAGAATATCCTTCCTCAAATTTGGAGACCAAAACTGCACACAGTACTCCAGGTGCAGTCTCACTAGGGCCCTGTACAACTACAGAAGGACCTCTTTGCTCCTATACTCAACTCCTCTTGTTATGAAGGCAACATTCCTTTGGCTTTCTTCACTGCCTGCTGTACCTGCATGCTTCCTTTCAGTGACTGATGCACTAGGACACCCAGATCTCGTTGTACGTCCCCTTTTCCTAACTTGACACCATTCAGATAATAATCTGCCTTCCTATTCTTACCACCAAAGTGGATAACCTCACACTTATCCACATTAAACTGCATCTGCCATGCATCCGCCCACTCACAATACCTGTCCAAGTCACCCTGCAACCTCATAGCATCTTCCTCACAGTTCACACTACCACCCAGCTTTGTATCATCTGCAAATTTGCTAATGGTACTTTTAATCCCTTCATCCAAGTCATTAATGTATATTGTAAATAGCTGCGGTCCCAGCACCGAGCCTTGCGGTACCCCACTCGTTACTGCCTGCCATTCTGAAAGGGACCCATTTATCCCCACTCTTTGCTTTCTGTCTGCCAACCAATTTTCTATCCATGTCAGTCCCCTACCTCCAATACCATGTGCTCTAATTTTGCCCACTAATCTCCGATGTGGGACCTTGTCGAAGGCTTTTTGAAAGTCAAGGTACATCCACTGCCTCTCCCCTGTCAATTTTCCTAGTTACATCCTCAAAAAATTCCAGAAGATTAGTCAAACATGATTTCCCCTTCGTAAATCCATGCTGACTCCATACAAGTTGGGCAAAAGGGACTATTCCATGCTGTAAGACTCTGTGACTCTATAAGAATGAATTAAGCCAGGAAAGGGAGATTTGTTTAAAAGGATACGCTTCATATCCATTGCCAAAAAAAATCTTGGCCCTTTGGGCTTGGCAACGATTCAAGGAAGTGAAAAGCAGTTCTGTTAATAACTGCATTCATCGAGAGTCCGAAGGATAATGTTATAATCACTTCAATTTTTTATTCTCCGATTTTATCTATTACTTCAGCAATGATAAATTCTGATAGAATTTTGCTCTGACACCAGAATACTTTACTACGACTGAATAAGGTATTACTGTTCAAAGCAGTTGAGTGCTCTTTTGCATAATGATTTCGGATTTGCATATATGCTAGACATTCATCACTGGGTTCTGTGTGGAATTTATTCTGTTGTGTCAGGAAGGCTAGAGGATGCAATCAGGCTTTTTAAAACTAGCACTGTTTGAGGATTCTAGTTCATGTCAGTGGGCCTCAGCCTGCCGATCAGTAGTTGTCGGTCCTGTGGAGATGAAGCTGCTGATTAGAGTCCAGATTAACGTGCTCAGGACCTTTGTTGTTGCCCACTGTAACATGGAAGCAGGCCATGCGCTGGAGATTAGATGCTGGTTCATCAGTCCTCCCACCCTGCCACTAGACACAGCTCAGTCATACTGAGCAGCAGGCAGGGGCACTTCACACTCTGTCCCTCAACTATTACATTACCCAAATGTTTTTGTTTATATTTTGCATAGCTTTGCGGATACTATTACGTTGATGAAAATACATTTGGACAAGCAGTTGGACGGGAAAGGAGGAGAGGCATGTGGGCATAATGTAGCAAATGGAATGAGCAATCCAATGGCAGTGCCGCACACAATTGTCGCACCAGAGTAGAGGAAATGTGGAACTCTGCACCTGAGAATGTATACTGAGGCACAACAGTGCAAGTTGGTGGCCCTTGCGAGAAAAGGTTATTGCGGATAGGTAGCCAAGGCTAATGGAGCTGAGGAGAGGAACTGCCATAGCCTAATAGAAGCAACATCAAGCAAAAGGCTACGGGAAGATCTCAGCAGTTCAGGCAGCATCTGCAGAAGAAGATGGACAAATGACATTCCCATTTCCTCCAACAGTTTCTTTCTTGCTCAAGATTCCAGCACCTGCATTCGCTTGTGTCCCCTCTGAAGCAATTTTAAGGGGGCTGACTAGTTTACAATGTTCCTATGTCGGTTTTGTCCCAAAGATCAGCTGATATTTCAGAGTCATCAGTTTCCACATTTGGTGTAAAATGCCACTGTTTTGTTGAATTGAATTGAATTGAATTGAATTGAATAAGTTTATTGGCCAAGTATGTACACATACAAGTAATGTGCCTTGGTGCTCCGCTTGCAAGTAACAACACGAACATGCAGTAAACAATTACAAATAAAACATAAACCATTAAGCATTAAGAATAAAACATTATAGTTTAAACATGTGAGTGAAATAAACCAGAGCAAAAAGAGCCTAGAGGTTTTTGGTTATTGAGTAGAGCCACTACTCGCAGAAAAAAAGCTGTTTTTATGTCTGGCTGTGGCGGCTTTGACAGTCCGGAGTCGCCTTCCAGAGGGAAGTGCTTCAAAGAGTTTGTGGCCAGGGTGAGAGGAGTCAGAGATGATATTGCCCGCTCGCTTCCAAACCCTTGCAGTGTACAGTTCGTCAATGGGGGGGAAGGTTGCAGCCAACAACCTACTCAACTGATTGAACGATGTGTTGCAGCCTCTGGATGTTGTGCTTGGTGGCTGAGCCAAACCAGACCATGATGGAGAAGGTGAGGACAGACTCTTCGATGGCCGTATAGAATTCGACCATCATTGCCTGTGGCAGATTGTGTTTCCTCAGCTGCCACAGGAAGTACATCCTCTGTTGGGCCTTTTTGCCTGTGGAGTCGATGGTGGCCCCCCATTTAAGGTCCTTGAAGATGATGGCTGTAGGCTGATTCCTCCGCATCCTGGATCAGTCCAAACAGGGTTGTGTCGTCCACAAACATGTGAAGCTTGACAGAGGGGTCTGTGGAGGTGCAGTCGTTGGTGTAGAGAGAGTAAAGGAGAGGGAAGAGTATGTAACCTTGCGGTGCTCCTATGCTGAGGGTCTGCGGGTCCGAGATGTGATTTCCCAGCCTCACATGCTGCTTCCTGTCTGTCAGGAAGTTGATGATCTACTGACAGCAGGGTTCAGGCACAGTCAGCTGGGAGTGTTTGGAGTGTAGTAGCTCTGGCACAATGGTGTTAAAAGCAGAGCTAATGTCCACAAACAAAATCCTTGAATAGGACCCCTATCGGTCTAGGTGCTGGAGGATGAAGTGCAGGCCTAGGTTGACTGCGTCATCCACCGATCTATTGGCCCTGTATGCAAACTGCACAGTGTCCAGTAGGGGGTATGTGATATTTTTCAGCTGGACAAGCACGTATTTCAAAGGTCTTCATGACTACAGAGGTCATTGCGACAGGCCCGTAGTTATTAAGACCAGTGATCCTTGTCTTTTTGGGTACAGGGACAATAGTGGAGACTTTAAAGCAGGCAGGGACACTACAAGTTTGCAGGGACTGGTTGAAAATATCTGTGTAGATCGGTGCCAGTTGTTCGGCACAGAGCTTGGGGGTAGAGGGGGAAACATTGTCCGGTCCTGGAGATTTCCAGCTTTTCTGTCTTCTGAATAGCCTCTCCACCTCCACAATTTCTATTGTTGGAGATGGAGAGGTGGCCAGACTGATATTTTGCAGCAAGGAGGGGGTGAGTAGTGGACAAGGGCCCAGTCTTTGCAGACTGGAGTCAGGCTGTAAGTGGGTGTGAAGTGGTGATTGCAGAGGGGTGAGGGGAGAACGGGCCAGAATTTGCAGACTGGAGTTAAGCTGTGAGTAGGTGTGAAGTGCTGATTGGGGAGGGGGTGGAGGGGTTTCTTGCTGCCATTGGGTGTAATGTCAAAACAAGCCGATGAATAAAGATCAATGTTCCTTGAGAGCAGGGGCCTCCAAACTTTTCAGCATGAGGGCCACATTATGTATTTGGCACATTTATGCGGGCCGTAGGAAAAAATAAAGAAATGTCAGTTTTATATATTTAATGAACTCAAAAAAGAACTTAAGTAAAACTAATGGAAGAAATTCAAGCCATCCGGAGTACATGGCAGCTTCCAGCATACACTAGTAACACATCCAACACTTAAGTTCTTACCTGGAAAAATATGCCAAAATGGTCAAATTTTGTGCTGTAAAAAATGGGGAAGAAGCTGGAGGATCCGGCGGAGGAAGAGGAACCGGGAGAAGGGCTGCAAAGCCCATGGACGCAAGAAGAAGCTGGGAAGACGTCTGGCCAGCCGGCGGGAGAAGGGGAAATGTGGCCGGGAAGGGAGGCAGGAGAGCAAGGCCAAGAAGCAGAGGGCTGCTGACCGGGGGGGGAGAAGAGGGGGAGGAGAAAAGGACGGGATTGAGCGAGCTGGGAGAGGAGCAGCGGGAAGAACCCGACCCAAGGGGCCTGGAGGGTCTGCAGGGGTAGAAGCAGCAAGCGCTGGAGGTCGGCGATCTGCTGGGGCCTGAGGGCGAAGGGCCTAGGGAGCCGTGCTCTATGGCCTTGGAGGAGAAGGTGGTGGAAGAGGAGGAGGAGCATGGCTCTGCTCGGTGGCCCCAGCCTTGAGGTGTTGAGCGTCGGCCAAGTGGAAACGGAGCCTGGCTGATGGAGATGGCGAGGGGCCGAAGAGCCGCAGAAAGCGAGGCGCGGAGCAGGGGCGCCAAGCCTGGAGGACCGAGGAGCGCAGGAACAGGGAGAGGTGTCGGGACACTTGGAGCGCCGGGAGGGAGCCGGAGACGCGCTAATGGGAGAAGACAGGGAAGCGCGGAACGTGTTAAAATCTCTTGGCGAGCCGGATAAAATCTCTTGGCGAGCCGGATGTGGCCTGCCGGCCATAGTTTGGAGACCCCTGCTTTAGAGCCTAGTGTGTGAGCAACTAGAAGAAAGAGTAAATGATGACTGATGATTGGAGATGCATTGACATAGACACCACTTTGGCCAAACAAACCGCCAACTTGGAACATGGAATGACAGTCCTAACTCCATATTACCAGAGAAGTCCACTACTAAAAGTGTGCCTTCCATCACATAATGGCGCATACAAAATGTACAAATCAGGAAAGCCTCTCACTGCAGATATAAAATTACTACCAATCCAGATCGTCCCAAAGACATCTTTGTTGCAGGTTAGTTTGCACTATCCACCCACAACCCAGCTGTTATCAGGCAAATGAACCATCCTATCACCAACTAGAGAGCAGTCCTGACCTACCATCTACCTCATTAGAGACCCTTGGACTATCTTTAAACAATCTTTACTGAACTTTATCTTGCACTGAACGTTATTTCCTTTATCCTCTAACTGTACATTGGGAACGGCTTGATTGCAATCATGTATTGTCTTTCCACTAACAGAATAGCACGCAAGAAAGAAGCTTTTCACTGTACCTCGGTAAACTAAACTAAACTAAACTCAACTAAAACTCAGTTGCCTATGGCCCCAACTCCCAAAGCAAAGAGGAGCATGAGCAGAAATTTAAATCCAATCATTTTTGGAAGACCATTAAACGGGCACTTATTCTATATGCACAAACACACCCTTAACATTTTTCACTGATTATTCAGGAGGCCATGATTTCCCACGATCCCCACCCTCTTATGCGTGATCGGATGAAATCCTAAGGCAGTACCTTTTAGAATAGGGTCGGTATGCTGGTTTCCTGAGGGGATATTTATCCCATAGCCAATCATGAGAAACAGACTATTTCATAGCTGCTGTCTGGTTTATAAATTGGCAATCACATTTCTGACATAACAATTAAAATATTTTCAAATGTATAATTGTTTAAAGAGTGATTTGGAAGTTCCTGAGGTCACAGATTCACTGTGGCAATGCAATTCTTTCTTTCAGCTCTCATGTCAGAACATACAAAAATAAATTTATAACCAAAAGGATGAAGTATAGATTTGAAACACAAATCTGCCTTAGCTGATTGCTGTAATCGGTGTACCTGTATTGAATGGAAAGCAACCACGGACTCCTGGGAGGAGACGAAGTTCATTGTTTCTCCACACATTACTGAGAAGTCTGATGTGCACAAGGCCATATGGGAATCCAACATGAATTCCTTGAACTTCAACATCAATAGCAAAATGAAACAGTGGGAATGGAAGGGGAAACAGAGCCTCCTTCTTTCAGCTCTGATCGAACACCTGTCCACGTTGCAACTCCATTTTTTTGTCACTCTTTGTCATCCCTGGCTCGGACAGCATTTATGGCCCATTCCTAATTGTTCTTGAGAAGGTAGTACTGAGCCACTGACTTGAACTTTTGCATGTTCCCACCACGGAGTCTATAGCCTGATGGCAGTTGTATCAAATTTGAATAAGGAAAAAAAAAACGTATAAGTAAATGCAATCTGAAATAAAAGAGACTGGTAGCTCACATCTCCCCCAAAACATTTTAATGTGTTTCTCAGTCCTATTTTCTTTTACTGTATCTGTTCAAATTATACCTAAGAAAACAGTGGCTGCCAAAATCATTGGCTGGGGGACAATTTGAAAACTACTACAACATTTTTCCAGTCATGATTGTTTATTATAACATGTTTTTGCTTTGCCTGAACAGCATTTAAAGAAATGTTGGACATTTGTTTCTGATGTGATTGTAAGAGTGTCTGTATACAATAGGAATACATTATCCGAACATTAATGCCCATTGAATAAGACGAGAGATGCTCAAGAATATTCTGCTTTCAACATTGGATTACATTCAATAGCCTTTGAAAACCTTTGAAAAACAGACATTGCAAAAATAGGCTACACATTCTGAGTTAGAAAACTGTTTGGTCCATATGTCAGGATGACATAACAGTGTAATATAAAGGATGACTGTTAGTGTCATCCTTTAAGCTGCATCTTCTTTTAATAGGATTCAAACATCTTAAAGTCTTGTTGGATGCTTCCAACACAGCTGACAGGGCAGTAGCATCTGACTTCAAAATGGTCATAGTTCATCTCGGCTTGCTGTGTATACACAAGCTTATAGAAATTTAACCAGTCTATAACAGGCATGAGTATAGGAAATGAATGTTGATGTATCGGTCAGTAACCCAGCTTGTTGTTCTAGAATTATTACACATTTATGTTTCACTAATTGGGTCTCAGAGGCTTCTGAAGCCCTGATCCTGTAGCATAGAATGATGTATCATTTCACTTTGTGTTTGCTCGACAGGAATTTATTATTTATTCCAGTGAACAAGTAGTAACGTACAAATGAGTTTGGTTGTCTGTTCAACTTTTGTGTGGCACCAATTTTAGGGATTGTTGGAATTGAGAGAAAATATTTCTGTTCAAGGGAGGAGTTGTAAACTGTAGTTTATTAAGATTAGTTAATCACTAAAAGATGCTGTGAGGTATTTAGGAGAAACCTCTTTATTCCAACAATGGCAGAAATATGAAACTTACTACCATTATTCTTTCGTGGATGCAAAGCAAATAGATGAAGCAAAGAGGATAGATGCATTCATATAGACTGCGACAGACACAAGGTAAGATTGGTGAGAAGTGGTTTACCTACAATACACACATTGGCCAGTCATTCAGTTCTAAATTCAAGGTAATTCCTGCAATATGAAGCTTGGGGGTTATTGTTAATTGTTTCTTTCTGTTCATTTAGCAACAACTTTCATTTCCAGTAAGAATTATAGCAGAGAGCGGACCATGTAGTTCACTCAGAATACAAAACAAGAAATTTATGCAAGATTTCCTTCTATTAGGAGAACAGGAATTGGCAATTTTCATGATAATTTCTGAAATAAGTGGATTTGAACTGCACGATTTGTGAGAAAGTGATTTTTCAAGTCTTATAAACTGGATGCCAATCACAGGACCAGCAACAATCAACTATTAATGTATTCTTGTGGGCCCAGGAGGTATTCGTGCTCTAAAAAGAACTGGAGTTCATTAATACAGTTGGGAATGTACAATTTGCAGAAAATGATTCCAATAAAACAAAGAGTCAGAGATTCTTTCTGGCTTAAAAGAACGTACCTTTAAAATGGAGATGAGGAGGAATTTCTTTTAAAAAGAGGGTGGTGAATCTATGAAATTCATTGCCACAGATGGTGGTGGAGGACAAGTGGGCATTTTAAAAATGGAAATTGAGAGGTTCTGGATTATTAGCAAGGCCATCGCAGTCTATATGAATGCATCTATCCTCTTTGCTTCATCTATTTGCTTTGCTTCCATGAAAGATTATGGGGAGCAGGAAGTAGAATGGCTTTGAGAGGGAAAAGTAGATCAGCCATGTTCAAATGGCGGAGTAGACTCGATGTGCCAATGGCCTAATTCTACTCCTATATCTAATGGTCTTACATTCAGTTCCAGGCACACAACTGTTCAATGAGTGCTCTTAAAACCAAAAGGCTTGCAGTTAGGCCAAATATGGGCATTAGATCCACTTAATATCTCAGGCTGCTTCCAAGTGCCCACTGAACATCTGCCTACAGCTCACTCAGTGGAAGTCTGCCCACTTACTGTGCTGACAATAAATGCAACCTGATTATTAGCCACATAAATGAGTTCACAAACAAGTGCAAGCCCTTAACCTATCCAACTTCCTTCACCAGTGGACCTGAGGCAAGTATTAGAACCTTCATCTGCCAATTTAAAAACCGCTTAACCATTGAGACGAATGCTGAAGATGTCCATGCCAATGGTCTGAAGAAGGGCCTTGGCCCAAAATGTCATCTATTCCTTCTCTCCAGAGATGCTGCCTGTCCTGCTGAGTCACTCCAGAATTTTGTGTCTACCAATGTTATGATAGATGCCCTTCAGGTTTCCAATGGACACAGGTAAGTTTGATGCTGCAAGCAGGGTATAACAAAGCGTAACTTTTCACAATTATATGCCTTTCCTGACACATTTCTCCTTGGTAAAATGAGTTAGATAGTGGTAAGCACAGTTCACATTTGATGAAGGAAGTAATCAGCCCATTCCTCACCTCTATCCTTTTGTTGCTATAATGATTTTTGTATAAGATGCAGAAAGCAAAGGCAGGTCTTTTGAGCAAAGATAAATCGCACTGGTGTAGAACTCTATTGTCATTCCAAGGGCACGTCTTCCCATGAGGAATCAAGATACCGGCAAGAAAAACATGGAGTAACAAAATCTGTTAACATCGCAGCAGGTACTGGCAGCTGTGTCTGTCAGAGCTTCTTACTTTCAATTGGCTGCAATAAATTTAATAATAACACAACTGGTTACAGGTGGAAAGAAGCCGCAGATAGAATTGTCAATTAAGTGAGCTCTGGGCATGTTATTGATTTATTTACTTGTCCCTTTGTGACTTATGGCAATGACACTAATGTTTTCAACAACATAAAATCGAAAATAATTTTACCTTGAGATTTTTCTGCACAGGTCAACATCTTTAATTAACTTGTTGGCTTTATTTTTCACCTGGAACCACTATAAGATGGCATTGGTGACAGAACAGAAAGGTATCTCGAATAAGTTTCCCCCAAATAGCCACCCACTCTTCTGTATTCAAATTTGCTTGTTTAGCTACAGATATTTATAATTAAATATTTCTGCTTTCAAGTCTTCCATATTAAATGCAGTTTAAATGCAGGTTGCAGATGCACTTTAGAGGTAGAAACAAAGAACTGCTGATGCTGGTTTATACCAAAGATAAATACAAAGTGCTGGAGTAACTCAGCAGGTCAGGCAGTATCTCTCGAGAAATAGGATGGGTGAAATTTCGGGTCGGGGCCCTTCTTCAAAGAAGAATCCCAACCCGAAACATCACCCATCCATTTTCTCCAAAGATGCCGCCTGGCCCGCTGAGGTACTCCAGCACTTTCTGTCTATCTGTGCGCTTAACAGGTGTTCGAATTCTGTATTTCATTTGTGCAACTGCTGTTACCGTAACAGGATTTAAATTTTTTTTTTTTTTATACCTGCACATCAACAATGTTAACTTGCATTTATGTGGTAAGACATCTGGAGGTGTTTTACTGGAGCACTGCCAAGTAAAATTTGATATCTAGCCACATAAAGAGATATCAGGGCATGTAAAGCGAGGAGGCAGCCAATATTCAAGGAAAGATTTCCAGAGCTTAGACCTTTGCGTGCTGAAATCATGGTCACCAGTGTTGAAAAGATTGAAATCTATGTCATATCTAGGGTTGTAGGAGGTTACACCACTGGTTGTAGACCTCCACCCAGAATGGCGCCCATCACCACTGCCCTGTTTTCCATGGCTAAATTAGTTCTGAATCCAAACGACCAATGCACAATAGATCTCATGCATCCTCGTCTTCTGGTTTAGTCTGCCCTAGATAGTGGGAGGTTGGGAAATTATTTAGATATACTGCCTTTCCTCCAGCAGCAATAGTCTTAACATTAAAATGTTCAACTTTCAACAAGATGTTTGCTATAATCTGACAAATGTTCAGCTGCATGCGCCCTCAACACAGAAACATTTGCTCAGACCCTCTCCTTTTCACCTCCTTAAAAATTACCCCAACAACAAAACTCAATCATACCCCTGAATATTTCCTCCACTGGACAATCTTACAAAGTGACAATCGTTTTTTTTTAAAGCACCTAGTGGTGTTTTTTTGCTGTGTTAAAAACAATGGGAACAGCAAAATCAAATTGCATCAAAACTCCCAAACAGCTTGGAATGCTTCACTGCTCAGACATAACCTCCTCCTTCCACTTTCCCGCATCAGATATCTGGAATCCAAGTTGTTTTGATTGTAGTCTGCAGTAACACTTAAAAATCCGACCCATCATTTGATCCCTTGACTGGTATGGTGGACATTCAGGTTGAAAAATGTCGCATCAGTTCACTGCTCATGGCCTCAACAAGCAAACAGATAACTTTTTTATCAAACTCACTTTTCACTGATATTTACTGATCCATTCTCAGAGTGGAGATTGTAATCCTCAGCTCAGTATTTAACACAGACCAGCGAGGATAAATCTTTTGCCTTAGTTGCTCGACCCATTGGAGCAGATCAATATAATGAAAGGAGTAGAATTTGCAGCACGGAATTACACAATTCCATCCAACTACTCCATGCAGTTTCTGTTTTCCACATAAGCTTCCTCATGCCCTCTCCATCTAAGCCTTCAGTATATTCAACTATTTCTTTACTTTTTTGTGTTTATCAAAAAAATAGGCGTAGATGGATAGCTTCAAGCATTCAATGGGCCATAGCTGAATTTCGATCTCAGTTTGACTTTGGAATAAAATGCTGCACAGATTCACCAAGGCTCTCGTTCTGTATCCCTCCATTTTCACAGGGGAGAATCAAAATAATTTGTCAGTTCAAAGCAACTATGCAATATCAGTACTTTATTCCATGGAGCGTAGGAGAGGGGTGACCTTATAAAATCAGGTATGTAAAATCATGAGGGACATATGTTAGTAAATTCAGAGTGCATTTTTCCCATGGAGGCTGAGTAAAAAACCAGAAGGGATAGGTTTTAGGTGAAAGAGGAAAGAAGTAATGGGAACTTGAGGAGCAACATTTTCGCAGACGGTGCTGAGCATATGGAACGGATTGCCAAAGAGGATGATTAATGTGGGTACAATAACAGTATTTAATATACATGTGGACCGGTACATGATAGGAAAGATTGACAGGGACACAGGGCAAACATGGACAACTGCGACAAGCTTGGATTTGATGGGCACCTTGTTTGGCATGGATTAGTTGGGCCGAAGGGCATGTTTCTGAGCTTATGACTCTGTGGGAAATGGGAATCCTCCCTCATAATTTAACTTAATGCCCAGGTATTATGTTAACATGAAACATCAAACAAAACAACACTAGGACAGTCCATGATGTCTGTGCCAAAAAAGATGCCAAATTAAACTAATTCTTCTGCCTTGGTGAGGCTGTGCTGTGCTTTACTCCAAGCTCGATATCTCCTCTCTGAGATTGTCCTCCTCGAATACCAAGCAGCACTCCAGATAAGTTGCAACCAGTGCTTTAGACTAATGTAACAAAATTGCCCCTGAGTGTTCCAGCCTGCTTGAAATGAAGGTTCATGTTACATCTCCAATTTTGATTATTATTTGCTCTTAGTTTCTAATGACAGCCGTAACCTGTTTGGGCTCAGGCATTAACATTTGTCAATTTGTTTCTGTGAGGATGCAGGCAAAATATGTTTGAGATTCGTGTTGTTCAAGTTGCCCAAGTGGGATGGAATAAGTCACAAGGCATTACAGTGGAATCTGGAAATCTGACAGCAACCCAACAGTCAAGGACCTGCCAACAGAGAGAGAGTACATTGCCAATCAAAGCTGAGCCTCTATGCTTGACAGGATGAAAGCAGCCAACTAAATTAGCACAGTTGGTTTCCTGGCAAGATATTGAGTTTGCAAATGCAATTTCAACATTTGAACTGAGATGATGCGGTTACTGTAAAAGACATTCTGTAAGTTAATGGTGTCTTTGAACCAGTCATTGCAATATTCTGATTAAAATGCAGAGGGAGAGAAAAATAAATCATACCATTACATCTCAAGTAAAGAGCAAGATATAGCATCCAATGCATAACAAAAGTACTTAAACTTTGCTTAACCCCTTCCCACCACAGACTAGAAAGGACTGGTTACTCTGAAATTAAGTGCGAACAGGAATCAGTAGAAGCATTTTTTATTCTTAACTTGACTTGAATTCTGTTTTGTCACTCAAAAACCGAAGAGGTGCAATTAATCCGAGACAAGCAGGTAATTAAAAAGAAAAACCTGCGGTTTAGGCGGGTGCAGAGGGGTGGTGAAGGAAGGTTGTATGTGGAGTCACACAAGGTGTTTGAGAGGAGGCAGCAGGAGAAAGTGGTGGTGAGATACTGTGGACTGGAAACACAGTTGGAGGAGGTCGAGGGGGTAAAAACTGCAACTGAGCTAGTCTTTGAGGGTTGGGATGGATCAAAGACATAATGGGAGTGGGGATCGGTGGTGGGTGGGTAGTGTTGGGGTCAGGCATGTGAAATTGGGGCCCCAAGTGCCGAATAGTGAAAGGCCTGGATAGAGTGAATGTGGAGAGAATATTTCAACGAGTGGGGGAATCTAGGACCAGAGTCCATAGCCTCCGAATAAAAGGACAAATCTTCAGAAAGGAGCCGAGGAGGAATTTCTTTAGTCGAAGGATGGTGAATTTGTGGTATTCATCACCCCAGACGGCTGTGGAGGCTAAGTTAGTAGATAATTTTTAAAGCGCAAGTTGACAGATTCTTGATTAGTAAAGGGTTCTAGGCAGAAGGCAGGAGAATAGGTTTGAGAGGGAAAGATAGATCAGCCATGATTGAATGGCGGACTAGACTTGATGGGCTGAATGGCTTAATTATGCTCCTTGAACTTATGAACATGAAATAATTTCATTCTTAATGCAGGGTCTATATTCCAGAAGATTGCCCTTTCCACTGTCCCAGCAGATCAGGTGAGGCGCTTATGACCACTTATGACCACTTGAACAGTTCCCACCTGCCTCTGTGTCAGCAATCTGACACAACCACATGTCCCAGATGTGCAAATGAATTTTGTGGCAGTAACTTCAGGACACACTGCATTCCGGTTAATGTCCATACCATGCCTTGCAGCCTTCATGAACACACATGTACATGTTTAATGAATCTCGACCATTTGTTATAAACTATGTGACCTGCACACGAGGATTAAATCAAATTTCTTTGCGCAGTGCACTCAATGCTGCAGTTTCCAAGCCCAGATATTTAAATATGTTTCGTAAATGTCAGGTCAACAGAAGTCATGGCCTAAAAGGACACAAAGTGCTGGAGTAACTCAGCGGGTCAGGCAGCATCCTTGGAGAACATGGATAGATGCCGTTCGGGTCGAGACCCTTCATCAGACCCAAAATGTTACCTATCCATGTTCTCCAGGGATGCGGCCTGACTCGCTGAGTTACTCCAGCACTTTCTACCCTTTTTTGGTATTTGCAGTTCCTTGCTTCTAGAATCTATGGTCTGTATCGTAATCACTCAAAGCAGCTTTTGTCACCACCCCATGCTCCAGATCAGGCTTCCCTTCCAGTTTAATTGCCTCATACCCTCCCTGACCTCATCTCATCATTCTCTAACCTTGGCCAGCCCTGCACTCTTTCAGTCTGCTCCTCTTGCAGACCACAGATTAGTTAATTGTCAGATACACCAGGGTGCAATGAAAATTCTCATTCACATGAAGCTCACGGAAATGACAAATACAACAATAAATTCAATGCCAAATGCAATCTGCAAGATTGTGGTGCGCAAAAACTGAGTAGTGCAAAAGAATGTTAAAGTATGAGAACAAAATAACCAATGAGTTAAGAGTACAAGTTCATGGCAGCATATTTTTGCATATATGTGCAGGTAAAAGGGTCAAAGTTTACAGATGTTGAAAGCAACCTACCTGCATATCCTTCCACACACCGACATAAAAAGTAGCCAACTAAATCAGTGCAGGAGGCACCATTTTCACAAGGTGAGCTTGCACATTCATCGGTTTCCGTCTGGCAAAAGCGTCCTTCATAACCAATTGTGCAGCGACAAGTGTAATTGTAGGTGTGATCCTGGCAAGTGCTGTGCTCAGTGCACAAGTTTCCAATGCAGTTGTCTACGTCCACGTCACAGAATCGGCCTGTGTATCCAGGAGGGCATATACATCTATAGAAAGAGGAGTACATTAAAACCCAGATGGCAAAATTACATTTGTGGAAAGCATTAACAAATTACTTCTTTCCTTTTACTTTGTTCTCGCACCTAAAATGCATACATGGTACACAGTAGCAAAGTTCTCATGTGCTGCAGATTTATTTTCAACTGTGTGAATAGCGAGTGAACGATGCACATTTGTTCATCTGCAATTTGTTTAATCTGCAATTTGAGAGGGAGAAGGTTAAATTAAAAGTGTCAGTGTTGCAAATGAACTAAGGGGACTATGAAGGCATGCGAGAGGTGCAGGCCAAGGTTGCTTGGAAAAGAATCCTAGCAGGATGGAACAGCAATGGCAGGAATTTCTGGACATAATCCAGAAGGTGCAGGATCATTTCATTCCAAGAGGAAGAAAGATTCTAAGGGGAGTAAGAGGCAACCGTGGCTGACAAGGGAAGCTAGGGATGGAATAAAACTAAAAAAAAAGATGGATAACATAGCAAAGAGTAGCGGGAAGCCAGAGGATTGGGTAACTTTCAAAGGACAACAAAAGGTAACAAAAAGGGCAATACGGGGTGAAAAGATGAAGTATGAGGGTAAGCTGGCCAAGAATATAAAGGATAGTAAAAGCTTCTTTAGGTATGTCAAGAGAAAATGATTAGTAAAGCCAAATGTGGGTCCCTTGAAGGCAGAAACAGGTGAAATTATTATGGGGAACAAGGAAATGGCAGAAGAGTTGAACAGGTATTTTGGTTCTGTCTTCACCATGGAAGACACAAACAATACCCCAGAAGTACTAGAGGACAGAGGATCTAGGGAATCAGAGGAACTGAAAGAAATTTGCATTAGGCGAGAAATAGTATTGGGTACACTGATGGGACTGAAGGCTGATAAATCCCCAGGGCCTGATGGTCGACATCCCAGGGTAGTTAAGGAGGTGGCTCCAGAAATCATGGATGCGTTGGTGATCATTTTCCAATGTTCTATAGAATCAGGATAAGTTCCTGTGGATTGGAGGGTAGCTAATGTTATCCCACTTTTCAAGAAAGGAGCGAGAGAGAAAACGTGGAATTATAGACCAGTTAGCTTGATATTGGTGGTGGGGAAGATGCTGGAGTCAATTATTAAAGAAGTAATAACAGCACATTTGGATCGCAGTAAAAGGATTGGTCCAAGTCAGCATGGATTTATGAAGGGGAAATCCTGCTTGACTAACCTTCTGGAATTTTTTGAGGACGTGACAATTAAAATAGATGAAGGAGAGACAGTAAATGTAGTGTATCAGGACTTTCAGAAAGTCTTTGATAAGGTCCCACACAGGAGATTAGTGGGCAAAATTAGAGCACATGGTATTGGGGGTAGGGTCTTGACATGGATAGAGAATTTACAATATATATTAATGATTTAGATGATGGGATTAAATGTAACACTAGCAAATTTGCAGATGACACAAAGCTGGGTGGCAGTGTGAACAGTGAAGAGGATGCTACGAGGTTGCAGGATGACTTGGGCAGGTTGAGTGAGTGGGCAGGTGCATGGCAGATGCAGAATAATATAGATAAATGTGAGACTATCCACTTTGGTGGCAAGAACAAGGAGGCTGATTGTTATCTCAACGGTGTCAGATTAGGAAAAAGGGAAGTGCAACGAGACCTGGGTGTCCTTGTACACCAGTCACTGAAAGTAAACATGTAGGTACAACAGGCAATGAAGAAAGCTAATGGCATATTGGCCTTCATAAGGAGAGGATTTGAGTATAGTAGTAAAGAGCTCCTTCTGCAATTGTACAGGGCCCCGGTGAGACCACATCTGGAGCATTGTGTGCAGTTTCGTTCTCCTAATTTGAAGAAGGACATCCTTGCTATTGAGGCAGTGCAGCATAGGTTCAAGAGGTTAATCTCCAGGATGGCGGGACTGTCATATGAGGAAAGATTGGAAAGACTGGGCTTGGATTCACTGGAATTTAGGATGAGAGGGGATCTTATAGAAAGGTATAAAATTATAAAAGGAATGGCCAAGCTAGATGCAGGAAAAATGTTCCCAATGTTGGGGGAGTCCAGAACCAGGGGTCACAGTCTAAGAATAATGGGGAAGCCATTTAAAACTGAGATGAGAAAAAACTCTTTCACCCAGAGAGTTGTGAATTTGTGGAATTCTCTACCGTAGAAGGTAATAGAGGCCAATTCACTGGATGAATTTAAAAGAGAGTTAGATAGAGCTCTAGGGGCTAGCAGAATCAAGGGATATGGGGAGAAGGCAGGCATGGGTTACTGATTGTGGATGATCAGCCATGATCACAATGAATGGCGATGCTGGCTCGAAGGGTCAAATGGCCTCCTCCTGCATGTTTCTATGCTATGTTTCTATGTTTCTAATTAACGGTCACAAGGTCTCACATAGGGTCAAAGCGGACTGTTCAGAACTCTCCCCACATCTGATGACAATGAGCGGAGAATAAAAAATGGGATTTGTGTAGTATTAGTTTAGTTTCGAGATACAACATGGAAACGTGCCCTTCGGCTCACCGCGCCACACCCGACTACCGATCACGTTCTATGTTATCCCACATTTGCATCAACTCCCTACACAAGGCGGGCAATTTGCAGAGGTCATTTAACCTACAAACCTGCATGTCTTTGGGATGTGGGAGAAAACCGGGGCACCTGGAAGAAACCCATGCGATCACAGGAAGAACGTGCAAACTCCACACAGGCAGTAGCTGGTTGATGGTTTGTACAGACTTAGTGGGCTGAGCAGTCTATTTCTACAGTATTTCTCTATGACTTGATTATTAAAACAAATCATCCGGACAATTCATAAGACATAGGAGCAGAATTAGGCCAATCGGGCCATTGAGTCTGATCCACCATTCCATCATGGCTGATCTATTTTTTTCCCTCTCAACCCCATTCTCCTGCATCTGCAGAACGAGTCTGCTCAGCCGTGTCCTTATCCATAACTATTTTAAAGTTAATAGAACTGCAGTTGCTGGTTCCAAAAGGCTTGCCCACTAATACTTCAGTCACTTGCCCAGCCCAATTTCTTAATAGTAGGACGAGCTTTGCCCAATCCCTTGTTGGGCCCGATACATATAAGCTAAGGAAATTTTCCTGAACACATTTGACAAATTCCACAAATGTGACAGAAATCAGCATTTCTTCCTAATTCTTTATCAGGTAGTTATCAGCTGCTGGTTGTACAGCAGCAGCTTCCCTGAATGCACACCTGTTCCACCACAACAGTGGAATCACTTGAACCAAGCAGTAACAACGAGTGGGAATGTAGAAATAAACTTGAAGCAGTATAAACAAGGCTAGGATTCAATGTGATATAATAGTTACCTAAAGATGAGAAACGGTCAGGGTGAGAGAAAAGATTAGGGTACAAAAGGACACAGCCACTCCAGGAGCAAGTAGACTAAAAAAGTACTAATAAATGTTTGATTGATAATAAGACATGAATAATGAACAATAGAAGTAAAGCATATTAAATTGTATATTGAACAACGTACAGAGCAATAACACCAAACCATTGACATTGGGGGTGATAATCACAGGTGCAGATAGATGTAATAGGGATAGTAAAATCATACTTGCAGATGGAACATGATTGATAACTAAAGACTGTGGGCTACAATATAATAAAAAAATAATAGGAAAACCATGAGGAGGGATATGGTGATGCAATAATGGCAATAGTAAAACCAACAATAATTTATACAACTAATAATAAGATAGTAACAGAATCCATATAAATTGTGATTAAAAAAGAAAGAGATTGGTCGCACACTGCAGCCCACTAAATAATGAAAAGGAAGCAGTGGGAGAGATCCTGAGGTGAATATATAAAAACAAAGTACAGAATCATAATCATAACATCATTTTAACTGCCCTAAAGAAACTAACAGGAGCGGGAGATGAAAGAGGAGGGGGTGGGGTGCGTGGGGCTCCAGAAGTTTTATATTGTGCACAATAATTCTTTCTGAGCCAGTACTGCAAGAGATGCAGCAAAGGATGAAGGTCTGTGAAACCTTGTAATATGAAAAGATTTGGAACGGATGGGAGAACAACTATACAAGCAGGTTTTCCATAACTGTCCTACAATTTCAGGCAAGAACAGAAATTGAAAAACATCATCCAAAAACATCAGAGATGGTGGATATCTGCAATTGCGCAATTACCGGCATCAGCAGGCCAACCAATATCTGAGGAGAAGCAAGCTAATCTATGTCTCTCTCCACAGATATAGGCAAATCAATTGATTATTTCTATCATTTCCCATTCTCATTGCATTGATAATTGTCCTGCTTTATACAACAATCCCACTGATGGTATTATATTCCATATTATTCTGAATTTTCCTTTAAATGTGTTATAATCGAGCATCATAATTCATTGAAGGGAACACCACATTCAAAGCATGGTACAGATTGGTGTTTCAGTTCATAGTTTTAAAAATTCCTGTGCAACCCTGGTGGCGATATATTTATTGACCAAATTGACTGAAAGATAAAGCATGGAAACAGGCCACACCAACCATCAATCTTCCATTCACACTAGTTCTATGTTATTCACTTCCACTCCATACATTTTGAAGGCAATTTACAGAGGCCGATTAACCTACAAACCCACATGTATTTGGGATGTGGAAGCACCCGGCGGAAACCCACAAAGCTACAGGGAGAAAGTGCAAACTCCACACAGACAGCACCCAAAGTTAGGATCAAACCCAGGTTGCAGGCTCTGTGTGGTAGCAGATTTGTATGCTGCACCACTGTGCTGCCTGATATGCTTGCCTCAGATTAAAGGTTATGGGTTAAAAGCCCCATCAACAGAACAGAGCACAAATGTTTTGACTGCACTTCAGCCCTACGTTGTGAGAGTGATGAATGTTGAGTGCTACTTCCACTCTCTGTCTTCTCCAACCAAGCCAATTTTGTAACCAATTTACCAACTCACTGTGGACTCCATGTGATTTAATGAATGAATGAATGAATGAATAGGTTTATTCGCCAAGTATGCATATGCAAGGAATGTGTCTTGGTGCTCCACTCACAAATGACAACACAAACATACAGTTAACAATTAAGAATAAACCATAACCACATCAAAACAATAAGGATACAACATTACGGTCTAAACATGTGGGTGAAAATAAACCAGAGCAATAAAGAGACTACAGACTTTGGTTATTGAGTAGAACTATCACTCGTGGAAAAAAGCTGTTTTTATGTCTGGCTGTGGCTGCTTTGACAGTCCGGAGTCGCCTTCCAGAGGGAAGTGCTTCGAAGAGTTTGTGGCCAGGGTGAGAGGGGTCAGAGATGATCTTCCCCGCTCGCTTCCTGGCCCTTGCAGTGTACAGTTCGTCAATGGGGGGAAGGTTGCAGCCAACAACCTTCTCAGCTGTGCGAACGATCCGTTGCAGCCTCCGGATGTCATGCTTGGTGGCTGAGCCAAACCAGACCATGATGGAGAAGGTGAGGACGGACTCAATGATAGCAGTATAGAATTGGACCATCATTGCCTGTGGCAGATTGTGTTTCTTCAGTTGCCGCAGGAAGTACATCCTCTGTTGGGCCTTTTTGACTGTGAAGTCGATGGTGGCCCCCCATTTAAGGTCCCTTGGGATGATGGTTCCAAGGAACTTAAATGACTCCACAGATGTGACTATGGTGTTGTTGATGGTGAGTGGGAGGAAGGGGGGGTATCTCTTCGAAAGTCTACAATTAGTTCCACTGTCTTGAGAGCATTGAGCTCCAGGTTGTTGCGATGGCACCAGGACGCCAACTGTGTCACTTCCCATCTGCAGGCAGATTCCTCCCCATCCTGGATCAGTCCAATCAGGGTAGTGTCATCCGCAAACTTGAGGAGCTTGACAGAGGAGCTTGACAAGCTCCTGAAGTTTGCGGATGACTCCTCCTTGTGTGGAGGTGCAATCGTTGGTGTAGAGAGTAAAGGAGAGGGTAGAGTACGCAGCCTTGCAGAGCCCCTAAGCTGAGGGTCTGCGGGTCCACTGGAATAGTTAATAAAGTGATGCAAATGAATTTCCTTTTAACAAAAGAACATCTATATACTAAAACTCTAATTTGTTTGTTTGTTTGTGATCGAACTACAGCCAAAACGGTACACGATAGCGTGACAATTTTAGGCCCACCTTACTCACCGTCATTGCTTTAATGGTAATGCAAGTAGTTTTATTGAAATCGGTGTTATATTTTTAAAGTTATTCACATTTTAAAGTTTAAATCTATCTCCTAAGGAGGGAAGAGGGAGGGAGGTGGGTGGAGGGGAGGAGGAGGGAGGATGGAGTGGGGGAGGGGAAGGGGAGGGGGTGGAGGGAGGGGGTGAAGGGAGGGAGGATAAGGGGGTTGAGCGGGGTGGAGGGGAGGGGAGGGGAGGGGAGTGTAAGAAGTGTAGACTTCCACAGAATCGTTAACTTCTAAAGTATTTATTAAGAACACAAGCAGGGAGCAAATGAGTAAACGTCCGCACAGTACACCACCAAAACCATCCTGTCCTAATCTACCAAGCAAAACTAAACATCGGTTTCAAAACAAATACCAGTCATGGATCATGGATCTGGTTGGCAATCTGAAAACCAGACATGGATCAATCCGAATAAACGGATTGATCTACATCTTCCCCTTTTCAGACTAAAAAACTACAGCTACTTTCTAGCATTCAAATACACAACAGTACAGCACCAAACAGAATGCAATTGCAAAAACAGCAGTACTGGGAGTATAATAGCATATATTGTAGTAGCAGCAAGCGTCCTGGGAGTCTCTAGACATAGTCCTTATATCTAGGGTTGGGCTTACAAATCCGCCCCGCACGAGTCTGATACGGCCCCTCAGAGGTACCCCTCGCTGGAGATGATGCGACCGGCATCGGCTTCCCCGGGGATCGTGCCACAGGCCTCATAGGCGATTTGGACGTCGGAGCCAGCTCCACGGATGGTGCGTTCACCGCTGTTGAATTTGTCTCCTTCGCAAGGGGCAGCTCTCGAGCTGTGGGTGACGAATCATAGTCACCTCCTTCCGACCATAGCACATCGTCCGAGTCATCGGGCAACCCGTTTAAGTCCCACTGAGATGGCATCGGTTCATTTACCGGTAAGATGTGTCTCCGGTTCCGCCAGTATAGGCCTGTGTCAGATTGAACGAGGTAAGATCGGGGCTCCGCGCAGACCCCCTTGACAATACCCTTGCGGTCGTATCCCTTCGGGGACTGCAGCCGGACGACCTGACCCTCCGCCAGCGGGGGTAAAGGGCGACTGGATCGGTCGTAACTAACCTTCTGGGTTAGTCGCTTGTGGTGCAGTCGAGCCTGAATGGTGGAAGGTTCGTAGACCTCCGGCTGGAGCTGCTGCTTCGAAACGGGCAAGGTGATGCGTGTCCTCCTGGACATCAGGCGCTGAGCCGGGGAGCCCAGAGTTGAGTCTCGCGGAATGTTGCGGAGATTAAGAAGGTCTAGGAAAATGTCCGAACCTGACCTGCTGGACTTCTCGAGGGCCTGCTTCGCACTGCGGACCGCCCGCTCTGCTAACCCGTTCGACTGCGGGTACTCCGGACTGCTGGTGATGTGTCGAAAGCCCCAACGCTTCGCAAAGTCCTGGAAGCGCTGGCTTGAAAACTGTCCAGCATTGTCGGAGATTAGAGTGCAAGGTGCCCCATGGACCGAGAAGTGCCTGCGGAGCTTCTTGACTACTGTCGCGGATGATGTGGAGTGGAGCACATCGATTTCGAACCAACCAGAGTAGGAGTCCACCAAAACCAAGTACTGGTGCCCATGCCAGTCGAAAAGATCTGCGGCTACTAGGGACCATGGGAGGTCAGGAACAGGGTGCAGTTGTAGCGGCTCCTTCTGCTGATGTGGAGTCATGCTGTTGCAGACGGCGCAAGACTGTACCCACTGACGTATAGTGTCAGCCATGCCTGGCCAGTAGAACATGTCTTTGGCCACCCGCACGGTGGCATCCGCACCAGGATGCCCTCTGTGTACGGCATCATAGTACTCGCGCTGGAGTGAGGCTGGAATCACCGCCTTGTGACCTTTCAGGATGACCCCGTCATCTATAGTAAGCTCATCCCTGATAGGAAAATAGGGCTGAACGGTCGTCGGAAGTGAGTGCTGTTTGCACGGCCACCCGCGTCTGATAACGGATGCGAGTTGCTGAAGCGTGGCATCTTCAGCCGTGGAGGCCACCAGTGCGTCCCGACAAGAGGGAGGTATGTGGTCGAGGGTTAACACCACCATGGAGTCCCGCTCGGAAACGTGTTGTGCACAGGACCGCAAAGGGGCACGAGAGAGTGCGTCCGCCAGATGCAGGTCCTTGCCTCGTTTGTAAACTAAGGTCACGTCATATTTCTGGAGCCGTAACATCATACGCTGCAGTCGCGCCGGAGCCGCGTGTATGGGCTTGTTCATAATGGTTACTAAAGGTTGGTGGTCTGTCTCTACAGTCACAGGTTGGCCAAAGATGTAGTCATTAAACTTTGCACAAGCGAAAACCACCGCCAGCAGCTCCTTCTCAATTTGTGCGTACCTGTATTCATGCATATTCATGTGCCATGTTAATGAGTGGGCGTTCCTTGAGCTAGGAATGCTGAGTAAATAAAGGCTGGTGTGATTCAGGCAACTAACGTGTGAGTGTACTTTATCTTTATGCCGTGTTGAACATAACAAAATTGGCGACGAGGACGGGATTGTGGAGGAGACTGAGTTTGTTTTGCATAGCTTTTGTACTGCTAAGTTTTAGGTGCTTTGCTACACCAGAACAGGCAGGAAATCTGAGCTTGTGCAAGGAAAAAAAAACCTCTCCTCATTCCTTTGTTTAAAAAAAAAGAGAGGGACAAAATGGCGGCATCCACGGGCTATATCGGAGGCCTGGGCATCTTTGACAAAAGTAGAGAGCCGTTCAGCTCCTATATGGAGAGAGCAAACATGTTCTTCATGGCAAACAACATCACAGAGACCAGTGGTGAAGGAGAGGCAGTGGCTGCAACAAACAAGGCCGTTCGTGAACGCATGAAAGCGATTCTGCTCACGGAGATCGGACCTGAAGTGTACGGCACACTTGTGAATATCCTTGCGCCCATAAAGGCAAAAGATGTGCCTTTCAGTGATATTATAAAGAAGTTGGAGGAGCACTTCAACCCAAAGCCTCTGGAAATTGCAGAAAGCTACAAATTCGGCACGAGAAACCAGAAGCAAAACGAGACAATTAGTGAGTACATTGTTGCCTTGAAAAAGTTAACGTTGCACTGTAACTTTGGAGCCTTTCTTGAACGCGCACTACGCGACAGATTTGTTTGTGGTCTAGTGGACGAACGAATTCAGTCCAGACTCATGAGCACTCCTGATCTTACATTTGAGATAGCATGCAAGATTGCTACTACAATGGAGATGGCATCAAAGAATGCTCGCGAGTTTCGTTCACCACATACTGCAGTGGCCGTGTACAGTCACAAAGCAGCGCCTATGGCCAAACCAAAAGGGGCCAAACTGAAACCGAAATATGGCGGGGAACCGAGTGCAGCCAGTTGTTATCGTTGCAACGGTAATCACCCATCCCAATCCTGTCAGTTCAAAACAGCTAAGTGCTATAACTGCCAGAAGAAAGGTCATATCGCCTCAGCATGTCGGGCCAAGCTTACAGTGGGAAACACACGACAACACCAGAAAGGAGTTCACAACTTAGAGATGAACCCGGATGACAATGAACTTGGGTTGTACATCATTCATGCAACTGATGTCAATAAGCCTACAACCAGCCAAGACAAGGACTTTCGAATTAAACTATTGGTTAATGAACAGTTAATTGATATGTGCATTGACACGGCAGCTGACTGTTCGGTCATGAGCAAAGACTTGTACGAAACAAAGTTCTCACAGACACCATTGTCCGAGAGTAAGGTCAAGTTGAAAACCTACTCCGGCGAAGCCTTGGAGACGTGCGGACAAATGGATTGCGAAGTTCAGTGTAATGGACAGTCAGTAACACTGCCCATCATAGTGGCCAGCTACAGAAATAAACCAACCCTCCTTGGAAAGGATTGGCTGCGTAAAATAAAATTAGACTGGAAGAACATTTTCAGCATTGATGTGTCCAAATCACGTCTTGAAAATGTCGTTAGCAAACACGCTGAAATATTTGCTGACAGTTACACGGGAATAACAGGATACTCTGCACACATTCGACTGCAGCAAGATGCGACACCTGTATATTATCGACCAAGACCGGTACCATATGCGCTAAAGCAACAAGTGGAGGAAGAACTCAACAGGTTGGAGCGGAATGGAGTACTCGTGAAGACAGACCAGAGCAACTGGGCAACGCCAGTTGTGGCTGTGCTTAAGGCTGACAAAACTGTTCGACTATGCGGTGACTACAAAGTCACAATCAACCAATCTGTTGATGACGAACAGTATCCTTTGCCAACCTCGCAGGATCTGTATGCAGAACTTAGCGGAGCAAGAGTCTTCACTAAGCTGGATTTGTCTCATGCTTATGCACAACTCAATGTTGACAAAGAAAGTCAGCAGTGCTTGACCATCAACACACATAAGGGCTTGTATTCATACACAAAGCTGCCCTATGGTGTGAAATCTTCCCCGAAAATCTTTCAGTCAGTCATGGACAAAATGTTGCAAGGCATTCCGCACTGTGTGTGCAACCAGGATGATCTACTGATATTCACAGTGGGCATGGAAGAACATTTGGAGATACTCGAGCAAGTTCTCACACGATTGAACTGCCACAACGTAAAACTGCGAAAGAGCAAATGTGCATTTGCACAATCAGAGGTGGTCTACCTTGGACTCAAAGTAGATTCCAACGGACTGCGCCCTGTGAAGGCGAAAATTGAAGCAATTGTGAATGCTCCAACGCCCAACAATGTGACAGAGCTACGATCATTCCTTGGGATGGTGCAATTCTATGCACGATTCCTTCCAGATTTAGCAACCGTGCTAAAGCCACTACATCATCTGTTACAAAAGGATGAGAATTGGATGTGGGGAAAGGAACAACAACATGCATACGACATCTGCAAGAAAAACCTGACAAGTGACAAACTCCTTGTTCACTACGACACGACGCGCGAGATGAAACTTGCTTGTGATGCTTCAAGTTATGGTGTAGGTGCAGTGATTTGCCACGTAATGGATGACGGACAGGAAAAGCCTATTGCTTTTGCCTCCCGCACCCTATCACCAAGTGAGCGCAACTATGCACAGATAGAGAAGGAAGCACTCAGCATTGTGTTCGGAATCAAGAAATTCCACCAGTTTCTTCTTGGCAGACCATTCACCCTTGTGACTGATCACAAACCACTACTCACGATACTGGGTCCCAAGTCAGCTATACCTTCCATGGCGGCATCAAGGATGCAGCGCTGGGCAATTCTGTTGTCCCAGTATGACTACAAGGTCGAGTACAGAAGCTCCAAATGCAACGCAGTCGCAGATGCGTTGTCCCGATTGCCCCATGAGAACTCTGATGTGGGAAGCGAGAACTCAATCTACACACTGCAAGTCGTAGATGAAGACTTTCCAGTGACTGCAACAGAAATTGCAGCTGAAACAGTGAAGGACACTGTGCTGAAGAGTGTTTATGAACAGACATTGAATGGTTGGACTGAAGTCGAGAGTGGATCAAACTCGGAACTGAAGCCTTTCTATAATCAACGACACGAATTATCATGCGAGCAGGGATGCATAAAGTGGGGTTATAGAGTGGTTGTACCAGAGTCTTTAAGAAACAAGATTATGTACGAACTTCATGCCGAACATCCTGGCATAGTTAGCATGAAGTCAATTGCTAGAAGTTTTGTGTATTGGCCTGGTATAGACAGTGACATTGAGTCACTGGTGAGCAAATGTAGCGTATGTCAAGATTGCCGCAGTAAACCACCAAAAACACCACTGCAACCCTGGTCATGGCCAAGTAGACCGTTTCAGAGAGTTCACGTAGACTTTTGTGAAAAGGGTAATGATAATTTTCTGGTGCTAGTAGATAGTCATTCCAAATGGATTGAGGCTAAGCATATGGGGTCAAGCACTACTGCTGAGCGTACCATAGACGAGTTGAGATCAATTTTTGCATGTCATGGTTTACCAGAAGAACTTGTTTCTGATAACGGACCTCAGTTTCGTTCAGAACAGTTCAAACAGTTCATGCAGCGTAACGGGGTAAAACACACACTTGTTCCTCCATACCATCCAGCCTCCAATGGGGCGGCGGAAAGGTCTGTTAGAGTAGTCAAAGAGGCTCTCAAGAAACAGGTTTTGCAGGGTAGTTCAAAGCTCAGCATGAAACATCGTTTGGCTAGTTTCTTGCTGAAGTACAGAACTTCACCACACACAACTACGGGTTATTCACCTGCAGAACTGTTGATGAAGAGAAGGCTAAGAATACGACTAAGTCTAGTTCAACCCAATTTGGCCTTGAGAGTTGAGCAAAAACAGTTAAGTCAAAAACACCACTTTGACTTCCACAAAAAGGAGAGGAACTTCAAGCCAGATGAGCAAGTTTGTGTGCTCAGTCCTCCCAACAAGTCCAGTCGAGACAAATGGGATGTTGGGAAAATAGTGGAAGTATGTGGAACAAAAAGATACTTAGTGGATGTTGGAGACAAGATCAAAAGTGTTCACGTGGATCAAATGATTCCAGCCAAAGACGAACCGAAAACTGAGCATGAATTCCTAATCCCCGAGTATTCATCTGAAAGTGAGTTAGAAAAGACTATTGTGGTTGATACACAAAATTCAGTGAGTACAGATAAAGAGACAGACTTCTCTAGTCAAGGTCAGCATACTAACATAGAGCCAAACAAGCTAACAGTTGAGTCTACATGTACATCTGTTATGCCTGTTGTACCTGTTACTGTTAAACGATCAGGCAGGAACCGCAAACCAGTAACTAGGTTAAATTTGTAAATATGGTTAAAAGTATTGATGTAAATCAAGTATCACAATACCAAAATTGTAACTGAGTACTTGGATTTAATACTTAAAAAAAGGGAGAGCAGTGTAATGTATTCATGCATATTCATGTGCCATGTTAATGAGTGGGCGTTCCTTGAGCTAGGAATGCTGAGTAAATAAAGGCTGGTGTGATTCAGGCAACTAACGTGTGAGTGTACTTTATCTTTATGCCGTGTTGAACATAACAGTTCATAATGGTTACTAAAGGTTGGTGGTCTGTCTCTACAGTCACAGGTTGGCCAAAGATGTAGTCATTAAACTTTGCACAAGCGAAAACCACCGCCAGCAGCTCCTTCTCAATTTGTGCGTACCTGGTTTCTGTTTCCGTCAACGTTCTGGACGCATAAGCAACAGGCCGTTCCGCTTGTAGACATGCAGCACCGAGACCGTATTGGGAAGCGTCGCAGGTGAGTGTGACAGGCCGGTCAATGTCGAAGTACGCCAGTGTAGGAGGGCACGACATCTGCATTTTTAGCGTGTCGAAAGCTCGTTGTTGCGGCTCGTCCCACAACCAGGCAGTGTCTTTGTGCGTGAGCTGACGCAGTGGAGCCGAGAGCTCGCTGAAATTGGGGATGAACTTCCCGAGATAGTTGACCATGCCTAAAAACCGCTGTAGGCCGGTAACATCGGTCGGCGCCGCCATCGCACTGATGGCCACCGTCTTGGAGGGGTCAGCCTTGAGCCCCTCACTGGTAAAGACATGTCCCACGTACTTCACCTGGTCAACACGGAACCGACACTTGCGGGGGTTGAGCTTCAGGTTGACCTCTCTGGCACACTCAAGCACCCTCTTTAAATTATCATTGTGTTCCTGTACATTCTTGCCAGCAATGATGATATCGTCCACGATGATGGAGCACGGCAAGCCATCAAAAATTTGTTCCATAGTTCGTTGGAAAACCTCACTGGCCGAGCTGATGCCAAACGGCATGCGAAGGAAGCGGTAGCGCCCAAACGGAGTGCTGAAGGTAGTTAGCAGGGATGAGACATTGTCCAGGGGAATTTGCCAAAACGAGTTCTTGGCGTCCAGCACTGAAAAGACAGAAACCTTGCCCATGCGAGCAGCTACCTCTTCCACGGTGCGCATGGGGTGGTGCGGCCTCCTCAGAGAGGCGTTCAGGTCCTTGGGGTTGATGCAGATTCGGAGCTCTTGTTTGTCTTTCTTGACAGCAACTACCATTGAGGACACCCAGTCCGTAGGATCCGTAACGGGCGTGATAACTCCAAGCGCTGCCATCCTGTCCAATTCCGCCTTGACCCGGTCTCGCATTGTAACGGGGACACGGTGGGCAGGACGCACCACAGGGCGCGCGTCCGGGTCCAAAGCAATGGAGTATGTGACCGGCAGCCTGCCCAGCTCGTCGTCGAAAAGGTCATGGTATGCAGAGAGGATGCGCTGCGTGGAGTTAGGGCTAAGAGCCAGTTGATGCACGGCCTCGCTGAACGTGACCAGTCCCATGTCAGTGCAGGCAGCGGATCCCAACACTGTCTCTACATCGCCCCTGACAACGTAGAATCGCAACACTTGCGATTTGTTCCGGAGACTACACAGCAGCTTGACCTGCCCAATAGGGTTGACGTGACTGCCACCGTACGCCACAAGGGTGGCACTGCAGGTGGATAGTTTCTCTGCCTCCCTGGGATTCCGAACACGGAGGAATTCAGTCTCAGACACAACATTACATTTGGCCCCAGTGTCAATTTTCATTTCCAGAGCATGGCCATTCACCATCACTGTGGCCGTGGGTTCGCTGTTCCGAGCACCAACCCCCCCAGTGGAATGCACAAGCAGCTCGATACCGTCGACCTTGGGCCTTTCGTCTGGTCTGTTATCAGAGGATTCTGATAAGGGCTCCGGCAGGACCAGGTGCACAGATTTTTTAGGTATTTTCGCGGGGGCATCGTGAGCCCTGGACCTGCAAAATCTCCAGAAATGGTTCCTCCTTCTGCAGCCGTGGCAGATTTGGCCAAAGGCAGGACATTTCTCCCTGTTCGTGACATGAGAGCCCCCACAGTTAGAACAGTTTGTAACAAATCCTTGCTTATCTCGTTGTACATAACAAGGTGTCCCAGGCTTTCGTTGTCTTGGAAACGTAGTCTGGATGGCATCGATTCTCACGGGTGTGGAATGTTGTGCCCCGGACAGCGTCGCGGCGTTACGGTTGCCAATTTCGTAGTTTGCACAGAAAGAGACAGCTTTGTCCAGAGTCAAAGCAGGGTCGCGGATAAGCTTCCTCCTTAATTTATCGTTCGCAAGCCCACACACCAGCCTGTCCCTCACAAACTCGTCGCAGAGTTGTCCAAACCCGCAGCCCTTGGCTGCCTTTTTAATAGCACACAGAAACGATTCAATTGTCTCACCGTCATTCTGGTGACGAGAGAAAAACTTCACCCGCTCCACAATGGGGTTAGTCCGAGGTTCGCAAAGCTGGCGAAACTTTCTTATCAAGCACTCCGGGTCCTCTGCCGATTCCGCAGGGGTCACAACCGAAGGTGCATCGCCTACCGGGGGATGAACAATCTCCTCCGCGTAGACGAATTGCTGCGCTCGCTCGTAAGCCTCATCTCCCGCGAGATTGAGGAGCATGTAGGCCCGAGCCGTGGCAGGTTTGTCGTGATGGACGGCACGAATAAACACATTATACTGCCTCTCGAAGAGGCGCCAACGCTCACCGATCTGGTCGTCGAAGACGAGAGAGTCCGGTTGTCGGAATGTCCCAGCCATGTTATAACAGTAGAAATGAGCTGAAACAAATCCACAGTACTTCTGACACCATGTAAGAAGTGTAGACTTCCACAGAATCGTTAACTTCTAAAGTATTTATTAAGAACACAAGCAGGGAGCAAATGAGTAAACGTCCGCACAGTACACCACCAAAACCATCCTGTCCTAATCTACCAAGCAAAACTAAACATCGGTTTCAAAACAAATACCAGTCATGGATCATGGATCTGGTTGGCAATCTGAAAACCAGACATGGATCAATCCGAATAAACGGATTGATCTACAGGGAGGAGGGGGAGGGAGGGAAGGAGGTGGAGGGGAATAGGGGGAAGGGGGAGAGGAGAGGGTGCTGCACCAATGTAGGACAGGTTTGGGCCCAACGTGTCCACTTGGTCTAGTAAGGAATAAAAGCAGGAGACGACCATTCACCCTTTGCATCTGCAAATAGAAAACAAAGGCAAAATCTTAGAAAAGACAAACATGGCCCATCTCTTCCTTCTTTGACTTGCTACAGTGACTCGATGGGAGTTCCCTGGCAGAGCATCCTTGTCTTGATGACTACAAGTTAACGACAGAACATTGAGAAGCAATATAACAGAAGTAAATTGTTTGACATAAGACAAAAGAGATGAAGAGGGAGGTTTGCTTTTCTAATGACTGGAAGTAATAAACCGTGTCTGGCTGACAGAGGAAGAAAGCAAAATGAGTTAAATCCATTCATACTGATAGTTTTTAATTTTACACAGCTCATAATCAACATCATTATGCAAAGGATTGAAAAAGTAATTGAGTGGGGAAGAAGTAGTTCTAGATTTGTTTTATTTTTGATTAAGATCATGTAATGGCATCACTAGTAAAATCAGAAAGTGCTGGAAATTCTCAGCAGGCAGTACTTGTGGATGGAGAAACAAATTTAACATTACACATCGAATAGCCTCCCCTGAAATATTAACTCCATGTCCCTTCCAATAGGTCCTTCCTGACTGCTGAAGATTTTCAGTATATTCTGTTTTTATTAGTGTGCCATTGCATGATTTTGTTTCAGGTTTACAGTATCCACAGTATTTTTTTGCTTGCTATTTAATTCCACCACTAATATCCTCAGCTGATTACTTTATACTCCAATCTATACCATCTTTGTCAAACCCTAGTAAGTTCCTATTTCCAATTTCTGTCTTCTGAACCAACTGTAGTTCAGCATTGAAACTATCCCCCACTCTGCTGAAATCCCCATTCTATTTTCTCCTGGGCACCACTTTGATGGCTGCACTTTCAACAATGAACTCCATCTTTTTTTTTGGAAATGATTCCTTCAATTCTCTCTCAATACCTTTTAAAACCCTATTTTTGAATCACGATTTTTGCACCACTTCCGAATTCCTTTATAATAGCACTTTAAAAGTGCAGCGTTGGTTCCAAGGCACATTGGAATGAACTGGGTCAGGAAAATTGTGATATGAATTCAAGTCACTTTTTAAATGATTTCTTTCAATTCGAAGAAGAGAAACTCAAAAAGCTTCTGCTGATATAGATGCAACATTTTTAGGTCATTTTTTGTCTTCCATTGACCTTAGACTGTGCTCATTTAGAGCAAATCCCCAGTGCTCTTGAAAATATAGGCCACGATTAAACACAGTCACAAGCAGTTCCTTTCAACCCTCTACATAACAATAACTTGAATTAACATTTCAGGCTAGTTCACCAGATCTTTAAGCAAACAAAATCTGGCATTGAGCCACATAAGATAATATTAGGCCAGCTTTTTACTTCTGTTTGCTCATTTACAGGATGTGGGCATTACTAGCAAGGTCAGCATGTAAAAAGCTGGTAATGACCTAGTGATTTATTGGCTCACTTCAGACGGCATTGATGTGGTTGCACAGAAACACACAACCCAAACTAGATGAGGGTGTCCGTCAGCTGCAACAATAGTGACTACAACAAAGCAGTCAATTTATAACACTATTATGAACGCCAAGTTTTCCCTATGATTTTTTTGAGTAACTAAACTTAAGTTACCTAAAAGCTGGATCTGAACTCAGACCTCGAAAGTAGACACCTTTGAATCAACAGCCCCGGATTGAAGGTTACAAGTCCATTAAGCTAACCACTTGGAAAGGTGGATAGGTTTGGAGAGCCTCTTCTGGCTATGAAGTGATTAAAATTGAGGAGGCACATGAGACTAGAATTAGAGGAGTGAAAAAATCTCAGCCAGTTTAAGGGTTGAACTGGATAAGAGAGCTGAAACCAAAATGATAATGCAGAATTTCGCCCGTGCTGTTTTTCCAGAGTTAAAATAGTGTTAAGAACATCTCCAATGTTTCAAAATGCTTAAAAAACCCCAGACTATTTGTCACTGTCAGCTTCAGAAGAGTGCATGCAAGATCCCTTGTGTAGCGCTACCGTGTGTCAAGAACAGTAGGTGCAAAGAGTCAAAATTTCTGTAATCATAGTTCTTCTCCTAACAGCTCTGAACTCTGGAAGAAGTCCTTAAAGGGTCACACACCAGTATTTTTCAACAACAGGGGAATGTGACAAGGAAAGAGTGCATGCTGTGAAGAGGGCAGGCAGGGGTTGGAGAAGAGTGCCAGAGGAACAAACACAGGCTACTAAAGAACAGAATGTGCAGGATGCACACTTTGCAGAAGGTTGACAAAGAAGTGTTTTGGCAAGGCATAACCCCCCTCTGTGAATGGGTGAACCTTTGGGAACTCTGCTTTACAATGAAATGTCCATTCTTAGTCTAAATGCAAAAGTAATTTGCAACAAAATACAAGCTTTACCCACTTTGCTTGTAAAGCTATTCTTGACTTCTGCAACACCAGTGTCTGTTGAGCCATTCGTAGGATCTATCCACTGGTGAAGGGAATGGGATTAGTGCTGGTCTGTAAAACTTTAAAGAGAGCATTGAAGAGATCCCAGCCTGACTCCATCCCTGAATACCACTACACTTTACTGCAGCCAGAGGAGAAGGTTGGGAAGCACGAGAGATGTTACAGTACTTGACCTTATCTCACAAAATGAATCTGTGCAGGTGCCATAAGAGGATCATTTTGCCAGCAGTGACTATAATTCTGCAAATTCCAAGGATTTTATGGAAATAGATAAAGCTGGTCATTGAGTTAAGGACCTAACTTCTGGAAAGATTGATTTCAATAGGATAAGAAAGCAAATTGAGAGAGATAAATGTGGGTAAAGCAATATTTGACAATTTGAGTCTTTTAAAAGCGAGTTTGAAAATGACCAGGGCCTGCATGTTCTGGTAAGGATGAAAGGCAGCGACAGTAACATTAAGAAACCTTGGATGAAAAAGGTTATTGAAGATTTGAGCAGGAAAAATAAGGAAACATTTGACAGATATAGGTAAATAGAATCAAGTGAGTCTCTTGTGGTATATATATATAGGGTGCAGAAGAGAAGTTAGGAAAGACCTATGAAGGGCAAAGAAATATGCTTGGCAAGTAGAATTGTGTGGAAGCCCAATATATGTTGTAAGTATATATTGAGTGAGGGGGTAGCCAGGAAAGCATTGGACCTCTTCGGGACCAAAGGGGCAATCTGTGTGTGGAGACAGGCGATGTGGGTGAGGTGCTAAATGAATAATTTTCAACTGTATTCACCAAGGAGAAGGAAGTGGAAAATAGCAAGTTCTGGAAGCGGTATGCTGAACGTTTAGAACTTATTTGGATAAAGAAATAACTGCAGATGCTGGTACAAATCGAAGGTATTTATTCACAAAATGCTGGAGTAACTCAGCAGGTCAGGCAGCATCTCAGGAGAGAAGGAATGGGTGACGTTTTGGGTCGAGACCCTTCTTCAGACTGATGTCAGGGGGGCGGGACAAAGGAAGGATATAGGTGGAGACAGGAAGATCGAGGGAGATCTGGGAAGGGTGAGGGGAAGAGAGGGACAGAGGGACTATCTAAAGTTGGAGAAGTCGATGTTCATCCCACTGGGCTGCAAGCTGCCCAGGCGAAATATGAGGTGCTGTTCCTCCAATTTCCGGTGGGCCTCACTATGGCACTGGAGGAGGCCCATGACAGAAAGGTTAGACTGGGAATGGGAGGGGGAGTTGAAGTGCTCGGCCACCGGGAGATCAGATTGGCGAACGCAGACCGAGCGCAGGTGTTGAGCGAAACGATCGCCGAGCCTGCGTTTGGTTTCGCCGATGTAAATAGGTTGACATCTGGAGCAGCGGATGCAATAGATGAGGTTGGAGGAGGTGCAGGTGAACCTCTGTCTCACTTGGAAAGACTGTTTAGGTCCTTGGATGGAGTTGAGGGGGGAGGTAAAGGGACAGGTGTTGCATCTCGTGCATTTGCAGAGGAAAGTGGCCGGGGATGAGGTGGTTTGTGTAGGAAGGGACATGTGGACCAGGTAGTTACGGAGGGAACAGTCTCTGCGGAACGCAGAAAGGGGAGGGGATGGGAAGGTATGGCCAGTGGTGGGGTACCGTTGTAGGTGACGGAAATGTTGGCAGATGATTTGTTGGATACGCTGGCTGGTGGGGTGGAAGGTGAGAACGAGGGGGATTCTGTCCTTGTTACGAGTGGGGGGAGGGGGAGCAAGAGTGGAGCTGTGGGATGTAGAAGAGACCCTAGTGAGAGCCTCATCTATAATGGAAGAGGGGAAGCCCCTTTTCCTGAAGAATGAGGACATCTATGATGCCCTAGTGTGAAACAACTCGTCCCGGGCGCAGATGCGGCGTAGATGGAGGAATTGGGAGTAGGTGATAGACTTTTTGCAGGAGACCGGGTGGGAAGAAATGTAGTCCAGATAACTGTGCAAGTCAGTGGGTTTATAGTAGATGTCAGTCACTAGTCTGTCTCCTGTGATGGAGATGGTGAGGTCCAGAAACGGGAGGGAGATGTCAGAGATAGTCCAGGTATATTTAAGGGCAGGATGGAAATTAGAAGTGAAGTGTATGAAGTCAGTGAGTTCTGCATGGGTACAAGAGGTAGCACCAATGCAGTCGTCGATGTAGCGGAGGTAGAGTTCAGGGATGGGGTCGGTGTACGCCCGGAACAGGGATTGTTCGACGTACCCGACAAAGAGGCAGGCATAGCTAGGGCCCATGCGAGTGCCCATAGCTGCACCTCTGGTTTGGAGGAAGTGGGAGGAGTCAAAGGAGAAGTTGTTGAGGGTAAGAACCAGCTCTGCTAGGTGGAGGAGAGTGTTTGTAGATGGGGATTGGCTGGTTCTACGGTCGAGGAAGAAACGGAGGGCTTCGAGACCATCCTTGTGGGGGATGGAAGTGTAGAGTGACTGGACATCCATGGTAAAGATGAGGGAGTGGGGGCCTGGGAACCGGTGATGGGTGATGATCAGTCTGAAGGATCTTGACCCGAAACATCACCTGTAGGTGCTATTTGTGTTTGTACTGGCTGCTGTTAGCATACTATATTATTTTGTCTAGATATATCTTGCCATATTATTATTTTGGACACCTGGGGGCGGTCGTTAGATGAATATATATATAGGCATAATGGACTGGGAGGAGCCAGAACAAGGTAGTATATATATATATGGATACAGGGACTGGGAGGAGTTAGACACAAGGAGGGAGAGTACACAGTTCTTACCAGACCTGCGACAAGAGCTGTGAGCAGATGGGGGAACAGAGCAGCCAGCTACGACTTGTATGCAAAAGAGGTACAGCCTGGTATGTTCATCTCCTTGTTTGTACAACGACTTCAATAAACAACTAATTAAACTGGAAAAACGTCTGGAAGCTCTTTCTGTTGGGACTTGTGTCAAGATCACTCTGACTCCCTGTAGGGTAATGGTAATTAGAAACGATCTTACTGGAAAAGACTGGAAATTGCCATTACACTTAAAGTAAGAACTAGCTCTATGAGTGAGACTGGAGCTTGTGAATCAACTGGACGGAACAAGGATTGTTTTATTTTACAAGCCTGACGCCGAATCCCACAGACTGGACAAGGTCACCACCTGCGCTAATCTGACTAACGGAGATTGGAAACTTCGAAAGCCAACGCAACAGGGAAAGTGAGTATGTACTCTTAGGCTCTATTGGAAAAGCTATATGCCAGAAGCTGTATAGAAAACGGCTGCTGTAATGGAGAATTCAGAACAAAGAAGTGACCTTGAGAATCGCACAATATCAGTTGTTTTGAATACGTGCTGCTACGGGTTTACGTCAACACGTCTTTAAGGGATAGTGTACAACTATATCTGTGTTTAGATCTGATGTTCAGCCACAAGATGGCGATATCAGAAAAGATTCTGAAAAGGAAAGGAGGATTATCAAACCCACTGCCACGAGATTAGAATCGCTCATTGAGAAGCACCAGAAGAGAAAAAACTCAAGATATAAACAAGCTATCAAGTTAATGGAAATGCTGAAAGAGCTCATGGAATCAAGTGAAAATGTAAATGAAGTACAATCTAACCTGATTCAATTAAGCCAGCTCTGTGATGAAATCAAAGAAAATTAGGAGGCATCGGTAAAGTTACCACTGCCTGAAGATGAACTCGAAAAGCAAAATCAGAGGATTCACCAAACAGTAGAAACTTTTATCGAGTTTACACAAGATACTGGGTGTGGTTATCTAAGGTTGGTCAGCAAACTACTCACTCCATTGCTGGAAGTGCCACACAACAGAGTGATGTAAACTCAAATGACATTGGACCTGCTGACAGTGTTTCAAATATCTTGAAACCTAAATTGAGCCACAAATCTCATTCTTCATCATGTGCATCTTCAAAGCTCTGCTCACATGAAAGCTCAGGCAGATAAGGCTGTTCTCATAGAACAGGCTGCCGCCATGAAAGGCAGGCATGAGGTACAAGAGGAACAATTGGAAGAAGAACAGAAGAGAAGACAATTGGAAATTAAGGAAGAACAGAAGAGAATTGGAAATGGAGGAAGAACAAGAAGAGACAAAGGGAACAGCTGAGAAAAAAGAAAGAACAACTGGAACTAGATGCTGAACTGGCAGCAACTAATGCAAGACTCAATGTACTTGAGCCCATGAGAACAAGAAGCAGCTCTAGAGTATCTGATGTGATGAACTCTTATTTGAGAAAAGAATGCTCAAAAGGAAACATCAGCTAAATTATAGCCATATGCAGCTGGATACTTGCCTGATCAAGTGCAACAGGTTGATTGACCAAAATAAACAGCCAATCTGTTAGAGCTCATCATAGGACCCATCTAACTCAATACTCTTTTCAAAGTCAAAAGGCAAAGACTCATGAGCAAAAGGGTGTACAGAGGCATGTTCGCATTACCCCCCCCCCCCCCCCCCCCGTACAGTATGATGGAAACCAAGTTGATATCTATAACCTAATTCAGAAGCAAAATGATATCACTGTTCTTCTGGCTCAACAAAATCTTTCTTCTACTCTACCACCAAGAGACATTCCTGTTTATGATGGTGATCCTTTGAAGTTTTTATCATGGTATTTGAGAGAGGAGTGGAAAGAAAGACTAATGATAACAGTGACCGCTTACATTTTCTAGAGCAATATACAAGAGATCAAGTAAAAGACTTAGTCCGCAGCTGTCAACACTTATCTCCAGCCCAGGGCTATCCTAAGGCAAAAAAATCTGTTTAAAGAGCATTTCGGTAATGAACATAAGATTGCCACTGCATATATGTCAAGGCATTTGCCTGGTCAGTGATCAGATCAGAAGATGTGAAAACATTGCAAGCGTTCTCACTGTTCCTTAGAGGTTGTTTTAATCCAATGGAACATCTCACCTTTCTGGAGGAAATGAATGTCACTCCCAATATGAAGACTATCCTTCTAAAACTGCCTTAAAAGCTCAGAGACAAGTGGAGGGATAGGGCATGTAAGCTGCAGGAAAAGCTTGGCCAGTTGCAACTGTCAAAAGCTCTACTTTTGCTAAGGCAAGAGAAAGGCAGCAACTCAGAGGAAGCAGTTTTGCAACAACTGCAAAACCTGTAGAGGCATAGATGCAAGAAAATCTGACAACAAAAGGAATGAAAAGAGACGTATCTACCGCCAAGCCAAAAGGTTCTTGTTTGTTCTGTAACAAAAGTGGTCACACATTAGGGCAATGTTCACAGTTCAGGAAGAAAATGTACAGAGAAAAGATAGACTTCTTAAAGGAGAAGGGAGTCTGTTTTGGATGTTTGAAAATAGGTCACATGAGCAAAGACTACAAGAGTCGTTTGGCTTGTGATTTGTGCAACCATAATCATCCTGAAATACTTAACATTGAACAAAAGGACAAAGAAAAGAAACCAGAACATACAGAACAGAATGAAATGCCAATTATGAGTGATGCTGTTCTCTCATCTCAAATGTGTGGGCATATTGGTGCCGGTGATGAAACCTGCATCTTCTCCATTGTACCAGTACAAGTGAAGAGCCACAAGGGGAGCACACTGTTGCAAACATATGCATTTTTGGATCACAGAAAGCTTGATGAGAAGGCTCAACATTGCAGGACCAAAGACCAAAATTTTCTGGTGTAACATGAACTACGTGAAGCCTGTGCCCAGTACCATATCTCAGGTTTGGAAATATCTAGTTTGGACAAAGACAATTTTATTCAACTATCTGGTGTTTACACATAAGACCATGCCTGTTTCGCAGCTAAACATTCACAGACAAGAAGGCCTGAAACAATGGCCTTACTTGAAGGATATCAAAATTCCTGAAATAGACTCTGTCATTGACCTACTCATCTGGACAAATGCGTCAAAGATATTGGAACCTTGGGAGCTGGACAACAGCCAAGGGGATAGACCATACGCTGTAAGAACCCTACTGGGGTGGGTCATCTCTGGTCCCCCGAGAATAGACAACAATAGCAGGGATGTGAATGGCTGCACTGCTGCTGCTGTCAATTGAGTATCCATTGCAAACTTAGAGGAGCTACTGGTCAAACAATGCAATCACGACTTCAGTGAAAGAACCAGCAAGGAAACAGAGGAAATGTCCAGAGAAGATGTAAAGTTCTTGGATATTATGAATCGCTCAGCGAGGATGACAGATGGACACTATAGCCTAGACTTACTTTTCAGGCAAGAAAACGCCAGCATGCCAAATAACCGTTGCTTTGCTGAGCAGTACATCCAGAGCTTGAAACGCAAGTTTGGCAAGAATGAGAAGTTTTATGACGAATATACATCTTTCCTCACAGAACTGATTGACAATGGTTACGCTGAAAGGGTACCAGTGGACCAGCTGAATCGAAGTGATGGAGAACTCTGGTACATCCCTCAAGACAGGGTGTATCACTCAAAGAAAGGAACTTTAAGGGTGGTCTTTGACTGTGGTGCAGTCTTCAAAGGATCATCACTTAACTGCCAACTGCTGCCAGAGGTCCAGACCTAACTAACTCACTCATTGGAGTTTTCATCAGATTCAGACAAGAACCGTTTGCTTTGATGGCTGAAATGTTTCATCAGGCCAAGGTATCAGAAAAGCATATTTACTATCTGTGATTTCTGTGGTGGCCTGATGGTGATGTGCAGCAAGATCTTGTTGAATAACGGATGAAGGTACATCTTTTTGGAGCCGTGTCGTGCAAACTTTGCATTAAGGAAAACCACTGAGGACAACAAAGCTCACTTTCCAGCAGAGGTAACAAACACAGTAAAGAACAACTTCTACGTAGATGATTGTTTAAAATCCATGCCTTCGGAACAAGGAGCAGTTAAAATGGTAAGAAACTGACTACCATCTGGCAAATGGGAGGATTCATGCTGTGAAAATGGATCAGTAACAGCCTTACTGTAACAGCCAACAGTAATAATCAGTATTGGCATCCATTCCACAAGAAAACAGAACCAAAGAGATCAAGTTGGACTTGGACAAAGAGAATCTGCCAATGGAAAGAGCACTGGGATTGCGCTGGTGCGTTCAAGTTCAGAATTGCTACACGGGAACGACCATATACTAGACGTGGTCAGCTCTATATACGACCCTTTAGGATTTCTAGCACCATTTACTCTGCCAGCCAAGCTGATTATGCAGGAGCTCTGCTAGGAAAAACTTGGTTGGGATGAAAACATACCCCAAACCTTCTCTCAGTGATGGACAGGATGGCTAGCAGATCTCAACAAGATTGCGGAGTTTAAAGTGGACCAGTGAATGAAGCCCACAAGCCTTGGTCAAATCAGATATGCACAGCTGCACCACTTTTCAGATGCTAGCGAAAGTGGTGATGGTACTGTTTCATGTCTAAGACTGGAAAATGATAGCGAAGAAGTGCATGTTGCATTGATAATGGGAAAATCCAGAGTAACACCATTAAAACAGATGACAATTCCCAGAATGGAGCTCTCAGTTGCAGTCCTAGCTGTCAGAGTTGACACAATGCAGCAAAAAGAATTACAGCTTCAACTGGACAAATCCATCTTCTGGACCGATAGCACATCAACAATGAAACCAAACGCTTTCAAACATTTGTGACGAATAGGATATCTTTTGTAAGGGATGCTACTGATGTATTACAATGAAGATATGTTAGCACAAAGTAACATCCAAGTAGAAGCCTCTAGAGCAGGGGCCCCCAAACTTTTCAGCATGAGGGCCACATTATATATTTGGCACATTTTTGCGGACCGTAGGAAAAAATAAAGAAGTGTGAGTTTTATACATTTAATGAACTCAAAAAAGTTTAGACTAGGTTACATTAGATTAGATTAGGAAAGGTTAAACTAGGTTAGTTTACATTGGGGTTATATGACAACAAATAAATAATATTCAATTTTTAAAAAGAACTTGAAATATTGGAATATATATATATCGTAGGTATACAATTATTTATAAAACAGAAAAAATACAGTGACCACCACTGGGGGAGATCGGAGAGAGAGAGGGGTAGAGAGGTGGGGGGAGAGAGAGTGGGGGGTGAGAGAGAGTGTGTGGGGAGGAGAGAGAGAGAGTGTGTGGGGGAGGGAGAGAGAGTGGGGGGTGTGAGAGAGAGTGGGGGGGGGGTGAGAGTGGGGGGGGGAGTCAGGGTAGAGGGAGCAGCGGGTGAGAGCGGGTGCGGGGAGGGGGAGGGTGTCAGAGTCCGGTGAAGGAGCGCCGCCACTTGCTGGGGCTGCTCTCTCCCTCTCTCTTTCTCCCTCTCCCAGAGCTAGCGAGGTCTGCACCTCTCCTCCACTCTCTTGCCTGGCCCTGTTTCTCACTAATGCAGCGAAATAAGAACACAAATGTTGTAGTTGTTGTCAGAAGCCCCGCATCCCCGGGGTGAGCGGCGGCGGCAGCGGCGGCGAGGAGGGAAATTTCACTTGTGTTTGTTCTTATTTGGCTGCTTTAGAGGGAAACGGGGCCGGGGAAGAGAGTGGAGGAGCGGCGCAGATCTTGCTGGCGCTGGAAGAGAGGGAGAGGGAGAGAGCAGCCCCCGCAAGTGGTGGCGCTCCTTCACCGGACCCTCTGACACCCTCCCCTTCCCCGTGTTCCTGCTCTCACCCACTGCTCCCTCTACCCCGACTCTCCCCCTTCCCTCTCTCTCCCCAGGGTAAGCGGAGGTAGCGGCAGGCGAGGAGGGAAGTTTCCTTGGGTTTGTTTTTTGCGAGGGGGCGCTGCGATCTCTCGCCTTGTCCCGGCTCTGGGTCGATGGCGATCCGCTTTCCAGTGAAACTTCACCGGCAGCTTCTGCCTCCAGTCCCCGCAGTCTAAGAGCTTGCTGCGGGCCGGATAAAATCTCAAGGCGGGCCGGATGTGGCCCGCAGGCCATAGTTTGGAGATCCCTGCTCTAGAGGACTTAGAGCAGATCACTTCTTAAGCTGTAAAAGATGGATCAAAGGACCAGAGTTTCTCTGTAAGCCAGACAGAGAATGGCCAAAACCTTGCTTGGAATCTACAATCTCTGCTAATGATCCAGAAATCAACCAAGACATCACAATGAACGCCATTGAATCGCACAAACACTCTGATCATCTATTTCTCATCATGGAGGAATCTGAAGATTGCCATAGCTTGGCTTCTTAAAGTTAAGACAACACGCTTGCAGCTGACTCGAAGGAGAAAGGAAATTCATACAGCTGTGAGTAGCCTTGAAAAGGATCCTGGCAAACTGAAAGAAAAGGTTGAAAAGGAGATGCGTCTTTAAAGCAACTCTCCGCGTTCAATGTTTATGTCCGGAAGATCTTTCCCAAGCCGGATAAAATCTCAAGGCGGGCCGGATGTGGCCCGCAGGCCATAGTTTGGAGATCCCTGCTCTAGAGGACTTAGAGCAGATCACTTCTTAAGCTGTCATCTCTTGCAATCAAAGACAAAGATTCAAAGAAGAACTATCAGAAGCTGGTAGTAATGGCGTCAAAAGAAGCAGTCATTTGTACAAACTGTATCCGGTGCTAAATGATGGACGTCTGAGAGTAGGTGTTTGCCTGAATAGACTAGTGATGCCTGAGGAGGCCAAACATCCTACTATTCTCTCGAAGGACCTTCACATATCAACATTACTGTTACGACATATCCATGAACAGCTTGGACATGTAGGAAGAAATCATATGCTGTCTCATCTCCGTAAAAGATACTGGATTATCAGAGCTAACTCCGCTGCAAGGAAAATCACAACAGACTGTGTTGTGTGTAAATGACAACGGGGAAGAGTCGGAGAACAAAAAATGGCAGATTTGCTCTTGAAGAGAATTCTATCAGACAAGCCTCCATTTACAGATGTGGGAATAGACTACTTCGGTCCGAAAGATATCAAAAGAGGACAAAATCTTGTTAAAAGGTATGATGCAATCTTCACCTGCATGGCAAGCAGGGCAGTACATCTTGAGGTTGCATGTACACTTGACACAGAATCCTGCATCCATGCATTACAAAGATTTATTTATCGACGAGGTCAAGTTTCATCCATAAGAGCAGACAATGGCACAAATTTTATCGGAGTGGAAAGAGAATTGAGAGAAATACTCAATGGCCTGCATCAAGACAAGATCCAGAATGCTATGCTTCAGCGAGGGATAAGGTGGTGCTTTAACCCTCCAGCAGGATCTCAACACAGTTGTGTTTGGGAACGATTGATCTTCACGGTTCGAAATGTGCTGCGCTCTGTTCTTAGCCAACAAGTTCTGGACGATGAAAGATTGCAAACTTTAATTTGTGAAGTTGAAACAATTTTAAATGATCGACCCATTACCAAGAGTTCTGATGATCCAATGGACCTGGACACCAAACCATCTTCTTCTTTTGAAAGTCATGCCAATACTACCACCTGGACTCTTTGTAAATGAAGACGTATACAATAAACACAGATGGACAGATGGGTAAAAAGAAGCTTTACTAGAGGTGACATTGTCATGGTGGCTGATTCCACTGCACCGCGAGGTTCCTGGCTAATGGGCAGAATATTGGAGACCATACCAGATGCACAAAGGTCTTGTGTGCACAGTTCAACTTCAGATTAAGAGCAACATCTTGGAAAGACCGATAACAAAGATATGTCTGCTCCCAGAAGCTGACACCTGAGTACAGCAAAGACTGGTGGCCTTTAAGATTGAAGAATTATTAAAGTAGATTAAAGTCAACACATAGTACATACCCTTTTTTTGATTATGTGTAAAGTTTTTATAGCTCCTTTTAATGTTTATTGGTAATTGTTTTGTTATATACGTAGTACAATTAGGGGCCGGTGTGTAGGAGCCATTTGTGTTTGTACTGGTTGTTGTTAGCATATAATATTATTTTGTCTAGATATATCTTGCCGTATTATTTTGGACACTTGGGGGCTGTCATTAGATGAATATGTATATGGGCATAACGGACTGGGAGGAGCTAGAGCAAGGTGGTTTATCTGTGGATACAAGGACTGGGTTACACACGGGGAGCCAGGAGAGGATACAGTTCTTACCAGAATTGCAATGAGCTGTGAGCAGACGGGGGAAGAGCAGCCAGCTATGACTTGTATGCAAAATAAGTCCAGCCTGGTATGTTCGTCTCCTTGTTTGTACAGCTACTTCAATAAACAACTAGTTAAACTGGATAAACGACTGGAAGATCTCTCTGTTGGGGTTTGAGTTAAGATCACTCCCACTCCCGGTAGAGTAATGGCAATTAGGAAAGAGTTTACTGGAAAAGACTGAAAGTTGCCATTACATCGGCCATTCCTTCTCTCCAGAGATGCTGCCTATCCCGCTGTCCCGAGTTACTCCACTATTTTGTGTCTATCTTCATGTTGGATGATGAGTTCTGTCCTTGGATACTATGGGAACAAGGAAGAGATAGCTGAGGCCCCAATGGAGAATTTTGCACACTCATTAGCCACAGGCAAGGTACCAAAAAAATGGAAGAATAGCTAATGTTGTTCCTTTATTTTAGAATGGCAGCAGGTATAAACCAAGTAACTAAAGACCAGTGAGCCTTACATCAATGGTAAGAAAATCTTTGGAGACAATTCCAAAGTACAGGATTTATGTTCAGTTGGATAAGCAGATACTGGTCATGGATATTCAGTATGCCTTGGTGCAAGAAAGATCCTGTCTCATTAACTTGATTTAGTTTTTTGAGGAAGAAACTAAAATGAAGAAGGTAGGGCAGAAGGTAAGGGAACGAGTAAAGTCTACAAGGACTTGTGCTTGTCTTCATAGGCTGAAACAAACAATATAAACATTGGGATGTTATATTTCAACTTTATAAGACAACAGTGGAACATAGTGTGCAGTCCTGGTCGCTGCACTATAGGAAGGAGGGGGTAGAGGAGGGGATATGATTGTATTGGCTGTTTCTCCAAAGTCTAAAATAAAGTCTAAAGTATGTGTAAAAATCTTTGAAAGTGGCTTAGCACTGGATAATTGGCTGGCAAAGCATATGGAATCTTGTGATTGATAAATGGAGGCATAGATCATATGTTCAACAGTATGTTGCACAAGTTATGTTGAACAATTCTAAAACTCCAGTTAGGCCGTTGTTTGAATACTGGATCCATTTTTGATCACCACACAATAGGAAGAATGTAAAGGCCCAAGAGATAATGTACAAAAGAGTTACTGGGCTGGTTCCACTAAGAACCCTTTTCCCCGGGGGAAATGTCAAAAGACTGCAGGGCAGAGCTTTAAAGAGAGAGGTGCAAAATTTAGGTGGAGATGTGTAGGACAAGTTTTCTTTTTTACACAAAGGTTGGTGGGTGCCTGGAAGGTGCTGCAAGGAGTAGTGGTGGGGGCATATATAACAGTAACATCTTAGAGAGTTTTACATAGGCACATGGCTATTCATGGAATGGAGGGATATGGATCATGTCCAGGCAGATGAGATTAGTTTATCTTGACATTCTGTTTGCCACAGATATTGTGGGCTGAATGGCTGTTCCTGTGTCATACTCTTTTATGTAGGATTTCAATGACAGGTTATTAGATTGGAGAAACTAGGGTTGTTCGATATGGAGCCAAGTGGTTGAGAGGAGATTTGACAGAGGTGGAAAAGTCCCTAACTGGCTGTAATAAGGTGAAGAGATCGGAGCTATTCCCATTAGCAGATGGGTCCAAGGCTAGGGGACACAGATTTGAAGTGACTGGCAAAAGAAACAGGCAATGTGCAGAGAAACATTTTTAAGCTGCGAGTGGTATTGATCTGGAAAGCACTACATGTACCATGGTGGCAACAGGGTCAATCATACTTTCAAATACATTTCAGAACTGTGGTGGGAATGTGACTGACGGAAATGTTCTATAAAAAGCTGGAAGTGACTTAGTAACCTTTCTGCGCTATAATAACATTAGTAATGGTCCTATGATATACGCCAATATACCCTTCTTCTGATAAGTTACAAAAATAGTTCATTCAAAGTCAGCCACATTTGACCAACATTTTAACATTTCTCTTGGATTCCATATTTTGATTTACCAATCATACATTAATTATATTTTATATTCAGTTAAATATTATATATTCTATCTTTACACCTTAGTGTTTTCTTTTTTTCCAACTAAATTACTTAATGTTTCAATTTAATTCAAGTATTAATTGTAGGTGCTGGTGAACCAATACAATACAATTCAATACAATATAATATCCTTTATTGTCATTGTACAAGTACAACGAGATTTTGAATGTCGCTTCCATATCGATGCTATCAAATCAAATATATAAATAAATCACGGCGAAAATGAACAACAAAAGGGGGGGGGAACGAAAAAAAATGGGGGAACAAAGTAAAGTGCAAAAAAAAGGTTCATGCAGGGTTCAGTTGTTCTAAATGACCCTGGGGGCAGAGACAGATCATGGTGGGCTCTCAGCAGGACCGATTCAGAGCAGCTATAGCTCTAGGGATAAAGCTGTTCCTTAGTCTGGAAGTGTGGGCGTAGAAGGCTTTGTAACGTCTGCCAGATGGAAGTAGTTCACACAGACGGTGGCATGGGTGTGTGGAGTCTTTGTAGATGCTGGTGGCTTTCCGGAGGCAGCGTGCGTTGTAGATGTCCTCCAGGGATGGCAGCTGTATCCCAATGATCCTCTGCACTCTGCAGACGACCCGCTGAAGAGCTTTCCTGTCCGCTGTCATGCAGCTGAGATACCACACACAGATGCCGTATGTCAGTATGCTCTTTGTAGTGCAGCGGTAGAAGGTCATCAGAAGCTGTTTTGGCAGATCGACCTTTTTTAGTGTTCTCAGGAAAAACAACTGTTACTGTGCTTTTTTGACTAGCGCAGCGGTATTGGTGGACCATTTGAGGTCCTGTGATATGTGTGTTCCCAGAAACCTGAAGCTGGACACTCTCACCACTTCGTCCCCATTGATGAGGACTGGAGTGTATTCCTCATTCTGTGACCTTTCTGTGACCCAAATGTTACATCTAAATATCAGTTAGCCAACTGTGCTTACATTCAAAATCTATCTCACTGACAAAGATATATCATAGAATAATACAAATTACAAGGCCACTCAGTCCATTATGTCAATATTGATTCACTAAAATAACTATCCAAATAATTGCACTCTGGTCCTTTCCCTTGAGCCTTGCAATTATTTTCCTGTAAAATATTTCTCTTTCAAAAGTCACAATTGAATCTGCTTCCACCATATGTTCAGGCAACATGTTCCACGTCACAACAACTTGGAGTGTAAAGTAAAATCTCCTTTCATGAGAACTTGATTTCTCAATAACGTGCAATTACAGAACTGAACAACTGGCTTTCTTTTCCTTGGTGATCTGCCAGAAAGTAGTTCTACAATTTCTTCTTGGCCCATTGCAAAAAGAAAAGAAGACACTTTTTTTCAAACTGAACATCAGTAGCAGGGAGATTAAAGAGAAAGAACTGCAGGTCACATGGAAATATTCACCTGGTTAGAACAGAAAGAAGAAATCCACTGGAGATTCTCCAGCTGAAAATTTAATAAGCTTTGAAAATAAGGCTGAGTGATTGTCATCCAAAGATTCAACAACCCTTTGTTGATCAGTCATACTCCTGATCTATCTATACATACAAATGCATCTTGCACATTTATCGTCTTCAACGTGTCACACTGGAAGTGCTGCATGTACACCTAATCGCCTTAAATATTTCATGAAGCAGTCATTTGCATCTGAGCTATTCTCAAACAATAAAGCCTCAACCAGAAAAACTATTGAATATTGATAAGGTTTAAATCTAAAACTGGATTATAATGCAGTGATTAACAACAGATCTCAAGTAATTGCATAGCAGGATCAATCTTTATACATGTAGTCAGTCAGGATTATCTAAACCTTTTGGTACACGTACTTGCAGCAATATATTGATCATTTTCCCAGTAAAAGATGTGAAATATTGATTTGTTTAAGGCAACGGGCAGCATGATGAAAACCTGTGCACTAAAATGAACATACCAGAAAACAAGTCAGAACCTGTAAATTAAAACAAAGGTGTGTAATTAGTGAGAATAAGTATGTCCTCTCTGTATTCAATTAATTAAATCCTACCAGTATTATAAACATACAGGAAATATATTTGCTGAAGGTCATAAAAAGGGAAGAGGAATTAACATTTAATTACTATTAAAAAGAAATCTAACCAATGTAAGCTCCTGAATTGCAGAGTGCTTAAAAGCAACTTCATCCACAAAAATATCATTGAGAACAGACTTACCCTGCCAATTTGAGCTATTGAGATTCTGTATTTTAAATAGCATCTTATTTATTGCATTATTCCAGTCTGAAGAAGGGTCTCGACCTGAAACATCACCCATTCCTTCTCTCCTGAGATGCTGCCTGACCTGCTGAGTTACTCCAGCATTTTGTGAATAAATACCTTCGATTTGTACCAGCATCTGCAGTTATTTTCCTACACTTATTTACTGCATTAGTAATTACTCTTTGTAACAACTTCGCTGACTGTAGTGTATTGTGGAGCCGGGTAGTTATATGAATGTAAATGCAGGAATGATGTAATTGTATTGTTGTTTGTGGACCTTTATTACGTGCAAAATGGTTCCCACACTGCAACAAAGGATACAATGCAAAGGAACTTAATTGGCTGCAAAGCACTTTAGGATGCCCTCAAGTCGTGAAAGGCAACGTAAAATTGGAGATCGACACAAAATGCTGGAGTAACTCAGTGGGATAGGCAGCATCTCTAGATAGAAGGAATGGGTGACGTTTCGGGTCGAGACCCTTCGTTGTGTCCTTGTTCCTTTTTTGAAATAGATGAAAAGTAAATGGCCATTGTGTGTCTTGTTGCTGTCTTGACACACACTTCTCAAAATGCAGCAAGATGACATTGCCCTAGTTTATATGCTTTTTATATCTGAACTTTTCAGAATTGTGCAGATGATGAAAAAATGTTGGAGCCAAAAGATTCTCACTATCCTGAAAGGACTCGAAATGAACAATAGGAAGTTATCAGTATGTAAAGAGGAAAGTCAGATTAAAGTTTACCTGCAGCTGGTGGATCTGTGGAATGAGCTGTTGGTAACAAATGATGTGAGAGTCCACAAAAGAGGAAAGGAATATATAAAAGCTCTAGAGATTGGAAACACACAGAAATAGGATAGAAGCATAAAATAGTCTGTGAAAGAAAAAAAATGAAGATGCCAGGTTTAAATTTATTCATGCTTTCAGATTTTCACCACTTGAGATTGTTATTAGATGTGAACCTGAGAGTCTCAGTTTTCTTTCCAATCTGCTATAGATCTTCAGGATTGAAGGGTGGAAGAGAGCAAGACAGTATAAATCATTCAGTGAAGCAACTCAACTAGTAGCTCCGGGTCTCTAGCAGAGGAGGTTGTCACTGGTTGTCCATGGGCATGCCTGCAAACAGCAGTGCCTTTCCGAAGAAGCACACACTCTCAATGGTTCCTATTGTGTGTAGGACAGTGTTAATGTGTGGGGATCGTTGGTCAGTGCGGACTCAGTGGGCCGAAGGGCCTGTTTCCTCACTGTATCTCTAAACAAAACTACACTAAACTGAAGTCCATAAAGTCCAATTGAGATGGTTCAAAGGTCACCAATGAGGAAGATGGGAGGTCAGGAACAGATTCTAGTTGATGAGAGTACTTCCCTTCACATTTTTCCACATTTCAGAAGTACAGCATTCTTAGTTGAGTTTGATGGAATGACTTCTGATAATGACAGGTTCTATATAAATACAGGTTATCAAGTTTCAAATGACTGAAAGATTGAAATCTGTGAGAAAACAGACCTGTGAAGGGAATCTATAAAAAAATGACAAACTTGCTTTTCAAATTTGAACATTCAAGATTCCCTGTTTGAAAATACTTCCACAACACCTAAACAACATCAAGGCATGGGTTGTTCAGTGGGATATAGCAGTTGTATTACACAGGTGATAGGCAATATCCATCGACAACAAGAAAGTGTTGAACCAGCTACCTTTGATATTCTGTGGCATTACCATCATAGAGTTCCACATCATCAACATCCCGAGGGAGTCACGATGGACCAGAGAATCAACCGGATCAGCCACAAATGCCCCAGCTGGTCAGAAACTAGATATCCTGCAGAAAGCTGCTCACTTCCTGACACCCCAAGGCACAAATTAAGAATGTGATGGAATACTCTTCATTTGGCCACAGCTCAAAAACTGTCAAGAAGCTCAGGGCATCCAGGGCAGAGCAGCCCCCTTGACAAACCCCCATCGTAAATGTACACTGTGTCCACTATTGGTGAACAGAGTATACCACCTACAAAAAACACTTCAGTCACTTGCCCAGGCAACTTTGATCGCACTTCCCAAACCCACAAATCCTACTGCTAAGGACAATACCGCAGGTGCATCTGAACATCATCACGTGCACAATACCCTCTATTCTAATATGGAAATACATTGTCAGCCCTTCACCATTTCTGGTCCAAACCTTGGAATTCCCTGCCCAACAGCACCAGAAGCACCAGCACTGAGGGAAGCACAGTGGAGCAGCTGGTAGAGCATCTGCTTCACATCACCAGAGACCCAGGTTAAATTATGACCTCAGGTGCTGTCTGTATGGAGTTCACACATTCTCCCTGTGACAATGTGGATTTCCATCGGGCATTCCGATTTCCTCCCACATCCCAAAGACGTATGGGTCTGTAGGTTAATAACTGTTTGTCATCAATAATATACACTCCACATCTGGTGAACAAAGAAATTCAAGGGTAACCACTTCTAACCCCCTGCTACTTCTTGACTCACTCACATTTAGCTTGCACCCTCAGTCTTTCCTGCCCACTGCATCAAGATACCACAATGCTAATGTGAAAACAGCGTTCAGGTGGATGAATTATAATGAAGGATACTTGAATATTTGCTCAGGGAATAGTAATTTAAAACCATGGCAAAACATGATTTAGGTTAATATAGCCGATTTGTTATTTTGGCAGGTTGGCTTCGACTAGCTTTGATCAGATTTATAAATAAATATGCGCAAAGGCAGAAGTGTTTGGCTGGCAATTCATCAACATTCATAATGGACATCTGGTCAAATTTATTGCATGGCAGGGAAAACTGTAATAGTGTTATAAGATAAGCTGGATGGAAAAAGGAAAATTAACCTCTCATATGCTCACATAAACTTTGCACAGTCAAAGAATTTATTGGACGAGTGTGGCTGATGGATTTTCTGAAATGTCATTCACATTTTCCTTGGTAGGAAATCACTGATGAGAATCTGTCAATAAATATTTATCTTGCTGCATCCTGACTTTCTACACAATGCTCAGATGACTTATGTGCACTGGGTACATTTGAAAGCAAATGTATTTCTTTAGCGATGCATGTTACCTGAACTCTTAAGAAATTCTGTGATGTGGGTAGATGGCTGACTATGCAAACCAATGCCATTCTCTTCATAATGAGAGGAGTCTTGTCGGTGTGCATTCATCACTGAGGGCATATTAATGTAATCAGTGATTAAAGCGATCAACTTTCACCAATATTCACCAATATTAGCCATGCAGAATTATCCCTGGTAGCAAGATTACTTCTTTTTAAATAACCATAAAACCCTGTTTTAGCATTTAAAATATGCTGTGGTAGAATTTCCATGGCAACCTTGCTGGAAGTGGGTTGATGCGTGGCTGTACTGTTTTATAATTTTCTTATACTGAAGATTAAATACAATCACTGATGCAGCCCTTGCCTCTCCATCTGTGCGCTGTAGGACTTTAAAATATGCTAGCCTGCCGGGTAAGCATGGTTCGATATCTGATTTAGTTAAGGAAAACAATGGGTAGCACAGTGGTGCAGCGGTAGAGTTGTTGCCTTACAGCGCCAGAGATCTGGGTTCAATCCTGACTTCGGCTGCTTGTCTGTATGAAGTTTGCATATTCTCACTTGCCCTGCATGGGGTTTTCACCGGCTTCGTCCCACACTCCAAAAATGTACAGGTTTGTTGGATAATTGGCTTGGTATAATTGTAAATTGTCCCTAGTGTGTGTAGGATAATGTTAGTGTGCGGGGATCACTAGGCGGCGCACTGAAGGGCTTGTTTCCTGTTTCCGCGCTGTATCACTAAACTAAACTAAACTAAACTAAACTGTTCTAACCACCCCTTTACTTGATATGTTAGTGACTTTATTATGCCTCATTAATCTGGGCTCATTCCAAAGTTTTGCCGCATTTTGCAAATCTAAAGAATTAAAATATAAAAGACTTCTAATATGACTCCTTTGAGCTTTCTCTTTTCCAGAGAAACATGCACTAGCCATCTCAAACTACATATGGAGTTAGATCGTCTAAATTATGGTAATAATACTCAAATTTGAACATTGTGGCGGCTCCCAAGGGTCGGGCCATACTTCTACCGACCCCTCGGCACGGGAATGGACCAGTCCAGGGAGGCGGTCCGGGACCAGTCCACGGACGACAGCGGGCGTATAAGGGCCCGTACCGGGTGCTGGAGCACGGACAGACAACCTTTGTCTTGGACATGGGGGACCTGCTGGAGGCCGTGTCAATTGACCGCCTGAAGCCGGCCCACTTAGACATCGACCAACCGGTGCGGGTTGCCCAGCCTCGGCCACGAGGTCGCCCCCCTTTGCGGGTCCCACCACCTGTCCCTCCAACTGTGCCTCCGCCGGCCCCTCTGTCGATCGATTACCGTACGCGGTCCGGTCGGGTTGTGCGACCACCAGTGCGTTTCGTGCCTCCGGTTCTGGGGGGGGGTACTGTGGCGGCTCCCAAGGGTCGGGCCATACTTCTACCGACCCCTCGGCACGGGAATGGACCAGTCCAGGGAGGCGGTCCGGGACCGGGTATATAAGGACAAGGTTTGGGCGCCAAGCCATTCCGGCAGACTAGACCCGTCTGATAACCGAGGTACAATAAAATATACGTTCCCGAAATACCTGGCTCCTTGCCTTTATTTCGGGCCTTTATCGACGCCCTACAACATGCACATTCACCAAGGCTATAGCATTCTTTTTATAATATGAAGATAACAGTAGCTAATATACCAAGCATCCAAAATCCAAATCTAAAATCCAAAATAGCTTTATTTGTCATTCGTACAGAACGAGATTACTTAGCCAGCAGTACCAAAAAAAACACAAGACACAACCCCAACACAAACATCCATCACAGTTTCTACCCTTTGTGTTTCTGTGCAATTAATTCAATATTTTTAAATTGGGAGCCACAGTGGTGCAGCAGTAGAAGTGCTGCCTCACAGTGCCAGCAACCCAGGTTCAAACCTGCTGCTATCTGTGTGGAGTTTGCACACTCCGCCTGTGACCACGTGTGTTTTCTTTGGGTGCAACGATTTCCTCCCACATTCCAAAGACATGTAGATCTGTAGGTTAATTTGCTTCTGTAAATTGTCCCTTGCGTGCAGGATGTGAAAGTGGGATAACATGGAACTGGTGTGTGGGTGATCAATGGTTGGCATGGACCTGGTGGGTCAAAGGGGCCTGTTTCCATGCTGTATCTCTAAACTATACGGAACTAAAAATGCTTACCTTTCCAAAAATGGAAGAGAATGGATTTAAAATAATATCTGCAAAAAAAAAAATGCTCTATCACATTGATTTTAACAGCATAATTTGTCCGAATTCCAATCATCAATATGACATTTTAACATTAAGCTAGTTCCATGTCATCCCACTTTTGCATCCACTACCTACATAGTAGGGACAATTTACAACCAATTAATCCAGAGAAAATTGATGCAGTCACAGGGAGAACATGAAAAATCCATAAAGACAGCACCGAAGGCCAGGACCAAACACTGGTCTCCAGCACTGTGAGGTAACAGCTCTACCTGGTACACCACTGTGCTGCCCTCCTTTGCATAGATTTGCAATTTAACCATGTATCTGCTAATTAAACACTAAGATCATTTTCTGCTCCATGTACATCTTTGAACACCTGCACCCACACTTTAATGTTTTCTGAGACTGTCATGATGTTGAGTTCTTCTTTGCCTCCATGCTTATTTCTTTGGCAAGGGGTCTGTGCCATGACTGATGACTCCATCTCCTGTCTCTAGCACTTTCTCTTGGACACTTCCTTCCAGCCTCTCTTGACTTATAAAATTCCACCTGCCGATGCGACATTGACCATATTGGCTTCTGCATTCCCCCCACCCATTCTCATCGCAACCTCTCCCAACGCAGTCCTCCACTCAGTCTATACCAATCCCAACCTCATTATTAAAGCTGCAGAAAGGGTGGTGCCATTGTAGCCTGTCAAACTGGCCTCTACTGAGGCTAGAAGACATCTCTCGGACATCTCATACCTACCCCTTGATGATGATCCCATCAATGAACACCAAGTTATTGTTTCCCAAACCATTAAGATCTCATCACTAGCAATTTCCCCTCCACAGCCTCCAATCCAATAGTTCCCCAACCCTGCACTGCCCATTTCTATCTCCTAACCAAGATTCCCAAATGGGACTACCTGTTAGGTCCACTGTTTCTGACTGCTCTTATCCCACTGAGCTCATTTCATAATATTACAACTCTACATTGTCTGATCCTGTCCAGTCCCTTCCCATCGACATCCAGGATATTTCACATGCTCTCTACCACTTTAACAATTCCCAATTCCTTTGATACCACAATCTCGTCTTTGCCACAAATGTCCAGTCTCTTTGCACATCCATTCCCCATCAGGAAGGCTTCAGGCTCTCCGTTTCTTCCCTAGAACAGAGACCCAATTATTTTCCCTAAAATACCATAATTGGGTTAGTGGTAGGAAGCAATAGGTGATGGTGAAAGGTTGTGGTAGAAGCCTGTGACTAGTATTAATGATTTGGGTAAGAATGTACAGGGTTTGTTTGTAATTTTGCAGATGACTCTAAAATGGGTGTTATAGGAGATGGTGAAGAAGGTTATCAAGAATTATAGCAGGATCAGCTGGGTAAGTTGGCTTAGGAATGACAAATTAAGCTTAATTCATACAAGCATGAGGTATTGCATTTTGGGAAGACAAAACAGGGTAGGATTTTCACATTGAACACAAGGGCCCTGGGAGAGTTGTAGAACAGAGATTCTGGAGTACAGTATATAGTTCCCTGTATGTGGCATTACAGGTGGAGAGTGTGGTGAAGAAGTCTTTTGGCATGCTGACATTCATCAATCAGTATAGAAGTTGGGATGTTATGTTACAATTGTACAAGACATTTGTGAGCCCATTTTTATATTATAGTGTTCAGGTTTGGTCAACCTGCTATGGGAAAGGTGCCAGTTCTTTTCACCCTTCCACCTCCTACGTCTGCTCATCAACCAATCCTCGCCCCTTTGGGTCTCGTATTTCAAACTCCCACCCTCACCGATGCTACCCACACAACCATCCACCCCCTCCCACCCCATTCCATCTAAACGTCATCCCTCCCCCAATATAATGTTTCTAAAAGGCTCCTTCCTTGACTAAGATTTCTGTTGCCAGTCTCTTTACATGGCTTGATATCAATCTCATGCGCCAAGTTCCTTGGGACATTTTGACCATGCTAAGAATGCCCAAAAATGCACGTTTTTTCATGTTGACATAAGATCTATTATATCTGCTTGTTTAACATTTCAAATAAAAGATATTAACCCACAACCACGTTGCCATCTCACAGTTTAGAGTCCTGGTCCAAGGAATTAAAGCTGCAACCTTTCCAACCAGCAGATGCTCTTGCTCTTGAGAAACTACAATTGGACACTTTCCAAGATTGATTTCATACAATGAGTCCAAGTATCATATGGGAATCAATGAGCTCTGTAGATGCAAGGTTGAAAAATGGCTCTGTGATTTCAAAATATAGCCCACAACAAAGCAGCCTACAAGGGGGGCAATTGTCATACATCACACAATATGAATGACCTAATTGACTGCACCCCCCTACTCTTTCCCCTATTGCTGTAATTTTTCATTTTCAATTATTTAATTAATCTCTTTTCAAAACTTCTTCATGCATCTAGTTTCACTGCCCTTTCAAACTATCATCTTTTTTCATAACAACTCACTGCATTGAAAATTATTTCCTTGTGTCACCCCTGTTGCTTTTGCCAATTACCTTAAATCTGTAACCTTCAGTTATCAATCTGCCATTGGAAACAATTTTTCCTTATTTACTCTATAAAATTCCTGCAAGGATTTGAACACAACTAACAAATCTCTTCTTAATGTTCTCTACAGTAAGGACAATAATCCTGGCTTCTCTTGTCTTTCCAGGTGACTGAAGTCATTCATCACTTGTACCAACACAGTAAATGGCGGCACGGTAGCGCAGCGGTAGAGTTGCTGCTTTACAGCGAATGCAGCGCCGGAGACACAGGTTCGATCCTGACTACGGGTGCTGCACTGTAAGGAGTTTGTACGTTCTCCCCGTGACCTGCGTGGGTTTTCTCCGAGATCTTCGGTTTCCTCCCACACTCCAAAGACGTACAGGTATGTAGGTTAATTGGCTGGGTAAATGTAAAAATTGTCCCTAGTGGGTGTAGGATAGTGTTAATGTGTGGGGATCACTGGGCGGCACGGACTTGGAGGGCCGAAAAGGCCTGTTTCCGGCTGTAGATATATGATATGATGATATGATGATAAATCTCTTCTATACCCTCTCTAAGACCTTGAGATCCTTCCTAAAGTATTATGCCCAGAATTGGCTGAAATAATCTAGCTAAGGTCGAACAGTGTTTTATAAAGGTTCAGCATTATGTCTTTTCTTTTGTACTGTGTGCCTCAATATATCAAGATAAAAATTTTGAATATACTGAATGTACTGTGTGCCTCAATATATCAAGATAAAATTTCAGTCTAAAGAAGGGTCTAGACCCGAAACGTCACCCATTCTTTCTCTCCCGAGATGCTGCATTTTGTGTCTACCTAAAAATTCCATATACTTATTTAACAGTCCTTTCAACTTATACAGCTACCTTCAAAGAGCACATCTTAAGCTGCACTCACTTTTAAATTATGACATTTGTTTATATTGATAATCCTCATGTTTTTGCCAAAATGAGCTATTTCCCATAAACCTGTGGTTTCCCACATTCGTGTATTTTGCCAGTCTGGGTTCTTCTGAGATTTTTCCTTATTGTTTACTGTTTTACTGAATTTTGTTTTATCTGCAACCTTTAAAATTATATCCTGTATGAACCCAGGTTATTTATGCATTGCAAAAAGAGCAATGTTCCAACACTGACCTAAGGGAATAACATTTCATATTTCCCTTGTGGCGTGGGTCATGATGCTGGATCAGCAATGGACACACAATAAGATGAACTCACCCAATGGGCTTTATTTCCAACAACAAACACGAGCATCTAGAATCAACCTGGCAGCTTTCTCTCTGATGAGGATGGAGTAGTGGATGCTGGCCACATGGATTTTACGAAGGCATTTGATAAAGTCCCCCATCGTAGATTGATCCAGAAGATTATGATGCGGGGATTAACAGTGATTCAGTCGTATGGATTCAGAACTGTCTCAGAACTGATAGAAGACAGAAGTTTAGTGGCAGAAGGACAAAATTCAGCGGTGATGCACAGAATCTGTGTTGGGACATCTGCAGTTCATGATATTTATAAATGGTTTGGATGTAAATATTGGCAGGTTGGGTATAAGTTTGCAGATGCCGTCAAGATTGCGGGGATCATGGACTGTGAGGAGGGCTGTCAAACTATACAGCAGGATATAGATCAGCTAGAAATGAGCGAAGAAATGACAGATGGAGTTTAATCTAAGCAAGTGTGAGATGTTGAACCTTTGGGAGACCAAACGTAAAGGGAAAATATTCAATTAATGGCATGATCTTTTCCCCGGTGTGGGACAAATAAAGGAATATATTATCCTTAACAGCATTTATGTACAGATGGATTTTGTGATCCAAGGTAACTCCCTGTATGGTAACACAAGTAGATAGAGTCGTAAAGAAGGCATATAATTTGCTTGCTTTTGAGGTTTGGCCATTGAGTATAAGTGTCAAGAAGTCATGATGTAGCTTTATTGGACTATGGTTAGGTTGCATTTGGTGTTTGTGTGCAGTTCTGGTTGCCCCATTAGAGGAAGTATGTGGGGGCTTTGGATAAGATGCAGAGGGGGGTGGACAGACTTGGATTGTTTCCTCTGGAACTCCAGAGGTTGTGCAGAGACATGATAGAAGTATATCTAATTATGCGAGGCATAGATAGGGTAGACGGTCAGAACCTTTTTCCCAGGATGGAATAATCAAATACTAGAGGGTACAGGTTTAAGGTGTGAGGTGCAAAGTTTAAAGGAGATGTGCAGGGCAAGTTTTTACACAGAAGGTGGTGAGTGTATGGATTGTGCTGTCAGGGGTAGTGGTTGAGACAGAATGGTAGTGGCATTGAAGGGATTTTTGGAAAGGTATGAAAGGTATATGGATAAGCAGGGTATGGAGGAATATGGATTATGTGCAGACAGCTAAGAGTGGTCTTAGCATTATGTTTGGCATAGACTGTGGGTCAAAGGGTCTTTTCTTGTGCTGTCCCCTTCTATGTTCTATGAATGCTCAAAAATGAAGGAGGCTGCAGAACATATTGGAAATTGGCCTCATCGCTAGTGAGGGGATCTGCACAAAGTAATGCGCGCAGAAAGCAGTTAATATTGTCAAAGACCGAAAACAGCATGGCCACGTTCTCTTCTCTCTACTAACATCAGGGGAAAGGTACAGGAGCCTGAGAACCCTTCACTTCAGATTCCAGAACAGCTTCTTCACATTAACCATAAGGCTCTTGAACCATCCTGCCTAACCATACCCACAACCCTACTTCAGCTACAAACTCTATGTACTTCGTATAAGGCGTACAACATAATTCAATTTGCACTATTATTGCCTGGTTACCTAGTATAGCTGATCATTTATTTTATTACTATTTATTGTACATTTATTTGTTGTGGTGTGGCGTTAATGTGCCTGTGAAGCTGCAGCAAGTTAGAATGTCATTGTACCAGTGCCGGTACATATATCAAATATATACTTTTTAATTCTTGACTCTAGGTGAGGCACAGTCACTTATCCCAGGTTGATGGGTCACTACTTGGCCAGGTCTGGACTACAGTAAAAAGTAAGCTTGAAAGGAATCTGTTGCCGGAAGTAAGTAATTTGTTCAAAGGCACTGTCTATTTTGCTTTGTAAGTATTTGGTTTGTTTTATTTATGCAACACTTTACAAAAGCAGTGGGATTAAGTTAGCTATCAACCAAATCAGATTGGACGAAGGCCATGCATCATCTCCACAATCCTACCTATCCCTTTCAACCATGCAACTCTCAATTCACTGGCACTATTGTTGCTATTGTAGCGACCATAGAGAATGGTCCAGGTCGTCGAACCCTCGGATTGGCCAGCGAGGTCACGTGTGAACGCGACCATGGGGATTGGTCCAGGGAGCGACATCGCTGATTGGCCAGCGTGGTCATGTGCGCTTTTGGCGCCCGAAATGTTCAGTTCGGCGAAGTCTTCGAAGAAGACAGTAAGTTTTTGATGGTTGTCCTTTACCTTGTTGTTTAACTCTGTATTCGAATATTGCGGCTGCAATAAACTTCTTCTACAACCAACAAGTTTTCGGACTCGCCATATTGGTGACCCCGACGTGATCTGGACGATCACCGACTATGCAGGAACACGCGCCTCGTTGTTGATTGCCGCGCCGGGCACACCGGAGTTAAGCGCGGTAAGCGTTCACTTTCCGTTGTTTTGGACGCATGCACCGCAATCTTGGTTTATCCACACCGAAGCTCAATTTCATATAAAGAAGATATCGGACGACTCCACGATGTATTACTACCTCGTCAGCGCTCTATCGTCGGAGACGACCACGCGCGTGATGCGGTTCATCGTTAATCCACCTGCGGAAAACAAGTACGAGGCCATGAAGAAAGTGTTACTGCGAACCTTCGGGTTTAATAAGCATGATTGCGCTGCAAGACTTCTGCACCTACCGGATCTTGGAGACCGACGGCCTTCCGTTCTCATGTCCGAAATGATGATGTTAGCCGGTGAGCATACGGATTGCCCTATGTTCGAACAGGCATTCCGAGAGAAGCTTCCTGAGGATGTCCGACTGCTGCTCACGGATTGTTCTTTTAAGGACCCCGAAGCATATGCAGCGAAAGCGGACGCACTCATAGCGGCTAAAAACAAGGCAAGCGGTTCGATCAACAAGATCTCGACATCAGTGACCACGCCACAGCGACATCAAGATGGCGCCGCGTCTCCCGCCAATTCTCCGAAAGCCCGCCAAAAAGATCCGCACAAGCGCGGCTGGTGCTATTATCACCTACGATGGGGTAGCGAATCCCGCAACTGCCGCTCGCCTTGTACCTTCGCGGGAAATGCCTCGGCCGATCGTACATAGGGGCAGTTACGATTGGCCAGAACTGACGCCTCTACGTCCATGATTGATTCACGGACACAGAATTTTTGGTGGACACGGGAGCCATCGTCAGTATAGTGCCGCCGACCGACCTCGAAACCAGATCGGGTAAGACAGGTCCCACCCTCATCGCGGTTAATGGCAGCCCCATTCGCACTTTCGGTATACGGAAGATGTCCCTTGTGTTAGGCCTCCGCACGTACGAATGGCCATTCATCATAGCCGACGTCAGACAAGCGATCCTGGGCGCAGATTTTCTCTGGGCTTTTTCACTGGTCCCTGATGTCCGCGGTAACGACCTCCGACCCTCCGCCGGAGATGAGCCCGTCGCTCCGACAATCGCCTCCCCGCCCAGCCCTACTGTCCAGGCCGTCGTCGCGGCCCCTGACTCGTATGCTGAGATCCTGGCGGAGTTTCCAGAGCTGCTCATTCAACGTTTTGACACGTCTTCGGCCAAGCACGGCGTGGTCCATCACATCCGCACCGAAGGCCCTCCCGTTTTCGCTCGGGCCAGGAGACTACCGCCAGACAAACTGGTGGTGGCACGGGCGGAGTTTAGGAAGATGGAGGAAATGGGAATTGTCCGTCAGTCTGACAGCCCGTGGGCCTCGCCATTACATATGGTCTCCAAGGCATCTGGGGGGTGGAGACCATGTGGCGATTATCGGTGTCTCAATGCTGTCACCACGGCTGATCGCTACCCCATACCGCACCTACAGGACTTTTCGTCTGGGCTGGAAGGAGCGGTGGTGTTCTCCAAAATCGATTTGGTGCGAGGATACCACCAGATTCCGGTGCGGCCGGAGGACATACAGAAAACTGCAATGATTACTCCGTTCGGGTTGTTTGAATGGTTGCGTATGCCTTTCGGTTTAAAGAACGCGGCACAGGCTTTCCAACGACTGATGGACCGTGTGGGCCGGGGTTTACCCTTTTTGTTTATTTATTTAGACGACATCCTGGTCGCCAGCCCCTCAGTGCAGGAACACCAGGTCCACTTGCGGACCGTGTTCCAGCGGCTCCAAGACCACGGGCTCATTATCCAACCCTCCAAGTGTCAATTCGGCCTCCCTGCTCTTGATTTTCTAGGGCACAGAATTACCCCTGCCGGCGCCTCCCCTTTGCCCGAGAAGGTGGAGGCTATCCGGGCATTTCCCAGGCCCACCACAGTAAAAGGGCTACAGTAGTTCGTAGGCATGGTTAATTTCTACCATCGGTTCGTTCCGGCAGCTGCGCGAGTCATGCGCCCGCTTTTCCAATGCCTTGCAGGAAAACCGGTAGAGTTGATATGGTCCCCGGCCGCAGAGTCGGCTTTTACAGCAGCTAAGGCAGCCTTGGCAGACGCCACCATGTTGGTCCACCCGAGCCCCTCCGCCCCCACGGCCCTGACGGTTGACGCCTCTGACGTGGCGGTGGGCGGGGTTCTGGAGCAGCAGGTCGGTGGCCGTTGGCAGCCTTTAGCGTTTTTCAGCCGGCAACTAAATTCGGCTGAGCTGAAGTATAGCGCAATTGACCGAGAGCTTCTGGCTCTCTATTTAGCTGTTCGTCATTTCAGGTACTTCCTTGAGGGCCGCCCATTTGTGGCCTTTACAGACCACAAACCATTAACATTTGCATTTTTTAAATTGTCTGACCCATGGTCGGCCCGCCAGCAGCGGCACCTGACTGCTATCTCTGAATTCACCACCGATGTCCGTCATGTCGCGGGTAAGCTTAATGCCGTTGCTGACGCCCTGTCTAGACCTGCTTTTTCCCCTATTTCGGCGGTGGACTGCGAGGTGGATCCCCAGGAGCTTGCGGAGGCACAGCTTCTAGCGGATACCGCTTCGGCATACCAGTCCACCACTTCGGGATTGAAGTTGGCCCAGGTAGCTTGTGGGTCGGAAGGTCTGGTGCGATGTTTCTCTTCCCCGTCCCAGGCCGGTAGTACCGCCCTCCCTTCAGCGCCGGGTTTTCGATGCCATTCATGGGCTGGCGCACCCGTCCATCCGCTCCACCTCTGCTTTGGTAGCAGCTCGGTTTGTCTGGCATGGCCTACAGAAACAGGTAGCGGGTTGGGCACGTTCCTGCGTTCCCTGTCAGACCGCTAAAGTCCAGCGCCATGTCCAGCCCCCCGTACAGGATTTCGAGGTCCCAGCAGTTCGTTTTTTCCACATCCACGTGGATTTGGTCGGGCCTTTGCCTTCCTCCCGGGGCTACACCCACCTCCTCACGGTGGTGGATCGGTTCACCCGGTGGCCAGAGGCTTTCCCATTGTCTGATATTTCGTCAGCGTCTTGTGCTAGGACTTTGGCCCTTCATTGGGTAGCTCGTTTCGGGGTCCCGGCAGTTATTACCACTGACAGAGGGCCACAGTTCACTTCGTCCCTCTGGGCCGCGCTCGCAGAACTGTACGGTTCCAAGTTACAACCCACTACTGCATATCACCCCCAGGCAAATGGACTCATAGAAAGGTTCCACCGTCAACTTAAGGCGTCCCTCAGTGCAAGGCTTGAAGGCCCGGACTGGGTAGACCAGCTCCCCTGGGTTCTTTTGGGCATCCGGACTGCTCCTAAGCTAGATCTCGGTGCGTCGTCCGCGGAGCTAGTATATGGCTCGACACTTCGAGTACCCGGAGATTTGTTTCCGGACCCTTCAGACCAGCTGCCTACAGTCCCATCAGTGTTAGCATCTCTCCGGAACGGGTGGGCTCCCTGGCTCCAGTTCCGACTTCACGTCATGGGTGTCCCATGGTACATGAACCGCCTTCCCTGAAGGACTGTGAGTTTGTTTTTCTGCGAAAAGATTCCCATCCCGCCCCGTTGCAGAGGGTCTATCAAGGGCCGTTCCGGGTTTTGCGTAAGGGAACGGCTACCTTCACCTTAGACATGTGCGGCAAGAGTGAGCTCGTCTCGGTGTCCCGGCTCAAACCTGCACATTTGGATCCGGATCAACCAGTCCTGGTCGGTCAAACCCCTAGGAGAGGCCGACCTCCGTTAGTTCCATTCAGTCCAGGACCCCCCGTTCCGGCAGTTCCTCCAGGACCCCCCGTTCCGGCAGTTCCTCCAGGACCAGGGCGGCACGGTAGCGCAGCGGTAGAGTTGCTGCTTTACAGCGAATGCAGCGCCGGAGACTCAGGTTCGATCCTGACTACGGGTGCTGTACTGTAAGGAGTTTGTACGTTCTCCCCGTGACCTGCGTGGGTTTTCTCCGAGATCTTCGGTTTCCTCCCACACTCCAAAGACGTACAGGTATGTAGGTTAATTGGCTGGGTAAATGTAAAAATTGTCCCTAGTGGGTGTAGGATAGTGTTAATGTACGGGGATCACTGGGCGGCACGGACTTGAAGGGCCGAAAAGGCCTGTTTCCGGCTGTACATATATGATATGATATGACCCCCCGTTCCGGCAGTTCCGCCAAGTCCGGAACCCCCGGCTCCTGTGGTTCAGGCTGTCCCTCTCCGTACTCGTTATGGTCGCGAAATCCGGCTCCCTGCTAGGTTCCGCACCTCGGGTTCTGGGGGGGGTCATGTAGCGACCATAGAGAATGGTCCAGGTCGTCGAACCCTCGGATTGGCCAGCGAGGTCACGTGTGAACACGACCATGGGGATTGGTCCAGGGAGCGACATCGCTGATTGGCCAGCGTGGTCATGTGCGCTTTTGGCGCCCGAAATGTTCAGTTCGGCGAAGTCTTCGAAGAAGACAGTAAGTTTTTGATGGTTGTCCTTTACCTTGTTGTTTAACTCTGTATTCGAATATTGCGGCTGCAATAAACTTCTTCTACAACCAACAAGTTTTCGGACTCGCCATACTATGACTGTTCAATGTGCAACGTTAAGCCACAAGCCATAAACAGAGATCCAGCTATTGGACTGCCCAGATATTCTTTTTGATAGCTCAATTTGGTTTTGTCACAGGTCGTTTCCAAGGTTTCCAAGTCTTGATGATCAGAAACATTTAGAAACAGTAAATAAGTAATTAAAAAAATACTTCTCTAAAACTATATTTAATTTGGATAAATCAATTAAAAATGTTAAGAAGTGAAACCGAGCCCTCAACATTTACAGTGAAACTTAGCGCCACCATTCAAATAATCTGGGCTGAGTCCTTCACCCTCTCCATCTGACCGTTAGTCTGTTTCGTACTGCAATGTGAATGTGCAGATGTCAAGAACTAGTGGACACATACGTATGCTACGTTGGCCAGTGCTTCCCTATGGAAGCCCTGGTTGGCCAGCTGTGTGCAATGTATCCCACAAGGAACAAGCACCATCCTTTGGATGTATCATTCTCTGAATGTTCCATGCAGAGGAAATGAACAAACACAACTAATTAGAGGGGTCATGTTTGTTCTTGTCCCAACATGTTTCAGTTCATCTTTATAAAATGGATGAAGCACACATGAAGGAGTTCTTGAAAGTCATGGTTAGCTACTTCAAATCACAGGGGAGCATCCTATTCTTGCATCACTTGGAGCTATTGTATAATGAAGTGATACCTGCTGGGGTATATTTCCAAATGTTAGTCATTCTGTCCTCATAATCATGGAAGCAACAAGACTATCTAAGACAAAATGCGTACCTGAGGGCACAAATACTTTCAACCTAAGAAATATGAACCTTAACTTCCTTGTTACAGAATTGACTTTTCTGAGAGCAGACGAGCATTGAGCTTAAAAATCACTAAGGGGTGTCAGGGCTTGATCATAATAGTTTTATTCTGTGCTGCCAGCTGGTATTCCTTCAGTCTCCCAATTGTTCCTTGAATAATACAACACATTTGAACATTTGGTCAGCCATCTCAGAAATAGCTCTTTAAAAGAACTATGCAATTAGTCTCACTTTGCTCGTTTCCCTTTTGACCTGCAAAATATTACTTTAAAACATTTATCCAGTTTTTTTTAAAAAGTTGTCACTGAATTTCTCCTTTTCAATCGAGGCATTCCTGACCACAACTCACTGAAAATAAAGCATTCTCTTCACTTCCCTGCTGGCTTTCTGCCAATTATTTTAAATCTACACACTCAGGCTGCTGACCCTCCTGCCAGTGGAGGCAATTCCTCCCTCTATGCGCTGTCAGAATCTGTCTTCAGTTAGATTGATACCAGTATTGATTATTGGTGTGTCCTTTCTGAGGCCTTCTTGCCTGTAATTATAAACTCAACTCTAGTTCATCCATTTAAAAATGTCATGACAAACTTTGACAAAAATGATGTGTAAATTTAGTAAGAATATTGTTTCCAGCAAAATAATAAGTTACCTTCTCTCCCGTCAGCATGACTTGTTAAAACACTGCACTGTCAGTGAGCAGTGCACAGTCTATGTGTTACATCGAAAAGATGTTACAGAGAGGATTCTCGACTCCCCGTCAGTGAACAATGGTGCAATAATCCAATCATTAGGGTCAAACAACAATATAAACTGTGAAAGCGAAGCCAATGCCAGAGTTGAATAATTATATTGGTTTCTGAATCAGCACGTCCTCGGTTTTAATATTCTTATCCTTGTGTTCAAACCTCTCTGCAACCTCTTCTTATCTTTATAAACTTGTCCAATCTATAAATCTTCAAGATATCTGTGCTTTTGCAAGTCTAGTCCCTGTTTTCAAATGTTCCACAGTCAATGACCAAGTGTGTAGAAAGGAACTGCAGATGCTGGTTTACACTGAAGATAAACACTAAATACTGGAGTAACTCATTGGGACAGGCACCATTTCTGGAGAGAAGGAATGGGTGATGCTTCGGGTCAAGACCTTTCTTCAGACTGAGAGTCAGGGGAGAGGGAGACATAGACATATGAGATAAAGATATGACCAAGTATTTAACTAACTAAGCCAAAAGCTCAGGGAACCAAATATTTCCACCTCTTCCTTTATGGTCCCCTCTCCTCAAATCCACCTTTCTGACAGAACCATTGGTGACCTGTCCTGCTACAGTATGCCTAGCTCATCATTCATTCTCGCGTAAGACTATGGCATCTAGTTCATAGTGTTATGATATGTCTGGAGATGGCTGATAAGACTAATCTGGGCTTTAACGTTCCATCCACACAGGTGACTGGTGTAAGGATGCTGTAGCATGGTTCTTGATTTTTGAGATGCCTTTATCTCTTTGCTTCCTTGAAACTCGTTTCCTCATATAATGAACTGCTTTTTATATGGGTATGTTAAGCAGGATGATCCAATGCTTCTTATTCCCCGTCATGTGTTTCAACATTGAAAGTCTTCAGGGACGTTTTAACAGAGTCTTTGAATCTCGGTTCTGTTCAGTCAGCTCTCCATAAAGTGGATGCTTTGCTATTTTGTCATCAGACATTCTTCTTAAGTCATGTTTGTGAACAAGGTTGTACTGTGCATGTTTGAATTAGACGCACAAAACCTTTGATTAGAATATGGTGCTAACTTTATTTAAAAGTATTTAATGCATACCAGATGGCGGAATGTTTCCCTACTGTGAAGATACAACTCTCATTATCAATCGTGTGTTGCACATACTTTATTGTAGCACAACGCAACATAAAATATTAGGTCTTATGTTGCAGAAGCTAAAGGATCAAAAAACTTCTGCCACAGCAGCATCGTGTGCGAGAGCAATTCAGAGAAATCTTAAATTCCCCTGAATTAGCATTAGACTGAAGGCAGAACAAAAGCCAGAGATACATGTCCCCAATCACTAACATTGTCATTTATTCTGGATCTGATCTGCAAGGTAAAGATTCAGCTGAATACGTTGACCAGCAAACCTGCAAAATTTAGTTTTATAAACAATCTGCTGGGGGAATTCAACTTGTCAAATGGAATCTGTGGGGGAAAAAGTATTGTTGACATTTCGGGTTGAAACAGTGCTTCAGGACAGAGAACAGAGATGGGGTAGATAGTCAGATGGCCTCTATCTCTCCACTTTATACCAGCTTTCTCCCATCTCTATTCTCAGTCCTGATGCAGAGTTCCTCCAGCACATTGTGTAAGAAGGAACTGCAGATGCCGGTTTAAACCAAAGATAGACACAAAAAGCAGGATAGGCAGCAGTAACACAGCAGGATAGGCAGCATCTCTGGAGAGAAGGAATGGGTGACGTTTCGGGTCAAGACCTTTCTTCACAATGGAGTCATTCCTTCTCTCCAGAGGTTCTACCTATCCCACTGAGTTACTCCAGCTTTTTCTGTCTATCCTCCAGCACATTGTCTGTGGTTCCAGATTCCAGCATCTTGTCTCTTGTGTCGCCTAGTTTGTGTCTATAGTCTCTTGTGTCTCCCAGACTTGCCACATGCAAGTTATCTGTGAACAAAATAATTACTGACTGATTCATAAAATTGACCTATCAATTCATTATAATTTAAACTGTGTCCTTTTCCTTAAAAGTGATGGGGCTAGAGAGCAATTCTACTGATGAGATCAGGTGATATGCTTCAGTTCTGTACTCTCGTCAATTTTAACCCTCTTGTGAGGTAGATGTAAACAGATGATACATCCTATCCTGTAGGAGTCTGATCTGAATTTACATGGAGCACAAGACAGGAGGTTACTCTGGAAGGTACAGTATTTAAATTACCCAACCTACAAGTAATAATGGCTTTCAGTAGGAGATGAACTAAAGCATAGTAGAGCCACCCAAACTCCCAACATTCAACACTTAGAAAGCAAGGGCAGCATATTGTATGAATGGTACACAACCATCTGATAGTTCCCTTCCTAACTCATACACTTACTCTGACATAAAACTGTGGCCAAGTCAGATTGCATCAAAATCCTGGAATTCCCCTTCCCAACAATAGTTCAAAAAGGCAGCTCACCACAACATTTTCAAGTGCAATTAAGGCCGGGCACATCTCCAGTGATGTTCATGTCTCATTAGATTAATAAGAAATGATAAAAATAGCCAGTCTTAGTGAAGGAGCAAATGTGTTTTGAAACCCACTTTTCAGCCATCATGATATTTAGGCTGTGAAGAATCTGTCGTTGCTTCAGATGACTGTTCAGGATAAAAATGTTAGTCAGGAGGACGAGTTGGTGCCACACATTAAAAACAAATGCTTCCCTATATTTTGTCGTCTGAAACTAAATTCCAAAGAAACCTTGTATAATAGAAAATTGTGTTTTAAATACAATTGTGTCATTGAGGATAAAGAAATTAGAAGGTTTCAGACTCACAATAACCAAGTTTTTTTTGCCCACAGGACTTTCGAACATAAAGGTCTTGTTAACAGATATATATATATTTTTAGTTGCTGCTAAAAATACTGAAGGCTGTATGTTACAATATTTAATAAGAGTATCATTGCACAAATGTCAATGGAAGAGATTGCTAATTCAAATGGCCACCTGCATTAAACCTTAGAATGTGTTCTCAAAGAGACAATGGTGTCTGATCACTGCAGGGAGGTTACATTGATTTTTTTTTTCAACACTTTTTTTCCCAATACAGTTTTTTTCTGCTTGACAATTTTTAAAGCAACATTGATGATATTTCAAGAGAACATAGGTACATTTCTGAAGGATCGGGAAATTGAGAAGCTAGTGGAACTGGCACAGAAGAGGATTTGATTCAAGATTCAAGATTCAAGATATCTTTATTTGTCATCCAAAAAACAATTTTTTTGGACGAAATTTAGTCACCCACAGTCCAACAATAAAAGCAATAAAATAAGCAAATTACACAACCCCAACCAACACACACAAAAAAAAGAAACATCCATCACAGTGAGTCTCCTCCAGTCACCTCCTCACTGTGATGGAAGGCGAGAATGTATTTTCCCTTCCCCTGCCGTCGTCTCCCGCGGTCAGGCTGGTGTCGTTGCCACGTTCCAGGCCGCGCCGGACGGTGAAAGGTCCGCATCGGGCTGACCCAAGCCCCACGATCCGGGGCGGGCGAACACGCTGCCGCTGCCGTTGCACGTCGGGGCGGTCCTGGCTCCCGACATTGAAGCCCCCGCCGAGCAGAGAAAAATCCCGCGGCCTATTTCAGGCCGCACTGGACGGTGAAATGCCCGCGGCGGGCCGACCCAAGCTCCGCGATCTGGAGCTGCCGGAGCTCCCGATGTCGGCATCCACACGGCCCGAGCCTAAGGCGAGTCGCAGCTGCTCCCGCAGCCTCCGAGGACGGCCGGCTCCGCTGATGGTGAGTCCGGTTGGCTCCGCTGATGGTGAGTCCGGTCCGCGGGCTCTGCGAACCAGAGCCCTGGACGCCGCCAGCTCCAGGAGTTGGGCCGATGGTAGGTCGCAGCAGGAACGGAGACCCGACCCAGAAAACAAAGGTCGGGTCTCCGTTCGGAAGGGACACATTTATAATTTTACAGTTCCCCCCCTCCCCCCCCCCACACACACACACACATAGTACTCAAACACAAAAACACGACATCACATCTACAATTAAGACAAAAAAAACAACAAAAACACAAAGACAAATGGACCGCAGGTAAGCCGCAGCTGCTAGGGCAGCGCCGCCATTTTGGAGCTAGATTAGCCTGGAGTAGATTAGCCATGATCATATTAAGTGATGGGACAGGCATGAGGGAGTCAGCTGGCTTACTTCTGTTCCTGTTGTTCTTGAGTTCTAATGGAATGGTAGAAGTAATGCAGACACCCAAGGACAGCAAACTATGTCCGATAACACTGGGCCTTGGAAGGGCAGTTGAGGGATTGGCAATTCAATTGGAATAGGATCATGGGAATAAGAGATAGATCTTATTGACAAGAGCACAAGGTAGTTTAGGTGGCTGAGCAATCCATAGAGACAGAAGCATGGGGGGGTTTGATCTATTGGGCTCCCATCCAAAACATTACTCCAGATGCTGAAAAACACTCGAAAGTCGTTGATGGAACTTCCACAGCCATATGGGGGAGGAGGGTTGTGTAACCAGAGGGCAAAGGTTGAAGATAATTGGAAAAAGAATCAGTAAATTGTTTCTTAATCACTAAAAGTTATGATCTGAAATGCAACATCTGAAAATAGTTTCTCGAATAAGTGAGAAAGGAAGTAGATGAGTATGTGAAGGATAAAATTGTGAGGGGACGGTGCACAATGAACAAGATAGCTTTTTCAACAGGCTGACATCAAAACAAAAGACCAAGTTGAAGATCCGGACTGGATCGTGTGGAATGTGCAGCATGCATAGTGAATGTGACGCTATATATATATATATAGTGAAGGTGAACTGGCATGCACAATCTACACCAGTGGCCTCATTTGTTCTGTTTCATTTACCGATAGTATGAAATTGTGGAAACCCAGCTATATCAGCGATGTCTCTGCCAGTGACAGAGGATACTTTGACAGAAAGTTTAAAGTCAGTCTGTAGACATTGGAGTACCTATTGCACTAACAGTCCAATAGAATGATGAAAGAAATACAGCATGGAAACAGGCCCTTCAGCCCTCTGAGACCATGCCGACCATCGATCACCAGCTCACACTGGTTCTATATTATCCTACTTCCGCATCCACACTCCCCACATGCTACAGGAAATTCACAGAAGCCAATTAACCTACAAATCCACACGTCTATAAAATGTGGTGGGAATATGGAGCACTTGGAAAAAACCATCGTAGTCACAGGGAGAACCTGCAAACTCATCACAGACAGCACCTGAGGTCAGGATCAAATCTGGGTCTCTGGTACTGTGATGCAGTGGCTCAACCAGCTGCGCTACTGTGCCTCCCTGCACGGAGTCACTGTCACAAAACTGAGTGGTTGGATGAGGCCTGAAACTAAAACTTCATCTGACCTCTCCTATGGATGGAAAAGATACTGGGCTGCAGTTTTAATAAAGAGTCACAAAATATCCCCCTTGTCCTCATGGATATTACTTCCTCCAAGGTAGACACAAAATGCTGGAGTAACTCAGCGGGTCATGCAGCATCTCCGGAGAGAAGGAATGGGTGATGTTTCGTGTCGAGACCCTTCGTCAGACTGATGGACGTTTCGGCTCGAGACCCTTCTTCAGACTGAAGGGTCTTGACCTGAAACTTCACCCATTCCTTTTCTCTAGAGATGCTGCCTGACCCGCTGAGTTACTCCAGTATTTTGTGTCTACCTTTGATTTAAACCAGCATCTGCAGTTTTCTTTCCTATTACTTCCTCCATCTGGCCATTTACTTGATTGCTGGATGTGGGAGTCTGCTGTGCTTCCTGTATCAGAATACAGTTCAAAGTACTTAATTGACTGTGAAGTTCCAAAATTGCGAGGCATACTATATAAATGCAAATCCTCTTTTTATTTGACAGCTGTAAAAGCTGAATTTTGCAAGCAAGGTGAATTGATTGAACCAAAATTGCTGTTATTTTTGCCTTGTCATGTATATAAGCTGTTGAACACAATGAATCTCTGCCCATCACCAGAGCTGACAAGGACTGCTGTGCACTACAAGCCACTAAGACGCAATGGCGTTCATACCAATGGATTGATGATGCTTCTACAAGATTACCCAGCAGCAGTCATTCATTGTTGATAGCCAAGATACCCTGGGGCAATGATATATTATCCTTTAATGTGTTATCATATAATTTTCTTTGGTGATTTTGATCAGGAAGGGAGGCCACAAAATACTTCATTAGAGCCATTTTTCTTATGCACTGCAAATTGTGTGCAGATTTTAAATGCAAAGAGCTTCTGAATTGGTACGACTCCACATGCAAAGTCAGTCACAGAAGGGCAAGGAAAGATGCACACAAAGAATGCAATGCTAAACATGATCATTTTCCCATTATATGGTCAGCAGGAGAGGGTAATAAATCGAAAATATTTTACACTAAACAATCATAAATGCAAAGAAAAAATCATTCCAAAAGGCAATATGAGGCATTGCCAGCTCTAACAGAAACAGTGGTCATACTTGCTATTCTATTGCAATATGTAGTGATGAATTTGAAAAAAAATCCAAAGTAAAATACAAAGTAATTCCAAAGTTGTATAGTGCATTCAGAAAGTATTCAGACCCCTTCACTGTTTCCACATTTTGCTACATTACAGCCTTATTTTAAAATGAATTAAATTCTTTTTTTTAAATCATCAATCTACAGACAATACCCCATAATAAAAAAATCGAAAACAGTTTTTTAGACATTTTTGCAAAGTAATTAAAAAGAGATTGAATACTATTAATGGCACAGATGCTAATTATGAAGAGTCCACCCAGTCATGACTGGAGTAGCTTGTGAAGCTAGACACAAGGAACTGCAGATGCTGCTTTACGAAAAAAAACACAAAATAATGGAGGTACCCAGTGGGTCAGGCAGCATTTCTGGAGAACATGGATCGGTAATGTTTTGGGTCGGGACTCTTTTTCAGACCGATTGATCTCTCTTCCTGCTTCCTCCCACCCATTTGACAATCTGCTGCCTGACCCACTGAGTTACTCCAGCACATCGTGTCTTTTTATCATGAAGTAAGCCTAGCACTTTTCAATACAGAAACGACTAGAGCAATTTTACAACCGATATCTAACTATAATTCAATATTATGCATTCAGACCATCCCAGAAATACCAGTGAACCTGTTGTTTTAAAATCCAGATTATAATGCATTAATTTCCTCATTCCCTATCCATCCTTTGAGAGGCACATGCTGAAATGAAAACATTCAGATTCCCCCCAATAAATGGTTAGGAAGGAAGCTCACTTTTAACATTCTAGTCATGGAATCCTGCAGAAAACATTAAGAGAGTAACAAAGAATCTTAATGCATCTCCCTTGTTGAACTAACAAACAACACAGAACATGCAGACACCAAATCTGGAAATATAAAGTACTAGTAGTTTAAAAAAGGGAGAAGATTTAGTGTGAAGTTGGGGATCAGCAGAAAGACAGAACCCTCCCACCACAAAATACTCCAATTAGGCCAGCTGGGACTTGTAAAATTACAAGTATCTAAATCTGAAGGAAGCAAAAGAGTAAACTCAAAGACTTCTAAGACAAAGTGCAAAAATGTGCAACATATTCACATTTTCAGCAGCAAAGTGACACAGCTGCTGCCTCACAGCACCGGAGACCCAGGTTCAATCCTGACCTCGGGTGCTGTCTGTGCGGAGTTTGCACATTTTCCCTGTGACTGCTTAGGTTTCCTCTAAGTGATCCGGTTTCCTTCCACGTCCCAAAGATGTGCATGTTTGTAGGTTAATTGGCCGCTGTAAATTGACCTAGTATTTAGGGAGTGGATGCAAAAGTGAGATAACTTAGAACTAGTGTGAATGGGTGATCGATGATCAACATGGACTCGATGGATTGGGGGACCTGTTTCCATGCTGTATCATTAAACCAAACCTAAACTAAAACTAAACTAAACAGGCAGAGTCGGGAAGGGATAGAGAGCTTAATTCAGCATCGGTAATAAGATATTAGTCACTCGGATAAAAATTGGGGGAAAAAAAAGAAAAGATAAAGGCACAGTAACAAAATAAACAAATTAATGGCACAAATAGAAGTAAATGAAATTGATCTAACAGCCATTACACAGCCATGGTTGCAGATTGACTGTTATTTCAAAGCCAAGACTGAAGCACATTAATTTTCCTATCCTTAAATGCTAAAATAAAGCAAAGCAAAATAAACAAATTAATGGCACAAATAGAAATAGATGGATTTGATTTGATAGCGGTAAAAAGGTCATGGTTGCAGATTGACTCAGGCTTGGAACTAATTATTCCAAAGTTTTGGGAAAGATGTGAAAATACAAAAGGTGGAACAGGAAGAGGAAAATAACCTCTACAATATAGGATGGGATAGCTTGGAATGTTAAAATGTAAATTTAGTTAGGGCAGTAGACAGCACCTATAGCCAGTGTAAGAAAATAACTGCAGATGCTGGTACAAATCGAAGGTATTTATTCACAAAATGCTGGAGTAACTCAGCAGGTCAGGCAGCATCTCGGGAGAGAAGGAATGGGTGATGTTTCGGGTCGAGACCCTTCTTCAGACTCATTGGTACTGTAAGGCATCAACTCTACCACAGGGCCGTCATGCCGCCCTGAAAATAGATAGAAATATAATGATTCTTCCACAAGTTGATGAAAATATGGGAAGAATAAATAAAAAGGAATCAATAAGTAGGATCAATAAGAGCAAGTTGGTGATCAGCATGGATTCAGTAAACCATGGAATGTGTTTCCATTGAGGAATTAAAGAACTCCACGAGAAAGGTGCTCCAAATTGACAAAAACAGAGTTAAAATAGAAGCAAAACTCTTAAGTATTTCCAAAAAGAGCATTAGATCTTGAAAAATTGGAATGCTTTAACATTTGTTGGCTATTGATCGATGATACACCAACGAAAGGCATTAAAAAAACATTTAGTAGAAGCCTTGATAGTTGCACATAATACATATAAAGGCATCCCTAAGAGACAAAGCAGAAGGCTATAATAGCTAATAGGGAAATGCCAGAGATATTAAACAAACAAGTTGCATCAGTCTTCATTACAGAGAAACAAATATATTGTACAAATATTAGGAAAACTAGGTTCCCCAGTGAATGGGAAACCTAGAAACCAATGAATAAAGTTGCTTTGGAAAAATGAATGAGGTTAACAGCTCGCAAGTCAGCACCCTTCCACTACCTTCAGCCATTAGTATACTATAGTATAGAACTTTATTGTCATTCGGTACAAGTACCGAACAAAATTACAGCAGTCACAAAACACAACAAAAAAAAGAAAAAAAGTACACAGGATACACGACCCCAAGACAAACATCCATCACAGTGAGTCCAAACACCCCCTCACTGTGATGGAAGGCAACAGAACTTCCACTCTCTTCCCCCCACGCCCACGGACAGGCAGCTCGACCCCTAACGAGGCGACCGACACGCACAGCCCCCGCAAGGGGATGGAAGGGCCCGCGGCCGAGCCGCCCCGGACACTGAAACGTCCCGCGGCCGAGCCGCGCCGGTGATACCTAAAATTACACTGAAATGGTGAAAGCCAGACAGAGGGCAGGTATTGTGCGAATGCACAGTGGTCACAAAATGATGTTTGTATGCAGCTTAGCATGGTCCCATGTATGCTTAATGATTATTTTAAATGGTTTACCGTTGCACAATGGTATGCAGACACTGTTTAGGTAAGTAATGGAGGAAATGCATTATGTAGGACAAGTGAATGGGGAATGGGGATGTTTATTTTTGTCATCGGCAGATGAGGTATTAATCTAGTTAGAAAGGGAGTTTTGAGAATGCCTCCCCACCTCTACTACCCACTGCTCTTCCTCTGCTGATGGTATAATGCTGATGGCAGGAGCCTCAAGATGGTGGGATGATGCAGCTTACAGAAGACACTAACATTGCAGGACTCTTCCAGAAAGCTTTGCTGTATTCTATCACTCCACGTTGGCACTCATTTAACTTGTGCTCAAGGTGGTGGCAGTAACCTGTTACATTTTGAAAGCTTCCTTATGTAGAAAGGAACTGCAGGTGCTGGTTTAAACTGAAGATAGACACAAAAAGTTGGTGTAACTCAGCGGGTCAGACAGCATCACTGGTGAAAAGGAATAGCTAATGTCTCGGGTCGAGACCCTTCAACGCTTCTTGTTCAGCTGTTGTCCCCCTGGCCACCATGTGATCCTGGTGCTTATAAAATCATGATGTCATAGAGATATACAGCATGGTAAAAGGGCCTTCAGTACACCAAGTCCGCCCTGACCAGACCATCAAGCACCTATTTACATTTACCCTATTTCAATCCATTTTATTCTTCCCACATTTCCATCACTTCCCTTGATGGAAATGGGGGGGAAGTCTGCACGCTAGTCACAAATTTGCAGTAGCCAGTTACAAAAATGTATGCCAACCGCACATTTTTGGAATGTGGTTTAAAACAGGAGTACCCGGAGGAAATACACACAATCACAAGGAAGAACATGCAAACTCAGACAGTATCCGATAAAAGGATTGAACCAAGGTCACTGGAGTTGTGAGGCAATGGTTCTATTAGCTGCGCCAGTGTCACGCCCATATAACTCCACTCTGGCTGCCTGTGGAAGGACTGAAATGTTCTTAGTTTGAGTACACCTCCCAGTTAAAATGTGAAACGTTCACTCTGGTGTTCGCAACTCAATGGTGTTCCACCAAGATACTTGAAATCTTCCAGAGTGCATATTCACTCCCATCACTTCTCTCTGGCAACACAGCATCAGAAGCATTTCTTCTTCCAGGATAGTGCTGGTGTCCTCCTTTATGTTACAGACTTTGAGATACTTCAGCCTGGAGGGCACTTGACACGCAGAACTACCTCTGCAGTGACCTTTACAGCTCCTGACAGTGAACTCCTCAACCTGCCCCAAGTTGTAACTGCACCAGGCAGACAGGCAGAAATCAATGAGAGTGTCCATACAAAAGCACAGACATCTCACTTACTGCCCCCTGAATATCCTGACGAGTTACAAGCTGCATTTGTGCCCTTTTTCTTGAGAATTCGACAAGCTTTGTGTACCCTCTGCTGTCTCTCCTAATCATTCCATGCTCCAAATGCAGCATCTACCAACACACCCATATCTGGTCTCTGTGGAGCGTTGATGTTAGGACAAAGTCCTTCAGCACCTGAGAAAACCACTCTATGCAAGTAACACATTCTTGGAGCACTACGCACCTGTGGAATCTCAGAAACTGCAAATAGAAATCTATTGGCAACAGATTAATAAGTAGTTGATCACTTTAAATTGTAAGATAGAGGTTTCTTGTCCAATTCCATTTGATTACACACCCCTTGAAGTGTCTTGGGTTTCCGTATAACGCGAAAGGTGCTTTATGAATATAAATCATTATTTTTTCATTTTCTAAAATTATTGTTCTTAAGTCTGTTTGGATTTCTTTTGCTTGTCTTCACTGCATCATGACATCATGACGCACTGCATGAAAAATAAACCATAACCTGTTCCTACTGGAACAAAATAAGTTGACTGGAAAGTGCACGACCCAGCTGCAAACCTCACTGGTAGAACTGCTGCCTCATCGCGCCAGATACCCAGGTTTAATCCTAATGTCAGTTGTTATCCATGTGGAGCTGGCACATTCTTCCTGTGACCACGTGGGTTTCCTCCAGGTTCTCCAGTTTCCTCCTGCATATCAAAGGTTTGTAGGTTATTGGGCCTCTGTAAATTGCCCCTTATGTGTAGGGAGTGGGTGCGAAAATGGGACTACCGTGAATACGTGATTGATGGTCGGTGTGGACTCAGTGGGCCAAAAGGTCTGTCTCCATTCTGTGCCATTGAAAGCCCCACTGCCACAGATATCCCTTGAGACAGAGTATCCTCCAAGTGACAATTAATTCTCATGATCTTGTGGCCATAGTCCATATTACCCTGATAGCCTTTTGTCAGTTCAGGCTGTGTAAGGTCTTATTTATTTACAAATGATCAAAGAGTTTGAAAAACATTTGAAGTAGATTTAAAAAGCTAAAATTTGTTTGGAAGAAGGACAAAAATAATGAATTTATTTAAAAGACACAAGGGGCAATTAACTAATATAAATTCATTTAAGAAGGTAATGTTAATTAAGATAAAAAGGAACCTGCCTACACTCTGGCACAGTATAGTTAAGCTGAATATGAAATGTATCTGGCTCCTCAGATCAGTCCAACTGGTCTTTGTGCCTGGACTCAATGCTCTCTCCACGATGATGTGAATCAGCCAGCTGAGGGACAGCACCATCCAGCCCACTGTTAGTAAAGCGAGGCAGCAGAGACATAAAACGGGAGACAACAGCATCAATGTCTGTCAGTGACAAGGCAGCAATTCCAAAAGTATCAAAGAGCTCCTATCTGCTTCTGCCCAATGGCTTTCCTCTGAAGAACAAGATACTGCTGACCTGCCACAATCCAGGAACCCGTCTTCAAATTCACAGGCAGTCCTTCAGCTGGAGTCAACATCAAACAGTTGACTGCAGAAAACTCTGCTGACATTCAATTGTACTGGGTTTGAACTGCATACATGCCAAATGTTCGAGTTTCTCTGGCCTTTCTTGTTGAAAAGAAAAATGAGGGATGTAGTTAAACCTCCCAAGGCACTGTTTGCTGCTCACCCTTGGTTGCCCTAAGGACAATAACTGCACAATGTGGAAATGGAGGCACATGAATGCCAGGTCAGGTAGATAGGATGGTGGAGCTACCAAATGAGCTTAATGTCTTTTGTGTTTGGTTTGTACAGGCAAACAAAGCTCCACCGAGGCGCATTCCCCCATTCTCCAGTTTAGTTTAGTTTATATTGTCACATGTACTGAGGTACAATGAAAAGCTTTTTGCTGTGTGTTATCCAGTCAGTGAAAAGACAATACATGGTTACAACAAGCCATCCATTGCACAGTTATAGAATAAAGGGCATAACATTTAGTGCAAGATAATGTCCAATAAAGTCCTATTATAGATAGTTTGAAGGACTCTAATGAGGTAAATGAAAGGACAGGACTGCCATCTAGCTGGTGAGAGGACGGTTCAGTTGCCTGAAGTAACTGTCTCTGAACTTTATCTGCACAATCTTTGAACATAAAAACTCAATTGTAGTCCACTATTTCCATCCATGTCACAAATAAACATACTAGACTATATTTTAGACTTCAGACTTTAGACAAGCCCTTCGGCACAACGAGCCCGTGCCAACCAGCAATCACCCCATACATTAGCATTATCCTACACACTAGGAACAATTTTACAATTGTTTACAGAAGTGTGGAAGTGTGGAAGGAAGCAGGAGAACCTGGTGAAAATCCATGTGGTCACAGGGAGAATGTTCAAACTCTGTATAGACAGCTCCCCGAGACCGATTCAAACCTGGGTCTCTGGCAATGCAAGGCAGCAACTCTACCGTCGCACCACTGTGTCACCCCGAAGTTTAGTAGTTTTACTATTTTAAGTACTTTTCTGGTTTGTTTAAAACAACCTTGTGTGGGAATCTTGAGCTGTTTTCTTAAGTGCTGATCAAAGTGCAGCTCAGCTCTTCTGGAGACAAAGACCCCCCTTCACACCAAGGACTTGCTCCATTGTGTTGTGTAGCATTGCGATCATTTTAAGAAGGATAGACTTACAACTGATCCAGCAGCACAAAACTCAGCATTCAAGAAAAGCTGTGGACCATTAGCAGCAGCAGCATTGTTCATCACCACAATCAGTAAACTTAGGCTCAGCATATCTTCAAGACTACCATTTCTATCAATCCAGGCAATCAGTTTTAGTTCAATGACAGTTGCAGAGGGTATGCACCCCACCGGGCTTACCTAGAAATTAGATGGCAACTTTGCAAAGTACAGCATGCTAAACAGCAACAACAGCTTGCAAAAGACCGAGTGAAATGATCTTACAACCAATGTATTTGATTAATATCCTATAGTGAGCAAGATCTGGTGGTGGATGCTACATTTCATCTTCCTCCCGAGATCCCACCATCACAGGAGCTGGCCTCCAGCCAATTTGATTCACTCCACATGATATCAAGAAAGGATTGAGAGGAATGGGTCAAAAAACATTCATCCCAACAACATTTATGCTGCACTACTGAAGACCTGCACTAAAAGCCTCTAGCCCAGATGTTGTTATCCAGGCACAACATTGCACCTGTTTAACAAGATGGAAAATTTCCCTTGTGTGCCCTGGCCACAAAAAATCAGGAGAAATCCAATCTAGCTGATTACTGTCCAGTCTATTCTCAATCAGCAAAATGATAAAATTTAATCATTACCTACTTTCACTTACCGAATCACCGATGGTCTGTTTGTGTTCCACCAGGACCACTCGACTTATATCTGAGGTGAAGTGAGAATGAACCCTCTTCACATCACAGCAACACTTGACTGTGTGTGACATCAAGTCACTGTGGTAATATTCAAGTCAGTTTCAAAGGCATCAAAGGAAAAACACTCCAAAGGTTGGCGTCATCTCTCACGCAAAGAAAATTATCGTGTCAGTTGGATATCGATAATCCATGCCCCGAGACATCACTGCAGGACAGATTCCTTCAGGACAATCTTAAGCCCAACCTCGATGCCAAGGGAAATGACTCACACGTCTGTTGTGGAACTCAGGTCTGAGACCAGGATCCAAAACAGGCATTGCTGAACAGGTTATTGTAGAGTAAACGTTGTTATCGACCAAACCTTCCGCCATTTTGTTGATGATTAAGAGTGGACCTTGCTGGATTGGATTTCTCCCTTATCATCAATAACCTTTTCATCAGAAGTAGAGATTTTCACTATGAATCTCTTTTGTACCTTCTCCAATGCTTTTATATATTTTATTTAATAACATGGGAACCAGAGCTGATCAAAAGTGATGTAAAAAAACATGAAGTGCACTCTCACTGTGGCTGTTCTGCCTACTTGAATGATGGACTATGATACTAGATAAAGTTAAGACCCATCAAAACAAAATAGAGTACATTTTCATTTGGCAGTTGATCTGAAAAATTAAATGGAAGGTAAAACAAGTAGTCCTCTTTGATGGACCAATTCTAAAAATAGCTATAACTAAACGCAATAATTTCCAAGGATCTGATTTCAAAGGTCGGTCAGCTATTGACAACAGAGATATATTCATATGTTGTGTTGAACAGCGGAAAGTGTACAAACTTGCCACTAACATCATTACTTTTCAATGCATTTTGACATCATGCTAAAGCAAAGAAGATTCTAGAAAGATTACCAACTCATTGAGACAGTTTATTAAAAGTATATTAAAAATATAAATTATATCTAATATTTTATCCATGAACAAAAAAGAACGAAAATCAAGCAATGGAGACATAAAAAACTGAGCAGATTACTGAGCAGGACACAAAGTGTTGAAGGAATTCAGCAGTCAGGCAGCATCTACGGAGAGAATGGACAGACAACATTTCGCGTTGGGATCTTTCTTTTGAGAAGCAAAGTATGAACACTTCGATGGAAATGGTGAATTAAATCAATACTCAAGAGTGCTCAAAGACTGTTCCTGCCGACACACAAAATTTTCTAATTACCAGGCTTCGGCGATCACTATAAGGATTATATTCTACAATCGTGCAATGTCCGGCATGACAGTCTTAACACATCATCCAACTGAACATTCCTCCCACAACCTCCTCCTCCTTTTTGGACAGGACTGCTCAAGAAAATAGCTAAACACATTATAGTTTGAGTACTGTTGCCTTTAACCACAGTAGTCCAGGTTATCGCACTGAGGAGAGGATAGTACTGATAATAAGCCAGTAATTTACATTGCACACAGTCTAAATGCAATACCATAGCCACCTCATTATTTTAGGCTTGTATACACTGGAATTTAGAAGGATGAGAGGGGATCTTATTGAAACATATAAGATTATTAAGGGGTTGGACACGTTAGAGGCAGGAAACATGTTCCCAATGTTGGGGAAGTCCAGAACCAGGGACCACAGTTTAAGAATAAGGGGTAGGCCATTTAGAACGGAGATGAGGAAAAAAAATTCAGTCAGAGAGTTGTAAATCTGTGGAATTCTCTGCCTCAGAAGTCAGTGGAGGCCAATTCTCTGAATGCATTCAAGAGAGAGCTAGATAGAGCTCTTAAGATAGCGGAGTCATTGGGTATGGGGAGAAGGCAGGAACGGGGTACTGATTAAGAATGATCAGCCATGATCACATTGAATGTTGGTGCTGGCTCGAAGTGCCGAATGGCTTACTCCTGCACTTATTGTCTATTGTCTATTATTTTCTTTCAGTTGTTTTGTTTCTGCAATATTTGGCTGTGATTTAGTAGCAACTTTGCAGCACCATATTGCTGATCATATATGCCAAAAGTCTGCCAGAAGCACTTAAAAAAATTTTGAATCTCATTTGTGCCATAAAAAGATTGATTTTAAATCAAAACAGTAAGTGAATATTATTTCCGGCCTAATGCAAAATATAAACTGCTGAAGAGTTCAGGTGGTGAAACAGCATCTGTGGAGGCAAAGGTATAGTCGACATTTCAGGTTGGGATACTACATCAGCCCTGGGAGTGTTGGGGTAGGGTAAGGTAGGTTGTATACAGAGGAAAGCGGGAGGGGTGAGACAGAAACTGGTAGGCGATAGGTGGAATCAGATGATGGGGAGATGGTGGGCCGATGGATCTAGGTGGTGGAGGGGAAATTTGAGACAGGTTGTTGGTGATAGGTGGAAATATAAGATAATATTAAAAAATAGATTGATGAAGCAGGCGGATAAAAAAAAGTGGAGAAAGCTTCTTCCCTTATTATGTATCTCTTACTTAACACAACCCCACTTGCCTCCATCTGCCCAGCACCCTCCACAAACCCCCTCCAACCTATTTCTTACCAACCTCTGTCTCATCCCTTCCTCTCACCTCTATTTATTGGTTATCTTCTCTCCACACTCTCACTCGTAATGCAAGGTATTAAACTAAAAGGTTGACCATCTTTTTGCCTCAATAGATGCTGCTTAATCTGCTGAATTGCTCCAGCAATTTAGTTTTTCAACTCGACTCCTGCTCAAGATCCAATGGGAAATCAACCGAAACACCAAGTTCTTGCCTTGTCCCTGGACTAACAGTGGAGATTCAGTCACAGTTAGTCTTCAATAGTTCATTGACTTGAATAGTTCAAGGGCTTGAGTGGAATTTCTATCCATACTTATGAATGAATAAGGGTAAAGAAGTGAGAACTTCCGAAGCTCTCGAATTCACTGGAATGCTGGAATCTTGAGCAAAAAATAAACTGCTGGAGGATCCGCTGAGTTCCTCCAGAAGTCTGTTCAAAGCAGCTTAGACCCATAGAAAGACAGTGAGGATCCTATTAATTCTTCTATACTTTTATTTCCACAAGTTTGGGTATCAAGGTTATTGGCAATCATCTGCAGCCATTAATTGGAATGATATCTGCAGTTACAAATCCAGCTGCATGGTTTATCCAAATCATCATTCATTCACAAAAAATCATGTTATAAAAATATGTTCCTATTACTGATTATACTGAGAAATAGCATGGCATATTTTTCTGCGTTATCCTCAGACACTATCGAATTCTTCAGAATTAAGAACTTTGTCAATGATATAAAACATTTTAACACTGCACAAACAAGTGACAAAGTAATTGATTTTTCAATATCTGATGTGATACAGTATGTGCAATGGGTGATGAAATAAATTGAACAAATTGTCCCGCCTGCTGTTAAATTGCAGAATCAGCTCTGATCAGTGAAAGCAATTTTTCATCAGGATTTTTCTAAGTGCTGAGATGATGTGTGTCTCTCTGTCTTCTCCCTTTCCTTTGTGCGTCCATAGAGTGAATAGTGAAAGGCTTGGGTAAGATGAATGTGGAGAGGCTGTTTCTATTAGTGGGAAAGTCTAGGACTAGAGGACTAGCCTCAGAATAAAAGGGAGAACCTTTAGAAAGGAGATGAGGAGGAATTTCTTTTGTCAGAAGATGGTGAATCTGTGGAATTCATTTGCACAGATGGCAGTGAAGGCCGTTAATGAATATTTTTAAGGCGGAGATGGCGGAGTAGGCTTGATGGACAGAATGGCCTAATTTTGCTCCTAGAACTTATGAACTTATGAGAGCTGGCTTCATTCTATGCAAATGCCCTGCAGTTCACAGTTAAGGACATTTTGAAATATCTGTGCCATTACAGAGTGGGATAATACTCCACCCAGGTCAACCCATATCTGTGAGCACCAGCATCTCTCTACAGGAAGTTTCATCTGGGTATAAACAGCAACCAAATATCAAGCTGGTTTCCATTGTCGTGAGGGATTGCCTGAGGTTTTCCCTCAAACCTGTTTCCTTTAGAAACCTGCTTTGCAATTTTATAACGTGAAAGACAGATGTTAGAGATACTCACAGGTCGGGCAGCTTCTGTGAATGGAGTAACAGAGTTAATTTTTCAGGTTGGTGACATTTCATCAGATAAAGGCATCCCCAGTATTTTCTGCTTTTGTTTTAGATTTCCTGCATTTCCAGTTTTGTTTTTGTTTGGCAAACAACATCAAATACATACACAATGATATCCCACAACTAGCAACAACCAAATTTTCTAGTAGCAGTGATTTTTTTGGGGGGAGTAACTAATGGGTTGTAAATTGGGAGAACAACTTTTCAAATATTACCATAAAATCTTCTGGATTCACTTCACAGGTCATCAACTTAACATCTGATCCAAAAGAATGCATGTCCGATGACCTCGAACCTCTGCTCCCCTTTGTTCTCAATGCCAGCTACCTGCTGGGATCACTGTACACATTCAAATTTCCAGTGTATGTATGACTTTTTGAGTCAATTCAACTGAGCCAGAACCACACCAAGATGCATAAATGTTCACCTTTGCCCTAGACTGATTTACCTCCTTCCATGTCATATGTATGAGCTAATAGGGCCTGTCCTACAGCCTGAAAACATGCCCCTTGGCCCAACTTGCCCACACTGACTAACATGTCCCATCAACACTTCCCACATGCCTGCGTTTGGCCCATAGATAGAAACAAAATGCTGGAGTAACTCAGAGGGACAGGCAGCATCTCTGGATGGAAGGAATGGGTCCATGTCTCTCTAAACCTATATCCATGTTATAGACAATAGACAATATGTGCAGTAGTAGGCCATTCGGTCCTTCGAGCCAGCACTGCCATTCAGTGTGATCATGGCTGACCATTCACAATCAGTACCCCTTTCCTGCCTTCTCCCCATACCCCCTGACTCTGCTATCTTTAAGAGCTCTATCTAGGTCTCTCTTGAAAGCATCCAGATAGTTCCTGTCTAAATGTTTCTTAAACGTGCAATAGTACCTGCCTCAAAAACCTCCTCCGGCAGCTCATTTAATACACCCACCACTGTGTAAAAAAGTTACCCCTCACTTTCCTATTAAATCTTTCCTCCCTCATCTTAAACCTATGTCCTCTTGTTCTCGATTCCACTACTCTGGGGCAGAAACTCTGTACGTTTACATGATCTATTCCCCCCATGATTTTGTACACCTCTATGAAATCACTATAAGGTCAAGTAGTGACTAAAATAAGAGGCCGTAGAAGAAGGAAACAGTGCTGTGATGTAGAGTTTAGGTGCTGCCTCACAGCGTCTGAAACCAAGGTGTAACCCTGACCTCTGGTGCAATTTGCCCTTCAGCCGACTGTGTCCACTCTGATCATTGATCACCCATTCACACTAGTTCTAAGTTGTCCCACTTTCACATTTACAGAGGTCAATTAACCTACAAACCCACATGTCTTTGGGATGTGGGAGGAAACTGGAACACCTTGGGAAAACCCACAGTCACAGGAAGAACGTGCAAATTCCACACGGACAGCCCCACAGATCAGGATTGAACCCGAATCTCTAATACTGCATTATATGTAAAATAACTGATATACATTTTCTCCAAGGATGCTAACTAGCCAATTGAAGGTTTCCAGTATTTTCATAGTCAACCTCTATCAAGCACAAACAATAGACCTGTGGGTTAAATTACCTTTAGAATCTAAATTGCCATCTGAGAAACGCGCCAATGCAAGACTGCAGCAAAATGTTCTTCCTTTTGCTTGCGGCTATGCTAATATATAATTATCTTGAAGATTGCTGAAATGTCACCTTAGTCCAATATCTATAACACATGTTTATTTCTCAATGAGGAACAAGTCTCAGGGATTCTTTGAAGAACAGAAATTTAATGGCACAGAGGATGCTAAGTCTGTGATGTTTTGCTGGCTCTAATAAACACACACACTTAATTATACAGACTCACTTTCTTGTTTTTAACCTTGCAAGTTTCTCATCTTCAAGTACCTATGCTTTTGACATATTCTAAAGAAAATTACATGCCCTTTATTATATGGCTTGTAGTTGCTTATGAGGTTATACAGCAACGGAGCCTGTTCAGTCCTTTTGTCAATTAATTAGATCAGGGTCAATCTGGGGTTTACCTTAATTTCCTGACTTGGTCCATAAGTAACTCATTAATCATTAACTAATGACCCAAAAAACTATTAATTTCACTTCTTAAATGTTCAAATGGTGTCCTTGCAGCTAAATGACAGATTCAAAGATTTAATTATTCAGAGGAAAATTTGTAAGATTTATTACAAACTTCAACTCTCCTATTGTTATTGCTACTTTTCAAAGTCTGTGCAGATGAAAACACTGACAGCATAACATTTTCAGAATCCATTACCATTGTCGTATACTTTTAATAAAAGACATGTCCATTCACTTTCCAAAATTTAGTTCTCACCAATGATAGCAATTTTCAGCCATTTATATGGTTGGAATGTTTAAGTGCTTTTCAGCACTGCGCTTAACTTTCATAGCTGCAGTTGCAGCAGAGCTGCAAGCATTGATGATAAGTGCTTAATGACTGTAAAGCGCTAAACCATCACCTTCTAAAGGCATTCACACTCTGGCATAAAAGCAGCAACAATGGCATCAACAACAGATTATAACATCTGGAATCTGATGTGTGGAAACATAAGAGACTTGACTTGCATCAAACAGCTGGTGCTTGGCACACTCGGAATAAGGAAAATGCAAGGAAAATGCCTAAGGTTTGTCTGGATTCAGTACTTATATTTCACATATTTTACAACATAGGAAGCCATTTGGCCCATCGAGTCTAGGATGAATCTCAAAGCAATCTCAAAAGTTTCCTACTCCTACTTATAAAACTGAAACATATTCTCCATCACATGGTGACCGACTCAACCATGGTTCTACCACCGCCTAAGGAGATGACAGACACTGTGCACTGAACATTTGTTCCATCAGCACTTTTTTGAGGATCAGCAGAGGGAGGAAACTGGGGTCCCCAGGGGAAACCCACGCGGTCACAGGGAGAATGCACAAATTCCACGTAAGCAGTATCAGAGGACAATATTGGACCTGCATCAATGGTGGAGGGAAACAGCAGGACTACCTGCTGCAACACTGTGTCCCCACTAATAAAGCGTCATGAACTTTGAAACACTTGCTTGATTGCCAAATGCAAACATGAACCCAAGGGGGAAATAAAATGCAGATGCTGGAAATTTGAAACTGAAGGGAAGAAGAATTAAAGTTCTCAGGTGGGTTCACTATTCTGAGTTTTACCTTTATACTGCGGGTATTGTAGCAATGCAATTTATAATTTAGGATCTGGAATTGATTGCCGGTACAGATGGTAGAAACAGAGTCGACCAGGGTCCTCAAAAGAGAACTGGAATGCACTTGAGAGAGAATAATTTGCAGAACAATGGAAGAGGAGCAGGGGAATGGGAAACACAAAGTGCTGGAGTAACTCAGCGGGACAGACAGCATCCCTAGAGGGCATGGTGAGTGATGGGAATGATGGAAATCCTCTACTCAAAACCAGCAAATATTTAACTGTCTGAACATCCATCTTCGGTGCGGCAACAAATTTGTGAAACAAATTGTGTACATCAACACCCACAAGAAACAAAGATAAAAGACCAGATTATGTCTCAATGATATTGGATGAGAGATATTGCCAGCCAGGACTCTGGAAGTTCAGGCAATTCTTTACATAGTATTACACACAAGAGAGACAGATGATAGGTAATAAAGTAAAACAATATCTTGGATCCAAAAGATTTTGTAAATAAAGAAGTTCCTTAATGGTGCTAGTGTGTCAGATCTATAAACTCTAACGCTGCAAGATATCCCATTCTAGTAAGACAAGGTGCAAAATCCATAATGTAACTTTGTCAAGTCAGTTGGCAGCGGCCCTTTCTTTTTCATAACAACCACCTGTAACAATGTTTTAAAAAAATAATACAAACCCAATTGTAATGTTGCAAGTGCGAAGGGCGGCACGGTGGCGCAGCGGTAGAGTTGCTGCCTGACAGCGAATGCAGCGCCGGAGACTCAGGTTCGATCCTGACTACAGGCGCCGTCTGTATGGAGTTTGTACGTTCTCCCCGTGACCTGCGTGGGTTTTCTCCGAGATCTTCGGTTTCCCCCACACTCGTACAGGTATGTAGGTTAATTGACTGGGTAAATGTAGAAATTGTTCCTAGTGTGTGTAGGATAGTGTTAATGTGCGGGATCGCTGGGCGGCGCGGACTCGGTGGGCCGAAGGGCCTGTTTCCGCGCTGTATCTCTAAATCTAAAAAGAGTGATTGAAGATAACAATGTAACCCAGTCAGGCTCCAATCCATGCTTTGCAGCTCTGAAGAATGAAAAGTTGGTGAGGGTGTGTGATGATTGTTAATCCAGTTTGTAACCACTGGAAGAGAACATGTCTGCTCCCTCAATATGTTTATTTTACAGCAGTAATCTACACCACCCTTATCTCAAATTAAGATTTTCATCCATCTTTCTTCAGTGCAGGCAGATTGCCCAAAATCCTGGCAGAATCGTAAAAATGTCACGACATCCATTTGAATGAATGAATGAATGAATGAATGAATGAATGAATGAATAAGTTTATTGGCCAAGTATGTGCATATACAACGAATGTGTCTTGGTGCTCCACTCACAAATGGCAACACAAGCATACAGTTAACAATTAAGAATAAAGCATAAACACATCGAAACAATAAGGATACAACATTACGGTCTAAACATGTGGGTGAAAATAAACCAGAGCAGAAAAGAGACTACAGACTTTGGTTATTGAGTATAATTACTACTTGTGGAAAAAAAGCTGTTTTTATGTCTGGCTGTGGCTGCTTTGACAGTCTGGAGTCGCCTTCCAGAGGGAAGTGCTTCAAAGAGTTTGTGGCCAGGGTGAGAGGGATCAGAGATGATCTTGCTCGCTCGCTTCCTGGCCCTTGCAGTGTACAGTTCGTCAATGGGGGGAAGGTTGCAGCCAACAACCTCAGCTGAGTGAACGATCCGTTGCAGCCTCCGGATGTCGTGCTTGGTGGCTGAGCCAAACCAGACCATGATGGAGAAGGTGAGGACAGACTCAATGATAGCAGTATAGGATTGTACCATCATTGCCTGTGGCAGATTGGGTTTCCTCAGTTGCCGCAGGAAGTACATCCTCTGTTGGGCTTTTTTGACTGTGGAGTCGTTGGTGGCCCCCCAGTTAAGGTCCCTGGAGGTGATGGTTCCAAGGAACTTAAATAACTCCACAGATGTGACTATGGTGTTGTTGATGGTGAGTGGGGGGGGGGGGGGGGGGGGGAGGGGGAGCTCTTCAAAAGTCTACAATTAGTTCCACTGCCTTAAGAGCATTGAGCTCCAGGTTGTTGTCTGTAGGCAGATACCTCCCCATCCTGGAACAGTCCAATCAGGGTTGTGTCATCCGCAAACTTGAGGAGGTTGACAGAGGAGTCTGTGGAGGTGCAGTCGTTGGTTTAGAGAGAGTAAAGGAGAGGGGAAAGTACGCAGCCTTGCGGTGCTCCTATGCTGAGGGTCTGCGGGTCCGAGATGTGTTTTCCCAGCCTCACATGCTGCTTCCTGTCCGTTAGGAAGTTGATGATCCACTGACAGAGGAGTTCGGGCACAGTCAACTGGGAGAGTTTGGAGTGTAGTAGCTCTGGCGCAATGGTGTTAAATGCAAAGCTAAAGTCCACAAATAGAATCCTGGCATAGGTCCCCTTGTGGTCTAGGTGCTGGAGGATGAAGTGCAGGCATAGGTTGACTGCGTCATCCACCGATCTATTGGTCCGGTATGCAAACTGCAGGGGGTCCAGCAGGGGGTTTATGATGTTTTTCAGCTGGGCCAGCACAAGGCTTTCAATGGTCTTCATGACTACAGAGGTCAGTACAACAGGCCTGTCGTCATTAAGACCAGTGATCCTTGTCTTTTTGGGTACAGGGACAATAGTGGAGACCTTGAGGCAGGCAGGGACAGTGCAGGTTTGCAGGGACTAACAGAACTATTACTGACATGCTATTGGCATGTAAAAAGGCTGAACTTGTGATTCTCATAACAGGGCAGTCTTTACAAGTCACTGAGAACAGTAAACAACTTAAAAGGTGAAGTAGAGCAGAATCTACAAGGCACTTCAAGATGGAAGGGTAATAGACAATCGACAATAGGCCCTTCCATTCACTGTGATCATGGCTGATCATCCACAATCAGTACCCCGTTCCTTCCTTCTCCCCATATCCATTGACTCCGCTATCTTTAAGAGCTCTAAATAACTCTCTCTCGAAAGCATCCAGAGAATTGGCCTCCACTGTCTTCCGAGGCAGAGAATTCCACAGATTCACAACTCTCTGGGTGAAAAAGTTTTTCCTCATCTCAGTTCTAAATGGCCTACCCCTTATTCTTAAACTGTGGCCCCTGGTTCTGGACTTAATAGAAGGGAAGTAGCTGCAAAAGTGGTTCCCAAGCAAGAAAGACTCAACACTTCAGTTAACCAAATGCTTGGGTTGTTCCTTCAAATATCATATAAGCTAGATAGAGCTCTTAAGGATAGCTGAGTCAGGGGGCATGGGAAGAAGGCAGGAACGGGGTACTGATTGAGAATGATCAGCCTTCATCACATTGAATGGTGGTGCTGGCTCGAAGGGCCGAATGGCCTACTCCTGCACCTATTGTCTATTGTCTATTTTCAATTGATAAATGGTAAAGCAACAGCACAATTAAAAGGCAACTGCAACCATGATTACAGATTCCCCCCTTCCCCCCACCATAAACAATACCTATTGTTTGGTCCTGTGCTATATTATTCTGCATAATTGGAAATATATTTTAAGTAAAATACATTCATATAAGGTAATGGATAGATGGAATGAAAGCATTGTTGATGTTCTGGATGGTATTTATGCCTTACATTAGGTGTACATGATGTTAACTATCACAGTTTACAGTTCAATAGCAAGTTTGTTGACGGTCTCCAGAACTTTACGTGTTTGGAAACATAACTTAAGAATCCCTTTCATAAAGATATTTAATGCAAAAACCTACAGCTCAAAGCCCTTTGATTTGATTTACTACCACATTTAATTTTAATGCTAGCAATTTGCAATTCTTAAGAAGTTGATGAACATTCAGGTTAACCTTTCATCATAAAGTTATTAAATATTTAAAAGAGATAATAATGATCTCAATTGTGGTTGTCAATGGCACTAGCAATTGACTGCTTTGCAAATAAGGCTTCACGTAGAATTACTATTTAACATGTTTACAAGGCAAGCCAGTCCATGGCAGACTGCACAGACTGGAAAACAAGAGGATTCATAGGATTAATCTCTTGGGTGATGCATAAAATTATGTCAAATTCCTACCAATGTCCCCACTGAGTTATTCCAGAATGTTATGTTTTACTTAAAATTCCAGCATCTGCATTTCCTTGGGTTGCAATCTTACAGTGAAACTCAACTATGAAATGATACACCAGCCCCATGAGAAATAAGGTATTTATTTTTATATATTTATTTTAAAGGAAGTAATGCTGGTTCTGCACCTCAACCCCTGATCTAAATACCATCACATTTTGTAGACATGAGTAAACACAGATGCTGGTTTAGAAATAAGGCACAAAGTGCTGGAGTAACTCAGTGGGCCAGGCAGCATCTCTGGAGAAGATGGCTAGGTGTCGTTTTGGGTTGGGTCCGAAGAACGATCCCGACCCAAAACATCACCTATCAGTGTTCTCCAAGGATTTGTGCTTGACCCACTGAGTTACTCCAGTACTTTGTATCTTCATGTTTTAATGAGTTCCAATATATCACTGCACCATGCTATCTTCTCCTGACAACTTGCACGGGCACCTTTTAAAACTAGCCTTTATTGATGTTTTCTGGGATTTCCTTCTACAATCAAGATCAATCTGGTTCATCTCAGTTCAGCATGCTGTACCATGGAGTGAACAATGCCAAAACAGGCCCTTCAGTCCACCAAGTCCATGCCAACCTTCAGTACCCATTTACACAAATCCTATTTTGTTCCATTTTATTCTACAAACATTCTCCTAATACCTCAGATTCTACCACTCACCTACCCACCATAGGCAACTTACAGTGGCCGATTAATCTGCAGCCTGTCTCAGAGATGTGGGGGGAAAATCGACAACCCCTGGAGAAAACCATGCAGTTACAAGAAGAACGTGTAAACTCCACACAAACGGTACCAGAGGTTGCTGGATCGAGGAGGCAGCATCCCTATTTGCTACATCATACTGCTATCTCAGAAATACTGTGCTCAGAGATCTCAGTGCAGCCATGATGATCACTGGCTCACCTGTTGCCACCATGTAAAGGCACAATGAGAGTTCTGTCAAGGCTGCAGATCCAGGAAAAATGGGCCTTTCATCCTCTTCCTATCCACATACAGCATTAATGAAGATAACGTGATGAGTTATGTCTGCTGTGTCCAACCGGATTTAAGGAGTCAGAAAGACCTGCTGTATGCAACTTCTGTTTCCATCGTATATTGTTGGTAACTTAAATAGATTAAAGCAAACACCACGTTCATTCAAAAATGTCTACAATAGTGGGAGGCAGAGAATGGGGAACTGAGAGTGGATGTAGCAAAAAACAATGATTCATTAAAGAGAAGGCTTGAAAGTGTCACAAAGAGAATTTGGAGTAGAGGGCAAACAGGAAGTGATAATTACAGTGGTGGGACATGGAGTATGACCACCAGCATTATCCAGTTGAACCAAATGGTCTATCCTTTCCATTAAATTTCATGTACTTCTTTAAATGATACATACCTTGATGGGAAAAAATAATGTGAGAGTAATGGCTTTGATTTTTGTTAGATGAATGCACAACATCCGGCTATTTAATTTTCAAATTCCATTTATGAATTGAAATCCATTTAGAGCTGTTGCAATTTCCATTAAAATATCAAAGTGAAGAACATGTTTATTGACCTGTCAAATAATAATTCCAAGATAACAATTAGTTCTTACAAAGTCAGCGTGGTTTGATTTGGTCGGAGTCACAAAGCTCCTGACCATCATTCTAGTCTCTACCAGTGAACTGAACTCTTCAGAAGCAGCAACAGGAGACAATATAAAGAGTAGTTCAGAACCAGATTAATCAGAACTAATGGAAAGAAGATCATTAGGAGTGTAGGAAAATATCTGCAGATGCTGGTTTAAATTGAAAGTAAACACAAAGTGCTGGAGTAACTCAGCAGGTCAGGCAGCATCTCAGGAGAGAAGGAATGGGTGATGTTTCGGGTTGAGTATAGGAGCAAAGAGGTCCTTCTGCAGTTGTACAGGGCCCTAGTGAGACCGCACCTGGAGTACTGTGTGCAGTTTTGGTCTCCAAATTTGAGGAAGGATATTCTTGCTATTGAGGGCGTGCAGCGTAGGTTTACTAGGTTAATTCCCGGAATGGTGGGACTGTCATATGTTGAAAGACTGGAGCGACTAGGTTTGTATACACTGGAATTTAGAAGGATGAGAGGGGATCTTATCGAAACATATAAGATTATTAAGGGGTTGGACATGTTAGAGGCAGGAAACATGTTCCCAATGTTGGGGGAGTCCAGAACCAGGGGCCACAGTTTAAGAATAAGGGGTAGGCCATTTAGAACAGAGACGAGGAAAAACTTTTTTAGTCAGAGAGTTGTGAATCTGTGGAATTCTCTGCCTCAGAGGGCAGTGGAGGCCAATTCTCTGAATACATTCAAGAGAGAGCTAGATAGAGCTCTTAAGGATAGCGGAGTCAGGGGGTATGGGGAAAAAGCAGGAATGGGGTACTGATTGAGAATGATCAGCCATGATCACATTGAATGGCGGTGCTGACTCGAAGGGCCGAATGGCCTACTCCTGCACCTATTGTCTATTGTCTATTGAGACCCTTCTTCAGACTGAGGAAGGGTCTCGACCCGAAACGTCACCCATTCCTTCTCTCCAGAGATGCTGCCTGACCCGCTGAGTTACTCCAGCATTTTGTGTCTACCTTCGAAAGCAGATCAACCTACATTGACCATGCTCCAGAACTAAGGTTACCAAAACTTCAGTAGTTGAGCTGCAGAATACAGGTAATGCATTTGCACAGGTTTGGGGGCCAAGCACACTATCATTGAAACGTACAAGAATATGGGCCTTACATTCAATATCAGCAAGGCTACAGTTTTCAACCAACCAGTCCCCCCTGCACTGCACTGCTCTGACAATAAGTTTATGGTGAGACCCTAAGCAAGGTGAAACACTGCCCTTCCATCAGGAGAAACTCCTTGGTGAAGGCAGACATCAACAATGAAAATCACCATCACCATCACCATCTTTTAGTTGATTGAGGAAATTATGTTTGAAGATCAAGTTCTTAGATCCGACACAGTCGGATAACCAGTAGTCGTGAATCTTCCTATATGCTATAGGCCAGAATTATTTTTCTCAACGCACTGGGAGAGCATACCACCATGCTGTCTCTGCAAGATTCTCCAAATTCATGAGAAGCAAAAGTGAACCAACATCAGTGTCTTCTTGTAGGCTAGGGCCCACAGTATTGTTGGGCAGGCCATGTCTCTCGAATGCATGACTCCACAGATTCTTAAAACAGATAATCTATTCCAGTCCTGGCATGGAAAGTGATTACCAGGCAGAGAAAGGAAAAGTCTCAGGAATGTTCTCAGAGGCTCCCTGAAGAAATGTAACCTTCTCACTGACTCCTGTGAAACTCTGGCCCATGAATTCTCAACTTGAAGAAGGAGTGTTTGATGTAGTGTTAGGAATCTTGAGCCCATGCATCAGCAGGACTTGGGCCCTTGCATCAGCAGGACTTGGGCCCTTGCATCAGCAGGACTTGGGCCCTTGCATCAGCAGGACTTGGGCCCTTGCATCAGCGTCCTGTGCAAGTGTCCGAAGGAGCACGCCACCTCAAATACAACTCACATACCCTGCCTTGTTCATTGCCCTCCAGGGGTCCCATCTGTGGAAGAGCCATCCATTCCCAAATTGACCTCATTAGCCACCTCAGAACTCACACAACCAGAGTGAAGCAATTCATTGAAAATCCCGCACGACCGAAGAAGAGTCAGTATTCCCATTCCTCTGGAACAGTAAAATCATTATGCAAAGGCGAAAAGATGAGGTTCAATATTGTTGCTATTGTGAATGTAGGAACAGAATTAGGTCAGTCAGTCCCTCAAACTTCTTTGGCCATTCAATTAGACCATCGCAAATATGTATCATAACTCCATCCACATAACCTGTTTTGCGAATTTTAATTCTTTGTCTTATGGAAATCTATAAATATGATTTTTTTTAAGTGAGCCTTGGGCGCAAAATCTTTTTGGAAGCAATTATTTTTCCTTCGTGGAAATTTCTTGAGTGGAAAAGTGCTTGTATCATTACTTAAATCTTGATCTTCCTACCAGAGGAAATCTAAATGTCACATTAAATATTTCAATCACCTTAAACAACTCAATTAATTCATCCTCTAGTCTTCTTGTCATGAAGGATTACAAACCTAAATGCAACCTTTTCCCTTGGTTTTAGCTTTAGAGTTGCTTAATCATTAACATTTGCACCAGCCATTTGTCTTGGTAATACCTGGGTTTCAAACATAGTCAAATGTCTCAAAGAGAGACAGAAAAAGTAAGTTCAGAAATAATTTATGAATAGAATATCAAAAGATTAAAGCAAGTTGCTGCACAATTGGTCTGAAGAAAAAAAATGTTATTACCTGTAGCCATTGATTCCATCTTCGCAGATGCTGCCATTTTGACACCAGTGGTCTTCACAATCATTTCTGTTGTGGGTACAATGATCTCCCATCCATCCAGGTGCACAGAAGCATCGTCCCAGCATGTCCTCACTCAGGAAACAGAAACCGCCATTCGCACAGGGCTATCAATAGCACCAGGTGGGAGGCATTGGAGGGTGGGAGGAGGAAGGGGAGAAAACATAGAGAAGTTAAGGTTGTTGGTGTGATTCCAGCTACATTTTAGCTATTCCATAATCTGATGGCATGCTAAAAGTGATCTGAGTAACAATGAAACAATGTACAATCTTGGGTACAAGTTCAGTCAGCTATTTACGTATGCCACATGTACCAAGAGATGAACGGCTGAAATGATAAAAATGATGAGCACCGTGGTTGTCAGGCAAGGAAACAGTTTCTCATTTAGCGACAGGAAACAATTCACAGAGCAAATCTGTAGCAACAAATCAATATGTTGTGTTTCAGAGATATCATCTTAATTCAGAGGAAACAAGATATTTTCTATCTCAAATGCCACCAGCAAAGGCTGCAAATTGTCTCCATGTTTTCCCATTCTTCTTTTCAAATTAATATTTTTTGTGAGAAAAAAACAGTTATGTCTATTGACAGCTGAAAGACAACTTGCAACGAAAACAGGAGATATCTGTCACCATATCGAGCATTAGCCAAGGCCAGGGAGGTTTTTTGTCACCCAATTGAACGAGAATAGCCACAAAATACATCAAGACTTCCCTTTCTGTGCTGATTTTTGTTCGAGAACAGCTCTGGAGAGTTGACATAATTTTAATAAAGATATTGATGGTCTTTATGTTCATTTCTATTGTGTCCATCCAGACATCAAATACACAAATATTCAGGAAACCAAAATCATTATATGGGATACCAAATTAATTACCAGCGTAGATGATATATCAATGAATAGAGATGAAGCAGGCACAACAAAGATGTGCAGTTGATGGTTTCCCTTGCCTAGAGTATCAAGAGTGCTTAATTGTTGTATATACCAAAACAGAACAATAAAATTCTTACTTGCAGCAGCATAACTGGTCCATTAACACAGTACAGGGATCTTGCATTTTATGTGTGGTTGATTTGCACATTTTTAGAATAATGTGGTTGTCTAATTACTTCCGAAGTTTAATTTATGCACTCCTATTTTTTTGAATAATGCACGTATTTATGCCTGACACTGTATGGTAGTGTAGTGCATGCTGTGCCTGGCATATGTTTGATTTTTTATTTACTCACTGCTTTCCGTGAACGTTTTCCTCACATAAAACGCAAGGTACCTTTACTCAATAGATAACATAATAACCAAACAAACAAAAAGGTGTTCAAATAATTTTAAAACGCATTAGTCCAAAACAAAACAAAGCCAGAAGTCACAAACCAGGGAGGGGTCACTGTCTCAAACCAAGCGGCCAGCCATTCAATGTAAAGGTGAGAAGCATGTTCTTCGTTAGTGGGCAATGAACATTTGGAACCATCTGCTTAACAGTTCTTCAGAGGTTCAATCAATGAGCACAGTTATTCTTCAGTTTCTGAACATGTGATTTCAAATTTTCTTGGTGATCCTATTCACTATTAGAATTTGTAGGTTTAGTTTATAAAGTTATTTATTAAAACACGATAACACCGCTCGATGCAATGTCTGCACGTTTTGCTGAAATACTCACAATGCATTTCATTCAGCCTTTTTGATTCCCAAGATTTCCTAAACAAAATGCTCTCCAAGAATACATCCCTTCCTGAAATTGAGGAATGACTGTAAATTCCATATAGAGATCAATAGATTTTGAGTATAGGGCTTAGAGCAGGAAAATGGTACCAAAGTAGATCAGTAATAATCAAAGATACTAGAGGAACAAGATAGACCACTCGACCCTAAAATCCGTAGTATGTCATGATGCCATTTTAGAAGGAAGAAACTTGCAGAAACATTTAAAAAGAAAAATTACAAAAATTTGTGAATTGATAGATGAGATATATTCTGCATTTTAATGGTATCATCACACATACTGTTCCCCAAAACACTGATTACACTGCGAGAAGCATAACAAACGGCGGGTTTTGCCTATTAAAATGGCTCCTTTCTGTACTACACTTCAGTATAGGTGATTTCAATGGAGTGGTCCATCTTGTTCCTCTAGTATATTTGGTAATAATCTTACTGAATGGTAAAGTAGGCATGAGGGGCTGAATGGCCTTGCCCTGCTTTTATCTTATTATCTTTTGATGCTGGGAGTAAATCTGATCTTCTGCCAAACTCCAAAAATGGGCAACTAGTATTCAGCTTAATACCCAATGGAAACAAAAGAAAAGTAAACCCAGACAACAATTTCCCTACCACTATTCTGGGTTGTTTCTGTTGCCCTTCTCAAACAAACAAACAACACTGTTCTCTAGTCACTGGGACTCGATTATGGTCCAGTCCACTTTCCAGTCCTTTGGGACCTCGTCTGTGGCTAAAGAGGATTCAAAATCCTCTGTCAAGGCTCCAGCAATCCCCTCTCTTTGCCTCTCTCAATAACCTGGGATCAATCCCATTAGGTCCTGGGAATTTATCCACTTTAGTGCTCTTCACACCCTCACCAAGGACATTTCATGAGTAAGCTTTAAGTGCCAGCAATTCCCTGCTTAAGCTCTTTCCTGCTTCCCTTACACTCTTTGATTTCAGCATCCTAAACTTTGCATATGCTTCCTCTTTCTTTTTGACTCAGCTTGCAGCATCTTTCCTCATACAAGGCTCCTAAACCCCGTCAACCTTGTTTTTCTTCCTCACAGGAACGTGTTGCTCCTGAATTCTGACCAGATGGCCTTTAAAAATTGTCAAATATAGACTTATCTAACAACAATCACTCCAAATTTTATCTTCCCAGCTCTTGCCATAATGCTGTTGTAACCAGCCTTTCCCCAATTTGGCACTTTCCCCAAGTTCCAGTGTTATCCTTATCCAGAACTTTCTGGAAACCTATGGAGTTATGATCACTGTTCCTAAAATGCCCTTCCACTGAAACGCATAGCACCTAACAAGGCTCATGTACATGGTAAAATGTTTTGGAAACGGACTCATTCATACTTTCCAATGAAAACCAGAGATACATTTGAAAGGTAAGCACAAATGGGGTTTGAGGAAAATGCAGAGTGGAGTATAAAAATTGGAACCCTCTTTTGCTGATTTGCATTAAGACTCTGAATCAAAATTCTTCTTTTTTTCACACATGATCTACAACATCCCATAACAGTGAGATGTATCCAAACCACCTCACCACCAACCTCACCCCACCCTAACACCCCCCACATGAACTTACAAATAACTGGTTGCAGATTGCTGCCATTTGTAAGCACAGCACTACACAGAAGTCCCACCATCACCCAGAGTTAGTGAATCATGAACTGGACAACATAGCTTGAAGGGATGAGGGAAAAGATTTAATAGGAGCTTGGGGGGCAACTTTTTCATGAAGGAGGGTAGTACATAAAGGTCATTTGGACAGGTACGTGGACAGGAAAAGTTTGGAAGAATATGAGGATATGAGAATATGAAAAAGCAAGGATGGACATCTTAGTCAGCATGGATGAGTTAGGCCGAAGGGACAGTTTCCGTGCTGAATGACCCTTTGACTCTATAACTCCAAGACCTTCCAAGGGTTGCCCATTAAATCATATCTTCCCAAACAGTGCTTAATTCTCAAAAATGTGTAATAATTTAATATAATTTCCTATTAGAGAGTAAGAATTTTATTGTTCTATCTGGGACATATGACAATAAAACACTCTTTCGACACATGACTATTATCTGTGAATGTTGAGATTGAGTTCATTCTCAGACATGTAAGCTCCTAGATAGTGAACTTTTTATATTATGCTCATTTGCAAACAATAAACAGCTTCAGCTTAACTATGGGAGGCTTCCTTTTAATATCCTAATTTGATGGCCTCCCCATTAGTCACGGCATTGCACAAAAGACAGAGCACCATCAAATTTTATGTTTCTCCTGTGTATGGCAATAACACATCTCTCAAACCCTGTAAAGGAATCAGTATTTCCCCCCAATGAACCCACTGCACGAATGAATATTGCGCTCTATTGACCTGGCTCTGCTTATCAAAATTAATCCTAACCAAAGCTTAAAAGGTGTTCATGGACACTGGAATTGAACTTTAAACCTCAGCTTTCTAAGTAGAGGCAGAGAGGAAATCACAATGAACCTTTATAAAATACAGATCCTATCTCTGGTTGGACGATCCAATCAAGAGAAAACTAAGATGTGGACAAGATAACATTTCATTCATTCAAGAGGCAAGAAAATCCACATTTTTGAAAAGTACACCAGACAAATCAGGCTTAACTAACCCACTGTGTAGGAAGGAACTGCAGTTGCTGGTTTACATCGAAGACAGACACAAAATGCCTGTCCCACAACTCAGTAGGACAGGCAGCATCCCTGGAGAGAAGGAATGGGTGACGTTTTGGATTGAGACCATTCTTCAGACTACAAGTCAGGGCACAGCAAAATGAGATATGGAAGGGTACAGAGCATGGAAGGTGTGAAAAGGACAGATCAAAGCAGACAATGCTCAAGGAAATGTACAATGGTTCAATGTTCGCTGAGAAGGTGACAACGAGGCATACAAACAGTAAAATTAATAGGAATAGGAATACTTTATTCTCATATGTGACTAGGCACAGTGAAATTCTTTGCATAGAAACATAGAAACATAGAAAATAGGTGCAGGAGTAGGCCATTCGGCCCTTCGAGCCTGCACCGCCATTCAATATGATCATGGCTGCATGAACAATGTCTACAAATGGCAGCCACCTACGGCGCTGACAAAGTTACAAAGCACGCCGACTCCCCCTTTTGTCCCCACCCCCCAACAGTTCCCCCAACAGTTCCCCCATTGTCCTTTGTCCACTCCCCCCCTATTGTCCATTGTTCACCTCCCCAATGGAGGTTCCCCCCATGCCGGGTCCTCCATTGTTCCTCCCCCGCCCCCCTCATGGCGGTCCCCCCACGCCAGGACAATGAAACTAGTAGGAGAACTAGGGCGGGGGAGGGACAGAGAGAGAGGGAACCCAACGGTTATTTGAAGTTAGGGAAATCAATATTCATACCACTGGGGTGTAGGCTGCCCAAGCAAAATATGAGGTGCTGTTCCTTCAATTTGCATTGGGCTTTCTCTGACAGTGGAGGATGCCCAGGACAGAAAGGTCAGTATGGGAATGGGAGAGGGAGTTAAAAGTGTTTAGCAACCGGGGGATAGGCCCAGGCGGACTGAGCGAAGGTGTCCAGCGAAACGATCTGCGCTTGGTCTGGCCGATATATAGGAGTGCGCTTGGTCTCCTGAAAGGTGAGCACTTAGACATCTCTATCCTTGTTCTGTCTGGGGGGAGTGCGAGCCAGAGGAAAACTATGGGACACAGACGAGATGTGGGTGAGGAACCCATCTTTGACAGCAGAGGGAAACCACATTTACAAATGAATGAGGACATCCTGAAGAGTGTTAGTAGAGGGAAGGCGACTGGGTCTCAGTTGAGGAAGAACCAGAGGGCCATAAGACCATCATGATGGGGGATTGAGGCATGGTAAAGATAAGGCAATGGGAGTTGTGTCATCGAGGATGATGCCTGGTATGGCAGTGACCACACCGATACTCACAGTAGAGTGAACTTACATGATGTTTACAGTGGCATGAAAGTCCAGGACCACGTGATGAAGCTGTCCCTCATCATCAGAGCGCCTATACAATCTCAGGGTTGATCCGACAGCTCAGTCCTGGTCTCGAAGAGGCGTGGCAAACTCAGGCTTTTCCCTACAGTTCACCCTGACCTTGAGAGGAGGCATTAGCAGTCCCAGGCTTATCCCGGTGCCTCAGCTTTACAGCTTGAACAGGTGGCACTGGAGGTCATTATTCTGATGACTCAGTCTGCCTCTGTGTGTGGGTGCAGTCCCAGGTTATCTGTGAGGCAGGAAGAAGCACTGGCATTTGCCCTGGCCACTCATTTTTAGCCTCAGTAGAGGTGCTGGGTGGCTAGGGTCTCTTCCGGCAGCCCAGTCTTGACCACACAAGCTGTGATTAAGTGGTTGTCCCAGTGGTTAAGTCTCCCTCGAACCTGTGACATGCTCCCCTCCCCTCCCTCCCCCCTCCCCCTCCCCCCCTCCCTCCCTCCCCCCCTCCCCCCCTCCCCCCCCTCCCCCCCCTCCCCCCCTCCCCCCCCTCCCCCCCTCCCCCCCCTCCCCCCCTCCCCCCCCTCTCCCCTCTCCCCTCTCCCCTCTCCCCTCTCCCCTCTCCCCTCTCCCCTCTCCCCTCTCCCCTCTCCCCTCTCCCCTCTCCCCTCTCCCCTCTCCCCTCTCCCCTCTCCCCTCTCCCCTCTCCCCCCTCCCCCCTCTGGCTGGAATGCCTGGGTTTTATAACGAGCAGGCTGACGAGGTTCAGGTGGGCCATTCCGAGTGTCAGTTAATTGGAGGCAGCTGTTACCAGTGATGCTGGGGACTGGCCTCTCCTGGCCTGTCAGCCAGTGACAGCGATCAGAGCCGCAACCGAGGGAGAGGTCGCTGTCACAGTAACTTCTTTTTGAGTATTATGTTCAGTTTAGGTCAGCCTGTTCTGGGAATAATGTAATTAAGCTCAAAAGAGTGCAGAGAAGATTTACAAGGATGTCGCCAGGACCTGAAGGCTTGAGCTACTAAGAGAGGTTGGACACGCTAGGACTTGTTCCTTAAAGTGTAGACGGTGAGGAGTAATCTTGTAAAGGTGCTGGGGATCTGGTTCGGGAAGGCTGAGGCGTGTAACAAGAATTGGCTGGAGCGGATAGCCAAGGTGGGGAAGAAGCTGGAGCTGTGGAAGCAGCGCTCCCTCTCCATCACGGGGAAAAACCTGGTCATCAGGTGTGAGGTGCTCTCGGGGCTGCTGTACTTGGCGCAAGTGTGGCCCGTCCCTCCCTCCCACGCCAAGGGGATCACCCGGGCCGTCTTCCGCTTCATCTGGGGGTCGGCGATGGACCGGGTGCGACGAGCCACAATGTACAAGTCGGCAGACAACGGGGGTAAAGACGTGCCCAACGTCGCCCTCATTCTGATGGCCACCTTCGTGTGTGGCTGCATCAGGCGGAGCATAGAACCAAGGCACGTGGGCACCAAATGCCACTACCTGCTGAGGTTCTACCTGTCCCCGGTGTTGCGAAGGATGGGCCTGGCGCAGATGCCACGCAATGTGCCAGTCAGCTGGACATTGCCGAACCATCTGTCGTTTGTGGACAGGTTCTTCCGGACCAACACCTTTGACCACAAGTCCATCGGGCAGTGGTCAGCACGGAACGTCCTGCAGGCACTGCAGGGGAATGACTCCATGGATCCTGTGGCGTGGTTCCCAGAACGGACAGCCCAGCTTGTCTGGCAAAATGCCTCATCGCCAGTACTCACCAACAAGCACCAAGACCTGGCTTGGCTGGCGGTGAGGGGAGCCCTCCCAGTCAGATCCTTCCTGCACCGCCGGAACCTCACTACCAGCGCACGCTGCCCTCGGGACGGCTGCTACGGAGAGGAAACGGTGGCCCACCTCTTCAAAGAGTGTGGATTTGCCAGGCGAGTCTGGAGAGGTCTGCAGGGGTCCCTGTCACGATTCATTCCGAGCAGCTCCGTCACAGAGGACTCTGTGCTCTACGGACTGTTCCCAGGGACGCATTCCGAGACTGACATCGAGTGCTGCTGGAAGGTCATCAACTCGGTGAAAGACGCTCTTTGGTCTGCCCGATCCTTGTTGACCTCCCAGCGGAGCGAGCTGTCCGTCAAGGAATGTTGCCGACTGGCCCACTGCAGACTGCAGGAGTACGTGCTGAGGGACGCTCTGAAGCTCGGTGCAGCCAACGCCAAGGCCCTGTGGGGGAGGACCACAGTCTAGGGTCCTTCCGCTGCTGGACATGGGGGGCAGGGTGTGGGGGAGAGAGACGCCCCTCCAAATAAGGGATATGTATGTAAATGTATGTAAATGTCCAAGTAAATGCCTGTATTGAATATGTAACCTCCGGAAATGTCGGATGGGTTTGTTTAAAAATGATGGTTTGTAAATGATATTTATAACTTGAATAAAGTATTTTTTGATATAAAAAAAAAAAAAAAAAAAAAAAAAAAAAAAAAAAAAGTATACAATCATAACGAGAATTAATAGGGTGCATGCACAAAGTGTTTTTACCCAGGATCGGGGAATCGAGAACTCAAGGGCATGGGTTTAAGGTAAAAGGGGAAAGATTGTGTCAGAACCTAAGGGGCAACTTTTACTCACTGAATGTGGTGGGTACATGAAGCAAGCTGCCAAAGAAGTGGTTGTGGCAAGTACGACAACAACATTTAAAAGACATTCGGACAGGTACATCAATACAAAAGGTTGCGAGAGACATGGGCCAATAAGGGGAGATGGGACCAGCATAGATGTGGCAGCTTGGTCAGCATGGACAAGTTGGGCCAAAGGGCTGTGCTGTGTGACTCTATGTCTCTATTGCAGAGGGAATTGCAAAGATTCACTACTCTATGGGTGAGGAAATGTCTCTTCATTTTTGACCTGAATGGCTGGCCCTTGATTTTTGAGGTTTCCAGTTGCAGGTACCTTAATCCCTATTGCTGCATCTACTCTGACAAGCCCTAAAAGAATGTTATACTTTTCAGTGAGATCATCTCGCATTATTCTCAATGAAGAGAGTGCAGACCCAGTCTCTCGTTTTTCTTATCCTTAACCATTCTGAAGAAGGGTCTCGACCCGAAACGGCACCCATTCCTTCTCTCCAGAGATGCTGCCTGTCCCACTGAGTTATTCCAGCATTTTGTGTCTGTCTCAAACGTAAGAAGAAGAAGAAGATTGTTTTATACGCCAGTCTGTGGCTGATAGTGCTTTGTTACCAAAGGGGGGGGGGGGCTTGCTGAAATGCAGTCCCCTGCCATTTGTTATAGTTTGAATTTGGGAACAGTACTATTGGCCAGGACTTACCGGCAGTTATTTCAACACCTTATTTCTAACCTTGATAAAGGCAGGTGCCAGTAAGCCAGAAGTTAGTTCGTTCATGTACAAGAGGGGTTCACTGACGGGCTGAGTCGCGATCAGCACCACAAATGGAGGCAGAGAGAGGTGTGCTGCTGTAAAACGGACCCCCGCATACCAAGACCAGTATTCTTTTTGTTCTCTCTCTTGTCAATAAATATGATGTGTTCATGTACGAGAGGGGTTCACCGACGGGCTGAGTCGTGATCAGCACCACGGATGGAGGCAGAGAGAGAGAGAGAGTGAGAGTGTGCTGCTGTAAAACTGTACCTCGTGCATACCGGGACAAATATTGTTTTTGTCCTCTATTGCCAATAAAACTGATTTACAAATAAACAGATGAGTGAGCGAGCCTTTTTCTGTTCTACTAGTCCACAGCTAAATTCTGCTCGCTGATCTCATAGTCATCTGGCATGGAAACAGGCCCTTTGGTCCAACCTGCCCGTGCTGACTAACTTACCCCATCTATGCTAGTCCCATCTGGCTGTGTAAGGCCCATAGATGCAGAAGCATTTTACTACAATGATGAGGGATTCAACAAATGCAGATTCATTGGGAAGCAGAGATTGTTCTCTTTGCAACCAGGGCCGGATTAAGCTAGTGCGGGACCCATGACATATGTTATAAAGAGGCCTTAAATACGGGACAAGGTGACGTTACTGCCTGTGCCCCATGTGACCTCATCCAGCCAGCAGCCACGTACTCCCGCTCCACCAGTGACGGCCGCCCGGGCTAGGAGGCGGGTTGCAACCTCCGTTCAGCGAACACACTCGGCTCCGCTCCCCGAACACACTCGGCCCGCTCCACGAACCCCATTAACATTAACGAGCTCCATTAGCCTACACTATCCGGGCCTGCAGTGTCGGGGCCAACAGCGGCCCGCGGGTGTAACATGGGACTCTCAGAGAGTGTGTGATGGAGGGGTTTAGTTTAGAGATACCGCGGGAAAACAGGCCCTTCGGCCAACCGTCCGTACTGACCAGCAATCCCCGCGCACACTAGGGACAATTTTACACCTACACCAAGCTAATTAACCTACAAACCTGTATGTCTTTGGAGTGTGGGAGGAAACCAAAGATCTCAGAGAAAACCCACGCAGGTCACAGGGAGAACATACAAACGTCGTACAGATAGCACCCGTAGTCGGGATCGAACCCAGGTCTCCGGCACTGTAAGAGCTGTAAGGCAGCAACTATACTGCTGCGCCACAGTGGGGAGAATGATAGAAGATGACGAGAAGAGGGACGGAGGATTGGGAGCCAAGGGTGCTAGAGAAATAGAGGCAGGGAGGTCCGGAGGAATGTGGAAAAGGTAGGGCCGGAGGAATGAATAGAGGCGGGACTGGAGGTATAGGGGTGAGCGGGACGGAGTAGGGGTAGGGAGTGCTGGAGCAGTGGATGCTGAGCAGCATGCAAGGTGTGGGTAGAGGAGGTGGTAGAAGAGTGGAGGAGGAGACAGGGCCTGGGAAATGAGGAGCGAAGGCCGGGGGATTGGTGAGAAAAAGGGCTCGAGCTTTTGGGATTGGTGAGAGGGAATCGCAGGATTTTGGGAGTATGGGCCAGAAGAGTAGAGAGAGAGAGAGAGCGAAAGGTACGGAAGGGTAGGGGCTGAGAAAAATCTGAAAGTATGAGGTGTTTGGCTGAGGCCGGAGGTGTGTGGAGTAAGAGGGCCGGACGTGTGTGGAGTAAGAGGGCCGGAGACTGGGCGATTGGACGATGATGCGCCGGCTGCCCATTGGTCCGCGCAGCCCCACCGCCAACACATTCTAATTGCGGTGGTTGGTGAGCGGTGCACGCAACACAGCGTCCCTGCCGTTTTCAAGCATTTAGTGAAGCCGTTTTCAAGCATTTGGGGATGCCGATTTCAAGCATTTAGTGCGGGGCCCTCGAAAGCGCGGGGCCCGCAGCAATTGCTAATTTTGCTACTATGTTAATCCGGCCTTGTTTGTAACACAGAAAGTTGAGAAGGGTTCAAAGTCAAAGATAATTTTGCTTGGGGAAATGAAAGGAAACTGGGGCAGAGATTGGCAAAAGGCATAAATTCAAGGCAAAGAGCAAAAGATTCAGACGTGGATATGTTATTTTACATAGTGAGGAGAATGATGTGGGATAACGTCTGAAATAGTCAGAACACATTGAGAAATAGCTTCTGAGGTGAATAAGGTCAAAACGAAAAATTATCTAAAGGTCTATTGGGACAGAGAGAGAAAGAAAGAGAATAGGCCAAGTTGACAGAGACCAGGCAAAGGCACAATAAGATAATTCTGAGTCTTTGATTAACTTTCCTTCATGTCACTTCGTAGGTTCAGCCCTTACATCAACACTTATCAATAGACCATTTATCAACTTCATTCACAGGAGAGTTAGGTGCGGCTGCTCCTCACAATAGCACAGCATAATAACATTCTCCACAAATTCTATTGATCCTGATGGTGGTTAACTCTACAGATGAATTACATTCAAAAACTCAGTCAATTCACAGAACTTGTCAAGATTAAAAAAACACAAAATTTATCCATTTAGCATATGCTCCTGACCTATCATGAACCTGCTCTGTGGAAAGGAGGATACAAGCAACTGCAGATGCTGGTTTATCAAAAAAGACACAAAGTGCTGGAGTAATTCAGTGGCCAGGCAGCTTCTAGAGAAAATGTATAGGTGCCGTTTTTGGTCAGGGACCTTTTTCTAACTGATTGTAGGGAGCGGGGGAAAGAAAGCTGGAATAGAAGAGGAGCAGGACAGAAACAGATCTTTTATTCCCACCTCATCCAGATCAACTGTGATGTCTATCTACGCCTCCACTTGCCTGCATCAGGCCCATATTCCTCTGCACGTTTCCTATCCCAGTACCTGTCCAAATGATTTTTTGACATTGTTATATTATCTGCCCCTAGCAACTTGTTTGACAGCTCGTTCCGTATGATTATCACCCTCTATGTGGAAAGACATATGCTTCAGATCTCCATTAAATTTCTCCCCTCCAATTTGGGCCCACTGGTTGTAGGGTTCCCTGCCTTGGGAAAAGGACTCGATCTAGCCTATCTATGCCGTTCATAATTTTATAAACCTCTCTCAGGTCACTACTCAGCCTCCTACATTACCACAATAAACCTACCCCATCCAATTCCTCCTCATAACTGCAGTTCTCCATTTAAGGCAACAACCTGGTGAATCTCTCCTGCACTTGCTTAATTACAGTCACATCCTTCCTGTAGTGTGATGACCAGAACTGTGCACAATATTCCAAAACCTGTCTATTCAATGCTTTGTACGACTGAAACATGACATCCCAACTCATACTCAATTCCATGGCACATGAAGGTAAGCATAACCACATGCATTTTTCACTACCTTGTCCACCTGCGTCATCACTTTCAGCGAGCTATGGCCTTGCATTCAAAGGTTCCTTTGTATATCAACATTCCTAAGATCCCTGCCATTTATTCCATGTGTCCAATCCAAAATTGACCACACAAAGTGCTTTACTTCTCACTTATCTGGATTAAATTCCATCTGTCACCACTCTCTCAACTTTCCAGCTTATCTATGTACCTCTTGAACACGACACAACACTAACCATGTTATGTTATATATGGACTGTCTGGGGTTACTCTAAGGATGTTGGGCTTTATATTGCATTTCTATTGTGGTTATTAATTTATTGGAATTTTTGTTAATCTTGTACTATTGATGCGCATTGCGCCACAAGCCTGTTGAGCTATTGCACGTAATAATTTCATTGTACTGCAGTAGATATGATATTTAAACACTCTTGTTTCTTGACACTTGACTCCTTGATGCGTAGCCAACATACTTTGCTATTTGTGACTCCACCAATTTTCATGTTGTTTTTCAACTTACTAAGCAGATCCCCAACATTCTCATTCAAGTCATTTACATTTATTACAAACAAAGATCCTAGGATTGATCTTTGTGGTACACCACTTGTTACTGACTGCCAGTCAGCAAAATAGTAATCTATCACTACCTATCACCAAGCCAATTTTGGATCCAGTTTGCCAACACACAACTACAACATGACATCCCAACTCTTATACTCAATAAGTAAAGGATCTGCTGGGGATGTCCTTGCAAGCACTCACTATGCTCTGGCACCATCTTGATTATGTTTGGAGATGCAGGAGGGTGAATGTTGTTCTCTATTTCAATATATGTATAGATGATCCCTCCAGAAAAAAAATGTTCACACAACAGAATCATTAAAACTTCTTCCACCAGCTTTCAGGAATTGGATATAAACTGAAAAATGTTGTCATGTTGTCTGATTATTTTGCTTTTCATCTGAAATCCGTGTCTCCTGGTCCGTAATGCTTGCGTCCCCAGTCACCTATAAATAATGTATTTCATTTGATACTGAAGGATGCATTCCACCCATTATTTATGAATTTACCAATTTAATAAGTTTCTTAAATAGTCTAAACCTGAAAACTATGGCCTCAGTTTGTAATCATTTGTACTATTTTCCCCACTTGCTCTATTATCCATTCTTTCAGTTTCCAAATACATAATGGTGGATGACTGAGAACAAGTATGAATTCCAGGCCCATGCATTTAAAATGTTCTACACCTGAATAACGGATTAACTTGTTCCAAATCCAAAAATATGGTTGATAGCAGGGATAGGCCAAAGGCTATGTGACCAGAGAATATCCCAGCTGTAGCATATCCTAGCTGCAGTATATCCCAGCTAATTGCCCTCCTGAACTAGCCATGCATCTGGCCAATCTGTTCCAATGCAGAGGTAATGTGGGAACTATCTGACAATATGGAAACTTAGCCAGATATGATCAGTCTGCAAAATGCATGACAAGCCTAACCCAACTAATTATCACCCAATTAGTCTCCTCTCCATCATCAGTGGCAAGAGCTGTTCTCAGCAGTGCTATTATGCTGCATTTACTCGTCTGAAGAAAGGTCTCGACCCGAAACGTCACCCATTCCTTCTCTCCTGAGATGCTGCCTGACCTGCTGAGTTACTCCAGCATTTTGTGAATAAATACATGCCCAGTTTATGTTTTGTCCAGACCTGACCTCATCACAGGCTTGAAATCTAGAGATGAAAAAGAAGTAATCCATAGACGAGGAAGCTTTGTTTGTGATTGCTGGAGATCTATCTCCTAGCCCAGGATGCCAAAGCAGATGTTCTTTAGGACAATATCCTAGGCTCCACACATGATTTTTTTTCAATGTAAGATCAGAAGTGGAGATATTTCTCAATGTTCATTTGCACTCCAAAATGTCATACAACGAACAGCAAGTAATGGACCACATCCAGGCCCGGCTACTGGGTAGTAAGTATCATGTGCATCACACAAAGGTACTCATTGCCACCTTCTCACGGACAACAAAAGCTAGTCCTGGCAATAATTCCCACATCCTGTGAAAAAATTATATAACATTTCTTTCAAATTAAAATGTTTTCTCTTGGTTACTATTTTCCATGTCATTGCGATGATGGAGATTCAATGATCATATTCCATTCTTTTGATTGATATGTTACAGTTCATTTCCAACTGAAAGCTGGGGAAACATTTGCTCTTGTTTAAATTCCCATTCCACGAGAAAAATATCCAATTTCTACTCAGCTTAAAGCAATAGCATGGCTGGGAACAATCAAATAGTTGTGAGATATGGGCATTGCCAGAGGGTAACCATCCATTGTTGTTTTTTGGATGTTGGTGCTGACCAACTTTCCTGAACTGCTCCAGTACAAAAGATAAAAGAACTCCCACCATGCCCCCTATTTAGGATATTCCAGGAATTTAACCTAGCATTAATGAAGGAACAGCAACACAATTCATCTTGTTATGGGAAGGAACTGCAGATGCTGGTTTATACCAAAGATAGACACGAAGTGCTGGAGTAACTCAGCACAGGATAGGTGACATTTCAGATCAGGAGGCCTGAAGAACAGTGCTGAACCAAAACATCACCTATCCTTTTTCTCCAGAGATGCTGCCTGACCGGCTGAGGTACTTTGTGTCTGTCTATGGTAATTCCTCTTGTACCTGCTGCTCTTACCCTTCTGTGTGAGAAGATTATGGGTTTGGAAGTCTTTACTATTTATTTTCAAAAGTTAGATACTATTTTTGAATCTCCATTTTATATAGTTCAGACCTTATCAATTATTCATTTATCAAGATGCTGTTTGTAAGAGGGAATGTAACACAAAGCTGTTTATTTCACACAGTGGATGGGAAAGTATACAGTTAATGTTAAGACCCTGAACAGCATTAATGTACATAGGGATCTTGGGCTCCAAGTCCATAGCTTCCTGAAAGTGGCAACACAAGTGGATAGAATGGTAAAGAAGGTGTATGGTACGCTTGCCTTCATTAGTTGGAGCATTGACTATAATAGTCAGGAAATTATGATGCAGCTTGAAAGGACTTTTTGGGGGCTATAATTGGAAGATTGCATGCAGTTCTGTTCACCATTAGAGGGTATTATCTGAAAAGATAAGATGGACAGATTGAGTTGTTTTCTCTGGAGGTTTAGAGGAGACCTGATAGAACTATCTAACATTATGAGGGGCAAATATAGGGTATACAGCCAGAACCATTTTCCAGGGTGGAAATATCAATGACTGGAGGACATAGTTTTAAGTTGGGAGGGACAAGGTTTAAAGGAGATGTGCTCGGCAAGATTTTTACATGGAGGCTGGCGGGTGCCTGGAATGCACAGTCAAGCATGGTGGTAGTGGCAGATATGATGGTGTTGTTTTTCGAGAGGCACATGAATATGCAGCAAATGGAGGGTTATGGATCATTTGAATAATTTAAAATTGAATAAATTTTATTAGCCAAGTATGTATACATACAAGGAATTGGCCTTGGTGCTTTGCTCGCAAGTAACAACATCATGTGCAGACAGATAAGATTAGTTTATCTTGGCGTCATGTTTGGAGCAGACATTGTGGGTTAAATATACTTTCTGACATTCAATGTTCTATGATTCAGACAAATTTAGGTTATGAAAATGATCTGTAAGTCACCATTTGGGAACGTTTACACAGCACATCATTCCTGTAAATGTCCCGTGTGTATTGCATTCCATTTCTTTGTGTTGATATCTGACACGAAAAATCATCTCCAAAGCACCTGTTGTACTTCATACTTGAAGCAGAACATTGGGCCGGATTTTGCACAAGAATAACAATACGTGAAACATGCAGATTGTTATCAATTCATAAATCTACCAGCGGCATCAGGCGTGACAGAAATCCTCTTGAATCGTGAACCATCACACATTGCTGTTCAACAATGTAAATAACATTCCTGCAATTTTTTCATGAAGATTCAAAACTTTCACATTGATTTCACTGTTGTATCTACCACAGAAAGTTAAATCTGGTAAGTATGTGTGCAAGTGACCTTTCCCATTATTGTAAATTGAAGCAGTTCTTTACCTAAACGAACCAGCTTCACCATTTTGGATATCGCAGCACCAGGGACATGCATAAAAATTTAAATTTGATCATATATGAAGGAACATTTTGATCACAAACGTACTTTATGTAACTATAGATATAAATATATGTAGTTTAGTTTAGTTTAGATATACAGCACGGAAACAGACCCTTCGGCCCACCAAGTCACCAAGCTCAAAAATCATCAATAAACTTCAATACATTCAAAACTCCGCTGCCCATCTACTCACACACACCTCGATCCGTGACCATATCACCCCCGTCCTTTATAAACTCCACTGGCTCCCCATCCCCCAGAGAATCCAGTACAAAATCCTCCTCATAACCTACAAAGCCCTCCATAACCTGGCCCCATTCTACCTGACCGACCTCCTCCACAGGCACACTCCCACCTGCACCCTCCGCTCTGCCACTGCCAATCTCCTATCCCCCCACATCCGGACCAAACTCAGATCCTGGGGGGACAGGGCTTTCTCCATCGCTGCTCCCACCCTATGGAACTCACTACCCCAAACCGTTAGAGACTCCTCCACACTCACCACATTCAAAACATCGCTGAAGTCTCACCTGTTCAGTACTGCCTTCAACCACTGAAGGTCACCTCACCTTCTGTCTCCTTTCTCTGTTCATTTATTTATTTACTTATTTATCTATTTATTCATTTCCCTATGTTCTCAAAATCTCTGTAAAGCGTCTTTGAGTATATGAAAAGCGCTATATAAATAAAATGCATTATTATTATTATTATAAGTCCACGCTAACCATAGATCACACTAGTTATATGTTATCCCACATTCACATCCACTCCCTGCACACAAGGGGCAATTTACAATGGCCAATTAAACTGCAAACCCACACACCTTTTGTATATGGAAGGAAACTGAAGAACCTGGAGGAAACCCACATGGTCAAGGGAGAAAGTGCAAACGTCACATAGAACAGCACTCAAGGTCAGAATTGAAACTGTGCTGTAAGGCAACAGCTCCACTAGCTGCGCCACTGTGCCATCCCAGATAAGTGAATGTTTTTAATGTGCTTAGTGATAGTTGGGGGAAATATGCTACGACAGTCCGCCTACCCCCCACAACCAACCCTTGACCATGGTTAGAATTTTTGCGAGCTGTAAATGTCTTGTTCCAGAAAGTAAACATTTTACTCTTGAATTTCATTAATTCAGGTTAGTAATAATTCTGACAAATTTCTTTTTTAATTAAAATATATATTTTCACTTATTTCCCTCACTTCTAATCCACACTCCATTCCAAAGATGTACAGGTATGTAGGTTAATTGGCTTGGTATTATTGTAAAATTGTCCCCAGTGTGTGTTGGATAGCTTTAGTGTGTGGTGAACACTGGTTGGCGCGAACTCGATGGGCCGAAGGGTCTATTTCCGTGCTGTATCTCAAAATTAAACTAAACTAAATACTTCCTTTTCTATTTCTTACCTTTTCCAGATGCCCCATTTACCTCTCTTGACATTCTGGCAAATTGATGGGGTCACTACATCAGAACCTCAACTTGCAATTATAAATCCAACACGATGTGTCACAAGATGCCCCACATGGGCAAAGTCCAGCACTACAGATATATACATTTATATTGCCTTGATCCTAATTGTTTGATTCTATTAAGGCAATGGAACAGGTTTGAATTTCAGTGTACTCCATGACAAAAATGTTGACCCCCCAAGGCACACGTCCCTGCATAATTGAACAAGACTGGGTCATGGAGGTGTTTCAAATTTCAGTAAGGATGGTGGGTTTTTGTTGGATGGGAAATTAATGATAGAGGCTCCAAACTGTCAAGCACATAGCATGCTTGCTCAGTCAGATGACCCATCCTGACAACCACACATCCCTGTCTCATCAGTTACCTTGTTCCTGTTGACAGCCTCATCACAACTCTACAGTTAGCCTACCTACCAAGCTATAATTGTCAAGTCCCTCAGTGCATTCAGTCGATCATCTTCCTCACAGGTTTTCATGTAGCCTTGTCACAATCTATTTCCAACTGGCTACGCAATGGAGAGACGCGGTTGGTAACAATAGTGTAAAACAACCGTCATACTGACTTTGCCCTTGTCCAGGCAGTTCTCCAGTCCAGAAGGTTGATCCATGCACTCGTAAAAAATACCACCTACTTTGATCACCTTTTCAAGCAACAAAAATTTAGATAAGTTTACCCTTCAAAACAAATTATGCATAGAGGTCAATCATTTTAGCAAATGAGGATGGTGCACGTAAATGGTCAAGTAAAAACTTCGTTGAGAATCCGAGTGATTCACAATTCCATAAATTCATAGCACTGTGTCAAAGACAGCAAAGGGAGGATAAATATAATCAACATTTCAAGTCAAAGACCATTCATGATGATGGAGTCTTGAAATGTTAACTTTACTTCTCTTTCCATGGATGTCATCTGGCCTACTGATTGTAACATTTTTTGGTTTTTATTTCAGAGTTTCAGAATCTGCAGGGTTTTATTAGTTTCATGACCAAGAAAACATTGATTAGCACCTATCCACTCCATTGGGAGATAAACCCATGGTCCTCCATGCTGGACATCACTTGGAAAGAACACTTAAGGGCCTGTCCCACTTTAGGCGATTTTAAGGCGACTGCCGGCGACTAGGCTGTCGCCGACAGTTTGCCGGGTGTCGCGGGCATGATCGTGAGGAGTCTTCCAAGAATCGTAGTGGATCTTAGCGCGTCGCTGAGAAATCATCCGGAGTGAAATTTCTCGGCGACAGCTGGCTTGTCGCCAGGTATCGTAGCTTATTGCGGGCGCTGTCACATGCTGTCCCCAGGTTTGCTAGGTTCTCTTAGATGCATTTAGAAGCACATTATATTAAAATAAGTAAAGTCATTTCAAACTACCATAAAATGCTTGTGTTTAACCAATTTATTTACCGTCAGGACATTTGACAGGTAGATTGGAGGCAACAGTTTGACGGTCAGGTAAGCATGGGAATTGTGCGATGTTTATGGCCATCAGCCATTACATTTAAAGTGGGCTCCCAACCCAGATATGCAACCCAGAAACCAGATATGCATCTCCCGTACATTTTCAAAGAATGCCCACACACTTTTCACAAAAATCCACTTAACCACTTTTTAAATTATTATTTTTAATAAAGCTATTAGTTAACTGGAAGTAAATCCAGTTTATGCCTTGTTACAGTGATGCTTGGTTTTTAATTAACCGATACAAGATGTTATAGTTCAAAACTCTCAAGTACTCACTGACTTGTCAGTGATTTCAGCGAAAATTAGGACGCCGGGGAAGCATTGGCAGCATGGGAATTTTGCGATGTTCCCGAAGACGCTGTAATCTCGACCTGACTCGGCATTGTCGTGGTCATTGTCGTCGGGTAAAAGAAAAGTTCGGTGATCTGCTACGACTTTGACAGTTGCCTGCAGTCGCCTTAAAATCGCCTAAAGTGGGACAGGCCCTTTAGTATAACACTTAGCTTTTGGCAGAGAATTTATTTGATTGGTGAGCGATTTCATTTTCCATTGCCGAGAGTTGATCTGAAACACACTATTGGTCAAGCAAGCATGCCTTGAAGGACAAAGCTACCATATTGGGTTGATAGCACATGGTGAGAGGAACAATACAAGGGATTAACCTATTCTGGCCTTCATTAACTCTTGCTGTCGAAGATGCATCTGTCATTATGGAGTCAACAGAGGTGACCAATGTACAATTCTTGCAGAGACAGAAGAGACCCATCAATGCATCGAGAACATGCTCCATTGGATTGTGTGCCACATGGGATAGTTTAAAAGAAAACAATATTGTACAGAAACCTTTAAGTTGTGACAGGCCCCTACAGCATGTAGCACATCACCCTCCAGGGACTTTGGTAATGTTACTGGATCCAATCCATAAAAACACCCCATCTTTGTGGGAAACTGTCAGTGGGAAAGAGTACTGTTTTTTTTGCCATCACTGAGCGTGTTCAGTTGTGTGAACATACTAGCTGATGCACAAGGCTCCCGTTTGAAATGCAGATACCAAATTGGCATGGCATGTTCACTTCTCAAATGTTCCTGATCTTGCATTATTGTTCCTGTTAACATAATGTCCAGGATGTCTTGCACCAAGTATTTGGACCAAGTCATTGGATGCCATATTGAAACTGGCTTTGCAAATATGAACCAGAAACTACTGTATAGAGTTGAACATTGCGGAAGTAATGCTACAAAATCATTACTCTTAATTGATAAACCATTTTTGATCAGCTACCTGAGAATTAGCAGTATTTCACCAGTAGTATACATTTATGACATTATCAATACTTTCTTCTCGTTCAAAATTGTTAAAAATAGATTAATGTCATCATCCACATCAGCTCTAACATCCATCAATTCCTGTACCAATGATTGTTTACAAGGCTTGTAAAATCTGGGTTACATCATGGTCTGCGATGCCCATCTCTTTATCCCTGCTCATCACCAAACAGTGACTTGATTCTCTAAAGACTTTGGTGACAGGTTTGGGTGTCTATATGGCTTGTGCAACCTTTAGCTTCAGTTCTTACTGAGGAATTGAATTAACATGTCAATCTCTCTTGAATATGTGTCTGTTCTATGTGATGAAATCATTCTAAATGTTGCAAGTCAATGATGGCATTTATCTATTGCAATCTATTTTTTCGTCTAACTTAATTCCCTTCTTTCTTACATTTTTATTTACTCCGAAGGTCTGTGCAACCTTCAACTTTCTATTCCTGAACAGGACAAGTATTCCAGAGTTTTGCCAATCGTTATCTCTTTTATTTCCTGAGTGATGACAATTGATGTGTTCTCTTGTTGTCAACCCTGGTGGTCATGTATGCATTGTCAGTCTTTGTGATTGCATATATATTGTCAGTATATGTACTAAAATACATCTTGATCATTTGTGCCTGATCTGCTAAGTTTCTCCAGCAGTTTGTTTTGTGTTTTCAAGGTTCCAGCAGACTCTTGTATTTGTGTTACTAATTTCTGCAGTTAATTGTGAATGGCAATCTTTATAGAAATCAATGCTGTGAGCCTCGACTGTGGTGGGGCCTCGATGGCAACAGGAGCCTTGGCGGCGGGGGGGGTCACTCGCGATCAACGGTCAATAAGCGTGAGGGGGAAGACGGGAAGACAATGGGGACCCGGCGTGGGGGGGCCGCTGTAAAGGACGGTGAGAGAACAAAGGGAGACCCGGTGTGGGGGTGGGGGGCACTCTAGTTCAGAATCCTCTGCCCAGGTGATAAGTCTGTGTTTGTTTGTTCATTTGATCTGGTGAAGGTGCTGTGCACACAGCAGCCAGCCAACAGTCACTTGTCTTTTTCTTTTTCTTTTCACTTTTAATTTCAAGTTTTTATGTATCTTGTGTGCTGTGACTGTTGGCAGACGAAATTCCCTCCAGGGATGAATAAAGTATTATCATATCGTATCGTATGCTTCTGGTTAAGTATTTCAAATGCATAATGGTATCAATATTGACAATTAATTTGGCTATAGGTGATTGAAAATTTTATTCATCATATCAGAGAGTAACATCTCTTTGCCCTCTCTTAGATAATGACAATCACGATTTTGATAATGACGATAATGTGTTACTATCTATAATCTTACAAATCTGCTGATTGGATTGTTTTTCAAAATAACTTCCAGGGTTTACGTTACTATACCGCTGCAATTTTCTATTTAAATGCACTCAGGTAGAATTACTTGAAGTCAACAAAAAAACAATCATTTATTTGGTCTCTGAGCATTACTTATCTCCATTCTCAGTATGAGTTCTCAAAATAAGAAAACTATGAGTTAATCCTAAAGAGGAGAATTGTTCAGTCCTTTTTTTTAGCGCAATGTCAAATTGGAATTCACATTCACGTTGCGGCAGGTACAATACATTAAAGGGACATTTAGACAGGTATACGGATAGGAAAGGTTGAGCGAGATATGAGACAAATGTGGGGAAATGTAATCAGCATTTCTTTGTATTTCTTCAGTGTACCTGTTCTCTTTTTCATGTGTATTTCCTCTACCTTCTGCATTGAACTTTACCCTGTTCTAGATAAAGTACAGAGGTGCACTATTTATTTGGGCAGTTTTTCAGTTTGTATTTATGACAATTACCGTAAGCACTTCCAGGAAGATTTTGACCAGCAAGCAAGAACTACATTTGAATTAATTGATTCATGGAACTTCATAATGATTACATTGAAAGCATGGACAATTTCAGGTGTCTTGTAAATATATTTTGGTTGAAACAGTGACACAGACCTGAATAATGCAAAATAGAAGTATAAAAAAAATAAATGGCTTGCATTTATCTTGTATCTTTACGTGGCTATAGGACTTCCAAGACACTTTATATTCATTGAAGAGTTTCCGGAGTATAGTGACAGTTGCAATGTAGGAAATGCACTCCTTATTTTGAGAACAGCAAGAGTCCACAAACAGTCATGTCATAAGGTGGAGATTGTGCAACACGACTGAATCTTGCTGTTCCTGTCAGATAGACCTGACATGCTGTGGAATCAGGTTTGCTCTACATTCTCTGACATACATGATCATAGAACATAGAAATGTACAGCACAGCAAACGGGCCTTCGGCCCACAAAAGTTTGTGCCAAACATGATAAACTAAACTAGACAACTAAAATTAAATTGATCTCATCTGCCTGTAGATGATCCATACCCTTCTGTTCCCCACTCTTCCAAGTGCCTGTCTGAAAGCCTCTGAAATGCCACGATCGCATCCGCCTCCACCACCACCCCTGGCAGTGTGTTCCAGGCCCCCACCACTCCCCGTGTCAAAAACTTGCACCGCATATCTCCATTAAACCTTTCCCCTCTTACCTTATAGCTATGCCCTCTAGTATCGAGTCCAATATCTGAATATGCTGTCTGCATAATCACAAGATTATCATAGATCCAATGAGGAAAAATTGGAAACTGTCTCACAGTGGTCCCCCCAGATATCAGGATGGGAGAATTACTTTCCTATACAATTTTTCTGGCCCAAGCATATACCAAAGAGGCATGTGTCCTAGATTATTCTTGAATGGAATGTGGAATCTACCTGTTGTGGAATCACCAGACAGATCACCGAGTCCAGGATTTTGAAATGAAGACCAAACAGTCTAATCAATTGAAATATCACTTGGAACAACCTTTCCTGTTGTTTCTTTTCGAAAAGAGAAACAGTATCCTTCTGGGCACGGCAACCTAGCTCCTACATTTAAGAAAATAACAGATAGAAGCAGAAGTAGGCCATTCAGCCCCCCCCCCCCTCCCCTCCCTCCCCAAAAGGCCGGCTCCACCATTGAATATGTTCATCGCATATGTCCCAATCCCCCAATCTACCCTGTTGTACCCCTTGCACTTTTAAAAATCTGTAGCTGTAATTCCAAATTCTGCACTATTTCCTTTCTCTCTTTGAACTCCCTGGTGTACTCACATATGGCATGATTTTCACATTTAGTGTATGAATTGTCTGAATAGCATGCAAAACAAAAAAATACCATATCTTGATACACATGACATTAATAAACCATTACCAATACAGTAGATTAATTTTTGGTTCTGCGACACTTTCTGCAAATCTCTTCGTTCGTCTACAATGTTGCTGATTATACTTTTGCCTATGAATTTCATGGAATTGTTCACAACTTGCAGAGCTATTCACATTATCTGGCCTGCTATTGATTGTATATAACTGCAGCCTTCAAGTCTTTAATCCCGCTGGAATTATAGGACAATTTTACTTACATTTTCAGGACACGATGCAAGGCAGAGATACTCCAGGCCAATTGAACTATCCAGGCACTGCAAACCTCTCGGGCAGGTGATGTTAAGTATTGTACATGCGTTTGAATCTATTTCACAATTCTTCCCTTCGAATCCTGCAAGAAATTAAATTGCAAGATATAGGGGAAAAGGCAATTCACTGAGGAGAGTTCAACAGCGGTAACCAGGACCTAATACAACCGATAGAGATTAATTACATCATTTCGCAAATCAATGTTGGAGCTCATGCAAAATTTAACCTTTGCTGACATTTGAATAGATTGTGAGCGAGCTTACACATTGCTGTTGTTTCTTTGTGTGTCCCTGGAAATCTGAGTGGCAGACTGTGCCCATGATATTGTTCTTCCTTAATAAATCAAGGAGACGGCTGAGACAATTCCTGAATACTTCTTTGGTGAATGCCTGAGTGGTTTCCAATGTAATCTCTTCTTCACATAAAGCCTATTAGAAATTAGACACTTCCACTCCCCTCCCTTCAAAAATAAGCTATTTTAGTTAGGGGTCAAATAAAACAATTCAAAACAGAGATTGACAGCTTTTTATTGGGAATGAGACTAAGAGGGTATGGAACAAAGGTCGGAGTCACATTCAGATACATCCAACCTATCTGAGTAGTGCTCCATTGGAAGAGTCCCAACCTATCTGTAAGTGATGCTCAAAATATATTTCCAGATCACCCTTTGGAGATTTTTATGTCCATCAATTGATGTTGGTGATCAAACTCAACCTTAAATAGTCCAAGGTTCGCTCCTGCATTTTGCATATGGTTTGTCTGCCTTCATTGGTTGGGGCTTTGAGTATAAGGGTCAGGAAATCATGATGCAGCTAAAGAGGACTTTGGTAAGGTCACATTTGGAGTGCCGCATGCAGTTCTGCTTGCCCCATTACAGGAAGGAAGTGGAGGCTTTCGAAAGGATGTATGGAAGGTTTACAAGAATGACTTTCAGTTGACTTTCAGTCTGAAGAAGGGTCCCAACCCGAAACATCACCCATCCTTTTTCTCTAGAGATGCTGCCTGACCCGTTGAGTTACTTCAGCACTTTGTGCCCATCTTCAGTATAAACCAGCATCTGGAATTCCTTTCTTTACATTTTACAAGAATGATGACTCGATTAGAGGCTAATAGTTGTGGGTGGAGGCTGGACAGACTTGGATTGATTTCTCTGGAGAGGAGAACTGATAGAAATATATAAAATAATAAGAGACATGGATGGGGTAAACAGTCAGAACCTTTTTTCTCAGGATGGAAATATCAAGTACCAGGGAACATAGCTTTAAAGTGAAAGGGGGCAAAGTATGAAGAGGATATGCTAGACAAGTTTTTACATGGTAGGTGGTGAGTATCATAGACCCCTATGTTGGGCCTAGTTGGACCAGATAAGAACAGCAGATGAACATCAGCAAATAAGGTGAGTTTTCACAACAATCCAGTACTTTCTTAGAAGTTTAAAGAGGTTCAGCATGTCACCGAATACGACAACAAACATCTACAGATGCGCTGTATGACGTATCCTGACTCATTGCTTCATGGATTGACAATTGCAACAGTGCAACGGACAGGAATACAAGAGGTTGCAGAGAGTGGTGGATTCAAGAGAGAAAGAGTGTTTTATTGTCATGTGTCCCAGATAGAACAATGGAATTCTTACTTGCTGCAGCACCACAGATAGGTAAACATAGTACACTGTTATCAATATGATAAACGAGAGAGAAAAAAAAGGTGTGTATATATATACACATACCCATAAGTACACACACACACACACACACACACACACCACACACACACATATATATATATACTCAAAAAAACAAAACAATAGAATAATAATAATAATAATAATAATAATAATAATAATAATAATAATAATAATAATAATAATAATAATAATAATAATAATAATAATAATAATAATAATAATAATAATAATAATAATAATAATAATAATAATAATAATAATAATAGTAGTCGTCTATTTAAGTTCAGAGCTTATTTGAGGTTGTAATATTTAATAGCCTGATGGCTATCGGGAAGAAGCTGTTCTTGAATCTGGGCATCATAGTTTTCAGTTTTCAGGTACCTTCTTCCCGATGGCAGGGGTGAAATGAGTGTGTAGCCAGGATGGTGTGGATCTCTGATGATGCTGGCCGCCTTTTTAAGGCAACGACTCCTATAAATCCCTTCGATGGTGGGGAGGTCAGAGCCGATGATGGACTGGGCAGTGTTCACAACTTTCTGCAGTCTTTTCCGCTCCTGGGGGTTCAAGTTGCTGAAACAGGCCATGATGCAACCAGTCAATATGCTCTCTACTATACACCTGTTCAAGAGAATACTCTTTGACATACCAAATCTCCATAATCTTCTCAGGAAGTAGAGGTGTTGATGTGCTTTATTTATAATTGCATCAGTGTGCTGGGTCCAGGAAAGATCTTCGGAAATATGCATGCCCAGGAATTTGAAGTTTTTGACTCTCTCCACCATCCTGTTGACTCTCTCTACCATCTTTCCTCTTCCAAAGTCCACAATCAGTTCATTGGTTTTACTGATATTGAGAACCAGGTTGTTGCGCTGGCACCGTTTGGTCAATCGGTCGATCTTACTTCTGTACTTTGACTCAATAGACAATAGACAATAGACAATAGGTGCAGGAGTAGGCCATTCAGCCCTTCGAGCCAGCACCGCCATTCAGTGCGATCATGGCTGATCACTCTCAATCAGTACCCCGTTCCTGCCTTCTCCCCACCATCTGCAATTTATCCAACAACTATGGTGTTGTCGGCGAACTTAAAGTTGGAGTTCACACTGTGCTCGGCTACACAGTCATGAGTATAGAGTGAGTAGAGCAGAGGGCTGAGCACGCAGCCTTGAGGTGCTCCCATACTGATTGTTAATGAGGAAGATGTATTTCTGCCAATTCTAACAGACTGTAGTCTGTGGATGAGCAAGTCAAGGATCCACTTGCAGAGAGATGCACAGAGCTTGGTAACCAGCTTTCTTTTTTCAAATCAAAAAATGTATTAAATTATTAAAAATAATATTTACAATCCAATAAAACAAAACAGAACCCACCACCAATACGAGACAAACAAACATACTAAACAGACTACTATCCAACTATGTTACAATCCTTGACAAGGATGCATTCAACCCCCGCGGTGCCCAGCGGTCCCGGAAATCCCCCAGGGTGCCCGTGGACAGCGCGTAGTCCCTCTCTAACTCCACCCTTGCGCAGACATAACGCCGGAAAAGGGGCATGCAGCTGGCTCGGGCAGAGCCCTCTTCCACCTGGCACCATGACTCGCGGATGGCCAACTTGGCCAGGCCCAGGAACAACCCAACCAGGACATCTTTGGCCCTACCCTCTCCCCTATGCACAGGGTGTCCAAAGATGAGGATGGTGGGTGAGAAATGCAGCCAGAAGGCAAGGTAGATAATGGAACAGGGGCTGCAACCTTATGCACTTCATATACACGTGGTACACAGACTCTTCCAGTGGACCAGGGTGAGGAAGTGCAGGGTGTGGAGGAGGAGCCCATGGTAACCAGCTCGGACATGGTGATGGTATTGAACGCCGAGCTGTAGTCTACAAAACAACAGCCTGACGTAAGTATTTTTATTATCCAAGTGGTCCAATGCAGAGTGGAGAGCCAGTGAGATTGAACTGTAATGGGTCGAGGTTCTTGTTGAAGTAGGAGTTGATATGCACCATAACCAACCTCTCAAAGCACTTCATCACCACGGAGGTTAGTGCCACTGGTCGATAGTCGTTGCAGCACGTCACCTGCTCCTATTTGCGTACATGACAATAAACTTAACTTCTTGACTTGATTTCATGCTCAACATTACAAAAAACTAGCTTTTTTATTAAATTGCAGAAATGTAATTTCCTCGACTGCCATGGGAAGATTTGAACATGTGTTGGAACCATAATCCAAGCCTCTGGATGATGCGTCTAATAATAAAATCACAATGCCAGCATTCTCATAAAGTCATCTTTATACCTTGGTATGAGAACATTAAACAAATATATAAAATGCACACACTGTTTTCTGAGATGTGGAAAAGAGTAATGTTACGATTATAGTCATAGAGTCAGAGCAAGATTCAACACTGAAACCATTACCCCTTAAGTCTAACAACTTTCAAGCCCCCATTTTTACACTAATCTTACTCTAACCCATTCTTGTCTCCCCATATTTCCATAATCTACCTTGGCCATCGCCCCCCCCCCCCCCCCCCCCACACACACCCCCAATTCCACTATTCATCGACTGACGAGGGGCCATTTATTACAGTCACTTAACCTATGAACCGGCACATATCCAGAAATGGCAGAGGGGCAACCAGAGCACCTGGAGTACCAGAGGAGACACACCCAGTCACTGGGAGAAAATGCAAGCTCTACACAACAGCATCGGAGGTCAGGTTTAAACTTAGCTCACTGAAGCTGTGAGGTAGTAGCTGTAATTGAAGCTGAGGACGTCTTGTGCTATTTTTTTCCCTGGTGTGATGTAAGCAGTGAGCAGGCAAAAATACTGTATAAGAGGATTTTATCAAATGATAAACAAAAACACTGATCTAAACTGAGATCTCACACTTCATTAAACCACAAAAGTCACTTACACAATGCTTTATGAAATTGCTCATTTGGTGAAAACGGACGGCTAGCCTCCAGAGAACGCTCACGTCCCACCAGTTTTCTTTCATGCGTTCTGCACTGCCCCAGTTTTTTAAAAAAATCACTACAGCCTCTTAATAAGACACCTGAGAACACTTCTAACTTTCTATCATCCCTGTGGATTACCAGCGTTAGATATTCTCCTTTCTGCCATGCACACAGGCCATTGCTCCTTTTGCACACAACCATTCCTGTAGTGAAGGGAATATGCAATTAGTTCAGCTCACCGAAAGTTGCGGTGCTCTATAGTTCGATGATTTAATGCTCCAGTTGCATACACTAGACAAAGATAGCAGTCCACATTTCAACATGGGCCCCCTAATATGGAGCAGGAAGAGGTATTTCAGTCTCCCAACCTGTTCCACCATTTGCTTAGACAGTGAGTCATCTTTTCTTCACACCCTCTCCACTTTTCAGACATCGTGGACCAAAAGCCCTGTTCCTGTGCTGAACATTTCTATGTTCTATGAATTGTTTTCATAAATTTCATGGTGGCATATTTTTCAATATCAGTTTTTTTTTCTCAGCAGTGTTGCAAATACTGCATTGATTACCAATTATGTTACAACATTGGAAATCATGCTGGTTTGCATTTTAGATGGTATAAAATGCTCTGTGGGGAAATGCAGATTGAAATTTAATCTCTGTAATCTTCTGATAATCATAAAAGAATCAAACAGATACCCCATGGTTAGAAAAGTAACTAGAATGCAACAATAAAGTCACATCTCTGTTATGGTACAGTGTCTTCTTGTGAAAGTCCACTTTCAACCTCATTATGTCGGAGCCTTTCAACACGTGAAAGCTGTCCAATGGCAGAAGGGTAAGGAAAATGGATGGCATGATGAAAAGCCAATGTTTGAGAAGCATCCACCAGCTCCATAATAAAATAATACTTTATGGAAGGTAATAAAAGGAAACACATTAAAATAGAGGGATGGACAGGTCTGGGAAGGGTGTTCTGGGTGTGTGGCTCAAGCACCCTGAAGGCATGACCACTGACCAAAGGAAATAGATTAATATATTAGAGTTAAAAGATTAAAAATTTTAGGAACTGAAGATGGCTCTTCCATCTTTCTCCTCTTCGCGCCCCCCACACACACACACAATCAATCTGAAGAGGGTCTTAACCAAAAACATCACTTATCCTTGTTCTCCAGAGATGCTGCCTGACCTGCTGAGTCCAGCACTTTGTGTCCTTTTGAGAGTTCAAAAGTTGTAAAACTATAAGAGTGGAAAGGCAAGGAAAGTCAATGACTTGCATATAAGGAAATGAATATTAAATTTGACAATAGCCTGTCGGTCACTGAGGTCAGAGGTGATAGATCAAGGAGATCTGCCGAGGACATGGATGATCTTCAGGTAGGATTGAGATGAATGTGAAGGAAATTCTGAAGTACAATTCAAAGGGCTATGTATCAGAAATCAAAATGAGGTGAATGAAGCCAGTATGAAAATGAAAGTGGTTTGATTGCAATAACTTTATAAATGGAACATTGTTCCCCTACTCTGCCCAGTGAAAGCAGATCATAACTCTTATCTTAAAGCAAAGTACTGCAGATTCTAGAGATATTCAACAAAAAACAAACATTGAGATATATACACCCTGGAAAGAGAGCTAATGAGTTTATAGTTCACATCAACAACTTTTCATTTATACTGAGAACAGTTAAGGAGTATGGAAAGGAGATGCAAGGAACTGCAGGTGCTTTAATCTTGAGCAAAACAAAACAAATGCTGGAAGAAATCAGCAGGTCAGGCGATATCTGTGAAGGTGATAAGTAGGTGATGTTTTGGGTGAGGACACCTCCCCAGACTGACTGGAGCATGGAGGTAAAAGACGGAAACAGAGGGTGGGGCAAAGCCTAACAAGTGATAAGCGGATACAGATGAAGGGGGGGGGGGGTGAATGATAGCAGATGGATGGAATAAGTAACAAAGGTGAAAAGGAGACGAAAGGGTGTCTTAACGATAAGAAAAGAGGTTAAATGTAAAGCCGGGTGGAAAGGAATAGGAGGGAGGTTAAAGAGGGGGGAATAAAAGGGAAATATGGTTCAGAGTGATGTAAGATGACTGTATGGAGGTGGGGAAAGAAACAGAATGATTGGTACAGTGGGAGAAAGGTGTGCGCACCGGCTTGGGGGATGGGCAGGGGAAAGAGAGAAAAGTAGGTGGGTATCACTTGAAATTCTCACAGAATTTAATGTTCATACCTGTTGGGTAAAAAAAGGTTTGAGTTGTAGAGAAAGATGGTGAAAGGGCAGAGAGATCAAAATGAAAATATGTGATCGGGCAGAAAATGGAGTGCTGGTGATGTTGGCTGAAGGAGCGTGGAAGAGACTTGACTTTAACACATGGTGCAAAAAGGACACATTTGATTTCTGAAACTACTGGAAGAGGAGTGAGAGATAGAGGAAAGAAACAAATGTGAAATATAGAGGTTGGAATAGCTGATTATCTGAAACAATAGAATTCTGTGTTATCTGATCAGAAGCTTTGGTGCTGGTTCTTCAGTTTACATGGCGGTTAATGGGAACATTGCAAGAGGTCAAAGTTCTTGCACCAAACTGTAGGAGGCAACGGGTCTGAGAGGGAATAGACCAGAGAACTAAAGCCACTGACAAATGGAAGTTTAGGCTCACACTTGCAGAACATATGGATCATGTGCAGGCAGATAAGATTAGTTTATCTTGGCATTATGTTCAACACAATCATTGTGGCCCAAAGGACCTGTTCCTGTGCTATACCTTTCTGTGTTCTATATTCTATATGAAAACATTCTTCAAAGCATTCAAACAAAGTGTATTTCAATTCCCTCATGTCGAGGAGAGCATTGAATGAAGCACACGAGATGGGAGGAACTAGAACTATTACTAGTTAGTAGTGCCCTGCTGAAAACCGATCACCCAAGTCTGAGAGTCCCATCCAAGCATTCTTGACAAAAAAATTAAATTGCTTTGGGAGTTTTGGGCTTTACAGCCAGAACTGGGAATTATGCCAGTCTACCCTCCTGCTGGGAGCTGTTTCACAAGCAGGTGGGCAGGGAGCTGTCATCTGACAATGAAACCCATTCCGGAGAAATTCAATTAAACAACACTCAATGACACATGCCACAAAATCTTCTTGCCCAGAGAAGAATGACAGATATAATACAGCACATCACTTTACTCTGACAGTGATTCATCTTTCAGCACAATTCCCTCTTCATTTGGAACATTTGGCGATGGATAGTGTATCAGCTTTGGTTTCAAATTTAAAGGTAGAAACAAAGAACTGCAGATGCTGGTTGATACACAAAAGGACACAAAGTGCTGGAGTAACTCAGCAGGTCAGGCAGCATCTCCGGAGAACATGGATAGGTGGGTCGAGACCCTTCCTTAGGAAGCGTGAGGAAGCGTCTTGACCCAAAACCTCACTTATCTATCGTCTCAAGAGATACAGTCTAACCTGCTGAGTTACTCCAGCACTTTGTGTCTTTAAATGGTAGAAGGTTGTACATTCAAACCTCACTCCCAGCACCTTTGTATTAAACATCCACAGCCTCATTCATGGTATTCTGCTCTCATTAATTTGTCTTCCTGCAGATTAAACACATAATTTAAGGCAATATTTCAGTGCCATACTGAAGACATGATGCAAACAGTTCAATGAGACGTTAAACTGGATGCCTGATTGCCCTTTATCGCAATTGTGAATATTTTATTAAATTGTTCTTTGGAAAGAGAGTTACAGATTCAAACCATTTTTTCAAGAAGAAGTGCTTCCTGTCATGGCCCAATATATCATTTATATGGCATTTAAGAACAGAAGATTTTTGGAAGAACTGAGGTTTTAAAGTGTTTACAGGTCCAAAAAGAATCAGCAAGAACTTGGGTGTATTCAGGGCAACAAAATAATGAATGGATGATTCAATGATACAGTAAGAATCTGAATGAAACTTTCATTTTGGACACCCATGCACAAGGAAACAGTTCGTTTTTTGCTTGCTTCGAAAGCTGCCTCATCCGCATTGAATACCTCAATTAGATCATTGTTAATACTCTGAATGAAGGTGATACAGGATTATGTGCACAACCTGTCCTCGTGAGATAGCCATTTTGTCTTAAATGTGGTATCTTTGTAGAAAAAAAACTAATCCAACTTACCAACAGGACAGTTGCAATTATAATATCCAACATAATCTTTGCAGATGCTTCCATGCTTGCATGGGTTTGAAGAGCATTCATCAACTTCAGTCTCACAATGAGTCCCTGGTAATTTAAGAAGAATAATTATTATGATGTGTTTCAAGTGAGATGTTTATTACAATTGTCTTTGTTTATTTTGTACCACAGTGGTGAAGCAATTTATTACAACATATATTTTGATCACTCAAATGAGTTTTGGTGCAATGTACTGATTAATCAAGATGAGGTATAAAGGTGTTTTGAGCTGCAAAAAAAGGTATTTAGGGACCAAAGAAAATATTATACCCAGGTTATTTTTCTGCAAATGAGAGCAAAGAAAGATAATAATCAATTAAGAATTCATTCCGCAAAGGAAGAAGTGTACCCTAGTATTCACAGTCACTGTGCTCCAAGGAAATCATGTTGAAACAACTCAAAATGGTTTATAAAACTAATTATTTTTGGATTTTAATTAGTAATTAAGTGGTTGAATCCATTCCCTTTCACAAATAATGTCCTGCCTGGAAATGAATGATTAATTAATCTCTATGGTAAAATGAGATGAGGTTGAAATGCTAACCAGGATCACAAGGAAATCCTTACCTGCCGTAGAACAAGCAAACCAGACCCCTGAACGCGTTTATAGACTACAATTAAAAAATTATTACCATCCATTGCAATATCTGTACTGACAGCTTAAGTTGCAATCAACAGTACAGATTTATTGATGCCTTTTGCCATGAGTGGTTAAAGAGTGTGGTTAACAGAGTGGTGTACAGTAGTATGCAGAGGAAAGATAAACAAGAAGGTGATTGATCAGACAAATCACGGAAAGCGGGTATAACCTTGTCATTCAATATCTAATTTATGGACCGATGTCATGAAGCACTTCTGATCGTAAAGTCATGATGCTGATCTACAAATTACTCTCCCAAAAAGGTGTAGTGGTGGATGGACATTAACTAAAGATTTCAAAACAAAATTAGATATTAGGCATGGGTATTAAGGTCTACAGAGCCAAGGAAGATGAACAGAGTTAAGGTATAGATTAGCCATTATCAAAATGATGGAAGAGCCTCAAGAGATTAAGTGGCCTTTTGCCTGGAGAGCAATGACTGACGCACACGCAAAACTGGGAAAGGAACAAATTGAAAGTCAACACCACAGAAACAACACAAAATGTGTCCCACTTGTATTCACCAGCTCTTCTACTTGTGGAGTTTAGGATTAGGGGCAGTACTTACTCTCCAACAACCTGCTCACTGTTTCACCGATGACCAGTTCAGGCTTTGCAAAGATCAGTCAGCTATTAGACCTCATCACAACCTTGCCCCAAAGAGCTAAATTCAAGAGTTGTCAATAGAGTAACTTGACATCAAGTCTGCATTTGATAGAGTGTGGCATGAAGGCCACATGAAAAACTGGGGAAAACAGAAATGAATGGACATCAATGGGAAAACAGTCCAATAGTTAGAGTCATGACTCACACAAATGAAAATGGTGACGAGGGAATGACAGAGGCGTAAATGCTCAAACTCTGCTCCAATTCTATTTACTAGTTTGCAGATCACAACACTGTGGTGGGCAGAATCTTGTCAATTGATGAAACAAATTACAGGAAGGAGACAGAAAACTTGGTAACATGGTATTCAAGACAGCAACCTTTCCCTCAATATCAGCAAGATAAAGGAGCCAGTTATTGACTTCAGGGAACATGGTAGTGTGCACATCCGTGTCAGCATCAATGGTACTGAAGACGATATAATTGAGAACTTGGTTCCTTAGCATAAATATCGTCAACAATTATTTCTTGACCAATATATTGAAGCTACGACCAAGAAAGCACATCTACTTCCACAGAAGACTAAGGAAATCTGGCATGTCTCCAACGACTCTTACCAGCTACTATACATGCAGCGTAAAAAAGCCCCCTATCGTGTAGCAAGACAGCTTGGTTTGGTCAACAGTCCTGCCCAAAGCCACAAGAAATTGCAGAGAATTGTGGATGAAACCCAGTCTATCATACAATCATGTCTCCCTCCCCACAGACTCCATCAACACTTCATGCTGCCTCAGGAAAGCAGTCAACATAACCAAGGACCAATTGCACCCTGCTCACTCCTTCTCCCTTATCACGTTTGACAGAAAATACAAAACCTTGACAGCACGCTCCACCTGATTCACAAAGAGCTTCTGCCTTACTGTTAATGGACCACTGAACGGTCCTTTCAGAAGATAAGGCTGTAGTTTCAATCTCCCAATCTACCTCATTGTGGCCTTTGTACTTTCATATTCCTCATGACACAGGAGGTTATTCAGCCCATCAAGTCTCTGCTGGCACTCAGAGCACTCCTATTCTCCTCATCCTTCCACCAGATCATCTAGCTAATGATCTTAAAGGTGCAAATACAAAATTATCAAGCAATAGAAAGAGTAATGCTAGGCTAAAACTTTAAATTAAACATATTGCGGTGGATTCTTTGTTCAGATCTTTTGGGTACAATTTGCCCAATGTTTTCTGTTGCAAACTCCAACCTTGAGATTTCAAATCCCCACAATCAAATCAAACACAAGGTTTTGCTAACTGGTTCTGGTCCTAAGTGACTCTAAACAATTAAGCCTTTCTTTTCATCCAAAGAAACTAACAGGCACCTTCGAAAAATATTTTCAAAAACTCTAATATCGATAGTCCCACAGAAGCATCCAATCACTAAAGTTCCTGAAGGAAATGACTCTATAAGATATATTTATAACTGTTAATAGATTCAATACATGAATAAAAAATACGTCTTAACATTTTTTATATCTTCTCATAATATTAATATCCTGATAAAACACACAAATAACATTTAAAAATTACATTGGGTACACAGATCTTTAATGCAAATAAATCTGCATTCTGAGTACTGTTCAGTCCAATGGTATTCAGACTGAAAATCTCTTCTGCTGTTTTAGATTTACGAAAATCCTACCAATAAAAGGCTATGCATGCTTTTTAATTCACTATCAGGGCAATTATATTTGGATTACTCACAGGTAATATATGGACAGTCTGATTATATATACATATACTTGGTGATAAGCCTTTTGCAGCTGCATTAATGAAACTGCACCAAGTTACCACTAAAATATATCCCTTGCATTTACTTTACAATGTGATGAAAATTAATAGACGATTATATACTGCTTCATAAAGGATTTAACTTTCATGATTATATAAATGTATTTTAGCTTGAATGATCGTGTTTGAACCAAAACTTCATTCAAAAAACCTACCCAATGGTGCCTGGATTGCCAACTATGCTCATACGTAGATTTTATGGATATAAATTTAGGAAGCCAGGCTCAAAGTTGCAGTGACTGACATCATTAATTTTTTTCTTCACACAATCTAGCTTCATGTTAAAAAATAGACTTGCAGTATCTCAGAATCCCAAGGCATTTCAAAGTCAATCAAGCACGTTTGAAAAGCAGCTGCTGTTGTAATGTGATCCGAGGCGGCGTTAAAATCTCTCTGGATTTCTAATGGTATGACCAACCTTTCCCACCCATGACTTCCGCAATTTCTCTTAATTAAGACATCCATGATCTCGCCTTGGGATAGCTGGGATATATCTAACATTATCTCCCTTGAATGGTTCCTACATCAGTGCGCCTCGAAGAACTGTTGCAGCATGCCTACATTTTCATTTTACTCACATTGGAATAAAGAAATCTCAACAAAACAACATTGAGTGGAATTTAATTTTTAAAAATCCAGAAAAATCTGGCTCAATGACATTACGTCAATGCTAGTCTCATACAGAAAGCTAAACATGAGGTTGGAATCAAAATCTAACTTTAATCGAAAGATAATATAGTGACAAGGGAAGATTGATTTCAATTTATGCTGGAGAAAGTGCATTTATATATACTGTATGTCACTGATATTTTCAAACTGGAAAGGGTGCAGAGAAGATTTACAATGATGTTGCCAGGATTCGAGTGCCTGAGCTTTAGGGAGAGGCTGAGCAGGCTAGGACTTTATTCCTTGGAGCACTGTAGGATGAAGGGAGATTTTATGGAGGTGTACAAAATCATGAGAGGAATAGATCGCATAAATACACAGAGTCTCTTGTCCAGAGTAGGGGAATCAAGAACCAGAGGACATTGATTTAAGGTCGGGGGGGGGGGGGGAGATTTAATAGAAAACTGAGGGGTAACTTTTTTTACGCAAAAGAGGGGTGACTGTATGGAACAAGCTGCCGGAGGAGGTCGCTGAAGCAGGTACTATCACAACGTTTAAGAAACGTTTAGACAGGTACATGGATAGAATAGGTTTAGAAGTTTAGGAGTATGAGGTAATGCTCAAATGAGATGAAAGAGGATGGAAGGAAGCCAGGGAGGAATGTTGTGTGGTCCATTTCTGATTGTTGAGTATTGGGAACTAGATGTGTTTTGCAGCCTACAGGGTGAGGGAGGGGAGGCACTCTAATATTACTGAGCAATTCCATGCAGCTGCGCCCATCTTGTATGTCAAGGATGCCACAGCTTTTGTCAGTTTGCATGACCTATTGTGGCCCAGTAAAATATTATGTGTAGAATGTGAAGAAAAGTAATTTGTCATAACCTTCAGCACCCTTAAGTCCCAGAGCTCTCTCACCTCTCACTGACTAAAAGATAATTACCCACTTCAGGCTTCCATTGGTGAATTGCTTTGGGATATATTCCTGCTCAGCAGCAAGCAAGCAAGCAGCAGTTGCATGCCCAACACCTCCCAGCTCACTTTATCTTGACAGTGTCTCTAAAAAGAAAATAAATCGTACTGAAGCAACACCTTCCATGACCTCCAATGATCTTTTGAACTTAAGGGCTTTGCCCTAATCCATGAAGTGCAGAGGGTAGTCTGCTTGGCAAGTTCTCCCAAAAACAACAAAACGCAATTAATTGGCACTCGTGGTTGAGAGATAAATGTTGGCCAGAATACCAGTGAGAATTCATACACTCTTTCTCTAACATTGCCACAGCATCTCTAAACCTTAAGTCAAGTGAGGCCTTGGTTAAGTCTAATCTGAAGGATGATCTACTGCAAATATTAGCCCAGGTTACCCACTCAAGTAAGCGACCCAGCAAGGCACAACAAATGCCTTCAACTACATATTTAACCTCTATTTCTCTCCTTTCACATTCCCCGCAACCTTCTGCAACTTTCCATATTTGTTTTATATGAAACAGTCAGGTATTTTTATTTTTTTTGGCATGAGGAGGTGTCTAATGAGGGACGACTCAACACTGTAGGTTATACTCTCTCATGGAGACATATGATTTTGAGGAGGAAGCTGGAATGGGGGCAGATTCCCAAGACAGTGAAGATGGAGATAATGAGGAATTTCTTCTCCCAGGTTTGAATATCTTAGAAATTCTCTTCCTGACATGGAACCTATGGGGGGGTCAATTATTGTGTTCATTCAAAATGCAGATCGATACGTTTTGGACATTAAGGAACTCAAAGGATAAGGGGATAGAACAGAGATATTAACCAATATCTTATGAATGGCATTTTGAAGGGATAAATTACCTCATGCTAGCTCCTTTTTTATGAGATATGGACACTGAGTATTGAGTACTTGGGGTTGAGGAAGCAGATCTGTTCATTACAGGGGAATCGAGGGTCAAGGGGATTCGGCTAAACAGTGGCATTCATAAAGATCAGAGCAGTCACAATCACAATCAAACTAAGCAGCAAAGCAAGCTTTAGCGGCCAAATGGCCTTGGTTTCTTATGTTTATTAATCTCTACTGGCAGTGATGAATTTAAAGTGCACCCTCAATGAGAGTTAGTGAAACATGTCTTCGCTGCTTTGATCTTTTAGAACTCAGATAATTGCCCTTTGAAGAGGCAGGTTTTTGAATGCATACCAAGAGCTTTTCATGGAGATTTGCAACTAAATTAACCAGCAATGTGATTAAGATTTATCTATTTAGCTCATGGACATAAACACTTCACATAGTATTTTATTCAGAATATGCAGCTTTGAGTTGATTAAAACAGCACCTCCAGCTTTCAATGGTTGTCAATCCTCTCCAACACGAAGAAGGCTCCAAGTTGGATTATAACTTTTCTTTTCTCACTATCCTTAGTGTTCACACAATTATCATTTTATGTTTAATTTCTGCCTCAGCCACGTGAATTGAAAATGATTAAAATATGAAATTGCACATAACACAACAGCACTGGTAGATTCAGCCTTTCTTCCTTGCTAACTAAAGGTGAGTTTCAACCATGGGAAATGTAGTGACATTAACGATGGAAAGTGCCCTTCATGTTGTAATGTTTCTGGTTTTCTGGTGCTTGGAACTATTACCCAGATGTCATCATTATTTTGGCTTACATTCTGCTCCTGTGCAGGCTTTCTTGTTCATTTTGCACAGTAAAAGGCGTTGTGGCCCATTAGAAAGACGGACAAGAGAGCATTCATCCAGTGAAAATCATGAGCTTGGAACACAGCATGTTCATACCTGAGCTCGGAACCTGGATGGAAATGTGAGTGGCTGTGTTTTTTTTCAATTTAGCTTTCGGCAGCTTATATTTTATTCTTTTACAGGGGCACTCCCCGAATGACATAAGGATTACATTCCGTGAGCCCTTACATAAGTCAGATTTTATGTAAGTTCGAATCAGCATCCCCATCCCCTGCCTAAAATAACACAGTCTGAAGAAGAGTCTCGACCCAAAACGTCACCTCTGCATGTTCTGTTGAGATGCTGCCTGACCCGCTGAGTTACCCCAGCACTCTGTGTCCACCGCTGAGAGCACTAACTGTCTCAGTGGCACTTGCGGCCTTCTGGGTAAGCATTGCCGGCTTGTTTTCCCGAAGTAAACCTGCGTGATCATAGTGTGGGGCAAATGACAAACTGCCAGAATTGTTTACGCAAATGCGAGTTTAAGTAAGTCGCCCGTTGTGTAAGGCAGGGAGGATCTGTATTTTGCGGACAGATAATGTGATAGATGAGTAATCCCAGTTCTCCCCATTACCTCCCTCCCATCAAAATAAATCACTGTTGATGTGCGCTTAACAATATGTTATCGCTGATGCGAGAATCTCGAACGAGGAGACAGAGGTACAAGTCACCTCTTGCCCTATAATAGACTTGTGTTACAATTGCACTTGGAACTAATTATTATTGACAGTCTTTTTCTTTTTACTGCCTTGCATAATTTGTATCTAATTGATATCTAATTTATGCATAATTTATGTGCTTCTGTGTTGTCTGAGTCTGCAAGCGTACAGGAATTTCTTCTGTCAGAAGATGTGGAATCTATGGAATTCCCTACTGTGGAGGATGTGGAGGTGAGATCACTGTGGGTATTTAAAGTAGAAGATGGGTTTTTGAAAGATTGGGAAAACTGAGGAATATTTTGAATTGGAGGCACAAGATCCTGCAGATGCTGGAATCAGGAGTCACAATTTGCTGGAGAAACTCAGCAAGTCGAACAACATTTGTGGAAGGAAGTGGACAAAGGAGGTTTCAGGTCAAGACCCTTCATTAGAACTATTTGGACCTGGTGCAGGAGAGGAGGTGAGACCGGGGCAGATCTGCCATGATGATATTGAATGAAATGATGCAGGCTTAAGGGGTCTGGTGACCACACTTGCTCGTATTTTAATGTGTTCTTGTTCTGGATTAAGCCCACCTTGCAGCAGGGTGAAGGATATGAGTGAGTTTGCAAAGTTTTGTCATCAGGTCTCAGACACCAGCACATGTATTTTGCCATCCGAGACCTGGTCAAACCACATTGACGATACAGCCAAGAAAGTACACCCACACCTCTACTTCCTCAGAAGGGTAAGCATGTTTGGCAGAATATCTCAAATGGCTCTTACCAATTTCTACACATGTACCAGGTAAAGCATCCTTTCCTGATACATCGCAGCCTGTTATGGCAACTGCTATGCCCAAGACCGCAAGAAATCGCAGAGTGCTGTAACCCCATCGACAACTCTATCTACACTTCATACTGACTTGGGAAAGCACAACATGATCAAAGACCACTGACAACCAGATCATTTTTTCTTCTCCCTCTCCCATCAGACAGCAGATCCAAATGCTTGAAAGCACAAACCATTAATCAAGGACAGCTTCGAACTTGCTGTTATCAGAAGTTTGAACAGACCTCCCATATGCTAGGAAAAAAAACTGCAGATGCTGGTTTAAATCGAAGGTAGACACAAAATGCTGGAGTAACTCAGCGGGTCAGGCAGCATCTCGGGAGAGAAGGAATGGGTGACGTTTCGGGTCGAGACCCTTGAGGTTGAATTACCAATCTTCCAATCTATCTCATAAGTTCATAAGTCAAAGGAGCAGACGTAGTTCATTCGGCCTGTCAAGCCTACTCCACCTTTCAATCATGGCTGGACTAAATCTTTCCCTCTCAATGGCTTCTCCTCATAACCTTTGACACCCTTACTAATCAAGTATCTTTAAATCTCGCCTTAAAAATACCCAATGACTTGGCCTCCACAGCCGTCTGTGGTAATGAATTCTACAGATTCACCACCCTCTGAATTAAAAATTGCTCATCTCCTTCCTGAAGGTACGTCTGTTTATTCTGAGGCAATGCCCTCTAATCCTAGACTCTACCACTAGTGGAGACATCCTCTCCACATCCACTCTATCTAGGCCTTTCACTATTTGGTACGTTCCAATGAATTCGCCCCTCATCCTTCGAAACTCCAGTGAATGCAGTTTCAGTGCCACCAAGCGCTCATCATATCTCACTAGACCAAGTGGACCCATTGGGCCCAAACCTCTCCTGCATTGGTGCAGCACCCTGTCCTCCCCCCCCTCCCCTCAATCCTCAACCCCCCCTCCGCTCTCCCTTCTCCCCCTTCCCCCCTCCCTCACTCCTCCCCTCCCCCTCCCCATCTTTTAAACTTAAAAATGTGAATAACTTAAAAAATATAACACCAATTTCAATGAAACATAACATAACATAACATAACAACACTTTATTGTCACTCGGCACAACACCGAGCGAAATTTCAGCAGTCACAAAATACAGCAAAAAGAAAAGAACACAGGACACCCGACCCCAACACAAACATCCATCACAGTGACTACTTGCATTATCACTAAAGTGACAATGGAGAGTAAAGTGGGCCTAAAATTGTCACGCTATTGTGTACTGTTTTGGCTGAAGTTCAGTCACAAACAAGATAACAAACGAGAGTTTTAGTATACAGATTGTGCCCCTTGCATCTTTTCACATCTGCACTTTCTTTGTCACTATAACACAATTCTTAGTTTTGTTTATTTACTCTATTGCCCTGCTTGAAGTACTTATGCTGCCTGACCCGCTGAGTTACTCCAGTACTCTGTGCCTATCATTGGTATAAACCAGCAGAGACAGTTCTTTGTTTCTACATTTCCAATATTTCATGAGGAAAAATATCCAATCTTCGCTTGCTCAGCGCCAGACGCCCTGCTCCGGCAATTTCTATGCCGTCAGCTACAACGGTAAGGAGATGTCCTACACTTTATGGAGGCTGCTTGCAACTTGAATTCCCCAAGAAACACACTCTGTTATTAATTCTTCTCTTGAGATCTTCAGGTGTAGCCACGATGTGTGTGCAGTCCCAGGAGCAACATTGACATTGTTGCACCATTATCAATTTGCATTTCCAACAACTTGCAAAATGTTAATTGTTATGTTTATGAAACAAATTTTAATAGCCCAATTACATGGTGGTGAAAAAGACTGCCTTGTACACAGCTAAATACTGGCAAGGGAATATTTTCATATCAACAAATCTTGAATAGCAAGAACATACGCTATCAGTTTATCACCCAGACACCACTGAAATATTGAAGAGTAGAGATAAATACTATTAGTGGCTCTCTTTCAGCTGGTTTCACACAATGCTTGGGGATTCTCTCTCTCTATGCATCTCTGTCTCCCCTGTCTCTTCTCCATTAAAACCTTCTTAAAAGTCTACTCCCCCTGAAACCTCCTTCAAGGACTATTTTTTTCCAGATGGTGTTCTGTGAAGCATATTAAATGAATTAGGTAAATCACAGTACTAAATTATCTGAAGTGAATCTTTGCTTGACCATCTCAGTGTTGTCCTGATTGGAGCACAGGTGAGAAAGCACAGCAGGTGGAATATCACAGCAACTGATCCAAGCTGAATGCCCTTGCGATAAAATTGGTGGAAGAAAATTCCTCCGGGTTCTGGATAGGTTGTGCTTTTTCTTCCTGAAGCACAGACACTGAACAAGCATATATTCCATTCTCTGTTGCAGATCGCTCAATCCTCACAATGCCAAAATTGTAATTGGGTTCAGAGAACACAACGGTTTCTTAGCAAGTACATAAGGTGATTTTCCTGAACTCTTGGGATTGGGCTGTTAAGAATAATAATAATATAATATATTCCTTTAGTCGTCCCACACCGGGGAAATTTACAGTGTTACGGCAGCAAAGTGGATAGCAAGAGAGCAAGAGATCATTCATTATAAATAAAAGATACGTAAATTGTCATCAGTTTTCTGTGTGTTCTTAGCTGTTATTGTTGACTCGTCTGCTGGGAGCAGTGCTGGTTGTTCAGTCTCACAGCAGCGGGAAGGAAGGACCTCCTTCACGCACTTGGTCTGATCATGGTTTAATGTTGGATTGTCTCAACATAGTGACAAGTTGCTGAGTAGTTGCATCTTAATCTTAATTCTATTATTCACAATCACCTGTTGGTCGTTGGGCAGATAATTATCCCAAACCAACCTGCAGAATGTATAGGATAGGAAAGAAAACCTGCAGATGCTGGTTTAAATCAAAGGTAGACACAAAATGCTGGAGTAACTCAGCAGGTCAGGAAGCATCTCGGGAGAGAAGGAATAGGTGCCATTTCGGGTCGAGACACTTCTTCAGGCTGAATTTTCTATCAGAAATGAACAAGTCTTGTTTCCCCAAAATTAAAACAAAAAATTATGGCCTACCGTTCCTTTTTCAAACGCTGGTCTAATCTTTGTGGTTATACATTCTGTCACCTAAAGAGTCTATATATGACTTCTAATAGAAAATGAAATTCCTCTCTTTTCATTTAATTTCATTCATAAATGTCTGCTAAAATGTTACGTCCTCTTTTATCATTGATGTAACATAATCACTCAAGATACTCTCCCTTCTCCAGCTCCTGTTGACCTTATTTAGTACTCACTCTGGACAGTATTGGATCCATGTTTCAGTAATGGTTGTAATGTCATTCCATTGCAGTTCAATTCATATCTACAATTCTTTCACCTGATTCCTTCTACTCTGAATGGATACATAGACAAATTGGACCATTTACCCTAATGGTGTAAAGAAGGGTCGCAACCTGAAATGTCGTCCATTCCTTCTCTCCAGAGGTGCTGCCTGTCCCGCTGAGTTACTCCAGCTTTTTGTGTCTATCTTCGGTTTTAACCAGCATCTGCAGTTACTTCTTACACACTAACCAATGGTTTGTCTGGCCTCCTGCTCTAAAAATCATGATCACCATTCAAGCTGCCAATCAACAATTCTCCTCCTTTTCCTTCTGGGCAAAATCATATTATCCCTGTTGGATGGGATTGGTATCTCTCCATCCTAATTTGGATCTTGTAAATTTCCCTCAGGCAGAACTCTACCAATCCCACCAATCTCACATCGAGCTAACACCTCTCAATGGACTATAATTTATTGAGTCTCAGCCAGAGGGTTTCAAGACTGAGACATTCTCTCTGGGAAGTTTTATTGTAGATCCAATATCTCAAATATTCTGCTCTTCTGATATACCACCTGGTCTAATAAAACTCAATTTGTATCATTTATCTTTTGCTTTTTGGTTTTTAATGAATACAGTAGCTTGTATAAAGTGCTACTACAATGGACAAACCATTAACCATCTTAAATACCCCATTGTGCCTCAAGTACAGGCAAATCATTATCAGCACTGGGGGGATGGGGCCCGACACCTTCCCCCTCTACACCAAATTCCAACTCTGACAAAATTCTCAACATTACACTCCTTCTCAAGTAAATTTGATCTCAGGAGGGGGTGGGGAGGAGGGTGGATGGAGGGGGGAGAGGGGGAGGGGGGAGAGGGGGAGGGGGGAGAGGGAGGGGGGAGAGGGAGGGGGAGGGGGGAGGAGAGGATGCTGCACCAATGCAGGAGAGGTTTGGCCCCAACAGGTCCACTTGACTAGTTGACTAGTATATTACTAAAACTCTAATCTTGTTAGTTTGTTTAAATATATATATTTTTTTCTTGAATTACAGCCAAAACAGTACACGATAGTACAGCAATTTTAGGCCCACCTTACTCACCATTGGCCTGCGGTTGAAATGGTTGTTATATTTTTAAAGTTTTTCACTTTTTAAACTTTAAAAAATCACAATTTTAAACTTCAATAAATCCCTTTTCCACCTTCCCTGGCCGTCAGCCATGTTCAACGTTATAATGGGACCCGCCCGAGTGATGGGAGTGGTGGCTAATGAGGGGGGGGGGAAGACCTAAGATGGCCACCGGGGGTGGGACCCACCAGACTGATGGGAGTGGTGGCCAATGAGGGGGGATGGATGCCCATCTTCCCGCTCAAAGCAACGGCCGTCGCCGTCGACCTGCCACTGCTGCTGAGTCATCGAGCTGCCATTGTTGCTGAATGAGGGGACAGTCTCAAGGATCTCCAAGATCCTGGGTGCCAGGGTTGAGGGGGGATGGAGTGGGTGGGTGAGGGGATGGAGTGGGTGAGTTTGTGAGTGGGGGGGAGGGGAAGGGGGGGAGTGTCATAGAGCCCCTAAGAGTGGAGGGGGGGTGAGAGGAGAGGGATAAGGGGGGGTAGAGGAGGAATGGAGTGGGTGGGGGGGTGGGGTGGAAGGGGGGAAAAGGGGGGTTGAGGGGGGATGGAGTGGATGAGTGGGGGAGGAGGGGGGGAGTGGAGGGTGCTACATCAATGCAGGAGAGCTTTGGGCCCAATGGGTCCACCCTGTTCTAGTATCATTACAAAATTCTTGACTCCGGGAAAAACAGCATCAGTCAACGATTGAATGGATTCTAACCTCACAGATAAACAAAACATGCAAGGGAATAAAATGCCATGTTTCATACATTTTATGTCCTCTCTTATCATTGAGGTAACATATTCTTAATCATTCAAGGTACTCTAAAGACCCAGGAGTCAGAAGATCCATGTTTTCTCTGGTGACTGTTTGTTAAGCTGTTATGTGCAAACTGTAAATTTAATGTTAACGAACCGATGGCTCTACTTAAATGTGAGAAAGTTAATTTTTGTGTTTTTAGCAAATTGGTTAAAATCAAATCTTGTTGGAACATAAACCCTTCTGAGTTATTCATTCATCAGAATGCTTTAAAAAAGTGGGATATAATTTGTTGCTAAATGCCAGTAAATTGCCAGGTGTTTAAAGAGAATCTAAATAAACGTGCAGGAGACTGAAGTACAAAGGCACGTCAATAGAATTAAATGGTGACTATTTTGTAGCAGAAAACCTACAATTTGAACAAATGGCCAGCTTCTCTGCAGAAAACTGAATGTATGTCGATGCAAATATGAAACAGAAAATATTTGGGCGTTCCAATATGTTGAATGAATTTAATGAATTTTAATGAATTTAAAAATGAGGTGAGCAAAGGGAAGCCATGTCTAAGACTTGTGAAAGTTATCTCTTCCATCAAACAATGATACAGGATTCAACTGTTCCTGGAAAGGCACAGGGGCAGTGAGTTAGACACAAAATTACTGGTGATGTTATCTCCAAATTCATCTTGGAGACGTATTAAAAAAAAAATTAAAATTAAAACTCGTTGAAAACATTAGTGACGCAGTGGTGCTGGTTTCCGACGGGCATGGTGATGGATGCACTACACATCTCTGTCCTCCATACAGCTGGCAAGCTCCTCTTTTGTCTCTACAAAAGCATCTTCCATCAACGTCTTCAGCATTGTCTTGTTTGGTCGTCCCGGGTTCCATCTTTCATGGGTGGGTTCCCACAACACAACCTTGTTTGCTGGTTTTTCTGGATGGCGGTGGCAATGACCAGCGGGCCTCATCCTTCTCGACCTGATCTCGACTTGTGACTGGGCAAAGTCCTATGGCGGTAAGATGATGCAGGATTCTGTGGCCCTGCTTGATGGCTTCTGACAGCTAACAGCAAATTTTAAATGTCTCTGATAAACATTTGAAAAAAAGTGTTGGAAGGAACTGCAGATGCAGGTTTACACCAAAGATAGGCATAAAATGCTGGAGCAAACTCAGTAGGTCAAGCAGCATCTCTGGAGAAAAGGAATAGGTAACATTTCAGGTTAAACCCCTTCTTCTAACCCTCTTTTTCCGACCTTCTTCCGAAGAAGGATCTCAACCCGAAACATCACCTATTCCTTTTCTCCAGAGATGCAGCCAGACCCGCTGAGATACTCCAGCATTTTGTGTCTGTAAGAAACAATTTACGTAAACACATTTGTGCTGAAAAATACATCAAACATTAAGCATATTAATGAAAAAAAAAAAAACACTTCCCAGCATTTATGTGAAGGCCAGCGGCTACATTCGCTCAAATGGAGCAAAGCCTCGTAAGTCTGCCATCCCTGGTGTAAAGCTGAGGGGCTGGATACAAAACACTTTGCTACAGTGACCTGTTGGCATCATAGCAGTGACTTGACTCAGTATGGAATCAATGCGATGCGATGGACTGGGAGGTCTGAGGTGCCACCACCTGATGTCCAGTTTGTTCTACATTTCAAATACTTAGGCCAGTGGCCAATAAGCTAATTTATGCATTGGAGTTATCCAGCGGTTCTCTGTGGGTAAAAATCAGTCCGTTTCAGCTCATTGACTGTTAACTGTAACTTTTTAAATCGAACATTAGTCCATCCTGCAGTGGTTACTAATTTGTTCATCTGCTTTAATTCATTACATGTTCTTTATTTAAGAAAATGATACGATTTAGCTGGATGTTAGATTTATTGAGTAACATTAAACGTAGTTTAAAAATTAACTCCTGACAGTATTTACAATGATATAAATGTGACAGATAATTCATCTTGTTTTATTGCAGATGTGAGGGAACCATACTGGAAATAAGAAATATCTCTGTTGGAATATAGCCAGAAAGGGCAGGTATCATTCATTTTTCTATTACCCCAGTACCAATGACAATAATGGATAATGCAAGATTTAAAATTATACACCTGTAAATGTCACCAGCCATAACAGCAGTTATGATTTTATTCAGCATATACGCTTTGAGCTTCTACATGATATTAAACACGTCACAACTTCATCGCCTCTTAACATCCATGAGTGCACACAGAGGAAAAAAAGATTTACATAAATGTGACACCTTTGATGACCTTAGATTGTTCCAAAGTGCTTTGCAGCCAATGAAGCACTTTTCCAATTATATCTATGTTGTAATGTCGGAAGGGCAGCAGCCAAGTTACACACAGTAACTTATGGCAGATAGCACTATGGACGTATTGAGGTGATGTTTCCTTTCATGATGTTGGTCCTACCATCATTCTTTCACATCCAGAGAGCAGTGCTGAACTCTTTGGTACCTCTTTGGTGACCCTCGAACTACCCTTAATTAGACTTTGCTGGCTTTACCTTGCACAAACCATTATACCCTTACCATGTATCTTACACTGTATGTGTAGGAAAATAACTGCAGATGCTGGTTCAAATTGAAGGTAGACACAAAATGCTGGAGTAACTCAGCGGGTCAGGTAGCATCTCAGGGTCGAGACCCTTCTTCCTGGTGGCTCAGCACTTCAACTCCCCCTCCCACTCCCAGTCTGACCTTTCTCCATTGTCATAGTGAGGCCCAGCGCAAATTGGAGGAACAGCACCTCATATTTCACCTGGGCAGTTTACACCCGAGCGGTATGAACATTGACTTCTCTAACTTTAGATAGCTCCTCTGTCCCTCTCTTTCCCCTCCCCCTTCCCAGTTCTCCCACTGTCTTCCTGTCTCCTGCTACTACATCCTATCTTTGTCCCGCCCCCTCCCCTGACATCAGTCTGAAGGAGGGTCTCGACCCGAAATGTCACCCATTCCTTCTCTCCTGAGATGCTGCCTGACCCACTGAGTTACTCCAGCATTTTGTGTCTACCTTACACTGTAAATGGCTCATTTGTAATCATGTATTGTCTTTCTGCTGACTGGTTAGAATGCAACAAAAGCTTTTCACTGTACCTTGGTACATGTGACAATAAACTCAACTAAACTAAACTGGTATGAATATTCGTCAGAGAGAAAGTCCTGACATTTTAAGTCATTATGTGATAACTTTTAGGACTATTAGAAAGGGCAGGTAGAGCAGGAAGATCCCATTGATCAGTAAGGATTGCCACAATCCAGGCTCTACCCTTTTCTCACTAACACCAGTAGGATGGAGGTACAGAAGCCTCAAGTCCCACACCACCTAGTTCAGGAACGGCTATTTTCCTACAATCATCAGGTTCTTGAACTGACGTTCATGACCTCAGCTACGGAACACTATGGATCACCTCCTCCACTACCATGGACTCAGTTTATAATTGTGTTTTGCACTAAGTTTTGCATCAAAACTTAGTGCAAAACACAATTTTTCTTTTTTGCTGTCGACTCGTTGGGCCAAAGGGCCTGTTTCCACACTTTATCTCTAAACTTAAACTTAAAATTAGTTAAACAGTGTTGTACAAGACAAGGCCCTTTGGCCAACAATGTCTGTGCCGAACATAATGCCAAAACCCATCATTTATCTACCTACACATAACCCATATCCCTCCATTCCCTTCATATTCATGTGCCGATCCAAGATTCTTATAAATGCCTACACCACCATCCCTGGCAGTGCGTTCCAGCTGCTCACCACCTCTGTGTAAAAAAACTTGCCCCGCACATCTCCTTTAAACTTTGCCCCTCTTACCTTAAACTGATGCTCTTTTTAAATTATAAGCAACCACATATAACACATTTACAGGACTCTCCCACTTCAACACTGGGAATGGCAATCTATTGTCCTCATCCTTATATAGACTTGTAACTGCACATACTTCTGCCCCAGAGGTGAAGCACTACCTAGTAAAGCATGGTTGAAACACCTGGTGATCCAGTCTAGGATAACCTAGATTCCAAAAGAAAATTGGAAACATGTCCACCTGGGTGCATGCCCAGAAAAAAAGCCACTGAATTTTCATTCTCATCTTTTCAAGAGTGGGCCTCAAAACAGTTAGCTTTTGACTCTTACCTCCAAGTGTGTGCCATTGAGCCAGCTCCCCTGTGTGCTGTTTGAAGAGCCAACAGTCCTGGCCTCATACGAGAATAGGATATGATAAGGCTGTAATATTTATACTCAGAATCCTTTTAATAAGAATATATTTGACAAAGCATTTTATCAAAACTAAACACTGGCAGTGCTGCCAAAAAACCTGTTATTTTGTAATTGCTACTCTGGGGTAATTTAATTCTCACTGAGGCATGCACAAAAGCTTCTGGATCAAGACAATGCCCCTTAATTACTGAGCTGATGTCTTACTGCTAGTCAAATAAATAGAACCTTCAATCACTCCTGCCATCTTTTATTCTGCCGACAAATGCGACACCTATTGCTACGAAAACTGCTCACTGTGTTCTTTTTTGTCTGTTTAGCTTTTGTTGGCAGATCTTTGCTTCTAGCCTTTTTTCACTGTATCTTGTTCTGCGGCAATCATGAGTGTCACATTAAGCTAGATGAGAAAACACAGCCATTACTCGGGAGCAGCCTTTGGGCCACAGCTGATAGCAATATTACCCACACTTTATCTCATGCTAAACCAAAGAGAAAAGCCCTTGGCCCCTGCATAGAGAGAATGTCAGCCACAAATTGTAACCCATGAAGGTGCTGGGTGGGAGAAATTCATTACATGACCAAAAGCCACTTACACATTATTGTCAATCACACTGAACTTCACAGACCCAGCTCAGCAGGAAATGTCAGAAAGAGCTTCAGCAGCACCTAATTAACATGGAAATAAGTGAAATAAGTAAAGGGTACTGTGTGGGAGGTGGTTTTAATGCTGATTGATAATTCCCCTGGAACTCATGAACAAGTAAATCCTTGGTACATTGTGGTCGGTCACAGTGATAGAGTATGAATTAGTATTGTGCATGCTGCGCTAATGCTCACCGTGTAAGGAAAGGACACAACCTACCTGTGCTCTGACTGGCCAGAATTTCAGGCTGAAGGTGAGTTCTGTGCGATAGGGGTCAGAGGACTCAAGGTAAGGAAAATCAGAAGAAAGGGTTTCCATTTTGATGCAGGGAAATTTGCTGCAATGTTCCACAAAGTGGAGTTCACCCTGATGGGCATCAGGATTGAGGGGATGGAGGTTGTCTGGACAGATTTCGGAGTGAGAAAGATTATGGAGCAGGATCAAACCTAAGATGGAAACTATTGCTGGTGGATGTGAGTGAGGCAGAATAGCGAGATACAGTGTGGAAACAGGCCCTTCGGCCCATCGCGTCCATGACGACCAGCGATCACCCCGTACACTAACACTATCCTATACACTGGGGACAATTTACAATTTTACATACCAGCCGATTAACCTACAAACTTGTACATCTTTGGAATGTGGAAGGAAACTGGAGTACCCGGAAAAGACCTAGGCGGTCACAGGGAGAACGTACAAACTCCGTACAGACAGCAACCGTATTCAGAATCGAACCCGGAGGCCAGGCTGGAGGCCAGGCTGCGAACGATGGTTGAGGTGTGGGGCTTCATGCCGATTGTGGGAGATGGATGTTGAGGGCATCTGAGGTTTTGGCAATCCATTCCAAAAAAAGAAACAAACAGGCCAGGATGGATTTTTTCTTTAAATGATTGACAAGCCACACGAAAAGAAAAGCATACAGAGAATAAAACGAACAATGAGTTGTAATCTCATGGTTCATAAACTGGTTCAGAAGCTCAGGCACTGTTCTTCTGATTAGTCGTGCCATCTGAAAACTTTAGTTAGATTAGCTCCTCACAGGCATTCAGTTGCATCAATTGTTCTCCATTTAAATTGGAATTTTATCTTTCAGGTGACTGTTTTGGTAAGTAGAGTGCAACTTTTCCAGAAATAACTTGACCGACTGTACTGCATGAACAACCAAGGAAATAAAAAGTAAATTTTAGATGCTGTACATCTAAAATAAAAACAGCAACTACTGGAAATATTCAGTAGGTCAGTAGGAAGAGAAACAGTCAATGCTTCAAGTCAAAGACCCTTTGTCAAAACAACAAGGAGAATTTGGGTTGATTTTTAACTCTACCTAAGCAGATGCATGGGGTAAATGAGATATTTCAACTTTAAGTAATTAAACCTTAAATAACACCACAAACTGTCTTCATCACGATCTAACAGAGTCAGGACAGAATACGAGTGGATTGGTAAGTGAAGCAAGTTAGTAGATGTGCAGCTGGATTTAACCCCAGCTGGTTAGGTTTCCTTGCCTGAAGGGAAGTAAGGACATGGAAAGTAGACAGTACATAGCCGACCATCCTGATCACCCCACCTCTCACCTAATGCACCAAGACTGGTACAGTCATCAGCCCTACTAAACTTAAAATTATCATCCCTACATTTGAACCCCTCATACTGCTCTCTTCTTTATTTCCTCTTTTAGCCCGACAAACCTCAGAGAACCATGATTTATACCAATTCTGGTTTCATCCTGTGCACCAATCCTGCTCTGTTCAGGGTTCAGGGAATGAGCTGGTATGCAGTCCAAAAAAAATAAAAATCCTCCACGCTCAAACTGGCAGTTCAGGCAAATTATCTGCAATTGCGAGTGCCCATATGAGTTAATTTCTGGACTCCATGCATTCTGTAACCAAGAGGAAATTAAGTGTATTGTTTTGTTTTCAGTACCACGCGACCATCAAACCAAAGCCACGTTCGCTTTATAGTGGAAGTGGCACATCCTAGTTGTTGGGATCTGTACAGTTCTGCAATTATTTTCATATGCCTTCTTTGCATGCAATGGGCACAAACATAAACAGGTCAATACATTTCATGAACAAGCCACAAAGTTCTGGAGTAACTCAGCGGGTTGGGGGGCATTTCTGGAGAACATGGATAGATGACGTTCCAGGTTGGAGCCCTTCTTCAGACTGGGTCTGAAACGGAATTCTCAGTCTGAAGAAGGTTCCCGAGCTGATATGTTGCCTATCCATGTACTCCAGAGATAATGCCGGACCCACTGAGTTACTTTAGCACTTTGTGTCTTGTTTTGTAAACCAGCATCCGCAGTTCCTTATATCAAAAAAAATCCTGAGGTTGACTGAGAGATAAATTTCACCCAGGAAAACGGGTTGGAGCTGGGAAGGGTTCTAACAGTGATTGTTTTAAGCTTGAACAATTGATGAATTGGGTGCCAACATAAGTTAGGGAAAAAAGGCAAACTTGCCTTCTGGAGTCATAGTCATAGAGTGGAAACAGGGCCTTCGGCCCAACTGGCCCACAATGGCCAACATGTCCCATCTACATTAGTTACACCTACCTGCGTTTGGCCCATATCCCTCTAAACCTGTCCTATCCATGTACCTGTCTAAATGTTTTTTAAACATTGTGATAGTACCTGCCTCAACTACCTCCTCTGGCAGCTCGTTCCATACACCTACCACCCTTTGCATGGAAAAAGTTACCCCTCAGATTCTTATTAAATCTTTCCCCCTTACCTTAAACCTATGTCCACTTGTTCTCAATTCCCCTAATCTGGGCAAGAGACTCTGTCCTCTACCTGATCTACTCCTCTCTTGATATTATACTCATCCCTCATCCACCTATGCTACAAGGAATAGAGTCCTAGCTTGCTCAACCTCTCCCCATAGCTCAGGCCCTCCAGTCCTGGCAACATCCTTGCAAATGTCCTCTGTACCCTTTCCAACTTGACAACATCTTTCCTATAACATGGTGCCCAAAACTGAACACAATTTTCTAAAAGCGGCCTCAGCAACGTCTTATCGAACTGCAACATGACCTCCCAACTTCTATACTCAATGCTCTGACCGATGAAAGCCAAAGTGCAAACAGATTTTTGACCACCCTATCTACCTGTGATGTCACTTTCAACAAACTATGTACCTGTACTCCTAGTCCCGCCACTCTAACAACACTCTTCAGAGCCCTACTGTGCACTGTGTAGGTTCTGCCCATGTTAGTGCTCCCAAAATGCAAAACCTCACATTTATCTGCATAAAATTCCATCAATCATTCATCAGCCCGCTGACCCAACCGATCAAGATCCTGCTGCAATTTTTGACAACTCTACTCTGAAATAATACAATGGTTTCTTCTCAGTCACCGCATGTGCATAACTCTAACTTCCAGATTTCTTGATGGATACAGTATGATTGAAATGGGGGAATGGGCAAAAGACCAGAATTGGAAGAACACACACGGTTCTCAGAGGCTTATAGGATGAAAAGAAGATATAAAGAAAGAAAGAAGCCAGTGTTAAGAGGGTGCCGAACTTGGGGATAATAACTTTAAGCTTGAGAAGCTGATAAATAGGGAACCAACATAGTTCCGGGCAAACAGGATTGGTGGCTGTGCAGAACTTGGAGCCTTAACTTGGAACAAGCTGCAGTGTTTTACTGATCACCATAATGGCGGGATAGTAAATGACAAACATCGCTCTTCAATGTTCTCATATTGATAAAGAGCAGGTTGGCTATCTTTTCGGTAGCTGCAATATGGTAAGCTTAGCAGATTTCTCTATGGTCAAGATCTAATTACCCCAAAAACAGAAGTGCAGATGAGCAGCATAAAACAGCGCACTGCACACACCAGCTGCTTCTGATTTCTTTTTCCAAGGATGCCATCTTCCCGTAGTCAAATAACAAATTGCCCCTGACTGGGAATCTGGGAGAGGTCATGGAGGAAGAATGTCTCTGGGAAAAGAAGGCATAAATAAATTCTACCCGAATAAATAAATTCTACCTGGTCTTAAATGGTCTCAAACTGCTATAACATTGGCACACAGTGCCTCGGCAGGTTTATTACTGTAATATTCACTTTTTCAACAGGAGAGTAAAATATAATGACCATTGTTCTTCAGGGATCTCCACAATGCTGTGCTGGAGAACATTAAATAGACACAGGGCTCCCAGTTCCCAGCTCACCAAGAATGGAATATCAGCAGAGACCCACATCTGTCAGTCTCAACCTCCAGCTGCACTTGAGGTTGTGGAGGAGGAAGAGAAGGAGGAGGATAACAAAGAGAATTAAAAGAGAAAAGCCAGTTAGCACACCTTCTGGGAACATTTAGGAGCAGCTGCCTTTTAACTACTTATACATGTTTTGGGCATCTTGTAAGATAGCCAGACGTGCAGAACCTAACTCCCAAAGAAAGAAAGTGTTGGCTAAATGGAACTGGTGTCACAAACTCAGGACATGTCAAGGAATGTGTAGGAAGGAACTGCAGATGCTGGTTTACACCGAAGATAGACACACAATGCTGGAGTAAGTCAGCGAAACAGACAGCATCTCTAGATAGAAGAAATGGGTGACATTTCGGGTCGAGACCCTTCTTCAGATTGCAGAAGGGTCTCGACTCGAAACAATTACTGTTATAATGTAGAAAACTCAGTGTGCAATAGGAACATAGTAAGGCTCCACAAACAGCAATAGATAAACAATGTTCTTGGAATTTACTGACTGATAAGTATCATCCAGCTCACCGGGACAAAGGGACAAAAGTTGGGAGAGGTTTAAACACAGCGATGACAATTTTAGGCTTGAAGAAGTGGTGAACATAAGGTGAGGGAAAGAGGCAAACTCGCCTAATCTTCTTTGAAATAATACTATGACATCCACATTTGGCAGTGCATTGTAGAACTGAACACATCCCAGCAACTAGCATATGCCACTTCCACCAAGACTTTGCTCAGTCACTTTGTGTTTGTGATTGTAATAGCTCATCCAAAGCCGAGAAATCTTGGTCTTTCCATGCAACTGCAGGTGGTATCTAAAGAACACAACATTTAGTTACATTACACAGAATATCCATGCACTGAAATATTATTATGTTCTCCAGGTACCTCGATGCACTCAGCTATTCCATTCCATCAGCTCTCTCAATCCTCTACTCACCTTGGTTTGTCAAACTGATTAACAACAAGGCGACACAGTGGCACAGTGCCTTACAGCGCCAGAGACCCAGGTTCGATCATGACTATGGGTGCTGTCTGTATGGAGTTTGTACCTTCTCCTTGTAACCGTGGGTTTTCTCCGGATGCTCTGATTTTCTCCCACATTCCAAATATGTGCAGATTTGCAGATTAATTGGCTTCTGTAAATTGTCGCGACTGTGCAGGATAGAACGAGTGCACGAGGGTTGCTGGTTGGCACGGACTTGGTGGGCCAAAGGACCTGCTTCCATGCTACATCTCAAAACTAAACAAAGTGAAACCAACCATCCAGCAGAAACTTTCTCCAATTATATGTCGTGAAAATGAAAGTTTTTGGTTGCAAGCACAAACGCGATTCCCGTCCATTGATTCCAGCTCTTTCCTGGGAACTCCTGAGGATGAAAGAGATTCTAAGCAAGCTGGTGTCAACTTTCACCATCTTGCCAGTCAAATAATTCATCCATCCATCTCTTCTGCGGCAAAGTGAGTGAACAGTACAACAGACATTGTTCAATTGTACGTAAGAAGGTCAGCCTCAGCTGTGAGTCAGAAAATTGGGGTTCCAGACTGGTGATGCTTCAGTGTAATATCAAAGCCCAGCATGGGAAAAATTCTCCGAGATCAGATATCCAATGGAAATTCATCTTCTTTCCCCAAAAGGTCCCATTTCTAAAGGAGTGGCACACCGGCACAGAAGGTTGTGCTGGTGCTTCACGTCTACGGCTGCCACGGTTCAACTTACCTCCGGTGCTTTCTGGATGGAGTTTGCACATTCTTCCTGTGAATGTATGGGAATGCATGTGCTTCGGTTTCCTCCCAGCTGCTGAAGATACTCTAGCTGTTGGTTAATTGACCACTGTAAATCACCACCTAGTGCAGGAGGACAGAAGTGGAGCCAGGGGAGTATGACTGAAGGGGAGAATGAGCGAGAAACGACTGAAGGGAACTAAGTGGAGGAAATGGGTTGATAGGATTACTCAGACATTTAGCAACATCTTGATAGGCTCAATGGCCTCCTTTGTGGTAAGTAAATATCAATTGTGAAAATTTTAATTAACCTGCAAGTGGGGCAGTGGGTAGTAACGCTGACATCCAGTAGTTCAGTACTGACCTCCAGTGCTGTCTCTACGTGGAGCTTGCACATTTTCCCTGTGTCTACATGGGCTTCCCCCAGATTCACCTGTTACCTCCCATGTCCCAAATACATGAGGGTCAGTGGGTTAATTGATCGATGAAAATGTCCCTGTGTGTTGATGAGTGGAAAATCTGAGAGGAGTTGATGGGAATGTGTGGAGAATAAAATTGAATAGTTTAAATGGGTAGTTGATGTTGGCATGGACTCAGTGGGGCCTGTTTCCATCATGTGTAGCTGTAATTTGAAATGCAATAATATGAAAAAGCAGATGGCTTTTTCCTGATGTCTTGCAAAAATTCATGTCTAAGCAAACATTAGTAAAACAGTTCACCTGCTCATTCATCACCTGTTGGTGGGATCCTGCTTTGCTGATTTGGTTAGATAGGCACAAAGTAACTCAGTGGGTCTGGCAAAGTCTCTGAAGAAAAAGAATGTGGAACGTTTCAGGTCTGAAACATCACACGTCCTTTTTCTCTAGAGATGCCACCTGTTTCACTGAATTACTCCAGAACTTTGTGTCTATCTTTGGCATCCAGCATCTGCAGTTCCTTGTTTACACTTGCTCATGTGGTTGCCATGTTTCTTGCAGGTTCATAGAAGCCATTCCTTGGAAGTATTTAGAAGTATTTTATTGGCTGTGGAACCTTTTTAGGACTTGCTGAGATCATACTAAGGACTATATAAATACAAAATCTTGTCGTTGATTAATCAGTGTTGGATCTCTGAAATTGCAAGACATTGTCAATGGCAAGAAACTGTTTCCAAACTGTTCAGTTACAAGAGTAAATACCAGAGCTCTAAACACATTTACAAAATTAAACCTCTTCCATAATTTGTTTGCTATTTTGGCTGTCCATTCCTTTGAGGCATCCAAGGACAGAGGGCATTGCACCACTTGGTGTGGATAATTATTGACATGCTTACGCAAAGGTTCGGACGCTTTGCTTTATCGGGGATGTAAACCAACGAGATTGTAAAAAAAAGATTTTCCTTGCTATATCTCGTCCAATTTTGCACTGCCTTGGCATGTTCCCCATGGCAATGTGTCATTTGGTCAGTTGACGATGCTACATTACACATGAATGGGTCGGCAGTTCTCCAAAGCTGCCATTAAAGAAGACAAGAGGTATATGACTCCAGACTTGCACGCACATGCATACATATCATATCCAAGAGTGAGCAGACTGCCAGATTTCACGAGTGTCATAGCGAATGTTTTACTAATGTGTGCAGACATAATTTGAGCTTTTGGAAAGTTGATCAACAGTGACCAATAGACTTTAAATGACTGCAGCAAGTTTTTACAAATATGATAAGAGGCCTGGAAAGAAGAAAAATTGAGCAAGGTGGCAACACTCTTACAAGAAACACTGTAAGTGCCTTATTTTCTTGTGGCAACCTCCAAATCAAAATTGGCATCTTAGCAGCGTAGGTTTACTAGGTTAATTCCTGGAATGGCGGGACTATCATAGACTGGAGCGACTAGGCTTGTATACACTGGAATTTAGAAGGATGAGAGGAGATCTTATCGAAACGTATAAGATTATTAAGGGGTTGGACACGTTAGAGGCAGGAAACATGTTCCCAATGTTGGGGGAGTCCAGAACAGGGGCCACAGTTTAAGAATAAGGGGTAGGCCATTTAGAACTGAGATGAGGAAAAACTTTTTCAGTCAGAGAGTTGTGAATCTGTGGAATTCTCTGCCTCAGAAGGCAGTGGAGGCCAATTCTCTGAATGCATTCAAGAAAGAGCTAGATAGAGCTCTTAAGGATAGCGGAATCAGGGGATATGGGGAGAAGGCAGGAACGGGGTACTGATTGAGAATGATCAGCCATGATCACATTGAATGGTGGTGCTGGCTCGAAGGGCCGAATGGCCTCCTCCTGCGCCTATTGTCTATTGTCTATTTGGATCCAGATTTATTTTAAAAGGTCAGTGAAGCACCTAGGATGCTGCTAAAGCATTATGTTCATCCTCATGACTTCCTGTGCACTGCATGCATGTCTTGTGCTGTGGACCAGGAACTGTTAAAATATTTACCACATTTCACTGCACAAAATCAGAACAATGCGTTTCAGGAAGATACAATGCACAAGCAACAATATTTCTGAATACCTCTGACCCAGGATATTGTTACAGACCTCCTCATACTGACTAGACAGGGCAAAACTAAATGAATAAATAGTCATGCCAACTTAGAGTCACCTTGTTACATCACAGGCCAGGATATATGACATATCATGTCTTGCTAGGCTCTTTGCAAGACTTCTCCATCCAGCCTCATGTACAACTTCTTGTTGTTAAAATATATGACCCCCCCCCCCCAAGAAAAAATGCACACGACATGAAAAGCGTGAGATCCAGGCATAACCAAACAAACAAATAGGGCTAGAATCAATCGCAGAAAATTTACTTTACACGTCAGACACTTTAATTCCTGTGTAAGGAGCAACTGAAGTTCTATCAGGTTATGTTCTTTAATGAACATAGTCTCCGTTTTTTTTCCTACTGCCCAACAACTTGCAGTCTAGGAAACAGTATGACTCCTGATGCTTGTGGCAGATGTTCACTGCAAACCACAGATAAAAGAACAAAAAATCCATGCTGCCAACAACTTGTAGCGACTTTAGCATGCCAATTACCATTGCCTGTATGCCCCAAATATAATGGAGAGCACTTTGGATTCTAATTAGAAAAGAAAATTGTGCAATGCACTGTACAGAGTGTGAAGGTGCACAGTTTAAGGAATATAAAAACAGCCTATGCCTTCAGGGAATGCTCATCCATTAAAAAATTGAAACTTTCAAATAATGTGTTTAATTATCATAGGAATGATGCTGATTTATTTTCTGTTCGGTGCAAACTATTCCTAAAGGATCTCAATGTTATTTGAGGCCTTATATTTCAAATGCACATAAAAGAGAAAATGGGACTTTTTTTAAATGAAAAAGCTGGAAAGAAGAGTTTTCTGAATCATCTGAGGGAATTGAACCTTCAAACGCATCCCCTTTTCTCTCACAGTGCACTCATACTGATTTCCAGTAAAGTGACGCATTAATGAAATGCTGCAATTAAAACTGTGGCACTTTACACTGCTTTTTCTGGAACAGTACAATTATTTTACAATTTCTTTTAAGACTTTAAGACTTTACTTTAGAGATACAGCATAAAAACAGGCCCCATCGACCCACCATGTCCGCACTGACCAGTGATCACCCCGTCCACTTTCACTGTCCTCCATACCAGAGACAATTTACAATTTTACCAAAGCCAATTAACCTACAAACCTGTATGTCTTTGGGATGTGGGAGGAAACCGGAGCACCCAGGGAAAACCCACATGGTCGCAGGGAGAATGTACATATACCGTACAGACTGCACCCGTACTCAGAATCTAACCCCGATCTCTGGTGCTATAAGGCAGCAGCTTTACTACTGCCCGTCCAGGCCATCTTGTTTAAAATACTTGGAGAGAGGACAGAGGGCTCCCATTTGAATTCTGCAGAGTTTCAGTTTCAGTTTCATTTTGGTATTTTTGTCACCTGTATCGAGGTACAGTGAAAAGCTTTTGTCGCATGCTATCCAGTGAGCAGAAAGACAAAACATGATTACAATTGAGCCATTTACCGTGTACATATACATGATAAGGGAATAACATTTAGTGCAAGGTAAAGCCAGCAAAGTCCGATCAAGGATAGTCTGAGGGTCACCAATGTGGTAGATAGTAGTTCAGCATTGCTCTCTGGTTGTGGTAGGATGATTCAGTTGCCTGTTAACAGCTGAGAAGAAACTGTCGTTTTCATACTTCTATACCTTTTGCCTGACGGGAGAGCTGGAGGTGAACTAACAATTACTGTGTCACTCCGCTAAATCTCTATGAGCATGATGCTGTGGTTAGTCTTGAGAGCTCTAAAACTATCCAGCTGAGAAGAAGGCCACCCCTCCCAACCTGCCCCAGTTCTCCAAAACAGATAACCAGTTAGATACACCGACCACACTCTCTCCTGACAACTATGGTCATTTTCAAATGAATATCCAAGCAACACCGGAAAATTAGTATTAAACATGGCATCGGCTGTATAGGTAGTATATTTCAGATCACATCTAATTGCACAATTTCCTCTTGTTGTTGTTCTTGGCCTTTTGCTAATCATCTCCCAATGTAGCCAAGGCTACAGACCATGGGGAGAGACCTGTCCATGGGGAGAGTAGCCCACTTACTTGCCTGCCCTCTTCACTGCAGACCACCTCTACCCGCATCAAGCATAGACCATTTGTCTCCCCAAATGATTCTTGCGTCAGTTGGGATCTTTTCCTGATCTCTTATACAATCTTAAAATGAATAGATTATTCAATCAAAGAGAACGCTTATAGCAGATTCATCTTTAATTCACGAACAAGTAGCTACGTTTCTTTCTCGAGGGGTAGGAGGAGGATCGTTGCACTTGGACACTTTCCAGCTCTTGCTTTTGGACTGCAGCCATAAGATATCATGTTCCCATTGGCCTGACAGTGGGAATCTTGGACACCACACCACAAGCCTCCCTCCTGCATTTCTGGCCCATGCCTCCTTCCATGGGGTCGATCATCTGGATCACAAAAATGCTGACGTGGACTCAGCTCGCTCACCCTTTGTGTGAACTCTCTCCAACTCTGCCAAGGCAAGTGGTATTAGCTTACTATTAAAAGTACTTCAGTTGTTGGAAATCTGAAATAAGAACAGAAAAAGTTGGAAACTCTCAGCAGGACTGGTAGCATCTGTGGAAAAAAAAAAGAGCAGTTCCCATTTGTCAAGTAAGTAAAAGAGGCAGACGGAAATCCTGACAGAGAAAGGATCAGAATTTATTCTAAGGGGAGCATTCCTGGAAGAGAAGTAGAAAATCAAACAAAAACTGCAGATACCGGAAATGGGTAATAAAAGCAGAAAATGTTGGAAACACTCAGCAGCTGAGGTAGTATCTGTGGAAGGAAAATTTGTTAATGTTTTAAGTTGAAGTTTCTTTGGGTGGCAGTGCTCGGGCATTAGCCATTTGAATGGGGATGGAGATACAAACATTCACTTTGTTTGTGACCAACGATGTGTGCAACTCAATAATAACATTCAAATGCAAAATCCTGTAGATCGTAGAAAACCAAAAGAAGATCATAATTTGAAAGTTCTGGAAGAAATCAACAGTTTTGAACAGAATTGCACCCCGGAAAAACTGTCTTCTGATCAGTTGTCCTGCGCTTTTTGTTTTTTTTTGCTGCAGATTTATTGCTACCTTCAATCAACACCCTCCCAGTCGACAAAAGCCAACAGCTCCAATCAGGCAACCTGAATAACCTGTACACAACGAACAGTTATATGTACCGTGATTCCAGAGGACAAAGTAGGTGGCATACAACCAGATTATATGTAGACCTTGGCTTGATTGACCTTTGGGTTTCCAAACTCTGGAGAAATATCATAGGTGCAGTTAGGAAATTGTATTTCACTGTCTTTGAGCATTTTTGACTATTAGTTATACAGCTCAAGGGCTTGTCAATAAAAGTTTATTCAATAATCATTTAGCATCCTTTTGCTGGTGAGCAGTGGGAGGTGGCGTGTAATTTAACAAAACCTTCAGGAAAACATTCAGCGCAGAGTTTGCAACCTTGAGCCAGACAAACAGGCAATTCGCATTCATTGTGGTGGATGTTATCTTGGTGAAGTGCAGAAATATCATAACAGTTACTTGATTTAAATGGCCCATTAATGCGAGTATCACTTAGGCACTTTGGGAGAGCAAAATTAAACAAAGATTGACACGGATTCAAAAAATGAAGTGCTAAGACTGGTGACGGAATCATGGAAAAAGAGGTAGGTGTTAAGGGACAGGTTAAACAAGAGAGGTGAAGAGATGCTGGGGTTTAATGAAGTAATTGCAGAACTCTGGGTCTATGCTGCTGGAGGGAGATCAGCCAATGCGGCACAATTAAATTCAGAGAGAGTAGAACAAAATCCACAGTGGATTGTGAAGCTGGAGGTTACAGAGAAAGGGGGACATGAAAAATGGGATTTGAAAGCAAGAGTGAGAATATTAAATAGAAACAGAAGATGCTGGATACACTCAGCATGTAAAAAGAGAAACAGTTAAAGTATTTCAGGTTACAGAATAAGAATTACAGAACCTGATGGACTTGGAGCCATTGAAAGTCAGTGAGGACAATAACGATAGTTGACCAGGAGTTGGCATGAACCAGGATAGCCCACAGAACAAATAACTTTAATTGGTGGACTACAACAAAGAGAAAAGCATGGGTTTTAAATTTGGAAGTAGAACTTGAGGATACTTGGAATATTCCTGTTAAGGGACCCAGCAGAGAAGGGTCAAGAGCAAAAGCTTTTTCCCAGAAGTATTAGTTCAGGGAATAACAGACATAAATAGAGTTACGACCCATGTAAATGGGTTCCCAGAAACTTACCTGTGGGAAAATAAAACCTTGGTCACTAATGCATCAACTTGCTATTACAGGCTCCAGAGAGAGAGAAACAAAAGCAAGAATAGAAGTAACAGGAACAAACAGCCAGAGGCAGTGGCACAAGTCATGACGAAATGGAATTCTGGAGAGATACCTGTGTTTTGAATGCACAGTTACTAAATTTGTGAAGTTAGGCATGTGATTCATGCAGAATTTGATCAAGAAGGGAAAGTAACTGTTAATTCTATTTATAATAATTCTCAGTGCGCGAATCGATGGTTGTTTTTAAAGAACACTAAATGTGGAAGTGCAGTGTGCACTGCTGGTCAGACATGGGTTTGGAGGAGAGCTTGTATTGGAATCTGAACTTTATACGTATCTGATTATGCTGAAGCCTCCCTTGTCACATGAAAGAAAAGCACAGGAGACTGGATTTTATGGACTGCACTCACAATAGACTTGCCATGATTTATCACCAACGTGTTACATTGTACAACAGTGTCAAGTGCAGCAACAGTGCGCTTTATTAATGATGTTTGCAAGGAGGAAAACAAATGATCAAAATAACAGGTTGTATGCGATGTTAGGTGGTGTGCTGGTGTGGGGGTGGGGGTGGTGGTTGGGGGCAGGGGAGAGAAAGGCTAAAATACGTGAATGGTTGTGAAAATACAACAACAACAAATTGGAAATAACTTGCACTAAAATTAAAAGGAAACTGTTGCTGGTAAACTCTCTGAGAGTAGTCTCCTGAAGTGAACCCTTTACTACAGGAAGATGAAATAGCCCTGTCGTCTAGAATGACTTAGTCATGACTGACTTCCTGCACCATCAATATCTGATATGTGACTCAAAGGCTTGGCATTAGAGGTGTATTAAAATTATAGCTGCAACCTCAAAAAATATTAATTTGTTGCCATTAGTTTGGTGAGTCCTCCCTGTGAAGGTGTATTAACTTTCTTGAGATAGCTGGCATTTTAAATTTCCAGTGACAATATTAGTATTCCTAGATTTTAAGGTGCTCATATTGCATTTTAATTTTCCTTATTTCCAATATTGTATGCACTGAAGTTTCAAAAACGAGGCGATAGAATAAATGATACGAGGTTTAGAAGGGATGGCATGGTGGCGCAGCGGTAGTGTTCTGCCTTACTAGGCCAGAGACCCAGGTTCAATCCTGACTTTGGTGCTGTCTGTACAGAGTTTGTACGTTCTCCCCATGACCTGTGTGGGTTTTCTCTGGGTGCTCCGGTTTCCTTCCACACTCCAAAGACGTACAGGAATGTAGGTTAATTGGCTTGGTAAAATTGTGAAATTGTCCCTCGTGTGTGTAGAATAGTGTTAGTGTATGGGGTGATCGCTGGTTGGCATCGACACGGTGGGCCGCAGGGCCTGTTTCCGCGCTGTATCTATAACACTAAAAACTAAAGGGATCTTACAAATATTTTTGTTTCACCCTGGAGCGGTTGGAATCAGGTACGTACTGTCTAAAAGATTGATGGAGGCAAAATTTAAGATCAAGATGGACATTTGAATCACCAAGGCATGAGGGTTGCAGATCAAATGCTGATAATGAAGATTAGTAAAGGTAGATACTTGTTGGTCTGCAAAACACAAAGTACTCTAGTAACTCAAGAGGGTTACGGGATCTGTTTGGGGAATGCATTGGTAACATTTCAGGTCAAGACCCTTCTTCAGATCAATTGCAGTGGAGTTAGACAGCTGGAAGAGAAGTGGGGCCGGGTCAAGCATGGCAAGTGATAGATGGGTACAGGTGAGAGGGGTTCGATTGACAGATGGGTGGACAAAGGATACAATGGTGATGAAAAGGATACAAAAGGATGCGAGTTTCAAGAGGAGTGAAATGTGAAATCAGAGGGAGGAATATAGGTGGAAGGGGATAAGGTGGCAAATAGGGGTGGGAAAATGGGATAAATTGGTGTGCTCTAGGTTGGGGAAGGACACAGGAAAGAGAGAGGAAGGGAAGGTGTTACTTAAATTTCGAGAATTTAATGGAGAATCCATACCATTGGGCTCTAGGCTACCCAAGCAGAATATGAAGTGCTGTTCCTCCAGTTTGCATTTGGCCTCATCCTGATAATGGATGTGGTCTAGTACAGAATGGTCAGTATGGAAACCAGCCAACTAAATGTCATGCACACAAGAATAGATCAAATGTTGAGTATCCCAGGATACTCTCAACCATACTGAAATATTATTCCTCCATCACCCTCAAACAGTGTCTTCAGGTATGTACCATGTACAAAATGAACTGTGGTTACTTGACCAACTTACTCCAACAGCACTCTCAACATGGAAAAGATGTTTCTACTTGTGGATCGATCCAAAACTGGGAACCGTATCTCAGGAATTTAAATTAAATAAGGACTTCAAGTGAAAGGCTTTATCCAACGAGTGGTTAGAATATGGAAGTTGCTTTTGGGGCCAATGGTATAATATAAATCTGGTGAAGACACGATGGCGAACAAAGGCTTGTGAGAACTAATATTACTGATTAGGCTCATTTCTATGTGGTAAATTTTAAATTAAAGCTACAGCAGCAGAGGATGAGGACATGCGGCCCATTAGATCCATGCTGGTTCCCAGGGAAGCATTTCCACTTCCCCTCACTTTATTTCTTTGTAACTTATTCTTCCTCATACATGCCCACCAAATCCCTTCTAATTCCAACTGCGTTAACCTACATTAGTAGCCAGTAAGGCTACAAGGAAAACAAAAGAAGAGCTGTTGGTAGAATTAACCCGGTGAAGTAGCATGTGGGGAGGAAAATGGACACATTACATTTTGGGACTTCTTCAGACTGAAAGAGTTGAGTGGAAACAATGGGTAAACATGAGATGGAGAGAGGGGTGGGGCAAAAGTGGCACATAAATGCCAGAAAGGTTAGAGACAAGTGGGGGTAATGACAGAGGGTAATGACAGGTGAAAAACGGAGACAATCAAGAGTAACAGGTAATGGAATTTGACAAGAAAGGAAGAGTGGAACCAGATAAGGAGAGATGGCGGCAGATGGGCACAACAAAATGAGGGGAGAGTATCTGAAGGACACCGATAGAACCCTACGATAGGTTTGAAGCTGGGCCCCTGGAACTATGGGGCAACAGAACTAAGTGCTGAAATCCACTTGGTTGTTGGAGATGATCAAGAGATGTGGCCTTGCCAGTTTCACTCATGTACCAGGAAAGGAAGTTTATTAAAAAGTGTAAGGAATGACAGGGGCTTAATTTTTCACAAGACATTTAAAGTTTAGGTTGTCTAAGGAATAATTCACTTTTCTGTTACCAATGGTCTGTTAATGTAAAAGTAATTTCAGGGAATGAGGGCTGATCAGCCTCTGGCAGTAGAATGACAAGCTCAATAATAATTATTGACTGCTGAAATTCACTAATATTCTTAACTTATTTCATGACAGTTAAGTTGCATTTGCTTCACTTGCTGCCTGACAACTATATTATAGCCTTCCCCTGCATTCCTTCCCCCATGTGGCAGGTCTTAATTTTACTCGGTTTCTCCACTCATTCTCTAATCTGTCACTAAATGAATTTTGACCTCTGCAGATGGCTGCTCTCTACAGAACCATATCTTACATTTGCTTACCAGCAATTTACAGGAGCCAAATAATCTAATATCTAGCATGTCTTTGGGATGCGGGAGAAAACTATGCAATCGTGAGGAAAAAAGCAAAGTTCACACATCCATTGTCAGAATCGAATCTGGGTAGTTGGAACTGTGAGTTAGCAACACTGTCTGAAGCACCACTGTGATGCTCTAGACTGATGCACTGCCATCAAACCCTCTTCAACACTTCTAATCTCTCATTCCCACTCTGCTCATTAAATACTGTTGCATAATTAGGGCACCCTGCTTAGTGGCGCAGCAGCTGGGTTCAATCATGACTACAGGTGCTGTCTGTGCGGAGTTTGTACGTTCTCCCCGTGGCCATGTAGGTTTTCTCCGGGAGCTCCGGTTTCTTCCCACACTACAAAGATGTATAAGCTTGTTGGTTGATTTGCTTCAGTAAATTGTCCCTCGTGGGTTGTACTAGAACAAGTGGAAGAGTGATCACAGGTCAGCCTGTTTCCACGCCCAATGGGCCTATTCAGGCTACCTACTCAGGAAATTATTTTGAAAAAAAAAGGGACACAGCCTGTAAAAAACCCTGTGTGCCTGATTGTGGACTATAACCACAGTATCTATTTTCATTCAGTAGTCATGCAGGAAGTGCACTCCTTCATTTGAATGAGAAAGATTGATTCAAGTTTTCTGGAGACTTCCCTGCGATCATTTATTTTTTCTGATTTTACCTGCTGCAGATTCCTAAAAAAAACAATTCCTTGAATCAAATAAGAACAATGCTTGGACTTCTGAAAATAAAAACAAAGTGCCTGAGATGTTTGAAGTTCACTTGAAATTACTCTGCATTTTCCCGCACTTACTTTACCTTACCTGAGTATCCTGGGGTGCACTTGCACCTGTACCGTGGAGACTGATTGGACTCGGTGATGTCCAGGCATGTAGCTCCATTCTGGCAGCGTCCGGGATAAATTAAGCAGGCGTTTTCCACATATTGGCACAATCTCCCAGTCCACCCAGAGGAGCACTCACACTACAGAAAGAGGAAATCCATAGATCCATATTAGTCGTTAGGTGCATGTGAAGTCTTTCATTTCTTGAAGAATTGATAATTCCTCTTATCTTAATATAGTCCAACAGCATTTTTTAAAATAGGGGTATAAACTTCTGTTCGCAATTCTAAGGTCTGTACAGTTTCTTAACTTTCCAAATGTCCCAAAGACCTTTCCCAACATGAAAGCGCCATTGTTTTTTGTCCCACAAACCACAAGGTGATAATTGGAGACAAAAGAAAATGCAGATGTTGTAAACTGGAGCAAAAAAAAAAAAAACTACTGTACTGGAGGACCTCCATGAGTCAAGCTCTTCCAGCAAGTCACTCTGCAAAGTGCGCAATGCCTGAGAAATGAAAGAATGTGGATCAAAAGAAGAGAGGAGAAAAATCTGGGTGCCATGAAGGCAGAATTACCTTGGGAAATAGGAGCTGCATAATTAAATATGGAAGGAGCAAAGAATAATGCAGCTCTGTGCAAGTGACTACTTTGTCGCTGGCAAGCAAGTGACCCAAGAAGAAAGTTCTGCATCGGGTGATCATAAAATAATATAATTGGATCAGTGGCACAGCATGCCCTGTGATCTCCCCAGGTACACACTGATCTGATACCCTGGTGCATATGGAGTCTTACTGGGCCTATGGGCCCTGGATGGGAGCAGGAGCAGAGAGATGTAAAATGAGGGTAGAAGCAACAGGTAGCAAGGTGAAAAGTAAAAGTGGTAGGCAGACAAATCCAGGGCAAAAATCAAAACGGGCCACTTTTCAACATAATTGTATAAGGGGTAAGAGAGTTGTAAAAACAAGCCTGAAGGCTTTGTGTCTCAATGCAAGGAGTATACGTAATAAGGTGGATGAATTAAATGTGGAGATAGTTATTAATGATTATGATATAGTTGGGATTACGGAGACATGGCTCCAGGGTGACCAAGGCTGGGAGTTCAACATCCAGGGATATTCTATATTCAGGCGGGATAGACAGAAAGGAAAAGGAGGTGGAGTAGCGTTACTGGTTAGAGAGGAGATTAAAGCAGTGGAAAGGAAGGACATTAGCTTGGAGGAAGTGGAATCGATATGGGTAGAGCTACGAAACACTAAGGGGCAGAAAACGCTAGTGGGAGTTGTGTACAGGCCACCTAACAGCAGTAGTGAGGTTGGGGATGGCATCAAGCAGGAAATTAGAAATGCATGCACTAAAGGTGCAGCAGTTATAATGGGTGACTTCAATCTACATATAGATTGGGTGAACCAAACTGGCAGGGGTGCTGAGGAAGAGGATTTCTTGGAATGTTTGAGAGATGGTTTTCTAAACCAACATGTCGAGGGACCAACGAGAGAACAGGCCATTCTAGACTGGGTATTGAGTAATGAGGAAGGGTTAGTTAACAGTCTTGTTGTGCGAGGCCCCTTGGGCAAGAGTGATCATAATATGGTAGAGTTCTTCATTAGGATGGAGAGTGACAAAGTCGATACAGAAACAAGTGTTCTGAACTTAAAGAAAGGTAACTTTGAGGGTATGAGGCGTGAATTGTCCAAGATAGACTGGCGATTGATGCTGAAAGGGTTGACGGTGGACATGCAATGGAAGGCATTTAAAGGTCGCATGGATGAACTACAACAAGTGTTCATCCCAGTTTGGCAAAAGAACAAACCAGGAAAGGTAGTGCATCCGTGGCTAACAAGGGAAATCAAGGATAGTATTAAAACAAAAGATGAAGCATACAGATTAGCCAGAAAAAGTAGCATACCAGAGGACTGGGAGAAATTCAGAGTCCAGCAGAGGAGGACAAAGGGCTTAATTAGGAAAGGGAAAATAGACTATGAGGGAAAACTGGCAAGGAACATAAAAACAGACTGCAAAAGCTTTTATAGATATGTCAAGAGAAAAAGATTAGTTAAGGCAAATGTAGGTCCCTTGCAGTCGGAAACAGGTGAATTGATCATAGGGAACAAGGAGATGGCAGACCAATTGAACAAATACTTTGGTTCTGTCTTCACTAAGGAAGACATAAACCGTCTGCCGGAAATAGGGGGGGACCGGGGGTCTAAAGAGATGGAGGAACTGAGGGAAATCCAGGTTAGTCGGGAAGTGGTGTTAGGTAAATTAAATGGATTAAAGGCAGATAAATCCCCAGGGCCAGATAGGCTGCATCCCAGAGTGCTTAAGGAAGTAGCCTCAGAAATAGTGGATGCATTAGTGATAATTTTTCAAAACTCTTTAGATTCTGGAGTAGTTCCTGAGGACTGGAGGGTAGCTAATGTAACCCCACTTTTTAAAAAGGGAGGGAGAGAGAAAACGGGGAATTATAGACCAGTTAGCCTAACATCGGTAGTGGGGAAAATGCTAGAGTCAGTTATTAAAGATGTGATAGCATCACATTTGGAAAGTGGTGAAATCATCAGACAAAGTCAGCATGGATTTACTAAAGGCAAATCATGTCTGACGAATCTTATAGAATTTTTCGAGGATGTAACTAGTAGAGTGGATAAGGGAGAACCAGTCGATGTGTTATATCTGGACTTTCAGAAGGCCTTCGACAAGGTCCCACATAGGAGATTGGTGTACAAACTTAAAGCACACAGTATTGAGGGTTCAGTTTTGAGGTGGATAGAAAATTGGTTGGCGGACAGGAAGCAAAGAGTAGGAATAAACGGGTCCTTTTCGGAATGGCAGGCAGTGACTAGTGGGGTACCGCAAGGCTCAGTGCTGGGACCCCAGTTATTTACAGTGTATATTAATGATTTGGACAAGGGAATTGAATGCAACATCTCTAAGTTTGCGGATGACACGAAGCTGGGTGGCAGTGTTAGCTGCGAGGAGGATGCTAGGAGGCTGCAGAGTGACTTGGATAGATTAGGCGAGTGGGCAAATGCATGGCAGATGCAATATAATGTGGATAAATGTGAGGTTATTCACTTTGGCGGCAAGAACAGGAAAGCAGAGTGGTGACCGATTGGGAGAAGGGGAGATGCAACGTGACCTGGGTGTCATGGTGCACCAGTCATTGAAAGCAAGCATGCAGGTGCAGCAGGCAGTGAAGAAAGCGAATGGTATGTTGGCATTCATAGCAAGAGGATTTGAGTTTAGGAGCATGGAGGTTCTGCTGCAGTTGTACAGGGCCTTGGTGAGACCGCACCTGGAGTATTTTGTGCAGTTTTGGTCTCCTAACCTGAGGAAAGACGTTCTTGCCTTAGAGGGAGTACAGAGAAGGTTCACCAGATTAATCCCTGGGATGGCGGGACTTGCATATGAGGAAAGACTGGATAGACTGGGCTTGTACTCGCTGGAATTTAGAAGACTGAGGGGGGATCTTATAGAAACATATAAAATTCTTAAGGGGTTGGAGAGGCAAGATGCGGGAAGATTGTTCCCGATGTTGGGGGAGTCCAGAACCAGGGGCCACAGCTTAATGATAAGGGGGAAGTCTTTTAGGACCGAGATGAGAAAACATTTCTTCACACAGAAAGTGGTGAGTCTGTGGAATTCTCTGCCACAGAAGGTAGTTGAGGCCAGTTCATTGGCTATATTTAAGAGGGAGTTAGATGTGGCCCTTTTTGCTAAAGGGATCAGGGGGTATGGAGAGAAGGCAGGTACAGGCTACTGAGCTGGATGATCAGCCATGATCATATTGAATGGCGGTGCAGGCTCGAAGGGCCGAATGGCCTACTCCTGCACCTATTTTCTATGTTTCTATGTTTCTATGTAAAGGTGTTGCAAGGTCTGAGAGAAAATAGTGCTGAGCTGTTGCTCCCAGGACACTCCTGGCAAGCATTATGGAGGCTAAAGGACACAAAGTGTTGGAGTAACTCAGCAGGTCAGGCAGCATCTCTGGAGAATATGGATAGGTAACATTAAGGGTCGAGAACCCTTCTTCAGACAAGTTGGCAGGTGAACTCTGTCTGCTGAGAGCTGTCACGGAATTGTGGAGTTCGTACAGTGCCTCTGGCGTTCAGTATGGATTCTAATCTGATGCAAGGCCCGATCTGGCTTGAAATCCGAGTGGTGATTCATAATCATTAAGGCAGGCAATCCCTTTATCATTCAGGCAATTCCAGATTGTCAGTGGCTCTGCCTCTGTCAAAAATCTGTTTTGATATGTAGGAAAGAAGTGCAGATGCTGACCCGAACTGACCCGGAACCATTCCTTCTCTCCAGAGATGCTGCCTGTCCCGCTGAGTTACTCCAGCATTTTGTGTCTATTTTGATGTGAATGGTTGAATGCAGGCAAATTTCAAACTAACTATCACCTATCGGCCTATTACTTGCAATACGCTTAGTATGCAATAGATTTATGCTAAGCTAAGAGGTAGGCGTTTAGCCACATTGTGCCTATGTCATTCAAGTAATTCTTTCCAGCCTAATGCCATCTTCCAATACTTAGCCCATAGCCCTGTAGCGCACATCAAGTGTAGATCCAAGATATATTTAAATGTGGTCAGGGATTCTGCTTCTACCATCTTTAAGGCCATGAGTTCTGAACCTCGAACACCCTTGTGTGGAAATATCTTTCCTCTTCTTCCCCTCTACTCCTTCCACTAGTTATAGTTCTTTCAACTTACCCCTCCCCCCCCCCGGGTTTGAACTGCTAGGCTAAAGGAAATAGGTCCTCTTATTAACTGGGTGTCATCCTAATTTGACACACTTCAATGAAATCTCCTCTCAACTTCTTCTCTTCGAAGGGATAGAACCCCAGATAATTCAATTTTTACTTTTCTGTCCAAATCCCTTCAGTACCCTCTGTATCTGTATAATAATATGGTGAGTGGAACAGTAAACAATACTCTAGCGGTGGTCTGCAAAGTATTGTGCACAGCTTTAGCATAACTTCCTTGCTGTTATTCTATGCCTCAGCTAACAAAGGAAAGCAATCTGCATGCCTATTTAACCACACCATCAACCTGGTTCCTGGTTCTGTGGTCATTCACTGCAAACAGAAACTCAAACAGAAAGAAACAACGTCAAACAGAAAGAAACTACTTATCAGCCTCTGTGTACATTCAGATTTCCGGCTAATTTAGTCAATCTAAAGGCAAATTCCAGCATTTAACTGATTCTTCTAAAGTCAGAACTTCCAATACCATTTTTAATGTGAGGGGGGAAAGATTTAATGGGAACCTGAGGAGCAACATTTCTACAAAAATGGTGGTTGGTATTTGGAACAAACTGCTGGAGGAGGTTGTTGAGGCAGGTACAATCGCAGCTTTTAAAAAACATTTGAATAGGTATATAGTTAGGTTAGGCTAATAGGAATATGGGCCAAAAGCATGCAGGTGGGGCTGGTTGGCATGTTGGTCGGCATGGGCATTGGGCCGAAGGGCCTGTTTCTACGATGTATGACTCTGTATAACTCCAGCAGATTGACAACCCTTTGTTTTAGTCAAGAGTGCGATCAGGGTTGTATTGCAAACTCACTTAGGTATGGAATGTCAGTAGGGAATAGGAAATGTTCCACTTATTTAGATCAACCCAGCCACCACCAACATACACTCATACTTCTACTCAATTGATATGCTTCATTAGAAGAAAAGTAAAATAAAACAGAAAAGAGTTAAGCAAAAAAAAATTGCTGATATGAACAGAGCATTCATCAATACTATAGAGCAGCTGAGTTAAACTCAACCTTTGTTCTGCCTGCATTTCAGATGTTAAAAATGAAGTTAATACCTGATAATCTTTATTGATTTCAAAAGTGAAGTAGATTTTAAAATCATGCAGCATCTAAGCAAATAAGTCAGTCCTGAGCATCTTTGGCCACTAGGCATTTCTAAAAGTATATATTTTTTGAACTGAGGTTCTGACTTCTTCGTTGTCTTTTCTCGGTTCACCTGCTGCAGCAATATCTATACTGGTTAGTGGATGCATGGGGTCATGCCATCATTTCCAACATCATTTGAAATCCCTGTTACTGTATTTAATTGTTTCTCATTACCCTTCCACTAGACCTTACCACATGCCTTGGATTCAGAAATGATGGCACCCAGAGACTGGAGACACAGTGGGGAAGGAATGTTTGACCTTTCAAAACAAAACTGCTCTCAATTCCACTGTAATTGGCAGTCTCATGAGACAGGCAGCAAGGATAACTGGTGTCTGAGGTGAAACTGACTTACAGGTGCAGTAGGAGAATTGTGTTGATGTAAAGTATGGATGAAGTCACTTGGTTTCAGGTTATTGATCCTGCATCAGGTCAAGGAAACCTTTACTATTTTGGAGCATTGTTTTTTGGGAGTGGCTGTGCCTGAGGTGAAGTACTGTGATTGAGAGGAAGTGTGGAGCTGAGAGATTTCGGCGAGTAGTCTCGTTAGAGGATGAAGGTAAGGTAAGGTCTTTAACTTCCCTCTTTGCTATTAGTGCAGTCAGGATGGCAACCTGGGCAATGATATGTTCCTCCTGCAGGACGTGGGATTTTGGGAAAATCTTCCACTGTCCCTCATGACTGCTTAGTTCAGTTTAGTTTAGTGTCACACAGTCAAATGCTTTTTGTTGCATGCCAACATGTCAGTGGAAAGACTATACATGATTATGATTGAGCCATCCACAGTGTACAGATACATGACAAAGGAAATAACTAACTGTGGGAAGTGTGTCCAGCTGCAGACTGAATCAGTGAACTGGGGCAGGAGCTGGGCACACGCAGGATCATTCAGTATGCTGAGAGCAACAAAGTTCAGAGTTTCAGCAAGGTGCAAGGAGAAATTAGCTGGGTGATAGCCAGCAATGGTAAAGGGAGTTGGCAGAGCATGCAGGAATCCCTTGCGGCCATTTTTCTTAAAAACAGGGAAACAATTTTGATTACTTTTGGAGGGGTGGGTGTGGGGAGGTGGGGGATGATCTTTCAGGAGAAAGCAACAGCTGCTGCCAGATCTACGTCGCCAAGACTAGATCCGAGGCTTAGCAGCAGGGAAGGGTTATGTCGAACAGGGCTATCACGACAGGGGACTCATTTGTTAGGGGCACAGACAGGAGATTCTGTGGCCAAATAATAGGGCTCTGCGATGGTGTGTTGCCTTCCTGGTGCCAGGGTCGAGGATGTCTCTGAGCATCTGCAGAACATTTGCCGGGGGGAGGGTGAGCAGCCAGAAATCATTGTGCACGTTTCCACAATTAACATAGGTAGCAAAAGGGATGACATTTTGTGGAGTTTATTGGTTTATTATTGCCATTGTGCCAAGATACAGCAAAAACTTTGTTTGAGTGCTGTTCAGTGAAAAAATATTAGACATAAGTATAATCAATCCATACAACATGTCGTGTAAAGGAAAAATACCAGCATGCAGAATGTAGTGTAACAGCCTTATGGAATCACAGTTATAGAGAGAGTGCAGATATAAAAAGTGCAAGACCGCAATGAGGTAAGTTGGAAGACAGGGACTATACTCGAGCTGATAGGAGGATTATTAGTAGTCTGATAGTGGGAAAAAAAATCTATTTGCTGAATCTGCTGGTTAGTACTTTCAAGCTTTTGGATCAGGAGAGGGGAGAAGAGGGAATATTCAGGGTGAAAATGGTCCTTGATGGTGTTGCCTGCTTTCCAGAGGCAGCGTGAAGTGTAGGCAGATGGAATCAACGGGCGGAGGCTAGTTCATGCGATGGCCAAGGCTACACCCACAACTCTGCAATTTTTTGCAGTTCTAGGCAGAGCTGTTTGCAATGCAAGCCGTGATGCTTCCCATAGGATGCTTTCTACAGCACATTTGTCAATGTTAGTAAGAATTGTTGGAGGCATGCTCTGTAATCAACGCAATCTGAAGAAGGGTCCCGACCCTAAACATCGACTGTCCATCTCCTCTCCCAATGCAACCTGATTCAACCTCTCTGCCGGTCTGCCACTGCCTGGACACTGGATGCTCCAGCATTAAGCAGAACTTTTGAGAGCTAATTAAACCAAACAGCCTTAATGCCAACAAATGGTGTAAACGGCCTTGTGAATATGGGCTAATACTCATAACAAACACAAAACATATTGGCGGCCAATATGACATTTTGCTCTAAATGTCAAAAATGTGTACCTCTACGCAATGGGTTATGCTTTGTAATTCTGCACACTGCTCGAACTCTGCATTGAGATCTGCCACTCTCTCTCATTCCTAACATTAGAGAGCAGGTCCCACTGCATCAATTTTAATTCTCTCATAGGCATCTGTATGACCCAAATAAAAAAACATTGCCAGTTCAGGACATAGATATTTTTGACTAGCAGAGAGGATTCCATGGATGGCAGGATTGTTCTGTGAGTTGAGGTTAAACTGGCTGGGCCTCTGCTCTGGAGTTGAGAAGATGATTCTATTGACATGTGCACCATTTACACAGAATTTCCTCCTGATTGGACCCAATCTACAAATAACCCTGAGATGAGAAACAAAGCTCTCTACTCAAAGGTCAGTGAATCTTTCCAATTCTCCACCCAGGAGAATGTGGAGACTCATTGTTGTTGACTGTATTCAAGGCAGAGATCAACAGACAATTGGATATTTAAGAAAACAAATGATGTGTTGTCAATACTAAAAAGTGTCATTGAGATCAAAGTTCAATCACAAACTTCATGATTGGTGAAAGAGAACTGTAGATGTTGGTTTCTACTGAAGTTACACACACAATGCTGGAGGAACTCTGTGGGTCAGGCAGCATTTCTGGAAAAAAGGTATAGATAATGGTTCGGATTAGAACCCTTCTTCAGACTGAAGCAGTCTGAAGAAGGGTTCCGACCTGAAATACTCCTTTTTTCCAGACATGTTGCGTGATCCACTGAGTTACTCCAGCATTTTGTGTCTATATTCATGAATGGTAGACCAGGTGTGAGGATCCAAATGGCATATACCCCTTTTGATGTCTTATATTCAAATGTCTGACCTGCTGAGTTACTTCAGCACTTTGTGTCCTTCTAATATTCAAATGAGATTTTGTCTCCGAAGTGTGGGTGAAAATCTTCTCATTTAATTTCAATTTGGATTTTCCAACTAGAGTACATTGCATTGTTCTTGTCCAACTTAAAATGGCAGACACTCTTGGCTCTACTACAGAGGAGTCATTAATCTTATTAAAATTTATTGTTCAAATACATCCATGGAGTAATATAACTTTTCAAAATTGATTTTAATGGAAAATCAAAAGTGAATTTCTTTGGACACTGAATGTTCCAGCAAAATGCAGACCTTTAGAGAGCTAATTACGCCAAACTGCCTTGATGCAAACTAATGGTGTAAATGTCCTTGTGAATATGGGCTGACATTCATAACAAACACAAAATATATTGGAAGTCAATATGATATTTTGCTATAAATGTCAAAAATTTGCAATAGCATTATAGGAAATAGATGTTTTCCACCACAACAGATGAGGAACATGATTTTCAGATAATTGATTGACTTTTGGAAAGTCAAGAGACTAAGAAAAGATGGAAATGCCAACAAGATGAACTAGAATTTAGTGCACGAGTTGCTCCATGGTGCAGTCCATTAATTAGGGATTGCAACATCCTTCAACTCAAAACTTTCTTGCAGTGCAAGTTGTTGGAAGTGTGTGCTTATGTCGATGTGATGTGGGCAATGGGATCTCTGGGAATTTGGAAACTGGTCAATGGGATTTAAATAAAGAGAATGTCATTAAAGAGCAGTAGAGAAGGAGAGAGAATGAACTGAAAATAAATCCAGCGCATAATTAGAAACAAAGATATTTAAGGAACAATTGGATGATGGATCATCAGTGGATGGGAGAGGTGGAAAGAAGGTGGAAGAGAAAGAAAGAAAACAAATGGAAGGAGTTCAAACTTAAAGGGCACACTTCCATTTTTTTAAATCTCTACTAATTTACGATATACACAAATTAAAAACCACAGTGCATATAATTATCTTTCTGACCAGAAATGGTGTGGTTTTACAAAAGTAACCATCTTAAAACCTCCTTACCCTGCTCAGTACAACCCCAACTTTTTGCAAGGAGTTACGTTACATGTATGAAAATTTATTTTCTACCAAGTTGAACAGGTTTTGTGATTGTTTGGAATCATTTGCAGGTCAAGTTGTGCTACTTTGGCAGTTTGACCAAATTATTCAACCTTATTTTCTTGGAACAATAATGGGGTTACCCAAAACAGTGCGTGAAAGATAGTATCCAATATTAATGAACAGCATTAGTTTTAACCATAATGTTGTCCAGAGGCCCGCCTATCTTTAGGTGCTTTCAGAATAACCATTTTTAATAATACTGCTCTATCAGTAGCAACAGGATTGATTCGCTTCTGATTCAAGAAGGTTCCTTTTTATTTTGTTGTTTACCAGTTCCCACACTACTATATATTGCCACTCATACTGTGATTTTCAGGACTCTTTGTTCTCGATCCTTTGACCTCAAGCCTCTCACTTCAAACCCTTCCCTCTGGTGCAGGAAATGAAGGAAAAGTGCAAGGCATAATAACAAGAAGTATTCATTTTAACCATTGAGCCCATGACCAAGGAAGTCATTGGTGCAGAGCGTAACAATGGACTACCTTGTTCTTATGGGGATTGGAAAGATTTAAAAGCCACAAATGCTGAATTTCTGTGGGCAAGTACTATACAAATTAGGGCAATTGCTTGAAATCTTGCCATTGCCATTCTAGCATTGCAGCACGTCCCTAGGAAAGGAACAGGTTCTATTTTTACACATGTCCATAAGTTGATTTTGTCCCTAAATCTGGAAATACACTAAAATCACTTAATATGATAACCATGCATTGTAATGAAAGGCACAAAAATCACATAACACTGATAAGAAAGAACAGTTACTAAAATTAGAGAGAGAGGAAACATTCTCTACCCTTCTTCGGAACATATATATGTGCATACATCGGACTTTTGAAATTATTAATATGATGGGACCTCATTCATATATACTGGGGTCCATAGTTGTGGAGATCTGTCCTTTTCCTTTGTTTCAGCCACTATATTCCGCATAAACTTTGCAGCATTGTGTGCTAGGCACATGCTTTTAAAAAAAAAAAATTTTTTTAAATTTTTTATTATTTTATTTTTATTTTTTTACAGAACTTTTTGGAAAAGAAACCCCCCCATCCTTCCCCCCACCCCCCTTATACTAACCCCAAATAAGAAAAAAAGATTAAAGACTGCCTGGTTGTTGGTGGTCCTGCACACGCCCCATGGAATTCCAAACAGAATAAACTGTATATGTATATACATCTCTCCCAAAAGAACCATTGTAAATATGAACAATTCTTCTATATATATAGGCCCCTCTTTTGTAGATAAGGACGCCAGATATTTAAAAAAGTATCATATTTGTTCCTTAAATTATAAGTAATTTTTTCAAGTGGGATACAGTTAAAAATTTCATTATTCCAAAGGTCCATACTTAAATAGGAATCAGATTTCCAAGTAACTGCGATAGGTTTTTTTTGGCTACTGCTAATGCAATTTTTATAAATTCTTTCTGATATTTATTCATTTTAAGTTGTGGTCTTATTCCTTCAACATCACCCAATAACAAAAATCTTGGGTTGTATGGAAGTTGTATTCCGATAATCTGTTCTAAAAAACTTCTTAAATTTGTCCAAAAAGGTTGTATTTTTGAACAGGACCAAGTAGAATGAAAAAAAGTACCAATTTCTTGATTGCACCGAAAACATTGGTCAGATAAACTTGAGTTTATTCTCTTTAATTTTTGTGGTGTGATATATAATTGATGCAGAAAGTTATATTGTACTAGTCTAAACCGAACATTTATTGTATTTTTCATACTGTCAAGGCATAATTTTGACCAATTTGTTCCATCAATATTAATATTCAAATCCGTTTCCCATTTTCGCCTTGATATATGAATTCCTTGTTTAGGAGCCTTTTTTTGAATTAGATTATATATAATAGAAGTAAAAAAAATTATTTGTCCTTTTTGAATTAGGTTTTCAATTTCCTTAGATTTCGGCAATAACATTGTTTGACCCAATTTATCTTTTAAATAAGCTCTTATTTGAAAGTAACAGAAAAGGGAATTATTTGATATATGATATTTATTTTTCAATTGTTCAAATGACATCAATATACCTTTTTCAAAGCAATCACCTATATATCTAATCCCTTTTTGATGCCACCTATATAGAAGCTGGTTATCCATTGTAAAAGGTATCAATCTATTCTGCATCAAAGTTGTCTTTCCTAATAAAGATTTTTTTGTTTCATCCTCAAAATTTACCTTATTCCATAATCCGATCAAGTGTTTTAATAATGGAGATTCTTTCAGTCCCCGTATCAATTTAGGTTCCCATTTATATATAAAGTCTTCTGGTATATTTTCTCCTATTTTGTCTAGTTCTATTCTTATCCATGCCGGGTTTTTTTCTTCAAAAAGAGATGGAATAAACCTCAGTTGGTTTGCTTTATAATAATTCTTAAAGTTCGGAAGTTGTAATCCTCCTGAATCAAACTTCCATGTCAATTTTTCCAACGATATTCTTGACATCTTACCTTTCCAAAGAAATTTCCGCACATATTTATTTAACTCTTGAAAAAACTTCTGTGGTACTTGTATTGGTAATGTTTGGAATAAATATTGTAACTTCGGAAATATATTCATTTTAACAGCATTAACTCTTCCTATTAATGTTATTGGTAATGTCATCCATTTATCAAGGTCTTCTTTTATTTTTCTTAGTAATAATAAATAATTTAATTTATATAAATTCTTCCATATCATTATCAATTCTTATACCTAAATACTTTATACCAATTAATGGCCATCTAAATTGGGTTAGTAATCGACATTGAGTGTAATCTCCTTTATTAAGGGGTAAAATTTCACTTTTATCCCAATTTATTTTATAACCTGATATTCTTCCATATACTTCTAATCTAAAAGATAATTTGCGCAACGAATCTAATGGTTTTGTTAAGTATATCAAAACATCATCTGCAAATAAATTAATCTTAAATTCTTCCTGATTGACTTTAAAACCCTTAATATCTGGGTCAGTTCTAATTAGTTCAGCTAACGGTTCTATCGCCAGGACAAATAAAGCAGGTGATAATGGGCATCCTTGTCTAGTTGACCTTTTTAATTGAAAGGGTGTTGAAATTTGGCCATTTGTCGCTACTTTAGCTTTGGGATTCACATTTAGAGTTTTAATCCAGTTTATAAAAGTTGTTCCTAACTCATTTTTTTCCAATACTTTATATAAAAAATCCCACTCTAACCTATCAAATGCTTTTTCTGCATCCAGAGCTACTGCTACACTTATTTCATTCCTCTTTTGTGCCAAATGCATTATACTAAGTAACCTAGTTACATTATCTGCAGAATGTCTATTTTTAATAAATCCAGTTTGATCCATATGTACTAATTTTGGTAAATACTTAGACAATCTATTAGATAAAATTTTTGCTACTATTTTATAATCTGTATTCAGCAAAGATATAGGTCTATATGATGTTGGTTTTAAAGGATCCCTATCTTTTTTTGGTATTACTGTTAAAATCGCTGTCGTAAAAGACTCTGGGAGGTTATGTGTTCTTTCCGCCTGCTGTATTACCTCCATAAAAGGAGGAATTAATAATTCTTTAAATTTTTAATAAAATTCTGGTGGGAACCCATCTTCTCCTGGGGATTTATTACTCTGTAGTGATATTAAAACTTCTTTGACCTCTTTTAATGAAAAAGGCATATCTAATCCCATCTGTTCTTCTAAATTTAATTTAGGAAGGTTTATTTGTGCTAAAAAAAAATCTATCTCATTAGTATCTTTTTGTGATTCTGACTGGTATAATTCAGAATAATTTTTTTTAAAGGTTTCATTAATTTTTAAAGGTTTATAAGTAATTTTATTTGTATTTATTCTAATAGCGTTAATCGTTCTCGAAGACTGTTCGGCTTTCAACTGCCAAGCAAGGACCTTATGTGATCTCTCTCCTAACTCATAGTACCTCTGTTTAGTTCTCATAATTGCTTTTTCTGTTCGGTATGTCTGTAATGTATTATATTGTAACTTCTTATTGATAAGTTGTCTTCGTTTCTCTTCCGTTACACACCTTTGAGATTCTTTTTCTAATTTTGTAATTTCTTTCTCCAATTGCTCTACTTCGGCCATATATTCTTTCTTAATTTTGGAAGTATAACTTATTATCTGTCCTCTCAAATATGCTTTCATTGCATCCCATATAACAAATTTATCATCAACTGAGTTGGAATTTGTATCTAAATAAAATTGAATATGTCTTCTCATAAACTCACAAAAATCTTCTCGATTCAATAATGTTGAATTAAATCTCCATCTATAAGTAATTTCCTCTTTATCCATCATTACCATTGACATTGTTAAAGGGGAGTGATCTGATAATATTCTTGCTTTATATTCAACATTTTTCACCCAGTCCTGTATGTTTGTTGATAATAAAAAGAGATCAATCCTCGAATAAGTTTTATGTCTATATGAGTAAAAAGAATAATCTCTTTCTCTTGGGTTAAGTCTTCTCCATATATCGGTTAGATTTAAATCTTTCATCAATGACAAAGTTAATTTTGCTATTTTCGTTTTTGTAACTGTCCTAACTGATCTATCTAAAACTGGGTCTAAACAAAAATTAAAGTCTCCCCCTATTAGTATTTTATCGTGGGCATCGGCCAGATTCAAAAAAGTTTCTTGTATAAATTTTATATCATTTTCATTTGGTGCATAAATATTCATCAAGGTCCATAATTCCGAAAAGAGTTGGCAATGTATAATCACATATCTTCCCGCAGGATCAATAATTGTATTTTGTATTTTGATTGGTAATGTTTTATTAATCAAAATTGCAACTCCCCTCGCTTTTGAATTGAATGAAGCTGCAGTAACCATTCCCACCCAGTCTCTTTTTAATTTCTGATGTTCCATCTCTGTTAAATGAGTTTCCTGCAAAAAAGCTATATCTATCTTCATTTTTTAAATATATGTTAAAATTCTTTTTCTTTTTACCGGCCCATTTAACCCATTAACATTAAAACTCAAAAAGTTCTAGGCTCTAATGAACCTTTCCGTTTGATTTATACCTTTATAGTTGGGTTAGGGTATAAGAATCCGGCGGAAGGAGTAGGGACTAGAGGCGAGATTAGACAGCCTATCGGGCTAATAAAGCATCATGAGGTTAGGAATAAACTCTGATGACTCTATAAGCTCGCCTCTAATGAGCCTTTCCGTTTGATTTATACCTTTATAGTTGGGTTAGGGTATAAGAATCCGGCGGAAGGAGTAGGGACTAGAGGCGAGATTAGACAGCCTATCGGGCTAATAAAGCATCATGAGGTTAGGAATAAACTCTGATGACTCTATAAGCTCGCCTCTAATAAGCCTTCCGTTTGATTTATACCTTTATAGTTATCATGGAATGATAAAAGGGGGGAATGTGGAGATCTGTCCTTTTCCTTTGTTTCAGCCACTATATTCTGCATAAACTTTGCAGCATTGTGTGCTAGGCACATGCTTGAGGCTCTCTCACTTTCTTTCCCACACCTGCTTGAGGCTACGTAATCACAAAAATGCTGAGCTTGCTAAAGCTAGTAGTAACCAGTAGCCCAAGACCGCAGAATGTTCCAGCTCGTCTTCAGGAGACAAAAACACAAATGTATAAAGAACATAAACAATAAACAGACACTGACTAAAAACCTTGAACAATAGCATGTTAGGACCTTATATGGGAAAACTGACCTTGTTCCAACTCTCGGCCGTATAAGGGAAAACTGACTTAATTCCAATATTGATTGGTTGTGCTAATTGTAAATAACTGCGAATTCTGCGGTTTGGGGGATAAAAGGGGCTTCATTCTAGGGGCTGGTGTGACATGTTTCCACTGGCCCCGGAGTCCGCAACTCTGTGTGTGCTTTTAGAAACTTGTCCGAGATATCTCTAATAAACTAACAGGTAAAGTCTGTGCCGTTTCTGATTATTGTCATCCAACTGACTGCGAACGAGAAGTTGAACTCGACATTTGGTGACAGCGGTGGGATTCCACAACAAAGATCGATACATAGTGGCTGAGACTCGAGGGAACGAGGATCGAAGAACGGTGGAATTGGCCAGTAGAGTGAGTATTTTATTTGGCCACTCTATTTTCCCCGTCTTTGTGGCTCCTCTATGACCCACCGATCACCGCTGATGTGTTAATCTGCGTGACGGAATCTCGGGGGTCAGTTGGACGGACAGGTGGGTAAGGATTTTTAGGAACGATCGTTGAGTCTAAACGGTAAACGAGGGTTAAAGGCCCTGAGGTTTCAATCCTCTAAAGATTAAAAAAGGTCTAACGCGTTAGCAGCTAATAAGGTGTACCGTGTCTCATTAGGGGACATAGAATAAAAGGTATAATAAGACTCAACCAATAATGATCCTCGGCTTAATTATAGAGCATAAGTGTGTTTTGTGTGTTGTGTGTGTTGTATATAAAGAGTTAAAATTAAAGAGTTGTATATCGGACAAGGGAGTACTTCTCTGCCTAACACCCAGCCTTAGACCGGTTGTTAAGAGGGGAAATCCCCCACGCGAAGGTCAGGACCCTGAAGTGGGCTGCCAAGGCATGAGAGGAAACTCAGGGAATATACAACTCCTTTTGATTATACAAATGGGGAATGTAATAGATACCACCTCGGACGACAGGTCCCCTCTTAACCTTTTATGTGATAAGCTCCCGGAATATGCTAAACGATTCCGACTATTATCGGGGACCCTTAATAAGAAACTAGGACCTACTGTGTGGCCATTAGGAGGGTCAGATGACCTGGAGACTGTCCAAAAAGCCCAGGAGCTTATCTGGACCCGAAACCGCAGTAAGGAAGCAAAACTTCTGATCCAGAAGTGGCGGGAGTTTTGCCAAGAAAAGAGGGATAAGGAGATTTTATCTAGTTGGCAGGACAACGCCGTAAAATTGGGCATTAAGTTGATAGACGAAGGAAGCCCTAAAACTGTAGACATTTTAAAAAAGGAGGTGGGAGAAGAAAAACGGAAACGTGCGACCGTAACTAAACAAACTAAAAATGTACAATCAAAAGAATTGCGCAATTCAATGGCTGGCATAGGTTTTGGGGGGGATGACGACTCCAAAGGGACGAGGGTCTATTGTATCTCACCGTGACTAGCCAAACAGCACCTCCGGTTTTGAGACTCCCAACCGGTGGCGGGCTTCCCTATCCCAGCCTGCGTAGAGGCTTCCAATCAGGAATTCAGGACCATGCTCAGAACCCCAGTGCACCCCCTATTCCCTCAGCCATATATCCTACCGTTGATGGCCCCCCTCCACCTGGCTATGCAGATGTGACTTTTCACCGAGGACCATGTGAGGGGACACGGAGTAAAGATCATCCGAAAACGACCGCAGATTCGAACACCGCACTCCCGCAGCATGTCCAGACTAAACGATCGATATGTCCCAGATCAGGGAGCCCCTCTCATAAGGGGGATACGGACACAGACTCGTCTGGGTCTAGTGATGAGGAAAATACTAATCGGCAACTCCCCGTACGTCATGTGCCCAATCCAAGAGCCGGGGTAGTTCCGCCTGGTGGAGGTGCAGCCGCACCCAATACCATAGAAGTGTACATCCCTTGGAAACCGCATGAAATTGTTTCCCTCCTTAATGGTGCTCCGGACAGAAAAAAATCCCCCCAGGCATTCTGCGACTGGCTACGTACTACAATATCGGTGTATCAGGCTGATAGCAGAGATTTATGGTCCCTGGTCAGACAGGTCCTGAATCGAAAGGAATGGCTGAAGTTTGTCGAGATAATAGGGGGGCATCAGGATCATGCGGCTATGGCAAATGTTGTCGGTAATGCCCCAAATATGAGAGAAGATGCCATCATTAACGCCTGTCATGGGGTCCTCAGAAAACCCATTGATATTAATAAAATCCTAGACACCAAACCAAAAAGAAATGAGGCAGTGGAGGATTTCCTAGACAGGTTTAGTGAAATCTACGATCTCCACGGGAGATGAGGCATTTAGGGACAACTTGGCGTCCCCACAATTCAGGAGCCAGGACGAGCCCACCCTCGAATTAAAGATACAGGACACATGGCACACTTTCCTCATTGATACGGGAGCTGCGGTCTCTTCCGTCCAAAGCCATCTCAACTTACCCAAGTCCACACACGTCCAGCGCCTTGTCGGGTTTGAGGGGCGACCTCAAGATTACCCAGTATCTGAACCAGTGCCCGTCACACATCGCCAACTTTCCATCAGCCACCGGTTCGTTATTACTAACGGTATTGACTGTAACCTAATGGGCAGGGACTTAATGTGTGCCCTCGCACTAATGATCTCTTGCGAACCAGGGGGAATTGAGGTCTCTATACCAACCCGCCAACTATATATTACCACGGTGCCTCAGTGGTGGACTCTAGATTTAGATGACTCTCCAGGGCATCTTACTCTGGCCTATGATAAAAGCGGGTGCAACAAGGATTTGGAAGCTTTTTACGCCCCTCAGAAGGGTACGCGATGGACCATTCAATTGACAGCTTTAGTTACCGGTCCACCTGGGAAGGCCGAGTATGCCACTGTGCCCCTCGCCTTATGGAAACAGGAGGCCTCCATCGCTCCCCACGTCACCCGAGAGGTTAATATGCCATACCACGCCAAGGATCTCGGACCCTTGGTATGGGATGCGGTTCGACTGGGCGATCCCAACTCTTTTACAATACAAAATCTCCCCGGAGAACTCACTATACACTTTTACAAGTCGCCCAGGCCACAAGAGACAACCTTGCACCATCATCAGGGTCGGAGCGTGCTTGAGTACGCACACCCACAAGTCTGGGCAGAAGATTCCACTCAGGTGGGTTGCACGGATGTTCCACCCGTGGAGATTGACCTTAAGGTGGGCGCTGTACTGCCGTCTATCCAGCAGTACCCATTGAAACGCCAGGCCATCCCTTGCATTGACGCCTTAATCAATGGATTGGTCCAACAGAGGATTCTGGTACTGTGTCACTCCCCTTGTAACACTCCCATTCTAGCAGTGCCAAAGGCAGGCAAGTCAAACCAGTATCGACTCGTACAAGACCTGCGGGCCATTAATAATATCGTCCAGCCGCTGCATGCACTTGTTCCCAACCCGGCCCACATATTGGCCTCAGTTCCTCCCCTAGCCAAAGTCTTCGCCACTATTGACCTCCAACATGCATTCTTCGCCGTTCCCCTGCATTCGTCCAGCCAATACCTCTTCGCCTTCACCTACAATGGACAACAATACACCTGGACCAGACTACCGCAAGGGTTTGTCCACTCACCCACCCTATTCTCCAGGTGCCTCCACCGACAATTACAGGAGTTGGAATTGGCAAACGGATCTGCCCTGGTTCAGTATGTGGATGACCTACTGATAGCCAGCCCAGACGAACAGAGCAATCGTGAGGATGTCATACTGCTCCTTAACTTCCTCCAGCAGCTTGGATACGTGGTCTCCAAAGAAAAGGTAAAAGTGGTCCAGGGGGAGGTTAAGTTCCTCGGCATTTTATTGTCAGCTTACGAATGCAAATTAGAGAACGATCGCATCCAACTTATTTGTGTCACACCAGCCCGCCGCACGGCGAAGCAAGTGCGCCGGTTTCTGGGAATGGTTAATTACTGCCGTCAATGGATACCTAATGTAACCAACCAGACCAAATTGCTTACCCCATATACCAACTTGGCCGGCGACTTTGTACTATCCGATCAGGCGCTAGGAGCATTTAAGACATTGAAATGCCAGTTAGTACAAGCCCCGGCTCTGGGTCGACCCTTATACGATCGTCCCTTTCAGCTCTACTGCACAGTTCTCCATGACTGTGCTTCCGCGATCCTTACTCAACAGCATGGTGATCGCCACCGTCCAGTAGCATACTATTCCTCCAAACTGGACCCTGTCGCTTTAGGCTACCCGCGATGTACTCGGATCCTCACTGCCATCTACAATAGTCTTCAGTCTGCAGCCAACATCACGCTCCAACAGGACATCACAGTCTATAGCTGTCATTCGGTTACCGCCTTACTCGGTCAATTACAGACCCAACATCTGACTTCAGCACGACAAAACCGTTATGAGATCTTTCTGTTAAATAACCCCCAGCTGACTTTTAAATATTGCTCTAACATCAATCCTGCTACATTTCTCGATCACCCACCTCTCGAACAAATAACCTCTGACCATGATTGTCTCCAGTTGATCCAAGAAGACACTAGCCCACGGGCTGATCTCTCCGATGCACCGCTCCTCAATCCTCACCTGGTCATGTACACTGATGGCAGTTCCTCCCTGGATGAGTGCGGTCAGCATCTCTCTGGCTATGCAGTAGTTACGGACAATAATCGCCTTTTAGAATCTGGGGCTTTTGATCTACCCGTGTCTGCCCAAAAGGCCGAACTTTATGCCCTGATTCGGGCTTGTATTATGGGGGAGGGATTAAGCGTTAACATATATACAGACTCTCGATACGCTTTCGGCGTGGTGCACGATTTTGGCCAACTTTGGAAGAACCGGGGATTTCTCACTTCCTCAGGCACTCCTATTTCTAATCAAGCCCTCGTTTCTACCCTCCTCTTAGCCATTCAATTGCCCCTAAGAATCGCTGTTATTAAATGCTCTGCCCATACCTCTGGCACATCCCCCGTCGATCTTGGAAATCAGAATGCCGACCTTGCAGCCAAACAAGCTGCACGAAGTAGGCCTAATGTTGTGTCAAAAGTGATGAGATTGTCCAATAACCCCCCCAAGGGACGGTCAACCTCTGAAAAACCTATGCCAACCATCCAAGAAGTACTTCGGTTACAGGAGGACGCTCCTGATGTAGATAAGGCTTTATGGGTCAATTCTGGCTGTAGAATTGACGAAGTGACGGGGCTATGGACCACACCTGTGGGTCAGACCTGTATAACTGATACAATAGCCCTATGGGTGGTTGAATGTATCCATCTGGCCACTCACTGCAGGGCACAAGCAACAAGCTCATTGCTTCTTAACACCTGGTGGCACCCTCGGCTCCAAGAATTGGCATCCCGTGTGAGTGCTCCACCATAACACGGGTCAAGGGGCCCCGTGTTCCCCGGGCAAGTCCCCGCTGCCCGAGGGTCCCTTTGAGACCCTACAGATAGATTACATTGAACTTCCACGGTGTCAAAGTTATAAATATGTACTTGTTATTGTTGATGTCTTTAGTAAATGGATCGAGGCTTATCCGACCTCTGATAACAAAGCCTCCACAGTGGTTAAAGTGTTACTTAAGGAAATCATTCCTCGTTTTCGCATTCCTGCTCGCCTCAGTTCCGATAATGGTCCGCATTTCATTGCAGCTGTTAACAAGGAAATGTGCGCCCAGCTGGGCGTACATCAGCAACTACACTGCGCGTACCGGCCACAAGCTGCTGGCCTAGTCGAACGAGCTAATCAAACTTTAAAAACCAAACTTGCTAAACTAATTGAACAAATTGGTTCTTCTTGGCTAAAACTGTTGCCTGTAGCTCTTTTTCAGATTCGCACTACTCCCGCAGGTCGGACTGCCCTCTCGCCTGCGGAGATCGTTTATGGGCGGCCTCTCCGCACTCCTTGGACTGATGCTCCTCCGGCGCCGGTGCATTTCCACCATATGACTGACGAAATGACCACTTATATTATTGCCCTAACTAAAGCTTTGCGTTTTGCTCATTCACAGGTTCGCGCTGCCTTTGGTACTCCACTTGCCAATACTCCCCCTTCTCCAATCACGCCTGGTTCTTATGTCCTTATTAAAAATTGGACTAGGAAGTCCCTTGACCCACGGTGGGAAGGACCTTTCCAAGTACTTCTTACAACCCCCACGGCTGTCAAGGTTGGACGATCGGCCTGGGTGTATCTACATCACTGCAAATTGATTGGACAGGCCGATCAAAAGGAGAAGGAGGAGGAGTCTGTTGGGAAGGATGGGAATGTTTAAGTCAATTTATCTCCTGTTTTGTAAGTTCTTGTTTTTCAGTTATAAGTTTTTGTGTTTTTGAATCTTTTTGTGAGTCCTTTGTCTTTCAGATTAATCCAGATTAACATATACAATTATGGGACACGAAGTCTTATGTGACCTCTTGGGGTTCGCCCAGATTACGAGTATGGCCGTGATACTCTGGCGATGTGATCCCGGACGTAGCAACCGAGTTTTCCACCTTTGTAGAAACGATGTGATGATGTGTGATGACGATACACCAGAGGCTACGGGATCTTGGAATGTCACTAAGTATAATTACTGTAACGGAGTCCTACACCAGGATACCAGGAGAGTACTCCTGAGATACCGCAACAGGTGGGATTTGCCCTGTTTGTTCCAGGAGTGTCGCTTCGACTTCATTTGTCCACGGGACGGCGACAAAGAGACTGGATCATGCTCTCATGAAGCCTCCCACCAAGACTCCCTCTTGACACCCCGCCCAGGGGCACGACGAAAGAGAGAGATGGACGATGCTCAGAACTTATTTATAAGGGCTCATGATTTGATGTACTCTCCCAAATCTGTTGTTTGTTACCCCTCCACTTCAGTGGTGGGCCTCTTAACTTTTGTAGCCATTGCAGTAATTAAATGTATAATTGCGAGGCTTATGCGAACGATGGAGGGGATTGGGAATACCCACAAAATGCTGATGTTAAGAATGGAGGAGACAGGGGAAACATGTCCCATGCTGAAGGAGGACAAAAGTTCAATGGGAGGACTCACGAATGATCAGCTGAATGAGCAGGTGGCAGGAGAGTTAGTGGAAAAGGATTACATCCGTTTAATTGTTCTGGGGAGAAACCAGAGCTATGGGGATGTTTACCACTAGTCTCCATGAGGGGTTAGGGTATAAGAATCCGGCGGAAGGAGTAGGGACTAGAGGCGAGATTAGACAGCCTATCGGGCTAATAAAGCATCATGAGGTTAGGAATAAACTCTGATGACTCTATAAGCTCGCCTCTAATGAGCCTTTCCGTTTGATTTATACCTTTATAGTTGGGTTAGGGTATAAGAATCCGGCGGAAGGAGTAGGGACTAGAGGCGAGATTAGACAGCCTATCGGGCTAATAAAGCATCATGAGGTTAGGAATAAACTCTGATGACTCCATAAGCTCGCCTCTAATAAGCCTTCCGTTTGATTTATACCTTTATAGTTATCATGGAATGATAAAAGGGGGGAATGTGGAGATCTGTCCTTTTCCTTTGTTTCAGCCACTATATTCTGCATAAACTTTGCAGCATTGTGTGCTAGGCACATGCTTGAGGCTCTCTCACTTTCTTTCCCACACCTGCTTGAGGCTACGTAATCACAAAAATGCTGAGCTTGCTAAAGCTAGTAGTAATCAGTAGCCCAAGACCGCAGAATGTTCCAGCTCGTCTTCAGGAGACAAAAACACAAATGTATAAAGAACATAAACAATAAACAGACACCGACTAAAAACCTTGAACAATAGCATGTTAGGACCTTATATGGGAAAACTGACCTTGTTCCAACTCTCGGCCGTATAAGGGAAAACTGACTTAATTCCAATATTGATTGGTTGTGCTAATTGTAAATAACTGTGAATTCTGCGGTTTGGGGGATAAAAGGGGCTTCATTCTAGGGGCTGGTGTGACATGTTTCCACTGAGTCCGCAACTGGTGTGACATGCCCCGGAGTCCGCAACTCTGTGTGTGCTTTTAGAAACTTGTCCGAGATATCTCTAATAAACTAACAGGTAAAGTCTGTGCCGTTTCTGATTATTGTCATCCAACTGACTGCGAACGAGAAGTCGAACTCGACATCTCGACATAGTCATGCATTTATTATCCAACTCAGTCTGCAGTGTGAAACTAATAGTGGAAAGTTGTAACTGATTCAGGATCTTATCTTTCATTATTACTAGCTTCACACATTACTGAGAATATTAGGACATTGATAATGGCAAGCACGTTCAACAGGCCAATAATCCCTTAGTAAATCCCTTAGTAAATTCTCCGGCATATTCCCTTCTTTTTGTGTTCAGTGGGTGAATGCCAAATGGAATGTAGATGCAAGCATTCATCTTCCAATAAAATCTTTGACAGGGTGAATGGAGAAATTTTGTCTCTCTTTTTTTTCTAGTCTAGAAACAGGGGTCACAGACACAAAATAAGTGGTCAGACATTCAGGTCAGAGATCATAAGAAATGTCTTCACCCAGAGCATGGCGAATCGTTAAAATTTTCCAACCAAGAGGGCCATGGACGCTTAGTACCTGAAAATATTTCGATTGGTGGGTTTATTTTGTGATATTAAAGGAATTAGTGGATAAGGGGGTCTCTGCAAGAAAATGATGCAAAAAACAATGGACATAATACCACTGTATAACAGAGTAGGCATAAGGAGTTGAATGCCTGCTCCATTATACAGTGAGATTGTGCTCTCAGTAGCATGAAAGGGACAGAGCATAGAGTGTGCAAAAGCAAGACTGAAATCTTGTGTGTAACAAAGACTCCCTGAACTGTTCAGAAATGGGGCAGGAAGACGGTCAGAACATTGAGAATAGAATCGGCAGAAAACCTGGAGCAATAGAACAATAAGTTGGTTGTATACTTTACAAATAGTACACATCTTATAGAGCATAGTATTCTCATGGCTTGTCAACGTTGCTGCAAGTGACAGAGGTTGATTTTCCACACATCATTTATATGTAACATTTCTCCACTCATGGCCATTTTCTGGAGAAATAATCCTGCTTTTATTGGAAGAAGTGGCTTTACTTTCAGTTTCCTCTGCCTTTCCAATGGTCACTGTTTACTGAGCAAATGTTTTTTGTTTGCTCTGTGGTAGACTGCTTATAAACAGTCATTTGCCCCTCCAACCCATTGGCTCAGACAACATTGTCAACAATTATGATGAAAATATTTGATGAAGCAGATTACAGAGAAAACCAAACTATAGACCATAAATAAAACATGGTTAGTGAATATATGCTCTTGGGAGTTCAGGAGAAACCTCTTCATTTGGAGAATAGTTAAATAATGGCCATCCACTATTATTTGGAGTAGATGAAATGAATAGTGCAGATGTACTTAAGAGGAAGCCAAACAAACATGTAAGCATTGGCAGTAACTATTTGGGCGGCTTTTCTTGTTGTTCAGTCATTAAATTTAACAGATGGGATATTCATTTTTGAATTTAGAGGCAGATGAAAATTGTAGCAGAAGTATGCTTTTTCATGGGATGTTACAGAATAGGATCAATTTTCAAGAGTCAAGATGTCATATGTACCGACATCAAATCAATGAAATTCTTACTTGCAGTAGCATGACAGGCTTGTAAACACAAAACACACAGATAGTATACAATAAACAAAAACCCAATAAATTAACATTTGCAATACTAATGCAAAAAAAGTCAGTGCAACCAAGGACAGTCCATAATTTATAGTTTAGCTACTGTTTTACTGTATTCAAGAGCCTGATGGTTGTGGAGAAGAAGCTATTCTTGAACCTGACGGTCACGGTTTTCAGACTCCTATACCTTCTTCCTCATGGTAGGAGCATCTTTGTAATTCAAAAAATAGCGCCTTACTGTGGCAACATTTTGAAAGCAGCACAACAGGTCATTTTTGAGGTGACAAAAGTGAACAATCACTTGAGAATAAATAATCAACCATAGAAAGCATATCTGGATGATCAGAGAAACTTGTTGATGGAAGGACAGAAACCCTGGTCACAGAGATGAATGGGATTGGTCTGAGTTTGGCAGAGCAATTAAAATAAACTATTTCAACAATAGGTATAAAGGCATAACCTCAACTCACTAAATTTCTCACAGTGAATCTGTGCAGTCCCTTCTGTACAAGTTACATTAACAGCTGAAAATCCCTATCATAATGCAATCACCATCATTATGAAATGTTAGAAAGGAGAGAAACAAGTGTTGACTGCTTATATGTCTGCCTACACTCTTCCTCCCTTGTCTGTAATCAATTTTTTATTTTTATTATTTTTTTTAAACTTTGTATTTGTTTTACTAATGTCAATGTTTATCTCTGCGTCTGGGATGGGGCGGGGGGTGGGGGGTGGGGGTGTATCTTTACACGTATTGTTTGTTCATTGTTGAAATAATTGTAAAAACTAATAAACAGATTTAAATTTTAAAAAAAGAAAGGAGAGAAATTTCCTTTAACAAGATCTCTGTAGAATTGGATTATTTTGAAGGTGAATATTAAGCTTAGAGATGATCCTCAGTGGCCAATATAGGTTAAAAGGTATGACACGAAACAATCCACAGAAAAGATTGCACATTTCCCTGTATTCTGAACTGGCTTGCAATTAGATCTGATTTAGAATCTGATTTGTCATATGTCTGACCCTTAATTAAATTATCTTATTTTCTAAGTGTGTAAAAAATAATTCTAAACAATTAGAATGACACAAATGAATTAAGACAGTGTGCATTATTGATGTCTAGTACATCCTCTAGTGCTTAGTCTTTACTGAATACCAGGTTGAAAACTGTAGATACAGATTTGAGTGTCTGGTAAATTGTGGCTTAGAGTCATAGAGTCATGCAGCAATGAAACAGGCCCTTTGGCCCAACATGCCCATGCTGATCAAGATGCCCCATCTACCATAATCTCACCTGCCCACGTTTTGCCCATATCTCTTGTCTATTTAGCGGAGTCAGGGAGTATGGGGAGAAGGCAGGAACGGGGTACTGATTGTGGATGATCAGCCATGATCACATTGAATGGCGGTGCTGGCTCGAAGGGCCAAATGGCCTACTCCTGCACCTATTGTCTATTGTCCATTGTCTAAACCTTTCCTATCTATGTACCTAATTCCTCTGGCAGCTCATTCCATATACCAACCATCCTTCATGTGAAAATGGTGTCCTTCAGGTCCCTATTCAGACCTGGCACATCCTGTATCCATGTCCTCCAGTGATACTGCCTAACCTGCTGAGTTACTAAAATACTTTGTGGTCCATACTGTACAGGTTTCCAGCATCTGCAGTTCTTTGTCTACACATACTCATTTAACACAATTCCTGATATGAATGTATTTGAGCATTATTGGCCTAGATTTTTGAATAGCACAATGGCACCAGCATGTATGAATACTAATGCATGGAAATACATGCTATTACAACTTTGAAAAAGCTGTTCACTCTGGAAGAGGTCTGAAATGATTTGAAGCAAAGGTTAAAATGAGTTGGATGGTAGAAAAGTGGCTTCACCCAAGGACCTGATGGAAACTGAGAGTTGCAAGAGCTTGCAGCAGAGCAGACAATCCAATACATTCACAAGAAAATTAAACACTGTCATAACTGGTGAATAGGTTAGGTCAACATATCAAAGAACAGACTCTCTCATTGTGGACAACAGAGCAATCGCCTGACAAGGGCGGCACGGTAGCGCAGCGGTAGAGTTGCTGCTTTACAGCGAATGCAGCGCCGGAGACTCAGGTTCGATCCTGACTACGGGTGCTGCACTGTAAGGAGTTTGTACGTTCTCCCCGTGACCTGCGTGGGTTTTCTCCGAGATCTTCGGTTTCCTCCCACACTCCAAAGACGTACAGGTATGTAGGTTAATTGGCTGGGTAAATGTAAAAATTGTCCCTAGTGGGTGTAGGATAGTGTTAATGTGCAGGGATCGCTGGGCGGCACGGACTTGGAGGGCCGAAAAGGCCTGTTTCCGGCTGTATATATATATGATAATTACTTGCTTTTATGTTGTACACTAAAATGTCAGGCCCACTTATGTGGTTCCATTCTGAACCAAGGCTTGAATCCATATGAGCTTTTCACAAAACTATAGTTTTTCATTTAATTTGATTGAATTTTCTGATATTGTGGCCAAAGTCTGTCAGCTTTGTGTGTTTAATTGTCTGGGAGTATGATGAGAGTCTTCCGCTCAGTCATTATTTTAAATGGTAAGAGTGTGAAATCTGTTGGCGTTCAGAGAGACCGATGTTTTCTTGTACATAAAGCACTTGGACAAGCACTTAAAGCAGATAACTTAGAAGGCAAATTACATTTTAGCCTTTATTGCAAGAGGTTTGAAGTAAAAGGGTAGAACCATCTAGCTCCAATTACAGAGAGCCCTGATAAGATCACATCTGGACCATGTGTAGTAGGTCTGGTCTCCATGTCTAAGGAAAGATGGAGCTGTGTTGGAAAGAATATGGTGAAGGTTCAATAGATTCATTTTTGACATGGTGGTTTTTGTCACATTTGTATTCATAAAACAGATTTAGCATGTGCCCTCTTGAGTTTAGAGCATGAGAAGTGATCTTGTTGAAAAACACAAAATTCTGACGGGGCTAGGTTGACACGAAATGTACAGAGTTGAAATTTCACTGTGGTGTTGAGAACCATGGGTCTCAAAATATGGAGTTGGCCATTCAAGACAGAGATTAAAAATGTTGTCAGAGACGGAAGTGAAAATTTCCACTCAAGAAAATTGATGAGGCTCTGTCGCTGTGTATGTTCATGCTAGAGATAATAGATTTTTAGATATTGTGGAGATCACGGGACAAAGGGCTAAAGAAAGAAAATGGTTCTGAGGTAAAGGATCTGCCTTGATGGTGTTTGAATACCAGGGAAGGCACAAGATACTGAATGGCCTATTTACACTTCTATATTTTATGTTCCTTTGTCTTTGCTAAAGTGAAGTTTAAGTATCTACCAGGAACCAAACTATTTACCATTTATAAAGTATGCCTTCAGAATATTTTCTCAGAGATGTCATTTTCCCAGTGAAACTGCATAATTTCAGTTGAATGTCAGCAAACTACCAGGTGCAATGTCAAACCTGTAAAAATAGCTCACATTCCAGCAATAAAGTGGATTTAAAAATATGAATCGTTGTCACATACAAATGAACAGTTAAATTTATTATTGATTCATTGGATTTTTGGAAGATAATATATGAATAAAAACAGAAAAGCAGAAATTTGAATTTAAATACATCATCTACACCTGCACTAACCATTCTGCTGACTTGCCGATGAGACCCCCATAAATCATCCAAAATTCTAATTGCAAAAGGAGAGCATACTCCTGTCAAAGAAAGTGCACCTCTCCTCTGTCTCCACAATCTTGTACAATGTTTGTGCTCCTCTAATTTGATGCTGACTTCGGGTGCTGACCGTACAGAGTTTGTATGTTCTCCTCGTGACTGCATGTGTTTTGGCCGGGTGCCCTGGTTTCCTCCAACATGCCAAAGATGTGAAGGTTTGTAGGTAAATTGGTTTCTGTAATTTGTCCACAGTATGTAGGATGCAAAACCGGGTAACATAGATCTAGTGTATGGATGAGCGATGGTTGGCACGGACTCGGTGGACCTGTTTCCTAGCTGTAGCTCTAAGCTAAACTAAATCTAAACTAAACTAAATTCTTAACATATAATCAGCCCTGATTTTAATTCCTCAACAATTCATGGATGTGCAGAGAAATCCCCAGAGTCTGAAGATGCTCACTTGAACCTCATTACCTTTCATCTTCAAGGAAAAACTCCTTAAAAAATAACTGGTTCATTTTTTGGTATCTTTACCTAGTTTGGAGTTCTTTTAGTTTGGAAACCCTCTTTGAAATTGGCTTGGAACATACTGCGATATTAAAGTTGTCATAATATTGTAAAATTGTGTTGTTTAATTGTATGTGAGAAAGTGGCCGATAATCATTTAAATTGTTTTTCAAATTGCTCAGTGAAACAAAGTTGCAAGCTCACTGTGTTGGAAATCACGATAAAGAAAGTTAGAAAGAACTCAAGCAGAGAACTGGTCAGTTAAGGACAGTTAGCATGGCTGTTTAATTTTGAGGGGAGGCACAAAAGTGATTAATGAGGATTGGGTAGTGGATGTTGGCAACATGGACTTTAATAAGGCATTTGGCAAGGTCCCTCATGGTAGGCTGATCCAGATGATTAAATGCAAAGGATCCACGGTGACTTGGTTGTGTGGATTCAGAACTGGCTTGCCCATTGAAGACTGAGGATAGTGGTGGAAGGGTGACATTCTGGCTAGAGGACTGTGACCATTGTAGTTTCACAGGGATCAGTGCTGAGATCTCTTGTGACATTTATGATATACTGTATATAAATGGCATTAATGAACACGTAGATAGATTAGTTAGTAATCTGCAGATTGCACAAAAATTGAGGGTGTTGCAAACAGCGAAGAAGGCTATCAAAGGATACAGCAGGATGTATAAATGGTGTTTAATCAGGACAAATGTGAGGTGTTGCAGTTTTGCATCAAATGTAAGTGGAATGTACACAGTTTATGGTAGGACTTTCAGCAAAATTGATATAGAGAGGGATCTTAGGGTCTTAGTCAATAGTTCCCTGAAAGTAGCAACACAAGTAGAGGCTGTGGTAAAGAAGATAAATGGTATGCTGATTGGTCAGGGCATTTAGTGTGAGTGTCAGAAAGTCATGACCTGCCTTTATAAAACTTTGATTGGACCACATTTGGATCTGGAGGCTCTGGAGAGGGTGGAGAATAGGTTTACTGGATTGGAGGTTATTAGCTTTAAGAAGAGGTGGGACAAATTTGGGTTCCCTGGAACTTTGGGAGTTGAGGGGAGACCTGATAGATGTTTATAAAATAATGGGATGCATAGATAGGGTGGACAGTCATAATCTTTTTCCCAGGGGGGGAAAGGTGGATATGGGGGGGCTCAGCTTGAACAAGAGAGGTGGAGAGTGTAAAGGAAATGTACCAAATAAGTTTTTTACACAGAATGCTGGGTGCCTGGAATGCATTGCTGGTGTGATGGTGGAACCAGGTGCAATAGTGGTGTTTAAGCGGCTTTTATATTGGCACATGGATATTGAGTAAATGGAGGGATATAGATCAGATGGATTGAGCTGATTCACGAGTCCACATGTAGCATATAACTGAGGATTCACAAATTGTTTCACAACAGACAGGTTTTCAGCCCTAACCAAAGTATAGTTATGGGATCTGGGTGCATAATTCTGGTTTGACACCTAAAGCTTCATTGGATGGAGTGTACAGTAACTGAGGCAGTTGGAAGATCCACTTTTTAGCAATCTTCTTTCAAAGATGTGAGATCAATCTAAATTCACTTTAAAAAAAACTATAAATATTATGCACAAGATTTCACATTTAACATCGAAACAAATTGAGACAAACACTATAGTAGTGCATTATTTGCCAACTGATTCACTAACGTTACCAAATGAATTTGAATCACTTACAGTGAAGCCATTAATTAAGTTCAGACACTGTCCTGAATGAAAGCAACTGATATTAAGGAGTCTGCAGTTGTCGATCAGTTCCTCGCAGTTTTTTCCACTAAATCCTGGCAAACATCTGTGAAGAGACCAAATCATTAGTACACTTGAGACAGAAGGTTGAGGCAGGAGCCAGAGGATCACCAAAAATCCTGGTTTCTGTTGCTATGACAGATCTACTTAATCACAAGTGCACTTCATACAAACATGATCAAATGCCAAGTTTCTTTGATCCACCACAAAAGCTTTCATTATTCACAAATGAAAATACTTGCATTTTATGTTATCAATTTCACATTCATAGGCAGCTCAAACGGCTTCACATTTGAGGGGCAGTTTTTGAAGTGTCCTCTTTGTCGCCCCCTGATTCTTTCAAAAACACAGAGACCTAACATTTCACTTTCCCAATATCTTGTAGATTCCCTCCTGTATATATGCCCACATCCTTGTGCTCTACCTCAATGGAAGATGGCAGAATTATCTCAGACACATAAGCTGGCCTATTACAGACCTGCATCAATGCACAAATTTAGAGCAACTTCCTTAATCAACAATGTGGTCTTAAATGTACTGTCCTAATAACTATCCTCAGGCATGTAAAAGATGCCATTAAACTTAAGATGCCATTAAACTTAAGATAGACAAAAAGTGCTGGAGTAATTCAGTGGGCCAGGCAGAAGAGTCTGAAGAAGGGTCCTGACTCGAAGCGTCACCTATCCTTTTTCTCCAGAGATGCTGTCTGATCCACTGAGTTACTCCAACACCTTCTGTCTATCTTTGGTATAAACTAGCATCTGCATTTCATTGTACCTACGATGCCATTAAACCTTCCTATTTCCACCGCTTCATTGGCTGATTCTACTGTAACTATGATACCCCAGCTGGACTGTTCCATTAACATACCCCCTTGCTTTGGATCCCATGGGAACTAATTACCATATTTTTTGGTCATTATCTCCTTCAGAGACTTGTACCCTCATGCAATATACTCTACCCTGTGACAACGGTAGTGTCAGGTTATCTTAAGGCTTTAAGGTGCTTTCCAGAGCTTCGAGCACTACTATCTGGACTGGTTCTAGAGGAGGATGGAAAACAAAAAATACCCACAGCATAATTGTAAAGAAAAGTAGGAGAGTTTTCCCCAGTTCTGACAAAGGATCTTCAACTTAAAATGATTGTTGTGTTTCTCTTGCAGATGTGGCTGAGAATTTCCAGCATTTTCTTCTTTTCAAGTATTAGATTTCGAGCCTATTCGATTGTTTTTGAGTTTTTTCCAATACTTATTCCTTACTCAAAACCTAAAAATGGATGACATATTTGCTATTACATTATTTGTGAGAGATTGTTCTATGCAGATCATCTGCCTTGTTATTACACACCGCATAATTTCACATTGTTTCCTTCTTTTTCAGGATCGTGAAGAATCAGAAATATATCAACATTATAAATCTGTTCACTTATTTCACTGCTGGCAGAAATGTCTCCATCCGTAGCTTTTCGAGCACATTCACTGAATTGCTACACCAGGTGCAGAGTAAATTACCTTTCCTCATCTTCCTCAAGTGTCAGGTTCACTTTACTCCAGACAGTTGCTATTAGCTGCATTTCCCAAATGTTTATTGTCAAACTGACCCGTGCAGCTGCTCTGTTCAAACCAAAGTACCCCAATACAGTATTTAGAAGATGGAGATCATCTACTGAATATAGAATGCACGTTTATGTGGTGTTTGCACTCAATTGGAAACCTTGAAACAGAGATTTATGGATTTTTGATTAGGTTAGGATATGAATGATATTTGAACCAAGGTGAGGGACGAACCCAACACTTGAATATCTATGTCCAAATTCCTCCAAGTCCCACTTCCCCAAGTCTCTGTGCTAACTATCCAACAAAAGACTTTCTGTTGGGCAATACTTTGAATTTAAAATTCTCATTCAAATCTCTCCATGGTCTCTCCCCCCCTTCTGCCCAGAATTTTCTCAAGCCTCGATAGCCCCATACACCACCAATTCAGTGCTTGTAATCACTCTATAGAGATTTGCCAAGGCGTTGAGCTCCAGAATTTGCAGTCCATAATGCTCCATCTCTCCACCTCTTTTTCGTCCTTTGAGCAGTTTCTTTAAAAAATCTCTGCGGCCAAGCTTTTAATGGTCTGCTTATTTTGTCCTTCTGCAACTACATGTTAAATTGTGTTTTGTAATATCCTTGTGCAACACATTGGAGCACAGTGTTACATTAAAAGCACTGAATAAACTGCCATTGATTGTGGTCTCAGATCATCTCATAACAGAACCTCAAGTGACTACTTTCAGATATGTTTTTCTTTAATCATTCTCTTTGACTAAATGCTGATCATCTACTGAATATTAAATGCATATTTATGAAGTGGTTGTATCAAAGTTAGGTAAACTGAAAATCTTGAAGCACAGATTTCAGAATAAAAGGACGTACCTTTAGAAAGAGATGAGAAGGAATTTCTTTAGTCAGAGTGTGGTGAATCTGTGTAATTCATTGTTGCAGTAGGCTGTGGCGGCCAAGTCGTTCGATATTTTTAAGGTGGAGATCGACAGATCCTTAATTATTAAGGGTGTCAGGGGTTATGGGGTGAAGACAGGAGAATGGCATTGAGAGGGAAAGATAGATCAGCCATGATTGAATGGCAGACTAGACTGATGGGCCGAATGGTCTAATTCTGTTCCTATCACTAATGAACTTATGAATGGCCTAATTCTGCTCATCGAACCTATGAACTATGAAAGTTATAGATTTTTGAGGCTAACCAGGAATAGATCCTCAGACAACACTCCCCAACAGTCATCAAACCCGCTGACAAGGGAGGTGCTGTGGTAGTCTGGCATGCTGACCTTTACCGGACCGAGGCCAGACGACAACTCTCAGACACCTCCTCCTACTTATCCTTGGACCATGACCCCACCAACAAGCACCAGACATTAATCACCAACACTATCACTGATCTGACCAATTCCGGCGCTCTGCCCCCTAATGCCTCCAATCTCATCGTTCCCCAGCCCCGCACGGCCTGATTTTACCTTCTCCTTAATATCCATAAACAGAACTGTCCTGGCAGACCTACTGTTTCTGCCGGTTCATGTCCCACCGAATTAAGTTCCACCTACCTCGATTCCATTCTATCCCCCCTGGTCAAATCCCTCCCCACCTATGTCCAAGACACCTTACATGCTCTCCGTTTCCTCAATAACTTCCGGTTTCCAGGCCCCCACTCCCTTATCTTTACCATGGATGTCCAGTCACCCTACATCTCCATCTCCCACAAGGATGGTCTTGAAGCCCTCCTTTTCCTCCTCGACCGTAGAAACAGCCAATCCCCATCTACTAACACTCTCCTCCGTCTAGCAGAGTTGGTTCTTACCCTTAACAACTTCTCCTTTGACTCCACCCACTTCCTCCAAACCCGAGGTGTAGCTCTGGGCACTCGCATGGGCCCTAGCTATGCCTGCCTCTTTGTCGGTTACGTCGAACAATCCCTGTTCCAGACGTACACCGACCCCATCCCTGAACTCTACCTCTGCTACATTGATGACTGCATTGGTGCTACCTCTTGTACCCATGCAGAACTCACTGACTTCATACATTTCACCACTAATTTCCATCCTGCTCTTAAATATACTTGGACCGATATCTCCTTACCATTTCTGGATCTCATCATCTCCATCACAGGAGACAGACTAGTGACTGACATCTACTACAAACCCACTGACTCCCACAGCTATCTGGAATACACTTCTTCCCACCCTCTCTCCTGCAAAAAGTCTATCCCCTACTCCCAATTCCTCTGTCTATGCCGCATCTGCGCCCAGGATGAGTTGTTTCACACTAGGGCATCAGAGATGTCCTCATTTCATTAGGAAACGGTGCTTCCCCTCTTCCATTATAGATGAGGCTCTCACTAGGGCCTCCTCTATATCCCGCAGCTCCGCTCTTGCTCCCCCTCCCCCCATATCCCCCTATATCCTTTCTTTGACCCGCCCCCCCCCGACATCAGTCTGAAGAAGGGTCTCGACCCGAAACGTCACCCATTCCTTCTCTCCAAGATGCTACCTGACCTACTGAGTTTCTCCAGCATTATGTGATACCTTTGATTTGTATTAGCATCTGCAGTTATTTTCCTACACAATAGTTCCTTGTGGTGCACCAGATGAAACAGCACAAGCAAGTGAGATGCTATTACCAGGGATTCTCTGCATAGAGAAGACTGCTGAGCACAGTTTCCCAGCAGACAAGTGTAGAGAGGAGTTGATGCAGGGCCAGATGATCACCTGTGTCAAAGACTGCAGACAGGTTGAGAAGGCTGAGGAAAAATATATGATTGTTACCATAATCACAGAGTACTTTGATCAGAGATAATTCAAAGTTATGGTAATGGGGGAAATCTAATTTGAGGCTTTCAAAGAGGGAACTTGGGAAAGAAGAAAGTGTATCTGGTAGATAGCATGTTTATGGATCTTGAAGTGAAAACAGTGATGTGGCGGCAATATATGAGGATGGAAGAGCAAAGGTTGGTTAATCTTGAGGGGAAGGTTAATGAGGGCATTGAAAGATTCTGTGCTATGTGAGAGATTCATTTCCAATTTTAGGCCAGGAAAGGAAGATGGGGGTGAACCTGTTGGAATAGGGTGCATGAGAGTGGCAAGTTGGTCTCATAAGCATGATGAGTTCAGAAAGTCATGGAGGGAAATAAGATTGAAATTGGAGGATTCTCAGCAGAAAATGGATGAAACTGTAGTTAAGCTTGGAGGCTAGGGATGGAGAAGAAACCACAGATAAAGCTGACTGTTTAGTCTCATTCTTAGTCAAAGCTTCTTGCATCTATAGTAGGAGAAATACTGGACTTGGGAGGAAAAAGCAAGGAGAGGCTGGAGTTATATATGTATTCTACTGCCACTGGAACAGCAAACAACTTTGGATAAGTGCAGGTCGAGATGGTACGACATGTGGACCAACCAAAACTGGCTCCACCAGCTGATCACCCTATCTATTTACGTGCTTCACTTAGACCAAAGATTGTGGATATCATGGCTGGTTTGTTTGAGTGTGGTGCACAGGATGTGATAAGATTTATTGGGATTTAGGCCTTCAAAGGTTGACATGAGAGTGTGATAGAGCAGATAGGTTGTAATAGAAATGGTGTAATTATTTGAAAGCTAAAGGCTGTATAGGTGGCGGCTTGAAAGAGTAAATGATATTGTGTCCTTTTCCAGAGGAAATAGAATGGGATTGAGAGAGGGAAATTATGAGTGTGTCGAGCGTGAGAATCACATGCCATCAGAGATGTACATGCGAGAAGCAAGGTCGAAGGGGATAGCAAGATCATGGAGGTGAATATGAATTAACATGGACAGAGATTGAGGAAGGAGAGAAGAGGGTAAGAGAACAAGACAAACTGAATTGTTGACTGAAATTACCAAGGATGAGAAGTTATTTCTTACAGAGGCGAAAAGAAGAAAGCGGTGAACTTGATTAAAAATAATATAATTGATACTGGTAGGCAATAGAGAAAGAGGATTTTAAATGAGAGGCGCAAGGTGCTGATTAACAAAAAGTATGAGGAGCCGAGCAGTAGACCAAAGTACGATTTGATGATAAGGCTCATTGTCACTCGGATGGTTATGCGGCTGACACCATCTAAGCAGAATGTATCATTACCCATGAGCCAGGTTTCCATCAAAGCTAGCATAATGATGCATGCAAAAGGAATTACATTCATTTGAGGCTTTCATGAGCTTGTGATGTCCCAAGATGATTTGTTCTCAAAGAAGTAATTCCAAATGTCACTGTGGTAATGTAAGAAACATAGCAATCGATCTGGACACACCAATCTCCCACAAATAGAAATGTGATAATGACCAATAAATCATTTATTTTTTACATTGGTTGAAGGAAAAAATATTGTCCATGAGACAGGAAATAACTTCCTTACTCTCCCAACAAAATTATTTGCAATAGGTTTATGGATAGCTTGGGCCTTGTTTTACTTGAATGAACATTCTAAAAGGAGATGAGAATAAAAGGGTGGTGATGGAAGTAGATTTCCTTGGGGTAATTCTGACTTTTACAGGTGTGTATAAAGTATTTGACATGAAGTCGACATTTTTTCCAAGAATGACAAAGGAACTGATGGATTTAAAAAAAATCAAGATCCATTGAGTTCATTTCCTCATATCAAGTTACCCAATAAGATAATTCGGCTCTTGACCAAACATGCCAATTAATCTCTATCAATTAATTTACAAAAAATTAAAGATGAAGCCAGGAAACACCATGCCATGGGGAGCTTTGTGAACCAGAGGATCAATGTATGCTGCACATTCCAGTAGATCTGTACAATATTTAACACATGTCACGTCTCACATCTTAATACACTACATCATAAAGACTTCATTACAAAACAAAATCTACCTAATTTACATTTGGAGTAAATCAATACTAACTGCTATCACTACCTCCCAAGGGATCATTCATATAGATTGATCAATTACTCACTGAAATATTATTTCTGCAGTTAAGTTTTGAAATTATTCCACCTCAGCAACATTCGCTGGTTCCCTTGGACAAGGTGAATTAGCTTGTCAGAGTCCCTATTATACAATCCTTACCATAAAGAATGGATAAAGATAATTGGTTGATACATTATTATTCATTTTTTTACTGGTTTAAACATGTTTTTTTCCACCACCACTTGGGTACCTAATTGATATCTATAACAGACCAGCGCCTATTAGAGATAGCTTGTTGAAACTTTATCTGTTTATCAGCTTTTGGCACACAGTTATTATTCTCCTGTCCGAGGACTATCCTATCAATTAATCTCTTGTCAATTATATTGATACATTTTAGTGATTGGCTTATTTGAGCCTTTCATCATGTAAAAAGTGTGTTGATTTTATTTTCCTCCATGACTTTCTCTATTCATTTATCAAAGCCTCTTTGAAATGTTCTGCTTCCCTCCAACTGCTTACGACCTTACAACACCACCAGCTTTGGCTCTCTATTACGCTACCAGTTAATAATAAAACATAGTAAAGTGATGGCACAAGATTCTAATGAGACATAGCCACTAACTTACTTCTAATTCAAATGCATATCCATTTTGCCTATTCTCCTCCGTCTCTTACTGCCTAACAATTCCCCTCACCAAGTTAATAATTTGGCTTTAATTTATTGAGTTTTAATTTTAACCATTCACCTTTCAGATGGAACTTTGTTACATCCTCACGTTTGTCCTTTTTAGTTATCGTCTCAGAACACTTGGCTGGTTTTCTTTGAAATGACCTAGTCTTTACAAGCCAAGGTTTGTTCAATCTATTCTGGCCAAATTTGGATGCCCAGCCACTCTGTCCTAAATTGTAGATTGCAACATAGTTTTCATAACATATATCAGCCTAACAGGTACACAATTTCCAAGCATCGTTGTTCTTTTCATGGTGTTAGAATTAAAATGTTCCAAACTAAATGCACAATACCTGCAGTAATCGCTTGCCTCTGTGTAGACACAGATCCCATTGTTCAAGCAAGAAGCACATGGTCCAACCACATTCTCACACAGGTCTCCAGCATATTGAACATTGCAGGTACAACTAAAATTCTGGAAAGGAATTAACAACATGTAGAGGAGAAGGCAAAATATTTCAGCAACAGTTACCTGAATGCTTACATTTTGTAAGTCTATTGTGCCTTAAACCTGAGAATAACATGGGATTGTCATGTGTACCAATAAACAGTGGAAACATTGTTTTGCTTGCTATTCAGGCAGATCATATCATTCATGAGCACAACTGGTAAATAAAAGAAGGCATTGCAAAAACAATGATTCGGACGTTTTGCAGACCGTGTAAAATGACTGAGGGCAAATGCAGCAAATTCTTTCAAGTGGAATGGGCCAGGAATCAATCTAAGTTACCATGGACAAAAGGGAAAAACTTCCAGGTCTACGGAGAAACAGAGTAGGAGGTGTATGACTGAATGCCTATTTCATATTCACCAAGTGTCGTTTGCACTACAATTCTACGAGAGCATGAAATGATGCTGAGTGGAACAGTGCACATTTAAAGTAAGGGAACTAAGCCTTGGAAGAACTGAAGATGAAAGTGGTTGGAGGAGAGAATGCCATGAAAGTGACAAAGGCTCAAGTGACCCTGGATTAATCTTAAGCATTTCAATTGTCATATTTCCTTCTCTTTCCCTTGCAAGATGAACCACACTTACATTTATTCCATCAAAGCATGAACCTCCATTCAGGCAAGGTTGTGAGGAGCACTCATCCATATTGATCTCGCAGTTGTGTCCAATGAAGCCGGCTGGGCAATCACAGATATATCCTGACATTGTGTCCTGACACAGTCCCCCATTGAAACATGGCAGCGAATCACAGTACCTCATCATCTCCTCACAAAAGGGGCCTTTAAAAGACAGCATCACAGTTTGTTTAGTAAAAGAAATTAAAAGCTTAGTCATTGCTACATTTGAAGTACTTTTGTCAATGTAATATCAGCTTGATAGCTTAAGAACAATTTCCTTAAGAACAATTTTTAGAAGGAAGCCTGTAAGATGTTGCTGATATATTGAACAAACCAGTTTCACTTGACAATACAAAAGGAAAGGAGAAGATGGTCCGACATTCAATGAAATGCAATGCAACAAATACACTCATTGCAGGAATAAACATCTCCATTCACAGAGTGAGTCACAATTACCTCTCTCCTGGCATGAGCAACAATGCCTGCTCTGGCATATGTGTAATGAAGACACAAGAGATTGCAGATGCTGAACTTTCGAGCAAAAAGCAAAGTACTGGAGAAACTCAGCGGGGTAAGGCAGCAACTGTAGAGGGAAATGGGCATTTTACATTTCAGGTCAGCACCAAAGAAGGGTCCTGGCTCGAAACTACATCTGACTATTTCCCTCCACAGATGCTGCCTGACCAGCTGGGTTCATCCAGCACTTTTATTTGCAACGTTTTAACAGTTCAATCGTGAAGAATATAGTCACCCTTTTCAGATACCTTTTGTGATCCTTTAGTGGTGCATAAGATCAAAGGGAATGGAAGCAGGATTAGGCCAGAAGGTACTTTGTGCATTGTCCATCATTTACTGATGATCCAAAGTCCTCCATTGCCATTATCCCTATATTTTGACTCCCTCAGTAACCACAGATCTCCATGTTGAATCAAGTTAACAATCAAGAATCCATCACACTCTGAAGTGGAAAATTCTGAAAATTCACAACCCTCTGTGTGCAGAAAAGTTTTATCTTATATCTTAAAAATTGTCAACCCTCTCCACCAGCAATGAAGACTGTCATCTGGTCTCCGAGCTTCCCCTTTCTGGAGTCAATGATTAGTTCCTTGTTTATTCTGACGCTGAATGAGAGATTGTAGTTGGGGCACCACTCAACCAGATCTGCTTGCTGCCAGGAAAATGTCACCTCACTCAAATAGCATCTTCCAAATTCCTGATAATAACATCTCAGACAACCTGTCGGGTACTCAGCACATAGATTTAATTACAAAGAGGTATGCCAGCATCTCTGCTTTCTTAGAAATGTACAGAGATTTGGCATGTCACCAAATACTCTAAACATTTTGCAAGTGATGAGTGGAAAGGATCGGGGATGTACAAAGATTGGGGGGGAGGGCAGGGGATGAGGAGAGCCAGTCTACCCCACAAGAAGGGGGAGGGGTTATACAGTTTGATAGCCACAGGGAAAAAGGATCTCGTGTGGCGTTCTGTACTGCATCTTGGTGGAACCAAGTCTGTTGCTGAAGGTACTCCTTAGCTTGACCAGTGTGTCATGGAGGGGGTGAGCTCTATTGTCCAAGATGCTCCACAGTTTGAGGCGCATCTTCCCCTCCAAGACCACCTCCCACGAATCCACCTCCGCCCCCAGGACAGAGCCAGCCTTCCTGATGAATGAATGAATGAATGAATAAGTTTATTGGCCAAGTATGTACACACACAAGGAATGTGCCTTGGTGCTCCGCTCACATGTAACAACACGAACATACAGTAAACAATTAAGAATAAAGCATAAAACATTAAAACATTAAGAATACATCTACGGTTTAAACATGTCAGTGAAATAAACCAGAACAAAAAGAGACTACAGACTTTTGGTTATTGAGCAGAGCCACTACTCGCGGAAAAAAAGCTGTTTTTATGTCTGGCAGTGGCTGCTTTGACAGTCCGGAGTCGCCTTCCAGAGGGAAGTGCTTCAAAGAGTTTGTGGCCAGGGTGAGAGGGGTCAGAGATGATCTTGCCCGCTCGCTTCCTGGCCCTTATAGACAATAGACAATAGGTGCAGGAGTAGGCCATTCAGCCCTTCGAGCCAGCACCGCCATTCAATGCGATCATGGCTGATCACTCTCAATCAGTACCCCGTTCCTGCCTTCTCCCCATACCCCCTAACTCCGCTATCCTTAAGAGCTCTATCCAGCTCTCTCTTGAAAGCATCCAACGAACTGGCCTCCACTGCCTTCTGAGGCAGAGAATTCCACACCTTCACCACCCTCTGACTGAAAAAGTTCTTCCTCATCTCCGTTCTAAATGGCCTACCCCTTATTCTTAAACTGTGGCCCCTTGTTCTGGACTCCCCCAACATTGGGAACATGTTATCTGCCTCTAATGTGTCCAATCCCCTAATTATCTTATATGTTTCAATAAGATCCCCCCTCATCCTTCTAAATTCCAGTGTATACAAGCCCAATCGCTCCAGCCTTTCAACATACGACAGTCCCGCCATTCCGGGAATTAACCTAGTGAACCTACGCTGCACGCCCTCCATAGCAAGAACATCCTTCCTCAAATTTGGAGACCAAAACTGCACACAGTACTCCAGGTGCAGTCTCACCAGGGCCCGGTACAACTGTAGAAGGACCTCTTTGCTCCTATACTCAACTCCTATTGTTACGAAGGCCAACATTCCATTGGCTTTCTTCACTGCCTGCTGTACCTGCATGCTTCCTTTCATTGACTGATGCACTAGGACACCCAGATCTCGTTGAACTCCCCCTCCTCCTAACTTGACACCATTCAGATAATAATCTGCCTTTCTATTCTTGCTTCCAAAGTGAATAACCTCACACTTATCTACATTAAACTGCATCTGCCATGTATCCGCCCACTCACACAACCTGTCCAAGTCACCCTGCAGCCTTATTGCATCTTCCTCACAATTCACACTACCCCCCAACTTAGTATCATCTGCAAATTTGCTAATGGTACTTTTAATCCCTTCGTCTAAGTCATTAATGTATATCGTAAATAGCAGTGTACAGTTCGTCAATGGGGGGAAGGTTGCAGCCAACAACCTTCTCAGCTGATCGAATAATTCGTTGCAGCCTCCGGATGTCGTGCTTGGTGGCTGAGCCATGATGGAGAAGGTGAGGACGGACTCAACGACGGTAGTATAGAATTGGACCATCATTGCCCGTGGCAGATTGTGTTTCCTCAGCTGCCGCAGGAAGTACATCCTCTGTTGGGCCTTTTTGACTGTGGTGTTGATGAGCTTGTTAATCCTGGTGGCGTCCATGGCCTACACCCTGCTGCCCCAGCACATGGCAGCGAAGATGGCACTGGCTACCACCGATTGGTAGAACATCTGCAGCATCTTACTGCAGACGTTGAAAGAGCGGAGCCTTCTCAAAAAGTGCAGTTGGCTTTGTCCCTTCTTGTACAGAGCCTCGGCATTCCTGGACCAGTCCAGTTTACTGTCCAGGTAACCTTTGAGGTATTTGTACTCCTTAGTAAACTGCACATAAGTTTACCAATGTGCAGATTGATGGAGACAGGGGACAGGTGTGTTCCGCTCCTCCTAAATGCCATCACTAACTCCTTAGTCTTGTCGGTGTTGAGCTGCAGGTGATTCAGCCTACACCACTCAACAAAGTCGTTGACCACACCTCTGTATTCAACTGCCATCCCCTCATTGATGCAGCCCACAATTGCAAAGTGGTGGCTTCCTGAGTATCCTGAGTGGTGACATCATGGCCTGGTACGGCAATTCCAACACACAGGAACACAAGAGACTGCAGAAAGTGTTAGATTTCCTAATCTATCTAAAAAAAAGCAACAAGACACACAATTACATAAAAGTTAACATAAACATCCACCACAGTGGATTCCCCACATTCCTCTGTGATGGAAGGCAATAAAGTCCAATCTCCTTCCCCTTTATTCTCCCGCGGTCGGGGCAGTCGAAGCATCCGTCAGGGCGATCGAATATCCTGCAGCCGACATTCAAAGATCCCGCTTCTGGGCGATCGAAGCTCACGCGATGGGGTGGTCGAAGCTCCTGCGGCTTAGAGTTCCCGAAGTCAGTCTCTAACCAGAGACCGCGAGCTCCGCGATGTTAATGTCTGCAGACAACCCGCGGTCGGAGCCCCAAAGTCGACTCCTGACAGGGATCGAGGGCACTGTGATGTTAAGTCCACAGACTCCCGCGGTGGAGCTCTCGAAGTCGGTCTCCAGGAAAGACCGCCAAATCCTTGATGTTAGGCAACAGTGCGGACGGAAATACGATACGGAATTTTTTTATTTAGAAATAAGAAAATGCAGATGCTGGTTAACCAAAAAAGACAAAGTGTTGGAGTAACTCAGCGGGTTACATGGCAATTCTGTAGAACATGGACAACACAGCTGCGTGACAATAGACAATAAGTGCAGGAGTAGGCCATTCGGCCCTTCGAGCCAGCACCACCATTCAATGTGATCATGGCAGATCATTCTCAATCAGTACCCCGTTCCTGCCTTCTCCCCATACCCCCTGACTCCGCTATCCTTAAGAGCTCTATCTCGCACTCTCTTGAAAGCATTCAGAGAATTGGCCTCCACTGCCTTCTGAGGCAGAGAATTCCACAGATTTACAACCTTATTTACCCCTTATTCTTAAACTGTGGCCCCTGATTCTGGACTCCCCCAACATTGGAAACATGTTTCCTGCCTCTAACGTGTCCAACCCCTTAATAATCTTATACGTTTCGATAAGATCCCCTCTCATCCTTCTAAATTCCAGTGTATACAAGCCTAGTTGCTCCAGTCTTTCAACATACGACAGTCCCGCCATTCCGGGAATTAACCTAATGAACGTACGCTGCACGCCCTCAATAGCAAGAATATCCTTCCTCAAATTTGGAGACTAAAACTGCCCAAGTACTACAGGTGCGGTCTCACTAGGGTCCTGTACAACTGCAGAAGGACCTCTTTGCTCCTATACTCCTCTTGTTATGCTGTGACCTGCCCAGTTACTCCAGTGTCTTTTTATATATGTAATTTGTGTTTTGCATATTTTCTAATTCTATGTGTCTGTACTTTTGCTACAAGCCGACTTTTCATTGTACCTGTACCACATTATACTTGTGCATATGACAATAAATTTGAATTGACTTAAAAGGCCAACGTCAAAATTCTGTCATTATGAATATTAGATCTAATGTCTCCCTAAGGGGACAAGATTTTCATGGAGACGATTTTCTTTATTTTTCAAAACGCCAGGAGAATACAAGCCCAGTAATCACAATCTTTTCTTGCAGGTCATTTCCCCTTTCCCAGAAACCCAGCTCGTCCCCATACAAAATCCATTTTGTTCGGTATCATGTGAAATTCAGAAGCTCAAAATCAAGTTCTAATTAGCTATCTACGTTCATATTGATGCTTATTAAAATCAAAGATTTGCTAGAACTCTTGTTTAATAAAGGAGGTGTTGGCACAATTTGTTATGAGTTGTTATGATCTATAATGCACTGCCTTAAAGGACGCATATTCAATTCATTATGTAGTTGATGAGGAGAGAATTGCAGGCAAGTGAATGAATAAAAGAGTGGGACTAATCACATAGCTCTTTCAACCAGCATAATGAACTGAATGATTTCCTTCTGTGCTGTGTGACTTTATGACTGTAAATTAGAGACAGTGTAAGGTTAGGTTCTGGGAGTAGAAGAAATGAAATGGAGTTTGTACCCTGGGAGGAATGTTGGCGAGGGTACAACTGGTAAGAGAAAATAAATCCTTCAGTGCTTCTGAAAGCTCTCTCATCCTTCAATGAAACTGTGCCGTAAAATCTTTTACATCTTGCAAAAATGAAATCAGTTTATTACTTGATCTGTGTGACAGTACTTTCAACACTGGATTGTTTCCTCAATCCAGAATATCTACCACCCACCACAATTCTTTAAATTCCTCATTATCTTTAGTCTCCTGATCACACACCATTTTTTGTTTGCTTTCATTTACTTCGGTTGTAAAGGCAGATTCAAATTATTGCTTTGATGGCACGTTCCTTACTCACAATCATTCATTGCTCTGTCTCAGCTTCCAAAGGACCAATGTTCCCTTGCGTTGCTTGTTCCCAAAGTTTCCTTCCCAAACTTATGCTATACTCAATGCACTTGCGAAGGTTCTTTCAAACTGTTCACATTTCTTTCTTGTTTCCCCTGTTTTTTTCAACTTCTTTTCTCTTCATCGTGCTTTTAGTTATCCTTTAATTGTTTCTGAAAAGTTCCCAGTACTCAGGGCTACTTCAATCCTTTATAATACTATGTGTCTTCTCTTTCAAGTTAATACCATCAACGATGATCAATACCATTAATCATCAATACCATCAAATACCCTCATAACTTACAATGTTAGTTATTCTTGGATGGATCAGTTTGTCTTTGGAGTCTTCCTATTTGGTGAATTTCCTATCAACTCTCATCAACTCTTCTTTCATGCCCATTTAATTGCATTTATTCTGGCTTTGTTTAAATCCTGTTTTTCAACTTGTTTGCCACTGTCAAAATGAATATGAGATTCTATGATATTGCAATAACTATTCCCCAGTATCATTTATGATGAGATTACTAATTGTCCCTGCTTTGTGACAAACAGGATCGAATAAAGCCTGTTTTTATGAGTCCATAAAGCATTATTCTAAGAAACCAAATGGGATACAATCTGTTAAATCATCCTGAAGGCTTTCTTTGCCAAATTGAATTTCTCAATCTATATGAAGATTAAAGTATTCCATATTTATTACATTATCATTGTTCTCAGCCACCATGATTTGAATCTGAAGGAAGGTCTCAACCCTCAATGTCACCTATCCCTTTTCTCCAGAAAGGCTGCCTGACCCGCTGACTTACTCCAGCTTATTATGTCTATCTATGATTTTTCAATTGGCAGTCTGGCCAGCAGACTAGCTACCATGAAGAATCCTATATCATTAGTAGGGTATTTTCCAGATGATTAAGATGCATGGGATTCACGGTGATGTTTGGATTCAGAACCAGTTCATTCATAGAAGGTAGAGGGTGGTGGGGGAAGGGTGTTATTCTGGCTGGAGGTCTCTGACCAGAGGAGTTTGACAGGGATCTGTGCTAAGACCTCTGTTGTTTGCAATATATACAAACATCTTGGACATAAATGTTGATGGGAGATGGGTTGTTTCCTGAGTTTATAGACACCAAAATTGGTGGATTTTCAGACAGAGGTAAATTATCAGTGTAAACAGCAGGTATACATCTAGATTACAGATATGGTCAGATAAACGGCAGGTGGCATTTGGGAAGTCCATTGTAACTGGAAATTATACAGTTAATGACAAGATCTTTAACAGTATTGATGTGCAGAGGGATCTTGGGGTCCAAGCTCATATCTCCTTGAAAGTGGCAACACAAGTAGATAGAGTGGTAAAGAAGGCATAGGATATGCACAACTTAATCAGTCAGGGCACGAAGTATGTATTGAACTTCTATATGTGCATATATATAATATGTGTACATATAGAAAGCATATTGACTTGTTGCATCATGGCCTGGTTTGACAACTCAAAAATCAAGAAACAAAGAAAATTGCAAATGTGGTGAACACTACCCACCATCAAAGGGATTTAAAGGAGTTCCTGCCTTAAAAAAACAGCCAGTATCATCAGTGACCCACAATCTCATTTCACCTCTGCCTGATATTGGTATAGGTGCCTGACGTCCAGATTCAGGAGCAACCTCTTCCCCACAACCATCAGGTTATAAATCACTACATCATCTAAATAAGCTCTGAACTACATAGATTTGGAAGTGCATTGTTTTTGCCTTTGCATTATAATTGTTTTTTGTTGTTGTTTACTATGGTGTTTGCTGAATATTATGTTTTCATATCTGTTGTGCTACTGCAAGTAAGAACTTCATTGTTTTTGTTTTGGGACATATGACAATAAAGCACTCTTGACATATAAGAGCGAGGAAGTAATGTTGCATATTTATAGGACTTTAGTTTGGCTGCATTTGGAGAATTGTGTGCAGTTCAGGTCGTCCCAATACAGAAAGGATATGGAGGCTTTGGAGAGGGTGCAGAAGTTTACCAGAATGACACCTGGGATAGAAGGTATTAGCTATATGGAGAGCTTGGACAAACTTGAATTATTTTCTCTGAAGAGTCGGAGGCTGAGGGGAGACCTGATGGAAGGTATCTAAAATTATTGTTGGCATAGATTGGGTAGAGAGCCAGAACCTTTCCCCCGGAGTGGAAATGTCAAAAGACTAGAGGGCAAAGCTTTAAGGTGAGTGGGCAAAGTTTAAAGGAGATATGTGGAGCAATATATTTTTTACACACAGAGTGGTGGGTTCCTGGAACATGTTGTCAAGAGTAGACACAAAATGCTGGAGTAACTCAGCTGGACAGGCAGCATCTCTGGAGAGAAGGAATGGGTGACGTTTTGGGTCGAGACCCTTCTTCAGACCTTTTTCTTCAGTCTGAAGAAGGGTCTCGACCCGAAATGTCTCCCATTCCTTCTCTCCAGAGACGCTGCCTGTCCCGCTGAGTTACTCCAGCATTTTGTATCTACCTTCGATTTAAACCAGCATCTTCAGTTCTTTCCGACACATGTTGTCAAGAGTAGTGGTGGAGGCAGTTATGGTAGTGGTATTTAAGAGGCTTTTGCTTGGGCAAATGGAACTGAAGGCAATGGATATGAATCATGTACAGGCAGCGGAGATTAGTTTAACTTAGCATCATGATTGGCACGATCATTGTTGGCCAAAGGATCTGTTCCTGTTCTAAGTTCAGTGTATCTTTTTAACATATCAAGTATCAAGGAATATTCAGTTCCCTGCCTCAGTCACTCGGTTAGGAAACATAGAAAATATAGAAAATAGGTGCAGGAGGAGGCCATTTGGCCCTTCGAGCCAGCACCGCCATTCATTGTGATCACGGCTGATCATCCACAATCAGTAACCTGTGCCTGCCTTCTCCCCATATACCTTGATTCGAAAATGTTCAAAAGGATATATGCCAAATGCTGGCAAATGGGACTAGCTCAGGTAGATATCTTGGTCATCATGAACAAGTTGGGCCAGCGAACCTGATTCCATGCTAAGTGAAGGAGTATGTTCAAATCTGTAGGTTTTCAGAGGGACTTGTTCTTAATGTTGCGAAACCTTACTTAGATAGTTATTGGGAGTGGCCGTGTGTGCCCGTATGCTTTCCTCTGCATGCTTCTGTGAATTTGTAATACTAATATCTACCTTTTAGCTTGTTGCAGATTTTTATTTTTCTAAAATGATACACAAATATTTCAGATTGCATGGAACAAACTTTAGCTATTTCCTAGAGCTGATATGAAACCACCACAGATATTGGAGGCACCAAACAGCCCATCCCATTCTGCACTAAACTCCCAAATCTGGCAAAGCTAGACACGAAGTGCTGGAAGAACTCAGTGGGTCAGGCAGCATCCCCGGAGAAAAGAGATGGGTGACATTTTGTGTCAGGACCCTTCTTCAAATAGTCTGTCAGACTGTTTCAAATTGCACTCTGCAAGAACATTCTCATTCTCATCTTCACATACTTCAATATAAACCAGACGAATAGAGTCTGAAAATAGTGCACCAGCCGCAGCATGTTGAAGAACCTACAAATGGTTATGCCTTCAATTTTTAAAGTGACTCATTGTGATGTTTTAAAATTCAAAGGGGCAGCAAATGCAGAGCCGGTTTCAGTAGAGATAAGGAAAAACAAATGCTCAAATACGAGAACATATATTGCTTCTGACTACATCTAGATTTCTGGGCTTAATGTGTTTTACTACAGAATATTGTCTCGTTAGCAAGGAAGTGAAGAAATTGCCACAAGCAAAGAAATGTTAGAGCAAAGAACCGGTAGACAATCACAAAAGGTTAGGAAACTTGAGTGCAATGTTTTTTCTTGTTCTATTCACTTGGACACAAGTTGGCTTGAACGTTCCTCCTGGGTATTTCCAATCATGTACCAATTTCCAATTTTTGGAACTGGAAATTCTTCCATTATGCCTTAAGGGTTTTAACAAAGCAACCACACACTGTTTATGAAATGTGTGGCTTAATGTGTGGCTCACAGCCTTAAGGGAACATAATGACAAAAACTGTTAAACTTTTAATTTGTATGCAAAGTTGAGACCAGTGCAGGATAGACTTTGCAACGGCATGTCAGAAAATTGCTACATAATAGAAACCCGTGAGGAAAGGGTCAAGTTTACTGGGTCATCAGCAATTCCTCTGAGCATTTTTGATTCATTGAGTCATAGAATGATACAGTGTGGAAACAGGCCCTTCGGCCCAACTTGCCCACACCGGTCAACATGTCCCAACTACACTAGTCCCACCTTCCTGCCCTTGATCCATATCCCTCCAAACTTGTCCTATCCATGTACCTGCCTAACTGTTTCTTAAACATTGGGATAGTCCTGGCCTCAACTATCTCCTCTGGCAGCTTGTTCCATACACCCACCACCCTTTGTGTGAAAAAGCTACCCATCAGATTCTTATTACTTTTTTTCTCCTTCACCTTGAACCTATGCCCTCTGGTCCTCGATTCCCCTACTCTGGGCAAGAGATTCTGTGCATCTATCCGATCTATTTCTCTCATGATTTTATACACCTCTATCAGATCACCCCTCATCCTCCTGTGCTCCAAGGAATAGAGAACCAGCCTACTCAACCTCTCTAGTCCTGGCAACATTCTCGAAAATTTTCTCTGCACCCTTTCATGCTTGACAATGTCTTTCCTACAAAGATGGTGACCAGAACTGAACACAATGCTCTAAATGTGGTCTCACCAACGTCTTATATAATTGCAACATGATCTCCCAACTTCTTTACTCAATACTTTGACTGATGAAGGCCAATGTGCCAAAAGCATTTTTGACTACCATATCTACCTGCGACTCGACCTTCAAGGAACCATGGACCTGGACTCCTAGATCCCTCTACTCTACAAAATTCTCCAGAGGACTACCATTCACTGTGTAGGTCCTGCCGTTGTTTGACATCCCAAAATGCAACACCTCACATTTCTCTGTATTAAATTCCATCAACCATTTCTCAGTCCACCTGGCCATTTTACAGCCAAGACACAAAAAAATATTTCACCAAAGTTTTTTTGAGCTAGTTGAATCAGAAAGGTTTGTGCTTGGCTGCCTAATTACATGTGGGGCAACATGTCATGGACCAGAATAAAGAAAAAATGTGTTACAGTTTCCTTGATTGATTGGTATCAAGTAAATACTTGTTTGTGTGGAGAGTTGAAGTCAGGTTAGGCTAGGTTATATACCCTCAAGACTGTCAACATTCAAACTCCATAAACATGAAGACTAGATGAACGACTGTCAAAACGTGCATTAATTCAAATAACACAAGTCATGCATATGGGACTCAATGGATTGCTTCTGACATGGAATATTTAGCGTGTAGGAAAGAACTACAGATACTGGTTTAAATCGAAGGTAGACACAAAATGCTGGAGTAACTCAGCGGTACAGGCAGCATCTCTGGAGAGGAATGGGAGATGTTTCGGGTCGAGACCCTTCTTCAGATTGAAGAAGGGTCTCAACCCGAAATGTCACCCATTCCTTCTCTCCAGAGATGCTGCCTATCTCGCTGAGTTACTCCAGCATTTTGTGTCTACCATGGAATACTTAACCTCAGGTTTCACTCTCGACACCAGAATGAAATTCCTGACACATTATTAAACTACCACAATGCTCTGGAAGTTCTGTCTGGATAAATTGTTAATGCTCTAGACACCTATTCCAGTTGATGTGAATATCATATGTGAATAGAGCCATCAGCATGGAAACAGATCCTATGACCCAATTCACCCTTGCCAACCAAGATGTTCCATCTAAAGTTGTCCCATTTGTCTGTGTATGGCCCATACACTTCTCAACTTTTCCTATCCATGTCTCTGACAAATGACCTTTAAATGTTGTCATTGTAGCTGCTTCATCCAGCAGCGGAGTTCCTGCCTCCCAGCGCCAGAGACTTGGGTTTGATCCTGACTGTGTGTTGTCTGCATGCAGTTTATACCTTCTCCCTGTGACCACTTGGGTTTTCTCCGGGTGCTCCAGTTTCCTCCCACATTCCAAAGGCAGGCAGGTTTGTTGGTGAATTGGGTTCTGTAAATTGTCCTTAATGTGTAGGATAGAACTAGTGTATGGGTGATCGGTGGTTGGCATGGGCTCAGTAGGCCAAAGGGCCTGTTTCCACGCTGTATCTCTAAACTAAACTAAACTAAACTCAATAGCACATTCCATATACCTGCCACTCTCTGTGTCCAAAGGCTGCCCCTCAGGTTCCAATTAAACCTTTCCTCTCTCGCCTTAAACCTCTGCTCTCCAGTTCTTCATTCCCTAACCTTGGCGAAAAGACTGTGCATTCATCCGATCCATGCCTGTCATGATTTTGTACTCCTGTGTAATATCATCCCTCATCCTCCTGTACTCCAAGCAATAAAGTCCTAGCCTGCCCATCCTCTCGCTATTGCTCAGGCCCTGGAGTCCTGGCAACATCTTCATAAATCTTCTGCACTCTCGTTTGTTCAGAGTGGCATCGTTCCTGTAGCAGGGCGACCAAACTTGGAAGATGCATTAATCCTATCTATCTATGCCGCAAATTTCTAAAAAGAATGGATGTGTTCCGATTGGTGCAATTATCAGATTTAATTTCTCAACAGTCATCACAAAGGCATATAAGCAGGTTATAATCCTCCTGTAGTTTGTGGAACCCTGCTGTGCAAAAATGAATGCAGAAATCAACTTCAAAAGCATTCTGTTTGCTGTAAAGATCTTTAAGATAACCCAACACTGTATACAAGATAAATGTGAGTCTTCCTTTCGTCAGAGGAAGGTGAGGAGCACGAGTGGGAAGGAAGAAAGTGGATTTGATGGATCCACAATAAAATAGTATATTAAGGGAGAGGCTACAGACATGATCGCAGGCATGTGCAGTGTCATCGGACATTATAAAGTGCCTCCCTAGCTGCCATTTCCATAAACTGCAGACCTATATAAAAGGAGACATCCAACACACACGCAACATTCATCTTTGCATCTCTTAAAAGGATACCCATGTGTAAGTCTCTAGCATGATCAGGGAATCCTATATGGATAGGTCACCATTCAAGTAATTTGCTTTACCTGCCCTCACTAGAACTCCATTCTCCACTGGCAGCAATGCTTGCCCTCCAACCAATTTCATGGCCCTTCCCCAGTCCACTCTACACATGGACTAATTTCTCCAGCCAGTGCTCTGGAAGAGCGTTGTTTAGTTTAGTTTAGTTTAGAGATACAGCATAGAAACACCGACCGACAGATGAGGACGGGCAAGCAGAAGTGAGGTCGCCAATGCTGAGGGAAGGAACAAAGGAAGACCCGGTGTGGGGGGACCACCATGAGGTAGGGGGGAAGAATAAAGGGAGATCTGGCGAGTAACTCACACTTTATAGACAATAGACAATAGGTGCAGGAGTAGGCCATTCGGCCCTTCGAGCCAGCACCACCATTCAATGTGATCATGGCTGATCATTCACAATCAGTACCCCATTCCTGCCCTCTCCTCTATCTAACTCTCTCTTGAAAGCATCCAGAGAATTTGGCCTCCACTGTCTTCTGAGGCAGAGAATTCCATAGATTTACAACTCTCAGAGTGAAAAAGTTTATCCTCATCTCTGTTCTAAATGGCCTACCTCTTATTCTTAAACTGTGGCCCCTGGTTCTGGTCTCCCCCAACATTGGTAACATGTTTCCTGCCTCTTGCGTGTCCAATTCCTTAATAATCTTATATGTTTCAATAAGATCCCCTCTCATCCTTCTAAATTCCAGTGTATAAAAGCCCAGTTGCTCCAATCTTTCAACATACGACAGTCCCGCCATTCCGGGAATTAACCTCGTGAACCTATGCGGCACTCCCTCAATAGCAAAAATGTCCTTGCAAATATGGGTGACGGTTTGCATACCTGGGTAGGCAAGCAAAGAATTCCACTGTGATTTGTCACATGTGACAATGAAGTATTCAATTCAATTCAATTCAATTATTATCAAGAATATAAACTTGAGAAAAAGGAAATGTTCATCAATTGACGTTTCCAAAACTGTGTTTTTCAGGGTCTAAATATCTTAGGGACTCATGTGCACAACACAATCTCAAGACCTTCCAATTTAGAGACTCGTTTTGGCTGCTAAAGGCCTTTATAAAATATTATATCTGCTGGTTTTAAAGCTTAACAGGAGATGATATCTGTTTAGTCACATAACAGGTATTAAGAAATGGAAGGTCGAAGAAAACTTACACTTAAAACCTATTTCTATTGTGATTTTCTATTGTCAAGAGACAAGTGTGTTTGAACTGGAAGTTCTACTTATGGTGTAAATTATACATTAAAATCATGAATGTTTGCATTGTCCCAGTGTCGGCATTTTAAGCCAAAGGATAAAGTTTACTGTGTACAATGCAATGTGTCGCAAGCCACAAATTCTACTGCTTTCCATTTTCTGCATGCTGCTAGAGTTCCCTATTTAATTTGAATCACTAAGTAAAAGACCTCTGCAATGTTGTCCAGTGGTAATTAGTTCCAAATATTCTGCGGAAGGAGTTGATAACAGGCATTAATAAAATATTCCAATTATTCAATTTAACATAATTTCAGTTGAATCTGTATTCATACTAGGACTTCATCAAAGAATATGCACATCTATCCATTGAACTTGTCTAGCTAGTACCCAATTAGTGCAAGTATTACCACGTTATAAAGTAATGTAGATTGCTGGAAATCTGAAATAGGAAGAGAGAATACTGGAAGCACTCAGCAGGTCAGGCAGCATCTGTAATTGACGTTTCAAGTCAGTGATTTTTCAGTCCCATTATCATATCATATCATATCATATATCTACAGCCGGAAACAGGCCTTTTCGGCCCTCCAAGTCCGTGCCGCCCAGTGATCCCCGTACATTAACACTATCCTACACCCACTAGGGACAATTTTTACATTTACCCAGCCAATTAACCTACATACCTGTACGTCTTTGGAGTGTGGGAGGAAACCGAAGATCTCGGAGAAAACCCACGCAGGTCACGGGGAGAACGTACAAACTCCTTACAGTGCAGCACCCGTAGTCAGGATCGAACCTGTGTCTCCGGCGCTGCATTCGCTGTAAAGCAGCAACTCTACCGCTGCGCTACCGTAGTCTATTATCTTCCCTTTCTTTATTATATATTAATGTAGATTCAATATATGTTTCTGTTTTTGTAAATATGGTACATTGCCATGAGGAAAAAAATAGCTTCAAATGAATGATGGATAGAAGAATCCAGAAAAAAACCTTTTAATAATGTTACTATTTGCAGTATTTCAATTGTGTGTGACTTTATTTCTTGGAGCGCAGGAACCTGAGTGTTGATCTTATAGAGGTGTATAATAAGACCATGAGGGGAATATATAGAGTGAATGAGGAGTATTTTACTCAGAGTAGGCAAATCAAGAACCAGAAGCCACAGGTTTAAGATGGGAGGGGAAAGATTTAATAGGCACCTGAGACGTAATTTTTTCACATAGTGGGTGGTGGGTATACGGGAATTAACTGCTAGTGGAGGTAGTTGAGGCAGGTACAAGAACAACATTTAAAAGTCACTTGGACAGATCCATTGATTGGAAAGGTTTAACGGGATATTCGCCAAACACGGGCAGTTGGGACGTGTAGACGTGTATCTTGGTCGGCATGAGCAAGTTCGGTTGAGGGGCTTGTGTCTGTGTTGTATAACTCGATGACGTATTGACACAGACAACACACAAAAACATAAATTGCACATAAATTACACATAAATGCTCTAAGAGAGTGAAAAGAATAAGACTGCAAAAAAAACACAGTGCAAAAACACACAGTTGAAAACAAGTCTTTGGCAGTGCAAGGGGTGATCCTTTGTATTCCGCTGTTGAGATTGGGATGGTCAGGATTGTTCTGAAAACTTCCATATAAATATCAATCTCTTTCTTTCTTTTCTTGGAAGTGTGAGACATAAATCCATAAAAATACCTAAAGGTCTTTTTGATGTTAGAAATCAATGTATAAAGTACAATATGCCATGTTTTAAAAAGTGCATGCAACTAGATCACAACCAGAATACTACACTGTGAAATTTGGAAGAGATAATTAACCTAGAGAAATAATACTAGAGATAATTAACCTAGAGAAATAATACTAGAGATAATTAACCTAGAGAAATGACCTACCCATTGAAATTTAAAAATCTTTTGACATGAAAAGACATTTACAATGCTAGTACTTCCATTTCTACGCGGCCCAGTGGCAATCCAATATGTGGTATTTTGATAAAAGATATAAATTATTTTGATAAAAGTAAAGAAAAAAATAATTGTTCAGATTGTAGAGGCCGTAATATAGCATTAACAAATGAACAATGATCGGGAAAGAGTGAGAAGTGAGACAAATGTAAAGAATGGAAAGTGAAATACTTTGTCACAGGGAGCAATTGTAGCAGGGACTACTGAATCTCCTGATGGGTCAGCATTTGAAGCAGAGTCAAGACACAAACTGGATCAAAGAGATTACTTTCAAAATTGCTGCAGTGGATCACCACAACTCTTACAAACCCAATAAGCATTTTCTGTACCCCTTTTACCTCTACCAAATTATACTTCAATTTATAATTCTTACTCATCTGCATTTCAGTTGGCAGTGGCCTCAGAAAGGAGGACTGCACACGCAGTGGGCATGTTCAGCTCTCTTTGTGTGGTTTATTAAACATGAACACAAAATCGCTCTCAATGTTGCAAGGGTGCCAGATATGTTCAATTCATCCTCTATTACATGATATTTCCATTGACTATACATTTTTTTCCAGATTGCTGTATGCTGTTATTTCAAGACAGTTATGAGCAGTTTTTATCCTATATTCTTGTTTATGTTCTTTTTAAGTATTACTATGATACGATACGATACGATACGATACGATAGAACTTTATTCATCCTGGAGGGAAATTGGAGGGACACACAGATACACACACGCACATCAGCACTGTAATATTGTTACAGTTTAACTACTTTTCAGACCCATGGAGGCTAATAATGAATATTTATACACTGAGAAGGAACATGATAATGTAGCTGTCAGCAAACTGTGTAATTTGGACTGTGATCATAGAACTAAAGGGCACAAGTACAAAACTATCAAGCTTCAAGCAAAGACTAAAGATGTGGAGAGGCTTTATTTAATCTTCACTGAGTATACAATGAACAACTCTTGGCAAAAGCAAAGTAATGTCAGCTCATTCTTTCAATAGAAAAATGCCTGGCTGTCTAGTTGGCACAGGACGAATATCATGATGGCACCATTCAATGAAACAAAACTGCACCAACAACTCAGCAATTAAAGCACACAGTGTTCTGGGTAAACAACCATTTTTGTTATGTGCACTCAATTCACTACTGGGCACTGAATAACAATGCAAGGATCCTCCCTGGGTTATAAAGTCTGCCTTGGTTATCACAACTTGGATAAAACAAAAGAATGCAAAGTAGCATTGCCATTGAGATAGCCCACTGCAGACACTAATGCTGTAAAACTACATTTCCCAGTTTAAAAATTCAATTTTCCTTGTGGTTTTCTAGTTCATCCTACATCTTCTTTTTTTGGCCAGCAACTCACAGCTCTGGTGACCCAGGTTTGATATTGATCTCCAGTGCTCTCTATTTGGAATTTGCACATTCCCAGCTGCCCTGCGACTGAAGGTTTCAGCTCGGTGTGATGGCCTACTTTCATATTCCAAAGTACGTGCGTGGTTAAATTAATTACTGCTAGGGTAGGTGGGGACTAGGAAAATCAAAGTCAAGTTCATGGTTGTATGCAAGAGAATAGGTCTCAAGGGGTTAAGTGAGGAAACGGGATTCTTTTGAGAGCCAGCAGACATTCGATGGGCAGAGAGTCATGAATGACCTTCTTCAACATGGTCTGAAAATATGAGAATGATGCAACTCTGTGGACTGTAACATCTCAGCTTAAGGTCATGGGGTCATAGAGCCCACTTCATTCATGCTGACTGAAGTTGGCACATTGGGCTAGTTCTATTTGCCTACATTTGACATATAACCCTCTACACCTTTCCTATCCATCAATCTATCCAAATGTCTTATACGGCACGGTGGTGCAGCGGTAGAGTTGCTGCCTTACAGCGAATGCAGCGCCGGAGAATCAGGTTCCATCCTGACTACGGGCACCATCTGTATGGAGTTTGTACTTTCTCCCCGTGACCTGCGTGGGTTTTCTCCGAGATCTTCGGTTTCCTCCCACACTCCAAAAACGTACAGGTATGTAGGTTAATTGACTGGGTAAATGTAAAAATTGTCCCTAGTGTGTTAGTGTTAATGTGCGGGGATCGCTGGGCGGCGCGGACTCGGTGGGCCAAAGGGCCTGTTTCCGCACTGTATCTCTAAATCTAAAAAAACTCTAAAAGTCACACTCGTATCTTCTTCTTCAGCTTCCCCCTACAGCTAATTTCAGCAACAGACCTACCTGTAATGGCAGTTTCTATACCATCTCAAAGTACCACTTCGATAGCCATCACTGCTCGGGGATAAAATGTAGGTATAGGTTACGCACACGTCGCACCCTGATATGACAAAACAAATCTTCCAAACTTCTTTTCTTCATTAATTGGTTATTATTAAAATAGCACAAGTCAAAGAGTAATTCATCACTTTCCGTACTTTATCAACTGTTTCTTCTTCAAATAATATTTCAGAATTCTTATAGTTATTACCGTATGGTTCTTACAAATATAGCTGGTGCGAGCGCATGGTAAAGGACTGTATGCTCACCATCCTCCGAGTCTAAACTGACCCACAACCTCTGTCACCACGCTAGCCTCCTCCCATCTAGACACTCCCAATTTTGTATTAAGTCACACCCACAAGCGTGCAAAAAAGACAAAAACTAGAAATATTAAAACATAGCCATAACGCAATGACAATAACTGAATTGAGCATAAATGGCTCCTACACTACCGGCTGAGTGAAAATGTTCCCTTTATGGTCTCACATAAACCTCTTCCCTCTCCCTCCCCCTGGTTTTAGAATTCTCTACCCTGGGAAAAAGACTGAGAGTTTTAATTTTGATCCATACTCCCCATGACCTTGTAAGGTCACCCCTCAGCCTCCTATGCTCCAAAGAAAAAGTCCTAGCCTATCCAACCGCTCCTTATAACTTGAGCCTGCAAGGCCAGATAACATTCTGATGAATCTTATCAGCACCCTTTCCAACAAAAGTGCTTCTTCCTCCCCCACATCCACTTCAGCAGACCTTGAAAGGCATTCCATCACATCCTCATCTACTCTGCAATGGTGATAATGACCTTAGACATCAGGTTTTTCCTTCTAATTCACTTGTCGAAATCACACAACAACAGTAAACTCTGGTCATGCAAGTAACAACACCCTTTTTGTTCCTAATCTCTACCCATATGGCCTTATTTGAGGAGCCTTTTAGGATAATAAAGTAAAGTATTTCTTGACTTTCAGTGCAATGTCACATCTGCTTTTATATCCTCCTCTGTATTGCCTGAAAATTCTCCACTCCGGGATGCCAATTTGCCAACTCTGCCTGTCTTTCAACCATGTCTCAGCTGAGTTTTCCTCAAGATGCAAATTACTTCAGTTTTACCTGGACACCTCAATGCCAGATTTGATCAAATGTCATGATGCCAAGGGATCTCACTGTCACCGCACTCATGGAATTCAGCATTTGGGTCTGTGTTTGGACCAAGGCTGATATGAGGTTTAGAGATGAGTGATCCAGACAAAATTCACACTGAGTATTGGTGAGTAAGTTATTGGTAAGTACTACTTGATAGCATTATAAACAGTACCTCCCGACACTTTGTTATTGATTGAGAGTAAATAGCTAAATTAGATTTGTCCTAGTTTTTGTGAACAGGATATGGCTGGGCAATTTTCTACATTGTTGGGTAGCTGCCAGTGTTGTAACTGTACTGGAACAGCTTGCTTAGAGCAGCTACTTCTGGAGTTCAGTACTGCAGATGGGATGTTGTCTGATCCTGTGTCTTGTGTACTCAGCTGTTTCTTGGCATCGTGTGGAATAAATTGAATTGGTTGGGAGACAGGCTTCTGTGATGGCAAAGAAACTTGGCATTAGAATGGAATCATTTGAATGGAATCACCAATCATCAATAAAATGTTTTATTTTTGTATCTTTATTTTAAGAAATAGTTATATTTTTAATTCATATATGTCAGGTAATTGTGCAAGTCATATACTAAAACTCGCGTTTGTTTGCTTATTCCTGAACTACAGCCAAAACGGTACACGATAGCGTGACAATTTTAGGCCCACCTTACTCACCGTCGTCCCATGTCCTATGGAAGAAGTTTCATTGACATCGGTGTTATATTTTTTAAGTTATTCACATTTTAAAGTTTAAACCGTATGCGCAGTTGGGGCTCTGCTGATCCAATACTTTCGTAAGATGGCCACTGCATCCACGCGTGCGCAGAACAAACGCGTTTGCGCAAAACAAACGCATGCGCAGAACAAACTGCGCAGTTGGGGCCCTTGAGCAGGGCTCGGCCGCCTGTCTCTTGGCGGCGGGAGAGTCAGGCCTGGTGCCGGGGGAAGCTGGGCCTGGTCCTGGATGAAACCGGGTAACCGCGAGCCTGAGGTGGACCAAGGGGAAAGGCAGCAGCAGCAGCAGCGGCGGTGAGGCCAGGCGTTGGTGGAGGTGGAGGCCGAGACCTGGGCCTGGCGCTGGGGGAGGGAGAGGGGAAGGGAGGGGAGGGAGGGAGGGGGTGGAGAGGAGGGGGTAGAGAGGAGGGGAGGGAGGAGGGGAGGGAGGGAGAGGGAGGGAGGGAGGGAGGGAGGGAGGGAGGGAGGGAGGGAGGGAGGGAGGGAGGGAGGGAGGGAGGGAGGGAGGGAGGGAGGGAGGGAGGGAGGGAGGGAGGGAGGGAGGGAGGGAGGGAGGGAGGGAGGGAGGGAGGGAGGGAGGGAGGGAGGGAGGGAGGGAGGGAGGGAGGGAGGGAGGGAGGGAGGGGAGGGAGGGGAGGGAGGGAGGGAGGGAGGGGAGGGGAGGGAGGGGAGGGGGGGGAGGGGAGGGGGGGAGTCGTGGAGGAGAGGGTGCTGCACCAATGCAGGAGTGGTTTGGGCCCAACAGATCCACTTGGTCTAGTATCTTTTATAACTGGTCTAGTATCTTTTATAACAGGGGTGCAAGAGCAGCACTTTGGCGTGGTGGAAGAGTTGCTCTCTTACAGCGTCAGAGACCCGGTTTTGATCCTGATAATGGACGCTGTCTGTATGGAGTTCGTACACTCTCACTGTGATCATGTGGGTTTTCTCCGGGTGCTCCGGTTTCCTTATACTTTCCAAAGGCGTACAGTTAGTAGGTTAATCGGCTTTGGTAATTGTAAATTGTACCTCGTGTGTAGGATAGTACTGGTGTACAGGGTCGGTGCTGACTCGGTGGGCTTCAGGGCCTGTTTCCACGCTGCATCTCTAAAGTCTAAATCTCAATAATAATTTTAAATGTTTTACTTATTTGAATGATCCAATCTTCAGCATCGTCTCTGTGCCTGTGAACTACTTGTCACTGCGGTACACTTGAGACTTGCATGTCAGTGTCTTTGGATGCTGCGATGGCAGCAGGCAATTGTGAGATTGCTTCCAAAGAAATTGTGGAGCAAGAGTAAACTACTGATCCATTGGAGAAATTTAATGCAGCTGGATCTTTGGAGCAGTAGTTTTACAGGGAGTTTGTGAGACCTCAGCTTTAACATGCATAGTGCTCATGAGGTGCACAGACCAAGTCCAAGCTGAACAAGAATCAGTCCACCGTTATTTTATCATGCTATTTGTAATTTGACATTTTATTATTACAAAGCATATTTAGATGTCTCTGGGTCAGATTAAAGACTGGATCAACTCTCTGGAAAAGCTCCAGTGATAATTATTGATGTGTGATCCTCTGCTATATATGTCAACCGACTGAGAGCAACAAAGCTAAGTCTTATCTTACCCTATGAATTCCAAAGTAGTCTCCTCTTGGAGTAGGAAACCAGGCTTATTTTCAGATGAAGGTTTATACACTCGGACCACTGATTGGTCAAAAAAAAATTCCAATAATTATTTCCATTAGATTTCAAATGATATTGAAAAAGATCCATTATATCTGCTTTTATTTTGTTTCACAGATACCATTGTGTTCATTTCAAATTCTACATCAAATTGTGTTCCTAATTTATTCTACAATGGCAGATTATCCATAGTTAATAATTTATTTTGTTTCATATTCATTTTCACTTTCATTTTACAGTGCACATAAATTCTGACATTCTTTCTGATCACCAAAAATGCATAGGTATTTATTCACAAAATGTTGGAGTAACTGAGCAGGTCGGGCAGCATCTCAGGAGAGAAGGAATGGGTGATGTTTCGGGTCGAGACCCTTCTTCAGACCTAAAATGTATAAATCCCATGACTTTCATCGTTTTTTTCAAATTAGTTTTTTGAAAAATGATTTATATTTAAATTTCTTATCATAACTCTGGAATATGTGCTGCAGAGTGACTAATTCTGAAGTGAAGTTGTTGCTGTTATTTAGGAAAAGAATATCCAAATAAATGAGTGTTTAGCAAGGAAGAAAAGCTCCAAAACGCCAAGGTGCCTTTTGACTCCCAGGTGAGTACTGGCTGCTCATTATCAGCCTAGTTTAGCTAGCTTAATCTAGTTTATTATTGTCACGTGTACCGAGGTACATTGAGAAGCTTTTGTTTGCATGCTCTCCAGTCAAAGAAAATACTATTTATGCATACAATGCAGTCATCCACAGAGCACGGATAAACAACAAAAGGGTATAACGTTTAGTGCAAGATATAACATTGAAGTCCAATGGTCCGATTAAAGATAGTTCAAAGGTTTCCAATGAGGTAGATGGGAGGTCAGGATCACATTAGGGCCATTCAGTTGCTCATTAACAGATGGGAAGAAACTGTCCCTAAATCTGAAGGTATGCATCTTTAAACTTCTCCTCTTGCCTGATCGGAGAGGGGAGATGAGGGAGTGACCTACACATAAAATTCCACTATCATCATTACCAAGGTAATAATGCCAATCACATCACCACCACAATCACAGTTGTCACAGGGAAAGATGTTTTTTGCAGAAGAGTTCTGTCCCAAAATAAGTCCACTGCTTAGATTCTAGTAACACTTTATCTCGTGGTTCCCAATATAACATAACAGAGCTTTATTTGTCGTTCGGTACCGAAGTACCGAACGAAACTACATAGCAGTCATAGGAAAAAAAAAAAAAAAAAAAAGAACACAGGACACATAACCCCAACACAAACGTCCATCACAGTGACTCCAAACACCCCCTCACTGTGATGGAGGCAACAAAACTTCCACTCTCTTCCCCACGCCCACGGACAGACAGCTCGTCCCCGACCGACCCACACAGTCCCCGCACCGGGCGCTGAAACGTCTCGCGGCCGAACCGGGCGATGAAAGGCCCGCGACCAAGCCTTGCGCAGCTAAGTCCCGTGGTCGAGCCGCACCGGGCGATGTCAAGTCCGCAGCCGAGCCGCACCAGCGATGAAAAGCCCGCAGCCGAGCTGCACCGGGCGATGTTAAGCCCCGCGGCCGAGCCGCACCAGCGATGTTAAGTCCCGCAGCCGAGCCGCACCAGCGGTGAAAAGTCCCGCAGCCGAGCTGCACCGGGCGATGTTAAGCCCCGCAGTCGAGCTGCACCGGGCACTGTTAAGTCCAGCGGCCAAGCCGCACCGGGATGTAAAGTCCAGCGGCCAAGCCGCACTGGGATGTAAAGTCCAGCGGCCAAGCCGCACCGGGATGTAAAGTCCAGCGGCCAAGCTGCACCGGGCGATGTTAGGCCCCGCAGCCGAGCCGCACCCCGCGCCGTGAGGAAGAGAAAAGTCCCCCCCCCCCACACCCACCCACACCACCACCCCCTCCCACACATACACAACCAAAACAAATATATAAAAACCATCCCAACACCGACACACAACAAAAAAATTGAAAAAAAAAGACGGACAGACTGCTAGATGGATATCCATCTGATAGATGGATATTGAAATGGCAAGTACTTTCTTGAGCACTTTGTTGATATTTCAGTTCCAACAGTTTTGCAATGCGGGGAATTCAAAGGTTGCATTTTTTGTTTTTTTTAATAATTAGTTGCATTGATCACACTAATCAAAAGGATTTATTTAGCTTAAATCCCCTGCTTTTCCTTTCCATGCCTAAAGAGGTTGATTTATATTGATAGTTAGTCATTGCCAAATCCAAAGCATATGCCTTTGAGCAAGTTCAAACCATATGCCTTTGAGGATGCAGGGTTGGTACTGTGATTGGTTTCAGGGTGGGGCCTGAGGGCTGCAAGGAGTGGGTCTGGGAGAGGAAGGAGGAAATAACAAGAGGAATGGGGGCACAATTTTAGGAGGTAATTGGGAAAGAACTGCTGGGAACCGTGTCTTTTTTAAAAGTTGAAAGCGATCATTGGTATGTTGGCATTCATAGCGAGGGGATTTGAGTATAGGAGCAGGGAGGTTCTGCTGTAGTTGTACAGGGCATTGGTGAGACCACACCTGGAGTATTGCGTACAGTTTTGGTCTCCTAATCTGAGGAAAGACATTCTTGCCATAGAGGGAGTACAGAGAAGGTTCACCAGATTGATTCCTAGGATGGCAGGACTTTCATATGAAGAAAGACTGGATAGACTCGGCTTGTACTCGCTGGAATTTACAAGATTGAGCGGGGATCTTATAGAAACTTACAAAATTCTTAAGGGGTTGGACAGGCTAGATGCAGGAAGATTGTTCCCGATGTTGGGGAAGTCCAGAACAAGGGGTCACAGTTTAAGGATAACGGGGAAGTCTTTTAGGACCGAGATGAGAAAGTTTTTTTTCACACAGATAGTGGTGAATCTGTGGAATTCTCTGCCACAGAAGGTAGTTGAGGCCAGTTCATTGGCTATATTTAAGAGGGAGTTAGATGTGGCCCTTGTGGCTAAAGGGATCAGGGGGTATGGAGAGAAGGCAGGTACGGGATACTGAGTTGGATGATCAGCCATGATCATATTGAATGGCGGTGCAGGCTCGAAGGGCCGAATGGCCTGCACCTATTTTCTATGTTTCTATGTTTCTATTCTGAAACAATTTCCCAGGGCTGGACTCTGCAGACTGGGTTTCCTCAAGCTGCTCCTCTAAATTACACCAAAGCAAGTCTCCACTCATGCTTTGAAGACCTTTGAAAGCAAGTGACCTGAACTACCTGCTTACAAGCAAGTTGTAAGGGCTAGCGGGTCTGAGCTTTCGGGAAAGGTTGAGTAGCCAGAGGAGGTAGTTGAGGCAGGGACTATCTCAACATTTAAGAAACAGTTAGACAGGTACATGGATAGGACAGGTTTGGAGAGATTTGGACCAAACGCGGGCAGGTGGGACTAGTGTAGCTGGGACATGTTGACCGTTGTGGGCAAGTTGGGCCAAAGGGTCTGTTTCCACACTGTATCACTCTATGACTCTATGACCTGTCACAGACCGACACCAAAGTGATGCTGCGACATGCCTTGGTTGCCTTTAGAAACCAGAAGGCATATCGATGCAACTTCCTGCTTTACTGCTTCGGGCACAATATTGGCCGAGTAGAAAATTGTACAATTCAAGCAGCATGCTTCATGAATCATCTTTGAAAGAAATTATGGTGCATATAAATATCACATCGCATGGTAGAATTTCTAAGCCAAAGACTTTTGATTGAAATAATGGTGAATATTTGGATATCTACCACAAAATTAAGACAGGGACTAGCTGGTCCAGATATTTATTGTCAGCAAATTATGGTCTGCATTCTTGTCATTCAATCATTACGATAGACAATAGATAAATTAAGTAAATAGGAATATGAATATCAGACTTTAATAACACAGACATGCTGAATGCTCAGCCGAGTGTTTCAGTTGATGAAGTCAAACTTTGATCAGGTGCAAAATGATTATGTTCACTTCTAAGTGCTCAGATTAAAATATCAGCACAGGAAGGTGAACGCATAAGCTCCCAGTAAGGGAGTCAATTTTGAAGGCACATGGATGATAGAAGTCTGTTTAGATGCTGCAGAACTTGCTTAGAAATACCATTTTAAAATATCACTCACATTGCCGACTAACACATGCTGTTTGCAGCATAGCTTCTCAAATATATTCAAGGAGAGGATGTAAATTAGAAAATGAAGAGACAGCTAAAGGCATCAAGGTGAAGGACTAATAAAGGTGGTGTGTCAAACAAAAGAGAAAAGGGAAGGTTAAAGGAAATAAGGAGACAGTTAAATTGCAACACAGCTCATTGTTTGGTGAAAATGAGTTGGATTAAAGAACGTGGCAGGAGAAGTAGTGCAGGGGAGATTTTCTCTAACCAATGAAAAATGATTAAATAATCTGGTGCTTCAAACAATATCTATGAGGTTTTTTTTAGACATGTGAGTAGTTTTAGACCTATTCTTAACTAAAAAAGAACAAGACTGATGCACTAACCTCCTGAGAGGAACAGGGCTTGGGAGTACAGTAAATACTATTCCTGAAGTACGAGGGACATACATCAGTTAGACAGCAGCGGTTGGATGGGGAGTTGCATCACGCACTGAGAAATCAGTAGCCACTTATTCGGTGCCAAGTGCAATGAAGCCTGACTTTATATCCAGTAATTTTCTGTTTAATCATTTGTCATGTCTTTAATAAAAAGTAATTGATATCCAGTGATCCAGAGAAAGTGAATTGGTAGAAGTGCCAATTTTCAAAGACTGGAAGTATCACATTCAAAAGTTGAAGGTCAGGCAGTGTTCCATGCTCCTCTATTCCACATTTCTAGCTATTGGAACAGACAGCCTTGTGCATCGATTAACTAAAGGAAAATTCTCAGCAGCTTGGGTCAAAATTGAACTAATGTACTCATGTTCAATACTGTACGGAGATAAGAAGCCTTTGCTATTTCAGCTGGATCCAGTGAATTCTCAATTTATTTAAAAGTTAAGAAGCTGCTCAGTCCCAAAAGGATATTAAATCTAAAAAAAAATCTTTGAATTGATGTAAGATAAAATCAAATAAGACAGAAAATGCTGGAAATACGCAGTAGTTTTGGGCAACATCGGTGTGAATCCAAAGAGAATAAACGTTTCAGGGCTAAGAACATTTTATCAGAACGGTGGAAAGTGGGGACTAGTTCTTGTTATTTCTCTACCCAGGATAAAATATGGTGTGAGTAGAGGTCTGGGAAGTAATGAAGATATGGTCAACGATCAGTTGATAATATTAAAGGGGAAACCATAGGTCAGGGTGATGGTAGACATTTCAGAGGCACATGTGTGGAATGTCTCAGTGTCAAAGCAAATGAAATGGAGGAAATGGAAGAGGTAGAATGGAATTGAGTCCTTATGGAATGCTGGATTGGTGAGAGCAAAGTCAGGATGGCTATGGAAGTCTGTGGATTTGTAATGGATGCTTGTGGCTAGCCAATACCCTGAAAGAAAAAGGAAAGAAAGAGTCTGAGATCGACCATGTGAGGATGAGAGCAGCATGGAAATTGGCAGTAAAAATCTGGATAATTGTGTGCAGGAAACAGCACCAACGCAGTCGTTAATGTACAGAAAAAATCTGAGTGGGCAACCCTAGGTACAACTGAAAAAAAGACTGCCCCACATACGCTACAAAATGACAGGCATAGCTTGGGCCCATGGAGAAAGTGTAAAGTTGAAGAAATAGTTTATTGTGACAAAAAATTCAGTCAAGCAAATGAACGGGATGGTGGAGGGGGACTGGTTGTACCTCTGTTCAAGGAAGAAGCGGAGAGCCCTCAGATTCCCTTGATGTGAGATGGAGGTGCAGACTGATTGCTTGTCCATGGTGAGGATGAACTAGTTCTGATCAAGGGTCTCAATCAGATGCTGTCTGAGCTGCTGAGTGTTTCTGGCAGTTTCTGTTTGCATTTCATATACATCGCTTAAAAGGGAGTGGTCAACAATGGAAAAGTAAAAGAATAGCCAGAGGAAGCCATGAACTATTAAGCTATGCTCTGGCTAGATTCTCCTCTGGATAAGGTGCTCATTTTTGTTTGTCAAGAAGTGGAGAATGCAAAGGATCAGAGACGGCACCAAGAAGGATCAACCAATCCCTGGTTCTACAACAGGACCAGCTCAAACTTTTCAATCCAGAAATTAAGCAACTATAGATTATCTTAAAACAGGGGCATTATATACCCAACAATGTGCCCTTTCCCTCCTCAAGCTAACCTATGAGTTGGGTAAGGGAACACAGGTTCCAAGTAACACAGGATGAACCCAGGACTGGCGTTATTAATTTTCAAATGGGATAATAAGTAAACAGGGCTTGGAATTTAATCCTGATAGAGTAATTGTGTTGAAAAACATAATCACATCACAACACTGCATTTAGTTTCTATTTAGGCATAATGAGAAATGTTTGTGCCAAGATGGACAATTGAATCATATATCTTACAACATAAGAAATCATTTGAGTAATCAGACTGAGTCTGCCTTTTTCCCCATGGCCCTGCAAAATATCCTCTGTTTCAATATAGATCCAATTCCCACTTTAAATTTACTACTTAATCTGCTTTCATCTAGCTTTCTGGCAGTGCACGCTAGATCATAATAATATGCTGCATATAAAAATCTCATCTCCTCTTATCACCACCTTCTCAATCTAGATTTTGGCCAATTACCTTTTTAAAAAAACTCTGTCCTTCGGTTAACAACAATCTGCCAACTGACACAGTTTCTCTTTGTTTACTGTCAAAATCTTTCATACAATAAAAACCTCTAATAAAGCCTCCCTGACCTTATTGCTGCAAGGAAAATAACTCAAGCCCCTGCAGTCTTTCTTCAACCAGAGGTCCCTGGTGCCTAAAGTCAACCAAGTTAATCTCCTTTACAGAACCAGGATACACTTGTGTTTTATTTATTAACAGCATTTATGGCTCATCCCTAATTGTCCTGGCACAGAGGAGGCAAACAAGGATCAATCATAGTAGTGGGTTTGGAGTCATATATAAGTAAGGTTAGCAAATTTTCTTCCAGGATGTCATGAGCAAATTTAAGAGCAATTTGGTCGTTTCATGGTTACCATTACTGAGATTAGCTTTTTAAAATTAAACAGATTTATTTAGTTATAATTTTAGGTTCCTCAACTGCCAAGCTGGAATTTCAACTCAAGTTGCTGCTAGATAAGTAACTCAAAACATGAACCTGGCCTAGCTCAAGTTTAATGATATCCATTAACATTTAGAAACCAGAGGTCTAGAGATATTTCTTTGGCAAGCCCTTCACAAAGCATGCCACTCAAAGTCATCCAGGTCACTCTACGTCACACATGTAACACACTAATGCAGAGAGGTGCATGGCCAAGCCCACCAGATCCTCTCAGCCACCTGTTTGCAAACACAGAATGCAATACTTTGTGATTTTCCTGGCAGGTCGTGCAAGCCAAGTGTAGTCTTCAATGTGTGCGTGGAGACCTGTTTTGGTGTAACTGGCTGGGAGGATCTGGTCCAGGGAGTCTGGCACTGGGAACTGCTTCTGGAGGTCCCCTTCAACTTAAAGAAAACTTTCTCCACATGCCAGCTGTCTTTCTCTTTCTCTTTCTCTCCCAACTACTACTGCCTCACTCATCCCTTACAATGTTATATTTTAATGTGTTACATATTACACAAGCTGGAGCCCGCCTGTGATATAGAAAGATTGAGGAAATGTGTCACTGCTTTTGGATTTATGCAATGTATATAAAATCATATACCCCTTATGCTTTTTAATACGATGATGAAATACAAAATAAACTGAATGGTGCAAGATTGTAATGCAAACACCAAGTTGTACAAAATACAATACAATACAATACAATATATCTTTATTGTCATTGTACCCAGGGGTACAACGAGATTGGGAATGCGCCTCCCATACGAATGCGCCTCCCATACGAAAAGAATATGAAAGTACAATAACGGAATAACCAGAGAAGTAGAGAAGAGAACAAGAGTACCAAAAGACCAGAAGACATAGGAGCAGAATTAGGCCATTCGGTCTACTCTGTCATATGATCATGGCTGATCATTTTTTTCCCTCATAACCCTACTCTCCTGCCTTCTCCCCATAACCTTTGACACACTTACTAGTCAAGAATCTATCAGTCTCTGCTTTAAAATTACCCATATCTTGACCTCCACAGCCGTCTGCAGCAATGAATTCCATAGATTCACCACCCTCTGTTTAAAGAAATTCCTCCTCATTTCCATTCTAAAGGTATATCCTTTTACTCTGAAGCTGTAGCCTCTGGTTCTAGATTCTCCCATTACTGAAAACATACTTTCTACATTCATTCTATCAAGGCCTTTCATTATCCAGTAGGTTTCAATGAAAACCCCCCACATCCTTCTAAACTCTAGCGAGTACAGGCCCAGAGCCATCAAACACTTCTAATATGTTTATCAAATCATCCCTGAATTTGAGTTTTTATATTTTGGTGCTTTACCAGTACAAAATGCTTCTATTAAAGATAAGTATCTTTTCCAGATCTTAAGTGCTGCCAGCAGGAAAGCTATTACTAGGAAGTGGTTGAAACCTGGAAAACCTAATGTGGATGACTGGATTAACATTGTATATGATATTTTTATAATGGAAAGGATAACTTTTGCTATAAGATTGCAACAGGGAATATTTTTGAAAAGGTGGGAAAAATGGATGTTGTACATCAAGCCCATATGGCCATCATTTGTTTAAAGCGGATCTTTGTATCCTACTTCCGTGTCCTATCTCATTTTCCTTGATTTCATACCGCTCCAGAAGTAGTGATGAAATATTATAGAGGTATACCCCAAATGTTGGTTTTAGTTGTTTTTGTTTTTGTTTTTGTTTTTGTGTGTAGTTAAGTTTTGGATATGATCAAATGTCCAGTAAGTCATTACCCATCCTTGTAGTGCTTCCAATACCTGTGGAATGCTTTATTTTGGGATATGCAGTATTTGTTAACTACGGAGGGTTTAAGGTGAATGAGAATGTGTATCATTGCGGAATGTATGGAACTGGAAAATCAAAATAAAAATAGAATTATAAAAAAAAACACATCATCCCTGGAATCATTCTTGTAAACCTCCACTTGACCCTCTTCCAATACCAGCACTCGTCAGATATGGGGCCCAAAGCTGCTCACAATATTCCAAATATGGCCTCACCACTCAGTAGAACATCCTTGCTTTTATATTCTAATCCCCTCAAATGTATGCTAGCATTGCTTTTGCCTTCTTTACCACCGACTCAACCAACAAATTAACCTTTTGGGAATGCTTAGTATGTGGCAGCGTCTCCCAGAATGGGGTGTGAAAGAGGTGATTGGTTCAGGAGTCAGATAGCAATAGTGAAGAAACTGTTCTTTAGCCTGGATGTCTGGATTTCAAGCTCCTGTTTCTTCTCCCAGAACGAAGAAGCGAGGAAAGGGAATGGCCAGGCTGGTGGGCATCCTTGACAATACTTCCAGCCTTACCATTGCAACATACCATGTAGATGGACTGGATATAAGAAAGTGATGAGCCTGTGATAGACTGGGCTTGCCCAGTGTTCACCACTCTCTGCAGGTATATGACCGTTAATGTCTCTTGTAACTAGAATAAATCACTTAATTGGTGGAGTTCCCTCAGGTACTTATTTTAAAATCATTGCAGAGCACAACAGAAGTTATCGACATGCAAGGGCGGAGATAACATTGATATATTGACTCAAAAGTCTACAGCATGGAAAACACAGTAAAGGATTTGGTGCCGAGGAGCTTCCTGTGTCTACTTCGTATTGGCTCTGGGTAAGACCGGCTTCTGATTCGATCCAGTCTTGATTTGTATGAGGATTTGGGCCAGGCACATACCTTATCATCCTTGGGCTTGAGAACATGTAGATTACAAGAGCATCCAACTTGCAGTCACAGTTCAGCAGTGCATAATATTCAATGGATGAATGTCCATTCTATAATTTACTGGCTCTTCCAAAGATTAGGTTAGGTTAAAATAAGTCAAATGCATTTATACTGTGCCTTTCATTCCCTCAGGTTGTCCCATACCACTCAACTGCCAATGAATTATGCCTTTAAATTGTATTCTCTGTTTGTGCAGGAAATAGCTAAGCCAGTAAGCAAGTGGGTACCACAAACAGCAATATAATAAATCCCAGACAATCTGGCCAAAGCACACATATTTATCCAAGATTACCCTGTGCATTCCATCAGCAATTTTATCTGTGAGTGAATATCATGCTTGGGAAAGGTTGGGTTCAGTTGTGACATCCAATATGTTGTTCAGTGACCATGAAAATCCCAAGAAACCTACAGATGCTATAAATTTGAAATAAAAACAGAAAATACTGAAACTCAGTAGACCAGGCCACACCTGCTTCTCTCTCTGCAGATGCTGCCTGATGTGTGGAGTGTTTCCAGCATTTTGTGCATGAAGATAAGACCAAGACAAGGGATTGGAGGTCATCCAACAACAAAAATGGTTCAGAAGAGTGGACAGAATGCTATGGGGATGAAAAGTGTTGAAGAGTTGAGCCTTGAATTGACAAGCTAATCTGCTGAATCAGGCCAGATGTGAAGGAAGCAATATTTAAGGGATTATTGTGTTAGAAATGGTAAAAAGGCTGAGCGATTCAACCATGCAGCACATGTATTTTTATGTGCTGTGGGTTTGAACTGCAGTGTAAAATCAATTGCCAAGCACAATCAGGACATTCTGCTGTGCAAATCCATACTGAAACTCTGGATTGAGCACTTGCAAGTATGTTGTGCGCAGACAGGCAAAATATTCTGGGTGCACAGGAGTGATGTCATTTGTCATGCAGGCATATTCGATACTGCTGCTGCTAAACTGAACCAAAGAAACTGCAGTTAGATTGTGAATTTCTTGAGCCTAAAACTGGGGTCTCAATCCTAAATAAAGCCAATTGCAAAAATTTCAGGAGTAAACTGTGTAAGTAGAATTGGTAAATTAGATGAAGTATGATATTAGATGAGCACAATGAAGTAAATATTATTTTTTTCTACAAAATTACCTTTCATTGAGAAATGAATGCTTCACAGGAACACTGTTCCAAATGTAGCTAACTGAGGAAGGATAAAATATGTCTGACCAATGATGCTGATAATTTTGTGAAGCAAGACTGAGGATTGGGAAGGCGTTTTAATGAAGAGGAAAGGATATCTAAATTATTGATACAGAGTTGAAAAAGTTAATTGGTAGGAAGTGAATTTTATATTTATGCAGTAATGAAAAAAATTATCATTTTAAATGTCTTAGAGCCAAGGCAGGAGACTCCGAAGGAGTGCTCAGCAATGGCTGGGCTTTAAAAAATGTGTGGGAAGGTGCAAGTGTACACCAAAGACAGACACAAAATGTTAAAGTAACTCAGCGGGTCAGGCAGCATCTCTGGAGAAAAGGGATAGGTGGTGTTTCAGGTCGAGGCCCTTCTTCAGACTGACACGAGGTATACCTCTTGTAACCCTCTCCCCTGACTCTCATTCTGAAGTAGGTCCTCGATCTGAAACTTCAAGCATTCCTTTTTTCCATAGATGCTGCCTGAGCCTCTGAGCTACTCCAACATTTTGCATCTACCTGCAGGGCTTACAACTTGTATGTGACCAGACAACTTCCTGCCAGTTCAAATCGATTCCCCTCATGACATCCAGCATTGGTCACAGTTGAGTTGAGCGACTTTAGGAGCTTCCGTTAATGCAAATTAGTGCAAGGTTCATATGCAGCTCCACAAATTGTGGACTGTTAATATGCACAACCATGCAAACAATTCAAAATCACCAAAATCATCCATGAAGCAGTGTGTCCCAGAACACCAAATTTAAGGAGGAATCAGGTTCCCTCACGTAACACTATTTTAGCAAATGTATAAATGGTGGGTGAAAAGATCTAGGTCCAAGAGTCCAGTGCTAGGTCCATGCATAAATGCTCAGTAAAAATATATTTGTCAAAAAAATTAAATTGCTGTATGATAAAACTTTTTAAAGTGCACATCCAAGTGGAAAAGTTAAATGGCTCCAGGTAGGATCAGATGATTACACTGAAAGATTTGTTCTGTGCAAAATGAAAGAAGAACATCTGGTCAGAAGTGCTATTTCATTATCTAATCTACTGGAAAAGACATTAGCTACTTCAGGCTGATATTTTATTTGATTCCAACATCACAAATTTTCTCTATAGCAATATTTATAAGTCAGTGAAAAAATCTGATGCAAATTGTTTGTTGAATGAAATCAGCGACAAGGGCAGAGCAATGACAAGAGTGAGGGACGTTGAAATCTAAAAATAAAGAAGGCAAAAAGCTACAACCATTGGCAAAGATTGAACTGACTGCAAAAAAGTGAGAGCTTTAAAACTAAATAAAAGGTACAGAGCAGAAATTTGTACTTTGAGCCATCAAATGAACACAGTCACTCATAAATCCAATTTGTCTGTCCTTTCTACTGTTTTTATTATTTTAAGGATGTGTTTAAAGTATGTTTTAGTGTTTCTTGGTTTGTTTTATGTGGGGGGTGGAGGGGGGGAATTGGGGGAAACTTTTTTTCAATCTTTTACCTCGACAGAAATGCGATTTTTCCCCATATCGTATCTCCGTCCACTCTGCGGCCTAACATCGAGGAGTTGGCGGCTTTTCCTGGAGACCGACCCCATGCTTCAAGCCGCGGGTGCAGCGTGGACTTTAACATTGTGGAGCTGCAATCCTTTGCCAAGGATCGACTGTGGAGAGCTCCAACCTGAGGGCCTGTGGACTTTAACATCGTGAAGCCTGCGGTCTCCGGTAAGAAGAGGCCGACTCGGGAGCTCCATGCTGCGGAGAGTGTATCAACCATCCCAACGCGGGGAGTTTCGATCACCCCGACGGACATCGGACAGTCGGCAACGGCGTCTGCGGATGGTTCAACAGCCCCGACCACGGGTGAACGAAGAGGAAGACGATTGAACTTTATTACCTTCCATCACAATGAGGAATGTGGAATCCACTGTGGTGGATGTTTATTTTAAATTTTATTATTATGTGGCCGTGCGTCTTGTTGCCTTTCACTTAGTATGGCTATATGGTAACTCAAATTTCACTGTACTTTAATTGGTACATGTGACAATAAATTGATCTTGAAATCTTGAAATCTTAGAAAATCAGGAGAAACCTCCCATTCCTGTGAACATTGAGAGTTTGGAATGCACTACCACAACGGGAAGTGGTGTATACCAGGGGAACATATGAATATATGAGAATAGAAGAATCCATTGCCGGGTTTAAAGGGAAAAGGTTTTAAAGGGAAAGGAGGGATGGAATTTTGTGTGAAGATGTAAATATCTGTTCCCATGCTGTAAAGTTGGGGTATTATCTACAGGACGCTAAGTGAGCGGGTATCTGGACATCCCAGCAATCGTAATAAGATATGCAGTCAGACTTCAAAGTTAGGACTTTGCAGTGCAAGAAGCACAGGGCCTAGACAGAGGGTGGATTTACTTGGTAAAATGCATTGAGTACTGGCAGGCCTGCAGAAAGCCAGTATAGGTGTCAAGGAAAGTGAAGAAGAGTCCATCATCGACAAGGCAAAGACCTTTTACACTTGCTCGGAGGTCATCCTTCCAAATAAAAAAGTTGTGGCCAGTTGCATTTGCACAATTATGAAACGAGCATAATCTTTTAAGCATGTAGGGATAATGGGGAAATAACAACTGGAGTGGGACAAATTTGATTGCTCTGTCAAAACGCCAACTGCGGGTCAAATGGCCTCCACCTCGTCTACATCAAACTAAAGCTCGATGCTGGCAGTGGAATCAAACTTCCCACAGCTGGAACAAAATTGCAGTAGCTTGGCTTATCTTCCTGACACAATTAGCTGCACAGACAGGCACACTTGACACCTTCCTGGTGAAAGTAAAAATAGAAAATGGTGGAAAAATTCAGCATGTCAGACCGCTTCTAATGGGAAGGGAAAAAGAGTTAACATTTCAGCTCGTAGATGAATTCTGAAAAAAGGTTTTTAACCTGAACCATTAGCACTGTTTCTCTTCCAACAGATGCTGCCTGATTTGCTGAGTATTTCCATATTCTCTATTCTTTCGATTTCCAGCATCAAAAGTTGTTTTTGATGTACACCTTCATGTTGGATCTTGTTTTTCCCATAGTTATTGACATTGTGATTTGAATTATAGTATTACACACAAGTAATGGTGAACTCAAATGGAAGAATACCAATTAAGTAAAAGAATGAATGTCTGAACCTTTCTGCAAAAGGTACTTGGTCTTTCCACCCTGTTTTAGTTGATAACCAACTGTTGCGTTCAACATTAATAATTATGCTGAGAAAAACAACGATCGCAAAAGGTAATGATTCTTCAAAAGCTGCGTTAACTGTGAGAAAGTGATTTCTCTCCCCACCCCTTGTATTTTTTCTCAGGCTGATCTAAATTTTAAAATTAAATCCATTGCACCCTTCCTTGTTTCAGCTTTCTTGGATTATAAAATTGCATGCATTTTTGGTTTTATCCTTTTCATCCACATATGTTGATATATAATTTAAATCTACAATATTCAATAAGCCTGATATGTTGCATGTAAATTGTCGAATTAAAATTGACAATTGCACATCAGTCAAATTTCAATGGCTCTGTGATTGAGTGTGCATTGAGTGCTTGCAAGTGCATTCATTTTTTGGGCACCTTCTTCTGCTTCCTTTCTTGGGGAACAATGTTGTGTTGAGGAATAAAAAAGAGCTGCTGGTGGAACTCAGCGTGTCAGACAGTATCTGTGAAGGGAAATAAAACAGAAGGACTAAAAGAAGTGGTGAAATAGCCAGTATAAAGAGGTGGGGAAAAAGGGTGGGGCAAGACCTAATAAATGCTGAGGTGAGGAGGGGTTGATTGGTAGATGGAATCTGGCAGAGGAGGGTAGAGATAGCGACAGTGCCTGGGACTTAGTGGGTGGGAACAAAAGGCTACAGATTCAGGAATCTGATCGGAAAGGGAGTTGAAGAGTGGAACCAAGTAAGGAGAGATGGTCGCAAATGGAACATACCGCTGGGGGAAGGGAAGGGGAGAGAGGTGAGCAATAGTGGATGGAGGGAATCCAATGGAAGGAGGGTTTAGGCGATAGGCAGTTGGGGTAGGTTGGGGGTGGGAAAGAAACGGGGTTACAGTGGGCTGAGGGGTATTGTGGGAAGAAGGGACTGTGTATGTGAGAATCTAGGAAGGAAAGAAAGATGAAGAATAGAACCAAATTAAGAGGGATGGTGGCAGGTGGGAACAGCAGAGGGAGGGAGATCTGCAACAGAATAACAGAATCTGTTGCCTTTTGTTCTCTATTTATCACCTCCCAGTCTTTGTCACAATTTCCACCCTCACTTTTTCCATCTAACTCCTCTCTTCCAATCTACCCATCCTCATCTGTTTCCACCCATCACTTGGTATCTCTTGCCCCACCCTTCTCCACCTCTTTATGCAAGCTATTTCCCTCTACATTTTCAGTGCAGGTGAAAGATCTTGACATAAAATGTTGACTGTGCATTTCTCTCCACAGATGCTGCCTGACTTGCTGGGTTCCTCCTTTCTTTGCTCCAGATTCCAACATATTTTGTCTCCATTGTGTTGAAGAATGTTTGAATTAACCTTCAAAGTCCATAACCCATGAAGTACCAAAGATCAAAAGAACAGGGCAGATGAGTAAATAGAGATGCATTCATCTCAATTCATTTTTGAAAAGCTTGTGGTTGGAGATATACATTTCAACCAAGAGAACTTTGCTTTCCAATAAACCCCTGCTGTTGTTGGCTTTCCTGCTCCATTATCGGTAGTTAACTGTTCAGCATCTAGTGTTGTGCTGCAAATCTGGAGGAAAATTCATCAAGGTTTTGGCAAAGATGTAGGCAGGATATACTACCATGTATCTGGAATGAGAGTCTTCACTTTCAGGGAAAGATGGGAGTATCTGGGCTTATTCTAACAGAAGGTAAGTTTAATGGATGATTTAAGAGAGGTTTCTCAATTAATCTTCTGGGTATCTGCACTTCTCCAAATCTTATTTCAGACTCCTCAACTTCTATCTTTTCGAGTATTTGCTGGTTTTATTGTAAATGAACTTGCGCCTTCATCTGCCTCAGCCACAGGATTTGGAATGTCTTCCCCCAACCACTGCCTCTCAACTTTTACTCCCTTGACCCCATTGAAACTGTCAGGTGAATGTGAGTTGTTGTCATTTTGTTGTTATCTTGAAAGCACGTTAATTAGCATGCAAGATGTTGGTTAGCACTCAAAAACAATCTTTTCACTGTACCTCGGTACGCGTGACAATAAACTAAACTGAACTGAACACCTTGAAAAGGCAAAATCGGGAGAGAGACAACCAGAAGACATAAAATTCATATCCTGGGTAAAGAACCAGACAGGGAAAAACAAATGCTGAATCTTTTTTATTGCACTTGGGCGTTGTGATCTGCAATGCACGGCATGACAGAGTGGTGGAATCAGATTTAGCAGTGACTATATAAAGAGAAAGGGATAAATATTTGAAAAATAAGACAAAAATGCAGAGATATGAGGATTTGCACAGAGATCAGGTAAATTAAATGGCTCTTTTAAAGAGCTGGCACAAAATGGCATTCTTTTGCACTGCCAGATATTACCACTATTATATTTTTCAGACTCTCAAAATGGATATGGGATCAAGACTGGGGTTGACTTGCATCCAATTGGTTTGATTGCAAATGTAATGAAATCACAAATCAGTGTTTAAGTGCCAGCCCTTGTAACACTGTTTAATTTGTTGGGGAGGCACAACTGCAGATTACAGAGAGAAGGAATGCTGCTGGTATCCTGGGATCTGATCTCTGCTGCCCATGTGGCACATTAACATGTTGAGGGTGTGAAATCGCCTTCATATGTGGTGGACCCCAATGATGATATATGGGACTGACAATACATAATGCAGGTTTTCAATGGTATCCTTCATCAGAGGAACAGCTGAAATCACACAAAAAGCCTTACTGTGCTGAACGCTATCTGTGACATCAGAATGGAACATAACAGGTTGCCTAGCTTGCTTAGAAGACAAAGTCTCAGAGACCTCATTCACCCACCTAATAGCTCCATTGCCAGCCTCTGAAGATGAGGACATCTTTACTGAAGGGCTAAACTCTCTCTCATTCCTTGCTGATGTTTATGTAGAAAAATATTTCCTTGAATGAACAAGACATCCCACTGAGAGTCCTCACTCTCCTCCTCCTCCTTCTTTCAAGAGCTTGTCCGATTTCATCAATCCTCCATCTCACATTACTGTACCTTACTGCAGGAGGAGTACCTGGTGCACAAGAACAGTCCTGGAGATGGAGTGATGTGCAACACACTTGCACCACTTTGCACTGATTATATCACTTGTGGTTTAAACAGACTGCCTAAAATGTACACTATCATATTTTCCAACTGGTCCAAACATAAAGATGTGTAAACTTACATGAGCTTTCACCCTCTAGTTACTTTGAGGTCTATCTTCTGCCCCAACTCCAAATGTACTCGTCTATTCCTATTGAAGTCCCAATTTGCAACACTGGTATTGGGCTGATATTAGCCAATAGACAATAGACAATACACAATAGACAATAGGTGCAGGAGTAGGACATTCGGCCCTTCGAGCCAGCACCGCCATTCACTGTGATCATGGCTGATCATGCACAATCAGTACCCCGTTCCTGGCTTCTCCCCATATCCCCTGATTCCGCTATCATTAAGAGCTCTATCTAACTATCTCTTGAAAACATCCAGAGAATTGGCCTCCACTGCCTTCTAAGGCAGAGAATTCCACAGGTTCACAACTCTCTGTGCGAAAAAGTTCTTCCTCATCTCCGTTCTAAATGGCCTACCCCTTATTCTTAAACTGTGGCCCCTGGTTCGGGACTCCCCCAACATCGGGAACATGTTTCCAGCCTCTAGCGTGTCCAATCCCTTAATAATCTTATATGTTTCAATAAGATCCCCTCTCATCCTTCTAAATTCCAGAGTATACAAGCCCAGTCGCTCCAGTCTTTCAACGTACGACAATCCCATCCATTCCAGGAATTAACGTCGTGAACCTACGCTGCACTCCTTCCAAGGTCACTTTCACTGCCACCTAGCGCAGTGTTGTTCCCCTGGTCACCATCAGGGACATACAATCTTCCACAGGTCCAAGCACAGCTCTCCCTCTTCAAAGCAATGGGCGATGTTGGCTCCCAGAGGAAGTTAAGCCATTCTGTTTTACATATAATTAAGTTACTTTTGATTACTTTTTAATGCTATTTGGTGTGCTGGTGTGCTTTTTAAATAAAACGACCTTAATATTTTTAATTAGTTTAGTTTAAAGATACAGAATGGAAACAGGTCTGTGCCGGCTAACAATCACCCATACACTAGTTCTATCCGACACACCAGGGACAATTTACAGAGGCCAATTAACCTACATGTCCTTGGAATGTGGGAGAAAACTGGAGGAAACCCACACGGGCACAAGGAGAACATGCAAACTCCACACAGACAGCACCAGTAGTCTGGATCAAGCCCGTGTCTCTGGTGCTGGGAGGCAGTAACTCTACCCTGCACCACTGTGCCACCTTTTTGATCTTTTTCAAGTTTTTTTTTTAACATGCCCTGAGTGTGTCAAATATGTTACAATGTCCCTGCCAAATTGACAGCTCAGGCAGCCATTGAGCCTAGGACCTCACCATCCATCAAAACTGAATCCACAGACAACTGCCTGCACTGAGACAGTCTCACTGGAGCACTCATCACAGCAAAAGTGCTGGGAGCTGGAAAATCACCTCTTCTGCCCACCCTCCCCATTGCTGAAACACTCAACTAGCCCAAGGCAGGGGGCCAGTGTTCACGTTAAATAGAAGAGCAGCTCCTTGATTCACTCAAATAGTTTCTTTGCTTCCTGAATTTATTTTTTAAATAAAATGGTGGAAATGATCAGTTGGCCAGGCAGCGTCTATGGAGGGAGAAATTGGGTTAATATATCAGGGGCAACATTCCTTTGCCTGCTTGAATGCATCCCTTGTTTGAATGGCTGCTCCAATTGACAAAATATTCAACAGTCACTCCATTTATCTCCTGAATTCATTATTGTTGTTATTTTTATGCCCTTAGTTTTGAACTCCGTGTAGAATTCCCAAGAAAATATAGTTTAATTCCCTTAAACCACAGCTCTGTGAACCTTTTGCGCGAATCTGGATATCTCTGCTTTTGGATTTTCACTTCTCTGCATTGGCCACTGATACTCTCATTCAGGTACACAACATTTAGATACCGAATAAATATCTTCCTATTCAGCTTCAACACAGGCCAGCAATTTGCAGTCTGTCATGGAGATTTGCCATTTATGATCCAAAATGGTAAGATGGCATGGTTTTGAAATGTGCACTTATGTTGACTGTGCTTTTCATAGCGATTTTGAGAACCAGCTAGTCAGGATACAGCATTAACATTTCTCACGCAGCAGCATTATGTAAAGGGATGAAAAGTTTTGTCACCTGAATGAAGAATGTGCAGTATATTTAGCAAAATTTGAGAAGCCTCTTTTTTTTCTTTTCATCATGTCTTTGTCAACTGCACCTTGTAAGAGGCAGAAAGTTGGCCTCTTATTATGCTACAGAGCCAGCGAACATAGCAATATGTCAGAGATAATGTCAACGGTACAGGGCACAAATGCAAATATAGGAATAGAACAATTCTGAAAAATATATGCAAAGAATTCTGTAGTCTCACACATGAATGTTAACAAGGTGAGAAGCATTAGGAGTGAAAGTAATAAGCTCATGGAATTTAAAATAGACATAACTTTATGGCAAATATAATATACAGTGGGGGAAAATTATGTAACGTATTATTCTGACTTAGTCAGCACTGCTCCCACCTTTATGCACTGCAGCCCACTCTACAGCCACCCTCTGAGTTTATAAGGTCTTAAGTTCAAGTCCCTATCCACTTCAGCACAAAATTTAGGCTGACACTACATGGTCAGTGATGCCGTGTAAAGCAGCTTACCTTTACAATATTTAATACACCCCACCTAACTATTTGATCCCACTTATCTTGATGGGTCAAGGGTCCTGATTCAGTGAGGTATCTCTCTACGACTCAAAGAACAGTCAGCAAGTTGTCCCTGGTAGCCAGGTTAATACTTGCCCTTCAACCAACATTCTTATACCAGACCACCCAGTGGTTGCTTTATTGCAGAACATTCATGTGCTTAAATTGGCTGTGGCATTTTTTACATTAGGACAGTGACTGCATCTCGCAAGCTGCACTTCATCCAGAGGTCTGGAAATGTGTAAATTGAAGTATTTCCTTTCAGGGTTAAACCTTAATGCCACTGGGATTCACAGGAATAATATCAGGAGAAGTCTATTGGGAATCTGCTTGGGAGAGAGGTTCTACCTCTTTGTACATTGCTGACATGATGCCAGCACCACCTATATTTTTTCTAACCTTGATCCCTTCAGGGTATTCACACTTTCCCAATGCAAAGTCAAGGAAAAGTGGATGTAGATTCAATTTGCTGAATCTTTCCTTCCTCTGGATTTTTTAAAGATTAGAAAATGGCTGGCAACGGGATATCCACTCCTGTCTAAGATTCAGACGCACAGAGGTGCAACTGCTGCAAAACATATCGGTTAGATCACAGAACCATTCATCCTTTTTACAAAATGCTGGTGCAGCACATCTAACTATGGTTTAACATGCATATGCTGCCCAGTTGTAAGGGGTACCTCAAAAAGCTAGAGCGTGGTCTGCACCACGTAGTGAGCAATGCTGGTCACATAATGGTTAAGAAACATGTGTGGAGCCCGGACATTGAACTGATCGCTGTGGGTCTCCGTCCATACTATATGCCCAGGGAATTCTCACACGCCATTGTGGTGGCTGTTTACATTCGTCCATCTACCAAGATGCTGCGCGCAAGTGACGTCATCCACACAGTCACTGCGAGACTCCAGACACAACACCCGTGTGCTTTCATCGAAATCTCAGGGGATTTCAATCACGTGACTTTGGACGCTAACATAGTCACTTTCACTCAGTTTGTTGACTGTCCCACCAGGGATATGAAAACATTGGACCTGTTGTATGCCAATGTTAAAGAGGCGTACATAACCCTTTCTCCACTGGGAAGATCTGACCACAACCTGATTCACCTCCCACCCAGGTATAAGCCAATGGTCCAGAGGCTGCCTGTGACCACAAGGTCAGTGAGTAGTTGGTCACAGGAGGCCTGTGACGCTCTACAGGACTGTTTTGAGGTCACAGACTGGGACGCACTCTGTTGTAGGGTTGCCAACTGTCCTGTATTAGCCAGGACATCCCGTATTTAAGGCTAAATTGATTTGTACGGGACCGCCCTTGTCCTGTATTAGTAGGGTTGCCAACTTCCTCACTCCAAAATAAGGGACAAAGGGTGATGTCACTGCCCCGCGCCCCGCGCCCCACGTGACCTCACCCAGCCAGCGGCCATGTGCTACTGCTCCACCAATGACAGCCGCCCGGGCCTGGAGGCGGGTTGCTACACAACCTCCGTTAGGCGGCGCCCGGGCCTCCGGACCTAGACTGTCCGGAGCTAAAATGTCGGAAACCTAGAGTGTCAGGACCTAAACTGTCGGGACCTACATCGTCGGGGCCTACAGTGTCGGAGCCTACAGCATCCGCTGAGCCTAATACCGTATAACCCAGGAAGCATTGTAAGAGTCATCTAATACCACATAGTTGGCAGGACCAATTGGATGAGCCACCTTGAAATCTGAAAATTCGGAAGGATGGGTAAACTTTCACCAACAACTTCTCCTGGAAGTTCTTATTGGCCATATTGAAGCTATGGCCACGAAAGCACACAAACGCCTCTACTTCTTTAGAAGGCTTAGGAAGTTTGGTATGTCCCCCACATCTCTCACTAACTTCTACAGATGCGCCGCAGAAGGCATGTTACCAGGATGCATCACAGCATGGTTTGGGAACATCTCTACCCATGATTGTAAGAAATTGTAGAGAATTGTGGAAACAGCCCAGACCATCACACAAACCAAACTCCATTTCATTGACTCCATTTATACCTCACGCTGTCTCGGCAAGGCCATCAGAATATTTAAGGACAAGTTGCACTCTGGCCACTCCCTCTTCTCCCTTCTCCCAACCAGCAAAGGTAGTAGAAGTGAGAAAATGCACACTTCCCAGATTCAGGGACAGTTTCTTCTTGCTGTTATCAGGCAACTGAATCATCCTTCCAACAGCAAGAGAGCAGTCCTGAACTACCACTTACCTCATTGGAGACCATCAAACGATCTTTGATCAGACTTTAGTGGCTTTATCTTGCACTAAATGTTATTCGCATTATACGCTTTATCATATATCTGTACACTGTGGATTGCTCGATTATAATCATGTATTGTCTTTCTGCTGAATGGTTAGTATGCAGCAAAAGTTTTTAACTGTACCTCGGCACACATGAGAATAAACTAAACTGAACAAAACTAGTCCAAGTAGAAAAGGTCTAAGCTTTTAATTGAAGTGTGTACAATGTTCCCTAATCCCATTGAAATTCAACCTCCTCCCATTCAAGGTTTTTTAAACCGGGAGTACCTAGTGAGGAATGAACCATTTCGTGATTAGGGGAGCAATATTCATAGATGGGATGGCAGTGGATAAAGTTAACAGCTTCAAGTTCCTGGGAATAAACATTCTGTTGTGTGCAGTACACAAATGTAATCACAAAGAAACCTCATCAATGCTTCTACTTCCTCAGAAGTTTGAGGAGATTCAGTATGTTGCTGATTCCTCTATCGAATCGTCACTGGCATTTGGTGGAGAGCATACTGAGTGGTTGCTTCAAGGCCTGATTCGGTAACTCAGATGCCCAAGAATGTAAAAGGCTGCAGAAAATGATCGATATTGCTTGGTCCCTCATGGGTAGTGACCTCCCTACCAGCGTAAGGATCGACAGGAAACACTGCCTGAAGAGGGCAATTAATATCAACAAGACCCACACCAGCCTGGCCACACTGCTCCCATTGGGAAGAAGCTACAGGAGCCTGAGAACTGTTACCTCAAGGTTCAAGAGCAACCAGCAACCATTAGGCTCTTGAACTACACAAAAAAGTAAGAAATGATGGGTGAAAAGGCTGTCTTCTATGCTTAAGGAAATCAAATTATTTATTAATTCAATATTAATTGGGTTATTTTCAGGAGCTGTGTGTTTGCATAATGGAGTCCAGTATTTTCTAAAATCTGAAAGTATCTACACTTTAAAGATAAAGCATTCAGTGAGCTTTATGGGATTCAGGTGCAATATAAATACAAAGTTATTTTAAAATTACTGCAGTATAAAACTACAGACGGACACGTTCATCCACAATCCAGGCACTGATGACATGATTTCAAACAGGGCAGAATCCCCAATCATTTATAAATCAAAATATGTGTTCCTCAAATTTTGGCCAATCAGTCAATGGAGCAGATGAGCAAAAGATACCAGATTTGTCTTTTACCTCTTCCACTCACTTTTCTTCAGCAATGTGTAGAAGCAGCCAGACCTTGGACAATTTGTCCGTAACCCAACAATGATCCAATGTGCACTTAGGTGCTCTGTACCCTTATCACCTTTCTCTCTCATCTTAAATCTTGACAGTTTCCTTGGTCATTTTACTATAGAAGTGAACTGCCCAATGTCACAAATCTCTTTGAACAAAATAATTTCCAGTGCAGTGGTACTTATGAACTATCTTGAATGTATATGTTAGTTTAGTTTAGATTTGTAGCATGGGAACAGGCCCTTCAGCCCACCAATTCCGCGCCGACCAGCGATCACCATACACTCATTCTATCCTACAAGCGAGGGACAATTTACAGAAGCCAATTAAAAATACAAACCTGCGTGATTGGGATGTGGGAGGTAACTGGAGCACCGGTAGCCGGGATCGAACCCGGGTCTCTGGCGCTGTGAGTCAGCAAGTTTACTGCTGTGCCATTGTGCTGCCCTCCATCTCAGAGAAACTGACTCCAATACTCTGCATTCAATCAAAAAAGAATTGCTTGAATTTATGCAGCTCAGGGACATTTCCTTCCTGCAGCTTTGTGGTGAAAGTAAAATGGCAAATCATTCAAAGTCCTAAAAATCAGGTCAGAGATGTGTAGCACAGCATCTTACTCAGTGCACATGATACACATAATAAGTGCCTTTGTCTATTTTATGAAGATAAAGGTGTTATATAAATACATAACGATTGTTGCTATGTTATTGCTATGTGAGAAAAAAGAAAATGCAATGCAAATTTACAATCTAGCTCTACATTTACATTTAGTCGAAGGTCTTGATTCTTATTCACCTGTAACACTTAATGGACACATAATACGGTTCATATTTCCAGAATAACATCAATGTATTATCGGAATAGTTCTCCTCTCAGAAAGCTGACACTTAATAGTTCCTCATGATATTGCAAGAGCTATTTGCTCAGCATCTTGCTGGCAATAAAGAATGCTTGTGTGATGCTACAGTTAATCTTAAGAAATGACCTAACATGATTAATCTCTTGGCCTTCTTGAACAGCAAACTTATAAAGATTAAACAACAAAGTCATTGACAAAAACATCCTTACACAAAATTGACACAAAATTGAGCATGAAATTTGTCACTGCAATAACAACGTGCACAAGACTATTATGGTAACAAGAGCAGACAGCAGAAATGCTGGAAATGCTTATGATTGAGAAAATGAAAAATGTCATCTTAAAAAGGATTTTGCCTGATGACCCTTAAATGTTTTTCTCTTTAGTTGGTGGTTTTTGAAGCTGACAACAGCATGGTGGGATTGCTGCCAAACAGCTCCACAGACCCGGGTTTGATCCCAGCTTCGGGTGCTGTCTGTTATGGAGTTTGTACGTTCTCCCCGCAATCGCATGGGTTTCTCCCACTCTAAAGACGTACAGGTTTGTAGGTTAATTGGCTTGGTATAAATGCAAATTGTCCCTAGTGCGTGGAGGATGGGGTTAATGTGCGGGGATTGCAGGTTGGTCTCGGTGGGCCGAAGGGCTTGTTTCCGCACTGTATCTCTAAAACTAAAAAAGCTAAAACTAAATAGGGTCTGTATATTCAGCCGATTAAACCTATTCCACCATTCAATTGAGCTCTGAACGATTCTGCATTTTTGTTCCATTTCTTTGTCCTGATTTGCTGGCTTGATAAAAGTCTTGAAACTCGGGTATGAAATTTTCAGCTGGCTTAACCTCAGCTGGTCTATCGTGGACGTAGATGCAGATCCCCATCGGTGCTTGTATGATAATAATAATAATAATTCATTTATTTTATATAGCGCCTTATCACATGCTCAAAGCGCTTTACAAAAACAATTAACATAGAAACAAACAGACAAACTATCCTGACGGAAAAGCGGCGAATACACAACGCCAGCGTCCTCTCACGTCAGGGTCCGGCAGTAGACATTAAAAAGCACAAGACACACAGATATAATTTTTTACACAAAACAGCCATCACAGTGATTGCTCTAGGCATACCCTCACTGTGATGGAAGGCAAAGTCTTATCTCCTCCTCATTCTTCTCCCGTGGTGCCACGAGGTGATCAAGGCTCCCAACTTTTTGAAGCCCCCACCGGGCGATGGAAAGTCCCAGGGCCGAGCCGAGCAGGCCGATGAAAGTCCTGAGCCCCCACCGGGCGATGGAAAGTGCTGCGGCCGAGCCACGCAGGCCGATGAAGGGCCTGCGGGCGGGTTGATCGTACCTCGCGCTCCGGGGCGGTCGAAGCTGCTACGGCTGGAGCTCCCAAAAACCGGTCGCCAGCCAGGGACCTGCGAACTCCCGATGTTGCGGTCTGCAGGGCCCACGGCCGAAGCCTCCGAGATGGTAAGTCCAGGCCCTGCGACCGGAGTCTTTGAGGTCGATCCCAGCTGGAGGCCGCCGACTCCACGATGTTAGGCCGTAGCGCGAACGGAGATACGACACGGTAAAGGTCGCATCTCCGTTGAGGAGGAGATTTGAAAAAAGGTTTCCCCCAACCCCCCCCCCCCCCCCCACATACATAGAGTTAAAAATAAATTAAAAATAAAACAAAACGTACATTTAACAACGACAATGACAAAAAAACAACAAAAAAACGGAGAGACTGCCGGTGAGCCGCAGCTGCAGAACACAGAACACAGAAGTACTAGTCGATATCACAAATGGGCAGTTGAACAGAGTTCAGCTGCTTTAGCTCCCTGGCTCCGGATTCTCCCATCTGAGGAACTAGCTTCTTTCAGTTTTGCCCATCAATTGCTTTAATCATCTTAAACACCTCACCTATCTCTGCAATATTATCAGTGCTGCAGCCCTGCCAAGGTTAATCTCTCTTTCCCAAGGTCAGGTGCCAGTGGAGAATGCCAGACTCCAGGAGCAGTTATGCCAATTGGTGACGACTTACCCGAGTGATGACATTTTACAATTATGTAATGGAAAATTTCTTGTAGGGTATCAAAACTCTCTTCCATCCACTTCCCCTTACCCTGCATTACAAAACCAGCATCCTCTAATTCACTCTATTTCAGATGTAAGGCCATTGAACTGAAATGTTAACTCTGTGTCTTCTTCTACAGATGCTGCCTGACTTAATTTTATCTTTATTCTTATTTGGGAATTCTAAGATGAATGGTCGCACTCCCCATTCTTCCCAAATTAATTTTCACTTGTAAACTACACACTTGTGATTTAAACTGAGATCTGCCATATCCGTGCAACTCATGGTCACAATATTAATGCACTTTGGGAACTCAAATAGTAGTACTTTATGGTTCTACTTAGCTTTCAGTTGTTTCTCTATGCCAGCAAGCACCGTGGGTCAACAAGTAAGTCTACACTTGCACATATATCATGATTCTCGTCTTCTCTTTGTGTCCCAGATCATATTTCAATCAACTTCATAATTGAGAAATAAGGTTCGAAGACCATTTGTACTTTGGCAGCAAGGAAGAACTCCTCAGCTTATTTTCAACATTATATCAGGGTTTTTATATGCACCTGATAAGGTTGATAGGGATTTGGTTTAAAGTCTGAATGGCCCCTCAAACAGAGTCCTAAGAAGGTTAAGCATTAAAGGATATCGTTCAGGTCATTCCACACCCCCACCATCTTACCATAAACCTATCAATGTCTTCCGCCTAAGTAATGATCCATGTCTATGTCAAGCATTACATTTATATTTGTCTCAGCTACCCCTCTATGATTGATTGAAAAATACAGCGTTGAAACAGGTTCTTCAGTCCACCGAGTTCACACCAATCATCGATCACCCCTTCACTAGTTCTATGTTATCTCACTTATACAGTCACTCGCGACACATTAGGGGTGATGTACAGAGGCATATTAACCAACAAACCGGCATGTCATTGGGATGTGGGAGGAAACAGGAGCACTCAGAGGATACCCATGTGGTCAGAGGGAGCACAAATGGATCGTACCCAAGATCAGGACTGAACCCAGGTCTCTTGCATGGAGAGGCGGCAGGTCTTCCAGCTGCTCTATTGAGTCATGCCTCGTACATTCCAGATCCTCTTTCAGTGCACTGGGAGCATCAACCTAGATAGGTGTGCTCAAGACACTTGGAGCACCACTCAAACCCACAGCTCACTGAATCAGAAAAAAAGAATGCTATTACATGAGACATGCATCTGTTTATTTTAGGGCGATTACATACATTTGGAGATGTTCTTATCTGTAAGAATGTGCTGAAACCCCAAACTATTCTGAGAAAAACACAGGCTACCCAGCATTGCAATAATGGGCTGGAAGATCTGACCTGCCAGTACATGTCATTGCCTCCTGACAGAAGCTGGCTGGATTGGTGGAGCTATTTGTCGATCATTGGCCTTTCACTCAATTGTAAAGCTAGACTTTCTTTGCACGCTGGGAACAGCGACCTTCTGGAGTTTGTCTTCGAGGGTGTTCTCTGCTCTCAGCAATCCAGGATCGGCTCAGATTTGCTTGTATACTTGAACTGCTGAATGGGGCGGGGGGGATTCTGCCGAGGTGAAACCCTGGGAAACAATTACTTGCTCTGAAGCACTGGGGTGGGGATGGTATGGAGGGAGGGAGAGGTTTGAAATGAACATACCATATTTTATTGAATTCTCGCTATAGCAGGTTGTGGAAGTTAATCAAGGATTGTGATGAAGAAACAAGAGTTGGAACTCAAGCAACCAAGCACCGGTTGGTGTAAAACTGCTACAATCAGGACTCTCAACACTTCACTAGCAACATCCAGCATCAATATCTACATGCATTGCTAGCTTTAACCACAGATTGTCCACATCGAATGGTTCATTTCTCTCAACACCTCAGTTTCTATTCTCCACCACTCTCCAATTGGTTTAAAGGGATGTAAAGTGATTATACCAGGGAAGTGAATATTTACACTGCATCCAGGTATAATCGTACATCCAGGCATTTTCCATCGCCCAGTGGGGGCTCAGAACTTTCATCGGCCTGCTCGGCTCGACCCTGGGACTTTCCATCGCCCGGTGGGGGCTTCAAGGGGTTGGGAGCCTCGATCGCCTCGTGGCGCCACGGGAGAAGAACGAGGAGGAGATAAGACTTTGCCTTCCATCACAGTGAGGGTATGCCTAGAGCAATCACTGTGATGGCTGTTTTGTGTAAAAAATTGTATCTGTGTGTCTTGTGTTCTTTAATGTCTACTGCCGGACCCTGACGTGAGAGGACGCTGACGTTGATTATTCGCCGCTTTTCCGTCAGGATAGTTTGTCTGTTTGTCTGTTTGTTTCTATGTTAATTGTATTTGTAAAGCGCTTTGTGCATGTGTTAAGGCGCTATATAAAATAAATATATTATTATTATTATTATTATAAATAACATTTTAAGATAAACTGCTAACTTTATCTTAGAACTGATTTTGTTGATGCAGATTTGTTTTTCGATTTCAGTTGTTGAAATATTGGATCAGACAGTGTTTGAGTTTCTCCAATGATTTATGTTATTGCATGGTGGTTAACGTGAGATAACACAACACAAACAGGACTTGAAATGTCTACTTGCCTGGAGACTCAAGTCACCGATGTATTATTTTTATTTGTTATTGATTTTTAGTTATTTTCTGATCAACAGTGATGATCACTGATTGTTTAAGACTTTAAAACCATGTAGTGAATTTTTGTTAAATCTTCAGTGTGATAATATTAATATATTTGAAAAATATGATCCAACCTTTTGAATGGCGACACAAGGAACTGCAGATGCTGGTTAACAAAAATAGTCACAAAAGTGCTGGAGTAACTCAGCGTGTCAGGCAGCATCTCTGAAGAACATGGATAGGTGACATTTCGGGTCTGAAGATGGATGTTGACCCAAATCCTCATCTATCCATGTTCTCCAAGGATTCTGCCCAACATTTTGAATACTCCTTAACATGAAAATATATTTTTCTTGAGGAGATGCCTCTTTAGTGCTGATGTCATGGGCCAGTCACTGATGAGAACACCACAGTGTCAGATCCATTGTTATTTGCCAGCAACTCATCTCACAACTTTGGTTGTCCCATTACAGAACGCAGTGGTTACAGGACAGCCAAACTTATGAGGTGCATATAGAAACAAAATGCTGGAGTAACTCAGCAGATCAGGCAGCATCTCTGGACAAAAGGAATAGGTGGTGAAGGTGTGGAATTCTCTGCCTCAGAAGGCAGTGGCGGCCAGTTCGTTGGATGCTTTCAAGAGAGAGCTGGATAGAGCTCTTAAGGATAGCGGAGTGAGGGGGTATGGGGAGAAGGCAGGAACGGGGTACTGATTGAGAGTGATCAGCCATGCTCGCATTGAATGGCGGTGCTGGCTCGAAGGGCTGAATGGCTACTCCTGCACCTATTGTCTATTGTCTATTGTCTATTGTGATGTTTCGGGTGGAGACCCTTCTTCAGACCAGCTGGTAAATAATGATGAATCTGCATTATATGGCCCCTTCCTGTTCCTATCTTTCACAGTTCGAAAGAACCCTCAAAGTTGATGAGAAGTGAATGATAGAAAATCCAGATCAACCAGGTCTGTAAAGGTCGGGAAGTTGGAGAGAGGACGACCATTAGCTGAAAGTAAGTACCTGTTAATAGTGGTAGAAACGGCAGTTTAAAAAGAGCGCCAATAGGGCACTGTTATTCAGTCTGTAAAGGTCGGGAAGTTAGAGAGAGGACCACCATTGGCTGTAAGTGAGTGGGAATTACAGTGCAATAAGTCAGTCAGAAGAGAATACGTGGATTGGTTGATCATTTAAGTGAGAAGTCTGGTAAATTGGACAATCAGGCAATTTAAATTGGTGATATAAGCTAGACTTGCAAAAGGGTGCAGCCCAGTGAGGGAAGTGTCCGTCTTTGGCTGCGAGTCATCTTCTTGGGCTTTCTCATGGAGAAAAGAGCTAGAAAATTACACATCCATTTATCTAAATGTGTAGAAATGCATTAAGAATCTATAATTAAAGACAGAGTGACTGACAGGGAAAATTGAGCTGAGGAGAGTGAGCTATAACAGATTGGTAGCAGGAGGTCATGTCTAATGAATAGAATTGAATCTGTTAAGGAAATAACATAAATGGAAGGCATGGGGCCACCATAGATGTATTTTATGTGGATTTCGATGACCTTTCATAAAAGAGAATTTTAGCTGAGTTAAAATTCAACAACTTGATAAGTAATTATTGCCCTGCTTAGAAAATTAGTTAACTGCTGGAGACCAAGCAAAGTTGATATTTATACACTTGAATTCAAAGAATCAAGAATCAGTGTTGGTTCCTCAATAACTCGCTATTTTCATCAATTTTATAATTTAACAAAGGGTCACATATCCCTCTCAGTGGCACAAAAATTACTGAAATAATGTGTAGTATAAACAGGAATACATCAATAGAGTTATTACCAAATGAACAGCGTGGAGATATTTCTGCCAGAAGGATACTAACTGGTCGGGGCAGAAGACGTTTCCAGTCCGAGTGGCGGACCTGTTGGCAAGGATACTCGACAGGGGAGACCGAAGTCAGGAAGAGCCGTAGTGGTGGGTGACTCCATCGTCCGAGGGACGGACAGAAGATTCTGTGGCAGCAGGAGGGACTTGAGGATGGTCTGTTGCCTCCCTAGTGCCAGGGTTCAGCACATCACGGACCGGCTTCAGAAAATCCTAGTGAGGGAAGGCGATCAAGCTGAAGTCGTTGTGCACGTGGGCACGAATGACGTCGGGCGGAAGAGGAAGGAGGTGCTACAGTGGGAGTTTAGAGAGTTAGGGAAAAGACTGAGAAGTAGGACGTCGAAGGTGGTTATCTCTGGACTGCTACCGGTACCTCGTGCTGGTGAGGCCAGGAACAGAGAGATAGAGGGTATGAATTTATGGCTGAGGGGCTGGTGCAGAGAGCAGGGATTTAGATTTCTGGACCACTGGGATCTCTTCTGGGCTAGGGGTGACTTGTACAAAAGGGACGGGTTACATCTTAACAGCAGGGGGACAAACATTCTGGCAGGCAGGTTTGCTAGTGCGACACCTGTGGCTTTAAACTAAGTAGTGGGGGGGAGGGGTTAACAAATTGGGAATATGAAGATGAGGTTAAAGGGAACACAGGAGATATTGCAGAAGACTCTCGGAAGAATGGGAACAGAAGTTCTAGAGGGGAAAAGAGATTAAGGGCAGGGCCATTTGTGACCGATGTGAGAGGGGAGGTAAATACAGAAGTTAAAGTGTTGTACTTAAATGCGCGTAGTATAAAAAATAAAGTAGATGAGCTTGAGGCTCAGTTAGTCATGGGCAAGTATGATGTTGTAAGGATCACTGAGACATGGCTACAAGAGGACCAGGGCTGGGAACTGAATATTCAGGGGTACACAACGTATAGAAAAGACAGACAGGTGGGCAGAGTGGGTGGGGTTGCTCTGCTGGTAAGGAATGATATTCATTCCCTTGCAAGGGGTGACATAGAATCAGGAGATGTTGAATCAGTATGGATAAAAATGAGGAATTGTAAGGGTAAAAAGACCCTAATGGGAGTTATCTATAGGCCCCCAAACAGTAGCCTCGACATAGGGTGCAAGTTGAATCAGGAGATAAAATTGGCGTGTCACAAATGTAATGCTACGGTGGTTATGGGAGATTTCAACATGCAGGTAGACTGGGAAAATCAGGTTGGAAATGGACCCCAGGAAAGAGAGTTTGTAGAGTGCCTTCGAGATGGATTCTTAGAACAGCTTGTACTGGAGCCTACCAGGGAGAAGGCAATTCTGGATTTAATGTTGTGTAATGATCCTGATCTGATAAGGGGACTAGAGGTAAAAGAGCCATTAGGAGGCAGTGATCACAACATGATAAGTTTTACTCTGCAAATGGAAAGGCAGAAGGGAAAATCGGAAGTGTCGGTATTACAGTATAGCAAAGGGGATTACAGAGGCATGAGGCAGGAGCTGGCCAAAATTGACTGGAAGGAGGCCCTAGCAGGGAAGACGGTAGAACAGCAATGGCAGGTATTCCTGGGAATAATGCAGAGGTTGCAGGATCAATTTATCCCAAAGAGGCGGAAAGACTCTAAGGGGAGTAAGAGACACCTGTGGCTGACGAGGGAAGTCAAGGACAGCATAAAAATTAAGGAGAGGAAGTATAACATAGCAAAGAAGAGTGGGAAGACAGAGGATTGGGACTCTTTTAAAGAGCAACAAAAATTAACTAAAAAGGCAATACGGGGAGAAAAGATGAGGTACGAGGGTAAACTAGCCAATAATATAAAGGAGGATAGCAAAAGTTTTTTTAGGTACGTGAAGAGGAAAAAAATAGTCAAGGCAAATGTGGGTCCCTTCAAGACAGAAGCAGGGGAATTTATTATGGGGAACAAAGAAATGGCAGACGAGTTAAACCGTTACTTTGGATCTGTGTTTACTGAGGGATACACAGTCTCCCAAATGTTCTAGGGGCTGGAGAACCTAGGGTGATGGAGGAACTGAAGTAAATCCACATTAGGCAGGAAATGGTTTTGGGTAGACTGATGGGACTGAAGGCTGATAAATCCCCAGGGCCTGATGGTCTGCATCCCAGGGTACTTAAGGAGGTGGCTCTAGAAATAGTGGAAGCATTGGAGATCATTTTTCAATGTTCTATAGATTCAGGATCAGTTCCTGTGGATTGGAGGATCGCAAATGTTATCCCACTTTTTAAGAAAGGAGGGAGAGAGAAAACGGGTAATTATAGACAAGTTAGTCTGACATCAGTGGTGAGGAAGATGCTGGAGTCAATTATAAAAGACGAAATTGCTGAGCATTTGGATAGCACTAACAGGATCATTCCGAGTCAGCATGGATTTACGAAGGGGAAATCATGCTTGACAAATCTACTGGAATTTTTTGAGGATGTAACTAGGAAAATTGACAGGGGAGAGTCAGTGGATGTGGTGTACCTCGACTTTCAGAAAGCCTTCGACAAGGTCCCACATAGGAGATTAGTGGGCAAAATTAGAGCACATGGTATTGGGGGTAGGGTACTGACATGGATAGAAAATTGGTTGACAGACAGAAAGCAAAGAGTGGGGATAAATGGGTCCCTTTCGGAATGGCAGGCAGTGACCAGTGGGGTACCGCAAGGTTCGGTGCTGGGACCCCAGCTATTTACGATATACATTAATGACTTAGATGAAGGGATTAAAAGTACCATTAGCAAATTTGCAGATGATACTAAGCTGGGGGGTAGTGTGAATTGTGAGGAAGATGCAATAAGGCTGCAGGGTGACTTGGACAGGTTGTGTGAGTGGGCGGATACATGGCAGATGCAGTTTAATGTAGATAAGTGTGAGGTTATTCACTTTGGAAGTAAGAATAGAAAGGCAGATTATTATCTGAATGGTGTCAAGTTAGGAAGAGGGGATGTTCAACGAGATCTGGGTGTCCTAGTGCATCAGTCACTGAAAGGAAGCATGCAGGTACAGCAGGCAGTGAAGAAAGCCAATGGAATGTTGGCCTTCATAACAAGAGGAGTTGAGTATAGGAGCAAAGAGGTCCTTCTACAGTTGTACCGGGCCCTGGTGAGACCGCACCTGGACTACTGTGTGCAGTTTTGGTCTCCAAATTTGAGGAAGGATATTCTTGCTATTGAGGGCGTGCAGCGTAGGTTCACTAGGTTGATTCCCGGAATGGCGGGACTGTCGTATGTTGAAAGGCTGGAGCAATTAGGCTTGTATACACTGGAATTTAGAAGGATGAGGGGGGATCTTATTGAAACATATAAGATAATTAGGGGATTGGACACATTAGAGGCAGGAAACATGTTCCCAATGTTGGGGGATTCCAGAACAAGGGGCCACAGTTTAAGAATAAGGGGTAGGCCATTTAGAACGGAGATGAGGAAGAACTTTTTCAGTCAGAGAGTGGTGAAGGTGTGGAATTCTCTGCCTCAGAAGGCAGTGGAGGCCAGTTCGTTGGATGCTTTCAAGAGAGAGCTGGATAGAGCTCTTAAGGATAGCGGAGTGAGGGGATATGGGGAGAAGGCAGGAACGGGGTACTGATTGAGAGTGATCAGCCATGATCGCATTGAATGGCGGTGCTGGCTCGAAGGGCTGAATGGCCTACTCCTGCACCTATTGTATATTGTCTATTGTCTATTGTGATGTTTCGGGTGGAGACCCTTCTTCAGACCAGCCGGTAAATAATGATGGATCTGCATTATATGGCCCCTTCCTGTTCCTATCTTTCACAGTTCGAAAGAACCCTCAAAGTTGATGAGAAGTGAATGATAGAAAATCCAGATCATCTTTAAAATCCATTTTCCAGAAGCAAATCAAATATCTCCAAGTTTGACTGATTAATTATACTGAGATTAAAATTGAAGAGGAGACTACATTCAAAATAAAGAAATCAATTTTAATACAATTTCCAATACAAACTGCACAAAGGAATGAATTATGCAATTTCAACATTTATATTGGCCTTAAATGTCTATTTCCCACTTAAATTGCCAAGGTTAAGAATCAAAAGAAGAATAAACATTTGCTGATGCCATTCAACTGTATTATGTTCATTTTCTTTCGATCTGCCAGATCTTCCTTTCATGTTTCATTTGAGTTCTTAGTGTTTTGCTTTTGTCACACTTTGTGTCACCATTTTCCATTACAAAAAACTCTCACCAACATTATAAAGGATTTTACCAGCGTTAATGCTAAATGTGATGCCTCTTTTTTCATGCACTGCTTCCTGAGCTGTCTGAGAGAGCTCAGCGAACACCTTGATACATTAATGCAATCTTCCTCAGCCTTGGCCCATTCATCATTTATCATTCCGGTGGTCTACCTGACAGATAAAAGAAAAAGTGGAAGTCCTCCACTCAGTCTACAAGCACAACATCAAGCTTCTAAATGTCATTCCCCTCTGAACTCCCGAACCACTCTTCCAACGAAGCTCAAGCAACAAGCTGACTGTGTATATTATATCAAGTTTAAGAAGTTCAGATAATAAGTATTCCATGAATTTTTATTTCCAGATTTCCAGCATTCTTTTTGAATTCTGAGAGTCATAGAGTCATAGAGTGATAGAGTGTGGAAACAGGCCCTTCGGCCCAACTTGCCCACACTGGCCCAACATGTCCTAGCTACATAGTCCCACTACCCGCGTTTGGTCCATATCCCTCCGAACCTATCCTATCCATGTACCTGTCTAGCAGTCTCTTAAATGTTGTGAAAGTCCTTGCCTTAACTACCTCCTCTGGCAGCTGGTTCCATACCCACCACCTTTTGTGTGACAAAGTTACCCCTCAGATTCTGATTAAATTTTTTCCCCATCACCTTAAACTTATGTCCTTTGGTCCTCGATTCACCTACTCTGGGCAAGGGACTCGGTGATCTATTCCTCTCATGATTTTATACACCTCAATAAAATCACCCCTCATCCTCCTCCACTCCAAGGAATAGAGTCCCAGCCTACTCAACCTTTCCCTGCAGCTCAGACACTCTCGCCCATGCAACATCCTTGTAAATCTTCTCTGTACCCTTTCCAGCTTGACAACATCTGTCCTATAAACATGGTGCCCAGAACTAAACACAATACTCTAAATGCGTCCTCACCAACGTCTTACACAACTGCAACATGACCTCCCAACTTCTATACTCAATACTCTGATTGATGGCCAATGTGCCAAGCGTCTTTTTGATCACCCTATCTACCTAAAAAAGTTCAGATTACTGTTTAGAATTTTAATTTCTTTTAGGCTTTTGCTTCTTTGTACTGATATCCCTTTTAGAACATAGAACAGTACTGCATATCATCTGATAACATGCCTCTTAAACATTGCTGTTGTATCTGCCTTTACCACCTTCTCTGGTAGTGCGTCCATGTACCTGCTACCCTGTGTGAAAAAACATGCCTCAAACATCTCCTTTAAACTTTACCTCTTTCACCCTCACCTATATTCTGCAGCATTTAACATTTTCATCATGAGAAAAATACTTTGGTTATCTCCATAATCTACACCTCATAATTTAATAAACTTCTATTAAGTCGTCCTCAGCCTTTTGGCACTTCAGAAAAGACAATCCAGGTTTGTCCACCTCTCTTTTTGGCTAATGCTTTCCAATCCAGGCAACATCCTGGTGAACTCTTCACCACCCTCTCCAAACCCTCTGCATCCTTTCTGTATGTGATGATCAGAACTATGCACAATACTCCAAATATGGGGAAACTAAAGTTTTATACAGCTGCAACACGATTACAAACTTTTACGCTCAATGCCCTGACCGATGAAAGCAAGCATCCCTTCAGGCCCTTTTACCACTCTATCCACATGAGTTGCCACTTTCAGGGAGCTGTAGACTTGTACCACAAGGTACTTCTGTACATCAATGTTCTTAAGGGTCTTGCTATTAATTATAATTTATTTCAGTATTTGATCACCCAAAACGAACAAAAAATCCCATATGTCGTTTAATCTCTCCTGTCCCACTCCCTTTTGCTGCAGCTTAAAACCTCGATATTTCTATGCATTTCCAGTTCTAGCGATGTCATCGATCTGAAACATTAACTCTGTTTTTTCTCTCTCTGCAGCTGCTGTCTGACCTGCTGTTTTTACTTCGACAATGCAGTTGTTGTGTAATCACAATCAATTAGTCTACAAATGACTGAAACATGAAGCGAGGAAGATCATTGTGATGGAGAGCTTGAGAAATCATACGTCCAAAGTCACTGTTCCTTCCCAAGTTAACACGCCTAGCATGCATAAGGAATACTCAAAGAGTTTTTCAATCTGGTGTACTGCATTCACTGTTTGCAATATGATCTCCCATGCATTGGAGAATCCAAACGCAGATTGGCCAACACTTGATAGAGTGACTAGTGTTTGGGATATTCACTCTTCGGGCTCAAAAGGTTTATTATTGACCTCAGTTTTCTTGCCCAGCAGCTGAAGCTGACCACAGTTCAAAAGGCTTATTGTGGATTAAGGTAAGCATCTGACAAATACACTTTACTCGTCATCTTGACATTGTCAATATTGACCATGATGACCTTAAGGTTATAACCCTCCTGTTCCAAGGACTGATAAAAAAGAAACATAAGGTCCACAGTCACCTTATGAAGATAGTGATAAGGCCCTACCAATGACTTAATCAAGTCACACCATCCACTGGACCTGATCAATGTAGCTGTAAATCATCACATACAGATGATGGTAGAAAAGCAGTTTCAATGCTTGGAGACAATGAAAGTGGTTAGGAGTTACAAAGACACAATAAAGAATCAGCTCCTCAAGCTCTTTCCTTGTCGAATGATTTGTTTGTCTGCAATTGGTACATTCTCCTAATGTTGTAAGTATTACAAGTAAGTATTATTAGTTGTACTTATGTTTTGGAAATCTATTGTATATTATTGCCTTTGCAGATATTACTCCACAGAATGAAACATGCTTCACTAGAAAATACAACTGTGTTTAATCTGTTTCGTTAGCTGGAAGAATCTCCTCCCTGGTTGGGTGGGGAGGAGCCACCACTTGAAATAGTGATTAATAACAGGGAAACCATTCAGAAACGAGACTAAGGTTGTGAAGTAAATTCATCTTTGATATATTGGTTGAAGTATAACCTCCCCAAAGTAATAAAGTGGATACTTATTAGGCCATAAAGTCCTGACAAGCTTAGTACTCAAGGGGTACACTCAATATTGTATCACTAAAACATAGATCATACATCAGGTTCTTTGGCCCACCATGCCTGTGCACATGATCTGTATCCCTTTATTCACTGCCTATTTATGTGTCTGTCCAAATGTATTTTAAATGTTTGTGGTCCGTTGCAGGAGTAACCCTGAACTTCCCGATGCTCGTCAGTTGAATTCTCCATCCCATTTCCTCTAGAACCTATACTGCTACAGTGAGACCCAACACAAGTTTGAAGAACAGAACCTTGTCAGAACCTGGGCACACTGCAGTCTTCTCGACTCAATATGGTCTTCCATCTGTGACAATACCTCAGCTTGTTTGTTTTGTTTTCTTCAGGAGGGGAAGACATACCCAGCCTGACCAGTCTGACATTCTTTCCTGCTCTGCCATTTGCAATAAAAGGGCACAAAGTGCTGGAGTAACTGAGCGGGTCAGGCCACATATCTGAGGAACATGGATAGGTGCGGCACGTGGTGCAGTGGTAGAGTTGCTGCCTAACAGCACCAGAGACCCAGGTTCGATCCTAGCTATGGGTGTTTCTCTGTACAGAGTTTGTACGTTCTCCCTGTGACCTGCATGGATTTTCTCAGAGAACCTTGGTTCCCTCCCACACTCCAAAGACATACAGGTTTGTAGGTTAATTGGCTTGATATAAATGTTTAAAAAATTGTCCCGAGTGTAATGTTGGTGTAACTGGTGTTAATGTGCGGGATCGCTGGTCAGTGCGGACTTGATGGGCCGAAGGGCCTGTTTCCGAGCTGTATCGCTAAATTAAACTAAACTAAGGTGCCAATCTGGATCAGGATCTATCTTTAGATCCATTGAATTAACCCAGCACTTTGTGTCCTTTACTCTAAACCAACACCTCCAGTTCCTTGTTTCTGATTTTACAATTCTGACTTCCTTATGTCAATGTACTTTTGTCTACCCTCTCATTCTAACAGTTCATATTCAATCATTGACCAGACCCCATTTACAGTTTATTCCCCATGGTCACCCTGGGCCCACTCTATCAGAGACATTCCAATCCTCCTTCCCTCAACCTTCCATCCTCGCTGCAGTTCAACAAGCTTCTTTTGTCTCCTTCCCAATTCTGCTGAAGGTCCTTCAACCTCAAACATGAAGTCATTTTATCTTTCCACAGATACGGCCTGGTCTGCTTAATATTTCTCGCCTTTTCTGTTTTAACGTGAGGGGTGTGCTACAAGGGCTCCCACACCATGTTCAAGAAACCTGGTCTACAGATTGAACAGTTGCGCACTGATATCATGATTCAGTGGGTTAATTCTGAATTTATCCGCTCCACATTTAGTTGACATTATGTGTGGATCTGCTGTTCTGGGCAGAGAGAAAAACTCACAGCAGTTGACATTATCCAATCACCTTTAAATTGTAAAAACAATTAAATCATGCCTCAATGTCCTCTACTCCAGCAGATGAATAATCAGTATCATTATCCCTTGGTGGACATTGAAAGATAATTTACCATTAAGATACAGATAACATTTCACATCTAGAAACTTTGTGACATCATTACATTTCTGACTGTTTTATAAATTTCTTCTCATTCAATTACTTTACTGATTGAGGAGAATGTCGCAGCAGTACTCTGAGATGACAATACTGATGGTTCGTTTAAAGAGGCTATATGGGTGGAGCTAAGAAATGAAAAAAGGATGATCACCAGGTTTGGAGAGTAATAAGGGCCCCCAAATAGTTAACAGGAATTAGAAGAAGTAATATGCCAGGATACTGCAGGCAGCTATAAGACGAATAGGATCGCCAGAGAAGCATACTTTAACTTTACCAATATAGACTGGGACTGCCAATAGTATCAAGAGTCAATAGTCAATAGTCGTTTATTTGTCACATACACATAAATGTGTAGTGAAATGAAACATTACCCGCAGTTGAACAATAAGACCAATAAGAATAATCAATAAAAATGCAATAACACATACAATCACAAACTAACACCAAACAAAAAGAAACATCCATCACAGTGAGTCTCCTCCAGTCACCTCCTCACTGTGATGGAAGGCCACAATGTCTTTTCTCTTCCCCTGCCGTCTTGTCCCGCAGTCAGGCTGTTGAACTTGCCATGTCGGGGCGGTCGGGGCTCCCGACATTGAAGCCCCCGCTAGGCGGTGAAAATCCCGCGGCCTATTCCAGGCCGCGCCGGACGGTGAAAGGTCCGCGGCGGGCCGACCCAAGCCCCGCGATTCGGGGTGGGCGAACACGCTGCCTCTGCCGCTGCCGGAGCTCCCGATGTCGGCCCCCATGCCGCGCCGGAGCCTCCGGAGACCAGTTGCAGCCGCTCCCGCAACATCCGAAGGCGGCCAGCGCCGCAGGTGGTGAGTCCGGGCCGCGGGCTCTGCGAACCAGAGCCCCAGGTGGTCCCAGATGCATGGCCGCTGGTAGGCCGCAGCGGGAACGGAGACACGACACAGAAACAAAGGTTGCGTCTCCATTCGGGAGAGAGAATTTTACAGTTCCCGTTCCCTCCCACCCCACCCCCCCAACATAACATACAAACCCTACACCATATTAAAACTACAATTCAGACAAAAACAACAAAAAACACAAAAGACTGACGGACTGCAGGCAAGCCGCATCTGCGACGGCAGCGCTGGCTCCTCCCTGAAGCTCAAAAGGGGTGGATGTTGACAAATATGTTCAAGAAAGTCTTCCCAGGCAACATGTAGAGGGCCCCACAAGGGAGAGGGCGAAGCTTGATCTACGCTGAGGAAATTGGGAATGCAAGTGATTGAGGTGCCCGTGGGCAAGCCTTTTGGGACCAGCGACAACAGATCCATTAGCTTTAAAATAGAGTCATAGAAACATAGAAAAATAGGTGCAGGAGTAGGCCATTCGGCCCTTTGAGCTATGATCATGGCTGATCATCTAAAATCAGTACCCCATTCCTGCGTTTTCCCCATATTCCTCGATTCCGTTAACCCTAAGAGCTAAATATAACTCTCTCTTGAAAATATCCTGTGAATTGGCCTCCAATGCCTTCTGTGGCAGAGAATTCCACAGATTCACAACTCTCTGGGTGAAAACGCTTTTCCGCATCTCAGTCCTAAATGGCCTACCCCTTATTCTTAAACTGTGACCCCTGGTTCTGGACTCCCCCAAAATCGGGAACATTTTTCCTGAACCTAGCCTGTCCAATCCGTTCAGAATTTTATATGTTTCTATAAGATCCCCTCTCATCCTTCTAAATTCCAGTGAATACAAGCCCAGTCGACCCATTTTTTTCATCATATGTCAGTCCCGCCATCCCGGGGAATGAACCTGGTGAACCTACGCTGCACTCCTTCAATAGCAATAATGTCCTTCCTCAAATCAGGAAACCAAAATTGCACACAATACTCCAAGTGAGGTCTCACCAAGGCCCTGTACAACTGCAGTAGGACCTCCTTGCTCCTAAATTCAAATTCTCTCGCAATGATGGCCAACATGCCATTAGCTTTCTTCACTGCCTGCTGTACCTGCATGCTTACTTTCATAGAGTCATACCAGCATGCTGTCTGGATTAGAGGGTTTAAGATACTGGGAGAGGTTGTATAGAATTGGATTGTTTTCTCTGGAATGTCAGATAGAAGTATATAATATTATGAGAGGCATAGATAGGGTAGACCATCAGAACCTTTTTCCCAGGGTAGAAATTTCCAACACTGGAGAGCATAGCTATAAATTGAGAGGGGTAAAGTTTAATGGAGATGTGCAGGGCAATTATTTTATACAGATATTGGTGGGGGCTTGGAACGCACTGCCAGGGGTGGTGGTGATGGTCGGTGTGATAGTGGTGTTTATGAGGCTTTTGGATATGCACATGGAAGTGCAGGGAATAAAAGGATATGCATCAGGTACAGGCAGATGAGATCACTTTAACTTGGCATCATGTTCGGCATAAACATTGTGGCCGAAGGGCCCGTTACTGTGCTGTAGTGTTCTATGTTCTAAGTTGTTTGGTTCACTAATGAACTGGCAGACAGGAAACTGGCCATTTTTACACTATTTGTCAAATACGTGGAATAGTAAAATAGCACCTGACAGGAGGAACCATTCTGCCCATTTAGTCTTTCAAAGACCAGTCTTGTCAGTGCCACCATCTACATCCTTCTTCATATCCTTACATTTTTCTTATATTTCAGGTAATTATGGAATTCCATATGGAACGGGACCTTTGTGCCTGTGTGCACCAATCTGCAACTGTGCATTGCAAATCCTTAATGCACGTTTCATCATGCCATCTCTGCTGTTTCTGCCAATCATCTTAAATCGGGTTAATAGACTGGAGGCTTTTATTTTGTCATTTCAGACCCGTACTAATGTAATTGACAGCTCATAGTTCCCTCTCGCTGGCCTTTCATTTGCATTGTAAATCCATCTGGTGAACTGCAGCAGTGCAAACCAAAAGCCCATTGCTGTCTGCTCATTGATCACTACATGGGCAATAAAGGTTACTTGATAGCAATGCCCACATCTTCAAGATAAATTCTTAGAAAATATGAAGATTCCTCCCAAAGGACTCCTCATGCCCTAATCAATGACTATAACCTGGCTAACATGCACTTATTTTTCCTTTAACCTAATCCCTCACAAATGTCCATCAATTCAACGACCTCCCCACCCCCATCCCCAGGCACCCTGATAATCCTGCCACCTCTATCTACCCCAAGGGCTAAGTAACTTAACTACCAACATTTCTTTGGCATGTGCAAGGAAACTGGAACACCCAGCACTTTATCAAAGGCATTCTGAAAGTCCAAATGCATCACATCTGAAGTAAAAAAAATAACCACTTAGCAAGTCTGGTCATCCATTTTGATAAAAGATCTTTGACCTGTGATGTTAGCCATGCTCTCTCCTCACAGATTTACCAGAGCAATTCCAGCATTATCCAGCTTTATTTCTTAGTTAATCAAGTGAGGTATTTTACTCCACGTATGAAATAAAATCATAGCATCTTATGTAATTGGCCAATATTATTGACATCACTTTCGCAAATTAATAAAAAGAAAATATTTTCTTTTTTTTAGGGCTTCAGAATGCTCCAAATACATTTAACATCCACACATATATTTTACCTTATAATCAATGATGTATTATAGGAAGCAATAGAAGTGTATTACAGCGTGTAGGGTACAGTCAACTGTCCATAAAATGGGGAGGGGAAGGGGGTGTTGCTAGAAAAAGGCACAAATTGGGATTTATCGATCATCTGCACTTGTGTCAAGAAATACGGGTTGAAAAATGTAAACTTGGTGTTTCTTTTCTTTTTTCACATAAATTTCTGAAGAGCAAAGTTTTGTTCTATATCCCATATTTTTTGGCAGTGATTTGTGAGTTCTGTATGGGTGAATTTCTGTTTTTCCCAAACAGCTGTAAACCAGAGGTCACCTGTGCAAGGAACAGAATGCATTTACCAGGCTTGTAAATGCAGAAGAGAGAAGAACAGATGATTGCAGAGAAGCAGGGACTGAAAAGGGTTACAGGGCAGCAGTGTCAAGCAAAGTTTAGAAAAAGGTAATAATTTCACATTCCAAAAGTTGAACAGTAGCTGATATAGATAACAGAAGCACAAGTCTGAAGGGCGATTAACATCCACTATTTTTACATTATGAGGAAGCTTAGACGGCAATCTTTACAATAATTATTGTTAGAGCCATAGAGTCATTGAGTCTTACAACGTGGAAACAGGGCCTTCGGCCCAACTCACCCACACCAGCCAACATATCCCATCTACATGAATCCCACCTGCCTGCTTTTGGCTCAGATCCCTCTAAACCTGTCCTATCCATGTACCTGTCTGAATCTATATACTAAAACTCTCGTTTTTTCGCTTGTTCCTTAACTACAGCCAAAACGGTACATGATAGTGTGACAATTTTAGGCCCACCTTACTCAGCATCGTCCCGTGGTCCTATGGAAGAAGTTTCATTGAAATCGGTGTTATATTTTTTAAGTTATTCACAATTTAAAGTAAAAAAACCCACGTATGCCCAGTTGGAGCTCGGTTGATCTAGTACTTACGTAAGATGGCCGTCGCATCCTCTCGTGCGCAGAACATACACATCCGTGCCTGCGCAGTTGGGGCTCATTGAGCAGGGCTAGGCCGCCTATCTCTTGGGGCGGGAGAGTCAGGCCTGGTGCCGGGGGAAGTAGCCGGCGCCTGGGCCTGGACATGACCGGGTAATCACGAGCCTGAGGTGGGTCAAGGGGAAAGGCGGCTTCAGCAGCAGCAGCGGTGAGGTGGAGGCCAAGGCCTGGGCCTGGCGCTGGGCCTGCCCTCAGCTCCCCTGTCCCACCTCTTCTTCCCGGCCGGCTCAGTGCCTTCCCCACGCCATCCAGAGACCAGCGGCTCAGCAAAAATAGGAGAGCCGCCGCCGTCTACCACTGAACATCTCCGCACCTGGGGACGTGGGGGGGGGACGTGGGGGGGGGGGAGGGATGGGGGGGGTGGGAGGTGGGGGGTTGGGGGGAGGAGAGGGATGGGGGGAGTGAGGGAGGGTGCTGAACCAATGCAGGAGATGCAACCCAAGGATGGAGGGGGGGAGTGGGGAGAGGGGGAGAGCGAGAGGATGGGGAGGCGGGAGGGGAGGGGGTGGGAGGTGGGGGGGGAGGGGGTGAAGGAGGGGAGGGGAGTGGGGGTGTGGGAGGGAGTGGACGGGAGGGAGGTGGGCTGGGGAGGGAATGGGAGGGGGTGAGGGAGGGGAGGGAGGGGGTGAGGGAGGGGAGGGAGGGGAGGAGGGGGAGGAGGGGGGAGGGAGGGGGAGGAGAGGGGAGGGAGAGGAGAGGGTGCTGCACCAATGCAGGATAGGCAACCCTAGGGGGGAGGGGGGAGGAGGGGGGGGGAGAGGGAGGGGGGCAGGGGAGGGGGAGGAGTGGTAGTGGGGGAGGAGAAGGTGTTGCATCAATGCAGGAGTGGTTTTGGCCCAACGGGGGTCCACTTGGCCTAGTGTTTCTTAAATGATGAAATAGCACCTGCCTCAACTACCTCATCTGGCAGCTCGTTTCATACACCCACCACCCTTTGAGTGAACAAATTACTCCTTTTAAATCATCCCCCTCCCCCCTCCCCTAAAACCGATGCCCTCTGGTTCTCGATTCCGCTACTCTGTGTGGGAGACTCTGTGCGTGCACCTGATCTATTCCTCTCATGATTTTGTTGGGATGGCACGGTGGTGCAGCAGTTGAATTGCTGCCTTACGGTTGGGTTGTCCATGGGGTGGCGCCACATGGTGGCAGCCTCGCTAACAGTCTGTCTCGTCCTTTTCTTCTTTTGTTGTTTTTAGTTTGTTGTTAAATGTAAATTGTTGTTTAATGTATGTTTTAGTGTATCTTTCGTTTTGTATTATGTGGGTGGTGGGAGAAACTTATTTTATCTCTTTGCTCGACGGAGATGCAACTTTTCCCATATCGTATCTTCGTCCGCACTGCGGCCTAACATCGTGGAACTGGCGGTCCATTTGCTGGGGATCGACCTCAGGAGCTCCAACCGCAGGAGCCTGCGGGCTTAACATCGTGAGCTTGCAATCCCTTTGTCAGGGATCGACTTCGGGAGCTCCAACCGCGGGAGCCTGAGGGCTTAACATCGTGGAACTCGCTTGGTCAGTGATCGACTTCGGGAGCATCAACCGCGGGAGCCTGTGGACTTAACATCTTGGAAATCACGGTCCCTTGGTTAGGGATCAACTGCAACGCTGGTCGGCATGGACCTGGTGGGCCAAAGGGATTGTTTCCACTCTGTATCTCGAAACTAAGCGAAACTAAACCTCTATGAAGATCATCCCTCATCCGCCTGCGCTTCAAGGAATAGAGTACCAGCCTGTTCAACCTCTCCCTGTAGCTCAGGCCCTCGAGTCCTGGCAGCTTCTCTGCACCCTTTCCAGCTAAACAACATTGTTCCTACAACATAGTGCCCGAAACTGAACACAATACTGTAAATGCAGCCTCACCAACCTCTTATACAACTGCAATATGAGCTCTCAATTACTATACACAATACTCTGATGGTCAAAGTGCCAAAAGCCTTATTGACCACCCTATCTACCTGTGATGCCACTTTCAACAAACTATGTACCTGTACTCCTAGATCCACTCCCCAGAGTCTTATATTCACTGGGTACCCAGTGCTCCCAAAATGCAACACCTCACATTTCTCTATATTAAATTCCATCAACCATTCCTCAGCCCACCCGGCCAACCGATCACAATTCTCCTGCAATTTTTGACAACCATCTTCATTATCTACAATACCACCCAATTTTGTGTTATCTGCAAACTTGCTAATTACGCCATGTACGCTCTCATCCTAATCATTGATATAGATGACGAATCAGCAATGGGGCCAGCACCAAACCCTGAGGCACACAACTAACCACAGGTCTCCAGTCTGAAAACCAACCTTCCACCTTCACTCTCTGCTTCCTTTCATGAAGCCAAATTTTCTATCCATTCAGCTATCCCTACTTGAACTCCATGGGATCATGGATCATGGACATTAATATCATCAAAGATCCATAACACCCTAGCTAACCTCTATTTTTGCTGCTATCATCAGGAAGAAAATACAGGAGCCTAAGAACTGTTATATCCAGCTCCTTCTCAATAATTATCAGGTTCTTGAACCATCCCTACACAACCTTATCTCAGCAGTGAACCACGATGAACTGTGCATTACTATGGCTTATTTACATACTTTGTTTTTTGTTCGTTATCATGCCTAGTTGACTTTGAATGACTGAAGGTATTTATTTCACAAAATGCTGCAGTAACTCAGCAGGTCAGGCAGCATCTCAGGAGAGAAGGAATGGGTGACGTTTCGGGTTGAGACCCTTCTTCAGACTGATGTCTGATTCCATCCAATGTGTCCATAAAGTTGAAGTAATTAAGAATGTCTATGATCCAGTTGATAGCCGATCCTTATAATAAAGAAACCCTCTTGAATCTTTATGTTGAAGGATCTTGTTGGTGACCTCTCCAGTACCTTGAATGCCCACTGAAAGGAGTCCATGTTTCTGAATATGGAGTTAGTGCATGAAAGTCACACTGAGGTAAAAGATTATCTATGATTATATTGAATAGTGGAGCTGCCTCAAGGGTGCAATGACTTCCTCCTGCTTCTTTTTCTTATGTTCTTATGACAACGACCTTTCATCAAAACAGAGTTTTGCAGGAACTGTTGTGTTGAAGTATAGGACGTTCACTGGATGTAAAGGAGGCTGATTTTGATCTCCAATTCAAGGTAACTCCATGACAATGGGTATTTAATCACTGTGAAGTAGAAAATATTGAATTTTGCAGTACAGTGAATCTCATTTTGACCGGAAGTTATCTTCCAACTGACTTCCTAAACTATAAATTCCTGTTCTGACAATCTTCCGCATTCCTTTGAGGATTCTCTTTATTTAAAAAAATAAATAAGAGTTATCTCGGCAATTATGTTATTGCATCCATCACAGTGCCGTCACACGAAATCTGCTGATTAAGTGCGTGCAAGGTCAAGAATCACTAATCTTGCTCCCTCCCAATTTCTATTGCCAAATCGGTAATACTTTGAAGTAAATAGCACGACAGGAAAAATGTCAACAGGTATTTGTTATACTCCAGTAGATTTTGGCTCTACCAAAATACTGGATGCATATGATTACAATATTTAATAAAAACTAAATTAAAATAAAATCTCTTTGTGAAGGTGCAAAAAAGACAAAGCAGTATATCTGCCTCCTGCCACAAGATGGTGTTCCAACATTGTAGGCACTGATGATAATTTCTGGTTTTATTTCCCCTTTGATCATTTGGATGGGTTTGCTGTGAAAAACATCACGAGGCTGAAGATTATCTTGTTACAATGCTCCCCTGTGACACCAGGATAGAGGAAGCAGTGGGATCTCTCCAGAACCATTTGAGAGTTGATGATCTAATCCCCAGGTAAAAGCATCAGCCCTAGTTTTGCCAGTTTGTCTTTCAGGAGTTCATGGCAAGCAGAGGTAGAGCCTTATTATAAAGTACTCGAGCAGCACAAGTGCTGGCAGGTTTTTTCTGCAAATTAGCTGTATTTGGTTTCTTTTCTTCCCAGATATATGGCATGTTTAGTCAAACTACTAAGAATGAAGAATAAAAGCAAGAGAATAAAACTAGTTAAAATGCCCATACTAAATTAGACCAAACCCCGGTAAATTATTCATACTAATTGGATAGAATGCAATGAAGCTCCACAGTGAAAACAGTTGGTTTTATTTTAAATCAGAATTAAAATTTTTGGTGTGTCAAATATATGTCTTCATATATTTTAAATGCAGGTGATTGGTCAAAGTTATTAATGTGGGACAAAACTGATTTTTAAATAATCAAATGACAAACAGGTACAGATCTGACTAAGTTTGTAATTTGAAGGCCAGATGATTTCAGGAGATATGAAATATCCTCAAATAGAAGCATGGTTGAAGATGGTGATCAAGCAATGAGGAATCAATCGTAGGAAAAAATAAAGTATGAAAAGTTAAAATTTAACCATAAAATTGTATTAACTGAAGAGGTGAAATGGAAGATGGAAAACAAAATGAACAGTAGGTATCTGGGAACATGGTAATGCATTGTATTATAGATTTGTCAGAAGGAGGGGCTGAATGCACTTCCTTTACATCACATGCACTGTTTTGCCAGAGCTCAAATCAGGAATTTTTCTGCATCTTATTTTCAAAATCAAATTCAGCCAGCTTACTGTGCAATGCCCGTTTACTTTCTGCAATGGAATCATCAAGCAGAAAATTATATGGAGACATTCTCATTACATCAACACAATACACTCTTCATTTCTAGTCTCAGTGCATCAATTATAACCAACTGTAAAGGCCAAAGGAATCTCAGAATGCAAAGCACAAAGAAAATAAGGTTTGAATACAACGGTCAAGATTGGAGTGGCTGGTACTGATTAGGGAATTACAGGGAAAAGGGACTCTATTTCACTTGGGCGTTGTGCCTTCTGTAACTAAACATAAAGAGTGATTGCAAACAAATGAAACTTCAGATACTGGATTCTGAAAGAATCAGCCAGACAAGCAGCATCTTAGTTTAGTTTAGTTTAATTTTGTTCAGTTTAGTTAGTTTAGAGATACAACAGGCTCTTTGGCCCACCAAATCCATGGCGACCTTTGATCACCCTTTTACACAAGATCTTTGTGAACCCACTTTCTCATCCACTCCTTACAGAAACATAGAACATAGGTGCAGGAGTAGGCCAGTAGGCCATTCGGCCTTTCGAGTCAGCACCGCCATTCAATATGATCATGGCTGATCATCCAGAATCAATACCCCATTCCTGATTTCTCCCCATATCCCTTGATTCCGTTAGCCCTAACAGATATATCCAACTTTCTCTTGAATACATCCAGTGAATTGGCCTCCAATGCCTTCTGTGGCAGAGAATTCCATAGATTCACAAGTGTCTGGGTGAAAAGGTTTTTCCTCATCTCAGTCCTAAATGACAAACCCCTTATTCTTAAACTGTGACCTCTGTTTCTGGACTCCCCCAACATCGGGAACATTTTTCCTGCAACTCGCCTGTCCAGTCCCTTAATAATAATATTAGGGGCAATATGCAGAGGCCAATTAATCTACAAACCTGTACATTTTTGGGATGCAGGAGGGAATCAGTCACAGGGAGAATGTGCAAACTCCACACAGCCAGTACCCGAGGTCAGGATTGAACCCGAGTCTCTGGTGCTGTGAGGCAGCAACGCTACCAACTGAGCAACTGTGCTGTCATGTGGAAAGAAAAAACAGTTAATGATTTGAGTCAGGAATCCTTCCTCAGAACTGGAGGAAGTGTGGTGGGGTTACAGTTTTCAAACAGAGCTAGGGGAAGAAATTATGTGCAAGACAAAAGACCATGTGGAGATTGTTTAAGTAGGATGTGGGCCTGTACTTGCTGGAGGTTAGAAGGGTGAGAGGGGGGATCTCATTGAAACCTTCTGGATAATGAAAGGCCTACCTACATAGAGTGGAAGCGGAAAGAATGTTTCCAGTAATGGGAGAGTCGAGAACCAGAGGGCACAGCCTCAGAATAATAGTACATACTTTTGGAATGGAGATGAGGAGGAATTTCTTTAGCCAAACAGTGGTGAATCTGAGGAATACATTCACACAGACAGCTGTGAAGGCCAAGCCATTGTGTATTTTTAAAGTGGAGATTGATAGGTCCTTGAAAGGTAAGGGCATCAAAGGTTATGAGGAGAAGGCAGGAGAATGGAGTTGAGATGAAACAATAGATTACCCATTACTGAATGGAAGAGTAGACTTAATCCAACGAATGTCCTAATTCTGCTCCTGTGGTTATTGGTCATCAAGAGCATGAGGACTAACTGTTTGGGGGCATTTTACTGAAATGAGGTGAGAAAGCAGTTTCTCTGAAGTTGAAAACTTCAGTGATAATTCCAGAAAGGTGTAAAGTGTCCAGTCAAGGAAGAAATATTGAAAATCACAAGAATAAAAACTGCAAATGTGGGAAACCTGAAACTTTACAGAAAATACTGGGGAAAAAAACTTAGAAATTCAGATAGCATATGTAGAAAGATGAACAGTCATAGTACCAGATGCCAAATCATTGGGTTTTCTGGATAGTTGGGTGGCAGATTATTCCTAGGTTTACAAATCTATGGAGAAGTCGGTTGGCAGCTTAATTTTTTAGGTGGGAATTACACAGAACAATGGAGATACAAGGTGGACTTTATCCTAATAGAAAAAAAGGATGCCACATCTTGACTTGTTAGTGGTTTGGTCTGGCAGATGGAATTAATAGAGGGACATCAGGAAGAATCTAATGCAAGCAATCAGTTCAGACTTGCACCAGGAGGGACAGTGTCCTGAGCGGAATATCCAGAGAGCAGTTTCACGTTAACAAATCAAACTTGATCCTGTCCACAGTGTGTGTGGAATTTGCATGGTCCCCCATGATCCTTTGGGTTTCCCCCGGGGGCTCTGGTTTCCTGCCACATTCCGAAGATGTGCTTATTGGTAGCTGAATTGACAAATCTAAACAGTCACCTACATGGGTGGGTGGCAGAGCAGGGAAACCAGCTGTCCGAGGAAGTGATACAGGTTTAGGTTAGGTTTACTATTGCCACATGCACCAGGATACAGGGTACATGCTTTGTTTTGCATGTTATCCAATCAAAACCAGAGTTGGTGTGCCTTCCTGGCAGCCACTTCAATGTGGTTGGTCCATGACAGATTGTTGCTAATATTTACACCAAGGAAATTAAAGCACTTTACCATCATTGCTGCTGAATTGGGCATGTACTCCACCATGCTTCCTGAAGTTAATAACTAGCTCCTTCACCTTGCTGACATCGAGGGAGTGTTTGGTGTCCTGACACCATGTTACGAAGGTCTCTTTCTCCTTCCTGAACTCCATTTTGTCATTGTTCATGATCTTGCCCACCATAGTGGTGTCACCTGCAAGCTTGCTGATGGAGTTAGTGCCGAATTTGGTCACACAGTCGCAAGCTAAAAGGGAATATTACCAGGGGATTGAGAACTCATTCCTGTAGTGCACCAGTATTGAGAATTATTGTGGAGGAAGTGTTGTCACCTATCCTTGCTGATTTTGGTTTGGTCAAAAGGTCAAGGATCCAGTGGCAGAGATGGGTCCTGACTGCGAGATCCAGGAGTTTGGAGATGGGTTTGGATGGGATTATGAGTGGAAGGTGAAGTAAAGTCGATAAAGGTACAATTGCAACATTTAAAAGACAGGCATGTAGATAGGAAAGGTTTGGAGAGATATACTTTGGTTAGGCAACTTGTTCGACATGGATGAGTTGGGATGAAGGATATGTTTCTGTGCTCCATAACTCCATGTCTAATAATGGGGAGAGGAGGGCACTTGCTAATTGGTAAGTGTGAACAATTTTTGCTTTTTTTTTCATTTTGTCTTTCATTTTTGAAAGGATAGAAGTAACATAAGTGGTTTGTATCATGTTCTCTAAAATTACTGTAACAATATTTAGAGTGAAATGTCCCAGAGACTTTCTGCTTCTGATGGACAAAACAGGTAAGATGCTGCCATGAAAATGTGAGCTTTTCTTTAATTTAGCGATTTTGGTTTGATCTCCAGAATATTTTCCAGTATCATGGAGAGAGATCACCTGAGACAAGGTGATTCAGATTTTCTTTGAAACATTCATTTTTATGATCAACATTTCTCAGAGCTTTCTTTTTGCTCAGAGCTCCATGCATGGCGCCAGGAACTATTTATTGAAAGAGAAGAGTTGTCAAGCGTAGCACAATCCTTACTTTGTTTTTAACTTTAAAATTTTTGAATCTGTTCACAATTCTTTAAGGCAAACTCGACATTGCTAGCAATGGTAAGATGATGGTTTTGGTGTTGTGGTTCCATTACTGGATGAATAATTTAGAGACCATGACAAGACATGAATTTGAATTCAGTTTTTTGAAACAGCCTGGAATTAAATTTAAACCCCTGTCAGACACCATAATAGTGATCATGAAACAACCAGATTGTCATAAAATCCCAAATGGTTCGCGAATGTCCTTTTGGGAAAGAAATCTGCCTCCCTCAGATCAAACTGGGTATGTGATTGTTGATCCATAATGACATGGTTTGCTTTTAAATGTCCTCTGTCACGACTTGGTTGATTTGTGACCAATTCAGCCTTTGTGATCATTTCAGCCACATTAAAACACAATAAGCATAAAATCAGAACAACTATTGGCATTGACACCAGTGCGGACACAGAAACATCACTCCCAACTCAGCCGCTTTTTGAAAAGTTCTCCTCGCAAGCATTTGGGACTGACTAGTGTAGGCAACTCCACAAACTGGTTAAGCAGAAGCTTGATGCCGTCACACTTTTAAAATCATAATTTGCATCTTATGCTCCAGACACACCCATCCTAATACCAGGATACTTGTCCCACAGCAGGACACGATCCAACGGTATGAACATTAAACAAATCCAATATCTCCCTCTCTCTTTTATGTGCCCCCCACTATGCACACTATTTCTCCCACTATCTACCAAACCCCCATCACCCCGCTGATTACCCCTTCTTCATCTCCCTTCTCCCTCCACCCATATACCTCCCATTGGCTTTACATTTCATTCCTTTTCTCTCCTTAACTGACATCTTTGTGTCTATGAGGTTTGGGACCTGGAATGAAAGACCCTCATGGACAGTTCTAATGGCAATAGACTTAAACATTACTCTACTTCCTAGCTCAGGAACTCAGTCACTTAGACAACAACATCACAGTATTAAGGTGCAAGCTCAATGAACAAAGTCATGGGTACAGTTTTCTCACCTTCTTCTCGCGGCTAAACTGGAAGAGTGCGGTCAGTATTGACGACTTCATCATTAAAAATTAGCTAGTCTGAGAGCTCCCTTTGGAGAACTGGTGAATTTAAAGTTGAGAAGGTTGTTGGCTGCAACCTTCCCCCCATTGACAAACTGTACACTGCAAGGGCCAGGAAGCGAGCGGGCAAGATCATCTCTGATCCCTCTCACCCTGGCCACAAACTCTTCGAAACACTTCCCTCTGGAAGGCGACTCTGGACTGTCAAAGCAGCCATAGCCAGACATAAAAACAGCTTTTTTCCCACAAGTGATAGTTCTACTCAATAACCAAAGTCTGTAGTCTCTTTTTTGCTCTGGTTTATTTTCACCCACATATTTAGACCATAATGGTGTATCCTTATTGTTTTGATGGGTTTATGCTTTATAACATATAACATATAACAACTACAGCATGGAAACAGGCCTGTCCGGCCCTACCAGTCCACGCCGACCATTCTCCCTGACCTAGTCTCATCTACCTGCACTCAGACCATAACCCTCCAATCCCCTCCTATCCATATACCTATCCAATTTACTCTTAAATAATAAAATCGAGCCAGCCTCCACCACTTCCACCGGAAGCCCATTCCATACAGCCACAACCCTCTGAGTAAAGAAGTTCCCCCTCATGTTACCCCTAAACCTTTGTCCCTCAATTCTGAAGCTATGTCCCCTTGTTGGAATCTTCCCCACTCTCAAAGGGAAAAGCCTACCCACGTCAACTCTGTCCGTCCCTCTCAAAATTTTAAAAACCTCTATCAAGTCCCCCCTCAACCTTCTACGCTCCAAAGAATAAAGACCCAACCTGTTCAACCTCTCTCTGTAGCCTAAGTGCTGAAACCCAGGCAACATTCTAGTAAATCTCCTCTGTACCCTCTCCATTTTGTCGACATCCTTCCTATAATTTGGCGACCAGAACTGCACACCATACTCCAGATTTGGCCTCACCAATGCCCTGTACAATTTCAACATTACATCCCAACTTCTATACTCGATGCTCTGATTTATAAAGGCAAGCATACCAAACGCCTTCTTCACCACCCTATCCACATGAGATTCCACCTTCAGGGAACAATGCACAGTTATTCCCAGATCCCTCTGTTCCACTGCATTCCTCAATTCCCTACCATTTACCCTGTACGTCCTATTTTGATTTGTCCTACCAAAATGCAGCACCTCACACTTATCAGCATTAAACTCCATCTGCCATCTTTCAGCCCACCCTTCCAAAAGGCCCAAGTCTCTCTGTAGACTTATTCTTAATTGCTAACTGTATGTTTGTGTTGTCATTTGTGAGCGGAGCTCCAAGGCACGTTCCTTGTATATGCATACTTGGCCAATAAAATTATTAATTCATTCATTCATTCATTCATTCATCTGGCACATATGACAGTTAAACACTCTTAACACTTTTTTCTTGTCTTTGGGCCCCATATCTCAGGAAGGATGTGCTCGTGTTGGAGAGGATCCAGAGGAGGTTTACGAGAAAGATCTCAAGAATGAGTGGCTTAACATATGACGAACGTTTGACTCACTGGAGTTTAGAAGGATGAGGGGGGGACCTCATTGAAACTTACTGAATAGTGAAAGGCCTGGATAGGGTGGATCTGGAGAGGATGTTCCCACGAGTGGGTGTCTGGGACCAGAGATCATAGCCTCAGAATTAAAGAATGTTCCATTAGGAAGGAGATGGGGAGGAATTTATTTCGTTATAGGGTGATGAATCTGTGGCATTCATTGCCACAGAGGTCATGGAGGCCGTCAATAGATATTTTTAAGGCGGAGATTGACAGATTCTTGATTTGTTAGAGGGTGTCGAGGGTTTTGGGGCAAAGGCAAGAGAATGGGGTTAAGAGAGAAAGATAGATCGCCCATGATTGATTGGTGCAGTAGATTCGAAGGACCGAATAGCAGAATTGTGCTATGACTTATGAATTTATGAATCGGCCCCTTGTAAACTCACTAGCAAACTCCAAATCAGCTTGTCCTGTGAACAAGCAGTTCACAGCTTGTGCGGCAGTGGCACAGCAGTGGAGTTGATGCCTTACAGCATTAGAGGCCCGGATACGATCCTAACTTTGGGTGCTGTCTATATGGTTTGTCCGTTCTCCCTGCGACCACATGGATATTCGCTGTGTGCTCCCATTTCCTCCCACATTCCAAAAATGTGCAGTTTTGTAGGTTATTTGGTTCCGTAAATTGTCCCTAGTATGTAGGGTAGGACCAGGGTATGGGTGATCATTAGTCGACATGGACGGTGGGCCAAAAGGCCTGTTGCTATACTACATCTCCAAACTAAACTAAAATTGTAAAGCACATGATAAACAAGAGTATTGGACAATGTGATATTTACCGAGGCATTTCAACTAATGTTTAATTTTAATTAATGTTAAAAGATAAAAAATTGCCTAGGTGAACAAACTTGTAATATCCATGCAAGTTAAATTAAGTTTATTTTAAAGATATTTCCCAATAATTAATTGTAGAATTATTGCAATATGTCATTCATCTGCCATTAAGTTTCCATCAATGAATGCAAAATCAAATCCCCATTTTCAGCAGCAACTCTAATCAAGAAGAGTTCTGCATTATAGGGATTTAGAGAGGTTCCTTTGTGAGTTGTGCGTAATAAAATCACCCATCTGTTCTTATTAAATGTTTTATGATTGAGTGCACATAGAAAAGCTCAGTTTGAGTCACATGGCTGATTGAATAAGCATTAGAAAAAGACTATCCCACACAAGTTCGTCCAGCAGTCTGTTTTTTTTACCCAACATGAGGTGCTTTGGATTGAGTGCAAAAGATTTCAATAGCTCATTTTGGAAAGAAAAAAAGCAGGGAGATTACACAGAAGCAAAAATTGCAAATGATTCTGCTGCATTATACCTGTGGAATAGAATACTGATTGTAAATTTTGACAAGGGAACAATGAACACAATATTATAAGGAACTCTGTTACCTGGAGGTGTGAATCTCCAAAGATTCCAAAGAAAAGCAGATTTATGCTGAGAATTTTTTAATATGAATACACAGTTAGGCTGCCATAGTGAAGCTTTGTGAAAACCTAGATTGTACTTTCGGATGATACAGAGCATGGATTTTGACAAATAGCGAAATTGATCATTTATGCCAATCCAGACACGAGTAACCCTAAACCATTATTTCCTAATAGCCCGATGAACAAAAAAAAGACCACAGTAGCACAAGCTGTCATAAGGATAAACAAATAAGGACCGAGGGTGGAATTTATACAGTCTTCCATTTCTTGGGCCCTCAAGCATATTTGAAAAAGTCAGAAAATCAGCAGTGAGGTGTGGCTGGTGAGATGTAAGCGGTACTGAAGGAGTGGGATCTTTCCACAACTGCAGAAGGATGTTGGCCCGCTTCTGGGAACTGCTCCCCCGCCAGGTGGGACGCCGGGTCTCGGGAGGCACGATGGAGAGCGTCGGTGACACCCGGCATGTGGAGAGCCGCGGCAAAGTCGGGGACAATTGGATAAAGGTGGTAAGGCTGGCCAGTGTGAATCAGGCCAAGCTCACCCCCTTGGTCCATGGTTTGGGGTTCAGGCTCCATTCTGGATCATTTGACACCAACTATGCTGGCTTCCCATCGTGGCTGAGAGTTTCTGCAGTGTCCGAGCTACTTTCTCAGGTGAGTTTAGTAAATACCACTGCATTATTTTCAAAAAGAATGGGAGAGTTATTTGTGGGGTCCTGTCCAATATTTATTCCTTGCTAGACATTAATGTTACTATATTATATTATCGTTGTAGGGAAGTCTAAACCTATAGGGCATATGATTAAGGTGGGAGAAGATTAAAGGGAATGGACCTAAAGGGCAGGTTTTTGCACAAAGGGGACAGTGAATATAGACTCATACAGGACAGAAGCAGACCTTTCAGTCCAATTGATCCTTCCTGACCAAGATGCCCTGTCCATATGTCCCATTTGTCCACGAAGATGGACACAAAAAGCCTGAGTAACTCAGCAGGACAGGCAGCATCTCTGGAGAGAAGGAATGGGTGACGTTTTGGGTCGAGACCCTTTTTCAGACATTTGTCCACACCTAACCTCTAAACCTTTCTGATCCATGTACCTGGATATATGGATACAAGGACAAATTGTACAAATTTGTACAATTATGTGCAAACAGATATATGGAACAAGCTGCCAGAGGAACTGTATAGGCAGGTACAACTACAATACTTGAAAAACATTTGGACAGGTACATGGTTAGGAATGGTTTAGAGGAATATAGGCCAGGCATAGGAAAATGAAAGGCAACTTGGTCAGAATGGACAAGTTGTATTGAGAGATGTGTTTCCATGCTGTGTAACTCTCTGACTACAATCTTGGTTAGTAGAGCTAAGAGGGGACTGTGGAAGTTCTCCATCATATCTAGAGCCAACATTAAGTTTTTGGTGACACTCTCCAAAATATCTAGCCACAATCTTATTGCCATTGTTGGGAATTTGTCATGGATTGCGTGTTTCCCTGCATTAAAAATTTTGAGGATAATGTTAAAGTAGATCATTGACAGGAATTTATTTTACATGTGCAACAGACATTTCATGCAGAGTTTCAGCATTACCTTTTCACTAACAAAATATCTGAAAACTTGTAACTTTTGAACAACTTGAACTAATGAAGGTAATAATATAAATGCAAACGTAGCTGCTTGGCTTATATCTCAGTTAATAACATTTTAGAAAACTAAAATACAATTGAGAGGAATTGAAAGATAATTACACAAACATAATTAAATCAAAACATAGAACTAAGTAATATAAATTGTCAGAATAAGGTTCACTGTTAACTGTTTGTGAAATGTCCTCTCATGCCCAACTCCACAGAGATTGCCATAGTTTACAGGACTCTGCAATTACCCCCATGAACATTGCATCTCACACTTAATCTCTTGTGACTCATGGCACTGCTGCACTTGCATGTTTGTGGTCCATTAAACTCCCTGTGGAAAGTAAACTCTGGCAATCAATAGTAGAAGTACTCTTTAAACAATGTAGAAATTATTCATGAATGCCAATTAATCCTTCAGAAATTCAGAAAGTGTTTTCCCTCATTCCTTCCTGTTGCATATTGCTTTAAGAGTTCCTAAAATCTTATGCTTTTCATTTAAAATTATGTTTTTATTATAGGAGCCATTAATGTTTAGGTTAGCTACTGTTGGCATATTATATTATTTTATCTAGATATATCTTGCTGTCTTATTTTGGACACTTGGGGGCAGTCATTAGATGCACAAGGTGGTGTATATATGGGCATAAGGGACAGGGAGTGACAGACACAGGGAGGGAGAGCATTCAGTTCTCACCAGATTTGGGAACAGACCAACGACTGGACAGACCCGAGACCTGGGATCAGACCTGGGACAGAGCAGCCAACTACAATTTGTATGCAAAATAAGTAAAGCCTGGTATGTTCATCTCCTTGTTTGTACAACTACATCAATAAACAACCAATTAAACTGGAAATAACGACTGGAAGATCTGTTCTGTGGGGTCTGTGTAAGATCACTCCTACTCCCTGTGTGGTTGCCATTACATCTTAAGTGAGAACTAGCTCTATGAGTGAGACTGGAGCTTGTGAATCAACTGAACGGAACAGGGATTGTTTAATTTCACAAGCCTGACGCCACTATTTCCAATCAACTGGACAAGGTCGCCACCTGCGCTAATTTGACTAACGGAGATTGGAAACCCCGAAAGCCAAGCACAGGGAAAGTGGGTACATACAGCATTACGTTTTATTGGAGAAGCTACATGTGATAGGCTGCACTGGAAAATGGCTTGTGTAATGGAGAATTGAGAGCAAAGAAGTGACCTTGAGAATCGCAACGATATCAGTTGTTTGAAATATTTGTGCTACTACGGCTTTCACAGAAACGGTTCTTAAAGGGATAATATTCAAGTATTTCTGTGGTCAGATCTGATGCTCAGTCACAAGATGGCGATACCGGAAAGGATTCTAAAGAGGAAAAAAGGGTTATTAAACACACTGCCAAAGGCTTGGAATCGTTCATTGAAAAGCACCAGAAGAGAAGAAACTCGAGATGTAAACAAGCTATCAAGTTAATGGAAATGCAGAAAGAGCTCATGGAATCAAAGGAAAATGTAAATGAAGTACAATCTAACCTGATTCAATTAACCAAGCTCTGTGATGAAATCAAAGAAAAGTATGAGTCATTGGTGAAGTTACCACTGCCTGAAGATGAACTCGAAAAGCAAAATCAGTGGGTTCAACAAACAATGGAAGCTTTTATCGGTTTTATACAAGATGTAAAGGTGTGGTTATCTAAGGTTGGTCAGCAAACTACACACTCCATTGCTGGAAGTGCCACACAACAGAGTAATGTAAACTCAGATGACATTGGACCTGATGACAGTGTTTCAAATATCTTAAAACCTAAATTAAGCCACAAATCTAGTTCTTCATCATGTGCACCTTCAACATTTTCTGCTCGCATTAAAGCTTAGGCTGATAAGCTGCTCTCATGAAACGGGCTGCCGCCCTGAAAGACAAGAGAGGATGAACAGAAGGGAGAACAAATAAAAATATGAACAATTGCAAAGAGAGGAAGAACAGAAGAGAAGACAATTAAAAATAAAAGAAGAACAACTGAGAAGAAAGAAAGAACTACTGCTGTACTGGCGGCAACCAATGCAAGAATCAATGTATTTGAGGCCATGGGATCAAGAAGCAGCTGTAGAGTATCTGATGGGATGAACTCTTATTTGAGAAAAAGAACTGCTCAAAAGGAAGCATCAGCTAAATTAGATCCACATGCAGCTGAATACTTGTCTGATCAAGTGCAACAAAGACAGAATGTATTGATGGGAACTGAATCTTCCTCCCAGCAACAGGTTGTTAGGCCAAAACAAACAACTCATGGACCATCTGCTAGAGCTCATAATAGGATCCATTTAATTCAATACTCTCTTCAAAGACAAAATGTACAGATTCACAATAGACAATAGACAATAGGTGCAGGAGTAGGCCATTCGGCCCCTCGAGCCAGCACCACCATTCAATGTGATCATGGCTGATCATTCTCAATCAGTACCCCGTTCCTGCCTTCTCCCCATACCCCCTGACTCCGCTATCCTTAAGAGCTCTATCAAGCTCTCTCTTGAATGCATTCAGAGAATTGGCCTCCACTGCCTTCTGAGGCAGAGAATTCCACAGATTTACAACTCTGTGACTGAAAAAGCTTTTCATCATCTCCGTTCTAAATGGCCTACCCCTTACTCTTAAACTGTGGCCCCGGGTTCTGGACTCATAAGCAAAAGGGTATGCAGGGGCATGTTCGCACCCCCCCCCCCCCCCCCCCGCCCCTATACCGTATGATGGAAACCAAGTTGATATCTGTAACATAATTCAGAAGCAAAATGACATCACTGTTATTCTGGCTCAACAAAATCACTCTTCTAATTTAACACCAAGAGACATTCCTGTTTATGATAGTGATCCTTTGCAGTATGAAGTTTTCATCACGGCATTTAAGAGAGGAGTGGAAAGAAAGACTAATGATGACAGTGACCTCTTACATTTTCTAGAGCAATACATAAGGGGGCATCCAAAAGACTTAGTCCACAGCTGCCAACACCTACCTCCAGCCCAGGGCAATCAAAGAGCATAAGACCTGCTTAAAGAGAATTTTGGTAATGAACATAAGGTTGCCACTGCATGTATGGTCAAGGCATTTGCCTGGTCAGTGATCAGATCAGAGGATGTGAAGGCATTGCAAGCGTTCTCACTGTTCCTTAGAGGTTGTTGCAATGCAATGGAACATCTCACCTATATGGAGGAAATGAATGACGCTTCCAATATGAAGACTATACTTCTAAAATTGCCGTACAAGTTCAGAGATAAGTGGAGTGATAGGGCATGTAGCTTAGGCCCCCTCGGTCATGGCTGAGCATGGGTGATGCATCCCAGTTGGCTGTTTGCTCCACACCTCGGCTAGAGCAGCGTCGCTTGTGGCTGAAGAGACCAATGCGGGAGTGACAGTCTCTATCGCAAAGGTCACATTTGTGTGTGGTCTCTGGTCTGTTGAAGTTGCTGCGCTCCTTTCTGAGTGCCCGCTTTTCTGCCACTGCATTCATCAGCTTCTCTTCCCCCGTTTTGAGATGTTGGTTCAGGGTACCTCTCCACCTCGTACAATCAGCTGCAAGGCTCTCCCAGCACTCCACATCGATGTTGAGCACCTTCAAATCTCTCTTGCAGACATCGTAACGTAACTGGGGGCGGCCGATGGTTCTCCTTCCAGATGGTCGCTCTCCATAGAGGATGTCTTTTGGAATACGGCCATCCTCCATGCGGTGGACATGGCCCAGCCACCACAGCCTGCGCTGCCTGAGTAGAGTGTGTATACTTTGAAGGCCAGCACGAGACAGAATCTCGGCGTTGGACACTCTGTCTTGCCAGCATATACCCAGGATACGGCGGATGCTTCTAAAGTGGAAGGTGTTGAGTCTTCTCTCCAGTCTGGCATATGTAGTCCATGTCTCACTGCCGTACAGCAGCGTCCTGTTGACACAGGCGTTGTAGACTGCTATTTTTGTCTTCACTGTCAGCTTCTGGATTGGTCCGCACTCGAGTTGTGAGGTGCGCGAGAGTTGTAGCTGCCTTCCTGATCCTCTGGTCAATCTCTGTGTTCAAGGAGAAGTTGTCGGTGATGGTGGAGCCAAGGTACGTGAACTGATGGACGGCATCCAGTTCGTAGTCTTCGATGGTGATGACAGGCGGTGCCACTGTATCCTGTCCCAGGACGTTCGTCTTCTTCAGGCTGATGGTCAGCCCAAAGTCCTTGCAAGCCTGATAGAAGCGGTCCATCAGTGACGGCAGTTCCTGCTGGGTGTGAGCATGTAAGCTGCAGGAAAAGCTTGGACATCAAGCTAAATTTTCTGACCTGGTAGACTTCATGGAGAGGCAAGTGAAGATACTATCAGATCCACTTTTTGGAAACATCCAGGCCCCAGGTTAAACCATTTGCAGCCGTCAAAAGCTCAACTTTTGCTAAGGCAAGAGAAAGGAAGCAGTTTTGCAAGAACTGCAAAACCTGTAGAAGCATAGGTGCAAAACAATCTGACAACAAATGGAATGAAAAGAAATGTATCTACCACCAATTTTCAAGGTTCTTGTTTGTTCTGTAACAAAAGTGGTCACACATTGGGGCGGTGTCCACAGATCAAGAAGAAAATGCACAGAGAAAAGATAGACTTCTTAAAGGAGAAGGGAGTCTGTTTTGGATGTTTGATAAATGGGAGCAAAGACTACAAGAGTCGTTTGACGTGATGTGTGCAACTAAAATCATCCTGAAATATTTCACATTGAACAATAGGACAAAGAAAAGAAACCAGAACATACAGAACAGAATGAGAAACCAATTGTGAGTAATGCTGTTCTCCCACCTCAAATGTGTGGGCATATTGGGGCCGGTGATGAAACCTGTATCTTCTCCATCGTACCAGTACAAGTGAATAGCCACAAGGGGAGCACAGTGTTGCAAACATATGCATATTTGGATCATGGAAGCTACATCTAACTTTTGCACAGAAAGCTTGATGAGAAGGCTGAACATTACAGGACAAAAGACCAAAATTCTTTTGCGTATCATGAACCAAGTGAAGCCTGTGATCAGTCGTCATATCTCAGGTTTGGAAATATCTAGTCTGGCCAAAGACGATTTTATTCAACTATCTGATGTGTTCACACATAAGACCATGCCTGTTTCCCAGCTAAACATTCACAGACAATGGCCTTACTTGAAGGATATCAAGATTCCTGAAATACACTCTGCCATTTACCTACTCATCGGGACAAATACTTCAAAGGTATTGGAACCTTTGGAGCTGGTCAACAACCAAGGGGATGGACCATACACTGTGAGGACCCTACTGGGGTGGGTCATCTATGGTCCCTTACGAAGAGACAACGACAGCAGGGATGTAAAGAGCTGCCCTGCTGCTGCTGCTGTCAATCGAATATCCATTGCAAACCTAAAGGAGCTACTGGTCAAACAATACAATCATGACTTCAGTGAAAGAACCAGCAAGGAAACAGAGGAAATGTTTAGAGAAGATGTCAAGTTTTTGGATATTGTGAATTGCTCAGCAAAAATGACAGATGGACACTATTGTCTAGACTTACCTTTCAAACAAGAAAACACCAGCAATACAAATAACCGTTGCATTGCAGAGCAACTCATCCAGAGCCTGAAACGCAAGTTTGGCAAGAATGAAAAATTTCATGATGGATATACATCTTTCCTCACAGAAATGATTGACAATGGTTATGCTGAAAGGGTACCAGTGGGCCAGCTGAATCGAAGTGATGGAGAACTCTGGTACATCCCTCAAGACGGGGTGTATCACTTAAAGATAAGGAATCAAAGAAGATGAAGAATCACTAAAGTAGATTAAATGCCAACACATATTACATACTTTTTTTTAATTACGCGACATGGTAGCGCAGCGATAGAGTTGCTGCTTTACAGCGAATGCAGCGCCGGAGACTCAGGTTCGATCCTGACTACGGGTGCTGCACTGTAAGGAGTTTGTACGTTCTCCCTGTGACCTGCGTGGGTTTTCTCCGAGATCTTCGGTTTCCTCCCACACTCCAAAGACGTACAGGTATGTAGGTTAATCGGCTGGGTAAATGTAAAAATTGTCCCTAGTGGGTGTAGGATAGTGTTAATGTACGGGGATCGCTGGGCGGCACGGACTTGGTGGGCTGAAAAGGCCTGTTTCCGGCTGTATATATATGATATGATATGATATGATAAAGTTTTTATAGTTCCTTTTAATGTTTATTGGTCATTGTTTTGTTTTATACGTAGACCAATTAGGGCCTGGTTTGTAGAAGCCATTTGTGTTTAGGTTAGCTACGGTTGGCATATTATATTATTTTGTCTAGATATATCTTGCCATATTATATCGGACACTTGGGGGCGGTCATTAGATGCACAGGGTAGTGTATATATGGGCATAAGGGACAGGGAGTGACAGACACAGGGAGGGAGAGCAAACAGTTCTTACCAGACCTGGGAACAGACCAACGACTGGACAGACCCGAGACCTGGGACCAGACCTGGGACAGAGCAGCCAGCTACAACTTGAATGCAAAATAAGTAAAGCCTGGTATGTTTATCTCCTTGTTTGTACAACTACTTCAATAAACAACCAATTAGACTGGAAGATCTGTTCTGTTGGGTCTGCGTAAGATCACTACTACTCCCTGTGTCGTAATCGCATTTGGAAAAGTCATTGGAAAAGTCGGAAAGTTGTTATTACATTTATTTTTCCTTTCCATTTCTCTTTTTAAATTAGTTTTATTTGCTTGGTATTTCTCCATTTCCAGATGCTGATTTTGCATTGAAATTGTTCACTCCAACTCATCTTCTATCTCAGACCTTTTCTCACTGGTCTCAAATCCTTTATTATCTCTCGAGACAATATGGTTTTTGCCCAATCTTTGCCAAGGTCCCGGGGGTTTCTGTTCTTTTCCCTCCCTGTTTCCAAATTTCTCCCCCTCTCCCGCTCCCCCTCCCCCTCCCCTTCCCTCTCCCTCTCTCCTGATCATGATCAGTTCAATTTTCTGACTGCTGTTGGACTTTTGAGAGGAATTTGTCTTTCTTATATCCACATTATTCCATGGCAAAGCAGGAAAAACATTCTCATTTCTCTCCTCCTTTCAAGTAATGCTATTTTAATTAGTAATACATGTAACGTGGTAGCTCCGCAGAGACTGTGCGTTTTTTAACTTGTATGTTCATTTTAAATTTATTTTTAAGTACTAACACACTAGCACTAATAACGTATGACCGTAAAACTCTCGTAAAACTAAACTTTAGCGTAACCGAAGACTTATTAGACACTGAACTCACCGATCCAGCGTGGCCGACAGAGATTACCACTTTCATTTCACTGCACATCTTGTATGTATATGTGACAAATAAAGTAGACTTGACTTGACTTTTTATTTATTTTTTATTTATTGCAGAAGTAATTTGATTATATTTTACCCCAGAGAAAAACAGCAGGTGCCTCTTCTGGTATTTTTTTTTTTTATACCCTGACCGAGCTGGGGTTTTCTCAGTGGAATGGTTCCTTTCCTTCATTTTGACTTCACACGTTACTCAGGATTTTTTTTCTCTTCAGTTCAGTGAACAATTGCAGCTCAGAAGCTTGAGAGATAATCAATTACTTTAGCTGAAAAAAATCCTGAAGAGAGGATAAACTAAAGGTGCTTTGGCAAATTCCACGTCAACTTGTAACCTAGACTTTCCTGAGTGCGACACATCCATCAACTGTATTCAGTGGCTGCACTTCTGACTTCCCCATACTTGCTTGTTCTGAGTCCAGTAGAATTATCCCACAGGCTCTGATTGTCCCAGAGCCAAGTGTCAATAGGGACAGAGAAAAATAATATGCATAACTAAGGAATATACAAAAGACAAAAAGATTGGCCAAAAACTCTTCAAGAACTGAGAACCAATACGATCCAATACAGTAGAACTTTATTTATTCCAGTAGGAACAATGATCTGCCAATGGTCATAAAACACAATTAATGTGATGAGTGAAAAGTATCTCTTTAACATGAGTTGGACATGAGAGGACATTTCACAAACAATTAACAGTGAACCTTCTTCAGAAAATTTGTATTTCTTAGTTCTATGTTTTGATTTAATTATATTTTGTGTAATTATATTTCAATTCCTCCCAATTGTAATTTAGCTTTCTAACTGCAGACGTTGAAGCCTTCTCAAAAGGTGTTGACGGCTCTGTGCCTTCTTGTACAGGGCCTCAGCATTCCTGGACCTATGCACTTTACTGTTCAGGCAAACTCTAAAATATTTGTACTCCTTGGAAAACTGCACATCCACACCATTGGTGGAGACATGGGACAAGAGTGTTCCTCTCCTCCTAAAGTCCATCACCAACTCCTTAGTCTTGTCGGTGTTGAGCTGCAGGCGATTCAGCCTACACCACTCAACAAAGTCATTGAGTGCTATTGATTCTGGCAGGTAGGTACATCAGTGTAGAACATTTAACCAATAGTCAAACCTTGTCATTACAGCTGGTGTACACTTGCTCGCTCAGGGGACAGTTTCTAACCAAGTTGTACTGTTCAGGGACATGACAAGCAGTGGCATCAGGCTGGTAGCTACATTGCACAGTGCTCAGAAATTACCAACTCCTTAACATCAAATGTCAGTCCATGTACTCTCACCACCGATCACCCGGTACTACAAACTTCCACAAGGCACATACCTCCAACCTCAGCAAGCGAGGAAATTCTTGACTGCTGAATTGATAACTCTTGCTTGACGAACAACCTGATTTCCCATCTCAAATATTTTCATCTTATAAATGTAATTAAAAAAAGAGAATTTATTTCCTCTTCAAAGAAAGCTCCAGACTCTTCCTCAGTCTGAGTGTCAGGGGACAGGGAAAATGGAGGTATGAAAAGGTACAAAGAACAAATGCATGAAAGGTGTGAAAAGAACAAATCAAAGCCAGGACCGATGATCTAGGAAAAGCAGAACCCACAATGGTCCATTGTTGGCTGTGAAAAAGGTGATAACGAGGGGATACATAGAAAAATAGGTGTAGGAGTAGGCCATTCAGCCCTTCGAGCCAGCACCGCTATTCAATATGATCATGGCTGATCATCCAAAATCAGTACCCCGGCCATTCTGTGCCTGTGGGACCCCCAGTATCAGGACGACAAGGGTGGGGGAGGAACAGAGAGAGGGAATGCAAGGGTTATTTGAAATTAGAGAAATTAATATTCATACCGCTGGGTTGTAAGCTGCCGAAGTGAAATATGAGGTGCTGTTCCTCCAATTTGCGTTTGGCCTCCCTCTGGCAATGTAGGCCAGAAAGGAGACTATGGAAATGGGTAGGGGAGTTAACGTGTTTGGCAACCGGGAGATTGCGTAAGCCAAGGTGGACTGTGTGAAGGTCCCTCCCCCACCCTAGTAGGCCTACTAGTTTCACTGACATCCTCCTTAATTTCACTCTTTGTATCCAGTCATTATCACCTTTTCCACAGCCAACAATGGAACATTATGGGTTCCGCATTACCTTGATCAATCTGTGCAGACTTTGATTTGTTCTTTTCATGCCTTTCATTCGCTTGTTCTTTATACCTTTTCATACTACTAATTTCCCTCTCCCCTAACTGTCAGTCTGAAGAAGGGCTTTGACCCGAAACATCACCTATTCCGTCTCTCCAGAAATGCTGCCTGATCCGCTGAGTTACTCCAGCATTTTGAGTCAGTCAAATAGAGATGTGGGGATTGGGTGATATTGACATACTCCCTTGTTGTCTGTCTCTATATCCAGAGTATTTTGGCTTACTGCTGAGCAATCTGTCAATTAGTGCTGCAATGGTTCAGGTATTCAATACTGGCAGCTAATGACCAGGCCACGGTTATTGATGAATTAGGAGCACACTCAGGCAGCATTACTTTTTTTTCACTGATGATGATTAACTGTGGCATTTGACCACAACAAAGCACTCTTTCTTATTAATTTCATTGGTGTACTCACAAGTCTGTCGGTAAAGGCAGTTTAGTCTCCCAAGTCTCCAATTCACTAAAACTTAGGTATTGTATCCAGCTTTTACAAATGTATAAATTAATCTACATTGCCTTTGCAAGTTTGTTTCACTTTTCAATGTGTAATTTATCAGGTTTCTCAAATTTTTCATTAAACACAGCTTTTGGTAAAGTTCATAGATGACATTTAAGTGCCACAGATCATTTTGAAAGAAACTGTGTGCATTTCTACCTTTTATAAATTATAATTCCTATCTGCATGGCACAGATGTGAACTTTGAGTAAATGCTCTAATCTCTTCCCACATAACTGGTTTCACACTATGGAAATAGTTCCTTACCCATGAGAAAATGCACCAGACAAAATCATCTCCATAGTGTGAAGTAGCACAATTAGTATCTTTAACATAGGTCACAATTTAGCACAAGGCACATAATTTCCAAAAGACCATAGCTGCAGGGAGAATAAATTAGATTCCAGCATTAAAAGTGGGAGAAATTGTGGGCCAGTTCTTTGTTTCCATTAAACAATCGGTCACTACAATGAAACACATCATTTTGAAGTCTGCACATTGAATCATAGGCCTGTGTAAAATGAACTGGAAAATGACAGGGAGCACAAAACAAATAAATCTTTGAAGGACAGAACAAGGAGTTAGCTAACCAGGGAAGCCAAGCTCAAGGAAGTGGGTAGATCCCAAAATCAAAGCAAAAGTAGTCAGAACTGTTCATTTCCAGCAGTTCATCTGCCTCCTCCTGAGGCAGCGCTTTGGGTACTGGATGGAATGCTTCCACTAATTGTTCTGATGTAGTTAAAGTGTCCCACATGGGATCTGCAAACCCTAGACAGGTAAGAGAAGTGGTACTTTACAGGGCTGGTGGACAGGTTGTTTGCGATGTTGTGCTTACCTTCCCCTGTTTATGCAATGGCTTCCATGGGGTCCTGTCAAAGAAGCATGAGGCGTTCAGTGCTTTTCCAGGTGCTACCTCTCCATTTTGATCAGTCATGTGCCAAAGATTTGCCATAAGAATTACAGGGGTTTTTTCAAGGAGTCTTTGAGAACAATATTAGAACATTTCTCTGCCCTTTTAGAAATATATTGCCATAATGGTGATTTCAGTAGTTAGTGTTTAAGGGATTCTGCAGGCAGGTATGAGAACAATGTGCCCACCCATCAGAGTTGGTTGAGTCTGATCAGAGACTCTGATCAGATGCAGTATTGGAGTAAGAAGGTATGATAAGAGAAATGGTACAATGGTACAGTTTTGCTTGACCCAAGTCTGCACTGGGACTGGGGTCTCAAACAGGAATGTTAGTTTGGGTTGGTTGGAGTCAGCCTGCATGTCACCATGTAGCACGTGCAGAGTGGGCATGAGTTTCTGAGGTCAGACAAATTTGAGAAAGATTCCTTTTAGTTGACTGAGCCAACGTTGGAATAGGCCATGCACAGTGGCTATTGCTATATATTTTGGGGTTATATTGGTGACTACACTTCAAAGGCATCTGATTAGTTGTAACGCGTTTAGAAATTCTCCATAAGTCACAAAAAGTATTGCATAAAAGCAAATTTCTTTTTTTCATACATGGTTTGAAAAGATCACTATTGAAAACCATTATCATTTCACACTGTAACATTGATTTACAGAATGCCACCAACTTTCCGTTCACTGAAATTCATAGCAACTCTATCACCTGATAAACCATATTAAAATGCCAACTCTACAAGCCTACTTAGTTTATTTCTCTTCATGCTCTGACTTATTTTCGATGACACTCATCAACTTTCCCTCAGCTGCTTAGTTCCTCAGACGCTGATTTGGAAATAAGGGATTACAGTTAAATTTTGATTATCTGACATGCTTGGTGCTTTGGTGGTTCTAGACTAACATATTTTACAGAGAAGTTGATGTTTGTGATTAGTCGCAGGCAGAATGAGAAAATGAACATGCAATAGGCAAAAGATTGCACACAATGCCGGAGGTGGTTGAAGGTAGTTCCATTGCAGTGAACAAGAAATGACCTCAAATGGATAATAAAAGAGGTTGAAATTGATAACATTTTCCAAAATCCATCCAAGAAACTACTGTAGAAATTAGATTGAACAATATAGAAGAATAATTGAGGTGATGGGTGCAATTTATATATAATTTATGTTATTGTGAATCTATGTATGTGACTGTGATGCTGCTGCTGCAAGCAAGATTTGTTCATTTATCTCCATGTCACCATAGTCGTGCATATGGCAATAGACAATGAACTTGACTTGACTTGGCTTGAATCGAATAATATTAGTAAAAAAGAGAAATGAGCTTCGTAAAAAGAGAGAAATAAACTGAAAGATAACTGAACATTATGAAGGCATAACTTAAAATGGGCTCAAAAGCCAATTAAAGAACTGGGAAAAAAAGTGTGCTACACTTTACATTGAGTGATCTCAATGTGGATCACAATCTCTTATTTGTGTACCTTTACCCCAGGGCACAATGTAACACTAATGCAATCAATTCTGGAATGCAATAGTGGTGTTCAATTGCATGTTGATCAGAAGGCAAACATTATTCATTACCTTGATTCTCTATTCTATATAACTCCAAATTTAAATTATAATTGAATATACTCCACTGATGCCGCATGAGAAATAGACAAACTAAAGTGAAATCAATAATTAAATGAAAACTAAAGTTTCTGCCTCTTGAAATAGAACAACCGCACACGAGTAAAGCAGTAATTCAACCTTGAACAAATTTGTCATCATATTGACATTGAGTTGGTTCAAATTTATAACCATGGAATGTTTAGCTGTATTTGTAATGATTTTGGTATTTCAAGAAACAAATAAACTACTTCAAACATCATATGCATCATATCATTGCAAATCATATATTGTTTGCCAAACTAGGTTTGGCTTAATGTGACACCCAACCAGATGAACACCCAAACCTCAGTGCAACAATTTTATACAGGAAAAGAGATAGTTCGTGCCTGTGTTTAAGTATCTTCTGCCAATGCTTGGGCTCTCTCACAGTTGGCCCATGACTTTTAAAAATAATTGCCTGAATGACTTAAAGGGACACAGCTCTGGGGGTTACTTAGTAGGTATAATGAGAAAACAACATCAGCCTTTTTGTTTAATTCTCTCGATCTCTTGTTGCTACAGAAATGATAAATGACCCCAGGCCCTGAGTGAAGCCCCTTAATTGGGTCTCAGACCACTATTAACATTTTCCTGTCTGAGTTGGTGCTGCCAACTCAGGAAAGCAGGAGTTACACAAGTGAGATGGATTCTGTCCAGTACCCGAGGGACACCTGTCCGTCAGGATAATGGAGACAAAAGTAAGTGTATGGAGGGAGAGAGGGCAGAAAGAATGGGAGAGGAAAATACAAGGACAGGCTGTAAAATTGGAATGGAAAGTGAAGAGATGAACAGGCCATTAGCTCGTCCCATCCACTGACTGATGTTGGGGAAAACAAATAAGAGATCATATTTTCCAACAATTTTTGCAATACAAAAATAAAGGCACAAATAATAATCAAGCAATTCATTGACATTAAGTCTATGGAAACAATATATTAAATTGAACAATTTTTTGTATAATGCTGGATTAAGGTCTTGAGTATACATTATTTCTCATTAAATGCACTTCCATGTTGAATTAAATTTCACCAAATTTATTTTATACTGGAGCAATTCAGCGGGACAGGCAGCATCTCTAGAGACTGAAGAAAGGTCTCGACCCAAAATGTCACCCTTTCCTTCTCTCCAGAGATGCTGCCTGTCCCGCTGAGTTACTCCAGCATTTCGTGTCTACCTTCGATTTAAACCAGAATCTGCAGTTTTTTTCCTACAAATTTATTTTATATACGGTTTGAACAGATTTCTCAATTAATTGGAATTATTCCACTCATACTTCCACATACAATTAGATTCATTTTATATTTATTTATTAGCTTCTAACCAACTTCAGCTTTAGGTTGAATACCAGAAATGATCAGACTCATTTGCCCCAAATGGCAGGTGCATAATGTACATACTAATCGGGAACGCAAGTCTCCAATTAAATGCTCTTATGCCTGTAAAGCTGAACATATGTACAGCAGCTGGCAAGACACGCTTCTAGATTCATTTTAAGGGATTCACAACCACTCGTAGGTTTATCACTGTTTTATTGTATGTTCAACGTCAAGAAACAAGATAATTGGAGTGCAGTACAATGTGATACTCCAACACTATTTAGAACCAGTAACCAAAAAACAAAATGACTCCCAAGAGTTGCAAACATCTCTTGAGAGTGGTGTGCTGGGTGCTGAGGAGTTTACCCTGACGTCAGGGCTCCTGTACAATCCAGGATTTTTTTACATCTCACACCAAGATATGGGTTCACAGGGAGGAATTCACTCTGGTGTGCATTAAGACGGGGAAAATAAGTAGAGAGAATACAGAAGACAAGCTGCTGGGAAGGTGAGGTGTGAAAAGGGAGATCATGCCTCTGAACAGGAGGCTGTAATATTAACAAATGTTCAAGCAAAAATAGCTTTTCATTGTACCTCGGTACAATTGACAATAATAAAAAAACTAATCTAGTGCCATACAGATTCTAAGCATTTTCTATGTAAAAATGATATTTTTCATACCTCTTTCATGTTTCTTTGCTTCCTGACCTCTCCATCAATGCCATGTCTCCTACTTTCTATTCAGTCTCGGCATTTCATGATTTTAAATACTCTGATCTGACCTTACCTTGACTTCCTGAGTTCCACAGAGAAAAACTTCAGTGTTCAGTCAAAAATGTTCCCATTCCTGGAATCAATTTGCAAGATCCCATATGTATCCTCCCCAAAGCCTTCATATCTTTCTAGTGTGTCTCCTGGAAAATGACCCAGTATTCCAGTGGTAGCTGAACCAAAGTTTTGCAAACGTTAATCAAGACTTCAGGCTCACCTCCTGAACTCCCCTTCTTATCCGCCTTTTTTTTCCCTCCCCAGCCGTTTGCACACACCTTTCGCTCACTGCCCACTTCACCCAGTTCCTTTCCCTACCTACCACCTTCCACGTATCCCCCATCTCTACCTCCACCAAGATCCCCATTTTCCTGGGGAAATTGGGCAGTGTTTGGTCAAGTGAAATCCTGATGGGTGGAGTCAAAGAGAAGCTTTCTCCAGGCATAGTTTCAAGGCCAATCTGATTGTGGACACATTGGGGCTCCTGACAGTACCAGTCTTTTAATACAAACGGAGAATGAGAGAAACACTCAGGAAGTCGAGCAACGTATGTAGGGAGAAAAGCAAAGTCCACATTTCTGATCAAGGTCCCGAGAGCAGCCAACCTAGTCACACCAGAAAGCCTAATTGTTTGCCTATAGTGAAGCCAACATCAAGCCTGCATAAAGCTGACCACGACCCCTGAACAATTTCCATTGACAGACAACAAAGGCATTTCTCAACTGTCTATTTTGCACAAAAGGTTTAATGACAACTTTTTTTTGCGTTAAAAAAATGATTCTCTATCTCAAACAGTCAGAAAGTGCCAGAAGTTCACAGGTTAATAGTCATGGCCGCCGCAGCAGCCGCCGCAGCCGCAGCAGCAGCATTTCTAGAATACACAGAGGAATCACTCATTCTAATCACATGGATTAATTAAGGCTAATTGCAGAGAAGCACTGATTAATGTCTGCACACCTGACAAGTCAATAATGGTATACAATCGCCAATCATGGCCACGAAAGCACACCAACGCCTCTACTTCCTTGGAAGGCTGAGGAAGTTCAGCATGTCCCCAACACCCCTCACCAACTTCTATAGATGTGGCCGGAGAAAGCTCTTTATCAAGATGCATCACAGCATGGTTTGGGAATATCCGATTGCAAGAAAGTGCAGAGTTGTGGACGTGGCCATCATGCAAACCTCTCTTCCATTGACTCCATCTACACTTCACACTGCTGCGGCAAGGCCACCTGCATAATCAAGGACCAGTCTCATCCCAGTCACTGCCTCTTGCCCCCTCTCCCATCAGGCAAGAGGTAGAGAAGTATGAATACGCATACCTCCAGATCCAGGGAACATTTATTCTCAACAGTAATCAAGCAACTGAACTGTCCTCTCACCAGCTAGAGTGTGGTACTGATCTCCCATCTACCTCATTGGATACTTTAGAATGATCTTTAATCCAACTTTATCAAACTTTATACTGCACAAAATGTTAAACCCTTTATCCTGTTTATGTACACGGTGGGCGGCTTGGCTGTAATCATGTATATCTTTTCGCTGACTGGGGAGCACACAATAAAAATCTTTTCACTGTACTTCAGTGCATATGACAGTAATAAATGAAATTAAACCAAATTTAGCTACATCATATGATCTTTGCAACTATGCCAGGCAGCATTTGATTCAGAAGAATCATATTTGAGGGGCCCAAGATATACAAAATGTTGTGCTTATGTGTGAACCTAGAAAACCAAAGATGCCACATGGAACAATACTAAATAAAGCAATGCCACACAAAGCCAGCAAGGAAAACCTTGACCATCAGCAGTGCAATAATGCAGAAATGTGGGTGGCGACCATAAACACATTTGTGCACGTTTGAACCCACCATATATTGAGTCCACATTAATACATGTTTCAGGATGGGGAAATGACAATGGTAATCTTATTCCACAGCAACATTTTACCTCCCGGATGAAGAATCAATAAAAGTGATTTCAACTAAATGAACAAAATGAACGGCTGATATTTTACTGTGCCAGAAGCCTCAATATAATGTTCAACATAATAGAAGCAAGGAAAATTAGCTATCCATTAAACTACGTGGAATGTCGGTAAGTTTTATGGCAGATTGGCTAGCCTTCAGAATGTCTTCAACTCTCAATATCCATGTACTTATTGCCCACATATCACAATGAACAGAGGCCTCAGTGAAGCGTCAGGACCAAGAGCGGCCGTGCAGTGAATGCTTTTTCTGATTGAGTATGCTGTTATGTGCTGGTCCCTGGCACTGGTCACTTTTTACATGTATAAGATGAGACTGGCTTTATGCCTGCAACAGACCTTGCTAATGGATCCAAATGAACTTACACAAAGGATGCAAACAGGTCTAATATTCATCAACATTCACCAACATTGGAAGCGAGGATTCACTGTGCTGTACAGTATTATTGTTCCTATTCAGAAGCAATTTCTAGCCTCTCCGCCTCTCCAATTCCTGCATAAATTCCTAGCTCAGTGTCAGAAAGTCACAGAGCCCCAGTTCTCCAGTAGATTTACATTGTTCAAAGAAGCACATCCCACATGATCTTTTGAAAGACTCTTCCCATTTCTTACAAACATCATATACCTCATTATTAAGAGGTGCAAATGAGAATGTATAGTGTAATAGGGATGCTATTAGGTTGTGGAGTAGTTGATTAATGATACTGATATTCTGTTGTAAAGAATTTCAAAATGGACATCCTGTTGTTGTTTTAGCTAGTAAAAAATGGATTCTGGCTTGTACAAGGTTATGTGCTCAGAGGAGTGGAATATTGTTTATCAGCTTAGAAGTAAAGAGACCAAGGAAGAAGTGAAAAGCCCGTGAAACTGTAGAGATAAGGATGACTCCTTATTGAAACAAACAACTCCTTATATGGGCATGTGTTGGAAGTTGTGTTAAGTTGTGTTTCTATATTTCGGTGACTTGTTTCTCTGTAACCATGTGATTTGTATTAAGATTGTAATTGACTATTGAGTAATCATTTGGCCACACCTTTTCCTTTCTGTATAAAGAGCAATTAAAGTTGGAATAAGCTGTTTTCTCCTCCTGATGAGAGCTCTTCAGCCATTCGTTCGGGTCTGGAGGGATTTTAGAGGGAAAACCCCACTGTGGAATTAAAATCTGTTGTACTCAGCCAGTGTTCGACTCAACCATTTATGGAACCAGACTGAAGGTAAAGAATTTGGATTAACACAGAGTGGCATTAAGTGGTCTTATCCACGTACAATATCAGAGTCACGTGCAAAGAGGAAAAGCCATTTAAAATCACATTTGCTGCTGTCTACATGCGACAGTGTCATAAGTGAACAAGTCACATAAAGTTAGTAAAATACAAACAGAAAATGCTGGATCCACTGAACAGGTCAGGCGCTGTGCAAAGAGAAACAAAGTTCATGCTTCAAGTCAAAGAACTTGCAACAGAACAGGGAAGGAGGAAAACACACACTGGTTACGGAAGGTTAGGGAAGCATGTACAAATGCTGACCGACCTGCTGAGTGTTGCCAATGTTTTCTACTCTTTTTGATTACAGCATTTGCAGCTTTTTCTGATTTTTGCATAAAGTTGGTGTGCTGTGTATAGAAGCTCCAGGCATTGACTAATTGCATGTAATCTTAATGGTTCTTTGCTGGCCTTCATTTCACTCTTGTTTAATGTGAATAATGCCAAAGCTAATATGAGAATGTGTAGAGAGACACGCTCTGCACAAATTGCCCCCAACATTCCCCTCTTCATTACTTGCAAGACACTAAAGGGCCTGTGCCACTTATGCGACTTTTTAGGCGACTGCCGGTGACAATCAAAGTCCTAGCAGATCGCCAACATTTTATTTTACCCTACGACAATGGCCATGACAATGCTGAGTCAGGTTGATACAAGTTACTTTTTTCGTGAAACTAGCTCCTGGCTAAGAGATTACACCATCTTTGGAAACGTCGCAAAATTCCCACGCTTACCTGACCGTCAAACTGTTGCCTCCAATCTACCTGTCAAATGTCCTGATGGTAAATAAATTGGTTAAACAAAACTATCTTCTGGCATCTTCAAATGCCTTTTCTTAATTAAATATTACGTGCTTCTAAATGCATCAGCGACAACCTAGCAAACCTGGGGACAGCATGCGACAGCGCCCGCAATAAGCTACGATACCTGGCCACAAGCCAACTGTCGCCGAGAAATTTCTACCTGGAAAAATTTTCTGCGACACGCCGAGATCCACTACGGTTCATTGAAGACTCCTCACGATCATGCCCGCGACACCCCGGCGAACGTTCAGTGACAGCCTAGTCGCCGGCAGTCGCCTGAAAGTCGCCTAAGTGGGACAGGCCCTTTAGTGATCATGAGAGGCAAAATGCATGTCCTGGTTTTCCCTTGTAAAATGCACTAATATTGCAATGGAATGTATTTCACTTTTTTTTAAAGTGTGTGAACACTGCTTATTTTCTGTATAGGCTTCAAAATAACCCTCTGAAAAATTGAGTAAATCTACCATAAGTGCTGGCAAGAGGGGAGAAGGCAATGATGGCTTAAATTAGTATGTTATTGTTACAGGCTGTGGCTAACTGCATAATATTGATGTTCACACATTGTTGGAGGGGTTACAATGTGATAGGGTGGTTGGGATTGTCATGAGCTGCAAAACATTTAGGGACATTCTGGGGTTGTAAAAGGAGCAAGCTGAATGGAAGTCTTTATTTGATATTTTGATTGTTGTACACACTTCATAGTGGTGTTTCTGCTGGACAGCAAATGTTAATAAAAACATTCTGCAAATGTGTCTGCTGTCAAGGCAGTTTTGCATTAGCTTCTGATTATTAATGTAGCAGTTAAATATATTGACGCTGAATGGGTATTAATCGATGCGATGACCAATCACTTTCATGGATACAAGTTGACCTTCCATTAATTAGTTACCATTCGCTTCCAACAATGTGGATTAATCACTTGTTTAATTATCAACAAGTAGCAATCAAATTGATAACAAAAATATGACCTCAATAATCTAACACCAATCTGAGCTTCACCTTTGTACTCAGGCACACACTAACAAACGTGTCATGTTGCTGCAGTTTCCATGGACACATGACATGTGGCTCACACTGTCCAATCATCTCAGAACAATTATTACCTGTGCAAAACATAAAAATTAAGAGTTAATTATAATTCACCATCAATGTTAGCCCACTGACGGCAACATTAACCTACAGACCTTTTACAAAAAAGGAACTAATTACGGTAAATGTCATGAAGCATAGTTAAATGCCAACTCACATATCTGAACCATTATTTAATAATCAACTGTAGACTGGGTTTGAACCGAGATGATAAACTAAGTGCTAATGAATACCATAATTGTTCCTTTTTTCCGCACAGTTAATCATTCAATCCTGCAGCGTATTCCCTTTGATGGATATTTTTGTGGCAGGTCAAAGCATAGCTGGTACCTCAATTGCAAAGTCAGCAGGCTGCCTATAATTCCAGGCATAGCTATGTCACCTTGTTAAAATTATACTTAATTTTAAACAGATTCATAATATATGTAAATTGTTTTTTATGATAGACCTCTGGACAAAACAGAAAACAGATCAGTTACTTCCAGGAAATATATTCTGTGTTTTAATACACAAGACCATATCTGCCTTCAACTTGACAATCCTTTTATTTTTAAATATAACCTCTATCAACAACACAAACCTGTGCCTTTACTGTAAAATATCTCCAAGACTTGTCAAACAGATGAGATTCATTCTCAAATTCCAAATGCACTCAAGTGCAAAAAACATGACATCTGGCACATGTTCTTAGGACTTGGATAAATGAAAAAAGCTACAGCCAAAAATTGGACCATGCTCAATACTACCTTTATGTTTATTTTAAAAGCTAAACAAAGGAACAGGAGAAGGTCGTCAGCCACTCTCAAACATGATTCACTATTCAAGTAAGATCATAGCATTTCTATGATGGTTCTCCCAATTATAAATGTTCTCCCCAAATATTCCATTTAAAATAACCTCACTTATTTCTCCGTTTACTGGTTGCTCTTCCCAATTCCTCCACTTCATGTTGATATCAGAGAGTAAAGATGCATCCACCTAACATGGAATATGAAGACTGTCTACCAGAATGAGCATTAAAGCTGAATATGAGAAATGTTGTTTGAGCAGACCTTTAGAAAGTTATATGCACATGAATCCCCTACCTAAATGCGATATTTTGCTTACCAACATAATTTACTACTCAATTTTAGAGTCACTATTCTGTAATCACAGCAGGTATAAGTTCCCATCTAAAGATTGCTGAGGACAACAGGATACACTGCCAACTGGTTACAAAACAAAACCCCCAAAATGTTGATGGAACAAAAGCTATTTTGTGGCAGGTGTTTAAAGAGATTCAAAAATCTGAATCAATTAAGTATTTAATAATGTAATTCTGATGTGAATTAACACAAAAGTAAACATGAAAAATGGATATGCAGCAGTCCAATAGCAATTCCGGGAATAAATCAAAAAGTTTTCCTTCAGGTTACTGAGCATTCTCTTAAGATTGACGAACGATGTAATGATTGTCAACAGAGCTACTAACAATTACTTAGATTTAATATTATTTGGAATGACAAATATCATTGGAGAACACAGTTTGCAAAGTACAGCAGAATATTGGGCATCCATTCCTTCAAAAGCTACAATGAGTTGCAGCTGTTGAATATTTGGGTAATATTGGGGAGGAAGAGAGTGGGAAATGGAGCTCTAAATAGGCAATCCAAATCTTGCAGCCAAGGTTAACTCCAGCATTGGACCAGCTGAAATTAACTTCCCCTCTACACAAGGACACAGAGTGCTGGAATAACTCAGTAGGTCAGGCAGCATCTCTGGAGAACATGGATATGTGACATTTTTGGCCGTGACCCTTCTTCAGACCTCTCCATACCTGCTATATTTGACTGGGAAACCAGCTTCCCACTTGCATTCAATGGACAGAAATGTACATTAGCTACATCATCAACTGCCAGAAAACCTAGACATCTTATCTTGATGTTCTTTCTCCACGGCTTCCAATGTATCTTCTCCTTCAACTAAGTACACCCCAAAATGCACTGTAGTCAAGAGAGGTTCTCTTGATGATAGTGTCATCTGCTAGAGGGAAACAAGTGAGCAATATGTGCACTGGAAGATCACACAAATGGCTTGAACAAAAGACCACCTGATCTGTTTGATAATGTTGGTTGAGGGATAAAGTTTGAGCTGGACGGTAAAAATTCCCGATATTTCTTCAAATCTTGCCAAGGATCCTTTATACCCAGATGAGAGGGAAAATGGGGCCTCATTTTAACATCTTACCTAAAAAGACTTTTTCAATAATTTAGCAGTCTCTCAATTCTAGCCTGCATTGTATGCTCATCTCACTGGAGTGCGATCCAGTTCCCAGTCCCCTCTAATGCCAAGCCATTAAGTGCAACCCCCTGAATCACAGCTGATCTCTTGCTACCAGTCTGACACATTCAGCAGGTAATATCATGTTGATAGTTCCTGTAATATTGCAGTGCTATATGATGTCGACTATTATTAATCTTGACAGGTTCTTAGATTCTCTAACAGCCAGTATCTTGGCCATATTGAGTCTTATTCTGAAACAGACAACCACTTTAGTATTTAGGTTGCCACAAATCTTGACAATCATCAGTGATCACAAGCAGATAGTTGCCATATGAGCTGCAGTAGAAATCATTCAATTGTCACCCTTGAAGTTTTTTTTTTTTTAAATGACTTTATCAATCACATTCAGCTTTGTGCTAAGATGAAATGAATGGCAATGAGGTCTCATTTTTTTTATCTTGAGGTTTAAGTAGAGCAAGAGACAGATTTGTATTTCAGTTCTGCCAGCCTCTATATTTGTCCCGCCTTCCTTGAAGCTCGCATGACATGCCAGGAACTTGGGGGAGGGAGGGGTTAGGGTTTAGAGTGGAGGATGTGCAACTCTCCAGTCTGTGGACTTTTGTTTACTTAAAAGTGCAAAGAAAATTAGAACTTTAAATAAATAATTATTAATTCCCCTTCAGGGTTCACTACCATAAACACAATAAGCTAAACAAAATCACCACTGTATTAATCAAAGAACAGTTACAAAAAATAGACTTCCCTTAATCTTGCCATCACTCTCTGCTCAGCCTCCTGGCCAAAGCCTCTTGGGCCAAAGCCTCAACACTTACCCTCAAACACAGCATTTGAACCTCAAAACACAATTACACCCAATAGGATACACTGCTAATGCCTGCCTTCTTTTTATACACCATGAGGAAGTCACTCCCGAACACTTAAGGCTGTTATTTAAATCTCCCACACTGCTCTACCTCTCAGTTGCTCATTGTTTGCTGAAACTAACCTCATGGTAAGATTGTGGAACTTGCTACCACACAACTAGTTGATATGAATGCCTGAGTTATATTTGAGTGAAAGATGTACAAGAGAGAAAAGAATGAAAATGGATTTGTCAAAATTAATCAGCATCTGAGGGGAAAAAAACACCTTCATGTTTCAGATTGAAAACCCTTCATCTGGTTATGATAAAGGGTCTTGGATCTGAAACATTCATTCTGGTTCTCTTTCCACAGATGCTACCTGGCCTGTTGAGCTTGCATCATTTCTATTTTTATTTCAGATTCCTGGTTGTTTCTGGAATCTCAATGAAAGGGATATGGTGATCAAATTTGATAAAGAACAGTGAAGGGAGACACATACAGAGTGTAAACTAGTTGGCCACTTTATCTTTTTCTGTGCTGTAATTTATGTGTAGTTTTGGATATCTGGTCCCTTCATTAAAAATAGTTATCTCTCCAAAAAGATTGTCTCTTATTGGCAATTGTTCCTTCTGCACGATGATGCAATGGGAAGGACATGCTGTGCTTTTATCTTCCATGTCCTGTTTCTTTCCTATCTTATAGTTCACTTTACACCTCGGAGTCAATTAGCTCAGATGACCAGGTAACGTAAACACTCTTCACACATTAAGCTTCCTCTACAGTATATCTTGTCCAAATTTTAAGCTTCATTGCTGGCAGTCTTTAGTCTGTGTAATTACATACGTTGACTGTGCATGTTTTATTGCCAATGAAAATGGTTGATTTTTATCCACAATGGTGTGACCTGTTTCTCTCTCGTAAAGTACCCAGAATCTCAAATAACTGGTGCATCTTGCAAATTACAGTACAACGACAACAACTACATTTATATACCAACTTCAGTGAAGTGAAATATTTCAAACTGCTCCATGAATCTTTGGTATCTGGTGAACCAATGACAAAAGTGGCCAATGGGCAGAATGAAAGAACTTAGAGAATTGTAAAGTCTATAGATGGTCAGGGTAAGTGCACAGAGACTGAAAATTTTAATTTTGAGCTAATATTGGAATTGGAGTGAAGTGAACTTGACACGTTGATGCAAGGAATTGGTTGTTATTGGCAACCATCCATAATGCAGCATATTTAATGAACAGTTTGTGTGGCAGTAAAGTAAGATCCAAAATCATGAGTCACTTGCAGAGTAGGTTACTAAAGATGGTCATTGAAATAGGCAGCAAATCTAGGCTCAAGAGACCATTTGATATGCTGTGAAATGGAACAGATTTGGGAATACAATGAGAAGTAGCGCTGACAGCAACTAAATAAAGATTTCTGATTTTAATCCTAAGGTTGCTTTTAAATTGAATAATGCCGGTAAAAAATCAAACAAGACAATGGGATACAGTGCTTATAGGATTCAACATGCAATCCAGAGGTATTGAATTGAGATTCAATCAAGATAAATTACAAAAGTCATTTCAATAAATCTGGTAGTATTTGTGCGCCAGCAACAAAACAAAACAATGAATAATGCAAAACTTTTGTGAAAATCCAAACATCTCATGAATATCCTTCAATGTTAATTGTTAACCAATCCATTCTGGCCTGCACGTGACTACACTATCACAAAATAAAGTCTTAACACCCTCAAGGATAATAGATGGGCAATAAATATGACCTTGTCAATCCTACTAATGTCCCAGCATTTTTTGCAAAGATGTGTATTTGTAATATATTTGATTTTACAACAAAAGAAGAGTTTTGCTTCTCAAAAGGCACGTTGGATCAGTGATGACACTATGTGTCAATGCATGCCTCTCTGCAATATTTCTTTTGTGCACAAAACCCGAGGCATCAGGCTCAATAGGCTTTCAGAATATGTACCTTTCTTCTGATAGCTCACCCATTGTACAATCATAAGAGGAACCTGCACAAATCATTATTTTCAAGAATCCAGTGGTTTCATTATATCTCAATTGCAGCTAGTTTGTGCATAAACCTTACCTGAAAGAAAGGTAAAATAACATTAAAGAGGAAATAGGGAAGAGAGAGCTAATGCTACATCAACAGTCGATAACCAAATAACCTGCTGGAGCAACTCATCTGGTCAAACGCCCTCCCATCATCTAGCTCCATCTGCCTCCTTTATTCATTCTTCATTTTTTTCCTGTTTGTCGCCATCTATGATTGATCTGCCTCTGCATCCCCATCTCTTACTCAGCTCCTTATGCCCAGCATCCTTTACCTCTTCTTGATCACCAATTATCTCAGGGTTCTGCCTCACTATTCCCCTTCTCCCCTATCACTGGCTGTCTCCCCTCTCCACCCTGATGCATGCATGGTCTTGATCTGAAATGGTGACCACTCCTTTCCCTCCACAGGTGCTGCTCGACCCGCTGAGTTCCTCCAGCAGATTGTTTGTTCCTCTGGATTCCAAGTATCTGCAGTCTCTTGTGTCCCTACTCTCCATTCCCTTCGGAACCCTCATTTTAGACCCTGAACATTTAACTATGATTTCCCAACTCAGTACTCTTTTCCAAGCTACACTTGAGGTCAGGTTTATTGCACAGTTGAAATAATACAATCTGCGTTCCACTTCCATTTGGAAAGATTATTCCATACCCATCCTGTGGAGTTCTACATCTGCTTCTGAGTCTCTATGGCAAGTGGGAAGAAAAGAACAGCTGTTGCACAGAAATGAAAGAGCAGGGAAACAGAGAAAGGGAGTAAGTTCAAGGTTATAAACAAGTCTATGTACACTTTATGTGCAGACACACAGAAAGAGAGAGAAGCAAAGGAATAATGATTGTGATATAAATAGTCCTAGATACATTGAGGAAGAAGGGGGAAAATGTAAGACAAAAATAAATTATGGAATGTCAAATTATGCAAGAATTGGGACTAGAGAGACATTAATGTTTAATGCTGCTCGTTGATAAACAATTGGAAATCAAATGTTGCATTTAAAACATGTGAAAAGCAACATACCTGAAAATTGTGGTGGGCAAGTGCAGTCGTAATCTCTTCCTTCAAGCCCTTCCTTCCTGTCAGCGCAAGTACCTCCATTCAGGCAAGGTCTAGCAGAACAGGCATCGTACTCTTCACAGTAAAGGCCAGTGTAGGGAAGCTGACAATGGCAGTAATAAGCTGCCTGCCAAGGTTGTGTTTGACATTTTCCATGACTCGAACAAAGTGCAGAATCGTTGGAAGCTTTGCAGTATTCTGGTTTAACAGTGAGATTAATCTGAAGGCCAATTCTACATAATGGAGGTCCATCATCCTGAACTTCCACAAGAAAATGTTTCCCAACACTCAGCCACATTGGGTTTATCTGTTGTGTACCCTTTGCTCTTTCACCAAACAAAAGCTCAATTTTTGGAAAGACCCGCTGTGAGCAGTTAGTAAATTCTGCCTCTGAAACTTTCACCAGGTTCCTTCTGCGGTTCACAAATGATGGATCCAGCAAAATAAAAATATTGACCCCCAATTGCACTTCCAGAGGGCAGTTTTGGCCCAAATTAATAATTGTGTTGCTGGAAGATATATTCCACATGCTGAGGCTCCAACATTCTGTGTAAACATCTGAGCCTACAATATGGTTAAATGTCCAGTTCATATGGAGTTCTTTAAGATTGGGATACCATTCAATGAGTTCATTGTGTTGGGACACTGTTTGTCCACTAGCCTTCCAGTGTGGGGATGAATGCAAGATACAAACTGCTGTTATAACTTTGAAGTATGTGGTGACTGCTTGAATCATGTGGGCTCCAGTTTTGGCTGTCATAGTTTCCAATCAATAAAATCAAGAACAATAGAAACAGTTTTCCCATAAGCTCAGTGTTTTCTTTTAAACATAGTCAAAGCGTGACAGGCAATGATGAGAAACAGTATGTGATCTGCAACTGGGAGTTTTCACATCTGTCTCTTAGTCCAGTAGATTGGAATATGATGTACTTTCCTCCAAGGTACTGACTCTAATATTCTGTTTGTTGAAATGCACTGGGAGGTTGCAAGTTAGTCTGAAGAAGAAAGAAGAAATAAAGTCATTAAAGCACATGTTAATGATCCCTTCTTGAAGCTAGACTGCGACATATGCACTGGATTCACATTGTCGTCATTTGTGAACAGTAGGGAACAACACTGACATTTATCTTGCTCTGTTGTATTACTCTTTCATTTTCTTTCATTACCCAATCCATCTCTGCATGAAAACCAAGTAATTTCAAGTTCAAAAAAACCATGAATATGTACAGCTCATCAAACATCTCCAATCAACACTTTCAAATAAAACATTGATTACATATTAAACAAAAACAGCAGAGATGTAGTAAATTGACAAGGAACTCACTTTCTTACAAGTGATATGGATTATTTCCCAAAAGAGGCTTAAGCAGCCCCAGAATAATTGTTTATCATATACATTCATCAAGGAGCAATTACAATAGAGGCACTAACTCAGAGTGCTGAATGTTTGATTCGGGTCAGAATTTATGTCAGCAGTCTTCACAAAAAGATTAATTTTTGAAAAACAGCACCGTCTAAAAATTTTTTTAACCCTTCATAATTATTTTAAAAATACCAAGTTTTTAATTCTCATACATAATGACTGTAACTCAGTCGATAATTTGAGAAATTTATTTCCAGTTTAGCTGAAATCAAAACAGCATCATAAGCTGCTCATAGACTCATTGAATTCAGAGTTATCTGAGTAAATCCAGATAAATTAGTGTTTTTTATATTGTTCTCTTTATGAGAGATAATTATGTCAGCAGGGCACTGGAAGTATATTTTAAATAAAAGTAGAATTGTGGTATGATTTGCAACAGCGCATTTGTCTTCCATTGAGAAGGCAGAGTTTTATTGATAATGAAACTCGACTACCCTTCGAGGATAGTTTTTGTTGTATTTTGGCAGACTCGTTAAGTGACGTGAGAGGACGCTGGCGTTGTTTGTTCGCCGCTTCTCACCACTTCTCTTTTTGTATTAATTTTGTCGTTTTTGAAAAGATTTTCTCAGCTTGCAAAAATCCCTCTGCTTAAACTAATCCTTCTGCTTGACCACCTGGTATCATCTGCCCAGCTCTTCCACCGCTGCCTCCGCACCCTTGGACTCCGCACCCTTGGACCCCTCACTCCTGTCTGTGCTCCTGTCTCTGCTGGCTTGGACTGCTCCCCTGTGGGTTACCTGACAGCTAGCGCTGCAGTCATCAACTCGCTAATTGCTAACGCTACCGCTACCGCTAACGCTAACAGCTGCCTGGCTGCCTGGCTAACTCCTCTGCCTGCACGTACTCAGCTCCCTATTAACCATTAGGCTGCTCAGCTTCCTCGGTCCTCATAGGCCTTGCTCTGGATCAGCCTGTTGTGCCTGCTGTGACGTTTTGATCTCTCCGGGCTCTATGCTCCTTCGCTCCTGCCTGGCATGGCACTGAAGTACTTCGCTGCGAGGCTGCTCCAGCTCAACAACCACTCCACTCCGCCATGCATCTCTGCCATCATCAACCACGGACTTCTACAACGACCCAAATACATCCACAGAGGCTCCGGTCACAAGTTTGTCTACTCCCAGACCGGTCACTCCATCCCTGCACTCTGGTCAGCTGATCGGACTTCCACTCGTCCATTACGTCATCACAACAACGCACACGAGCGTGCCCCCTGTCTACAAGCCCTGGCTAAATCACCCGTGTCCATCCACACCACACAAAGCAACATGAAGCTCACTCTACTCAACATCCGGTCCCTCAACAATAAAAGCCACATTCTGAATGACTTCATCCTGGAAAATAAACTGGACTTCCTCTGTCTGACAGAAACCTGGCAACAACCTCTGGATTACCTCCCACTCAACCTCACTACACCCAACGGATACTCCTACATCAATAAACCACGCTCGGAAGGCCGAGGTGGTGGGATTGCCGTAATTCACCGACGGGACTTCAAGATCAGCCTCATCTCCATCTCATCTGCTCCTTCATTTGAACACCTGGCTTTCAAACTCTGGCCACACACAATTAGTCATGGCAGTTGTCTACCGCCCTCCCAAACCACACACATCATTCCTTTCTGACTTCTCTGACTTTCTGACCCAGTTCTGTTCTCTCTCCCCCTCAATCCTCCTCCTCGGTGATTTCAACATCCATATGGACTCCACTGACTCCACAATAACCGCTAACTTCACTGAAATACTCAACTGCTTTAACCTCACTCAACACGTCAATTTTCCCACCCATAACCGTGGGCACATTCTGGACCTTGTCTGCTCCACTGGACTAAATCTACATCACCTCTCTGGCTCCGACCCCACCCTCTCTGATCACTTAGCCATCACCATGTCTGTCAACATTCCCACCCCAGCTCCAAAGCAAAAACGCAAAATCAACTTCCGTAAGCTGAACTCTGTTTCACCTACCTCGCTCTCATCCTCCCTCTCTGAAATAATGTCCGCCTCTCCCTTCGTTGACCTCCACAGCCCCTCTGACCTCACTGACTACTACAACCGCACTCTCTCCTCCTGCCTCGACCAGCTTGCACCTATAAAAACCAAAACAGTTTCCTTCACCCACTCTGCTCCCTGGTTTACCCCTGAACTCCGCGTGATGAAAACTCATGCCCGCCAACTTGAAAGACTCCGCAACAAAACAGGTCTCACAATTCACTCCCAAGCCTACAAAGACCACATGCAACACTACAAAGATGCCCTCTCCCGCGCCCACTCCACCTACTACTCTCAAATAATTCACTCTGGCTCCGGAAACCCAAAAACACTCTTCTCTACAATAAACAAACTCTTCAGCCCCTTGGACACCATCTCCCAATCATTCACAGTTGACAAATGCACCACTTTCCTTTCATTCTTCCAAAGCAAAATAGACAACATCTACAGCACCTTAACCACCAACGCACCTGCTCCCCCTCAAACCACCTGCCCCCCCTTATCCTGTCAGCCCCTGCCTCAGTTCTCCCCAATCTCCACCACCGACCTCTCTGACCTCTTCACAGGAATAAAAACTGCCACCTGCTCTCTGGACCCCATCCCCTCCAGCTTTGTCAAGGCCTGCCTTCCTGCTCTCTCTCCACTTATCACTGCAACAATAAACTCCTCCCTATCCACTGGCATCGTCCCGCCATCCCTCAAAATCGCTGCTGTCACCCCCATTCTGAAAAAACCTGGTCTAAACCCTGACACCCCAAACAACTTCAGACCAATCTCCAACCTACCCTTTCTGTCCAAAGTTTTGGAACGTGCTGTAGCTTCCCAACTCAAATACCACCTCTCTACCAATAACCTGTATGAAACTTTCCAATCCGGATTCCGCTCAAACCACTGTACTGAAACTGCGCTCCTCAAAATCACAAACGACATTCTCCTCTCCTCCGACGCTGGCAACCTCAACATCCTCATCCTACTTGACCTCAGCGCCGCCTTTGACACCATAAATCACTCCATTCTCCTCACCCGACTTGAAACCTCCCTTAACATCACCGGCACAGCCCTATCCTGGTTCAAATCTTACCTCTCTGACAGACACCAGTTCATCTCCATTAACAACTGTAAATCCCCCACCGCTCCCCTCCCCCAAGGTGTCCCCCAAGGCTCAGTCCTTGACCCCCTCCTCTTCATCCTCTACCTGTTCCCCCTTGGTCAATTAATCCGCCGTCATGGTCTCAACTTCCACTGCTTCGCCGATGATATCCAGCTCCTCATCTCCACCAAGTCAATTTCCCCCACCACACACTCTACACTGACAAACTGCATCACTGAAATAAAATCTTGGCTTCAATCAAATTTCCTCAAACTCAATTGCAACAAATCTGAAATCATCATCATTGGTCCAAAAACGCTCACCAAATCCACCCAAAACTTCATCCTCAACATTGATGGTCTCCCAGTATCCACCTCACCTCACATCCGGAATCTTGGAATCATCTTTGATCAAACCCTCTCCTTCGACAAACACATCAAACACATCACAAAGACAGCCTTCTTCCACCTCAAAAACATTGCCCGTCTCCGTCCATCCCTCTCCTCCACAGCTGCAGAAACCCTCATCCACGCCTTCATCACCTCCCGTCTGGACTACTGCAACAGCCTCCTCTATGGCGCACCCTCAAAAATCATCAGTAAACTTCAATACATTCAAAACTCCGCTGCCCGTCTACTCACCTACACCCCGATCCGTGACCATATCACCCCCGTCCTTTATAAACTCCACTGGCTCCCCATCCCCCAGAGAATCCAGTACAAAATCCTCCTCATAACCTACAAAGCCCTCCATAACCTGGCCCCATCCTACCTGACCGACCTCCTCCACAGGCACACTCCCACCTGCACCCTCCGCTCTGCTGCTGCCAATCTCCTATCCCCCCACATCCGGACCAAACTCAGATCCTGGGGGGACAGGGCTTTCTCCATCGCTGCTCCCACCCTAGGGAACTCACTACCCCAAACCGTTAGAGACTCCTCCACACTCACCACATTCAAAACATCGCTGAAGTCTCACCTGTTCAGTACTGCCTTCAACCACTGAAGGTCACCTCACCTTCTGTCTCCTTTCTCTGTTCGTTTATTTATTTACTTATTTATCTATTTATTCATTTCCCTATGTTCTCTAAATCTCTGTAAAGCGTCTTTGAGTATATGAAAAGCGCTATATAAATAAAATGCATTATTATTATTATTATTATTATAATGGCAGATGATTCCAGCTTGGCAGAAGCAAAATCCTTTGGGGAAGTATGCTGGGGAGTAAGGCTATACAACACACCTCTCCCCTGCTGGTTGAGAAAAGTTCTAAAGACATCAATGTAACTGGGAAATAAATTGCTCCCTCTTTCAGTGGAGTTGATGATACAGAGATGGAAAGGGATTCAAAGGCAACAAAGATTTTTTTTTGTTTCAATATATTACTATAGAATCAAAATCTACTTGCTTGGAAAGATGGGTAGCTGGCTTTGTTTCTAAATGAGGTCGCTGAGAAAGCCTAAAGTTCCCCTTTTCTCATCAATGTAAATTGTCCCAGGCAGTTCATTGCATGGCCTATGCCTGGTACACTGACAACCAATCCTGGATCTGATACTCCAGATGCTTGAAGCATAACGGAAAGAGAATTACACCCTTTCCTTTGTGTGCTCTGGAGTGTTCAAAGTAACTGTATCATTTGGGGCCTTGGGGATGGAAAACAGAGAGGGTTGGCAGTCAGAAGCACCATTAAGATCTAGATGGGTGGAGATGAGAGCTGATCCCAGTCAGTCATCATGGGATGAGAACTGGGCAGGGATTAGAGTGAAAACCGATATCTCCATCTACAGGGTGTACAATACTATCAGAAGATTAGAGCTTTAGCGGGTTGGGCAATCATGGCGTGGAAGAGTTAGACTTCTGGCCTGAAAAAAATTGCAACTTCCACCACCACCCTATGCTTCCTATTATGAAGTCAATTTTGTATCCAGTTAGCTCTAGCTCTCCTTGGATACCATGTGATCTAACTCTCCAGAGCAGCCTGCCATGCAGAACCTTATCAAAGGCCATATTGACTTTGTATACGGCCCTGCCCTCATCAACCTTCTTGGTTACTTCAAAAGATCAATCATATTTGTGAGACATGAATTCCCATGCATAAAACCATGCTGACTAACTCCAGTCAATCCCTGTCTTTCCAATAAATGTATATTTTATCTCTCAGAATCCTCTCCAGTAACTTTCCTACCACAGATGTTACTCATCTATAGCTCTCGGTTTTTCTTTGCAGCCCTTCTTAAGTAGAGGCACAAGATTAGCCACCCTCCAGTCTTTCAGCATCTCACCCATGTCGAACGACAATTCATATATCATATCATATCATATATATACAGCGCGGAAACAGGCCTTTTCGGCCCACCAAGTCCGTGCCGCCCAGCGATCCCCGTACATTAACACTATCCTACACCCACTTGGGACAATTTTTACATTTACCCAGCCAATTAACCTACATACCTGTACGTCTTTGGAGTGTGGGAGGAATAGATCTTAACCAGGCCTACTGCAATTTTGTTTTCTAACTTCCCACAATGTCCATGGATATATCTGATCAGGCCTGGGAGATTTATCTACCTTCATGTTATGGCTGTCCAGCACCTCCCTAGCTGTAATATGGACTGGCCTCAAGACATCTCCATTAACTTTCCATGTTTCCTCGTAATCATGCCTTTCTCCACGGTAACAATGGAGAAATATTCAGCGAAGACTATCCACACATAGATGACCACTTTGGTTTCTGAAGGCCCCTCTTTTCTCTCTACAGTTACCCTTTGTTTCTTAACATACTCAGAAAATCTCTTTGGATTCTCCTTAATCTTATCTGCCAGAGCTACCTCATACCCCCTTTCTGCCCTCCTGATTTCCTTCTCAAGGTGCTCCTCAATCCCCTAAAATCCTCCAAGGGTACACTTGATCCCAGCAGCCAATACCTGACCCCGTGCCTCCATCTATTTCCTGTGCAAAGCCTCAATTTCTTTCATCATCCAGAATTACTTATTTCTACCTGTCTTGCCCTTCACTCTAACAAAAGCATGCATGCTTTGAAATCTCACTATCATTTTAAAAGCATCCTATTTTATGCATGGCCTTTGCCTGCAAATGACATACTCCAATCAACTTTTGTAATTTCTTGTCTAATACCATCAAAGTTGGACTACCCCAATTTAATACCTTAACTTGAAGACCAGCCCTATTTAAAGCTCTCTATGTTTTCCTGTCGCAGAGAACATTGAGGTAAACGTATATAGTCCACGGGAGGTGTTTAGCTGCAACTATAAAGTACTTGGTACAGGGTTGTCTTTTTGTCTAAAGAAGGATTTACTTACCAGAGAATAAGTATCATGATTATATCACTCTATTCTTCTGATTTTTCATGATTTTACATGAAAATATGTAGCCTATGTTTTCAAGAGTTTCTAAGTATGAAAAGCTATCTCTTTGCAAAGGGAAATTCTGGAAGATTGAGCAGGTAAATATTGAGACTCTATTCCTTCTGGCTGGGGAATTGAGAATTTGGAAGCATTGTCTCAGGATAAGGGATTGATAAGAAGAAATGTATTCATTTGGGATGGATCCCTTTGGAATTCTCATTCCCAGTGGCTGCTGTCATTTAATATATCTGAGCCTGAGGCCATGAATAGTAGATTTTGGGGATATTTCAAGTAATCTATTCCTATTCCTAATTCTTATTTTCTTATAACTTCTTTTAAATCTCATACACATAGAAGCAGGTTATTTGAATTTACCATGAGCACAGAACTTATGGATACAGAGTTGAAAGTGCAAGGCAAAACCATACGGATAATGATGGTGGAGACACACGTACTGTACTTAATCATTGGGAACATGTTTGAAAAGTAATAATATTTCCCACAGTTTTTCACCATGACTAGAAAAGGTTTGCACAACTCCGAGTGAAGGGGCAAAGAGAGTAATTGGTGAAAACCTTTCAGGCTGTAGCCCATTTTTTTAAAATGTGAAAGTAGAACAGAGAGCTTTAAAATCATGGAAGGCAGGTAAGAGTTAACATTGTTGGACAGAAACAAAATGTACAATTTCTTTTTTCATCCATGCTGCTTCAGTAATTGCTCTCCTATTATCTTTTACCATCTCCTTCCCTATGTTGATTCACATCCACGCACACATTTGGTTCATTAGCCTCTGTTAACAGCGAGAAAAGCTGTGCAACACCCACTGGACATTAATTAGTGTTTATTCCTGCCTGGGAAGTCAAAGAGAGACAGAAAAAGGAAATCCTTTGTACCCAGGGCTGCAGTCAGCGTCGTCTGCCAAAAAGACTGCATTCAAAGCAGAAAAAGTTGTGGCTTTGAACTTTATCTTCACTATTGCTGTAAGCCTCTCTGGTAACCCAAAATTCTCCAGTAACTCGCGGTTCAGAAAAGGGTTCACACGATGCCTCTGAAAAGCCACCAGCATCCACAAAGACTCGTCACACCCCTGCAACAGTCTGTTCGAACTCCTTCCATCGGGCAGACGATACAAGGCCTTCTACGCCCGCACCTCCAGACTCAGGAACAGCTTCATCACCAGGGCCATAGCTGCTATGAACCGGTCCTGCTGAGTCGGATGATCAAAACGCACAGTGGTCCGGCACAGATCTACTTGCACTTTATTCTGTTTTAAAACTGTTACAATTTGTTTCATTGGGTTGTTAAATTAATACTGACTAGCTAATTAAATTATTGCATTGTATGGGAGGCGCATTCCCAATCTCGTTGTACCCCTGTACAATGACAATAAAGATATATTGTATTGTATTGTATTGTCTTGTTCCAGATTTCCTGAAATTCTGGCCTCCAATACAAGATTTTCATTGTGTCTCCATGGCATTGAGCCTCCTACAATAAGCCCCATCCCTCTTTCAAACACATTTTTTTTGTTTCTTTTCCCCATTTTAGTGCTATTGATTATTGTCACATGTGCCAAAATGCAATAAAAAGCTTGTTTGTTTTCCAATTAAAGCAGGTAACACTCTACATGGGTACAATCAACTCATACAGAAGTACAAGAGGTAAAGCAATGTGAAAAATAGCAGAGTGCAGAATATAGTTTTGCAGCACTGTGGTGTTACAGTTGCAGAGAAAATGTCTAATGTCCACAATGAGGTAAATTGACAGAATGGGACCAGCTTATGAGAGGACAGTTCATTAGCCTGACTTTTTTTTTCCGTTTGTGTGTCAGACGATGTTCTGCTATGCTTTGCCACAGACAGGCCACATCTGTGCCTCTGCTGAGATGGTCCGCAGTGCATGCCTCTCCATCGCAGGTCAGTAGGTGGGCCATTGTCTGTACCTCTCCACAGTTGCATTTGTCAGAGTCCGAGAAGCCCCACTTCTTCAGGTTGAGTCTGCAACATCCCACTCCAGTGCGGGAGACGGTTAAGGGCTTTCCAGGTTGTGTAAGGATGTATAGTATAAGGTACTATAGCCGATGGAGTCAATGGTGAGGAGTTTGATTTGTGTGATGGACTGGACTACATCCACAACTCTCTACAATTTCTTGTGGTCTTGGGCAGAGCTGTTCCCAAACCAAGCTGTAATACAACCCACATGCTTTCTACGGTGCATCTGTAGAAGTTGGTAAGAGTCATTGGAGACATGCCAATCTTCCTTAGTCTCATGAGGAGTGCTTTCGTGACAGTAGCTACATTGTAGTTAGTCCAGGACAGACTGTTGGTGATATTTACGTCTAGGAACATGAAGCAATTGACCATTACCAACATCAGGCCCATTATAGTGGTGACATTTGCAAACTTGTAGATGAAGTTAGAGCAGAATTTGGCCACACAGTTTTGACTGTAAAGAGGCTGTAAGGCGCTCAGAATGCATCCTTGTGGGACATTGAATTATTCTGGAGGAAGTATTCCATTAACACTATTTTTCACTATTGTTTTTCTTGTCAGTTAAGGTCGCCTTTAGTGACCTTCCCTTTTGTTCATTGCTCTTCTCAATACTCTCTCTGCATTTTAAAACTTAAGTCATCAGTTTTGAGAAAAAGCCATCAACATGAAATACTATCACCAGCAGAGCAGATGAAATCTGACCCAATGAACATGTAACATAAGTTATAGCAGAATGAGGCCATTCAGCACTTCCAGTCTGCTCTGCTATTCAATCATGGCTGATCTATTTTTCCCTCTCAACCCCATTCCTCTACCTTCTCTCCATAATCCTTGCCACCCTTACTAGTCAAGAATCTGTAAATCTCTGCCTTAAAAATACCGAATGACTTGGCCTCCACAGCCATCTGTGGTGATGCATTCCAGATTCGTCACCCTCTGACCAAAGAAATTCCTCCGTGTGTGTACCATTTCGCTTCCTGAAGTTGATCACTATCTCCTTAGTCTTGCTGACATTGAGAGAAGGGCTGTTGTCTCGACACCAGGTCACGAGGTTCTCAATCTGTTTCCTGTACTCCGTCTCGTCATTATTTAATAGTATTGTGACAACTCTAACACAGTTTCCCTTTCCCCAAATGTTACCTGACCTGCTGAAAGGAATTATCTGCAGGCAGAAACCACCAGGTACCCTCAATTTGTGTAGAATTAGATTTACTGTTGATGAATTAGTGAAGGATTCAGGAACAATGAAAGACTAAAGCATCCTATACTGGTTTTTGCATCACTAAAGGGCCTGTCCCACTTAGGCGATTTTAAGGCGACTAGGCTGTCGCCGACAGTTCGCCGGGGTGTCGCGGGCATGATCGTGAGGAGTCTTCAAAGATTCGTAGTGGATCTTAGCACGTCGCTGAGAAATCAACCGGATTGAAATTTCTTAGCGACAGCTGGCTTGTCGCCATGTATTGTTGCTTATTGTGGGCGCTGTCGCATGCTGTCCCCAGGTTTGCTAGGTTCTCTTAGATGCATTTAGAAGCACATAATATTAACTTAAGTAAAGTCATTTGAAGATACCATAAAACACTTGTGCTTAACCAATTTATTTACCATCAAGACATTTGACAGGTAGATTGGGGGCGACAGTTTGAAGGTCAGGTAAGCGTGGGAATTTTTGCGATGTTTATGGCCATCAGCGATTACATTTAAAGTAGGCTCCAAACCCAGATATGCAACCCAGAAACCATATATTTTCTTTGTACATTTTCAAAGAAACCATTCTTTGTACATTTTCAAAGAATGCCCACACTCCGCACAAAAATCCATTTAACCACTTTTAAATTAAATTTCTTAATATTGCTATTTGTAAACGGGAAGTCAATCCAGTTTATGCCTTGTTACCGTGAAGCTTGGTTTACAAGTAACCCGGGCAAGATGTTATATTTCAAAACTCTTAAGTAATTAAAGACTTGTCGGTGATTTCAGTGAAAATTAGGACGATGGAGATGCATTGATAAACGTGGGAATTTTGCGATGTTTCTGAAGACGGTGTAATCTCGACCTGACTCGGCATTGTCATGGTCATTGTCTACGGGTAAAAGAAAATTTTGGCGATCTGCTACGACTTTGACAGTCGCCGGCAGTCGCCTAAAAAATCGCCTAAGTGGGACAGGGGTTTAATAGTTATGCACCTACTGTGGCAGAGATTGAATGTGAGGCCTTTTAAAATGACCCGATTCCAGTTTTTATTCCTTGGAATTCAATAAAAAATATTATCCATTCTTCAAGACTTAGATTTACCTCTTTTTGTCTTTTATTCTGTTTGTTACAATTGCACGGCTGGTGTCCAAATCCACAAGTCAAAAAGATCGAAAAAAGTAGAGAAGAAAGCAGATGAATCCTAATTATAACATGCATCACACCCCTTAAGTAGATTCTCATGTATTTCCCCTGTAAAGTTTCCCTGCTTCTTTTGTTACATCTCCCTGCAAAGAATCAAGCTGGCTGGTGTGATGGGAGGTGAGGGTAGCTAGGGAATAGTGACCATAACATGCATCTTTCCTCCACAGCACACAGAAAGGTCGACAGACCCACTGGTTGTCTTGTCCACAGATCAATAACACAGACCCTATGATCGTCTTTGTGTTTCTTTCTGCCAAATTAACAAGATAGGAAATAGTTGTTTATAAATCATCAGTAATTATGCAGAGCACAAACAAAGGATTCTGCAAATCTATAATTGACACCCACCATTGATCAGAGGTAAATTGAAGGCTTTCATTTTCCTGGATGTGTAATGACATCTGATCCCAACTTAATCAATATTATTCAAGCTGAACATTAAACAAAATGCTTCACAGCATTCAAATCTTTACAAAGAAACAGAAAAATGTAATTTCCTCTGCCGTTTATAATGACAAAATGCATTATTGAGTAACTTTGCACCGACAATAGCACTTGTAATTTGAAGGTGTGTGAAACGTTCTTAAAGGCCTCTTATCGATTGAGTGCATCATTGGGTTTCACTTTATTAAGATCAATAGCCATGTCGATAAATATACATTAATGAATTTTTATAATGATATTTTACTCTATTACAGAAAAGTCACCTCTCCCCAGAACTTAGCTAAAAATCAACTTAATTTGTTTCAGTTTTTGCCCAGCTATTCACCATTAGTGGGCATGCATTTGCTGGGGAAGAACATAGAACAGCATATCACAAGAACATGCCCTTCAGCCCACAACGGGGGTCTATAATCGAACATGAGGCCAGGACCAACTTATATATGTCTGCACATAATTTATGTCCCTCCATTCCCTGCATTTCCATTTACCTATCCAAAATTCTCTTAAATGTTACTATCATATCTGCCTCGAGGATGAGGGATTGAAATACTCCTTGGATTGGTAATGTGACTGCTTCACTTATTTACTTAAATTGTTAATGCCAATGCATCTTGTAACATTAAAATAAGGAACATAAAACAGTACAGCACAGCAACAGGCTCTTCAGCCCAACATGTCCGTGCCAAATGTGATGCCAAGTTAAATTAATCTTCTCTGCCTGTACATGTTCTGTATTCCTCTATTCTCTGCAGATACATATGTCCATCTAAATGACTTTTAAACATGTCTGCTTCCACCAGCATGTTCCAGGCACCTACCACCCTCTGTGCAAAGATTTTGCCCTGCAATTCAACTTTAAACTTTGTCCCCCTCGTCTTAAACCTATGCCCACTAGTTCTGTGACATTTCCACCCTTGAAGAAAGGTTCTGTTTGTATCATCAAAGGAGATAAGGAACTTGGTTACGCAAACGTACAAGCGCATATAAATACATACCAACAGATATAGATGCATATTGATAAACATATGATTTGGGAATCTCTAGACACCTAATTTAAAAATAGACTGTGGACTAGAAACCTGCATGATGGTACTCACTATTCAGGAGGCCATTGGATTGCCTGCATATTTTAATTTGGAAGAAACCGCACAAATGTTGCATAAAGAATATAAATTGTTGGCTACGGCAGAACTGAAGTCTATTAATTTCATTTCTCATTCATTACCAAATGTGTCACCTTCTGAGCTTGTTAGGTGCCATACAATGTTCTTTCTTGAGGAAGTTAAGTGGAAATTTAGTAAAGGTATTCAAATAATAAGCAGAATTGATACAGCAGATATCTCTAACCAGTCGATATAATTGTATACACAGGCAGGAGACTCGGTAACCAAAGGGCAGGGATATAAGGCAATTAGCAATAATGCCAAGAGAAAGCGAGGATATTTTTCATTTCATTCAGCAAGTTGCTGTGTAATGAAATGCACAGTGATGACAGAAGATTTAGAAGCAGGGAGTAGAGAGAAAGGGAATAACTTCCTGCACTTTCTGAAATCCATAGCATGCCTAAATGGGCTCAATGACCACCTGTTCAGCATGTCTCCGTGTTGACAGGATAACGTTGACTTATCTTGTTTATCACAATCAGCAGCGCTGCAACAAAGCTGATGATACCATTTATCTTGTGTTAACACAATTTTAAAAAATTAAGTAAACCGAAACAGCGTACTGAAGATCAAGATTGCATAAAAGTAGACAAAAAAAGACACAAAGTGTTGCTGTAACTCAGTGGGCCAGACAGCATCTCTGCAGAACATGGATAGGTAATTTAGCATGCTATGATTCTAGCCATTGTGTCTGTCACAGACACAATCCCAGCGCCAACTGCTGTTAAACAAGGTTGTCATTGCTGCAACCATATCAAGCCATCACAACACAATATTGCACCTCATCTCACATAAACCTCCTATCGGAGTGAAGTTCATCCAATGAATGAAACAGGAAACTGTTCCACCATCATGCCTACAATTCTGCTCCATCCAAGACCACAAGGAATTGTAGAGTTGTGGGTGTAGCCCAGACCATTACACAAACCAGCCTCTCTTCCATTCACTCCATCTCTACTTCATCTGTCCTAACAAGGCCACCATATAATCAAGGACCAGTCTCACCCTCTTCTTCTCCCTCTTCTCCCCTCTCCCAAGAGACAAGAGGTACAGATGTCTAAAAATGCATACCTTCAGATTCAGGAACACTTTCTTCCCAGCTATTATCAGGCAACTGAATGGTCCTCCCGTCAGCTAGAATGCTGTTCTGACCTCCCATCTACCTCATTGGAGACTTTGAATTATCTTCAATCGGACTTCAGTGTAACATCCTGTACTAAATGTTGTGCCCTTTATCTGTGCACTGCGGACGGCTTGATTCTATTGATGTGTTCATGGTTTAGCTGACTGGATAGCATCCAAACAAATGCTTTCCACTGTACCTCGGTACATGTGACACTAATAAACTATACTAAACTAAACTAATGTTCAACACCTTAATCTCTCTGAAATTTCCTTCAGCCACAACAAGATCTTTGCTTCTTCAACTTTGATCTTTAGCACATGACTGCTTTCTTTCACTCCCCCATCTGTTGCTGTTCTTTTAGTCATTTTGGCCCTAAGTTTAACCATTTATGCCTTCTTAACCTCCCTTGCTTTCTTAAATTTGATCTTTAAAATCTACCTCTTGTACCGAAGATTTGGTCAAATACAATGACTCCTTCCAGAGCATCAAATATTTATTTGGTGCTCCTGTTAAGTGCTCTGAGCTCTCTTCGGAGAAAGCTCTATGTAAATGCAAATAGGGTTGCTGTTGTCATACAGTGATAGCTATCAGGTGAACTGAATGACAAGTAATCAGAAGGAAAATAGTGTTATAGTGTTCCAGAGATGGGAATGGTGTGAACCCACGGCTTTTTGTGCTCCGATTATTCAATCTTCTCGTCTGGATGATCTTATCCTCTTTCATTTCACTAACCATTTAACATTCCCTTCTAAAGTTCAATAGGCACTGGCGATCTTCTATGTTCTCGTTCAGCTGATTGTTCTCTCTTTTTTCTAAATAGGACGATGCATTTTCACTTCATGTCATCAAGGACTGCAAGTATTTTTTTTTAACAAGGCTTCAATTATTCCTCATCATGACAATGTCATATTCTTCCCATTATACTTTGGTGAATATATAATAGACCACAAAATTCTTGAGTTTTACCATGGTTTATACGAGTTTCATCAAGATCATTATTAAGCAGAACAAAGTTAACGCATTTTGGGAAAGGATTAAAAGTAGCTAGATATAATGAGATATTTGAGATCTTTTGAAATCTTTTATCCAAGGTCTTAGTTTATCCCTAGTCTTTGGTTTAGCTTAGAGATACAGGATGCACTTCGGCCCACAAGGTCCACATCGACCATCACACTTGTTCTAAGTTATCCCACTTTCTCATCCACTCCCTAGTCTTTAGGGGCAATTTACAAAGTCCAATTAGTCTACAAAACCGGACGTCTTTGGGATATGCGAGGAAACCAGAAAATCGGAAGGAATCCCACATGGTCACAGGGAGAATATACAAACTCCACACAGACACAGCACCTGTGGTCTGCATCCAACCCAGGTCTCTGGCACTGTGAGGCAGTGGCTCTACCAGCTGTGCCAGTGTGCTACCCTAAAGCCAGATACAAAACTGGTAGAAGACAGCCTAGAATTTTCCAAATATCATTAACATTTATCCTGCTTATAACATTAAACATGATACACAGTGAACCCTCTGGGATTTCTTAAATTTGTCATTCGGACCAGGTCAAGATTAAAATGTGGCACAGAATAGCAAATCTCAAGTTATTAATGTATTATATAAATAAATAAATATATTTAAATCTATATAATACATTAATATATATGTTATAGAGTAAATAACCCTTATAAAGATTTTGTACTGAGGAAAGACATATCTGTAGTGAACATAAAGGGGCACTAAAATCTAATGAGATGCATTCCAACCTCTGAGATATTGAGTTTGGAGACTGAGACTGCCAGACATAATGATGCCACGTAGAGCTTGCAGTGGGAGACTTTAATGGGATTGAAAGAGACATGCTATGAGGTTGTGACTGTTCACTAACAAAGCTGCCACATGAGAGGAAACTTAATGCTCAAAGTTAACTGATATTCTAGGCCAAAAGGGTAATTCCTTCAAAGCTGCAAAGATACAACTGATCAAGCACTTTTAGTCCACATATCTGGAAGTAAATGGTTGCTTCCTCAGAACGACAGAAACTGTAGACTAACCAGGAATGAAGAGCAACATCAGGGAAGGTAGGCACAAATGTAAGATAGATCCTTGGAAAGGATCAACCAAAGTGAACACTTTATCCTTGCCATGTCCCAAAGAGACCCTGGGAAAAGGTTATGTCAAAGCCTCTTTGACCAGCCAATAAAATGCATCTGGTGACAATGGATAATTTCTCAAATGTCTAGCAGACAGACTCAGAGAACATTCACCTCATCAACGATCATGTGCAAGCTTAAAGACAGGTCTCCAGATATGTCATCCCTGAGCTGCCGATCACAAATAAAGGAAGATCAATCCGAGCAGGCAACTTTGAAGTTTTTAAAGGAGTGATACTTTGTTCTCTGGTTAACATCATCTCACTTTACATGGATTAATGGTGGGTCAGGGGACACTCTGAAAACATCCAATAAACTGCTGAAAGATGCAAAATTATCATAGCCAGATCCATGTTTCAGCATCTCAATTTTCTGCAACAGCTCAGACAAGGGATAATGAGCAGCCCAGTGGAGAGACTGATGAGTAGAAGATCAGAGATATGCTCCGGATAAGGGAACGGATGCTAAAACTGGAAGTGTAAAATTCTGGGAAGAAAAATAGAGGCACTAAGTGGCAGGCACAGGTCTACAGGGCTAAAGCCTTGCCCACCTGTAAGATTAGGTGCACAGTGAGGATGAGGCCAAATCACACTGATGCCAGATGTAGCAGAAGACAAATGGTGCTCATGTCATATCCACGGCCAATATGGCTGCCCCATAGCAGAGGAAATAGCAGAATCTCTGGAAGACCATTGTGCAGGCTTATTTGTCTGGCTGCAGGTTTAGTGATATGCTATTAATCCTACGGGCTTGAAAAAACCACAACCAGTTAGGATCACACTAAAAATTGCAATCTATCAACCTATGTAACTGAACTAATGTCAATGCAATGCACACCAAAATCAGGCAACTAAATGGATGATTTCCCCTCTTTCTTTCATTATAAAAAAGGCATATCACATGTGTGCTATTTGTAGCAAACTGATCCATAGACAATAGTCGTTTTTTAAATGTTGTCACCCCTTTAGTAGTTGCAGGCTCGTGTTGCAACAGGATTTACGATGATTCCAGAAAGAAACACAGTTTGGGCCAAGGTGACTGGGTTGATGCATGCTCAAAGCTGTTTCAGGAATTAAGTAGCTGCATTGACAGTTTAAATTGCCAATATTGTCCAGTATTTTGGAGGCATTAATTGGGGAGATACTGCCTTGCAGCTGAACTGAATATCAAAACATCAAAATAACCAAAGATTCTGACATGGCTCAATTCTTCCTGGGGAAAGTGAAAGTCATGATTACAAAAGGAAATTCAACTCTTTCAATGACTGTGTAGCGACCATAGAGAATGGTCCAGGTCGTCGAACCCTCGGATTGGCCAGCGAGGTCACGTGGGAACGCGACCATGGGGATTGGTCCAGGGAGCGACATCGCTGATTGGCCAGCGATGTCATGTGCGCGTTTGGCGCCCGATTTAGTCAGTTCGGCGAAGTCTTCGAAGAAGACAGTAAGTTTGTGATGGTTGTCCTTTACCTTGTTGTTTAACTCTGTATTCGAATATTGCGGCTGCAATAAACTTCTTCTACAACCAACAAGTTTCGGACCCGCCATATTGGTGACCCCGACGTGATCTGGACGATCACCGAATAAACAGGAACCCGACGCCTCGTTGACGATGACCGCGCCGGGCACACCGGAGTCAAGCGCGGCAAGCGTTCATCTTCCGTTGTTTTGGACGCACGCACCGCAAGCTTGGTTTATCCACACCGAAGCTCAATTTCATATAAAGAAGGTGTCGGACGAATCCACGATGTACTACTACCTCGTCAGCGCCCTATCGCCGGACACAACCAAGCGCGTGATGCGGTTCATCGTGGATCCACCTGCGGAAAACAAGTACGAGGCCATGAAGAAAGTATTACTGCGAATCTTCGGGTTTAATAAGCAGGGTGATGCGGCAAGACTTCTGCACCTACCGGATCTTGGAGATCAACTGCCTTCCGTCCTCATGTCCGAAATGATGATGCTAGCCGGTGAGCATACGGACTGCCCTATGTTCGAACAGGCTTTCCGCGAGAAACTTCCCGAGGATGTCCGACTGCTGCTCACGGATTGTTCTTTTAAGGACCCCGAAGCATATGCAGCGAAAGCGGACGCGCTCATAGCGGCAAAAAACAAGGCAAGTGGCTCGATCAACAAGGTCTCGACATCAGTGACCACGCCACAGCGACGGCAAGATGGCGCCACATCTCCCGCCAATTCTCCGAAAGCCCGCCAAAAAGATCCGCACAAGCGCGGCTGGTGCTATTATCACCTACGATGGGGTAACGAATCCCGCAACTGCCGTTTGCCTTGTACCTTCGCGGGAAATGCTTCGGCCGATCGTACATAGGGGCAGTTACGATTGGCCAGAACCGGCGCCTCTATGTCCATGATCGATTCATGGACACCGAATTTTTGGTAGACACGGGAGCCATCGTCAGCATAGTGCCGCCGACCGACCTCGAAACCAGATCGGGTAAGAAAGGTCCCACCCTCATCGCGGTTAATGGCAGCCCAATTCGCACTTTCGGTACACGGAAGATGTCCCTTGTGTTAGGCCTCCGCACGTACGAATGGCCATTCATCATAGCCGACGTCAAACAAGCGATCCTGGGCGCAGATTTTCTCTGGGCTTTTTCACTGGTTCCTGATGTCCGCGGTAACGACCTCCGACCCTCCGCCGAAGATGAGCACGTCGCTCCGACAATCGCCTCCTCGCCCAGCCCTACTGTCCAGGCCGTCGTCGCGGCCCCCGACTCGTATGCTGCGATTCTGGCAGAGTTTCCAGAGCTGCTCATCCAACGTTTTGACACGCCTTCGGCCAAGCACGGCGTGGTCCATCACATCCGCACCGAAGGCCCTCCCGTTTTCGCTCGGGCCAGGAGACTACCGCCAGACAAACTGGTGGTGGCACGGGCGGAGTTCAGGAAAATGGAGGAAATGGGAATTGTCCGTCAGTCTGACAGCCCGTGGGCCTCGCCGTTACATATGGTCTCCAAGGCATCTGGGGGGTGGAGACCATGTGGCGATTATCGGCGTCTCAATGCTGTCACCACGGCTGATCGCTACCCCATACCGCACCTACAGGATTTTTCATCTGGGCTGGAAGGAGCGGTGGTATTTTCCAAAATCGATTTGGTGCGAGGATACCATCAGAATCCGGCGCGACCGGAGGACATACAGAAGACTGCAACAATTACTCCGTTCGGGTTGTTTGAATGGTTGTGTATGCCTTTCGGTTTAAAGAACGCGGCACACGCTTTCCAGCGACTGATGGACCGCGTGGGCCGGGGTTTACCCTTTTTGTTTATTTATTTAGACGACATCCTGGTCGCCAGCCCCTCAGTGCAGGAACACCAGGCCCATTTGCGGACCGTGTTCCAGCGGCTCCAAGACCACGGGCTCATTATCCAACCCTCCAAATGTAAATTCGGCCTTCCTGCTCTTGATTTCCTAGGGCACAGAATTACCCCTGCCGGCGCCTCCCCTTTGCCCGAGAAGGTGGAGGCTATCCGGGCATTTCCCAGGCCCACCACAGTAAAAGGGCTACAGGAGTTCGTAGGCATGGTTAATTTCTACCATAGGTTCGTTCCGGCAGCTGCGCGAGTCATGCGCCCACTTTTCCAATGCCTGGCAGGGAATCCGGTAGAGTTGATATGGTCCCCGACCGCAGAGTCGGCTTTTACAGCAGCTAAGGCAGCCTTGGCAGACGCCACCATGTTGGTCCATCCGAGCCCCTCCGCCCCCACGGCCCTGACGGTTGACGCCTCTGACGTGGCGGTGGGCGGGGTTCTGGAGCAGCAGGTCGGTGGCCGTTGGCAGCCTTTAGCGTTTTTCAGCCGGCAACTAAATTCGGCCGAGCTGAAGTATAGCGCATTTGACCGAGAGCTTGTGGCTCTCTATTTAGCTGTTCGTCATTTCAGGTACTTCCTCGAGGGCCGCCCATTTGTGGCCTTTACGGACCACAAACCATTAACATTTGCTTTTTTGAAATTGTCTGACCCATGGTCGGCCCGCCAGCAGCGGCACCTGACTGCTATCTCCGAATTTACCACCGATGTCCGTCATGTCGCGGGTAAGCTTAATGCCGTTGCTGACGCCCTGTTTAGACCTGCTTTTTCCCCTATTTCGGCGGTGGACTGCGAAGTGGATCCCCAGGAGCTTGCGGAGGCACAGCTTCTGGCGGATACCGTTTCGGCTTACCGGTCCACCACTTCGGGATTGAAGTTGGCCCAGGTAGCTTGTGGGTCGGCGGGCACGAAAGTCTGGTGCGATGTTTCTCTTCCCCGTCCCAGGCCGGTAGTACCGCCCTCCCTTCAGCGCCGGGTTTTCGATGCCATTCATGGGCTGGCGCACCCGTCCATCCGTTCCACCTCTGCCTTGGTAGCAGCGAGGTTTGTCTGGCATGGCCTACGGAAACAGGTAGCGGGGTGGGCACATTCCTGCGTGCCCTGTCAGACCGCTAAAGTCCAGCGCCACGTCCAGCCCCCCGTACAGGATTTCGAGGTCCCGGCTGTTCGTTTTTTCCACATCCACGTGGATTTGGTCGGGCCCTTGCCTTCCTCCCGGGGCTACACCCACCTCCTCACGGTGGTGGATCGGTTCACCCGGTGGCCAGAGGCTTTCCCATTGTTTGATATTTCGTCAGCGTCTTGTGCTAGGACTTTGGCCCTTCATTGGTTAGCTCGTTTCGGGGTCCCGGCAGTTATTACCACTGACAGAGGGCCACAGTTCACTTCGTCCCTCTGGGCCGCGCTTGCAGAACTGTACGGGTCCAAGTTACAACCCACGACTGCATATCACCCCCAGGCAAATGGACTCGTAGAAAGGTTCCACCGCCAACTTAAGGCGTCCCTCAGTGCAAGGCTTGAAGGCCCGGACTGGGTAGACCAGCTCCCTTGGGTTCTGTTGGGCATCCGGACTGCTCCCAAGCTAGATCTCGGTGCGTCGTCCGCAGAGCTAGTATATGGCTCGACACTTCGAGTACCCGGAGATCTGTTTCCGGACCCTTCAGACCAGCTGCCTAAAGTCCCATCAGTGTTAGCGTCTCTCCGGGAACGGGTGGGCTCCCTGGCTCCAGTTCCGACTTCACGTCATGGGTGTCCCATGGTACATGAACCGCCTTCCCTGAAGGACTGTGAGTTCGTTTTTCTGCGAAAAGATTCCCATCGCGCCCCGTTGCAGAGGGTCTATCAAGGGCCGTTCCGGGTTTTGCGTAAGGGAACGGCTACCTTCACCTTAGACATGGGCGGCAAGAGTGAGCTCGTCTCGGTGTCCCGGCTTAAACCTGCCCATTTGGATCCGGATCAACCAGTCCTGGTCGGTCAAACCCCTAGGAGAGGCCGACCTCCGTTAGTTCTGCTCAGTCCAGGACCCCCCGTTCCGACAGTCCCTCCAGGACCCCCCGTTCCGGCAGCTCCTCCAGGACCCCCCGTTCCGGCAGCTCCTCCAGGACCCCCCGTTCCGGTAGTTCCTCCAGGACCTCCCGTTCCGGCTGTTCCGCCAAGTCCGGAACCCCCGGCTCCTGTGGTTCAGGCTGTCCCTCTCCGTACTCGTTATGGTCGCGAAATCCGGCTCCCTGCTAGGTTCCGCACCTTGGGTTCTGGGGGGGGTCATGTAGCGACCATAGAGAATGGTCCAGGTCGTCGAACCCTCGGATTGGCCAGCGAGGTCACGTGGGAACGCGACCATGGGGATTGGTCCAGGGAGCGACATCGCTGATTGGCCAGCGATGTCATGTGCGCGTTTGGCGCCCGATTTAGTCAGTTCGGCGAAGTCTTCGAAGAAGACAGTAAGTTTGTGATGGTTGTCCTTTACCTTGTTGTTTAACTCTGTATTCGAATATTGTGGCTGCAATAAACTTCTTCTACAACCAACAAGTTTTGGACTCGCCATAACTGGTTCTTTAGTGGCTGCTCGCAGAGACCAAGGGACAATCCTTACACCCAGTCACCACAATTCCAACTGTGAAGTGCAAGACTTCTTCCAACAGTGAGGAAATGTTTCCTTCTACCTCAGAGGAAAGCTCAACACCTGTTTCTCTCTCAAAGTGAATGAATTATGAATATGCAAACAAATTAAATTGGCTGCATGGAAGCACATTAGCAGAAGCTGGTGTGACACATTTGTTTAGGTATTGTTAATCTGGCATATTAATCGTGAAATCTGTGAAATATTGCAGCCTTGTTGGAAATACACAACAGAATTCTGTTTTCATTTTACCTAAATTGTATAACTTCGTTCAGTTTATTGCATTGATTACATTTCTTAATTTATTTAAGTTCCAAGATGCAGCAGCTTTAGTTTAAAGTTACAGCATGGAAACAGGCCCTTCGGCCCACCAAGTCTATCTTGACCATCGATCACCTGTTCACACTAGTTCTATGTTATCCCATTTTCACATCCTCCCCCGACATACCAAAGACAATTTACAGTGGCCAAATTAATCTACAAACCCACACATCTTTGTAATGTGGGAGGAAACTGCAGCATCCAGAGGAAACCCACATAGTCACAAGGAGAATGTGAAAACTCCACACAGACAGCACATGAGGTTAGGAGCTAACCTTGGTCTCCAGCGCCGTGAGGCAGCAGCTCTACAAGATGTGAACTTGTGCCACATTGTGATTTACATAAGCACACAAAATTTGCAAAACTTTCAATATTTTTTATGTGATATTTAGTTCAAATGGTAGTATAAGATTTGGTGGTTCTTAGTGAGAATTGAGAATGAAACAAGACTGGTCGTGGGTAGCCATATGTCACAATGACTCTCACTTAATAATATAATCTTAAATAACTTTCAATATGCGCCAAATACGAATCTGTACAAATACCTTTAGGTACTGTACTATATATTAGAGAAGTGCATTTAGACTTAGGCATTAAAATGTCATGGTTGTTCTGCGCTTTAGGGAAAAAAAGTTGATAGTAGCTTCTATTACTTCTGTATATATTTATGTTCTCAGTGTATCCATTTTCCCTTTGCTTTTTATGGCTTTTTCTGTCATGTATTTAATCCAGCAAAGGGACAGGATGTCCAAAACACACCTGACCTTTTCTCCCTTCTGCTATTGACTTCCTAAAGGCATTTAAATAATATGTAGAGACTACAAAGCAAAAACAGGCTCTGGCTCAAATGCTCAATGGTTAACATAAACTATCTCTCACCATTTATCATCTCGACCCATCAACAATACTTTCAATTCTTTCCCTCATCATGTGCTGAACCACCATCACCTTAATGATTCTCAGTTGTTCATCTCAACTCATACTTAGAGCTTTATATTCTGAAAACTCTTTAGATAAGGATGATTCTCCAGAATTCTCAATGGATTTATTAGCACCATAGTTATGCCCTTAGGCTCATCAACTCCATTAAGCAGCCATTTGCACAAATTCTACTCTAATACCATTTTATTCTCTCCCTATCACCATCAACTCCCCCCAGATTCTATCACTCACGTACACACTTGGGACAATGCACAGTAACCAATTAACCTTCCAACCCACAGATGTCTGGGATGTGAGAGGAAACCGGAACACCAGAGGAAATCTAGACAATCAAAAGGAGCATCTGAGGTCAGGATTGAACCAAGATTGCAAGAGGAGATCTGAAGCAGCAAATAATTTACCTGAAATCGGTCTAATCTGCATAAGCAATAATGAAAGTTCCAACTTAAGTTAATGCCTTGTGCATATTAAATTTGTGCCAAAATACAACAGATTGCAAAAAAAAATAGCCATGTCCCTAAAAATGGGCAGATTCCCAAACTACTTACCCATTGAGGGATTCTAATAACTTCATCTGTTTGTGGGATAGTCAAAGAGCTCCCTAAAATTGCATTTATTTTGAGTGCAAAGAAACTAATAGTGCCTTTTGAAATTTGTTGATTTTGCTCCAGTTGACTGAAGAAATGATGACTCAAATATTTGTACTTTATTTTTCAATTCATCTAGACTGGTTTCATATCGGTCACTCATTGGTGGTAGTTTGATTAAAAATGCTCATCTTTGATTGTAAATGTATTTTCAGACATCTTAATCAAACTGCACAGGGTTACCACTCTTAAATACATTCAATAACTTATTGAAAAGAATATTCTTTGAACTTCCTGTGCAATTACCCTCATTGCTAATTCATGTACTCAAGATATAGACAACCTGCAATGGCCTTTAACAAAAGGGCTTTGTTAGTCTTGGTTGTACATTACACACAACATGCCAGGACATTGAGTCATCTACCACCAGGCAACATGCTGATGCTGAGCAGGAATATATCACAATCTCCAAAATAAAATGATGTTCCAATTAACTAAAGCAATTTTGACAAATGATTTATTTCTTTGGACGATTTGAAATATATAGGTTTTCTCCAAAATAACAAATGGCTGGAGGAACTCAGCAGGTCAGGCAACATCTGTGAGAGACAGCGACAGACAACATTTCGTGTCAGGGTATTTTGTCAGTCTGAAGGATCCTGACCCAAATCGTTTTCTGTCCATTTCACTCCACAGATGCTGCCTGACCTGTTGCATTGCTCCAGCAGTTTATTTTTTGCTCAAGATTCCAGCATCTGCAATCTCCTGTAAATCTCTTGGTTTATCCTAACTGACTGAGCCAATCGGAGCTGTTGAGCAAAGCCATTGGTGGTTTGGGCTGCACTCTCTTGGCCCTTAGATCAGGTCCTCCAGCACTCACCGTTCAGGCTGATCCATGAAGAGATATCCGTTGAAAGGAAATTACACCTCTTCCACAAGCAGCCAGGCAATCGGTTCAGAATAAGCAATTTAAAATTGGGGAAGAAATATCCTGTGACTTCCACACTACAGATTTGTACTTGCTTTCCCATGTGCTTCAAACATTCTTCAATTTCAGATGTGAAATAAATTAGCTTAATTTCTGCCACCTACAAAAATAATGTCCAATTATATATTTTTTTCTTTGCAAACCCATTAAACCTATTAGACATCAAAAGTTGCTCTTTTGCAGAATCCTTTCAAGTTTTCTTCATCATCAAGCTTTGGAGATTTAAAAGTAAGTTTTTATTTCTCCCTTCTTCTGATATCACAGACAACCTTTCACTAATATTCATAATTACAAGTAATTTGTTATGCAAATACATACATTAACTATTGAGTTCAGATGCAGATAAAAATTGCATGTTCCCATCTGCCTTCTTATGAGATCTAAGAATTATTTATCATTAATAAACTCCATCTTCTGTTCAAAGAGTAATGAGAGTAGAGTCTAGCTGCACAATTGAAAGTGCTATTTCCATTTCTCTTCATGTTGGGTTTCTTTTTGATAAATGCATTTCAAAAGCTATTAGGAATATGCACATAAAAAATAAGCATTGGTATTCACTAAGAAGGGCATGGAGGATAGTGAGATCAGTGTCGGGTTTACTAATATGGTTGGGCATTTTAAGATCAAGAAGTTAGTGCTGTTGGGTCTCTTGAAGACCACTCAGGAGGAAAGTCACAGGCCCCAATGAAATCTATCGCAGCTTGTTTTCTCCGGTTGCTGCAGTTTCCTCTAAAGGTGTGCCGGTTGTTAGGCTAATTGGCTTCTGTAAATTGTAAATTGCCCCTTGTGTATAGGATAGTGCTAGTGTATGAGGTGATCACTGGCCGGCGCGGACCCCGTGGGCTGAAGGGCCTAATTCCATGCTGTATCTCTAAAGCATCCATGTCTGGTTGGGGTGGTGGCTGAAGTTTGGAAATTAGTTTACAGTCCTATTTTCAGCCACATCAGATATCAACTCACTACAACCAACCTGCCTGAAGATGAACAGCAGCAAAACGAACTGTGTAAACATCTCTGTAAGTGATGGTGAGTGCATAAATGACCTACCCACGGATGAGTGCTTGTGTCTCCATTTAAGTTGAACACGCGATTGGCTGGATTATTGCCAAGCAAAGTAATAATGCAGACGTCAAATCCAAATCACAAACTTTCCAACATCCCGATCTGTTTATTCAGCATGCACAAGCATTGAACGCATTCCCAGATGTACCAATATGACAATAGACAATAGACAATAGACAATAGGTGCAGGAGTAGGCCATTCAGCCCTTCGAGCCAGCACCGCCATTCAATGCGATCATGGCTGATCACTCTCAATCAGTACCCCGTTCCTGCCTTCTCCCCATACCCCCTCACTCCACTATCCTTAAGAGCTCTATCCAGCTCTCTCTTGAAAGCATCCAACGAACTGGCCTCCACTGCCTTCTGAGGCAGAGAATTCCACACCTTCACCACTCTCTGACTGAAAAAGTTCTTCCTCATCTCCGTTCTAAATGGCCTACCCCTTATTCTTAAACTGTGGCCCCTTGTTCTGGACTCCCCCAACATTGGGAACATGTTTCCTGCCTCTAATGTGTCCAATCCCCTAATTATCTTATATGTTTCAATAAGATCCCCCCTCATCCTTCTAAATTCCAGTGTATACAAGCCTAATTGCTCCAGCCTTTCAACATACAACAGTCCCGCCATTCCGGGAATTAACCTAGTGAACCTACGCTGCACGTCCTCAATAGCAAGAATATCCTTCCTCAAATTTGGAGACCAAAACTGCACACAGTACTCCAGGTGCGGTCTCACCAGGGCCCGGAACAACTGTAGAAGGACCTCTTTGCTCCTATACTCAACTCATCTTGTTATGAAGGCCAACATTCCATTGGCTTTCTTCACTGCCTGCTGTACCTGCATGCTTCCTTTCAGTGACTGATGCACTAGGACACCCAGATCTCGTTGAACATCCCCTCTTCCTAACTTGACACCATTCAGATAATAATCTGCCTTTCTATTCTTACTTCCAAAGTGAATAACCTCACACTTATCTACATTAAACTGCATCTGCCATGTATCCGCCCACTCACACAACCTGTCCAAGTCACCCTGCAACCTTATTGCATCTTCCTCACAATTCACACTACCCCCCAGCTTAGTATCATCTGCAAATTTGCTTATGAGTATCATCTGCAAATTTGCTAATATGCTCCTCCACATTGTGGGGGAACACTTAATATTAAAGCACAGGCATCATGCACTGCACATTAAATTCGTTAAATCATCACCCAAAGCATCAACACACATTGGAGCTCAATTTCACTGCCTATATAACTGTCATACACATTTTGTAAAAGAGAATTGCATTGAACTGTTTCCAAGTTACAGCAGGGGCAAGTTAATGTTTTTTTGAGATAGCGTGAGAGAGATAAAAAGCAGCATTAATCACCGAAAGGCAAGATTAATTCAAAGATCCTGACAGGAAACTCCAAAAAAAGATAGAATGGGCATGGGAATTGAAGAATCAGAAAACCTATACATGGAGCAAAATAATTTAGGGGCCATGAGGCAAATTTGGGCAGTGTTATTACTGATCACAAAGGGAGGTGCAAGAAAGTTGACGTAAAGCAAGAAATGGTGAAAAATTCAAGTCTCCAAATCAAAGACCGAAGGAATAAAATATTTTCACTTGAGGCAAGATACTTTCACCTGCAGGTAAGGGAAATGTATTTTGTGTAAACTCTAAGGATAGTCTGGAGATCAGATTGCAGATAATCTACTGCTCTGTAGAGATATATTCAAAGGCAGACAAGAACTGAATGCTGTACTTGGTAGTAAATAAGTACTAACAGATTTCCCACATTGATTTCTACATTTTAAAGTTATATTCAAACATCAAGCTAATTTCTTGCAAACTTCACGAACAGATTTGTACCTTGTAGCAAAATCGTTCCTTTAGATGCCCTATAAAGGTTCCTTGAATGTTACCTGGATATCGGGTGTAGCAGACGTCGGTAGTGATGAGAGAGATGTTGGTGCAGAGGGGCGAGGGAAAGACATCCAGTTCAACAGTTCAGTTATTCAGGTGACTAAGAGCAGGGCAGCATGGGTGGTGCAGTTGGTAGAGCTGCTGCCTCACAACACTTGCGACCCGGGTTCGATGTGTGGAGTTTGCACATTGGTTTCTTCCGGGTGCTCTGGTTTCCTCCCGCTTCACAGTGACCTGCAGGTTTGTGTTAATTGGCTCCTATAAATTACCCCTCATGCGTAGGGAATGGATGCGGAAATGGGATATTTAGAACTAGAGTGAATTGGTGATCAATGGTCAGTGTGGGACTCGGTGGGTGAGGGGCCTATTCCCATACTAAACTATCTAAGTAATCTCAGGGCTATGATCTGGTTTGAATTAAATCTGGTTTGGTCAGTGACATTTATAGCAAATCTAAGAACAAATAAGGGTGATTTTATTTGTCAAGAAACTGCCCTGTGAACTGTGAAACTTACTTCTTTGTACCAAAATATTAACCTGCTCAAATATTTGCTTTAATCTCCGTATCTGAATCGTCTTGTTACCAACACCATTATTAGATTGTCTGAAGAAGGGTCTCAACCCTAAACGTCACCCATTCCTTCTCTCCAGAGATGCTGCCTGACCCGCTGAGTTACTCCAGCATTTTGTGTCTATCATTATTAGATGATTATTACTTAAAAGGGAACAAGGAGACAAGGTGCTTTCAACAAGCTGTTTGCAAATGTTCTCAATTTATTTTGTACATTTCATACAATTTCTTTTGAAATTGAAAAGATTTGCTGACTTTCCCACCTTCATCCCAAGGAGCATCATTTACCAGAAACTTAAAAACCCTGGTTACAAGAGCGGCTGGGCATCCTGCGGTGTGAAATTCACCTCCTGACACTCCAAGACCTCTCCACCATCTAACGTGCAAAAGTCAGATCTACAATGCACAAGGCAGGAGTGTGATGGAGTAGTGGCCAATTACCTGAATGAGGGTGACTCTCAAAACACATTGCCTGCTTACTTGATTGGCACCCTGACTATTCCAACAAATCCCAGTTGCAATGAGAAGAATAATGGCGACAATGGGATGAGAATGTTACTATCTTGTAGTTCTTCTCTGAGTCACAGGTTTCCTGGCTTAGAAATATTTCACATTTACTCTGCTGGGAATAGACTGAAATCTCCTGCAGCACATACTTTACAACTTCCAGACGATAAAGGATGACTATAAAATGCTTACTTCCCACAGGCGAATAAAAATAAAACAAATATTGTCCCCATCTTCCATCTATTTGGTTGCTGATCATTCCAGCTTCCCATTGATGAAACCAAAGTGCAACCAAATCACAGCACAAGCCAGGTAAATGCTTCCAGTGAAGATTCTTAAACTTACAATACAACGAGGAAAAACCATATTCTTTAAAATATCTTAGCTTATTTTCTGTGCATTCCTGTTTCAATCTTATTGATCCTCACTAGGGCTCACACAGTACCTGGTGCAGGGGCGATGGAAGGATACCCACTCCCAGTGTCTGAGAGATGGCTCTGAGCCGGCAGGAATGTTAGTTAGTTAGTCAAGTACTGGTGGAGTGGGAAGGGGATCCACCAAGCGGATCAATTCACTACCAATCCTCCTCAGGGCTACAGAGGCAGAGAGTCACAGAGTCAAAAATCATGGAAACAAACCCCTTGGCCCAACTCGTTCATGCCCCAATGAGAATTCTGTATCTAAACTAGTACCATTTTGCTGCTTTTGGCCCATATCCCACAAAGCTTCTCATCCATGTAAATGTGCTGAGAATGTACCTCAGCAATCTCAGGAATCTGCTGGAATGTATTGAGTTGGACCCACTCAAATACCTTTAAACATCCAGGGCAATGATAGCAGCCATCATAGATTGCCAAAGTTTGAGTTTTCACTGTGGCACCTAGACGTGGAAAGGCCACTGCCTGTGTCAGTGGAAGTTAAGATCTTGCTGATCAGTCACTGCATGAAAGTTAGCCCTATATGTGCTGAGATGAAGTTGGCCACCACTCTCCACATTTGTCCCAAACCTATGTGCAAGTTAGGGCTGAACTACCCACCCTGCTTTAGATTTCATAAAAGCCATCAGACTTATAGATAATTTGTCGATGGCGCCCATCAGAATTCATCCATGCTGCTCAATCAAGAGCCTCTGGGACATTCCTTGTGTTTGGCTTCACCCTCCAAAGAATAGAGCCTTATCCATCCCTTCCACTCCTTCCTTCGGTCCTGGCCACATTGCACTCAGTTGGTGGTGCATCAGTTGTAAATGCTACTTTAAATTTGTGTACTATTGTATGCAAAGTCCTAGAATCTGAACAAGTGCCTGTGAATGTCACAGCAAGATGGTAGGTGCTGCCATGTTTTTTGTGCCTTTGCTCAATGGCAGCTGGCCAGGGGAAAGCTTTTGACAGCTGGAAGAAGGCTAGGATTATGGCGGATGGACACCTGGGAATTGATCGGTGGCTGAGAAGACAGAGAGGCAGGGGCGTGACTGATGATGGAAGAGCTAAATAAAGAGAGAATGTTTAAGCAATATGAATCTTGCAATAAACAAAAAGATTGTGGTAGACAGTGGAAGAAGGATGTGAAGAGCAGGAATAAAAGGCATCAGATCCTGAACAATCTCAACAGTTGCCACCATGGCACCTGACCCCAAGGTTACCAATGCTTTTCCTCCAGGCCGTTGCTAGCGTGCTGTCGCTAGCTGTGACTGTGTAGCACTTTCTCTGGTGAATACGAATCAGTATGTGCAAATGTGTCTATTTGATGTGACTTGTTCAATTGACTGGCTGACATGGGGAGTGGCATAAATAAATTAGATTTGGATATCAATGGATTTGGCATTCTGCTGAGGCATTTGGATGATAGTTGATTTTAGAGCAACATTTTATAGGGCAGTATACAGTATACAGTTATGCTGTTGCTGCATATTTAATTTGTTCATAGTTTCACTGTTTCACTGACCAGATCATCTGTGTGAGGTCAATACATTTCTTCCTGCACTGTCATCAGATTGTGGGCAGTTGATCTTGTCATTTTCTTTTGGATTTGGAAGTCTACCTGAATCAAACACACTGCAGGGCCTCACCCTTGGTTCCCACTTCCTTTTACCTCCAAATCATCATCAGACAACTGGGGAGCCACCTAAGATCTCTGGTGTGGCTTTGACCATCAATGTTCCCACAACTGCATGATTACTGTGGGTTTTAGGAAGTGAAGAGGGATAAAGGATGGGAGGAAGGTAGAAAGAGAGGGAGAGGGAAAAGATAGAAAGATGTAAGAGGGCTGCACACAGGTACACAAGACTACATGATTGTTTTTATATCTAAATAGTGTGAGTGTGGCAGCTGTTTGTGTTCGATGACAGCAGAAGAAACAATTCATAGTGAGAGATCATTTACTGTAACATATCTTGTCTAGTTATGAACTTTCTTGTGGCATTGCTCCTGGCTGCAGGGTGAATCACTCCTGGAGAATAGCTTGCCTCCATTTTTATGTTAGATTTGGTTGCCCTCTGGCACCTGCCCGCCCATAGAGGATGTGGCTCCTGCACTGCTTCTCACTCACAAGTATGTTGTGTTCATTATCAAGCAACCCACAGCACCAAAATAGTGATTCCTGCCAAACAGCCAGAATTTCAACTGTATGGAATGTATACTCATTTAAGTTTGGATTTTCTCTGCATAAAATGAATTTCAGTATTTCTATTTAGTGCAGCACCAACAGTCTACAGAATGTGACTGAAACATCCAACACAATTCTGGTCCTTTTGTATCACTGCACTGCCGGTAGCATAAGCTGCACTTAATATAGCCAAATGATCCTGTGCAAACAAATAAGATAGTCATGGAAATAGATAGGCAATGATAGCAAACTAAAGTACTTTCATTGTAGAAAAGGCGATAAGAATAATGATGCAATTCACCATGGATTTTAGTGGGCTCACACAATGAAACGAGTGCCTGAGGATAAGGATCTCAAATCTGGCACAAAACTCAAATTCTACCAGGCAGCTGTGATACTTGTCTTCCTGTAGGTTTCTGAGATTTGTACTCCCTCCAGGAAAGATCTCAATAATGCTGTCTCTACAAAACATTAAAAATAAGAGGATACATAATCAAGGTATGTTGTTAAAAATAAGGGGGTGACCAGGGAGAAGGTAGGGCCGCTCAAAAATAAAGGAGGGAATCTCCTTGGACTCGGAGGATGTAGCTGATGTGCCTTTGCATCTGTATTCACCAAGAAGGACTTGGAGGACAACGAGATTAGTGTGGAGAAAACAAAAATGCTAGACAGATTGAGATTGAGGAGTAAGTGCTGAGGCTCTTTAAGAACATTAAGGTGGATAAATCCCATGGGCCTGATGGGATCTATCCCAGGTTATTGAGGGAGGCAAGAGAGGATATTGTGGGGGCCTTGACGAGAATATTTGTTTCTCCATTAGCCACGGGCAAGATCCCAGAAGACTGGACAGTCACCAATGTTCTTCATTTGTATAAGAAAGGAAGTAGAGAGAATCCAAGGCCAGTGAGGCTCACGTCGGTGGTAGGGAAACTATTGGAAATAATTATTCCAGATGGGATTTACACATCTCATAGCCAGAACAGCTTGCTACCCGGCAGCTGGTGTCTCACTAACTTGATTTAACGAAGTGATGAAGGAGATTGATAAAGATAGGGCGGTGGATGTTGTGTACGTGGATTTTAGTAGGGCTTTTGATATGATACCTCATGGTAGGCTGATCCAGAAGATTAAGATGTATGGGATTCACGATGATTGGGTGGATGGATTCAGACATAGCTTATTCATAGAAGACAGAGTTTTGGTGGAAGATATTCTGGCTGGAGGTCTGTGACCAGAGGAGTTCTGCAGGGATTTGTGCTGGGACCTCTGCTGTTTGTCATATATATTAATGATCTAGATCTAATGGGTTGTTGAGTAAGTTTGTTGATGACACCAAAATTGGAGGATTTGCAGACAGTGAGGATGCTGTCAGAAGATGCAGTGGGATGTAGACCAGCTGCAGAAATATGTGCGGAAATCACAAATGGAGTTCAACCCAAACAAGTGTGAGGTGTTGCACTTTGGGAGGTTGAATGTAAGGAGAGAGAGCACACGATAAATGGCAAGACCTTTAACAGCATTGATGTGAGGAGGGATGTTGGAGTCCAAGTTCATAACTCATTGAAGGTGGCAACACAAGTGGAATGGTAGTTAAGAAGGCTTATGGTATGCTTGCCTTCATTGTTAGAAGCATTGAATATAAGTGTCAGGAAATCATGATGCAGCTCTATAGGACTTTGGTTAGGCTACATTTAGAGTATTGGAGGCAGATCTGGTCGCTCCATTACAGGATGGATGTGGAGGCTTTAGAGAGGAGGTTTACTGGAATGCTGCCTGGATTGGAGGATTGAAGCTACAGGGAATTGTTTTCTCTGGACATCAGAGGTTGAGGGGAGACATGATTCAGGTACATAAAATGATGAGAGGCAGAGATAGGGCAGACATTCCAAACCTTTTTCCCAGGGAGGAAATGTCCAACATTAGATGTGTGAGGGAGAAATGTTAATGGAGGTGCGGAGGTTTTAAAAAAAAATAAAAAAAAATACAGACAATGGTTGGTGCCTGTGACACACAACCAGGGATGGTAGTGGAGGCAGACACGATAGTAGCATTTAAGAGGCTTTTGGACAGGCACATGGAAGTGTGGGGAATAGAGGGATGTAGATCATGTACAGGCAGATGAAATCGGTTTAACTTGGCATCTGTTTGGCACAAACATTGTGGGCCAAGGGGCCCGTTCCTGTGCTGCACTATTCGCTGGTCTATTTTCTATAAAAGCCTCCATATCCACTGGCAGAGGGAGCCTATAACCCCACCTCTGACACCCCAATGACATAGTCCACTCTGTTCAGCAGACCACACCATTCACATTCCCAACAGTGGAATTTCAAAACAAGCACTCCATACTGAGCTCTGTTGCAGCTGGAGATTAACAGGTAGACAGGGGGAAATATTTAAAGATGTTCTCAAAGCCGCCTTGAAACCGAATAATTCTGCCCAATTCTTAGCAATGCCTAGCCAGGACTGCTTAAATTGCAGGATTATTTAGGATGTAATTGAGAACCTCGAGTCATACGGTCAGTAGGTCTTAAGGAATTGGAGTAGAATTAGGCCATTGAACCTATCAAATCTACTCCCCCATTCAATCATGGCTAATCTATCTCTCCCTCCTAACCCAATTCTCCTGCCTTCTCCCCATAACCTCTGACACCTGTCCATGCATGGAGACCACACATACGTCCAATATAGATGATGGGAAGCAATACATCACAATCCACCTACCTAACCACTCAAAGCACCATCCATGGCAGACTCTGCAGTTCCCACATTGGTCACTTCATCAACCTTTGAAACAAGTTATTATCGAGCCTGAGGAACCGAGGATGGCTTAAAAGAAGATTGGTTTAAAGATTATAGTGATACATTGAGACAAAGCCACATGTTCCACTGGGTCTTCTCTTTGCAGGCGAGATCAATGAATTATTCATTTTCATATTCACAGAATTGTAGCAGTCAGTCAAAGTATAGAATAAATAAGATTCCACAAAATTTGCAGTAAAATACTCTGCAGTATATTGAATGTGCCCACAGAAGACATGAAAGTGTAACTTGGGTGCTGGCCATTATTCAAGCATATCTTTGCCGCTCTGCAGTCGACACCAATTGTTTAATTCAGGACAGACAGACTAACCATGAGTGACAGGTTTTATTGAGTGTGTATTGAATGTAATTTGCTGTGAACGTCTTAATATTTTGTCATTTACTTTGCCAACAACTGTAGTAGGAACAATCTGCCTGTTTTGTCAACATTTTGATTTTAAAACGCTCATCATTGCTTTCAGTTTTCTTAGCTGCTCCCACTTCTATTTTTCTAACCTTGCCAGGACTGCAAGCTGGTAACATTTTCAGATTTGGACTCTCATGCTTTTCCGATCTTAACACTTGGACTGACAATGGAGTTTGCGACTGAAGGTCCTGTCACAAAATTCTAGAATTCCTTGCCCAAATCTTTCTGCCTCTCCTCATGAAAACCATTTCTTCTTTTGGCTAATATTTTATTACACCACTTGCAGCTCAGTGATGAATATCTCCATGCTCTAGGAGAGATAATTACATCAACAGCAGAGAGGATTCAGAAATCGTTGGTGCAAAGGGACTTGGGAGTGCTGGTGCAGAATTCCCAAAAGGTTAATTTGCAGATTGAGTCAGTGGGAAGGAAGGCAAATGCAATGTTCGCATTCATTTCGAGGGGACTATAATATAAAAAGCAAAGATGCAAAACTGAGGCTTTATCAGGTGCTGGTGAGACCACATTTGCAATATTGTGAGCAGTTTTGGGCCGCATATCTAAGGAGGGATTTTTGGAGAGGATCCAGAGGATGGTTACGCGAATGATTCCGGGGATGATTGGTTTAACATTTGAGATGTGTTTGAATGCACTGTGTCTGTACTGGCTGGAATTTAGCAGGGTGAAGGGGGGAGATCTCCTTAAAAGCTACTGGTTAATGAAAGGGCATGGATGAAAGACTGGCGCCAGTTTTGGGAGACTCTAGGACCAGAGGGCACAGTCCCAAAATAAAAGGACATACCATCAAAACGGAGATGAGAAGAATTTCTTTAACCAGTGCTACAGCTGTTTGAAACTGCCTTTATCATCACATCTGCACATTTTATTGGAATGGTTAATGATTTACATTTATGTTCATTAAAATGTCAAAAATAACTCACTGGCGATGATATAAAAATAGTCTTTTTACATCCTTAATTGTTTGCCCTTATTGAAAATGTTCTTGCTTAGCTTGCTGTGTCTGTTTCCTGCCACACTGTAGCAGCATTCAGGTTGGTGGATTACTTCCCACTCAGTTCAATTGCAGATGGATTTGATGAACAACGATGAAATTTCTCTGGCCTGAATGTACTGTCTAGTAATTGTAATGTCTTGGGTTGCGGTTCGAAAGTCTGTGCCTTGCATGCGAGGGCATAGCCTGCGACCTTGGAAGAGGAATGTCGACATCCTGAATGAGGACGACACTTTCTTGCACCACAATGCCCGATCCAAATCTCATTGAGTCATAGAGTGATACGGTGTGAAATCAGGCCTTTCAGCCCATCTTGCCCACACTGGCCAACATGTCCCAGCTTCATCAGTCCCACCTGTCAGTGCTTGGTCCATATCCCTCCAAACCTGTTCCATCCATGCACCTGTCTGACTGTTTCTTAAATGTTGGGATAGTCCCAGCCACAACTATCTCCTCTGGCAGCTTGTTCCATACACCCAGCACCCTTTGTTTGAAAAAGTTACCCCCAGATTCCTTTAAAATCTTTTCCCCTTCAACTTAAACCTATGTCCTTTGGTCCTCGATTCCCCTACTCTGGGCAAGAGACTCGGTGCATCTTCCCAATCTATTCCTCTCATGAATTTTTACACCTCTATAAGATCACCCCTCATCCTCCTGCGCTCCAAGGAATAGAGATCCAGCCTACTCAACCTCTACCTATAGCTTACACCCTCTAGTCCTAGTAACATCCTCGTAAATCTTTTCTGAACCCTTTCAAGCTCAAATATCTTTCCTGCAACATTGTGCCCAGGACTGAACACAATATTCAAAATGCTGTCTCACCAACGTCTTATACAACTGCAACATAACCTCCCAACTTCTATACTCAGCTCTCTGACTGATGCAGGCCAATGTGCCAAAAGCCTTTTTGACCACCTTATCTACCTGCGACTCAACCTTCAAGGAACCATGCACCTGCATCCTAGGTCCTGGAATGAAACACCACACAGGGCGAGGATATGGTATGAACCAGATCGTCCTGTCGCCATCAGTGCCTCTGTACCTGTTCCAACACAGAAACACATCTTCCATTTCACAGTCTACTCCTTTATGACAAGTATTACCTACTTGTTCTTGAGAACAGCACTCCATTATCAGATGAACAGCAATAGAAACATAGAAAATAGGTGCAGGAGTAGGCCATTCGGCCCTTCGAGCCTGCACCGCCATTCAATATGATCATGGCTGATTCAATACAATCTAGTCTCAGGTTGGATGCTCTTGTTCTGTCGAGCCACGTCAAACAGAGTTTTAATTAGAGCAGGTTTTTAGAGGTGTTATTTTTGATAACGTTTCCTCCAACAGCAAACACACCATCCCATCCCAGAAATCAATCTAGTTAAGCTCTAGGAAGATGGGGAACAACTATGATGAAGTCAAACCTTCTCCACCTTAATAGAATTTTTGAAAGTGGCCAAAATAAATAATCAAAATTTTAAAACAGCGATAGTAGGGACTGCTCCTCTATATAGAAATGAAGATTGGTTTATTTCATTCAAGGAATTAAATTAATCAATATTTTATTTATTATTTGCAGTGATCAGTAGATGCTGTTGATTTATCCTTTGCAGCATGCATCCACGCCAGCCTGTTATTGTTTGTGCATTCTCCCTCCCCAAAAGATTCAATTGATAACCTGCCCTTGTAACAATAAAACATATTTCTACATAGTATCTGACTAACATGAATTGAAAACTGAAGGGTATGGGTGCCAACTGGTTAAAGTTAAGCAGGATAATGGATAGCACTAATACTGAACTTTAAACATTCAGTTTTAGCCAATGATTAATGTTTAACAATGTTGAATTTCTACAGCAAAATGTTTATGGTTTCAAATCACACCAATAATACTATGAATCATTGAGTAAGCACTGCAATATCACTAATATATTAATTTCAGGAACAATTTACAAATAATTAATATCATTATACAACACACCATTAATTTGTAATACATGCTGCTTATGAAGGATGTAACAAATCTGTTCGCTCATTAAGTGACCCTGTCAAATTTACTTCTCTGTTCTTGTGGGTTGTTAGTCAGGCTATTGTTCTGCCAACATTACCATTAAGTAATAAATGAATGGAATTAAGATGGAGTAACTTCTCATTAAAATTCACACAAGCTAAGTAGCATTCAAAGCTCCTGATTTGGATCAAACACATTTTATCATGCCAAAGTTTCCAATTTGTCCTCTTATACTCTCGGCCCATGTGAATTGGCCTCCACTGCCTTCTGTGGCAGAGAATTCCACAAATTCACAACTCTCTGGGTGCAAAAGTTTCATCTCACCTCAGTTTTAAATGGCCTCCCCCTTATTCTTAGACTGTGGCCCCTGGTTCTGGACTCTCCCAACATTGGGAACATTTTTCCTGCATCTAGCTTGTCTAGTCCTTTTATAATTTTATACGTCTCTATAAGATCCCCTCTCATCCTTCTAAACTCCAGTGAATGCAAGCCTAGTCTTTCCAATCTTTCCTCATATGACAGTCCCTCCATCCCAGGGATTAAACTCGTAAACCTACGCCGCACTTCCTCAATCGCAAGGACGTCCTTCCTCAAATTAGGAGACTAAAACTGCACACAATACTCCAGATGTGGTCTCACCAGGGCCCTATACAACTGCAGAAGGACTTCTTTGCTCCTGTACTAAAATCCGCTCGTTATGAAGGCCAACATGCCATTAGCTTTCTTCACTGCCTGCTGTACCTGCACACTTACTTTCAGTGACTGGTGTACAAGGACACCAAGGTCTTGTTGTATTTCCCCTTTACCTAATCTGACACCATTGAGATAATAATATGCCTCCTCACTTTTGCCGCCAAAGTGGATAACCTCACATTTATCTACATTATACTGCATCTGCCATGCATCTGCCCACTCACTCAATCTGTCCAGGTCACCCTGCAACCTCCTAACATCCTCTTCGCAGTTCACACTGCCACCCATCTTTGTGTCATCCTCAAACTTGCTTGTGTTACTTCTAATTCCATCATCCAAATCATTAATATATATTGTAAATAGTTGCGGCCCCAGCACCAAGCCTTGCGGCACTCCACTCTCCACTGCCTGCCATTCTGAAAAGGACCCGTTTATTCCTACTCTTTGCTTCCTGTCTGCCAACCAACTCTCTATTCATGTCAATACCCTACCCCCAATACCATGTGCTCTAATTTTGATCACCAACCTCCTGTGTGGTTTCTTATCAAAGGCTTTCTGAAAGTCTAGATACACTACATCCACTGGCTCTCCTTCATCCATTTTACTTGTCACATCCTCATAAAATTTCAGAAGATTAGTCAAGCAGGATTTCCCCTTCATAAATCCATGCTGACTTGGACCAATCCTTTTACCGCTCTCCAAATGCTCCGTTATTACCTCTTTAATACTCCAGCATCTTCCCCACAACCGATGTCAGGCTAACTGGTCTATAATTCCCCATTTTCTCTCTCGCTCCTTTCTTGAAAAGTGGGATAACATGAGCTACCCTCCAATCCACAGGAACTGATCCTGAATTTATTGAACATTGGAAAATGATCACCAATGTGTCCACGATTTCCTGAGCCACCTCCTTGAGTACCCTCGGATGCAGACCATCAGGCCCTGGGGATTTATCAGCCTTCAGTCCCATCAGTCTACCCAATACTATTTCTCGCCCTAATGCAAATTTCTTTAAGTTCCTCTGTCTCCCTTGACCCTCTGTCCACGAGTACATCTGGGCAGAAAGCTATGTTAGAGCAAAGGTATCGTCAAGTGTCATGCAATTAATAAAATTTCATCTGCAGGAATCATGCTGGAGGTGATAAATGAAAATAGGACAGGAACTACAGGGTTACTTGAGACTGCAGGTGCCTGAATTTACAGCAAAAAGCAATGGCTTGAGGAACTCAGCGGGTCATGCAGCATCGATGAAGAGAAATTGCAGTTGATGTTATGGTCAAGACCCTTCTTCATGACTGAGGTTATGAGAAGAAAATGAATCATCTGGACAGAAACAGCCAACCAAACAATTGTTGAAGAACAAAAGAATGCTTAATTCAAATATACCTTCAGATGTTGAGCGATAGAATTGAATAAGTTAAAGGAAAGTTCTGAATCAGGTTTGATGAAACAGCAGACCTGGTGCACTTTTGTTGATAAGCACCATAGAGAGATAAGTTGAAAGAAAGATTGTGTAGAAAGATTGGAGAGACGGGATAACCCCATTATGATAATTATAGGAACTGTGGAATGAATGATGTCCTTAGGTTGCATGATTAACCTCCAACGACCAAAATCATCATCCTTTGTGTGAGTAATGACCTCAAGTATTGAAGCTTTTTTAGCATCATGATGCCCATTGATGTCCGTTTTATACAGGTTCCTTATTGCCGCAGTGAAATGTTGTCCTGACATCACTCTCATATCATTGCTGGAATTCAGTTCTTTGATCCATTTTTGGACCAAGGTATTGATAATATCCGCAGCAGAGTGCTGCTGGGAAAATCGAAACAAGGCAGCAGAGGGAAGGTTATGGAGAAGGACTGATCAATAGAACTGTGGACATCATCGTTCATCACTCTGTTGAAAATCAAGAGTTGACTGATTATCTGTAATTTGCCAGATTTAATTTGTTCTGCTTGTTGTGAACAAGACATAGTTGGATAATTTTCCACATTGTCAGGTGTGGCAAATGTGGCAACTGGGGCAGAACAGTTGGCTAGGTCTTCAGTACTAAAGAGGATACTGGCTGGCACCAATATCTTTTTCTACATCCAGTCTCCTCAGCTGTTTATTGATGTCATGTGGAGTGAATCAAATTGTCTGAAGACTGGCTTTTGTAGTGGTGGGGATTTCAGAAAGATGCAAACATCTAGTTGGCAGTGAGATTCCTTTTCTCCAGGGATGCTATCTGACCCACTGAGTCATGCCAGCTTCTTGTGTCTATCTTCAGCTTAAACCAACATCTGCAGTTCCTTCCTACACATTTAGTTGGCAGTTCTCGCTGAACATGGTTGTGAATGCCTTGTCTTTTGCACTTAAATGCTGCCGCCACTGCGGGTGGAACAGTGGCACAGGTGGTAGAGCTGCAGCCTCACTGCGCCAGAGACTGACCTTGGGTGCTGTCTGTGCGGAGTTTGAACGTTCTCAGTGACTATGTGGGTTTCCTCCAGCTGCTCCGGTTTCTTACCACATCCCAAAGACATGCAGGTTTATCAGTTAATCAACACCATTTTGATTCTGCTTCATCTCTTATCTTTGTTACTTGCATTACCCTTCTGCCAACTAAACCCCAAACAACTATATCCACCTATTGTTTACCAGGGTTTATCATATTCCAAACGCCCTTTTCCTGCTTTCCCTCCTCCTACTCCGGTCTGAAAAAGGGTCCCAATCCAAAACGTCATCTTGCAATTCCCTCCACGGATGCTGCCTGACCTAATGAGTTCCTCCAGCACTTTGTGTTTTGCTCAAGATTCCAGCATCTGCATTTCCTCGTGCCTCTATTCTCAGCAGCCTCTTGCATTCAAGTATACTGGAATTGCCATACTGGGGTATGATGCAACCAATCAGAATACTTTCCACAGTGCATCTGCAGAAGTTTGTTAGAGTATTCTGTGACATGCCAAATCTCTTCAAACTCCTAAGTGAAGGCATTGATGACCCTTGTTCATAATTCCATCTATGTGCTGGGCACAGGACAGGGTATCCAAGATGTTAACGGACAGGAATTTGAAGCTGCTAACTTTCTCCATCACTTGAAATACTGTAGATGACATTTTGTGTCAATACTTTTCTTCATTAAAGAAGAGTTCTGACCCGAAACGTCGCCCATCAATTCCATCCACAGATGTTGCCTGATCCATTGAGTTACTCCAACACTTTGCGTTTTGCTCAAGATTATAGCATTGCAGTTCCTTGTGAATTCACTCAGGAACTCGCCTGATTGTTTCTGTAATTGGACCAGTTGGAGGGAGTTAGAAGACTGTTCCTTGACATCTCATTGACAACATGTTGAATCCCAGCCAACAAAATCCTCAGAAAGTCCAAAGAGCATGGGGTGCCCTGAAGTCCAACATAATTAGCACTTATGAAGAGAGTGTTGGTTTTTCTACCAGTCAGAACACATCCTGATTTAATGAGAATGGCCAGACAATCCAGGAGTTAATTAACTGCTGTTAGTGTCAGACTTAGTTCAGTGGGGGTGGCATTAGTCATGTGTACACCTTAAAACGCCAGCCTCCACTCTTTCTGTGGGTTGAATTTAAATACTTAATGCAAGAATTCCACATATATATATATATATATTCTACACTATTATAAACTGTGAGTTTAACTGAATCATGAAGCATGATGGAACACTTTACTAATGTCAAGGAAATGTCAGTAACCCTGTCTAAAATAGAAGGATCAGTTGTTCTACACTAAAATGATTAATGCATCAATCAACACAGGAATGGCAACTGCAACAGAGACTTAAGGGCCACGACCATTGATAAAGATGAAGTGTGATGAGTAATCATGAGGGCTGTAAATAGATAAAATGAGATGTGAATAGATGGATGCACACTGACTAGAAGGATGGGCTTTGTAACAGTCACAATAGTTATGGAAATGAGGGAATCTTGTAGCACTGAACATGTTAATGGGGTAGCTTTGGATCATGGGGTGCCTTCTGCCTCAATTCAACAAGATATACTCCAAATAAGCTTTGAGGTGGCTGACAAGGGATAGTCAAGACATGCAAATTATTTAGTATTGCGTAGGTCATCTATAGGCCAAACACCCAACCCCCTACACATGCTGAGGTGAACTTAACAAGGACAAAGCCACAGTGAGTACTCAAAAGAAGCACTTTGATATTTTCCTCAACTGTGAATCCAACTCTTGGCTTCATTCCACAGAACGCTGTTCAGCACTGCTCCTATCCCTGCTCATTAAACAAAGCTGTATGCCAACTTAAAACAAAACAAGGGTTTTGGAGCAGACTTTGCGGTGAGGAACCTCAGTCACAAATTCACAATTACATCTGGCCTCCCTGGGAACAGGACTCACCAGGAGATGTCAAATGGTAGAACTGTGACCATTTTAAAGAATCAAATCTGACTGTTGTAACTGCAGCAGGATCCCTCTATACACTGGCACAGGAAAGTAACAAAGATTCTACTGAATTGAATCCACATGAAATTGCATTGTGAATTCAGGAGAGTCAGAAGTCTTTCATTCCCATGTGTACTGGCAACAGAACAATGAAACTCTGACTTGCTGCAGCTTAACTGGCCTGTAAACACAGTAACACACGCTAAAGAAATAAAAATTATAATACAATAAATTAAGAACCATAATAATAGGTAACAGTAAAAGTGCAAAACCAAATTCCGTAGTGCAAGCAAAGACAAAAACAACAGTAGTTCAAAGTTGCTGAGGTCAATGTTGTGTAGCGCTCAAGAACCTAATGACAAAGAAGCGGTTCTGTCCAGTAATGCTTGCCCGGAGCATTTGCTACTGAAATCAGCTCACCTTTTCTATTTGGGAAGCATTGATGGCCACTTACAGGGCACCACAGTGTCAGAACACTTTATTGTTGCAACTGCATTATATTAAGAACTGCTTCTGCTGTGCCTACAAGCAGTCCTTGTGACTTGGTGTGAGGTGCACTGTTAGCTCGGCAGTTACAGAACCTTGTTATGTCTGCGAAGGTCATGTTTGGGACCATGCATGAACAAGTTTCAGAGTCAGACCAGATTTGGTAAGAGATATCAGCTAACATTCAGGTGCCCACCACTTTCCCAATGGTAAGTGTGTGCCTTTGGTTCGATAGAAAGCCCAACATGAGGTTGGAGCAGACTTTGCAGGCTCTCAGGGTTGCTGAATGCTGTAACACGCACTCCTAAATGCATCCATCATAGTCTATCCCTGTCCACCTTTTCTCCTGTAGACTTCATCCGAGTCTTTTGAAACAGAACTGATACATGATTTCTCTCATTGAACCTGGTATACTAATCTTCATAGTCCCAGGGAAAATCCAGCAGCATGACTCTATTCTAAGTGAAATATCTCTCTCATTTCACCTCTTCAATTCTCGTGGGATGATGATCAAAAGCTGGTGCTTGATGACAGCAGTAAAGTCATTCTCCTCCTCTGTGGAGCACTTTTCCTTTGCTGGGTGGATATTGAGGGCTGACAAGTTGTGAGATATTTCCTATAACTTAGCAATGTCAAGGGACAAGAAATGGTCATGGTGAAAGTAGATGTATGATGCTGCTGGAAGGAGAGCCCAGCAGATGAACAAATGAATAAACACGATTCATTGTTATGACTGGAGAAGGCAGCGAGTCATGGAGTCCTAGGGCATGGAAACATGTCCGTTGGCCCAACTCATCCATGCTGAGATGCCCCATCTAAGCTGAGCCCATTTGCCCACATCGCACTAAACCTTTCTCATCCATTTACCTGTCCAAATGTCTTTTAAATGCTATTCTTGTACCTGCCTCATCTACTTCCTCTGGCAGCTCTTTCCACATACCCATTAAAAAAAAAACCTGGCAGTAACACAGGACAAATTCTTTCCATGTGAAACCCTAAATCCACATTCAGTGTGTATTTTGGTACGTATATGTACGTGTCATCAAATTTCTTCCAGAAATCCTCGATTTCATTAACCACATCCTGCATTCTATCCCGAGCCACCAACTTTATGAAGAAGCACTTTTGAAAAGTCTGGAGTCTTGATGTCAACTCATGCACAAATGTGTCAGCAGGTGTGCAGTATTGAGGCACTAATCATCATGAATCATACACTGAACAAGGATATAAAGCGCTGCACACGCAAAGGCACAAACATTTTCAGCTGGAAGACAATTGAATTGCATAACCAAGCAACATGAAAAGGTGCTTCTGCACCATAAAGAACAAGCTAAAAATATAGAGAGACTTTTTTTTGTTTACATCATTATTAAGGTGCAAAGCAGTCAGCAAACATGAGTGTTAAGAGACATACCATAAAATGCACCTTTGGAGAACATACAGCACTCTGCTATTACTTCACACAAGCAGTATCTCAGTCTATTTTTAAAATGTTTGGCTGGAAGCTGAGGATCGAACAATTGGCTAATTAAGAATTGCTTACTTTCCAATATGCATGGAAGCTTGTGCTACATTGGATGACCAATAGCAAAATGTGGACCTGCAGCAGATGGAAATAGGAGACCATAATAAAATGTGCAGGATTACATCCAGCTGGTTAGCAAACTAATTGCATTGGAGGAATAACATTTTGGAAGAAATTTCATATTTGCACATATCCCTTGATGATATACTGACGATCAAATTGTTACGTACAATACAACAGCACATCCTCAAAAAGCAGCAGCTGTCAGTGCTCTGACCCAACAGAGGATACATGGGGCTTTGGTGAAATGATAAGAGGTTCCCATAATGCTGGAGCAACAGAATGCTGTGCCATCTCCTATGTCTCAGCTCTCACAAAGAGTTGCAGTGGCCTGGAAATCCTTTTTTGACAAAACACTAACCTTCAAATAGAGACTGGCAAAGTGCTGTCTGATGCCAATAAACCTGTGCTTCTTTCTCTATTTTCTGAAGATGCATTTCTTTTTAAACCTGGGCTGGTGGATTTTTGGTCGTCGGGGTGAACATCATGTTGGCATTCGGTAACTGCAATGGACATGGAGTCACATTGAAGTTACAGCAAATAGTAAAACATTGAACATGATGCGGGGTCTTGATCCTAAACATTGACCATATCTTTGCATCTACAGATGCTGCTTGACCCACTGAGTTCTTCCAGCAGTCTGTTTCTCGCCCTACCAATTCCAGATTCTGTTTGCCTCTTGTCTCAAAGTCATTCAGGCCATTGTTTAATCTCCATGCGAGTTTCGACCCACTTATTTTTCAGCTCATTTTGCAATATATGCTGCTTTCTCTCTCTACCTAATGTACTTATCTGGAATTATCTTTAAAAACCCAAATATTTAATCTCAACTGCAATCCATGACACATTCCATCAATTCTCTGGATAAACTAGATCTCCCTGTATTCCGTATTGCATTATTTCTTAGCTGTCCATCTCAATCTCCAACAAACATTTGAACATCATGCATGTGGTTGCTGTTGAGCATCTTGGAGGACAACATTCTTACCTTCTCATTTGAGGACAATAGGTTAATGTAGAAGCTAATAACCGTACGAACTGATTTATAGAATGAATCCCACTGTTGAACACCAATTACTCTTTACTTAGGCATTAACAAAACTCATTGCTACCTTTTCATTTTATATTAATGGATTCAAGCTAGCCTGAGAACTTCAGAGGATAACGTCGCACATTAATAAAAAATAAGATGACTGTTCACTGGAATTGTGTGCGATTTCCAACGTTTTAACTATTCTTTCCTGATCACTAATTAGTGTCAATAGGAAATGTCACCTAAAAGGACGCAACAAACCTCATATATCTTATAATGAACATGATAAACAGGTAATTGCCACAAAAGTATATTCTTAATTTACACAAAAATATACAGTATAATATTAATACTGACAGAACAACAGTAACCAGTTGGAAGTGGATATTTGTAAGTGGGAACGACATGATAAAGGTAAGAAAACACCATGAAAAATAAATCTGTGAAGATGCACCAAGGCCCAATGAATTAATAATTTATAATGCAAATAACTAAAGAATTCAAAACTGAAAAAATAGTATCTAACCCGGGATAGTAGAATGCAATGTTTGTTTGGAAGACTCCCATTCAAAGTAAGAATAGATTTTATCTATCACCAAACACTCTGCTATCTGGATTAATACCTGGACAGAGCAATTAAGCACAAGGTCCCAATTCATTTTTCTGGTACAAAAATGAGAGGTTATTGAAATATGCAAGATTCTGTGGGTGCGTGTCTAGGCAAAAACTGTGAGGATGTTTCTCCTGGTGAAGGAATCAAAAACTTGGGGTGTAGTCAGAAAATACATGGTAAACAATTTAAGAATGAGATGAAAAAGAATTTCTTCTCCAAAAGCATTATGAATATTTTAAAATTTCTACTGTAGGCAGTGTGAATGCTGAGTCATTAAAGTATATTAAAAGGTGTCAGACAGAATATTGGACTATAGGGGAGTTAAGAGTTTTAGAATTGGGCAGGAAAATGAAGTTGAGCCCAGAGATCAGATCAGCCATAATTTTATGAGCCGGGTTGATGGGCACAGCTCCTTGTCATTTGTTCTTTGATGACACACTCGATATCTTGTTCAATATCAAAGGGCAAGGGGTGATGAGAAATATATCTAGCTGTATATGGCAACTTGCAATCTGGTGCACCTTTTTAGACTAAAAAGATTAATGTTTCCTCATTGCTGAATTTTGTGCAAATTTACTGAAGCAATATGTTGCACGAAAGCTTATTCCAAATGGTACAGTATAAAAAAGACCCTTCAAATTGCAGATTTTCAATATCTTGAAACAAATACTCACTGAATTGAAATTATATTTCACTTATATCTATTTTATTTCAGGCTTAATGAAATGTAGGAGGCAAGTATATTTTTAAATTCTATTTAGTCACAAAAGCAGTCCATTGCTTAGTTTCTGCAAATTACATGCTTCTGTCAAAGACACAAGTAGAAAAAAGTATAAATACAATCCTTTTTCATTCTTTAATCTTTTAGAACACCTATTTTGACAGGCATTTATAAAAAAAAGGTGGATTGGAACTTTTTTTTGCTGAACTATATTGAGCACAAGTTTCTAAATGTTTATCATCATTAATTATAAAAATCTCTCTCATCTTCAGCATGCCCTTTGCTTCTCCTGTGGTCCATTTTATCCAGATTATCCAATCTACCATTCTTTGTCTACAATCTCATTAATATTTCATTCTTTTCAATCATTTACCTAATTCCTTCTGAAAAAAAATGATAAGTTGAACCTGATTCTAAAATGTTATAACTCTGAATCATCACAGTTTTCCACACAAAAAAATGTTCTCCTCATTTCCCACAATGAGCTTCACCAATTATCTTAAATTCTCTGTTTAACAACTATCTTGCTACTATTAGCATTTCCTTATTTCATGCTCTATCAAGACTCCACTTTGCCTGAGATTTTCAACAATTTCTGTGCAGAACTTTACCCCACCTTGTTAATGCTAACAAGGGAGGCTTTCAGGGCTAATCCAATGTTCTAATATTTGGTCCATATCCCTCCAAATTTTTACAAGCATTGCAATTATTCAAATGTTTCTTGAAAGCCGTAATTATATCCGCTTCTATAGCTACCTCTGGCAACTGATTCCAGATACGTACTAGTCTTTGAATGAAAAGGTTGCTCCTGAAATCCCTCTTACATCTTTCCCCTCTCATCTTAAGCCTATGCACTCTAGTTTAAGAATTCTTCACCCTGGGAAAAAGTCTCTGAGTGTTCACTTTACCAATGCCCCTCATTTTTATTGTATATTTCAATAAAGTCACCCCTCAACCTCCTATGCTCCAAAGAAAAATGTTCCAGCTTATCCAGCCCCTCCCTATAACTCAAGCCCAAAAGTCCAAGTTACATTCTGGTGAATCTCTTCTGCAGCTTTTCTAACTTAATGACATCCTTGCTGGGCGACCAGATCCACATAAGTACTCAAATTGTGGCCTCATCAATGATTTGTCCAGCTGCATTATGATGTCCCAACCATTGTACTCAACACAGCAAGACTGAGTCAGTGAATACCACATTAGTAACAATATTCTGAATTTAATAATAAAAATAGAAAACACTAGGAATATTCAGCAAGTCAGGCATCATCCGTGGAAAAGAAAAATTGCTATTGTTTCAGGTTGAAGACCTTTTGTCTTTCCAGCACCTGCAGTTTATTTTTTTCATTTTCCAGAATTTATGCAGTGCACTCTGTGCAATATACAGCACATGCTGCTGTCCAGAAGAGCACTATTGATCAAAAATTTGGCAAATGGGATAAAAGATGAACAGTTACACCTGATCTTAGTCAAGCAGGGAGATTTTATGGAACATTTTAAACAAAGAGCTGGTGGCGTGGTAGATTAGGGTAAAACATCCTATGAAAAAATGCAGTTGCAAAAAGTAGAAGGATTGAAGTCAAGTATGAAAAGCAGTGGCCATCCGTCCTTTTGGACATTTTAGTTTCTGACTAAACTAGACACTGATGACTGCCATGAGATTAAGCATTGTGCTGCCTGGGTAGCCGCTAATGATCCAAATGTAGCTGCTGATAGATGTAGACCATCTACTGAGCAAAGGTTATTTTCTGTTCTCAGAGACCATTGCCTAATGAAAGAGCTGGGATTCATATAATTAATTAACTGCTGCACTTTAAGTAAAGCTGAATCACACCGAGAATTGGAACACCCCACTGTGCTCCAATGAAAAAGAAAGTGGAAGTGTGCCCATGCGATTTCATGCTGGTTTAATTTTCTCCACTAAGTGCCACCGAGTTCCAAATTTCCATGTGAATATGGAATTATTGTACAGTATTTTCACCGGGGGATCTCATAAATAAACTTAAAACAAGACTCCCTGAATGGAGAGTAAAATTGCAAGACGACAAAATGGGTGCTGGGAAATTGATAGCTGTTTAAATTGACTTTAGTTAAATATTTTTAATTACTTTAAAAAGTGCTATGTTTTATATTCAATCTAAAAAGATCAGGATTTCTTACAGGTTTAACAGCCGATTAAACGAGGTTGTGCAGGGTGTGATGCCTGGTTTAACTAGCTGCCAATTTACTTTTCAGGTGTTAAAAGCAACAACAAAAAATTGGGGAAAAAACTCAGATGGCCGTGCTGAAGGATTTTCAACCAGAAACGCTAACTTTCTTTTTATAAAGATGCAGCCTGACCTCTTGAGTTTAACCAACATTTAGTTGTTTTATTTCAGATTTGCAGCATCTGCAATTTTAAAAAAAATTCCCAGTGCTTGAGGGGAAGGTTAGTTGTGTTTTTTTAACGTGATTGCATTATGCCATGCAAGGCCTTTCCACAGTTCAGGGACTCGCCACTGAGGTTCAGCCAGCTTGGAAGCATACGCTTATAATGACAATGGCAGTGCCACAAAAGGTGTTGCACTTGGCCTGAGAGTAAACAGAGCAAACAGCTGGCAGTAAAATTTAGGCCATTTCTTTTGAAGCTCTTTTCTTTGAAACCTTTGAACTCTATCCTAAACAACAGGAGAGAGAAAATAATACATTGGTTTGCACACACAAAAACACACCTGGACACTGAATATCCGTGCAGACAGAATCTGCAGTCATTCCTTCTATATTTTAGGAGCTTTTTATTGGTGACTTCCCCATGCATTGATCTCCAATTTCACATTTCTATGGAATAAGTTAAGGTGGTCAATTTACGATAAGTGGAAAGTAAAATGAGTTTACAAAATGTATCACCGCTCAATTCAGAAAGCAATCTTACCTCACATCATTTCGCTCAAAGAGACTCCTCAAAATTAGTGCTTAGATTGTATATGAACTGGAAAACAAGATTACCAACTACTAGCTGAACATGTGCGAGTTTATTTGAGGTTAATTTTCACTCAGCAGCAAGTTTCACAGAACAACAGTCGTTGCTTGGTTCTTGTGGCCTGGACGTTCCCACTGCACCATCTATCCCAGTCAGTAAATGCTGATAAAATGACTGCAATTTTGGATCCGGCAGCATAGATTTTCTGGGGCAACAGATACTGATTTGCTCAAAATCGTGTTCATGAATTCGAGTACATGTTGTTTGTGCAATTAATGCTACTTGGCAGATTAAGCAGCCTGATGCTGTTTGTGTAAATGCAGACCCCAGAAAGTTTCAGGTTTGACAGCTGGAGAGGTTAATACTCCTACGACAATGATTTGATGCTCCTGTCCCTTTACCTCCCCCCTCAACTCCATCCAAGGACCCAAACAGTCTTTTCAGGTGAGACAGAGATTCACCTGCACCTCCTCCAACCTCATCTATTGCATCCGCTGCTCTCGATGTCAACTTCTTTACATCGGCGAAACCAAACGCAGGCTCGGCGGCGATCGTTTCGCTCAACACCTTCGCTCAGTCCGGAGGTTACATTCGATACAGGCATTTACTTCCAAATTTACAGACCTTTACTTCTATTTACAGACATTAACCCAGTGTCCCTTATTTGGAGGGGCGACTCCACCACACCCTGCCCCCCATGTCCAGCAGCGGAAGGACCCTAGACCCTAGACACCTTCGCTCAGTCCGCCTTAACCAACCTGATCTCCCGGTGGCTGAGCACTTTAACTCCCACTCCCAGTCTGACCTTTCTGTCATGGGCATCCTCCAGAGCCATAGTGAGGCCCACCAGAAATTGGAGGAACAGCACCTCATATTTCGCTTGGGCAGCTTGCAGCCCAGCGGTATGAACATTGACTTCTCCAACTTTAGATAGTTCCTCTGTCCCTCTTTTCCCCTCCTCCTTCCCAGATCTCCCACTGTCTTCCTGTCTCCACCTATATCCTTCCTTTGTCCCACCCCCCTGACATCAGTCTGAAGAAGGGTCTCGACCCGAAACGTCACCCATTCCTTCTCTCCTGAGATGCTGCCTGACCTGCTGAGTTACTCCAGTATTTTGTGAATAAATACCTTCGATTTGTACCAGCATCTGCAGTTATTTTCTTACATTACTTGACCTGCCAAAGGCCATTTTCATCCAGCTGAGCCAGTGTGTTAACCGCACAGAGGAAAACTGAAATTAGCAGCAGAAAGAATCCTTCTGCCTGTGTTATTTAAAGAGTGTCAATAATGATACAAACATAAACTAATCATCCATTTGCAGGGCTTTAGACCTCTCTCAGCTTATGTACTGTGAAGACTCAGTAGTTGTGACAAACCAGGTGGAAGGTTGCACAGCTGTGATGGAGGAAGCCATTGAAAGTTCTCAAGGCAACATGCAGCAATTTCCGTAAAGCAGAGAATGGTGGGCGAAGAAGGAAGTGACAAATGAATTAAATACAAGCATACTGTCATCTTCAGATTTCTGCTTTACAGATGGCTGCTCCAAAATATTGGTCAGTGCCTTCTTCTGCGAGTCTGCTGTCATTGTCAGTGGCTGTGAGCCACATTGTCCATCAACAGGCAGATAGGGTGTTGGTTTACTGTCACATACACCAACATATAGTGAAACACTTTGTCTAAGACAAAGTGTCTCACTATATCTTGGTGTATGTGATAATAAACCAACAACTGTCTTCATTTAAAAATGGGATTGATTCATGATCGATTCATGATCGATTCATGATTACAATAAAAAATTATACACGAGTACAACAGGTACTACAAAGTGAAATGACACTGAGTAGAGAATGTACTGTTACAGCTACAGAGAAAGTGCAGATTGAAAAAATGTGCAAAATGTGTATTGTATCAGGATAATTTGTGCACTGAATTGAACAGCTGAGTGTCTAAGTTGTGAGAAGTGTTCAATAATCCTAAAAAGCCTTCGATTTCAGTTAAATGCCTGCAAAGAATAATTTAAACGGAATTCAAAGCCTATATTCATCAAGTAACAGCGAAAATCAGTTGTGGTGTAGATGCGTACAGACTTTTCTGGGTATAATATAATTCAAATTTCTGGATTAATCAGTTTGTGTTAATGAGAGTCTTTACTTTGGCTGCAGAAAGTGCTATGTGGCATGAGGAGTCTTGATGATTATTCTGTTGTTTGGTGCTGTTTCTGCAGAGAAAGTAACTGGATAGAAAATGAAGTTTCTGTCAGAAGTCAAGTCAACTAATCATCCCCAAGAAGACCAAACTAGAATAAAGGCAACTTCTAAAAATAAATAAATGTACAAACTGATAGCTGAGGATCAAGTGATCTGTATTCTTCCCAAAAGCCTTGACTAGGATAGTTATGTTGAAAGTAAAGAGAGACGTGTATTTGTCTTTCATGAAGCTGCCTCAGTTCCTGGAGAGATGTTGAAGAACATTGAGGCACTCTATTGACTAGTAAATCCATTTGGAGAATAGGCTCAAGAACAAATTACCATTCATCTGCACGTTGGCAATCCGTTTAACAGGAGTCTGCCAGAACAATCCCATTTTGCTGGGATTCAGCCACTGTAGCCCTGTGGAAGCAAAACCTTAACCCCATTCTTACATTGAACAGAGCAGCACAAGAACAACCCCCCCTGCCTACAATGTCCATACTGCACATGATGCCGAGACCATTCCTTATCTACCTGCACACAATCCATATCCCTCCATTCCCTGCATATCCAAAGCCCTATCCAAAAGTATCTTAAATGCCACTCTCACATCTACCTCAATCACCAATAAAGGCAGCATGTGTCAGGCACTCATTACCCTCTGTAAAAAAACTTCTCCCACCTACCTCCTTTAAACTTTGCCCTTCTCACCTTAAAGCAATATCCTCTGGTACTTGTTTTTTTTTTCCATCCTGGGAAAAGGTTCTGACTGAAAACCCTAACTATGCCTCTCATAATTTTAAATATTTCTATTAGGTCTCCCCGTAACCTCCGGCATTCCAGAGAAAATAATCCAAGTCTGTCCAACCTGTACCTTGTAGCTAATACCCCCAATCCAGGCATCATTCTGGAAAACCTCCTCTGCACCCTTTCCAAAGGCTCCAATCCTTCCTGTAATGGGGCAACCAGAAGTGCACACAATACTCCAAATGCAGCCTAACCAAAGTTCAATAAAACTGGATTGTGACTTCCCGACTCTTATACTCATTCTGGGGACCGATGAAAGCAAGCATACCATATACCTTCTTTACCACTCTTTACTTGCTTGCGTTGCCACTTTCAGGTGGTTATATGTCTGGACTTCAAGATCCCACTGCACATCAATGCTGTTAAGGGTCATGCCATTAATTGTATATTTTCCCCTTACATTTTATCTCCAAAGTGCACCACCTCACACTTGCATGGATTAAATTCCATCTGTCATTTCTTCACCCATTTCTATAGCTGATCTATATCCCTATATATTAGTTATAAGTTAGTGAGACAAGACCTGCCATGTACAAAGCCACACTGACTGTCCTTAATTAACCCATTCTCTGCCAAATGGGAGTAAATGCTATGCTGAAGAATCCTTTCCAATAGCTTCCCAACCACCGCAGCGCAACTCACCAGCCTATAATTCCCTGGATACTCTCAACTTCCCTTCTTAAATAAAAGAATAACATAAGGTACTCTCTAGTCCTCCAGGACCTTGCCTATAGGTAGAGAAGACAAAGATCGTCATCAAGGCTCCCTCAATATCCTTTCTTCCCTCTCTCAATAAACCAAGGATAAATCCCATCAAGGTCTGTGGATTATCCACCATTATGCATTTCAAGAACACCAACAACTCCTCCTTCTTAAACTCAAACTGCTTTTACATAATAGTATACTCTGCACTCATCTCACTGTCCTTGTCCTACTCCTTGGTGAAAATAGATGCAAAGTACTTGTTTAATATATCACCTACATCCCCAGGCTCCAAGCACAAATTCCCTTTTTTATCCCTGGAGCACATGCATGACCAGACAGAGTAAGATAGGGGTTGCTGCTCAGTTTAAACCTGCTGCAGCACCAGTATAGGACTGCCTGTATGCTTCTCAAACACACGTGGGACCGGGTGTATGCAGGCTGGGCTCGGACCCAGACAAACTTAATTTCAAAGGTGAGAAAGTCTAATTAAAACATCTTCCTGAAACATTGAAGCCATGAATAAAAAAATGTCAATGTTTGGTTTATCCATTAATAAATAAATATAAATAAATGAATAAATAAAAAGTAAGTAAATAAATAAACAACTCAGCTTTGAGTTGCACTCATTGTTTTACTGCTGCTTTTACTCGTTTCCAGCTTGATATTCATGGGTAGAGTAAGTTGGCTTTACATCAGTGATGCGAAAATCATTCTTCCTATCCTTAGAGTCATGGAGTCATACAGCATGCAAACAGGCTCTTTGGCCCAACATGTCCATGCTAACCAAGATGCCCTATTTATGCTACTCCTATCTGCCCACGTTTGGCCTATGCCTCTAAATTTTTTCCATCCAAATGTCTTTTAAATGTTGTTATGGTACCTGCCTCAACTTATTTCTCTGGCAGCTCATTGCATCTACCCAAAAGGTTGCCCTTAAGTTCATTTTAAATAATTCCCCTCTCACCTTAAACCTATGTCCTCTGGTTACACAGAGGGTGATGAGTAGGGTTTGCCAACTGTCCCGTATTAGCCAGGACATCCTGTATTTTGGGCTAAATTGGTTTGTCCCGTACGGGACCGCCCTTGTCCCGTATTAGGCCCGGGGGGCGCTGTAGGCAATTTAGGCCCCGACAGTTTAGGCCCCGACAGTTTAGGCCCTCACCCAGCCAGCGGCCAAGTGCTCCCGCTCTTAGTTTCCGACATTTCAGTTCTAGACAGTGCAGGTCCGGAGACCTGGGCGCTGCCTAACGGAGGTTGCGTAGCAATCCGCCTCCCGGCCCGGGCAGTCGCCATTGATGGAGCGGGCGCAGGTGGCCGCTGACTGCGTGAGGTCATGTGGGGCACGGGGCAGTGAAGTCACCTTGTCCCATATTTGGGAGTGAGATAGTTGGCACACCTAGTGGTGAGTGTCTAGGATGCACTGCCACGTTGATGCCGATATGCTGGTGTATTTAAGAGGCTTTTAGATAGGCAGATAGATATGCAGGGAATAAGCAGATTTGGATTATGTGCAGGTAGGTAAGAGATGGTCTTGGCATCATGTTCTGCACAGACTGTGGGCCGAAGGGCCTGTTCTTGTGCTGTACTGTTCTATGGTACACAAAGGCAAGTTAATTTTGTTACCAATATATCAATATCATACTGTTAGCTAACTAATAAATTTCGCAGTTGGGATCAGCTTCTGTAGAGCACATGCAAGATGCACAAATGTATTGCCTTCTTCACACGAGCTTAGTTATCTAACCACATTGAATAGCTCAGTCTGAAGAAGGGTCTCGACCCGAAATCTCACCCATTCCTTCTCTCCTGAGATGCTGCCTGACCCGCTGAGTTACTCCAGCATTTTGTGATACCTTCACATTGAATAGCTCCACTTTTGTGAGGCTCAATGATTTTCAGGTGCTGCTCAGTAGATGCAAAGGGAGGAAGAACATGAAAATGAAATATTTTATATGCTTCTGAATTGTAACAAAGTTGACAAGAGGGAAAATGAATGCAAAGGAACAGCTGTTTAAACAAATGGAAAATGTACCAAAGCTGCACATTGTATAATAACGATTATTAAAGGCTGCTGCAGTAATAACACATGATAATCATAGATTGACCAGTTGATTATTGCCTTTGAAATAACTATCATCATTACAGTCTGTTATACAATAAAGAAGTTAACCAGTATCTTATTGTTGCAAAATTGTTGAAAGAAAAATAATTCTTCAACAGCAAGCATCTCTCCTTGTTGGTTCCAATTCTGTGGCTATTTTGACTTCTGAGCTGAAGCTCTAGGGCAGTGCAGAGGGGATGCTGGCAAAGGGATCTGAAAGTGAAGATTGTTCTCTAAGTTAGAGATTGAAGATCCTGAGGCAACTGTTTTGAAGAAATTGCAATGAGATTCTTTACCAGTGTTCATGCCAATATTTATACCACTCGTATAAACACACACACATTCCCACCCTGTTTCTTTCAAATAGATTTTCTGCCTCCCCTCCTCAACAGTGTGGGATAGGTCTGATGAATTCCTGGACTATTGTAGAATTTTGACTAGTATACTTGTCTGAGTATTGAAACTTCAACAAGTTAAGAAATGGTGCAAGCGATGCAAAGCGCTGTTAAAAATTCCCAAATCTTTCACATGTTCAACATAACTCATTTAGTAATTATAGTTGCTCTGTTAACCACTGGATATCAGCCTTATTCTTAACCCTTGATGCAATGTTCCATGAAAATTGAGCACAACCATCCAGGTTCCACGCTGGTGCAGCAAACAAAGTTGTAACAGATTTGTCACTGAAGTCACATGTTCACTGTGGAGACAGTACCAAATTACACAATGTACGTTGGAAGTGGATGAGGACAATCTGTACTTGGGATACTTTGTGTTCAATATCATGAGTCAGACATTATTCAAAAGCTGCTGAAGGAGAGCTTTCCTGAATATCCAAACACAATCAAGTGAAGCAAACATTATAGACAATAGACAATAGACAATAGACAATAGGTGCAGGAGTAGGCCATTCAGCCCTTCGAGCCAGCACCGCCATTCAATGCGATCATGGCTGATCACTCTCAATCAGTACCCCGTTCCTGCCTTCTCCCCATACCCCCTCACTCCGCTATCCTTAAGAGCTCTATCCAGCTCTCTCTTGAAAGCATCCAACGAACTGGCCTCCACTGCCTTCTGAGGCAGAGAATTCCACACCTTCACCACTCTCTGACTGAAAAAGTTCTTCCTCATCTCCGTTCTAAATGGTCTACCCCATATTCTTAAACTGTGGCCCCTTGTTCTGGACTCCCCCAACATTGGGAACATGTTTCCTGCCTCTAATGTGTCCAATCCCCTAATTATCTTATACGTTTCAATAAGATCCCCCCTCATCCTTCTAAATTCCAGTGTATACAAGCCCAATCGCTCCAGCCTTTCAACATACGACAGTCCCGGAACTGATCCTGAATCTATAGAACATTGAAAAATGATCTCCAATGCTTCCACTATTTCTAGAGCCACCTCCTTAAGTACCCTGGGATGCAGACCATCAGGCCCTGGGGATTTATCAGCCTTCAGTCCCATCAGTCTACCCAAAACCATTTCCTGCCTAATGTGGATTTCCTTCAGTTCCTCCATCACCCTGGGTTCTCCGGACCCTAGAACATTTGGGAGATTGTGTGTATCTTCCTCAGTGAAGACAGATCCAAAGTAACGGTTTAACTCGTCTGCCATTTCTTTGTTCCCCATAATAAATTCCCCTGTTTCTGTCTTCAAGGGACCCACATTTGCCTTGACTATTTTTTTCCTCTTCACGTACCTAAAAAAACTTTTGCTATCCTCCTTTATATTATTGGCTAGTTTACCCTCGTACCTCATCTTTTCTCCCCGTATTGCCTTTTTAGTTAACTTTTGTTGCTCTTTAAAAGAGTCCCAATCCTCTGTCTTCCCACTCTTCTTTGCTATGTTTTACTTCCTCTCCTTAATTTTTATGCTGTCCCTGACTTCCCAAGTCAGCCACAGGTGTCTCTTACTCCCCTTAGAGTCTTTCCGCCTCTTTGGAATAAATTGATCCTGCAACCTCTGCATTATTCCCAGGAATACCTGCCATTGCTGTTCTACCGTCTTCCCTGCTAGGGCCTCCTTCCAGTCAATTTTGGCCAGCTCCTGCCTCATGCCTCTGTAATCCCCTTTGCTATACTGTAATACCGACACTTCCGATTTTCCCTTCTGCCTTTCCATTTGCAGAGTAAAACTTATCATGTTGTGATCACTGCCTCCTAATGGCTCTTTTTACCTCTAGTCCCCTTATCAGATCAGGATCATTACACAACACTAAATCCAGAATTGCCTTCTCCCTGGTAGGCTCCAGTACAAGCTGTTCTAAGAATCCATCTTGAAGGCATTCTACAAACTCTCTTTCCTGGGGTCCATTTCCAACCTGATTTTCCCAGTCTACCTGCATGTTGAAATCTCCCATAACCAACCGTAGCATTACATTTTTGATACGCCAATTTTATCTCCTGATTCAACTTGCACCCTATGTCGAGGCTACTGTTTGGGGGCCTATAGATAACTCCCATTAGGGTCTTTTTACCCTTACAATTTCTCATTTCTATCCATACTGATTCAACATCTCCTGATTCTATGTCACCCCTTGCAAGGGAATGAATATCATTCCTTACCATCAGAGCAACCCCACCCCCTCTGCCCACCTGTCTGTCTTTTCTATACGTTGTGTACCCCAGAATATTCAGTTCCCAGCCCTGGTCCTCTTGTAGCCATGTCTCAGTGATCCCTACAACATCATACTTGCCCATGACTAACTGAGCCTCAAGCTCATCCACTTTATTTTTTATACTACGCGCATTTAAGTACAACACTTTAACTTCTGTATTCACCTCCCCTCTCACATCGGTCACAATTGGCCCTGCCCTTAATTTCTTTTCCCCTCTAGAACTTCTGTTCCCATTCTTCCGAGAGTCTTTTGCAATATCTCCTGTATTCCCTTTTTTTACCTCATCTTCACATTCACAATTTGTCAACCCTTCCCCCCCACTACTTAGTTTAAAGCCACAGGTGTCACACTAGCAAACCTGCCTGCCAGAATGTTTGTCCCCCTGCTGTTAAGATGTAACCCGTCCCTTTTGTACAAGTCACCCCTAGCCCAGAAGAGATCCCAGTGGTCCAGAAATCTAAATCCCTGCTCTCTGCACCAGCCCCTCAGCCATATATTCATACCCTCTATCTCTCTGTTCCTGGCCTCACCAGCACGAGGTACCGGTAGCAGTCCAGAGATAACCACCTTCGACGTCCTACTTCTCAGTGTTTTTCCCAACTCTCTAAACTCACGCTGTAGCACCTCCTTCCTCTTCCGCCCGACGTCATTCGTGCCCACATGCACAACGACTTCAGGTTGATCGCCTTCCCTCACTAGGATTTTCTGAAGCCGGTCCGTGATGTGTTGAACCCTGGCACCAGGGAGGCAACAGACCATCCTCAAGTCCCTCCTGCTGCCACAGAATCTTCTGTCCGTCCCTCGGACGATGGAGTCACCGACCACTACGGCTCTTCCTGACTTCGGTCTTCCCTGTCGAGTATCCTTGCCAACAGGTCCGCCACTCGGACTGGAAACGTCTTCTGCCCCGACCAGTTAGTATCCTTCTGGCAGAAATATCTCCACGCTGTTCATTTGGTAATAACTCTATTGATGTATTCCTGTTTATACTACACATTATTTCAGTAATTTTTGTGCCACTGAGAGGGATATGTGACCCTTTGTTAAATTATAAAATTGATGAAAATAGCGAGTTATTGAGGAACCAACACTGATTCTTGATTCTTTGAATTCAAGTGTATAAATATCAACCTTGCTTGATCTCCACCAGTTAACTAATTTTCTAAGCAGGGCAATAATTACTTATCAAGTTGTTGAATTTTAATTCAGCTAAAATTCTCTTTTATGAAAGGTCATCGAAATCCACATAAAATACACCTGTGGTGGCCCCATGCCTTCCATTTATGTTATTTCCTTAACAGATTCAATTCTATTCATTAGACATGACCTCCTGCTACCAATCTGTTATAGCTCACTCTCCTCAGCTCAATTTTCCCTGTCAGTCACTCTGTCTTTAATTATAGATTCTTAAACCATTTCTACACATCGCCTTCCCTCACTAGGATTTTCTGAAGCCGGTCCGTGATGTGCTGAACCCTGGCACCAGGCAGGCAACAGACCATCCTCAAGTCCCTCCTGCTGCCACAGAATCTTCTGTCCGTCCCTCGGACGATGGAGTCACCCACCACTACGGCTCTTCCTGACTTCGGTCTCCCCTGTCGAGTATCCTTGCCAACAGGTCCGCCACTCGGACTGGAAACGTCTTCTGCCCCGACAGTTCCCAAGAGGGTATACCTATTTGCAATAGGCACAGCCACTGGGGTCTCCTGTAGTCCACGTCCACTCCCCCCTGAAACAGTCTCCCACCTTCGCTCGACCTGGACCCTTGGCGTGACAGCCTCACAATAGGTCCTGTCGAGGAAACTCTCGCATTCCCGGATGGCCCTGAGGTCATCCAACTGCCTCTCCAACTCCACCACACGTCCATTCAGGAGCTGCACCCGACCTTTACCAGACTTCTCACTTAAATGATCAACCAATCCACGTATTCTCTTCTAACTGACTTATTACACTGTAATTGCCACTCACTTACTTTCAGCCAACGGTCGTCCTCTCTCCAACTTCCCGACCTTTACAGACTGATTAACAGTGCCCTATTGGCGCTCTTTTTAAACTGCCGTTTCTACCACTATTAACAGGTACTTACTTTCAGCCAATGGTCGTCCTCTCTCCAACTTCCCGACCTTTACAGACTGACTAACAGTGCCCTATTGGCGCTCTTTTTAAACTGCCGTTTCTACCACTATTAACAGGTACTTACTTTCAGCCAATGGTCGTCCTCTCTCCAACTTCCCGACCTTTACAGACTGATTAACAGTGCCCTATTGGCGCTCTTTTTAAACTGCCGTTTCTACCACTATTAACAGGTACTTACTTTCAGCCAATGGTCGTCCTCTCTCCAACTTCCCGACCTTTACAGACTCCATGGAAAACTGTCAATTATATCTCCTCTTTAAGCTCATCTGCACTCCAAACACAAACATGTGCACTTCAACATCATGTTGCACTGAGCATTTAATCAGTCTTAATCCATATTTTGATTTTAATCATCAATCTCATTACAAGGGAGCTCCAAATTTGGAAGCGATTAATCAAATTAGGACCAATAGTTTTGGCTTGGGGTTTGTTCCAAAAATGCACTGATCTGTTAAGAAATCATTGTTTAGTTGCCATTTTCTTTACCTCACTTGAGGTTCACAAATATTCTAATCGACAGTGTTTTGGCTTGAACCAAATATTATTATGCTGCAGCTAATTTAATCCAAAGGTTCTCAGCAGCAAGGAAAACTACAGACTACTTCACAAAATTAAGGTTTCAAGGTCAGTTTATTGTCACATGTACCAATTATGATACAGTGAAATTCGAATTACCATACAGGCATACTAAAAAAAAAGCAACAAGACACAACTACATAAAAGTTAACATAAACATCCACCACAGCGAATTTCCCACACTCCTCACTGTGATGGAAGGCAATAAAGTCTAATCCTCTTCCTCTTTATTATCCCACGGTCAGGGCAGTCGAACCATTGGTCGGAGCTCCCACGACGGGGCGGTCGGAGCTCCCTGCCGGGGCGGTCGGAGCTCCCACGACGGGGCGGTCGGAGCTCCCTGTCGGGGCCGTCGGAGCTCCCTGTCGGGGCCGTCGGAACTCCCGCGTCGGGGCGGTCGAAGATTCTGCGGCTTGGAGCTCCCGAAGTCAGTCTCTAGCAAAGGCCAGCAAATCATTAAACCAGTCTGGGAAATGAATCAGATACGAATGCCTGAGTTTAGACAAGCAAAGCCCTGATCAGAACACCAAATTAGAATGGGGCAGGATTATTCCATAGCACTGACTATGCCAAGCAGCCACAGTCGGAAATGTTGCTACTGACAGCAACTGCATTAATTTCATTGCTGTCCAACAGGAGCCTACAAATCTACAACAATGTTCCAGAGAAAAACAAAAACACATAGCTTTGTATTTATTTAGCACTTTCATTGGCAGCAGGCTATCTCATAGTACTTCAGTCAATGAAGTCCAATTTCAATGCGAGTCACTGTTCTAATCAAAGAAATATCGCAAATGGCTTCCATGGGCTTCACACACAGCAGAAATGGCAATCAGATAATTCATCAACTGGTGATGTTGATAAAGGGATAAATATTAGGCAGCACACTAAGAAGTTCCTTTCTTCACTTTCAAAGATGACACCACAAATGATCCGCCTCGATGACATTAGCTCCAGACTTCAGTTCCAACCTCAAGAAACGTCATCCAATTGACCCATATCCTCGAAACAAGGAACTGCAGATGCTTGTTTACAAGAAAAATACGTAAAGTGCTGAAGTAACTCAGCAGGTCAGACAGCATCTCTGGAGAACATCGATAAGAGATGTTTCGGGGCGGAGCCTTTCTTCAGTCTGAAGGGTCCCAAACTTCACCTATCCATGTTCTCTTGGAATGCTGCCTGACAAGCTGAGTTACTCCAGCACTTTGTGTCTTTTAAAAAAAAAATCTATACCCTAACTTGTGGGCATCTTAGGATCACCTACATTGGCTTCTGGCTGCAATTCGGATACTGGGATTCAAATGGCAACAATTTAAAATTCTTGTTTCAGATCTCTCCAGGCAATGTTTCTCCATATTTGTTTAACCTAGAATATGAGAGCCTGAGCTAGGCAGGCTAGGACTTCATTCTTTGGATTGCAGGAGGCTGAGGGGTGATCTTATAGAGGTGTATATTATGAGGAGGGTAGATTGGGAAAAAGACTATGCATTCACCTAAGTAAGGACATCAAGAATTGGAGGGCATACATTTAAGGTGATGGGGGAGAGATTTTAATCGGAGCCCAAGGCACAACGTTTTCACACTGAGATTGGTGGATATATGGAATGAAATGCCAGAGGAATAGTGGAAGAAGAAGATTCAATAATAACATTTAAAGGACATTTTCACAGATCTATGGATAGGAAGGGTTTCGAGAGCTATGGGCCAATTGCAGGTAAATGGACTAGCCTAATATGCCCACTCAGCATGGACAAAATAGACCCAAGAACATGATCCAGCACTGTACAGCTCTAACTCCTCCATCCAGCAATACTCCAAAACATCTGCATTCAGATTCTTTGCCCACTCGTGCATCTCTCCAGATTATTTCACTCCACCTTCAGATCTTGCGGATTAAGCTCTGCAATTGCATATACTCATCTCCAAAAAATTCTCCTCCTCTCCCCTTTTCAAATATGCTCCTCAAAATATTTCTCTTCGATTAACTCTTTGATTGATCACCTGCATTCCTTTGCTTGATTGTTATTTTTTCTGCCTGATTACCCTTCTTTGAAGCATCTTGAGCGTTTTATTCCATTGAGGATATTACAGTACATTCAAGTAATTGATGCCATTTCTTAAAATGGCGAGAAAAGATTTAAATGAAAAACAAAAAATAAAATTGTGCAATTCTAACAGAGAAGTTGGAAGTAATTTTGACAATCAGCAAGCAGGTCAGCATCATGCAGAGCAAAAATAATGAACTATTATATTGGAAATGTTACCTTGCCTGCTCACTCCCACGGATGCTGACTGCCCTGCTGAGTGATTCGAGTTGTTTAGCTGTCCGCTTTTCAGAACACAGCAAGTGTGACTTTGGAAAAAGACCATTATTACTCCTAATTAGTCACCAGTAAAGAGATCTCCACAGGGATCTGTTCTGCTCTGTGGGGATGCACATTGACAAGATTTGTGGCTGTGATCAAGATGCAACCCATGCAATGCTGGCCTTATTTGTGACTGTGAGCCTTTTCAGCACAAATATTCTCCTCAACCAAGTACAATGAGAAAGATGTTTTGAGCTATGTAAAAAAAAGCTATGTAGCTCAATGTTTGAGCAATGTAAAAAAAATGTTTGCTGCATTTCTATGCTTTGTGCATATTGGTTCATTGATTGATCAATGCTTGCTGTGTTAGGAAAGTATGTCATATGCAAACAGGGTGGAAATCAGTTGGGACTCCAACAGGCAGTTTATTTTTTAAATGTACCTATATGTGAACAGGCACACTATATACGAAGCAACAGAAGTGAAAGGTTGACTTTCTGGTTTTGATTTCCCTGACGGTCTAAAACAGCACAGGATATTGTTCCTTACACCGGGACAATACTTCAACAACTGCCTGCCACCTATGCAGCATCCCCCATCATCCTTCCCTCAGTCAACTTCAGGTTGTCAGACAACTGATGGACAAGGAGGGACAGTTTGGTGAAGGGCAAGTACCTGGAAAATGGGGTGTGGAATCAGATATTGATATTTAGATGGTTCATAACATGGGGGTGAAGATGGAAATTGTATGTGGCTGAGATCAGCAGAAACACTGGGAGGTTGCAAGATCAAAGAGACAGCCTTTAATAGTAAAGCTTTTCCCCCAGCTGTTATCAGGCAACTGAACCAACGAGAGAGCGGTCCTGACCTACCATCTACATTATTGGAGACCCTTGGACTATCTTTAATTAGATTTTACCTTGCACTAAACGTTATTCCATTCATCTTGTGTCTGCAGACTGTGGACGGCTTGATTGTAATCAGGTATAGTTTTTCCGCTGCTTGGATAGCACGCAATAAAAAAGCTTTTCACCATTCCTCGGTACACGTGGCAAACTAGAAATTAACTAAACTAAATTAGTTCAAAGATATCATGTTTGACACATTGTGGGCTGAAGGGCCTGTTCCTCTGCTATACTGCTCTATGTTCAGAGTGTTCTTAATCCGGAGAAGAACGCAGGGATTTCTCATGGGTTGGTCACCTGTTTGGCCTTTCTTCCACTCCATAGGTCGATAAATATGTCAACATCACCAATCCATCTTACTCCTCCCTCCCTGTCATTCCTCACACTAAGCTACCTGGTGCAATATTACCTTGATTTGAAATGTTAAAGATTTCCTTGCCCTTGGGTCAAGACTTTGCTCTGACAAGCTGACAATGAAGGGGGACCTCATTGAAACATACAGAATAGTGAAAGGCTTGGATAGAGTGGATTTGGAGAGGATGTTTCCACTAGTGGGACAGGCTAGGACTAGAGGTCATAGCTTCAGAATTATAGGATGTTCTTTTAGGAAGGAGATGAGTTGGAATTTCTTTAGTCAGAGGGTGGTGAATCTATGGAATTCTTTGCCACAGAAGGCTGTGAAGACAAATTCAGTGGATATATTTAAGGCAGAGATAGATTTTTGATTAGTACAGGTGTCAGAGGTTATGGGGAGAAGGCAGGAGAATGGGGTTTGGAGGGAGAGATAAATGGGAACGTGGCCGGAGGCCTTTATCGAGGTATCGCGGTCTTGATGCCTCCTGGATCGCCACGTAGTAGCACGGGTCAGAGCCTGGCTGGGGCCTCACGGGTAGAAGCCCGGGTCGAAGCCCCAGACCGGTGAAGCAGCCGACGGAGCCTGCGGTTGGGTCCCGGGTCGGCACCACGGAGGCGTGAAGTGGGGCATCGACAGTGGTGAGGCCTCGGCGGCGGCAGGGGTGAAATCTCGCGGCGACGGTGCCTCGCGGGTCGACCCATGGTCGACGGTTAATGAGAGTGTGGTGGACCCCCATGAGGGAGGGGAAGAACAATGGTGGACCTGGCGTGGGGGGACCGCCGTGAGGGGAAAAACAATGGACAATGGGGGGGGGGGGGGGGGGCGGCAATGGACAAGGGGGACCCGGCATGGGGGAACTGCTGGGGGGAGACAAAAGGGGGAGTCGGCGTGCTTTGTAACTTTGTCAGCGCTGTAGGTGGCTGCTATTTGTATACATTGTGTATGCTATCAAAGAATCTCACTGTGCCTAGTCACATGTTACAATAAAGTATTCTTATTCCTCCTAGATCAGCCATGATTGAATGGCGGAGTAGACATGGGCTGAATGGCCTAATTCTTCTACTATCACATGATTTATGATCTTCTGTAGCCCATGTTGTAGTTGTAGTTGGTGTACAACAGCTCTCCCACCTGAAAAGAATTTAATACATGGCATCTTCCACTTCTGAGAACAGCGTGAAGTGTAGATGGAGTCAATGGAAGAGTGGTTGGTTTCCATGATGGTCTGGGCTGCATCCACAATTCTCTTGCGGTCTTGGATGGAGTTGTTCTCAAATCAGGCTGTGATGCATACCAATAAAATGCTTTCCACTGTGCATCTGAAGAGGTTGCTGAGAGTTGGCGGGGACATGCCAAACCTCCAAAGGCTTCTAAGAAAGCAAAGGTTCATGGGAGTAAAGAAGGGGGCTGAGAACGCATTCTTGCAAGGCACAAGTGTTGAGGATTATCGTACAGGATAATTTGTCACCTAATTATCGTAGAGGATGATTTGTCACCTAACCTACAAGACAATTTAAACTAATCTCCTCTGTCTGTAGGTAATTCATATCCCTCCATTCCCTGCATATCAATATGCCCATCTAAAAGCCTCTTAAACACCAGTATCGTGTCTGCCTCCACTACCTCCCCTGGCAGCACCTTCCAGGCACCCGCCCTCTCTGCGTAAAAAAGACACACGAGAGATTTTGTTGAGATATCCAGCTCCAACTACAATAAAGTAGTTTGCTTGGCAACTATAGAATTTGTATCTGAAGCTTATGCTTAATAAACAACTTGAGTCACCGATGGCACAGAATGCAACTTTTTGTGTTCTCCAAATCCTAGTATATCAGCACTTGTCTGAAAGTAGCAGTATGAGCACGGATGTGCTCAGTGAAGCATGAAACTGACTTAATATTTCAGAGTGATTGCCATTCACCAGAATTAGGAAAACAAATTATTGTACATTGCTTGGAAGGGACTGCGAGAATAAAGGCAACCTGTGTGCTACTGTTGCCCAAGGACCCAAAGAGACCGAATGACACAAATGATAATGGTGCTGGCTGAAGAAGCATGGTGAAGGCCTCATAACTGCTCTTTACAGGAAATAAAAGTAACAGAAGATGAATGAAAACAGGAGTATATTGCAATTGTTGAACATTTGAAATAGGAGAAAATGCTAGAAATATACTGCAGGTCAAGGAGTACAGTATCTGCGGAGAGAAAAAAATGGAAAGGCTGATTATTTGAAGCTGTTATATTCAATGTTTCAATCTGAGGGTGACAACACAACTAAGCTGCTGCTCCTCAAGCTTATACTGGGTTTCATTGGATCAGTGGAATAGGCCAAAACAGATATCAGAGTGGAAGATTTGAGAATTAGAACAATTAGGCTGCTCAGAACCCGGAGAAGGGTCCCGACCCGAAACATCGCCTATCCATGTCCTCCAAAGATACTGCCTGACCTGCTGAGTTACTCCAGCACATTGTTTTTTGTAGAACCTCAGGATCACCTTCATCTGTGGAAACAGAGATGTTCTGCAAAGCACTCACTTAATCTGGATTTGTTTTCTCTAATGAAAAAAAACCATGCCATGAACAATAAATACACTACCCTAAATTGATGGTGGTGTCAGTGGAGAGAGGGTGCTTTTGATGTCAATATTAATGTTAATATTGTGCATTGTTTGAACCTTGGGGTGTTATTATTGTTTGTTCTCTGGAATTGGTCATGTTGAAACTGCACCTTGTTGGAGCTCAAATTCCTTTCTATAAACAACTAGATTTAATTACACATATATGTAGAGAACTTGAACGAGTCAATATTGACTAGATCAAATAGACATTTCAGACAAAATTGGGGCTGATACAGTCCTAATGCGAGTGGGTTTTCCATTTGTACCACAGTGGTGTCAGCAAATACAGCAAACTACTTAATGATTAGAAGGATTTTTTTCCCCCAAACCATATGGGAAGTAATTTAATTCAAACATCATGTTCCCCTCTTGTTGGAATTTGAAATAGGACTGGGGTTGTTAAGAGGACATGCAGCTCCTTATTTACGAAAGCAATTGCTTCTTGACTATTTCCCAGAGATTATAACTTTGCAATCACCCACCAGGCTAAATGCAAACAGATGGCAATAACCACTGAAGTTAATTTAATGGACAAATTACCATTGTTCTTTGGGTGGTAATAGCATTCAGAAAGATTTTGTTTTAGATGTCTACTCTGTATGAACAAGCTGTGTTTAGAGAGAAAAAAAACAAAGAACATTAACAGCTTATAAACCCATTTGCCAAAAAACAGCTTGTTTTAAGGCAGCACAAAACTGCTAATTTCCATTACAAATGGAAATTTATGGCACGAGAAATTCTTATGCACTATTTTGCTGCACCACTCAAACCTCTTTGGTTGTCTCTGTGTGTCTGCCTGTGTTCCAAAGTATGCTCTGGCTTCTCTGTTTGACATACATAAACACAGAGGCTGCCAGGCATACAGAGTTATGTCAGATGGAGTGCCATGCCTGTTTTGATGATACTTGAAAATGCCTGAGAATGGAGCTGGTCAAAATGGAGAATGGAGCTAACAAAACGTTAGCAGACAGATCCAACAAGTTGTTAAAAAGGACAATGGCATGTTGGTCAATACAGTGAAGTGGTTGGACTTTAAGAATAGGGAGGTTTTGTTGCAGTTGCACAGAGTGTTGGAATACTGCACACTGGTTTGATCCCCTTACCTAAAAGGGGAGATAACAGCATGGAGGCAGTCAAAGGAGGTTCACCAGGCTATTCCAGGGATGAGGGGATTGTCCTATCAAGAGAGGATAGATCGTTTGGGCTTGAATTCCTTGAAGTTTAGAAGAACAAGGGATAACATTTTTTAAACATATGAAGAATTTTGTCAAGATAGATGTTGTGATATTTTCACTTATTTTCACTCTTTGGAGAGTCATGGAGACATATCTTTGAATTAAGAGACTGGTCTTTAAAAACTGAAGCGGATGGAAATATCTTCTCTCAGAGGGTCATAATAATAGAGTTATAGAGCAATGCATCAGAGAAACAGGCAACTCCTTCATATCAACCAAGTTGCCTACTGAGCTAGACCACAAGGGTGGCACAGAGACAAAGCTGGTAGAACTGCTGCAACACAGCCCGGGGTTGGAAAGATTAAAGGATTGAGAATTATGGGGAACTGGCTCAGAAGAGGAGTTGAGACCAGCATAGAATTACCATAATCATATTAAATGAAGGAGCAGGCTTGAGAGGCCTCGTGTTGTGGTCTTTATCTATTTTCTTGTATTTTTACCAATGCAGATTGAGAATCAATCAATACCCAGTGAACATTAGATCTAGATCTTCATTCTTTTTTTTTTTTTAATGGAAAATTGCAGATACTGGAAACTAGAAAGAAAAACACAAAATGCTTCAAAAACTGAGCAAGCCAGGCGGCATCTGAAAGATAAACATAAAACCTCAGGTCTGTGATCTTCATCAGAACTTAAAAAAATATATGTTTAAAAACTTTCTTGGTGTTCACTCCCAACACCCATCCCCTGGTCCAATCTGAAATCTAAGGTAGACGCAAAATGCTGGAGTAACTCAGCGGGACAGGCAGCATCTCTGGAGAGAAGGAATAGGTGACGTTTCGGGTCGAGACCGTTCTTAAGGGAAATAGGACTGAAAGGGGGAGAAATTCCTTCTCTACCAGCCTGATGAAACTTTGGAATTCTCTAGCCAGGAGTGTGGCAAAGGATCAGTCAGTTTCTGAATTCAGAACAGAAATGGATGGATTTCTAGATATTACAAGCATCAAAGGATGTGGGGATAGGGCAGGAAAATGGTAATGATGGTGGTCAGCAATAATCTTGTTGAAGTGCAGAACAGGTCCAAGGGTCAAATATCCTACTTGTGTCCCTTTTGTGTATGCAATCGACATGTGCAGTTTATTTTGCTTTAAATAATTTTACAGATCACGGCAGCACAACCATCTTCAGCAGCTTCATCAGAAGTTTTGCAAACATCATTTTAGAATTTAGAAATTTTGAATTCAACCAAGGACAAAGGTTAAATAAGAGAGGAAAATAGAGCATGAAAGAAAGCTCGTGGGGAATATTAAAAACTAACTGTAAAGGCTTCTATAGAAACGTGAAGAGGAAAAGATTAGTGAAGAAAAATGTAGGTTCCTGACAGTCAGGATCAGGTCAATTTAGAATATGAAACAAGGAAATAGACCAGATAAACAAGTACTTTGGTTCTGTCTTCACTAAGGAAGATGCAAACAATCCCCAGAAATACTTGGGGAGGACAGAACTGAAGGAAATCAACATTCATCAGGAAATGGTAATGGGTAAACTGTTGGGACTGAAGGCGGATAAATCCCCAAGACCTGCGGTTTGCATCCCAGAGTATTCAAGGAGGTGGCCAAAGAAATTGTGGCTGCAGTGATGATCATTTCCCAATGTTCTATAGACTCTGGATCAGTTCCTGTGGACCAGAGGGTAACTAATGTAACCCCACTTTTTAAGAAAGGAGGGAGAGAGAAAACAGGGAATTTTTAGACCAGTTAGCCTGGCATCGGTAGTGGGGAAGATGCTGGAGTTGATTATTAAAGATGCAATAGCAGCGCATTTGGAAAGCAGTGACAGGATCAGTCAAAGTCAGCCTGGATTTATGAAGGGGAAATCATGCCTGACTAATCTTCTGGAATTTTGAGGATGTAACAAGTAGAATGGATAAGGGAGAGCCAGTGGATGTGGTGCCTCTGGACTTTCATAAATCCTTTGACAAGGTCCCGCACAAGAGATTAGTGGGCAAAATTAGAGTGCATGGTATTGGGGGTACGGTATTGACATGGATAAAGAACTGGTTGGCAGACAGGAAGCAAAGAGTAGGAATTAACGGGTCCTTTTCAGAATGGCAGGCAGTGACTAGTGGGGTGATGTAAAGCTCAGTGCTGGCACACGTTATTTACAATATACAGTATATTTACGAGTAAGATGAAGGAATTAAAGGTAACATCTCCAAGTTTGCGGATGACACAAAGCTGGGCGGCAGTGGGAGCTGCGGGGAAGATGCTTTGAGGCTGCAGGGTGATTTCAATAGGTTGAGTGAATGGGTAGATGCAATATAATGTAGATAAATGTGAGGTTATCCACTTTGGTGGCAAGAACAAGGAGGCAGATTAATATCCGAATTGTGTCAGATTAGGGAAAGGGGAGGTGTAATGAGACCTGGGTGTCCTTGTACATCAGTTACTGAAAGTAAGCATGCAGGTACAGCAGGCAGTGAAGAAAGCAAATAGCAAGTTGGCCTTCATAGTGAGAGGATTTGAATATAGGAGCAAGGAGATCCTACTGCAGTTGTGCAGGGCCCTAGTGAGACCGCACCTGGAGTATTGTGTACAGTTTTGGTCTAATTTGAGGAAGGACATTCTTGCTATTGAGGGAGTGCAGTGTAGTTTTACCAGGTTAATTCCCAGGATGGCCGGACTGACATATGATGAAAGAATGGATCGACAGGGCTTATATTCACTGGAACTTAGAAGGATGAAAGGGGATCTTATAGAAACATATACAATTCTTAATAGATTGGACTAGCTAGATGCAGGAAAAATGGTCCCGATGATGGGGGAGTCCAGAACCAGGGGTCACAGTTTAAGAATATGGGGTAGGCCATTAAGGACTGAGATGAGGAAAAACCTTTTCACCCGGAGAGTTGTGAATCTGTGGAATTCTCTGCCACAGATGGTAGTGGAGGCCAATTCACTGGATATATTCAAGATAGAGTTAGATATAGCTCTTAGGGCTAATGGGATCAAGGGATATGAGGAAGAAGCAGGAATGGGTACTGATTTTAAATGATCAGCCATGATCATATTGAATGGCGGTGCTGGCTAGAAGGGGCGAATGGCCTACTCCTGCCCCTATTTTCTATGTTTCCATCATAATGTCAGGACTGGGGTTGCTCACTGATGATTGCATATTCACAGCTCTTCAGCAAATGAAGCTGTCCATGCCTTCATGCAGCAAGATCCAGACAATATTCTGGTACAGACTGATAAGTAGCAAGTAATATTTGTGCCACAAAAAGTACCAAGCCAAAGAGTTCAACAACCTATCTTTGACATTGAATGACATTGCCAAATGTCAGTTTGTAAAGATCAGACTGTAAAGGTCGGGAAGTTGGAGACAGGACGACCGTTGGCTGAAAGTAAGTACCTGCTAATAGTGGTAGGAACGGCAGTTTAAAAAGAGCGCCAATAGGGCACTGTTAATCAGTCTGTAAAGGTCGGGAAGTTGGAGAGAGGACGACCGTTGGCTGAAAGTAAGTACCTGTTAATAGTGGTAGGAACGGCAGTTTAAAAAGAGCGCCAATAGGGCACTGTTAATCAATCTGTGAAGGTCGGGAAGTTGGAGAGAGGACGACCGTTGGCTGAAAGTAAGTGAGTGGCAATTACAGTGTAATAAGTCAGTTAGAAGAGAATACGTGGATTGGTTGATCATTTAAGTGAGAAGTCTGGTAAAGGTCGGGTGCAGCTCCTGAATGGACGTGTGGTGGAGTTGGAGGCAGTTGGATGACCTCAGGGCCATCCGGGAATGCGAGAGTTTCCTCGACAGGACCTATTGTGAGGCTGTCACGCCAAGGGTCCAGGTCGAGCGAAGGTGGGAGACTGTTTCAGGGGGGAGTGGACGTGGACTACAGGAGACCCCAGTGGCTGTGCCTATTGCAAATAGGTATACCCTCTTGGGAACTGTCGGGGCAGAAGACGTTTCCAGTCCGAGTGGCGGACCTGTTGGCAAGGATACTCGACAGGGGAGACCGAAATCAGGAAGAGCCGTAGTGGTGGGTGACTCCATCGTCCGAGGGACGGACAGAAGATTCTGTGGCAGCAGGAGGGACTTGAGGATGGTCTGTTGCCTCCCAGATGCCAGGGTTCAGCACATCGCGGACCGGCTTCAGAAAATCCTAGTGAGGGAAGGCGATGTGTAGAAATGCTAATAAAAAAAATGCATTATTAATTAAAGACAGAGTGACTGACAGGGAAAATTGAGCTAAGGAGAGTGAGCTATAACAGATTGGTAGCAGGAGGTCATGTCTAATGAATAGAATTGAATCTGTTAAGGAAATAACATAAATGGAAGGCATGGGGCCACCATAGATGTATTTTATGTGGATTTCGATGACCTTTCATAAAAGAGAATTTTAGCTGAATTAAAATTTAACAACTTGATAAGTAATTATTGCCCTGCTTAGAAAATTAGTTAACTGGTGGAGACCAAGCAAGGTTGATATTTATACACTTGAATTCAAAGAATCAAGAATCAGTGTTGGTTCCTCAATAACTCGCTATTTTCATCAATTTTATAATTTAACAAAGGGTCACATATCCCTCTCAGTGGCACAAAAATTACTGAAATAATGTGTAGTATAAACAGGAATACATCAATAGAGTTATTACCAAATGAACAGCGTGGAGATATTTCTGCCAGAAGGATACTAACTGGTCGGGGCAGAAGACGTTTCCAGTCCGAGTGGCGGACCTGTTGGCAAGGATACTCGACAGGGGAGACCGAAGTCAGGAAGAGCCGTAGTGGTGGGTGACTCCATCGTCCGAGGGACGGACAGAAGATTCTGTGGCAGCAGGAGGGACTTGAGGATGGTCTGTTGCCTCCCTGGTGCCAGGGTTCAGCACATCACGGACCGGCTTCAGAAAATCCTAGTGAGGGAAGGCGATCAACCTGAAGTCGTTGTGCACGTGGGCACGAATGGCGTCGGGCGGAAGAGGAAGGAGGTGCTACAGCGGGAGTTTAGAGAGTTAGGAAAAAGACTGAGAAGTAGGACGTCGAAGGTGGTTATCTCTGGACTGCTACCGGTACCTCGTGCTGGTGAGGCCAGCAACAGAGAGATAGAGGGTATGAATTTATGGCTGAGGGGCTTGTGCAGAGAGCAGGGATTTAGATTTCTGGACCACTGGGATCTCTTCTGGGCTAGGGGTGACTTGTACAAAAGGGACGGGTTACATCTTAACAGCAGGGGGACAAACATTCTGGCAGGCAGGTTTGCTAGTGCAACACCTGTGGCTTTAAACTAAGTAGTGGGGGGGAGGGGTTAACAAATTGGGAATATGAAGATGAGGTAAAAAAAGGGAATACAGGAGATATTGCAAAAGACTCTTGGAAGAATGGGAATAGAAGTTCTAGAGGGGAAAAGAAATTAAGGGCAGGGCCAATTGTGACCGATGTGAGAGGGGAGGTAAATACAGAAGTTAAAGTGTTGTACTTAAATGCGTGTAGTTTAAAAAATAAAGTGGATGAGCTTGAGGCTCAGTTAGTCATGGGCAAGTATGATGTTGTAGGGATCACTGAGACATGGCTACAAGAGGACCAGGGCTGGGAACTGAATATTCAGGGGTACACAACGTATAGAAAAGACAGACAGGTGGGCAGAGGGGGTGGGGTTGCTCTGATGGTAAGGAATGATATTCATTCCCTTGCAAGGGGTGACATAGAATCAGGAGATGTTGAATCAGTATGGATAGAAATGAGAAATTGTAAGGGTAAAAAGACCCTAATGGGAGTTATCTATAGGCCCCCAAACAGTAGCCTCGACATAGGGTGCAAGTTGAATCAGGAGATAAAATTGGCGTGTCAAAAAAGTCATGCTACGGTGGTTATGGGAGATTTCAACATGCAGGTAGACTGGGAAAATCAGGTTGGAAATGGACCCCAGGAAAGAGAGTTTGTAGAGTGCCTTCGAGATGGATTCTTAGAACAGCTTGTACTGGAGCCTACCAGGGAGAAGGCAATTCTGGATTTAGTGTTGTGTAATGATCCTGATCTGATAAGGGGACTAGAGGTAAAAGAGCCATTAGGAGGCAGTGATCACAACATGATAAGTTTTACTCTGCAAATGGAAAGGCAGAAGGGAAAATCGGAAGTGTCAGTATTACAGTATAGCAAAGGGGATTACAGAGGCATGAGACGGGAGCTGGCCAAAATTGACTGGAAGGAGGCCCTAGCAGGGAAGATGGTAGAACAGCAATGGCAGGTATTCCTGGGAATAATGCAGAGGTTGCAGGATCAATTTATCCCAAAGAGGTGGAAAGACTCTAAGGGGAGTAAGAGACACCTGTGGCTGACAAGGGAAGTCAGGGACAGCATAAAAATTAAGGAGAGGAAGTATAACATAGCAAAGAAGAGTGGGAAGACAGAGAGGATTGGGACTCTTTTAAAGAGCAACAAAAGTTAACTAAAAAGGCAATACGGGGAGAAAAGATGAGGTACGAGGGTAAACTAGCCAATATTATAAAGGAGGATAGCAAAAGTTTTTTTAGGTACGTGAAGAGGAAAAAAATAGTCAAGGCAAATGTGGGTCCCTTGAAGACAGAAGCAGGGGAATTTATTATGGGGAACAAAGAAATGGCAGACGAGTTAAACCGTTACTTTGGATCTGTCTTCACTGAGGAAGATACACACAATCTCCCAAATGTTCTAGGGGCCGGAGAACCTAGGGTGATGGAGGAACTGAAGGAAATCCACATTAGGGAGGAAATGGTTTTGGGTAGACTGTTGGGACTGAAGGCTGATAAATCCCCAGGGCCTGATGGTCTGCATCCCAGGGTACTTAAGGAGGTGGCTCTAGAAATAGTGGAAGCATTGGAGATCATTTTTCAATGTTCTATAGATTCAGGATCAGTTCCTGTGGATTGGAGGATAGCAAATGTTATCCCACTTTTTAAGAAAGGAGGGAGAGAGAAAACGGGTAATTATAGACCAGTTAGTCTGACATCAGTGGTGGGGAAGTTGCTGGAGTCAATTATAAAAGACGAAATTGCTGAGCATTTGGATAGCAGTAACAGGATCATTCCAAGTCAGCATGGATTTACGAAGGGGAAATCATGCTTGACAAATCTACTGGAATTTTTTGAGGATGTAACTAGGAAAATTGACAGGGGATAGTCAGTGGATGTGGTGTACCTCGACTTTCAGAAAGCCTTCGACAAGGTCCCACATAGGAGATTAGTGGGCAAAATTAGAGCACATGGTATTGGGGGTAGGGTACTGACATGGATAGAAAATTGGTTGAAAGACAGAAAGCAAAGAGTGGGGATAAATGGGTCCCTTTCGGAATGGCAGGCAGTGACCAGTGGGGTACCGCAAGATTCGGTGCTGGGACCCCAGCTATTTACGATATACATTAATGACTTAGATGAAGGGATTAAAAGTACCATTAGCAAATCTGCAGATGATACTAAGCTGGGGTGTAGTGTGAATTGTGAGGAAGATGCAATAAGGCTGCAGGGTGACTTGGACAGGTTGTGTGAGTGGGCGGATACATGGCAGATGCAGTTTAATGTAGATAAGTGTGAGGTTATTCACTTTGGAAGTAAGAATAGAAAGGCAGATTATTATCTGAATGGTGTCAAGTTAGGAAGAGGGGATGTTCAACGAGATCTGGGTGTCCTAGTGCATCAGTCACTGAAAGGAAGCATGCAGGTACAGCAGGCAGTGAAGAAAGCCAATGGAATGTTGGCCTTCATAACAAGAGGAGTTGAGTATAGGAGCAAAGAGGTCCTTCTACAGTTGTACCGGGCCCTGGTGAGACCGCACCTGGAGTACTGTGTGCAGTTTTGGTCTCCAAATTTGAGAAAGGATATTCTTGCTATTGAGGGCGTGCAGCGTAGGTTCACTAGGTTAATTCCCGGAATGGCGGGACTGTCGTATGTTGAAAGGCTGGAGCAATTAGGCTTGTATACACTGGAATTTAGAAGGATGAGGGGGGATCTTATTGAAACATATAAGATAATTAGGGGATTGGACACATTAGAGGCAGGAAACATGTTCCCAATGTTGGGGGAGTCCAGAACAAGAGGCCACAGTTTAAGAATAAGGGGTAGGCCATTTAGAACGGAGATGAGGAAGAACTTTTTCAGTCAGAGAGTGGTGAAGGTGTGGAATTCTCTGCCTCAGAAGGCAGTGGAGGCCAGTTCGTTGGATGCTTTCAAGAGAGAGCTGGATAGAGCTCTTAAGGATAGCGGAGTGAGGGGGTTTGGGGAGAAGGCAGGAACGGGGTACTGATTGAGAGTGATCAGCCATGATCGCATTGAATGGCGGTGCTGGCTCGAAGGGCTGAATGGCCTACTCCTGCACCTATTGTCTATTGTTTATTGTCAAATCTCCCACTCGTAAACAAGCTGAGGATTACCATTAACCGGAGTTCATTAAGACTTGGGAGCTATCACTGTATCTCACGACTTGAAAGATCCAGGCATGACCATGACCGAAGTTCTTTCTGAATGGAATTTGTGCATTCACCCTGGATGGCATGGGTGTTTCCTGGATCCTCTGATTTCTTTCCACATCCCAAAGACATGCTATTAGGTTAATTGGCCACCGTAACTTATCCCTGGTGTTTGTGGATGGTAGAAGGATTGGGGGGATGGGGGTGGGGGGAGGGGGAATTTGCAGTGATGTGAGAATGAATGGGGAAATGGGAATGATGAGATCACTCCAAGAATCAGCAGATAGTTAATTGGCCTAATGGCCTCCTTTTCTCTCAAAAAAGTGACAAAAACAAATTTGACTGTACAAGCCACTGGTTCCCTTACCTAAAAGAGAATATAACAACGTGGAGGCAGTCAAAGGAGGGGTCAAGCCACTGTCACTACCAGGACACGGCAAGTATCCGCCCTTTGATATGCCAAATCCTTTGCACTATCCACAAGTGCAAATGAGAAATGTGATGAAATTCCCTCCAATTGATTGGTTGAGTGTACCTACATACCATCCATAAAATACATGGCACTTGCATTCCAAATTTACTGCAACAGCACCTCTAAAACATGTGAGCACATGCACCAACAAAGATAGGGGCTTCATAACTTTCAATCCATACACCATCCTGACTTGGAAATGCATCATCATTCCTTCGTTGTTGCTGACTCCGAATCCATGGAACTCCCTCCTGAAAACACTTTGGGAGTATCCACATGAGAAGGACTGCAACCGATCAAAAAGGCAATACACCACCATCTTCTCACTGTGAGAAATGGGCAGTAAATACTTGTCTCACCATCATCTGGAGTAATATAACATCAAAAGTAATGGGGAATCCAACTGGCAGGGGTGAGTGGCATGCCCCATTCAGCAAAGGCTGAGGTTTATTTACCTTTCTGAATGTAAAATGATGTGCAAACAGTGCACAGGCTCCTAGTTCTCTTTCTTTGTATCATGCTGTTCAATGACACTCTCAAGAAGCATTTCCATATTCATGGCCAGTCAGACCAGTCAAATTTTAAGAAAAAAACAGATCTCACAAACAAAATTAAAATCCTATTGAGCAAACATTACAGTCCGTTCCCATTCCACAAAATAGCCTGAAATATTCATTATATGAGAAACAAAAAGTGAATTAAGAAAATAAACCACTTTGTGCATAATCTTAACTCCTTCTGCTATCTCAATGCTCAAGAGGAACACTTCTTCCAAATTCTGCTGGAAGGCAGGAGTACCTTATCAACAACTTCTCCTGGACCACCCACATTGAAGCAATGACCAAGAAAGCACACCAATACCTTTACTTCCTTAGAAGGCTTAGGAAGTTCGGCATATCCCCTACACTCTCACCAACTGCTACAGGTGCACCATAGAAAGCATTTTATCAGGATAGTTTGGGAACAGCTCCATCCAAGATCGCAAGAAATTGCAGCGAATTGTGGACGCAGCCCAGACCATCACACAAACCAACCTCCCTTCCATTGACTGCATTTATACCTCATGCTGCGTCGTCAAGGCCAGGTGCATAATCAAGGACGAGTCGCACCCTGGCCACTCCCTCTTCCCCCCTCTCCCATCAGGCAAATGGTAGTGTCCAAATGCTCAGATTCAGGGACAGTTTCTTCCCAGCTGTTATCAGGCAACTGAATCATCCTCCCACAACCAGGGAGCAATCCTGAGCTACTGTCTATCTTATTGGTGATCCTCAGACTATCCTTGATCGGCCTTTGCTGGCTTTATCTTGCACTAAATGTTATTCCCTTATCATGGATCTATACACTGTAAATGGGTCGATTGTAATCATATACTGTCTGCTGACTGGATAGCACGCAACAAAAGCTTTTCATTGTACCTCAGCACATGTGACAAACTAAACTAAGCTAAACTAAACTTGAAACTCATGCAAATCCCACCTTTTCTCCATAGCCATTTGGATGATTTAATTGTCCAATGTGAAGAATATATGCACAATTATTTGTCTATTATTCATCATTGATTAATCCATTTGTCCAATCAGGATCTGGTATTCCAAATTACATGAGGATGAATAAAAAAAACAGAACTGTTTCCTGTACAATATTCAGCTGTTGGCACTTCACTAAACCTGACTTTGATAAATTTGGAAGTAACGCCATGGGAATCCTATGATAATATTACAATCTGTGGCATTCAGGATATCGCTGGGTTCAGTGGTGATCACATCAACACCCGCATTAGAGTGAGCTTACCTGATATGTTTTATTTACAGTGATAAGAAATTGCAGGACCGCATGAGGATGCTATATCTCGTCATAAGGGCACATGTGCAGTGGCGTTCTTGGGGTGGACCCAGCAGCTCAGTCCTGCTCCCAAAGAAAAAGGGGAGGATATCTCAGGCTTCTCCCTGCAGTTCACCCATGCCTGGAGAAGAAGCATTGGCAATCTCAGGCCTATCCTTGCAGCACAGCTTTGGGTTTGAAGAGGCAGGGCTGGCAGCGTCTAGGTTTCTCTGGTGGCTCAGTCTTCACGTCCATGTGTGGACACGGTGCCTCATCATCCATGGGCAGGAAGAGGCACTGGCATCTCAAGCTTGCCCTGGCCACTCATTATTAGCATCAGTAAAAGGGCTGGCTGTCTAGGGATTCTGCCCAGCCAATCAGTCTTGACCACATGGTGGTGCTGGTGGTCTCAGCTTTGTCCCAGTGGCACACTCTTCCTCAAAGCTGCAACAGATGAACACAACTGGCAAGAAAAGCCTCACCTCTGGCTTGAATGCTTGGGTTTTAAAGGAGAAGGCTCATGAGGTCAACTGATACGAGCTAATTGGAGGCAGTGATGCTGGAGACTGGCCTCTCCTGGCCTGTCAGCCAGGGACAGCGATCAGAGCAGCAACCGAGGGAGAGGCCTGTCACAATATATGGAATGCGCAGCTCTTTATTATCAAATCCTTGTTTGCACGGCATTAGTAAAGTATTAATACAACTTCCAAAATCACTACAAAATATCTCTGCTTTCTAGTTCTGGATCGTGGAAAACATCATAGATCGTGGATGCCCATTCAAACAATGGATAAGAAAGGTTTAGAGCGATGTATCCAATAAATGAGACTAGCTTAGATGGAGCATCTTGGTTTGCATGGATGAGTTGGGTCAGAGGACCCGTTTCCATGCTGTATGATTTTGTCTCTAAACGTGTCCAATTAATCTGTGTTCAGCCCCTATTCCTCTAAATCTTTCCTGTCCAAATGTTTTTTACATCTTGTTATATTATCGGCCTCAACTACTTTCCCAGGCCACTCATTCCATTTACCCATAATCCTCTGTGTGAAACAATAGCCTCTCAGTTTCTTATTAAATCTTTCCCCTCTCGGTTTAAGATTAAGCACTAGTTTGTGATTCCCCAAACCTTGCAAAAAGACCCTACATTCACTATATCCAATCCCCTTAAGATTTTATACACCTCCAAAAGGTTTCCCCTATCTCAATAGACAATAGACAATAGGTGCAGGAGGAGGCCATTCGGCCCTTCGAGCCAGCACCGCCATTCAATGTGATCATGGCTGATCATTCTCAATCAGTACCCTGTTCCTGCCTTCTCCCCATACCCCCTGACTCCGCTATCCTTAAGAGCTCTATCTAGCTCTCTCTTGAATGCATTCAGAGAATTGGCCTCCGCTGCCTTCTGAGGCAGAGAATTCCACAGATTCTCAACTCTCTGACTGAAAAAGTTTTTCCTCATCTCCTGAGCTCCAAGGATCAAAGTTCTAGCCTGCCAAATCTCACCCTATTGCTCAGGTCCTTGAGTCTTGGCAACATCCTTGTAAATATTCCCTGCACTCTTTCCAGTTTTATGGTATCAAAACTGAACGCAATACTCAAAGTGTGGTCTCACCAACATCCTATGCAACTGTAACATAATGTTCCAACTTCTATACTCAATTCCCTAAGCGATGAATGCCCATGTGCCAAAAACCCTCTTCACCACTCTATCTACCTATGACGCCATTCTCAGGAAACTGTGTACCTCCTCAATTTCTCTGCTCTGCAACGTTCCCCCAGTACATTCTATTCACAGTGAAGTTGAAAGTGCACTTTCCAAAATGCAACATCTCACACTTGCCTGAATTAAACTCCATTAGCCATTCCTTTGCCAATTTGCATCGCTGACCACGATGCCACTACAATTCTTGATTACCACTGTTCTTGATACAATTTTAGTGTCATCTACCAATGTATCAATCATGCCTTGAACATTCTCAACATTGAGAAAGCTAAGCACTTTGCCACCCTTAAGTCGAGAGTCAAATTCTGTTTAATGATATTATGATGAATTGCCTTGGGATGTTTTATTGTGTTATAGTCACCAAATGGAAGTTGCAATGTTTGCCTCCAACTACTATCGTAACTGAGGTAAGAGGTGACACAATTCCACTTCCATACTATCCAAATATATCAGAATACTCAATACTTTAATACAGAATACTTTATATCAGAATGGAATAGGAGCAGCAAGGTTAGCAATGTCACTGAGGGTGCTCTTCCCATGTTGCTCTATTATATATATATATTTATAAACTGAGTGGCAATGCACTCACTGCAATTAAAATGTGTTTCTTCTACTAAGTATTAGTCAATTAAAAGTACTTGAAGTTTCCCTGTCACACATGCAAGGACTGGATTGAGGCAGTGACCAACTCCATATGAACTGTGAGTGATCTCCAGGCAATTGTACAGTTTCAAAAAGAAAATTGCCTCCAACTTCATCTCTGGACAACAGACCTACACAGCTTTTCATCTACATCAGTGCATTTTCCCCTGGCTGGACAGAGAGTGCAATGCACTGACATGACTATTCAGCACAATCTGCATAACCAGTTGGGGATGAACCTCAAAGCAATTGGTTTTTTTCCCCATTTCTTTTCCCTTGGTAGTACAATATCCAACATACTTAACCACTGGCACTGGCATACAGTGACATATATATAGCCACGGCAATAAATTATTAGCAGGTTCATTGCTTCTTAGTTATATTTAACTTCAGGAAAAGAGTTATTCATTACATCTTGCTGTTAATCATGATTATTTAGGGCGCAGTGTTGTAATGTAACAGATGCTTTTCCATCTGAAGAAGCATCCCACCCAAAATGTAATCTGTTCATTTCTCCCCACAGATGCTGCCTGGTCCACAAAGTTGCTCTAGTATGCCAGTGGAAATGTTGAGATATGGAATCCTGGGGAACACGTGTATTTTTTTTACAATTATCCATGTTAATGAACATGGGGATTCTGAACAGTAACAGGTAGAGTAAAAAGCAAAATGATGTACCATTGACATGCAGAAGTAGGTAAGGAAGTAAGTTCGGTAAGGTAAGTTAATGTATTTATTTTAGAGATTTGTAGTAGTTAAATTGTTTCAGGTTATCCATCAACAGTATGCTGAAAACATCTGTCAGGGAGATTATTAAGTATTATTAATGACAGTGACAAATCAATATTCTGCAAATTTGCCAATTCATAGGCAACTGCAAAAAATGCAAAATAATTCCAACAGATAAGTAGTCGCTAAATCACTAGTACACAGCACAGTAAAAATCCTTATTGCCATAGCAACTGTGCTGTTATAGTATGCCCCTGGTTGGTGTTTCAATTTAAACAGTCGTTCCACTGAGGAAAAATGTAATTCACAGACATTGTTCTTTGAATGTGTCTTCACAAATAATTTTTTGGGAAAATGTGTACATGTACATGCAATAAACAGTCCTTTATACATTAAAGATTTGTTACAAATTGTTGTCATGACTCATTTTTTTAACTCAAAAATATTATTTCAGTCAACTAACACCCTGCCTTTTGCCAGCTGTTTCTCCATGTTGATACCACAGGATAGGAATGAAAGCTGCCCTAATGCAGTGTGTTGTTAGGCTGTAGTCCTGTCTGTCAAAATGCCATACTGCTCAAGGCGTAATGCCCTGCAAAAGATTATGATTTGGATGAGAGTGGCTGCAGCAAAATAATCTGATTCCCAGAAAAGCATTAGGAGGGATTAAATTACACAACTAATCACCCCCCTGAAGCAAAATATATATTTTTTAAATTGACAATATTACTGAGAACTAACAGAGGAGGAAAACCTATGTCAAGGAAGCAGATATGTGTGCAAGCTGACATTATGATTTTTATATACACTTTATTTCCAAAATGTTACAATATTAGTTACTTCAATTACCTTCAAATACTGAATACAAATTTCAATCTAATTCCAAGAGCAGTATTCTGAATTGTTCTATCATGGTTACAGGAATGGCCATACATTGAACTTTATTTAATTCACGTTCTCCATACTTCATGCGTCATTTAGAATAGTGTGTATTTGTTGGTAAACTCAAAGTCCCCACGCATAATTCACCCCAAGGTCCCTCCACACATATTAGCATCTCAGGTGTTCCTTTGCCTTACTTACATTCCCTAGATACATCTGCTCACACTTCTCCAACTGAATTCCATCTGCTGCTTATTTGCAACCCCCGCCCTGTCCCCCAGCTCATCTCCCTGTAGCCCAGAACCTCCCTCCTCAACATCAACCACACTGTAATGTTGATATCATTAGTAAGCATCTTCAATGTAACCCTGAATCATTCAGAGAAGATGAATCGAGGACCAGAGAACATAGGTTTAAGATGAAGGGGAAAAGATTTAATAGGAATTTGAGGGATACAATTTTCACACAAAGGGTGGTGGGTGTATGGAACAAGCTGCCAGAGGAGGTTGTCGAGGCTGGGACTATCCCAACGTTTAAGAAACAGTTAAGAAACAGTTAGACAAGTACATGGATAGGACAGGTTTGGCGGGATATGGTCCAAATGCGGACAGGTGGGACTAGTATACCTGGGTCATGTTGGTTGGTGTGGGCAAGTTGGGCTGAGGGGCTTGTTTCCATGCTGTATTACTCTATGACTCCATAACATTAGTTTGCCAGGCAAATAGGTACCCAGTCTACCCCATTCTGCCATATTACTTCCCAATTGTGCTGAGTTTTTGGTTGCATTGGCCAAATGATTGCTTGGTTGTTTTTGGTTAAATCAGCATTTTCAGTTTGGGAACAGTTAGATATCAATGCTTGCTGACAACACAAAACTAAGAGGGCAGTTGACCATGTTGAGGACACAAAAAGGCCACTGATTTAGAAACATTCACAAACTCCATCAGGTTCTGAATCGGCTTCCCGACAGCAGACTACCCATTCTCTGATTCCTAGTCCTGGGCATAACACTGTATGAAGCAGCTTGCAACGACAGTGCAGAAGTACCTTGGTGCTTGGTAACATTGTTTGCAAAGGCTGGCTTACAACAAAGAGGATCACTGCAACTCTGCACATTGATCCTTTTGCCTGTTTTCTAGAGTGCACATTAAATTCTAAGCCTTCACTGTCCCAATTTCACAAGCTCCATCAATGGATACAATTTGCTGTACAATTCAATAGCACTGCAATGGTATAATAGTATGCACATTTCAGTAATGTGTAAAACAAAAACGTTTCTGAATCCCATCCCCTGACTGAATATCCACTTTTAGACTGAAATAAATCATAGAAAGTGCAGAATTGGCTGGATCCAACCTATTAACATATTCACTGTAAAGAGGCTGGGGTGATCAGCATTGTATTGGTAAATGAGCATGGGGTTATCAATGAATGAGTTGCATGCATGGTTTGAACCACTGCAGCTCACATCCGAAATGTGTGCTTGGACCTCATTATTATCACTGCAGCATTTGGCTAGCGCCAACCAGAACTTTTATCACATTAGAGCATGTCCAGCAGGTGCAACTTTGAGTTGCTGACATCAGCTGAAGTGATCTGACTCAATCTGAATTGCAAGTAGGCATGTTATTTGCATGCTGCGAAAGAACAGACAGATGGGCCTTTTGTGTCAACTGTCACCTTGATTCTCTTTTTCCTCTTCCTCCTACTTCACTCTCTTCTCCACTCCATCTTCATCTGTAATGGAAAGAATGGATCAAATGCCTTATCCTGTGATGTAACTTTGTGCAACTATGATTTATTCTCCTCCTCCGGCTGTGATGTGGCAGGGTATCACCGCATCCACTTTGATGCAGGTTTCTGCAGGATGTAGGCAATGCATGGGCAAAAACCATTACTAGAGAATTTTCTCACAGTGTAGTAGAGTGCAGTCAACCTGCGCATTAGAACTTCTCTTTTGGACCCATGTGTCTCTACTCTACTTGGTCCATGGATCACAGTCAAGGATTGCCAAGATCTGTTTAATGGAATCATGATCAGAGTCAAGAGCAAAGGACTAAGGAAAGACATATCAATCTCCAATAACTTGCCACATGTCCAACAAAAGATGGCTGAGAAAAGGCAGGCATGTCAATTGAATGTAAATAAAAGAATCATGCAACCTCTCCATGTCAATATCATTGATAACATGGTTGGCTCCACAGGTCTCAATGTTTTTGATTATTCAGAGAGCAAAACTGGCTTGCTGACTGGCTTGGATTCTGATAAGGAGCCCAAAATAAGATAAATTCCCTTTTCTTTGAATGGTTGACATATCCCAGAGCTCCAGGGAAAGATGCAGAAACCTTGAAATTGAGATCCATTGCGACATATTTTGTATGGGCGTACTTGCCTGTCTGAAACTGAAGGATTATCTTAGTGTTAACCCTCTTGAAAAAACAACATCCAGACACATTGCCTCATCCATTTAGGTATGATTTATACACTGTTGGGATGGGCCTCCATGGCCAAAACCTTTCCTTCTCTTTTCACAAGGTAACCTTGCTTCAGGTCATCTTTTTCAAACTCTTCATGGTGTTGCAGCCAAGGGCTTATTCAGGGCTTCCTTGGCCTTGCCTATTGTGCCTTCCTTGAAAGCAGTCACTCAGTATACACTTCCAAACAGTGTCAACACACAAAACCATCTTTGTGCAGCTGAGACTTTGTGGTTCACAAGTAATATATTGCCCTTCCCACCCAATTTGTCAGTTCGGTTGTCAAATTGGCATTGCAATTAATGTCACCAAACACTTTGTATTCGTCCAGCTGGTATTAACATTTATGCAGATACCCAACTATCTAATTTATTTACAATGCCTCAGTCAGGTTAGAAATGTGTACTGAGGGTTCACACATGAAAGTCTGGGCAAATCAGCCCACATAATGCCCCATAACAGCATCCTATATGCCTCAATTGTGTGACTAGGAATTGTCACAGATTACTGAATGCAACCATCCGGCCAGTCAACACCAAAAATGCCTCAGTTCCTTAATGGAGAGTAAAGTATGAGCTAAGTGGACGTTTTATTGAAAGTAAAGTTAGTGGCTGCCAGCCAGAACAATCTATGAAGTTATTATAATGAGAAAGGGACAGAAAGTGCTTTTGCTACAAAAAGCATATCAAAGGATTTTCAATCAATTCAGTATTTTTTGAAGTTCAGTGACTGCTGTAGGGATTGCCAGCCAATTTAGGTAGCAAGCTCCAATAAAAGATGATTAAATAACGACCAATATTTTTGAATGATTTGTAATGTAAATACTTAGCAGTGAGTCTTTTGTTCTTGTTATTAAATTGGAATCTTTGCAATCAAATTGGAACCTTTCAGTTGACCTGAAAGGAAATATCATATTGCTGGAGGAACTCAGAAGTCAGACATCGTTCCTCTTGTTTTTTTGCTCAGAATTCCAGCATCTGCAGTCTTTTGCATCTGTGACATCTGAAACTCCAGTTCAGAATTACTGCTGAAGGTTGGCATATCCAGCTGTGTAAATGACTCGGTTCCATGGTGCAATGTCAAGCCAGGCGACATATGTCTTTGATGTAGGACTTGAAATTGCAACCGTGTGGGTGAAAAATAAAAGCAACACCTGATAGCACACCTGACACCCATCACCACGGTTGATTTCAAAATCAATATCAGGGTCTGATATCGTAGATTTGCGACAATTATCTAATTATCCATCACAGTACATTTATGACTGTCGTGTCACCTTTAAAATTAAACTTCTTGCTTTAACACATGACTTCAAAGCCTCTGATCCCACTCCAAAGCTGTTGCATTTTCCTATGTGGCTTCCCTCTTTAACCATGTACACTCTTCCACTGGGAATTAAAGCATTCGCTCAGATTAGATAAATATTGATCACGTTCCAGATTTCTTCAATGGGATGAAAGAGCAGTTATCTACAACTGTTGTCATTTTCTTAAAAACAAAGCAAGCATGGCCAGGTAATTTCAGGTAAGCATTCTATCCAGGGATGTTTCATCAAGGTAGAAAATATTACAGAAAAGTGAACCTTAATCTGAGCCTAAGGCAGGGTTAAAGATAGGAAAATATTTGATACACAAATGTCAGATTGTAGAAGCTCAAGGCAGCCAACAAATTGCTCCTGTTTTGGAGATTTGCTTCAGACTATAAATGAAGATGCCTGAAGAAATAGGTATAATCATGTAATTATGATACCTGTACAAAGTCACAGCACCACACACCTAAACTTTCTGTACAACTGGGAATTAAACCTACATCCACACTCAATGAATGACTACCATGGTTGATAGAACAATCCAAACTTGGAGAATAGAGAGATATATTATGATTTTTTTTTTAAATCAGCAATATTACAAGTCAACAAAGCACACTAAAAAATCTGATCAATGTTTAATTGCTGTTTATGGGAGATTACTGCAAGCACATTGGCTGCTATTCTCCACAGAAGCCATTTAACTTCTAGAATACTACATTGGTTGAATATCACTCAGTTATTGGCAGTATTGTATATGAAACCAATTGTCTGTTGATTTTTATTTCAATAGACAATAGGTGCAGGAGTAGGCCATTCGGCCCTTCGAGCCAGCACCGCCATTCAATGTGATCATCAGAAAATTCAACTGAAAATCCAAGAATTTGAATGAAACATTGCATTTAAGTTGTTGCAATTAAGGCTATACATGAAATAGATTTTAGACATGATATGACAGGCAATGAGGGGGAACATGAGATGCATTGGTATTTTCAATAATGCAGCATTTAGATTCTTTTTAACTTCACTCATAAATATACTGGCAAATGAGATGTATTCTATGTTTAGTGCAAACCACAAACTTGTGGAAAATCCATACTTTGTGGCTAAGTCTTCCTAATCTAGATGGGTACTAAATTAAAAGGCCATTTTGCAGGACTTTCATTAATAAATAATGGAGGAGACAAATGTTTCATTACAACTTACTGATCTTTTTATGTGCCTTTATGGTTCTCAAGTAATTTTGAAATGTTAATATGTATTTGCAGCAGAACTGTATTCCATGACGGCAATTAAAATATGGAATAAAAAAGGAAATATCTTCCAGAATTGCTGACTGAAGCAGAATTACAGAATGGTGGCACAACTTCAAAACTAATAATAAAACTTTGAACAGTGCTCAGGATGAAATGAAACAAATAGCAGGGTAAACATACAAGCGGAAGGTTTTATTAATTTGTTGCCAATTCTCATTGTGAATTCACCCACTGCAGTAGGTCTCACTTGATTTCAAAGGGCCAGTGCATGTAAATTATCCATGGAATATCTTTGAAAAGCAATTTTAAAAAAAATTGTGCTTGAAGCCTGTCTGTAGTTGATTCAAAATCTTGACCGTTACAAGATTCATTCAACATCTTCATCCAGTTCCCTAACCACAAGCCCTCCCAAATAATTTACCCAGGGAAAATTCAAACCTAAGAGCCATTAAGAAATTAAAGTCACAGAGGACCAAATTAATGACTACAGAAGGGCCCATGTATGTACAGGACATTCCTTCATACAATTAAAAAATATCTTTCTCCTTTGAGGTAGGGAGGAAAAATATGCCAGATCCTTCCACTGCCTGGTATAAACTTCTGAAAAAACAAGGTAAATGCTTCAGGGACTCAAAGCTTCTCATTTTGGGGAAACATAGAAACATAGAAAATAGGTGCAGGAGTAGGTCATTCAGCCCTTCGAGCCTGCACCGCCATTCAATATGATCATGGCTGATCATCCAACTCAGTATCCCGTACCTGCCTTCTCTCCATACCCCCTGATCCCTTTAGCCACAAGGGCCACATCTAACTCCCTCTTAAATATAGCCAATGAACTGGCCTCAACTACCTTCTGTGGCAGAGAATTCCACAGATTCACCACTCTCTGTGTGAAAAAAAAGTTCTCATCTCGGTCCTAAAAGACTTCCCCCTTATCCTTAAACTGTGACCCCTTGTTCTGGAAAGACCCTTTGTCAAAGTATTAGAGAACACAGAACAGAAGATCAAAGTAATTCTATTCACTTCAGTGGCAAGCTAGCATTTATTGCACATCCCCGGTTACCATTGAAAAGGTGGTGCTGAATTGTCTTCCTGAACCACGTAGTCGCCCTGGTGACACAGAAACAGAACTTATACACAGCACAGATGGAGAAGCGACAAAGCACAGTCAACTCAGAATGGTGCTTCACTTGAATTCAAACCTCCACTTTAAATCTTCACGAAATTGATGGTACATATGGTGCAGTAGTGATGGAAGAACTAAAGCTTAAAAAATAACAAAGAAAAAAATCAATTTGACCCCCTTTTTAAATGCATCAAGGCATGATACACAATTCCAGGCATGTTTTGCCACATTTCCAGGTGAAATTGGATTGGGCATGTTGCAAATCACCCTCAGGTTGATGTCAATGTGATGTCATATCTTGTACACATAATGTGATCCACATGCCCACCACGTATTATTTACATAATGGCAGAAATTGGATCAATTGGCTCCAATTTATGAACTGTGTTATTCACACACTGTTCAACAAGGATCACATCATGTTGAAAGCAGTGAAATCTGCAGGATTTCAAGCAGTGCCCTGTTATCACTTTTTAAACATTGAAAGACATCCTTGTAATTTTTCTTTCATTAGTAGCAGTCTTCCTTTCTTTCTCTCTTTCTGTCAGCAATCTTTTCATATTTTGGTAACCTGATCTCACTCAATAGGGACTTGCATGAACAGCAGAGTATTTCAGCATCCTCTGCTTTTACTTCAATATTCCATCATCTCCAGTATTTTGTTTTTTGAGCTGGAAAAGCAGAAGCAGCAGATTACAGATTACAAGGTTGGCTGCTATGTCATACACAAATCTCAAAAGAGGCAAGAATATAATGGGTGAAGATATGCGGGTATCTACTGCCCTTTCAGAAGTTTCGTCTGCTCAGTTTGAAAAGTCCGGGAGCAGAGCAAGGACGCCCGTTGGCTGAGAAGAAAAGTAAGTGTTAATTACTGTGGAAAAGGCAGTTTAAAAAGAGAGCCAAGAGGACGCTAGTAGTCAGTTTGAAAAGTCCGGGAGCAGAGCAAGGACGCCCGTTGGCTGAGAAGAAAAGTAAGTGTTAATTACAGTGGAAAAGGCAGTTTAAAAAGTGCGCCAAGAGGACGCTAGTAGTCAGTTTGAAAAGTCCGGGAGCAGAGCAAGGACGCCCGTTGGCTGAGAAGAAAAGTAAGTGTTAATTACAGTGGAAAAGGCAGTTTAAAAAGTGCGCCAAGAGGACGCTAGTAGTCAGTTTGAAAAGTCCGGGAGCAGAGCAAGGACGCCCGTTGGCTGAGAAGAAAAGTAAGTGTTAATTACTGTGGAAAAGGCAGTTTAAAAAGAGCGCCAAGAGGACGCTAGTAGTCAGTTTGAAAAGTCCGGGAGCAGAGCAAGGACGCCCGTTGGCTGAGAAGAAAAGTAAGTGTTAATATTCTGGTACAGACTGATAAGTAGCAAGTAATATTTGTGCCACAAAAAGTACCAAGCCAAAGAGTTCAACAACCTATCTTTGACATTGAATGACATTGCCAAATGTCAGTTTGTAAAGATCAGTCTGTAAAGGTCGGGAAGTTGGAGAGAGGACGACCGTTGGCTGAAAGTAAGTGAGTGGCAATTACAGTGTAGTCAGTTAGAAGAGAATACGTGGATTGGTTGATCATTTAAGTGAGAAGTCTGGTAAAGGTCGGGTGCAGCTCCTGAATGGACGTGTGGAGGCAGTTGGATGACCTCAGGGCCATCCGGGAATGCGAGAGTTTCCTCGACAGGACCTATTATGAGGCTGTCACGCCAAGGGTCCAGGTCGAGCGAAGGTGGGAGACTGTTTCAGGGGGGAGTGGACGTGGACTACAGGAGACCCCAGTAGCTGTGCCTACTGCAAATAGGTATACCCTCTTGGGAACTGTCGGGGCAGAAGACGTTTCCAGTCCGAGTGGCGGACCTGTTGGCAAGGATACTCGACAGGGGAGACCGAAGTCAGGAAGAGCCGTAGTGGTGGGTGACTCCATCATCCGAGGGACGGACAGAAGATTCTGTGGCAGCAGGAGGGACTTGAGGATGGTCTGTTGCCTCCCTGGTGCCAGGGTTCAGCACATCACGGACCGGCTTCAGAAAATCCTAGTGAGGGAAGGCGATGTGTAGAAATGCTTTAAGAATCTATAATTAAAGACAGAGTGACTGACAGGGAAAATTGAGCTGAGGAGAGTGAGCTATAACAGATTGGTAGCAGGAGGTCATGTCTAATGAATAGAATTGAATCTGTTAAGGAAATAACATAAATGGAAGGCATGGGGCCACCATAGATGTATTTTATGTGGATTTCGATGACCTTTCATAAAAGAGAATTTTAGCTGAATTAAAATTCAACAACTTGATAAGTAATTATTGCCCTGCTTAGAAAATTAGTTAATTGGTGGAGACCAAGCAAGGTTGATATTTATACACTTGAATTCAAAGAATCAAGAATCAGTTTTGGTTCCTCAATAACTCGCTATTTTCATCAATTTTATAATTTAACAAAGGGTCACATATCCCTCTCAGTGGCACAAAAATTACTGAAATAATGTGTAGTATAAACAGGAATACATCAATAGAGTTATTCCCAAATGAACAGCGTGGAGATATTTCTGCCAGAAGGATACTAACTGGTCGGGGCAGAAGACGTTTCCAGTCCGAGTTGTGGACCTGTTGGCAAGGATACTCGACAGGGGAGACCGAAGTCAGGAAGAGCCGTAGTGGTGGGTGACTCCATCGTCCGAGGGACGGACAGAAGATTCTGTGGCAGCAGGAGGGACTTGAGGATGGTCTGTAGCCTCCCTGGTGCCAGGGTTCAGCACATCACGGACCGGCTTCAGAAAATCCTAGTGAGGGAAGGCGATCAACCTGAAGTCGTTGTGCATGTGGGCACGAATGACGTCGGGCGGAAGAGGAAGGAGGTGCTACAGCGGGAGTTTAGAGAGTTAGGAAAAAGACTGAGAAGTAGAAGTCGAAGGTGGTTATCTCTGGACTGCTACCGGTACCTCGTGCTGGTGAGGCCAGGAACAGAGAGATAGAGGGTATGAATTTATGGCTGAGGGGCTGGTGCAGAGAGCAGGGATTTAGATTTCTGGACCACTGGGATCTCTTCTGGGCTAGGGGTGACTTGTACAAAAGGGACGGGTTACATCTTCGCAGCAGGGGGACAAACATTCTGGCAGGCAGGTTTGCTAGTGCGACACCTGTGGCTTTAAACTAAGTAGTGGGGGGGAGGGGTTAACAAATTGGGAATATGAAGATGAGGTAAAAAAAAAGGGAATGCAGGAGATATTGCAAAAGACTCTCGGAAGAATGGGAACAGAAGTTCTAGAGGGGAAAAGAAATTAAGGGCAGGGCCAATTGTGACCGATGTGAGAGGGGAGGTAAATACAGAAGTTAAAGTGTTGTACTTAAATGCGCGTAGTATAAAAAATAAAGTGGATGAGCTTGAGGCTCAGTTAGTCATGGGCAAGTATGATGTTGTAGGGATCACTGAGACATGGCTACAAGAGGACCAGGGCTGGGAACTGCATATTCATGGGGTACACAACGTATAGAAAAGACAGATAGGTGGGCAGAGGGGGTGGGGTTGCTCTGATGGTAAGGAATGATATTCATTCCCTTGCAAGGGGTGACATAGAATCAGGAGATGTTGAATCAGTATGGATAGAAATGAGAAATTGTAAGAGTAAAAAGACCCTAATGGGAGTTATCTATAGGCCCCCAAACAGTAGCCTCGACATAGGGTGCAAGTTGAATCAGGAGATAAAATTGGCGTGTCAAAAATGTAATGCTACGGTGGTTATGGGAGATTTCAACATGCAGGTAGACTGGAAAAATCAGGTTGGAAATGGACCCCAGGAAAGTGAGTTTGTAGAGTGCCTTCGAGATGGATTCTTAGAACAGCTTATACTGGAGCCTACCAGGGAGAAGTCAATTCTGGATTTAGTGTTGTGTAATGATCCTGATCTGATAAGGGGACTAGAGGTAAAAGAGCCATTAGGAGGCAGTGATCACAACATGATAAGTTTTACTCTGCAAATGGAAAGGCAGAAGGGAAAATCGGAAGTGTCAGTATTACAGTATAGCAAAGGGGATTACAGAGGCATGAGGCGGGAGCTGGCCAAAATTGACTGGAAGGAGGCCCTAGCAGGGAAGACGGTAGAACAGCAATGGCAGGTATTCCTGGGAATAATGCAGAGGTTTGCAGGATCAATTTATTCCAAAGAGGTGGAAAGACTCTAAGGGGAGTAAGAGACACCTGTGGCTGACAAGGGAAGTCAGGGACAGCATAAAAATTAAGGAGAGGAAGTATAACATAGCAAAGAAGAGTGGGAAGTCAGAGGATTGGGACTCTTTTAAAGAGCAACAAAAGTTAACTAAAAAGGCAATACGGGGAGAAAAGATGAGGTACGAGGGTAAACTAGATAATAATATAAAGGAGGATAGCAAAAGTTTTTTTAGGTACGTGAAGAGGAAAAAAATAGTCAAGGCAAATGTGGGTCCCTTGAAGACAGAAACAGGGGAATTTATTATGGGGAACAAAGAAATGGCAGACGAGTTAAACCGTTACTTTGGATCTGTCTTCACTGAGGAAGATACACACAATCTCCCAAATGTTCTAGGGGCCGGAGAACCTAGGGTGATGGAGGAACTGAAGGAAATCCACATTAGGCAGGAAATGGTTTTGGGAAGACTGATGGGACTGAAGGCTGATAAATCCCCAGGGCCTGATGGTCTGCATCCCAGGGTACTTAAGGGGGTGGCTCTAGAAATAGTGGAAGCATTGGAGATCATTTTTCAATGTTCTATAGATTCAGGATCAGTTCCTGTGGATTGGAGGATAGCAAATGTTATCCCACTTTTTAAGAAAGGAGGGAGAGAGAAAACGGGTAATTATAGACCAGTTAGTCTGACATCAGTGGTGGGGAAGATGCTGGAGTCAATTATAAAAGACGAAATTGCTGAGCATTTGGATAGCAGTAACAGGATCATTCCGAGTCAGCATGGATTTACGAAGGGGAAATCATGCTTGACAAATCTACTGGAATTTTTTGAGGATGTAACTAGGAAAATTGACAGGGGATAGTCAGTGGATGTGGTGTACCTCGACTTTCAGAAAGCCTTCGACAAGGCTCCACATAGGAGATTAGTGGGCAAAATTAGGGCACATGGTATTGGGGGTAAGGTACTGACATGGATAGAAAATTGGTTGAAAGACAGAAAGCAAAGAGTGGGGATAAATGGGTCCCTTTCGGAATGGCAGGCAGTGACCAGTGGGGTACCGCAAGGTTCGGTGCTGAGACCCCAGCTATTTACGATATACATTAATGACTTAGACGAAGGGATTAAAAGTACCATTAGCAAATCTGCCGATGATACTAAGCTGGGGGGTAGTGTGAATTGTGAGGAAGATGCAATAAGGCTGCAGGGTGACTTGGACAGGTTGTGTGAGTGGGCGGATACATGGCAGATGCAGTTTAATGTAGATAAGTGTGAGGTTATTCACTTTGGAAGTAAGAATAGAAAGGCAGATTATTATCTGAATGGTGTCAAGTTAGGAGGAGGGGGAGCTCAACGAGATCTGGGTGTCCTAGTGCATCAGTCAATGAAAGGAAGCATGCAGGTACAGCAGGCAGTGAAGAAAGCCAATGGAATGTTGGCCTTCATAACAAGAGGAGTTGAGTATAGGAGCAAAGAGGTCCTTCTACAGTTGTACCGGGCCCTGGTGAGACCGCACCTGTAGTACTGTGTGCAGTTTTGGTCTCCAAATTTGAGGAAGGATATTCTTGCTATGGAGGGCGTGCAGCGTAGGTTCACTAGGTTAATTCACGGAATGGCGGGACTGTCGTATGTTGAAAGGCTGGAGCGATTGGGCTTGTATACACTGGAATTTAGAAGGATGAGGGGGGATCTTATTGAAACATATAAGATAATTAGGGGATTGGACACATTAGAGGCAGGAATCATGTTCCCAATGTTGGGGGAGTCCAGAACAAGGGGCCACAGTTTAAGAATAAGGGGTAGGCTATTTAGAACGGAGATGAGGAAGAACCTTTTCAGTCAGAGAGTGGTGAAGGTGTGGAATTCTCTGCCTCAGAAGGCAGTGGAGGCCAGTTCGTTGGATGCTTTCAAGAGAGAGCTGGATAGAGCTCTTAAGGATAGCGGAGTGAGGGGGTATGGGGAGAAGGCAGGAACGGGGTACTGATTGAGAGTGATCAGCCATGATCGCATTGAATGGCGGTGCTGGCTCGAAGGGCTGAATGGCCTACTCCTGCACCTATTGTCTATTGTCTATTGTCTATTGTTATCATCTAAAATCTTTCGCCTCTATCAATGTGCAGGGCTAATTTGTGCTCCTATTGACTCTACCTTCACTTCACTCTGCCTCGGCAAAGCCACCAGCATTGTCAAGGAAGAGTCTCACTCCCTCTTCTCCCATCGGGCAAAAGTTTTAGAAGTGTGAAAACATATGCCTCCAGATTCAGGGACAGTTTCTTCCCAGCTGTTATCAGGTATCTGTACCATCCTGTCGCCAAATAGGGACAATATTTAATCAGACTTGACTGGACTTTATCTTATGGACAATAGAACTTTATTTATCTCAGGAGAGAAATTGATCTACCAACAGTCATAAAACACAAGATACATGAAACATGACATTAAAGTGATTAGTGGAAAGGATTGGGGATGTGCAAAGATTGAGGAGGGGTGGGGGATGGGGGGAGGGGGGTCAGTCTTCCCTAAGACAGAAGGGGGAGGAGTTGTAAATTTGATAGCCACAGGTGTTCTGTAGTACATCTTGATAGAACCAGTCTGTTGCTAAAGGTAGTCCTCAGGTTGACCAGTGTGCCACGGAGTGTGAGTTGTATTGTCGAGGATGCTCTGCAGTTTGAGGAGCATCCTCCCCTCCAAGATCACCTCCCATGAATCCAACTCCGCCCTCAGGACAGAGCCAACCTTCCAGATGAGCCTTCGGCCTGCTGCCCCAGCACACGAAACAAAGGAGATACCACCAATTGGTAGAACATCTGCAGCATCTTGCTGTAGATGTTGAAGGAGTTGAGCCTTCTCAAAAAGTACAGAAGGCTCTGTCCCTTCTTGTACAGGGCCTCAGCAGTCCTGAACCAGTCCAGTTTATTGTCCAGGTACACTCCAAGGTATTTGTACTCCTTGGTAAACCGCACATCCACACCATTGATGGAGACAGGGGACAGGGGTGTACCTCTCCTCCTAAAGTCCACCACACATCCTTAGTCTTGTCGGTGTTGAGCTGCAGGTGATTCAGCACACACCATTCAACAAAGTCGTTAACTACACCTCTGCATTCAGCTTCCCTCCCCTCACTGATGCAGCCCACAATAGCAGTCATCTAAAAACTTCTGCAGGTGGCAGGAGTCCGAGTTATTTCTGAAGTCCGAGGTGTAGACGGTGAACAGGAAAGGAGAGAGGACCATCCCCTGTGCGTCCCCTATGTTGCTCACTACCATGTCAGAGACACAATTCTGCAGCTTGACATGTTGTGGTTGTCCTGTCAGGTAGTTGATGATCCAGGACACCAATGCAGCATCCGCTTGCATCTTCGTCAGTTTGCTCCCTAGCAGTTCATGGTAACAGAGATGGTGTTAAAAGCACTGGAGAAGTAAAAAAACATGACTGTCAGTGTTTCCCGGCTTATCCAGGTGAGCATAGGAATGAAGAAACAGGCGGATGATGGTGTCCTCAACCCCCATCGTGGTTTGGTAAGCGAACTGCAGGGGGTCCAGGTAGGGTTTAACTAGGGGTCGCAGGTGAGTGAGCACCAATCTCTCCAGGGACTTCACGATGTGTAATGCACTGAACATTATTCCCTTCATCCTGCATCTGTACACTGAGGACGGCTTGATTGTAATCATGTATAATCTTTCCTCGGACTGGATAGCACACAATAAAACTACTTTTCACTGTACCTCATCACCACACGTGATAATAAACTGGACTACAATTAAGCCCAATGATTAACAGCATTCTGTTCTCAACATTGCCTCTTTAGTTTACTTTGTATCTCTGCGGGCTCATATGAGATTTTATCCACCCACCTGCTCTTTTCTCATGAGCAGACAGATTCTGCAAGTGGAGGATGTGGTGTGGAGGAGGCAGCATTGTTCCTCATTGTAGTGACAGAACTGTGGGAGAAGAGGAGGACAATCATCGTCAAAATTGACAGCGCCAAACACCATCTTAGATCTTGAAATAAGCACTTTACAGCGGCAAGTTTGGATCACATATTTTCCATGAGTCATCTGACTTTATGAGTTTGTAGTTAGTTGACTGGGATTGAAAGTCTGTATGTGAACTCCCCAGGGAGGATGTCACACATGGGTTCTGCTTTGCAGGTCTTGAATGAGGACTCTGATAAAGATGGGGAGGCACTATATCTGGACTCTCGGGGAGCCTACAAGAAAAATCAAGGAGAAAACTCTCAAAGGGCCTTTTCCAAAGCAGGACCAGTTGGAAAAGGTAGGAATATCAATGCATGTAAGATGTGACTTACAACTGAAGCAGCTGATGGGACAATTTCTGTCTCCATTGTAACACAATTAGAAGTCAGTTAAAGGGTGGAACACATCATAATGCTCTTGTCGACAAACTGAAGGGTACAGAGCGGAAAGAGTACTACAGAGAACTGAGACAATTATTTTTAAAAATCAGGAAATTTCAGGAAACATTCAGCAGATCAGACATCTGTGGACAGAGGAAAAACATGTGATCAGGTTGGTGATCCTTCATCAGAAGATGTTAGCACTATCTCTCCTTCCACAGATGCTGCCTGATCTGTTGATGTTCTTAGATGGTACTCTTGTCATTATTTTTAGTTTTGAGTAAATGCACAAGACCATCGTGTTTCAATCATTTTCCATATATTATCTGTAAAATAATGCAAGTTATTTCTCTTTCCACATCTGCATGGAGCTTTTACAGTGGAAAGTAATTACTGGTAGAGCCGTGCTAAAAAACAAAGGAAATCAGATCACAAAGGCAGCTGGGGTATTGTACGAGCATCCTCCATTTACGTATACAAGCGAGTAATAGTTTACTTGCAATATAAAAAGGTTAAATGCTATTGGCCCTTTTAGAAGATTAGGGAACGCAATGAAGCATCATAGAAACGTTTATTTATGATGTTTATAGCTTTTTGCGAAGGTACTGAATGTATCTTAAGTCAATGCCATCAACAGAGTTTAATATTTGTGCAGCACCTTGAAGTTTTGTCCTTGAACAAGAGTCAAGTGAATCGCAGAAAGTTAGCCTTGCGGTCAAGTGAAAGGCACAAGTGAAACAATTTTGAGGAACATAGACCTATCATCAGTCAATGGTAGCTCAGGTTTATTTTTGCCATGACGGATGCTAACTTGCACATAATCTCTGTCCTACTCAATGATGGAGGCTGAGAGTATAGATGATGCCATCAAAGGAACCATTGGTGGAATTACTACATTGTATTTTATAGGTGGTTCACAGCAAACCCACTGCACTCATCCATTTTACCCCTGACTTATGCCTTATAGATTGTGGAAACGGTTGTTCATTGGCATTTATGAGGACAGTCAGGAACTCCATCCTTTACCATCACCAAAAGCCTTCGGTACCAGCTTGTCATCCGATCTTGCATTTAGGGCATGATTAGGGCAACATGTGAAGTTCTCTGCCTGGTGTGCAAATTTTGGAAATTCATCTTGCAGCACAGCTGAACAAATATATCATATGTTTAATGCGGCAAACGGTTATTTGTAGGGACCTTGGGAACAGAAATGGATTGAACTTAAAATTGTTATCACATTGTTCAAATTTCTCCATGGCAATGGCCAATCATCTCATAATGATCTCCTCCAAAATCTCCCCACTCCTCCATTGGCCTCTGAAATCTTTACCCTAAACTTTCCAACTCTTCCCCTTTAGGTCACTCCTTCAAAGCAAACCACTCGCAAAACTTTTTGGCCCACTGCACCAATATTTAATTCTGTGGCACGGTGCATTTTGCTACACTAAAGATTCCATTCCAAGGCAATTGTTTTTAATAGCAAAGGCCTGATAGGAAAAAAAGTCAGGCCAATGAAACATGAATTCTCTGTGAAAGCTCGATGCCAGCAGAAAGGAGGGTGTAAAACATTTAGTCCAGACATAATTGCATGATAATATCACTCACGTATTCTGCTGTAAAGAGCTAACCCCGATATTATTTGTGAGCAGCACTCCAAAGGTGTTCCATTAGATTCAATTTAGGAAAGCACAATCTGTTTATTGCAGCTGGAGGTTTGCGAATAATGGATACACAGAAACTGGTGACCAGGATATCAAAACGTTTAAAATACATTTTGTTGGGAAAAGGGAATCATTGTGCCAAAAAGCTCAAACAAAGATGCTTCCTCAAGATGTTCTCTTTCAATGTGGTCCAATTAGGAAATACAGAGACGTTTAGCAATGAGGGGAAACCATCGGCGAGAAATTGGATAAGCCTCAAAAACAATAGGAATTGCAGTGTGTAATTAACCTTTCCCCTCTTTATCACTGCAAGCAGCACATTAATTCAGGTTGCCTCCTCTTTTTGTTGTGAGCAGAAGACACTCCGCATCCTACTCACTGTCTGCATCCATCAGCTCTCTGGGTCCTGTGAATTATTAGATCTCTGGATCCTGGGCCATAAATTCTACGCCTGTTGTGTGTAGGTACATTTATGCCTCAGCCAAATTAAAGCATTTGCACATAAAACAGGGGGACTCCACAAATATGACTAATGTACAATGTATAATGTACAATGTACATTTAGAGAATGGCAACAGATCCATCCACTGAAGCTTGGAGTCTGCGGAATGAGAAATCCCAAAATCAAGCTCACCAACCTCACCTCTTAAATGACAAGTACATATTTCAAGAAATGATCAAATATATAAGAGAGTAAGCAGCAAGATATCAAGATAAGTGCAACATTTCTTGTTAAGAGACCAGCAAGAAGTGGAAAAAAGAAAGATTCCATCACAGAAGAACAGAAGGCACTTGAGACGAAAGCCAGAGATGAAAGGGATTTATCGGGATGCATCACAGCTTGATTTAGGAACAGCTCCTTCCAAGACCACAAGAAATTGCAGAGAATTGTGGAGGCAGACCATCACACAAACCAAACTCCCTTCAATTGATTCCATTTATACCTCACGTTGCCTTGCCAAGGCCAGCAGCATAATCAAGGACAAGTCGTACCCTGGCCATTCCCTCGTCTCCCCTCTCCCATCGAGCAAAAGGTATAGAAGTGTGAGAACGCACACCTCCAGATTCAGGGATATTTTCTTCCCAACTGTTATCAGGCAACCGAATCATCCTAGAGAGCAGAGCAGCAGAGTCCTGGACTACTATCTACCTCATTGGTGACCGTCAGACTATCTTTGATCGGACTTTACCGGACTTTTCTTGCACTAAACGTTATTCCCTTATCATGTATCTGTACACTGTGAATGACTCAATTGTATTGAGCATTGATTGTATCATGTATTGTCTTCCCACTGACTGGTTAGCACGCTCCAAACGCTTTTCACTGTACCTCTGTACATGTGACAATAAACTAAACTAAAAGGGAAAGGTGAGAGATGGGATTAAAGAGTTATGAATTGCGAAGCCAGAGAAAGGAATGCTGGAATAGGGGGAGAGAGGGGAAAAATGGGTGGGAGTCCAGATGGGGCACAGTGGAAGGGAGGGCTGGGGGGGAAATGGGGGGAGCACTGTGGAGGAGAAAGGAAGGTGGGAGGCGGTTATTAGAGGTTACCTAAAATTGAAGAATTCCACGTCCATTCTGTTGGGTTATAAGCTACCCAAACAGAATATTCCAGAGATACTGGGTAGGAAGGAACTGCAGAGGATTAGTGCTGGCTTGAAGGGCCAAATGGCCTACTCCTGGACCTATTTGAGGTTTTTTTCTATAATGGTTTACACTGAAGATAGACACAAAATGCTGGAGTAACTCAGTGGGACAGGTAGCTTGTCTGGATAGAAGCAATGGGTGACGTGTCAGGTTGAGACCCTTTTTCACTCTGAGTGTCAGGGAAGAGGGAGACATAGAAATAAGGAAGGGTAAGGTGTGAAAATGAGACATCAAAGAAGATGTAGGAAAATGTATCGATCATGGTTAGCTAGAAGGTGACAATGAAGCATAGAGAGATAAAATTTAATTTAATCAGAGGACAGCCAGATATCCTCCTGATTAAATGATCTATTCTACATTTTCCTTGATCCACATCCCCTTTGATGTCTCATTTTCATATCTTACTCTTCCTTGTCTCTGTGTCTCCACTGACTCTCAGTCTAAAGAAGGGTCTTGACCCAAAACGTTACCCATTCCTTCTATCCAGAAATGCAGGCTGTCCCGCTGAGTTACTCAAGCATTTTGTGTCTATTTCAGAGATACTGCCTGACCCATTACTTAGTTACAGTAACCAATTTAGATACGAAAGATTAACAAGAGGAACTTGATGGAGCATGGTATAGATAAAGACTTAAAGATGTCCAAATGAAAATGCCTATTGCATAAAGCTCCTGGTTAAGATCAAGGAGCATGAAGGACGCAGCATCAGCAGCGAGATGGCAAAAGACTTGCGGCTCATCATTTGCAACAAGCAAGGCCCTAAGGTCACTTCAACCTGTACTGTTGTGCATCATGCAGTATCTAATGGATGAAAAGATGGTTTCCAAAGCAGACTAAATTGCTTCCATAAAAGGGACAAGAGAACCCATAATAGAAGCAGGAATAAGTGATTCAGCCCCTTGTGCCTGCTCTGCCATTTAATATGATCATTGCTGAGTGCTACTTTCCTATACTAACCCTATATCTCGTGATACACCCATTACTAAAAATCTATCAATTCCCATTTGTATGTACTCAAAAGCTGAGTTCTCTCCAGTTGGGAATTCTAAAGATTTACTCTGAAGAAATATTTTGTCTTGTCTGCAGTGAATAAGGCAACTCATTAACTTGAGACTTTAGCCCACAGTTTCTGCTTAAGACTTTAGAGATACAGCATGGAAACAGGCCATTCAGCCCACCGAGTCCATGCTGACCAGCAATCACCCCATACAACAGCATTATCCTACGCACTAGTAACAATTAACCTACAAACCATGTATGCACTTGGAGTGTGGGAGAAAACCATAGCACCCGGGGAAAATCCGGCAGTCACGAGGAGAATGGACAGACTCCATACAGACAGCACCTGTAGTCAGGATCGAACCCGGGTCCCTGGCATTGTAAGGCAGCATCTTTACCACTGTGCCACGCTATCACCTCATCCAGGAGTAAAATCATCTTATTTGTCAAGCATTGTTAGAATTGTGCACGTTTCAATGAGATCCTCTCTCATTCATCTGAACTGGAGGGCACAGATCCAGTCTGTTCAATCTCTCCTCAGTAGATAAACTCCCCATCCCAGGAATCAATCAGATGAACTTTGCTGCACCTCTTTTATCAGAACTATATAATCATGTGAGAAGGGGGACCAAACCTGTACATAATACTTCAGACAGAATCTCACAACAGGCCCATATGGTTGCAGTACAATGCCTTTACTCTTAGACTCAAACTCTCTTACAATAAGGGCGAATGTACAGTTTGTCTACCATATTCCTCGCTAACTAGCACACCAACTTTTAATGATGCAAGGAACTGCAGATGCGGGTTTACAAAAGCAAACGCTAGTTCTGGAGTAGCTCAGCGGGTCAGGCAGCATCCCTGGAAAACATGGATCGGTGACATTTCGGGTCAAGGCCCTTCTTCAGTCTGAACCTCTTTCAGCCACAGCAGAAGTTCAGTCTGTCACTATTATGGTGCTGAGTACACCAGTTCAATTTAATTTCTGTCTTTTTGTTGGATGATAACATTCAGGTCCCTGCCAAGCAAGAGCTGTTGCTGTTGTATGTCAATTGACCAGCTCTAGTCTCAGCCAAGATTACACAGGATGAAGTTGAGTATACATGACTATTGGAGTGAGGTATATGCAGTCATTGAAGTCCCTACACCAACGTTGCCTGTCGTCTCCTCAACTGAAAGTCAGCAATCTCTCAGCAACCACTATTTAACTGCTCGTGAAGCACCTTTAACAAACACCAAGGCAAGAAAAGGCATGCTTAGTTGCAGTTCTGAAGGGAATTCAGCAAGTTGATTTTTGTTGTGTCAATGTATTAATTATCCCATGACTGAATCTATAAAATCATGCTGCATTATGCATTTTCTGGTAGATTTTACTTTTGAGTTGTCAGTGGCAGAGGAAAGAATACCTTGTATGCTTCAGTGCATCAGTATATTCTTTAGTTATCTGAACAAAACCGTGTTCACAATTCAAGATCTGGCACCAAGCTAATGGTCCACGGGGCAGCAATAATCGGTGCCCTCCTGTATGTTTCAGGCACAGACATCTGTAAACATTGGGAAAACACCACCAGTGCCATGTCTACTTAATCCTCTAAATCTTTTGGCAGGACTAGAGACCCTACTTCTTCTGCCAGTCCTATATCCCCAAGCACTGAGGCTCTGAGAACAGCCTGCTCCACCAGTTCCAGTAGGGGGCCACATTATCATAGAAACATAGAAACGTAGAAAATAGGTGCAGCAGGAGGCCATTTGGCCCTTTGAACCAGCACTGCCATTCATTGTAATCATGGCTGATCATCCACACTCAGTAACCTGTGCCTGCCTTCTCCCCATATCCCTTGATTCCACCAGCCGCTAGAGCTCTATCTAACTCTCTTTTAAATTTATCCAGTGAAGTGGCCTCCACTGCCTTCTGTGGCAGTGAATTCCACAAATCCACAACTCTCTGGGTGAAAAAGTTTCTTCTCACCTCAGTTTTAAATGGCCTCCCCTTTATTCTTGGACTGTGGCCCCTGGTTCTGGACTCCAACATTGTGAACATTTTTCCTGCATTTAGCTTATTGACTGTTCAAAATTGAGAATCAGCATTTGTAAAAATACTGACCCTCTAGTCTCCGTCGGGGGCATTCAGAGTCCAAGTCACAACAGCAGAAGGAGTACAGAACCTCCCAAGAATTACACCTATTAGCCTGTCAAGCTTCAGGTGTTCCATATGTGGTAAGGTCTGTGAATCCTATCTGGACCATATGAGCCATCTCAGAAGCCACAGAATTGGAGTCTAAACAATTATTCCTCATCACAGGGACTATTGTTAAAGATGAGGCATACCAGTCCACTCGTGAATGGGAAAGATGGATGAGAAAGCTGGTATCACTCATGAATCATTTCACCATGAAGAGCTCAGGCCAGCAGAAGGTTCTATGCTATTTACTCTCTGGTTCTTCGTCCTGTCAACCTTGTAGCACATCCACTTCTTGCAACTCCTCCAGTGACAGTGTGTCTGTCTGTTTGTGCATGTGCTTGCATTTGTGGTTATATTGTGTGTATTTTTTTGTGTTTGTGTGTGTGTGTCTGTGTGCGTGTGTCTGTGTGCGTGTGTCTGTGTGCGTGAGAATCTATGCTATTAGCTGATATAGTCAATTAGAGATATTATATTTTGTTGTAGTATAGATGGTTTCTTTTGTTGTTTTAGCTAATATAAAATGAATGCTTATTTTAGTGGAAAGCAGTAAGATGGATGCTTGTGGCAGAAATGTTATCCTTGGGAACAGAATGTGTTTGTCCCTTTACGAATGATAAGGAGTGTACAGAAGAGATGGGCTATTGTCCTCTCCCACTACTCTGTCTGACTGCGAGTGCTGTGTATTGAAACAGTAAAGCAAGGTCATGCAGCTACGAGATTGCTCGTCTATAGAGATAAGAAAGTTTCTTTCTTAGTAACAACTCCTTATTTGGGTGCTTGTGAAAGTAGGAAAAGTTTTGAATCCACTCTAGGTAAATTGATGCGTTTCTCTAAAAACATGTGACTTATATTAATGGTTTGGTTTCTGAGCGTGTGACCTGTATCAATGATTTTGTCTTCTCTGTAACCATGGGAATTGTACTAGATGTGTAATTGGTCCTTGTATTAGATGTGTAATTGGTCCTTGTATTAGATGTGTAATTGGTCCTTGTATTAGATGTGTAATTGGTCCTTGATTTCTTTTTGTCACACCTCTCTTTTTCTGTATAAAAAAGTAAACAATCGTGGAGAAGTTGTTCTTCCCCTCCCCTGAGTTGAGGTCTCTTCAGACACTAGTGTTGTGTCTGGAGATCTTCTCGGGAAGAACCCCATGGTGGAATAAATCTGATGTGCTAATCCAGTATCACGTGTGATTATTCAGACTGAAGGTAAAGAATTTGATTTAACATGCGTGTGTCTGTGTGCGTGTGTATGCAGGTTTGTATGCGGATATGCCACTGGAAGCAGCAAATGCACACCTCTACAGGTGCCCACCTTATGCGTAGGTATTAATGCCCCATGCAGCAGAGCCCCATCTCCAGTGACTGGACCCTTGCCACTAGGTCAACACCTCAAGACGTAGCTCTGTGATCCATATTATTGCTAGTCTGCAACGGTTATCTTATACTGAAATTCTAAACGGTGCTTCAATATATCCACACTCCCATCATCTATATCTGCAAAATTACTCACTAATGTGAAAACTGAAGGGAAAAATAGGAGATATCCATAGGAAATCTGTTTTATAATAAATCTGATTTTTATTAAAGAATGTTGAAATTTCCGTAGGAAATGTCAACTTATATCTTTTACCTCCATACATGCCATTTGACCAGCTGAAATCTCCACTGTTCTACTTTTTTTGTTCCAGATGCAAGCTTTTGTTGTCTCTTTTGTCTTTGCACAATAGATCTGTCATGTTTTTCCTTTTCCAAAATAAATATCACAATGAAATAACCATTCTTCGGGAAGCAGTTTCTTATTGTATTTCCTTGGGAGGTATAGCTTGAGGGCACTGCTTTGTCATCTGGGTAAAATCTTGTTGCAATATCTGGCCTGCATCATTATTGTCAATTATATTCAATTCTGTATTCTTTAAGATCTCCAACTTTCAGCACTCCATCATCAGTTACAATGCCCTCAACTGCCTATATCCCAGGCTCTTTAATTCCCTGTGTATTTTTCGTCCTTTATCTTCTCCTTGAAGATGTTACTCAAAATCAGACATACCTGTCCGGATTTCTCCTTATGAGGCTAGGTATCATTTGCAGTTGATAATGCTTGTTAAAATACGTTGGGGAATTTGACATTAAAGGTGCTATGTAAATGCAAGTTACTTTAGACAAACCTCTCCTTTCACAGCCGTACATAGAATTTATCTGCTGGATTTGGAAGAACCAGCTGCTTTGTACTTGTGTTGTCACATTTTCCATCAAACCGAAATACTGTTATAACCAACAATTAATCTCATCTTTTTCTAAGACATTGTTCTTCACTGATTGCACTGCTGTAACATGTTTTTTTCCCCCCTGGTTACAGTTCCCAATAGGAACAAAACAACCTTGTCAGGTAGCAATAGTTTTATGAAGAAAATTGCCAAGAGAAATACATTGATCTTTTTTTCCCCCCACAAATTGGAATTTCTGATAAACATGAAGAAGAATACATAAAAACAGCACCGAAGGGGCGCTGGCTAGCGAGGCTGGAGGGGGATCCACCGCCGGGGATGTGCACACATTCTCGGTGTCCGAGCATGAGGTGAGGTGGGCTCTGACGCGTGTGAACACGAGGAAAGCTGGAGGCCCAGATGGTATATCTGGGCGAGTACTAAAGTCTTGTGCTACTCAGCTTGCTCCAGTGCTCACCACAATATTCAACCTCTCCTTGGCAAAGTCCGTGGTCCCTGCATGCTTCAAAAGATCCATCATTGTACCGGTGCCAAAGAATGCCTCTCCAGCGTGTTTAAATGACTACCGACCGGTGGCCCTCACCTCGGTTGTCATGAAATGCTTGGAGAGGCTAGTCAAGAAGCACATCTGCGCCCTCCTTCCTCGCAACATGGACCCACTACAGTTCGCATACCATCCGAACAGGTCCACGGATGATGCGGTCTCCCAGGTTCTACACACCGCTCTCTCTCATCTGGACAGCCAGGGGGGCTATGTGAGGATGCTGTTCATTGACTTTAGTTCAGCATTCAACACAATAGTCCCCAGCAGACTGGTTGAGAAGCTGCTGGAACTGGGGCTTAGCACCCCTCTGTGTGCCTGGGTCCTGGACTTTCTCACTGCCAGGCCCCAAGTGGTCAGGATGGGGGAACACACATCTAGCTCCCTCATCCTGAACATAGGATCCCCCCAGGGCTGCGTCCTTAGCCCCCTACTGTACTCCCTGTACACACATGACTGTAGGGCCAGGTTCAGCTCAAACTCCATCATCAAGTTTGCTGATGACACTGTGGTGGTGGGCCGGATCTCCAACAACGATGAGAAGGCCTACCGGGAGGAGGTGGCTGATCTGGCACTCTGGTGTCAGGACAATAGCCTCCTCTTGAATGTCACTAAAACAAAGGAGCTGATTGTGGACTTCAGAAGGGCTAAACATCCAAGGACGTACACGCCACTGGAGATAAATGGGTCTATTGTGGATAGGGTGAGCAGTTTCAAATACTTGGGAGTCCGCATCGCAGAGGATCTGACGTGGGCAACGCACATTGCCGCACTGGTGGGTAAGGCTAAGCAGCGCCTTTACCACCTTAGACAACTGTGGAAATTCAGAGTGTCGCTGAGGATCCTTCATTGCTTCTACTCTGGGGCTGTAGAGAGCATCCTGTCCGGCAACATTACAGTCTGGTTTGGGAACAGCTCTGCCCAGGACAGGATGGCCCTGCAGAGAGTAGTGCGTTCGGCAGAACGCACCATGGGAACTACACTCGTCCCCCTGCAGGACCTATACATCAGGAGGTGCAGATCCAGAGCAAGCAAGATCATGAGGGACCCCTGCCACCCCAGTAACGGACTGTTCCAGATGCTACGGTCAGGCAAACGCCTCCGCTGTCACGCTGTGAAAACGGAGAGGATGAGACGGAGCTTCTTCCCACAGGCCATCAGGACTGTCAACTTTGATAACCCCAGAGACTAAATTTTTGTCGACACTTTTTGTGCTATGTTTAGTAACTTATTAACTTTATTTATATGCTGTAACTGTAATTATTTTTGTGCACAACCCGCAGGCATTGCCACTTTCATTTCACTGCACATCGAGTATGTGTATGTGACAAATAAATTTGACTTGAAATTTGACTTGAAGTCACTGATCTCAAGACATTTTTATAATCAGGGACAGTTCAACGGAATCATTTAATGACTATAGCCTCAGGTGACAATAACATTTTTGAATTAGAATCAAACTGCAGCTGATATTTTTTAATGTAGTTTTACTCAAAGGATAATGTGAGTAAGAAATGCTCACCTGTTCCATTACACAGTTGTCCACATCTACTTGATAACTCTGCATTAAAAATAATGCAATCAGATTCCCTAAATACAGACCGGATAGAAAAAACCACACCTAGCCTATAGCGAGCTACGGGAACCATAAAACCATAAAATGTGGTGGTGGATCTGCATAATTTTTAGATGAAAATGAGCACCGTCCCCATCATGTTGATTGTCCAAGTAAACTGTTAAATTAAAAGTTTAAAACTGAAACTAAAAGGAATTATGATTGCACTACTTCTTTGGATACTTGATTGATAGTTATCTTGCTTGAAAAGATTATTCTGTGGAACATGCAGTAAATAAACACTATTTTTTGGTACTTATTCATGATTGAGGATCTGCGAATTGAGTGTGAAGTCAGCATTAATTGCCCAACACTAATTGTCCCTGAGAAAATGGCAGTGAGCTACCTGTGGGATCACTGCTGTTCCTCGGACTGGGTTCTACTCTGTGCTACTGGGGAGAGTGTTCCAGGCCTCAGACCCCAAGAGGTTTAGTAAATAATGAAATAATGCCAAGTAGATGGTGTACAACTTGGAAGGCAATCTGAAGGTGACAGACAAAAGAAGTAGCCAGGTTAAGAGATCAGGTATAATGGTGGTGAAAAAAGGATAGAGAAAAATATCTGTCCTTCACACAACATGATAGCTACAAGCACAAGATAACACAAGAAACTGCAAATGCTGGGCTCTGAGTATTAAAATAAAGTGCTGGAGGAACTCAGCAGGTCAGGTGGCTTCTGTGGAGGGTAAAGTAGAGATGATGCTTCAAGTACATCTGAAGAAGAGTCCCGACCAGATACGTTGTCTGCCCATATCCCTCCCCAAATTTTGCGTGACTCGCTGAGTTCCTCCAACATTTTGACATGATTAACTGCAACAGTTGCTTGATCAGCATTAAATCCACCATCCTTCGAATTCACACATTAACACTGGTGTACCATGGTACAAGGTTCCCACTATGGCTACTTTAACATCACCTTACAACGTGTGATCTCTACTGCCAAGCAAAACAGTAGAGTTAGTTCTGGGGAATGCTGGCACCTATCCAAGTCTTTACTTGGAAATATGTGTAATTTCTCCATCAACATAGTATCGATATCTTGGAGCACCTAACTAACAACATCGTGGGAGTCACTTGACTGATTGCATTCATTCACAGATGCAGCTCACCAATAACCTTTCAGGTAACCAAGATGGGCAATAAATGCTGGCCTTGTTACTGAGTTCCACATCCTTCAAATGAAAAATAAAGATGAATTGTAAGACATTCCAATAAGTATCACACAATCAATTTTGGAAGTTTGATGTGCAAAAATTACTTGTAGTGTTTATCGATAGTTCAGCAGTGCCTACACTTGGAAAAGTACACAACTAGCTGTAAAGTGCTCAGGGGTATCTTGAGGCTGTGAAAGGAGCACATAATTTCTTCTTTTCCCCCAAATGCTTGGAATGATTTAAATGGAAAATAAGCCACGTGGCCTTGCTTCGTAAATGGAACAATGTATTGAGCAATTAGATTCTATACACATGATAGAGATCTTTAAGATTCTGGTGAGATTCAGCAAAATTAAACTCAAGATGGGCCCATTTGTATGGGAGGGCAAAACTATGGGTCATGAATCACTGAAAATCCACGAGCGACTTTGGGAGAAACGTTCGTAGCTGGACAGAGTCCAAGTTTGTGGAATTTGCTGCCACATGCAGCAGTTGAGACAATTGGTATAGATGCATTTAAGAGAAAGCCAGATAACTATATGGGGGAGAAAGGATAAAAAACATGATGTTGATGGTGTGAAATGCAGCTAAAAATGAGTAGGTTTGAGTGGAGACAGTGACATAGATCGATCCATTGGCTTGTTTCTATTATGTGACTCCTGTGAGTTAAATATTAATTGCATACGAAATGTATGAAACTGAATCAAATATTGTCATTACAATTGCTTAAATAAATCTGCAATAACATCACCATTTTCTTTCTCTTTAAAATTCATCGAAGACACATACTTGGGGTTACAACACTAGTGGAAGTCAGATTTTACCGCACAGTAACATATCACACTGAACCAGTCCCAGAGGATGAAGTTACCACTTACTTTGTCAATTGGAATGTCACATTGGCTTTGCCAATTCTAGCTTGAATGGCTAGGTCTAATCTAGTCTGTCAGACAGATGTCTTATCAGTTCACAAGCACGAATGTGAAGAAGTACCTTGGGGATAAAAGCACCAACATCAGCAAAATGTCTGCAATCAGGTCCACGTTGTACATGCTTGATCACAGTATGCTGCAGGCTGGACAATTAAACAAATGTGAGCTCAGTATCCACTGAAAACAAGAGAATATTCTGTTTGCAAGAAATAGCAAACCATTTGCATCTAAACTTGTTATACTTTTGCCAAGGATTTATGTTTGGCTTGGAGGAACAAAACTGAACTGACACAGGTGCTGAAAGCAGCCTCATATGGGTTTCAAGTTGAGTGATGCTCTCCAGAGATCACTTTCAGTGGTCAATGCCTAAATGTTGCTCCATGCAAATACACAATCACAATAGTTACATAAACATCATGGTATGTTTTCCTTATTACATGGCTCAGGACTGGAATATTAATTTGAAAACACACTCATCCTGATGATTAGCTTGAGATAGTGCTGCTGACTAGATGCAGTGAGAATCTGCTGTCTTTACTCAGCCGAACACTACTCACAATTCCACCACTGGCATTTGGATAGCACCCTTGTTATTGCCTCTGACCCAAAAGAGGCTTGCAAATCTTGGAATCCATATTGCAAACAGCCAGGCAACAATTGGACATGGGACCATCTTCAATGGTGGAGCAGTTTGATGTTTCCATTTATAGGGGCGTGGCTGTGTTCTGCAGCTGCGGCTCACCGGCAGTCTCTCCGGTTTTTTTTGTGTTTTTTTGTCATTGTTGATGTTAAATGTACGTTTTGTTTTATTTTTAATTCTGTGTATGTAGGGGGGTGGTGGGGGGGTTGGGGGAAACCTTTTTTTAAATCTCCTCCTCAACGGAGATGCGACTTTTACCGTGTCGTATCTCCGTTCGCGCAACGGCCTAACAACGTGGAGTCGGCGGCCTCCAGCTGGGATCGACCTCGAAGACTCCGGTCGCAGGGCCTGGACTTACCATCTCGGAGGTTTCGGCCGTGGGCCCTGCAGACTGCAACATCTGGAGTTCGCAGGTCCCTGGCTGGCGACCGGCTTTTGGGAGCTCCAGCCGTAGCAGCTTCAACCGCCCCGAAGCGCGAGACACGATCAACCCGCCCGCAGGCCCTTCATCACCCTGCGTGGCTCGGCCGCAGCACTTTACATCGCCCGGTGGGGGCTCAGGACTCTCATCGCCCTGCGTGGCTCGGCCGCGGCATTTTCCATCGCCCGGTGGGGGCTCAGAACTTTCTTCGGCCTGCTCGGCTCGACCCTGGGACTTTCCATCGCCCGGTGGGGGCTTCAAGGGGTTGGGAGCCTCGATCGCCTCGTGGCGCCACGGGAGAAGAACGAGGAGGAGATAAGACTTTGCCTTCCATCACAGTGAGGGTATGCCTAGAGCAATCACTGTGATGGCTGTTTTGTGTAAAAAATTGTATCTGTGTGTCTTGTGTTCTTTAATGTCTACTGCCGGACCCTGACGTGAGAGGACGCTGGCGTTGATTATTCGCCGCTTTTCCGTCAGGATAGTTTGTCTGTTTGTCTGTTTGTTTCTATGTTAATTGTATTTGTAAAGCGCTTTGTGCATGTGTTAAGGCGCTATATAAAATAAATATATTATTATTATTATTATTATAGTTAGAAGATAACTTCCCCAAAGTTCTAGCATCCGAAGATGGACACAAAAAGCTGGAGTACCTTGGCAGGACAGCAGCATCTCTGGAGAGAAGGAATGGGTGACGGTTCAGGTCAAGACCCTTCTTCAGACTGGTTAGGGATAAGGGAAATGAGAGATATAGACAATGAGGTGGAGAGATGAAGAGCAATGAATAAAATATATGCAAAAAAGTAACAATGATAAAGGAAACAGGCCATTGCTAGCTGTTTGTTGGGTGAAAACGAGAAGCTAGTGCGACTTGGGTGGGGGAGGGATAGAGAGAGAGGGAGTGCCGGGGCTACCTGAAGTGAGAGAAATCAATATTCATACCACTGGGCTGTAAACTGCCCAAGCGAAATATGAGATGCTGTTCCTCCAATTTGCATTTAGCCTCACTCTGACAATGGAGGAGACCAAGGACAGAAAGGTCTGTATAGGAATGGGAAGGAGAATTAAAATGTCCGGCAACAGGACATCAGGTTGGTTTAGGCAGGCTGAGCGAAGGTGTTCCGCGAAACGATCGCCCAGTCTACGTTTGGTTTCGCCGATGTATAAGACTCCACATCTTGAACAACAGATACAGTAGATGAGGTTGGAGGAAGTGCAAGTGAACTTCTGCCTAATCTGAAAGGACTGTCAAAGTCCCTGGACAGAGTCGAGGGAGGTGGTATAGTGACAGGTGTTGCATCTTCTGTGGTTGCAGGGGAAGGTACCTGGTGAGGGTTGGTAGGGATGAGTTAACCTGGGAGTTGCGGAGGAATGGTCTCTGTGGAAGGCGGTTGCCCTTCTGGCATCCGAGTTACATACTGGCATTCAATGTTGCCACCATGTCCCTGAAGGGACGTGGGGACAGGGTAGATCATCTCATGCCTGCATGTGTGGTTGCCATCATGTATAAATGCAGTTCATTGGGTAACGGTCGCAGGTAACTTGAAGTCCTTCCACCGGGTGTTCTGGTGAAAGGTCATTGATCTGAAATGTTAACTGTGTCGCTCCCTTCACACGTGTTGCCCGATTTGTTGAGTATTTCCAGCTTTTCTTTTATTCATTCTGTTGGAGGTTGTATGTGTTGAGGCAAGGTAAGGACTTTCCTCAGCATAATGGCTTTAGCAAATGTCTTTTACATTGTGGACATCAGGCTTGGTGACAGAGAGGAAGCTGTCAAGGTAAGATCAACCTCCCATCATGTGCTATTAAACCATACATCATTGCATGCCTGGTTGACAGTTACCCTCAGTGACATTTGATCTTCAAGATGTTTGCTAAATGTAGAATAGACACTGGCCAAGCTGCTGAATTTCAAATGGAACTGTTGTGCCTTCCACTTTCATCTGTCAAAGTCTAATGTGTCACCATGGTAAGATGCAACAAGATATCAGACAATTCCTGGGCATGGAGGCAGTAGAGTACGATCTCCAAGGGAACTTCTGGTCTAAGAGGTGCTGCAAATGAATGATCCATTTGAGCTCCCCAGACCCCTGGCATTTCATGTTGTGGTGATAGAACAGTTGCAGGAGCCAGAAGTGATAACGCTTCTAATTTCTGAGTTAAGGGCCTGTCCCACTTTAGGCGATTTTAAGGCAACTGCCGGCGACTGTCAAAGTCGTAGCAGATTGCCAAACTTTTTTTTTAACCCGACGACAACCCGACGACCCGCGTCAGGTCGAGATTACAGCGTCTTCGGAAACATCACTAAATTCCCACGCTGTCAATGCTTCTCCGGCGTCCTAATTTTCGCTGAAATCACTGACAAGTCGGTAAGTGTTTGAGAGTTTTGAACTTTAACATCTTGTATGGGTTACTTAAAAACCAAGCATCACTGTAACAAGGCGTAAACTGGATTTACTTCCAGTTTAGTAATAGCTGTATTAAAATATATAATTTTAAAAGTAGTTAAGTGGATTTTTGTGAAAAGTGTGTGGGCATTCTTTGAAAATGTACGGGAGATGCATATCTGGTTTCTGGGTTGCATATCTGGGTTGGGAGCCCACTTTAAATGTAATGGCTGATGACCATAAACATTGCAAAATTCCCATGCTTACCTGACCGTCAAACTACGATTTTTGGAAGACTCCTCATGATCATGCCCGCGACACCCGGCGAACTGTCGGCGACAGCCTAGTCGCCGGCAGTCGCCTTAAAATCACCTAAAGTGGGACAGGCCCTTAAGCTTTCCAGCAAAGCTACAAGTGATTGATTACACTTTCAATAATACATGCGAGGGTTACTTTGTTGCTAATTCAAAGTATTGCCCCCTTGCTAGTTTCTGCATTGCCCCATGCAACATGCAACTTTGTGCAATAAACATGGTAAAATAGGCTCTGAACAGACATTACATTGGGCTTGCTAATATCCATGCATGTTTTCTGTGTTGCCGATGAAGGCATGTTATATGCACAGTAGTATGCCTAAGAATTTTCCATCACAAGTAACACTGGTGCTCGACAAAACTTCCATCTGAAGCTTTAATCAGTAAAATACACCGATGAGCCAAAACATCATGACCACTGCCTAATATGCCGTTAGTCCTCCGTGTGCAGCCCCATATGCAGCAGGGTGTGATGCACTGTGTATTGTGACACATTCCTCCCGTGACCACCATTAACATTTTCTGTGACTTGTGCCACAATAGACCTTCTGTCAGTTCGGACCAGATGGGATAACCTTCGTTGCCCTCGCGCATTGATGAGCCCTGGGCGCCCAACACCCTGTCGCCAGTTTGTGATTTGTCCCTCCTCGGACCACTGTCGGTAGGTACTCACCACTGCTGAACAGGAGCACCCCACAAGCCTTGCTGCTTCAGAGATGCTCTGACCCAGTCGTCTGGCCATAACAATTTGGCTCAGGACTTTACTCCTGCCCATTTCTCCTGCATCCAACACATCAACTTCAAGAACTGACTGTTCACTTGCTGCTTAATATATCCCACCCCTTGACAGGTGCCATTGTAACAAGATAATCAATGTTATTTACTTCGCCTGCCAGTGGTCATAATATTTTGGCTGATCGGTGTATAAGCTCCAATTTTATTTACTCAATACCTGGTATTCTTTTATTTAAAATCTCAGCTTTTGGAGGTGTTTTGCTGAGATGCTCCAGGGCTTGGCAGAATCCTGTTTGGTGTAGAGTGTACAGTTTTTGCCTCTAATCACCTTGGTATCAGTTTATGTTCATTTGAAATTCCAAAGAGGAAAGATACAACAAGATAGTTCTGTACTCAGCGGTATTTGGAAGAATGAGAGGTGACCCCACTGAGAAGTGAAAAATTCTGAGAGACTGTTTCCTGCGACTGGTGAGCCTTGAATTAGGGTTCTCAGAACAAGAGGCCAACTATTGAGGAGGGCTGGGAAGAGGAAAAACTTTTTTGTTCAAGGAGTTTTAAATTGTTGGAATTCTCTACCTCAGAGAATTGTGGTTGCGTAAATGTTGAATATATTGAAGGCTGAGATCGATAGACCCTAAGGGAATAAAGAGATATGGGGATCGTGTAGAGAAGTGGACAAGGCATAAGATCAGTCATGATCTTAATCAAATGTCTTGGAGCCATAGTTCTGTGTAATGCTCTGCAATATTGAACAGTCAATGCCTTGGCAAAGAATGGAAGACTTCAAACCATATCGCTGTCAACTACAACAGCAGGAAGAGCAAGTTCTCTGGGAACCTTGCCAACTGCAACAAATACAGTACCTGACTAAACCAATTTGTATGCATACTCTGAAGAAACATGAAGCATCTCACACAAATATCTGCAAGTCAACTGAGAAAAAGAAATAGCATTATGATCAAAATCACTGAGCCACATTTAAAGTAAAAATAAAGAATCTTTATTTTAATTACCTGCAAAATATATTTCCTGTATTAAATGGTGTTAAAGGTAGAAAAAACCCATCTGAGCAACAAATTCATCCCTCTCAACAGAGATGGCATGTTGTAGGTTTTTTCATAAGCGCAATTTCATTCACCATTCAAGCAAAAGTGTAAGTTGCTTGCAAATTTATTAATTAAAAATGGCATACCCAGTGTCCTTTTCTCAACTTGCTATCACTTCAACAGTCGGTAAATATATTTTTCATCTCTGACTGATGGGTGCTCATAACCACAAATATCCGATGTTTGCTGTAAATTCACGAAACATCACTTTGAGGATATTTATTTGCTATTTTACAGTACATGTCGATTTTTGTACACAATTAGGATGCCTGTTATGTTTAGTTTAGAGGTACAGCGTGGAAAAAAGCCTTTTGACCGACTGAGTATGCACTGACCACCAATCCCTATACATTAGCCCCATCCTACAGATAAGGAACAATTTACAATTCTTGCCAAACCCAATTGACCTACAAACAATACAATACAATATATCTTTATTGTCATTGTACAGGGGTACAACGAGATTGGGAATGCGCCTCCCATACGATGCAATAATTTAATTAGCTAGTCAGTATTAATTTAAACAACCCAACGAAACAAATTGTAAGTTTTAAGACAGAATAAAGTGCAAGTAGATCTGTGCCGGATCACTGTGCGTAAACCTATACGTCTTTGGAGTGTGGGAGGAAATCGGAGTATCCGGGGAAAACCCACACAGTCACGGGGAGAACGTAAAAACCCGCGTCTCTGGCGCTGTAAGGAAGTACATATACCGCTGCACCTCTATGCAGCCCCTTTTGATGATCTGTTTTGATTATGTTTCCACAAATGGATTATGTCATAAATAAACATTTGTATATTTACCTTTGGACATAAATGTCCAAAAATAAAATATGCAGATGTTAATTTTTATACAAATGGTTATTAAACTCAGGTCAGACAGTGATTTTGTTTGCTGGTTGCTTTTTTCAAAATGATATGGGTGTTTTCCAAGAATATTTGCATCAGGAAACAGGGTTGTTTTATATAAATGGAGGGAGCACAATGGAATGGTTCAGGAGTCTCAGTTTAGGAGGCACATATTTTTCTGGTAGTTAGGATTTGGAAAAGTGTGGGTGGTGAAAGGTGACAGGAGTGCACAGAATTAGTAGGAAGCACTCTAAAACTTAAATATTTTGGCATTTGCATTTACATTCATGAACAAATGGTAATTATTCACAACTGCACAAGAGCCAGGAATGGCAATACAGTCCCCATATGACTAATTGCGTATTTACAAATTATGTGCCATCTGCTCTCTGCATTGGGCAAGAATAATTCAGTCACCAGGATTTGAATAGCATCACATAACAGACTACCAAGAGCCAAACAAGGAATGAGAGCCAGTACAAATTCACATACTTCCTGAGGACTGGAAAGAGGTTTGGAAGGAGAATGCAAAGATGAGCCAACATGTTCTGTTTTCCTAAGTGAACACCACTGGCTGCCAGGAGGCTAGTTGATACTCCTTTTGCAGTTAATAAAATTAGAGCATTATACAGCACAGTAGGAGCATATTCAGCCTATTGTGACTCTGACAGCTCTTTGAAATAATTATATCATCAGCTGAATTATTCTGCCATTTCCTCACAGCCCTATAAATTATTAAATATTCAAGCACCTCCAAATCTCTTTCCAAAAATTGTGCTGTATCAGGTTTCATTACATTTTCTGAGAGTGCATATTTGGTCATATTACCCAGCAAAGTTTAAAAACGCCCCCTTTTGTCTCTGGTCCATTTTGACAATGATGTGGCTCCAGTGTCCTCTCACTGACAATTGTGGCTCCAGTATCCTCTCACTGACAACTGTGGCATCTGCCAATAGTTGCCCGAGGTTATAGATGTGAATGGATCTAAATAACGTAATTTGGAATTTAAACATTTTTAAGCTTCCATTGCAATCAGAATAAAAACTAGAGAATCTGAAATGACCTGTCATTAATTGCAGTCTATTTCTTCAGCCAATTGACTGCTATAAATGAGATTTCTGCATTCCCTCCCATCCCACGCTCCTCTCCCACCCTTGTCGTCCTACCAGTTCCACTGGTCGCATCCTTATATCCCCCTTGTATACCTTCCTCAGTCAACAATGGGCCATTATAGGTTCCACCCTTCCCGAGGTTATCTGTTGCCAGCCCTGATTTGTTCTGGCCTTTTTTCACCTCCAGTTATCCACACCCCCCCCTCCCCACATCACTAATTTCAGTCTGAAGAAGGGTCCCAGGTTGAAATGTCACTTATTTGTTTTCTCCGGAGATGCTGCCTGGCCCGCTGAATTACTCCAGCATTTTCCTGTTCCTGGGTGTGCAGTGTTTTGAATCTTTGGTTGCAATCCTAATGCCGATGAGAACTGATGGAATTTATCTTAACACCACAACTCCCATCAGACTCTGGGGCCTTTCCTTTTATTACTTTGGGCTAAAGATGCATGTGTGGGATAGGTAGTTCATCAAGAAAGGAAAATCCACCCACTCGCATCCAGCAGGAGCCTTTGCAGAAAATTAATAAGTAACTACAGTACACAGACTTTAGGTTTGAGGGATACACAAGGGACCTGGCAATGCTGAAGTCAACTTAGAAGATAAATTAAAATCTGGCAATACCTGAAAAACTGAGCCGAAAGCGTGGAAGCAACAAAGAAGAATTAATTTTCTTTGCAGATTAATTTAAACAGTTAATGTTCTTGTCACACAGCTCCAGTGACCCACTTTCGACCCTGACTTCAAGTGCTGTTTGATCCAACAGATGACAATAGACACTAGGTGCAGGAGTAGGCCATTCGGCCCTTTGAGCCAGCCCCGCCATTCAATGTGATCATGGCTGATCATTCTCAATCAGTACTCCGTTCCTGCCTTCTCCCCATACCCCCTAACTCGGCTATCATTAAGAAATCTATCTAGCTCTCTCTTGAAAGCATCCTTAGAATTGGCCTCCACTGCCTACTGAGGCAGATAATTCCACAGATTTACAACTCTCTGAGTGAAAAAGGTTTTCCTCATCTCCATTCTAAATGGCCTACTCCTTATTCTTAAACTGTGGCCCCTGGTTCTAGACTCCCCCAACATTGGGAACATGTTTCCTGCCTCTAACGTGTCCAATCCCTTAATAATCTTATATGTTTCAATAAGATCCCCTCTCATCCTTCTAAATTCAAGTGTGTACAAGCCTAGTCGCTCCAGTCTTTCAACATACGACAGTCCCGCCATTCCAGGAATTAACCTAGTGAACCTATGCTGCACTCCCTCAATAGCAAGAATGTCCTTCCTCAAATTAGGAGACCAAAACTGTACACAGTACTCCAGGTGCAGTCTCACTAGGGCCCCATACAACTGCAGAAGGACCTTCTGCAGTCAACTCCTATGCTCCTATATTCAACTCCTCTTGTCATAAAGGCCAACATACCATTAGGTTTCTTCACTGCCTGCTGTACCTGCATGCTAACTTTAAGTAACTGATAAACAAGGACACCGAGGATCTCTTTGTACTTCCCCATTTCCTAACTTGACACCATTCAGATAATAATCTGCCTTCCTGTTATTACCACCAAACTGGATAACCTCACATCTATTCACATTAAACTGCATTTGCCATGCATCTGCCCACTCACACAACCTGTCCAAGTCACCCTGCATCCTCATAGCATCCTCCTTACAGTTCACACTGCCACCCAGCTTTGTGTCATCCGCAAATTTGCTAATGTTACTTTTAATCCCTTCATCTAAGTCAATAATGTATATTGTAAATAGTTGCGGTCCCACCACCGAGCCTTGCGGTACCCCACTAGTCACTGCCTGCCATTCTGAAAGGGACCCGTTAATCCCTACTCTTTGTTTCCTGTCTGCCAACCAATTTTCTATCCATGTCAGCACCCTACCCCCAATACCATGTGCTCTAATCTTGCCCACAAATCTCCTATGTGGGACCTTATCAAAGGCTTTCTGAAAGTCCAGGTACACTACATCCACTGGCTCTCCCTTGTCCATTTTCCTCGTTACATCCTCAAAAAATTCCAGAAAATTAGTCAAGCATGACTTCCCCCTCATAAATCCATGCTGACTCAGAACAATCCTGTTACTGCTATCCAAATGTTCCACAATTTCTTCTTTTATAATTGACGCCAGCATCTTCCCCTCCACTGATGTCAGACTAACTGGTCTATAATTTCTTGTTTTCTCTCTCACTCCTTTCTTAAAAAGTGGGATAACATTAGCTACCCTCCAATCCACGGGAACTGATCCTGAATCTATAGAACATTGAAAAATGATTACCAATGCGTCCACGACTTTTCGAGCCACTTCCTTAAGTACCATGGGATGCAGACCATCAGGCCCTGGGGATTTATCAGTCTTCAGTCCCATAGGTCTGCCCAACACCATTTCTTGCCTAGTGTGAATTTATTTCAGTTCCTCCGTTACCCTAGGACCTCTGTCCACTAGTACATCTGGGAGATTTTTTGTGTCTTCCTTAGTGAAGACAGATCCAAAGTACCTGTTCAACACGTCTGCCATTTCCTTATAATAAATTCACCTGCTTCTGTCTTCAAGGGCCCCACATTTGTCTTAACTATTTTTTTCTCTTCACATTTCAACTGGGCGGCACAGTGGTGCAGCGGTAGAGTTGCTGCCTTACAGTGAATGCAGCGCCGGAGACTCAGATTCTATCCTGACTGCGGGCGCCGTCTGTATGGAGTTTGTACCTTCTCCCCGTGACCTGCGTGGGTTTTCTCCGAGATCTTCGGTTTCCTCCCACACTCCAAAGATGTATAGGTTTGTAGGTTAATTGGCTGGGCAAATATAAAAAATGTCCCTAGTGTGTGTAGGATAGTGTTAGTGTGCGGGGATCGCTGGGTGGCGCGGACCCGGTGGGCCGAAGGGCCTGTTTCCGCGCTGTATCTCTAAATCTAAACTGGGTGCTCTTCCTTCCTCCCATATGCAAAAGATGTTGGTAGTTTAATTGGCTGCTCTGAATTGCCATGAGTGCAGATGAGTTATAGGAAAATCATGGGAAGCTTGATATGTGTGAGAGAGAATTAAGGCAGAAGGGGAATGGAATTAATGACAGTAAACCGAAAGCTGGCATCAATTTGATGGACTGATCGTGCCCTTTATATTGTGGGAAATATCAAATACAAAGTGGCAGTATTGTAGATGTCAGGCATCCACGCAATGACAAACCTCTGAAATGTGTCACAAAAACAGAAAATGCTGTAAATGCTCAATGGGTCAGGCTACAATCGTAGGAAAAGAACCAGAGTCAATGTTTCATGTCAAAGACACTTCATCAGAGCTTTAGGCTATACAAAATAAATCTTGTGAAAAACAGCACCTTCCAAACCCACAACTTCTCCCAGCTGGAATGACAAGGGCAGCAAAAGCATGGGAGAACCACCAACTGGAAGTTGACATCCAAGCCACAACCACCCTGATGTAAATATATTGCCGTTCCCTCTCTGTTGCTAGACTAAATTCCAGAAAATCTCGGCATAACATCACTGTCAATATACCAATACCCATACCTCAAGAACTGCAGTGGGTTCCAGAAGGCAGCTCACCACCACCTTATCAAGGGCAATTAGGAATGGAAAATTAAATGCTGGTTCAGCCTGCGAAGTCTACATCCCTTCAAATAATACAAATGGGTGGGTGGGGATGGGTGGGCGTAAAGTTTGTGATAGGGTAAAACCAGGGTGACCATGAGGATATGCTGTAAACAAGGTGACCGGGTCAAAGAATGAAAGGGAGCAGTCAGAGAGTGAGAACATTAGTAAAAATCATTTGTGGAGAGGACGTTTCCACTAGTGGGAGAGTCTAGTACCAGAGGGTACACCTTCTGAATAAAAGGGCATACCTTTAGAAAGGAGATGAGTAGGAATTTCTTTAGTCAGAGAGTGATGACTGTTGAACTCATTGCCACAGATGGCTGTAGAGGCCAAGTCATTGAGTATTTTTAAGGTGGAGATTGACAGATTCTTAATTAGTACGAGTGTCGGGGGTTATGGGAAGAAGGCAGGAGTATGGGGTTGAGAGGGATAGATCAGCCATGATTGAATGGTGGTGTAGATTTGATGGGCCAAATTGCCAACTTCTGCTCCTATGACATGAACTATTATGAAAAAAAGAGAAAAAAGCATGTGGTAGTTCCAAAATCCAGAGCAGGAGATCAAGCACAGGAGGACTCCTCCACGCCCAGAGAGAGAGAGAGAGAAAAGGAAAGTAAAAAAAATCAAGCTGAGCTAATATTGCAGATGGATGACTGATACCGAGAGAAAAATAGTTGTCTATCATCACCTTCTGTCTCCTTTTGCCAAGTCAAAATTCAATCCAAATCCAAAGTAATTGTCAAATTACCCCGAATCCCATGAGGCCTAACACATCTAAAAAATTCCACCCCCTCCGGGCGCTTAATGCCGAGGCAACACAAGTTAATATCCAGGATGTTAAAACTCACATTATAACCCTATTGTAGATTTTCAGCATCTGCATTTTTACTCATCTTTTAGCAGGCTTGAAAAGTTAGACCAAGCTAACTTTGGTTAGCTTTTGACTGAAATCAAGGCATTTAAAGTGAGAATCAAAAGCACTGCAGATGCTGGAAATGTAAAAATCAAAGCAGAAAATGTTGAAAATGCTCAGCAGGTCAGGCTGCATCTGTTGGGAAAAAGAAGTTTCGGATGGAGACAACTCGCCAGAAGTGGAGTTGCGGTGGCTGCATTTGCAAGGGAAAGTGCAGGAAGAAAGACAGGGCCCATGACGGTGGAACAAAAGACAGGGCCCATGACGGTGCCCAGAGCTACACCTTTGATCTGGAGAAAGTAAGTGGACTTGAAGAAGTTGTTCAGTCATTCCAATTAGTGTATTGGTGGAATGGAACTGGTTGGACCTCTGCTCAAGGAAGAGGCAGGGTGCCCAGACCCTGATATGGGAGAGAGATGTAAAGGGGTTGTGCATGAGACTGAACTTAGGAATTGGAAATAATCAAAGGAGTGAAGAGCATTGGAGGCATCACACAGATAAGTGGGAGGGGTCAGAACGAGAGGAAAAAGGATAGAATCAAGTTATGGAGAAATACGTTCAGTGGATCCAAGAGCAGGAACAATGGGTCTGTCAGGGCTGTAATGCCTGTGGATTTTGGGCAGGAGATAGTAGTGAGATATACAATTCTGGCATATCATTAGGCTGGAAGCTGTGCAGGGAAGATCTCCCAAGGAAATGACATAAGTGACCTTCTTGGTGACCATGACCAATGTTCAATGTTCAATGGTGGGGTTTTGAAGGAGGTATCTGAGAAAGGTAGATACTAGGGATGTGATATTCATACTAGAAACAGGAGACAGAGTCATGCTCCTATCTGAATAAGTTCCGCACAAGCAATGTATATTTCCTTCCGATTTTTTTTTGGAGATAACTTCCAGTCAACAGAAAACACAAAGTTGCAATAGCAGTTCATGTAATTTGACTGAAAATGTAGTCATGATATGGTACAACACTTGGAAATGGAAAAGCTATTACACTGATTTAATGCTGAACCTTAACCATGAGACTGTTATCAGGTTGTCAAATAGAATAGTACCTCCATAGTACCTCCATTGTTGTCTTCATCTCAATTGCACTGCTAATAAAAACATCATCAATTCCAGGATTATTCAAATAATCCAATTACCTTCATTAATTTTACTCCTTAAAAATATTAAATAGTTATAAATTTAAATAATACTAAAACCTAATCTTCATTTAATCTATGTACCAATTTCCTGACTTCCCATACTCTATATATATATAAATATATATATGTTTATCTGTGTATCTTATTTCAAGTCAAACTATAATCAAAATTAACAGCCTATTTTGAGTTCATAACCTAGTTAGATAGTGTAGTGTAGTTGCAAAAGAATATTGGATGTACCATCAATTTGTTTGATTATCCTTCAAATGAGATTGAAGTAAGGAACACAGTCCATTTTTTCTGTTGGCTCAAATGGTCGTTGGGTATCACATGACTCAAATGCATGTGAACAGGAAGAAGTGATTAAGCCACTCAAACCGATGTTGGCATTCAGTGAGATCATGTCTGAACTGTATCTCACATCCATTCCCCTGCTTCATGTCTTTAATCCTTAATACCTGTCCCCCAAAATAATCTAATAATCTTAGATCAGAAGACACCAATAAACTCCCCTGGTGGGTTGGCCACCAGAAAATGCACAGAGCAACTAACCATTCAGTCTTATTGCTCTTTGTTGAAAATTGCCATATGCATATGTGCCTTTGATGAGTCAGATATCTTTGATTATACATTTCCATGGAATTAATCAAATCTAAATATGAGCTCAATCACAAAGGAGGTCCACAAAAGGAGCCTCCATATCACAGCCACAGGAGTCTTTCTGACGACTGATTATAGAAACACGGCAAATAGCAGTTTTAGTAGGCCATTCGGGCCTTCAGGCCTATTTCATCAATCATTATGACCATGGCTGATCATCCAAATTCAGTTCCCTTTTCCATCTTTCTATTGTTGATGTCATTTGGATTGATATTGGAAAATGGTGCTTGGGTAATACTGCAAAATATCAACATTCCTGAAGGTACATAGCACAAAATGCTTTACACCAGTTTATGTCAATGTTCAAATAATTTTAATGAGCAAATAAACAACAATCAGGAATAAAAATAACCCGGCCCTTCAATCTTAATGCTGAATTTGTTTTTATCTGCAGTTCCATTTTGAGTGCAATGGATTCTGCAGTGCAGGAGAACCTGGATTATCATCACCATTGTTGAAATACAAATTCCTGTTCAGTAGCCCTTTAGATAAAATGCCATCAGTAATACTAATAACCACAAGTTACATTTATTCAATACAGATGTCAGGAACATCACAACTCATCACCCAAAAAGGACATTCAATAAAAGGAAAATGTGGCAATTAAATCAGATATTTTAGTATTTATTTTGAGATATACAAGGAGTCATTTTCCCTGAAGGCAGGTTTCATGGGCAGTGACCTTTCTCTTTATTTTCAATTGGTAGCTGGAAATAAATATTACTGCTTAGAACTTGTACTCTGATGGAAATACCATTTACTTTTCGTAGCATAATGATAAACAAACATTGAAAATTTACAATGCAGGTGAAGGCCATATGCCAGTCAAAAAAAGAGCTGTGCAGTCGAACCTCACCTTGATTTGCAACCCCACAGGTCAGAGCTTTTTCTGTACTCTGTAATCGTTCTGTTGAACGATCATCAGGGTTTCTTGCTTCTATCATCTTTTATGGCAGTGCATGAGTTCCAGACCGCTTCAAATGCTGGGCAAAATTACTTTTCTGCATTTCCCCTTTAACACCATTGATTAATTACGTTGTCCATGCCTCCTTTATGCCTTTCTGCCAAGATCCTTCCACCTTTCACTATTTAGTCCCATGTGAACACTTCAATAACCCTCTGTGCACCCTCTTCAGTTCCAATGAACACAACCCTAACATCTAATCTTTCCTCCTGACTACAGAGAAACATGGAAAATAGGTGCAGGAGTAGGCCATTCAACCCTTCGACCCAGCACCGCCATTCAATATGATCATGGCTGATCATGCAAAACCAGTTACCTCGCTCCGGCTTTTTCTCCACATTGATTCCCTTGATTCCCTTAGCCCGAAGAGCTAAATCTAACTCTCACTTGAAATTGAATCCACCGGGTGGCACCAGCAATGACTGTCTCGCCAACAGTCTGTCTGTCCCTTCCTTCTTTGTTGTTTGATAGTATGTGTTAAATGTATATTTCAGTGTTCTTTAGCTTGTTTTATGTGGGGGGTGGGGGGGTTGGGGGAAACAACTTTTTTTAAATCTCTTACCTTGATGGAGGTGCGATCTTTTTACAAATCGTATCTCCGTCCGCACTGCAGCCTAACATCGAGGAGTTGGCGGCCTTTACTGGAGACCGACTTCTGGAGCTCCAACTGCGGGAGCCTGTGGAACGTACCATCATGGAGCTCATGATCCCTGGCAGGGTTCGACTTTGGAGCTCCAACCGCTGGAGCCTGCGAACTTTAACATCGTGGAGTTCGCAGTCTCTGGTTAGAGACAGACTTCAGGAGCTCCAAGCTGGGGGGGCTTCAATCGTCCCGACGCTGGTGCTTCGATCGCCCCGATGCCGTGGCTTCGATTGCCGGCTGAGGATGGTTCGACTGCCCCGACCGCGGCAGAATAAAGAGGAAGAAGCTTGGAATTTATTGCCTTCCATCACAGTGAGGAATGTGAGGAATCTGCTGTGGTGGATGTTTGTTGCTTTGATTTTAGTATGGCTTTATGGTAAATCAAATTTCACTGCACCTTAATTGGTACACGTGACAACAAACTGACCTTGAAACCTTGAAAACATCCAGTGAATTGGCCTCCACTGCCTTTTGTGGCCGAGAATTCCACAGATTCACAACTCTCTGGGTGTCTATAATTTCCCTGTGCTGGCATATCGTTAGAGTCAATGTCCTATATTTAAAATTTACAAAGTTGGAAATCTGTAGCCACCATAGACTAAAAGACAGGAATATTGGCCTCTTCCAAAGGAAGAGGAACATAAGGTTATTCTTCATACAAAAACACAAGAGAAAGCTTTATCCACATGAATGTAACTCCTGGCTCGGTTTTTTTTAAACTGGTTCTTACACTTCAGGCTACATTAGGAAATCAGCCTTTAAAATACTGAACTTTTATTTCTTTTCTCTCCATTGACGTATTTATTTTTATAAATGAGAAAAGAATTGCCATTTCTAATCAATCCAAGTACTGTATCTTCTGAGAAACCAAGGTCTGTTTTGTGTCACTGAGTAATCTATCGATTCTTGACAAGCTTTGTGTTCTGCATTCCTCCTATTTGGCCATCTTGGGATTTTGGGTACTTCAGCATTGAGTGCATTATGTAAAATCTATAAACTATTGGCAACATCTCAAGAGTTTATAGACCTTTAAAGACTTACTAACTCTGGTGGCTATCTACTTCAACACAAAAACTTTATTTCTGATGCCAACGTTACAACAAAAAGCTAATTTTTTAACTCATTCATTCAGACACAGATGGACTAACAACATTAGTGCTTTCACAAAACCTTTACCAATGAAACATCCCAACTTATTTCACAGGAGCATTGTTAAACACAAAAAAATACAAATAAAAAAGGAAGAGAAGTAAGTTGTGTATAGAAATAAGTTATTTGGCCCCTCATGCCAGGTCTGCCATTCAGAAGATCATAGATTGACACAAAAAGCTGGAGTAATTCAGCGGGACAGGCAGCATCTCTGGAGAGAAGGAATGGGTGATGTTTTGGGTTGAGACCCTTCTTCAGGCTGGTAAGGGATAAGGGAAACATAAGATACAGTCGATGATGTAGAGAGATAAAGAACAATGAATAAAGTTATGCAAAAAAGTAACAATGATAAAGGAAACAGGCCATTGTTAGCTGTTTGCTGGATGAAAACGAGAAGCTATCTTCAGTTTAAACCAGCATCTGCAGCTCCTTACTACACATTCAGAAGATCATGGTTCATCGAATCTTTGACCACATCTCCACATTCCAACTGGTCCCCATAATGTTTGATTCCACAAAGATTAAACATCCGACTCAGCATTAGATGGATTTAACCTTAAGAACATGAGGACACTAAGCCAGGAAAGGACATTAGGAGAGTAGTGATCAATCGAATGAAGGTAAGCCTGGCTGAGTTGCAAAGTTTGTAACTATGGAAGTTAAGATCAATGATTGTAGATTGAATGCTTTCTCAAAAGGTTCCTTTGCTTCTGCAGCCATGGAAAGAAGTCATGTTCATACATCTCCAAAGCCCACTGCTAAGTGTTGAAGATGTGGAAATGCTTTTTTTTTCAAAGAGAAAACCACCACAGTAAAGAAATCAGAAATGTACAAGATTTGTGTTTTTTTTTAATTATGCATCAGGTCACAGTTAGTTCTCAAATTCTACAATTCATAACATTTCGAGCAGGCACTGGACACATGATAGTGTGTTATATGGTATGGAACCCTATGCTACTGGTAATTATACTGATGTACTGACAGGTTATCATTTTACCCGATCTCTCCTGAGAACTAATAAAATCCACAATCTTGCAGATTTTGCCTAGGGCAATGGGACATAATACAAATACCAACCATGAATTGCATATGCACAATTGAAAACCATGTTAGCAAAGAGTAAAACAATTTGGTATACGTTGTTGGATTTCTTAGAGGCAGTTGGTAACATGGTGCCATCATTTACAGCAACATTTTTCATGCTCATTGTGTGTAACAAATGCCATCCAAATTTATATCATTATTTCTGCATTGTCCAACATTTCTTAGAGATCTGAAAAATAATACGCCATTTATTCATTGAAGAAATAACTTTTACAATGATTAAAGGCTCAGACACAATGTTGTTCAAAGGGTCAAACACAGCAATTCTGCAGTCAGTCTGTCAGTCATAATCTGTCCAATGCAGTTTTCTCTGCTTACTGCTCACAGTAAAAGCCAGCTGCTCCTTCAACCCTTAAACATGCTGCTGCAACATTAACAAACTTGACATGCCACTTGTCTATACCAAATTATGCTCTTGAGAAAGCAGAAATTGGTGTTGAGGTCCCAGTGTGGAAACAAGACAGGAGGTATAGGGACAGGTGATACAGTTCCTGTGGATGCAGGGAAAATGCCTGGGGAAAGGGTTAGTTGGGTGGGAAGGATGAGTGAACCAGAGAGCTGCAGAGACAGTGGTCTCCACATGAGTAATTCTTTATCCACCTATCACTTGCCAGGCATTGCTCCACCCCATCTCTATTTTACATCTCTCTTGCCTACTCCATCAGTCTGATGAGGGTTCTGACCAGAAATGTTGTCTGTTCATTTCCCTCCAGAGAGGCTGCCTGCCATGCTGAATTCCTCCAAAACCTTGTTTTTGCTCAAGGTTCCAGAATTTGCTGTTTGTTGTGTCTACACTTCATTGATGGATGAATGTATAAAAGGTGCTTCCCTGGTTCCTGCAGGAACCATGTCCTGGGAGACACATAAATGTTTGGCGTCCTCATCTTATCCACCTGTGCTTTTTTCAACACTTGTCAAAGAAGCATTATCTATGCATGTTGTGCTTCACTCACAGCTTGACCTTGTAAAACCTCAAAAACCTCAAATACAAATTCACACACATTGCTATGCTATTCTCTTAATAGAAGTCAAGTTCTATCTTAGCCTTGGGATCACGTCAGCCTGTATCTGATGAGATTATATCATATCTTACAGTTTGCGGGTCATGGATGTCTCAGGGTGCTCTTTAACAGTCTCTACTCCACAAAACCAGACGTTACCTATTTCTCCATCAGGCCATTAGAACAGAGGGCATCTCTCCTGCAGTCTTTTGAAGTTAATAATTCTTAGAAAACCTGGGATCATGCTCTCAGGAATCTCTGGGGCTGCCATGATGAAGGAACTGTAAGAATGCAGGTGGTGTTGCACACTCTGCCTTTAGAAACTGTTCATAGCACTGAGCACACAGTGGTGAGGTCTCAGTTGTGAATCTCAATGCTGGCAGCTGCAAGAAATCCAAGCTTTTCAGTTATAGATGCTGATTGTGAAACTGCTCAACTGCTTGATACTATTCACAGAAGCCCAATAAACTTTTATTTCAAAACATCAAAGACTTGAACGTAAGAATCTGCAAATTCAACATGCTGAGAATGTAGGATCGAAGAACAGCATGTTTGATAATATATTTGAGATCTTAAAATAATAACATTTCAAGGGACCATTGAACATTCCAGTGGTTATAAAATCAAGGCCATAAATGCCGAGTGGCTGAAAGATTAGAGAAGAGAGAGGAGAGGGGAGAGAGGGGAGAGAGAGGGAGAGAGGGAGAGAGGGAGAGAGGGAGGGAGGGGCAGAGAGAGAGGGAGAGAGGGAGGGAGGGAGGGAGGGAGAGAGGGAGGGAGGGAGGGAGAGAGTGAGAGAGAGAGAGAGAGAGAGAGAGAGAGAGAGAGAGAGAGAGAGAGAGAGAGAGAGAGAGAGAGAGAGAGAGAGAGAGAGAGAGAGAGAGAGAACCTATCAGATAATAATGACTTTAGAGAGAACAAGGTGAGAAAGGGATAATGCATATCTTTCATGCAAGAAGAGACCAAAGTCAACAGTAGAGTAGTCTGAACAATGGAGGAGAACAAACAGTGTATACTTGAATGTCACCAGATAAAGGACGAATGGAGACATAAGGAACTGCAGATGCTGACATCTTGAGCAAAACACAAGTGTTGAAGTAACTCAGCAGGTCAGCAGCATTTGTGAAGGTAATGAAGAAGAGTTCAGACCATAAATGTTGCCTATCCATTCCCTCCACAGGTGCTGCCAGACCTGCTTTGTTACTCCAGCAGTTTCTGTTTTGCTGAAGGAGGAATGAGAACAGTGGAGGCATGAGGGAAATGTAACCTGAAATCATCTGCAAGTAAATCCAATTTGTATAAAGTTCTCACCTGCCCTTTCAATGATTTACATATTTATTGTCTAAATCTTGAGTACTATTCCAATAAATGTATCACCTTTCACTCACATTTGTTTCAAGACATTTATCATCTGATAATTGGTCTCTCACTTACAGTCGCTCTCTCTCTTAGCCTTTCAGATCCGTAATCCAGAAATTTTACAGCATACTCCTCTGAAATGTTATTTATTTAAAGGTTCCAACTGCTATCCACATCTGCATTGTGTTGAAACAGTATCAGTATCTCCCTATACCAAGTATCTCTCTAAGTGCCTTTTAAGGAATGACATCTGCATGTCTCTTACCCCACTGCAGCAATAGCACTCTTGACCACAGCTGCACTATCATTACATGTGGCGATCAGTCCATCCCTCGCCCTCATTTTGGCCAGTCCGATCATATGTTGGTGCTGCTACTGTGCGTACACACAGACAATGAAATGTGAGCTGAGGGTCTATTTCAGGCAGACTGGAGTTGGTGAACTGGAATATGCTTTAGATTCTTTCATCCAACTTAAATGATTATACTTCATCGCCACTGGTTTCATCAAGAAATGCATTAATGACTGCATTCCAACAAAGGCAATTTGGGTCTATCCCAACCAAAAACTGTGGATGAACAGGGAGATTTATTCTCTGCTAAAGTCCAGATTCAAGGCTGTCACGAAGGATGATCCCACACTGCACACAAATTCAATTATGATCTCCACAAGGCCATTAGGCTTGCCAGGAGAGACCACTAAAATCAGCTGGTGATCGTTTTTACCAGCAAACTGACCTGGTCCCCACACACAGACGCAGTGATCAAGAGAGTACATCAGAGAATTTACTCTTGTGACTGAGAAGGTTTGGAATGTCTACAATGATTCCCTCAAACTTCTATAGATGCTCTGCAGAAAGTATCCTGATCATATCATATCATATCATATATATACAGCCGGAAACAGGCCTTTTCGGCCCTCCAAGTCCGTGCTGCCCAGTGATCCCCGCACATTAACACTATCCTACACCCACTAGGGACAATTTTTACATTTACCCAGCCAATTAACCTACATACCTGTACGTCTTTGGAGTGTGGGAGGAAACCGAAGATCTCGGAGAAAACCGAGACAAGGCATCTCAACCCGAGATGGCAACTGTTCCACTCCTGACCATCTGAACCTGCAAATAGTGCTAAACATGGCCCAGTCCATTACAGCTTGACATTCCCTTTCATCCAGTCCATCTTCCTGGTGCATTGCATCAGAAAGGCTAGAAGTGTCATCAAGGATGTTTGTCACCGTGGCTATTCCCTTTTCTCTCTTCTGTCAGGGAGAAGATGCAGGAGTTTGAAAGTTTGGACATCCAGACTTAAGAACAGCTTCATACTGCTCTCTGACTCTTGAACCAATCCCTTCTTTCACACCCCATTTCTGGAGTTGCTGCCATGTATTCTTACACTTAACTCGACCTCTTTTGGTTACTCGGTTATTGTAGTTACATTCTGTGCATTACTCGGATTTTGCAGTACAGCAGTGTACAATTCTGCTGTTTTCTATTCGCCGATGTATTTATTCTTGTATTTCCCATTACAGTATGAGTTCCAAGTAAACAAGGAATTTTACTACACATATGACGATATTACGATGGACTCATCTGAATCTGAACCCAAATGTGTTAATTGTATCTGCCACTGCCACATCAGGAGATTAAAATTGAGCTCATCATCTTCTGCTATTGTGTTGTAAACTTGTTCCAGGTAACCACTACCCTCCATGTTAAAAGCCTACTCCTCCTTTGATCGATTTTGAATTTCAGCATTGTAAACTGTTGCATTTTTGTCTTTCAATAAAATGTGTCGTTGACAGCAAGCAATTAAAATTGAGCTCATCATCTTCTACTATTCTCTCTTCGAAGGGTCTCGACCCGAAACGTCACCCATTCCTTCTCTCCCGAGATGCTGCCTGACCTGCTGAGTTACTCCAGCATTTTGTGAATAAATCTTCTACTATTCTGTTGTCAGCTTTCGGTACCATTGAAAAATACTCATTTTATATCCTACTGCTCTGCAATTTTAAGAAATAAGTTTACTTTAAAGCAGCATATACTAAATTACATGTAAATAAACATGAACAATAATCAAATAATTTTAGATTTTCAATAACAGCTAAATTACAAAATGGTTACGACTTTTCAGTCAAATAAGACTTAACAGTTTGCTATTACAAAAACCTTTCACTGCAGTATTTGAATAATCAATAAGGATCAATAATTTCTGCTTCACATCCTCTGGCAGCTTGTTCCAGGTAACCACTACCCTCCATGCTAAAAACCTACTCCTTTGATTGCAATAGTATTGCAACCCTATCACTTTAAACTGTTGGCCTACAGCCCTCAAGTTCTAGGTTCCTCTGTCCTGGATAAAATATTCTATCTATGTCCCTCACTATTTCATAACCTCTATCAGCATAATATATAAACAACTATAAGTATAATATGTAAACTTCTATAAGTATATGCACATAAGCAATAACATCCACATACATATTTTGTAAGAGATGTTCCTGGAGATGCAAGATTCCAACTGGCTCACAGATTGTGAACAATAATCAAATAATTGATTATATTTCAATAACAGTTAAATTACAAAATGGTTACGACTTTTCAATTAAATAAGACTTAACAGATTGCTATTACTAAAACTTTTCACTGAAGTATTCGAATAATCAATAAGGATCAATAATTTATGTTTTTGAAATAAATTAGTGTCCTCTGCCATATTTACATTTTAAACAATGAACGATTTTAATCAAGAATAAACCAAATCATACTTACTCTAAAATGTGAGGGTTTGAAACTTTGTTAAAGATTACATGCAAATTATCTGGGTTTTTTTTTCACAGGCTTTTAACTAAAGAGTATATTAGAGAGAGAGAAAAAAGGAGTATATTAAGTCTCTTTAGGGCTTGCTTTGTGTTTTCTTACAAAATTGGATAAACAACTCCAACTTCTACCACCAAAACTAAAACAGCACTGCTGACACAAGTAAAACCTGCAATTCAAAATGAAATTTGGATGCAGAAACATAACAACTGATGAGGAGTTTTATCCAGTGAGGGTTTTGATTTTTCAGAGGAGATTTCAAAGAATGAACAATTAAGTTTCATATCTTTCTCACTTATTCTCCTTTAGTTTGTCGATTTCTCAGTATAATCTTTTTATTTCTCTTTTGAAAAAAATAAAATAATTGAAAGATCTGATTTGAGAATGAATTAATTCTTTAATGAAACCCCCCAACCCCAAATTTCTCAGTCCTTCCACTAAATTTCCCAGGCTATAATTTTCATTGATTACCAAGATACCCCTCAGGTTGAGTAATCTATTGAGGTTGTACAAAAATAGCTTTGCACAACAGCTTGCATGTTTTCAGCAGCTTAGTAATCAAAACGTTTAACAAGTTGAAGGATGCAATGCGACTTGAAAGAAAGAGAGATCAGGAGGAATAATTTCCTCCGTTGGCAAAATCCCAAGCAAGGAGACATAACCTTAAAACTAGAGTTATGTTTGTTTGCAAAGTTGAGCAACATAGAGAACTCAACTCCCGTTTAGCTACTGATGCTGCTGAAAATTCTGCTGGTCTGCTGAAAATTCAAAACAAAAATGAGTTATTAAGAGTTGAGAAGCAAGGTAAGCAGGTGGAGGCAATTAACAGATCAGCTGTGACGTAATCGAAGGCAAAACAAGCTCAAAGTTCATAAGTTATAGGAGCAGAATTAGGTCATAGTCAACAGTCAATAGTCGTTTATTTGTCACATACACATAAATGTGTAGTGAAATGAAACATTACCCGCAGTTCAACAGTAAGACCAATAAGAATAATCAATAAAAATGCAATAACACATACAATCATAAACTAACACCAAACAAAAGAAACATCCATCACAGTGAGTCTCCTCCAGTCCCTCCTCACTGTGATGGAAGGCCAGAATGTCTTTTCTCTTCCCCTGCCGTCTTCTCCCGCGGTCAGGCTGTTGGAGTTGCCACGTCGGGGCGGTCGGGGCTCCCGACATTGAAGCCCCCGCCGGGTGGTGAAAGGTCCGCGGCCTATTCCAGGCTGGGCCGGACGGTGAAAGGTCCGCGGCGGGCCGACCCAATCCCCGCGATTCGGGGCGGGCGAAGACGCTGTCGCTGCCGCTGCCGGATCTCCCGATGTCGGGCCTGCGGGCTTCCGACATCCACGCGGCCCGCGCCGGAGCCTCCGGAGACGAGTCGCAGCCGCTCCCGCAGCATCCGAAGGCAGCCAGCGCCGCAGGTGGTGAGTCCGGGCCGCGGGCTCAGCGAACCCGAGCCCAGGTGGTCCCAGGTGCATGGCCGGTGGTAGGCCGCAGCGGGAACAGAGACACGACACAGAAACAAAGGTCGCGTCTCCGTAAGGAAGAGAGAATGTTACAGTTACAGTTCCCTCCCACCCCCCCCCCCCCCACATAACATACAAACACTACACCATATTAAAACTACAATTCATACAAAAACAACAAAAAACACAAACGACAGACGGACTGCAGGCAAGCCGCAGCTGCGAGGGCAGCGCTGGCTCCTCATTCGGCCCATGAAGTCTACTTTGTCATTCAATCATGGCTGATCTATCTTTCCCTCTCAACCCTATTTTCTTGCCTGCTCTCTAAAACCTCTGACACCCATACTAATCAAGAATCTGTTAATATCCACCTTAAAAATACTCATTGACTTGGTTTCCACAGCCTCAAAGGGGTGAATGGAGAACGAGTTTGACCAAGATAACCTGACGAACACAAGAGATACTGATGGGAAGACACTGAGCGATAAAAATAAATGGGGGACAATGGCAGGGACCAAACTTCAAATGAGAATGGCTGTGATAGAAGCATGCAGTGGGCTTTCTGTTTCGCTTTGATGAATGAAATCCCTCAAACTGACTATCGAATCAACCTTGGTCGGTTACCTCCTGTGGATGAGAAACCAGCAGTGAAGCACACAATGAAGCATGTTGTGTTTTTTGCGCTTTATCCCCAATTTATGAAATTAATCCATAAACATTCAATAATGAAACCAAATATGAAAAGTAAATCTTAAACGATTTTTTGCTGAAGTGTAATGTTTGTACTTAAAGTGACAATTGGACAGTGCTGACTACAATGTAAACAGTAACTGCACTTTCAACTCATTGGGGAAATCTGACAGTAACTTCTGCATACTGACAAAGTGTACACATTTTAGAAAGTGAAATAAAGCTCCATCAAAAAACTCACCACACCACATCACTTTCAGCAAGATCATATTTATAGGTCACTAACTCAAAGAATGTAGCGAATAGATAAAAGATTTAAAGAAATTTATCCCAGTGAGCAGAGCGAAATGTACCATATTGAATCACCAAAGCATTGTATTTTCCTTCGAAAATTCAATTAGTTCCAATGAAAAGGATATTGAAGGAAAATACAATGTGCTGACACTACTGTGCAGTAAGCTCAATACTCTAGATGGGGGATGAAGTTCTCATACTTTAAGCATCAGATCCCACATTGCATGCAGCTTTTCGCTAATATTAATTTTTGAGGTATAAATGTCACTGGCAAGGCCAGCATTTATTGTTCATCAATTTTTAGTGAAAGTCTTGGTGAGCAATCTTCTTAAACTGTTGCATTATTGGTGAAAGTACTCACACAATTCTCTTGGGGAGGTAGTTCCAGGATTTAGACCTTGCAATAACGAAAGACCAACAATGTGTCTCCAAGAAAGGATAGTCCCTAACTATGGAAGGGAATCCATAGGCGGTGATCCAATGAACCTAATGCTCTCTCCTTCTTGGTCATAGAGGTCGTGAATTTGACAGGTGCTGTTGGAGTAGCCTGGACAATTAACTGAAGTTCATTTGGTAAACAGTTCACTCTGCAGGCACTGAACTCGAATGGTGAATAGAATCGATGATTAGGGTGGTTTAGGGTAGGGCTGCTGGTGTGTTTTCTTTGAGAGGTGTAGGTGTTGTACTCATCTAGATAAGTGAAAAGTATACTGTCACCCTGCTGACTTGTGCCTGCTAAATGATGGAGCACGGAGAATGTGAGTACATGTTATACTTGTACAAGATGTTGGTGAGGTCACATTTGGAGTACTGTGTTCAGTTTTGGTCAACTTGCCTAAGGATGTTGTTAAGCTTGAAAGAGTGCAGAGAAGATTTATGAGGATGTTGCCAAGACTCGAGAGTCTGAGCTGTACAAAAAGGCTAGGCAGGCTAGGACTATCCAATGGAGCACAGAAGGCTGAGAGGTGATCTGCATAAAATCATGAAGAGGTATAGAGGGATATGGGCAAACACAGGCAAATGTAAGGTTGATATCAGACTCGAAGACTATGTCTGCCAAGATATCAAGTTGGAGTGCTTTAGAAAAGGGAAGACTGAAGATAACAAAGAATGCTGGAGTAACTCAACGGGTCAGGCAGCATCTCGGGAGAGGAGGAATGGGTGACGTTTCGGGTTGAGACCCTTCTTCAGACTGATGTCAGGGGAGCGGGCGGGACAAAGATAGGATGTAGTAGAGACAGAAAGACAGTGGGAGGACTGGGAAAGGGGAGGGGAAAGAGAGGGACAGATAAACTATCTGAAGTTGTAGAAGACAATGTTCATACCGTTGGGGTGTAAACTGCCCAAGCGAAATATGAGATGCTATTCCTCCAATTTGCGCTGGGCCTCACTATGACAATGGAGGAGGCCCATGACAGAAGGAGGCCCATGACAGAAAGGTCAGACTGGACAAAAGAAGTATTCAAAATAACAAAATGGTTCAACAGGCTGAACAAACATTCATGAAGAGAGACTAATACCAAGCCATAAAACTATATATTTTAAAAAATCACATAAATTCAATTGTGAATAAATTCAATTCAATTCAATTCTGAAGACAACCTCTTTATTCTGGCAGGTGAAAATATGGAACATGCTTCCACAATCTGTGGGCATGTTAAAATTATTGATACTTTAAATTAGGTAAAATTAATAAAAAGTTGTGGTGTAGGTTAAAGTAGGTGGGATGAATGCATGTTTCTATACTGTATGTTGTAAGCAAGAAAGTGATGTTCTTGTATCTAATAGGATGCATTATGTAATGTTCAGAAACTATCAATTTTCATTTGTTTCAGAGACTAATAGGCCACTTCTTTAAAAAAATTGGAATTACTTTTTAAATTTGCCAAAAATGTGAGCTGATGATAGTGCTTTTCTTTCTCATTGTGTCTTTTTGTTTGATTCATAAGATCAAAAGTGATAGTAGAAGAATTAGGCCAGTCAGCCCATCAAGTCTACTCTGCCATTCAATCATGGCTGATCTATCTCTCCCTCCTAACCCCATTCTCCTGCTTTCTCCCCATAACCTGACACCTATACAAATCAAGAATCTATCTATCTCTGCCTTAAATATATCCACTGACTTTGCCACCACAGCATTCTGTAACAAAGAATTCCACAGATTCACCAATAATACAAATCATAATAGAAATAATAATAATGAAAGGCCATTGTGCCTGATGGGGTGTGTGCTGTACACCAAGTTCCAACTATTGAACGATAATAAGACTGCATGCCATTGGCATGTTATTTTCCAATTGTCCTTCATGCACGTAGTAAACTTGCCCTTCAGAGTTGAAAAGCCAGAAAATATCCCATTACATTTAGAAAGATACATTCAAAAACTTCCAACTTTCTTTTCAATATCTCTAAATGTAAAATCTACAAGAGCCTGAGATTCTTGGGAATAAATTATTCATTTTACTTTAGTCATATTGCTCAAATCTGTTGCCTTACCCGATGTCTACTGATTGCATTCATGGGATTGGTTTGTCACTTGTCATGACTGAAAAAAGAATGCTTTTAAATCAATAAAATGTCAGTCCTCTAAGACTATATATGTCCATGAATTTGCGCTTCAATGACTCGGTAAAAAAACTGGTTGTAGTCTAGTGAATAATTATGCAAATTATTAGTTATCATCATTCTTTGACAATCATAGACGATCACAATGGGAAAAAAACCATTTAACCGTGCAAATTGGACATTCGGTTGGGAAGGTGAGCAGCAAAAAATAATTTATTACGATTTCTTTATACGCATCCAGATCATACGGTTTAATACAAGATTTAGAATTTCTTGCAAATTTTTGACAATGGTAATGGTATATCAAAAACATAGATCACTATTATAAACACAACATTTCAAGAACTGAGTGAATGGCAGGTACCACTACATTATGCCATAAATTCCAGTGACCTTTACACTATTTTGTTGAGATCTGTAATGAAACAATTAATAAAACTCAAAGCTGCTTCACAACCAAGGGCGAAAGAAATGTTTCATTAAGACGGCTTCTATCTGCTCTGACAATACGACCTTCACTGAAATAGTGCTGGAGGGAGCAGAATCAATAAATTGCTCAGATGGTTACCTATGCCTAATATGTATAACCTAACAGCAGAATATGAATATGGAAAGATAAGCAGAAGAAAAGGAGAAGTACTGTCAATGGATCAAAATTGCTCTTTCCAGCCTCTTGTGCACACCATTCTAATCTCCTAAACTCATCAAAGCAATTCCACAGTTCAAAGAGAACTAAAATCTTCAGATTTAAAACAATGGCAGGTCTTGATTGTTCAGCCTTGGCTTGCTTCTTCTCCATGCCGACACACCAGTGAAGCTATCATTAGCTCTTGGGATGTTGGATCGCCTTTGATCATCCCGAGCCATGCATCTGATTCCTAACCAAACATTTGCTCAGCTCCTCTCAGCTCCTCTCCAAAGACAGAAGCTAAATTAATATTGGCTGCTGGGATTACAATCTAGTTTGTACTTTGAAAGATAAAATCACAACATTTACCATCATTAGGAGTTTACAATTTGAATTGTTGTGCAGCACCAGCTCTTGAAAGACCTGCCAACTTATTCCAAAACCATCTCACCTAAATAGGTGCACTTTCCTCAATGCTGACAATGACATAAATGAACTAAAAGGTTACAATTATGAAGATTCTCTTCAAATTTGGAAAAGGGAATGTTAACACGTTAGCGATGATAAATGTTGACTATTTTCAAGAAAAAGATCAGTTCTGAGAAAAATAGATCCTCCTCAATGAAAAATACCAATAAGAGAACAAAACCTATGATTTGCACATAAGTAACTGAGCTTAATTAATTTTATACAAAATGTTGATTGCTTTCCCCAGTGGCTGTAAAAGGCATGGACTGAAAAGTGAAATTTGATTTTCTCCACCTGGCAGAAACAGGAGGAATGTAATTAAAACCAAGCAGCCTGATTTACTGCTGCAGTTTTGTCCAGAAGGTTTAATCCTTCAATAATGACTGTGACACTGTCTTCTCTCAGGTTCAGAGTACCTCATTGACAAAAATAATACTGGAGCCATGAGTTGCAAAGGACCTTGGTAATATATTAATAGTGCTGGGTCGCTGCACAGTTAAATGCATCTAGGAAGAGACAGAGGCCAGAAATTGTGTATTTAAAATGTCTTCTATATCCAGAAGGAGCAGCAGTCGTCTTCTGAAACCCCAGAGGAAGATCAGAGTTATGTCTCTGAGACACCTGTTTGATGTTCAGTTCAGGCAGACATAATTAACCAAGCAAGATACTTAGCATGGACAGGTTAGAGCAGATCATCAGGCCGCCTGTTGAAAGACCAATGGCTGTCACTGCCAGAAACTTCAAAAGAAAGAACATGTATATTTCCAAACTCATGTAAAACTTTGCAAAATGTGAAGATGACACAACCTGCAACTTTGATCTGATGCTGAATTACTTTGCCCTGGATACCAGCCGATAGCAGAAGAGAAAGAACGGAGATACAATGCCAAAGCAAGACCAGTACCCACAGGGAGGTTTGGAGAAAGCAGATGATAAATGGGTTGCTTTTGGTGCCAAACTCTGAACAGGACAGTGTCCCACTGCTTTATTCACACCAATGAAAGCCTATTCATGAAAATAATGAACCAAATGAAACTTGAAAATCGCCTTAAAGAAAAAAAGATTTCAAGAATAGTCCATCTTTGCAGATCTTTGTGGAGAGTGGATATGTCACTGTGTCTTGGAAGATTAAATAATATGGTTGGAAAAGATAATAAACGGAGGTCTGCATCTCGACGGAGATGCAATTTTTGTTCCGTATCGTATCTCCGTCCATACTGCGGCCTAACAAAGAGTTGGCAGCCTCTGCTGGAGATCAACCGGGAGCCTGCGGGACTTTAACAATGTGGGAGCCTACTGGACTTTAACATTGCGGAGCTTGCGATCTCTGTCGGAGGTCGTCTTTGGGGCTCTAACCGTGGGTGCCGGAGGACTTTAACATCGCGGAGCCCGCAGTCTCTGGTTGGAGACTGACATCGGGGACTCCAAGCTGCAGGAATTTCAACTGCCCCGACGCGGGAGTTTCGATCGTCCCGACATGGGAGTTTCAATCGCCCCATGCGGGGCTAAGACCACTGGCTGTGGGAGCTTTGATTGCCTCGACTGCGGATGGTTCGATTGCCCCAATAGGGAGAATAAAGAGGAAGGAGATTGGACTTTATTGCCTTCCATGAAAATGAGGAATGTGGGGAATCTGCTATGGTGGATGTTTATGTTAACTTTTATGTAGTTGTGTGTCTTGTTGCTTTTTTTAGTATGGCTGATTGGTTATTCGAATTTCACTGTACCTTAATTGGTACACGTGACAATAAACTGACCTTGAAACCTTGAAATCTTGAAACAATGGGATTTAAAATCTCAGAAAGCGCCGACCACATGTGGTTGCCACAGAAACGTTAACTTGTTTAGACAAAACTCAGAATGATCTTTAGATACTGTGTACTGCAAGCCATCTTAGTTCTTTAGAGTCAGTACTGAAATAATTGAGACCAACCAAATACGTCTTTTAATTCTTCAAAGACTCCTTGAAGCTGTATTGAGATACTGTCAACCAATGCAAACATATCACAAGGGAGATTTTTTAGCTTTCAAACCAGCGTATTTTTGTTTCATTAATACTATATAAAGTGATAAATAAATGCAATAGGCAATATTTTAAAATACAGTAGAATGTAGTCTCACAATTATTTCCATATAGTGGCACCACTATTGCTTGACAGAATGAAGATGACTGGGTAAATTCTCTATCAATCATGTCTGGAGACTATGCTCTTTAAGTTAAAATGCTTCATTTTATCCACATAACTTGCCTTGCATAGCTATCCACCCATCACTGTTTCTCACATCCTACTTTTATCCTTTAAGGCATGCACATTATATGTTGTCGTTAATGGAGACTCCTTCAGCTATAAATGAACTGGTCTTGCTGAAGTTGAAAGCAAGATTGGTGTTCTGGTATCATTCAATCAGATTTACAATCTCTGCTTTTTACTCTGACTCATCAACACCCATTATTTGTTCAACAACGATGGTATCATCAGCAAATTTGAGCATGGCTTGGAACTGTATCTGGCTACACAGTCATAAGTATAAAGTGATTAGAGCAGGGACTCAGCACACTGCCCTGAGGTGTTCCTGTGCTGATGTGAAAGATACATCTTCTGGATGGTTATTGAGGAAGAAGTTTATTGTCAATTCTTACTGATTGTGGTCTGCCGATGAGGAAGTCAAGAATTCAGTTGTTTAGGGATGGGCAGAGATCCAGTGCTCTGGATTTGATAAGAAGTTTGGAGAGGATGATGGTATTGAACATCGAGCTGTAATCAGAGTGTGTTCTTGTTGTTCAAATGGTCCAGTGCAGACTAGGGAGCCAGTGAGATCACATCCCCCATTGATCTATTGTATGGGGAGTCAAATTGTGGTGGATCTTGCTGAGATATGTTTCATAACCAACTTTCAAAGAACTCTCATAACAAACTCTCAGCATGGACGTTAGTGCCGCCGTTTGGTCGTCACTGTTCTTGGGCATTGAAGCCCTTTAAAAGCAGGTGGAAACCTTGGACCTTGGTAGAGAGGCTGCAAATATCTACAAAAATTCAGCCAGTTGATCTGCGCTTATTTTAAGAACATGGCCAGATACAACAACAGGGCCGCACTCTTTCTGTGGATTCACCCTCATGAAGGATCTTCCGTCATCAGCCTCGGTGATTGAGATTACAATGTAATCGGGAGCTATACAGATCTGAGAAGGCACATCAGTGTTTTCTCTTTGGAAGCGTGCACAGCAAATATTGAGCGCTACAGGAAAGGGGGCTGTTTTATTGGAGGACAGTATTTAGTGATTGTAGTATTGATCCACTTATAACATGAGAAACAGCAAATAAAAAGGCAATCGCGATTCTTAATACTTGGATCAGAATGACATATTATTCCAGTGGTATGGACAAGCAGGAGAAGAAATGAAATAAATTACAAATAAGTGATTTATATAAGAAAATAAGATGTGATTATCTCCCCATGGGATATGTGCTTATCAACTGTACCATGTATTAGTGTATTGTCATTTATTTTTTCCATGGCAACCAGTATGCTTTATTCAAAACTGAAGTTCCCCAAATTAAAACCTAAAATTTAGAAATAGTTGGGATTTGAGGAACTATAAAAAGAAACAAGAATGCTGCTCATATTTATGGACACCATAGCTTCAAAGGAGGAAGGAAAAAAGCAGAATGTATGCCAAAAAGTAAACACTTGCAACTTTCAATGACCCTGGGACATTTCAGATGTAGAATTTTCAAAGAATATCCATTTGCAAAATGTAAAACCCATAACTAACAGTAGAAAATGATAAGACAAGCAATATAAACAATGGCCAGGATTTCTGTATTCTCCTTCATCATAGTTCCAGCAGATCCTTTTCTTTTTCTTGAAAGATGGGCCGCAGCCGAATGACTGATGCAAAAGTTGGCACCGACAACAGCAGAGCTCTCCATCAGAAAACTAAGATTGATCAAGTTCTCACATCTCTCAAGTGACATTTGAACGCAAAATCTTCTGATTCAATGATGTGAGACAAGGCAAGCATTCGAGCTTAATGACAAGGGTGATTAAATCCAAAAGGAAGCTGAGTCATACAAACATTATAAATGATTGATTACATGAACTCTTAACATAGCTTTAAAGTTGATGTGATGTTTTGGGATTTTATGGGATTTTCCAAAATGTTTATTGTTTGAAGAATGGATTGGTAGTAATTTTCCATCTTCCAGAAAGTACAGCGTCAATTACTCCCATATTCCGAAGATTTACTAGTTGGTATATTAATTGGCAACTATAAATTGTTCCTAGCATGTAGACACGTGGTAGAATCTGGGGAAGTTGATGAGAAAAAGGGGAAAATAAAAGTGGGAATGGTTGATGCCTGATGGTTGCAGCGGACTCAATAAGCTGAAGGGCCTATTTCTGTGCTACATCTCTCGATAACCCTGATTCAAATATATTTTCTCAGTATGTGCTGTACCTGCAAGCTAACGTTCTGTTCAGAATGTTTTGTTCATAACGTTCTCAGTCATTCAGATCCCCTTGCATTGCAATATTTTGTAGCCTCACTCCGTTTAAATAAGTGCGATGATATTCACAGCATTGATGAGTCAAGGAGATAAACCATATGTCATGACAAATTAAAACAACTATTTTTGAGACATTAACAGTGAGAGTGGCCAAAATTGCATCTCAATGAATTGTTCAAAAAGGAAGCCTTTTCCAGAGCACAAAAATGGCATATCCAGGAAGGACCCACCAGAGACTAATATTTGTGCAAATACCACACCAAGCAGAGCATAGCATATTTTTTCTTGTCACTGATTCTGTTGTCATCAGCAACCTTTCGTGCCCAGTCTCTCTGCCAGTCTTTAGATGTCATAGAAGAGAGGCACCTGAAGGACCTCATGCAGGTGAGAGATCATAAGGAATAGGTACTGTGGTGCAAATGGAAGTCTCCCTCTGACACCGAGGTGTACAGTTTTGTTCAAAGATCATTGCTTTTATCAGACAGCACACATTTAAATTTAGCTTTGGGGCATTTTGATGAGCACCAGAAGAGTTGGATATATTCAGAATTACATTGAATCTAAAATCCAAAACAAGCCTTTTGGTCAATTTTGGTCAAACCTCCTCCTTCCTTGTTGATGGTGTGAAATTTCAGAGTTCAGCAGATCACCTGTACCCAAATGAAATGCAGAACGGGCTTGAGACGTCAAGCAGTCCACTCCAGCTTCTGATTTGTATGTTGTATGTCCATCTAATCATAACCTAAAACTCCTGTATTCCATGTACTAATCCTGCTTCCTCTTAAATTAGAGAAATAGAAACATAGAAAATAGGTGCAGGAGTAGGCCATTCGGCCCTTCGAGCCTGCACCGCCATTCAATATGATCATGGCTGATCATCCAACTCAGTATCCCGTACCCCCAGTTCTCTCCATACCCCCTGATCCCTTTAGCCACAAGGGCCACATCTAACTCCCTCTTAAATATAGCCAATGAACTGGCCTCAACTATCTTCTGTGGCAGAGAATTCCACAGATTCACCACTCTCTGTGTGAAAAAGAACTTTCTCATCTCGGTCCTAAAAGACTTCCCCCTTATCCTTAAACTGTGACCCCTTGTTCTGGACTTCCCCAACATCGGGAACAATCTTCCTGCATCTAGCCTGTCCAACCCTTTAAGAATTTTGTAAGTTTCTATAAGATCCCCCCGCAATCTTCTAAATTCCAGCGAGTACAAGCCGAGTCTATTAAATGCTACTCACTTCAACTGCTCCACTTTTCAATTGATGCATTTGAAAGTTACAGCATGGAAACAGGCCCTTCGGCTCCACAAGTCCACACCGACCATCAAACTCCTATTCACACTAGTTCTGTGTAATCACACTTACTCACCCACTCTCTACACACTAGGGGCAATTTATAGAAGCCAATTAACCTTACAAACCCACACGTCTTTGGGACGCGGGAGAACACCGGAGCACCCGGAGAAAACCCACGTGTTCACAGACAGAATCCAAGGTCAGGATTGAACCTGCTTCTCTGGCTCTTATGAGGCAGCAGCTCTACTAACTGCACCACTGTGTCGTTGCAGTAAGGGCCACTTGCATACCATACTCTATTCTTCCCAGCTGTTATCAGGCAACTGAATCATTCAACCACAACCAGTGAGCAGTGCTGAACTACTATCTACCTCATTGGTGATTCTCGGACTATCCTTGATCGGACTTTGCTAGCTTTACCTTGCACTAAACGTTATTCCCTTATCATGTATCAATACACTGTAAATGGCTCGATTGTAATTATGTCTTGTCTTTCCGCTGACTGGTTAGCACGCAACAAAAGCTTTTCACTGTACCTCGGTACACGTGACAATAAACCAAAATAAACTACTTTGTTAGTTGCAAACAAAACTGCAACATTTACTGACTGAAAAGACCATTATCCAAAAGGTTTAGAAAAATTTACTGAGGGTGCATGAGCAGTTCTTAAATAAACAGTTAAATAACTTCCATAGCTCTGCTTCCTGAGGCAATCTGTCGTATGGCAAAATGAATAGAGTTACCACTGTTCTGCTGGGGATGGAAGGAACATAATGAAATTCATGATCTGAGCAACATATTTGACCAAGGTGAGAGATTTGTACAGCTGTTTACAGGAAACTGGCTGATGCTGGACAGGTCTTCTGTGGTAATCCCGGAAAGAGCCAAGAGCAAACAATTGTGACCTCAACAGTCACCATCAGGTAGAGGTCACTCGAGCTACCATGAATCACATACTTTGCCCCAAGGGCTTTTATGCAATGTGCAGCCTCTTTGCAAAACTCTCTTTGTTTAAAATATGGACGGACTCAATAAGTCCAATGCAGGAGGATATTTCTCTAGTGATACCTCTGAACTAAATTGTCCACTAAATTGACCCAACAAATTTGCCTCTAAAATTCCCTCAGAAAACAGTTTTGAATGCAAGCCAGTGAATGTGGTGGTAGATATTGATGGGAACGATTGGTAAGGAACAGTGCTCAAAATAATCATTGCAAATTGACATGAAAATAAGAGGTGTGTAGCAAGAATTATGAAGATAGTCAATCTCTTCAAAAAAGTATTTCTATCGTGGATTACCTGTTCCTGGCAAGAGGACCTATTGAAACGATCTTGCCAAACAGTCAAGCATTCAATAAGAATGTTCAGTTCCATTTGCCCAGCATTTGACCACCTATGAGTTATGGTCATCTCAAAATTACATTCACCAAAACATGTTAGATGTGAACAATTGATATACAAATGAAAATTAAGTACTTCTCCAACTTATCACAGCTGTGATCAAAACCAGATTGTGGAACATATGACAACTCAGTGTGCAATTCCTAAATATGTAGGAAAGAACTGCAGATGCTGGTTTAAATCAAAGGTAGACACAAAATGCTGGAGTAACTCAGCAGGACAGGCAGCATCTCTGGATAGAAGGAATAGGTGACATTTTGGGTCGAGACCCTTCTTCAGTCTAAAGAAGGCTCTCGAAATCACCCATTCCTTCTCTCCAGAAATGCTGCCTGTTCCGCTGAGTTATTCCAGCATTTTGTGTCTACCTCCGTGCAATTCCTAAATATGTAAATAATAATAATAATATATTCCTTTATTCGTCCCACACCGGGAAAATCCCATCACAGCAATGCTCTATCATCCCAGCTACAATTATCTGGATTCAAAATGTAATTAAAATTACAGTTCCTGGCTTACAGGTTGCACCAGAAAGCAGTAAGAAAAAGAGAGAACTCCATTTGCAACCACTCAGCACATGAAACAGTCCAAGCATGCACAAGGCAAAACTTGAACAATATATGGGTAGTTTTGTGCCACACAAGTGCCACAGAAAAGCCATCTCCCACAAGAGAGAGTCCAACTATTAATCCATGGCAATTATGGCATATGGCATTATCATCTCCAAGCCTCTTGGCATCACCATCCTGGAAGTCATTGTAAAAGCCATGGCATTTATTAACTATGATTAGGTCAGAGAAATGGGTATCCTGTGCAGAGTGGATCAGCTCTTGATACCCCCAAAGACTTTCCACCATCTTCAAGGCACAAACCACAAGTATGATAGAATACTCCCGAGTCAGGCTGTGAGTAGGTGTGAAGTGGTGATTGGGGAGGAGTGGGTGGGGGAGGGAGGGAGGGGTTACCGGGGTTATGCTTCCATCTATCGAACCTGCAGTAGAACTCGTTCTTGTCATTGGTCAGCTGATGATTGTCCAAGGAGTTGTAGCTGGTGATTTCTTGCAAGCCCTTCCACACTGAAGAGAGTCATTAGCTGAGAACTTGCTCCTCGACTTCTCACAGTACCTTTCCTTGGCAGCTCTGATTCTTCTTCTCAGCTTGCACTTGGCCTGCCTGTAGAGGTCTGCATCCCCGCTCCTGTAGGCCTCATCTTTGGACTGGCGGAGCTGTCTGAGTTCTGCTGTAAACCAGGGCTTATCATTGTTGAACCTGATCCGGGTCCTAGTGGGAATGCAACTGTCCTCACAAAAGCTGACATATGATGTCACAGTGTCTGTATATTCATAATGAATGGTGAATAACAGAGCTTTCTGTACAAATCCCTATAAAAAAAAAAAATTCTGCCACTCTGATTAACAAAGTGAAACAGGTCGAAGGAAAATAACAGAACAAGTCCTGAAATTTAAAACGAAGGCAGAAAAAGATTGAAAATTCTGCCAGAGGGTCTTCAACCTGAGACATTAATTCTGTTTCTCTTACCACAGATGCAGTCTGACCTGCTGAGTATTTCCAGCATTATTTGGTTTTGTTTTAGATTTCCAGCATCTGCAGCTTATTTTTTGATTTCAAGTACTCTCTTTCATAGTCTGGACTATCAATTCTATGCTGGCTCTCAAAGTATTCCCATCACTCCCATTTCCCCACTTATTCTCTTGTAACATGTGCGCTCTCAAATGCCCTTTAACTCCTTCTGGATTCTTTTGCTACCCATCTAAACCAGGGGTAACTAACAGGAGCTAACTGAGGCACCTAGAGGAAATCCATATGGTCATATGGTGAATGTGTAAACTCTACACAGAGCTCAAGTAGGTTGCTGGAACTAAATGTGGCCAAGAATGAAGACAAAAAAAGCAACACCACTAGCTACTGATGATAAAAAAAAGTAAATAGGAAATGAACGAGATGGGGCATAAGAGGGCTACAAAGGAATATAGATAGGTTAAATGAGTGGGCAATGATCTGGCAAATGAAATATAATCTGGGCAAGTATGATTTTTTTCCCATTTTGGCAAGAAAACAAGAAAAAGCGTATTATCAAAATCGTGAGAGATTGCAGAGATCTGAAATATCGAAGGATCTGGATGTTCTCGTGCATGATTTGCAAAAGTCTAACATGCAGGTTCAGCAAATAATTACATAAGTTAACAGAATGTTAGCATCTATTGTTTGGTGAACTGATTACAAACAGAGGGACTTTATGCACATCAGAGAGATATTTATTGAGATTTAGCTGAAACACATCTGGAGTAACTATACAGTGTTGGACTCCTTATTAAAGAAACAATGTTAATGAATGGAGAGCACATCAGAGGAGGTTTACTGGACCACTGTCTGAAATGAGTGAGTTGTCTCATGAAAAAAGGTTGCGCAAGCTAGGTTTGTATCCAGTGGAATTTAGAAAAGTGAATGGGAAATTAATTGAAACATATACAATCCTGAAGAATCCTGACATGAGGGATGTGGAAAGGTTGCTTTTCTTGTTGGAGAATCGAGTAAGGGGGTCACAGTTTAAAAATAAGGAGCTGATCATTTTGGATGGAGATGAGGCGATTTTTTTTCTCTCAGTCTTTGGAGCTCTGTTCCTGAATGGATAATGGAAACGGAACCTTATTAAATAGTGCAGCAGCCATGATGTGCCGAATGGTCTATACCTGATCGTAGGTTGTGTGTTAAAATCAGATTAGCATTACAAACTGAAGATTTAGAACATAAATGGAAGAGGCAACAGCAAGAGGCATTGACAGAAAATGGCCAATTAAGGCCATGAGGATGACAGAGACAAGTTATCCACCCAGGATGGTGCAGATAACAGGAATAAATCTTGGAAGAATTCAGGCAAGAAAGATAGAAGGTTCGCTTTGGACAGGGAGCCATCTAGGAAGGTAGAGCCACCAAAATTACATAAGCTGTGGATGACAAGGAACGACATTTATGTTGGAACAACTTAATTGCGTGTTGGGCACAATATGTTTTTCAAGGGGACACTGTGCATTGATTAAGGATAGTCAGCATGGTTTTGTATGTGGGATATCATGTGTTACGAATCTAAATTTTTTGATGATGTGACCAAAGAGGTTGATGAGGGCCGAGCTGTAGACTAGTTGTCTATATGGATTTCAGTAAGATATTTGACAATGTTCCATAAGGTAGGCTGCTCTGGAAGGTTAGAGCCCATGAGATCCATGAAAAGCCAGCTGACCGAATAAAAAATTGGTTTCACGGAAGGAAGTAGAGAGTGATGGTGGAAGTTTGCTTTTCAGACTGGTGGCCAGTGAATAGTGATGTGCTTCAAGGATCAGTAATGGACCCATTGCTGTTTGTGGTTTATATCAACGATTTGGATGACAACATACAAGACATGATTAGTGGGATTGCAGATGACACTAAAGTGAGTGGTATTGCAGAAAGCAAGATGTTTATCAAAGGTTGCAGCAGGATCTTGATCAGTGGGCAGAGGAATGGTTAATGGTTAATGCAGATAAACGTGAGGGGATGTGTTATGGGAAGTCTAACCAGGGCAGGACCTTCACAGAAAATGGCAGGGTTCTGGGGAGTGTTGTATAGCAGAGGGATCTAGGAGTGCAGGTAGGTGTCATGATTGAATCTAGGAGTTCATTGAAAGTTGTGTCACAGGTAGATAAGGTGGTCAAGAAGGCTGTTGACACATTGGCATTCATCAGTCAGGATTTTGAGTACAGAAGTTGGGATGTTATGTTGCCAATGTACAAGGCCTTGGTGAGGCCACAGTTGGAGAACTGTGTTCAGTTTTGATCACTCTGCTATAGGAAAGATGTTGTTATACTGGAAAGAGTGCAGAGAAGATTTACGAAGATGTTGCCGGGACTCAAGGGCCTGAGCTATATGGAAGGTTGAGTAGGCTAGGGCTGTATTCCTTGGAGCATATGAAGATGAGGGGTGATCTTATACATATCTCATGAGGGGAATAGATAGGGTAGATGCATAGTGTATTTTACCTAGAATAGAGGAACCAACAACCAGAGGAGACAGGTTTAAAGTGTGAGGGGAAAGATTTAATATAAATCTGAGGGGCAACTTTTGCACACAGAGGGTAGTGGGTGTCAGCAATAAGCTGCCAGAGGGGGTGGTTGAGGCAGAAACTATAACAACATTTTAAAGACATTTGGACAGGTACATGGATAGGAAAGGTTTAGAGAGATATGGGCCAATGCAGGCAGGTGGACTAGTGTAAATGGGGCACCTTGATCAGCATTGGCAAGCTGGCTGAAGGGCCTGTTTCCGTGTTGTATGACACTATGACTCTATTGCTCTCTGCTTTATCCATTCAGGGGATGCGGATGTCACCAAGTGTATTGTCTGTCCCTAATAGAGCTCTGAACACTTTGATTGCTTGACTGGTTCAGAGAGCAATATGCTGGAGTCTTGCCCTTTTTAATGTGTTCTTATTTTGGACCAGATCATTGGATGCAGGAACATCTGGGTCAGCCATCTTTCCAGCAGCAACCAAAGGCTGAAGGTTGGAAGTGGGGCCTGGAGCTCAGCATCTGCTTCTACTCCAGCTTCACTGAAGTGGGTTTGTACAAGGATATCTTCTGTTCCATCCAGGGTAACTGATCAATTATATCAGGTGGTCACAGAGATAATGCAGCATCTTGGAAGTTTTACTAAGCTTCCTTCTCAAGGGTTAAACAATTAAAATTGGGACCACTGCTGAGCAATCTCGTGGTGTACAAAATAGGCCACTTTATGCCTTTTTTATTTCCTTTTATTGAACAGAAAGAATGGAAAGATGAGGACAACTTGATGAAAATATGTTCTGCAAGGCCACATCCACCGAATGATCCACTGCACTCCAGGGACAAACGAAAACTGCCCTACTTTTGCATTTAGAATAGTTCAAATCCCACACCATCAGCAAATTGTGTTAGAGCAGACTACTGAATTCTAAACACCATTCACTACAGATGATGACCACAGCGTCAATCCTTACAATTTATTATGCCTATTCACACTTGCTGTTTCCCAATACAAACCTTCAGATTGATGGCAGAAGAACAGGAGCTACTTTGCAAAGTAGCTTGCACTTTCAATCTAGACATTCTGCACAGCACATCATCAGCAAAGTTATACATAACATTTTCCTATGTGGCAAGGTCTTCCCTGGATAATGTAGTGATCTAGAACTTGCGCAACCTATATGCAGAAGTCCACGGGCAATATTAATCTCATTAAGTGTTTATGATGCCCCCAATGCATATTGGAACTCTGATATTAATTGTCCTGCAATGCATGTTTGACATTCAGTTCTGATGAGAAGTCATCGAGATAATGTGCTTCTTTTTCTTTCACCAAATGCTGCCTCACCTGCTGTCTATTTCCAGCATTTGCAGTTCTAATCTCACCATATCTGCATCTCATCTTTGTTGGGGGATCCATTGCAGAAAACTATTTTTTTTTAAAGTTGTTGTTTAGCATTCTACTGCTTCCTCTGGGTGTACTCCTTTAATCTCAAATACATGGAGGGGATATAGGTGCTGTCTCCAATCTCCATCCTATCATTCTTCAAAATAGTTCAATGCAAAGCAAAAAACAATCTGCTGCAGGAACATAGTGATTTGAGCAATATCTGTGCATGAAAGAAATTGTCAATGTTTCGGGTGGAACCCCGGCATCAACACGAAGAGTACAGACAGGAGACTCCCAGTATACAGAGAAGAGGGGGAGTGATGAGACAAGGCCTGTGGATGAAGATGGATTAAGGAGGAGTGAAGGATGACAAGCAGATTGTGCCAACTAGTGGAGGGGAGGGATGGAGATGCGAGACAAAGTCAGGTGGGTGATAGATGGAGAGAGAAAAAAAAAGGTGAATGGAACCAGGTAGTGGGAGGAGAAAATGAAGGCCAAAACAGCTAGATGGATCACAGTCAAGAAAATAAATGGGAATTGTATGATGGTTTTTGCCTTGCACTTTTTGTTCTTTTGAATTAAACTGAAATTTAGGTAAAGAGGTAAAGAAAAATTTCAAGAGATTAAGGATAACTAATTCATCAGATGGAGTTCAATGGGCAGAAACTGGATAATTTTGTTTAGTTTAGTGATATGCATTGGGAGCATCATAAGCACTTAATGAGATACAGTGTGGAAACAGGCCCTTCAGCCCGCTGAGTCCGTGCTAACCAGCGAACGTCCATACACTCGTTCCATCCTACATACTAGGGACAATTTACAGAACCCAATTAACCTACAACCTGCACGTCTTTGGAGTGTGGGCGGAAACCGGAGCACCCGGCACCTTGGCATTGTAAAGCACTGTGCCACTCCAATCATGCAGGGTTTTTTTCAGACCTATTTAATCCAAACTTGATTAAATTGGGATTGAATCATTTTAGAGATCATCTCTATCTTGTATAAAGGAAGATGCTGTGGTGGATAGAGACATCACCTTGTCCACAGACATACTGGTGCAGGAGTTTCGGCAGGCCGTGTTTTATGCTAATCATCTTCCACACTACATTATATCAGATGATGATTGCACATGGATAGCTCAATTTACAACTCCCTAGTTAATGAACCAGTAAGACCTGGAATATCAAACAGGCACATGTGGATTGGTAACTGTTGTGCAACATTAATTCCCAGGCATTTACAATCTCCACAAAAGAGAGTCCAGGAGACACATGAAATGCAGATGATGGAAACTGGAGCCAAAAAAAATGTTTAGTTTAGTTTATTATTGTCACATATATCGAGATATGGTGAAAAGCATTTTGGTGGCATGCTATCCAGTCAGAGAGAAGACTATATATGATTACAATTGAGCCACCACTGTGTACAGATCCGGGATAAAGGGTGCAATAGTTAGTGTAAGATAAAGTCCAGTAAAATTTTTTAAGATAAGTTAAACGTCTTCAATGAGGTAGATAGGAGGTCAGGACCACTCTCTAGTTGGTGAAAGGACAATTCTGTTGCCTGATAACAGCTGGATCAAATGGGAGAACTCAATGGGTTAAGCAGCATTAATGAAGACAAAGCGATAGTCAAGACTAGCAAAAAATAAACTGCTGAAAGAACGATTAGACCCAAAGAAAGCCCAATCAGCTTTCTTGGTTACTTGCGGCATGACCATTGATAATCTATTATCATTGACTTTGATTAGAAACTCAATATCAACCACATAAATTCTGAATTTACAAGGGTAATTCAGGGCCTCGATTTCCTGTGCCACGTTACTCATCTCCAGACTCCCCATTGACTTTCCAATCTCTACAAGCCACATTCAGACGTACAAAGTAATGCTCTCCACTTGACTGGATGCATGGAAAAAATAAAATGAGAACAATGAAAATAATGCAGGATAAACCAGCCTGCCGAATTATCAATAAATCACAGCCATAATCCTTTCCTCTGTCCACCATCATCACATAATGACTCAATGTATACCAGCTTGCCATTTCTTCAGTTATATTTCCCAAGTCTACCACCTTTACCACCTTGACAGAAAGGGCAGTGGGGCCTTTCCATTTGCATGTCAAACATTACCAAGACTTGCTAATCTTTCATCGGCAGTGGTTCAAAGCTCCTTCACCACATCTTCTCAGACAAAGAGAAATGGGCAATAAATGTTGGCCGTGCCACCAATGACCACCACCCCCATGACGGAGAAAACAAAATCTAGCTTGTGTGACAATAGACAACCTGGCGTTACATCAAGACCTGATCAGATAAAGGTGGCAGGTTCCATTCCCAGTAGGACATCAGCAAGCCAGATGGATTTTCACAACAATCCGGTAGATTTGTAGTTATCATTTCTAAAGACTATATTTTTAAATTTCAGTCTATTAATTGAGTTTATATTCCATTATTACCAATATGATATTTGTATTCAAATCCCAAGAATGTTAGTCCAGACCATTAGCTTTTCACCCCAGTAATTTAACCAATGTACCAATGTCATCAAAGTACTCCATTCTGTAAAAGGCCGATTGAAATCTCGGATAATTATTGCACATGATTTTCTAACAATTCATTTTAAGCAGCATGTATCTGAATTTCAATATGCATCTGCTGACAACAGCAATAATATTTCCCCTGCAGACCATCTGAATGAATGAATGAATAAGTTTATTGGCCAAGTATGTACACATACAAGAAATGTGCCTTGGTGCTCCGCTCGCAAGTAACAACACGAACATACAGTAAACAATTAAGAAAAAAGCATAAAACATTAAAACATTAAGAATATAACATGACAGTTTAAACATGTGAGTGAAATAAACCAGAGCAAAAAGAGACCACACACTTTTGCTTATTGAGTAGAGCTACTACTCGCGTAAAAAAGCTGTTTTTATGTCTGGCTGTGGCGGCTTTGAGAGTCTGGAGTTGCCTTCCAGAGGGAAGTGCTTCAAAGAGTTTATGGTCAAGGTAAGAGTGGTCAGAGAAGATCTTCCCCGCTCACTTCCTGGACCTTGAAGTGTACAGTTTGTCAAAGGGGGGAAGGTTGCAGCCAACAACCTTATCAGCTGATCGAACGATTTGTTGTAGCCTCCGGATGTTGTGCTTGGTGGCTGAGCCAAACCAGACCATGATGGAGAAGGTGAGGACAGACTCTACGATAGCAATATAGAATTGGACCATCATTGCCTGTGGCAGAATGTGTTTCCTCAGCTGCCGCAGGAAGTACATCCTCTGTTGGGCCTTTTTGACTGTGGAGTCGATGGTGGCCCCCCATTTAAGGTCCTTGGAGATGATGGTTCCAAGGAACTTAAATGACTCCACAGATGTGACTGTGGTGTTGTTGATGGTGAGTGGGGGGAGGGGAGGGGGAGCTCTCCTAAAGTCTACAATCAGTTCCACTGTCTTAAGACCATTGAGCTCCAGGTTGTTATGAAGGCACCTGGATGCCAGCTGCATCACTTCCTGTCTGTAGGCGGATTCCTCCCCATCCTGGATCAGTCCAATCAGGGTTGTGTCATCTGCAAACTTGAGAAGCTTGACAGAGAAGTCTGTGGAGGTGCAGTCGTTGGTTTAGAGAGAGTAAAGGAAGAGGAGAGTACGCAGCCTTGTGGTGCTCCTATGCTGAGGGTTTGCGGGTCCGAGATGTGCTTTCCCAGCCTCACATGCTGCTTCCTGTCTGTCAGGAAGTTGATGATCCACTGACAGAGGGGTTCAGGCTCTGTCAACTGGGAGAGTTTGTAGTGTAGTAGCTCTGGCACAATGGTGTTAAAAGCAGAGCTAAAGTCCACAAACAGAATCCTGGCATAGGTCCCCTTGTGGTCTAGGTGCTGGAAAATGAAGTGCAGGCCTAGGTTGACTGTGTCATCCACCAATCTATTAACCCAGTATGCAAACTGCAGAGGGTCTAGCAGGGGGTTTGTGATATTTTTCAACTGGGCCAGCACAAGTCTTTCAAAGGTCTTCATGACTACAGACGTCAGTGTGACAGGCCTGTAGTCATTAAGGCAGTGATCCTTGACTTTTTTACATACTATAAGCACTGAGCCATTAAACAGATATTTGTTGAACTCAGTGTGAGTCAAAGGGACAGGTTTAGCGGAGCACTGTAAAGGGTAGGTGGCAAGCCTGAGAGATCTCGGGAAGCAACTGCAAAGCTCTGGCTAGAGGCAACTGAGTTCACAAATGTCAGTGGCAGAACAGGGAAAATCAGGATTGTGCAACTTGCCAAAATTGGGAAAGCATGTTGATCTCAAGAAGGTGAAAGGATTGGTCAAAATGAAAGGCATGGGACAAGCTAGGAAGAAATTTAAAAGCAACAGTAAGAATTTTACAGTCAAAGATCATGTTAAAGCAAAGGTCAATGGAATAAAATGAGCACTGAATAGGTGAAGAGGACTGTGAGAATGAGGACAGAGTTAACAGTCTTTTCATTCCTTATAGACGGTTCAAGATAGGTAGCCTTGGGTTGTGACCCTTAAAGCTTATTCTTTTGAGCCACGTATCTGTGGCTGTTTATGAATTTCTGGGATGTTTCAGAGCTTCAGTTAACCAACAATAGAAGATAATGTGCATTTCTTGAGATTCTGTACATGCTGTTCATTACAACATAAGCTGCTGAAATATTCAGGTGGAAGTTATGCTGGGCTCATATTTATTTTGATTTCAAAATGAACTGTCTTCAGAATGAAAAAATATATACAAAATAAAATCTGCGCAGAACTCCTCATAAATTCTCAATGTCTGTACATTCAATAGTGTCATACTCAGTCGTGTACGCACCTATTTTTAAATAAAACACCCTTGCCATTTATGTGGCCTCCTGAAATAAAACCCTTTACCTTGTTTGAGGGGTGTCCCCATGGACTCTGTGATTCTTAACCAGTGATTACTACACAATAGCACTATCCTCCACAGTAGGAACAATTTATAATTATACCAAGCCAATCAACATACAAACCTGTACGTCTTTGGAGTGCGGGAGGAAACGGAAGATCCCGGACAAAACGCATGCGGTCACTGGGAGAACGGACAAACTCCATCCAGACAAGCACCTGGTCTCTGGTGCTGTAAGGTGGCAACTCTATCGCAGTTAACACCTGCTGCAACCATGACCTCCATCCGGATCGCAAGTGAACCATTATCCCTCTCCTCGCCCGGCCACCTTCAGCCTTCATCCCTGGAGGGGTGGCTTCTTGCAGCCGACCTTGAGGGCATAGAAGGTAAGAAGCTGGGTCTCCTTGCCAGTCCATTGTCCAGCACCTACTGCCGTTGCCGGCACCCTGCACTTTCCATTTCCTGGTCTTCAGGGGAGAGCAGGAGATGAGCCTAATTATTGAGACTCAGAAACCATGCAATGCAATCCATACTCCACAGAACCTAAATGAGGTTATGCTGCAGGGGAGCTCAGTACTAAGGATTTGACTTGATTGGAAAGACTCAGTCCAAAATCATGGATTGTGTTTCCCCCCATAATTTAAATTGCTTGCCTTTATTATTTTCTCATAAGATACAGACATGATTGGCAGACATGGATTACTGATTGTGGATGATCAGCCATGATCACAGTGAATGGCAGTGCTGGCTCGAATGGTCAAATGGCCTCCTCCTGCACCTATTTTCTATGATTTAAATAATTTACCCAGCAGGATAAGAGTTCTTCAATTACTCCTGGCCATTAAAACACAAGAGATTTATTGACGCAAATGTTGTAACACTTGTAAAAGTGTCATGTTAAACAGTTGGCGGCAATGGACATTAAACAATGTCACCTCAGTTATACTTCACACAATAGGAGTCTGTACTTGCTTTCAAGTTTCAAAGAAAGCTGAATATTTATGTCTGTGCACCACCTTGCTTACAAAAGTATCTAAATATATACCCAATGCCAATATGCTGCTCCAAGGTAAACTAGATAGTGGGATATTTGTTAGTTCCACCTGTTAGTCAACACCAACATATTATTGCACTGCTAGAATTACTCCCATGGGCAGCAATGATCTTTGATTTAATGATTCGAAACTAGGCTTTTTACAGCATACTAATATGACTGAAAAATATCTAAGTGTAGCAACGATAATAACTATTCATACCTAAGCAATTTTGATAATGAATTGAAAGACACAGAAGGTGATTTTGACTTTGCGTGACAGTGCAAAATGGCTGCTAGTGTACTGGTAATATACATCACTTTGAACTGTTGAACAGAAATAATAACAACAAGAATTATCAATCCAGCTTCTGATTTGTTATGCCTACATAAGCAATATTAATGTATGATAATTTGTAACCAGTAATAGCATTGTCTGCCCCTGATCTTGGTAAAAGACCTCTGCAAATATCCAGTGATTTATGTGCAAGACTTTGCCTTTTCTGACATTTGTTGCCACCTGACCACAAGTAGATGTGAAATCATCAAGCTGACTAAAAAGCTAATTGAAGAATTTTTGCAAACAGCAAATAAACCTTAATTGATTTATTTAATAATGTACAATTTGCTAAATAAAGACTGGCACACAATCACATGACCAACGTAGAAACTGAGGTGTGATAAACTTTCAATTAAGTTAAAAAAATTATAATCTCTTATTCCCTGAAATATCCATTGACGAAAATTATTATACACATATAAAATTAGATTTCCAGACAAGACAGTAGTAATGATGGCTAAAACCCTGCTTCCAGTGAAAGTGTCAATTGAAAATTCCACATGATTAAGCCTCAAGCACAATTTTTAGGCCCAAACTCAAAGCGCTGAGTGCAGTCTGCTCAGACCCATGCATTGTATCTCTCACTTTCCCTTTCTCACATCAACTCCGTCTCTCTCTCATCATTCATTCTCTCCCTCCTTTATGCTCTGACTTTCCATCCTTCCACTCTCTTTCTCCTGCTACCGCTCTTGAGAGAGAGAGAGAGAGAGAGAGAGAGAGAGAGAGAGAGAGAGAGAGAGAGAGAGAGAGAGAGAGAGAGAGAGAGAGAGAGAGAGAGAGAGAGAGAGAGAGAGAGAGAGAGAGAGAGAGAGAGAGAGAGAGAGAGAGAGAGAGAGAGAGAAAGAGAGAAAGAAAGAAAGAAAGAAAGAAAGAAAGAAAGAAAGAAAGAAAGAAAGAAAGAAAGAAAGAAAGAAAGAAAGAAAAAAAGAAAAAAAGCAGCTGGTTCTTAGCTGGAGCTACAAGACAGTACTATTATTAGCAGGTATAAAATGTATTCTATAAAGTATGAAGACTGTTTATGTAGTTAAAGCTGCTCCCCTGAATCTGCCAGAAACAAATATGCCTACTGGTTTTTTCAAATTATAACTTTTAATAAAGGATTGACATTACTTTCCAAAGTTCTCTCAGTCTTCTCAACAACTCAATGGAAGTCATTCTGCAGTTCAGCTAGGTCCTTAATTATGGCTTAATACATCACCCAAATCCCACTAGACAACATGCAGAGGACCATTTTGTAAATAGTTTAAATTGTATGCCAGTTCAAGTTATTTCACCCTGATTGTGGAGAAGACTGAAAACATGGTTGGCAGTGAAGCAGGCTGGGTTGTTTATGATAAGGTAGGGGTTTAAAATACACGTGCAAAAATCCCACAGTACCTGTCAGTTTCATGGAACGATGACGGCAATCACTTGCAATTTCCACCAGCTTTATGCCCAAGAGCACATTAACAGCCAGAATTACAAGGTTACTCACAGATGACGGGGAAGAAGAATTAGGCACAGAAGGCTCACGAGTCACAAACAAAAGGATTACCTGAACAAATGAGCTGTACATGGATGATAATGGAGTAGAGTAAAACGAGACTCAGGCTTGGTCGAGAGGTTGCAACTGATGCATACTGTTAGCTCAAAAACCTAGGTGACAGTCAATCTCCTGCCCTGCACAGATACAAATTCAGTGATTATTTCACTGTAGAAACTGTAGTTTCTGGGTATATCAAAGCCTGATATGGCAACTGCTCTGCCCAAGACCCCAATAAATTGCAGAGAGTTATAAACACAGCCAGGTTCATCGTGCAAACGGAGCTCCCACCCATCAACTCCATCTATACTTCATGGTGCCTCAGGAAAGCAGCCAACATAATAAAGCAAGATTTTCATTGAAGGCCATAAAGTGCTGGAGTAACTCAGCAGATCAGGCTGGATCGCAAGAATAACATGGATGGGTGACGTTTCAGGTTGGGATCCTTCTTCAGACGGCAAAGATTGTCATTACACTTGCATTTCACTTTGCTTGTACAAATGTCAATAAACCTGACTTGACTCTACATGACTTGCTGTCTGTAAGTGTCAATTGTTTAATTTGCTGAGGAGTTGCAAATGGCATTGAATTTTGTGAAATCATGAGCAAACATCCACAATTCTGAACTTACAGTCGGAAGAAGGACACTATTGAAGGAGCTTAAGATATCTGAATCCACAGCACTGCTTTCAGGATTTGTTGCAATGACATCCAGGTGCTAGGGTGATTGACCTTCAACAACTATAACCATCCCTCTTTGTACAAAGCTTGACTCCTACCATTTTTTCTCATCTATACCCCTTGACTTCAGTTTTACCAGGGTCCCTTAATGCTGCACTCAAATGCTGCTTTGATATTAAGAGTAATTACTTCTCCTCTGGAATTTGCTCTTTAAACAATATTTGGACCAATGCTCTGATGAAATCTGGATGAAATAAACTGGTTATCTGTGAACTTCTATTGATGGGTATATTTGGGGCAACTTATGCATGCTTCAATGTTTTCATGATGATATAAGGATTCGCTGCTTAAATTGGTTGCATTAATCATACATTCATTCTTAATCCATCTCCATTTTACATTCTTTTTGAGCAACTAGTGCAGTGGAGTTAACTTAATCTTGCAAAAAATCTGGATTAAGATTCGTCACATCTCCAAAAAGATCTGAGCTCTGCCTGATTTTCACATCTTGTTCAAGTTTACAAAGACTTTGGGCTAGTCTTTAAGGGGCTGAAAAACCTTTGGCATCTAACTTTAGTCTGAGATAGACGACCTCTGGTTGTAGAAAAGCTCATTTATTTTAAGAACTTCCTCCCACCAACTGTCAAAGAATGGGCATTGCTCATCCTCCTTAATTGAATTGAATTGAATTGAATAAATTTTATTGGCCAAGTATGTATACATGCAAGGAATTTGTCTTGGTGCTCCCCTCGCAAGTGACAACACAACATAGAGTAAACAATTAAGAATAAAACATAAAACATTAAAACATTAATCCAACCACCTTATCATCCTTGGGTGTCATTGGTTTTCCCTTTTCACTTTGAATCACTTTCAAAGTTCAAAGTTCTATTCTTCTTTAGCTTGCGCAAAGAAAACGTGCTGGAGGAACTCAGTGGACCAGCCAGCATCTATGAAGGGAATGAAGAGATGATGTTTCAGTACCCTTCTTCAGATTCTATGAAGGTTCTTCTTTTGTTTGTTTAGCTCTTCTTTAACTTGAGTTTTTTTTAGTAAATGTGGGATTGATCGAGATTCACAATAAATTGGTTTCACATCAAGCATGATGCGAATGCATGCCTTGTTGCCATAGCAACTGTCACTGAAAGTATATTCATCCTTATCTAATAGCCATCGCAGGGAGCATTTCAGTGTACCTGATGGGACGCTAATCACATCTTTCCAACTGATATTTAGAACTCCAAGTCGATCATTGCTTGGTAATGTTGGTAGCTCTCTGCAGTCCGTTATGACTATTGGCAAATCTAATTTTACCCTTTATAACATAAAATGTATAATTTTTGATCTATTACATTTAATATCTTACCATTGTATGTCTCGAGATACAGTCAAGGATGGATAAATGAATTTCTCACCATAGGTATCTCCACCTCTGGTAGAACAAACTACTGCTGTACCAATATCCCTTTCTAATACCTAGACATTTATTTGAACTTTGGTCTTGATATCATGCCAGTTTGCACAAATTTTATTCAAGGCCCAGGTGCCATAGGTCTAGTTCTGTGTTGTATAGAGTCCCTACCCTTTGTTCTCCTGTTGGACGTTTCCTCTCAGTGATGGGGTTTACAATAGTGATACAAATGTGTGTTGGTCTAGGCATGGATCTACATGCCTTCAGTATTTGTTACTTCTTATGAAACACATAATACTTCACCTCTTTCAATGAACAGCAGGTATTGAGTGGCTGCCATTGCACCTGTTGCATGATTTCATGGCACCCGCACCTTTCGACTTGAAGAGAATTATATGGGGATATAGTCAATACCAGCACATTTACAGCAGGCAAAGAGCAGTGTGTGAGCCCTCAGAATACTTGGAGCTTTGGCCGCATTTCAGCATGATATTGAATGATATGATAAGACATTAAACTACTGCTTGGCATATGGTCTAGGTGAACATGGACAATTGCATTATACTGCACAAGAGGATCTGGATGGCCAATAAAGCATTTATTCCAATATTTCCCACGTGAATATTAAAAAGTTATTTAATTTGTTTTTGTGAAGCTTTGCTTTTTCCACATTAGTTTTAGTGTTTACTTCTCCAATCCAATTTAATCCATTGAGTTTGATATGCTTGGAAGCTTCCTAAATAGTTCGGAAGATGTTGAAAATAAAGCTCTTCCCTTTATAAAGCAAAGTATTTTATGTCTCATCTAGGAACATTCTGAAGAAGGGTCTCGAACCAAAACGTCATCCATTCCTTCTATCCAGAGATGCTATCTTTCCTGCTGAAGTACTCCAGCATTTTGTGTGTATCTTTAGGAACTGATGACCTGCACAGAGCACAGAGTATCAAATGGGTCACTTTAAAGTGACCTGAATAATGTAATGCTATGGAGGCTACAATTAAATAGATTCTAAATATATTTTTCCAAAACCGTTAGTGACTTTTTGACTTCTGAAAGCTTACTCTGCTTTTCACCGTTTTTGTGTATTTGCAATTGAAATCCTTGTGAACCATTTTGAGAGGAGTGAAATCAATTCTAGACCAGTGAGCCTCATGTCAGTAAGTCGGGAAGCTATTGGCGAGGATTCTTCGGGATAGAATTTACTCCCATTTAGAAGGGAATGCATTAATTAGGGACAGTCAGCATGGCTTTGTACACAGAAGGTTATGTCTTACTAACTTGATTGAGTTTTTGAGGAGATCAATGAGGGTCGGGTGGTGGATGTTGTCTACATGGATTTTAGAAAGGCATTTGATAAAGTCCCCCATGGTAGGCTGATCCAGAAGATTAAGATGTATGGAATTACAACTTGGTCATATGGATTTAGAGCTGGCTTACTGATAGAAGACAGAGGGTTGAGGTAGAAGGACAATATTCAATCTGGAGGTCTGTAACCAATGGTATTCCCCAGGGATCTGCATTGGGACCTCTGCTTTTTGTTATATTTTCTATGACTTGGACATAAACGTAGACGGGTTGGTTAGTAAGTTTGCAGATGACACCAAGATTACTGAGGTTGCAGAGTGTGAGGAAGGCTGTCAGGGTCTCCAGTAAGATACAGGTATGTGTCAGCTACAGAAATAGGTGGAGAAATGGCAGATGGGGTTAAATCCGAGCAATTGGGGGGTGTTGGACTTTGGGAAGTCAAACGTATGGGGAAAATATATAATTAATAGTATAACACTCAACAGCATTGATGTATTGAGGGATCATGGGGTCCAAGTCCACAGGTCCCAGAATGTGGCAATACAAGTAAATAGAGTGGTAAAGAAGGCATATGGTATGCTTGGATTCATAGGTTGGAGCATGGACTATAAGATTCAGAATGTCATGATGCAGCTTTGCAAGACTTTGGTTGGGCCGCATTTAGATTATCGCATGCAGTTCTGGACACCCTATTTAGTACAAGAGGATCCGGAGGCTTTGGAAAGATTGCCAAGGTGGTTTAGTTTAGAGATACAGTGCAGAAACAGGCTCTTTGGGCCACTGAATACGTACTGACCAGTGATCCTCCGCACACTAACACTATCCTGCACACACAAGGAACAATTTACATTATTACACCAAGCCAATTAACCTACAAACCTGTATGTCTTTGGAGTGGGAGGAAACCGAAGATCTCGGAGAAAACCCATGCGGTCAGAGGGAAGAATGTACAAAATCCGTACAGACAGCACCCATAGTCAGGATTGAACCCAGGTGTCTGGCTATGTAAGGCAGCAATTCTACTGCTGCACTACCATTCACATAAATGCTGCCTGGATTAGGGGGTATTAGCTACAGTGAAAGATTGGACACACTTGGATTGTTTTCTCTAGGATGTCGGAGGTTGCGGTAAACTTGATAGAAGTATATACAATTATGAGAGCCATAGATAGGGTTAATAGACTTTCCTGGGATCAAGAAAAAAGTGAGAGGGGGCATAGCTTTAAAGTGAGAGGGGGAAAGTTTGAATGAGATGTGCAGGGCAACATTTGTTACACAGAGGGTGGTTAGTGCCTGTAACGAGCTGCCAGGGTTGATGGTTGGTGATATCAAATCTGGTGGTTCAGATATGATAGTGGCATTTCGGAGGCTTTTGGATAGGGACAGGATATGCTGGGATTGGAGGGATACGGATTATGCACAGGTAGATAAGAGATGGTCTTGATGTCATGTTCAGCTCAGACATTGTTCTCGTGCTGTAGTATTCTATGTTCCACAGAATGATTAACTATGAAAAAAAGTGTCCAAATGTTGGGTAATTGATTTTTTTATTGAAATTGACTGCACTGTGGACAGCAAATTCAAAAGCAGCATGTCAAAAATTAGGTGATAATGCAGACCCATTTATCTTCACTGGAGTGTTGATGAGTAATTACATGCTGTAATGAGTTTGCTTTATATATTATTGCACACCAGAGAAAATTCACAGAGCCCAATTATCCCACAAATCCACATGTTTTTGGGATCTGGAAGGAAACCAGAGCACCTGGAATAAACCCATGTGGCCACAGGAAAAATATGTAAACCCCACAGACAGCACCCAAAGTCAGGGTCGAACCCGGGTCAGTAGCGCTGTGAGGCAGCAGCTCTACCAATCAGTTCTGTCTATCACATCTCTGCCTCTCATAATCATTATATACTTATATCAGGTCTCCCCTCAACCTCACATGTTCCACGGAAAACAAACCCATCTATTTAACCTCCCCCTTTAGCTAATATCTTCCGATCCAGGCAGCATTCTGATAAAGCTCATCTGCACATTCTCCAAAACCTCCACATCCTTCCTGCAATGGGGCAATCAGAACTCCACACAATACTCCAAATGCGACCTCGCCAAATTCTTATACATTTGCATCATGACTTCCTGACTCGTATGCTCAATACCCTGACCGATGAAGGCAAGCAAACCATATGCCTTCATTACCACTCCATCTGTTTGTGTTGCCACTTTCAGGGAATTATGGACTTGGACCCCAAGATCCCTCTGTACATCAATACTGTTAAGAGACTTGCTATTCATTAACTATAAACTTTCCTCTGAAATTCGACCTCCCAAAATTCAAAACCTCACACTTGCTTGGGTAAAACATCATCTACCATTTTTCCACCTATTTCTGTAGCTACACACTGGAAAAAAATCCGTTGGGGGTTTTATGAGGGAAATTGGGCTCTGGCTCTTGGAAGCCACTTCATCAGAGAATAGCTTAAATTGAAATGGAGGGTGGGGGGGGGGAGGGGGGGTTGTTGTCTTAAAAAATGTGGTAAATCTGGCAGAATAGAATTATTATTTGATGCAGAGCAAAGGCTCAAGCCGTGGAAAATTTCAAATGTCCTGTCCACAAAGGCGAACCCTTAGAAGGCATCTCACCTTAATGGTGTACCTGGCCATGTTCTTAAAACCTGCGCAGACCAACGCTGTAGTTTTTGTGGACATCCTCACCTATCCAAGGTTTCCACCTGCTTTAAATGGTCATCAATAATCCAAAGAGAAGTAAGACATACTTCAATGTACCAACCAGTGGCACTAATGTTCTGGCGATGAAGAGCTTTCAGAGGTTGGTTATGGCACATATCAACCTCTGCAGTAGTTTATTATATTCACAACTTGCAGGATGTGGAAAGAGTTGTTAGGAGTTTTGTCACTCAATACAATCTCTGATTTATTTTTGCAGTCGTACATAATATAGCTGGCCAGTTGCGTTTTTTCACACTGGTGACAGTCAGGATAATGATGTGAGGGGTCATGGCATTGTAATATTCCAACACTTCAGTGGATGAGCAGAGACCCCGTTCTCTGAGTTTGATGATAACTTTGGAGGAGATGTTTGATGTTGAACGCTGCGTTGAACAGCTTGACGTATGTGTGTTCATTGTCCAAGTAGTCCAGTGCAGAATAGAGAGGCAGTGAGATTGCATCCCCTGTTGATCTGTTGTGGTGGGAGGCGGATTTTAGTGGGTCCAGGTCCTTACTACTTGGTGGTAGCAAGTGGGTTGGGCATTTTAAGTAAGTGGTATGTTGATGAACAGAAAGAACTAGGAACCCAAATCTACAGTTCCTTGAAATTGGCAGCACAGTTTGATAGTGTGGTAAAGAAGGCATGTACCATACTTGCCTTCATAGTTTGGGGCAGAGAAAAGAAGAGTTGGGATGTTCTGTTGCAACTTTACAAAACACTAGCTAGGTGGTACTTGGAACTTTGCATGGAGTTCTGGTCACTTTACAATAGGAAGGATATAGATATGTTGGGGAGAGTGCAGAGCAGATTCACCATGATGTTGGTTGCATTGGAACATTTTAGTTATGGCAGCAATTGGATAGATAGGGCTTGTTTTCCCTGGAGCGATCGAGGCTAAAAGGTGACTTGCCAAAGATAGAAAATTATAAGAAACATAGATAGAGAAGATATTCAGAATATTTTTTTCTTGTGGTATCAACAACAAAAGGCATGGGTTTAAGGTGAGAGGAAATAGTTTTAAAGGTGAACTGAGTATTAAGTATTTTTCACATAGAGAGAGGTTGGAAAACGCTTCAGACATATGTTTAAGCAGCATGTAGAAGGATGTGGGAAATAGGATTAGTGTTGATGAACAAAAAGGTTGTACCCCTATTAGGTTTTAATCCAGAATGATTGAGAAAATTGTGAGGGTGAGTTCAGGAGAAATAGAGCATGATAAAGAATTTCTGTGAATTTGGTTTTGAATATTTACTTTCAAAAGAAAGATATAACTTTTTTTTTTCAAAATTTGGCTCTTCTTTTTTGGACCCAAAACACTATTTAAACTAATGAATAAATAAGTACCTCAATTATATCAATGCTCTTTACTTGCACCATGCCAAAGTACCACTTAGCTCATGAAAAATCCATTCAAAAGTCTGATAGTTTTGATTCAATTGTTTTAATGATTTTTATTACGAGAAAGAGTATTTCTTGTAAATAATGCAACAATGCATCAGGAAGCAACACTAATGAGCTTGAGCAGCAATGTTGGCAGACATGACATTTCCAACAAATTTATTTGCTCTTTGTTAAATATCTGCCGTGGTCTTAATGAACAGCAAAGAAACATGATTCTTTCAGTAATGTCTCATCAAGAAAACAAAACAGTTCTGATGTGTTTAATTGCATATTACCCTTTGTAATAATTTGATTTCCAAATGCAGAAAGTGGAAAATATACAGAGTAAAAGAGTCTTGGACCTGTGACTATGTTTGAGAAAGTGGAAGGGAGATCAAGAGTTACAATGCCACATTTCACAAATTTGGATGTAAAATAAGAATTAAATGGCATTAAAGAGAAGAAAAACACACACACACATTTCATTTTTGGAGCACCAAAAGGTCAAAATAATACAAGTCCTGGGATTCTTGCAAACAGAAGAGAGAAAATAGAAGGGATATGGACTTGAGGTAGGAAGCTGTGCGGGAAAAGACCTGTAAAGGCTCTTCCAATAAAAAGCAGTGTGAAATGACTAGAATGAAATAATCAGAGACAGTACTTGAAACTTGTTTTCCCACATGAAGTAACATACATTTCTTCTACTTTTCTTCTGAACCCTGTGAATTGGGGTGGAATTCCAAGGAGGACATTGGACTTTCTGCATTACACCGATTATCAATACCCCGCATAGAAACAAGTGTTTCCTCCTCCTTAAAGTTATTTGGGATTGTTTCGTTTTTAGTTTATTGATACAGCGTGGAAACAGCAATGGCTGACCTGTGGTCCCCACACACTAGCACGATCCTACAGACATGAGGGACAATTTACAATTTTACCAAGCCAATTAGCCTACAAACCTGTACATTCTTTGGAATGTGGGAGGAAATCGGAGCTCCCGAAGAAAACCCACGCAGGTCATGGGGAGAATGTACAAACTCCAAACACTACCCTTAGGATTGAAACAGAGTCTCTGGCACTGTAAGGCAGTAACTCTACTGCTGTGCCACTGCACCACCCTGATGGGATGGGATGAGAAGTTTTAAATAATTCATATTGATCTATTGTCCAAGACCATCGCTCCATAGCTAAACTCTTGCCTGTGAAGCAGATGTTACTATGATTGAACACTGCCCAGTCCATCACTGGCTCTGACCTCCCCACCATCGAAGGGAGTCGCTGCCTCAAAAAGGCAGCCAGCATTATCACCATCTAGACCAAGAATTTCTCGTTGATTGTCAAGGACATTTGTCTTGACTCAATTGGACTGATTTAATAACTGTGCAAATGCAGAAAGGATCAGGAAATCACTCATGTACAATACTCATTGTATACAGACCTGCGCAGAGAGATATGAGGAGATATAATGCATCAACTTGGCTTCCCAACTGATTCATGGTATTTTACAAACCACTGTTAAGGATTATAGAGTGGAGGCCATTAGTTAGTTTGCTCTGGGGAATTCTACTCTGCAGACTCTTTACTATAATTGTCTCTATTAGAGCTTCCTTTAAATCCTGTGTGGCCAATGCGTGCCTCCTCTCCTCAGCTGGCAGATAACACTGTGGGTCTTGATAAGGACAAGACCTATTTCTGATCTCAAAGCATCTTTTAAGACATATTTCTGATCTCAAAGCATTGCTGGTTGTCTGCCAACACTGATACATTTTTTGCCTCCCCAGTCTCTGGTGTTCCATTTTACTACTTCATTGCAATATCTCTTCAAGGCTTGCTGACTGAAGGTTTTCTCCTTTCTTAAAGGACAGTTTGAGACGCTCTATCAATTGGGGGGGGGGGGGGGGGGGGAGGGGGCTACCTACATTCAGAGGAAGCCAGCAATGCTGGGATATCCCTATGCCCCAATCCCAGTTCTGCATAATTGCCTCGGTGAAATCAAATTATTATTGACACTCGATTACCCTGGGTAATGGAGGGGAGTATTTCATGCATAATGAAAGCAACCAAATCTGTTTCACTACATTGTTCATTAAAATCTCAGTTATGCCTTTGAGTTATTTTACAATATCGTCTTCCGCCTTTAAGAACTTCAAGTTCACTTCTATGAAACATCAATGAAACAGGTCCGAGAGCCCACCATCTATACTGACCCTCAACCAGCCAGTTTTACATTATTCCTCTGCTGACCCATTTTAATTTCCTCACATTCCCATCGACGTCTAGTCAGGCTCATCTCTTTTCCCTCAACTCAGCTGCACAGTTGGGGCGATTTACAGTGGCCAATTAACTTACAAACCCACACATCTTTGGGATGTGAGAGGAAAGCGGAACACCGGGAGGAAATCCTCAGTCACAGGGAGAACATGTGAACTCCAGACAGACAACGCCACAGTTCAGGATCAAACCCAGACCTGTGAGGCAGCAGCTCTATCAGCTGCAGCACAGTGTTGTCCCTAATAATAGGCATTTAATAGGAAAGTGACATTTCCATTCGCTGGGATTTTCAAATACATTTACAGACTGACTCTAGGACACAGTTTTGCAATTGAACTTTTAAAACCAATACAATAAATAAGTTTTAAAAGTTCAATCAGTTTTAATCTACTCTGACAGAATTGCCTGGAGGGCCATTGAAGACTGGAAATGCTGGTCTTATAGACAGCAAACAAAAATCCTGCAGGTCAATAAATAAGGTTAAATCAAAAGACCACTATGGATGAAATCAGTTCTCTGAATCCAGTGCATGAGCAACTTCCACTGCAGCAAAGAGCACCAAAGTGGGAGATTGGCAGATTTCCTGAAGTTGCTTGAGAAAAATCTCTAGCAAGAACATTGAGTGGCAAAGTGACCTTGGCTTCCTAGAGAGAGAAGGGCAGCAGAATTGCTTTCTAACTGTGCCAGAGACCCTGATTTGATCCTGACTACGGGTGCAGTGTGTATGGAGTGTGTATGTTCTCCCTGTGACCATGCGGGTTTTCCCCAGGTGCACCAGTTTCCTCCCACATTCCACAGAAATGCAGGTTTGTACATTAATTGTCTTCTGTAAATTGTTCCCACTATGTGGGAAAGAACTAGTGCATGGATGTTTGTTGACTCAGTAGGCTGAAAGGCCTGTTTCCACGCTGTGTCAAAAAACTAAACTAAGCTAAACTAAATTAAATAAAGAAGTCATTGCACAAGAGGGTGTCTTCTCACATTACTCAGTGATGACATTCATAGAAAACCCAAACTAACAAATACAGTGTACATCAGAGAGCTGTAAATAGGATCTGGAAGTAAAGTCTACTGAAGGGCTAGTCATCGCCTCCTTGCTCAAGTTCCCAAACCCTTCCCAAGTTGCCAGCCAAGGCCTGAATGCCTCCAGTATTGCAGTGTTGCAGCAGTGTCACCACTGGAGCACCCATCGAATAAACAGCTAATCTTCCCAAAATTCATGGTGTGATAACTAATGTGGCAGAACATGCTGGAGGTTAGAAAGAGGTGAGCAGACTGCAGTCAGTTCTGAATTTGTTCAATAAGATTTCAGGTTGCTGACAGAATGTCCCATTTATGTGGTGGGAGAGCAGCAAACAGCATTCCCTGCTTCCCACTGTGACCCGAGTACTTAAGTTGGTTCTCATTCCATCTGCACTCATGGCAGCTTTTGAATTTAAATGCATTTAATAGCCTAGAATAAAATAAACAGCAATAGATCCTATTGAAGAAGACCACAAAGCTGCCGAACAGTTATAAAATAATTTCTTGAGTTTAGTAATATCCTTGAGAGAGAAAATGCACAATCCTTCACAGGTCTGTTCGACATTGACTTCTGATTATCTTCTGAAATGGTCGATTGGTGCTCTCTGTCCAAGAAGAACGCTCATATCACAGAGAGTGAAATATTTTTAAATTGTGTTGGTCCAGTCTATTGTTGTATGACTTGTGCTTTCAGTTGGTGTGAAAAAATAGTTGTTCCAATTTTGCATCCGGCATGATCTTTCCCAACAATGTCCTCCAATGTGCGCAATTTAAGTCAATGTCTGGCAAGTTTTATTTTGGACAAGATGTTATATTGAGGCCTTGTGTCCTCAGGACTTGCAAAAAGGTTTTATGTCACTGTTTTGATGAGAAGATGGTTTATTTGCTGTCTTGGCTGACAGCAAATTGATCACTCAGCCATAAACTTTAAAAAAACTGTGATTGTCACATGGCTGTTTGTGAGGTATTGACATGCACATATTAGTTGCCATAGTTACTGTATTATAATGGTAAGTGCTATTCAAAAGTATTTTGGTTGTAAAAAGCAGAACATCCCGATATCATAAGATACAACATCATCCTTACTTCAACGGCGTATTTCTTTTAACACAACTAAAAACAATGGGTGTTATTGTCAAATTTGAGGAGTATATTGTGTACAATATATGTTGATCTGGATTTTTCAGCCAACAACCAAAGAAAAAGTATTGTCATTTATTATGTTTGGTGATGCCCAGATTCTGTTGACCTGTTAATATTCAGAGATCATTTCTATGCAGAATCTTCAACGAGAGATACATGCCTCCTCAACTAATCAAAGAATCCTCTCTGAACCATGGAGAGGAGAAACTGAGCTGTGTAATTACCAGCTGTTTTGCAGGTACAGTTGGCCACCATAAAGTTGAAAATGAGTTTCTACATGCATCAATGCCATCCTGGTGCAATAAGATTGTAACATGCATTGAACAAAATTCAGCAATATACAGAGAGGTATGTTATGGCATCAATCTGATTTAACACCAGTACTCTAATTTTCAAGTCACACTTTAACTAATGTCCCTGCTCTGTCTTGTACAATCGTACTCATTTGTAGTAGAATGTAGGACTTGCAGTAGAAGAGATCATGAACTACTTGTGGGCTAGCTGATGCATTATATCCTCGGCAGCAAAGGCAATGTTCTACAATCTGAGCCAGGTATCATCCAGCTGCTGCTGACATAAACTTGTGATTTAAAAGCTCAAGCTAAAACAATGCTTTTCCAGAAATGTGTAGTCTGATGATTCCCTGAAATTGAGCAAGACCAGGAGAATGAAGAGAAGCCACAGTGAAGAGGGAAAGCTGCTGGAAGAAAGAAGATCTCGCCAGAGACAGTGTTTCACTGGATCTTCAAGGGGAAATTTCCCATCTGTTTCAGCAAGGCCACATGGATGAGATGCCTTGGCTTCACTAAGGTCTCGTGACTCAGATTGATAACTCATGAAACCATAACTCCTACCTCGAAGCAGGATGAGGATGGTATTTGGTATTGGCTTGTCCCGGGCAGATGAAAGTTCCAACAAGTTATGCATTACGAAACAAGGAAGTAAATGGAAATTATATACTGTAGAGGGAGATTGTTCATAATAACCTTGTTCATAATAATCTGCACCCTGATGGAACTTAAACAACGTATGCTAGCAGATTTATTTGTTAGTTGGCACTAATAACTACTTAAGTGTCCAATTGAAACATCAAGACTGTTATAAGTTTCTACATTCCTTCCACTTTTCACTCGATACATACTGTGTCGAGTGCAGGAAACCTTGGTAAGGCCACGCATACAAAAATAAAATTTGCATCTGGCACTATGTTTCTACATTATCATAGGCCTCAAACAAGCTCAGAAAATCAAAACTTCCACTGCAGGAAGATGGTCAAGATATCCCATCTCAATGTGATCAATACTGGCAAGTCTTCTGTTAAAGGCATTTTGTGTATGCAGTTCAACCAATTATTTTGTTTCACTCTGTATTTTAACCAGTCCATATTGTAGTAGTGCAGTGTGCAGCAGGAAAATGGCCTTCACGTTTCCTGCACTCGCATGCCAAAGAGAGAAGATTAGAGCATGTTGATTTCATGTCTCTGGTTTCTTGGTGACTGATTTTTCTATCGGTAATTCTTGCATCAAAACATTCCGTTTCCTATGTGATTTTTATTTAAGAGATGTGGCATTACAAAAAATGGAGCTTAAATGATCGCAAGTAATTACTTCAGTAGCATACTCTAAGGTCTGTAAAGTTGTCGGATGCCCAATGGTAAAAAAATCTTTTTAATCACAGAAAATGTTGGAAAAACTCAGCAAGTCAGGTGGCATCTGTGGAAAGAAAATAAAAGTCAACATTTTGGGTCTGCGATCCCTCGTCAGAACTGTGAAAGGGAGAAGCAAGTAGGTTTTTGGTGTGAGGGAAGATGGAGGAAAGGGAATATCTGTGATAGGGTGGATCAAGATAACAATGGGGCCAGCTATCAGCTTGCAGTGGTCTGTTATTTCATTTCACCATGTCACTCTGATCTCTGCCTATGGCCTCCTGTGCTGTTAGAAGACCCAACACAAGTCCGACAAACAACAACAATCCCCCATCTGCATAAGGTGCAGCCTTCTGGACATAACATTCCTTACTTCAGATAACATTCTATTTATTCTTGTCTATGTCAAAACCATTTCTACCTGCTATCCTTTCTTCTCCTCTCTGTTTAGAGTCTGGCCTGCTAGTTATGTGCCTGTATGCCTAAACCACAGTATATTATCCCTTTGCTTACCTTTCCCTCTGTCTTTTTTTCTATAGAGAAACAAGAGTTTGCAGATGTTGGAATCTTGAGTAACCAGCAAACTGTTGGAGGCAGTCTGAAGAAGGATCTCAACCCAAAATGTTGTCCGTCCATTTCCCTCCATAGATGCTGACTGAATTTCTCCAAGCAAATTTTCTTTTTGGTCTCTTTCTACAGATGCTGTCTGACTGGCTTATTTTTCCAGTATTTTCCATTTTGGTTTTTCACTTGTCCTATCTTTCTAGTCTACCGGGCAAATTCTACCACCAGGCCTTTAACAACTCATTACACAGGTCGAGTAGCTAAGTAGCAGGTACATCCTCCCTCCCCGTTATTCCATTTGGACTCATTCTGTCACAGGCACTCCCTTTGTACCGCACGCCCTTCAACTACCTTCCCTCTCACAGAAAACTTACTTGCAACTGTCTTTCCCAGTTCTGACGAAGGGTCACAGACCCAAACTGATGAGTTTCTCAAACATTTTCTGTTTTTAGTTCAGATTTTCAGCATCTACAATTTTAGGATCTTTTCCTTTAATTTGTTTGATACAGCCAACACAAAGCAGGCTTGTAAATAGTGTGTATCAAACGAATGCAATTATCACCGTAACTGATTTTTCAGCATTGAACCACAGAACTAGCAAGGCTTAAAGGAAAGAAACATAGAAACTTAGAAAATAAGTGCAGGAGTAGGCCACTCGGCCCTTTGAGTCAGCACCACCATTCAATATGATCATGGCTGATCATCCAAAATCAGTACCCAGTTCCTGCTTTCTCCCCATATCCCTTGATTCTGTAAGCCCCAAGAGCTAAATCAAACTCTTTCTTGAAAACATCCAGTGAATTGGCCTCCACTGTCTTCTGTGGCAGAGAATTCCACAGATTCACAACTCTCCAGGTGAAAAAGTTTTCCCTCACCTCAGTTCTAAATGGCCTACCCCTTATTCTTAAACTGTGACCCCTAGTTCTGGACTTCCCCAACATCGGGAACATTTTTCCTGTGTCTACCCAGTCCAATCTCTTAAGAATTTTATACGTTTCTATAAGATCTCCTCTCATCCTTCTAAATTCCAGTGAATACAAGCCCAGTCGATCCATTCTTTCATCATATGTCAGTCCCGCCATCCCAGAAATGAACCTGGTGAACCTACGCTGCACTCCCGCAATAGCAAGAATGTCTTCCTCAAATTAGGAGACCAAAACTGCACACAATACTCCAGGTGTGGTTTCTATCAAAACCCTAAATAAATGTAATTAAGACTTTTGTAATGTATGTATAAAATAGTGGATATTATCTACATTACAAATTATTTTCATTGTTTTTTCTGCTCACATTCATGCTACAACAAGCAATTCCTACTAGAATGTGACTTCATACTTATCCACATTAAATTTCATCTTTTCTATAAACATGTGTCTTCCTAAATACTTAATCTCCATGTTTGTTTTACCAAACATTTGCCATGATTATCTTCTGTGCCTAAATTTAAATCATCAGACCTTATCAAAACGGCACAGTTGACCCAAAGGATGAAGGGTCTCAACCCGAAACGTCACCCATTCCTTCTCTCCAGAGATGCTGCCTGTCCCACTGAGTTACTCCAGCATTTTGTATCTGTCCCAAAGGATATAACATTTCAAACTATCCCCAACTCTTCATTTGCATTCTGTTATCTATTATTTCTTTATGTTGTTTAATTTCCTACTTCACCAAATACCTGCTTGACTTGTTGGCAGCTTAGTTATTGAAATTTTCCATATTCTACACACAGAGCTTTCTCACGTTAAACTAGTTTCCTCCTCTAAAAATGCATAGAAGCAATCAATTGGACCAGATTCAACATATCTCATTAAGTTATTTCACAGTTGAAATCGGGTCTCTAATCCATGGCGTTTAGAAGCAAGAAGGGATACTTTATTCAAATATGTAAGGGCTTGACAGGGAAGATGTTGAGATAGAAACATAGAAACATATAAAATAGGTGCAGGAGGAGGCCATTTGGCCCATCGAGCCAACACCGCCATTCATTGTGATCATGGCTGATCATCAACAATCAGTAACCCGTGCCTACCTTCTCCCCTTATCCGTTGATTCCACTAGCCCCTAGAGCTCTATCTAACTCTCTTTTAAATTCAGAAGTGAGGAAGCTATAAACACAGGGACATTGCGACAAAACACGGGGCTGTTCCCTGGAAAACAGTTGTGCAGAAACCTCTCTCAGAGGGTGGTGAATCACTGGAGGTTGCAATCCCCAAGGATGGCGGATGCCAGATCATTAGATATATTTAAGGCAGAGATGAATAAATATTAAAAAGATCAAGGAACTGAGGTTTGTGGGGAACCAGCACTGAAGAAGGAGTTGAGGCCAGCATAGATCAGCTATGGTCACATTGAATTGCAGTCAGGTGCCCGTGGTCTACTCCTACTATCTGCAGTTGCTCGTGTCTTCTATTTTATTACATTCTTCTTACATAGGTTCACCAAGCAGTGGTATCCATGCATTCTTCCACACTGCAGAATTTGTAACATGCCAAATTACTTTAGAATATCATTGGTTGGACAAGCAAGCATGATTTGATAATACCATCCAAAGTACATTCAGCAATCTTTCTACGCAGTCAACAGGAATAATGTACTTTCTGTTATAGGCAAAGTCAAGAGAATTGATTTTAGATTTGTTTTATCCCCCACACTACATTTCATGTGCCTTTTCCATTGAAATAGCATTGCATCTGTCACCTGGTACACTGCCTAATATGATGGGTGTCGAACTAAATGAGGCATGTCATATATAAGGGCAAGAAAATGGTTCAACTTTATGGACCGGCTTTATCACTGTGCCTTGTCATATTCTTCGTTGTCCAATCATGTCACACCTTCCTGTTGACTAGCTCAGTTGTTTAGTTCTGTCAACAAGTTTGCATAATTCATTTGTTTTATCTCTCACTATGACAACTAGATCTGTCAGCTCATTCTCACTCCAGTTTTTCAACTTCCTCGCTCAGTCTGCTACTTGTCTTATCCCTCACATCGTCAGTCTTCCATTTACTAATTCAATGATGACTTTCTCTTATCATCAACTAGCTCAAAAATACTTGGAATCACAGAATTAGAACCATTACACCTCAGAAGAGGTTATTTAGCCGTGGAAGTTCTTTGTAAAGCAAACCAATTTGTCACATTCTTCAATTTCCCAAAGTTATGCATTTTATTTTCCTTTTAAATGGCACAATTGCACATATATATAATGCACCAGAGAGGAAATATACCTTTGAAGTACTCACATTGTTGGTTACTCTCCCTATCGACAAATCCTCTATGACCAATGTATTTCGACTCTCCACTCTCAATTATGCATCCATTTCAATGGTTCAATGGTTCTTTATTATCCTGTACGTACAGCACAATGAAATTCTTTTGCACAACCCACAGATGCACATTTTGCCATATTTTTGCGCCTTTTGCAAAGAAAACAGGCGTTCAAAGAAAACTAGTGGGAGAGTCTAGGACTAGAGGTTATAGCCTCAGAATTAAAGGACGTTATTTTGGGAAGAAAGAGATGCTGCCTGTCCATGTAAATTACTCCAGCATTTTGTGTCTGCCAGACATTTCTTTAGTCAGAGGATGGTGAATCTGTCGAATTCTTTGACACAGAAGGCTGTGGAGGCCAATTCAGTGGATATTTTTAAGGCAGAGATAGATAGATTCTTGATTAGTACAGGTGTCAGAGATTACGGGGAGAAGTCAGGAGAATTGGGTCAGGAGGGAGAGATAGACCAGCCATGGTTGAATGGCAGAATAAATTTGATGGGCCGAAGGGCCTAATTCTACTCCTATTCCTTATGCCCTTATGACCTTAAAAAGTTTAAAGTCGGGTCCACATGCTCGAAGTACTGGAGAGCTGGAAGTCCACTAAAGTGCCATGTGCTGAACCAAACTTCTTCAAGTTATCATTATCTCCACCAGTCTGATGCTCCCTGACTTCCAAGTGGCATACATTCTACAGATTCCTGCATTTTGCAGATGGAAACCCACTTACAATACCCTCCATAATGTTTGGGACAAAGAACCTTCATTTATTTAAGTAATTGCCTCTGTACTCCTCAATTTGAGATTTGTAATAGAAAAAAAATCACAAGTGGTTAAAGTGCACATTGTCAGATTTTAATAAAGGCCATTTATTATACATTTTGGTTTTACCATGTAGAGATTACAGCAGTGTTTCTACATAGTCCCCCCCATTTCAGGGGATCATAATGTTTGGGACACAGCAATTACAAACACCTGTGAAGCCATGTGTCCCAAACATTATGGTGCCCTGAAATGGGGGGACTATGTATAGCTGTAATTTCTACATGGTGAAACCAAAATGTATTTAAAAACCCTTCAATAAAATCAGACAATATAAAATGGCCTTTAGTAAAATCTGACAATGTGCACTTTAATCACATGTGTTTTTTTTCTACTACAAATCTCAAATTGTGGAGTACAGAGGCAAATAAATAAATGATGGGTCTTTGTCCCAAACATTATGGAGGGCACTGTATATCCTGAACCCTGCAAGGTGACCACCTTCTGCAATGTGCAATCTAAGGAACCTTCAGCCTCCCTGTTGCTCCACAATGACAGCAAAATACCCCTCGAGCATGAAATTCAAGGACTTAAGTTTGAACAGCTGGAGCACTTCAATATGCACGCAGTTCCCCCAGGGCAAATTAAACTCTTAAATTCCTATTCAATACAGGCATTGCAGGTAATTGGTCTCAGTTGCCCATCCATTACTTTAAAAATCTTACTTATGTTTATATCCTTAGTGGATTATCCATGTTACACTGGTTAAAAACACGCATCTTACTTTCACAATTCATTTTTGTCCATGAAGGATTAATTAGTATTTAATGCTTTTATCTTTCAAATAGTTTGTTGTAATCTTTCAAAGAAAAACATGCTAATTTATACTCACAGAGTGAACACCTAATGTCTACAGCTTACACAAATCATCACGGGAATTTTAGGTACTAAGCAGTTCCTCCTTACCCCTTCACACTACATTCCCAATTGGTTGAATTTCCGATATTAGCTCTTCTCTGAATTATACTCTGCAAATCATCAGCAAGAGATTATCTTATAGGCAGAAGAGTTGTTGCTAATGTGATAGGATGGACTGAGGTTTTCCTTGACCTAGGCATTGTGACATTGTGGTGGCCACCATTCGCTGCTCCGTGTTTTCAACTTTCCAACATTCTCACCATATTTCTCATTGGGGCAGAAATCATTGACTTTTGTGCTGCAACTATATCATCCTCAGAATGTATCAAATTGTTATAATTTGAAATGTACTTGTTGTTTTAATGCACAATATCCAGCTGCATTTAGTTTGTATTACAACTAACATTGTAGTTTTCCCAATGCACTTAACTGGAACATTTTCCAAAGAAGATTAGAGGCCTTGTGACACCAGAAGATATAGGACATTTAACAGCTCTACAGAATGCAAATCATTCCCTTGACCTTTTACCCCTACCCCAAATTGCACGAGTGCTGATCCATCATAGGCTGACCATCCAATCAAGTAATCATCCACTTGTTTAACAACTGTTTAACTATCACCAACAAGCGGCATGCTAACTACTCACCAACTGTGTGAAAAAACTGATAAGCTAAAATTCTACGTTGAGGTTCAAAAACGAAACTAAATGCGATCCAATCATTCAATCGTTTCCATGACAACCAATTTCTCAATGGCAGCGTGTTCCGTTGTGTTCTGACGCATTTTCTACAAATGTTGGTGAAATATTCTGGTATCCCAGGCAAATATTTAAAATGAAATGGAAACTTAAATTCCACAAAGGTCAGCAACTCTTCTGCCTATAAGATAATCTCGGTCTCATGCAGTCATCTTGACTACTTGGTTGTGGTAACGGCTGTCATGGAAAAGTGTTATCATAAGAATATGGATTATTACTTGAACCAGAGCAAGAGAAGGGTTTCACTTTGCACTAACTGTAACGGCAACTTAGTCCTTCCCAATAAAGTCCTTAAGCTTAACACTTTCATGAAAGGAGTGGAGTGATCATTCTTGACGCCAACAACAACAGAGAGATCTTCACGATGTTTCAGTTCAATTAGTCATTTATTGAAGTAGTAATACAAACAGATTAGTATATCTCTAGTCATAGATCTGGTAAGAAATTATATCTTGCCAGGCTCTTCTCACGTCTAACGCATAATGTCACTGGCTTCACAATTATGCTCATAATTCTGGATCCTCCCCGGCTCCTCCCAGTCCATATATGCACATTATGCCCATATATGTAAGCCTAGTACTCATCTAATGTCAACCCCCAGGTGCCCCAAAATAACACAGCAGGATACAAAGTAATATAATATGCTAAGATAGCTAATAAACATAAATGGCTCTGACACACTGACCCCTAATTGTTCTAAGTATATAACAACACATTTACTAATAAACATTAAAAGAATCCCTAAAAACTTCACACATAATCAAAATAAAGCATGCACTATATGTTGGCATCTAATCTACTTTAGTGATTCTTCAATCTTTCAGGCCACCAGTCCAGCTGTACTCAGGTATCAGCTTCAAGGAGCAGACATATCTTCGTTATTGGTCTTTCCAAGATGTTGCTCTTAGTCTGAAGTCCAATTGTGCGCACAAGACCCTGTGCATCTGTTATGGTCTCCAATATTTTACCCATTAGCCTGGATCTTCTTCAATCTTCTTCTCTTCCAGCTTAAGAAGCGGTCTGCTGTTTGTGCTCTTGATACTTCATCTGCAGGATTTCACTTTGTGCTAACATATCTCCATTGTGATACATCAGTAGCATTCCTTACAAAAGAGATTCTGTTTGCTACAAATGTTTGAAAGCGGTTTTGTCGTTGATGTACTTAAGCACCATTATGCTATTGGTCCAGAAGACGGATTTGTCCAGTTGAAGCTGTAATTCTTTTTGCAGCATTGTGTCAACTCTGACAGCTACGACTGCAGCTAAGCTCCATTCTGGGAATCGTCATCTGTTTTAATGATGCCATTCTGGATTTTGCCATTATGAATGCAATATGCACTTCTTTGCTATCGTTTTCCAATTTTAGATATGAAACAGTACCGTAGCCACTTTCGCTGGCGTTTTATTGCTTGAAAGGTAAGTCAAGACAATAGTGTCCATCTTCCATTGTGCTCTGGTTTCTCAGTTCACCATCTAGGGTAGTTCCATTTGTAACAGAGATTTCTAGATGGTCAACTTCAGTTTTGCTGGTGATAGATTCATTTAGTTTTCCACCATCGACCAAAAATGTAGAGTTCGCTGTGGAACTAGTTTTTTCAGCAATTACTTTGCTTGAAACGACTTCAAGGTGTGCTGGGTTTTCTGGTGCAGAATCCCCTGAAGTTTCCAGTTCTATCATTTCTTGATCCGAAGATTCACGATTTTCTGGTGCTACTTCAACTGAATGCAACAGCGATCCATTCTCCTCCAGCACTTCATATAGTGGTTGTGGATTAACGTTAGTATCCTGAACAAAGCTCTCAACTGCTTCATCTACAAATGCTAACTGTGCATCACTGTGCACTGTGCATCACTCTTCATTTCTTCCCCCTGTAAACCTTCACCATACACAGTCAGTTTATTATCTGTCAGTCAGTTCAGAGTTGGTCTCAGTCATCTCTGAGCTCAGGCAAGTATTTTCAGGACCAGATTCTCCAGCCAATGGATTAGCTTGGACTGCTTTGGAGGAGATGCAGGTTTCATCACCGGCCCCAATATGTCCCCACATTTAAGATGGGAGAACAATGTCACTCGCAATTGGCTTTTCATTCTGTTTTGCACGTTCTGTTTTCTTTTCTTGGTCCTTTTGTTCAATATGAAGTATTTCAGGATGATTTTCTTGCACCTGTGTTTCTACAGATTCTGTAGTCATTGCATAACTACATCTGGTCATTTGCTGCTTTTCTCTTGCCTTAACAAAGGTAGGGCTTACGACAGTTCCTCTTTTTAAATAAGAGTTCATCCCATCAGATACTATTGAGCTGTATCTTGATTTCATAGCATCAAGTACATTGAGTCTTATCTTCGTTGCTGCTATTTCAGCATCTAGTACTAATCGTTCCTCCCATCTTCTCAGCTGTTCCTTCTTTCTCTTCCACTCTTCCTCCATTTCTAATTGTCTTCTCTTCTGTTCTTCCTCCATTTCCGATTGTTTTCTCTTCTGTTCTTCCTCCATTTGCTCCTCTTGTGCCTCAATCTCTTCAATCTCTTCAATTAACAATTCTATGTCTTTCAATTGTTCATCTCGTTTCTTCTGTTCTTTTCTTCTCAGTTGTCCTTTTTTTATTTTCAACTGTTTTTTCTGTTCTTCTTCTTAACCAAGGTTTGATGCCCTTGGTATTACAATAAAACAGTGATAGGTGGAGGTGTAAAGGTACAGAGGGGAGAGGGAAAGGTTTAATAGTAACTGAAGGGGCAACATTTACAGTGAGAGGGGAAAATTTAATAGGAACTCGGAGGGGGAATTTTATCACTCAGAGGGTGGTGGGTATATGTAACGAGCTTTCAGAGGAAGTGGTTGAGCCAGTTACAATAACAATATTTAAAAGACATTTGGAAGGGTACATGGGTAGGAAAGGTTTAGAGAGACCTGGGTCAAATGCGGGTAAGTGGGATTAGCTTAGATGGGGCAGGGTCAAGTTGGGCCAAAGGGCTTGCTTCTTTGTTATATGACTCTATGACTCGACAGATTGGTCATGATAATCAAATAAAGAAACAGGCTTGATGGCATAAATACTCAGTTCCTAATTCTTTATCTTTAGATCCATAGGCACAACCTCACAAACAAGAGAAATGATTCTGGCTTTACACTCAGTGAGAAAACATCACACCACTTGAGTATTTAAACAATTTCTGTTGATCTCTTCTTGCCCCGCATTAAAAAATCTTGACTCATTACACAATTATCAGGTGGACTGATTTTGCGCATTAGTGATTTTGGAATGGTTTCTGCTCCACTGGGAAGGGGAAAACTGCGATTGCAGGTTGAAATGACAGTAACTTCCAGTAGAGGTCCACCATTGATTTTTCGAGTTCCAGAGCCCAGCTGCAGGGGGCAAATTCAACCTGCTGATCAGTGTGGAAGTCCCGATCAGGTTGAGATCGGCCGTCTCACCAGGCCTAGGCGCCACTTTTTTTGGGGGGGGGGGGGGGGGATGACCACCAGTTGCCGGAAAACTGGTAGTGCACTTGTATATGGATAAGCATAATTCAGCTGGTAAATCTGCTCACTGCAATTTGTGGTATGTTTCTCTTCACCAGTCTGCCACATTGTAATTTCCAAGGATGGAATCTGCACAGAAATCACTGCAATTATGTGAAGTAGTCTCAATCCATAGATAGATGGAGAATATTAAAACAGCACTACCTATTATTTTAACTGTGAGTAAAGTAATAATTATTCTGAACAACATCTCCAATCGGGAAATAAAATATTGCTTGTAAAAAACCCAAAAAGTTCTGGAATAACTCAGCAGATCTGGCAGCATCTATAAAGCGAATGGATGGGTGACATTTTGTGTCAGGACCCTTCTTGTGAGGAGTTTGATTCACTCAATGTAAAATTAATGCTGAAATTATTTTTTGTACGTGTTTTGTACATGTCTATTCCACCTCCTTAATCGTTTATGCACGTCCTAATCTTCAGCCTGCTTTTCGAACAATGATTTAAATAAATTTTTTGTATTTCCGTTTTTCTCACTTACAGTTTAAGTGTCTCAGTGAAAATTCTTCAATGCGATTGGTTGAAAACCCTCACTGCTACTGCTGTCAAAAACAAGAGGACATTGGTTTATGGTGAGGGGTGGGGGGGGGGAAGGATTTAATGATGTAAAAAATTTAATGAGGCATAGGTTTTTTATACAAAGGATGGTAGGTGTATGGAATGGGCTGCCAGAGGAGGTTGCTGAGGCTGGTATTATCACAATGTTTAAGAAACATTTATACAGGTACATGGATAGGTTGTTTTGAGGGATATGGGCCAAACGCAGGCAGTTGGAACTAGTATAGATGGGGTTTGTTGGTCGGCATAGGCAACTTGGGCTGAAGGACCTGTTTCCACGCTGTATGACTGTATGCTTCTGTGACTCTACTTGACCTCTTCGAAAACATCGCAAAAATCCTGCTTAAGAGACTGTACCGAAATGGACTACTGAAGTTTCCATTGATATTTTGGCGACAAGTCTCTGAGCAACAGTACACAAGATAAATGATGAAAGCCATTCCCTTGCCACTCACAACAGGCTATTATCTTCTTTTGCGATTAGTTTTCACAGTCCTATTTTGTTCCCTTAATAATGTCCCTTGTTCTCTTTGATGATTAATGTGTTGATTAAGTCTGTGGTCTTGACCCTTTGAGAACCAAAATTTGATTTAAATTGTGCTCAATTTCGTTGATTCACAACTTCTTTTAATGTTTCACTAAAATGTATCAATTTTAATGTAGGTTACTTGGAACATTGCTCCTGTGAAAACATCCAACATATTTCTTTTGTTGCGTAGTTTTTGTGGTTACTTGCGGTGGTCTATTAGTGCAGAAGTAGCGGGTGCGTGAGAAAGCCCGGAATGAAGGCGAGGAGCCAGGAAAATTCTGTAGAGGCTTTAATGAGCACAGCACACTAGGGCTCATGACAAAATCCTTGCTACTTATCTGTGTAGCTGGGAGACGCCCCCGGACCTGTCCATCACCGTGCTGGAAGGTTCGATATGGGAGTGGCCTGACCCTTGGGATTCGCCACACAGAGGTCATTAAACCATGCAAGATGTGGGTAGTCACCAGGAAATTGAGAACGAATGTTAATAGATTGTAATAAAGTCCTATTTAGTTCATATGCACTGCAGGAAAGGAATCATGCCACATCCATCCAATCCAGCTTACATACAAGCCAAAACCGCTCTATATGATTGACCACAAAGTGGCCCAGAACATTTCTTGGTTGTGGTGATCATTTTTACTCTGACAAAAAGCTCATCAACAGTATCTCTGGGCATTTTGGGGGATAGAAGAGATAAATCTGGTCTCCACCTATATCCTTCCTTTGTCCCACCCCCGACATCAGTCTGAAGAAGGGTCTCGACCCGAAACGTCACCCATTCCTTCTCTCCCGAGATGCTGCCTGACCTGCTGAGTTACTCCAGCATTTTGTGAATAAATCTGGTCCCTGCAGTTTCACCGAAAACCTGAGAACTGTTTGGTGAGGTTATTGTTCTTTTCTGATCTTACATGCTTTTTCATTTGGTGTTGCAGAAACAATAAACTTCTGTTTATAAATGCCTCTCATGTCCATGTCACACTCAAAAACACATTATATTAAAAGACGGGCACTTGAAATAGCTAATATGCTCACAGCAAGGTCCTACAAACAAGTAATGATGAGTGACGAGTTTATTTTTTTCATGGTTTTGGTTGCAACATAAGTGTTGCAGCAGCAAAATCAAACCAAATCAGCAGCATTCTCCTTTTCCTATTTTAAGTTTCTTAAAGTTTAAGAATTCAGAAACGACTTTGATTTAATTCCAAGTCAAGGTTAAAATAAAACCACCAACCAGCACTTCCTCTGCAAGACAATAAAGCTCAGTAAAGATGCTGCAGTCTCGGAATGGAATTTGAGCATCAAGTATTGACACAACAGTTTTGGTGACCAATTACATTAAATTATAAAGCAAATTTGTTGCCGCCAAACAATATTTCTCGGGCCATCCTCTTGCCGCTGCACTATTCTTAGGGCACTTGGAAGAAATAGGTTCTTCTAGAATACGAACATTTAGACATAACGAATAGGAGCAGGAGTTGGCCATTCATCCCCTTAATTCAGCTCTGCCATTCAATAAGATCACAGCTGGTCTTCTTCCTCAACCATTTTCCTGGCCTCTCCCCTTCTCAATTGATTTGTTTAAAATTCAAACATCTTTCAATCTTTGATTACAAACAATGGCTATTTTTCGTAGCCCTCAAGGTGAACAATTTCAAACATTCACACTCACCAGGTGAAGAAATGTCTTATCTCTGCTGTAGGTGGTCTACCACTTATTTTTAAACTTCTGCCTTTGATTCTAGATACCTCCTACAGGCGAACATCCAACTTATTCATTCTTCACAGTATTGTGTATGTCTCCTCTCATTCTTCAAAACTTTAGATAATAGATGTCTATCTCTAGTTACAATTCTTAATTGGACAGAATGCTAACTTTTTCACTTAAAACAATAATATATTTTTTAAATCTGTTAAATTTGCAATGATTTTATTCAAATTGCACAACTTCCTTCTTTATCGTCATCCCAGGAGCCAGTTCAGTGAACCTTCTAAAGCAAGTCCATCTAACTTTGAGTAAAGAGATTAAAACATTACTCCAGATATGATCTCACCAAGAATGTAACAATTGCTGTAGCCCATCCCTACTTATGTACTTAAATCCTTTTGCAATGAGTCAATAGCACTTGCCTTCCTAATTGGCACTTGCACATACACGTTAATTTTGATTGACTTATGATCCCTTCAAATATACTCTGAATATCAATATTTCCCAAGTACTTTCATTTTCTTTTTGCTGAGTGGATAGCCTCACATTTTTCCTCATAGTACTCCATTTGCTATGTTGACCACTCACATTGTCACTTAGTTTTATGCCATCAAAAAACTTGAAAATTTTACATCTGGTCACCTCAGCCAAATCATCCAAACAGACTGGATTGTTGGCACCAAAGCACCAATCTTTGTGGAGTTCCACAACTCACAGTCTGCCAGGTCGAGAAGGAATGTTTATTCCCAAAGTTAAATTGTTGGCAATTTCTGCATCAAGGATATGTCACTGGAAATTGGGGTTGCCAGTACAACAGATTGAGCTTAGTTCTTGCCAGTAACAAAACATTTATATTCTATTGGTCCTAAAGACATTATATCTTTATCTCCGGAGAGCATTACATTTATCTCTAGATCTAGCAATATCAAGTAAAGCTCTAAAAGATTTACAAAAGTTGCCAATACTCTTCTTCCAAATTGTAAAGCTTCATCCAGATGGCAAACCTAACCAAGTGAATTTAAGAAAAAAAAACTTTTGACATTGAAAATAAAATTATTTAATTTAAGAGAAAAATTATAACCAATTTTTACAATTTTAGAAATCTCTGATTAAAAATTTGATTAGCTGAGCAATGGATCTTGGATGTTTTATTTTACAGTATCATCTGCTGGGAGAAAAGTGGAAACATAGTGAATAGAAATGGTGTGATGCAATGGACTAAGAATGACAATCAAGTATTAGTATAACTGAGAATATCAAGCCACTGTCAATAATTGAGCAAATCTAGTTTCATGGAAATTTTTAATCAGAGCCACACTGCAGCACCACTGATATCCACAATATTGTAATTGCTGTGCACTCAGCAGTCCTTACAGCATAAAGTATCATGTTCCAAAAGAAACAATTACATAATATCCTCAAATGAAGAGAAACAGATCCAGAGACCATTGCTGGGGAAAAAGGAGCAGGGGATAACCATTCGATTTTTTAAAAAAATATGTTTTTGATATCAAGTTTTCTCTGCCCATTCCTTGCTCACCTTCAACTGATAGATTTGCTTTGCAATATCAGAGAGCATTTAAGAGTCAGCAACAATGTTGTGGGTCTGGATTCAAATACAGGCCAGATGCGGTAAGGATGCGAAAGATTCGGGGATTTCTTCCCCGAAGGTCAATAATCAAATTATTTTTATCGCAAATTCAGTATTTCTATGGTCGTCATTATTATTAATGATCAGTCTTTGTACAAAAAATCCAGGTTAGGAAATGAATTTAAATTCTACAGCTGCCATGGTGACACATCCCCAATTAACTATGATGTTTGTCTTTGGTTAAATGCAGACAATAATGAACCAACTAACAGCAAACAAACTTTAATTAAGTCTGCCCAAAAATCACATGCTGCTACCAAATCATTATACGCCATATATTCTTGAACTGTTATGGCCCATTTTTTGCTGAAATGAATCAAACGTCAAACAATGCCAAATCAACTTTTTAGAAATTGAGATATTTGAGTGTGTTTCTACTTTACATTGCAGGTCCTGCAGTGATATCATTTTTCCCCTGCAGTTCCTCAAAGACTTCATTGTGATTGCAGCGGTTCTAAGAAACAGAAATGAATGCATAATAGGTGCACTGGAGAGACTGATAGTGCCCATTCAATGACTAACAAAGCCAGACTATTTTATGGAATGAGTCAGTGTATGTATCTGTGGGATTCTGTATGATTATCAACCTGAGATCGAAAAGTATTTTGCAAGCGTTGGAGATGACTATTCATCTCATCAATATAAGGATAACAATCATTCTCCTTAAACAATCCCTTTGTATTCACCCCACCTCTGTCACGAGCAACAGACCTTGCAACTGTGATCACAATTAACTCAAATTGCTAACTCAAATTTCACTGTACCTTAATTGGTACATGTGACAATAAATTGATCTTGAAATCTTGAAATTAAACCTCAATACAATCAGTAGATGGGTTAATTAATTATTGGTACCAACATTCAATGCAGAATTTCCAAGACAAAGTTATGGTGGAGAGAATTCCATAGCAATAAGCCAGCCAACCTGATTGACAGGCATGACAATTGATCAGTCATAGAAGATGAAAGAAGAAGCTGCACCTTAGTAGCAAAATGGGAGCTGTTCCAGGGATAGAAATCACAATAATGGTTTGGTTGAGGTATAGGTTTGGTATATTACTGTAGTGTGAGCCAAGGTACAGTGAAAAGTTTTGTTTTGCATGGTGTTCCGATCAGATCAAATAATATTACATAACATAATATTATATATACTATACATATGCATAGATACATACATGCTATACTACACACATACATATGCATAATGTTACACACATAGATAATTGAGTCAAACTCAAGTACAATAAGTAGAGGAAAGAGACAGGTATAGAGTGCAAAATATAGTTCTCAGCTTTGTCGTGCACCAGTTCCATAGACAAAGTCCAATGTCCGCAATGGGGTAGAGGTAAATCGAACTGTTGCTTAGCTTATGGAAGGATGATCAGAAGCCTAATAACAGAGGGAAAGAAGCTGTTCCTGAGTCTGGTGGTGCACACTTTAAAGCTTTTATACCTTCTGGCCGACTAAAGTGGGGGGAAGAAGGAAGGTCCGGGGTGGGACAATTCTTCAATTATGCTGCTTCTCGAAGGAAGCATGAAGTGTAGATAGAGTCAATGGTGGGAAGACTGGCCTGTGTGATGAGCTGGGCTGCATCCACAACTCTTTACTATTTTTTGCAGATTCGGGCAGAGCTGTTCTCAACCCAAGCTGTGATGCAACCTGATAGTATGCTTTTCTATGGTGCACCTGCTGAAGTTTGTAAGTCATTGGAGACATGCTGAATTTTCTCAGTCTCCTAAGGAAGTGGAGGTGTTGGTGGCAGTTGCTGCAGCAACAGTGTGGCTATTTGAGTCGGTGAAGTCTGAGGATAGCCACAAGCTATTTGAGGAAGATTGGGAGAGATTGATGGTGGGTTTCAGATATTCAGTGAGGTTTGCTGGTGGATGTGCTAGGTCAGTGATTGTAGGGTGCATTTGGGCAGACAGTGATAAATGAAGGGTATCTGATTATGTGGTGTGGGTAGCAAAATTGATTGGGAATTGGGGTGAAGCCCCAAAATCCTCCCAGTCTAAATGCATTGGTGGAAAAGCACTTATTTCTTCCATCCAGCAGCTCTTGAGAACACAATGTCAGTGATTAAAACTAGAAGCGACATAAAATCTGACCCATACAATACTTAAATAAGCGATTGGATGCTTGCCCCTTTTCTACCTCTGGATGCTTTCATGATGAATCAGTTCTGATAAGAGATTTTCATACTTTAACTTTCTACCGGATTAAACGCACCTGATTTAGGGGGTTAAAGGTGACTTCCAAATTCACTGAAGACTCAACTGGAACCAACAACTTTGTATTATGAAATCCTATTGTCTGACTTGGAACAGCTCACTGTTCACAGCAACTAAACACATGTCATTGTGCAACTAAACACTGTGTGGAATGTAACTTGCTGCTGCCCAACCGACACACTGATCATTTCATCCCCTCTCTCCTAAATATACCCAAGCTCCTCAACACTCAACTGAAAGATTTATCCATGTTGCTTTCCAGCATTAACTTTGCTATGTTATTTTGCCAAGATAACAGAGGCAATATGCATAGAAAGCATGCTTTTTTCTTAAGGTCAAAATAATATATAAATCTTTCTATCTACATTAATATTCCGAAACATTTCAAACTATTTGATGAATTTAGAGAAATACATTCATCGACTGTTGGCAGTGACAGAAATTTGTATTCAACTTCAATTTCCAAAGCTGAAGCTTTGAAATGTATACTTGCAAAGTATTTTATTGGCTGCAATTTGCGTACATGCAGAGGGTACTTAGTTTTGTGCTTGAAGAGCTGTAAAATGCAAGTCGTATTATGAGATAAATATAGCCCATGAACATAGTGAGTGGTGGTAGAGGAGAGAAAGGAGGAAGGATTTGTGCATAAGTGGATATAATGATCACATTAAAGCCAGATAGAAAGGATGTGATCGTGTAATTCCTGTGTGTGGGAAATTTGCACAATCTCCCGATAACCACGTGGATTTCCCTTGCTTGCTTCAGCTTTCTCCCAAATCCCAAAGACATTGGGTTGGTTGATTAATTAGCCATTTAAATTGTTTGTAACGTGTAGAGTGGCAGAATACAGGGAGAACTGATGAGAATGTTTGGAGAATCAGAAAATGAAAATAATGTACGATTTGTGTAATGGGCGATATGTGGCCAGTGTAGACTCCATAAATAAATGGGTGTTTCCATACTTTAACTTTCCATGAGTTCATAGTGACAGCGGTTGATTTTTTGCAGATAATTTATATTTAACTTTCCTCTGCTTGTTGCAGCTTCCTGAAGGATATTATCCTTCTTTTATTGGCAGAAGTTGTTGCAGATTTTGTTTCTGCTCCACTATTTAAATAAACTCCTTTCTTATTATATTGACTTTGTTTTCTGCAGAGTAGGCAGTTTGTTTGAAGTGTCAATAGGTAATTCCAGGTAGTCAAAATATATTCTATATTTTTTGTTCTTTCCACATATCTAAATACTATAAGTCAATGGAAACTGTCTTAATAAATGATTGCAGATAGATCTTAGTTCCTTGATACCAAGATTGATAGTAAGAGTGCAACAGAGCAACTTTTTACGCTCAAATCTATTACACCCATACACCCACATTTGAAAAACACAATGGCGTAGATTATGTTTCAGTAAATTGCAATAAAAAAGACCTGAAAACAAATTGTATTTTCTGTTGTGGAGGTCAAACCACCAAATAATAGATTGCATTAATTAATTTACCTGGCATGATCCTGAATAACTGGCATAAGATGAACAGCAATTGACTTCCTGTTTTTATTCTTATCATGTTATTCATCCATAGGTTGAATAATCAGTGCATGTATTAAATGAAGATGTAAATAGTACATTCAACATTAATATTAATATTTAGTCCCCATTGATTAAGAGAAAAAATGCTTTTAAGAAAAGCCTGATATCAATAACTGAATTAACCATAGCTAATGGTTAGCCCATCAACCAGTATTATCGGAAGGGGTGATGCATTGTAAGTGGAACTATTTTTCTTCCTGATTAGCTATAAATGGTGGGGAATGTGGGTGTAAGGGGACCGACGTCCATGGTAAAGATGAAGCATTGGAGCCTTGGAATTGAAAGTTATTGAAGAGTATGCAAGGTGTCTTGGATGTAGGTTGAAAGGAACTGGACAAGGGGGATCAGGATATAATCGAGGTATTTGGAGATGAGTTCTGTGGAGCAGGAGCAGCAAGAATGGGTCTGCCAGGGTTCATAGATTTTGGGAAGGAAATAGAAACGGACTGGGGAATGATAAGGTTGGAGGCTGTGGAAGGGAGATCACCAGAAATGAAGAGATCAGTAACGTTCTAGGAGATGGTGACCTGGTGTTTGTCGGTGGGGTCATGTTCAAGATGTAGGTATGAGGAGACGTCCATGAGCTGGCACCTGGCCTCAGAAAGGTGGAGATCAGCATGCCAGACAACAAGGGTGCTTTGCTTATCCTGGCACCAACCTTCTTAAAACATACTAGCACATACCATTCAGGTTGTAGTTGAGAAAAAGGCTTGTGCAGCTCTGGGGAAGTTTGTTCTCAATGTGCATTTATTAGTGAATCTGAAAGGATGTGAAGGAACTTTACCTCAATGCATTACCTCGTCCATCCTAAACTTTCACTGCAGCCCAACATTGATGTAAAGTCTGCAGTCCGCATCAGGCAAACTACAGTACAATCTCACGCCCCAAGAGATGACACATAACCTATGTTTTTCTCCCTGCTTGGCTGCTATCACCTTGTGCCTGGTGACTCACCATATGTCTTTGACATGTCTTTTCACCATGTGGAAAATTCAAGAATCAGTTCTGCTGCAAATGTCTATCAGATGGACTGATGTGGTACCTTCTTTTTCCACTCCAAAGTGTTTTCAGCCAAGCCTCTGCTGTGGTGTTTCTTGGGTCTCCAAAATGGGAAAATGTGCAAGGGAATTGTCATGAAGATAATAAAAATCATGTGGGATTGGCACCAGGATTAACTGGAGTGTGTCCTCTACATAGCACAAACTTGGCACGTTTACAGACACAATTAAACATCTCCAGCATTGAGTGTAATTAATTGGTTCATGTTATTAACCATTTTGTTTACCTTCTGTTCTACCGCTTTCTTTTCTTACATACAAATCCCCAGGAGGAATTGAAAATTTAAGTACAAAAGCCACTTAATCAATACATTTAAACAAATGCAGATGTCTGCAATTAATCCTTAATGTAACCAAACAGCAGACACTAATTTCCAGTTGCAAAAATAGTACCAAGCCTTATACAGTATTTGTCTGTGATCTTGAATCTGCACTGATTTTATTGCTGTGGAACTGTCCTCCACTACACTAATTCGAACACAATAATATTAACATGAATTACATTAATTCCAACATATTAGGTCCATCCTGTATTACATTGATTCTAAAACTGCAGGATTGCTCTGTAATTCATACATTTTTATATTATTGTGTGGCCTTGGATCACATTAATTCAAATATTCAAGAACAGTCCTATATTAGTGTAATCCTATCATAATAGTGTCCTTTATTACATTAACTGTAATGTTACGATATTGGTCAATATTTTGTTCATACAAACTCTGCAGCTCTATTTAATATTACAATAATTTCCTTGCAGTACTACGTCTTATATTACATTGGTAGTAACATCATAATGCTGTCCTGCCTTACATTGATTTTAAAGCTACATTGTCCAATATTCAATCAATTCAAACACTGCTAAATTGTCCTTGACATTAATCTTAAGGTTGTGGCCTTGTACTAACTTACAATGGAATTTTAGGTTGGATATTATTTTGCAAAAATAGATCTTTGTATTGAAGTGCATAAGGATCTATTGATTTTACTTCTTGATCATTAACAGCTTCCAGTGGTCCAGATCGAGCTTGGTTTGCCAGCCATTCCCCTTCAGTTCAATAGAGATTTTACAGCTCCAAGGGCAGATGGATATATGATAGGTGACATTTTTGATTTTTAATACTTAGACATAATTTCAAAAAATATTGACACAGAGTAAATTAAATAGAGTAAATCCAGAAAAGATGCTGGAATCGGGAGTACAAGTACTGCTGGAAGACCGACGTGTCGAGCTGCATTTGTGAAAGCAGAGGCACGACTAGACAGGAAAATGAGCAGATTCCACATGCATGTGCAGCCAGCATCAGATGGCAAAGAGGCCTAGCACACCCTGCGTTAACCATTGGATGACGTCACTAGGAGGCACCTAGGTATTGAGAAAGTTGGAGTGGCTGTCATATCACTGCATGGTTCTGACAAGAGCAGCACCGCTGTTACCGGGAGCCCCACTGGAACAGTGCTGGGAGACAGATGACACCATGGAAGTACCTTCCACAGAAGACTTGGAAGTTGCAAGGTGTTACTGGTTTGTGATGGTTCTCTGTGTGCTATTCAAGAAGAGGATCTACTGTTCTTATGTGTAGTATGATTTGACTGGATAGCATGCAGAACAAGTAGGGTTGAATTGTGAACATTTTTAGTTTTATTCAGAGCCAAAGTGGGTGTGTAATGGGGTAACAATGCTCTCAATCTGTTTCAGGCCAAAACATGGTGGATTGCCCCACTTTTATTTCCATGTCACCCATTCCATTTACAGTCTGCTTACCAGCAAAGATTCATTTGGCTTTTTAACTCAGTTTGGTGGCCTTCGCAGGCTTACAATTTCATTATATTACTGCATTCATGCATATATTTTATCTATTATTGTAAATAAAGACTGGAGAATTCAAGGTTAACTTGGTTCATTTGGTTTTTGTTTTCCATATAAATTGAGTCTTGTCTTCTAAGTATGAATGACATCTTTCCTCTCTGGCTATGTACTCTCATATATTCTCTGGTACTCTTTTCAAGGCTTATTGGTTTTGTCCCTTCCTAGCATTTTCAATTCTAAAATATCAAACTCAAATCTATCCTTAGGCTTGAAGCTTGTGTCGTTAAACTAAGCATTTTTTCTGCCTTATAAACACAACTTTCAAGGTCCAATACATTATTCTTTGGTTGGTGTAACATATTTCTTTGTCGATATTGTAATGATCCCTGCTCTAAAGCTCTTCTCTATTGATTTTTACCTTCTGATTCTTTAATGTCTCAACATCTCATCGTGACTTTTCTACCTTATTCAAATACTTTTTACATTTAAAAAAATATAATGACCCAGAAGTATTGATCACATGACAGGTAACCTTTGGCTTCGTAACTTAGAAGAATTACCAAACTAACGTGGAAATTGCAAAGGTACCATCAACACTTGATCTCAGATTTTCCAATCAGCTTCTCAGATTTGCTCTGTTGTCAGACTCCACATTGAACCCAATGTGGGAATGTGAAGTCTGATGATTCCACACGACTTATGGACAAATATCCACTGAGAAACTAGACACTTGACACAAGATGTGCTTCTCTATATATTTCAAACAAATAACAGCAATAATATAGATTCTTCTTTTAATTGTTTGAATGTTTTTAAATATTTTAAATTATTTAGTTGAGTTTAGTTTAGTATATAGCTTGGAAACAGGCCCTTCTACCCACCGAGTCTGCACCGACCAGCGATTTTCGTTCACTAGCACTATCCTACACACCAGGGACAATGAACAATCTTTACCGAAACCAATTAACCTACAAACCTGTACGTCTTTGGAATGTGGGAGGAAACTGGAGGCCTCGTAGAAAACCCACGCGGTCACGGGGAGAACGTACAAACTCCATACAGCTAGCACCTGTAGTCAGGATCAAACTTAGGTCTCTGGCGCTGTAAGGCAGTAACTCTACCTCTGCGCCACCATGCTGTTCTTCAGCTGCTTCAACAATGACCTTCCTTCCATTATGACATTAGATGTAAGGATGTTCACAGATGAATGCACAATGTTCAGCACCATTTGTGACACCTCAGATAATGAAGCAGTGCTCACCCATATGTAACAAAAACTGGACAATATCCAGGTCTAAGCTGACAGGTGGCAAGTAATATTCATGCCACACAAATGTCAGGTAATGACAATATCCAAAAATAAACAATGTAGCATGACCTCTTGATATTCAATGGCATTACCATCACCGTATGACCCACCATCGATATCCTGGGGGTTAACATTGACAAGAAACTAAACTGGAGAAATAATTTTGGTCAGTATGAAGGTGTTGGGCTGAAGGGCCTGTTTCCATGCTGTAGCTATTACAATGACTCTATATGCATAATGTGGTTACAAGAGCAGGTCAGAGGCTCGCAGTCATGCAGCATGTTTCTCGTCCAAATACCCCAAAGCCTGTCCATCATCTTGGAGGCTCAAATCAGGAATGTGGTGGAATACTCTCCACTGGCCCAGATGAGTACAACTTCAACAACAGTCAAGAAGCTTGGCACATACTGGACATAGTACCCTGCTGGATAACTGCCATAACTGTGCACTCACTCCACCACTGATGCATAGCAGTTTGAACCATCCACAGAATGAATTTATAAGACTACTTAGTCAGCACCTTCCAAGCCCCCCACTTCTCCAGGTAAAAGGACAACAATTGCAAAAAAATGGCAGTCCCACCACTTGGAATTACCAATCCAATCCACATACCATCCTGACTTGGAAATGTATCAACTTTCCTTCACTGTTGCTGAGGCAAATTCCTGGAACTCGCTCCTTAACAACATTGCGAGTATACCCACAGTGCAAGGAGTGTCGTGGTTCAAGCAGGTAACTCACCGCCACCTCCTCAAGGGCAATTAGAGATGGGCAATTATATGCTGGATCAGCCTTCGAAGCCCACATACATTGAATAAATAAAAAAGGAGTTCCCAACAGACCACAAATTCAGGGCCAGCCTCTATTAATAAACCAACTATTAAGGTATCTCAAAATGCTGGAGTAACTCAGCGGGTCAGGCAGCATCTCAGGAGAGAACGAATGGGTGACGTTTCGGGTCAAGACCCTTCTTCAGACTGATGGAAACCAACTATTAATGTAATTTATCTTGTTCGTGCATCTCATGATCATTGTGTCAGGCGCCGATGTAAGGGTGAAAATGGACCAGACGCTAATTGCTGTCTAACCAATGTTTTCCACTATTTTGTATCAAATTTCATTGTAGTCAAATGCCGTAAAAAGGAGAATTACTGCCTGCAGGGAGGGAGATAAAGAAATTGAGAGAGGATTGCACCTCCAGTGTTCCCAGTCATCAATTGTGACTCAGTGAGTTGCATACTTATTTCTAAACATGAGGAATACAATTCAAGAGAATTGAACAGAAAGTCAAGGTTAATATTCAAATACACTGTAAACAGTCAGCCCACTGCTGGAGGTACAACCTTTGGAATGATATGTTAAAGCAAGGCATTAAAGTCTATTCCTCAGGCTGATAATAAATATACCATGACACACAAATTAGAATATCAGGGAATTCTTTCCTAGCATTCTGTCCAATTTTTCTTTGTCAATTAGCATTACCATGAAAAAATTATTATTATTGTTTGTGGGACCTCGCCATTGTTAGAATATTGACTCAGTCGGAAGTATTTCATTGCTTGGGAAACTAATATTCAGAAAGGAGCAATAAAATCGTGTCTTATTTACCTGTTTCTCACAGTAGCCCATTTCTTCACGTTTGATGTATTGCATGGGAGGTGGGGAATGAAGATGATGAGATTACAAAAGGAAAAAAAACTTTTTAAAATGGATGATGTTTACAACACATTAAAGCTATTATTCAGGAGTAGGGTGATTGCAGCCTGATGATTTCTATCCATCATTCATTGGATCATTCGGGACTTCTGTTCGCTTCTTATTAATTGTGTGCAATTTACACAGAGAATTGTAAAAACAATTGTGGCCTCCTTTATTATGGTAAAGAGACTGATGCAATTGGAATTGCAATGATAAGCGTGTAGCTCATTACTTAAATACTTCGTCACATTGGCAATGTTCTTCCCAAGTTAATGTTCCATAACACTGAATTGCTGTGAAATGTATTGAGTACCAAACATACTTCATGCTCATTAAAGCAAGCTTCCAACAGAATGAGGGCGTACAATAAATTAAGCTACTCGATGATGCAGCCCACCTTTTCTCTAGTAGGCACACGTCATAGCCAAATAAACATCTTTGAAATGTAGCCATTGCTGTAATGTTGCAGAATCAGGATCACTCAAACTATCATCGATAGCCATGGGTGAGATGCTAGAAGATTCGAGAGTGGCAAATATTGTGTCTCTATTTGAACAAAAGGCTACAAAGAAAAGCATGAGATTTAAAACCAGTGAGCCTTACATCAGTGGTTAGTAGGTTACCAGAGGGAATTCTAACAGAGAGCATGTACATACATTTGGAAAGGCAAGGCTGTTTAGGGATAGGCTGCATGCCTGTGTTTGTGTGAAATCGTGTCTCACAAATTTGGGATGGCAGATGAGGGTAATACAGTAAACATTGGCTGTATGGACTGTTTCTGTGGTGTATAACTCCATGACTATGACTATGATTCTGACTGGGTCATTTTTGTCAAGACCTGGCGGATCGCGGCTTCGTGGGGAGCTCGCCGAGCCAGTCCCCCGCGGCCAAACGCGAGACCTGGCAGACTTCGGCCTGCAGGAGGAAGCTGCTGAGCCTGTCCCCTGCTCGTTGGACCTGGAGGAATGTGGCCTGGGAGGGGGAGGACGCCATGTCAACCCCTGCTTGTACCCCAAAGACCAGAGGAGGGAGCCGGTGATGATATTGGATTCGACAGGCAAGGAGCAAGTCCAGGAGGAGAGGGAACCAGGGACTAGCCTACCACGCCCTCATGGACCGCTGTGGGAGGTACCCACGAAGAATAAAGATGGATGGGTGAGGAGGGGTACATCAGGTCCAAGGAAGGTGATGGCTGGAGGCCCGCAACAGCCTGGGACTGGCCAAGAACAGGAACCACTCATAAGAACTAGAGTGTGGACTTTGAAAATGGCTTCAAAACATGGTGCCTCTCACATGCGGGCTCGGTAAACTATTCTGTACACTTGTTAACTGGGGATCAGGGGTATGGCAATATTCGACAGGACTATTTGTAAGGAAAACTATTTCATTGGGCATTAGCAGTTCGTACATGTTACAATAAAAGCACCATTAATCATTCACCATTGACTATTATTATGAGTAACGAGCTAGAGGAAAATTTGTTGGGGCTTCAGCTGTGCATAATCTATATCAATGATTTAGATGAAGAGATCAAGTGTAATATATCCAAGTGCTGAGAATACAAAATAAGACGAAAAGCTGGATAGAGGAAAAAAATGCAGAAAAAACATAGAAAATAGTGGTAATATGGACAACTGCTAGCTCATCTAGCAGGGAAAGCAGGAACGTGGAGCATTTTTTTAAATGACAAGAATGTGAAAGGTATTAGTGCTAGAGGGAACTATGTGTCCTTATGCATGAATTATTGGAGCAAGCTATTCGGAATTAAATTGGATATTGGCCTTTATTGAAAGAGTTTTTGAGGGGAGGAATAAAGTTTAATTTCTCCAATATTTTGGGCTCTGATACATCTGCGTCTGGATTTTGAGCACAAGTCTTTGGCACAGGAGGGTTGCCATGAAGGATCACTAAATCAATCCTGGGTTGGTAGTTTTGCACAGTGAGCAGAGATTAAACTGAATGTGCCATTCCTCTTGAATTTACAAGGATAATAGGTGATCTCATTCTTAAGGGGACTGACAGCATAGACATGGAATTTATGCTTCCTCTGGCTGGGAATCTGGAACTGGATGTCACAATCTCAAAAGAAGGATGAGAAGAAATATCTTCACCCAGAGGGGAGCGGATCCTATGAAATACATATACCTTTTCCAAAAATCAATAGCGCCTGGAATTGTTTCAAAGGATTGGAGGGTAGCAAATATGATCCCACTATTTAAGAGTCAGAGAGAGAAAGCAGGGAACTACCATTGTTTATCTCTAACGTCAATGGTAAGGAAAATGGTGGAATCAAGAATGAAAAATATAATAACAGAACACTTTGAAAAGGGTAATATAATTAAGTAGAGTCAGCATGGATTTTTGAAAGGAGAAGCATGTTTGACTCGTCTGTTGGGATTCTTTAAGGACATAACTTGAAAAATATATGAAGAGAAACCAGTGGATGTGGCAATTTTGGATTTTCCAAAAGGGGGGGAGGGAGAAGGGGGAGGGAGGGGGGAGAGGGGAGTGGGGAGTGGGGGGGGGGGAGAGGGGAGGGGGGAGTGGGGGAGGGGAAAGTGCTGCACAATGCAGGAGTGGTTTGGGCCCAACGGGTCCACCTGGTCTAGTATTATATAAATTTCAGCGCTAAGCAGCATAAAGCCACACAGATGTCTCGGATTTTTCTACTTCCAACTTGCCAACATTTGCCCCCATTCCATCTTTCAAATCTGATACTGTGACATTTATTGTTTAATCCATTTATGTTTCCTGGTTCGAATAAAACATTTTGGAAACATTGCAGAATAATGTTCAATAATGGTTTCAACATGGCAATCTTAAACTCTGATAAGCATATTCACTTGCGCAAAACACAAAACAAAATGGCAACGGAATAAAACTGATCATTGCAACCATAAATTCTGAAGCTGATAAAATTATTCATCAAGTTGTGAATGTCAGCAGGATACCAAAAAAATGGCAGGAAGTACAGCAATAATTAGGAACTGCATTCAAAGAATATCTTTAACTTTGTTTTAAAGTTCAAAAGTGGGTCACAGGATATTGATCAATCAAAATTTAACATTGCCATGTAAACAGAACATGGCCAAGAACTCGGTCAAAACAGTAACGTGTAAGAAGCAATTTAAAGGAAATCAGAGGTAGAGGTGTAAAGGAAGGAAATTGCAATGTTTTGGAACAGAAGGCACAGCTGAATTAATTAAAGCTGTGCAAGAGATCAAAATTCGAGCAACACAGAGCTTGCAAAGTTGCAGACAGGAAAAACGTACATTGATAGAGAATAGTAAGCCCATGTTAGGTTGTCAGGACGATGTGATTTGGTAATACTGGCAGCAGAGTTTTGTATTAACAAAATAATTAAAGGGTTATGAGTACCAGCCCAGCAAACCTCATAACAGTGCTCTATCATTTGTATCTAGAAGGTATGCCACACTGATTGCTACCAAATTTGCACAGCACACAAACTTGAATTTACAGTGTCTTTCGCATTGCAGGATTTTAAACCACTTCACTGGTGGAAAACGAAATTTGACTGTGAAGCTCTGGTTTTGGATAACCTCAAGTATACAAAGAGTACAAGTTTATAGGTGACAAAGGCACAGCAGAACGGTTCAATGGTTCATTGGTGCTTTATTGTTACATGTACCGAGGTACACAGAAATTGTTTTTAGCATACAGTTCAATAAACATATTTCTATACAAAGCACAATCTTGGATGAAGTACAAGTGTAATACACTAAGACAGTATAAGAGTCGCCACATTTTGATGCCGTTTTCAAGTCTAAGTTATTCCAAATTACATATCAAAAATCCTCCAAAATGTGAGCTAGTTATATCTTATTTGCAATTTAATTTCCTTAAGAAATGTAGTTATTTGCAACATCACATAAATGATTTTCTCTTTTTTTTTACTGAACGTTCAGGTTCTAACATATTTACATAGGAGTACTGGAGGTCAAGGTCTGGCAGATGAATTGCAGTCCTAAACCACTCAAGGGTGACAATCAATTGTCAACACTAAGGCTAGAAAAGAGAGGTTTAGGAAGTGAATTTGGCAAAGGCGTCTTGTCTGGATGGGTAAACGGAAAGTTAGAAGTAACTATACCACAAAGTAGTGAGATGGCTCTAATGGTTTAAGGGAAATGAAAATTAACATTTAGATTTAGAACCAAGGAACTACAGAAGCTGGTTTACAAAAGAAGACACAGAGTGCTGGTGTAGCTCAGCATGTCAGGCAGCAAATCAGAAGAACACGGAAAGGTGATGTTTGGGGTTGGGATCCTTCCTCATATTGATTGTGGAGAAGAGGTGTGGGGAAGCTGGTAGAGAGGAGGGGCAGAACAAAGCCTGGCAGGTTATAGGCCAACAAAGGTGAAGAGGGTTATTTGACAGGCAGATGGTTCAATAAAGGCCAGAGAAGGTGAGGGGGAGGAGAAATGGGACCAAGTCCAGGTGGGGCATATGGGAGGGGACAGGAGAAAGAAGGGGGTGTGTTATATGGGGAAAGAGGAAGAGGGGGAGAGTTATGTAGCTACCTAAAATTGGAGCAGTCAATGGTCATACTGTTGGATTGTGAGCTACCCAAGTAGTATATGAGGTGTTGTTCCTCCAGTTTATTTGTGATCTGATTCTGGCAATGGAGGAGGTCCAGGACAGAAGGGTTCATATGGGAATGGGAAGAGGAGTTAGAATGGATAGCAACCGGGAGATCCTGCAGGCCTTGGCAGTTCGAGTGTAAGTATTCGGCAAAACGGTTGCCGAGTCTTTGCTTGGTCTCGCCGATGTATTGGAGACCACCAGGAACACTGGATGCAATAGAAGAGGCCAGAGGCGGTGCGCGTGAACCTCTGTCTCACATGGAAGGTTTGCTGGGGTCCCTGGATGAAGGTGAGAGTATAAGTATAGGAACAGGTGTTACTTCTCCTGCGGTTGCAGAGGAAAGTAGCTGGGGAGGGGGAAAGGATGTAAACCACAGAATTCCTTAAGGAGTGGTCTTTGCAGAAGACACAAAGGGGTGGGGATGGGAAGTGACGGAAATGTTAGAGGATGATGTGTTGGATGCAGAGGCTGGTAAAGTGAAAGGTGAGGACTTTGTTTCATCTCGGGGGGAAGGGGAGCAAGAGCAGAACTACGTGACACAGGAGACGCAGGTGAGGAACCCATCTATGACCACAGGGGGGAAACCACGTTTACTGAAGAAAGAGTATATCTCAGATGTCCGAGAATGGAAAGCGAACGGGAAACCTGATTTACTAAAGAATGTGAATATCTCAGAATGACAGGATAGAAAGTTCAGTATGGGAATGGGAAGAGAAATTAAAATGGATAGCAACCGGGAGATCCTGCAGACTTTGGTCGACTAAGTGTAAGTTAGTTTCAGATGTCAGAACTGATCTTCAGTACGCAAATCATGGGTTGATAAATACAATTTTGCACAAAAACTAATTTATTTTAGTGTTCTTGGCTTCAAAAACCTAATGAGTTCAAACAGCTAAACTTTATTTTCATGAAATATAGTGTCACAATGCTGAGGAAATTTAGGAAAGGTCATATTCGCTAATCAGAACAAATGCCCTAACATTCATGCACTGCTGTTATCCTAGCAATAGGACTGAACAGAAGTGGTGTATGGTAATGTTAACAGCTACAGGCAGAAAGCAAAAGCCAATTTGGGTATGCCGAAGAATAATTTTAACACTTGTCTGGTCGACAATATTCTGAAAGAACAGGGCATATGGATTAAATGTATTTTATTATACCTTCAATAAAGGGCAGCCAGTAACACAAATACTGATATGGGAATATGTGCAATTGCGTGCCCTTAACTTGCCAGGTGTATTAGCTGACTGCTCGGTTAAGAATTCCCATTCTCACTGCAGATAAATGCTATCACCCTAGTGATATATAAATATATTTTAAATTATTTATTTTTATGCCATTAATCCGAAACTCAAATGAGAACAGCTTTGGCTTGCTCCCTTTCTATATTACGGTCAAATTGCGATGAAGAGATCAAAAAAGGCAACTCCTGAAATCACAACCACTCCTGAAATCACAACCACTCATCAATGGTTACAGGGACAATGTTGGAAACAAAACCATGATTTAACATCTTTCCAGTTTTTTCATTTTTCCTGTATATCCATGTGACTCATGAGGCATTGAGGTTAACTTCATATTCACATCCACGAGCCTTTGTGAGACTTGAACCAATGTATTTCTCTGAAGCAAAAGTGTTTTGACTGCTAATTCGAACAAGCAGATGTCAAACTCCAATAAGTTAATTACAAACACCTACAGATGGTAATATGGAAATATAATGCTACACTGCAGATGATCTGTGAGAAAATTAGAAACAAAACTGAAAATCAAAGCCAATTCAAAGAAGAAAGTAAGTTTCATTTCTCTCCCATTGACTTACGCTAAAAAATATCCACTGGTTATTAAGAATGGTTTAAGAAAACATGCAATGCACTCCATTTCCATCATTAGCAAATAAAATAATCTAGAAATGATAAGTTGTAATAAGCTACTGAAATCTTTATTTTACAAATCCAACAAATATATATTAAAAAACACCTGCCTGTGTTCACCTATTACCGGGCATGCTTTGTCCTGCCCCTCCTCTTTTATCGTTATCTTTCCAACCACCATTGGAATCAGTCTGAAGAAGGGTCCTGACCCAAAACCACACCTTTGCATCTCCTTGCAGGATTTGCTGACCTGCTGAGTTACTTCAACATTCCGTGCCTTTCTTTGGTATAAACCAGTCTGCAGCTCTTGTTATTAAATTTATTCTCATGCTTGTTCTTCTTAACCTTAATTCTGGCAATTTATCTGACATGGTATGTACAGTAAATTTCTAAGAAATAATTGACCAGAGGTTGGACTTTTAGCACCCTAAGTTAGGGCAATATGGAAACTTCTGGAAATTCAAGGCAGTGTCCACCGCAGGCACACATACTGTAGCTAAATATATCAGACAGAATGTCAACAATGAATGTCCACAGAAGTATATGCAGCAGGTATAAAACATGATATGCATTGTTGATTCATGCAAAAAATGCTTATTTGGAACTCAGTAACACTCTTTCTGAAATCTTTGCCCAGAGTAGAGAATTGAGAACACGAGGACATCGGTTTAAGGTGGGGAGGGAAAGATTTAATAGGAACCTGAGGGTTAACCTTTACTACACAAATGGTGGTGGGTATATGGAACGAACTGCCCCAAGAGGTAGTTGAGGCAGGTACTATCATAACATTTAAGAGACATTTGGACAGGTACATGGACAGGTTTAGAGGGTATGGACCATGCACGGGCAGATAGGACGAGTGTAGATGGGGCACATTGGTCGGCTTGGGCAAGTTGGGCTGAAGGACCTGTTTCCACACTGTATGACTCTACTACACTATGACCCTGCTCGATGACTAAATTTATACATATCCGTCTGAGAAATGATCTTGACCCGAAACATCACCCATTCCTTCTCTCCAGAGATGCTGCCTGTCCCACTGAGTTTCTCCAGCATTGTGTGTCTAACTTTGATTTAAACCAACATCTGCAGTTCCTTCCTATCATTTAGCAGGCTTTGTCTCCCCCTCCGCCCCCCCCCCCCCCCCCCCCAGCATCCCTCCCCCATTCGAAACATGGTCTCTCCATTCCCAACATGCAGTAAGTACTATAAGAAAATAACTGCAGATGCTGGTACAAATCGAAGGTATTTATTCACAAAATGCTGGAGTAACTCAGCAGGTCAGGCAGTATCTCGGGAGAGAAGGAATGGGTGACGTTTCGGGTCGAGACCCTTCTTCTGACTGATGTCAGGGGGGCGGAACAAAGGAAGGATATAGGTGGAGACAGGAAGATAGAGGGAGATCTGGGAAGGAGGAGGGGAAGGGAGGGACAGAGGAACTATCTAAAGTTGGAGAAGTCGACGTTCATACCACTGGGCTGCAAACTGCCCAGGCGAAATATGAGATGCTGTTCCTCCAACTTCAAAAGTTTAGTTCAGCCCTACATTTGTGAAAGGACTTCACAAGAGTAAATCACATATGATTTGGGGAAACTGTAATATTGTTGTGTGTGGATTACAGTTTGAAAGGATGATGAGATTAAAATAAATCGTGGGAAAAAATGGATGTGTACTTGGACAAGAAATATTTGTGGGGAACAGTAGAGCGAGCGAGAACATTTTTTTCTAATCTCCTCCTCAACGGAGATGCGACCTTTATCGTGACGTATCTCCGTTCGTGCTACGGCCTAACACTGTGGAGTCGGAGGCCTCCAGCTGGGATCGACCTTGAAGACTCCGGTCGCAGGGCCTGGACTTACCATCTCGGAGGCTTCGGCCGTGGGCCCTGTAGACCGCAACATCGGGAGCTCGCAGGTCCCTGGCTGGCGACCGGCTTTCGGGAGCTCCAGCCGTAGCAGCTTTGACCGCCCCGAAGTGCGAGGTTCGATCGACCCGCTCGCAGGACCTTCATCGCCCTGCGTGGCTCGGCCGCGGCACTTTCCATCGCCCGGTGGGGGCTTAGGACCTTCATCGGCCTGCTAGGCTCGGCCCTGGGACCTTCCATCGCCCGCCGGTGGGCTTCAAAGGTCGGGAGCCTCGATCGCCTTGAGGCAGGAGTTTGACTGCCTGACCACGGGAGAAGATTGAGGAGGAGATAAGACTTTTCTTTGCCTTCCATCACAGTGAGGGTGTGCCTGTAGCAATCACTGTGATGGTTGTCTGTGTTAAATTGTAATTGTGTGTCTTGTGTTCTTTATTGTTTACTGCCGGACCCTGACGTGAGAGGACGCTGGCGCTGTTTGTTCACCGCTTCTCCGTCACGACAAATCTTTTGTTTGTTTGTTTGTTTTTATGTCTTGTTTGCTTTGTAAAGCGTCTATGAGTATCTTGAAAAGCGCTATATAAAATAAATGTATTATTATTATTATTAAAGGTCGCATCTCCGTTGAGGAGGAGATTAGAAAAAAATGTTCTCGCTCGCTCTACTGTTCCCCACAAATATTTCTTGTCCAAGTACACATCCATTTTTTCCACGATGACTCCCTCCCATGCAATATGAGTTACTTATCTGAGAGTTTATATAGTACAAATAATGCTTAAGTCTCAGCATTAGCAAATAAAATGGCTAGTTCAGCAAGCAGACTATTCTAGAATTCAATCCATCTGATTGCCAGGATCCTTCCAGGTTTCAATAGTTAAGATTAGAGGTTTTTTTTGTTAAATGTCCTTCACAATACAACTGCAAATGTTAGATACCCACTCAGTTCCTGCCTCATGGCACCCTGTTATGAAGTGCAAGGAGAAAACCAAAGCACCCGATGAATCTGGATAAGCTCTGTGCAGTCCATTGGTGACACTGTGAATGAGTGTTGTGTAATCTGTTTACATGGATAGGTAATTAAGCTTTTGGCTCCATGCATAAAAAAAATTATGCAGTGACTTGTTATGCATCAGCAGAGACATCAGAATCAGCACCTGTGATTCATTTACTTGATTTAGGTACACAATTACAGGACAAAGAGAATGTTAAAATATATTATTTAAACTAGGATCATTAAAGTTTGTATCCTTAGGCAATTATTCCAGAGGTAGGAGAGACTAGAATCAGAGGACACACATTTAGGGTAATTGGTAAAATAAACAGATGTCAGATGAGGGGAAAATTTTAACGCCACAATTTTGTTGTGATTTGGAAATTACTGCCTGAAGCATGGTGGGGAAAAAATTCAGCGGGAAAGGAAGGTCAGTGGGAATACTCGTATAAATCTTCCAAATTGCCTGTAAAGATTTTATCAATGATTCTGATCATTTAAAAATAACCACTGATCATTGAAGCTGTGACACTGCGAATCAAACGCAGTAAGAAGTGTTGTCACCAGTAAAAATAAGCTGCAAATATTCATAAGAAATAGCATTAGTGTCAACAATTTTACTAGGACAAAGTAAATATACTCTTAATTAATTGACTGTTGCATGATCAGCAAAAATCTGTGACTAAAACAAATCACTTAGTAGGAATGAACTCAACAATGTCTCATAAGATTTGTATAAACTTTCTACTGCAATTTATTACAAAATGCAGCATGTATACACAAAAATGCACAAGAGACAAGGTTATATTGGATAAATTACATCTCTGAGAATGAAGCAATTACATTATTGATTTTAAGAAACATCTCATTAATAACCAGCTCCAAATCCATCACAGCTGATCACACCACAGTGTGTTTCCTCAGCTTTAGTGGGTAAAAAGTTTGTGATTGAACTCAGAATTCAGTCTAAATTTTATTTCTAAACAAGATTTCTCCCTTGTAAACAAAAACGATTTTGATGAAGTGGACAGGAGCAACTTTAATCCATAATTCTCTGCAGGAGCGTTAACAAAAGCAAAAATCAGACTGCACCATGTAAGACCACTTTGTGGAACAGGTGAACAAAACCTTTGTCAAAGAGAACAGGGTTAAAGGGGCATTAAAGAAGGTAACAACAGTCACAGTGCAAAGTGGGTTATGGAGGGAACTCCAGAGCTTTGGAAGCTGAAGGTGCAGCCAGCAACGGCAAATGAATTTCACTTGGGAATGATTTGACATCAGAATTAAAATACAGATATCTCACTAAGGTTAAGACAATAAAGAGATTTAAAAGCAAGGCAGTGATGATCATGAGATCCATTGCCATGCAATAAGTTCATATGTTCTAGGAGTAGAATTAGACCCATTCGGCCCATCAAGTCTACTCTGCCATTCAATCATAGCTGATCTATCTTTCCCTCTCAACCCCATTCTCCTGCCTTCTACCCATAACCCCCGACACTAAGATATCATAGCAGAGTCTTAGTTTTAGTTTTAGTTTTAGAGATACAGCACAGAAACAGGCCCTTCAGCCCACCGGGTCCATGCCAACCAGGGATCCCCGCACATTAACACTATCCTACATGCACCAGGGACAATTTTTACATTTACTTAGCAAATTAACCATCAAACCTGGTGGCGTGGGTGGCTCCAGCAATGGCTGACTCGCCAACATTCTGTCTGTTGTTTCCTTGTGTTTTAATAGTATGTGTTAAATGTATGTTTTCGTGTTCTTTCGCTCGTTTTATGTGGGAGGTGGGGGGGTCATCTCTTACTTCGAGGGAGATGCGATTTTTTTCCGTATCGTATCTCTGTCCGCACTGCGACATAACATCGTGGGGTTGTCGGCCTTTGCTGGAGACCGACCTTTGAGAGCACCGCGGAGAGCCTATGGTACTTTAACATCGCGGACGCAATGATCCCTTTGCCAGGGATCGACCTTAGAGCTCCAACCGTGGGTGCTTGCGTTCCTAACATCACGGAGCTCGCGGTCTCTGGTCAGAGACTGACTTCGGGAACTCCAAGTCGCAGGAGCTTTGACCGCCCTGACGCGGGAGTTTCGATCGCCCTGAAGCTGGAGCTTCAACCGCCCCGACGCAGAAGCTTCGACCACGCCGACGCAGAGGCTTTGACCGGAAGATGCGGGAGTTTCGACCGCCCCGATGGTTGGTTCGACTGCCCCAACCGCGGGAGAATAAAGAGGAAGAGAATGGACTTTTTTGCCTTCCATCACAGTGAGGAATGTGGGAAATCCACTGCGGTGGATGTTTATGTTAACTTTTATGTAGTTGTATGTCTTGTTGCTTTTCTTTTTCATATGGCTTTGGGGTAAATCGCATTTCATTGTACCTTAATTGGTACATGTGAGCATAAAAGACTTTGAAACCTTTAAAACCTGTACATCTTTGGAGTCTTCCTGCATTCATCGTAGCGTTACGTCAGTTTCGACTGTGCAGCGTTCACCTGGGATATCGGCTAACTCATTGGCAATTTGTTGTCATTCATATCATGGTACACAAGTAACAAGGAGTCATATAATGGTACACAAACCCATCCATGGAAGGTGCAGAGTTTTTTCACATATCAGCTGCCTGCTGGCATGGTTCTTCTTTTTTTCCGTCCTACTTTCTCTCTTTTCAGCTTTGGGGGCAGAGTGCTTCTCCACTGCCCACTGGAGGGAATGCAGCCATTGAGTCAACTAATCATAGTTCCTCCCAGCTTTTGAAGTCTCCAATTGTTATTTTCTTTGTTGGCAGCACTTTCTCTGACCACCATGGGAACTCTGTTCATCGGTGAGTTGGGAGTAGAGTAGAAGACGTATTTGATAGATGAGACTGCCTCGTCCAGTGGAGTTGGTGCGCAAAGGTCATTGCCTTGGAGCTTGTGATATTGCCCTCAGTGAATATTATCCTCCTGTTAGTGCGACAATTTTCTCCGCTAATTCAAAGAAATTTCCAGAAGAATTATTACCTCTCAACATGTAAGGGACACAAGGAACTACAGATGCTGCACTCTAGCATAGAATATAAAATGCTGGAGTAACTCATTGGGTCAAACAGCAATCCTGGAGGACATGAATAGGTGAGGTTTTGAGTCGTGGATTTTCTTCAACTGAGATATTGTTGGCTAGACACAGATGCTTCACATCCATCGAGTATAGGGATGATGATGACATTCATAAAGAGGTGTATGGGCAGTGCAAACCTCTGTTTTGGTGTCCTTCTGCAAATCATGATCAGTCAAGATGCTTTGTGCAGTTTTTCAAAGGAACCATTTAGATTGTGCACTTATTGCTAAATCTTGCAGTCAATTTAGTGGTTAGGCAAAGGAAACAACCAGAAGAAAAACTCAATTATTTCCAAGATCTTTCCCTGGCCGATAACTTGTGCTGAGCCATAGTCACATGGACAGGATGACAGACCATCCTAGTCTCCCTCCATTAATTTCATGTGGTTAATCTCTAAATGACTTGGATGATGCTCCAAATAATGAGCTCCAAACTGCATCAAAATTGGTTTGAGGCAATGTCATAAGCAATCCAACATACAAGGCAATCAGGTTATGTTGATGGGCTGCCCCACTGTTTTCCTCATTTGAATCCAGCAAAGATTTATCAAGTCAAGTCAAGTCAATTTTATTTGTATAGCACATTTAAAAACAACCCACGTTGACCAAAGTGCTGTACATCTGATTAGGTACTAAGGAAAAAAATGAAACATACAGTAGCACGCAAACAGTTCACAGCGCCTCCTCAATGAGCCTCAAACGCTAGGGAGTAGAAATAGGTTTTGAGCCTGGACTTAAAGGAGTCGATGGAGGGGGCAGTTCTGATGGGGAGAGGGATGCTGTTCCACAGTCTAGGAGCTGCAACCGCAAAAGCGCGGTCACCCCTGAGCTTAAGCCTAGACCGCGGGATAGTGAGTAGCCCCAAGTCGGCCGACCTGAGGGACCTGGAGTTAGAGAGGTGGGTTAGAAGATTTTTGATGTGGGGGGGGGGAATGTCCATTTAGGGCTTTATACGTGAATAGGAGGAGCTTGAAGTTGATTCTGTACCGTACAGGGAGCCAGTGGAGAGAGGCCAGAATCGGGGTGATGTGGTCCCTATGTAGGCAACCCAACCGTACCCATTCAACCATAGGCTCTTTGGGACTGATGAATTCGCAAACACTGCCTCTTAACTACCCTTTAATATCAATGGAAGTCCAGTTAATCAGACGGTCACACATGGTGTTGAACTTGGAGCCACCATCTGAGTGTTAGATGTAATCTTGTTTCAGTCATCCGACAAGGTTAATGGCCACTGGGAGTTAATGGAGATTCAAAGAAAAAGGGACAAAGATTTGGTCAGATAATGAGAGGGGAAGAATAAGAGCCACATGCTTTCAAAGCATCTTCACTTTGTCAGAAAAGACTGTAGAGTGTGGGTAATGTGTAAAGTAATGGGAGGATTAGACAAGAGCATGCTCAACAATCTACGCACTGGTAATAGCCATAGAATCTGTGGTATTTGCCCCAATAATGGTGAGCAAACCAGCAAATTGAGGGGGTGCAGCGTAGGTTTGCTAGGTTAATTCCTGGAATGGCGGGACTGTCGTATGTTGAAAGACTGGAGAGGCTAGGCTTGTATACACTGGAATTTAGAAGAATGAGAGGGGATCTTATCGAAACATATAAGATTATTAAGGGGTTGGACACGTTAGAGGCAGGAAACATGTTCCCAATGTTGGGGGAGTCCAGAACCAGGAGCCACAGTTTAAGAATAAGGGGTAGGCCATTTAGAACGGAGATGAGGAAAAATGTTTTCAGTCAGAGAGTTGTAAATCTGTGGAATTCACTGCCTCAGAAGGCAGTGGAGGCCAAGTCTCTGAATGCATTCAAGAGAGAGCTAGATAGAGCTCTTAAGGATAGCGGAGTCAGGGGGTATGGGGAGAAGGCAGGAACGGGGTACTGATTGAGAATGATCAGCCATGATCACATTGAATGGTGGTGCTGGCTCGAAGGGCCGAATGGCCTACTCCTGCACCTATTGTCTATTGTCTATTGTCTAAATCCAATAAACAACCACTGCTCCACTTCACACATGCTGCATTCATCTCATGATCCTTGATAATTACTAAAATTTACACAATCAATTGTGTTCCAGCCATCCATTCTTCAAGACAAGTCAATTGTGATGACTCCTCTTCCATCGTATGCCGCTCTGATCCACGTTAACGGCAGACAGGCCAGGAAGAGCTGAGGACCAGTACAGTGGACAATGCACTCTTGTTGATAAACACTCAGCATCCTGGACAGCGCTCTGGACTGCACTGAGACCACAGCCAGAAGGAGCAACTGGTGCATCCAATTGACTGTTATTGGATTGGCCCACCTGCATTCTTCACACTCTTCCTTAAAACCAAGGTAGTTTCAACCAGAAATAAGCGGAAGCTCTGTTTCCTCTTTGCAGGCTTGGAGATTCTGAGCTGTTGGGGCAAGCCAGAGACTACCAGTGCCTCCTCTCGAGACAAGAGTGAGCCACCAGACAAGCCTGTGATCGCCAGAACCTCCTTCGAGGTAAATAACTGCATGTAAAATAAAGATGAGGATGCATGGCAGAAACAGCGTGAGATGTGATGGAACCCATGAATGGAGGTGTAGATTTTGATGATTAACAGGGAATGTTGAGAGGCATTCAGCATGGAACACCAGGGTAGTGCAGATGTTGCTGACTGATGCATGCAAGCTCATCAAAGTTTTTGTACACTGCATCCAAGTCCTTGCACCTGCTTTTGGCACCAACTATGAGCATGTTCCTCTCTCATTGCCACTTCTTAACTGTTTTACAAGGCTTGGAACAATTTAATTGGCATTTTAAGAATAACATCCAAAATTGAGTATCTGTTCCCAGGCCCTGGTCTCCAATCATCAGTCCTCCTAAATCTGTACACGGGTTCCAAAAATGGTTGGGTACATGCGCACATTCACATGAGGAGCGGTAAGCATAGCTTCAACCACTGCCAGTTAACTTCAGCTGCTGGCATAGGTTCTCATTCATGTGTGCTGTTCTGCCAAGCAGTGGGAAAGGAGATAGTGGATGCAGTGATCATGTTAGTGAAGTCCAAGCATTCACGTTCAGGTGGGATTGATACCAGATCAAGCTGCCACAGGCTCCTTGCATGTTGATATTGCAATGCCCATTATTCAGTTTTTTAATTATTTCCAGGCCCAGGTTTCTGCAGAGGCTGTAAACCTGGGCTCTCAGTGCATATCTGTGAATGTGGCCGCTGAGCCAAGACTGACGTCTGGGTTGAAACCATCAGGTGTTTAGGAGCACTGTGAATAACACTGATGAGAAAAACAGCATGATGTTTTTATACGAGCTTATGGCCTCCTTTATAATTATGTTTGATTAATGGTTGAAAAGCAGAAGGCAATGCAGAGATCTCTGAAAATAAATAAAAAACAATGACTAAAACAAATTGCATAGGGGTTACAGATCCGTAGCAGCATCACGTCAAGCTGGGCCCAGAAGATGTTTAAATTACAGGGCACATACATAATGAAAGTTACTTATTAACTGCTGAAATAAAGGATATTCATGAGGTGAATTATGAATTTGCCTGAACGGAGTGTAAAGTCAAAATATTGGGAGTCGCATGATGAGATGACAGGACATTCCTTTGTTGGCAGAAACTTGCTTTATTCATGTTGGAATTATCACTTGTACAACAATATTTGCATTTGTTTTACCCAGGCTTTTGAAAGGGAAAGCACAATGATGGCAAGCCACCATGGCCAGAAATAAATGCAAAGACGGGGAAAACACTGAAAGGATAACAACTCAAGAGAGCACATTCATTCAACAGACTAAAAAATGTAGGAGACGAATATAATGGAGAGAAGATAAACCTTATGTAATGGACAGTGCAGACACTGAACTGCGAACCCCTGGTGCCTGAGCATGAGATGATGCTGATTAAGGGTCCTGACCTGCAACATCATCTGTCATTTACCAGTCAGGAGTCAAGAGATATTTTTTATTATCATACTAGTAAAGGGTCTAAACCTCGTTGGGTTCCCAATGTGACATGGGTAAATCGCGTTTTTTCTTTAAAATAAATGGGGGGTTTTTCGAAATTAAATAAATGTCAATGAAAATTGTGTTGTTTTTTTAAAATGGCGTTTTTTTGTTAAAAATAAATCTCATATAAAAAAAAATTCATTGGTCTAGCACCCTCCCCCACTCCCCACCCTTCCCCCCCCCCCCCCACTCCCCCCTCCCTCTCACCCACTCCATCCCCCCTCAACCCCCCCCTTAAAACCCCCAAACCTCTCCTGTATAGGTCTAGCACCCTATCCTCCCCTGCTCCACCCTTTTCCCTTCCACTCCCCCCCCCCCACACTCACCCATTCCATCCCCCCTAAACCACCCCCCCCACACTCACCCATTCCATCCCCCCTAAACCACTCAATGAGTGCTCAATGAGAAGAGGCTCTCAGGGCAATAAGCTCCAGTTTCTCCTGCAACACTCACAAGGAAAGTGACATGGGAGGGTTAGACCAAATGGTGCAGGATGTCAGCAAAGGGGTGTTATGTTTCAAAAGTGCTGCAAGAGGCATATGTCTGGTAGGACTCATGACAACAGAGCAAATTTCTGAAAAAGTCTGAGCCTCAGAATGATCAGTCAGACTAGAAAGGAGCCAGTGAAAATTGTTTTTGTGATTGTTGCATCTCCCCCCCATCCCATTCCACAGCCAGAAAATCACGGAATTCCCTCAAAGCAAATAGCATGATACCAGGGATAACGTTTAGCAGGAAATGGTTCCACAACAAACTCATAAACTCAGCAATTATATCAGATCTACAGCTGGTTTATTTTTACATGCCACAGCAACCGTTGTAAAGATCACTCTTGAATAACAGAGGTCACTGATTCTATTCAAATAGAGCTGACCACATTTCATTGTTATTTGCCAACAGAGAATATTGTAGGTTTCTTCTTCTTTAGCAGCTCCTTTAGGTTGAATTTAACATGCTACCATTCTGTTTGTGGGTCCCAATTTGTCTGTATACAGGAGGACAAGAATAACTTCTGACTTGTAGCCCATTAGGTTTGTGCTGGGTTTAAGACCCTGATCTTCAAACTTTATTTTGCTCAAGTGGGCAATCAAAGACAAAGCTGGATTCCATCATTGACGGTTAGACCACACCTAGAGTACTCTGGACCATTGTGGTTTCCTCGCCAAAAGAAATGATAAATTTACCAAAGAGTGAGCGGAGCAAAGAGTAACCAGATTGGATGCTGGGATAGTATTTCTGTCATAGGAGAACAGCAAAATACAAAGTCTTAGAGCAACTCAGCAAGTCAGTCAGTGTCTGTGGAGGGAAATGGATCAGCCCGACGAAAGTTCCAAATCCAAAAGGTTATCTGTCCATTTCCCACCACATATGCTGCCTGGCCCGCCGAGTTCCTCCCGCACTTTGATTTTTGCGCAAGATTCCAGCATCTGCAGTCTTTTGTGTTTGTCATGGGATAAGAAGTTGATTCGGCTCAACCTCTATGCTCCAGTGTTTGGAAGAACGACAGGTAAGCACATTGAAAGATGGAAAATCCTCAGAGAGCTCAACAGGGAAGATATTTTCGCCAGGAACCATTGTTTCAAAATAAGTGGGTCTTTTTTGGATTGAAACAAGGAGCAAGTTCTTCCCTCAGAGGTTGGTAAATCTTTGGAAATCACCAAAGAGAGGACTGTCACACCTCATTCATTGATTTCATTCAAATCTGAAATCAATAGATTTTTGCATGCTAAAGAAATCAATAGATATTGGAACAGAGCAGGAGAGCGGTGATCAGGTATTGAACCACCATAATCTCATTGGAACAGGACTGAAAGGCCAAATGGCCTGCTAAATGTGGCCCCAGGACTTCCCTCCTATGTTGTTATGATATATGCCTTGAATGAGAGGTGGTTAACGAAATATCTGAAGAAGTTCATGTTTTCAGGTTCTCATCGTGGACTTGCATTGTCAGAGCAAGGATGGTTTGGGAGGGGATTTTTGATCGTCATAGGTTAAGTACAAGGAGTATTTTCTTGAGTGCTTCAATGAATGAGTCAATAAAGGCTCAGGGCTAAGCCTCCAAACACAGCAATAGTCAAGCAGTGTCTACATATTGCAGCTTCATAATTGAAGTCACCCCAACTTCAGACATGGTTTGTCCTCCAACATAATTTAAACAAATATGAACTTCATTGCAGGATAGGAGTTTTAATAGATTCACATATGGGTTTGTAACAACCTCTGTGCAACCTGGCTTAATTGAAATGTAAGATAGAAAATTGATGAGCCAGAGTTGGAGCTTTGTGAGTCTTGGCCCACGGAGTGCACTCAATGAATCTCAGTAATTTGCAATCTTCTTAGATTTTCTGATCAAACGGTAGTGACCATTAATGAGTTTTTTTCTACAAATTATATCTCCCATTGGGATATAAATGTTAACACTAATTATTCATGCAGTCAGTAAGTAAGTGCAGTCTGCCGGCTTAATTTTTCTTTGATTAAATTATTCTTTTTGGTGGACTCCATAAAATGAATTGAAGTCACACTGAGGAAAATGGTTAATATATGAACTAATTTAACACAAGAATGGGTTCTATCGAGGTGCTTTTCACTTTTAAATGGAGCTTAACTTGTTTTACCCAATTAATCAAATTTGACAATATAGATCTGGACTGCAGCCGATGAACATCTGCAATGATTTTAGTAGGATAAACCTTGTTTTATCCTCACAAAAGACATTTTCTAAAATCCATGAAATTAAATTTAAAAATAGTTCAGCAAAGAAAGGCTACTCAAAATAAGCTAAAATGACGGTGGAACAGCCATGGTGGGAATTTCTGGGCATAATCCAAAAGATGCAGGATCATTTCATTCCAAAGAGGAAGACAGATTCAATGGGCAGTAAGAGGCAACTGTGGCTGACAAGGGAAGTTAGGGATGGAATAAAACTAAAAGAAAAGGTGTATAACATAGCAAAGGGTATTGGGAAGCCAGAGGATTGGGTAAATTTCAAAGGACAACAGATGGTACCAAAAAGGGCAACACGAAAAGATGAAATACGAGGGTAAGCTGGCCAAGAATATAAAGAAGGATAGTAAAAGCTTATTTACTTTTTACCTTTTTAGAAACATAGAAAATAGGTGCAGGAGTAGGCCATTCGGCCCTTCGAGCCTGCACCGCCATTCAATAAGATCATGGCTGATCATTCAGCTCAGTAGCCTGTACCTGCCTTCTCTCCATACCCCCTGATCCCTTTAGCAAAAAGGGCCACATCTAACTCCCTCTTAAATATAGCCAATGAACTGGCCTCAACTACCTTCTGTGGCAGAGAATTCCACAGACTCACCACTCTCTGTGTGAAGAAATGTTTTCTCATCTCGGTCCTAAAAGACTTCCCCCTTATCCTTAAGCTGTGACCCCTTCTGTTGGTTTCTAAAAGCTTCCCAAACCTCTAGCTTCCCATGAATCTTTTCAATGTAATATGTATTCTATTTTAGTTTTATGCTGTCTTTGACTTCCTTTGTCAGCCATGGTCGCCTCATTCTCCCCTTAAAATCTTCCTTCCACTTTGGAATGAAAAGATCCTGCAACTTCTGAATTATTCCCAGAAACTCCCGTTATTGTTGCACCATCGTCATTCCTGCTAGGGCCCCTTTCTAATCAACTTTAGCCAGATCCTCCCTCATGCCTTTGTAGTCATCTTTACTCAACAATAAGACTGCACATCTGTGTTCAACTTCTCCTTCTCAAACTGCAAGGTGAATTTTATCACATTACTAGAATAGGGTGGACCTATTGGGCCCAAACTTACCCTGCATTGGTCTAGCACCCTTCGCCCCCCACTCCATCCCCCCTTATCCTCCCCTCCTCACCCACTCCATCCCCCTTACTCCCCCCTCCTCCCCTCCCCCTCCACCCCTCACCCATTCACCTACTCCATCCCCTCAACCCCCCCTTATCCCCCACTCCTCCCCTCACACCCCCCCCCCCCCCACTCTTAGGGGCTCTCCGGCGATGCCGCCATTCCCGCCCCGGGGTACTGAGTGAGAATGATCAGCCATGATCACATTGAATGGTGGTGCTGGCTCAAAGGGCTGAATGGCCTACTCCTGCACCTATTGTCTATTGTTCCTCTCTTCATTGGGGGGCAGGAACCTCACCATCCGCTTCCTTCCAGTCTCGCCTCTTCCGCTCCACTCCTCCACTCCTCATTGGCCGCTGCTCCCGTCACTGGTGGGGTCCGGTCCCCTCCCTTCCTTCCGGTCCTGCCTCGTCTTCTCTCCTCGCCCCCCCCCCATTGGCCGCCACTCCCGCCAATCAAATGGCGATCTCAAAATGGCGATCTCATATATGACAAGTTAGGTTCCCATTGTGACGTTGAACACGGAGGTATTACTGCGCAGGTGCGGCTAACAGGCACGGCAAGTGGAAAAGGGATTTATTAAAGTTTAAAATGTCAATAACTTTTAAAATATAATGACAATTTGAACAAAACTGGCTACTTGCACACTGCAGGCCAATGGTGAGTAAGGTGGGCCTAAAATTGTTGTGCTATCATGTACCGTCTTGGCTGTATATCGGGAACAAACGAACGAACAAACAAACAAACAAACAAATATACATACAAGATGAGAATTTTAGTAATATAATATATAGATAGATGGTCATTACCTTCCTAGGGGTTCATTTACCTTAAGCGTTGCACAATACCAAATCCAGAATTGCCTTTTCCCCAGTAGGCTCAACTACAAGCTGCTATAATAAGCTATCTTGTTAGCACTCTACAAATTCCTTCTCATGGGATCCAATTCCAACCTGATTTTCCCAATCTACCTGCACATTGAAATCCCTCATGACCACTGTAACAATGCCTTTCTTAAACAGTGATTGTATCTCCTGATGTAATTTGCACCCTTCAACCTGGCTACTGGCCTGAAAATAACTCAGGTGCTTTTTACCCTTGCAGTTTCTTAGCTCTACGAACAAGGATTCAACATTTTCCTTACCAGCAGAGCTAGCCCACCCCCTCTGCGCACCTTTTGGTCTTTTTGATAGGATGTGTAACCTTGGATATTCAGTTCCCACAATGCCGTACCTTCCAATTTCTAACTGCACTATTAGCTCATGCACTTTCTTTTGATTACTGCATGCATTCAAATATAACACCTTTAGTTCAGTATTCAACCCTCTTCTCACATTGGTCCCAAAATCCAAAAAATCCAAATCCAAAATAGCTTTATTTGTCATTCCTTACGGAACGAGATTACTTAGCCAGCAGTACTTAGCCAGTGTTTTGGATTCTTGTCCCTTCTTAAAGTTTCTGACCTACTACTTCTGGAGACTTCAATAACCCCTCTTGCACTCTCCTTCCCTTTAACGTTATCCACACATTTCCAATTTGTTGACTCCCCACAACTATTTAGTTTAGTTTAAAGTCCTAACATAACGGCCCTGGTTATGCAGTTTGCCAGGACCCTGGTCCAGCTGGGTTCAAATGGAGTCCGTCTCATCAAAACAGCTCCCTCCTTCCCCAATACTGGTGTCAATGTCCCATGAATTCAAATCCACTTCTCCCACACCAGTCTTTCAGCCATTCGTTCAACTCTTTAATCTTCTCAAACATTTGCCAATTTGCTCCTGGCTCGTAGTAATCCAGAAATTACCGTTTTGGTTCTGCTTTTCAATTTAGTCCCTAGCTGCTCAAATTCCCTCAGCAGAACCTCTGGGTAGCAACACCACCCAGCCCTGGCATTCCCTCTCTCTCTATCCCTCCCCCACCCAAGTCACATTAGCTTCTCATTTTCACCCTGCAAACAGCTTACAATGGCCTGTTTCCTTTATCATCGTTACTTTTTTGCATATCTTTCATTCATTGTTCTTTATCTCTCCACATCACTATCTATATCTTTCGTTTCCCTGATCCCTAACCAGTCTGAAGAAGGGTCTCGACCCGAAATGTCACCCACTCCTTCTCTCCAGAGATGCTGCCTGTCTGCTGAGTTACTCCGGCTTTTTGTGTCTCTCCTCTGCAGGTCAGATGGGATGTCGAGTTAAAGATTCAAATAACAGAAGAAGAATGGTATCAAATGTATGAGACACAATGTACATCCACAAACTCACTAGTGTGGAGAGAATTCTGCTGGAAGAATTTGACTCGCATTTTTATAACACCCAAAATAAAAAGCAGGCAACTTGCTGCTCAACAACACTGTTGGAGGCTGTGCGGGAGTATGGAGGCTGACCACTCGCATATTTTCTGGAACTGTGCAAAGATAAGGCTATACCGGGAAAATGTTAACTCAGCTGTTAAAAATATTTTGGGTTATAAAATCCCAAATACCTGCCTTGTGATGTATCTTGGGAGCATTAAAGATGTGATGAGAGAAGATATCTACTTGACTAAAGTTTTACTTGCAGCAAGTAAGAAAGCTGTTACCAGACATTGGCTTAATGAAAACAGTCCAAAACAGGAACAGTGGCTGGAAATTGTTCAAGACATCTTTGGTATGGAAAAGTTGACATACCTTTTGAGAGTCAAAGAGAATACATTTGAAAAGACTGGAAACAATGGATCATTTATTTGAGACAGGACCAATTAAATGAATGCCTAACTATATATTAAAAGATTATATTATATAGAACTAGATAATATGTTTGTATGAATATTGAAATATTTCCGGTCAACCAATCAATGTTACTTTTTTATTTTTTATTTGGTAAGTGTACCTCATTGTTTTATTGTAATTTTTAATTTTTTTTATTATTTTTCTTATTTTATTTATGTTGATGTTGTTGTACTATTCTGTCTATATCTCTGTGAAAACTCAATAAAAACTTAAGTGAAAAAAAAATGTCGGGAACCCAGGCACCAGGCAGGCAACACACAGCCTTCAGCTCTCTTGATCCTCGTGACTGAGAATCGCGTCTATTCCCCTGACTATACTATCCCCAATGACAACTATGTGTCTCATCTCCATAGCTCCCACATTCATCTGAACAGGGAACAAGAATCTCATACCTGCTTGACAAGCTCGAGGGCTGAGACTCCTCTAACATTGCCTTTACCTCAATCCCGCAGCCTGCCTCACTTGCAGTCACACTATCCCCCTGACCACGGACCGTTGGAAGCAGTTACTCTTAATAGTTGTGACTGCCTCCAGAAACACAGTGTCCAGCAAATTCTCCCCATCCCTGATGTGCCGCAGTGTTTGAAGCTCACTGAAAAGTGTTCCTCTAAACTTCTACACTATGCAGCCTTGGAATTTTGAGTTGTCACAATGTCTAGAAGCTGCTCTAACTGCTTTAATATATTCAGAATTTCAACAAAGGAAGATAATTTATATTTACTTGACTGTCAGACTGTTCTGAAAGGGATGCTAGTTTTCTCTGACAGCATTGATGAATAACTCGGCATTCAGTGACAGGCAATATGAATGACATCGCCATACCCTTCAAGATGGATATAATTAATATTTCTCATTTTTAAACTCAACTTAAATAATCTATTGAAAATCTAAAATTATCAATATTTGTTGGCACAACTCAATGGAAATAAAAAACATTAAAATCACCTAAACCTGCAATATTTTTGAAAAGCAATGAAACTGAGTAATTTCCTGTAAATTGCTGAGTGATTACTGAAGCATAACTCTACATACCAATTATATTGCAGCATGCTATTCAAATTCTGCTGTGGGCTATTTTGGTTAGCAAGCTTGAGTAAAATTCCTCAGTGTACTAAATATTACAGCAAGTAAAATGTGAGCCTCAAATTGTCAATGAATAATTCACCACCTCATCAGCTGAAAAATATAGAACATGCTGGGGACATAACTTATTACTTTAAAGTGCTTGCTGAAAGATTTGTTTCCCATTACATCATTGTTGAACCTTGATCGCACAACCTGTGCTTGACTTCAGATTCAGTTTTGCCTCAAACCTAATGTGTAATAAATTGAGCTAAACTGTACCATTTTCTAATGTATAAAACAGTACACACAGTATAGAAACAGGCCATTCAAATAACCTGCTTCATATTTCTGCTCCACACAACCTTGTTTGAACCTATCTTTTGTAACTCCTGTCAACACATCATTCTGTTTCCTTTCTGCTCTCCAAAATGTATCAGTATAATTTACTACCATTGTTGCACGTGGCAGCACGTTGCTCAGCAAATTATGAATAGTACCTTCAAATTTATCAGATACCATCATACACTTATTGTCTTTAGTTCTGCTTTCACCCATCACAGAAAGTACTTTCTCTGTGTCTGCCTGATCATCCCTGTTCATCCATGACTAACCAGTCTTTCTCAATATCTTTCAGGAAATCCTCTTAGATGCACCTAAGTCTGCTCCTTCTAAACCTTTTGCATTGAGTAAATCCCAGAAAATATTGGGAAAGGTAAAGTTATCCACCACAGATACCTGATAGAAGTTTACAAAATAACGAAAGGCATAGATGGGGACAGACAGTCAGAACCATTTTCCCAGGATGAAAATGTCACGGATGAGAGAACATAGCTTTCAGGTGAGGGGGCAAACTTTAAAGGGGTACGGGGCAAGTTTTTTTTTACAGTGAGAGTGGTGAATGCCTTGTTCGCGTTGCGAAGGGTGGTGGTGGAGGCGGGTACAAAAGTGGTATTTAAGATGCTTTTGGATAGGCACATGGAAATAAATAGAATGCAAGGATATAGATCATGTGCAGACAGAGGATATTGGTTTAATTTAGCATCATGTTCAGCACAGACATTGTGGGCTAATGGGCCTCTTCTTGTGCTGCACTGTTCGATGTCCTATGTTCTTTGTAAGCAGACACCATTTCTGCATGCTGTTTGAATCTACTTCCATATGTACAGTTATGTTCCAACGTCTTCGCAAGGCTGGTGAAACAAGGAGAAGGTGAAGAAAAAATTGCCTCTGTAAATTTTACCCATAAAATCTTAATAATTGGTGATTGGTTTTATAGGGAGGATGGATTCAGAATAAAAGGTCATCTCATTAAGACAAAGGTGAGGAGGATTTTTTTTCTTTCAAAGGCTCATAATGCTGTGGAGGCAAAAATCAAAAACTGCAAGGAAAAATCAGTGAAGGGTTGCTGAAACCAAGATTAGACCAGCCACAATTCTATTGAACACCTGAGCAGGCTTGAATGCCAACTGGTCTCGTGCTGCTCCTGTTTCCTATTTTACCATACTCTGGTCTTGTCAGAGTTACAGGGAATTGGCTATCCCTCCTGGTTGACAGGTCAAAATGGTTTTTAACTTTAATTCAGGAGGGATTTAGTCCACCACGAATTTCCACCTTCCTCCTATGTGAAGATTTTTTTCACTTGGAGAGCAAAAAAAACATTGGAAGATAACTATAAATTCAAACCATACATTCATGCAGGAGCTCAGAAAGCTTATCTCCAAAAGAAAGAAATCTGTATTATTAAATGTAGTTTTCACCAGCTATTTTCTATTAGCCTCAAGTGATTTACTATGTAGTCCCTTGCTATAGTCTCTACATATAATTACACAGTTGTCTATCATGCAAGCTTATTACACAGAGTTGTTTGTGTGATTTTAAGAGATAATTTTTAGCATTGTTATCTGCACAATTTCTCCAAACCTAGCTTCACTTCCATTTTTTGTTACAATTCAATGTATCACAGCTATGATCAAAATTATCGATATCTATCTATCTATATAATACTAAAACTCAGATCTTGTGTTATATATATATATATATGCGCGTAACAGCGGTTTCTCTGATTTCGTCAAAACGGTGAACCGTAGCGCCACAATTTTTGCACCGCCTTAATCACCACGTGGTTATCTGCTGCAAAATTGTTTTTTATTTAATTCGGTCGCATGTTTTTTAAGTTACAGAGGTTTTAAAGCGCTCCCCCCCCCCCCCTAAATTATAGGGGGCGCTGCGGTGCAGATTTAGTTTTCAGCTTGTGGCTAGTGACGGCTACATTTGTTTCGAAAGTTTCCAGAAAAGGATTTAGTTTTCAGCTTGTGACGGCTACATTGTTTCGAAAAGCTAAATTGTTATTGCAAGTCAAGTCAAGTCAAGTCAAGTCAATTATATTTATATAGCACATTTAAAAACAACCCATGTTGACCAAAGTGCTGCACATCTGATTAGGAAAAAAAAAAAAAAAGAAGGTTATAGTGGTCACTTGACATACACAGATCAGGAGGACGGGCCCAACGGGCACACTTGGAGAGTAAGAGTGGGGCTGGGGGAGGAGAGAATGGGGGGTGTGGGGACGGGCCCAACGGGCCCACTTTGAACGGGCACACTTGTTCTAGTATAATACTAAAACTCAGATCTTGTGAATATATATATATATTTTTTTGGGGTTTGACCTGAATATATCGTATATTTATACGTAACAGCGATTGCAGCAAAACGGCGGACCGTAGCACGACGGTTTTCGCACCGCCTCAATCGCCAATCTCGCGCTCGCTCGGCCGTGATATTTTCATTTAATTTGGTCGCGTGTTTTTTAAGTTACAGAGGTTTTAAAGCGCTGCCCCCCCCCCCCTTTTTCAGGGGGGCGCTGCGGTGCAGATTTAGTTTTCAGCTTGTGGCTTGTGACGGCTACATTTGTTTCGAAAAGTTTCCAGAAAAGGATTTAGTTTTCAGCTTGTGGCTTGTGACGGCTACATTGTTTCGAAAAGCTTCCAGAAAAGCAATGATTGTTTTGTTATTGCAAGTCAAGTCAAGTCAATTATATTTGTATAGCACATTTAAAAACAACCCATGTTGACCAAAGTGCTGCACATCTGATTAGGAAAAAAAAAAAAAAAGAAGGTTATAGTGGTCACTTGACATACACAGATCAGGAGGACGGGCCCAACGGGCACACTTGGAGAGTAAGAGTGGGGCTGGGGGAGGAGAGAATGGGGGGTGTGGGGACGGGCCCAACGGGCCCGCTTTGAACGGGCACACTTGTTCTAGTATAATACTAAAACTCAGATCTTGTGAATATATATATATATTTTTTTTGGGTTTGACCTGAATATATCGTATATTTATACGTAACAGCGATTGCAGCAAAACGGCGGACCGTAGCACGACGGTTTTTGCACCGCCTCAATCGCCAATCTCGCGCTCGCTCGGCCGTGATATTTTCATTTAATTTGGTCGCGTGTTTTTTAAGTTACAGAGGTTTTGAAGCGCTGCCCCCCCCCCCTTTTTCAGGGGGGCGCTGCGGTGCAGATTTAGTTTTCAGCTTGTGGCTTGTGACGGCTACATTTGTTTCGAAAAGTTTCCAGAAAAGGATTTAGTTTTCAGCTTGTGGCTTGTGACGGCTACATTGTTTTGAAAAGCTTCCAGAAAAGCAATGATTGTTTTGTTATTGCAAGTCAAGTCAAGTCAATTATATTTGTATAGCACATTTAAAAACAACCCATGTTGACCAAAGTGCTGCACATCTGATTAGGAAAAAAAAAAAAAAAGAAGGTTATAGTGGTCACTTGACATACACAGATCAGGAGGACGGGCCCAACGGGCACACTTGGAGAGTAAGAGTGGGGCTGGGGGAGGAGAGAATGGGGGGTGTGGGGACGGGCCCAACGGGCCCGCTTTGAACGGGCACACTTGTTCTAGTATAATACTAAAACTCAGATCTTGTGAATATATATATATATTTTTTTGGGGTTTGACCTGAATATATCGTATATTTATACGTAACAGCGATTGCAGCAAAACGGCGGACCGTAGCACGACGGTTTTTGCACCGCCTCAATCGCCAATCTCGCGCTCGCTCGGCCGTGATATTTTCATTTAATTTGGTCGCGTGTTTTTTAAGTTACAGAGGTTTTAAAGCGCTGCCCCCCCATTTTTCAGGGGGGCGCTGCGGTGCAGATTTAGTTTTCAGCTTGTGGCTTGTGACGGCTACATTTGTTTCCAAAAGTTTCCAGAAAAGGATTTAGTTTTCAGCTTGTGACGGCTACATTGTTTCGAAAAGCTTCCAAGTAGTCTTTTTTGTTATTGCAAGTCAAGTCAAGTCAAGTCAAGTCAGTTTTATTTGTATAGCACATTTAAAAACAACCCACGTTGACCAAAGTGCTGCACATCTGATTAGGAAAGAAAAAAAAAAGACAGTTATAGTGGTCACTTGACAGACAGAAAAGGATTTAGTTTTCAGCTTGTGACGGCTACATTGTTTCGAAAAGTTTCCAGAAAAGCACTGATTGTTTTGTTATTGCAAGTCAAGTCAAGTCAAGTCAAGTCAATTATATTTGTATAGCACATTTAAAAACGACCCATGTTGACCAAAGTGCTGCACATCTGATTAGGAAAAAAAAAAAAAAAAGAAGGCTATAGTGGTCACTTGACATACACAGATCAGGAGGACGGGCCCAACGGGCACACTTGGAGAGTAAGAGTGGGGCTGGGGGAGGAGAGAATGGGGGGTGTGGGGACGGGCCCAACGGGCCCTCTTTTCTAGTATAATACTAAAACTCATCTTGTGAATATATATATATATTTTTTTTGGGTTTGACCTGAATATATCGTATATTTATACGTAACAGCGATTGCAGCAAAACGGCGCACCGTAGCACGACGGTTTTCGCACCGCCTCAATCGCCAATCTCGCGCTCGCTCGGCCGTGATATTTTCATTTAATTTGGTCACGTGTTTTTTAAGTTACAGAGGTTTTAAAGCGCTGCCCCCCCCTTTTTCAGGGGGGCGCTGCGGTGCAGATTTAGTTTTCAGCTTGTGGCTTGTGACGGCTACATTTGTTTCGAAAAGTTTCCAGAAAAGGATTTAGTTTTCAGCTTGTGACGGCTACATTGTTTCGAAAAGTTTCAAGAAAAGCACTGATTGTTTTGTTATTGCAAGTCGTCAAGTCAATTATATTTGTATAGCACATTTAAAAACAACCCATGTTGACCAAAGTGCTGCACATCTGATTAGGAAAAAAAAAAAAAAAGGTTATAGTGGTCACTTGACATACACAGATCAGGAGGACGGGCCCAACGGGCCCGCTTTGAACGGGCACACTTGTTCTAGTATGTTATAAATATGGGCTCCATGTGCCAGATTCCTTCAAGCAGGAGTAAATTTAGGAGTTTCCTTGTGAGGAAAAACAGCAGTCCACCTTGATTTCCATTCAAATGTCATTATGGATTTTCCTGGTGGCAAAGCTCTGTATACATCGGCTTTGGAATAATATATATTCCTTTATTCGTCCCACACCGGGGAAATTTATAGTGTTACAGCAGCAACGTGGATAGCAAGAGAGCAAGAGATCATTCATTATAAATAAAAGTAAAGACAAGGATAAATTGTCATCAGTTTTCTGTGTGTTCTTAGATGTTACTGGAAATAAAGACATTCAAATAAAGAGGCCATTTGGACCACTTTATCCATTCTGACTCTTTTGAAGAGAAATTATAATCCCATTGGTGTCATGTTCCCTTCACATAGCTCTGATTTCATTTCACATAATTCACACCCTTTTCCTGTGTTAAATATTTAATAATGGCCAAAACATTTCTCTGGCCTTTACTCTCACTGATAATGTACATCATGAAGGTGTATGGAGTTTGCACGCTGTCTCTGTGACTGCGTGGGTTTTTTACAGGTGCTCCGGTTTCTACCCACAGTCCAAAGACATACAGGTTTGTAGGTTGTGTCGGAAAGTAACTGCAGATGCTGGTACAAATCGAAGGTATTGTAGCGACCATAGAGAATGGTCCGGGTCGTCGAACCCTCAGATTGGCCAGCGAGGTCACGTGTGAGCGCGACCGTGGGGATTGGTCCAGAGAGCGACATCGCTGATTGGCCAGCGTGGTCATGTGCGCTTTTGGCGCCCGAAATGTTCAGTTCGGCGAAGTCTTCGAAGAAGACAGTAAGTTTTTGATGGTTGTCCTTTACCTTGTTGTTTAACTTTGTATTCGAATATTGCGGCTGCAATAAACTTCTTCTACAACCAACAAGTTTTCGGACTCGCCATATTGGTGACCCCGACGTGATCTGGACGATCACCGACTATGCAGGAACACGACGCCTCGTTGTTGATTGCCGCGCCCGGCACACCGGAGTTAAGCGCGGTAAGCGTTCACCTTCCGTTGTTTTGGACACATTCACCGCAATCTTGGTTTGTCCACACCGAAGCTCAATTTCATATAAAGAACATATCGGACGACTCGACGAAGTATTACTACCTCGTCAGCGCTCTCTATCACCGGAGACGACCACACGCGTGATGCGGTTCATCGTTAATCCGCCTGCGGAAAGCAAGTACGAGGCAATGAAGAAAGTGTTACTGCGAACCTTCGGGTTTAATAGGCATGATTGCGCTGAAAGACTTCTGCACCTACCGGACCTCGGAGATCGACGGCCGTCCGTTCTCATGGCCGAAATGATGATGCTAGCCGGTGAGCATACGGATTGCCTTATGTTCGAACAGGCATTCCGAGAGAAGCTTCCTGAGGATGTCCGACTGCTGCTCACGGATTGTTCTTTTAAGGACCCCGAAGCATATGCAGCGAAAGCGGACGCGCTCATAGCGGCTAAAAACAAGGCAAGCGGTTCGATCAACAAGGTCTCGACATCAGTGACCACGCCACAGCGACATCAAGATGGCGCCGCGTCTCCCGCCAGTTCTCCGAAAACCCGCCAAAAAGATCCGCACAAGCGCGGCTGGTGCTATTATCACCTACGATGGGGTAGAGAATCCCGCAACTGCCGCTCACCTTGTACCTTCGCGGGAAATGCCTCGGCCGATCGTACATAGGGGCAGTTACGATTGGCCAGAACCGACGCCTCTACGTCCACGATCGATTCACGGACACAGAATTTTTGGTAGACACGGGAGCCATCGTCAGTATAGTGCCGCCGACCGACCTCGAAACCAGAACGGGTAAGACAGGTCCCACCCTCATCGCGGTTAATGGCAGCCCCATTCGCACTTTCGGTATACGGAAGATGTCCCTTGTGTACGAATGGCCATTCATCATAGCAGACGTCAGACAAGCGTCATGTGCGCTTTTGGCGCCCGAAATGTTCAGTTCGGCGAAGTCTTCGAAGAAGACAGTAAGTTTTTGATGGTTGTCCTTTACCTTGTTGTTTAACTTTGTATTCGAATATTGCGGCTGCAATAAACTTCTTCTACAACCAACAAGTTTTCGGACTCGCCATAGTATCACAAAATGCTGGAGTAACTCAGCAGGTCAGGCAGCATCTAAGGAGAGAAAGAATGGGTGACGTTTTGGGTCGAGACCCTTCTTCAGACTGATGTCAGGGGGGGCGGGACAATGAAAGGGTGTAGTTGGAGACTGGAAGACAGTGGGAGAACTGGGAAGGGGAGGGGAAGAGAGGGACAGAGGAGCTATCTAAAGTTAGACAAGTCAATGTTCATACTGCTGGGGTGTAAGCTGCCCAAGTGAAACATGAGGTGCTGTTCCTCCAATTTGCCGTGGGCCTCACTATGACACTGGAGGAGGTCCATGACAGAAAGGTCAGACTGGGAGTGGGAGGGGGAGTTGAAGTGCTGAGCCACCAGGAGATCAGGTTGGTTAAAGCAGACTGAGCGAAGGTGTTGAGCGAAACGATTGCCGAGCCTGCATTTGGTCTCGCCGATGTAGAGAAGTTTACATCTGGAACAGCGGATACAATAGATAAGGTTGGAGGAGGTGCAGGTGAACCTCTGCCTCACCTGGAAAGACTGTTTGGGTCCTTGGATGGAGTTGAGGGGGTAGGTAAAGGGACAGGTGTTGCATCTCCTGCGGTTTCAGGGAAAAGTGACTGGGGAGGGTGTGGTTTGGGTAGGAATGGACCAGTGGACCAGGGAGTTACGGAGATAATGGTCACTGCGGAAAGCAGAAAGGGGAGGAGATGGGAAGATGTGGCCAGTAGTGGGGTCCCGTTGGAGGTGACGGAAATGTTGGAGGATAATTTGTTGTATACGCTGGCTGATGGGGTGGAAGGTGAGGACAAGGGGGACTCTATCCTTGTTACGAATGGGGGGAGGGGGAGCAAGAGCAGAGCTGCGGGATATAGAGGAAGCCCTAGTGAGAGCTTCATCTATAATGGAAGAGGGGATGCCCTGTTTCCTAAAGAATGAGGACATCTCTGATGACCTAGTGTGAAACACCTCATCCTGGGCACAGATTCGGCGTAGATGGAGGAATTGGGAGCAGGGGATAGACCTTTTGCAGGAGTTCTCCCACTGTCTTCCTGTCTCCAACTACATCCTTTCTTTGTCCCGCCCCCTGACATCAGTCTGAAGGAGGGTCTCGACCCGAATCGTCACCCATTCCTTCTCTCCAGAGATGCTGCCTGACCCGCTGAGTTACTCCACCATTTTGTGATACCAGGTTGGTAGGTTAATTGGCTTTGGATAAAATTCAGTTAAAATTGGCTTCGGTTCTTCCCACATTCACCTCCCAAAACTTGCATACAAGAAATGTCCAAATCTATAGCTCCCTGAAGGTGGCAGTACAAGTAGATAGAATGGTAAAAAATGCGTATGGTATGCTTGCCTTCATTGGTCAGAGCATTAAGTGTAAGAGTCATGAGGTCACATTGCAGCTTTATAGGGCAATGGTCAGGCCGCATTTGGAGCATGGTGTTCAGTGCTGCTCACTCCATTATAAGAATAATTGAGAACCTTTCAGAAAAGGCGCAGAAGAGATTTGCCAGACGCTGCCCAGATTCAAGGGTATCAGCTACAAAGAAAGATCGGACAAATTTGGATTGTTTTCTCTGAGGCGCTAGAGGTTGAGGGGAGACGATAGAAATATGGATCTCATGTAGGAGATCAGTTTGACTTTGCATCATTTTTTATCACGGACATTGTGGGCTAGAGGGCTTGTTCATGTGCAATATTATTCTATGTTCTAATGTCCCATTTGTAGCAACATCTGATGAAAAATATATATTTATTGCTAATAGTTTGAATCTACATATTCTGTTGTGCTGCTGCAAGTAAGAATTTCATTGTTCTATCTGGGACACCTATATACTAAAAATCTTGTTTGTTTGTTCCTGAACTACAGCCAGAACAGTACACGATAGCGCAAAAATTTTAGGCCCACCTTACTCACCATCGTCCCTTTGGTGCTAATGGAAGACGTTTCATTGAAATCGGTGTTACATTTTTTAAGTTATTCACATTTTAAAGTTTAAATCTATCTCCTAGGGAGGAAAGGGGGAGGGAGGGGGATGGAGTGGGGGGAGGGGAAGGGGGGAGGGGGATGGAGTGGGGGGAGGGGAAGGGGGAGGGGAAGTGGAGAAGGGGGAGGGGGGAGAGGGGAGGGAGGGAAGGAGAGGGTGCTGCACCAATGCAGGAGAGGTTTGGGCCCAACTTGGTCCAGTAAGACAATAAAAACACTTGACTGTCTTGACTCATCCCATTTGCTCACATTAGATACATTTTCGTCTATGATATGCATCTGACACCATCTGACAGAAAATGTCATACCTTCTACATGTAAAGAAACATTTCCCTCAAATCCCCATAAAACGACTTCCTCTCATTTTAAACATATGCCCACTTGTTTTTATACATAGACAATGGAAAAAAGGTTCTATCTGTTCTATTGACGTGTCATAATTATATATGGCACTGTCAACTCTCCCACCCTCACCACCCATCAGACCTCCTTAGCTCGCGGGAAATAAAGCCAGGCTGTCCTATTTCTCCCAATATCTGTAGTGCTCGTATCTAGGCAGCATCCTTTTGAATCTCCTCTGCAACCTGTCCAGCACAGCCACATTCTTCCTACAGTATGGCAACGAGAACTATGCACAATACTCCCATGTACAGTCGAATCAGTGTTTTATAAATCTCCAACATAACATCCAAGTGTTTATATTTTTTGCCCTGCTCTATAAAGGCATGTCATATGCCTTCTTCACCACTCATTCCCTGTTGTCTCTTTCAGTGAACTACACATTTGAACTCCACAGACTTTCTTTTATTTATATTCCTTAGCACCCTATCATTTATTGTATTGTGAGACTGATTAATAAGCAGCCTATCACTTATTGTATATGCTTTTATTTCATTGCCCTTTTAAAACACATGGGAATCTCGGACCTCAGTAATGGGAGGTTCAAGATGTCCGCAATAATTCCAGCCAGTTAGTCCCAGCAAGTTAGGAGAACGCGACCAGTTACACCTTTAGGTCCAAACACTTTCCAAGGGTTTACCCTCCTGAAGGAACTTCTCACATCGGCCTAGGTGTCTGGGGCTGCAATAGCAACGTGGGCTATGTGGGCCATAGATGACTGGTCAGTGTTCTCCCTAATGAGGTGTGCGTAGAAGAAACTGAGCTCGTCCGGGAGTGATGCCTCGCTGTCAATGATCTGCCACTCGATTTAGCCTCATAGGAAGTGATGGCGTGAAAGAGCTGCCACAGCTGCCAAATGTCCATCTCCTCCTCCTGTTTGGAGCGAAAGTCCCTTTTAGCCTTTTGGTGGCCTTATCAAGGTCATAGCTAAACTTCTTATATGACTGCATCATTAGGTGAGTGCCTGAGATCTGGTCCTCAGAAGATTGCATACCTCCTGGTTCATCCATGGCTTCTGGATGTGGGGACCGTTTTTGTGGGAAACACACTCCTCCACACATGTCCTTCTGAAGTCATTACTTCATTTGAAATACTTCATATGGCTTCATGGGAAATAAAGAGCTGCTCTGGTGGTGAGTCGGTTATAGACATAATGAACTGGATGGCTTCCTTTGCTTCATTAATCATTCTATGAAATTGCAAGGACACTGACCACCGTCTTCCACTGTGTGAAGAAAAGGTAAAAGATGGCTTTTGGGAGGCTGCTCCCTTTGATGGAGGGGTTACATGTATAAAATAATGAAGCAGAGAATAAAGAGTGACATGAGGAAAAAACGTTTTCATATTGTGATTGAATGTACTCTGGAATGCACTGCCTGCAGAAGTGGCGGAGGCAGATTTGATTATGGCCTTCAAGGGATAACTGAATAAAGATATGTGGAGAATTGCAAGGAGGAAGGGCTTGTGGGTGGAACTGAAGAGCTGCACTGGCGGTGAGCCAGTATAGACGTAATACTGGCGGTGAGCCAGTATAGCCAGTAATACTGTATGTCAAGATGTATGCAAGACAAGGAGAATTGCTAAAGATTGACCTACTTTTTTTCTCCAGAGATGCTGCCTGACCCGCTAAGTTACACCAACATTTTGTGTCTATTGTTGATGTAAACCAGCATCCACAGCTCCTTCCTACACATTGGCAAATATATGTTTGTGTTGGTCTTTTCTTAGTGTTCAAAAATACAGTGTTGGATGAGCTCAGCAGGTCAGACTGCATATGTGGAGGGAATGGATGCAACATTTCAGTTGGGGCCCTGCTTCACACTGTCCATTCCTTCACAAAAATGTTAATTGTTTCACATTCCACTGATGCCACCTTAACTGCTGAGTGTTTCTGACATTTTCTGTTTTATTTTAGATTTCCAGCAACTAGTTGTTTTGACTTTCAGTTTAAAACCACCTTGTTTTTCAGTTTTCCAGTTCATGAAGTGCCTTTGTCCTGAAACATTAACTTTATTTCTCCTTCCACAGATGAGGCCTCACTTGCTGAGTATTTCCAGTGTGCTCAGTTGTATGTAAGAATTCCAGCATCTGTGATTCTTTTGCTTTTAACAATGCTCCAGGGCTGGATTCGCATAAAACCAATCCAAGTCAGGGAAGATAGACACAAAATGCTGAAGTAATTCAGCAGGACAGGCAACATCCCTGAAGAGAAGGAATGGGTGATGTTTTGGGTTGAGACCCTTATTCAGACTCAAATGAGACTCAAAGTCAGGGAGGCAGGTTTCCTTCTTTTAAGTTCCCAGAGATAAACTGTGAATGAGGTCATCTGTTTGGTGGTTTAATGGTGGCAATAAAATGAGGGTGGTTAGAGAGTGAGAACATAAACAATGGGGTGTAAAAGTTGCATAATAAAGTAGGCTGCACCATATGCCCATTAGATCAGTCCACACTAAGGGCAAGAGAAAAATTTAGACAATATCACCAATGGGTGACCAGGACCTTTCTGATACAGAGAAAGCTTGTTAACTAACATTATAGAACTAACTGTTAAGCAATGTGCCTGGATCAAGGATGAGATGCTCATCCTAAGGTTTATGTAGACATCATTATAACAGTGGCATGTCATCACACAACAATTGCACTTACACCAAAGGTCGCCTTAGTAGTCATCAGATCAGGCTTCCTGAGAGTGAACACGCAGAAAGGGATTGGCCCAGATGGAGTCCCTGGTCGTGTCCTCAGAACCTGCACACACCAGCTGGCGGGCATATTCTCGGACATATTAAACCTCTCCATCCTCCAATCTGGGATTCCTGCCTTTTATAAGAAAACCATTTTCATTGCAGACTCTCCCTGCTCTAAACTGAGGTTCCCATCTACTTTAAGAAGACCACTATTGTCCTGGTGCCAAAGAAAAGTAAGGTAGTGTACTGAATGACTATTGCCCAGTGGCTCTGACATTCAGCATCATGAAGTGCTTTGAAATGCTGGTCAAGGCATAAATCAACTCCAGCGCAACCTTAATCCACTGCAATTCGCTAACACCGCAAGAGGTCCACAGCGGATTCCATTCCCCAGGCTCTACACTCGTTCCTGGAATATTTGGACAACAAGACACTGACGTCAGACTATAATCAACTATTGATTATAACACTGCTTTCAATTGCAAACTTGCAACCAAAGTCATCCTAGGTCCAAGAGTTTGTGATGAGTTTGTTTGGAAGTTTGTAATTGAAAGGAGGAGTGTGGTGCCATTCCCAGGAAAAAGCTCCAAAGATTGAATGTTTTCTTTATGCCTTATTGATCAAAATTAAACTCAGCACTCAAGTTATAGTCTGTTCAGAACAGTGTAGACTATTTTCTTTTAATTTTCCAAGTTAAAATAATATCAAAACGAAGCTAACCAAACATGACACTGATATTCTGAGGTATACTTATGATTTTGTTCTTGGTTTTCAGGCACTGGGAATTCCAGACAGGTGGTCCTAAGCTAATGATAAAAATCAAAGCACATTGATCTCCAATGTACAGTGTTGTAGCTAGATATTCCTGGCAGTAGGTACTATTAAACAGAATGAGTGGTCCCCCCCCCCAGATCAAAGGGTCAGAACATGCTGGATCTGACCTGGATCCTGGATTCACCACTATTTCTAAATTAAAAAGGTACAATGCAAAGGTAGAGGCTTCAGTGGCAACCTGCTGAGATTTACGCCTCATAGGTTTTGACAGGAGGCAACGTGGTGGAAGGGGGGCACAGAAATGTCTTACACCATAGCTGTCAAGGACTTGTTTTTAAATCTTACTACATTCCATATGAACAGCATTTCAAAATTATTTTAAATGTTTTATAATTGAACTTCATTGAAAACGTCAAATTGTGAAGTAATTAAAAATATTAAAGAAAAGATAGAACATAGAAGGTAGAACAGTGCAGCATAGGAACAGGCTCTTCAGCCCGCAATGTCCATATTGTACATGATGCCAAGTTAAACAAATGATCGATATCTTCCATTCCATGCATATACACAGGCCTATCTAAAAGCCTCTTAAATGCCACTGTCACATCTGCCTCTAACACCACTTCAGGCAGTGCGTTCCAGGCACCCAGCATTTGCTGTATACAAAACATGCTCTGCACATGTCCTATATACTTTGCTCATCTAACCTTAAAGCTATGCCCTCTAATCTTTGACATTTCCACCCTGGGAAAAAATATAATTATCTATCCTATCTATGCTTCTCATATTGCTTTATATTTTTATCAGGTCTTTTCTCAACCTCTAACATTCGAAAGAAAACAACCCAAGTTTGTCCAATCTCTCTTTATAGCTGATGCCCCTAAAACCAGAAAGCTTTCTGGTAAAACTCTTCTGCACACTCTCCAAAGCCTACACATCCTTCCTATAATGGGGCCACCAGAGTTGAATGTTTCTGACATTTTCCTTTTGTTTCATAATTTACATCAAATCACCAAAACTAGGACTATGACAACTGGTGAAAGATGCATTAGTCTGTGTGTATTTGTTCTGTTCTCAAGCCAGATGCATTTCCCTAACTCTTTTAATACTATGAACAAATAGAGGCTTCAAACAAGATAAGCTTTAAGCATGCTACATGCATTATAAAGGCAGAAAATTGTGCAAACAATCAGCAGGTCAGAAGTAATCTGTTGAGAGAAAAATGGAGTTAACATTTCTTCGAAATGGTCAATAACCTTTCATCATCAGAATGTTCTATCATTTTGTCAGATGACAGTGAATTAAATGGGGTGTTTTATCTTTGAAGGATAATAGAGGTCTGAGAACTCACAATAAATGACATGCTTTTACTGCACACTTTCCTGAGGGACAAAAACAGCATCTTATGATCAATCTAACTTAACTCTCTTTTAGAAAGGTTGATCTAATAGAGAGGAAAATATGATCTGAAACTTCGAAAGAGCAAAGGGCAGGAATGCTCTTGAATGATTGGCTTTCCACCCATGTGTCGGTTTGGAAATTGCCAGCAATGTGATGTTCAGAATAACCTATATATTATAAAACTCATTGCAGAGTGACCACTTGTAGGTTCTTACACATTATTTGGATGCTTTGGTTCAAAACTTAAATACAGTCATCATCATCCAGCCTGCTAGCCTCTGTTAAAAAGTGGTAACCACATTGGTTGCTCTCAAAGCGGTTTTAATTGCTAAATTAGCAATGAAAATACATAATTCTGCAAGACATTTGGCAGTCCAGAAAGGCCAGACTTATCAACCCTTAAGTATGTGGTGATGGAGAACATGTACAATTAATTTGAGGTAGAAAACCTCACCCACCAGCACACAACTACTTTGTGCAGAGTTCACTCATCTTAGGGAACACCAACCCTCACCATCATGCACTCTGATTCCATATTTCCACCCGTGGTTGATCTATCTTTCTGTTTTGTCACATCTCCATATGTCACATGTCCCTAATGACAGTAGGCACTTGTTACTCAATATCATGACAGGTGAGAATTCAAAAGTGGGAGGATTAAACCTTTAACAAGATCATAATCTTCCATAATTTTTAGAGCTGGTTAATGTTCTTCTTATTCTCAGGGAGTTCATCAGGACTGCGAATAAGTTGCTTCCACTCATCTTTTGTAGGTTCAGAGGTGATTAGGTGAATGTGAAAACCACAGACTCTTCTAAAGATGAGGTAGTAGATGATGACCAGGCGGGAGGAGGATAGTTTGTGAAATGGTGCATTCCTTTTTACATTTATGCAGGGTGCACCAAACACTTTCAAAGCATGAAGCCAAGACACTCAGTGTCATCCTGATTATTCCTTCTCCTCTTTGAGCTGTCATTGGTCAGAAATTCCCAGAGTTAGTGGGGTTGGTGCAACTTTTTTCATGGGGACTTTGAGCATATCCTTGAATTTCTTTTCCTCTGTTCTTCTGGTAATCCTTTAACATCGCGGAGCTCGCAGTCTCGAATTGAGACCAGTCGGGAGCTCCAAGCTGCACGACGTTCGATTAGTCCCGACTCGGGTTAGATCGCCTGGCACGGGGGAGCTGAGATTCCCCCCCCTCGCACTGATGCAGGAGCTTGATCGCCCCGAGGAGGAAGGCCCGCCGCCAGCTGCAAGAGTCAAGGTCGTCCCGTCAACGGAAGGTTAGAGGCCCCCGACCATTGGAGGACAAAGAAGGGAGAGATTGAACTTTTTTTCGCCTTCCATCACAATGAGGAATGCGGAGGAGTCACTGTGGTGGATGTTCATGTTAAAATGTATTTTGTGTCCTGTTGCTTTTTATTGTTATGACTGTTCCTCGTATGTTGCAAAGTATACTTGGCTAATAAAGTATTATTGTGACAAATTACTTTGCCAAATACAGCAAAGTGACTCACTCATCAGGCATCGAGTCCAATAAGCTTTCAGTATGTGATTGGTATATTGTGCTCAGAATGTTTTATTTTTATTGAGTAAAATAATGTAGCACTGCAGCAAAAGATGAAACTGTGAGCAATGCTTTGAGAGGTTCCCCGGAAGGCTTTTGGCATTCTGTTATATTTTGTGCATGTGTGCTGGAGAATGTTCTTAAATTGCCAGATTAAACAATTTCACGAGTTATAAATAACACTGTATTTAGCACATCAATCTGCCAGGTTACACAAACTCTTTAAAGCCAATTCCTTATCTTCATGGCCTCTTTTTTGAGTTTGCATACCTTTCGATTTTTGCTCTTTTTTTCTCCATTATTGGGCCAATAATTAATTCCAGGAAAACAGTACTGGAGGCTCACAACTTTAGACCACAAGAACAGAACAATGCTGCTTTGCATCTTTCACTGGGTTCTTGCCCAAATGTCTACTCAAAAAGCAAAAACACAAGATAAGAAATTAATTTTAATTAACTTGTGCATGTGAGGTCCCAACCTAAAATCTGTCTGGTTCACTATCATAAATTGTCTTTGAATATATTAATACAGACCATTGGCGGTTCATAGCCATATATCACATTTACCATTGCGATAGACCGCGGTGGAGGCCAGGTATTTTTAAAATGAAGATTGATAGGTTCTTGAATAATAAGGGTGTCGAAGTTTACAAGGGGAAGACAGGAAAATTGGGTAGAGAGGGAAGAAAAATAGATCAGCCGTGACCGAACGGCAGAGCCGACTTGATGGGCAGAATGGCCTAATTCTGCTCCGATGTTTAATGAACTTATGAACTATGAACTTACATATCTTTTCCGAATGTTTGACTGTATTGCAGCATCCAACACTCTCTCTAATTCTGGGCACCCCATTCTATTAAGGATGTTGAGGCATTGAAGAGAATGCAAAGGAAGTGTATGGGAATGGCACTAGAGTGATAGAAATGCTAGTTATGTGGAGAAAGGGAAGGGTTGATAAGAGAATGCACGTCTAAGATATTTGGCAAAACTCCAGAAGCGAGATGATGGATTTTATTTTGTTCTACATAGAAAGTTGTTCTAGTTTGGAACCTACCACCTGAAAGAGCAGTGGAATCAGATTCTTGCAGGGGATACTCTGCAGGATTAAGGAAAGTCATTTCCATACAAATAAAGAGTAGGTCAATGCTCCCATTAGTTTCTTGGTATTGCAAACCAAAATAAATCGTCTTTATTGCAGATGTACAAATTATCAATCTTGCCAGCACTTGTTCATTAAAGTTTTATTAAAGTTTCTGTTCACACAGGAATATTCCAAATCAAAATTGACCATTTTTTTAAATCCCTAATTGCATTGCATTACTTATTTAAATACATGAATAGTGAAATAATCAGTTTCTGAGTCATTTAAATGCATTGTTAGGACTGAACGTGCTATATGCTTCAATAATCCAAACCAGATAACATACATTTTTAACTTCTGAACAAAAACAAATTTATCAAAGGTGTAACATATGCAAAGCAGTCATTAATGCAGAAGAAAAGATTGCTGATAGTATACTCATTATTCACAACTTAAAACCAAATAAATGCACGCAGACTGACTCAGATACAAATAAATAATAGGTTTTGCTGCACAATAGCAATTAAACCAACATAAACAAGCAAGTTAGAACTAAGGCCAACAAATTACATTTGATAGCTTGTTCACATAAGAACAGAAGATCCTCAGTAACTCAGGACTACTCTGCTCCATTTAGAAAATGGTTGATCTGCACCTCATCTCCATTTAACTGTCTTTACTACATCCATAACAATCTGTCAACTTCATGACTGAAAACACCTTTTAACCAAGTATCCATACTCTTCTAAGAAAGTGAGCTGCATAATTCCACAGTGGGAATAAAAGTTACCCGATTCAGATGCTGCGTGGCTTAGTTCCAATTTAGTCAACATGTCGCCTTGTTTATGATCCTCCCATCTAGGAAAGTACCAAGTGTTTATGACATTTTAAACACAGTTAGAGGTGCATCATTCCCAAGGAAGTACAAGTCAAGTTTATGAACTTGTCCTTGACACTAACTGAGACATAGTATCATTAAATAATGTGAGTGAACAACACTGACCATATAAATGGCCACTGAAATATTTTAACATAACCTCTTAAAGCATATTAATTTCCTGCATGCTAACTGATTTGTCATGTGACAAGGTTTTCATTCATGGGCATGAACAAACAATGTTTGTACTGAAGGTACCTTGGGAGTAGAACACTGGTGTCTTCACCGTCACAAATTGAAGGCCACAGCAGGCAAACATATTGATCACATCAAGTCAAAACGTTATATGATACTGTACCAGAAAATATTACCTGTGAGAGTGAAGAGCTCAGATCCTGGGGGGGCTGTCCATACCACACTCCTCACTCTATCGCCTCAAGGGTTCCTAGTCCTAAAATAAAGATATCAATCATGAACTGATAAGCTTTCCGATTACAGCATTGGCAACATTTGTAGCATAAACCTCTCACCAATAAAACAACTGGAAATTCACTTCAAAAACTGCCTTAATGTGAACATTTGAACTCTCCACACTTGATTGAATGAATTATGTAAACTGCAGTCCCAATTTGTTTGTCAGATATTATGAATGAACTGGGCAAGATTTACCTCAATGACTATGGTAGCTGTAGATACAATGTATATTAAATAGAGAGGCTGCAATAGGGTCGGGATTAAGAGAGATTGAATGGTCTTTCTCTTTTACGGATAGTCACTCCATTCCCTCGGCCCCATCTCCTTCTCTGCAATTTTAAACGTTGACTTTGAACGGCTCAATACTCCTGTGATGAAAGATCATTGGCTTGAAACTTTAATTATTTCTCTATCCACTGATGATAACTGCCCTGATGAATAATGCCAACATTTTCTGATTTTATTCCATGAAACAAATCAATTTATTTGGAACAGCTCTAAAAATTATTGTGTTGTCAAACATTTGAAATGTTGACGGCTCTAAAGCAGATTCCAATCTTGTTTCTGGATTATATATAAGATCATTTTCTGAGAGGGCCTTCTGTACAGCATCTGACTGTGGGAATGTTACCTGGCATATCCATTCCCCAGCAGGGCTATTAAGACTAAAAATAACCAACACTTGAACCTTCCATCCCTCAATTCCCCTTGCCATCCTGAATGTCATCAACAATCAAGGTACAAGTTAACAGGCAAAGCTGCGCCTGGAGAACGAGTCTTCAATGACTAACCAGTTTATGCGGACCGCCAATTGACAATAGTCCTTTTGGTCCTCTAATAAAACACAATTTTTCTAATAAAAAACGCATACAGGTATGTCCCCTCCCTTCTTTAAAAAACAACATCTTCTTGGGTTGTGCCCTACTGTGACAGACTCAGGGAATACATCTTTGTCCTCCACTGACCCTCTCACAGCAATGAGTCACCTCATTGCCCAGTGTGTTTGGGTCTTCAGTGAGGGTCGGTATTGAGCAAGTGACGGTGGGCTGGGCATAGTGAGTTCGGACAATTTGATCAAAACTGGCAACGTGTACTTGATATGTTGACAGACCGCCAGGATCCTACTGTCTCTATCATCACCACCTGCTAGATATAATAATGGTCCCCCTCTTTGATTGTCTGTACAGCTCCCCCCAACCCAGGAGATTTCTCTCTGGTAACAATGTCTACTGAGGGGGAAGGAGACTGCACCACATCCAACAGGAAACACTGGGAGAGATCATAGGATCCAGGCAGACTGCTATCAGTTCCCAGCAATGGACCACATCTCGAGCCGCAATGCTCAGTCCAGCCCACATGACACCAGCATTCATAGGCAGCCTCTCCACACTGAGCCATGAGTGATTCATTGCAAGATTCACACCTGTTTCCTGAAACCCAGGTTCCAGGGATACCAGCACAAAGCTTGGGAGAAGGGAGGGATTTATATGAGGTTCCTAACACACCAGCACTGTCAGTAACATACCTTTGTAAGTATGATGATCCCCTTTAGCACTGATTCCATTGGCACTCCCATTCCTGATTCATATCCTGAGTGCTAGGCAAGGCAGTTAGACTGTTCAGAGAATTGCACAGCCAAGTAGGTTTTAGCAGCCAAAATGTCCTGAATTGGCAGAGTTTGTTACTGTTTCTATAATAGATCCCATGCAGTCATTAGGAATCAAAGGTGTAGTTGAGATGATTTTCAGCAGCACTGCAAGTGAGTGGTCACCTCTCTTTTAAACCCCGATGTTAATAAGTGCTGGATGATTTTCAGAATTGCAAAATATTAGATAAATAGCAAGTGTTTAATACCCACAACCGGTCAAATCATTGAGAGATGCAACTGGATTCTTACAGGAGATGCTCAGCAGAAAACCATGCATGAACAGCACAAGGACACATAGCATGCGTTTCTGTGCAGTGCCATTTTTCTGCATGTTTTTATAATAACAGAACTACTTGACTTGGGTATCTTCCTCCGATTTAGATTTATAAATTTTAATGGAAAACTGATGGACAAATAGCCAAGAAAAAACATTGTCATCAGTTGAGGCTGTTAATCCAGAGGTAAGATTGGAAAAAATAATATTTGATGTTCTGACATTAAGGACTGACTGAGCATGATCCGTGTGACCAGGCCGTTTCTATTTCAGAGCCACACAATGGGTTCAACAGGTTTAGATTTAACTTGGTGAAGTTGGCAGCAATCCTCTGGGGTCGATACAGCCGCAATTTCTTCAGCTCTTCACTTCCTTCATAAAATTGTTGCTCGTCCAGAAATTGCCTAATACCTTCTTCCAGTCCACTTGTCAAAATGCTTGTCTGGACATGCCTTCTAGCTCAAATTACTAAAGGAGCTTGGCAGCAGAGAAAGAACAGCCACATACTTACTCATTTCTGCGCCTTCACTTGGAGACTGCAATTAAAACTTCATTTGGAGCAGCTCATCTGAGCTGTCATGCCTGCGAGCCACAGGTCTCAAAATGATTCACTTGTTTGCAGAACAACTATCTCTAAGTCCTCTCACTGTTTCTGCCTTGTCTAAGTAACCTGCCATCTGCTGCTTCTAGTCATCCACTGTAGCAATTTCAAGTCAACTGATGGCAATGGAAACGGGCCACAGAAACCATCTCAACACAATACACCACCTTTTACACTGCCACATCGAACCATTGATTGATTGAAATATACAGCATGGAAACAGGCCCTTCGGTCCACCAAGGTCATGCCAGCCACCAATCACCTGTGATGATTCACAAAACACCAGAGTTTGCGGTCACAAGAGAGTTGACGGTCGAGTACAATTTGCCCAGTGCCACCTCGGCATTGGATAGGTTTGGTGTTTAGACCAACGACAAGGTGGTAATGGTGAATTCCCCCAGCAAATAAAAAGGACAGCATTTTATGAATAGGTATTGCAGATCAGGGGAGCAGAATTGAACTAAGATCTTCACATATGTGCACCACGAATTGTTGATCATAAATCAGACACCTCCTCCTTTCCCCTTGCCTAAAAACTCTGTACAGTCCATTCACTAGATGGAGAAGCCCTGAGGTTGTATAAGAATGTCAGGAGAGTCAGAGATGAGCATGTTTTAGTGAAACAAAGAACACAGCAATTCATGAGCTTCGTTTGTAAGAGCAACCTTGCTCTAAGCTCTTCAAGCTTGTTCTCGAGTGAGTCAATGTTAGCGAAATGTATGGTGGGGAGGGGGAGTCAAGATCCCTGTTGTTTCTGTCACACTTGGAGCACCCCTAACCCTCCTTCAATTGCCATACTTCTTTATTAGTACTCACAATCAGTGGTAGCATTGGGTCTAATATAGATCAGTTGTTTAGAGAGATCCTTTGATTTTGCGATGATTGACAGGAGACTTTCAGCGCTGATACTAATGACTTTCTCAGTGCTGGAATAGACCAGGAGCAACAATCGTAGAAGGCTGTTTTAAGTGTTTTATGAAGAGCTTCACGTAAAATGGTGCCACTCTCTGGTGCCATCATGGCCCATTTTGCGGCAATCCTTACTTTACTCTTCTTTGAATTTGATTTACCTTGAATTTGGTGAATCTGTTAGATGGTTTGCAGCACATCAAGGCTTCCTTTATTCAAGATACTGATAAATTCATTGAGCAGTTTAACCTTTCATAACAATTTTACAATTACTGAAGCATTTATGTTCTATTCTAAACTAATGGTGTAAAGTGAAGGAAATGTGTTAAATTGGTTTCTCCAGGCAACTTATATTTGGTGATTTGTAGCAAGAAATCACAACAGACAAGGACCACACCATTAAAATAAAGATTTGAATGTTTTTTTTCTCATTTCTTGTGTCTTTGAACAAGTGAGTCAGCTTGTGAACCTGTGGCTTCACATGTGATATCCCTAACAACCTATTTTAAATTGTTTTCACAATACTTTTTCTAAAGTAGCTGCCCAATGCTGAACTGAAACCTTAACATTAGGCTAAATCCAACACTCCACCATTTCCCCAAACCACACCCTCTTGCTCAAACACCCCACTACTCCAGAAGCGCCCATACTTTTCCAATAAATCACCATTAATATTTTATACTGAACCATTTTGTGTCAGAAAAACAAAAACCCTCCACTAATATCCTTAAATGTTTTTAATTCCCACAGCACTAAAATGGACAATTTTCTGAACAAGATTTGCAGTGATGTCCCAGAGCTGAGATGATTGAATTCCAGCAACCTGTGCATGGTTTGACCATTGCCATGAAGGTTTTATCCTTGATTCCCCTTCAATTTTATCAAGGTTCAGTGAAAGTATATTTAATGAAACACTATCCAGGTGCCTGGGACAGTCACTCTCAACTGTGAAGTTGAGGAAATCGTAAATATGGGAAAAAAATTGTGCCTTTCATAACCTTGGGAGGTCTCCAAATGCTTATGTGACAATGGAAGGTTTTTGAAACATCTTCATTGTAGGAAATGCTTCAACCAACTTACGAAGAGGAAGATTCTTTAAACAACTATCAACTAAATGATCCAGTCCCCTATCTGGCCAAATATAAAAGGATATTCTTACTTGTCACCCTACCAGCCTCTGCACCGAGCATTTTCTATTAGTTCACATTCACAGGTTATAGGAGTAGAATTAGGCCATTTGGCTCATCATGTCTACTCTGCCATTCAATCATGCCTGATCTCTGCCTCCTAATCCCATTTACCTGCTCCCCATATCCCTTGACACCCGTTCTAATCAAGAATTTGTCTATCTCTGCCTTAAAAATATCCACTGATGGCCTCCACAGCCCTCTGTGGCAATGAGTTCCACAGATTAACTACCCTCTGATGAACAAAGTTCCCCATCACCTCCTTTCTGTTTTCCATTCTATGTTGCATAGGATCCCACCTCAACCCACATCTCAAAATCTCTGTAAAGCGTCTTTGAGTATATGAAAAGCGCTATATAAATAAAATGTATTATTATTATTATTATTACATCTTCCATTACCCATCCCTTTCCATCTTCCGCAAGGACCATGACTGCCTTATCTGCTCATTCCTTCCTTTCTACCTCTCCCCCCACCCACTGACCCCTGGCAGTTTCCCCTGCAGCTGCAAGAGGTGCGACCCTTGTACTTACATCTCGCCCTGCTAGAAAAAAAGATGTTGTTAAGCTCGAAAGAATGCAGAGAAGATTTATGAGGATGTTGCCAGGACTTGAGGGTCTGAGATCGAGGAAGATGTTGGGAAGGCTATATCAAAGGACAATATTTCTTCATTGATGTAGTAAAGTGGAATGGTTTACTGCAGTGCTCAAGACTGCAGTGAGACAAGACTCAGAAGACGAATGCACCAACTGAACTACAGTTGACATCTGATGGAGTGGTTGTGCCCATTCTTACAGTCAGTGTTAAAATATCCTACAGAACAACAGTGCTCTATCGTGCTTTGAGATGTCCTGTGGTTATTAACAAAATATTTTCCCCTTATTTTAACAATGTGCATCCCTAGCCCAGAAATAGCTGCTATTGTTGTAAGTCCCTTACAGGGTTACTTGCTATTGCAAGGAAACAAATCTCCAACCAATTTTGGATCCCTGAATTCTCAAGATGACCACTCTTTCCAAAATCAGCCACATTGTATATGATGTCTGGAGCACATCTCTTTAACTATGCCAGGACCATCATTTCCCTCCTTCTATAGATCAAAATTTCAGAACAGTCTGAAGAAGCAACAATGATAATGTGAGGTCAGGTGGAGAGTGGTGGTGCCATTGCACAATAATAAAATTATTATTAGAACCGTGTACTGGTCACTTAAAGCAAGACCCACACAAACTATGCGATAGCCCTTCGATCAATGATTTTCTCTTTCATCAGCAGTTTTCATCCAATTACTCGTATTCATGATTAAAAAAACACCAAAAGGAAGAAAATATATATATTCTCCCATGTCCTCAGAGATACTGTATGCACCATGTCACCATCCAAAAATTAGATGATCCAGTCTTTTATTCTGTTCTAGTTACGACAAGATCATTTTGTGTGCAACAAAAACTACTATTGACAAAGTAATTAATTGTGTTGGTTGTGTAGGTGATAAATGCACAATTATTATTTAATTAGAACAGAATATTCTTTTTCAGTATTATTATATCCAGTTCAGGATGGAATACCAACTGCAGCTCCACTCCAAACTACGACTGATCTGTGTGCTTCACTGCCTAACCCAAAGTTTAAACTTAATCTATCCCCTTTGCAGTCACGGATGAACAAATGCATCAATTCCAAAAGATTATATTTGATTCCTTACTTTGATGAAATTTATTTCAATGCACCAAAACCCATTTATTGCCAGTATGGCTTGTATCGTAAAATGCTTATCACTGAGGTCCAAATCACAAGTTATTTCCTATTAATGTCTGATCCCATTTTACAAGATCATGAACCTGCTTAGTAAAATAATTTGAAATACATCCAAGCCTTTCTACTATAAAATGGATAGAGGCGTTGCTAATTCTGAGAATACTTTGACAAATAAAACAGATCTTCTTGTTTTTTTCTCTTATTATTCTTGCTAGCCACAATTTTATTAATTTCCCTTATCACTTACCAATTAAATGATTTCCCATCAGTTATTCTGTTTGAATTCACAATGGTATTTATTGTGATTTGTTTTGGAATCTCATTGCCATGAGCAAAGTTCTGAAAATTAATATCAGGTACAGAACCACGGGGCACTGCACGGTGGCTGCCTCGCCAATGGTCTGTCTTTGTCTTTTTCATTCTTTGTGTTTTTAGTTTAATGTAAAATGTATGTTTTAGCTTATCTTTAGTTTTTGCATTTGTGGAGAAGTGAGGGAAACTTTTTTTAATCTCTTTCCTCGACGGGGATGCAACCTTTTCCTTGTCCTATCTCCATCTGCACTGTGGCCTAACATCATGGAGTTGGCAGCCTCTTGTTTGGGACTTCTAGAGCTCATCTTGGAGCTGGCGATTCCTTTGCCAGGGGTAGGCCTTTGGTGGTTCAACCTGAGGAAGCTGCGGAATTCAACATCGTGAAGCTCGCAGTCCCTGGTTAGGGACCGATTTCGGGAACTCCAAACTGCAGGAGTTTCGACTGCCCCGATGCAGGAGCTTAGACCGCCCCGACGTGGGAGCTTGATCGCCAGCTGCGGATGGTTCGATTTCTCCGACCGCGGGAAGAAAGGAGGAAAGAAGATAAGACTTTATTGCCTTCTATCACAGTGGGGAAAGTGGAGGAGCCGATGTGGTGGATGCTTATGTCAAATTTTTATGTAGTTGTGTGTCGTGTTGCTTTTTTGGTATGACCGTATAGAAAATCAAATTCCTCGTATGTTGCAAAACATACTTGGCTAATAAATTACGATTATTATTATTATTAACTTCTCTGTATTTCTATTGCTTTATTCGACAATATTCTAAACCCTTCTTCTTGCTCTGTACTGTTTGGTAACACTCCATTCTTCCATTTCAAACCATTTAATACCAGACCTGTTATTTTTAACTGCCTGTTCCCACTTCTGCTGCGATTTCTATAAATATGAATTCTGAGCTCTTTTTTAGTCTTCCCAATCACAGTGATGCATGGCATTGAGGATTTACTCGTTCCCTTGGCCTCAAAACAAAAAAAGCTAGACAGTACAGGTAAAAGCTCAAAAAAATAGTTTCAAATTAATCAATAGTTGTGATGCAAATCAGAATATTATAATCTAAGATTGATAAGCCTTTTCAATCAACAATAATGGGAGGATTTAAATAGATATGAAAATAGATTTTGATTCATACGTGATTACTGAGGCCTAAAATTGCAGTCAGTGCTATTCTTTGCAGAAACAGATAGACCATCATGGTGAAAGAGTTAATCAAAATATGAACTAGAACTACTATTATTTTAAATGTTTACATTGCCTTACTTTTCGAAACCATTATTGGATTTGGCATAAGCTCACAAGCAATTACTAAAACCTATTTTAATTATTAAATTAAATCACAAGATTTCATTTCATGCATTAAAAAAATACTAATTTTTATTTCTATGTGCTACAGCTGTAGATTTTCAATATGTTATCTTCTCCAGGCTTGGTGGAGTGCACCAATGATTTCCATACTGTCATAATCAAATTTAAAAAATATCATATCACCATTTAAGCAGAAGAAATATTCCCAGTAATTTGGTAAATGACATAACTCTTCCTTCAGTAATACAGAAATATGTATTTATTCTCAAATGGACATTTGTTTTCATCTTATCTACTCAATCTGCAAGAGTAAATTAACCACATTATAGAGAAATTAGTTGAAAGCAAAATATGTGAAGTCACTCAGATGATCATAATAAGGACAAATTTAGGGCATTGCATGGCAAAATGGAATGTAAAATGTGTTAACACAATACAGATGCGATAATATTTGATATCAAATGAATCAATAGTTGTGATGCAAATCAGAATATTATAGGCAAAGAATGATAAGCCTTTCCAATCAACAATATTAGTTATGGGTGGTTGCTGAAATTTATTTTCTAAGATAAAGTGACAGAGAATATAACAGTTGAGAGGATTCACAAAGGGTAAATCATGGCAAAAAACTAAGAAAGCCAAGGGAGTCACAACCAACACTTGGCACTAACTCAACATCATTCAAGTAGATTATCTGCACAATATCATATTGTCTTTCGTGGAAACTTGCCGTGTGTACATCAACCTCCATGTTTCTGATGTTACATCAATGATTACACTTCAAAAGTATTTTGTTGGCTATGAAGTACTTCATAATAATCTAAGAGTATGACGGGTGCTACATTACCTTTCAATTGGACTGCAAAGTGGCGCAGTGGTACAGTTGCCGCCTTAAAGAGCAAGAGACCCAGGTTCGATCCTGACTATGGGTGCTGTCTGTACGGAGTTTCTATATTCTCCCAGTGACCACGTGAGTTTTCTGTGAGTGCTCCGGTTTGTTTCCACATTCCAAAGATGTGCAGGTTGGTAGGTTAATTGGCTTCTGTAAAATTGTCCACAGTGTAGGATAGAACTATACAAGTGATCGTTGTCAGCGCAGATTGGGTGGACCAAAGGGCCTGTTTCCATACTGCATCTCACAATGTTAAAGTGCAGAAGACAGCTCTTGTTCTTGTGGATCGGGTTGGTTCGCCCCTCTGGCTTGCCACTGGGAGGATCACTCCAGTTACGTTTGTACTTTATTCAAAGGTCATGCCTGTAGATTTTGCCCCGTTAGAGGTTTACAACGGAATTGCTTACTAGACTAAAAATCAAGAAACTGCAGCTGGAGGAAATGTGAAATAAAAACATTAAATGGCAGAATCAGCCAGCAGATGTTGCAGCAAATGTTGAGGGGGCAGGAACTCAAGTCTTTACTCTTTTTCTTTCAATAGATGCTGGCTGACCTGAATGTTTCAAGAGTTTTGTTTTCTTTTAATTTAGTACACCAGGTCACTTGAGAGGAGAGTTAAGATTCAAAAGGAGATAAAATAACCCACATGTGCTGGAATCGACCGACAACCAATTTGCTGGAGAAACAGCTATGGGGGTGGGGAAGGATAGGAATGGCTGATGTTTCAAATTGAAACTCTGCAGCTGGACTGAGAGTGGAGAGAGGACAGAGCAGTATAAAGAGGAGAGGGGGAGTGGTAAGACAGGAACCAGAGGTGATCAATGGATAAAGGAAGGGTGATGGATAACAGATAGATTGAGCCAGGAAGTGGAGGCGAAAAGGAAGAAGTGGAGTTGGGAGACAGAAGCAGATCTAACAAAAGGAAAGGCATATGTTGTCGGGTGAAGGAAGGGAAGAGTCAAGGTGGAGACAGAGTGTGAGAACACACGACAGGAGGTTTAGATTTAGGTGTTTATGTTCATGTGCACAGTGAAAAGCTTTGTTTTGTATATTATCCAAAGATATCAGATGTATTACACATAAATACAATCAAGTCAAACTCAAGTACAAAAGATAGAGCAAAGACAAAGATACAGAGTACAGAATATATTTCTCACCATTATAGCACATCAGTTCCATAGATAACATCTAACATCCACAACAGGGTTGAGATGAATCGGACAGTATCCTAGCTAATGGAAGTACAATAAGCCTGATAACGGAGGGGAAGATGCTGTTTCTGAGTCTGGTAGTGCGAAGTTTCAAGCCTCCGTACCTTCTACCTTCTACCTTCTACCAGGCGGGAGCAGGGAGACGAAGGAACGACCAGCGTAATTAGAGTCACATATAGGTTATCCAGGTTATGTTTTTATTACAGTCTGGTGGTTTCAGGGTAACCAGTATTGGAACTAAGTTTATATTCCCTTGTAATGTTTTAACAATGCAATTACCCCTACTGGTGTGAGAGTATTTGAACTGCAGTCTCAAGATCATCAGCACAATAATCTGGATTTCTATTCAGATAGTTTAACCACAAAGTACTGTACTTTCTGAAATTGCTTCCTCCGATTAAATGAGGAAAAAGTATGTCCTCACAGTCATTAATCAGACTCAAAACCGTTTTCAGTACTATTTCCATGCTGCTTTAATTGCACTGCTTTTCATGCACGCCTTTTTCAGAAGGTGTAAATTGTTGAAGCATTAGCTTTAGCTGAGGGTTATGGCACATTAAATCTACACCATAGAAAACAAAATTGTTTCCATTTTAAGTCTTGCTTGAGGCTTGTTGATTTTTGTTTTTTCAGTCCAATTTACCGAAGTCTTACTTTATCTGTTTTAAGCATCTCTCAATCTTTTCTCTGCTGAATACAAGTTTGGTTCTGTGAATCTTTGCTCATGATTTGGCATTCCAGTGCCAGTAATCAACCTCATCACTCTTCCCTGAATCCTCGCCAGGGAATTGTTGGTTGAGGTGCAGACATGCTCAGGTGCAGACATGCTCTGCTGCAGCATAAAACAGGGGTTTGTTGTGTGAAGTGGGATCGTTCAAGTATGTACAAGTACAAGTATGTCGTACAATCATTAATGTACATCACTAACCCTTTAAGACGCGTAGACGTAAAGTCGTATCTTCACAAGAATTCCAAACAAATTGATATCTTGCGATGCTCAAAGTCACTTCTTTGTTCTCAGCATTCCAAAATTTTCAGTAGCAGCTTTTCAGTACAACTTCTAAAATACAGCTTTTCCAATAAAGCTTAATGGTGTACTCACTATTCCTGCGTGAAGGCTTTCGAAGTTTTCAATCTCCGTTAGACAGATTAGTGCAGGTAGTGACCCCGTCCAGTCTAAATCCTTGTTCCATCCAGTCGCCTCACAAGCTCCAGTCTCCCATCTCAAACATGTGGGCAGATTGGGGCCGGTGATGAAACCTGCATCTTCTCCATTGTACCAGTACAAGTAAAGAGCACAAGGGGAGTACAGTGTTGCAAACATATGCATTTTTGGATCATGGAAGTTCATCTACCTTCTGCACAAAAAGTTTGATGAGAAGGCTGAACATTTCAGGACAAAGGACCAAGATTCTCCTGCATACCATGAATTAAGTGAAGCCTGTAACCAGTCATCTTATCTCAGGTTTGGAAATATCTAGTCTGGACAAAGATGATTTTATTCAACTATCGGATGTGTTCACACATAAGATCATGCCTGTTTCTCAGCTAAACATTCCCACACACAAAGACCTGAAACAATGGCTTTACAAGAAGGATATCAAGATTCCTGAAATACACTCTGGCATTGACCTACTCATCGGGACAAATGCTTCAAAAGTATTGGAACCTTGGGAGCTGGTCAACAGCCAAGGGAATGGACAATACGCTGTGAAAACCCTACTGTGATGGGTCATCTATGGTCAATTTCATGACTAACAACTTTGGAGCTGTTCAGTTTCATGACTAATGAAACTGAAACGTCTTTAAGATCTCTCTGTTGTTGATTTGTGTGAAGATCGATCACTCCAGTCTTCGTGAAGTGGTGGCAGGTGGAGAGGACTTTATCGTAAGGACTGAAGTTGCCACTACATCTAAGGTAAGAACTATATCTCACCATAGCTTCTCCGTGTCTGATACATGGTTTTGGCATCCATTCCTCAAGAAAATAGAACCAAAGAGATCAAGGAGTTGGACTTGGACAAGGACAGTCTGCCAATGGAAAGAGCACTGGGATTGCGCTGGTACGTTGAAACAGATGTTTTCAAGTTCAGAATTGCTGTACAGGAACGACTATACACTAGACGTGGCATCTTGTCCGTAGTTGGCTCTATATACGACCCTTTAGGATTTCTAGCACCATTTACTCTGCTAGCCAAGCTGATTATGCAGGAGCTCTGCAAGGAGAAACTTGGATGGGATGAAATCATACCCCAAATCTTTTCTCAGCGATGGACAGGATGGCTAGCAGATCTCAACAAGATTGTGGAGTTTTAAGTGGACCAGTGCATGAAGCCCACAAGCTTTGGTCAAATCAGAAATGCACAGCTGCACCACTTTTCAGACACCAGCAAAAGTGGCTATGGTACTGTTTCATATCTAAGACTGGAAAACAATAGCAAAGAAGTGCATATTGCATTCATAATGGGAAAGTCCAGAGTGGCACCATTAAAACAAATGACGATTCCCAGAATGGAGCTTGCAGCTGCAGTCCTAGCTGTCAGAGTTGACACAATACTGCAAAAAGAATCACAGCTTCAACTGGACAAATCCATCTTCTGGACAGATAGCACAATGGTGCTTAAGTACATCAACAACGAAACTAAACGCTTTCAAACATTTGTAGTAAACAGAATCTCTCTTGCAAGGGATGCTACTGATGTATCACAATGGAGATATGTTAGCACAGAGGAGAATCCAGCAGATGAAGCATCTAGAGGACTTACAGCAGATTGCTTCTTAAGCTGTAATAAATGGATCAAAGAACCAGAATTTCTCTGTAAGTCAGACAGAGAATGGCCAAAACCTCACTTGGAATCTGCAATCTCTGCTAATGATCCAGAAATCAAGCAAGACATTACAATGAACGTCATTGTCAAAGATCCATTGAATCCCACAAACACTCTGATCACCTATTTCTCATCATGGAAGAATCTGAAGACTGCCGTAGCTTGGATTCTTAAAGACAACACTCTTGCAGCTGACTCTAAGGAGAAAGGAAATTCAAATTGCTGTGAGTAGCCTTAAAAAGGATCCTGGCAAACTGAAACACAAGGTTGAAAAGGAGATGCAAGCCTTTAATGCAACACTCCGCGGACAATGTTTACGTTCAGAAGATCTTCCTCAAGCTGAAAGCACAATCATCTCTTTCAGTCAAAGACAAAGATTCAAAGAAGAACTATCAGCACTAGAAGGTGGGGGTAATACCATCAAAAGAAACAGTAATTTGTACAAACTGGATCCTGTGCTGAATGATGGACTTCTGTGAGTAGGTGTTCACCTGAATAGACTAGCGATGCCTGAAGAGGCTAAACACCCTATTATTCTCTTGAAGGACCTTCACATATCAACACTACTGTTACGACATATCCATAAACAGCTCGGTCATGGTGGAAGAAATCATATGTTGTCTCGTCTCCGTAAAAGAAACTGGATTATCAAAGCTAACCCGCTGCAAGGAAAATCATAACAGACTGCATTGTGTGTAAATGACAGCGGGGAAGAGTTGGGGAACAAAAGATGGCAGGTTTGCCCCTGGTGAGAAGTCGACCAGATGAGCCTCCATTTACGGATGTAGGAGTAGACTACTTTGGTCCTTTAGAGATCAAAAGAGGACGAAGTTTTGTTAAAAGGTATGGTGTAATCTTCACCTGCATGGCAAGCAGGGCAGTACATCTTGAGGTTGCATGTACACTTGACACATACTCTGCATCAATGCATTACGAAGATTAATTTGTCGACGAGGTCAAGTTTCATCTTTAAGATCAGATAATGACACAAATTTTATCGGAGTAGAAAGAGAATTGAAAGAAGCATTCAATGACTTGAATCAGGACAAGATCCAGGATGCTATACTTCAGCGAGGGATAAGGAGGTACTTTAACCCTCCAGCAGGATCCCATCACGGTTGTGTTTGGGAACGATTGATCCGCATGGTTCAAAATGTGCTGCGCTCTGTTCTTAGCTAACAAGTTCTAGATGATGAAGGATTGCAAACTTTAATTTGTGAAGTAGAAGCAAATTTAAATGATCGACGCATTACCAAGAATTCTGATGATCCAATGGACCTGGAAGCACTCACACCAACCGATCTTCTTCAGTTGAAAGGCAAGCCAATACTACCACCTGGGCTCTTTGTGAAGGAAGATTTATACATTTGACACAGATGGAGACAGGTACAATATATGGCAGATCTCTTTTGGAAACGGTGGATACAAGAATATTTGCCTCTGATCCAAGAATGACAACAGTGGTCAAAGGGGAAAAGAAGCTTTGCTACAGGTGACATTGTTCTGGTGGCTGATTCCACTGCTCCATGAAGCTCCTGGCTAATGGGCAGGATATTGGAGACCATACCAGATGCACAAGGTCTAGTGTGCACAGTTCTACTCCAGACTAAGAGCAACATCTTGGAAAGACCGATAACGAAGATATGTCAGCTCCTAGAAGCTGATACCCGAGTACAGCAAAGACTGGTGGCCTTAAAGGTTGAAGAATCACTAAAGTAGATTAGATGCCAACATATGGTGCATACTTTTTATTTTGATTATGTGTGAAGTTATTATGGTTCCTTTTAATGTTTATTAATAATTGTTTTGTTATATACATAGAACAATTAGGGGGCAGTGTGTAGGAGCCATTTGTGTTTGGACTAGCTGTTCAGCATATCATATTATTTTGTATCTTGCTGTGTTATTTTTGGACACTTGGGGGTGTCGTGAGATGAATCCATATATCGGCATAATGGACTGGGAGCAGCCAGAATTAAAAGTATATCTGGAGATGCAGAGACAGGATGTGTCAGACACGGATAAGCTATGGTGAGATATAGTTCTTACCTTAAATGTAGTGGCAACTTCAGTCCTTACGATAAAGTCCTCTCCGCCTGCCACCACTTCACGAAGACTGGAGTGATCGATCTTCACGCAAATCAACAACAGAGAGATCTTAAAGACGTTTCAGTTTCATTAGTCGTTTTTTGAAGTCGTGATACAAACAGATCTGTATTTCTCCAAGCTTTTCTCTCGTCATAGGTCTGGTAAGAACTATATCTCACCATAGCTTCTCCGTGTCTGACGCATCCTGTCTCTGCATCCCCAGATATACTCATTCTGGCTCCTCCCAGTCCATTATGCCCATATATGTATTCATCTCACGACAACCCCCAAGTGTCCAAAAATAACACAGCAAGATACAAAATAATATGATATGCTAAACAGCTAGTACAATCACAAATGGCTCCTACACAGTTATTCTCCAGCATTAAATCAAAAATGGGAGATTACAATAGTCACTTTACATCGGTTTAAAAGGGTTACCATCTGGCAGCAGTGGAAGTCATAACCATGTCTTCTTACTCATCCAGAATGAAAATACTAATGGGAATTCTATGGTTTGGATAGAGCACACAAAAATTCCACTTGAGAATTAAATAACACTTTAATACAAGCATGTATCAGAGATTTGAAGGAAGAGCACATTTACTTGGAACAATTTATGTCTCCAGCAAATTCCAAAGTACTTCACACCCAATGAAGTACTTCTGAATTGCTCTCACCGTTGTAATATAATGCATGAAATACTCGTAACGTGATAAAAAAGGACTATGTTTCCACTGTTTCAGTTAAATCCCAATGACACAAAGAATCTAGTGCATTAAAATCTAGAGTGTTAATGTCAGTTGTCTCTCAGTAACATGTCAGTTTAAATCAAGTGTAGATACAAAATGCTGGAGTAACTCAGTGGGTCAGGCAGCATCTCTGGGGAGAAGGAATGGGTGACATTTCGGGTCGAGACCCTTCTTCAGACTGACCCTTCATTAGTCTGAAGAAGGGTCTCGACCCAAAAATTCACCCACTCCTGCTCTCCAGAGATGCTGCCTGACCCGCTGAGTTACTCCAGCATTTTGTGTACCTTCAATTTAAACCAGCATCTGCAGTTTTCTTTCCTAGTTTGAATCAAGTGATGGGGTTAAAATCATCTACACAATTGCTTGTTGATAAAAAAGAACAATGTAGCTTACTCTTTCAATATTTATTCCACATCAGCTTTGCAAGGTCAATTAAATATCACAAATTGGTCAAAAGATTTAAAGGCATGCAATTGTGCTCAGAATATACAGCGGTCTGAAAGGTGGCTTTCTCTGCAATATTGGACCTAATTGTTCATTACCATAATTTGCATTTTTCAAAAAATTGTAAGCGACACATTTAGAGTGCTCATTAGTAGCAATATGTGAGGCACAAATTAAGCTGGGAACTGTCTTCCCTCCTTCAGAATCTGGTGCTGCTATGCATGGCCTCAAGTCCTTCCTCTTGGTTCATCCTTTCAAATTTTCTCCAAGAACGAAGTTAACTGGTGAAACCTGTTTTCATGACTGTAACTGTGAGACTGTTACAATTGAAACTGGGTTGTAACATGCAAATTAAGTGCATGACCTAGTCAAGTCATGTGATCTAGATAGTGTGAACAGTTACAGAATGAGAAGTCTGTAGAACACTGTACCAGTGAAAGAGAACTATGACACAAAGTGCTGTCTCCATTCTTCATCTTGAAGATTGATCTCAAAGCAACATAAACCATAACATGGTGGCAGCGGTATACGACCCACAAGTGCTAAATATAATTTAACCAGCTGTCGAAGAGTCAAATGTTCAACAAAAAATTACTTTGTTTTGTCGCTCGAAGCCAGTGAAAACGAGTGAGAAACCACACCGCAAATTTAAACATTTATAATTAATTGAATCTGTTATTAACGTCACGTACAATTGGAACGGCAACGTTGTACGCATCGCAATAGATATGGCTGCATCAAACATGCCTCTTATAGTGCCACTAATGGACTGGGAAGCAACTGATATAATGAATGCCTTGCCAGATTTAGACAAAAATGTGGACTTATATTCAACAGTGTGTTAAAGAATGCTAGTGAGAGTGAGAAAGCTAGCTACCTGCTTCTCTGGTCAGGAGAGAAGGGACTAGAGTTGTACAACAGCTGGACATTTGAGCAAGAGGACAGAGAGAAGACAAATTTATTTTAGATAGGTTTGAAAGACACCTTGAACCAAAGACCAACCATCGCATACATCGCTACACTTTTCAAGGGCTCACACAAATTTGTGATGAATCTGTGGATGACTATCTCACAAAGCTGAAGAACATTGCATCAAAATATTAGTTCAGAGATGCGCAAGGGATAAATGACAGTGCTTGACCAATTCACATGGGGAATATTCCACAAAGAGGTCCAGAAGTCTCATTGGAAGGGATGAGCAATTGGCTCTCCAAGGTGCCGTTGACATAACACAAGGACAAGAAGCTATAAACAGGCAAATGTCTCTTACAGGCAGGAAAGATAGACCTCAAAGCAACACAAAACATAACAGTAAACACTAAATCATTTCACAAGTGAATCTATCATGCAATTTTTCACTGGGAACTGTCTCCCCTCCTCCAGAATCTGGTGCTGCTATGCATGGCCTCATGTCCTTCCTCTTGGTTCATCCTTTCAAAGGTCCATTAAATGTCATTCCAAAACTGTGAAACCGTGGACTTGTCAGATTTAACAGTTATTATGCGAAATAAACTGCAATCTGGGCATTCAATTGATTGTATTAGCTGATCAAAAAGATTCAGTAGGTAGACACAAAATGCTGGAGTAACTCAGCGGGTCAGGCAGCATCTCGGGAGAAGGAATGGGTGACGTTTCGGATCGAGACCCTTCTTCAGACTGATGTCAAGGGAGGGGGCGGGACAAAGATAGGATGTAGTATAGGATGTAGTAGGAGACAGGAAGACTAGTGGGAGAACTGGGAAGGGGGAGGGGATAGAGAGGGAAAGCAGGGACGACCGTGAAGTTAGAGATGTCAATGTTCATACCTCTGGGGTATAAACTACCCAAGTGAAATATGAGGTGCTGTTCCTCCAATTTGTGTTGGGCCTCACTCTGACAATGGAGGAGGCCCAGGACAGAAAGGTCAGATTGGGAATGGGAGGGGGAGTTGAAGTGCTGAGCCACTGGGAGATCAGGTTGGTTAAGGCGGACTGAGCGGAGGTGTGGAGCAAAATGATTGCCAAGCCTGTGCTTGGTCTCTCCGATGTAGAGAAGTTGACATTTGGAACAGTGGATACAATAGATGAGGTTGGAAGAGTGCAGGTGAACCTCTGCCTCACCTGAAAAGACTGTTTGGGTCCTTGAATAGAGTCGAAGGGGAAGGTAAAGGGGAAGGAGTTGCATCTCCTGTGGTTGCAGGGTAAAGTTCCTGGGGAAGGGGTGGTGTGGGTGGGGAGGGACGAGTGGACCAAGGAGTTCATGACCAATGCTGTTCAAAATTTACATAAACAGTTTTGAAATTGAAAACTGCCTCTAAATTGGTAAAAACCAAACTGAGGTACAGTGTATTCAGAAAGTATTCAGACCCCTTCACTTTTTCCACATTTTGATACATTACAGCCTTCTTTTAAAATGGATTAATTTCTTTTTTTTTAATCATTAATCTACATTAAATACCCCAGAATGAAGAAGTGAAAACAGGTGTTTAGAAATTGTTGCAAAGTAATTAAAAATAGATAAATGAAATATCACATTTACATAAGTATTCAAACCCTTTGCTATAACACTCAAAATTAGGTTCATCCTGTTTCCATTGATTATCCTTGCGATGTTTCTACAATGTGATTGGAATCCAATCATTACATTGATTGGACATGATTTGGAAAGGCACACACCTGTCTATATATGGTCCCACAGTTGATAGTGCATGTCAGAGCAGAACCAAGCCATGAAGTTGAAGGAATTGTCCGTAGACCTCTGAGACAGGATTGTGTCAAGACACAGATCTGGGGAAGGGTATAAAACAATTTCTGCAGCATTGCAGGTCCCGAAGAGCACAGTGGCTTCCGTCATTCTTAAATGGAAGAACTTTGGAACCACCAGGACTCTTCATAGAGCCTGCCGCCCGGCCAAACTAAACAATTGGGGGAGAAGGGCCTTGGTCACGGAGGTGACCAAGAACCCAATGGTCACTCTGACAGAGCTCCATAGTTCCTCTGTGAAGATGGGAGAACCTTCCAGAAGGACAACTATGTCTGCAGCACTCCACCAATCAGGCCTTTATGGTAGAGTGGCCAGACGGAAACCACTCCTCAGTAAAAGGAACATGACAGCCCGATTGGAGTATGATGAAACCAAGATTGAACTCTTTGGCCTGAATGTCAAGCGTCACGACTGGAGGAAACCACCGCTCATCACCTAGCTAATACCGTACCTACGGTGATGGTGGTGGCAGCATCCTGCTGTGGGGATGTTTATCAGCGGCAGAAATTGGGAGACTAGTCAGGATCGAGGGAAAGATGAACGGAGAGAGGCATGTTTGATGCAGCCATATCTATTGCGATGCGTACAACGTTGCCGTTCCAATTGTACGTGACGTTAATAACAGATTCAATCAATTATAAATACAGGGAGATCCTTGATGAAAACCAGCTCCAGAGCGTCTGGACCTCAGACAAAGGCGGAGGTTCACCTTCCAACAGGATAACAACCCTAAGCACCCAGCCAAGACAATGCACGAGTGGCTTTGTGTGAATGTCCATGAGTGGCCCAGCCAGAGCCCGGACTTGATCCCAATCGAACATCTCTGGAGGGACCTGAAAATAGCTGTGCATCGATGCTCCCCATCCAACCTCACAGAGCGTGAGAGGATCTGCAGAGAAGAATGGGAGAAATTACCCAAATACATGTGTGCCAAGCTTGTGCCAAACAATAGCAAATTTGCAGATGATACAAAGCTGGGTGGTAGTATGAACTGTGAGGAAGATGCTATGAGGTTGCAGGGTGACTTGGACAGGTTGTGTGAGTGGGCGGATGCATGGCAGATGCAGTTTAATGTGGATAAGTGTGAGGTTGTCCACTTTGGTGGTAAGAATAGGAAGGCAGAGAATTATCTGAATGATGTCAAGTTAGGAACAGGGGACGTACAACGAGATCTGGGTGTCCTAGTGCATCAGTCACTGAAAGGAAGCATGCAGGTACAGCAGGCAGTGAAGAAAGCTAATGGAATGTTGGCTTTCATAACAAGAGGAGTTGAGTATAGGAGCAAAGAGGTCCTTCTGCAGTTGTACAGGGCCCTAGTGAGATCGCACCTGGAGTACTGAGTGCAGTTTTGGTCTCCAAATTTGAGGAAGGCTATTCTAGCTATTGAGGGCGTGCAGCGTAGGTTTACTAGGTTAATTCCCGGAATGGCGGGACTATCATATGTTGAAAGACTGGAGCGTCTAGGCTTGTATACACTGGAATTTAGAAGGATGGGAGGAGATCTTATCGAAACGTATAAGATTATTAAGGGGTTGGACACGTTAGAGGCAGGAAACATGTTCCCAATGTTGGGGGAGTCCAGAACAAGGGGCCACAGTTTAAGAATAAGGGGTAGGCCATTTAGAACTGAGATGAGGAAAAACTTTTTCAGTCAGAGAGTTGTGAATCTGTGGAATTCTCTGCCTCAGAAGGTAGTGGAGGCCAATTCTCTGAATGCATTCAAGAGAGAGCTAGATAGAGCTCTTAAGGATAGCGGATATGGGGAGAAGATAGGGGTATGGGGAGAAGGCAGGAACGGGGTACTGATTGAGAATGATCAGCCATGATCACATTGAATGGCGGTGCTGGCTCAAAGGGCCAAATGGCCTCCTCCTGCACCTATTGTCTATTGTAACGTCATACCTAAGAAGACTTGAGGCTGTATTCGCTGCCAAAGGTGCCTCAAGAAAGTACTGAGTAAAGGGTCTGAATACCTATGTAAATGTGATATTTCAGTTATTTCTTTTTAATTACTTTGCAAACATTTCTTAACACCTGTTTTCGCTTTCTTATTATGGGGTAGTGTGTAGATTGATGATTAAAAAAAAGAACTTAATCCATTTTAAAATAAGGCTGTAACGTAACAAAATGTGGAAAAAGCGAAGGGGTCTGAATACTTTCTGAATGCACTGTATATTACATTAAGACATTAACAGACATGCAGAATGGATTAGTAAAATAGTACAGAGTTATGTGAGGTAGCAAGTTTTGGTAGGAAGAAGTGAGAAGTTGGTTAATATTTGGAATGTATAAATATAGAACGACAAAAAGATTTTAAATTACTAATGCATCAGTAAATATTGTTGCACTTACTCGCAAGCCTGTAAAACCAAGCTAACCAAGCACCAGCATTTATTTTATAAAGCATTGAATGTGAAATATACCATCGACCACACTACAGGTATTTCATCATCTTCGGAAAATGATTTGTGAACAAAACATACATTGAAAAAGCTGGGTGGAATACATTTTGGGCATTTTTATACAGAATGTTCCAACAGATGGAGAGTGGTGTCCTATTTGTTAAAGTGAAAAATACACCAGTAGGTGGAGGATATATATCCTAAGGTTCAATGGCATTGTAATGAAAATTCATCAATCGAACATTCATGAATCAGGAATACTTTTCCAATTAAGGATGGCATATTATAAAATCTACCTGACAGATGGTTAACAATGTGCAAGCTTAACAGCAACCTTCCTGTAGCAGGGTGACCAAAACAGAACACAATGTTCCAGATGCAGCCTCACCAACATCCTGTACAACTATAATAATATATCCCAACTTCTTTACTATTTACCCTAACTGATGAAAATAAATGTACCAAATACCATCTGGACCACCCTATCTACCTATGACACCACTTGCAGGGAACTATGTACGTGTGGTCCCATATCCTTCTACTCTACAACACTCTCCGGGGCCTAACCATTTACTGTGAATGTTCTGCCTTTGCTTGACTTCCCAAAATGTAACACCTCACACTTACATGCATTAAACTCCATTCACTATTCCTCAGTTCATTTTCCCAGAAAAATCAAGATCCTGCTCTATTTGGTGACAAACATCGTAACCATTCATGATACCACCCACTTTAATCTGCAAATTTACCAATCATGTCTTGCAGATTCTCATGCAAATTCTTGATATAAACCACAAACAGCAATTGACCCAGCACCAATCCCTGAGGCACACCACAAGTCACAGGCCTCCAGTCCAAAGAACAACCAGGCACCACCACCCTCTGCATCCTTCCATCAAGCCAGTTCTCTATCCAGTTAGGTACCTCTCCATGGAACCCATGTGATTGAACCCTCCAGATCTATAATCCTAGTTCTACACTAAATATGAAGGGGCATTTTTTTCAAAGAAAAAACCCACTTCAAATCAAAGTATTTTCTTAGAAATAGATGAGCAGACGTACCGTTGTATGGACTGTTATCTTTAAAGATACATATATATATGTAATTGAAGACTGTAACAAGGCAAACCAAATCATTATTCTTATAACTAGAATCACAGATAACAAAATAATGAAATTATTGATCATTTGTCTAATTAAGGAGTGTGGGCAATGCTAGCAAGTCGTAGTTTTGACCATTATTAATTGTGGTTGAGAATTGGCAATTAACAACTTCTCGAACCACACCAATCAACCTGGTGAAGGTATTGCCATAGTTCCCATTGGACATGGAATTCCAAGATTCAGACAAAGCGATAATAAAGTGATGACAGTTTACTTCTAAGTCAGGATGGTTCCTGACTTTGGCGGAAAGCTGCAGATGTTGTTTCTATGTACTTGATGTCCTTGTCTTAGGTGGTGGAGATTGCAGGTTTGGGAGTTGCAGGTGTAGCCTTTGGGAATAACTTGATGGAAGGAGTGATGTATCAGGACATGGATAGGTGTGTCAAATTGCCTACTTTGTCTTCTCGGGCATTGTTGTAAAGCTGCAGTCATCCAGACAAGTGTACGTCTCTGTCTTGTTCTGTGGAGGTAGTGAAAGACTTAAGATCGTCAGGGGGTGAGTCACTCAAAATTATATACAGTCTATGACATGCTCTTGATAAATATAAATTGCTGGAGTAACTCAGCGGGTCATGCAGCATGTCTGGAGAGAAAGAATGGGTGACATTTCGGGTCAGGACCCTTCTCCACGATTACATGCTCTTGTGGCCATACTATTCGTGGGGCTTGTGCAGTTAAATTGCTGATTAATAATGATCCTTAAGAATGTTGATGATGGGGAATTTACTGATGGTAATGCTGTTGAATGCTTAGATTGAATGGTTAGACTTTGTGTCGGAAAATAACTGCTGGTACAAATCGAAGGTATCATAAAATGCTGGAGTAACTCAGCGGGTCAGGCAGCATCTCAGGAGAGAAGGAATGGGTGACGTTTCAGGTCGAGACCCTTCTTCAGACTGATGTCAGGGGAGGGGGCGGGACAAAGAAAGGATGTAGAAGAGTGGGAGAACTGGGAAGGGGGAGGGGAAAGAGAGGGACAGAGGAGCTATCTGAAGTTAGAGAAATCAATGTTCATACTGATGGGGTGTAAGCTGCCCAAGCGAAATATGAGATGGTGTTCCTCCAATTTGCAGTGGGCCTCATTATGACAATGGAGGAAGCCCATGACAGAAAGGTCAGACTGGGAGTGGGAGGGGGAGTTGAAGTGCTGAGCCACGGGAGATCACGTTGGTTAAGGCGGACTGAGCGAAGGCGTTGAGCGAAACAATCGCCGAGCCTGCGTTTGGTCTCGCCGATGTGGAGAAGTTGACATCTGGAACAGCGGATACAATAGATGAGGTTGGAGGAGGTGCAGGTGAACCTCTGCCTCACCTGGCAAGACTGTTTGGGTCCTTGGATGGAGTCGAGGGGGGAGGTAAAGGGACAGGTGTTACATCTCCTGTGGTTGCAGGGGAAAGTACCTGAGGAGGGTAGGTTTGGATGAGAAGGGACGAGTGGACCAGGGAGTTAAGGAGGAAATGGTCTCTGCGGAAAGCAGAAAGGGGAGGAAATGAGAAGATGTGGCCAGTAGTGGGATCCCGTTGGAGGTTACGGAAATGTTGGAGGATAATTTGTCTGATGGGGTGGAAGGCGAGTACAAGGGGGACTCTATCCTTGTTACGAATGGGGAGAGGGGGAGCAAGAGCGGAGCTGCGGGATAAAGAGGAGGCTCTAGTGAGAGCCTCATCCATAATGGAAGAGGGGAAGCCCCGTTTCCTAAAGAATGAGGACATATCAAACTTCCTAGTGTGAAGCACTTCATCCTGGGCACAGATGCAGTGTAGACGGAGGAATTGTGAGTAGGGGATAGACCTTTTACAGGAGACAGGGTGGGAAGAAGTGTAGTCAAGATAGCTGTGGGAGTCAGTAGGTTTGTAGTAGATGTCGGCCACTAGTCTGTGATGGAGATGGTGAGATCCAGAAACGGTAGGGAGATGTCGGAGATGGTCCAAGTATATTTAAGACCAGAATGGAAATTAGTGGTGAAATGTATGAAGTCAGTGAGTTCTGCATGGGTACAAGAGGTAGCACCAATGCAGTCGTCAATGTAGCGGAGGTAGAGTTCGGGGATGGGGCCAGTGTACGCCTGGAATAGGGATTGTTCAACATACCCGACAAAGAGGCAGGCATAGCTAGGACCCATGCGAGTGCCCATAGTTACGCCTCAGGTTTGGAGGAAGTGAGAGGAGTCAAAGCAGAAGTTGTTGAGGGTAAGAACCAGCTCTGCTAGGCGGAGGAGAGTGTTAGTAGATGGAGATTGGCTGGTTCTAGTCATGGAAGAAACGGAGGAATTCAAGACCATCCTTGTGGGGGATGGAGGTGTAGAGTGACTGGACATCCATGGTGAAGATGAGGGAGTGGGGGCCTGGAAACCAGAAGTTATTGAGGAGACGGAGAGCATGTGAGGTGTTTTGGACATAGGTGGGGCGGGATTTGACCAGGGGGGATAGGATGGAGTCGAGGTAGATGGACAATAGTAGTTGGATACAATGTAGTAGTAATCCCTGGACTACTATAGTAGAAAGGGATTTATTAATACGCAGGCTATCAAAGGAAGGCTCCCACTTCAAACACTGAAGAAATCCTATTTCCATATTTAATCAAGAAGCTATCTGTTCTTTTCGGGAGACCCAGCAGGGTGGAGTTTCTCCCAGAATACAAACAGCATTTATCCTTTAATGAATGTCCTTATGAAACAAATTAGATTGTCTGGTCTTTTCTGCATTGTTGTTTGTTGTATTGATTTTCTCGATTATAACAGTGGTTGTAACAAAAATAGAATATCCTGAGGCCATGAAAAGATCAATATATTTCTTCTTCTACTTGCTACACATTCTTCCATACCTCCCTAAGCAGGAAGAATTAGATAATCCTGAAAAACTTTAGAGTTACACTCGTAGACCATGAAAGTAGGCTCGTCAGCCCAACTCGTCTGTGTCAACCAAGATGCCATCTAAGCTAGTCCATTTACCACTGTTTAACCCAAATTCCTCCAAACTGTGTACCTGTCCAAATGTTGTTTAAATGTGCAACTGATTCATGGTTAAAACAGCACAGGTTGCAAATAAAAGATGCACTCCTTTTTAACATTCATTATTTTATTGTTCTGCCACTATTGCAAATTCAAGATAATCTGGGGTGAGTAGTTAAGGCCAGCTGAAGCCAGGTAATGCTGCAAATTCCATGACTGAATTTGGCGATGTGAGAGTGGTGCTTTGTGAAATGAATGAAAAATAACTTAAGCGGTTTGACAGGGGTGATGCTGAGAGGATTTTTCCGATCAAGCAGGAAAGGGCATGGGTTCAGAATGAAGAGTCACCTATTTAAAATTGAAATACTGTCTCTCACAATAATCATTGATAATCTCTCCCAAAGAACTGTGGAGATCATTTTCAAACTATAGGGGATGTCAAACATAGAAACATAGAAAATAGATGCAGGAGTAGGCCATTCGGCCCTTTGAGCCTGCACCGCCATTCAATATGATCATGGCTGATCATCCAACTCAGTATCCCGTACCTGCCTTCTCTCCATACCCCCTGATCCCTTTAGCCACAAGGGCCACATCTAACTCCCTCTTAAATATAGCCAATGAACTGGCCTCAACTACCTTCTGTGGCAGAGAATTCCACAGATTCACCACTCTCTGTGTCAAGGTTTATGATAGATAGGTTGGTAGTCAAGTTGGTGTCATGAAAAGAGCAATTATGATATTTTTGAATGGCAGAACATATTTGAGGAGCTTACTGGCCTGGCCCTGTTCCTACTTTTATGTCCGCATATTCAGTGGCTTCATCAATGCTGGAAATCACTCCAAAAAAAGGGTTGGATGTTACAAGTCATGATGTGGCAGCCTGACTCCCCAATATTCACTAGTGACTCTGATATCTGAGGTCGATGGGGGAAGTGAAGAAGAGATGTCCTCTCCTTGCATCTTGAAGCACATGAAAGGAGGGGTTAGTGCAAAAAGCCTAGCACCCAGGAAATTAATGTAGACTTTTGAAAGTTCATATTGTTAAGGTTACTTAAGACATGAATAAATCTTACCTTCCAATAGCTGCAACACCCTAGCTGCAACACCCGACCCTCCACCCCATCCCTTAGCCGATAAATATCAATAGCAACCAAGAGTCCTGCCTAGGATGTATCTCAGCAAGATCTCACAAATTCACACCTGCATCTCATGGCTTCCACTTTTGTACTACACCAGTACATGTTTTAACTTGGGAAATTAAAGCACTGGGAAATTAAAGCAATTGCGGAAGATTGGATAAAGGAGAATGGGTGCAAATAAAGATAGTTCCATCATGCTGAAAGTTAGAGGATAGGGTTGGAGGATGGTGATGTGGTAAACGGCACAAAAATTAGATCATAGAACAGTACAGCACATGAACCGGCCCTTCCACACACTACATCTGTGCCGACCATGATGCCAATTTAATCTAATCCCATCTACCTGTACATGATCTCTATTCTCCATCCCTGGCCTGTTCATGTGTCTGCCTTAATTCTTCTTGAATGCTACTATCACATCTGCTTCTATTACCTCTCCTAGCAGCACTTTCCAGATGCCTACTAGTCTCTGTAAAAGAGGAAACTCCAAATTCAATGAGAAAGATAATGAAAGATAGTTTGTCATGGTCACAGATATATAGGATGTAATTTACAACTTTGATGAAGGTCAATTCAGTCATTTGAAAGTCTGAAAATATGCATGTAAACATTGAATTACTGAGTGGATGGGGTGTGTTTAATGTCTTTGAGGTAATGGCAAGTGTTGAAGCAAACGTTTGCAAGTATGGGTTTTTATGAGTCATAGAATCAAGATGGCAAATTTAGAACAAGAGGAAGGGAGTTATCTTCAGGGTCCTGATAACTGATAGTTGGTAAATATCTTTCTTCCATGGAAAGGGTGTTTTTGACAAGGCATAGGCTTAAGGTGAGCGACAGAAGTTTTAACAGGGATCTGAAGATTTTTTTTCACACAACAGTAAGCGTTTGGAATCTGGAATGTATGACCTGACGAGGAGGCTGAGGCACATACTCCCTCAACATTTAAGAAGCATCTAGATGTGCATTTGAATCACCAAGGTAAAAAGGAGATGAAGTGAATGCAGATAAATGAGATTAGTATAGATGTGTCTAAGGGTCAGCTGGGACATGCTGGGCTGAAGTCCAATTCTACCACTATGGGAACTCTACAACATCTTAAAGCTTCTGCAAAGCTATTCATCACTCACCCAACTTATCAGATAACCTCACCAAATGGCAATTCTACTGAAAAGCTTTGATAACTGTTTCAGTCACCAATGATCATAAAATTAAAGAGCTCTTGAATTCCAATAATCCAGATCATTCGTCAGAACTGTCTGGTTATACTATTGGTCATCCATTTGTAATGTTGGCTCAGATTTATTTTTCTTTCTGCTAGCACCACTTGACTTGCTACACATTCCTACATTCCTCAAACATATTATGATCACACGAGAAATTGGATATCACTATTTTTTACTATGCTAAAACATGCCAGTCTTTAATATTAAAGTTAAATTGGGTTCCTTGCTGAAAAATCTCGAAACTGGCCAAAATTCAATAAGAAACTGCATTGGGCTGGTTTATACCCAGGAAATATGTGAAAATGGATTTAGTAGCATTCATGATGGAACCTCATTAAGTCAGCTCATCTCCTCCTCCACGATCAAACAAAGCACACTCCTCATGGCAGTCAAACAGCAGCAACCTGGAAGAGAGAAAAAAGCTACAAGGGAGATATAGCTATCACAGATATTCAAAAGAACATGCAAAGTGATAAATGCCAGGAGGAAGATCTGTGCATCAAGAATCCCATTTGAAGAGCTTTGGAGCAGGCAGCTACAATAGAATCTTCCAGGAGCAGAAACAAATGTCAGGTCATTGAGATCTGCACGCAATTATTGACAGCTTCAAAGTGAAAATCCTCACAGGAGATATTCTTGATGCAGAGGTCTGAGTTCTTTAATTGAGATGCCATTTGTCAGGAATATGAAGATGTCATAGCAAGCCAGCTAAGCAACTGGAGGAGGGAATCAAACATTCATGCTATCATCAGGGAAGTTGGATCTTCAAAGTAGGACAGGTTATTTTTAACGTGTCAACTGAGTTCCCCTATTAGATTATTAGCACACACTGTTGGTGGTAATGACTGAAGTGTGGAGAGACTGGGGAGAAGGATTTGCACTGGGGACCACAATGTTGCAGTCTCATAAATAACTGTCAATCAAGAGGTCAATTATAGCCTGAAGTACTAACACTTCCTTCCTCAACTATTTGGGAGATGATGCTGATCTCCCAAACAATCAACATCCACAGCTGATTGTGGATCCACTAGCACCTTTTGCCCCTAGTTCCCTTGTTCCTGCTGCTCATCTGATTCTGCTCATGGCCCTCAGGCTAGGGGTGCCTGTGCTGCTCTCCCTCCAGCACCAGTTGCTGCCAGTAGTTTCCTTGGTTGTGCAGCATTCATTACAACAAGACAAAGTTTCTATATCAGCTTGTCATGTATGACAAGGCATCCCAAAAATAAACACAGGTAACAAAATTCCATCTTGACGAGACTTGTACAGATCTCATTGTACCTGTGCTCAGCTGAGATGGTTGGAGAGGGCAATGATGTGAGCCACCACTGAGGGACTGTTCAGTTTTTTTGATCTTAGGATCCATCCCTCCAGGCAGTATCGTCTGTTAAAGAATGTCTATCCATGTGTTCTGCTACAAGATGAAGGAGTCATGTATACTTCTTAAAAATATGACATTCACCTCGAGGGCATTTTCCAGATATTTCTCAAATACTTGTACATTGAGGGAGTGGAAATATTTCCTGTTGATGAAATAGCCTGAGTTCTTCATAGAGCACTTCTTGGCATAAGTACAGCCAATGGTAGCCTGCACATGTAGGAGGACAACAAATCTTAATAGCAATTTGATTCTCAACTTCCTAAGCAGTAGATTTCAATCAGTACAAATCAGCAACAACACTACCTCTTCACTAATCATCAGCAGATAATTCTCGTGTCTCAGTGCTCAAACCCATGCTCTACTCTCGCTATACCCATGACTGTGTATTCAGATGCATCTCCAACATCATGTTTAAATTCACTGACAAATAAAGGATACAACGAGTTAGAGTACAGGAGGGAGACCACCTTGCTCTCAATATTAGCAGGACCAAGAAACTGATTGTTGACATAAGGAAGGGAAAACCAAGGGATCGTACACCTCTCTTCAGTTTAGTTCAGTTCATTTGTGGGACAGCGATGGAGAGAATCAATAGCCTCAAAATTCTTGGGAGTATACATCTCTGATGATCTATCCTGGGCCCAGCATATTGATGCCATCACAGAGAGAGCTCACCAGTCTCCATCCTCAGAAGTTTGAGGAGATTCAGCATATCATCGAATATTCTACAAGACCTCCACAACGGCATGTTGGAAAGCATACAGATTAGTTGTATCATGGCCTACTTCAGAAATTCAAATGCTCAAGAATGAAGGAGGCTGCAAAATATGGTGGAAATTCTCTTTTCCATCACGAGTATTGACCTCCCCACCATCAAAGGAATCTGCAGGAAGCGCTGCCTCAAGAATGCAGCTAAAATCATCAAGGAAACACACAACCCTGGCCACATTCTCCTTTTTGTTGTTCCAATCAGGAAGAAGGTACAGGAGCCTGAGAACCGTTACCGCCAGGTTCAAGAACAGCTTCCTCCCATCAACCATCAGATTCTTGAACCATCCCATGTTAGCAGCGAATCGTTATGGACTTGGCTACCATGATTGCTCTAAGTATTTTGTTTCTTGATCCATCATGGTCCAATTTACTTCGAATAAGCTGCCTTACAGAGCCAGAGACCCGGGTTCAAACCTGACTACGGGTGCTTGTCTGTACGGAGTTTGTACATTCTCCCCGTGACCTAGGTGGGTTTCTCCCGGATCTCCGGTTTCCTCCCACTTAAGATCTGGAAAAGATACTTATCTTTAATAGAAGCATTTTGTACTGGTAAAGCACCAAAATATAAAAACTCAAATTTAAATGTAATATCCATATAAAAAACTTTTTGTAAAACCTTATGAATCTCCTGCCAAAATGGGATCACTGATACACAAGACCAAAATATGTGAAAATGGTTTGCCTCAAGGCACCCACATTGTCGCCAGCATGAAGAAGAATTTGTGTAATGCCTTTTTTGAACTGGTGTAATAAAAAACCTAATAAGGGTTTTCCAGCAAAACACCCGCCAAACATTTGAACTTGAAGTTTTCCATTGTATCTCACATAAGCTCTCCCAGGTTTCTTCCTTTAGAACCAGATTACCTTCCCTTTCCCATTTCTGTTTTACATACAGTGAGTTGCCTTTTCTCTGCCGTAAACCCTTGTATAATTTTGAGATGGTTTTCTGTTTTGAGCCTCCATGGTAAGCATCAATAAATACATTTAACAAAATATTATCCCATTTTACTTCTGCACATTCCTTTTGTATTTGATCTATATAATGGCGAATTTGAAGGTATCTATAGAAATCATCATTATTCAAACCAAATTGCCTCTTCAGATTCTCAAAGCTGTTCATAGACCCCTTATGTAAAAATGTGCAATATGATGTCAAACCTTGAGAACTCCATCTTTTAAAACTAGTGTCCTGTCTTTTTGGTACAAAATCTGGATCAAACGTGCACCATCTCAAAACCTTCACAGCATCCCTCAGATGATTTTGGGTAACAACCTTATTCCATACCTTTAGTGATAATCGAATCCATGAGTTTCCCAAATTAATTAACTTATTTGTTAACTCCTTATCTCCGATTGCAGCCTGAATCGGAAATTCCTCTGTTATAGCAATCTCAATCTCCTTCCATCTAGCACAATAGTCGGGGTTGCTCCAATAAATTAATGTTCTCAGCTGAGCAGCTGCATAATAGTCTTTCAAGCACGGGAGTGCAACCCCACCTTTATTTTTGGTCAGTTGTAACCCCTGGTATCTGATTCTTGGTCTTTGTCCCTGCCAAATATACCTCGAGATTTGTTTATCCCATTCTTGAAATTGTTGGTCTGATATATCTAGTGGAAGTGATTGAAAGAGATACAACAGCCTCGGTAACATAACCATTTTGACCGATTCAATACGAGATCCAAAATTAAGATAAGGTATTAGGTCCCACCTCCTAATGTCTTCCCTGATCTTATTGTTCAATGGGAGGTAGTTAAGCAAGTGCAGTTTAGTCAGATCTATTGGAATGTTAATTCCCAGATATCTCATGGATTCAGCATCCCACCTCAAATTAAACTTTTCCCTTACTTTTACTGAGGGTCTATATTTGAAACTAAGAATTTGTGTTTTTATAACATTTAACTTATAGCCAGAGAAGGATCCATATCGTTTCAAAACATAAAATAACTGTAACAAAGACTGTTCAGGGTCTGACAAATACACCAATATGTCATCGGCAAATAAAGAAATCTTTTGTTCCCCTCCTTTCATTACTATTCCTTTGATATTATTATTCTGGATAATCCACTGACTCAAAGGTTCGATAAAAACCACAAATAAAAGGGGGCTGATTGGACATCCCTGTCTTGTTCCTCTTTCTAGCAAAAATGGTTTTGAAACTACTCCGTTAATTTTAATTCTTGCACTTGGGCTATCATAAAGAACCTGTATTGTTTTAATAAAAGTATTGTGAAATCCAAATCTATCTAAAGCTCTAAGCAAAAAAGACCAATTTACACAATCAAAAGCTTTTTCAGCATCTAACCCAACCAGGACTGCTTTTAAGTTAAATTTTGTTATGTGGTCAATTATGTGCAATGTCCTTCTAATGTTGTCTTGGGTTTGTCTCCCTCGAACAAACCCTGTCTGATCCAGGCTAATAATTTGTGGTAGCAAACACTCTAATCGTTTGGCTAGTATGTGAGTAAAAATTTTGTAATCCTGGTTGAGTACGCTCACTGGCCTAAAATTACTGCATACAGATTTATCTTTTCCCTCTTTCGGAATCAATGAGATTACTGCCTCCTTCCAGGAGGGGGGTATTACGTTCTCTTTGAGAACCCAATTGAAAGTGCGTTGTAACGTAGGGACCAATGAGTCCACCATTACCCGGTACCATTCTGAAGGGAACCCGTCTGGGCCCGGGGCCTTATTTGGTTTAAGATGTACTATAACAGACCTAACTTCTTTCTCTGTTATTTCAGCTACAAGGGACTTACTCTGTTCACTGGTCAATTTTGGCAAATGATTCTCATTAAAGAAATCCTCCATTTTCTCCCCACTGATTTGAGGTTGTAAATATAATCTTTTGAAATATATATCAAAACAATTTTGTATTTCCTTCAATTTATAGTGTGTAAAATTAGTTACAGGGTGTTTTATTTTATGAATTGTATTCTCTGCCTGTTGTTTATTTAGTTTATAGGCTAATAATTTACTGGCTTTTCCTCCCCCATCATAATATTTCTGTTTTACAAAAATCAACTTTTTTTCTATATCTTTTGTATAAATATCATTTATTTCATTCTTCTTCTTCACAAGTAGTTCTCGGATTTTTTGATCATTTGTATCCTTATGGTTTTGTTCCAGTTGTTTCAGTTCCACTTGCAGCCGATCTAACTTTTCATGTCTAGCTTTCTTTATGTGAGCACTGTATCCTATTATCTTGCCCCGAAGCACCGCTTTACATGCATCCCACAGTATCAGAGGTGAAACTTCGTCATTGTCATTTAGTTCCAGATACTCTGTAATATCGTTCTTAATCTGTTCTTTCATATGAGTCAGTACATATGTATTTAATCTCCATAAAGTGTCTCTTTGATACCGATCAAGAAGTAGTTTTAAATACACAGTACTATGATCTGAAAGGTCCATGCTCCCCACCTCGCAGCTTACAACCCTATGAAGGTCTTTTCCAAAGGTAAGAAAATAATCAATCCGAGAATATGCCAAATGTGGATTAGAAAAATATGTGTAGTCTCGTTTTGACAAATTTAGTTCTCTCCATACATCAATTAATCCAATATCCTTCATTGCCAAATTAATTATTTTATTTATCAATTTCAGCCCCCAAAAAACAACTACGGAACAAAAACACAATAATAACACTAAACTAAATAAACGGACTTCCAACTGTGGGGTCCTGATTTTGACCCTATTAAAGCCCTGATGGTGAGAGGGCTTTGAGGTGTTGCCTCTCCCCCTGACAGGTGGGAGAGGGCCGTCTTCTAACGGTGGCTCTTCCGTTCCAAAGCTGTCCATCTATCCGGCTACCTGGTTAGAAGAGTCCACCCGACATATAAGTAATATCCGTGTTCATAGCCTATACCATGCTCGTTTAATGTAACGAGTAAAAACAAGGCCTTAAAGTCTGTCCTCCGATGGGAGACGGGTCCTGAAACTCCCCAACATCAAAACTTGACTCACCCGCTTCCTTTGGTCACCTCTGCCGTTCGAACCTTTCGGTTCAGTCATTATCCCGAGTCCTGGCGTCTAAAAGCCTGTAACTTTTCTTTGAAATCCACTTTCCTGACCGTTCTCTCCCGGTTCCCCGGTCTCCCGGCACTACACCACGTGAGATGCTGGATCCGCTCCAAAAGGGACTCCGGGTGTTTGATGACCGACACCGGGAGTCCCCTCTTCGCCATATCCTCCGTCGCCTCCTCCGCCGATCCGTATACCACTGTTCCCTCCTGGTAGAAAACTCTTAACTTGGCCGGAAATGTAGTTTGAAATCTGATTTTCTTCTCCTTCAGGATTCTTTTCGCTTCAGTGTATTCCCTCCGTTTTTTTAACACATCTGGCGCATAATCGTGATCCAGGTTAACTCTCTTCTCGAGGTATTGAAATCCTCTATTCTGCCAGGCCAGTCTAAGCAGCTCCTCTTTCATCCTGTAACTTGACAACTTGGCCACCATGGACCTCGGTCGGGCATCCCCGGGCGGCTTCGACATCAGAGCTCGGTGCGCTCTCTCTACCCGTAGTTTAAAGGCGGCCGGGAGCCCCAGTCCTTCCCGCAACAAACTTTCCACAAAATCCACCATTGACGGGGAGTTCTCCTCTGCTCCCTCTTTAACTCCATGAATTCGGATATTTTCACGTCTGGAGCGGCTCTCTATATCCGTCAATTTGGCATCTAGGTATATTTGGAGTTGCAGCAGCTCCGTCACCACGTCCTCTGCCACCTGTAGCCTGTTTTCAGCCGCGTCAATCCTCTCTTCCGCCTCCCCGATTCTGGTGTTCGTCTTGGTAATTTCTTCCCGTATTCCGTTCAGCTGCTCACTATTGTTCTTTCTAAACTCTCTCAACTCTTTCAATATGAGGCTGAGGTCCGCTCTCTCTCGTTCCTTATCTGGGTGCATTTGCTTATCATCGTCCTCCCTTGCACTGCTAGCTGAGGAGGCTCGGCTAGGCCCTTCCCCCTCACCATCGAAAAACTCCATCTGCGTCGACTTTTTACTCTTTCCTCTAGGCATAATCCTGACCCACAATATTTACGAAACTGCAACAAAAGTTTTGGAAATATTCGAGTTGTAGTGGGTAAATATTGACTCAAAATGTCGGGAGCTCTTACCCTAATCTGCCATCTCGTAGCTCGTTCAACCGGAAGTCTCACTACAGGTATTTCATCATCTTCGGAAAATGATTTGTGAAGAAAACATATATTGAAAAAGCTGGGTGGAATACATTTTGGGCATTTTTATACAGAATGTTCCAACAGATGGAGAGTGGTGTCCTATTTGTAATAGTGAAAAATACACCAGTAGGTGGAGGATATATATCCTCAGGTTCAATGGCATTGTAATGAAAATTCACCAATCGAACATTCATGAATCAGGAATACTTTTCCAATTAAGGATGGCATATTATAAAATCTACCTGACAGATGGTTAACAATGTGCAAGCTTAACAACATCCTTCCTGTAGCAGGGTGACCAAAACAGAACACAATGTTCCAGATGCAGCCTCACCAACATCCTGTACAACTATAATAGAATATCCCAACTTCTTTACTATTTACCCTAACTGATGAAAACAAATGTACCAAATACCATCTGGACCACCCTATCTACCTGTGACACCACTTGCAGGGAACTATGTACGTGTGGTCCCATATCCTTCTACTCTACAACACTCTCCAGGGCCTAACAATTTACTGTGAAGGTTCTGCCTTTGCTTGACTTCCCAAAATGTAACACCTCACACTTACATGCATTAAACTCCATTCACTATTCCTCAGTCCATTTCCCCAGAAAAATCAAGATCCTGCTCTATTTGGTGACAAACATCGTAACCATTCATGATTGCACTTTAATCTGCAAATTTACCAAACCTGCCTTGCAGATTCTCATGCAAATTCTTGATATAAACCACAAACAGCAATTGAGCCAGCACCAAACCCTGGAGCACACCACAAGTCACAGGCCTCCAGTCCAAAGAACAACCAGGCACCATCACCCTCTGCATCCTTCCATCAAGCCAGTTCTCTATCCAGTTAGGTACCTCTCCATGGAACCCATGTGATTGAACCCTCCAGATCTATAATCCTAGTTCTACACCAAATATGAAGGGGCATTTTTTTCATAGAAAAAAAACACTTCAAATCAAAGTATTTTCTTAGAAATAGATGTGCAGATGTACCGTTGTATGGACTGTTATCTTTAAAGATATATATATATATATGTAATTGAAGACTGTAACCATATAACCATATAACCATATAACAATTACAGCACGGAAACAGGCCCGTTCGGCCCTACCAGTCCACGCCGACCACTTTCTCTGACCTAGTCTCATCTACCTGCTCTCAGACCATAACCCTCCAATCCCCTCCCATCCATATACCTATCCAATTTACTCTGAAATAATAAAATCGAGCCTGCCTCCACCACTTCCACCGGAAGCTCATTCCATACAGCCACCACCCTCTGAGTAAAGAAGTTACCCCTCATGTTACCCCTAAACTTTTGTCCCTTAATTCTGAAGTTATGTCCCCTTGTTGGAATCTTCCCCACTCTCAAAGGGAAAAGCCTACCCACGTCAACTCTGTCCGTCCCTCTTAAAATTTTAAAAACCTCTATCAAGTCCCCCCTCAACCTTCTACGCTCCAAAGAATAAAGACCCAACCTGTTCAACCTCTCTCTGTAGCTTAAGTGCTGAAACCCAGGCAACATTCTAGTAAATCTCCTCTGTACCCTCTCCATTTTGTCGACATCCTTCCTATAATTTGGCGACCAGAACTGCACACCATACTCCAGATTCGGCCTCACCAATGTTCTGTACAATTTTAACATTACATCCCAACTTCTATATTCGATGATCTGATTTATAAAGGCAAGCATACCAAACGCCTTCTTCACCACCCATTTACCCTGTACGTCCTATTTTGATTTGTCCTACCAAAATGCAGCACCTCACACTTATCAGCATTAAACTCCATCTGCCATCTTTCAGCCCACCCTTCCAAAAGGCCCAAGTCTCTCTGTAGACTTTGAAACTCTACTTCATTATTAACTACACCACCTATCTTAGTATCATCTGCATATTTACTAATCCAATTTGCCACACCATCATCCAGATCATTAATGTAAATGACAAACAACAGTGGACCCAACACAGATCCTTGGGATACTCCACTAGACACTGGCCTCCAACCTGACATACAGTTGTCAACCATTACCCTCTGGTATCTCCCATTCAGCCATTGTTGAATCCATCTTGCAACCTCACTATTAATACCCAACGATTTAACCTTCTTAATCAACCTTCCATGTGGAACCTTGTCAAATGCCTTACTGAAGTCCATATAGACAACATCCACAGCCTTGCCCTTATCAATTTCCCTGGTAACCTCGTCAAAAAATTCAAGAAGATTAGTCAAACATGACCTTCCAGGCACAAATCCATGTTGACTGTTTCTAATCAGACCTTGTTTATCCATATATTGTCCCTAAGTATCTTTTCCATTAATTTTCCCACCACAGACGTCAAACTAACAGGTCTATAATTGCTAGGTTTACTTTTAGAACCTTTTTTAAACAAAGGCACAACATGCGCAATGCGCCAATCTTCCGGCACCATCCCCTTTTCTAATGACGTTTGAAATATTTCCGTCATAGCCCCTGCTATTTCTGCACTAACTTCCCTCAATGTCCTCGGGAATATCCTATCAGGACCTGGAGACTTATCCACTTTTATATTTTTCAAAAGTGTCCGTACCTCCTCTTCTTTGATCCTCATAATTTCCATCACTACTCTACTTGTTTCGCTTACCTCACATAATTCAATATCCTTCTCCTCGGTGAATACCGAAGAAAAGAAATTGTTTAATATCTCCCCATTTCTTCCGGCTCAGCACATAGCTGTCCACTCTGACTCTCTAATGGACCAATTTTATCCCTCGCTATCCTTTTGCTATTGACATATCTGTAGAACCCCTTGGGGTTTACTTTTACATTACTTGCCAAAGCAACCTCATATCTTTTTTTCGCTTTTCTAATTTCCTTCTTAAGATTCCTTTTACATTCTTAATATTCCTCAAGAACCTCATTTACTCCCTGCCGCTTATATTTATTGTATATCTCCCTCTTTTTCCGAACCAAGTGTCCAATTTCCCTGGAAAACCACGGCTCTTTCAAATTATTATTCTTTCCTTTCCACCGAACAGGGACATAAAGACTCTGTACTCTCAAAATTTCACCTTTAAATATCCTCCATTTCTCTATTATATCCTTTTCATAAAACAAAATGTCCCATTTCACTCCTTTTAAATCCTTTCTCATCTCCTCAAAATTAGCCTTTCTCCAATCCAAAATCTCAACCCTTGGTCCAGATTTGACCTTCTCCATAATTATATTGAAACTAATGGCATTGTGATCACTAGACCCAAAGTGCTCCTCAACACATACCTCCGTCACCTGACCCGTCTCATTTCCTAACAGGAGGTCCAACACTGCCCCTTCTCTGGTAGGTACCTCTACGTATTGCTGCAAAAAACTATCCTGCACACATTTTACAAACTCCAAACCATCCAGCCCTTTAACAGAATGTGATTCCCAGTCTATGTACGGAAATTGAAATCACCCACAATCACCACTCTGTGCTTACTACTAATATCTGATATCTCCTTACATATTTGCTCTTCCAATTCTCGTTCCCTATTTGGCGGTCTATAATACACCCCTATAAGTGTTGCTAAGCCTTTCTCATTTCTGAGTTCCACCCAAACAGCCTCCCTAATCGAGCCTTCTAGTCTATCCTGCCAAAGCACTGCTGTGATATCCTCCCTGACAAGCAATGCAACACCCCCACCTCTTGCCCCTCCGATTCTATCACATCTGAAACAATGAAATCCTGGAATATTTAATTGCCAATCGCAACCCTCCTGCAACCATGTTTCACTGATCGCCACAACATCATACTTCCAGATGTCAATCCAGGCTCTAAGCTCATCCACCTTTCTTACAATGCTCCTAGCATTAAAATATACACATTTAAGGGACCCATCATTTCTTATTCTCAGTTTATTTCTTTTCACTTCTTTCTCTCCTACATATTGGGTCTGAGTGTTTCCCTTTTCTGCCTCCTGCCTCACACACTGCCTATTAGCTATCTGTGTTTGAGTCCCTCCCCCCAACCGTACTAGTTTAAAGTCTCCGCAATTACCTTAGCAAATCTCCCCGCCAGGATATTGGTTCCCCTCAGGTTCAGATGCAACCCGTCCTTTTTGTACAGGTCATACTTCCCCCAGAAGAGGTCCCAATGATCCAGAAACTTGAATCCCTGCTCCCTGCACCAGTCCCTCAGCCACGTATTTATCCTCCACCTCACTCCATTCCTATTCTCACTATCGCGTGGCACAGGCAGTAAGCCTGAGATTATCACTTTGGAAGTCCTTTTTTTAAAACTCTCTTCCTCGCCCCCTAAATTCTCCTTTCAGGACCTCTTCCCTTATCCTACCTATATTGTTGGTACCTATATGTAATCGTGGAAATGTCACCCATTCTTTCTCTCCAGACATGCTGCATGACCCGCTGAGTTACTCCAGCAATTTATATTTATCAAGAGCATGTCATAGACTGTATATAATTTTGAGTGACTCACCCCCTGACGATCTTAGTGAGAGGAGTCAAAGGAGAAGTTGTTGAGGGTAAGAACCAGCTCTGCTAGGAGGAGGAGAGTGTTAGTAGATGGAGATTGGCTGGTTCTAGTCATGGAAGAAATGGAGGACTTCAAGACAATCCTTGTGGGAGATGGAGGTGTAGAGTGACTGGACATCCATGGTGCAGATGAGGGAGTGGGGGCCTGGAAACTCCTCAAGTTATTGAGGAGACGGAGAGCATGAGAGGTGTTTTGGACATAGGTGGGGCGGGATTTGACCAGGGGGGATAGGATGGAGTCGAGGTAGATGGACAATAATAGTTGGATACAATGTAGTAGTAATCCCTGGACTACTATAGTAGAAAGGGATTTATTAATACGCAGGCTATCAAAGGAAGGCTCCCACTTCAAACACTGAAGAAATCCTATTTCCATATTTAATCAAGAAGCTATCTGTTCTTTTCGGGAGACCCAGCAGGGTGGAGTTTCTCCCAGAATACAAACAGCATTTATCCTTTAATGAATGTCCTTAAGAAACAAATTAGATTGCCTAGTCATTCCTGCATTGCTGTTTGTTGTATTGATTTTCTCGATTATAACAGTGGTTGTAACAAAAATAGAATATCCTGAGGCCATGAAAAGATCAATATATTTCTTCTTCTACTTGCTACACATTCTTCCATACCTCCCTAAGCAGGAAGAATTAGATAATCCTGAAAAACTTTAGAGTTACATTCGTAGACCATGAAAGTAGGCTTGTCAGCCCAACTCGTCTGTGTCAACCAAGATGCCATCTAAGCTAGTCCATTTACCACTGTTTAACCCAAAATCCTCCAAACTGTGTACCTGTCCAAATGTTGTTTAAATGTGCAACTGATTCATGGTTAAAACAGCACAGGTTGCAAATAAAAGATGCACTCCTTTTTAACATTCATTATTTTATTGTTCTGCCACTATTGCAAATTCAAGATAATCTGGGGTGAGTAGTTAAGGCCAGCTGAAGCCAGGTAATGCTGCAAATTCCATGACTGAATTTGGCGATGTGAGAGTGGTGCTTTGTGAAATGAATGAAAAAAAACTTAAGCGGTTTGACAGGGGTGATGCTGAGAGGATTTTTCCGATCAAGCAGGAAAGGGCATGGGTTCAGAATGAAGAGTCACCTATTTAAAATTGAAATACTGTCTCTCACAATAATCATTGATAATCTCTCCCAAAGAACTGTGGAGATCATTTTCAAACTATAGGGGATGTCAAACATAGAAACATAGAAAATAGATGCAGGAGTAGGCCATTCGGCCCTTTGAGCCTCCATCGCCATTCAATATGATCATGGCTGATCATCCAACTCAGTATCCCGTACCTGCCTTCTCTCCATACCCCCTGATCCCTTTAGCCACAAGGGCCACATCTAACTCCCTCTTAAATATAGCCAATGAACTGGCCTCAACTACCTTCTGTGGCAGAGAATTCCACAGATTCACCACTCTCTGTGTCAAGGTTTATGATAGATAGGTTGGTAGTCAAGTTGGTGTCATGAAAAGAGCAATTATGATATTTTTGAATGGCAGAACATATTTGAGGAGCTTACTGGCCTGGCCCTGTTCCTACTTTTCTGTCCGCATATTCAGTGGCTTCATCAATGCTGGAAATCACTCCAAAAAAAGGGTTAGATGTTACAAGTCATGATGTGGCAGCCTGACTCCCCAATATTCACTAGTGACTCTGATATCTGAGGTCGATGGGGGAAGTGGAGAAGGGATGTCCTCTCCTTGCATCTTGAAGCACATGAAAGGAGGGGTTAGTGCAAAAAGCCTAGCACCCAGGAAATTAATGTAGACCTTTGAAAGTTCATATCGTTAAGGTTAGTTAAGACATGAATAAATCTTACCTTCCAATAGCTGCAGCACCCTAGCTGCAACACCCGACCCTCCACCCCATCCCTTAGCCGATAAATATCAATAGCAACCAAGAGTCCTGCCTAGGATGTATCTCAGCAAGATCTCACAAATTCACACCTGCATCTCATGGCTTCCACTTTTGTACTACACCAGTACATGTTTTAACTTGGGAAATTAAAGCACTGGGAAATTAAAGCAATTGCGGAAGATTGGATAAAGGAGAATGGGTGCAAATAAAGATAGTTCCATCATGCTGAAAGTTAGAGGATAGGGTTGGAGGATGGTGATGTGGTAAACGGCACAAAAATTAGATCATAGAACAGTACAGCACATGAACCGGCCCTTCCACACACTACATCTGTGCCGACCATGATGCCAATTTAATCTAATCCCATCTACCTGTACATGATCTCTATTCTCCATCCCTGGCCTGTTCATGTGTCTGCCTTAATTCTTCTTGAATGCTACTATCACATCTGCTTCTATTACCTCTCCTAGCAGCACTTTCCAGATGCCTACTAGTCTCTGTAAAAGAGGAAACTCCAAATTCAATGAGAAAGATAATGAAAGATAGTTTGTCATGGTCACAGATATATAGGATGTAATTTACAACTTTGATGAAGGTCAATTCAGTCATTTGAAAGTCTGAAAATATGCATGTAAACATTGAATTACTGAGTGGATGGGGTGTGTTTAATGTCTTTGAGGTAATGGCAAGTGTTGAAGCAAACGTTTGCAAGTATGGGTTTTTATGAGTCATAGAATCAAGATGGCAAATTTAGAACAAGAGGAAGGGAGTTATCTTCAGGGTCCTGATAACTGATAGTTGGTAAATATCTTTCTTCCATGGAAAGGGTGTTTTTGACAAGGCATAGGCTTAAGGTGAGCGACAGAAGTTTTAACAGGGATCTGAAGATTTTTTTTCACACAACAGTAAGCGTTTGGAATCTGGAATGTATGACCTGACGAGGAGGCTGAGGCACATACTCCCTCAACATTTAAGAAGCATCTAGATGTGCATTTGAATCACCAAGGTAAAAAGGAGATGAAGTGAATGCAGATAAATGAGATTAGTATAGATGTGTCTAAGGGTCAGCTGGGACATGCTGGGCTGAAGTCCAATTCTACCACTATGGGAACTCTACAACATCTTAAAGCTTCTGCAAAGCTATTCATCACTCACCCAACTTATCAGATAACCTCACCAAATGGCAATTCTACTGAAAAGCTTTGATAACTGTTTCAGTCACCAATGATCATAAAATTAAAGAGCTCTTGAATTCCAATAATCCAGATCATTCGTCAGAACTGGCTGGTTATACTATTGGTCATCCATTTGTAATGTTGGCTCAGATTTATTTTTCTTTCTGCTAGCACCACTTGACTTGCTACACATTCCTACATTCCTCAAACATATTATGATCACACGAGAAATTGGATATCACTATTTTTTACTATGCTAAAACATGCCAGTCTTTAATATTAAAGTTAAATTGGGTTCCTTGCTGAAAAATCTCGAAACTGGCCAAAATTCAATAAGAAACTGCATTGAGCTGGTTTATACCCAGGAAATATGTGAAAATGGATTTAGTAGCATTCATGATGGAACCTCATTAAGTCAGCTCATCTCCTCCTCCACGATCAAACAAAGCACACTCCTCATGGCAGTCAAACAGCAGCAACCTGGAAGAGAGAAAAAAGCTACAAGGGAGATATAGCTATCACAGATATTCAAAAGAACATGCAAAGTGATAAATGCCAGGAGGAAGATCTGTGCATCAAGAATCCCATTTGAAGAGCTTTGGAGCAGGCAGCTACAATAGAATCTTCCAGGAGCAGAAACAAATGTCAGGTCATTGAGATCTGCATGCAATTATTGAGAACTTCAAAGTGAAAATCCTCACAGGAGATATTCTTGATGCGGAGGTCTGAGTTCTTTAATTGAGATGCCATTTGTCAGGAATATGAAGATGTCATAGCAAGCCAGCTAAGCAACTGGAGGAGGGAATCAAACATTCATGCTATCATCAGGGAAGTTGGATCTTCAAAGTAGGACAGGTTATTTTTAACGTGTCAACTGAGTTCCCCTATTAGATTATTAGCACACACTGTTGGTGGTAATGACTGAAGTGTGGAGAGACTGGGGAGAAGGATTTGCACTGGGGACCACAATGTTGCAGTCTCATAAATAACTGTCAATCAAGGGATCAATTATAGCCTAAAGTACTAACACTTCCTTCCTCAACTATTTGGGAGATGATGCTGATCTCCCAAACAGTCAACATCCACAGCTGATTGTGGATCCACTAGCACCTTTTGCCCCTAGTTCCCTTGTTCCTGCTGCTCATCTGATTCTGCTCATGGCCCTCAGGCTAGGGGTGCCTGTGCTGCTCTCCCTCCAGCACCAGTTGCTGCCAGTAGTTTCCTTTGTTGTGCAGCATTCATTACAACAAGACAAAGTTTCTATATCAGCTTGTCATGTATGACAAGGCATCCCAAAAACAAACACAGGTAACAAAATTTCATCTTGACGAGACTTGTACAGATCTCATTGTACCTGTGCTCAGCTGAGATGGTTGGAGAGGGCAATGATGTGAGCCACCACTGAGGGACTGTTCAGTTTTTTTGATCTTAGGATCCATCCCTCCAGGCAGTATCGTCTGTTAAAGAATGTCTATCCATGTGTTCTGCTACAAGATGAAGGAGTCATGTATACTTCTTAAAAATATGACATTCACCTCGAGGGCATTTCCAGATATTTCTCAAATACTTGTACATTGAGGGAGTGGAAATATTTCCTGTTGATGAAATAGCCTGAGTTCTTCATAGAGCACTTCTTGGCATAAGTACAGCCAATGGTAGCCTGCACATGTAGGAGGACAACAAATCTTAATAGCAATTTGATTCTCAACTTCCTAAGCAGCAGATTTCAATCAGTACAAATCAGCAACAACACTACCTCTTCACTAATCATCAGCAGATAATTCTCGTGTCTCAGTGCTCAAACCCATGCTCTACTCTCGCTATACCCATGACTGTGTATTCAGATGCATCTCCAACATCATGTTTAAATTCACTGACAAATAAAGGATACAACGAGTTAGAGTACAGGAGGGAGACCACCTTGCTCTCAATATTAGCAGGACCAAGAAACTGATTGTTGACATAAGGAAGGGAAAACCAAGGGATCGTACACCTCTCTTCAGTTTAGTTCAGTTCATTTGTGGGACAGCGATGGAGAGAATCAATAGCCTCAAAATTCTTGGGAGTATACATCTCTGATGATCTATCCTGGGCCCAGCATATTGATGCCATCACAGAGAGAGCTCACCAGTCTCCATCCTCAGAAGTTTGAGGAGATTCAGCATATCATCGAATATTCTACAAGACCTCCACAACGGCATGTTGGAAAGCATACAGATCAGTTGTATCATGGCCTACTTCAGAAATTCAAATGCTCAAGAATGAAGGAGGCTGCAAAATATGGTGGAAATTCTCTTTTCCATCACGAGTATTGACCTCCCCACCATCAAAGGAATCTGCAGGAAGCGCTGCCTCAAGAATGCAGCTAAAATCATCAAGGAAACACACAACCCTGGCCACATTCTCCTTTTTGTTGTTCCAATCAGGAAGAAGGTACAGGAGCCTGAGAACCGTTACCGCCAGGTTCAAGAACAGCTTCCTCCCATCAACCATCAGACTCTTGAACCATCCCATGTTAGCAGCGAATCGTTATGGACTTGGCTACCATGATTGCTCTGAGTACTTTGTTTCTTGATCCATCATGGTCCAATTTACTTCGAATAAGCTGCCTTACAGAGCCAGAGACCCGGGTTCAAACCTGACTACGGGTGCTTGTCTGTACGGAGTTTGTACATTCTCCCCGTGACCTAGGTGGGTTTTCTCCCGGATCTCCGGTTTCCTCCCACACTCCAAGGACGGACAGGTTTGTAGGTTAATTGGCTCGGTATAATTGTAAATTGTCTCTAATGTGTATAGGATAGCGTTAGTGAGCGGGGATAGCTGGTCGGCACAGACGGTGGGCCAAAGGGCCCGTTTCTGCACTGTATCTCTAACCTAAACTAAACTAAACTGACAATTCATCAAAAATGTCTTTGCTGTAGTTGCTTTTAATATGTCTGAAAAGTTACAGCAAGTAAGAGTTTCATTCTTCCTGTTCATAGCCGGTGTTAACAAACATATAAAAACACTTGAATCTCTTGACCTCTTGACAGCAACCTGAGACTGTGAATAGCGTGTGAATAGACTGTTTAGCAGTGAGTCCGAGATAAGATATTATGTCTTCTCAGATTTCCTGGTGCAGGTTCTGAGCTGATGGACATTTCCGCCTGTCATTATCTGAGCATGCTTTTATTCGATTAATGGATTCTGGCCTGATGGGTTGATCCTAGAGCCTTGCCATTAGCAAATAATTGCACAAAAGGTACATAATATGCTACTAAAATTGATTCCTGGGATGGCAGGACTTTCATATGAAGAAAGACTGGATAGACTCGGCTTGTACTCGCTGGAATTTAGAAGATTGAGGGGGGATCTTATAGAAACTTACAAAATTCTTAAGGGGTTGGACAGGCTAGATGCAGGAAGATTGTTCCCGATGTTGGGGAAGTCCAGAACAAGGGGTCACAGTTTAAGGATAAGGGGGAAGTCTTTTAGGACCGAGATGAGAACGTTTTCTTTCACACAGAGAGTGGTGAATCTGTGGAATTCTCTGCCACAGAAGGTAGTTGAGGCCAGTTCATTGGCTATATTTAAGAGGGAGTTAGATGTGGCCCTTGTGGCTAAAGGGATCAGGGGGTATGGAGAGAAGGCAGGTACGGGATACTGAGTTGGATGATCAGCCATGATCATATTGAATGGCGGTGCAGGCTCGAAGGGCCAAATGGCCTACTCCTGCACCTATTTTCTATGCTTCTATGTTTCTAAACATTATTCCAACTACTACATTAACTCATTCAACATCACTTTGTCACTTTTATTCAATACCAAACACAGCATGGGCACGGGTCCATTTGGTCTAGTATTAAACTAAGCCCAGGAGTGAAAATGGAACATCTCCTTCATCTGTTACCACACTTGCCCCTAAATTGGAAAGATTGAACATTCAATACTCCAAACACTTGAAAACAAAAATCTAACACTGAGGAAGTGTAAGGAGAGGGTTTGGTTGTAACATGTTGACTAATGATTCCTTGGACAGAAAGGGTTAAACGGATAGCATGGAAAATAGAGGGCGAGTAGAGAACAACTAAGGAAAGGAGGAACAGTAGATTCTACCCAAAAGGAAGGAATGGGAGCATTCAGAGGTAACCTTGAGCGAGCATTCTGTAGCAACTTTGTGTAATTTCATTTTGAGGACCGATGAGTTTTGATGTACTTTGCTAGGAAATGTTATCTTAGAAATGCATAAGGAAAAGGTATAACACAGCCTAGGGGAGGGGAGTGGGGAGGCGCTCAGTGGTAGTAACCAGTAACTGTGGGCCATGCTGCAGACAGAGCCACCTGCCATTGACTGGGGATCCACCAGGCGTTGTTTAGCATAAGTAGTTAAGTATACATGCTTGGTCAACAATAAAGTTTGCATTGATTAACACTGTTTGCGTGGTCTCTGATTCCAAAATCAATTAGTCACAGTCAAATCTACAATGCTATTGATATAATAACATAAAAACACAATGCTACGAAACTCTCTGTACTCGTCCTGTACTCAGTCTTGAGATCTGGACCACAACAGTGGGTTTAGTTTAATTTTGAGATACAGCGTGGAAACAGGCCCTTTTGGCCCACCGGGTCCCCGCCAACTAGCGATCCCTGCACATTAACACTACTCTACACACACTAGGAACAATTTTTACATTTACCAAGCCAATTAACCTACAAACCTGTACGTCTTTGGAGTGTGAGAGGAAACCGAAGATCTCGGGAAAAAACCCACGCAGATCACGGGGCGAACAAACAAACTCCGTACAGACAACACCCGTAGTCGGGATCGAACTCGGGTCTCTGGCGCTGCATTCACTGTAAGGCAGCAACTCTACCGCTGTGCCACGGTGCCACCCTAAAGGGTCATCTGGAACCTTTTAATGGAGTGAGAGCAGAAGTTATCCACACAGTTGGGAGTGTATCAGGAGTATATTAAGTGACAGTGAACACACCCTGACCGGACACCAGTATTGAGAATTATCATGGAGGATGTGTTCAGTGTGAACTTGTGTTCAGTTCTGGGCATAAGATGACTCTATGTCTGTATGATGCTTTGTCGCTTATATTTCCTGAATGTTGTCTATGGGTCAGGAGGTCAAGGATTGCAAAGACAGGCTACTCTGCTGCCCTGAAGACTAATAAAATTAAATATGTTGTGTCACCAAACTTAAACTTAAATGGAGCTAGTCAGCATTTTCTCACCTGTTGAGTTAAAAATCATACAGTACTTTGTTGCAATTTCACATGAATATCTTCTGCTAAAACAAAAAATTGCAGTTTATAATGATTAACCATGGTTTTAAAATAGCTACAATTATGATGAAGTTTCAACAACACCGCAGGTCAATATTTTCTGACAAGGATTTTTTTTAAAATTATACTTTATGATCTTTTTAAACACAACAGTGCTGCATTTTGAAGGTAACAGCCTTTGAAAAGTAAATTTCAGGTATGTGATATCATTACTCATTGTCCCCATTAACATCAAAATGTAAATTGAGTGTCACTCAGCTGCACTGCAATGTAAATAAATCCAAACACAAATACTCTCTGAGATGTCTAATGCACATTTGGGAGAGTCAACACATGTAGAGTGAGCAGTGAAAGTGCAAACATAGAATAACATGATATTTGCTGACATTTGCAGTATATCGGAAGGTTAGCTGGCATAGCAGTGATTGTGAAGCAGTAATCAAACCTGGCCATCTTGCAGTTCAATGTCAGATGAAACATGAAAGATTGATTTGGAAATAGATCAGTAATAAAATGGAGAGTCAAAGGTGTGGGGACTCACTTTGAGGAGGGGGTTTTATGGAGAAATGGTGGGGGTAGGTTTACAGGAGAGAATTACCTTGACTGTTATTTGTAGGAATGCTATAAATTCAAAATAAACATCCTTTCTGCATCAACCTTGACAAACTCTTAAAGAATTCTGTGATTTTCAATAAGATTTTCTCTGTAGAATACTGTCCATCTATATAACAAACTCTCCACCCTGAATCCGAACTAATGGATCTTTGCTGCATTTTCTCTATGGAAAATACATCCCTCTTGGGTAAGGTGACCAAAACTGTATACAACACTCACCGAAACCTTTTCACTCCTGTCTTCAAATACTCCATTAACCAAGATCACCATACCTTTTGTCCTCTTAATGCTTGCTGCACCTGTATGTTGACATCGAGTCGCTTGTGTACAAGCACACATTTGCCCCTTTGAACATCAACACTCACTAATTTCTCACCATTTGACAAATGCCTTTCTGTTATGTGCCATATCTATTGTAATTGTCATATCCTCAAAAAACTGCAATAGATTAGTCAAACATGATTTTTCTTTCATAAATCTCTGTTAAATCCTATTGTTCTTTTCAATGTACTCTATTATTACATTACCCATTGTGGATTCTAGCAATTTTCACGCTACTGATGTTTAGCTAATTCAGTCATCACTGCACAATACTTATGCTTGCCTGCATTCAATTGCCAATAACTGCAACCAGCCCAAAAAACAGAGATTAAAAAAACATTAAGATAAAGAAACTGCACCACTCAATTCATATTTGATGCCATTAGCCCAGATGCCAACATTTAATGTAATTGAGATGCAGGGCTGGAAGTGGAATCGGAGTGTGGCGTATCACTGAGAAAAAATGGCCTCCACCAATGCATGGGCAAAGATAGCACAGAAGCAAGTTCGCTGGAGGGTGGTTACAGACAGTATGTTGTATGTGTGGACTTTAATGCATCAGACTACAAAGTAAAGTCAATGGGGAAACATAATCAAAAACTGCCAGAAAGCCTATTTACAGGGTCTTGCAGCACAGCACTTTCTAACAAAGGGATATGTTGAAGTTATGGAAGTGCAATATGGAATTGGAGTCTTTATACTTTTAGGAATCCAAACAGTCTGATGGTTGATATTTCACCCTCAATTATTGCAGAAAAAAGCCACTATGTGCATAGTTGGTGCGATGAAGCTCAGTTTTTGTTCATGCAAGCTCCATGTACTCTCATGCATAATCAACCTATAACTCTGCAGGCTTGGCCTACACTGTCATGGCTGTGGACATTCATAAAACATATGGCTTGCAAGATGTCACCGTGCTTTCAAAATCCCCAACATATTATTGCCAATATATTACTGCCAACGTAATTCTGTTGAAGTGATGCTTAAGGGAAGCAGGCATGAATATACCCGCTTTTAGAACTGAACCATTTATGATTCCAGCACTGCCATCCTTTCAGTGTCTCTGTTGTCAATTTTCAGCCAGATGGTTCATGCTGAGATGGTGTATTCTAAAGTTGAGTCTTCCGTGCCCACTCCTGTTCCAAATAATATTCACAATCATGGAAGTTATCCAAGGCCATGATCATGGAGAAGCTACAGGTGGCTCAACAAGATTTCTCCTTGTCAGTCTGATATTGAAATAGCAGTTGGTTCTCTGTACAATTTGGAAGCTTAAATTTGAGGCATGAAAGGAGCCTCTTCTTGTCACTTTCTGGCATATCCCATTCATTAAAAAAAACAAAATTCTGTGCACCACCTTCCCTATTCATCAATTATAGACTACAAGAGCAAATAGTAAAATAGAGGAAAGGAAGCTTGAGAATGTGGCTTCATGGAATTAAATACAATTTTCGACACGGTTACAGACCATTTGGCCTGGTTGACATTTATGCCCTGCCCAACCCACTTCATCACATGACAATAATTTTCTGCTATTTATCATTAGTAGCCAATGTTAACTTAACTGTGGATATGTAAGCACAGTATGTTAAAACCTGATACAGATGGTAACATGCTGAAAATCTGGCTCAGACCTCAACTTGGTGGAGATCCAAAGCATGGATTGTTAACATCTAATATCACTGGTGCGCACAAAACATCCAATTTAACCACAAACAACATCAGAAATGGAAAACATCGTTAGTTAAATAACAAAGCAGGTTTGTGAAAAAATTGACATGTTCAAATAATTGCACTAACAAAAGTTAGCGGAGGTTAAAAGTTAGGAAGATGCTTTCCAAATAAATCTGAAATCATGAGCTATTTTCTATGATCTTATTATGGCATTATACACCTGGACCTACTTGCTAATATATCAAGGGCCCTCCCTCCATTGGTACTCTTGGCATTGAATCACTACCTCACGACAGAAAGATCAGAGTATATGCATGTGGCAGTGTTCAGTGCTTAGAGTACATAGAAGAACAGATCGCCATCATGGGTATAAAACTGATTTGGTTCCAAATATGTTAAATCTAAAAAGCATAGATTTACTGTAGTTGTTCCCCTACCAAAAACTAGCATACAGAATTCACTTCCGCAGGAATTATTTGGCACAGGTAAACTCACAGACGTCCAGCTTAAAACCATAATGTGCATCATAACAGGAACTCTTCAACTAATTCATTTTCTATGGCTCCCGGTTCCAAACTACAACACACCCTCGCAAAGTAGGAGGGATATTTCAATAAACAAGCTGCTCAAGAAGATCCTTGCGAACCCAAACCGACCATCACTCAACCACCTTTTCCGCCAACCAGCAACACATTTTGTGTCTTCTGTGGGCTGCGTTGCTTGACCAGAGGATAATCAAGGAGGATCTGTGGCACAAGACTTACCAATAACCAGTTGTTAATCATAAATCACAACGCTCAGCCACCTAGATTTGCATTGTCAGGGGACCCTGCTGAGCCATTTTTAGAATGGGCAAAGCCTCCACAGAGTGAATCATGACCGTTTGAGGTCTCTGAGATAATCCAACCATGCAGTTTAAGCCAACGCACACATCAGGTGTACTTATAAATAAAATCAATTTGCAGGTTCTAGGAGTTACAACTGGTCACTATGTTCCTGTTTGAATTGAAATACATATAAATAAAATATAAATAAATTATTGGTTATATCGCTTTAGGTAAGGAAGAGTTAATGCAGAAGGACAAAACATTGATTTCACTATGTAATTATGTGAACTAACTAGCTGTTTAACTAAATAATGAAGCCTAGTCTATTTTTAGTATAAGCTCGGGTCTCAGCTGTTTTTATTTTCATCCTATCTAAAATTATCATCTATTATTGAAAGTTAACACTGTCGATCACACTTAAAATAGCTGCAATTTCATGTACTTTAATCAAAAAAACTAATTTAATGAAAATAATGATTAATCAGCTTGCAAAAGCCAATATTTTAAATATTTTGCAACTACATGCACTTAGAACAGACAACTTTCCATTATCCGAATATGCCATTGCATCTACTTCAACTTGATTAAATAAATACAGGATTAAAAAGATATATTGCTGTCAACATTGACATTTTACCAGCAGACAGGCTTATCTTCTGACAACTGGCTGCAGTTGCTTATGAATCAATTAAATTTTGAGATGAAAGCAGAGTTTGACATCAAAGCAGAAAGATCCAGAGCACCTTGCTTTGTTTATTATCAAATCGACGTGGCCAATTTTCAACTTCAGGTGTAGTACTTAAAAAGCTGTGTTGGTGGGGCGCAGAGTTTCCATTGAATGATCAATTTTTGTTTCTGTGAACATAAAAGATTCCATAACTAATTTGTAGGTAATCTTTTGGGTTTGCTATGACATACTTCCACTGTGTGGATTCTGAAGTAAGATTACCTGGCATATGACTCCTCAAAATGGAGAAGGAATGGTGCTGAATCCAAGAACCGTCAATGGGAGGATTCTAAACCCCACTTCCTCCATCATTGTTGGCTGAGTTTGCTGGTCCCATTCTGATCTCATCACTCACTATGATTATGAAACCACAGAACTGGAGTGGAAGCAAAATTTCCCCGATCCTAAAAGATTGTGTGCAAGGGAAACTATAATTTTGAGAGATAATATCAGAAATTATTTTCCCAAAGGCAAAACAATTTTTGAACATGCTAGTCAAACTCTAATACATTCAAAATAACCTCTTCCTTTTCACCTTGTTTGCAACAAATTAAAGAATTGTTTATATTCATGGTATCAAATTCATTTTTATGTTGTCAAAAGAACCCCACTGTACCTAATTACATGTATTCATCATCACATTTTGCATTGTCAAGCAATGCAAATCGAAATGACAAAGATAAAAAACAAACCCATTACATGTGGATTCACTATGATTAGAATTATTTTCCTTCCAATGAAGCTGGAAATCCTTTCAGCAAAAAGTCAATGCAAAGATAACAATTATTAAAGTGACTCATTTCAAAAGTTCATCAGCACCATAAAGAAGTATGTGAATATTAACTCGAACAATACGAACTGTTTATTCCTACAATATAGGGGCGGCACGGTAGCGCAGCGGTAGAGTTGCTGCTTTACAGCGAATGCAGCGCCGGAGACTCAGGTTCGATCCTGACTACGGGTGCTGCACTGTAAGGAGTTTGTACGTTCTCCCCGTGACCTGCGTGGGTTTTCTCCGAGATCTTCGGTTTCCTCCCACACTCCAAAGACGTACAGGTATGTAGGTTAATTGGCTGGGTAAATGTAAAAATTGTCCCTAGTGGGTGTAGGATAGTGTTAATGTGCGGGGATCGCTGGGCGGCACGGACTTGGAGGGACGAAAAGGCCTGTTTCCGGCTGTATATATATGATATGATATATGATATGATATCCTAGATTATAACTCGCCATTCTCCAAGTCTTAATATTGACATTCTGGACCTAAAATACATTTACAACATTAATTGATATGGCCGCCTTTCTAATGCCATGTTACAGAACTAGGACCATTTTACGACTCACAAAAAAGGTCAAGAGCCAGAAAGTGAGCTTTAATCATTGCTTCATATTTTAATGACAATGTAAACAAGACCAAATAGTGTCATGAAATAGGCAATACACACTGCATTGTTAACTTTAAACTTGCAGTTTGAATTTATGGTTGCGTTTAGAATGCACAACCTTTGAAAGCAGAAGTTCAGAAGAAGTGAGAAAGAAAGATTCCATCAAAAGATAGTGAAGGCCAGTGACCAATATTCAACTTAACTTAAGAAGGTTCCAATCCGGGAGCTGCCATAGCATCATTAACAGGTTTATTGATGCAACATGAAAATTAAATGTCTGTGGATGCTGGAACTATGAAATAAAAACTTGAAGTATTATTTTTATTTCAGCAAATCAGCCAGCTTCTTTGGTAAGAGAAAGTTATTATTTCAGTTTAAAGATGCATCATCAGAACTGAAAAGAGAGAAAACAAGTTAGATTTAAGTTGCAGACTGTGTAGGGGAGGGATAATGGGTGAATAAAAGAAAGAGAATATCTCTTGGGCTGTCATGGTGATAGATTTTTGATTAAACCATCAGATTGATAGGAATTTGATGAGAATGCAAATTCTTGCCACAATTGACTTTATTATCTGGTGACAAACCAGATTGCATTTGCACTGTTGGACAGTTATAACCTATCTAGCATCTGTTTTGCCCCCTCGGTCATGGCTGAGCATGGGTGATGCATCCTATTTGTTGGCTGCTTGCTGCAAACCTTAGTTAGAGCAGCGTCGCTTGTGGCTGAAGAGACCAATGCGGGAGTGACAGTCTCTGTCGCAAAGGTCACATTTGTGTGTGGTCTCTGGTCTGTTGAAGTTGCTGTGCTCCTTTCTGCGTGCCTGCTTGTCTGCCGCTGCATTCATCAGTTTCTCTTCCCCCGATCTGAGATGTTGGTTCAGGGTACCTCTCCACCTCGTGAGGCCAGCTGCAAGGCTCTCCCAGGACTCCACATCGATGTGAGTGCCTTCAAATATCTCTTGCAGACATCCTTGTTACGTAGCTGGGGGCGGCTGATGGTTCTCCTCCCAGATGTCAGCTCTCCATAGAGGATGTCTTTTGGAATACGGCCATCCTCCATGCGGTGGACATGGCCCAGCCACCGCAGCCTGCGCTGCCTGAGTAGAGTGTGTATACTTTGAAGGCCAGCACGAGACAAAATCTCGGCGTTGGACACTCTGTCTTGCTTGGATATACCCAGGATATACAGCGGATGCTTCTAAGGTGGAAGGTGTTGAGTCTTCTCCCCAGTCTGGCATATGTAGTCCATGCCGCACTGCCATACAGCAGCATGCTGATGACACAGGCGTTGTAGAATGCTATCTTAGTCTTCACTGTCAGCTTTGGGTTGGTCCACATTCGAGTTGTGAGGCGAACGAGAGTTGTAGCTGCCTTCCCGATCCTCTTGTCAATCTCTGTGTTCAAGGAGAGGTTGTCGGTGATGGTGGAGCCGAGGTACATGAACTGATGGACGTTATCGAGTTCGTAATCGTCGATGGTGATGACAGGCAGTGCCTCTGAATCCTGCTCCAGGACGTTCGTCTTCTTCAGGCTGATGGTCAGCCCAAAGTCCTTGCAAGCCCGATAGAAGTGGTCCATCACTGACTGTAGTTCCTGCTGGGTGTGGGACACAACTGCTGCATTTTCAGCGAACAACATGTCTCTGATGAGAGCTTCACATACTTTTGTCTTGGCTCTGAGGCAGGTGAGGTTGAAGAGCCAGCCATCTGATATAGTATGTAGGTAGATCCCCTCTGTTGCGGTGCCGAAGGCATGTTTCAGGAGCAGAGCGAAGAAAATCCCAAAGAGTGTGGGAGCGACGACGCAGCCTTGTTTGACGCCCCTGCGGATGTTGAAGGGCTCCAAGAAACTGCTAATTAACTGTACTGTCCCCTTCATGTTGATGTGGAAGGATTCTATCATGCTCTGCAGTTTTGGTAGGCTTTGGTGAAGTCGAACGCCTTGGTAAGGTCAATGAAAGCAACATACAGGGGCATCCGTTGTTCTCTGCTCTTCTGGAACTGGCAAAGGAAGAAGACCATGTCTACTGTTGACCTTCCAGCTCGGAAACCGCACTGTGACTCTGGGTAGACATGCTCTGCCAGCTTCAGCAGGCGGATCAAGAAGACTCGAGCAAAGACCTTGCCGACAATGTTGAGGAGGGAGATGCCTCTGCAGTTGTTGCAGTCCCTTCTCTCACCCTTGTTCTTGTAGAGGGTAATGATCGTGGCATCTCTTATGTCCTGCGGTACAGCTCCTTCTTGCCAGCACTGGCAGAGGACTTCATGCAAAGGAAGCAGTAAGGTAGTCTTGCAATGCTTGATCAAGTCAGGGGAAATCCTGTCACTGCCTGGGACCTTGCTTGAGGCCAGGCTGTCAATGGCCTTGTTGAGCACTTCTACCGTCGGCTCTCCATCTAACTCATCCATGGTCGGCAGGCAATTGATGGCGCCAAGGGCTGAGGGGGACACAATGTTCTCTCTCGAGTAGAGGTCGGAGTAGTGCTCCATCCATCTCCCCATCTGCTGGCATTTGTCTGTGATTACTTCCCCAGTGGATGATTTGAGGGGGACTGTCTGGCTCTGGACTGGTCCTTGTGCCTTCTTAATGCCATCGTACATTCCCCTGATGTTCCGTGTTATGGCGGCCGTCTAGATGTCCTCATGAAGCTGTGTCCAGTACTCATTGGCGTAACCATATAACCATATAATAACCATATAACAACTACAGCACGGAAATAGGCCCGTTCGGCCCTACCAGTCCACGCCGACCACTCTCTCTGACCTAGTCTCATCTACCTGCTCTCAGACCATAACCCTCCAATCCCCTCTTATCCATATACCTATCCAATTTACTCTTAAATAATAAAATCGAGCCTGCCTCCACCACTTCCACCGGAAGCCCATTCCATACAGCCACCACCCTCTGAGTAAAGAAGTTACCCCTCATGTTACCCCTAAACTTTTGTCCCTCAATTCTGAAGCTATGTCCCCTTGTTGGAATCTTCCCCACTCTCAAAGGGAAAAGCCTACCCACGTCAACTCTGTCCGTCCCTCTTAAAATTTAAAAAACCTCTATCAAGTCCCCCCTCAACCATCTACGCTCCAAAGAATAAAGACCCAACCTGTTCAACCTCTCTCTGTAGCTTAAACCCAGGCAACATTCTAGTAAATCTCCTCTGTACCCTCGCCATTTTGTCGACATCCTTCCTATAATTTGGCGACCAGAACTGCACACCATACTCCAGATTCGGCCTCACCAATGCCCTGTACAATTTTAACATTACATCCCAACTTCTATATTCGATGCTCTGATTTATAAAGGCAAGCATACCAAACGCCTTCTTCACCACCCTATCCACATGAGATTCCACCTTCAGGGAACAATGCACAGTTATTCCCAGATCCCTCTGTTCCACTGCATTCCTCAATTCCCTACCATTTACCCTGTACGTCCTATTTTGATTTGTCCTACCAAAATGCAGCACCTCACACTTATCAGCATTAAACTCCATCTGCCATCTTTCAGCCCACCCTTCCAAAAGGCCCAAATCTCTCTGTAGACTTTGAAACTCTACTTCATTATTAACTACACCACCTATCTTAGTATCATCTGCATATTTACTAATCCAATTTGCCACACCATCAACCAGATCATTAATGTAAATGACAAACAACAGTGGACCCAACACAGATCCTTGGGGTACTCCACTAGACACTGGCCTCCAACCTGACATACAATTGTCAACCATTACCCTCTGGTATCTCCCATTCAGCCATTGTTGAATCCATCTTGCAACCTCACTATTAATACCCAACGATTTAACCTTCTTAATCAACCTTCCATGTGGAACCTTGTCAAATGCCTTACTGAAGTCCATATAGACAACATCCACAGCCTTGCCCTTATCAATTTCCCTGGTAACCTCTTCAAAAAATTCAAGAAGATTAGTCAAACATGACCTTCCAGGCACAAATCCATGTTGACTGTTTCTAATCAGGCCTTGTTTATCCAAATAATTGTATATATTGTCCCTAAGTATCTTTTCCATTAATTTTCCCACCACAGACGTCAAACTAACAGGTCTATAATTGCTAGGTTTACTTTTAGAACCTTTTTTAAACAAAGGCACAACATGCGCAATGCGCCAATCTTCCGGCACCATCCCCGTTTCTAATGACGTTTGAAATATTTCCGTCATAGCCCCTGCTATTTCTGCACTAACTTCCCTCAATGTCCTAGGGAATATCCTATCAGGACCTGGAGACTTATCCACTTTTATATTTTTCAAAAGTGTCCGTACCTCCTCTTCTTTGATCCTCATAATTTCCATCACTACTCTACTTGTTTCGCTTACCTCACATAATTCAATATCCTTCTCCTCGGTGAATACCGAAGAAAAGAAATTGTTTAATATCTCCCCCATTTCTTCCGGCTCAGCACATAGCTGTCCACTCTGACTCTCTAATGGACCAATTTTATCCCTCGCTATCCTTTTGCTATTGACATATCTTTTTTCGCTTTTCTAATTTCCTTCTTAAGATTCCTTTTACATTCTTAATATTCCTCAAGAACCTCATTTACTCCCTGCCGCTTATATTTATTGTATATCTCCCTCTTTTTCCGAACCAAGTGTCCAATTTCCCTGGAAAACCACGGCTCTTTCAAATTATTATTCTTTCCTTTCCACCGAACAGGGACATAAAGACTCTGTACTCTCAAAATTTCACCTTTAAATATCCTCCATTTCTCTATTATATCCTTTTCATAAAACAAAATGTCCCATTTCACTCCTTTTAAATCCTTTCTCATCTCCTCAAAATTAGCCTTTCTCCAATCCAAAATCTCAACCCTTGGTCCAGATTTGACCTTCTCCATAATTATATTGAAACTAATGGCATTGTGATCACTAGACCCAAAGTGCTCCTCAACACATACCTCCATCACCTGACCCGTCTCATTTCCCAACAGGAGGTCCAACACTGCCCCTTCTCTGGTAGGTACCTCTACGTATTGCTGCAAAAAACTATCCTGCACACATTTTACAAACTCCAAACCATCCAGTCCTTTAACAGTCCTTTAACAGAATGTGATTCCCAGTCTATGTACGGAAAATTGAACGCCTGGCAGTCTGCTGAGCCTTGCTCCTGGCAGCCCCGAGGATCTGCAGGTTCTTCTCGTTGGCTGACCACGTACTCGGATAGGGTGGCACGCTTGGCTTCGATGACGGGAGTCATCTCAGTCGACTTGGCCTCAAACCAGTCGTGTATCTTCAAGGTCTTTTTCCCAAATCTAGCCAAGGCTGTGTGGTGCATGGTGTCCCGCAGAGTTTCCCACTTCTCTGTTGCAGAGTCTCCAGGACGTGAGGTGCCAAGTTCTCTCTCAAAAGCCTCTGCAAACTGTTGCACGAGGTCTGGATGGGGCTTCTTGCTGACATCAATGCTGGGGTTCCCCTGCTTCTTGGTATGGTAGAACCTCTTTGGTTGCAGCCTGATCTTACAACACACCAAGGAGTGGTCTGTGTCGCAGTCCGCACTGTGGTAGGAGCGTGTGTGGAGAACGTTCTTGAGGGTGGCACGTCCAATTAGGGTCAGATCCAGTTGATGTCAATGCTTTGAGCGTGGGTGTCTCCAGGAAACCTTGTGCTGGGGCTTTGTCTGGAAGTACAAGTTGGCGATGCACAGGTCATGGTAAGTGCACAGCTCGAGCAGTCACTGTCCGTTCTCATTCATTTTGCCCACACCAAATTGCCCAAAGCAGGAAGACCACGATTCGTGGTCTGCGCCCACTCTGGCATTGAAATCGCCCAAGGGAACAAGTTCTTCCTTGCTGGGGATGCTGCTGATGATTGATATGAGGGTCTCGTAAAACTCATCCTTTGTGTCTAAAGTGGAGGACAATGTCGAGGCATACATGCTGACAAGGGTGACTGGGCCTGCGGTGGTGTTGAGGCGGAGAGTCAGGAGTTGCTCTGAGCCATTGCTGCCTGGTTCCACCGTGTTCAGCAGGTTGTTCCTTACTGCGAAGCCTACTCCGTGCTCCCTGGGCTCGTCAGAGTCCTTCCCCTGCCAGTAGACCATGTAGTCCTTCTCCTTCAGTGTGCCCGAGTCTGCCAGCCTCGTTTCCTGAAGGGTGGCTATGTCTACGTTGAGTCTCTTGAGTTCGTTGTTTATGACAGCTGTTTTCCTGGAATCACTGATGTCCTGTGGGTTTTCAGAGAGGCCGGTCATCATTGTCCGGACATTCCAAGTTCCCAATTTAAGAGCTGGTCTCTTTTGACGTGTTCTTTTGTTTGCAGGTGCAATGGTTGCGATCTGCGGTTCGGATGGTTCCTAATCCCCGTGCACCCAGTGAGGATAGCAGATCGTGGTGGGACAGCACCTTATTGGCTGGGGGCGGTCCAGCTTGAGGCAGGTGGTAGCAGTCCAATGAGATCCGAAAATCCCTCCCACCGTCGGGAGCAACCCCTGGCGCCACTCTTTACGCCAATCTAGCGATGACTTACAACCGGTAACTGTTGCTCCCCGTGCTTTGTCGACGCCGCAGGCAAAGCTCGAGTATCCTCTCCAGGTTGTAGGTATAGGTTTGCAGCTGAGCGATGTGTGGTCAGATGCAAGCCTGGGCAATGTCATTTGAAGGACAGGCTGTTGCCCATGTAGCATGTCCCTCCTCTCCACATCGTTGATCGATCCAACGGAACAGCAGGGCCTTTACAGTTTGGCCCCAGCGCCGTCGCAGGAGATGCCAGAATTAGGCTGTAGACAATGACGAACTGCCTTAGGGATTCCGACTCCGGATTTTTCTTGAGGTTGACTCGTGGAGCCTTTGCCATGACTGGATATGGCCACAAGGCAGTGGAGGTTTTAGATCAGCGTTTTCCCTCTCCTAGTTGGACTGCCTTCCCAGGCTGTCGAGCCTCATCTGCTCAAGACTCGTGGGGGCGGGAGCGTCTACCTTCCTGTGCAGGTCTGTAGCGCCTGCCCACTGCTCACATTCACCATTAAAGTCAACAAAAATGCTGAGTATGATATAAAGACCATTGATCTAATTCTGAGTGCTTCCTATCCAACGGATTGGATAAATTATTCCCTGTACATTTATCATGAATAATATCCCATTTCTCACTATTTGCGTGACTCTCTTAAATAATGGGTCCAGAGTAAATTCAAAGTACAGGCTTAATCAGACTGCAAACCAAATAGCATGAAAATGTTTAATTGAAGAAAAAAGCTTATAATTTATTGATCCAGGAGCTCAAACCAGGAGCATGTATTTATACATTTGCTAGAAATATAAATATACTGCGGTTGCTGTGGTAAACACTGCAAGATGCAAACCACTGGTTAGTTGCAAAAATAGGATGGCTGGGTCACAGTTTGCCAAGAAGTACTTAAAAGAGCAACCACAGTTCTGAAAAAAATCTTGTGGAAAGATGAGATGAAGATTAACTTATATCAGAGTGATGGCAAGAGCAGAGTATGGAGGAGAGAAGGAACTGCCCAAGATCCAAAGCATAACACCCCCACAACCGTGTTTCACATATGAGGTGGTATGGCCTGGTATGTATGGCTGCTGAAGGTACTGGCTCACTTATCTTCATTGATGACACAACTGCTGATGGTAGTAGCATAATGAATTCTGAAGTGTATAGCCACATCCTATCTGCTCAAGTTCAAACGAATGCCTCAAAATCCATTGGCCAGCGGTTCATTCTACAGCAAGACAATGATCCCAAACATACTGCTGAAGCAACAAAGGAGTAAAATATGGTCAATTCTTGAATGGCCAAGTCAATCACCCAATCTGAACCCAATTGAGCATGCCTTTTATATGCTGAAGAGAAAACTGAAGGGGACTAGCCCCCAAAACAAGCATAAGCTAAAGATGGCTGCAATAAAGGCCTGGCACAGCATCACCAGAGAAGACACCCAGCAACTGTGGATGTCCATGAATTGCAGATTTCAATCAGTTATTGCATGCAAAGGATATGCACCAAAATACTAAACATGACTACTTTCATTTACATGACATTGTTGTGTCCCAAACAGTATGGTACCCTGAAATGAGGGGACTATATACAAACACTGCTGTAATTTCTACATGGTGAAACCAAAATGTATAAAAATGGCCTTTATTAAAATCTAACAACATGCACTTTAACCACATGTGATTTTTTTTCTATTACAGATCTCAAATTGTGGAGTACAAAGGCAAATAAATAAATGATGGGTCTTTGTCTCAAACATTATGGAGGGCACTGTAATTCATAGCATTTATTTAGTTACTTCATACTTTTAGTTCAATGACAAGCTTAGTTCATTAAATGTGCAGCAGTAGATCCTTTTACTTAATTACTAACAGCTGTTAATCAAAATTCTATCTCCTTTTGATATATGAATACCATCTACCTGCTTTCTTGTCTTTTGCTGAGATGATGCAACACTAGTGAGAGCATGTAAAACAGTTGGAATAGCTTTGGATTATTTTTGCAAAGCTGCAGCACAAATAAAATGGGATAAACCCCTGCTTCTGCACTTTAAACTGCTACATCAATGCCTGTTAAACAAGTTTATATTGTCTCTTCATTTTTTCTCTTATCACATGTATATTGTGCTTTGGCTAATAAATATCTCCCTAACTATACCATTGGCGTTGATAACTTCATTCAATCTATTTTTACAAGAGGATTTTTATTACACAAAAAGCAACCTCTCATGCAAGAATAAAATAAACCCTGCTGCTAGAAATTTATTTTCTTAATTCACTGGATAACAACCTAAAGTAATTGTGTATGGACAGAATTGAAGAGATAAGACTTTTATTGTTATAATAATGCACCAGTCATTGGTATATTAGTGTCACGTGTACAGAGATACGATGGAAATTTTTGCCTGCGTGTTATTGAGGCAAATTGTACTACAAATGAGTACATGAAGGTGGTGCAAGAATGAAGAAAGAATGTGAGTGTCAGGGTGAGAATGGTCCTTGATTGTGTTGCTTCCTTCCTCATGGCAGCATTAAGTGTGGACAGGATCGATGGGGAATGGGGCAGGGTGGTGGGGAGGCCGACTGCATTCACAACTCTCTGCAATTTCTTGCTGTCTTGGGGAAAGCAGTTGCCGTCCCAGTAATGTTCTTTCAGTAACGCTTCACAGTCTATCAAAGTCAATTTGAAAGTCATAACTTGATTATTTCCTTTATTTGTATTCAGAATCTTAGTCCCCAAATTAACTTCCTCATTTCCATCTCAATTAAGAATTCCATCAGGTTATCATAATTGAAAATTATGGTCGTTCTTTCCCAGAGATATCTGCACATACATGAAAATGTATAGGAAAATAACTGCAGATGCTGGTACAAATCGATGGTATCACAAAATGCTGGAGTAACTCAGCAGGTCAGGCAGCATCTCAGGAGAGAAGGAATGGGTGACGTTTTGGGTCTGAAGAAGGGTCTTGACCTGAAACATCATCCATTCCTTCTCTCCTGAGATGCTGCCTGACCTGCTGAGTTACTCCAGCATTTTGTGATACCTTCTACATGAAAATGTATTATGAGTTAGATAGAGCTCTGAGGGCTAGTGGAATCAAGGGACATGGGGAGAAGTTGGGCACAGGTTACTGATTGTGGATGATCAACCATGATCACGATGAATGGCGGTGCTGGCTTGAAGGTGCTGCCTCCTTCTGCACCTATTTTCTGTGTTTCTATGTTTCATGTACAATAACACCATATTCTTTGTAACATCTCTGTACAGCCATATTCCATTATTTCAATCCATTTAAACGCTTTGCTTTCCATTTGTCCCACTAATATAAATAACCTCACAATTCTATAGAGCACATGTCTACCCACTGGAGATGAATGTTTGGTCAAACTTTAAAAGCATGAAAGTCCAATTGTAATAAAGTGAAAGATTAATTAATTTTAAGACAAAGACTTTATGCATGTTCAGAAATATTTTAAACAGCACACGTTTTATTGGACATAATATGTTCTCCTGTCTCCAAAATTATATCTCTTAAAAAAATAAACTCTCTCTTTGCTTCCCCCCATCTCACAGCATCACCAGGATGTTTTATATTCCCTGTTGTAAGGTAAAATAGTGAGACAAAAAAAAAAAAGATCTCAGTTTGAAAAACTGTTCATCAGCTAAATTTCTGCCTGCTGCTTTTGGCTGACAGAAATACAGCCAAAGCTCCATCAGTGAAATCAATGCCTCTCTTGTCTTGGCTGACTGTTTCTCTGAAATGCTTACCATGATTCTTTACACCAGGAATCAAACTGCCATCCTCCGGTAAATGCCATCATGCCTATTCTTATAAAGCCGTTCAAAACACCAATCTATCTCTATGGCTATATAAAAGTCCACATTCTTTTGATTCAGTTTTTAGATTTGTCTGCATACTCTTCACAATATTACTACCTGCTTAGTGAGTCTTATTGTGATACTATGCTTTTGTGGCATTTCTGGCAAGGTCAGTATTTTTTGTTCACTATTAATTGTCCTGCAGGATGTGATGGTGAATTTCCTTCCTAACCCAACGTGGTTCAAGAAGAACACATTGGGCCTATCTTCACAAAGACGTAATTTTAGTGGCATTGTTGAATAGAGAGGGGAGCAGAGGTTGGGGTGAGAAAATCCAGCAGAAAGTGCTGTGCTTTGGGTTTGCTAAATGCTCTGGTACTTTTTTTCCATAACAGTTCCATGGCCCTGCATCATTTAGGGAACAATGTAGCAAAGCCTGTAGCCTAGGAGAAAGGAGGCTTCTTAGTCTTTGGGGTACAGGTTGTAACTGAGGGTGTTGGAATGAAAATGGGTTTGAACGTTGTTGAATGATTGCAGGGGATTGGAGAATAACTGGGGAAATAATGGAGCAGATCTGAGAAAATTAAACTCCGCCATCTTGTCAACATCTACACTCCATCCCAAGCCAATGCCAAGGTAGCACTGGATTGTACTTGGCCGTTAACGCTCTTGAGGCAGCAAACGCTGATGCCTTATTCATCATTGCCAACTTCAATCAGGCAAAAGACAGGAAGATACTCCCCAAATACCAGGGCTATTGCCCCAGAGTGCTCACATTCTAGACCATTACCACACCACAATCAACTTCCTCTGTCGCTCCATCCCTCGCCTTCATTTCGACCAGTCAGATCATTTGTCGGTTCTGCTCCTGCAGGCTGACAGACAGAGACTGAAGCAGGAGGCACCAACAAAAACAATAATACAACAGTGGTCCCTGCAAACTTCCCAAATTCGAACATTCTGATGAAAGCAATGCTGATAACAGAAGGCGCTGTTCAATGTGCTGAGGAACTGCTGTGGTTCAAAACGACATAATTTAACTCACTCATTGCTTTTTATGAATTGGTTATTTCCAGTTTCTTGAAGAAAAATCTAAGCTACACAATCAAGAAGACAAGGTTTAACAACAATATTATCTGTTTTCTCTTTCCGCAGATGATACATGATCAACTATGCTTCCAGCAATTTTTGGATTTATTTCAGATTTCCAGCACCAGCAGATCTTTGATATTGATTTTTCATCAAATTGGTGTCCAATTAAATTTGTTTTATGATCTTAGTGAATAGTTACTTCTACTTTGTCAGTTTATGATGTTTATTTATTGGCACGAACATGGAATTGATGAATTTTATTTTTCGGGTGCAGTCTATTGTTCTACAAGTACTAAACGATTAACACCCTGGAAGAAGACCAATTGGCCTTCTGAGTCCATAAATGTTCTATGTTAAAAAAAACTCCTTTCTTGTTGCTTGGACACAGATTGTAATTTTCACCTGTAACAGTGGACAAATTTCGTCAAGGACGAATTTGTAGCCATTAATTATTAACTCCAACTGTTGCTAAAGCAGTATATTTTCAATGGGAGCATCCAGCCACAGGATTTCTAAGCTGTGATTGTAGTGAGATATCCACACATTCTGAAGAAGGGTCTCGACCCAAAACGTCACCCACTCCTTTTCTTCAGAGACGTTGCCTGTCCCGCTGAGTTACACCAGCATTTTGTGTTCACCTTCCACACATTTAAAGATGAGATGGCCTGCTTCTTACACTGTTCCAGCAACAATTGCTTGCATTGAGAAATTCATATGTATAACACATAACATTTTCCAAAGAGAAAATTGATATAAACAACAAAAAATGTCAAGGCACCTAGGGAGAATTTGGGGTGGGTTATCAAAATCTTTGAAAAAAAGTAGGTCTGAGGAAGACTAAAGGTAGAGATGCAAAGAGGTTACACAGGAGAATTCCAGACTTAGGACCTTGGTTGAAAGCCTGGCTGACACAGTTGGAGCACTCAACTATCAGCTGGGAAGAAACTGTCCCTGCATCTGGAGGTATGCGTTTTCACACTTCTGTACCCTTTGCCTGATGGGCGATTGGAGAAGTGGGAGTGCGATTTGTCCTTGATTATGCTGGAGGCCTTGCCGAGGCAGAGTGTGGTGTAAATGGAGTCAATGAAAGGGAGGTAGACACAAAATGCTGGAGTAACTCAGCGGGTCAGGCAGCATCTCGAGAGAAGGAATGGGTGACGTTTCTAGTCGAGACGCTTCTTCAGACTCAATGAAATGGTGGTTGGTTTGCGTGATGGCCTAGGTTGCGTTCATAATTCTCCACAATTTCTTGCTGTCTTGGCTGGAGCTGTTCCCAAACCATGCATCCCAATAAAATGCTTTCTACGGTGCATCTGTAGAAGATGGTGAGAGTTATTTGGGAAAGGTCCGAATCATGCTAAAGTGTTATTAAAATGACATGGAAGGATAGAATCATTAAAGGAGACTGTAATTCTTACCACTTGACTTCAGATTACCTTGAAGCAAATATTTTAAAAGAATAACTGGCAAACAAAAAAAATCTGATAGAAATCTAAAACAAAAACAAAATATGTTGAGAACACTCAGTAGGTCAGGCAGCATTTGTCGAGAGAAGACCTTTCATCTGAAATAAATATGAACACAGTGGCAGAGTTACAGCCTTACAGCGTCAGTGACCTGGGTTTGATCATGACTACATGCACTGTCTGAACAGAGTTTGTATGTTCTCCCTGTGACTGCATGGGTTTTCTCCCGGTGCTCCAGTTTCCACCCACAATGCAAAGATATACAGGTTTGTAGAATAATTGACCTCTGTAAATTGCTTCTTGTGTGTAGGATGCGAAACTGGGATAACATAGAACTAGTGTACTGGTTACCATTGGTCGGCATGTATACGGTGGGCCGAAGGGCCTGTTTCCACGCTGTATCTCTTAACTAAACTAAACTCAGTTTTTCTCCTGGCCTGCTGAGTATGTCCAGCATTAACAATGAATAAAATTTGGAAAGTGAGGAGAGTTTGCTTTAGAGTGCAAGACTGAGCCCTCTGCAGGCTTCAGATGTACACAACGGTTCTAGCTTTGGCATTACTGCTTAGAGCTAGTGGACTCCATGCATATGGTTGTAATATGCTTGGTGGAATCTGAACAAATATCTCTAACTATGCCAAAGAGGTGTTTGGGTTTTTTGACAAAACTCATTGATCTCACAAAAAAATATTACACTTCTATATGTTAAGACGTCTAGACCAGTGTAGCTTAAAATATTGGAATGCCATTGGTATTAATATTGGTTTATTCTGACATGTATACTGAGATACAGTAAACCTTTGTTTGCCTGCTATCCAGTCAAATAATTCTCTTTAAGCCATAAACAAGTACAATAGATAGTGCTAGGAGCAATGGAATGAAGATTACTACGTCAACATCACAGTTAGAAATGTCTCAAACCATTAGCGAGCATGTTGAGTGGTTAATGATGAATGGTTGATGATGAATGGTTAACTTTGGATCACCTTGCTTCACTCCCCATTTGAGTTTAGGAGAATAATGTTAGATTGCAGAGTTATACAACACGGAAATAAGCCAATCTCCCCAACCCGTCCATACCGACCAAGATGCCCCATCTAAGCTATCCCCATTTGTTTGTGTTTGGCCCTCACCCCTCTAAACGTTTCCTATCCATGTACCTATCCAAGTGTCTTTTCGGTGTTATTATAGTACCAGCCTAAATTACCTCTTTTGGCAGCTTGTTCCTTTTCCCCATTACTCTCTGTGTGAAAAAAATTGACCCTCAGGTTTGTATTATATCTTGCCCTCTCAACTTAATCTTAGGTCTTCTGCTTTTTGACTCACATTTGGTTAAAGACTCACCCTATCTATTCCCTCATGATTTTCTACACCTCGTGGTGTTGGAGACGATGCCGGGTTCAGCAGTGACCACACCGACGCTCGCAGTAGGGTGAACTCATGTGAAATATTGTACTTGGAGACAAGAATGCCCAGGATTGGATGGGGCGCTGTCCTTCATCGTCTGGGCACACGTGCAGTGATGTTGACGATCTCGGGCTTGTCACAGCAGCTCAGTCTTGGTCTCACAGGAGAAAGTGTGGCATTCTTAGGCCTCGACCTGCAGTTCACACTTGCTTCAAGAGCAGACACTGGTGATCCTATGCTTATCCTGGCAGCTCCGCTTTGGGGCTTGAAGAGAAGTAATTGGAAATCTCTAAATTTTCCTGGTGGCTTAGTCTTTGCCTCTATGTATGCATGCGAACCCTTGGTTCCTATGGACAGGAAGAGGCACAGGCATGGCAGGCTTGCCCTGACCACTCGTCTTCGCCTCAGTAGTGACATCGGCTGTCTAGGACTCCTTCCCAGCAGCCCAGTCTCGACCACACGGTGGTGCTGGTGATCTCAGCTTTGTACCAATGGCTGTCTTCCTCAAACCTGTGACAGGGGAGCATAGATAACAGGGAGGAGCCCCACTTTCTTTCCCTTCCTCTCTCTCTTCTTTCTTCTTTCTTCCTCTCTTTCTTCCTCTTTTTCTTCTCTGGCAGGAATGCCTGGATTTTATAGGGTGTAGGCTGACGAGGCCAATCCAATGTCAGCTAATTGGACCTCGCTATTTCAAATGATGGTGAGGATTGGCCCCTCCTGGCCTGTCTGCCAGTGATAAGGATCAGAGTAACATCCTGGGGATGGAGCGCTGTCCCAACCTCTATAAAATCACGCCTCAGCCTCCTACGCTCCAAGGATTAAAGGGCTAGCCTGCCCCGTTCACCCAATAGCTCAGTCCCTCAAGTCCTGGAAACATCCTTGTAAGTCTTTACTGCACTCTTTCCAGCATAATAATATCTTTCCAATAGCAAGGTCACCAAAACTGAACACAGTACTGCAAATGTAGCCTCACCAATATTTTATACAATTGTAAAATAATGTCCCAATTTCTATACTAAATACCCTGACTGATGAACCAATGTACCAAAAGCTTTCTTCACCATGTATCTAGCTTGTCACTAATCTCAGTGAACTATATACATCTACTCCTAGATCCCTCTACTCTACAACTCTCCCCAGGATCCGACCATTCACTGAGAAGGCCCTGCCCTGGTTTGGCCTCCTAATATGTAACACCTCCTGCTTATCTGCATTAAACTCCACTAGCCATTCCTCGGCCCACTTGCACAACCAAACAAGACCCTGCTGTAATTTTTGATAACCATCTTCACAATCTATGATACCACTACTTTAGTATTATCTGCAAACTTACTCATCATGTCTTGTACATTTTTGCTGAGATCTTGGAGTTGGATAATATTATATACTGCTACATACTCTTGCTTATTTGTGAGTGCCATATGAGACGGATCTCTTGAAAATTACTGAAAGCAGTACCAATGGGTTTCAAGAGTTTTATAACTTTGTTTAAAACCTTAAATCCTCTGATAATGTTTCACAAATACAAATTCTTCTGTTTTCTTCCCCTAATTACAGTAAAATCCTACCAAGTCCATGATATATTATATATATATATATGTATAACAGGCAGTTCAGTAGCTGAACAGTAAATGTCTGGATGTATTATATGTCAACTAGACCATTCTTAACAAATAACAATTTAAATCACTTACATTTTACCATTAGCTTGGTGTAAAAGCTCCTACCACACATCAGAGTGATTCCACATGCTTTTGAGCTCTGTTTTCCCTTTAGTTAATGAATCAAATTCTAAATTGTTTAAACGTTCTTTCCAAAGAGTCAGGTTGTCTATGGAAATACATTGAAAACCACAGGGCTTCCGATAAAGATTATAACAATTATTGAAGGATAACGAATTGTGGCTATAGATGCTCTTTGAAAGGGCCATTCGAGAACTCTCATTCCAATGCAAATTTTCCCCAATTTGTTTCTCGAGTAATTTTCGAGTCCTTTGAAATCCATTACTAAATATGCTTCCACAGCCACATCAGCAATGCATTTTTGATCTAAACAATATACAAAGTCCTGGAGGCACACTTTTAACTGAAAATCATTAACATCATCTTTGCTATAGTTTTGTTCTCTTTCCCATAAACATGCTTCATCCTGCTTCATCTCCTTATTAACTCTCCTGACCTTGGCACATCAAAGACTTCAAGTACCACTTCAAATGCTTTCTTCTCTCACCTGACAGCTGTCCTTTCATTTTAAGTTGCTACTTAGCAAGCAGAAGCTTCAGTTTATGATCCTACTTACTGAAGCAAGGAAATCACAGGCTGCAGCATCTATTGTCCACTCTTCCATTTTGGCAGCCACACAGAACGGTCATTAGATTCTGATCACTAAAATTACTCTGATGGCTGAGATTCATTCACAGCACATTACTCTTCACTTGACCATGGATTATTATCATACAATAGCGTATAATAAGGGAGATGCACAATTGCACATGAAATTTACAGGCAGAATCAGGCAAACTGGTCCACTTATTCTGCACCACTCATAATCTACCTAGAAGGGCAGCAAATGAACATTATACGCTGCCTTCTCACATACCCCTGTATAATAGATTCAACATCTTATATAGTCCTTTACTGTAGCTTCAAATGGTTGGCTCATTAGTTTTTGGCATGCCCTATGCTGCTCGCAAAATTCCATTCTCCTCTATAAACAAGGATTGATCGTAATAGTGAAGTGAAGATAATGTCAGGTCATGTACTCACATTGGTTTTGGTTGCTGTTGCTGCTGATGGCCCCTCTACTTCCCACGTCCAATTTCGAGTTGCTAAATCTGTTCCAATTCTTCTCAATTAGCATAACTGTAGTACCGCACAACATGATAGAGGATTTGTTCAGTATGAAAATGGAACTTTATCTCCACAAAGCAATGGTCATTCTGCAAATGCTCTCTTGGATGGCTGCACCTGCCACAGGCAGATTACTGAGGATGAGGTTGGGTAAACTGATCCCTTGTATTGTTTCACTGACTACTAAAGTAGTTATTAGCATATTAATCCTAGACATCATCTGTCCTCCAGAGCTTTGTAAAATATTTCATACCATGATTTGAAGAGGATTTGGACATTTCTCCCTAATGTACTGACTAACATTTATATCACAATCACCATTGCTAAAACTAAACTGATCTAAGCATTATCTTATTTATGCTTGTCAGACCTTGCAATGCACAAATTACCAACTGCCTTTCCCCATTAAACATGGAACACATCCAAAAAGTCTCTTTAAAATGCCCTAAGGTGTTGAACATGAGACAAAGTAAAGTTATTTCCTTTCTGCAAAGGCAGACAGAGAGTCATAGTCATTCAACACAGAAACAGCCCTGTGGCCCAACTCATTCATGCCGACCAAGATTCCCCATCTAAGCTAGTCCCACTTGCCTGCATTTTGCCTATATCCCTCTGAATTTCCTGTCCAAATGTCTTTTAAATGTTGTTATTGTGCCGCCTCAGCTACTTCCTCTGATAACTCGTTCCATATAACCACCACCCTCGGTGTGAAAATGTTGCCCTTCGGGTTCCTACTAAACATGTTCCCGCTCTCCATAAACCCATGCCCTCTGGTTCTTGATTCTCCTACCCTGGGCAAAAGCCTCTGTGCATTCATCCTATCTATTATCCTCATCATTTTAATCATCTCTATAAGATCACCCCTCAGTGCTCCAAGGAGTAGAGTCCTAACTTACCCAATCTCTCTCTATAGCTCAAGATCTCAAGTCCAGGCAATATCTTTCTCTGCACTCTTTCCAGGTTATGGACATATTTCCTATAGCAGGGTAATGAAAATTGAACACAATACTCAAAGCGTGGCCTCACCATCATCTTTTACAACTGTAACATTACATCCTAACTTCTATACTCAATTTCCTGACTGATGAAAGCTGGTGTTCCAAAGTCCTACTTCACCACACTAGCTACCTGTGATGTCACTTTCTCTGCCTCTGCTCTACAACACTCCCCAGGACCTTACTGTTTTCTGTGAAGGTCCTGCCCTGGTTTGACTCCCTAAAATGTAACACTTCACACTTATCTGAATTACTTGTATATTCTCATCCAAATAATTGATATAGAAAATAAACAGCAATGAGGCAAGTACTGATCCCTGGGGCACACCACTAGTCACAGGTCTCCAGTCCAAAAAATAACCTTCCACCACCACACTCTGTTTACTACCAAAAGGCCAATTCTCTGTTCAGTTGGCTTGCTCTCCCTGGATCCTGTGCAATCTAAACTTACAAAACAGCCTATCATGTGGAACCATATCAAAGGCCTTGCTGAAGTCCACATAGACTGCATCTATGGACTTGCCCTTGTCAACCTACTTGGTTACTTCAACAATCTTAATCAAATCTATGAGATACAACTTTTCACGCACTAAAGCATGCTGACTATCCATAATCAACTCCTATTTTTCAAACGGTGCATTTCCTATTCCTCAGAATCGTCTCCAGAAACTTTCCTACCACAGATGTTAGGCTTACTATTGTTCCCAGGTTTTACTCTGCAGCCCTGCCTAGGTAAAGGCACATTAAGCACCATCCAGTCTTCTGGACCTCACCTGATGGATTCATATATCTCAGCAAAACTCCTGCAATTTCTTCACTAGTTCCCCGCAGTGTCCTTGGATATATCTGATCAGCCCAGAGAGATTTATCTACCTTCATACATCTTGGGATATCAGCACCTCCTCAATTGTAACACAGACAGTCCTCAAGATACCTCCATTAACTTTCCCAAGTTTCCCAGTCTTCATGTCTTTTTCTACAGCAAAAACAGAGAAATATTCATGGAGGACCTTGCCCATCTCCCACAAATCCACACATAAATGACAACTTTTTTCTGAGGGACCTTATTCTCTCTCTAGTTATCCTTTTTCCCTTTTATACTTATAAAACCTCTTTGGATTCTCCTTAATCTTATCTGTCAGATCTATCTCATGCCCCCTTTTTCTCTCCTGATTTCCTTAAGTATGCTCCTTAATTCCCATTACTCCTCCAGGGATACATCAGATACCAGCTGCCCCGACCTCTTCTTTATCCTGTCCAGAGCCTTAATTTCTCTTGTCATCTAGTTCCTTACTCCTACCCACCTTGGTCTTCACTCTAATAGGAACCTGCATACCTTAATCTCTCACTCTGACACTTTTAAAAGCATCTCAATTTCCATGTCGCTTCACAAACACCCTACAGCAATCAACTTTTATAAGTTCCTCCTAACACATCAAAATTAGCCTTGCCCCAATATAAAGTACCAATATAGCCTCACCTGACAATCCTTTACTAATGTCATCTCAGACTACTGCAGAGATGCTCCCTTGACCAATAAAGGTTCCCCCCTTTATTTGTTAGCCCCATCTCGTCTCTAGCACCTGTACTCTGGAATATTAGGTTGCCAGTCTTGTGTCTCTCTTGGCCTGGTTTCATCATGGCTATAACATCCTGGTCGCACATACCTATCTATAAACCTGAGTTAATCTGCCAGTCATTTATTATATTACCTCTACCTTCAGCTATCTTCATTTACAAATCAAGCAGTTCTCCCACACAAGATATATCACTACATCAACAACAACAATTTCCTAATGAATTAAGAATGCAGATTGTTTTTCTCCTTGGGTTATTTTATTTATTATTTTTTGTCCTTTGAGAACTTATTCAGTTGCTTTACTATTCATTGCTTCCCATGCAGAGGTTTCAGAGGTAAGCTTTTCTCCTTGCTTGGTAGGTCTCCACTGAATGCTTTAATCCTGTTTCAGTTTCGCTCAGACCTGAACACACAAAGCCAAAAGTTTTGTATGTACTGTGGACTAAAAGTATTTTGGTGTTAAAATTAAGGAGCAAATTTACACAGACTCAAGCCTGCAATGATTATGAGTCAAGAGACCAAGGCTCTTTAGAAAATAGAAAATCCATGATAATTATAGTTTGCAGAAGGCACACAAGCACACAATAATACAAACACATGCACACTAAGATGGTGGTGAAAAGAGAAATCAGTGTTGAAAACCTGACCCTAGGGTGCAAAATAATTCCTGTTTATATTTTTAATTGAATTTCATGCGCAATGAATTTTATCTGGATAATATCCAGATACATTGTATGGCTAGTCACTCATAAGATGTCATTCACACAGTTTAAAGGTCGTTTCAGTGTGTAATTAGCCTGTCGGCATATAATTTACTGAAACAGTGTTGAGATTACACACCAATACGGTAATCACTAAAAGCTCATGTACCAACATACATTAGTGTGACAGTGGAGACTGATTACATACACCAATACCATATCCGAATAAACACAAACACAAAAGAGTTGATCAAATCTTGAATTGTTATTATTTAATTTAACAGTGTATTTATTAAATGTTTGCCTGTTTTCTCTATTCATAAACAGCTATTATTTATAAAGGTTTTCATAAAACTACCAGATTGCTGTGAAAACAAGTCTGACTCATTGAACTCCGTCAGAGAAGGTAAGTTTATTGATTCTGACCTAAAGATAACTCTCTACCCACACCAATGTGGGTAACTCTGAAATATTGTCTGAAATAACCTTGAAACCCACTGCGTTCAGTGGCAAGCAGATGTAGGTTATAAATGCAGTGCTTATCAATGTCAGATATTCAGTGAACACATATTAGTTTTGCCTTTGAAATTATGTAGGAAAATTGTAAATTAACAAATATAAAATAAACCAGATAAAGATTTCTTCATAACGATGGATCAACTTGCACATTCATCTACCAAGAATAAAGTATATTTACAACATTTTATGATAAATCCCTACCTTAGTCAGTGATGCAAAAAGGAATAGTATCAGACTGTTTTATATACTTGAGATGGGAGATGCATGGGCTGATAATGTGGGTGAGGAATGAGAAAGACCCTAATGTAATATGCAAGAAGATTTGTTGCTATGAAACGATTTAAGTGTCAACGTAAGTAGAGTACATCAGCCTGACATCTGTGTTTACCAAAGAAAATAAGCCACCAGCACGGCAGGAGTCCTGCGTGACCTAATTATTCAAGCACAAAGCAAATAAAGTTAACATTTAGTTAATACCCAAAATGCTGGTTTCCTATATCATTAATTATATTTTGGCCAAAGGAAAATTTGGAACGTTTGGTGTCGCAGTCAAACCTGCAACTTTTGGATGTCACTAGAGGCAACAACAGAAATATATATATAAATAGATAGGAATTACAATCAGTCCTGATAAATTTTGATCACCTTTTAGTACCAAAATGGAGATATCTTGATATATATGTACATAGAGAGCGATGGAGAGAGACACAAAAATATAGTTAAGTGTGGACACCCTACCCCTTGAATAAGGTTTTGTTTCTTCTCACTTAATCCTCAAATTATTCAACATACAATTGGTTGGAGTGGAGCTCGCAGCACATGGAGTTTATGAATGAATGAATGAATAAGTTTATTGGCCAAGTATGCATATCCAAGGAATGTGCCTTGGTGCTCCACTCACAAATGACAACACAAACATACAGTTAATTAAGAATAAAGCATAAACATATCAAAACAATAAGGATACACCATTACGGTCTAAACATGTGGGTGAAAATAAACTAGAGCAAAAATGAGACTACAGACTTTGGTCATTGAGTAGAACTATCACTCGTGGAAAAAAACTGTTTTTATGTCAGGCTGTGGCTGCTTTGACAGTCCGGAGTCGCCTTCCAGAGGGAAGTGCTTCAAAGAGTTTGTGGCCAGGGTGAGAGGGGTCACAGATAATTTTGCCTGCTCGCTTCCTGGCCCTTGCAGTGTACAGTTCGTCAATGGGGGGAAGGTTGCAGCCAACAACCTTCTCAGTTGTGCGAACGATCCGTTGCAGCCTCCGGATGTCGTGCTTGGTGGCTGAGCCAAACCAGACCATGATGAAGAAGGTGAGGACGGACTCAATGATAGCAGTATAGAATTAGACCATCATTGCCTGTGGCAGATTGTGTTTCCTCAGTTGCCGCAGGAAGTACATCCTCTGTTGGGCCTTTTTGACTGTGGAGTCGATGGTGGCCCCCCATTTAAGGTCCCTGGAGATGATGGTTCCAAGGAACTTAAATGATTCCACAGATGTGACTATGGTGTTGTTGATGGTGAGTGGGGGGAGGGGAGGGAGATATTTTCAAAAGTCCACAAATAGTTCCACTGTCTTGAGAGCATTGAGCTCCAGGTTGTTGCGATGGCACCAGGACGACAGCTGTGTCACTTCCCATCTGTAGGCAGATTCCTCCCCATCCCAGATCAGTCCAATCAGGGTAGTGTCATCCGCAAACTTGAGGAGCTTGACAGAGGAGTCTGTGGAGGTGCAGTCGTTGGTGTAGAGAGAGTAAAGGAGAGGGGAGAGTACACAGCCTTGCGGTGCTCCTATGCTGAGGGTCTGCGGGTCATAGATGTGCTTTCCCAGCCTCACATGCTGCTTCCTGTCCGTCAGGAAGTTGATGATCCACTGACAGAGGGGTTCAGGCACAGTCAGCTGGGAGAGTTTGTAGTGTAGTAGCTCTGGCACAATGGTGCAAAAAGCAGAGCTAAAGTCCACAAGCAGAATCCTGGCATAGTCCCACATAGGAGAATAGTGTGCAAAATTAGAGCACATGGTAGGGTACTGACATGGATAGAAAATTGGTTGGCAGACAGAAAGCAAAGAGTGGGGATAAATGGATCCCTTTCAGAATGGCAGGCAGACTAGTGGGGTACCGCAAGGCTCGGTGCTGGGACTGCAGCTATTTACAATATACATTAATGACTTGGATGAAGGGATTAAAAGTAACATTAGCAAATTTGCAGATGACACAAAGCTGGGTGGCAGTGTGAACTGTGAGGAAGATGCTATGAGGTTGCAGGGTGACTTGGACAGGCTGTGTGAGTGGGCAGATGCATGGCAGATGCAGTTTAATGTGGATAAGTGTGAGGTTATCCACTTTGGTGGTAAGAATAGGAAGGCAGATTATTATCTGAATGGTGTCAAGTTAGGAAAAGGGGACGTACAATGAGATCTGGGTGTCCTAGTGCATCAGTCACTGAAAGGAAGCATGCAGGTACAGCAGCAGGCGGTGAAGAAAGCCAATGGATTGTTGGCCTTCGTAACAAGAGGAGTTGAGTATAGGAGCAATGAGGTCCTTCTACAGTTGTACAGGGCCCTGGTGAGACCGCACTTGGAGTACTGTGTGCAGTTTTGGTCTCCAAATTTGAGGAAGGTTATTCTTGCTATTGAGGGCGTGCAGCGTAGGTTTACTAGGTTAATTCCCGGAATGGCTGGACTGTCGTATGTTGAAAGACTGGAGCGACTAGGCTTGTATACACTGGAATTTAGAAGGATGAGAGAGGATCTTATTAAAACATATAAGATTATTAAGGGGTTGGACACGTTAGGGGCTGGAAACATGTTCCCAATGTTGGGGGAGTCCAGAACCAGAGGCCACAGTTTAAGAATAAGGGGTAGGCCATTTAGAACAGAGACGAGGAAAAACCTTTTCAGTCAGAGAGTTGTAAATCTGTGGAATTCTCTGCCTCAGAAGGCAGTGGAGGCCACTTTTCTGAATGCTTTCAAGAGAGAGCTAGATAGAGCTCTTAAGGATAGCAGAGTCAGGGGGTTTGGGGAGAAGGCAGGAACGGGGTACTGATTGAGAATGATCAGCTATGATCAGATTGAATGGTCTGTATCCCTGCTCCTGTAGGCCTCATCTTTTGACTGGCGGAGCTGTCTGAGTCCTGCTGTGAACCAGGGCTTGTTATTGTTGAACCAGATCCGGGTCTTCGTAGGAATGCAACTGTTCTCGCAAAAGCTGACATAGGATGTCACAGTGTCTCTGTACTCATTGAGGCTTGTGGTTGCTTCCCTGAACACATTCCAATCAATGCAGTCAAAGCAGGGCTGTAGTTTTTCAACGTCCTCGCTTGTCCACCTTTTCGTTGTTCTGACCACAGGTTTAGCAGATTTTAGTTTCTGCCTGTAGGTCTAAATAAGGTGAACTAAACAATGATCAGAGAGACCCAAAGCCACCCGAGGAACGGAGCGATATGCGTTCTTGATTGAAGAGTAGCAGTGATCAAGTGGTCTCGCCCCTCTGGTGGGGCACTTAACATGGTCTGTACTTTGGGAGCTCACGACTGAGGTTGGCCTTGTTAAAGTCCCCCAAAACAATGACCATGGATTCCGGGAAGTCACTCTCTACCCTGAATACCTGGTTGGCGAGTTGCTTTTGCACTTCACGTACGCAGTCTTGGGGGGGGGGATGTAAACTCCAGCGAGAATAAAAGGGGTAAATTCCCTCGGAGAGTAAAAGGGTTTGCAGTTGATAAAGAAAGATTCTAGATTGGGGGAACAGAAGTTACACAATACCGTGATGTCGCTGCACCAGTCCTGGTTAGTGTAGAAGCATATTCCACCTCCTCTTGATTTTCCCGCTGCCTCTGCGTCGTGGTCTGCTCTGTGTAGTTGAAAGCCAGCCAGTTGCAGCGCGCTGTCCGGGGTCGACTCACACAGCCAGGTCTCGGTGAAGCACAGGGCAGCGGCTCGAGAGAAGTCCTTGTTAGTGTGGCACAGGAGTTGCAGTACGTCCACTCTGTTGTTGAGAGAACGTAGATTTGCGAGGAATATACTCGGGAGCGGTGTGCGTAATCCTCATCACCGGAGTCGGGTGAGTGCTCCAGAATGCTTCCCATGGGTCCTCCTCCGTTTCAAGACCTTGAACGCAGCCACAGCCCCGCCGACGAGTATGTCCAAATAATCCAGCGAGTGAGAGAAATCCGGAACGATGTTTGAAGGTACCGTATGTCTCTTGTAAAAGTGATCTTTGTGGGATTACCGCAGACAACACAAACAAACAAATACATACAAAATAGCAAGGAGCAGTACACCGTGGCACCCATCGTCAGCGTCACAGAGCTCAGAGCTGTACTATACTATACTATACTTTACTATACTTTCTCAATCTCATGATAAATATTTGAGGATATTTTAATATATTTCAACCACTAGTACAGAAAATAAGGTTGAACTCGACAGAGCATGAATAAACATCCACATATACAACTTCATTATTATAGCAAGCTAGCACATTCACAAGCAATGGCAGTGCATTATGTAGCTTGGTGCTGCTAGTCTCAAATCAGCGGTCCAGTCAAATGTAAACTAATTAACAAAGGGAAAATTCAATTTTGGAGACGAATAGCATGGTTTTATAAGGGAAATGAGGTAGAAAATATAGCAGCTTGACTCATTGCAAATACATTTTCCATCTAGTGTCTAGATTTAAATCAAGTACAACTGCTGAATTGGAAGATAACATTGCAAGGTCCAAATATCTAATGTGAAGTCAGTTTGGGCAGACTCATTCCTAAATACTGTTGGGATTACATAAAACTGTAAAAATTGAGTTATAAATAAAGCTGTGGCTGGTGTATACTTACACAAAGGTGTGGCATTATTCTGCCCATAAATTTTAACAAAAAAATAACTTTAAATGCTCTTTCCTTAGTCACATAAAAAGTGTAGATGTTAACCAATATGTCAATGATCACTTCATTCTCCTTCTAGTTGTTAGTAACTGTCGAGATCACTTGTCAACAACTGTCACTAACATTGAAAACAATTCAGCAATGGTTAAAGGTTAAAGCATCAACATTTTATTATACCTACATATTCTGAATTTTCATTCATTCATGACACAAAGTTACAATAGTCTCAGGCTTTTCAATCAAAGCCTCTTAAAAACTCATCTTCTTTTTAAAAGAAAAATTATCATCAAAACAAAATCTTCATTCGTTCTGGTTTTAAAAAAGTTGTTGCCAAATTCACATTCTTACACAGATAGAAATATTGCAGAAATCACTAGAATCTAAATAATGGCTGCAGAATATTATTGTCGAACATGCAATTTTTATATTATCATTTAAAACATTTTTAGAATGACTCTGAGATGAAAATGCATAATTTTAACCAAAGAGCATTTGAGTTCTAGGTGAATGAAAAGAACATGATTCAGCGAGTCATACAGTGGAGAAACAGCCCCTTTGGCCCAACAGTCCAAACTGACCATTCAGTCTTACCTACATAAATCGTTTACCTACACGTTATCTGTAACCTACAATGTTTTGGTAATTCAAGTGGTTGTCCAGATTATTTAACTAATACCTTCTCAGCAGAACGTTCCAAATTACACAAACCATCTGTGTCATACAGTCATACCGCACGGAAACAAGCCAATCGACCATATTTGCCCATGCCGACCAAGATGCCCCAGTTCCATCTGCCTGCATTTGGCCCATATCCCTCTGAACCTTTCCTATTCATGTACCTGTCCAAATGCCTTTTAAATGTTTCAACTCCCTCCTCTGGCAGCTAGTTCCATATACCCACCCTCTGTGTGATTTTTTTTCCCTTACATCGCCTCTAAACCTCTGACCTCTTCATCTTAAACTTATGCCCTCTTGTATTAAACACTTCTGCCGTGTGGGAAAGTTTCTTATTATCTATGCTAACTATATTACCAATCCAATTCCTCCCTTAACTCATTTCTTTATTTAGTTTATGTACTTTATTTTTCAACTACTCCTATTTTACACTACAATCGTGCACTATTCTGCTGCTGTCCGATTGCCATTGTATTTATTATTTTATTTAACATCACTTTATGTATACTGTTTACTCTGTGAACTTCATGTGAACAAAGAAATCATTGCACCTCAGTGTGCATGACAAAAAAACAAATCTATTCCAATCAAAATCATACCCATGGGAAATCTAAATTAACTGACTTGGAATCATTAATAACTATTAATTGATTGCATTATATCCACACTTCAAGTGTCATCTGCAATTCCAACTGTAATCACAATTGAAGTCATTAGCCTAAGTATTGTATAGGTATGTTTATCGGCAGACTAGGGAAGTCTTGTTTATGAGCTCACTTCTGCAAGATTCAGACTCTCATGCAGTCCAACAGCATTGAATGTAAAATGAAAGTCTATGTGGTTTTAGAGATGGCATTGGGGACTGGGGACAATATTGCAGAGAAGAGAGGTTAGGAAGCTATAGGGTATTGTTAACATAAGCTGTCAAGTCACGGTGGAAATAAAGCAAAAATCAAGACGTGGAGAGTTATCGGTGGAGGTGGGAGTAATGGGAAGCTCATTCAATCAGCTGTTACAAATCAGTTACAATGTCAAGGCAAAGCTGATTGATGGTTGGGAAAAGTGGAGAGATTGAACCATATATTGGTGATTGATTGAAATGGGGAAGAAAGGGATCTGGTGGAATATCAACTGTTGGGGCACGGAAGTGAGAGACAAGAATGATTGCTGATCAGGTAAGAACAGTAAGCCATGTGGGAGTAGAAATTGTGACAGCGTGGAAGAAGACCCAACAAAACAGTAAGTATTGAGAGGCCAAATTTTGGTATGCTTCCTGCCGTGGACCCATGAACTGGGACCTGCTCAAGCATCTGCTATCTGTCAAACTATCAAAAGTCAATCATTGCGTACCACTGAATGTTACTATGCATTAATGGACTTCTATGCATTTTTGTACCAAACACCTGAAGATGTGACAGAAAGTCATGGACCCGCTGTGTTCCATTGTAAATTCTACTTTCAATAAAATTGAATAATGTAGTTCACAAGAATGAGCAGCTATGGAGGCCAAAACCAAGGAAACGATGTGCAATTTGATTTATTGTATTTGTTGTCGCTAATCAATGATCTCAAACACCAAAATCAAAGTAATGTTTAATAAAAGAGCAAGATAAATAAATGTAGAAAGAGCACCAATGGATCAATGCCCTTGTTGCATTCACAAGAGTACCAAGTGCATTCGGGTATAGTCAGTATTAGAATGGGGCAACAATTCAGTTGTAATAGACTCACTGCCTGAGAAACAGATATTTAAACCAGCAGATTAAATTCATATTCTAGTAAGAATCTCTGCCAGCATTCCATAAGCTTAAAAAGAAGCTGAAAATATAGGAAGAATTGCTTTTAGATTATGTCAGTATATTTTCTGTTTTCTTTTGCACACTTTTGGGGGAAAAAAACAGTTGCTCTATGCACTTTTTATATGATTGAATGCACTAAAAATAATATTAAACTGAATTTGACTGCAGTATTTCCTCTGAACTGCTTGTTAACCTGCTAACCTTGCAATTAATGAATTCACCCTTGATTCTGCTATAATAGAGAATACTGGATTGTAATACTTTAACTTTGATTGGCTCAAATAACAATGTGAAAAATCCAGATGATACCAAAGGTCTTGTTGCTAGTTTTCAGAAAATTATGAAAATCATGCTCTTCATCTCCTTAATTTAAAGAAATTGCAATTATCCAGTGTTCACATAGCACCTGAAACTGGGAGTTCATATTTTAAATTCATTGAGATACAATACAGTAAGATCCAAAGCTAGTGTGTTTCTTTTTACAAATCCCCCTTTGTTTTCCATGATTAATATATGAATTTTCCAAAGCAAAAATCAGTATGATGGAGGAATTATAACAACTTAATACTAAGGATTGTTTTACCTTGAAATTAATTGCTTAATTAAATGTTTAGTTGGAGAATAAATATCCAATTACTCCGCTGCAAATTCTGTTTCATGGAATTTGTGGGTTACGATTATTATTTTGCAGAATATTTGGGCCTGTAGTTGCTTCAGCAACCCCACTATGTTTCGGTGCATTGAGTTGGAGCTATGTGTTGGGAAGTAGGAAAGACTTCTCCACGCATGTGATCTCAGCTTTCATTTACTCTTGTGAGATGTTAGTGTACTGTTATTGTCCCGAGAAAGCATAGATTCATAGAGTTGTAGTCCTACAGCATGGAAACAGGCCCTTCGACCCAACCTGCCAACACCGACCAACATGCCCCATCTACACTGATACCACCTCCCTGTGTTTGCCCCAGATCCTTCTAAACCTATTCTATCCATGTACCTGTCCAAATGTTTCTTAAACATTAGGAAAGTACCTGCCTCAACTACCTCCACTGGCAGCTCATTCCTTACACCGACCAACCTTTGTATAAAACAGTTGCCCATCAGCTTCCTATTAAATCTTTCTCCCCTCACCTTGAACCTTGTTCTTGATTCCCGTACTCTGGGTAAAAGACTGTGTATTTACCCTATCCCCTCATGATCTAATACACATCTATAAGATCTCCCCTCATCCTCCTGCGCTTCAAGGAATAAAGTCCTAGCACGTTCAACCTCGTCCTAAAGTTCAGGTCCTCGTGTCCTGGCAATATTCTTGGAAATGTTCTTTGTACCCTTTCCAGCTTACCAATGTGGTTCATATCACAAGGTAACCAAAACTGAACACAATCCTCCAAATGTGGCCTCCCTGGATCTCATGTGATTCTAACATTCCAAAGCAGCCTAACATGCAGAACCTTATCAAATGCCTTGCTGAAGTCCATATAGACAACGTCTATAGCTGTGCCCTCATTAACCTTTTTAGTTACCTCCCTAAAAACATCAATCAGCCAGGGTGCCTGCAATTTCTTCTCTAGCTTCCCACAGTCTCCTCGAATATATCTGATCTGGCCTGTGAGATTTATCCACCTTCATACACTTAAAGATGTTCAGCACCTCCTCGATTGTAATACTGACTGTTCTCAAGACTTTTCCATTAACTGCTCCATTCCCCAGTCTCCACTTTCTCCACAATAAACACAGAGAAATACTCAATAAGGACCATGCCCATTTCCTTCCGCTCCACACAGAGAAGTCCACGGGTTTCTAAGGGGCCTTATTCTCTCTCTAATCACCTTCTTTCCATGATTATACATAAAATCTCTTTGGATTTCCCTTAATATTATCTGCCAGATCTAGTTCCTGCCCCCTTTTTGCCCTTCTGATTTTCTTCTTAAGTATGCGCCTCAGTTCCAGAAACTCCTCCAGGGATTCACCTTGATCCCACCTTCCTATAACTGTCCCATGCCTCCTTCTTGTTCCTGACCAAATCTTCAATTTCTCTTGTCATCCAAGCTGTATTACTCCCACCTGCTTTGCCTTTCACTGAACACAAGCATGCAAGCCCTTAATGGGGCAGCATGGTGTCGATCCTCACTACAGGTGCCATCTGTACGGAGTTTTACGTTCTCCCTGTGACCTGCGTGGGTTTTCTCCGAGATCTACTGTTTCCAAGGACGTACAGGTTTGTAGGTTAATTGGCTTGGTATAAATGTAAAATTGGTCCTTGTGTGTGTGTGTAGGGTAGTGTTAATGTGCAGGGATCGCTGACCGGCACGGACTCGGTGGGCCGAAGGGCTTGTTTCCGCGTTGTACGTCTAAACTAAAACTAAACTCTTGACTATCTCAAAGATAATAGCCTACCTTTCCGAAGAAAAATAAATAACCATACATTCAATTTTCTCATCAGATAATTGGCCTTAGTCCCAGTGTCATTCCTGCATTAATTTGCATTTTTTTTTCCCTTGCCTTTAACTTTGATCAAATCAAAGTTTAAGGATGAAATAACACAGAAGCTTAGTTAATGAGCCAGCAATCCAGAAGGTTATTGGTATACCACTGAACATAGACAGGTATCTGGGCTAATAATAGTCCAGAGTTCAAATCCAGATCAGAGAACTGTGAAATTTAAAGTTAGACTCGTGTGGCTCATTTATGGCGCATTAGGCGAACAAAAATCTGTCATCCCAGTCGAGCTTTTTCATGACTTCAATCTCACAACACTGTGTTTGGCTGTCAATGGCAAATCAATGTTGTGTTCATATCAAAAATAATAACGGAAATAAATAAAACCATATAAACCCAAAATATTAGACTGGGCACCAACAGTACTCAACCTAGTAAACCCAGCAAATACCTCCGCTCGAAGATCTGGAAACATATGAGCTCACAGATGCATGGGCTGAATATCCTCCGTCTGTGCGAGAACAATTTTGTGACATGAAACTTACGTAAACAAAAAATATCAGATGAAAATATTTGACTTCCAACAGACCGAAGGACTTCAAAGATAAAAGTACAAATTGAAAGACATTGCTGATAGTGTCACAGTTCGGGAGTAATAAAGCACGCAATGGGTCCACGAGCCCAGCCTGCCCTTGCCGATTGTATTTCTACCTACTCTAATCTCATTGGCTTTCATTAGGTCCATAACCTATTCCTTTCCTATGCAAGTACCTGTCCAAATATTTTTTTTAACATTGTAATGGTATCAACATCTACCACAATCTCTAGCTATATAACCATCATCTTTGTGTGAAAATTTTGACCCTCAAATTTCCACTGTAGTTCAACTGTTAACCTACAGAAGATATCAAGAGGTTTTTTTTGCATGATTCCCAAACATTTTTGTGTTGTGAATTTCAGAAGAATGCACATAGACGTGGACAATTTTAATCAAAATCAGTATATTTGAGAGTCAGAACTATAACTTCTGGGCATGTTTCAACCTTGGCCACAGGAGCTTTGTAGCCTGAAACAACTAAAAGCTAAGCAAGTAAATGCAGTAAATGATAATAGTGATTTAACGCTAGTCCAACTGGCTCCTTAAGGTAATACTGAGATTAATAAGAGTAACAGTGGAAGACTATGCCATTAATTTGCAGTTAAAGCAGTATATTTTTTAAATGATTAAAGATCACCCATTGTTTCCATCTACACAAACATTGCCAGTAACATTAAGTATTTCCAGCATTTTGTTTAGATTTCTATTTCCAATTGTATATTTGGGGGTTTTAATAATCTATTAATTTATGAAATTATTTAGATAATAGATGGTCTCATTTTTTTTTAACATTAAGATTTCAATTTGAATCTGAGCTGTGCATAAGAATACTTCCATGAGAAACCTGATGACTGCACACAGCATGGGATAATCCCCCAGTTCCAGTGAACAAGCAACCAGTGTACACAGCTAGTGTTTTTTTCTCATCACGTTAACATCGGTACGGCGTACAGAAGTCTCTAAAAAGTTCAATGGATTAATATCATTTCCCAGCAATGTGACACATATGTTTATTAAAGGTTTATTAAAGGTTTATTAAAGACACAAAATGTTTATTAAAGTTTATTAACTGGCACCTTTTTGTCTACAATAAAAATACTCCCTGCAGTGATCAAAATCCCCTCATGACACTTGTAAATGAAATAAAGAACTGAAGAGGTATTGGCTTCAAAAATAGCAAAAAGAATGTTGAGATAAAGGGAGATTAGGCAAATTGCAGGAGGATGAAAAGCAGAGTTCCTCCAGGATATGGTGCTCGGATTATTGTAACACATAATTCACATTTATTACATATTGTGGGTATTGTATCTCAGTGTCAGCATTTACGGATGTTGACAATTTGGGGTGAGGTGGGGTAGTGATGTGCTCTAAAGAGTGAAAAAATATATAGCAGAATATGAGAAGACATTAGAAAAATATTTGTGTCATTAGTAGCAAATGACTAAATCGTGGGCAATTGAAAGTGGCACAATTTGGTAGGAAATTAGACACAATAGTTAACTGCAGAATAAAAGAGTTCATGGAGGAGAATAAATAATTAAAAGCAATGAGAAATGCCTGCAAAACAGTTCAAAATGTGATTTAAAGGTGACCTTTTAGAGGAGTTTAAAACTATGAATAGTGGACAAGATAGCTGATATTACGTGTGGGAGAATCCACACGATAGGCTATCAATCCAAAATCATTCTAATAAATCTAACAGGGAAACAGTAAAAAACTTACTGAATCATAGAGTAGATTGAATGTAGAACAAGCTTCCACAGCTAATGCTTGAGGCAAATAGCCTAGTTAAATACACAATGGCAAAAGGAAAAGGATTTCTTGAGAGACTGAGAATGGGTAGGGACAATGGGAGGAGACCATGCAGTACAAACAGCAATCTAGTCTACTTGGGCAGAAGAGTCTATATACTTTTGATTCCAAATTTCCATCTATACAATTATATATATTATATATATATATACATATATTATATATTATAAATTATATGTATGTCATTAATCAACAAAAAGTACCAAACATATTTAAACATGGAAATTGGGAATAATTTTCCAATTAAATGTATTTAAATGACATAATTTTAAGTTGATGAAACAAACATACATAGGATTTTTAAAAGTGCAAAATTAAAAGGGCAGAATGAATTCACAACATGCTAAAGCAACAAATAAGATTCACTGCAGAACAAAAGGTATAATCAGAATACACTGTGTACTGGAGAGCCAAGAACAGAATGAAAAAACTAATTTAGATCTATAAAACAAAACAGAGGTTATCGAGATAGAACCTTCCTAATTCTTGGAGCTCAACACTGAAGAGTTCTGAAAAACCATAACTAAATTTACTAAAATGCAAGAAATACAAAGTAAACCATAAGTGTACCTAGCTATCAAACAATAACACTGCTTCATATTTGCACTTATAATCCTTTAACCGCTCCTGCAATGGCCATTCATTTACGATTTTGTTACAATGCCAGTGAAGGCATAAAATCATAGAGTCAAAGAGTCAAAGAGTTTGAAACAGGCACTTCGGCCCAACTTGCCCATGCCGACACACTTGCCCCATCTACACTAGTCCCATTTGCCTGTGTTTGGCCCATATCTCTATCGTATCCATGTACCTGTCCAAATGTTTCTTAAACGTGTAGTAGTTGTGATAGTACCTGCCTCAACTAACCCTGCTAGCAGCTCGCTCCATAGCAGCTCGTTACACATATCTTGCCGTTCTTTGAACATCAAATTATTGAGATTACATAGATAAAGGATGGTAAGAAATAAGATGGAAATGAAGACAGAGACATCTTAGACTTATATAAAAGGAGCTGAGCTACAAACGAAGGCCAGCAGTTCTTTGAAAAAGAACAACAGAGCAAAAACACCAAAACATTGGAGGTGCTCACAGGCAGGAAGGCAATCAAAACACACGTCTTGTTTAGTCCATATCAATGTCACACATGATTTTTTTTTTTACAAATTTGCTCAAATAAATCATATGGGGAATTCACCCCATTTATGTATATTTACACTATGTTCTATTTATAATGTGTGAGAGTGAATAAATGAAATGGTATCTAAAAACAAGAAGAGAGGAAATAACAAGCAGAAGCTGCAAATTAGCTTAGTCGCAAACAGCCATTGCAGAGCAATATGGGTTTAATCCTTAACAGCTGTGATTTCAGTCAGCAGGAAAGCTATTATTACCTGTTTCCTTAAACTAGGTGAGGGTATAACAGTTTTTGTGCATTTAATTATTTTGTGTGTCAATATCGGCGAAGTCAGGAATAAGGTTTGCCTTTGTTGTGATTCTGTTATTCATTCTCAAGAATCATACAGGAAGAACATTGATAAAGTCCCAGAAAGCTCTGGGCATTTGAGCCAGAGATTCTATGGCTTTGGAATAAGACAAAACAAGGAATCATTATTTAAGGAATATGACAAATGGCAGGCAGTGTCAACAAAAAGAATAGATAATCCACATCAGTTAAGAGAAAAAAACAAAACTATCACAAATGATAAAATGTGACAGACACCTTTATAGAGTAAAACTTCCATACCATATCAATGATGGCCATCTTCTCTTTTCAACTCCATCTTTTCAGAATATCAAAATTAATCCTTTCAGCAGCCAGCAAGAACTCAATGAAAGGATATCTGTTTCAGAGATCAATAGAAAAATAATTCTGTATTTTCTGTATTGAAACACTGGCCAGAAAGGTAACAAAAATACAAATGGGACAAAGTCACAATGTGCGGGAACATTTTTCAGATTATTTGTTTGTACACATAGAATACTGGGAGGGAGCATATCACACCCTCAAGCATTATCTGTTCTGCTCTCCATATTTTTCTATTGTTTGAAATTCACATTCAAGTGCACAGGAGGGAAATCTGTTTTGAGAATAACGTTACAATATACAGGAACTTTTGTTTCAAGCAGTGGGAAGAGCATATTTACCAGTCTATGGAAGTTGAAGAAACAGCTATAACTTCAAAAGAAGCCCACTGATATTCTAATTTATTCATAAAACATCACTACATATCAATACAAATGCAGAAATTCAACCATTGTCAAGAAAAAACAAAAGAAAGTGAATAAATATGTATTGGAACATTAGAATGCAACTTCCAAAGTGTTCAGGAATTAATTTGATTAAAACATGAAAAGAATCAGCCTGAAGTGTATCGACCCGAAACATCACCCATTCCTTCTCTCCCGAGATGCTGCCTGACCCGCTGAGTTACTCCAGCATTTTGTGTCTACCTCCAAAAGAATTAGCATGTCAGATTTGACTCCATTGTTCTCCAATGTTAAGCCTTTCACAATTTGTAAATAAAATTCATTGCAGTTCCATTGACTGAATGAAATTATTCATTATCTTTCAAAACACAAGTGATTGCTCTTTATAGAGTGATTAGTTTGTTTTCCATAACACTTTTATTAAGCATTAGAGCAAGTTGGGCCCAAACCTCTCCTGCATTGGTGCAACACCCTCTCCCCCCCCCCCCCCTTCCCCCCTTCCCCCCTTCCCTCCCACCCTCCACCACCCCCCCTCCCTCCCACCCTTCTCTCCCTCCCTCCCTCCCTCCCCTCCCTCCTCCCCTCGTGTACCGTTTTGGCTGTCGTTCAGGAACAAACAAACAAGAGTTTTAGTATATAGATACCATCAACAATGAAGCTGAACTACTCAGTAAATTTAAACAATGCACAATCTATTATTTGTAAAAAGGCAAACACTGGTATTCTGAATCCAAATGAAAATATGAGAAATACAAAGTTGATCCACCAATATCTTACAATTAGAAAGACAGGATAATGCTTTGATTGAAGTCCCTTTAACTTACTTGATAAATTATACACCTTCCCTTTCACTACATTGCTAGACCACCCATTCCAAGTCTTTTCCAAATGTTTCTGGCGGGAATGCAACTCTCACAACAAGTCTATACTTCTACTTGCTTCCAATTTACTTTACAAACTTTCAAGCTTGTTTTATTTTGCACTTCTCAGGCTGGTTCCTAGTACAGCCATCCCCTCACCCACATTCATCACAGTCCTGAAAATTCTCTCTCAAGTGATAATCCAATTACCCATTGAAAGTACTGAATGATTTAATTTTCACTACCCCTAAAGACAGTAAATTCCAAATCATAAATACTCTCTGAGAGAAAAAAAACATGTTCTTACATCTCCACTGTATCTTTGCTTTAAATTTTAAAACTGTGTTTCCTGGTTCTTTGGTTTCCCAGCAGCTTACTCTATCTAAATAATTTAAACGTCATGCAATCACATCTCCTCTCAAACTAATAACTCTTTTTTTCAGGGATCTTCATTTGGTCCTAAAGGATGGCAACAAGAATTGGACAGTACTACAGTTGTTCTAAGATGCTCTGCATAAATTAAGAGCTCAAAGTAATTTAGGAAGTGTGTTAGAATAAGTTGAAAAAAAAATGGAGAGATATAACTAGTAGAGTAGGGCAGGGATCAGTTTTTGGTCCTCAATTGTTTACTACTTACATTAATGACCTGGAAGAAGGAACAAAATCCAAAGTTTCCCAAATTTGCAGGTGAAACAAAAATAGGTAAATAGGCGTATTGTGACGAGGACTATTGTGATTCTGCAATGAAATAGAGATATAATGAGTGATTGGGTGAAAACTGACAAATTAAGTTTAATGTGGGAAGTGTTAGATCATGTACCTTGGGAAAGGGAATTAAAAGACAGACTGTTATCTACATGGTGAAAGAATTCAAATGAGTAGTTTAGAGTGGTCTAGATTTTCAACTTCGTAAATCACAAAAAATTAGAAGGCAGGTCCAACGAGCTAACAAGGCCAACTGCACTTTGGCTTTTATTGTGAAATTTAACAATAGAGTCATACAGCATGGAAACAGGCCCTTCGGCTCAACTTGCCCACACCGACCAACATGTCCCATATACTCTAGTCCCACCTACATGCGTTTGGCCCATATCCCTCTATCTATCCGATCCATGTACCTGTCTAAATGTTTCTTAAATGTTGCGATAGTATCTGCCTCAACTACTTCCCCAATAGAAAGGATTTTGTTACCAGTGTACAGGATGTTGCTAAGGACATACCTGGAATACCGCACAAAGATTTGATCCCCATTTCTAAAAAAGGAAAGAATAGCATTGGAAGCAGTCGAAAGGAGATTCACCAGACTAATTCCTCTCATAACAGCATATTCCTCTCAAAAGAGGCTAGTATCTTTAGGTCAGTATTCTTTAGTGTTGAGAAGAATGAGGGGTGACCTTATTCAAACATATCAAATCCTAAGTGCGCTTGACAGTAGATGTTGAGATATTCTCACATCTGGGAGTCACACACAAGGAAACATAGCTGCAAAATAAGGGGCCGGTTATTTTAAACTGTCTTGTGAAGAATTTTCTTCTATCAGATGGTAGTGAATCACTGGAATTCTCTGCCACAAAGGGTAGTGAAGGCGAGATCATGGCATATATTTTAGATGGTGTTAGACAAATATTGGCAAAATCAAGGAATTGAGAGTTATGGGGAACTGGCATGGAAGAGATGCTGAGGCCAGCATTGATTAACCATGATCATACTGAATGGAAGGACTTGAAGTGGCTGGTAGTTTACGTTTCCTCTCATTTTCTTGTGTTCTTCAGGTTTTTTTTCTTGATGATTCCATTTTTGAATGTAATCCTACAGTGCCATCGATAATGTTTGGGACAAAGACCCATCATTTATTTATTTGCCTCTGTACTCCACAATTTGAGATTTGTAATAGAAAAAATCACATGTGGTTAAAGTGCACATTGTCAGATTTTAATAAAGGCCATTTTTATACATTTTGGTTTCACCATGTATTAATTGCATCTGTATTTATACATAGTCCCCCCATTTCAGGGCACCAGAATGTTTGGTATACATGGTTTCACAGGTGTTTATAATTGCTCAGGTGTGTTTAAATGCCTCCTTAATGCAGGTAAAAGAGAGCTCTCAGCACCTAATCTTTCTTCCAGTCTTTCCATTACCTTTGGAAACTTTGTTTGCTGTTTATCAACATGAGGACCAAAGTTATGCCAATGAAAGTCAAAGAAGCCATTTTAAGACAGAGAAACAAGAATAAAACAATCCTTAGGCTTACCAAAATCAACCATTTGGAACATCATTAAGAAGAAAGAGAGCACTAGTGAGCTTACTAATCGCAAAGGGACTGGCAGGCCAAGGAAGACCTCCACAGCAGATGACGGACAAATTCTCTCTATAATAAAGAAAAATCCCAAACACCTGTCCGACAGATCAGAAACATTCTTCAGGAGTCAGGTGTGGATTTGTCAATGACCACTGTCCGCAGAACACTTCATGAATAGAAGTACAGAGGTTACATTGCAAGATGTAAACCACTGGTTAGCCGCAAAAATAGGATGGCCAGGTTACAGTTTGCCAAGAAGTACTTAAAAGAGCAACCACAATTCTGGAAAAAGGTCTTGTGGACAGATGAGACGAAGATTAACTTTTCTCAGAGTGATGGCAAGAGCAAAGCATGGAGGAGAGAAGGAACTGCCCAAGATCCAAAGCATACCACCTCATCTGTAAAACATGGTGGTGGGAGTGTTAAGGCCTGGGCATGTATGGCTGCTGAAGGTACTGGCTCACTTATCTTCATTGATGATACAACTGCTGATGGTAGTAGCATAATGAATTCTGAAGTGTATAGACATGTCCTATCTGCTCAAGTTCAAATAAATGCTTCAAAACTCATTGGCCAGCGGTTCGTTCGACAGCAAGACAATGATGCCAAACATCCTGCTAAAGTAACAAAGGAGTTTTTCAAAGCTAAAAAATGTTTAATTCTTGTGGGGCCAAGTCAATCACCCGATCTGAACCCAATTGAACTTACCTTTTATATGCTGAAGTGAAAACTGAAGGGGACTAGCCCCCAAAACAAGCATAAGCTAAAGATGGCTGCAATACAGGCCTGGCAGAGCATCACCATAGAAGGCACCCAGCAACTGGTGATGTCCATGATTCGTAGAATTCAAGCAGTCATTGCATGCAAAGGTTATGCAACAAAATACTAAACATAACTACTTTCATTTACATAACATTGCTGTGTCCCAAACATTATGGTGCCCTGAAATGGGGGAATTATGTGTAAACACTGCTGTAATTTCTACATGGTGAAACCAAAATGTATAAAAAAGGCCTTTATTAAAATCTGACAATGTGCACTTTAACCATATTGATTTTTTTCTATTACAAATTTCAAATTGTGGAGTACAGAGGGAAATAAATAAATGACGGGTCTTTGTCCCAAACATTATGGAGGGCACTGTATGTGATTTATTATCTGCTTTTGTCATGCCCTTCCACTGTTGCATAATTTCAGCCATTTAACTTAGGTCAGTTTACAACATAAATGAGAAATATATGATGAGAGGATATCAATACTGTTTTATTCTCCACAGATACTGACTGATGCAGCATTTTATGTTTCTATTTCAGATTTCCAACAGTTACAATCTTGAGAAATTATTTTGCTTTTATTTTTAAATATATTTTACGAGTTATGTTTAAATATCTGATTTCCATGTTTGCCAAATTCTCTATATTTTTCAAGGTCATTAGAGATCACATTCAATCTTGGATGAATGACAGTTGATCATATTTCATGATGTAACAATCAATTTTCAAGAGTCAAGATTAAGCTGAACGAAAAGGGCGAATTGTCCTATGAAGCTGAAATTTGAAGACAGCTGCCTAGAAATTCCATCTCACGCACCTGTCAAGGATGTGTGCTGTGGCAATCAATATTAATCCCATTTCAAGAACTCTAACTTCAAGAACTGGCTAGAGCCAGGAAACATAGTTCAAGCATGAAGCTCACATACCCACACCCTAAGGATTATATCAACACTGTTGCAATGCCCAAGATTCCTCTTCAGCCTGATCAGCAGTTCTTGTTTACTAACAAAAAAAAGTCAGCTTTTATTAACCAAGGCACAATGGCGCATTTGGTGGAGCAATTGCCTCACAGTGCCAGATACCTGGGTTCTATCCTGACCTCAGGTGTTGTCTGTGTGGAGGTTGCACATTGACCCTGTGAATGGCTGGGTTACTTCTGGTTCCTGTTTTCCTTCCAAATTCCAAGAGATGTGCAGATTTGTAGGTTAATTGGCCTCTGTAAATTGTTTGGGAAGGAACTGCAGATGCTTGTTTAAAAGAAGATAGACACAAAATGCTGGAGTCACTCAGATGGACAGGCAGATTGCTCCTAGAGTATAGGGAGTGCATGAGAAAGTGGAATAACAAAGAACTTGTGTGAATGGATGATTGATGGTATGTGAAACCACATTTTTGCCAGGCTTCTCCACAATAATCTTCAATAAGCCTCTCTGCTTTTTTGGTAAATGACTCAAAATTAACACTAAAACTTCTTTGCATTTTCAGTGACATTTCTACCTTCAAATCTGAATTCCAATTGTGCTTGCAAGTGTGCCTACAATATTTTGCTCTAGGTGGGTCAAAGTCATTGTCACTCAAGATCATTCCAGCCTGTTCCCATTTCTTCCTGACCCAACTCACAGTTTGCTACTCATGCTTGCAATAGTGTTGGCATTATTACATTAATATTCCGAGGGTGAACTGGTGCCCAAGGTAACATGCCTCTATGACTACCGGCCAGTTGCACTAATGTCCATGGTGATCAAGTGCTTTTGGAGTTTTGCCATGGCGCATATCAACCTCAGCAAGAACCTGGATCCACTATAATTTGCCTATTGCCACAATAAATCAACGGGGGATGCGATCTTACCAGCTCCCCACTCTGTACTGGACCACAAGGGCAATAAAAACACACACATCAAGCTGTTGTTCATAGATGACAGCTCATCTATGTTCAACACCATCATCCCCACCAAACTTATTATTAAGCTCAGGGAACTAGGTCTCTGCACATGCCTTTGTAACTGGATCCTCGAGTTTCTCATCAACAGAACACAATCTGTACGAATTGGCAACAACATTTCCTCCTTCATAACCATCAGCACAGGGACACCTCAAGGCTGTGTGCTCAGCCCCCTGCTCTAGTCACTCTATACCCATGATTGTGTAGCCGGATACAGTTCCAACTTCATCTTTAAATTCGCTAACGACACCACCGTCGTTGGACGAATAATGGATGGGTCAGTGTATAGGGGGGAGATTGATCATCTGATTGAATGGGCCCAGAACAATAACCTTGCTCTCAATGTTAATAAAACTAAGGAACTGATTGTTGACTTGAGAAGAGGAACACCAAGGATCCAAAACCTGTCTTTATCATCAGGTCAGTGATGAAAAAAGTCAACAACTTCAATTCCTGGGCAAGCATATTTCTTCAGATTTGTCCTGGACCCAGCACATTGATGCAATCATAAAGAAAGCCTACCTTTCCGAGGAGAGTCAGTATGTTAATAAACTCTCTTGAACATCTATAGGTGTCGGGTAGAAAGCATATTGATTGGTTGCGTCATGACCTGGTTCGTCAACTTGAACGCCCAGGATTGAAAGAGATTATAAAAAGTGGTGAACACCGCCCGGTCCATCACTGGTACTGACTTTCCCACCTTCGAAGGGGTCTATAGAAAGTACTATCTCAAAAAGGCAGCCAAAATTATCGATGACCCACACGATCCTGATCACACTCTTATTTCACTCCTGTCATTGGCAAAAAGGTATAGGTATCTAAAAACTGTAATGTCCAGGTTCAGGAACAGCTTCTTCCTAATAACCATCATGCTATTGAACAATGCGAACTCCAACTAAACGAACTATGAACTGGCTTGGTTGTACTAGGAACTTCGGACTTTGTTTTGATTTTGCACAACATTGGGCTTTTATTTATTGAACCTCTTTTTAAAATTTGTTTGTTTATTATATTATCCATTGAGTACTGTGGGGTGCTGCTTTAAGAACAATTGCATTGTTCCATTTCGATATATATGACAATAAATCGCTCTTGACTCTTGTATTGGAAAGAGCAGAAGTAACAAAAATCTCTGTACCTTAGAAGAACCTATCTCGCAATGTCTTACTTTGTCGACGTGGCAATCAGCCTGTCTGATTTCCATGGACATTTTACAAAAGAACGTCTTCTACGGAAACTGTTTTCCACTAACTTGTCTGTGCTAGTATTCTCCCAATCTTTTACAAGGTGGAATGCTGACAGCTGTGTGATCTTCACACAGATCAATACAATAGTAAATGCCAACTTGCACACTGCACAGGGAAACCTAACAAAGCTGCTTTGAACTTAGCAAATGAAGATCCAAAACTTTAAAAGACTGATATTACCAACATTGGGATAGCACCTAACTATGTTTTAAGCTCATTAAAAGTAATAAAGGAGTTTTCGTAAAAGGTTATTGAACATCTTCATTTCTTTTAGAAAGAAAATGAAAAAATGAAAGAAGGAAAGAAGGCAAAGAGAATGAAAGAGGATAAGTAAGTCTGACCTGCAGGCAATTTTCTGATTCTATAGTCCAGAAGGAGTAAAGTGATAATTTAGTGCTTCAAATGATTTCTATGAAGGAATAAGTATTGGTCTAGAGACCTGGGGTAACTTACCTGCTCTTCTTTAAAACAGTGCTACTGTAACTTTGACATCCACCCAGATGTGCAATCTGATCCTTGGTTTTAAGACCACACCTGAAAAGCAGTAAAATGGCACATTCACCAGTGCATGTATAAGAGTTATAAATTGGTGGTTCCCCCCCTGACCTGCGTGGTTTTTTTCCTGGAGCTCCGGTTTACTTCCACACTCCAAAGACATACAGGTATGTAGGTTAATTGGCTTCGTATAATTGTAAATTGTCCCTCGTGTATGTAAGATTATCTAAGTGTGCGGCGATCGCTGCTCGGTACGGACACGGTGGCCCGCAGTGCCTGTTTCCGTGCAGTATCTCTGAACTAAACTGAACAGTTTTGATATCATATCAAAGTTTCTTTATTGTTAAATAAAATTCAGAGTCGATTTCCATCTTTGTTGCCATTATAAATGCTGAAAATATGCTGAAAAAACTGAATTTACTATTACTGCAAATAGGTAGATGCACAAATGCATGCTATCTGCGAGGGTCTTACCATCTCTGGATGTAGATGTTTCAAGGATGAGAAATAGCAAAGAAAAATAACCAAACATAGTTAAATAAAAAACAGAACCATTTGGAACAAATAGGAATGCAAATAAACCTTAAGGTTTTTATTAAGCCTTTCTAAACCATGTAGGTTCTTAATGGTGTATTAACAGAGAACCGTTTCTACTGGCAAGAGGATTGATAACCGGAGGATACAGAGTTAGGATAATTCGTATTTTTGTTAACAAACACAGCAGGTTGTTATGATCTATAGTGTTCTGCCTGATAAAGTGCCTGAAGTAGATTCAATAATAACGTCCTAAAGGGAAATGGATAGCAAGTTGAAAAAGAAATACAAGAAATGGGAAAGAACAGGAGAGATGGCTCTGTACGGCTCTCAACTAACTATTTGGACACTAGTGGGTGAATGGTCTCTTTCTTGTTCTGTAAGTATGAACACATTTCACACGTTTGAAGCCATCCAATTAACTTAAAGGGACTATGCTTGAAGGCCTTTTATTTTCTTCTGTCAATCACTAAACCGTTTTGAACCAAGCCATACTTTCTTCTCAACAGCAGATAACATCAATCTCTATAATTTATCGTGTGATTGCATGTCAATCAAAATATTCAAGAGCAATGAAGTTGAAGTGGTAAAAAAAATTGCTATGCCATTATTCCATTATATTAGGAATGGTAAATGGAAAGTCAAATGGGGTTAATTGTTTGAGATCACGCTGCTCAGAGAAAATTTAACCCGCGTGAATTGAATATCAAAGCACAACAGCACTTTCTGATAAAGCACGTGGTACAGCTTTCCTGATGGGAGAAACTAATGATAAATTTACCTCTCAATCAATTTTTGTTGCCGATATGCAAAATCATTTGTTTCCTCTACAAAAATGCATCTTCATCATACCGTTTTTACGAATTGAACTTGGCCAAAAAATTCAATTGAATGGTGCTGCATATTTCAGCATTGTGCAAATGAATGTGGAATTTTCTCAGAGTGAAGCACAAATATGGCTATTATATCACTCTGGAAATTCAATTGTGCACATCCTGAATGAGTTGTGCATGCATATCTGACATAACCACTGGCGAAACTAGCACTGTTGGGAAAATATTTCCACTTTCCATTAAAAAAAAGCATGATCAGGCACTAAGGGACACAAAGTGCTGGAGTAACTCAGCAGATCAGGCGGCATTTCTGAAGAATATGGAAAGGCTCTTCCAGCTGTGTTCTCCCGCCTCAACCACCCCCCCCCCCTCCTCCCCCTACAAACTGTCTGAAAAAGGATCTTGACCCGAAATGTCACCTATGCATGTTCTTCAGAGATGCTACCTGACCTGCTGAGTTACTCCCACACTTTGTTTTCCTTTGAGTATTCATGAGCATCTGCAGTTCCTTATTTCTACATGATCAGGGACAACTTGGTTTTGTTAAAATGCTGTTCTGGGTTGTGATCCCATTAGGTTCACTCCACAATCCACCCAAAGTTCTCTGCCCACATACTCCCAGAGTCTATGTGCCAATCCCCAAACAACCCTGGCCTCACCATTTATCCCAGAAACCCACACTTCAAACTGCACAAACCTTTGATCTGCCCCACATTGTACTTGGCACTGATCTCCAGCCAACCATCAAAACACAACTCTGCTCCTCAAGTCCTTGTTCATGTTTCTGAATACACCCCTCTATCCTTTTCTCAACTCTAAATATTACACTCTCCTTTGTGCATTACCCAAAAAACATACAGTGCCTCTCTGAATTATGGTGTTTTAATACCTATCTCAATTTCTCGGCCCCTGTATTACTCATATGGCTTTAACATTTTAGGAAACACCATGCTCCATCAAAGAACAATAGGGTTCAAATCATGGCTATTGGGCCACAAGGGGATGAAGTAGTGCCGCAAAATCTAAATGTGATATGTTAAGTTCTCTGCAGGGTCATTGTTTAGAGGTATCAATGACATGAAAAATCATTTAAAAAAATCCTACAGTTAAGCAATATATAAATAAACTCCTTTAATTAACTCATTAAACACTGCTTCATTTATTCCGTGGTAGAATATGAAGAAATTTATTAGACACCTTTTTTGATGAGGCACACATGCATGGAAATTATTATTGGACAAATATGTACCTGCTTAGCCCAACTTGTGCACAGCCCACTTGCACGATTATTATTCACCCGTTGGCTAATCTAAGCAAAATAATATGGATGTAAGAAATCTGGTATAAAAATTGTGATACAGGATTTCCTGAACATTTTCTATTTTCAATACTGTGTTTTTGAACTTTATTATTTAATGTTAGAAAGAAAATCGAAAAGGTAGCACTAGCATTATATCTTTTGCAGCTTTAGAACAATCTGAAATATTTTAAGACAATTGAGTATTTTTGAAGTGGGTTTGGTCATAATTCAGGAATAACGTTGAGATATAGACTCCGAACAATAGCCTCATGCATAGTCTCTGAAAAAGGATTTTCATTCCAGCAATCTACACATTGAGGTGCTCCTATCTGAATGTAGCCCCCAAATGCATTAAGGATTGATGGACCTGGAGAGCAGAGAAGTGTTTGCCCAAGCTCTGCCTCATGAGCCGTTATTACCTCTTTAATAATTGACTCCAGCATCTTCCCCACCACCGATGTCAGGCTACTTTTCAAGAAAGGAGCGAGAGAGAAAATGGGGAATTATAGACCAGTTAGCCTGACATCCGTGGTGGGGAAGATGCTGGTGTCAATTATTAAGGAAGTAATAACGGCGCATTTGGATAGCAGTAAAAGGATTGGTCCAAGTCAGCATGGATTTATGAAGGGGAAATCCTGCTTGACTAATCTTCTGGAATTTTTTGAGGATGTGACAAGTAAAATGGATGAAGGCGAGCCAATGGATGTAGTGTATCTAGACTTTCAGAAAGCCTTTGATAAGGTCCCACATGGGAGGTTGGTGATCAAAATTAGAGCACATGGTATTGGGGGTAGGGTATTGACATGTATAGAGAATTGGTTGGCACACAGGAAACAAAGAGTAGGAATAAACGGGTCCTTTTCAGAATGGCAGACAGTGGTGAGTGGAGTGCCACAAGGCTCAGTGCTGGGACCACATCTATTTACAATATTTATTAATGATTTGGATGATGGAATTAGAAGTAACACTAGCAAATTTGCAGATGACACCAAGATGGGTGGCAGTGTGAACTGCGAAGAGAATGTTAGGAGCTTGCAGGGTAACTTGGACAGGCTGAGTGAGTGAGCAGATGCATGGCAGATGCAATATAACTTTGATAAATGTGAGGTTATCCACTTTGGTGGCAAAAACAAGAAGGCAGATTATTATCTCAATGGTGTCAGATTAGGTAAAGGGGAAGTGCAACAAGACCTTGGTGTCCCTGTACACCAGTCACTGAAAGTAATTGTGCAGGTACAGCAGGCAGTGAAGAAAGCTAATGGCATGTTGGCCTTCATAACAAGAGGATTTGAGTATAGGAGCAAGGAGGTCCTTCTGCAGTTGTATAGGGCCCTGGTGAGACCACATCTGGAGTATTGTGTGCAGTTTTGGTCCTAATTTGAGGAAGGACATCCTTGTTATTGAGGCAGTGCAGCATAACTTCATGAGGTTAATCCCTGGGATGGAGGGACTGTCATATGAGGAAAGATTGGAAAAACTGGGCTTGTATTCACTAGAGTTTAGAAGAATGTGAGGGGAACTTATAGAGACATATAAAATTATAAACAGACTAGACAAGCTAGATGCAGGAAAAATGTTCCCAATGTTGGGGGAGTCCAGAACTAGGGGACACAGTCTAAGAATAAAGGGGAGGCAATTTAAAACTGAGGTGAGAAGAAACTATTTCACCCAGAGAGTTGTGAATTTGTGGAATTCTCTGCCACAGAAGGCAGTGGAGGTCAAGTCACTGGATGAATTTAAAAGAGAGTTAGATAGAGCTCTAGGGGCTAGTGGAATCAAGGGATATGGGGAGAAGGCAGGCACAGGTTATTGATTATGGATGATCAGCAATGAATGGTGGTGCTGGCTCAAAGGGCCTAATGGCCTCCTCCTGTACCTATTTTCTATGTTTCATCTGTTCATTATCTGTTGTCTTGATCTCAGTTGTACTTCCCTTCATATCTGCTGTCTGGTTTACCACATTCTGATTCTCAAAGGTGAATGAACCATTGTTCATATGATGCATGGTGTTATTCAAACAGAGAAGATAACAGCACAATATTCAGAAGTGAAAGTAGTTCTGCACAAAGACTCCCTGGCAATTTGATAAAAGAAAAGCAAAAGAGATTTCATAAAGCTCTCCAATGCCCATAACTTCCCTGGCCTCAAGTCCCAGCATTTCCAGATGTGCTCTCATCAAAGATCTTGTTGTTTCAAAACAGTAAAATATATATGACTAACAATTTACTATAACGTAAAGTAGGCTTCAGTTTTACAATCTGCTTTATAGTTCCCGATAGGTGCAGAGCACATAGAAAGTCATAAGTGGAATTTAGTTTGACAGATTGTCTTTTAGTGTTAGATTTTCTCACAGGATTAAAATTCAAGCTGGGGCATTATAAGATTGGAAGCTTTCTTGTTCAGAGTATGATAATTTATTTTGCTGATTTCCCATTATTTTGCCGTCGTTCCACCATTTTAGAAGTTAGCACTTTTAAGATATAAATTCAAGAAAAAAACAAATCTGGTCTCAGGCCAAAAGTCTACTGTCAATCTACCAACACAATTAAACAAATATTAACATCAAACATTTGAGGATTCCAGCTGTTGAGCTAAATCTTTCTTTTAGAATGGATCACTGTGAAACTTATTATTAGAAAGGAACAAGAATTATGTCAAATGTTAGCTGACCTCTGTTCTAGCTTTTTTTTATTCCCTTTGAGGCTGATCTCATTACAGTGATGTTACTTTGAATGCTGATGGTTGAATATTTGTAAATAAACTCGAAAGGGTCGTGCACTTATAAGATTAAATTTAGATTGGCAATTTCAGAATTTTAGTAAATGTGATGACTGCAAAATAGTCATTCATATTTTCTTGAGCAGACTACCAAAGAAATGTTTCTACTCTAGTGGAAAACTAATGCTCTGTGGTGAAAAAAGAAATGTTCTATTGGAGCAAAGTTAGCAGAGAAAAACAAAAATATCCTATCATTACACTTGATTGACTGTTATAAATAGAGGAAATAAGTAAGAAATAAAACAATTCAGAAAGTACACATTAAAGGCTATTTACAAACACAATATCATAACTAAAATCGCAATATCACTTGATAGTATGAAATGTTAATGAGCCGTTTGTGTGCTCGTGGGAGAACCACTCATGTGATCAGAATTTGGTGTACAATTAAATAGAAACAGTGGAATAAAAAGTTTACAGGGCAAAGTCCTTGGATGTTTTCAGATATAAAGGGACACAATGGATTTAGAGATAGTATAGGAAAATGGCATTGAATAGATTTGACATGATCTTATTGAATAATGGAGCAAGCACAATGAACCAAATGATTTCTACGCCCTTCTAGTTCTCGTGTTCATATGAAGAGAATAACTGTGAAGACCAAGTAATTGAATATAGTCAAGACTGAGATTTGCAGGTTTTTGGACTCCTGTGGTTGCAAGGGAATGTGTCATAACTCCCACAGTAGTTATGGGGATGGAAGTCAAGGATTATTGGAAACAGGCAAAAGCAAAGATGTGTTGAGGCCAAGATGCGATCTGCCAGGGGGCCATATGGCTTACCCGCTCTCCTATTTCGTATGTTCCGAACTGTACTTCCCAAAACCAAAAATTAATCCCTTAGATCATAGGATTGTGGGAGATGCCCTGTAGGGCAAGCTAATAAATAGTGAAAACCTAAGCCCAAAAAATAAAGAAGAAATTGGCAAAAAAATGGACAGGTTCGATGCTATCATTTAGAAAATGAGTTAACTAATGTTGGACAATTCCATATCGAGTCCAGAAACCTGTAATGTTCCCAGATCAAAGAAAATGTGCTCCTTCAAAAGCTTGCACTGGGCTTGTTTGTAACAGTGCAGGAGACTGCTGACAAATGGGTCAGAGTGGGAGTGGGATTGAGAATTAAGTATCATGCGACATGAGAGCTTAATGTTGCTTACATAGCAGTCAACCTGCCTGCGCTGGTTTCTTCACTGCAGGGGAAATCGCATTGTGAACTCAAATGTGGTACACTAGATTTCCATTGCTTTACCTGGAAAGACTGGTTCTCTGGAAGATGAAAATGTAAATAAAAGAAAAGATCAAGAACAGGACATTTTTCTGTACTGTGGTTGGGTGGCAAAGAGTCATAAGTCCAGGAGTGGGTACAGAAGAGAGAATCAGGGAGTCTTTCAGCATACAATGCTGAGGGAGGAATACGTGTCTGTTGATGGAATTTTGTTGGATCTGACATTTAAGCTCTTAAGTAATTTTGAATTAACAGATGAGAAAAAAAAAGTCCTTGATAACATTAATGTTCTATCATTGTCCAACTCAGCTAACCATCCAAAATGATTTCCTGCAAGCAACAAGTAAAATTACTATCCTTCTTTCTACAGGTATGTCCATTCCTTAGCCACTGAATTAGCTTCTTCCATTTAGTTTATTTTTCTAACCTAATCCAAATGTAGCCGAACATCCATGTTGCTACTTCCTCTTACTTCCTGGAATGACCATTTAATTCATTTGGTACGAAAATTGTGTATAGTCAGCTTGGTAAGTAAGCCTAGGAGTAGAAGAGCCAGATCAGTTGCTGATTATGATCAGTTCTTCATAGCACATTCACTACACCACTCGAATGGTACATTGAAGCTTTCTACAGTGCTTTCCATAATGTTTGGGACAAAGACCTTCATTTATTTATTTGCCTCTGTACTCCATAATTTGATATTTGTAATTGAAACAAACACACGTGGTTAAAGTGCACATTGTCAGATTTTATAAAAGGTATTTTTATACAGTTTGGTTTCACCATGTAGAAATTACAGCTGTGATATTCATAGTCCCCCCATTACAAGGCACCATAATGTTTGGGACACATGGCTTCACAGGTGTTTGTAATTGCTCAGGTGTGCTTAATTGGCTCCTTCATGCAGGTATAAGAGAATTCTCAGCACCGAGTCTTTCATCCAGTCCATCACCTTTGGAGACTTTTATTGCTGTTTATCAACATGAGGACCAAAGTTGTGCCAATGAAAGTCAAAGAAGCCATTATGAGATTGAGAAACAAGAATAAAACTGTTAAGAGGCATCAGCCAAACCTTAGGCTTACCAAAATCAACTGTTTGGAACATCATTAAGAAGAAAGAGCACTGGTGAGCTTACTAATCACAAAGGGACTGGCAGGCCAAGGAAGATCTCCACAGCTGATGACGTAAGAATTCTCTCTATAATAAAGAAAAGTCCCCAAACACCTGTCCGACAGATCAGAAACACTCTTCAGGAGTCAGGTGTGGATTTGTCAAAGCCCACTGTCCGCACAAGACCTCATGAACAGAAATACAGAGGCTACACTGCAAGATGCAAACCACTGGTTAGCTGTCAAAATCGGATTGCCAGGTTACAATTTGCCAAGAAATACTTAAATGAGCAACCACGGTTCTGAAAAAAGGTCTTGTGTACAGATGAGATGAAGATTAACTTATACCAGAGTAATGGGAAGAGCAAAGTATGGAGGAGAGAAGGAACTGCCCAAGATCCAAAGCATACCACCTCATCTATGAAACACGGTGGTAGGGGTGTTATGGCCTGGGCATGTATGGTTGCTGAAGGCACTGGCTCACTTATCTTCATTGATGCTACAACTGCTGATGTTAGTAACATAATGAATTCTGAAGTGTATACACACATCCTATCTGCTCAAGTTCAAACAAATGCCTTAAAATTCATTGGCCGGCAGTTCATTCTACAGCAAAACAATGATCCCAAACATCCTGCTAAAGCAACAAAGGAGATTTTCAAAGCTAAAAAATGGTTAATTCTCGAGTGGCGAAATCAATCACCCGATCTGAACCCAATTCAGCATCGCCAGAGAAGACACCCAGCAACTGGTGATGTCCATGCATCGTAGACTTCAAACACTCATTGCATGCAAAGTATAGGGTACAAAATACTAAACATGACTACTTTCATTTACATGACATTGCTGTGTCCCAAACATTATGGTGCCCTGAAATGGGAGGTCCATGTATAAACACTGCTGTAATTTCTACATGGTGAAACCAAAATGTTTATAAATGGCCTTTATTACAATCTGACAATGTGCACTTTAACCATATGTAATTTTTTCTACTACAAATCTCAAATTGTGGAGTACAGAGGCAAATAAATAAATGATAGGTCCCAAACATTATGGAGGACACTGTACATTTTGGGGGGTACCGAGATTCTTTCCCAAATGCTCAACCCCGTTCTAATCACATTCCAATATCAGAAAAGCAGGATGCCCATTCACATCTCCTGCCTGGCACTCTCAATGACAGTTCATTGAAAGCTGCCCCAATACTTTTCATAACTACAGTTCAGAAGCTCCAGCCCTGTTCAGAAATTGCATTTATTTATTTACAGTCTGTTCACAACGTCTAAAATTGTACTGGGTATATATGTTCGAATGTACAAAAGACCTGTAAATTATATCGCTAAAGTGCATGATGCTCCACAGAACATGGATGCGCAGAAATATTTTCATACATCCCTAGATCAAACTGATAGAAGTCCTTTGTGCAGTTTGATTTAAATTTGTGCTTTTATTCAATGCCACATTTCTTGGATCCTTGATCTGATTCTGATTATCAAAATGTTCATGCTCCGTGTTAGTGCCCAGATCAAAAGGGTATAGATGGCGAACCTGTTAAAATGATGCACTTTTGGCGTAATTATGGATTTATGGAAAGCTTACTTTCTAATAACACACTTACTAAGATTAACTGCATTCACAAAAAATGGTTCTGACTTTTCAATATTAGGATACTATCAATGATTACAGAATCCTGCCGTGCTAAAGTGAATAATTTAGCCATTTCGCAGAACAATTAAATGTTATTTGAAATTTCATAAACTCTTTCACTGATGAAAGTTTGCCAGGCCATCTGGGTGCACAACATTGCTGACCTTGTAGTCAATCTATTCTGAGGCAATTTCTAATTCAATATACACACATACAATACAATATTTAAGCTAGTCCTAGGGAGTGAAAGTAAGTTTTATTGTCAAAGTTGTGTGGTGGATTGCTGCCTTGTCAGTAAGAATTAATCAGTTTTCAAATGTGCTCTGAGTGGTATATGTCCATTGTCCTGGATAGCAGAAGATTGACAACATAAATTACAACATCTTCTATCCTTCAAGGAAATCATATAGACTAATAAATACAATCTGATTAAGTACCAATGTGCACTAACTAGCATTTAAACACATTGGTAACTGCTTGATTTAACTTTTCTGACTGAAGGCCATTTCATGGATGAAGTCATATTTCACTGTATTAATTGCTTCCTCTTCAATGAAAACCAATCCCTCGTGGAACATCTTCTGTCATACCAGTTTACTGATTTTTAATCACTCCTGCATCATTATAATTCTACCCATGGCTGCAAAGGCAAGCTTTAGACCTGGAGATTCAGACAACTTTTCTAAAGCAAACCTTCTCCTATGGTTATGCTGGATATATTTTTAAAATAATATTACTCTTAATTTTAAGAGCTATATATAACTTAATAGTTTAGTTATTAGGTCCACAGTTCTAGTTGACACTGTTTCCAATGTCCAATGTTGCAATATTCACATGGTAAAATAATTATATTACATTCCATTGCCTCCAGAATATATAAATCCCAGTTTCCCCAGAAAAACAGAATCAAGATAATTTAATTGATCTTTATGTGCCTTACAATGAAAATATAGTTGCACATGATATCTCTTCAAGATTTCTCATCACCATTAATGTGATATATGTAGCCCATAGATCTAATTACATGTTACCATTCCAGTGACAAGGACCTGTGAAAAAAAATCATTCATTCATTGAGCGTTTCTCCAAAGATTCTGACCTATTGCCTCATTTACATCTGGACTGAATTCTGATCAATCAAGATACAAATTAAATAAGTGGGTGTATCAGAAAGCACCCAAACATTGCTACAATTGCTACCTGCACCAAAATTCTCACTAAATTGTGGGATTTGATTCAATCTGATGGAGATTTTGTTTATACAGCGAGAGCATATATGAATTTGATCCAATATGAATATAATTTAGGAGTTGCAACAAAATCTTGCATTTATCTAATCTTCAACAGAGTAAAGCATCCTAAAGCACCTACAGGAACTTTAGCTAACAAAATCTGATACCAAATTAAATAGGGAAAGATTAACACATATGACGAAAATCATCATTTCATAAAAGGTTTAACAGAATTGCTTGTTGAACAAAGAAAAAGGACAGCAGCACTTTATAGAGCAATTAGTGCCAAAACCTCCTCTGAGAGCCGGAATGGATTGATGAGCTTAAAGTCTAGTTTTGTTTCAAATATGAGAGTAAAGAGTTAGAATAAAAATTCTAGAGCATGAGGCTGCTTTTTGAGTTGGATCCCCATAATGAGATGGGACTCTTTAATCCCCTGTCCTGCGGATGAACACATCTTGCTGTGTGGTGTGAAAATGATTCAGTGCTACATAATCCATAAATTAGAAGTCAAATCATATCTTTTGTTGGATGTTGATAAGGTGGTGGGTGCTAATATCTCCATTGTCCACAAGTCCTTTCAGAAATTATCAGAGCTTGACTTCATGACATAAAACTTCTTATATCTTAATGGACAACCATAGTTAGTAAGATCTGATATGCAACAAGGAAAATGTTGCTTGATTGGGAATCACAAGATTAGTCTTGCACCTTGATAATGCATTGATCGTCATAAACAATCGGGTCAAAGTGTGTAAGGACAGGGAATCATTTCATGCATCCTCCTGTAAGTCTAAGCATTTATCTGACATGTCAATCAACTAGTACCATTAAAAAGGAGCCCAATCATTGGAGAACAACTTCACAGTTGTAAATGCAGGTGAGCAATTAAATGCAAAATTTAAGAAGCCAGAACTTAAGGAACACAAAAATCTTGAAGGGTGGGAAAACTGGAGATTCAAGAGTTAGGAAGCGGGGAGATTCTATCCCAGACACAGTTTACGCATCTAATAATAACAGTCAACAAATAGTTAGAGTCAATAACTCAACAGTGATGGTCCTGAGCAGATCAAAGCCAGAGATAATGTTTCATTAAAATTGCAGCCAGGTGGCATTATTTAAGCATTAGGACTTGGTTAGTTGCTACACTCCCATCTTTAAGTCCAAAATATGTGAGTTTAAGAACAAATTTACAGTCATGAAATGTAAGTTGATACATAGGGAATGCTATACCACAAAAAAATGCCATTTCCTGAAGGAGGTATTATTAGGACATTGAAAGAGGCATATTAAAACCATGGCATTTCTTCTTAGTAAAATGGCCAATATTTATCTTTCAACCAACTTTACTCAAAACATTAATTCCTTCGCAGAGACTCACCATTACTGCTGTGATCACAAGTACTTCATTGTCTGCAATATGTCTGGAGCATCCTGACATTGTGACACTAACACCACAGGTGACCATATCTTAGCATCATTTGGTTACAGAAATTGACCTTTACAGAATTCACAAATCACAAACTAAACATTTGAGATATGGAATAAAATTCACTCTCGCTGAATTAATGGCAAAAAAAATCAATACAAAATTTTATTTTCAACTCACAATTCTCAATGCAGGCACAGATAACATGACTTTGGGTACGGCAAATCGTGATACACCCCATTTTGTAGTAATGGAAATCCCATATCACGGGTTCACCAGTGTCATAATTCTATCTATGAATGATGCAAGTCTTGAATGGAAGACCTCAGAGAAAGTTTCCTAGTCAATTATCTGAACAAGCTAAGCTTGTATCTGCTAAAGTTCAGAAGTCATGATTTAAACTTTTTAAATCCTGAAGGCACTTGAATGGGATTGGAGAAAATGTTTACTCTTACGGAAGAATCTAAAACAGAGGCTCAGTGAATAAAACAAAAAAGTTCATCCTTTATTTTTCTCACAGATTTTCACAAGTTCTTCGAATTATTTTCCTCAAAGGATCTTTGAACACTTTTAATATAAAAATAGATAGATTCTCAATAAGCAAGGAAATGAAAAGTTACTGTGGGTATGCAGAACTCAGATTACAATCTGACCAGCCATAATCTTGCTAAATGGTTAAGAAGCGTTGCGGGGCAAATACTCCACTTTGCTCCTGCTGCTATTTTGTATTTTAAGTTAGTTTATTTTTGTTCTTTTTAATTGCTTCCAATCTATTCATTAGCATAGGCATTTAAAAAGTAGGTTAAAAGACACTGACAAAGTGTAGCCATGGGAAAAGCACAAGGAGAAAGTGTGGGCAACTGGCTGGATCAAGCACAATCTAGCCCATTCAATTGCTGCACACAATTGTGTCTTGTAATATATTAGTTCACATTTTGCAGTTGTAATTACAAGAAATCTGACATAGCTTTCACTGCACTGCGAATCTGACAATAATTGTGGGAGTAAGCTAACGTGCAATTAAAAGAGGAAAGTTAAAAGTTGTTTCAGTGATTCCCTACTGTTCCATAAGCTCCAGTTTAGCAGCTGGCACCAGATATATCTTTACAAAAATCTGTGAAAAATGGCATTCTCAGACATTTGTGAGCTATTCTCAATGTAAGAAATTGTAAAAGTGTTATGCTTTGTGACGTGAAGTGTAAGTAAGCACTAATGACATGCTTGGCCGTAGGCATTGCCGAACAAAATTCCTCGTGCTGAGAATCTAAATTTATATATGTGGATTGTCAATTCCTCCAATAGTTATTTCAACATTCATTATTTTCAAAATAATAATGATCAAAATGTAACATTCATGTATTTTGTTTATCTTAAGCTCCTGCGTCAAGTTCAATCTTTGCACTCGGAAAAATGTTTTAAATGTCACTTTTAAAATGGGCTTTTTACTGCATTTTCTAAATGTGATCATTTTTCAGTCTTACTGGCTGCTTTTTGGTCTTGATATTACTGTTCCAAGACACCAGAGATCACCTCAAACTGGTAAGTGACAGGAAACAACTTTGGAAAAGTAAAATGCATTCAACAGACCTCCATGAGCATCTTTCTTTGTGATCAAAATCGAAGGTTATCATTTTGCCACTGACCATAAAATATGGGTCACTTCATATTATGTGGTATAAAGTTGCTTGCCTGAAGTGCCACTCTAACCATGGGACCAGAATGCATTTTACATTAGTAACCTTATGTTCCAGTACATTTTAATTTGGGAGTAGAAGCCCAATTATTTTCTGCATTTAGCCTTCGCTCTTGCAAAAAAGAAGAGGATCTAGTCATTTTCTCACTGCAGGGTACTTCCGCCAGTAAAAATATTCTACTTAGCTAGCCTAATAATGCGAAGCTAAGAATAACCCTTAAAGGGATTGGGCAAGTTCAACGTAGTTTCAAAGAAACAGGCTTCTCCAATCTGCTGTGCCTTTCAATCACATCATGACAGTTCTGTTCTTCGACACCATTTGTTCAATGGAACTCTGTATCATTTGATATCCCTCTTTATCTAATTAGTTATTAAAGCTCATGGCATTGCTTATATCTGAATAAAGATTTTTTTTTTTTTAATTAAAAATTGAAATACTTTTCAAGTAACTTCAGATTCACTTAGTTCTGCAGTTGGTGAAAAAATATAACTATGGAGACCATGGAATGAACCACCACCAGCAAGAAGAAAGAGTTTTGATAGCAGAACAAAGAAGGGTTGAAGAATGAATAAATTTCAATGAAGCGTGAATTGGGGCAGCTCGAGCAACGCGCTCAAGATACTCTCAAGGTAAAATCCTAATGCTTTCAGGGAAGAACTAATAAGTCTATGAAGCCACAGTTGGGAGCGTGTTTACTGACATGAAAAGATCAGCAGCCATCTGGCACTCCAACTTATTGCTTGGTTGTGGGCCCAGGGAAAAGGCCTGGAGACCTGGTTACAGAACATTTATCAAATGACAAACATCAAAGTTCTGGCCTTAGGAACTGCAGTCTTATTCATAAATGAAGAACGTGATGTGTAAAACTGCTAATCAAATAAATGTTCAACATAATAATCTAAAATAAATAAAGTAGATATTCAAAGTTAAGATAAATGAAAAATATTTTTGAAAAAATGGAGTCATAATAATGCCTCCAACTAAAAGCAAAGCAACTGATTACAAAATGCTGAGCAAGACGTTCAAAGTAATAATTGGAAATATTGCACATAAATATGTTACATTGAACAGCTGGCTTGAAAAGGATTGATCAAGATATGTCGCTGTAAAGAAAGTTGCTGATATGCAATCAGTAAACTCGATTCACTATTGTAATGGAATACCAGAACTATGACAAAATTGCTAACAAAATAATTTATTTTCAGTATCCTGGCATTTCATTCTGCCAGTCTAGCCCATCCATGAGCAATTTGGACAAATGCCCACATTCCTAATAGGCATTGTTACTGAACAAACCTCTATGCTGGAATAATGGAATCGTGCTAACCTTTGGGTTTGTTTCCTTGAGAATGATTTTCACTTTGGTGTCAAGCACCATCCTTTTGTTTTGCAGATACTGGGACTCTTATTAGACTTTACTTTAGACTTTAGATATACAGCATGGAAACAGGCCCTTCGGCCCACTAAGTCCATGCCGACCAGAAATGACTCATACACTAACCCACACACACACACACAGCGACAATTTGACAACTTACCGAAGCCAATAAACCTACAAACCTGCATGTCTTTGGAGTGCGAGAGGAAACCGCACCCAGAGAAAATGCGGTCACAGGGAGAATGTACAAACTATGTACAAATAGCACCCATTGTCAGGATCAAACTCAGGTCTCTGGCGTTGTAAGGCAGCAACTCACTGTGCCATCCCAGACTCTTATTAGACTTTAGAGATACAGTGCGGAAACAGGCCCATCGTAACACTGAGACTGCGCTGACCAGCAATCATCCCCGTACACCTAGTTGCATGACCGCGGTGGTGCCGGAGGTCGTCAAAGACATGCCACTGAGAGAACAAAGAGAGACCCTGCGTGGCGGGTTGCCGAGAACAAAGAGGGATCTAGCGTGGGGGGGGGGGGGGGGGGAGGGGGTGCGCTGAGAGAACAAAGAGGGACCATTGGGACTACATTGAACACTTTGTAACATTGTCGGCACCCTCTACATGGCGACTCTTTGCAAACTTTGTTTATGGTATACAAAACAACGAATTTCACTGTGACATGTCACATGATAATGAAAGTATCATTCATTCATTCGTTTAAATTCCATCAACCACTCCTCAGCACACATGCCCAGCCGATAAAGATCCTGGTGCAATTTCTGACAATCATTTTCACTATATACAATACCACTCACATTATGCGAATCATACGTTGTATGTTCTAATCCAAATCATTGATATAGATGACAAACACCAATGGGCCCAGCACCAAACCTTGAGGCACACCACTAGCTACAGGTCTCCAGTCCGAAAAGCAACCTTCTGCCATCACCTTCTGCTTCTTTACATGAAACCAATTTTCTATCTAGTCAGATATCTCTCCTTGGATTCAATACGATCTAACCTTCTAGAGCAGCCTACCATGCGTGACCTAAGGCAAACTAGATCTTATGTGCAGATCTTCAGCTTGAACATTACCTGTTCCCACAGCCTTTGTGTGGAAGAAAATATTAAAACACTTTCTTACTTAATTTTGATCGGAATTGAACAAGGTAACGAAAGGGTGTACGGATGTGGCAATTGGCATCTTTCGTTGACCAGTGCAGAAGAGGTTCATGGGAATCGGCAAAATAAGATTTAGACGTATTACCTCTTGTCTGGGAATGTGTTGAAGGGTGGATGGTAAATGTAAACATGAAATAGTAGACGCAGATAAGGAAGCTTATTTTCCTCTGTGGGAAGTTACAGTAGACAACCCGTATCCCCTAGAAAAGGAATATTGCAGTAAATGGTGGGCTCATGATTGGCACGGAGAAGGGGTGGTGGTACGGTCCGCTTAAAAGGTGAGATAAAATAATGTCAAGGTGCCCTTGTATTATGTTTGACATGTATTAAGCATCTGTTGTTGAATAAGATTAACATAAATAAAAAGTATGTTATGACTAATGAAATAATTGGTACCCATTTAGTAGATAGTATATTTTTGTATAGTTGTATCTAACAAAAAGCAAAAAATGTTTACTGCACAGTATCACTGTCGGTTAATTCTGATGTGAAATCAGAGAACTGGTGAGCAGTTAACTGCCGCCATCTCTCCATGATATCACGCAATAAAGTCTCTTGAAGCAAACCTGCAAAGTCCCCGCTTTTCATTTTCCTTCAACTTCTCTCTAAATTAATTTCTTCCACACTTTGCAAGATCCAGTGCTTTCAGCCATTTCTTGATAACGCATGGAGTGAATCAAATTGGTTGGAGTGGCTTCTGCAATGGTGGGGATCTCTGAAGGAAGCCAAGATGGATCATCGATTTGGAACTTCTGACTGAATATACTTCTCAGTGCTTCATCTAGAGGAAAAGAGTGGCAATGTCAGAATGACCATTAACCATCTGGGAGAGGAGGTACATCAGCAACAACTAAACTTCTTGGACAAAAGATTGCTGGCTGCATAGCAGTGGTCATCATAGATTGTTACTTTAATCCTAATGTACTTTTTTTGTAAAGGTACAGCATTGGAATGAAACTATGAGTGATTTAATTATTTACATAAGACTATTTTTACATCGGTCTGCATGGAGATTGGGTCATTTGTGCACACACCTGTTAAGATCACAACTTGAATGCCATCATGAAGCAGATTTCAGTTGGCGATGAAATTCTGTGGGCAGTCAGATTAACCAATTAACCAAATCTAGCGCTTTCGTTAGTTTGAAAAAAAAAGCCATATTTTGTGATTAATACTGTCAATCCTTCCTCCTGGAGTTATAATGCATTAAAGATCATGTCCATTAAGCCTATGGATGGATAGAATCTGCACTGCAATTTGGGGAACAACTCTTCAGCAGGCGGCAGATAAGGAGGATAAGGATGGCTTTTCCAGCGGCAGACCTCAATACGTATAATCTGCTTTCTTGAAGATTGTCTTAATTACAGCATCCGAGATCCCCTGAAATGTCTTTCTTTTCCCACTCGTGGATGATGAGGTTGTAGATTTGAAACGCAGTCCCTCTCTGTCAAATTTTAGAACCTGAGCAGGGGTATCATCTACCCCTAAAACCTTGCGCTTTTCACCTAACATAAGGCCTTCACAACTTTGCATGTGTCTGGGATTGTTACAAAGCTAGATTGGCTAGTCTGCTTGCGAAAGGAATTAAGGCTGCTCATGTCAAGGGCAACATCAACACTAAGAAGATCTTTGAAGTGTTCCTCCTAACAGATGCTGAATCCTTCTCTGTCTTTGATATGTTTGCTCTCAGTAGGCTGGGCCCAAAGAATTTGGACCATCAATAGTCTTGTTACATCTCTGCCTCAATAAGAATACAAACGCCACTCAGTAACATAAGAGAAATAAACAACTCAAATTATGAGTGTTCTTGCCACCAAAAAAACAATCTGACTGAACAGTGTGGCACCAGCGAAGAGGACTACGAACTAATGGTTAGAGGAGCAATCTAGGGATTGCTTCAAGTCTGGTCCGGAGAGGCAGAACAACGACGCCAAGATTGCTTGGAGTTGGTAGACTGGGCAATGTTCAAGGACTTGGCAACCAACCTGAATGAATACACAACGGTTGTTACCAACTTCATAAGGAAATATGTGGAGGAGTGTGTTCTCACGAAAACTATCCAAGTGTTCCCTAACCAGAAATCTTGGATAAATCAGGAGGTCCGTAATATTCTGAGGACTAGATACGACCTCAAAAAGGCTAAAAGAGACGAAACTGGAGGACGCAATGGACATTTGACAGCTGTGGCAAGGTATGCACAGCATTACTTCCTACAAGGCAAAATCAAGTGGCAGCTCAAGCGACAGTGAGGCATCATTCCCAGACAAGATCAAGGCGTTGTAAGCACACATCAATAGAGAGAACATTGAGGTGCTTTCTCGGGTCCACATTGCCCTGATGGTATAGATATCTGTCACCAAGGCTGACGTCTGAAGATCCTTCAGGCGAGTGAATGCTCGGACACCATCTGGACTTGATGTATCTGGATGTGTTCTCAAACTCTGTGCGGACCAACTGACTGGAGTTTTGCGGACCATGAACTGCCTTGGTAGCACTAGAGACTTTGGGCATTGTTTTGTATTGGGTTTAATTTTTTTTGTTTGTTTATTATATTTAATGAGTGCAAAGTTTTACAAACCTATTGTGCTGCTGCAAGTAAGAATTTAATTATTCCGTTTTAGTACATATGACAATAAAACACTCTTGATTCCCTTATCCATGATCTGCCTGATCCACTGAGTTACTCCAGCTTCTTACTCAAAATTTGTAGTTCCTTGTGTCCTCACATGGAATTACTTAGTTTAGCAGAACCCCATATGACTATTCAACCCTGTTTTTTATGCCTCTTCCCAGAGCCTTCAACATGGCGGCAATAGGCGGCACGGTAGCGCAGCGGTAGAGTTGCTGCTTTACAGCGAATGCAGCGCCGGAGACTCAGGTTCGATCCTGACTACGGGTGCTGCACTGTAAGGAGTTTGTACGTTCTCCCCGTGACCTGCGTGGGTTTTCTCCGAGATCTTCTGTTTCCTCCCACACTCCAAAGACGTACAGGTATGTAGGTTAATTGGCTGGGTAAATGTAAAAATTGTCCCTAGTGGGTGTAGGATAGTGTTAATGTACGGGGATCACTGGGCGGCACGGACTTGGAGGGCCGAAAAGGCCTGTTTCCGGCTGTATATATATGATATGATATGATATGATAATAGCTAAATAGATAGATAGGTCCACTGGCAGGAAATTTATTCCTACTGCATTAAGTAGAATTGTTTTAATTAGTTAGTCTCTAGTAACAGCTTTGTGGATGCTTCATGACCTCCAATTTCTTCTTAAACTTGTAAATTCACAAGACAACATTTAAGAAAACTTACCTTCGAAAGTAACAGAACACAATGGGAACACCCAAGATGTCAGGCAACATCAGTAAAAAGAGAAATAGAAATAGTCTTTTAGATTAATAAATATTTGTCTGAGAATTCCAGAATTTAAAACTAACTCCCATTTCATTGTCCACAGATACTGAATGACCTGAAAGGCATTTTCAGCATTTTTTATTTTCATTTCAGACATCAAGCATCCACAACATTTTACTTTTGTATCAATTTGATCAAGGATTATGGGACAATTAAGTGAACCATTTAGCGGGCAACAGTAATTCTTCAAGGTCAGATCTTTTCAGTGACTTGATGTGGAAACAATTTTTTTAAATGGTGGTTTCCTTGTGGTCAGATAATCAAATGGTCACAAACAATAAAGTAAATTAATACTCTGCCTGGGCGGGTGTTTAGAAGCTAAGGTACACTTTCCTCAGAACCTTCACATATTTACCCTCAATTTAACTGTGTAAAAGCTGCCAACTTAATACACATTAATTTACATAATTTCCCATTTCAAAAATAATTAAGAGACCATACTTGAGTACGTAAATGCAATACGCAACATACAAATTATATACAGATTCAGACAGTAAGAAATGGAAGATAAATATCCACAGCAAATTTCAAAGAACTGGAGCATATCAGATTTTGCCATTATGCAATTGCAAATATAAGAAAAGAGGTTCCTCCCATCTCAAATGTAACAGATGTACTTAGATATAAGAGTATAAGTAAAATTCGTAGAAGCTAAAAACAGAAACGAGAAGGAATTTTTGAGAAGAATATGGTTCTCCAAGTGGATCATACTGACCATCAATGGCAATTCATAGAATACAACTGGCGAACTGAAATTCAAGGATCAGGCATATAAATTTGATATTGCATGCTTCTAGAAAATTTTATCAAGCTGATTTTGATGAAGCTGACAAAAATGAAATCTTGATTATTTATTGGTGGAGTGGAGCATTTCAACCAAGTCTTTGAGAAATCATGCAACCATATAAAATTCAAAACTACACACATGTTCTGGGCTTGATATCCTTTGGGAAAGACATGAAATTGCATTGCTTGACACATCATGTTGCTGAGTGGCTTACAATGCTGCAGATCCAAATGGAAAATTGAAAGGATCTTAAAACATGAAATTTCTACTCAGCAGCCAAAGGTTATTATTAGCTTTCCTGGTATAAAACTGGTGTGCTACAAATTGGGAGTGATGCCTTCAAGTTCATATTTTCGACCTATGCTCCCACTAATGTTAGAAGTTATCTTGCAAATATAAGGGAATGTTTTACAGTTCGTAGTATTCACACTGCCCTCACTCTGGAGGGAGATTTCTGTGGATTCAAGTGGAACAATAGTCAAGTCTTCATCCACCAATGTCAGCAGCATACTCAAAAACATGAATCCCAAGTCCTCAACTGCATACAAATTAGGGGGTTCACTAAAGCAGAAGAATCATCAGGCAGATCTGGAACTTAAGAAGCCAACAGCAGAAACCAAAGTAAGGCTTCAAGGTTCAAAGTACACAACAGTTTGGTCATTAGAAAATGCTGCCTTTGAAATAAGACATTAACAAAGGTCAGTTCAGGTGGGTGTAAAGGAAAAGGAGGGGTGCTAAAAGTTGGATTTTCCCATGTGCAGTAGTGATTTAATTCCACAGGATACAACTGATGGCTTCAACCTGATTAGCCAGATGAACAAACAGAATCAGGTAAGTCCTACCTCTATCCCGATATGTTGTCTAAATAACTCAATTTGATGACAATTCCTGATCAATTGATGGATTTCTCCTTGTAATGTTGGTTGGTCATCCCTTGCCCTGCCTCGAAAAAACTTTGGATTAAAGTTAACATCCCCACTGGCTTAGAATGTATAAGGGAAACTAAGCACTGCAGCTTATTGGAGAGATAAAAAGGAGGGAAATAACGTAAAACCTATGTACAACTTTCATTAGACTACAGTTGGGGAACTGTGCACAGTTCTGGTTTCCTAAATATCAGAAGCATGTGAGAAATATTGTAGGAGGAAAGCGAGATTTCCAAGGATGATAGTGGAGCTGAGATATAAAACAAAAAGGAAAGTCTCAAAAGTCTAGGACGATGTTCTCCGCCAAGGATATAGTTGAGATTTCTCATAAAATAATATAGAGGTGTAAGAAGATATGGGGTTGTCTGCACTGTTTGGGATTAAAGAATATCTGGCCATAAATATAAGAAAGTTACGAATAAATTCAGTAGGGAATTAAGAATTTCTTATCACCCAGGAAGGAAGGAGAGCATGGAATGGACCCAAGTGAAATAATTGAGGCAAGTATTCAAGAGGCAAATAGGAAAAGATACAAGGGAGACATTTACTGCAAATGTTGGATCACAAAAAGTGGGAGGAAGCTTATAGAACAGAAACACTGATATATATCAGTTTGTTTGAATGACCTCTTTCTGTGGACTCGATGTAACATGACTTATCCTGTAAAGTGACCTGTCTCATAAAATGGTGCTGATTTTAATCTACTGATTGTCAACAGCTGTATTTTCCCCAGTCGAAATTCCATTTTGAAATACATTTTGGCAGCTAATGAGCCTTCTGTGATTGAAGTAATATTATTGGAACAGATGATATGGTAATTTCAAAATGCATTAGACAACATTGACACAGCTACAGATATCAAAACAGAGAAGCACGATTTTAGTTTGCTTTTCATCATTGTTTTATTTTATTATTTTATATGCTTATCATGGGAGTAATGAAAATTCTTAAAGTACATACATTGATCTAACCAGAGAATAAAGTATTAAATTAGGAAATGATTATTTTTCTTACCCACAATCATTTTATCTCTGATGTTAATATTCTGTACTGGCCACTGCTTCTGGTGTCAGTGCCGACAAATCTTCAGGAGTGCACTGTGATGCTGCACAACATCTTAGAAGATTCATTGTTTGCTTCTTCTGATATACATAATCAGAATTTGAGCAGATACCATTATTTCATGGAAATGTTGCACATGCCAAATCCCACTCTCTATTAGTTCAACTTCCATTTTGTTAAGTTACTACACTGGTGACCAGAGTGATCCAGAGACACGAGTTCTAATTCAACTATGGCAGCTCGAGAATTTTAATTCAGGTAATTAAATAAATCCAGAATACAACAAAAAGCTAGGAAAAAATCTATTTGGTTTCCTAATGTCCTTCAGAGGAGAAAATCTGTTATTCTTACCCAGTTTGATTCATCTGCAAATCCAGAGGCCACCTCCACAATTCAGGAATGAGCGTTAGACAATAAATCCTGACATCACCACAGACATCATCACATCCTGTAACTGAATAAATAAACAGTGTGCTCTTTGCGACTAAGTTGGATGCACACTCCTCTATTTACCTGAAGTGGCCCACGAAGGAGAACACACCATGCCTCCCAATAATACATCAAGACCACAGTCTCTGGACTTTCACTTGCCTGAAAGAGCTGCAGCAACACAAGAGCACTCACCAACATGCTCGCTTTCAAAGAGAAAATGGAAAATGCAGTGACATCACATGAACGCTGACACCTGACATGGTGGGGAGAATCAACTGAAATGTAGTTTCCAAATTACAACAGTATTTTTTTCTGATAAAACTAATAATTTTTGCACCTAAAATTGAAATTCAAATCCTCTAAAAAACATTGCTTAAATTTGGAAGCTAAGATAAAAACAGTAGAATGAGGGTAGCCCAACTAGTTGAACAAATTATAAGTATATTTAAAAAAGGAACAGAGAAAAAATGTCATAGAATGAGAAGCGAAAGTCATTAACTGTAATTCCTGTGCCAAACGAGTACTTCAGGAAACTGCATGTATCTGAATGCAGCGCCGGAGATTCAGGTTCGATCCTGACTACGGGCGCCATCTGTACGGAGTTTAGTTTGTACGTTATCCCCGTGACCTGCGTGGGCTTTCTCCAAGATCTTCGGTTTCCTCCCACACTCCAAAGACGTACAGGTATGTAGGTTAATTGACTGGGTAAATGTAAAAATTGTCCCTAGTGTGTGTAGGATAGTGTTAATGTGCGGGGATCACTGGGCGGCGCGGACTCGATGGGCCGAAGGGCCTGTTTCCGTGCTGTATCTCTAAATATTTTTTTTAAATCTAAAAACATCTAATACCTGTTCTAATTCCTCCCCATATTCTACAATTTCTTTGGAATCTAGAAATATTTCGAACTCTTTCTATATTTAATGATTTGGCTTTAATTGCTTTCAGTGGTAGAAAATTCCATAAATACTTCACCCTCTGGGAGAAGTAATATCTCCTCATCTTAGACATAGAAAAAACTGTGCAGTAGTAGACCATTCGGCCCTTTGAGCCAGCACCGCCATTTAATATGGTGATGGCTGATCATCTAAAATCAGTACCCTGTTCCTGCTTTCCCCCCATATACCTTGATTCGTTTAGCCCTAAGAGCTAAATCTTGGTAATGCTGTAATCATAACAACCATTCAAAATTCATAATACTTCTGTGAAAGGGTTAAAGAAATGCAAGTTGTATTACAACTTCAACCTCACCTACATTACGTGTGTATCAACATCGCCCCATTGCTTGAAAGTTTAATGTCCACCGCAAAAGACACACTGATTTTGTAGACTTTTCAACCATAACCTACTCCTTTCAATTTCTACATGTCTCCACTCCCCCTGTGCACCCAACTGTTCAAGGTTACTGGTCAGACATCAAGGAAAAGACACAAATGCCTGATGCAGATCCATAACAATGACAGCATCACAAAACCAAAGTTCATCATGCAAACTAAGACTATGAAAGAACATTTGGTAATCACGGAAGTAAATCATGTTTATGAAAGAGAACATCGCAGATGTCCTAGAATGGAGTCTCATCTGAGCAGATGTAGCAAAAATGAAAAAAAGTGATTTTTTGGGGCTCGTGTCTTTGCAAGAGGTAGGGTGGAAGGAGCAATAGTCCAGATAACTCTAGGAGCCTGTGGGTTTGTAATAGACACCAGTCGATAGTCTGTCCCTGGTGATGAAAACAGAGTCCTCAAGAAAGGGCCGAGGGGTGTCAGAGGCAGTCCAAGTAAATTAGAGAGCAGGGTTAAAATCCTTGACAAAATGAATCCCTATCACTTTTTTACATAAGGAAATGATGTAATATTTTTACATATGCTTGATATGTGATTTACAGCAGTAAATGTATTATATAATATGAGTAGGCAGATGGCCACTACATTAAACATTGGAAATCCAACTAAAAATCCCATGCTACTCATCAGCAGTGGCATAGGGCATATATTCATTCTGGAGAACACCACACTCTGGAGGATATTGCAAGTGCTAACACTTCTCAATTTACAGAGAGACTAATAAACTTCATCAGTTCATGGTGTCAGTTTAAATTCTTTATGTGTTACTACCTCATAACAGATAACAGATGGCATGTTAGTGCCTGTATTTTTGTATTCTCAATGCTGTGCTTAGCGTATGCCAATGTCAGCATACAAATAAAACAAAGTGTGAAAATATGGTTTTAAAGTGATCATTTATCTTTCACCTTGTTTGCATTTCTTCAGAATAATGAAATATTTGTTTTCTCACGAAGAAGCAGGTACTTAAAACTGATGAAACATTTCTACATTTAAGCATAAGTGCATTTCCATGTTTTTGTCCATAAATTGAGCAATCAAAGCAACTGCATAATTTGCAGTGTCCTCAGAACGGTTAGACACTGGTGTAAATTGGATGTTTAGTGCCAGGGTTTCTGTGCAACACCTCATTTCACCTACTCCTTGAAATTGGATAAATTTTTCTGATGCGGAAACCGCAATGGTGAATCTCAAGAAACAAGCCTGTCTCAGGACCCCATGTACATTTGAAAGTCCACTCGACTACATTTCATTTGAATGTGTTGCACAACTGTTTATGCTCCTGGAGTCACAGGTATGAATTCTGAACTGCAATAACAGATACTTTGGATAAGCATCATAATTACTTAATCAGTACTTACTTCTCTAACGTAACAATCTCCTGGAGGAACTCAGCAGGTCAAGCAGCATCTGTGGGGGAAAGGGAATTGGGTCAAAACCTTGCATCAAGATGAAGAAGAGAAGGAATTGGGAATTCAAAAACTAGAAAACTAAAAGTAGGGCCACCAATTGTGAATAATCAAGAATCACCAATTGTGAATAAAAAAGAATAATCAAGAAACTAGAATTATTCGTAAAGTGGGATTAGAAGAAATTACACAGTTTGGCAGCAAAAAAGGCATGGAGGGATTGGAAAAAGTAGTTGAGAATTTTTAAAGAGGTTGATTATTCAAGAAGAATAGTAGCGATGAAGAAATGGCCTGGTACACATTGTGACCAAAAAGCAGTTTTGGATGTCCTCAATTTTGTAGAGTTATGGATTAAGTAAGGAAGTCTTGTAAGGAGAGTTAAGGTGGTCAATTCAAGGTTTAACCAAGTCAGATGAATGTTTCAACAGCACATGAGCACAGGCATAGGCTGGTAAATGTTATGAAGATAATAATAGCTGCCTTGGTGATAGCGTGAATGAGTGGTCCAAAGATTGTGAACAGGTTGTTCAGTCTGCAACAAATCAGGAATGGCAGATGCAGAGGTTAGAAAACATAATTTTAGAATGAACAAAATCAATAGCTTTGTTCTCCCAACATTTAGATGGAGGAAATTTCCACTGACCCAGGGCTGGATGCAAGGCACGCAATACATAAATTTAGAATTTATGGAAGGTTGTGAGAAATAATTGCAAGCTGTCAGTTTACATATGAAAACAGGCACTGCGCACATAGATGAGAAATAAGATAACACCAATAAATTCCAAAGGAATACTTGAGATATTTGAGATGATAAGTGTGCAACAGGTCACAGGAAACATGAAAAAAGGAAAAGGGAGTCGGTGTAGCCTGGCTAAAACTGAATGGAAAACAGTGGAGCGAGCCAAGTCGGGCATCATCACTGGTACAATAAACAGATAAGGGCAGAGGATGTTGTGGTTAACCATATCAAAAATGACTAAAAAAGGATATGAAAATTATGTAAATTTGATGTAAAAAGGAACTGCATATGCTGGTTTACACTAAAGATCGGCACAAATGCTGGAGTAACTCAGCAGGTCAGGCAGCATCTCTGGAGAAATGGAATAGGTGACGTTTCGGGTCGAGACATCATGAAGGCTCTTGATGAAGGGACTCGACCTGAAATGTCACCTATTCCTTTCCTCCAGAGATGCTGCCTGACCCACTGAATTACTCCAGCATTTTGTGTCTATCCTATGTAAATTTTGTCTCTGTTACAAATTACGTTACAATTTTTTCTTGCCTTCAGTTTTTTTGTCACTTTTCTCCTGGCCTTAAAGTTGAGCATCAATGGTCTCACCTGTAAACATAATGAGTATTTGAACTGCTATTCCAGCCTGCAATAGGTGTCTGGCTATTCACAGAAAGAACTACACTGTCCTACTGTACCACGACTGTTGAGGGCATGCAGCGTAGGTTTACTAGGTTAATTCCCGGAATTGCGGGACTGTCATATGTTGAAAGACTGAGCGACTAGGCTTGTATACACTGGAATTTAGAAGGATGAGAGGGGATCTTATCGAAACATACAAGATTATTAAGGGGTTGGACACGTTAGAGGCAGGAAACATGTTCCCAATGTTGGGGGAGTCCAGAACCAGGGGCCACAGTTTAAGAATAAGGGGTAGGCCATTTAGAACGGAGATGAGGAAAAACTTTTCCAGTCAGAGAGTTGTAAATCTGTGGAATTCTCTGCCTCAGAAGGAAGTAGAGGCAAATTATTTGAATGCATTCAAAAGAGAGCTAGATAGAGCTCTTAAGGATAGCGGAGTCAGGGGGTATGGGGAGAAGGCAGGAATGGGGTACTGATTGAGAATGATCAGCCATGATCACATTGAATGGTGGTGCTGGCTCGATGGGCCGAATGGCCTACTCCTGCACCTATTGTCTATTGACTGTCATGCTGGTCTCAAAAAGCAAGGCAAAATGAGCTACTTTAAAAATTATTCTCGGAGCACAGGCTTCCAAATAGTGTTAGTGCACGTACATGCTTTCAGGGTGAACCAGCATGAATGCAGCCAGGGCACAGAGGTTACATCTGCTTCGGTGCCCCCATTATCACGTAAAGTCCCATTGTGTGATGGCTAAAGAGTGCAGACTTTGGTAAGTAAGGCATTATTTCAATTGAAACATTTATTTGTGTCTTTCAGTTTTAATGATACATTTTGGTAACATTATTGTTTTTATTTTAAGTGGTTAGAGGTGGTAAGCAAGGAATCTTCCAGTCTTCCGGTTCATTAGGTAATAAGCTAGAACTGATTAATAGTATTTACTACTAACTAACTAAGTACTTGTGGTATGTGACAAGAGAAATATGTTTGTCTAGCTAAACCACGCATGTGCTGCAGTGTCTATTGAATTTGGACTTTGGTGAGTAAGAGACAATGGTGAGGCAAGGGCAAAAGTGCAGCTTTACATTTTGTTTAGTTTTAGTCTAGCCAAGTAATCCATTGGTGACCATGAAATAATCCAACTGTTGAATTTATCGTTTTCTTTTCATCATTTTAAAAGGTCTATCGTATTATCAACTATTGGATACAATTAAAATTTAATTTAATTTAATTTAATTAATTAATTAAAACTGTTGTCTCCAAACTACGCATGTGACTAAACAAATGTATAATTTACAAGTACAAATAGCCAACTGATACTGTTACAACTTATAAAATAAATACATTTAATGAAGACAGGCATGGTAGGATATGATTTATATTGTAGCTGTAATACAGGGAACTGGTGGATACAACTTGAGATCTATACCCAACAGAACTAACTAAGCCTCAGCAGGTCAAACGGGTCGTGCTAAGAGTTAATGAAGAATCCAATATTTAAATAGTGCAATACATCAGGGAGGGACACGGTTAGCTGGACACTTAGTTTTCAAGAAATTTACTTCCTCACAACATAAAAGGAGGCCAGTCAGGCTATTAGTCTATGGTGGTTAACATAGCAATTCCATCTCCCTTCTAATTTTTCTCTGTAATCTATTCTCCCCATATTCTGATCAACTCCACCCAAATCATACCATTCAACTGCAAACAATTAGAGGTCATTTACAGTGGACAATTAATCCACCAACTCCCACATTTTTGGAATATGGGAAGAAACTGAAACACCCGGAGGAAACCTGTTGACAGGAGAACATGCAAACACAAGATCAGGATTGAACCATGGTTGCTGGAGTTCTGAGACAGCAGTTGTATTAGTTGCATCTGTGACTTTGCCAGAACCTAATTATATGCACATAAATGCCAGAGAAAATCTAATTCTCATCCAAGATTTCTACTTGGTTTGGTGGTCAAATTAAACTTTTGTAAAAGATCACTGTATTTTTGATATGAATATTAAAGGCAATGGAACAGAAGAAAGAAAACTTTTAATTAAGATTCACATCACATTTTGATCTAATGTAGTTGTGGAACAGTCATTAGAATTGAAGAGCTCATCCAGTCTTAAGGCTGGCTGAAAAGTTCACTCTAATTACCACTCACTCATTGGTTAACTGCTAACAGCATGACACTAAAATGTGGTTCAAGGGGTACTGACATCAGTATAGTAAACCCTCGTTATAGCGGACCATAAGGGGGGAAATGGTTTTCTGTTATTGTCAATTGTCCGCTATAACCAAGTAAGGCATTTTCTTTGTACAAGTAGTAGAAACAAATGACTGCAGGTGCTGGTTAAAACACAAAAGGACACAAAGTGCTGGAGTAACTCAGCAGGTCAGGCAGCATCTCTGGAGAACATGGATTGGAGAAGGTTGAAACCCTTCTTTAGACTCTCGGTCTGGAACTAGGCCTAGAATCAACGTGAGTTTAAGACCCCATCCAGCTGGCAGCCGGGGGAGAGGCAAGAATCGATGGAGTCAATGGTCGCCCAGACACGCCTGGAAGCAGCTGAGGAAGCTGTGTGGGCAGAAGGTCAGGCCTGAAAGCTGCGCAAACCAGGGGTGGAGTGATCAGCCGCACTGTAAGCGGCAGGTGAGGCAGGGTGAGCCAGGAGTGGCACGGAAACCGGCACTCTAAGCAGCAGGGCAGGCAACGTGAGTCAGGGTGGCACAAAAACTGGTGCTCTAATCGGTCGATAGGTAAGTACACATTAACCAAAATCCGTTATAAAGAGGTCTGTTAAAATGAGGGTTTACTGTACTGGGGATAGAGGAGGCAGTTCCCTTGAGATAGGCTTCTGCTGAAATGAGCAGGAATAGGTATTCTTGTTTTTAAGGCTTTAAACTCAAGGTGGGATTGGGGGAAAAAGGTTCAGGTGAGGGGATATATAGAAAGTGAAAGTGAAAGGATAAGGTAAGAACGCAGGCGTGCAAAGGAAGTAATAACAACCAGGAAATATCAGGAAAGGGCAATAAAAACAAAAGAGTATATCTTCAATTGCAGTTTGAGAAGGAGGAAAGGTAGGAAGGCAAATTTGAAACTTCTATCTGAAAGCACTCAACATTTATAACACATTAAACAAATTAACTGCACAACGGAAATAAATAAGTTCAATCTAATAGCTATTCCTGAGGTGTAGTTGTAAAGTATCCAAAGTTGAAGATTAATTACACCAACACACTTAACGTTTGAAAGGGATAAACAAAATGGACAAAAGGAGGGGCACCTGCAATAATAAAGGCAGTGGAAAGAAAGGATCTTAGCTCGGAAACTCAATAAATAGAATCCCTTCAGATAGAGCTAAGAAACGCAAAGGAGTAGAAAACATTTATGAATACTAATGTAGTATGGTATACATTGCGACTTCTAATGAATCACACAGAGATCAGAGTTACATTGAGCACACAAGGATGGGAGAATCTCTTGGAAGAATCACCCAACAGAATTATTATTAAGCACAAAGACAACATCAGGTGATTAAATGCAATTTCAATAGCTTACATCAATATTTTGGATGTGGACAAAAGTCTCCATAGAATTGAATATTTACAATGGGATCACTATTGTACATTGTCAGTTCTTGTCTTAACTGACAAGACCAACAAAAACATTTTCTTCAGAAAAAGTAGATCGCAATCAATATTCTAAATGTTTCTGAAGATAAAAATTCCAAGAATTCCAAATTGGCATTGTGAAGGCTGACCCCGTGTACACAAATATTTGATCATGAGAAAAAATATGCTTATAATCATGTTTGATGTACTATGTGGCAAAATAGCCTGCCTAGAACCTTCCTTGATTTCATCCTAGAATTTTCGATGTAGGCCAATTAACATAGCCTGTACATTTGGCCAATGCATACAATAATATCTCACGATCCTGTCAGTTCTCTTATCAATTCCCTTAAAGTGCCCTCCTTCTATGAGCCTGCTTGCTTCACAGACACCGCTGTTTTGTTTATATCGTGTTATTTCAAAATCATTAACTGTGTTGGTTACATTTAAAGTCAGTTTGAAGACAGATTCTCGTCTGTATTAATGGTTACTCCCCTATAATTCTGAATAATAGCCATTTATCGCTAAAAGTATAAGTAAGAAAATTAGAACCACGTGTAGCAAAGGCATTACAAAAATCACAGGGGGCAAAAATCCACTCTGCAGAGTGATCATTTCCGTTATTAGTACTGTACATTGAGGAGCCAACAAGGTAATATGCAATTTTTGATCTCGAAGTGTGTAATAAAAGTATTCAATAATAAATAGCCTTGTACTCAACAGGCTTTTCATAAAGAGTGGCCATAAAACAATAACATTTTATACTAAGACTGAAAATTATTTTCTTAATCCAAAATCAAAGTCTCAAGCCTAAATGAAGTAAATAGTAAATGTAAAAAGTGACTTCATTAAACTACATTAAATATCTGACAGTAAACAAGCAATGGATAATGTTTAAAGAATGCATAAATTACAACAAATATATATCACACTTTAAAGGCATGAAAGCAATCTGAAAAATGATCCAACCATGCCCACCAAAAGAGGTTAAAGACAGTATTAGATCACAGGAAAAGACTTAGAATGTGTATAAAATGCTGCAGTCTTGAGGATTGGAAACATTTCAAAATTCAGCAGTGAAAGTAATCATATGAGAAAGTAAAACACCACACAAAAGAGACAACACATATAAAAAACGGACCATAAATATCTTCCACAGTTAAGCAAAGAAAAAAAAGCAAAGATTAATTTGACAACATCACAGACCGAGACAGAATACATTATAATGTCTGATAAGTAAATGGCATAGAAATTAAACACGTATTTTGTGTCTCCCGTCATATACAAAGACAGCTAAAACTCTACCATTCATAAAAATACAGAGTTGGAGTAATTACGGATTACTTGGCATCTGATGTCCCATATCCCAAGACTATCGGAGATATGGTGATGGAGTTTGTGGTTGTGGTGTCTGTCATCATTTAAAATTCGACAGGCCCTGGAATGATTCCCATAGATTTGATAAATGTGAGCACAATATTGTTTTTGAAAGGAGGGGCAGAATGAAATTGAGAACTACAGGACAGTTAGCATGACATCAGTAACAGAAAGGCACCTAGAAATAATTAAGGAAGTGGTAACAGGACATCTATGATAATGAAATCATATTTGACAAATCTATTAGAACTTTTGAGAATATATCCAGCATAATAAATAAAAAGCTGTATATTTTGACTTTCATAAGGTCTTTCATAAGAGATCATAACACTCGGGATTTTAGTCATAGATTGAGGACTGTATAAACAGCGATTCGCAAACAATTCAAAGGCAAACATTACATTGGCCTTCACTGAAAGAGAAGTTGAGGTGGCACAGTGGCGTACCTTGTGGAACTGTTGCACCACAACTTCAACAATGTGTGTTTATATATTTTCTCTGCAACCCATGGATTCCTCTGGTTTCCTTCCATGTCCCAAAGACATGCAGGTTAATTGGCTACTGTAAATTGTCCCGAGTGTGCAATTGACATACACAGAAAATGTCCTTTTTCTGAAAATATCCTCTATGTCCAGCACATGGATTCTGTTGGGAATTCCAAATGACTGTCAGACTTTTATGGTCAGTTCCAGATGCGAATGTTGGGCTTGTTGCACTAACATTAGCAGGAAAGTCTTGTACAGGGCATATAATATGGCAGCATAAATACTTTTCATACATACCATATGCCCATTAGCTCCCAGTTGCCTAGGGGACTCCTTAGAGGTACCCGTGGACTTCTGTCTCACCTGGAAGAACTGCTGAGATCCCTAGATGGAGGTGAGGGAGGAGGTATCGAGAGAGGTGTTACACCTCCTGAGGTTGCATAGGAAAGTTCCTGGGGAGGAGATTGTTAGGGTGGGAAGGGATGCTTCTCCCCATATTCCCATCAACTCTTTCCAGTTTCCATCATTCAATTGCATAATAAGGACAAATTGTGGTGACCATAATAACACACACATCTTTAGACCATGGGCATCAATGGGAGCAACTGGAGGAGACCCATGTGATTATTGTGAAAATTGCACACAGACAGCAATCGAGGTCTGGATCATATCTAGGTCATTGGAGCTGTGAGCAACAGGTCTTGAAGCTGTAACAGTGAATAAAAGCTAAAGCAAGAACCAGCTAATGTTGCTTCACATCAAATACATGTCTGCATGTTAAGTTCAATAACATTCTCATGCAGGAAGGAATGAGTTCCAAGTTCTGCAAAGAGCTCTGTGTAAGGTTTTTGGTGGACTCTTGCTAGATGGAAAATCTTGCCAGATGCGTGATTTACCATGATGAATTTGATAATAGTACAATTCACATCCACACAATTAGCTACACCAACTAAACCTCAAGCTTCTACTGAAATAAAATTCAATATACTGCTGACGCATGACCCATTAGATCCAAAATCTTGCCAATGACACCCTAATATAATTAAGTTATTTTTATCTTCTCAGGCAGTCGCTCATAATTGAAGATCCAACCTTTTGTGGGTTCTATGGTCACTAATAAGTAGTTGTGGTAATGGTAGACTCTTCCGTGGATAGGCTAGGACTTCTACAACACATATTTGGAATATATTCAGGCATTTCTCTTCCATTATACTGTCTTGTAATTAACGCATCTTTAACATATTTATTGTTTCAACACACAAGAAAGATTTATCCTGTTATCCACCGACCCCTTAACCTTAATTTCATCATGTATCTCGGTATGGTTATTTCACATTAGTTCTTCTGTTCTCCACCTGGGTCAACTTTACATACTTGGAAAACACTGTTTCCTTTGTATTTAAATTAGATTGAATATCAATTGAACTCTCTCAACCATGGAACAAAAGTCCAAAAAGCTAATCAGCTGTATTTTTAATCGGATCTTTTCGTTCAAAAATACACCACCACCAGAAGGTGTGCGAAACCTTGATTATACAATCCTGTCCCACATGAAGAAACTCAGTCATTGTTTAGATTCCCAAACCCTGGTGCAAAAAGTTGATGTTATCAGAAGTGGCAGCTGGAGACAGGATTTACATTATTGTGAATGATTCTACAGAACATCCAGGTTTGATATTAAAACCTTCATGCAGGTAGTCCCTGGGTTATATCAGGGTGCATTCCTGGCAACTGTCCATAAACCAATATTTCTGCAAGTCAAAAAAAGCAGGTTATAGCTACCCATATTACTGTTCTGCATAAACTTCCTATAATTCTTTTTGTTTAATTGAATATCTTCCATGTTCACCCATTATTAAATGAATGGAAGATATACTGCATCCAGTTGTAAAAGAATACCACAAAATATTGCATTGTTGTTACTACCAACTGAAAATTTAAAATTTATAGGATAATTTTCATAAAGTCTAATTTCCATAACTCAGGGACCCCTATAATTTTGCTCACCTAAATAAAACAAGTAAATATACTGTATAACAAAAGAAAAGAATAACCATGTTGGTATGGGAGAAATTTACAAATGAAGCATACCTTACTGTTTTAGAAGCTCCATCACTCATTTTCTTTAATTAAGTAAATGACCTTATTGTTTACCATAATTTAATGCTTAATCAATATCCCATTAAAAATTAATTTGGCACAAAGCCACTAAAGCAATTACTTTCTAAATTTTAGTTTGCTTCTCTGCTGCAATCTGCTCATCATGCCTCCCACTCACTTCAGATTTCACCCAACATAATTTGCTTACTTCTCGCAGAGAACTGCAAGTTCCAAAAGAAAAATAGAAATTGCCATCCTACTCCAAGAAGTGTACATAACTTTTAACATTTTTATTATCATAGAGAGCTATGGAGTTTCAAACAATTGTCTTCAGACTTTCACATTATTGAATTTCTAATGCCAATCGTTGAGTTTTTATTAGCTCAAGAAAAAAATATTAAATTGTAGTTTCAAATGTTCTTGTAATATGAAGATTTGTCTCTTCTATTGCAACAGTGCCTTTGATGCACGTTTAGAACACAAAATTCTACAATGTAGCGACCATAGAGAATGGTCCAGGTCGTCGAACCCTCGGATTGGCCAGCGAGGTCACGTGGGAACGCGACCATGGGGATTGGTCCAGGGAACGACATCGCTGATTGGCCAGCGATGTCATGTGCGCGTTTGGCGCCCGATTTAGTCAGTTCGGCGAAGTCTTCAAGGAAGACAGTAAGTTTGTATTGGTTGTCCTGTACCTTGTTGTTTAACTTTGTATTCGTGTATTGCGGCTGCAATAAACTTCGTCTACAACCAACAAGTTTCGGACTCGCCATATTGGTGACCCCGACGTGATCTGGACGATCACCGACTGAGCAGGAACCCGACGCCTCGTTGACGATGACCGAGCAGGGCACACCGGAGTCAAGCGCGGCAGGCGTTCATCTTCCGTTATTTTGGATGTACGCACCGCAAGCTTGGTTTATCCACGCCGAGGCTCAATTCCATATAAAGAAGGTGTCGGACGAATCCACGAAGTACTTCTACCTCGTCAGCGCTCTATCGCCGGACACAACCAAGCGCGTGATGCGGTTCATCGTAAATTCACCTGCGGAAGACAAGTACGAGGCCATGAAGAAGGTATTACTGCGAACCTTCGGGTTGAATAAGCATGGTGGTGCGGCAAAACTTCTGCACCTACCGGATCTTGGAGACCAACTGCCTTCCGTCCTCATGGCCGAAATGATGATGCTAGCCGGTGAGCATACGGATTGCCCGATGTTTGAACAGGCATTCCGCGAGAAACTTCCCGAGGATGTCCGACTGCTGCTTACGGATTGTTCTTTTAAGGACCCCGAAGCATATGCAGCGAAAGCGGACGCGCTCATAGCGGCAAAAAACAAGGCAAGTGGTTCAATCAACAAAGTCTCGACATCGGTGACCACGCCACAGCGACGGCAAGATGGCGCCACGTCTCCCGCCAATTCTTTGAAAGCCCGCCAAAAAGATCCGCACAAGCGCGGCTGGTGCTATTATCACCTACGATGGGGTAACGAATCCCGCAACTGTCGTTTGCCTTGTACTTTCGCGGGAAATGCCTCGGCCGATCGTACATAGGGGCAGTTACGATTGGCCAGAACCGGCGCCTCTATGTCCATGATCGATTCACGGACACAGAATTTTTGGTAGACACGGGAGCCATCGTCAGCATAGTGCCGCCGACCGACCTCGAAACCAGATCGGGTAAGACAGGTCCCACCCTCATCGCGGTTAATGGCAGCCCAATTCGCACTTTCGGTACACGGAAGATGTCCCTTGTGTTAGGCCTCCGCACGTACGAATGGCCATTCATCATAGCCGACGTCAAACAAGCGATCCTGGGCGCAGATTTTCTCTGGGCTTTTTCACTGGTTCCTGATGTCCGCGGTAACGACCTCCGACCCTCCGCCGAAGATGAGCACGTCGCTCCGACAATCGCCTCCTCGCCCAGCCCTACTGTCCAGGCCGTCGTCGCGGCCCCCGACTCGTATGCTGCGATTCTGGCAGAGTTCCCAGAGCTGCTCGTCCAACGTTTTGACGCACCTTCGGCTAAGCATGGTGTGGTCCATCACATCCGCACCGAAGGCCCTCCCGTTTTCGCTCGGGCCAGGAGACTACCGCCAGACAAACTGGTGGTGGCAAGGGCGGAGTTCAGGAAGATGGAGGAAATGGGAATTGTCCGTCAGTCTGACAGCCCGTGGGCCTCGCCGTTACACATGGTCTCCAAGGCATCTGGGGGGTGGAGGCCATGTGGCGATTATCGGCGTCTCAATGCTGTCACTACGGCTGATCGCTACCCCATACCGCACCTACAGGACTTTTCATCTGGGCTGGAAGGAGCGGTGGTGTTTTCCAAAATCGATTTGGTGCGAGGATACCATCAGATTCCGGTGCGACCGGAGGACATACAAAAAACTGCAACTATTACTCCGTTCGGGTTGTTTGAATGGTTGCGTATGCCTTTCGGTTTAAAGAACGCGGCACAGGCTTTCCAGCGACTGATGGACCGCGTGGGCCGGGGGTTACCCTTTTTGTTTATTTATTTAGACGACATCCTGGTAGCCAGCCCCTCAGTGCAGGAACACCAGGCCCATTTGCGGACCGTGTTCCAGCGGCTCCAAGAACACGGGCTCATTATCCAACCCTCCAAATGTCAATTCGGCCTGCCTGCCCTCGATTTTCTAGGGCACAGAATTACTCCTGACGGCGCCGCCCCTTTGCCCGAGAAGGTGGAAGCTATCCAGGCTTTTCCCAGGCCCACCACAGTAAAAGGGCTGCAGGAGTTCGTAGGCATGGTTAATTTCTACCATAGATTCGTTCCGGCAGCGGCGCGAGTCCTGCGCCCGCTTTTCCAATGCCTTGCAGGGAATCCGGTAGAGTTGTTGTGGTCCCCGACCGCAGAGTCGGCTTTTACGGCAGCTAAGGCAGCCTTGGCAGATGCCACCATGTTGGTCCATCCGAGCCGCTCCGCCCCCACGGCCCTGACGGTTGACGCCTCTGACGTGGCGGTGGGTGGGGTTCTGGAGCAGCAGGTCGGTGGCCGTTGGCAGCCTTTAGCGTTTTTCAGCCGGCAACTAAATTCGGCCGAGCTGAAATATAGCGCATTTGACCGAGAGCTTCTAGCTCTCTATTTAGCTGTCCGTCATTTCAGGTATTTCCTCGAGGGCCGCCCATTCGTGGCATTTACGGACCACAAGCCATTAACATTTGCTTTTTTGAAATTGTCTGACCCATGGTCGGCCCGCCAGCAGCGGCACCTGACTGCTATCTCCGAATTTACCACAGATGTCCGTCATATCGCGGGTAAGCTTAATGCCGTTGCTGACGCCCTGTCTAGACCTGCTTTTCCCCCTATTTCGGCGGTGGACTGCGAAGTGGATCCCCAGGAGCTCGCGGAGGCACAGCTCCTAGCGGATACCGTTTCGGCTTACCAGTCCACCACTTCGGGATTGAAGTTGGCCCAGGTAGCTTGTGGGTCGGAGGGCACGAAAGTCTGGTGCGATGTTTCTCTTCCTCGTCCCAGGCCGGTAGTACCGCCCTCCCTTCAGCGCCGGGTTTTCGATGCCATTCATGGGCTGGCGCACCCGTCCATCCGCTCCACCTCTGCCTTGGTAGCAGCGAGGTTTGTCTGGCATGGCCTGCGGAAACAGGTAGCGGGGTGGGCACGTTCCTGCGTGCCCTGTCAGACCGCTAAAGTCCAGCGCCACGTCCAGCCCCCCGTACAGGATTTCGAGGTACCGGCTTTTCGTTTTTTCCACATCCACGTGGATTTGGTCGGGCCTTTGCCTTCCTCCCGGGGCTACACCCACCTCCTCACGGTGGTGGATCAGTTCACCCGGTGGCCAGAGGCTTTCCCATTGTTTGATATCTCGTCAGCGTCTTGTGCTAGGACTTTGGCCCTTCATTGGGTAGCTCGTTTCGGGGACCCGGCAGTTATTACAACTGACAGAGGGCCACAGTTCACTTCGTCCCTCTGGGCCGCGCTGGCGGAACTGTACGGGTCCAAGTTACAACCCACAACTGCATATCACCCCCAGTCAAATGGACTCGTAGAAAGGTTCCACCGCCAACTTAAGGCGTCCCTCAGTGCAAGGCTTGAAGGCCCGGACTGGGTAGACCAACTCCCTTGGGTTCTTTTGGGCATCCGGACTGCTCCTAAGCCAGATCTCGGTGCGTCGTCCGCAGAGCTAGTATATGGCTCGACACTTCGAGTACCCGGAGATCTGTTTCCGGACCCTTCAGCCCTGCTCCCTACAGTCCCATCAGCGTTAGCATCTCTCCGGGAACGGGTGGGCTCCCTGGCTCCAGTGCCGACTTCATGTCATGGGTGTCCCATGGTACATGAACCGTCTTCCCTGAAGGACTGTGAGTTTGTTTTTCTGCGTAAAGATGCCCATCGCGCCCCGTTGCAGAGGGTCTATCAAGGGCCGTTCCGGGTTTTACGTAAGGGAACGGCTACTTTCACCTTAGACATGGGCGGCAAGAGTGAACTCGTCTCGGTGTCCCGGCTCAAACCTGCCCATTTGGACCCGGATCAACCAGTCCTGGTCGGTCAAACCCCTAGGAGAGGCCGACCTCCGTTAGTTCCGCCCAGTCCAGAAATCCCCGTTCCGACAGTTCCTCCAGGACCCCCCGTTTCGGAAGTTCCTCCAGGACCCCCCGTGCCGGTAGTTCCTCCAGAACCTCTCGTTCCGGCTGTTCCACCAAGTCCGGAACCTCCGGCTCCTGTGGTTCAGGCTGTCCCTCTCCGTACTCGTTATGGTCGCGAAATCCGGCTCCCAGCTAGGTTCCGCACCTCGGGTTCTGGGGGGGGGTCATGTAGCGACCATAGAGAATGGTCCAGGTCGTCGAACCCTCGGATTGGCCAGCGAGGTCACGTGGGAACGCGACCATGGGGATTGGTCCAGGGAACGACATCGCTGATTGGCCAGCGATGTCATGTGCGCGTTTGGCGCCCGATTTAGTCAGTTCGGCGAAGTCTTCAAGGAAGACAGTAAGTTTGTATTGGTTGTCCTGTACCTTGTTGTTTAACTTTGTATTCGTGTATTGCGGCTGCAATAAACTTCGTCTACAACCAACAAGTTTCGGACTCGCCATAACAATATGTTTAATAAAGTGTAATAAAAACCGTACCAGAGTTAATAAACTTACTTTTGATACATTAGAATAACAGCTATGATCATATGTGAGGAGATCACTGTGGAGGTAGGAAGAGTGACTGCCGAGACGGTGGCAAGGCAGGTGATAAAAAAGAGAGGAGAATCCTTTTCAGAGAGCTGATTTGTCTTTCTCCGAAGATGTTCAAATACTTCTTGGTACAGATAAAGTGTTTGATAAATGTCTCTTTTAATTTTAAGACTTTGCACCATGGCAGTGTTGTAAATGAGAAGCACACCGACATAATTTCTCTGCCCTCTACCCCTGCTCTCAATTACACCGTCGCTATCCCCTACTCTCAATTTCTCCATGTCTGCCGCATCTCCTCCCAAGATGAGGCTTTTAATTCTAGGGCATCCAAGGTGTCCTTCTTCTTTAGTAAACATGGTTTCCCCTTGCTGTCAAAGGTGGATGCCTCACCCGCGTCTCCTCTGTGTCCCATAATTCTGCTCTCACTCCCATCTCCCCAGACGTTGAGTTCCACCGGTCCTCAGCACCAGCCTCTACATCCAACACATCATTCGCCAACATTTCTGTCACCTCCAACGTGATCCCACCACCAGCCACATCTTCCAGTCCTCACCCCTTTCTGCCTTCCAGAGAGCTACCTCTGCTTGGTTCATTCATCCCTTTGCACCCAAACCACCCCTCCCCAGATACTTTCCCCTGCAACTTGCAACACCTATCCTTATATCTCCTCCCTCACCGTCATCCAGGGACCACAGCAATCCTTCCAGGTGAGACAGAGGTTCATGTGCGCCTCCTCCAATCTCATCGACTGCATCTAGTGTTCCCGATGTGGCCTTCAGTATATCGGCGAGTTCATGTGTAGACTTGGCGATCGATCCACCAAGGTCTACTGGATCTCTCAGTTGCTAACCATTTTACTTCTTCTTCCCATTCCCTTTCTGTCCTGGGCCTCCTCCATTGCCAGAGTGAGGCCACGCATAATCTGGAGGAACAGCACCTCATATTCCACTTGGGTAGCTTACAACCTAACAGTATGAACATTGAATTAACCAATTTTAAATAACTAACTACCTTTCTTCCCCACTCACTCCCCTGTGCCCCACCTATTTCTCCCCTTCCCCTCCACCTGCATTTCTTCCTTTAGCTTCACAATTTGCAACTATTCATTCCTTTTATCTTACACCATCTTTTCATCTCTGGCCTTTTTCCAACTACCTGACTTTCAAAAAAATACCCCCCCCCCCCCCTCGCAAGATTAAAAAAAGATATAACTATACCGTTTTATCTTTTGTTTCGGAGAGTGGGACACGAGGTGAGCTTGGGTATCTGAAGACTCCCTTTTTTTTCATTTTCATATATTTATTCTGATAATTCAGCCCATTTAACTGTACAAGGTAGGGTCGTCTTCCCAAATGATGGTCGAAACGTCTCACGACATGCTCCACATCCCAAAGGTCAAGCTATTCCAGTGGTTTTATGATTGCTTCATTGACTTCTATACTAATCAATGCTTCCGCCCGTTCCACCTCGTTAATGGCAGATGAAAGTTCAGCGTTAGCCTTATTCAGGCTGGCGTTTGCAGCAGTGACATCCAAATTCTCCAGGACTGCTGCCACTTCAGCTAACAGCTGAACCGAGGAGTCTGCATTCACTGTCACGGAACCACTGCTCACAAAATATTTAGTCCTCTTCATCGATGACAGTAATAACTCCAGGTTTTAGCACCTGAAGCGTGGGCACATGAGCTGGTAGAATACCAAATCTTCCAGTCAGTGTCGGAACATCTACTTGCTTAACACTCGCTTCATTATAGAATACCTGGGATGGAGAAGCAAAGGTGAATGACATCCTGAAGGCGGTGGCTGAAGCTGGTGCCGCCTCGGCATAGCCCCTGGCAAGCACTGGCTGAGCCAAAGGCAGAGCACCGGGTCGGAGTATGGAGCAGATCCTGGCGGCGAACATGCCCGCAACTTCCCGTCCCAGTCTGGCAGCTCCAGCAAGGACAAGCTGGAAGACACCCGGTGCTGACCTCCCCACTCCCACCTGGCGTAATAAAGACTTTACTGTTTTACCACTAACTTTGTTGCATTGTTGTCTGTCTGGAGAAAACAAACTTTAACACCTTCACCTTCCATTCGACCTACCAATGTGCAAACCTCACATTTGATTGGACTAAACTTCATAGGTAAATTCTCCTCCCATTTCTGTAGGTGTGACAAACAAAAAAATTGCTTTGGTGATGCTGGCGGAGGGCTAAATACCAAACAGCACAGTAACCAAAATAAATAGTCAAAAAATGACAATATTCTGGGCAAACTCTGCTCTTCTTAAAAACAGGTGATATGGGATTTTTTTTATTTTTTGAGGGAGAGTAGGGTATATCTCAACTGTAAAATAACATCCGACTCATGTTGCATTTCTTCAATGCTGAAAGCACAAAGTAAAGGCCAAAGAGTATTCTTCACTGCAATTACCTTGTGATCAAATGAATAAAATACACCAATATTGCAGCATGACCTATATACAGAAGATAGGATTAGTTTATTAAAGTGTGGCATGACGATTTTCACATTAAGTATCAACTGCACACCATGATTAAAGCATTTAAGCAGCTTATCCATCTGTCTTTGAACACATTTGAGTTGATTTTGCTCAACTCATTAAAGTTCTTTCCGGTCACACCATATATCCAACCCGTGCTTGCCCAGACAGTTAGGTGGTATTTGCACCAGATGAGCCAATTGGTTTCCTCTTTTCTATCAACACATTCATGAAGCCAGATGAGTTTTGCATGTAGATACAAAATAGTCTTGGAATTGTGCTTTTCCCACCTGATTTGTGTTGTACATAACGTTAACTGAACTGGAAACTAAAGCATTTGATAAATCCAGATTGACCAGTAATAAGAATAACACAAAAGTGGTGAATGATTAATGCTATTGGAGAAAATACATTTTCATACAAATGGCCATGAGTGTTAATTTACTGAAAAGTAGACACAACTGTAATCAACTAAAAGTGGAAAACATGTCCAATAACGTTGTAAAACTCCACCTGAAATAGAAAGGCAATCCATTTACAGTGCCTTCCACAATGTTTGGGACAAAGATCCATCGTTTATTTATTTGCCTCTGTACTCCACAATTTGAGATTTGTAATAGAAAAAAATCACATGTGGTTAAAGTGCACATTGTCAGATTTTAATAAAGGCCATTTTTATACATTTTGGTTTCAACATCTAGAAATTACAGCTGTGTTTACACATAGTCCCCCCATTTCAGGGCACCATAATGTTTGGGACACATGGCTTCACAGGTGTTTGTAATTGCTCAGGTATGTTTAAATGCCTCCTTAATGCAGGATTAAGAGAGCTCTCAGCTCCGAGTCTTTCCTCCAGTCTTTCCATCACCTTTGGAAACTTTTATTGCTGTTTATCAACATGAGGTCCAAAGATATGTCAATGAAAGTCAAAGAAGCCATTATGAGGCTGAGAAACAAGAATAAAACTGTTAGAGACATCAGCCAAACCTTAGACTTACCAAAATCAACTGTTTGGAACATCATTAAGAAGAAAGAGAGCACTGGTGAGCTTACTAATCACAAAGGGACTGGCAGGCCAAGGAAGACCTCCGCAGCTGATGATAGAAGAATTCTCTCGAGAAATAAAGAAAAATCCCCAAACACCTGTTCGACAGATCAGAAACATTCTTCAGGAGTCAGGTGTGGATTTGTCAATGACCACTGTCCGTAGAAGACTTCATGAACAGAAATACAGAGGCTACACTGCAAGATGCAAACCACTGGTTAGCCGCAAAAATAGGATGGCCAGGTTACAGTTTGCCAAGAAGTACTTAAAAGAGCAAACACAATTCTGGAAAAAAAGGTCTTGTGGACAGATGAGACGAAGATTAACTTTTCTCAGAGTGATGGCAAGAGCAAAGTATGGAGGAGAGAAGGAACTGCCCAAGTTCCAAAGCATACCATCTCATCTGTGAAACATGGTGGTGGAGGTGTTATGGCCTGGGCATGTAAGGCTGCTGAAGGTACTGGCTCATTTATCTTCATTGATGATACAACTGCTGATGGTAGTAGCATAATGAATTCTGAAGTGTTTTGACCCACCCTATCTGCTCAAGTTCACACAAATGCCTCAAAACCCATTGGCTGGCGGTTCATTCTACAGCAAGACAATGACCCAAACATACTGCTAAAGCAACAAAGGAGTTTTTTAAAGCTAAACAATGGTCCATTCTTGAGTGGTCAAGTCAATCACCCGATCTGAATCCAATTGAGCATGCCTTTTGTATGCTGAAGAGAAAACGGAAGGGGACTAGCCCCCAAAACAAGCATAAGCTAAAGACGGCTGCAGTACAGGCCTGGCAGAGAGAGCATCACCAGAGAATACACCCAACAACTGGTGATGCCCATGAATCGTAGACTTCAAGTAGTCATTGCATGCAAAGGATATGCATCAAAATACTAAACATGACTACTTTCATTTACATGCCATTGCCGTGTTCCAAACATTATGGTGCCCTGAAATGGGGGAACTATGTATAAACACTGCTGTAATTTCTACATGGTGAAACCAAAATGTATAAAAATGGCCTTTATTAAAATCTGACAATGTGCACTTTAACCACATGTGATCTTTTCTATTACAATTCTCAAATTGTGGAGTACAGAGGCAAATAAATAAATTATGGGTCTTTGTCCCAAACATTGTGGAGGGCACTGTAGGTGCTGAACAGGAACTAAACAGAAAAAGTACCTTGGCAGTTACAACGTTAATCCAATTTTGTCGGAAATAATTATTAACATGTAATTTTGACCAAGACAGCACACTTTCAATTTAAATATAATTTTTCATATGATGACCCCAGTTCTTTTTTACTGAAGATCTTCTCCCAGAGAGAAGATCTAGGAAATAAGAATGTGAACATAATGCAAAGAGCTGGAGTCGGCCACACAGCTTTCAGGGCGTGGTCTGCCTTTCAATAAGTTTACTGGTAATCTGATCTCATTCACACCCAGATCATCATGACCCTCAGAGAAGAAATTCCTCTTTACCTCCAACTCAAAGGGGCAACCTTTTACTCTGAATCATTATTTCCTATTTCTGGATTTCACCGCACCACTAGTGCAGTGGAGAAATTGCTCACTTCTTCTACCTTGTCAAGTCTGCTCAAAATATCACTATTCAATATGATCTCTTTACTTTCTTTGAAGCTCCAGTGCATACCCAACCTGTTCAACTGATGAACTAACTGATTAATAATCTGTGTGAAAGGTTAGCAACTAAAACTGGGAGTCAGAGTATCTGATGATCAGAAAGAACAAGTTGGAGTACAGGGTGACTGGAAACTGGTGGGGCGCAGAATTACAGTACATATTAATATATTGCTAAAGAACATGATAAGTATATTTTCACATAAATTGGCCAGGAAGAGTACAGCTGTTGACTCCATCACACTCCCAGGCTGAAATTTCAGCACAAAAAAACTCAAAATGATGATGGGAAAGAAGGAAATCTAATAGGAGAGGATAGATAACAAGTTTATCCAAAGGTCAAGTTTGGAAGGCAGAGAAAATCCCCAAATATTAAGCAAGAATTTGGAAGTCAAGGGGGAAAAGTGGCCAAAATAGGAGTGTACGAGAAGTGGGAGAAACATTGCTGGGAAAATATTTGGATTTAAAAAAAATATTTGGGTAAAAGAGATATCCAAATCGTCCCTTTACAACTCAGTGCATTGATTCAAAGTAAGACAGAATGTTAGCAAATTGTTATTCCTTCTCTGAAATCCAATTTCAAGTCAAAAGCAGGTTAAGCACGTAAATTCTCTCTCCTTGGCAGCAGCAAGGGAATAAGGTGAGCAAAATTTGGGCAGAACAATCTAACTGCCAGTCTGTACCAAAATTCAATTTACAACCACAGTTTATAGTTTTACTACCAGTTTCCATAACTTATTACTCAACCTAATCATTTGCTAAAGCACTGCACATCATTTTCAGTTTCATACCTTCTTTTCAAACCTGATTCTCACACAGTCTTTAAAAATGAATGTTGTGGCTAGAATTTTAACTGGAATTATATCAATGCAACTTAAGCAGGAACGAAAAATAACACTCAATGAGCTTTAAAGATAAGACGGCATCTTCGGAGAGAAAGGGATAGTCCACAACTCGGGTTGACGCCCTGAGCGAGGGAAGATAGCTTGTATAAAGAGGCGAGGGCAAGGGTGATGCAAAAGCGGGAAAACTAAAGGTGGATCCATGTGAAGAAGGGTTGATGGGCAGATGGTGCCAGGTGATGACAGCAACAGAGACTGGCAACGGAGACAACAAAGATGAATATCTTAGTCTTGCCACAAGCAACCCGGAAAGGTATCCATGGAGGATTATGAAAAAAAATTATGTTTTTTTAAATAAAAGGTGTTATTGTCAGTGCAAAGAAAGCCAGTTGACCCACGGTTAGGTGTCATTCAGCAGATTACAAGTCCATTTGCTTTCTAACTCACTATGGCAAGGTGATATCTCATGAGGATGGGCACATCTGATTATTCAGGCTGGGATTGATGACATGAAGCGAATGGAAATGTAAGATTATGTCATGGAACCTATTGTAGTATACCTGATCAGAGTTAGTAACTTTACAATGCAAATATTTGGTCCAAAATAGTGCAGGGGAACTGAAATTTAAAATCCCCACAGATAATTTATTTGATCACACAATAAAGAATTCAACAATTCCGATACACAAATTCTACAAAATTGTCTCCCATACGAAAGCGGAATGAAATTCATTGACATTACTTAAATTAGCTGGGTTCCAGAACAAATGTGAAGATCTGAGGATGCAATTCTGTTAAAAGTACAAATTCACAGATCAACTTTTAGAGTTAATCAAATCGCATTACTGAAAAATCAGATAATTAAAAATCATCACAAAGTTGTTGAATCACAAATGTATCCAATAGAACATTATTCACACCATATAGCTTCATCTTTTAGAATACTTTACTAGACATATTTCAATGTCCAAGAGTTGTTCGCCATCAACTTAGCAAGAGTTGAAATAGAAATAATGAATCACAAAGAGCACCAGTAGTAACTCAGAACACATGTTTTTTTTTAAATTCCTTTACATGAGAAATTCAGCAATTAGAAATTACAGCATCTCATATTTCACTTGGGCAGCTAACAGACCAGTGGTATGAATATTGATTTCTCTCACTTCAGGTAGCCCCGGCATTCTCTCGCTCCCTATCCCTCCCCCACCCAAGTCGCACTGGCGTCTCATTTTCGCCTTACAAACAGCTTACAATGGCCTGAGGTGAGGAAAAACTTTTTCACCCAGAGAGTTGTGAATCTGTAGAGCTAAGGGAATCAAGGGATATGGAGAAAAAGCCGGAACAGGGTTCTGATTTTGGATGATCAGCCATGATCATATTGAATGGTGGTGCTGGCTCGCAGGGCCGAATGGCCTACTCCTACCCCTATTTTCTGTTTCTATGTTTCCTTTAACATCGTTACTTTTTTGCATATCTTTCATTCATTGTTCTTTATCTCTCCACATCACTGTCTTTCTCTCGTTTCCCTTATCCCTAACCAGTCTGGTCTTGACCCGAAACATCATCCATTCCTTCTCTCTGGAGATGCTGCCTGTCCCGCTGAGTTACTCCAGCTTTTTTTGTCGATTCAGCAATTAGCCTCTGACTCAGCTCAGTTCCATCTCAGCAACTGACATTTTTCCTTTGACCACATTAGCACATTGCACATACACATAACAATTCAGTTCTAAATTACCACAAGAGAAAGGCTTGAAATTATATTTCGAATCTGACAATGAATGAATTTCCATTACATCTGGTTTCAATCTTTTTAATAAGGTTATCGCAGCATTTATTCTTTTACAGCGATCTTCTATATTGATGCATCCAAATTTAAAATAGGAGATATAACCACTCAGGATTAGAACTTTTGCTCTTGCTCCATGTTACTTGAGTTCCAAGTGTGTTTGTCTAAAATGAAGAAGCTCTGCCACCTTAAAATGTAAAAATGGGTCTGAATAACTGCAGAATTATCCCCAAATACTTAAAGCCAACATAGTTCCTTCACTTATGTATTTTCACTGGAATAGCACCATCATACAACCAGGGAGGGAAATGTACTCATCCAAAAATTATCCCTACGCCCACCAGCAAAGAGCTATGGTAGATGTGATTCGCATAACCCGATAGTCAAGTCTAGTTGCTATCACTGGCAAACTCTTTCAGGGAAGAAGACAAACGGAACCCTTCAAACCCTTTTTATTGAAGTCAGTTGGTCAAGAGATAACACAGTTAAATGCCGGCTTTTCCTATTTTCAATGGGACATTAAACAATTATCTTTGTGATTCACATGCTAAAAGAAAGAACATTTAATAAGCATGCCAGTGACCTCATTCCCACTTCCCTGGCTCTCAAAACAATTAGAATATTTCTAATAAAATATGAATTGATTCACAATAATTTCCTCTCTGTGGCAGAAACATTATTCATAATAAATATATATTCAATGTAAGGAATAGCAGCAAGAGAAGACCTTTCTCCTGGGCCATACAGAAGGACCAGAAAGCCTGAAGACAAGACTAATCTTTCAGAAGAGACAGGGTATAAAAATTTGGCCAAGATGAGCAACACTGCTACAGTATTCTGAGAGCTGGGATTTTTTTGTTCATGTTTTCAGGGACCATTGCTTACAGGAACAAAAGTTCTCGTGGAATTTGAGGGCGTGCAGCTTAGGTTTACTAGGTTAATTCCCGGAATGGCACGACTATCATATGTTGAAAGACTGGAGCGACTAGGCTTGTATACACTGGAATTTAGAAGGATGAGAGGAGATCTTATCGAAACGTATATGATTATTAAGGGGTTGGACACGTTAGAGGCAGGAAACATGTTCCCAATGTTGGGGGAGTCCAGAACAAGGGGCCACAGTTTAAGAATAAGGGGTAGGCCATTTAGAACTGAGATGAGGAAAAACTTTTTCAGTCAGAGAGTTGTGAATCTGTGGAATTCTCTGCCTCAGAAGGCAGTGGAGGCCAATTCTCTGAATGCATTCAAGAGAGAGCTAGATGGAGCTCTTAAGGATAGCGGAGTCAGGGGGTATGGGGAGAAGGCAGGAACGGGGTACTGACTGAGAATGATCAGCCATGATCACATTGAATGGCGGTGCTGGCTCGAAGGGCCGAATGGCCTCCTCCTGCACCTATTGTCTATTGTCTAATTGGTAATAAATATATGGCAAAAGCTACAACCCCACAAATTGATCCATCGTCCATGTCTGGATCACTATGACGATACAGTAAAGGTCACAATGATTCTTTTTTTTTAGATCATGCTTTATTGAGTCACCAACTGCAGCATATAAAAGCAGAAGTAACTGGAGCAGAATTAGACTTTTTTACCTCTGGAGTCTGCTCTATATTCAATGTGATCATGGCTGATCTTCAACGTCACTCCATTTTCCTGCTCAATCCCCACATCCCTTTTTTTCCTTTCCACGTGTACCACATAAATTGCATATACACCACATCCAATGAGTCCGCACCGACCAGCAATCACCTGCACAATAGTTCTATCCTACACACAAGGGACAAATTACAAAAGCCAATGAACCTACAAACTTGCACATCTTTAGAATGTGGGAGGAAACTGAAGCACCCAAAGAAACCCCACTCGGTCACAGGGAGAACATACGAACTCAGTACAGACCGTTGTCAGAATCAAACCCGGGTCCCTGGCAATGTAACTCGGCAACTCTACAGTTACACCACTGGGCCGCTTGGTGCCAATAGATTCCAACATTTTCTTAGCATCAATATTAGGCCATTAGCTGGTTGTTTCCTCTTTTCTCCCATTCTCTTTTCTTAAAGAGCAAGATTACAATCTGCAGCAGCCATTTTGAAGCTGCAGAATTTTAACTGAACATCTATGTCCCTCTAAAGTAGAGATGCAAGTCCCTCTGTGTGAAGTCATTTCTTCTCAATGGATGCTCCGGTTTCCCTTTCCACATCCCAAAGATGTGAGGGTTAGAACATTAAATCGTCACGGTAATTTACACTGGCCATTTAACCTATCAGCACGTCTGGTGCGCAGGTAGTATTACTGTAAATGGATGAGTGATAGTCAATGCGAACTCCGAGAGCCAAAGGATTTGTTTCCATAATGCATGATTCCATGACTCTGAAAATTATACACAGTCAGACCAGAAATGGGGGGGGGAGGAAAAAATAGAGAAAGAACAGAAAATAAAGTCCTCTCTAGTTTTATTATTATTTATTTTATTAATCACTATTCAATTCCACAAAAGAGCCGAAGCACCATCAACCAAATTCATTTTACACATTCACATTCAGTAACATCTGCACCATATTTTAGCATGGACTGATAAGCATAAGTAATACTCATGAAGCACAAGTGCTCATCCATAACCATCTCAGATTTGGCAGCAGGATGCATATTTGGAGTGGAGAATTTTGCAGACATGCCTGAAGGACAACCTCAAGCAGCTCTGGGTCTGGATGGCCAGACTAGGGACCGCAGCAGACAGGACTAACAGCTGCCAGAAAACAACATGGACACTAGCAGAATAGTTGTGGGGTGGCCAAAAATGCTGCACGAGACAGGACCATTTCTTTTTTTGTCATTTATTCATTTTTCACTATGTTGTATTGCTGAAAGGGCCAATATTTATTGCCCAACCCTAATTGCCCTTGAGTGGATGGTGGTGAACCACTTTATTGTGCACTATAGTACTCAATAAGATACTCACACGCCTGTGGTAAAGAGATTTCTAGGATACACAGATCACAGAGGTTTCAGAGATGCTGTCAGAGCTGCCTAGGAGGGTAACTGCAGTGCATTTTGCAGATTGTACACATTGTACCCACAGGACTGAAATGCATACCACTGAACAAGTTAAAAGTTGCAAGACAGCATTGCTGAAATCAATTGGAGGACAGGACGCTGAAGCACCATTGCCTCCTTAAAATTCCTGCAAAACATGGTATGCCTAGTTATGGTTGCATCGGTCAGAGCATCCAGTACAGCATCTAGGTGTTTGTGCAGCACCCAGATGTTTGGTGTCTCATGCTGATGCTGCAATAATACCACAGACATCTCAAATGTTGATATGCAGTCAGGCATTAACAGAAACATTTGGCTCCAAATTTTGCAGAAAGTCTGGTGAAATGTTGGTTCTGGATCCAACAAGCTCCTTGATGTTTTAAATAAATTTCCCAAAGATATTTCTGTGCACACATCTCAGCTTTTGTCTGCAAATTGCCCACATCTGAGCTCTCGGATGCAGAACGTGAGTAACCTGAGGAACTAACACTTGGCATACATCATCTCTGTCTTAACTGAAGGCTACTTCTGCCTATTGATTCATCGTGTGCACACCTTGCAGCTACCCTCTGCTACACGTAAAACAGCAACATCTAGGCTCATAGTTTCAAAGGTTATTTCGAGTAATTGGCTACATTCTACTTCACTTTCTTGTTGTCAACAGCCAGGGCCTGCTGCTGCTGATGGCCATAGCGCATGACCTTCTCCTGTAAAGTATGTGTGTAACTGCATCGCAATGAGACTGGTGATGTGCCTGCCATAACTAAACGGCCAGCATTCTGTAGGTTTTTTGAAAACTGACGTGTTTTTTTTCATCAGCAGCAATAAGCATACAAGACTATGGTGTGTGATTGGTACATGAAGGGTTATAGTTGTGTTATTGCTTTGAATAGATGGAAGGAGACTGGTGGTGCAGTTATTGAGAGAAGGATGGATTTGTTGATGTTTTAATTGACCTTGATCATGCCTATGAGATCAATAATCTTTTGCAAAATGACATCGTGGTCCTGTGGTTTTACTGAGGTCACAGTCACCAAGTGCAATCACATTTTAATTGCCATTTGACTTTCGAGTTACATGTTTCGCCAAGAGTAATTTACTTCTTCATGTGTCTGCAAGGAATATGGAACTGTGTACAGAAATCAGGATGACTACTCTCCATCTTGTCCCATCATGATTGCAAACAAGCTTCTGTAACTTTCCAAGGGGTTTTACTGGCAAGGAAAGCTGTGATGAGGTTTCCAAGAGATGCAGAAATGGTTTCAATCACATTAATTGGTTTCCAACAGGAGCTATCTGCCTATAGCATTCAACCACATGAATATATACTAAAATAATAAGCAATAAGGTCAACTCTGGTTGGGTGCAATAATCATGAAAAGTAGGTAGCAAGACAAATTTTGTACATTCTGCAACAAATCAAATGGATTCCTCAAACCATTCAATGTATCATATTTTGCCAGCTACCAAATGCCATCTGTCCAAAGAATGGCATTTAGGCATACATTTTACTATAAGAGCAACAGTTCCATTTGTAGAACAACATTTTTGTTCTACAATTGGAACTGTTGTAACCAATTCATTTTCATTGACAAGTAACCATTATTCTGATAAATTGAATGCTATTGTACTATCCACTTTAAAATAGCATTCAATTAATCTTATTACTTAACAAAAATAAAAACAGAAAACACAATAAACATTCAACAGGACAGGCAGCATCTGCGCAAAGAAAAACAGCTAACATTTCAGGAATGGGATCCTTCATCAGAACTGGGAAAGAAATAAGTTAACATCGGTGACTGAGAAGGTGAAAATTAGGGTAGGTGGAACAAAGATAGTTTTTCTGATAGACACAATTTCCTAATGTAGATGTTAAAATCAGTTTAAGCCTCCTTGTGCATGTAATATTTTGCTAATGACAAGGCTGTAGGACATGTCCAACTGCTTTGATATATAAAAAGGAAAAGAAAGAAGAGGGGGTAAAAGTGACACCAAAATGATGGCAGGCAAATGGCCAATTATAGAATCATAGTCATGCAGCACGGAAACAGACACTTTGCCCACGCTGACCAAGATGCCCCATCTGTACGAGTCTCACCTGCCCGCATTTGGCCCACATCCCCCCAAAACGTTCCTATCCATGTACCTGTCCAAATGTCTTTTAAATGGTATTGTAGTTTTGGCCTCAACTACCTCCTCCGGCAGCTCATTCCAAGTACCAGCCACCCACTATCTGAAAAATGTTGCCCCTCAGATTCCCATTAGATCTTTCCCTCCTCACCATAAAGCTATGTCCTCTGGTTCTTGATTCACAGATTTTGGATAAATCTACCTTTTCTGTTCCCCTCATGATATTTTACACCTCTAAAAGATCACATCTCATCCTCCTGTGCTCAAAGGAATACAGTCCTAGTCTGCCCAACCTCTCCCTGTAGGTCAGGCCCTCAAGTCCCAGCAACATCCTGAGAACACTTCTCTGCACATTTTCCAAATTAACAACATCTTTCCAATAGCATGGTGACCAAAGCTGAATGCAATACTCCAATTATGCCCTCACCAGCACCTTGTACAGTGTAACATAACATCCCAACTTCTATACTCAGTGTGTGATACTATGGTGTGTGAATTGATGAAGACCAATGTTCCGAAATTCTTCTTGACCACATTATCTACCTGTGACGCCACGTTCAAGGAATTATGTACCAGCACTCCTTGATATCTCTGCTCCATAACACTCCCCAGAACCCTGCTATTACCGTGAAGGTCCTGCCCTGGTCAAGCTTCCCAAAATGCAACACCTCACATTAAACTACATTAAACATTCCTCTGCCCATTTACCCAACTGATCAAGATCCTGCTGTAAACTTTGATAACCATCTTCACTATCTACAATACCACCCAATTTAGTGTAATCTGCAAATTTATTAATCATGCCTTGCACGTTCTCATCCAAATCGTTAATATAAACTACTAACAGCAATGGGCCCAGCACTGATCCTTGAGGCACATCACTAGTCCGAAAAACAACCTTCTACCATCACCCTCTGGTTCCATGAAGTCAATTTTCTATCCAATCGACTAACTCTCCCTGGATGCCATAGTTGGCATACAAAGATAGAGAATGTTGAGACAAAGAACTGCAGATGCTGCTTTACAAAAATAGATTCAAAGTGTTGGAGTAACTCAGCAGGTCAGGCAGCATCTCTGGAGAACATGGATAGGTGACGTTTCGGATCAGGACAGAAGGGTCCTCACTTGAAATGTCTCCTATCATGGTCTCTAGAGATGTTGCCTGACCCGCTGAGTTACTCCAGCACTTTGTGTGTGTGTTTTTTTCGAAGAAAGTATGTGTTATCTAAAATTGGAGAATTTAATTACGCGTCCTGCTGGCTGTAATGTTTGGGCAATATAGAAATAAAATTTTATCACCAAGATATGAAGACTGATAGACTTAAAAGATCCCAAAGCACTACTGAAAGTGCAGAGGAATTCTCCCAGTGCCTGACTGATATATAACAAAGTCAATATTACTTAAATAGATTATCCCTTTGTTCTTATGGGACATTGCGATGTATAATTTTGATTCTGTGGCTTCTTGACTACACTGGGACAACAGAACAAATAATACTTAACATTTACTCTGATATCATTAAAGCCACTACTTAAATGGAAGTTATTAACTGCTAAATGACTGTCTTTTTCAAGATAATATCCTATTGTCTGTTGTTCACCTGGCTTGCTCCTGCATATCTGTTCGTTAATACCTTTTTTAGAATGTGCAAGCATTTGTATTCCTTTGAATCCTCTGAAATACAAAGGATGTTTTAAGGTAATTCTATTTCTATATGTAATGAAAAGTTGCTCTAATCTATTGTAAGCACAAGCTTTTACATGATGCTAAAAATGTTGAATAATTGCCCCAAAATGATAATGCTGATTAAACATTGCATATTGTGTATTACTGTCACAATATGAGCAGCAAAGTGAGCAGCAATAGCAGACAGGGATGTGATGCTGAACCTGACTCTGAGGGACAGCAGGGATTGCAATGTCAGGCAGAGCCATAGTGATAGGAAACACGTTAGTTAAGGGGGCAGACAGGACTTACTGTGGCAGCAATCAACACTCCAGGATGGCGTGTTGCTTCCCTGATGCCAGGGTACAAGATGGTTCGTAGTAGCAACATAACATTCTCAAGGGGGAGGGTGATCAGTCACAGGTTATTGTGCATTTTGGCAGAAATGACAGAAGTAGGAAAGGGATGGCATCCTGCAAAATGAATAGAGAGAGTTAGGCTAAAGGTTAAATAGCAGAACCTGCATGGTAGTGATCTCTGGATTACTCCCAATGCCACATGCTAGTGAGGGTAAGAACAAGAGGATGGGACAGATGAATGCATGGCTGAGGAGTTGGTTCAGAGAACAGGGATTCAGATTTTTGGACCATGGGGATCTCTTCTGCAGCAGAGGTGGCCTGTACAAGAGGGGTGGGTTCACAGACGACACCACCATAGTGAACCAGACATCAAATAACAACAAGATGGAGTATAGGATGGAGATTGAGAACCTCATAATCCTGTGCCAAGACATCTCTCCCTCAATGCCAGCAAGATATTGTGATTGACCAGGATATGAAGCAGTATACACCCCCATTAATACATTAATGGTGCCGAAGTAGAGAGGGTCAAAAGCTTCAAGTTCTTAGGAATAAATATGACTAGCAATTTGCCCTGGACCAGCCACACCGAAGCTATAGCGAAGAAAGCATATCAACTCCTCTACTTGCTTAGAAGGCTTAGGAAGTACGGCATGTCCATAATAACCCTCACCAACTTCTACAGATGCAATGTAGAAACCATTTTATCGGGAGGCATCACAGCATGGTTTGGGAACAGCTCCCTCCAAGACCATAAGAAATTGCAGAGCTGTGGACGTAGCCCAGACCATCAAGCAAACCAACCACCTTTCCAATGACCATCTGCACTTCATGCTGCCTTGACAAGTCCACCAGCATAAAGGAGGGTCAGTCTCACCCTGGTCATTCCCTCTTCTCCCCTCTCCCATCAGGCAAGAGATAAAAAAAAGTTTGAAAATGCATAACTACAGATTCTGGGACAGTTTTGTCCCTCTGTTATAAGGCAACGGAACCTTCCTCTCACCAGCAAGAGGTTAATCCTGACCTCCCATCTACCTCATTGGTAACCTTTGCACTATCTTTAATCAGACTTTATATTGGACTAAATGTTATACCCTTTATCCTTTATCTGTACATTAAGGACCGCTTGATTGTAATCATGTATAGTTTTTTACTGTACATGCACTGTGTACTAGTACAGATTGCTCTTTGAAAGTGCATTGCAGCTATAGTGGTCAAGAAGGATTTTGATACATTGGCCTTCATCAGTCAGGGTACTGAGTATAGAAATTGGAATGTTATGTTGTAGTTGTACAAGGCATAATGAGGCCACATTTATAGTACTGTGTTGTTCAGTTTGGATCATCCTGCTATAGGAATTATGTTGTTTAGCTGGAAAGAGTGCAAAGATTTACGACAATGTTGCCAAGACTTGAGGGGCTGATCTATTGGGAGAGGTTGAGCAGGCTAGGACTATATTCCTTGGAGTGCAGAAAGACGAGAGGTGATCTTATGGAAGTATATAATATCATGAAGGAAATAGATAGAGTAGATGCACAGTCTTTTACCCAAAGTTGTGGAATCAAGAACCAAAGGACGTAGGTTTAAGGCGATAGGGGAAAAATTTAATAGGAACCCGAGGGGCATCTTTTTCACACAGAGGGTAGTGGGTATCGGGAACAAACTGCCAGGTAAGGTAGTTGAGGCAGGTACTATAACAACATTTAGAAACCATTTTGATGGGTACTTGGATAGGAAAGGTTTAGGGAGCCATGGGCCAAAAGCAGGTAGGTGGGAAAAGTGCATCTTGGTCGGCATAAACAAATTGGGCCAAAGGCCCTGTTTCCGTGTTGTATAAACACGTTATTCATTTTCACTTCAGCAATCTGCATTCTCAACATTGGCCCGAGGCAGATTAGATTTAAACCTGTCACCAGGCCAAAATCAGTCAAAGCCTGTAAAAAATCATATATTACAAGTGGAGCAAGAACTTGTATTTTCTGAATGTTGTGCATGAATTAAATTAATTAAATCTGACATTATTAAAAGTATTGTCCAACTGCAGTTCTAATTAGAGCTATATTTTTAATGCATAAATCAACAGATGTAAATAGGCCAACTGTCCACCTGATCCAGTCTATCAGCAACATTCATCAATGCTTGGCCATTGGTTAAGTTGCTGAGCCATTTTAGGGGATGGCCATTGAAAACCTCTACAATATTGAAATCCTTGCATTTGCTCCTCACAGTGCCTCATACAAGGACATTAGCTGAGAGAGTAAAATAGGTGATTATATGGAAAAGGTCTCTTTTCTCATGTTAAGGGCTTGGGGTTAATGATTATGAATCCTATATATTCCAAATATAGCACTCTGCCTCCACCTCTTGTGGATCAGATAATTTAACACATTCCCAGAGATTGTGATGGAAGAATTTATTCACAAAATGCTGGAGTAACTCAGCAGGTCAGGCAGCATCTCGGGAGAGAAGGAATGGGTGACGTTTCGGGTCGAGACCCTTCTTCAGACTGAATCTTGTGATGGAAGAATCTTGTTTAAAGGTGTAATTTTGTGATAATGCCAATCTCAGGCTATTGCTTGATGATTCAATCGGATAGCTCTTCTAATTTTGACCTCAGTCTTCAGGACCCAAAAGTCGAATTTGTCGGACTTGCCATGTGCTCCACCTGTTTTTATTTTTTATTTACTTTTATATAGAAGTTTTGAAACAAACAAATGGCTTTGAGAGTCATTTCAAAAGGTAAATAAAATTAAACCAAATTGCTGTGGGTCTGGAGTGGCATTTAGACAAGTGCAGCAGATTTATTTTCACCAAAAGGAACCAGATAGGATTTCACAACAATCTAGCAATTTCATAAATTCACCATTACTGAGACAACATTTTCTTTTAAACTTTATTCCAGATTATTTGTTTAACTTCAACAGCTACAATGCTGAATTGTAAAACTAGGCCTCTACTTTATTAATATGGTAATTTAATCAAAGTGTGAAGACAATTTCTTGGATTAGGACTGAGGTAGAGATGAAGAAAAAATTAAATGAATGTCAAGTTGGAATGCAGAAATTCCAGAGCTATACAAGTCTAATTCCCGGCTAAACAAACAACTATTTCTTTAAATGTTAATACAATGATATGTCAGTTATAAACAGTTCAAAGAATTAATGGAAAAATATACATGCCATTATAAAACATTACGTCTGTACCATTCAACTTCTTGTTATTAATTAGCCATGCAACCTAACTACTGACAGTGTTAATAAATGAGCTAATAGACTGGATCAGGTAGGCATGGTATATTTACTTATGTTGGTTTATACATTAAAATGAGAGCTCTAATGAGAACTGACTTTTTAAAATATCAGATTTTCCCCAATTTAAATCCCTCTATCCACATTTTCTTGGAAATCAATACCATCATGATGCTCCGTAAAGTGGTCACATTTTAGATAATTCTGTCACTTTCCGTTTTTGTCTACCTGCAATTTTACTTTACAATTACTGTCATATTTCCCTACGGCATTGAAAATAGCCATTTTAACCTATTGAGTCCATGCCATCTTGCAAAGCAATCCCGTTCCTTGTTGAATCTGAAGAAGAGTTCTAACCTGAAACATCGCCTAATCATATTCTCCAGGGATGCTGCCTGACCGGATGAGTTACTCTAGCATTTTGTGTTTATCCCATTCCCCAATAATTTCCCCTGTAACCCACATTTTACTCCTTCGAAATGTCACCACTAAATAAACCTAAATATCGGCACATCTTTGGGATGTGGACGAAAGCAAACATCTGGAGGAAGCCCGTGCAGTCACAGCAAGAATGTACCAACTCCACACAGACAGTACCAGACATCAGGATCAAACCCTTGTCCCTGGAGCTAGGAGGCAACACTTCTATTAATTGTTCCACTGTGCTGCTCAATGTCCAAAAATATGACTGCAACACATCAATTCAAAAAACATACAATAATTTACAACACTGAATTTGGTCCACTGTGTCTATAATGGCCAAATATGTCCTTGAGGTTAATACTATCTCTCATTCTTTGATCCGTATAACTACAGGTATGTCTCTTCCTATCGTTTCTGAAGGCTCATACTGGTATTTTGTAAATCGGATGAGGGGTTTTAGTTTCCACCGCCCAATTGGACAATGATTTCAGATCCCACCAATAAAGTGCAATATTTTTCCCCCGAAATTCCCTTTATCTATGAAATATCAGAAATCTATTTCTGGTCTCTCTGCCATGGAAAATGGGTCCTTATTCTTTACCCACCTCTATTCATTTTAATTTGCATAATCTTATTTCTTATCTTTAATTCCTCATGGAATTACATACCAGGTTAATATTTGTGCTGACCATGTGTTTATCGATGTCAACAAGGCCACAAAAGGCACAAATCAAATTTGTTCAGGGACAAAGGCCTTTGTAAAGTACGTGTCATTAATGTAAGTGGTAGGAGGTGATTTTAGATCCACTCTTCAGCTCACTATGCCTCAAAAATAAATTCAGTGCTCTTACCCAAACAATATTGATGACCTGGGTGTGCATGAGGTAAGATAAGTCTTGAATGGTTTAATTGAAAAGAGTATCACAATCATTGATTGATTTGAGAATCTTCTCTTACCTAAACTGTAATCATAAAATCAAATAGTATGTAGCAGTATTCGGGATAAGGGAGAATAGATTGTAACAGTGTTTCCCATGCGCTCCCTGGTTTAATTTTGACCAGCTGACCTATGACCCCACCACAATCTCTTACTTGCAGACAATCTGGCACCTTATTTCAATTTAAGTACCAGAATTTCAAGTGGAAAACGAGGAAGGGATATCGATTGAGAAGGAAATGACTGCTGGCATCTCACCATCTAGCCCTGAGAGGAATGAGTGGAAAAGGAACATTAAGTGGTTTCCACTCCACCACAGTCAACAAGATTCTCAGTCCATCCATTCAATTTGCTACACCTTTTCTCTTTGTCCTCTCGTTCCACCCCATCAGTCTCAATCTCAAACCAGTTATCCTCCATGATGTTTGACAATACCAGCATGACATCACTGTAAGAAATATGTCATCTCTCATTTTAGCATTTCAATATGATTGCTGTTTCTAGAATGCTCTACTTTACTTATTGGTCTCCTGCAACACCCACTGCAGATGCTGGTTTATTTCCAAGCGAAGCAGCACATTACTCCCATTTCTTCCAATTGGTCATGTAATAGAATCTAGATGCTGAAATTTGGCGCAAAAAAATCAAACTGCTGGAGAGAACTCAGTGGGAGGCAAAGGGATTGTTAACATTTCGGGTCATGACCCTGCATCAGGACTGGGAGTGATCCCATTTTACCACCCCCACCTGCCTTTCTATTTTCCACAGTGACCACTCTCATCCCACCTCGTTTTCCTACTCCCATACTGACCCATCTATCCTCGGCCCTGTGAGGCCCAACAGCAGACTGGAAGAATAACAACTGATGTTCCACTTGGGTGACCTACAACCCAATGGCATGAACATTGAATTTCCCAATTTCCAGTAACCTACATCCCTTTTCACATTCTGCTCGTGCAACCTCTTTCTCTACCCTCCCACTGCATAGTTCCATCTGCTCATCTTCTATTCCTTCTCCTTTCTTCCCTCATTTTTTTTTCTATTATTCACCAGTCTCTTTCTCAACATTGGCAGCACGTGGCGCAGCGCTAGAGTTGTTACGTTACAGCGGCAGAGACCCAGGTTCGATCTTAACTATGGGTGCTGTCTATACAGAGTTTGTGCATTCTCCCTGTGAACCTATGGTTTTCACTGGGAGCTCCGGTTTGCCACACAAAGATGTGCAGGTTTGTAGGTTAAATAGCTCTATAAATGGCCCGAATGTATAGGGTAGAACTATCATATCATATATATACAGCCGGAAACAGGCCTTATTTCGGCCCTCCAATTCCATGCCGCCCAGTGATCCCCGTACATTAACACTATCCTACACCCACTAGGGACAATTTTTACATTTACCCAGCCAATTAACCTACATACCTGTACGTCTTTGGAGTGTGGGAGGAAACCGAAGATCTCGGAGTAAACCCACGCAGGTCACGGGGAGAACGTACAAACTCCTTACAGTGCAGCACCCGTAGTCAGGATCAAACCTGAGTCTCCGGCGCTGCATTCGCTGTAAAGCAGCAACTCTACCGCTGCGCTACCGTGCCGCCCACTAGTGTGCAAGTGATTGCTGGTCGTGCGGACCCGGTGGGCCAAAGGGCCTGTTTCCATGCTGCATTTCAAAAGTAAACTTTCCCCAAACTCGTCACGCAGTGATTCCAATTGCCCGTCATTTCACATCTCAGCTGACTCCACCTATCATCTTCCAGCCCTGGTCTCACTCCCTCCCTCCCTCTCACCTTTTTCTTCTGATTTCTTTCCTCAATATCTCAGCCCCGATTCAGAATCTCAACCCCAAAACAGTAACCATCCTTTGCTTCCACAGATGCTGTGAATTATTCCAGCAGTTTATTTTTTAATTGAAGTTTGATGTGATCACAGTATGACATCCTCCACAATGGAAATACCAAATGCAGAAAGTATCAACACTTTGCAGATTATATCCATTGAAGGCACAACAATAATCATGTGTTTCCAGATTCCTTCATTTTAATTCTTCCTGCCACTTCCTTACCTTCAATACTATTGTGACAAAGTTCAATGCAAGCTCAAAAGAACAGTCCCTCATTTCACAACTGGACACATTACAACCTTCCAGACTCAGCACTAAATTCAACAATTTCAGATCAGCTGTTATTCTTGCTTTTGACTCTGACATTCACAGCTTTATTTCTTCCCTACTTTCACGCGTTTCTGCTCGTACCTATTGCCAAGCTTTTAACATCACTTTTAGTTGGCACCATTCTCACTTGTGTCATTGAATCTCTCTTGATCTCCACAGGCCTTCCAATTTGTTTTCTCCATCTCTACCCCTTCATCGTTTCTCGATAAATTATCAAATTATTTTTATCTTCGATTTTTTTTCCAATGCTAATAAAAGGATGTCAACTGAAACATTAGCTCTTTTCCCCTTCACAGATGCGTCCTCTCATGCAGAGTATTTTCAAGCATTTGTTGTTTTATTTCAATGAGCTGCAGTATTTTGCCTTTGTACTAAATGATAATAGATCAATGAACCAAAACTGGGAAATCAAAATCTAATGAGAGACTGAGGATAGTGGGGATACATGACTGGGGAAATAACAGGAGAGAGAGAAGCAACAAAGCTAAACAATAGGGACAGAAAATTAATACTTTCAATGTCACAGATTAATTCAAATCCAATAAAAATTCTATAGAATTGTACTTCCCATATCATGCTTACTTCCTGTAATGCATTCCTCTTCAAAGTTTTGTTTAATAACACACTTGCAGTGTTCGAATAAGGTCCAATTTCTGACTCACTAAGAAACAATGCCTTTGGAGATGCAATATTATAATAAAAACATAAGTATTTTTCAGCACTTCAGGGGATGGCCGGAATACATTTTGTACTTGCCTTTGTCTATGATATTTAGTCAATGAGTCATAACAGGAACTTGAAAGTGCTTTTACATTATACTTACAGTATATTTTGGTTCAGCTATCACTCACTGTGTACCCAGAAGGTTGTGGATCCAAGTACCTCCTGAGGGACTTGGGCACATAATTCAAGGCATCCAAAAGTTGCTGTATTTTCGATATCAATAGCACAACACAAAAACAACCCATTTGTTCCATTAGTTTTGTGCTGCTGATTCTCACATGAACTAGGTATCCTAATCTACTATTTACTTTCTATGTTCCACTTTATCCACTCACTCTTAATAGACAATAGACAATCGACAATAGGTGCAGGAGTAGGCCATTCAGCCCTTCGAGCCAGCACCACCATTCAATGTGATCATGGCTGATCATTCTCAATCAGTACCCCATTCCTGCCTTCTCCCCATTCCCCCTGACTCCGCTATCTTTAAGAGCTCTATCTAGCTCTCTCTTGAAAGCAAAATAAATTCTGGTTGTTACTCATGCAGCTTTCTCACACTTGTCTAATGACACTGCAATTTATGAAATAAAACTAAATGTATACTTTGTTTACAACAATTGAAAACAAGTTTCTACCATTTATTTTTTAATAACTTTTTATAACCTTGAAGATTATTCAATAAATGCTGTGAATTTGCTTCATCAAAGAAAAATCCAAAACTTCACAGTCAATGAACTGATTATAAACGGCTTATCAGATCATAGTGATAAACACAGCAAATGTGTTGCACATAGGTGGCTCTCACAAACAACTTATTCCATGCAGGTACGTCTTCACGTATTTTTAAGTGTTGTTGGTCAAAAAGTCAACATTGCCAAAAAGATCTTCCTCTTCTGATCGTGCCAGGGAATTGGATCTCACTTTACAGAAGTATTCAAAAGATGTCACTTCTAACAGTATAGCACATTTTTGGTAGATACTTAAGAAATCTGTCAAGATTTACCTGCTCATTCTTCTGCCACACCTCCTGACCCAACAAACCTTAAGTTTGATTAAGTTTAAGAACTCCATAAGATTATTCAAAACCAAAATATTGTATATAATGTTGAAAGTAAAAAATAATAACAAAAAATGCTGGCAATATTCAGCAGGTCAGGCACATGTTTTTCTGATCTAGCACTATTCATTAATTATGATGAAATACAAGGTAGAGAATATCTGGAACTATTCAGATCTGCTATATATATATTTTTAATGGTTTGATGAAATCAGGGAAATAACATCTACAAGACAAAGGTGGACCCGTTGGGTCCAAATCTCTCCTGAGGGCCTCTCCTGGGGCAACCATCCCCCAACTCACGATCCTGCAGGCCCGGCAACTCTCTCCAACTGACGAAGCCCGTTGCTGGGCAGGGAGTGTTTCCTGAGGCTGTGGGCAGACGAGCCGGGACAAGCAAGGGGGAGAGGGAGCCACACACCTGAGCCCCTTGCCGCCAGCGCTGCTGTCAGAGCAAGCCGTGGACCCAAAGTCTCTCCTGCATAGGCCTAGCACTCTCCCCTTCCCCTCCCACTCCCCCCCACTCACCCACTCCATACCTCCTCAACCCCCAATTATCCCACCCTTCTCCCCCTCACCAACCCCCCTTATCCCCCCTCCTCCCCTCCCCATCCCCCACAATTGCCCCTCAACCCCCCCTTAAAACTTTGCCAAACCTCTCCTGCATTGGTCTAGCACCCTCCCCTCCCCCAATCCCCCTCCGCCCCTCCCCCACCCCTACTCACCCTCCCCCTCCCCTCCACCCCCAGGCGTTTTTTTAATTTGTTTATATTTTTAAAAAATTTAATGAAGTAAATGTAAATGAAAGAGGCATTTAACAAAAAAAAGAAAGAAATCTTATCTGTAACGGCTCAGGAGCAGCGGCAGGCACAGTTTCAAAAAAAAGGAAAAGTCTTTCTTTAAAATAAAGCATTGCCTGTTTAAATTAAAATGCTTTAAATATAAAGTGTTTATTCTTGAAATAGAACTTCTCCCATGTGATACCCGGACCATTGGCGCGTGACGTAAGTAGACGCAAGTATTAAATGAACGGGTCCCAACTGCGCAGGCGCGGAGCCTATAAGCTCCCATTGTGACGTCAAACGCGCGCCTGGAAGGGTGCTGGTCTATTTAGCAGCAGCTCTTCGGGTATTCCCGTCACTCTGGTGGGCCCCCCCTCCATCATTGGTCGTCACTCAGGGGGGTCCCATTGTGCCGTCTCACGCTGAACATGGCAGTTCAATAAGGTAAAAGGTAATTTTTAAACATTAAAACTTCTCTAACTTGAAAAATATAAGAGCAATTTGAATAAAAGTTTGGAAAAAATGTGTCCCCAGGACAATGGTGAGTAAGGTGGGCCTAAAATTGTGCGGGTCATGTACCGTTTTTTTGTGGGTAAGAAGGGCATACAGCAACAACGGGACACAGAAATAACAGGAACATACGGAACAAACATACAAGATGAGAGTTCTAGTAATATACTAGACCAAGTGGACCCGTTGGGTCCATTCCTCATTGGGTTTCCATTGTGACTTGGGAAAACCGTGTTTCTTCTTTAAAATAAATTGTTTAAAATTCTTTTTTAAATCTCAATGAAATAAATATGCTATGTAAAATAAAGAGGCCGAGATGGATCCGAGGTATTTTCCAAAAATGGGAGGCCGGGCAGGGAGTGTCTCCCAGGGCCTTGGGTGGGCGAGGGGGACAGGGAAGGGGAGAGGGTCCACGCACCTCGGCCCTGTGCCACTAGCGCTGCAGCCAGAGCAAGCTGTGGACCCAAAGCCTTTCCTGTATTGGTCTAGCACCCTCAACCTCACTCACCCTTTCTTTAAAATAAATTGCTTTTTTTTAAATGAATTGAATCTCAAGGAAATAAAAATCCTATGTAAAATAAAAATCCTATGTAAAATAAAGAGGTCGGGCAGGAAGTTGTAGCCAATCAATGGATTCCATGTAGGGGTGAGCGGCAGGAACAAATCAGGACGCGCCGGCGACCAATCAGAGCGGGGAGCGTCGGCACTCCCCCCACGTGGGGACCCGGGCCTATCGGGCGTCGAGCGGGAGGTCGTAGCCAATCAATGGACCCCACGTGGGGGAAAGCGGCAGGAGCAAATCAGGATGCACTGGCCACCAATCAGAGCGGGGAGCGCCGGCGCTCCCCCCCACGTCGGGCCGGGACCAATTGGGTGTCGAGCGTGTGGTCAGAGCTGAACACACAATGGCATCCCTCCCCCAACTGCGCACGTGCCGGAGTTGAAAACAAAATGGCAACCTTCCCCCAATAGCGCACGTGCTGATCCGGCAGACATCCGTTGGGCACAAACCTCCTGCATTGGTGTAGCACCCTCCCCTCCCCGACTCCCCCTCTTCCCTTCCCCCCACTCACCCAATCCATCCCCCCACAACCCTCCTTTTCACCCCCTCCTCCGACTTTACCGTCCCCCGGGGCCGGGCAAGGGGGGAGAGGAAAGGGGAGAGGGGGCGACTCACCTTGCCTTCTTGCCACGGGAGGAAGGTCAGGCACGAGACATTTGTTAAAGTCAGTTTATTGGCCCCGACTCCCTGGCGCCCCTGCCCCTCCCTGTTAGCCGTGGACCCAAAGCTAGTTCGCACTCGTGCGGGTCCCATTGTGACATCACACGCTGAAGATCATAATGAAATCGGTTTAGAAGGTAGCTTTTAAACTTTAAAATCTCTCTAGCTTTAAAAATATAACACCAATTTGAATGAAGGTTGTTTTAAACGGTCCTCAGGACAATGGTGAGTAAGGTGGGCCTAAAAATGTGGCGCTATCGTGTACCGTTCTGGTTGTGTACAGGGCATTGTACACACATAAACACAAACAAACTGAGAGTTTTGGTAATATAATAGAAGATAGATACAGATTACCAAATATTTACACGCATATTCTTAACAATAAATACCATATTGCTGAACTAAAAACAATCAAATAGGATTGTGAATCATCATACTTCAAATTAAATTTCAATTCATCTATATATTACTAAATATAGTACTGTAGGGGGAGCGGGGAAGAGAGGAAGTGGGGCAGGGGAGGGTGAGAGACCACTGCAGGAGAGGTTTGGAGGAGTTTTAATAGGGGGTTGAGGGGGGATGGAGTGGGTGAGTGGGTGATGGGGGGAGGAGGGCGGGATAAGGGGGGTTGAGGGAGGATGGAGTTGGTGAGTAGGGGGGAGTGGGGAAGAGGAAGGGGAGGGTGCTAGGCCAATGCAGGAGAGTCTTTCGGTCCACGGCTAGCTCTGACTGCAGCGCTGACGGCACGGGGCCGAGGTGAGTGGCACCCTCTCCTCTTCCCTGTCCCCCCTCGCCCGCCCACGGCCCCGGGGGAAACTCCCCGCCCGGCAACAGGCTTCATCAGTTGGAGAGGGTTGCCGGGCCCGCAGGATCATCAGTTGGGGGAGGGTTGTCCCAGGAGAGTCCCGCAGGAGAGATTTCGACCCAACGGGGTTCACCTCAGTCTAGTATCTAATTTATAATTTAATTGAAATCATTACATTATTCTTATATTTTCAGAAAATATACCAGAAGGTATGAAGAATTGCACTCTTAGTTCTTAAGCACTTTGGGGCATAAGATGTGAAAGACACTCTTGAGTAAACAGTTCACTTATATCAATGGGTTAACATCCCCAAACAATGTGACAACAGACTAATGAAAACGTAGGGATTTGGAAGGAAGTTCAGTTGATTTCTTAGAATCAGCACTAACAAATGCAAATTGTGGACTGTCCTGTTTGGTCCTGAAGGTTAAGTAATTATAGATCTTTGCAAGTTAAATATAACCCATTTTCAAGCACACACACAGAATGAAAATCTTTCAAAAATATTACAGAACATTAAAATGCCTTGTTGAAATATTCTTATTTGAACCTTCAATTTGTATACTAATGTAATGCTGCAAAAATGTTGCAAATACCCATAAAGCAAGGGTTTACCTCATAGATCCAATCAGTGAAGCAGTGTTTCAAAACAATAAGACATTTTGGACGCCTTGGACAATATTCACCCCAAACTCTTAAGTACAGTGACCCCAAAAACTCATATAGCTTGCACCTCAAAAAGACTTCGACAATTCATTGAATTCATTGACGCGGATTTACCTTAAACAATGATAAAAGTTCATGGACTTAAATTTCTTCACCGACTTAAATTTAAACTCTGTTTATGTTTCCACAGATGCCATCTGACATGCTGAATATTTCCAGCAGTTAGCTTTGGTACCTTTGACTCTGACCCTGCGAAGGCCAAAGGAATGAAAAAAAGATCCTATTATTCAGTTGCTCACAGAAGTCCCCACCCCCACCAAAAGAACTGACATAGAAAGAGACCAGGGGTATTGCCTCCAGCGCCTTCAAGGTCGGCTGCAGGAGGCGCCCCCCAAGACAGAGCCAGTTGGGCAAGGATAAGGACTTTGTGTCATGGGACTGCAGCAGCCTAGGGTTTACCTAGGCTTTCCCAGATCGGGGGCACTCCAGTACTTCCAGCACTGGAATTTTGACCTTTTCTTTGCAAACAGTGCCAAAATATAGCAACTGTGCATTTGTGAGTTGTGGAATAGATGTTGCATTTCCAAATAATGGAGGGATATGGTATAAAATCCGACCTTTCAGCTCTTCCATACCAATCATTACACTAATCCAAACGTAATCACATTTTCCCCAAGGACAATACCTGGATATGCTCCTGACACTCAAATAACCAGTGATCAAGCTGTCACCCTGTCCCTCAGCTGAGTTATGGATTGTGGGTACTAAAAATGGTACTAAAGGGAGGGTGGGGGAAAAAAATTACAGAGTTCTTCTGATAGCATATATCTATAACAAATATCTCAAAACGTAAACTTTTCAAAAGTGGAAAAATTATCTTCCAACTCTCCCTTGGGGAAGAAGTCATTGTAGAAAGTTCATAGTCAGGATAAATCCAAAAGATATCTGGATATTGGTCTGATTTCCTGACATTATGGCGTGCTCTAACCAACTTCAAAGTGCCAGCTTTCTAGAATTGCAGTTTTTCAGGCCTGCTTTTGTAGAATCTAGCCCAGGCATTTCGGTGTGCATTTTGCCAAACTATTATGCTCTGTCAGCCAAGGTTGCAAACCAGTTTAATTTCCATACCAATCTTTCTGTTCTTGGCCTACTCTAGTGCCAGAGTGAGATCTTGTTCCCACAGTTTGCATGTTCTGCTTGGGTAGCTTACACCCCAACAGCAAAACAATGAATTCTCCAATTGCAAGTTATAACCCCTCTCTTTCTCTTGCCCTCCCCCCACCCTCGATGCACATTCATTTCTCTCACCATCTCCCACCACCCTAGTCACCTTCCTCCTTTCCCCTCCTCCGTGATTTCCTCCCATCCCAAAATCCTCTATTTCCCCTTTATCCATTCTCTGTAAACTCCTTAGTGTGTAGGGAGTGGATGAGAAAGTGAGATAACATAGAACTAAAGTGAACAAGTGATTGACAAGTCAGGACCTGGTGGACCGAAGGGCCTGTTTCCATGCTGTATTTCTAAACTAAACTAACTCCATCAATCTGAAGGATACCTTTCTGAAAAGTCATCTGTTCATTCTCCTCAGATGCTGCCTGACCTGCTGAATTCCTCCCTATTTGTACTCTTTGCCTCAATCATATTCTCACAACATTCTAGATGGAGAGGTTTCTTCTAAACCTCCCATTGGTTCTCTTGGTAACTATTTTATATTGATGCTCTCTGGTTATTTCTCCCCTAGAAGTGGGAACATCCTTTTTGTTTACATCTGATACTTTTAAAGATATGTCAACCTTGACTCTTCCCCCCTCTCTATTTCCCACCCCACCCTCCCCCCAAAGAGGATGGCCTAATCTGTTGTTTCTAACCAAGTATACATAGCGTAAAAAAATCAGTACGCCCTTGTAAGTCTGTAAATATGGTGACCCTTGTAAGTCGGTGACCAGAACCATATGCAACGTTCAAGGTGCAGATGTTTCAAGGGTCAATACAGGTTTAGCATGATTTCCCAACATTTTAATATTTTCCCTCTGGATATGGTTCCTTAGTTTTGGTTTGCTTTTTTAATGACCACACTAACCCACAGCACTCCTTCAGTAACATACAGTTTGTACTCCGAAGTCCGTGTTCCTCTATCCAGCCAAGGAATAAGAAACTTCTTCATTCTTCCTCCTAAAATACATTACCTCACATTTATTTATGTTGATCCTCATTTACAAATTATATTTCCATTCAACAAGGTTTAGTATATTGACTAACCCGACTGCTATAACTTCAAAATTAAAATACTCATAAGAAAACAATGTTAGCTTGTATATTCAGTTGAAAAATCACATGAAAGAATTAATCCCGGCCTCCAACTAGAACAAATATTATTGTAGGTTATCAGTAGGATGTCTTTCACAATGAAAGCAAACACAAGAGAGTGTGTGTTTGACTATTGATGTTCGATATCTAATTTGTTGTAATAGCCTCATGTGGAATCTCGCAAGAGGTAGAAAAAACATTTACATCTTATTTATACTGATACAAAGCTCCACACAGGTCAAATCTTACTTCAAATAAATCCCACTAGGTACTCAATTGTTTTACATAATTTAGTCAAGTCTAAAGCCACTTTTTGTCAAAAACACGAGAGTACAATGAAATCCATCAAGGTGACTTTTTGCTGTCTCAACAGAGAATTCTCTGACATTACATATCACCATCAGCACCTTGATTGACAGGGCTGGATCTAATCTTGCATTCTGTTTGCACAGGTAGTTCTGCAATATAACTTACATCGATCGCCTGCCCATGTGATCTAGCTGCCTTATGAAGCTTGATTTTACACAAAATGCCACCAGAATCAAGAACTCCTCTCTCTGCTCCTGGAGTATTAGTTTTCACCTGTTGCAATATTCAAACTTTGCATTGGAAATATTACAGCAGCCTATTAATTGTGCACCTCAATTACAATGCACATAAGTGGGGCAAAGATGATTTAGATAAACTTGGATAATCTGTGTTGGAGGCAAATGATATTGAAAACTGATGATACCAAACTTAACTAACAAAAGGCCATCTTCATTGAAATCAGTGAGGCTCTGCATCTACCACAGACAGCAGCTGCCAATCTGTATGTTGCCAAAGAAACCTTAATTTTTGCAATTGTTTTTAATCTAGGACTTCGTATACCCGTGTTCTGTAATCACGCATTTTCCTTTGCTGAACAGCAAAAGCATTAACTGTTTCCGCTTAAGTATAAAAAAAATTAAAGCAGCCTGGCAACAATGAAAATATGTAGGACATCATGTGAATGCACAATAGATGTCGTTAATAGATAATGAGCAGGTTTTTTTGGTAAGCATTGGGAATACTTGGGAGGAGTATTTTTTTTAAAGGAACCTTATCTTTCTTTCAGTGAATCAATTGAATATAATTAAAAAGAATTAAGATCAAACTTGACATTTTAAAAATGTTTGACCAATGAGTTTTAAATTCGCAATGAGCTTGCAATTATCATAATAATAAGTTTTGGAACTACATTTTTAAATTCAAAGTCATCAGAGTATCAAAAAGTGCTTTGAAGTAAAATAAAAATTGCAGATGCTGTAAGTCGAAAACCAAAGCAGAAAATGGTGCAAACACTCAACAGGTCAAGCCGCAGGAAATAGAAAAAGAAAAGAAAAACTGAGTGAATCTTTCAGGTCAAGAACCCTTCATCTTGTAATAATTCAGTTATTTTCATTTGCCCTTTGCAAAATGATTTAAGGTTTGATGGGACCACTAATCAGAAGGATTTAAAAGAAGAAATTATGTGGTGTATTGGCCATGAAATTTCCTTCCAGTGACATTGTGAACAAGCAAGACTGCCCACAATTTAACTATAGGTCACTGCAAATGTGATTTAAAAATCCTTATCATGGAAAGGATTAATTCTGTAGCGGGTTATCACAAATTCTGGACTGCAAAATATTTTGTAGATGATATAACCATCATATAACCAGTGAAGTAGAGAATCAGATGCAACATTATTTACCTTCTAGAGTGTGAATGGGATACCAAATATGTTGATGCCCAGTCATAGAGCCACACAGCACAGAAACAGGCCCTTCTGCCCAACTTTCCCATGCCGACCAAGATGCCCCATCTAAACTAGTCCCACCTGCCCATATCCCTCTAAACTTCTTTTTTTCCTGATGAATTCCTTTGCTGTTGTTACTTTCTGCCAAACACTCCTCAAAACCCATTTAAATCTATCCTCTTTCACCTTGAACCTACACACTAATTTTAGACTTTCCTACTCTGGAAAAAAGTAATGTGAATAATCTTCAAGGATTTCCAATCCATCTGATGCATTTTGAATGTAATCAAACATAAATGAGATGAAGTTCGGAGGGTAAAGACAAAAATAACATGTCTGAATGCTGCACAGAAAATAATCCACTCAGAAGCCTTGTTACCATTCACAACATACACCACCAATTTATTTAAAATTTAATTCCACACACATCAATGAGTTGAATGATTTTGCAGTGTTTTGTTTTAACCAGGGATTAAATGTGAACCAAAAAAATTACGTGTGCTGCTCAAAGCCTGCTGTGTCAAATGATAGATAACACATCAAGACTTCAAATAATCAATACCTAATCAAAACAACATTAGCAACATGTAGCTGACTTTTTTTAAATGTTAACAGCCATGGGAAGTGTTGGAATGCTGGAAAAGCAGACTAATTGTGAATACTCACATCTTTTAGAAAAAGTTGGTTAAAGTAGCTTTTAGAAATTAAAAGGTTGAAGGATTTAAGATGATGGGCCAGAGGAAGTACAATAGCACTTGGAAACAGGAGCACTTGGAGGCATTCTGGCGTACAAAATACAGACAAGACATTCAGATAATAATCTGCCTTCCTGTTCTTGCCACCAAAGTGGATAACCTCACATTTATCCACATTATACTGCATCTGGCATACATCTGCCCATTCAGCCAACCTATTCAAGTCACCCAGCAGCCTCAAAGCATCCTCCTCGCAGCTCACACTGCCACCCAGCTTTGTGTCATTGGAGATGTTACATTTAATTCCTTTGTCTAAATCGTTAATATATATTGTAAATAACTGGGGTCCCAGCACTGAGCCTTGCGGCACCCCACTAGTCAATGGAGGATGCAATCACGCTGGCTCATCACTCTGCATAGGACCACTTGGACAATAAAATCACATACACCAACTGTTGTTCATAGACTCGGAGCTCGGATTTCAACACCATCATCCCCTCCAAACTGTTTGGGGAAATGGGTCTCTGCGCATCCCTCTACAACTGGACCCTCGACTTCCTCATCAACAGAACACAATCAATACAAATTGGCAGCAACGCTACCTGCTTGATAACAATCAGCACAGGAGCACCACAAGGCTATAAGCTCAGCCCCCTGCTCTACTCACTCTATACCCATGACTGTGTAGCCAGATACAATTCCAACTCCATCTTTAAATTCGCCGACACCACGTTGTTGGACAAATTACAGATGATGATGATGAGTCAAAGTAAAGGAAGGAGATCAATTGATTGCCGAATGGTGCCAGAACAACAACCATGCTCTCAAAGTCAGTAAAATCAAGGAACTGATTGTTGACTTTCGAAGAGGAAGGCAGAGGATCCACAAACCTGTTATCATCGACAGGACAGTGATGGAGAGTCAAAAAGCAAATTCCTGGGTGTGAAGATCTGCCCTGGACCCAGCACATTAATGCAATCAGAAAGAAAGCTCATTAACCCCTCTATTTCCTTGAGAAGATTGAGGTGATTCGGCATGACAACTCTCTTGAACTTCTTCAGGTATTCTTTAGAGAGCATATTGACTGGTTGCATCACGGTCTGGTTTGGCAACTGAAATAGCCAGGACCGAAGAAGATTGCAAAAAATGGTGAACACTGTCTAGCTAGTCCATCATACATACTGACCTCCCCACCATCAAATGATCTACAGGAGTTGCTGTTTCAAAAAGGCAGCCAACATCGTTAGAAACCCAAGCCACACTCTCATTTCATTCCTGCCATTGGGATAAAGGTATAGGAGCTTGAAAATTGTGATGTTGAGGTTCAGGAGCAGATTCTTCAGTCTATTAAATACTACAACCTCCAACTAAGCTACATACTACAAAGGGGCTATCTTTATGCACTCTTTTATCTTTATGCACTCTCATTTGTTTATCTTTATGCACTCTCATTTGTTGTTTTTTATATACTTCTTATTTTGTTGTGTATAATGGTATTTAGAGAGTGCAAACTTTACACATCTGTTGTGCTGCTACAAATAAGAATTTAATTGCTCCATCTCGGGATCTCTATGTAACTAAAACTCTCATCTTGTTTGTTCCGTATGTTTGTGCCATAGATATTTCCCTGTCCCCTTGTTTCTTTATGCCCTGCTCATCCTCAAAAAAACAGTACACGACCTGCACAATTTTAGGCCCACCTTACTCACCATTGTCCTGGGTACACTTTCATCCAACTTTCATTCAAATTGCTTTTATTTTTAAAGTCAGAGAGATTTTCAAGTTTTTTAATTACCTTATTAAACCGAGTGCTTGCCATGTTCAGCATATGATGTCACAATTGGACCCGCCCGAGTGACGGCCAATAAGGGAGCGGGGGCCCACGATGACCGCCAAAGTGACGGGAGTCACTGCTAATGAGGGGGGGTCTAATTTTAACAAATGCGCTCCCCCCGGGAGGACCAGTGGGAGGACCAGCGCCTGTCCCGGCATGCCTCGCGCCTGACCTTCCTCCCGCTGATCAGCGCTAGACGCATGGGGCCCAGGTAAGTGGCTTTTCCCTGTCCCCCCTCGCCTGCCCATGGTCCCGGGGACACTCCCCACCCGCCAACGGGCCTAAGGATAGGTAGGGTTGCTGGGCCCGGCACGGCCCCGGGGGACACTCCCCGCCCGCCACCAGGTCCCGCCCACAGCCCCAGGGGACACTCCCTGGACCCGTTGGGCCAAAACCTCTCCTGCATTAGACCAGCACCCTCACCTCCCCCCCTCTCCCTCCCCCCACTCCTCCCCTCCCCCTCCTCCCCCTCCTCCCCCTCTCTCTCCCTCCGCCTTCCCACTCCCCCTCCCCATCCCGTCCCCTCCCCCTCAACCCCCCTTATCCCCCCTCCTCCCCTGCCCTCCCTCACCCACTCCATCCCTCCTCAACCCCCCTTACCCCCCCCTGCCTCAGCCACGCCCGCAGGACCACCCGCAGCGGAGGTTTGCACCCAACAGGTGCATACCAATCTACTATACAATAAAACACCCTTGATTGCTGTAAGAATTACATGTGCCGTAGTCTATTTTTAAATACTTCTGTTCGATCATATATGATCAAGGTTTCTCAGGAAAGATGGTAGTTAAGAAGCCCTTAATCTTCTTTCAAAGTTTCTCAGAAAAGTATACTCCATCTTAGTTTTCTTCTTCTCTATTCAATTTCAACCAATTCTGCAGACATTCTCTTGGAATGACCAACGTGATTAGCATTGTTCAATTGTACTTAACAGACAACTGGTAACCATTTGAAAGGGTTCTCATTTGTTCTCACTTGTCCTTTTCATTAGCTGGCCACTTTATGAAACCCAAAGTCTACACAGACAAAATGATTGACCAGATTGCTGCCTAGATTAGAGGGTTTCAGCTTTCGAGATAGGTTGGCTGGACTTGGATTATTTTCATCAGGGTTGAGAAGAGACTCGATAGAAGTATATAAAATTATGAGGCATAGATAAGCTAAAACGTCAGAATTTTTTCCCAGGGTGGAAATGCCCAACACTAGAGGACATAGCTATAAGGTGAGAGAGGGAAAGTTTAATGGAAATATTCTTACACAGAGTAGTGGGAGTCTGAAAAGCAATGCCAATTGTGGTGGTGGAGGCAGGTATGACAGTGGTGTGTAAGAGGCCTTTAGATAGACACATGGAAGTGCAGGGAATAGAGATATCATGTTCTTAGCATCATGTTCAGCAGAAACATTGTGGGCAAAGTGCCCAATCCTGAACTATACGGTTCTATATTCTATGTTCTACTTGACAGGAGCTTGCAAAAGTTGATTGGAGTAAGTTGTTTGTGGGCAAAATGATGTCGACAAAGTGAAGGGCTGTTAAAAGTGAGATAGCTAGAGTTCAAAGTCTGCATGTTCCTGAAAGGCAAGACCAACAAGAGTAGGGAACCTTGAATTCCATGAGATATTGAGGCTGTGGTCTGAAAAAGGAGGCATGGGTCAGGTACAAGCAGCAGGGATCAAGTGACTCTCAAGAGGAGTACATAGGATGCACAGATGTACTTAAGAAGGAAATCAGAAGGGGAAAGAGGATACATGAGATACCGTAACCTTGGCAAAAAAGTTTAAGGAGGATCCAGAGATTTTATACGTACATTGTGGGGAAAAGTGTAACTACGGAGTGAATAGGGCCCCTCAAAGTCCAAACTTAACATCTAAATTTGAAGGCACAGGGACATCTCTCCAAGATGCTGGTGAGACCACATCTGAAATATTATGTTCAGTTTTGATCACCCGGATGTCGGAAAGATGACATTAAGCTGGAAAGAGTGCAGAAAAGATGTACAACAATGTTCCCAGGACTCAAGGAACTGAGAAGAGGGTGGGTAGGCTAGGATTTTATTCCTTGGAGTATAGAAACTGACGGGTGATCTTAGAAAGGTGTATAAAATTATGAAAGGCAGAGGTAGGTTGAATGCACACAATCCTTTTGCAGGCAAATGGGATTAGTGAAAAAGGTTAAAAAAGGATGGCATCTAAATTTTTGGTTGAAGGGTACATTTATGTGCTGTACAACACTATGATTATGCAGTAATTTGCTTTCACGTTAATAGTTATCAGGTCACAACTCAAAACATTACTTGTATTATTTGTAAACATCTTTACATGAGAATGAATAAGCATATCTAATTGGAACGTAACTTGGCAAACTCAAATAATTCCTCATTTAATAAAATTATTCCAACATAATATTATTGATATTGGTAACTTTACAGATGTAAAAGCCATGTGACTAAATGATTTTGTCATTAATATTTCTTCATCGCTTAAAGCATTATTGTGCTTTTTAAGTGAAAATATTTGAATCAAAATTAATTTTAAGAACAGAAAGCATTCCAACTGCTGGTGGTTATTATGTTGACTTACCATCTGGTAAAATATCGATTAAAACTGGTCATATTTATTCAGCACTGATGCAAGTTGGCAAGTCTATTGTGAGTTTTATCCTACAAACAAGTAGAGGCGCAAAATAGTGGAGGGGGATACAATTAATTTTCATTCAACTGCAAATTGTAAATCATTGTGGCACACCTACCCTGCACTGCAAGTGAGATTTTGGCCATGAGGACAAATGAGGGCTAAATATGATACATTTGAAATTACTGCATTAATAATTGTCACATTGTGTCAATGAAATTGTGTATGCATATCATATTGATGTAAGTGGGTGTAGAATGGTCCTGAATTTCTATTAGTTGTTCAGTCTTTTATTCCCCCATTCTTCCAAAAACTTTTAAACTGCAACATTCCACAAGCAAGATAGCAGACAATCAACCTAATCGCTGAATATCGACACAAAATGCTGTGGTAACTCAGCGGGTCAGGCAGCATCTCGGGAGAGAAGGAATGGGTGACGTTTCGGATCGAGATCCTTCTTCAGACTGATGTCAGGGGAGGGGGCGGGACAAGGAAAGAATGTAGTTGGAGACAGGAAGACTAGTGGGAGAACTGGGAAGGGGGAGGGGATAGAAAGGGAAAGCAGGGACGATCTGAAGTTAGAGAAATCAATGTTCATACTGCTGGGGTGTAAACTACCCAAACGAAATACAAGGTGCTGTTCCTCCAATTTGTGCTGGGCCTCACTCTGACAATGGAGGGGGCCCATGACAGAAAGATCACACTGGGAGTGGGAGGGGGAGTTGAAGTGCTGAGCCACCGGGAGATCAAGTAGGTTAAGACGGACTGAGCGGAGGTGTTCAGCAAAACGATTGCCGAGCCCGAGCTTGGTCTTGCCGATGTAGAGAAGTTGACACCTGGAACAGCGAATACAGTAGATGAGGTTGGAAGAGATGCAGGTGAACCTCTGCCTCACCTGGAAAGACTGTTTAGGTCCTTGGATGGAGTCAAGGGGGGAGGTAAAAGGTCAGGTGTTGCATCTCCTGCGGTTGGAGGGGAAAGTACCTGGGGAGAGGGTGCTTTGGGTGGGAAGGGACGAGTTGACCAGGGAGTTTCAGAGGGAACGGTCTCTGCGGAAAGCAGAAAGGGGTGGAGATGGGAAGATGTGGCCAGTAGTGGGATCCCATTGGAGGTGGCGAAAATGTTGGAGGATTATATGTTGTATGTGACGGCTGATGGGGAGGAAGGTGAGGACAGGGGGGACTCTATCCTTGTTACGAATGGGGGAGGGGGAGCAAGAGCAGAGCTGTGGGATATTGAGGAGACCCTAGTGAGAGCCTCATCTATAATGGAAGAGGGGAACCCCTGTTTCCTAAAGAATGAGGACATCTCCGATGCCTTGGTATGGAACACCTCATCCTGGGCGCAGAAGCGGCGTAGAAGGAGAAATTGGGAGTAGGGGATAGAATCTTTACAGGAAACAAGGTGGGAAGAAGTGTAGTCATGATAGCTATGGGAGTCAGTAGGTTTGTAGAAGATAATCGCTGAATATGGCTGATAACACTAAGTACTCAAGTCTATTGGTAGGTCAAACAGCACCATCTTATTCAATACATCAACACTTGTTTTTCACCTTTATTTCAGTTTCCCTTGCGCCGGTGTTTAAAATACAGCATGATCATTTTCACAGGTTAAGAAACAAGCAGAAACAGTCTCGGAAAATATAACTCACAAAATTTCAGCCCGACACTAGGATTTTGTGGATATTTAAACTTTTATTTTAATTGTAATGAGCACGAGTCACAGCCCTTTCACCTGCAAAGAAGAGAGACAAGCTGGAATCACAATTTTTAACAGTGAGCCCATTCCTGTCAGTGTGGATGAAATGCAGTATGAACTATGGAACAACATTGGGAACAAGGGGTATAAGAAAATAACTGCAGAGACTGGTACAAATCGAAGGTATTTATTCACAAAATGCTGGAGTAACTCAGCAGGTCAGGCAGCATCTCAGGAGAGAAGGAATGGGTGACGTTTCGGGTCGAGACCCTTCTTCAGTCTGAAGAATCACGAGTTGAGTTGAGTCACTGCTGAGTTACTCCAGCATTTTGTGAATAAATACCTTCAATTGGGAACAAGGGAATCAGATGTTTGTGCACCCCAGGAGTTTGAAGTTCTATTCTGATTCCCAACTGCAAAATGCAAAATTAACAACCCTCAAGCAAAACCACAGGTTTCCGAGAACCTTTTTCCTATTATTATTGCAGAGTACTGGAAGTGCAGAATGAAGTGCCTACAAACCCAGATAATAAAGTTTCCATTTACTGCTTTTAAATAGAGCTGAGAAGTATCTAGTTTTGAATGTGTCCTGAGGTCAATATAGAGAGTGTGATCAAATGCTTGAAAGACCATTATGGTTGTGGATGTGATGGGACTTTAGAACAATGCTCCTATGGAAGGCAGGGAATCAGAGATGAATAATGTAGATTGACTGACAGAACCTGAAGAATCTGAACATTGTGCTCCAAGCTGTCCCAAGACATTTTATTTTCCTACTTGCTAACAGGGATTTTAAAAAGTGCACATACTATAATCATCATAATTGCAGTACATTGGTTGCACTTAAAAACAGAACATCCAAGTATCTGCGATTCCTTGTTTCTACGGCGGCACAGTGGCGCAGCGGTAAAGTTGCTGCCTTACAGTGCCGGGTTCAATCCCAACTACTGGTGCCATCTGTGCAGAGTTTGTATGTTCTCCACGTGATCACGTGGGTTTTCTCCGAGATCTTTGGTTTCCTCCCACATTCCAAAGATGTACAGGTATGTAGGTTAATTGGCTTGGTGCATGTGTAAGTTGTCCCTAGTGTGTAGGATAGTGTTAGTATGTGGGGATCGCTGGTCGGTGCGGACTCAGTGGGCCAAAGGGCCTGTTTCCGTACTGTATCTCTAAACTACTATATTTTTACAGATTTTTCCACAAAAAAAAAATTTCTTAAAAATAACCCCACTCCCTTCAAGAGAGATCACATCCCCAGTTGATCTATTGTGGTGATAGGCAAATTGTAGTGGGTCCAGGTAGTTACTACTGTAGATGATATGTGCAATAACCATTCAAACACTTTGTTACCACAGCCACTAATTCCACCAGTCAATAGTCATTGAGACATGTCATAGAAACATAGAAAATAGGTGCAGTAGGAGGCCATTTGGCCCTTTGAGCCAGCACTGCCATTCATTGTGATCATGGCTGATCATCTACAAACAGTAACCTGTGCCTGCCTTCTCCCCATAACCCTTGATTCCACTAGCCCCGAGAGCTCTATCTAACTCTCTTTTAAATTCATCCAGCGAGTTGGCCTCCACTGCCTTCTGTGGCAGAGAATTCCACAAATTCACAACTCTCTGGGTGAAAAAGTTTCTTCTCACCTCAGTTTTAAATGGCCTCCCATTTATTTTTAGACTGTGTCCCGTGCTTCTGGACTCCCCCAACATTGAGAACATTTTCCCTGCATCTAGCTTGTCTAGTCCTTTTATAATTTTATACATCTCAATTATCCCTCTCATCTAAACTCCAGTGAATACAAGCCCAGTCTTTCCAATCTTTTCTCATATGACAGTCCCTCCATCCCAGGGATTAACCATGTGAACCTACACTGCACTGCCTCATTAGCAAGGATGTCCTTCCTCAAATTAGGAGACCAAAACTGCACACAATACTCCGGATGTGGTCTCACCAGGGCCCTATACAACTGCAGAAGGACCTCTTTGCTCCTGTACTCAAATCCTCTCGTTATGAAGGCCAACATGCCATTAGCTTTGTCAAATTACTCTTCTTAGGCCCTTTTAAAGCAGGTGGGAACCTCAGAACTCAGTAATGAGAGTTTAAAGATGTCTGCAAAAACTCCAACCAGTTAGTTCATCCAGGCAATGAGAACATAACCAGGTACACCATCCAAGTCCAGACTCTTTCAAAGTATCACCCTCATGAAGGATCTTCTGACGTCGGCCTCGGTGTCTGAGATTACAATGCCATAGAGATTACAATACATCGGTGTTCTTCCTTTAGTGGCTTGCATAGAATGCATTGACCTCACCGAGAAATGATGCCTTGCTGTCGCTTGAGCTGCCATTTGGTTTCACATTGTTGGAAGTGATGGTGTGCAAGCCCTGCCAGAGCTACCGAACTTCTGTCTCATCCTCTAATTTACATTCATAGCCTTTTGACAGCCTTGGAGGTCACTCCTGGACCTCCTGTACAAGTCTGGTGAAATGCCCAATATTTGGACCAGTCTACCCTGTTTCCAATAGAGGCCTTCCAGTGTTTCCTGGCACTGTATTTCCTGCAAGTGCGATATTCCACGAGGTTGTGAACTCCCTTACTGTCGGTAAACCCTTAAGAGTCGGTAACTCTATTGCTGTTGGAAGATCACAATAGCGTTAATCCATTTAAATGGATTACAGCTTGTCAGTTACAGCACTGATTTCTGTCATTTCTTTTATCCATCATAGTTCAGAACTGTAATATTTGATCCTGTCCTGTTGTGCTGCTTCCAAAATATTCCCACAGTACAGTGCCTTTTTTTTAGCTCTCAGATCCATTGCAACACAGAGGTAGGCTGCATAGTCTCTGTGACGTGCAACAGAACATTAGTCTTTTGCCATCCAAGCTCTCAACTTACTGCCATCAATTTTCCAGTGGACTTCCAGAGTGTCACCACCATTATTCTGATAGCATGCTCACTGTTGCACTCACAGCATAATGATAAGGTCCAAAGCTGGGCTATCCAGCCTGAGAGATGCTTGAACATCATGCATCTCTCAACACCAGGCCAAGTCTCAATAGACAATAGACAATAGACAATAGGTGCAGGAGTAAGCCATTCAGCCCTTCGAGCCAGCACCGCCATTCAATGCGATCATGGCTGATCACTATCAATCAGTACCCCGTTCCTGCCTTCTCCCCATACCCCCTCACTCCGCTATCCTTAAGAGCTCTATCCAGCTCTCTCTTGAAAGCATCCAACGAACTGGCCTCCACTGCCTTCTGAGGCAGAGAATTCCACACCTTCACCACCCTCTGACTGAAAAAGTTCTTCCTCATCTCCGTTCTAAATGGCCTACCCCTTATTCTCAAACTGTGGCCCCTTGTTCTGGACTCCCCCAACATTGGGAACATGTTATCTGCCTCTAATGTGTCCAATCCCCTAATTATCTTATATGTTTCAATAAGATCCCCCCTCATCCTTCTAAATTCCAGTGTATACAAGCCCAATCGCTCCAGCCTTTCAACATACGACAGTCCCGCCATTCCGGGAATTAATCTAGTGAACCTACGCTGCACGCCCTCCATAGCAAGAATATCCTTCCTCAAATTTGGAGACCAAAACTGCACACAGTACTCCAGGTGCGGTCTCACCAGGGCCCGGTACAACTGTAGAAGGACCTCTTTGCTCCTATACTCAACTCCTCTTGTTACGAAGGCCAACATTCCATTGGCTTTCTTCACTGCCTGCTGAACCTGCATGCTTCCTTTCATTGACTGATGCACTAGGACACCCAGATCTCGTTGAACTCCCCCTCCTCCTAACTTGACACCATTCAGATAATAATCTGCCTTTCTATTCTTACTTCCAAAGTGAATAACCTCACACTTATCTACATTAAACTGCATCTGCCATGTATCCGCCCACTCACACAACCGGTCCAGGTCACCCTGCAGCCTTATTGCATCTTCCTCACAATTCACACTACCCCCCAACTTAGTATCATCTGCAAATTTGCTAATGGTACTTTTAATCCCTTCGTCTAAGTCATTAATGTATATCGTAAATAGCTGGGGTCCCAGCACCGAACCTTGCGGTACCCCACTGGTCACTGCCTGCCATTCCGAAAGGGACCCATTTATCCCCACTCTTTGCTTTCTGTCTGTTAACCAATTTTCTATCCATGTCAGTACCCTACCCCCAATACCATGTGCCCTAATTTTGCCCACTAATCTCCTATGTGGGACCTTGTCGAAGGCTTTCTGAAAGTCGAGGTACACCACATCCACTGACTCTCCCTTGTCAATTTTCCTAGTTACATCCTCAAAAAATTCCAGTAGATTTGTCAAGCATGATTTCCCCTTCGTAAATCCATGCTGACTCGGAACGATCCCGTTACTGCTATCCAAATGCTCAGCAATTTCGTCTTTTATAATTGACTCCAGCATTTTCCCCACCACTGATGTCAGACTAACTGGTCTATAATTACCCGTTTTCTCTCTCCCTCCTTTCTTAAAAAGTGGGATAACATTTGCTATTCTCCAATCCACAGGAACTGATCCTGAATCTATAGAACATTGAAAAATGATCTCCAATGCTTCCACTATTTCTAGAGCCACCTCCTTAAGTACTCTGGGATGCAGACCATCAGGCCCTGGGGATTTATCAGCCTTCAGTCCCATCAGTCTACCCAAAACCATTTCCTGCCTAACGTGGATTTCCTTCAGTTCCTCCATCACCCTAGGTTCTCCAGCCCCTAGAACATTTGGGAGATTGTGTGTATCTTCCTCAGTGAAGACAGATCCAAAGTAACGGTTTAACTCGTCTGCCATTTCTTTGTTCCCCATAATAAATTCCCCTGCTTCTGTCTTCAAGGGACCCACATTTGCCTTGACTATTTTTTTCCTCTTCACGTACCTAAAAAAACTTTTGCTATCCTCCTTTATATTATTGGCTAGTTTACCCTCGTACCTCATCTTTTCTCCTCGTATTGCCTTTTTAGTTAACTTTTGTTGCTCTTTAAAAGAGTCCCAATCCTCTGTCTTCCCACTCTTCTTTGCTATGTTATACTTCCTCTCCTTAATTTTTATGCTGTCCCTGACTTCCCTTGTCAGCCACAGGTGTCTCTTACTCCCCTTAGAGTCTTTCCACCTCTTTGGAATAAATTGATCCTGCAACCTCTGCATTATTCCCAGGAATACCTGCCATTGCTGTTCTACCGTCTTCCCTGCTAGGGCCTCCTTCCAATCAATTTTGGCCAGCTCCCGCCTCATGCCTCTGTAATCCCCTTTGCTATACTGTAATACCGACACTTCCGATTTTCCCTTCTGCCTTTCCATTTGCAGAGTAAAACTTATCATGTTGTGATCACTGCCTCCTAATGGCTCTTTTACCTCTAGTCCCCTTATCAGATCAGGATCATTACACAACACTAAATCCAGAATTGCCTTCTCCCTGGTAGGCTCCAGTACAAGCTGTTCTAAGAATCCATCTCGAAGGCACTCTACAAACTCTCTTTCCTGGGGTCCATTTCCAACCTGATTTTCCCAGTCTACCTGCATGTTGAAATCTCCCATAACCACCGTAGCATTACATTTTTGACACGCCAATTTTATCTCCTGATTTAACTTGCACCCTAAGTCGAGGCTACTGTTTGGGGGCCTATAGATAACTCCCATTAGGGTCTTTTTACCCTTACAATTTCTCATTTCTATCCATACTGATTCAACATCTCCTGATTCTATGTCACCCCTTGCAAGTCTCCTCATTTGCAAGTCAACATCCATCCATAAATCTGACCACAGCCACTGAGGGAGGGCTACGTAGCAATATCAGAGCAATTTAGCTGATAGCCTAATCCATTGCAGTGCTTACGATGAAGAAAATCATCAGTGCTGACAGATGGGCAACTCTGACGTCCCCTCATTGAGTACAGGATAATAGACAGCATGTGCACAGAGGTTTTTCAGATTCTCGCAACATCCTAATGGGTCTGGGAGTGATAGGAGTTCTGAAATCTAGCATATACATAAAGGATTTCACTTTCTCAATGTAAAAGGTTATTTGCAACTGTTACAAAACAATCTGTAAAGCAAATGCCAGACACCTGGCTAGCTCATTGCTGCAAAAAAAAGTCTACAATAATTATAAAACCAAAAACCAGAAAAGGGCAAATTATCTGAAACACTGAATTTATTTTGCTGCATACTTCAGCTTGGTGGTATACCAAAAAGTTGAAATGTATTTTGGAGATCCTGAAAGATCCAGGAAAGACACTAAATAAAAGAAGTAAAATGCTAGAAATACTTAGCAGGTGAAACGGCATCATTGGAGAAAATAATTACGTTTTCAAGTCAGAACTGCAAGTCAATACCCAACTGACCTCCAGTTCTGACCTGAAATATTAAATAAATTTCCAGCATTTTCTGCTTTTATTTCAAATGTTCAGCATCTGCCATTATTTTGTGTTTACTTTGAAAATAAAAATCATCTTTATTCAGAAACAAGGAACTGTAGTTGGTGTTTTACAAAAAAAGACACAAAGTACTGGAATACCTCAATGGGTCAGGCAGCATCTCTGGAGAACATGGATTGGTGACATTTCAGATTGCAACGGTCCCGACCCGAAACGTCATCTATCCATGTTCTGCAGAGATGCTGCCTGACTTGCTGAGTTACTCCAGAACTTTGTGTCTCATCTTTATTCGTATTCTTTTTGCCAGTCCTGTGTTTCTGAAAGCCGTTGACTGCACACGATGCAGGACTGAGTGCCTCTATTTCAAATCTAAGACATGATCAATAGTCAATAGTCAATAGTCGTTTATTTGTTACATACACATAAATGTGTAGTAAAATGAAACATTACCCGCAGTTGAACAATAAGACCAATAAGATTAATCAATAAAAATGCAATAACACATACAATCACAACTAACACCAAACAAAAAGAAACATCCATCACAGTGAGTCTCCTCCAGTCCCTCCTCACTGTGATGGAAGGCCAGAATGTCTTTTTCTCTTCCCTGCCGTCTTGTCCCGCGGTCAGGCTGTTGGAGTTGCCACGTCGGGGCGGTCGGGGCTCCCGATATTGAAGCCCCCGCTGGGCGGTGAAAAAAAATCCCGCGGCCTATTTCAGGCCGCGCCGGATGGTGAAAGGTCCGTGGCGGGCCGACCCAAGCCCCGCGATTCGGGGCGGGCGAACACGTTGCCTCTGCCGCTGCCGGAGCTCCCGATGTCGGCCCCCATCCAGGGGCCTGCGGGCTTCCGACGTCCACGCGGCCCGCGCCGGAGCCTCCGGAGACGAGTCGCAGCCGTTCCCGCAGCATTCGCAGGCAGCCAGCGCCGCAGGTGGTGAGTCCGGACCGCGGGCTCTGCGAACCAGAGACCCAGGTGGTCCCAGGTGCATGGCCGGTGGTAGGCCGCAACGGGAACGGAGACACGGCACAGAACAAAGGTCGCGTCTCCGTTCTGGAGAGAGAATGTTACAGTTACAGTTCCCGTTCCCTCCCACCCACCCCCCCCCCCAAAACATAACATACAACACTACATCATATTAACACTACAATTGAGACAAAAACAACAAAAAACACAAAAGACAGACGGACTGCAGACTGAGTCAAAACTCATTTCATTTTCTCAATGACCAGCTGCCTTGTAATCATGACGAAGCATCACATGATTACCTGATACCCTGACAATGGACAAGGTTGCCATAGTGCCAGAGACCCAGTTTCAATACGGATCTCAGATGCTCTCTGTGTGGACTTTAGATGTTCGCTCTGTGACCAGCCAACAGGTGCTCCAGTTTCCTCCCACATCTTAAAGATGTGAGAGTTTGTAGGTTAATTGGCAATTGTAAATTATCCCTCACACGCAGGTGAGTGGAAGACTCGAAGTGCTAAAAGTCCTCTTTCTGTTCTGCATCATTCTATGACCTGAACTGTGATCCCAGCAAAATAAGCCTAGTGCCCAGATGCTAGGCAGATTCATCTTGCACAACCAAGAAAGTTGCTACTTTGGTCATCAGACATTGCAGTGAAAAGTTTGCAATGGGTTATGTTGGAAAGTTTGTTTGTCAAATCGACTAGTTTGTTTGCTGCAATTCTCTGTGCACCTAAACTTCTTGGCAATATTAAAATTACAGATTAGTTAAAACAAATGTAGGTCCCTTGCAGTCAGAAACAGGTGAATTGATCATGGGGAACAAGGACATGGCAGACCAATTGAATAGCTACTTTGGTTCTGTCTTCACTAAGGAAGACATAAATAATCTGCCGGAAATAGCAGGGGACCGGAGGTCAAATGAGATGGAGGAACTGAGTGAAATCCAGGTTAGTCGGGAAGTGGTGTTAGGTAAATTGAATGGATTAAAGGCCGATAAATCCCCAGGGCCAGATAGGTTGCATCCCAGAGTGCGTAAGGAGGTAGCCCCAGAAATAGTGGATGCATTAGTGATAATTTTTCAAAAGTTTTTAGATTCTGGAGTAGTTCCTGAGGATTGGAGGGTAGCTAATGTAACCCCACTTTTCAAAAAGGGAGGGAGAGAGAAAACGGGGAATTACAGACCAGTTAGTCTAACATCGGTCGTGGGGAAAATGCTAGAGTCAGTTATTAAAGATGGGATAGCAGCACATTTGGAAAGTGGTGAAATCATTGGACAAAGTCAGCATGGATTTATGAAAGGTAAATCATGTCTGACGAATCTTATAGAATTTTTCGAGGATGTAACTAGTAGAGTGGATAAGGGAGAACCAGTGGATGTGCTATATCTGGACTTCCAGAAGGCTTTCGACAAGGTCCCACATAAGAGATTAGTATGCAAACTTAAAGCACACGGTATTGTGGGTTCAGTATTGATGTGGATAGAGAACTGGCTGGCAGACAGGAAGCAAAGAGTAGGAATAAACGGGTCCTTTGCAGAAGGGCAGGCAGACTAGTGGGGTACCGCAAGGCTCAGTGCTGGGACCCCAGCTATTTACAATATATATTAATGATTTGGACGAGGGAATTGAATGCAACATCTCCAAGTTTGCGGATGACACGAAGCTGGGGGGCAGTGTTAGTTGTGAGGAGGAGGCTAGGAGGCTGCAAGGTGACTTGGATAGGATAGGTGAGTGGGCAAATGCATGGCAGATGCAGTATAATGTGGATAAATGTAAGGTTATCCACTTTGGTGGCAAGAACAGGAAAGCAGACTATTATCTGAATGGTGGCCGATTAGGAAAAGGGGAGATGCAACGAGACCTGGGTGTCGTGGTACACCAGTCATTGAAAGTAGGCATGCAGGTGCAGCAGGCAGTGAAGAAAGCGAATGGTATGTTGGCATTCATAGCGAGGGGATTTGAGTATAGGAGCAGGGAGGTTCTGCTGCAGTTGTACAGGGCATTGGTGAGACCACACCTGGAGTATTGCATACAGTTTTGGTCTCCTAATCTGAGGAAAGACATTCTTGCCATAGAGGGAGTACAGAGAAGGTTCACCAGATTGATTCCTGGGATGGCAGGACTTTCATATGAAGAAAGACTGGATTGACTCGGCTTGTACTCGCTGGAATTTAGAAGATTGAGGGGGGATCTTATAGAAACTTATAAAATTCTTAAGGGGTTGGACAGGCTAGATGCAGGAAGATTGTTCCCGATGTTGGGGAAGTCCAGAACAAGGGGTCACAGTTTAAGGATAAGGTGAAGTCTTTTAGACCGAGATGAGAACGTTTTTTTTCACACAGAGAGTGGTGAATCTGTGGAATTCTCTGCCACAGAAGGTAGTTGAGGCCAGTTCATTGGCTATATTTAAGAGGGAGTTAGATGTGGCCCTTGTGGCTAAAGGGATCAGGGGGTATGGAGAGAAGGCAGGTACAGGATACTGAGTTGGATGATCAGCCATGATCATATTGAATGGCGGTGCAGGCTCGAAGGGCCGAATGGCCTACTCCTGCACCTATTTTCTATGTTTCTATGTTTCTACACCAAGCATATTATTTTGCAAATGCATTAATTTTCTTCTGCAGGTCACCCCATCTGAGTCTTCTGCAGCAGAATTTGTAGTTGACTTTATTCTTCCACAAGATGACATCTGCAATATCCTTTCCCTGTAGTCAGTCTGCAGCCATTCATTCCTGATGTCTATCTATGTGCACACCATACCTTTAAACTAATTTACAAACTAAGTTTAATGCCACTGTCTGATCCTGGTGCATGGGAACATTACCAGTAAATATACTTCTTCACTTTGTCTTTGCTCATCTATCTTCACCTGACTACGTCGCAGTTCTAGACGAGCTAAAAGCAGAACTGTTGAGAGAACATATTATTTATCTCTTTGTGTAGGAAAATAACTGCAGATGCTGGTACAAATCGAAGGTATCACAAAATGCTGGAGTAACTCAGCGGGTCAGACAGCATCTCTGGAGAGAAGGAATGAATCGGTGACGTTTCGGGTCTCGATCTGAAATGTCACCCATTCCTTCTCTCCAGAGATGCTGCCTGACCCGCTGAGTTACTCCTGCATTTTGTAATACCTTATTTATCTCTTTCGTCTCTGTGGGACTGTCTGTGTGTAATTTGGCTGTTTGTCTACAACACCTCTCATAGTAAGACATTTAGAGTTGTTCATTGATCATTCGAAGTTTAAAATAGTAAATAGTAAATTTATGTCTAGATGCATACTCCATGATTTTGATTCATTACTTGAGTGAAGATCTCACCACTCTTATTTTGTTTCTAAATCCATGGACCAACCTTCACATTTTTCGGGCTATTGCTTGAAATAGTGCATTAAAATGTAGTCAGTGATGCAAAGATTGTAGATTCCTCTGTTATGCCATTGCTTGCAATGATCTCTATCAGAAAATCCATTCATGATTATGCAAAATAAAGTTATTGGAAATTTGAATTGTAACTTATCTCATGTAGTTTCACGTGGCATGAAATATTGCGTAATTGCTCTTCAAGGCTGTGATGGGCAGGGCAAGGTAACTTGAGTTTTATTGGAAAAATACACCATTCCCGTACTTATTAATAAAGTATAATCCACATTTACATCTAATCAAGTTGGTGACCATATTATTTAGCACCAAAGTAAGTAGTCACCATCTATGCACACTATCAGTAAATAATCCCGTCTGCATATGGATAGATACATATTAGTTTCCAGGAATATTCAAAATCAAATTACAAAACTGGTTACAATGTAATCAATTGCAACATAATTAAAATAAGCATTACATTTCCTCCTGGCATGTTAGGAAAGAATTTTTAAACCCACAGAATATTTTCCCCTCTGAAGTTAGACTTTTTATTTCAGAATTTTTAAAACACTTGAAAGTGTGAACATAATTGCGCAGAGTTGCTGGGAAATATTCAACACTGATAAAATCCCAAGTGGTATAATCCCTCTCCAGCGCAAAACAAATTGGTAAAATGTTTTGTGCACATAAACCGCAAGGAAGGAACGGTGTCCTCCTCTGACCGTGGTGCTTGCTCACCAAGGTGCTGCGCTGCTATCCACCTGCAACGCCTGGCCTGGTCTGGTCTGGTTTGGTCTGGTGGAGGTCGCCGAGGTGAGGGGGAGGAAGCAGTGGTTGAAGATTCGCTCCGTGGAGGGACTGGGAGAGTTGTCTTGCGCTGACTTTTTTTTTTCGCCCCACAGGTTGTCTGAGCAAAGAGGGATCGGCGCCCAGCGACGCCGCTGCGGCGGTGCTGCTGAGCAGCCAGGGGCGACGATGGGCGAACAAACGGCTGCCACCGGCGGGACGCTCGCGCGCTCTCTCTCTCTCTCTCTCTCTCTCGCTCGCGCGCCGCCTCGCTCGCCGCTGCCCGGCCGTTGGCAGTTGGCCGTTGACCGTTACACTTGGTGCGCGCGCGTTCTTTTTTTTTTTTGGAGGGGTAATAAAAAAAGTAAAGGCAATGATTTACACTACATGCGTACATGCATATATTTATATCAATGTCGGCGGGCAGAGGAGTTTTGGAGTCTCGCTCGACCTCGGTAAATTGGACGCCCTATCGATACGGGATGGGATGGGATGGGATTGGATTGGATGGGGTAAGCCAAGCATTGGAGTGGACGTGGGTCGGGGCTGGAGGGAGTGAGGGAGGGATGGGAGTGGGGGTGTCAGAGGGAGTGGGTGTGTCAGAGGGGGTGGGGGTGTCAGAGGGAGAGGGGTGTCAGAGGGAGTGGGGGTGTCAGAGGGAGTGGGGGTGTCAGAGGGAGTGGGGGTGTCAGAGGGAGTGGAGAGTCAGAGGGAGTGGAGAGTCAGAGGGAGTGGGGTGTCAGAGGGAGAGGGGTGTCAGAGGGAGAGGGGTGTCAGAGGGAGAGGGGTGTCAGAGGGAGAGGGGTGTCAGAGGGAGAGGGGTGTCAGAGGGAGAGGGGTGTCAGAGGGAGTGGAGAGTCAGAGGGAGTGGGGTGTCAGAGGGAGAGGGGTGTCAGAGGGAGAGGGGTGTCAGAGGGAGTGGATAGTCAGAGGGTAGTGGATAGTCAGAGGGTAGTGGGGGTGTCAGAGGGAGTGGGGGTGTCAGAGGGAGTGGGGGTGTCAGAGGGAGTGGGGGTGTCAGAGGGAGTGGGGGTGTCAGAGGGAGTGGGGTGTCGGAGTGGAGAGTCAGAGGGTTGTGGGGGTGTCAGAGGGAGTGGGGGTGTCAGAGGGAGTGGGGGTGTCAGAGGGAGTGGGGGTGTCAGAGGGAGAGGGGTGTCAGAGGGAGTGGGGGTGTCAGAGGGAGAGGGGTGTCAGAGGGAGTGGAGAGTCAGAGGGAGTGGGGTGTCAGAGGGAGAGGGTGTCAGAGGGAGTGGATAGTCAGAGGGTAGTGGGGGTGTCAGAGGGAGAGGGGTGTCAGAGGGAGTGGGGGTGTCAGAGGGAGAGGGGTGTCAGAGGGAGTGGGGGTGTCAGAGGGAGTGGGAATGTCAGAGGGAGTGGGGGTGTCAGAGGGTAGTGGGGGTGTCAGAGGGAGTGGGGGTGTCAGAGGGAGTGGGGGTGTCAGAGGGAGTGGGGGTGTCAGAGGGAGTGGGGGTGTCAGAGGGAGTGGTGGTGTCAGTGGGAGTGGGGAGTCAGAGGGAGTGGGGGTGTTAGAGGGAGTGGGGTGTCAGAGGGAATGGGGGTGTCAGAGGGAGTGGGGAGTCAGAGGGAGTGGGGGTATCAGAGGGAGTGGGGGTGTCAGAGGGAGCGGGGGTGTCAGAGGGAGCGGGGGTATCAGAGGGAGTGGGGGTGTCAGAGGGAATGGGGGTGTCAGAGGGAGTGGGGAGTCAGAGGGAGTGGGGGTATCAGAGGGAGTGGGGGTGTCAGAGGGAGTGGGGGTGTCAGAGGGAGCGGGGGTGTCAGAGGGAGCGGGGGTGTCAGAGGGAGCGGGGGTGTCAGAGGGAGTGGGGGTGTCAGAGGGAATGGGGGTGTCAGAGGGAATGGGGGTGTCAGAGGGAGTGGGGGTGTCAGGGAGTGGGGTGTCGGAGTGGAGAGTCAGAGGGTTGTGGGGGTGTCAGAGGGTGGGGGTGTAAGAGGGAGTGGGGAGTCAGAGGGAATGGGGGTGTCAGAGGGAGTGGGGGTGTCAGGGAGTGGAGAGTCAGAGGGTAGTGGGGGTATCAGAGGGAGTGGGGGTGTCAGAGGGAGTGGGGGTGTTAGTGTGAGTGGGGAGTCAGAGGGAGTGGGGGTGTTAGAGGGAGTAGGGTGTCAGAGGGAATGGGGGTGTCAGGGGGAGTGGGGATGTCAGAGGGAGTGGGGGTGTCACAGGGAGTGGGGAGTCAGAGGGAGTGGGGGTATCAGAGGTAGTGGGGGTGTCAGAGTGAGCGGGGGTGTCAGAGGGAGCGGGGGTATCAGAGGGAGCGGGGGTATCAGAGGGAGCGGGGGTGTCAGAGGGAGTGGGGGTGTCAGAGGGAATGGGGGTGTCAGAGGGAGTGGGGTGTCAGAGCGAGTGGGGGTGTCAGAGGGAGTGGGGGTTTCAGATGGAGTGGGGGTGTCAGAGGGAGTGGGGAGTCAGAGGGAGTGGGGATATCAGAGGGAGTTGGGAGTCAGAGGGAATGGGGGTGTTAGAGGGAGTGGGGTGTCAGAGGGAGTGGGGTGTCAGAGGGTAGTGGGGAGTCAGAGGGAGTGGGTGTCAGAGGGAGTGGGGAGTCAGAGGGAGTGGGGGTGTCAGAGGGAGTGGAGAGTCAGGGAGTGGGGTGTCAGAAGGAGTGGGGGTGGCAGAGGGAGTGGGGAGTCAGAGGGAGTGGTGGTGTTGGTGGGAGTGGGGAGTCAGAGGGAATGGGGGTGTTAGAGGGAGTGGGTTGTCAGAGGGAGTGGGGTGTCAGAGGGTAGTGGGGAGTCAGAGGGGGTGGGGTGTCAGGGAGTGGAGAGTCAGAGGGTAGTGGGGTGTCAGAGGGAGTGGGGGTGTCAGAGGGAGTGGGGGTGTCAGAGGGAGTGGGGGTGTCAGGGAGTGGGGGTGTCAGAGGGAGTGGGGTGTCAGAGGGAGTGGGTGGAGAATCAGAGGGAGTGGGGGAGTCAGAGGGAGTGGGGGAGTCAGAGGGAGTGGGGGTATCAGAGAGAGTGGGGGTGTCAGAAAGGGTGGGGGTGTCAGAAAGGGAGTGGGGGTGTCAGAGGGAGCGGGGGTGTCAGAAAGGGAGTGGGGGTGTCAGAGGGAGCGGGGGTGTCAGAGGGAGCGTGGGTGTCAGAAAGGGAGTGGGGGTGTCAGAGGGAGCGGGGGTGTCAGAAAGGGAGTGGGGGTGTCAGAGGGAGCGGGGGTATCAGAGGGAGCGGGGGTGTCAGAGGGAGCGGGGTTGTCAGAGGGAGCGGGGTTGTCAGAGGGAGCGGGGTTGTCAGAGGGAGTGGGGTTGTCAGAGGGAGCGGGGTTGTCAGAGGGAGCGGGTGTGTCAGAGGGAGCGGGGGTGTCAGAGGGAGCGGGGGTGTCAGAGGGAGTGGGGTGTCAGAGGGAGTGGGGTGTCAGAGGGAGTGGGGTGTCGGAGTGGGGGTTTCAGATGGAGTGGGGGTGTCAGAGGGAGTGGGGAGTCAGAGGGAGTGGGGATATCAGAGGGAGTGGGGAGTCAGAGGGAATGAGGGTGTTAGAGGGAGTGGGGTGTCAGAGGGTAGTGGGGAGTCAGAGGGAGTGGGTGTCAGAGTGGGGAGTCAGAGGGTTGTGGGGAGTCGGAGGGAGTGGGGGTATCAGAGGGAGTGGGGTGGAGGGAGTGGGGGTGTCAGAGGGAGTGGGTGTCAGAAAGGGAGTGGGGGTGTCAGATGGAGTGGGGGTGTCAGAGGGAGTGGGGGAGTCAGAAAGGGAGTGGGGGTGTCAAAGGGAGTGGGGGTTTCAGATGGAGTGGGGGTGTCAGGGAGTGGGGGTGTCAGAAGGAGTGGGGGTTTCAGATGGAGTGGGCGTGTGAGAGGGAGTGGGTGGAGAATCAGAGGGAGTGGGGGGTATCAGAGAGAGTGGGGATGTCAGAAGGATTTGGATGATGGAATTAGAAGTAACACTAGCAAGTTCGCAGATGACACAAAGCTGGGTGGCAGTGTGAACTGCAAAGAGGATGTTAGGAGGTTGCAGGATGACTTGGACAGGTTGAGTGAATGAGCAGATGCATGGCAGATGCAGTTTAATGTAGATAAATGTGAGGTTATCCAATTTGGCAGCAAAAACAAGGAGGCTGATTATTATCTCAAGGTGTCAGATCGGTAAAGGGGAAGTGCAACAAGACCTTGGTGTCCTTGTACACCAGTCACTGAAAGTAAGCGTGCAGGTACAGCAGGCAGTGAAGAAAGCTAATGGTATGTTGGCCATCATAACGAGAGGATTTGAGTATAGAAGCAAGGAGATCCTGCTGCAGTTGTACAGAGCCTTGGTGAGACCACATCTGGAGTATTGTGTGCAGTTTTGGTCTCCTAATTTGAGGAAGGACGTCCTTGCTATTGAGAAAGTGCAGCGTAGGTTCACGAGGTTAATCGCTGGGATGGAGGGACTGTCATATGAGGAAAGATTGGAATGAGTGGGCTTGTATTCACTGGAGTTTAGAAGGATGTGGGGGAATCTGATAGAGACATATAAAATTATAAAAGGACTGGACAAGCTAGATGCAGGAAATTTTTTCCCAATGTTGGGAGAGTCCAGAACCAGGGGCCACAGTCTAAGAATAAGAGGGAGGCCATTTAAAACTGAGGTGAGATGAAACTTTTGCACCCAGAGAGTTGTGAATTTGTGGAATTCTCTGCCACAGAAGACAGGGGAGGTCAATTCACTGGATGAATTTAAAGTTATATGTTGAATAGCCAGCCCTGCTGATTGGTTCAGTCCCAGAACCAGGGGCCACAGTTTAAAAATAAGGGTAGGCCATTTAGAACGGAGATGAGGAAGAACTTTTTCACTCAGAGAGTTGTGAAGCTGTGGAATTCTCTGCCTCAGAAGGCAGTAGAGGCCAATTCTCTGGATGCATTAAAGAGAGAGTTAGATAGAGCTTATAATGATAGCGGAGTCAGGGGGTATGGGGAGAGGGCAGGAACGGGGTACTGATTGTGGATGATCAGACATGATCACATTGAATGGCCGAAGGGCCGAATGGCCTACTCCAGCACCTATTGTCTATTGTCTATTATCTAAAATCGTAACGATCTCGCTCACTCACCGAAACATAAAGCAATAAAACCTACAAAATCATCGTAGTCTTGTACAAATTAACCATAAATAAACCTAATTAATGTTTTTTAAAGCAGTATTTTCGTACCTCTTTGAAGCAAAACTGGAAAATACGGATGAAACGCAGATCTGTATACACGCAGCAGATCAGCCGGCAAGAATGTTTAGCCCCTGCAACCTATGACAGGCGCATGCTCAGTCGAAATACCGAACTCGCTTATTCTGAGGCTATGACCTCTGGTCATTGACTCTCCCACGTGAAAACATCCTCTCCACCGCCACTCTATTCAGGTTTTTCACTATTCGGAAACCCCACCTGGTTCCATCCTCCTTCCAACCAGAAATGTTGCTTTTTTATTTCCCTCCACATATACTGCCTAACTCACTGTGTTCCTCCAGCAGTTTGTTTTTTGCTTTTTCACCTCTCCTTGGCTCATCTATCATCTCCTGGTCAACGTCCCAGCCCTTCCCCTTGCCTCTTTATGCTGGTGATCCTGCCTCTCCACTCTCAGTTCTGACACAAGGTGTGGACACAAATTCTTGACAATTCTTTTCCCCTTACTGATGTTGCTTGACTTGTTAAGAACCTTCAGCAGTTTGTTTTTGATCTGGATCCTTTCTCAATGTGTAGGTAATGATTGACAAAAACACTTCAGCCATAGGAGCGTTATTAAAATCACTTCTTCCCACTTTTATAGTGGCAATCCCCAAAGTGCTGGCAGGGGAGGTGTGAGACTGGCACCTGACTGAAGTGCAGTTGCAGAGAATACAAAGATCAATGATAAATTAGAGCTTCACTTCCTCAGGGAGTTCCAGCAAGCTTCCCCGTAATGTTTACTATCTGCACTGCATATTTGCCAACAGTTCTGATGAGCTGCCAGTAATTCAGGGTGACTCCAGTATCATGGAAGACTTTTCTGCTTCATTTCAGTTCCACAAAGCTGCACATTCAGTTGCTCGCACCAGGTTTGGAAATAGATTGAAATAGGTCTGTAATCGAGAAGCAAAGAAAACCTACAGTTGCTAGAAATCTGAAATAAAAAAGAGAAAATACTGGAAATTAACTGCATGAGTATTTCCAACATTTTCTGTTGTTCTTTGAAATAGGTTTGAGGATTGTTTTTCAAGGACGTTTTTCTATTGCCTTAAAAGAATCATCTTGCGGAACTAATACAGTATCATAGAAACATACAAAATAGGTGCAGGCCCATCTCTCCCATGCTGGCTAAGATGCCCAGTCTAAGCTAGCCCCATTTGCCTACATTTGACCTATATCCCTCTAAACCTTTCAAATCCATGTACCTGCCAAATGTTTTAAATGCTGCTATAGTGCCAATGTTCACCATAGATTTGCTATACCCTTAGTGAAGAAATTGCCTAATTTTGAGATGTCGAGCTTTAGTTCCAGACTTCTTAGCCAGGAAAAAAAATATTACCCCCACATTGACCATGTCAAGCCCTGAAGAATTCTGATCCTTTCAATGTAATCACTTTCCATTCTTCTAAACTCTGGAGAATAACAACCTAGCTTACACTACATGACAGAATCTCATCCAGGACACAGCCTACTGAAGATTTGCCTAATTTCCTCTCTGCAAGTACAACAATGGTATTTAGGATTTTTTTGTCGTATCGGCATGACTTTTATTTGCCATAATACTGTGGGCAAAATTTCATAGTCCTCTTATTAAATTTGATAAATTTACACTTCTTTATATTAAACTGCATATACGACTTGTTTGCCCTTGAAACCAGCTTCTCCAGATTCTTTCGGATATTTGAATGAGAATTGGCCACAGCTCCCAATTTTGCTATATACACCGAGGTCATGAAGCAGTTGCCTGGTTGAAGGTGCAAAGTATTTGTTGTTGTTTTAAATTTCACAATCTTAGATGGAATTCCTTTTTGCATATCAATCATGTAAATAACTTTTGCATTAATAGAATCCACAACAGACCACTTAACTATCCTAGATCTTTTATATGAATCACTACTCATTGTAGTGTACAGTAAATTAGCTTTCTCAGCCTAAACATTATTAATGATATCAGAGCTATTTTATTAATTGAGGATAATGTTCCAAATTAACTAGATTTATAATCAGGAGAGATTTTGATTTTTGTGATGGAAATTTAAAAAAACCTTTCTATTACATTTCTAAAGGCTTAAAACCTTATGAATTTATGCAATAAACCGTTAACATGATCAGTGTTATTTGTTAGCAATTTGTTTCTTCGCAGTTGCAAAAGGTGTGAAATGCCTCATGTAAATACAAAATGTATCAGATATGAGTATCTTTTAAAACTCATTTGAATACAGGATCAATTGTCATGTGAAGGAACAGTTGGAGCAATTTTTGTCAATATTTGAAAAGAAATATGATGGGGCAATGTTTTAAGAAATAATTGTTCAAAAAGTCTCTCTACAGCGTTTTGAAGCCTTCCGATGGGGCTGATTTTTGTTTTGTGCTGATCCCTTTGAACTGTTTTTTTTTGTGCCTGTGTGCTGTGATGTCTGTTTCTTATTATGTTTTTAGTATCTGCTCTGATGTACAGCACTTTGGTCAATGTGGGTTGTTTTTAAATGTGCTTTTATAAATAAAACTTAATAATAATAATAATAAAATAACTGTCCAAGGCCCTGTGCAAGACAGGAGATGGACGGAATATGCTTCTGCTATTCCACATGGACATCAGAGCAGGACTACCAGTGCTCCAAAATCTCACTGTACATACCTACAAGCTTTTGTCTTGATTGTTCCCCATGGAGCTAATATACACATTCATATCTCACACATTTGATGTCTCAAATTCTGCCGTACCACTATCTGAAATGGGGTCCGTGAAGGGCAAATGGAGTTGCCTCTGACATATGCTGCTGACCCAAGGTTGTAGACAACTGGGAGATGTTGAATATTTAAAAGAAGAATAGCACAAGGATTAGAGAGGGAATAGGGCAAGTAACAGAAATTTGCTTATACCAGTAAGTAACTAAGAAGAGCTTGTTGGAAAATAGGTTATGATATGAGAAAGAGGATTCGATTTCTCATTCGCTTCAATGAAAGGTATTCCATCTCTGGCTATGTAACCTGTGACTGGCATTCTAATAATGGCCAGAACTTAAAGTTTTGCAATGACTAAATCCAGCCATTTAGTTGCACTTTTCCTTCAAGGAGAAACAATGTGTGATGTACCTGCAATGGTTAAATAGTTGCAGCATGTGCAAGCTTTAAGAATGGCTTGGAAATATGGGACCTGTGATCACACAGGTAGGATCATTAAAAGTTATCAGGCACTGCTTCTATGTGCTTGGCAAATGCAAACTCAGGTTCGATCCTGACTACGGGTGCTGCACTGTAAGGAGTTTGTACGTTCTCCCCGTGACCTGCGTGGGTTTTCTCCGAGATCTTCGGTTTCCTCCCACACTCCAAAGACGTACAGGTATGTAGGTTAATTGGCTGGGTAAATGTAAAAATTGTCTCTAGTGGGTGTAGGATAGTGTTAATGTACGGGGATCGCTGGGCGGCACGGACTTGGAGGGCCGAAAAGGCCTGTTTCCGGCTGTATATATATGATATGATGATATGAAAATCAAAGGACAAATGAGATTGGTAATTGATAATTCCACATTGACAGTTCCTTCCACCCACTGACAAACTTAGGTTGTGGAATTCCAGGCATCATTTCAAAATGATATTATTATACAGATGAATGTTCAAAAGAAATGACAGGGATATTTTAAGATTATAAAAGAATAAAGCTTGTAAATAATAGGAAGCAATATTAGGTTTTCAAAATACTGAAATCATGCATAATGGATAAAAATATAATTCAAACTGTGATATGAATTGGAATATACAAAATAACACTGGGCCAAATTGGGCTGACTGCCATCTTGCCATTGCATAAGGTGTTTTGGCATTGCCACTTTCTTGGATTTCTGTGCATGTTTGGCCATGCGTAGAAGTCTAAGATGTGCTGGAGATAGGATGCTGGGAACGGGCTGTACTCCACAGATGACTGGGATAAGGTAGAGCAACTCTTGCTTCATATATTCGTATAAAAAGCCTTGGAATTTCTCCTACTCTGACTCGCCAATGATATTTCATAGGATCTTTTGGCCCCTCTAGTTGCCTGCTTGAGTTCTTTCCTACTCACTTTATATTCCTCATAAACCCCATCTGATGCCCTCTTCTTAAACCTGATATACACTTCCTTTTTCTTCCTGACCAAGTTTACAACCTCCTTGGCCATCCATGGCTCCTTCACCTTGCCATCCTCGTCCCTCTTCCTTACTGAAAAATGCTGATCCTGCACTTTGATCAGCTGGCCATTAAACAACTCCCATATGTTAGCTGTGGACTTACCCAATAACAACTGTTCCTTACCTACCCTCCCTAGTGCCTGCAAATGACATTGTAATCTGCCTTGCCCCAATAAATATGTTGTCCAACATCCAGATATATCACTATTTAACAATCTCAAAATGTATGAAGTTGTGATCACTATCTCCAAAATGCTCTTCCACCATAACACCAGTCACCGGCAAGCTTGTTTCCCAATACAATGTCCGAAATAGGGTCTCTCCTCAAGTTGGTCTATCCACATACTGTTCCAGGAAGCTTTGGATACATCTAACAAATTCTGCCCGGTCTAATCCTCTTGCACTGAGTAAAGTCATGGAGTCATACAGCACGGTAAAAAGCCCTTCAGGTCAACTTGCCCTCGCCTACGAAGGTACCTCATCTACACTAGTTCCACCTGCCTGCATTTGGCCCATAATCTTCTAACCTTTCCTAGCCATGTAGCTACCCAAATGTCTTTTAAATGTTGTGATAGTACCAGCCTCAGCAACCACCTTCAGCAGCTTGTTCCATATATCCACCACCCTTTGTGTGGTACAATTTGTCCTTCAGTTTCCTATTAAATCTTTTCCCTCTCACCTTAAATCTATGTCCCCTGGTTCTTGATTACCCGTACTCTGGGTAAAATGTTCTTTGCTGTAACCCTATCTATTCCCCACAGGATCTTATACACCTCCATTAGATCACCCCTCATCCTTCAGTGCTCCAAGGAATAAAGTCCCAGCCTGCTCGACCACTCTCTTACTCAGGCCTTCGAGTCCTGGCAACATCCTTGTAAATCCTCTCTGCACCCTTTCCATCTTAACAATACCTTTCCTATAACAAGGTGACCAAAACCGAGCACAATACTCCACATGTGTCCTCACCAATGTATTGTACAACTGTAACATAACAGGTTTGGGTGAGGCAGCATCTCTAGAGAAGAATCTCGACCCGAAATGTCACTCATTCCTTCTCTCCAGAGATGCTGCCTGATCCGCTGAGTTACTCCAGCATTTTGTGTCTACCATAGGTTTGGGTGATGCTATCAGAAGGCCTAGCTGACTATCTGCAGCACCTGTTATGAATGTCACATACTGCAGCCACAGTATGGGTGCCAATCAAAGAAGCTGAAATTTCTTGAAAAATGCTGTGCTTCCTGAATGTTAATAAAGTTGCATTGATTCAGGCTTGTGCAGATATTCTGACCTCTTCCACATTTCTAATTTCTTTCTTTCATATTTGTAATTAGCTGCTCAGACCTTAACATTTGTAATCTGCACCCTAGCTCTAAACTTCCATCACTTTCTAATACAATCTGTTTGATCATATTACCTGTTAATATGTTTATATCATTCAGAGTTGGGGCAACATTTTTGTGTGTAGGCATTCAGAGATCATGTTAGGATGATGTTCATGTAAATCATTTACAAATTATTATGACTGCAATATTCGATGATGTAAGTTCTTTCCATTCAAATTTGATACCATGTCATGCAACCAACCACAGTATTTAACTTAAAACCTGATTTGCTGCCTGTAAAGCCTTTCCCTTCATGTGATGACAATGCATGCAAATTTAAAAAGTTGGTGACCCAAGTATATTTTACAGTCAAAAGTAATATAAATATAAAATACTGGAGACACTCACAGGTTTGACAGAATCAGTGGAAGAAATATTAACCTTATATATCGAAGATCGTTTATCAAAATAGGAAAAGATGAACGATAACAACAGGTGATGCATTTGTTAAAAGTTCTTAATCATTGTATGAATCTATCTTAAGCCATTTGATTAGAAAAAAAAACAAGTTTTGTTGCCAAGAAAATATATGAAAGAACAATGGGTGAGGACCAGGAACAATGGTGGGTTCAGTTTCAGCATTACAGTGGTTTCGAAGTTTTATCCATTGTGTGGAAATTTAGATCATAGTGGAGCAGCTGCCACATTTAAGATCAAGAAAGAAACATCTGAGCAATATTCAATTAAATAAAAGCAATGTTTTTGATGGCCATCTGCCTATTGCTCTATGTCTATTGGATTAGTTGTTTTGCTTCCAGTTTGTTTGCTGAGAGAGTTGAGTTCATCTTCGTCAACTTCATTTATAAACATGCCAGTTCAGGAACCAGCTGGGAACTTGGCATCAATCACTCATGGGAGGGCAATTTGGACAGAAACAGTGATAGTTGAAATAGGTTCATCATCTTAAATCGATTGTATTAACCACTGTGATACTATGGATGGAACATTTATTTTTAATCTTGATGATTATGTTGGCAATTCACTTGAATGTGGGAGGGCAGCACCTTCTAAACATAAACCACTTTGCCAGAGTACTCTGTTGGGAAATGCAGAATCAAATAATATGTATATTTGGACATGGACCCACTACAGTTCGCATACCGTCCGAACAGGTCCACGGATGATGCGGTCTCCCAGGTTCTACACACCGCTCTCTCTCATCTGGACAGCCAGGGGGGCTATGTGAGGATGCTGTTCATTGACTTTAGTTCAGCATTCAACACAATAGTCCCCAGCAGACTGGTTGAGAAGCTGCTGGAACTGGGGCTTAGCACCCCTCTGTGTGCCTGGTTCCTGGACTTTCTCACTGCCAGGCCCCAAGTGGTCAGGATGGGGGAACACACATCTAGCTCCCTCACCCTGAACATAGGATCCCCCCAGGGCTGCGTCCTTAGCCCCCTACTGTACTCCCTGTACACACATGACTGTGGGGCCAGGTTCAGCTCAAACTCCATCATCAAGTTTGCTGATGACACTGTGGTGGTGGGCCGGATCTCCAACAACGATGAGAAGGCCTACCGGGAGGAGGTGGCTGATCTGGCACTCTGGTGTCAGGACAATAGCCTCCTCTTGAATGTCACTAAAACAAAGGAGCTGATTGTGGACTTCAGAAGGGCTAAACATCCAAGGACGTACACGCCACTGGAGATAAATGGGTCTATTGTGGATAGGGTGAGCAGTTTCAAATACTTGGGAGTCCGCATCGCAGAGGATCTGACGTGGGCAACGCACATTGCCGCACTGGTGGGTAAGGCTAAGCAGCGCCTTTACCACCTTAGACAACTGAGGAAATTCAGAGTGTCGCTGAGGATCCTTCATTGCTTCTACTCTGGGGCTGTAGAGAGCATCCTGTCCGGCAACATTACAGTCTGGTTTGGGAACAGCTCTGCCCAGGACAGGATGGCCCTGCAGAGAGTAGTGCGTTCGGCAAAACGCACCATGGGAACTACACTCGTCCCCCTGCAGGACCTATACATCAGGAGGTGCAGATCCAGAGCAAGCAAGATCATGAGGGACCCCTGCCACCCCAGTAACGGACTGTTCCAGATGCCACGATCAGGCAAACGCCTCCGCTGTCACGCTGTGAAAACGGAGAGGATGAGACGGAGCTTCTTCCCACAGGCCATCAGGACTGTCAACTTTTATAACCCCAGAGACTAAATTTTTGTCGACACTAATAGTAACTTATTAACTTTATTTATATGCTGTAACTGTAATTCTTTTTGTGCACAACCCACAGGCATTGCCACTTTCATTTCACTGCACATCGAGTATGTGTATGTGACAAATAAATTTGACTTGACTTGACTAGATATATGTGCACATATAATCTAGAATATATTCTATGTTGTGTCCATGGGTCTGTAAGCTACATATTTATCTGGACTGCCTTGATGCTCACAGCACTAATGGGGTACATCCAAATATTGGCAGATGGTGTTTTGTTGCTTCCTGTTCCCTATGCTACCAATCTTATTCTTTTGCAGTTCATGTAAATGTGAATCTTTCTAGTTATAAAATTAATTTGAGAAAATCTGAAGCTTTTTGTTCTCCTTTGGTTGCTGCTCTGACTTATAAAAAGATCTGCTTCGGTGCTCCAGGGCATGACATATCTTGGAACTGTAATCCCTTCATTATTAAAAGACACGATGAAGTGCCAGTTATCTGCTTGTTTCAACGTAAATAGATCAATGTGTCTTTCCCTTCTGTGAGTTTGGTCAAATCCACAAAGGTCTAAAGCCCTAGCCAAGCATTTTCCTTTTCCTCTTCATATAATGTTGTTATTTTTAAAAGCTTTCCATGCAGACAAGGAATACTTTGTGAAAAAGATTACTGGGAGACAGAGTGATCTGGATGTGCATGATTTGCAAAACCTGATGCACTTGTACAGCAACTAATAAAGAAAATGAACAGAATGCAATTAGTTATAGCTGGAAGAATAGTAGTAGGAAAGTAGGGAAGTTATGCTTCGGGCATTTATGAGAGCACTGCACTGTATATAATATTGATCTTATTTAAGAAAGGATTTTAATGAGCTGGAAGCAATGCAAATAAGGTTTACTAGACTAATACTTGACATGGGCAGATTGTCTTGTGAAGAAAGGTTAGACAAACTTCTGCCTGCTGGAGTTTAAAAAAGTAAGAGAAAAACCTGGAACTAGGAATCTGTTTAAAACAGAGGTGAAGCATTTTCTTCTATCAGTGTCATGAGTCTTTGGAACTCTTTTCCTCAAATGGGATGGAATTAGAGCCTTTGAATCATTTTAAGGCAGATATAGACCAATTCTTCATGAAAAGCTACCACTGAGATCCAGTACAGTTTGAGTCACAATCAAATCACCCATGACCTTACTAAATAGCTGAAGAAGCTCAAGAGGCTAAGTGGTTTCTTGCTCCTAATTTGTATATATATGTTTGAATACATGTTATCAGAAATTGTAAATGTTGCAGCATTCGTCATTGGGTGCCATTTAAAAAGAAGTTCTGCGAGACTGCCATCCCTGAAACAGTTCCCATTACTTATATGACTAATCTGGCTCCTTTACCCTGACAGAAATCCAATGAAAAGATAAATTCTACCTCAGTTATTTCTTGGCTTGACCATCCTGATGCGAGGCGCTTTCCGTGCTGAGTCCACATGTCAAATACTTCAAGCACTTGAAATATGATGGTGAGAAAATATCAATATGTGGGCACCAAAATGTAAGAAATTAACTGACAACACATCTAAAGCTAGAATAAGGAAATTAAAATTCCAAGAACTGCGTCCTTCAGTTTAACTTGCTAAATCAGAATGCAAGTGGAGAACCCATTTTCACTATCAGTTATTAACCAGAGAATGAATGCAGATTAAGGATTCTTGGAAACATTTAAAGGGAAAATTAAGAGATTTCTACAACACAACACATTATAATCTGAAACACGCTGACCGAAACATGGGAAAAGATTTGAAATTAATTTTTAGATGGGAGAAGGAGTACGATTTGAGTATTAACTCCAGCATGGTTCCAATCATTCAATGTATTCTGTGAGCCAGCACAAATATAGAGGGATGAATGCTTTCAGTTTTGTCTTCTATGATTCCGTAATTTATACCAGAATACAAAAGCCACAGATATTTCTTCCAAGATACATTGTATATTTTTTTATCTTTATGAATTTCAACTGTATATATTAGCACAGATATCAGTTCAAACTTATTTCGATATATTACTCGTTATTGTTTGATCTGTATATTTTGCGGTGTAAATAAATTGCATCATGACATGTTGACAATGTGCTCTATTTTTAGCTCCTTGATGGGATCTCTTGCTGATGTCAAGATCCTGTTGCCCTTTGTAACACCCATATACAACTGTTCTTCTATCTGTGCACGAGATTTTTGCCGAGTTGTTCAGCACAATGGAACAGGCTTAAAAATCACCTTAAAATATCATTGTTTCCCCTCTCAGGAAGTTGTCTTTGCTAGTCTTGCTGATTTTCTTAGCTCCACTTACTGGCTGCTGTATCTTCAGCTGTCCATGTCTCATCTGCCCTTTCCTAATCTTCATTGTGTGTCCATCTCTCTCCCCTTTCTGGAGGCACTTTAAAATCCACCTCATTGTTAAACTTTGCATATGTTTCCTTATATCTCCTGTCATTCCTTTAATGCAATGTGTGTTCAATCTGCCTGGAACTTCCTTTGAACCATCATGTTTCTTAATAGTTTTCAGCTCAGAATAAGTTTTGCTGCAAGATTTTCTATTTTCAGATTTATTTCTAACTTCAATTTATTATGATTCATTATAATTCTGTAAAATTAATTAAAATAAACGTTGAAACATAGTATCTCTAAGAGGAAGATATTAATGTACGTTAAAAATGCATACCAGTGCACATTCAAAATCTCCGAAAATTACAAAAAATAATCAATTTGATTTGCTTTTGTTGGAATGAGCTTTGGATAATTAGTAATGAATACTAATTCATGATGAATTATTCACATTTTGCTTTCTATTCATTTTCCGAGCAATAAAAATCTTTAAATTTTTATTTTGAGTGTATGTCTACTTACTAAACATTCTCCAGTTTTATTAATTAATCAAGAACTTATGCCTCCCATGTTGAATTTCTACATACAATTGGAAGTTGGCACCCCTCCCTCCTCAACATTTCACACATGAGGAAACCATACTCGTGCGCGCATTTCATAAAGGAAAGATCTTGAACCCTTATACTTAGGCTTTAAGCTGAGCACAATACCGTCAATCACTTTCTTAATCAATGTAATGCCAGAAAAACATAAAGCGTTGCATTGTTTAGAACAAAACCGCAAGGTAATTGCACAACCTAGAAAAATATCTCGAGTACAATAAAATATTTTTGTAAGAGACCCTGCAGTTTTATGGTGCAGGAAAGGATATTCCTTCAAGGAGTGCTTTTTCATGGTTGTGTATTATTCTGCAGTACCCTGCAGGTACATTCCATGGTGATTGATACCCATGTTATTCAGTCAATGGATGCTGTGCTAGGCAGAATGAAAGCAGTGGTAGGTATGGTAAAACTTCACTATATTTGTTTAGGAATCATTCATTCCAACTAATCCATATAATTTCTCTGGAGTTTGCTTTCTATGTTTAGTTTCATTCTTTACACACCATTTCACCCAAGCCAGGGTTGCCAACTCGTGTTGAATTCAGCCAAGAAATATAAACAGCTGATCACATTATGCCAGTTGTAGATCACCTGGTTTATTATAATAATTTTATAAAACAACACAATCAAACATGTATACTGTACATGAGAGAAATTTAGCTTCAGACACTAGCAGTAAGTATCCATTTGCTTAACTATCACCAGTTGTACACACTGACTGCAATGGATCTGAATGTGTGGGAAGTGAATACAATTGTCAGTTGTCACCAATGTAATTGGTGCTGGTGATCAAGGATGAATTTTGAAAGCAGTATCCTCTTGCACTTATGGAAATGTATACATTATATTTAAAATAAAATGCCTAAAACTGGTTCACTGGGGCTGCATCAAACAACATAATGCCACTGAGTCACATTGAGACATTAGGAAAGGTGACCAGAGCCTTGGTAAGGTGCTATAAAGAGTTAGCTGATAATGAGAAACAATAGGCAGTTAACTGAACTGACAAATCTACAACAGGATGAGGAGTTTTAAGAATTTGTCTGGGAAAGAAGGGAACAGTAATGAAGTTCACAGAATTAATTGCAGTTTTTGAGCATAAGTGGTGTGCAAGCTATAGATGTAAAAAATAATATAATTTTGCACAGTATGCAACACACATAAAGTTTATGATGGGTGGGATGGGCTGCAGACATGAGAAATATATTTTACATGTAATTAGAAACAGAATGAAGTAACAAATCAATAAATCAAGCAACATCTGTGGAGATAGAGACAGGATAAATGTTTAATTATGCTGACCTTTCATCTGAACATTAAATACAGCATATTCTGACGTATCCATTTGTCAAGAGCAGTCAAAAGGATGTTTCACAATAACTTGTAAAGAACTGCCAGATATGAAATGAAAGCACGCCTGTGGCTCATCTAGAGCTAAAGAAGCATCAGATTGGTTTTCGGCCAACGTCCATGTTCACAGGTCACATCATACTGCAAGAAGGTCCAGATAAAGAGTTATGTGATGTTGCTTGGTTGTGAAAAGTTTATGTCTGAGGGACGGCTTAACTCAAGGGAACTCATTCAAGTCTTACATTACTTATCACAATATCTTCAGTATACATTTTTTTAAATAATAAAACAATTGAAAATTGATGGTTTTCACTTGATTACATACATTTCCGGCTTTAGATGATACATTAGCAAGTTTTGGTAGACAAATACAATACAGCAGTGATTAGAATCAGAATGGGTCATTTCTGCATCGGTGAACAATGTGCACCTCACTGAATGATGTTGTGCCCAATTTATCTTATGAAATTTAAATTTTCATAAGATTTTCAGCAGAAACGAATTAACTGACAGTAACAAGGCATAGATGGCAAAGAGAGAAAGCTACTCTGGTTACCACAACAATATGAAACTGGGTTATTAATCATAATACATAGGAATCAGAATACTTCCTACTTCTCTCCCACTTCAGCATGGTAAAAATACGTTCAATAGGTCTCTCCAAAATAATAAATGGTTGGTTCAGTACAAGCAAAAACACCAAGTTGAAATGGTATATATAAAAAAATAGGAAGAGATTTGTGATATGCTGAAGGCAGCGGAAGAAATCTCTGCATTAAATCAGAATTGTATGGGCATTTCTTTCAAAGTACATTTATAAAGATAAATCATGTTAGAAAAAGAATTACAGTTTCAGAATCCCATTGATCACTACTATGACAACTGTTATCATGCTCAATGGGAGTAACATATGAGAAAATGTGTAAAGCAATGTTATCTATCCATTTGCTTGTCGTTTTGGGTCTGTTATCATGCAGAAAAATAGAAAATCTGGCAACTTCTATTAAAATGCATTGGACATACACCAGGGAGATGTATATCTCCATTTTGAAGGTGGATAATTCCCATCTCGGTACAGTCTCACTCTGTAATATAATCATTTGTGAAGTGGCAAATTGTGCCTTTCAGGATTATATTGCATGAAACATCATTGCCTCTGAATGGTGACCTCTGTTCTGCTAGTTTACCATCAAAGTCCACGTCTTTTGTGTACATAAGCACTGATACCCTGCATTTCATGGATGTTTGCCTTCACTCCTAATAACCTTGTATGCATTGACAGCACCGCACACTCTATCACACTCAATCTACTCATTAGTAAATATAAATGTTGTTGCATGGAACTTTTATCACCCCTTTTATACCGATGCCCTTTATTACTTGAATTACCAAAATGTATAGATTTTGTAATCTTTAATGAAGGAAGATTGTGAGAGCCAAATGAGCTCTGTCCGATGATAGTGCTGCATACTTACACTTATTCCTTCTGAAGACTAGGAAAAGAAAACCAGGTTTTTGGACGTGGTTGGTGTGTGTCAAGTGCAGGTCTGAATGGAGATTTACCTCTCTTTCATCTCTTTCATAGGAACAAGAACAAAAGAGGCTGCAGAAAGTGATGGACATTGCCTGGTTTATCAAGGGCACTGACTTTGCCACTACCAATGGGATCTGCAGGAAGCACTGCCTCAAGAAGTCAGTTAATATCATCAAAGACCTTCAAAACCATCACCAAACACTCTTCTCGATGCTACCATCAGGAAAAAGGTACAGCCATTGGAGAACTGTAATCATCAGGTTCAAGAATAGCTTCTAACCATTAGCCTTCAGGTCCTTGCACAACCCTAATAACTGTATATCTGCCCTGAACCGCTAGAAACTTCACACCACTGTGGTTCAGGCCAGGTTTACTTGGATAATTGTCTTTGTTGTTGTTGCGTCTAATGTGACTGTAAACCTGCAGCAAGAAACAATTTAATTGTTCCAGTTCATATCCAGTGCACATGACAAATCTAGATTATTTAATCTCTTGAATGGTGTGTTCACAGGGTTAAGCATCAGTGCAGATCTTTGGAGCTGTGGCAGAATATTGTTGCAGAGGCATGTACCCATGACCTGTAGGTTTAAGTTATGAGACCATGACATTACAACACAATGGACATTTAGGAAAATGTGCCAGCTCCAGAAACATCTGAGCTAAGTTTATGTCAGTTTGACTCCTCAAGGGCAGCTTTCCAGGAAGCTCAGACTCCTACCAGAGGCATTGGAGGTGCATGAAGGTAGGTGACAGAACCGCTCGTGTTCAAAACCATTTGAGACGGGTATAAAATTGTAATTTCCAACGTTTTGTAAAAAACATTTGAGGAAGAAAATTCAATAATAGCTCCCATAATATGTTGGGATTGCATGTTGCGATAGTTGGTGGCATAGCTAACTTCCTTTTTCCTGCCTCTCAAGTAATTAAGTGCTCAGATTTAATTGCTAAATCTGCACAGATAATTCACTGCATAAAAATCTGCTATTATAAAGTAAGAAAGAAGAAGACCTGGGACAAGTTTGATGCTGATTGACCTCTTTATTAAATTTTATGGGAGGAGATGTGTGTTTTAATTGATTTAAGTTATCAATTTTCTACCATGAATTCTCTTTCTTTCTCCTATTCCCAGCCTCACTACTACCATCTATGTAATACTGCTGGTGTGCACAAGAAATTGTGCAAAACACCTAAAACTAAAAATCTATTATGGGGTAATGCTTGTGGAGGCATCTGAATCTTTCTAAAATATGGAAAATAATTAGTAATTCAAATTAACAATAAGGCTTACTGGGCTTACTAGATTTACCAAAAAGGCAACATTCCGAATATTACATTGGCCACATATGATAAAACACACATAAAGCACACCAATAACAATAAGGATGTCTATCTCTCTAAAATCTGGAAGATTTAAATTTAAAGATGTATGTAAACTCCCCTGCCTACGTGAAAAATAATCCACAATTCATGACCTGACACATTAATGACGAGTTATTATTGCACAAGGCCTTTCATTAAACTATGTTTTAAAATCAGTGCCAAGGCAGCAGAAAATATTAAGTATTCTCCTTGAGAATATTATAATGTAGCTGTGGGCAGAAACAGAAGGTCAATACTAGATTCCATTAGATCATCAACAGAATTCCCCAGTGAAATGAAACACCAAATTATCTGAAGAAGGGTCTCGACCCGATATGCCACCCATTCCTTCTCTGCCATTTAGGGTTAAAGTGTTCTCTGCATAAAATTATTAAGCTGGAGTTGAATGGCACGGTGGCACAGTGTTAGAGTTGCCGCCTTACAGCACCAGAGACACAGGCTCGATGTCTGCACAGAGTTTGCATGTTCTCCCTGTGACTGCGTGGGTTTTCTCTGGCTGCTCCGGTTTCCTCCCACATTCCATAGACGTGCAGATTTATAGGTAAATTGGGTTCTGTAAATTTCCCCTAGTGTGTATGATGCAAAACTGGGGTAACATAGAACTAGTGTAAGGATGATCATCGGTTGGTATGGCCTCGGTGGGCTGAAGGGCCTGTTCCAAGCTGTATCCATATACTAAACTTGAATGGTTGTAGTTTGAAAATCAGCAAATTGCAAATTAGATAAATACTTGCCTTTATATAGCATCTTGCACGACTTCGGCTTTTCCCAAAGTACTTTACAAGCAATGAAGTATTTTGATTAATATATTCACTGTTATGGGAGAGAAAATGTGCACCAACATGTACACAGGAAGCTCTCACCAAAAGCAAAATTGTTTTGCTGAGATTGCTCCTTTTTCTGAGGTTGTTTGAGGAATGAATATCGACTAATTTTGAAGGGAAAATTCCCTGGTTATTTTAAAAGTAAATTAAGGGGAGATTTTTCATCCTCCTTATGAGAGAATTATTCGCTTGAAGTTAAGCTTCTGGAATGGTACTTTAGTTATTACCAACTGAGAACCAAAAGCAATAAAATAAACACTCAATAGGTCAGGCAGTGTCGGGAGAGAGATATAATGTACATGTTGATGACATTTCATCAGAATTCATAAAACTGAAATCAGAGCGGAAAAACACATGAACATGGCTAATTAATTTAAATTTGAATTGATACAGAAATTATTAAATGAAGCTTAGAATGATGCTTGGATTATTGAATACTTCAATAAAATTTGTCATATTGTAAGTAAAGGTTCAAATAATAAGTTTTATTAGAATTGGTTATATCCAGGAGCATTTGCATAGATCTTAGCAAACATTTGCAGAGATGAAGTTTTTAAAGAGAGCAAGCTGATAGACCAGATAATTGCTGTAGAAAACAAAATGTTCATACACATGTTTCTGGCCAAGTAAGTCTTTATTAAATTTCAGATCAATAATTCTTGTTCGTCAGGAATGGAACTTTCAATGGATGATTTGTAGTGAGCTAACGTGTTTTATTTTGGGTCAAAAAGATACTGAGGTGGTTTGTAGGGTTTTGGCTACGACCTTTCAGAAGAAAATGCATAAGAATGTGTCCTCCTGCTCCATAGAATCATCCCTGCCTTGGAATCCACCAAGGTCTTTATCTATTGTAAAGACTGAGGCTTTCTGGCTCTTTATTTCCTGGAGTTCCTCTTTGATATTCATCCCATTGGTTGCAGCAGGAGTAGTTTCTGAATGCTTTTCTATAATTGACGCATTTCCCTCAGAGACTCTCTCATTTTCTGAACACCCTCTGAATCTCTCTCACTTTCTGACACCCTTGATGATGAAGAAACTTTTTATGTTTCTTTAACTACTTCAATCAGGGCTCTGGAGATGGTGCCCAGTTTGCTGTTGGCTTGGTAGTTGCAGTCACCACCCAAAATAACCAGTTAGAGTGTTACCAGCAGCAATGGGATGGAATTCTGATTCATTGGTTGGTGCTCCTGTCTCACATCTCCAGGGACATAGGTTTGATCTTCACCATGTCTGTTGCCTTTATTGAATTTGCTTGTTCCCCCTGTGACTGTGATTTTCAATAGGTGTTCTGATCTCCTTCCACGTTCAAGGAGATGTGCTGTTAGGTTATTGGTTGCTTATAATTTCCTCTGAGTGGAGTAAGTAGCCAAAGAGTTAAATAGTTGATGAGCATGCGAGAAAATATTCCAGAGTATTAAGAATGGGATTAATTGGATTGCTCTGGGGAGATCCTGCAATCTAATATGATAAGTAAGACAGGGAATACACATTGATTAGCTGAAGTAGGTCATTGCTGTATGTTACAGCCGTCGTGAAGAAACGATTGACTTTGGAGATGGTAAAACTGGCTCCCTACAGCAGAAGGGGCAAGCTGCAGAAATGGCAATCATTGCCTCCTGATCACAGCGATTGCTCGTGGGACATCTATCATGACCATTGCCAATAGATGCCGAGGTGCAGTAAAAGGTGCTCTTACAAAAGCAACGGGTTAGCAATGTCCTCAATGAGGTATCTCAAGGTCACAATTCATTGTGCAATGCTTTTAAGACTGTAGGCCAATGCTTTGTAACATCCAAAGTAATTTTGCAAAAGTGAGGTACTTTGTCCCAATGTGGCCTTGGTGTGCAAAAGCAGCTGCACTTGCACAAGTCTTAGGTACAGGAGCTGATCTTTCCCTGGGGAATGAGTTCTGCTCCAGTGCCTAAGGACGACCAACTTGATTGTTTGTTCATGCTTGTCACCTCCATTTGTTTCTGGTCTTCTAGATATCTGTTCCTGGTGACCTGGTGTACTTTATACTTGCAGACTCCCAGAGCTCGGTTCTAGTGGTTACTGCACCCGTTTTCTACTCCCAAAGCTGAGGTGCATCAAACTCTGTGCAACTCCCTATCTCACAGCACTGAGGTACCCTGTGCTCTTTGCAACTCTCACAAATTCTTGGCTGGGGGTGGCATTTCTGTTTCCTTTTCATCCCCTATGTCTTTGGTTCATTGTACAAATTGTTTGTGTGGCTTCGTTATTAGATCAGGAACAGTTGCTGAGATCCAGGACACTTGTAGATTTTTCATTTCCATTTGCTTTGAGTTGTTGGAAACTATTGTGCTTTTTGGAGGTATGTTTGTTTCATCCCCTTTAGCTGGAAGTCTCCTGCCATCTCCTCTTCTACTGTCACTCTCATCTGGGGAAGAGACCAGGGGCTTGCTGTGACTGAACTCCCCTTCCTTTTAGCTAGAGCCATGGCAAAATGAGAGGAAATGTGTTTCCTTCCTGGAAGACTGGTTTCCAGCTCCCCTTCTTACTGCTTGTGTATGCCTTGCGGAATGATTGTGGCAAGCCCTGTTAAAATCTGCTTGCCTCCCCATGCAGTTTGCAGCACTCACTATTTCCCTGCAATCTTTGGCCTGGTGGCCTTTCTGCCTGCAATTTCTGCAGATGTTTGCAATGTCGGTGACCACCACACACCTGGCTTGCCACAGATTCGGCAGACTCTGGTGATCCTACATGGACCATGTAGCCACAAATTCCTCTACCTTTAAAGTTGATGGGGAGGTGGATGATGGCTCCTTTTATGTCTATAACCTGATGTAGACCTGATGTTTCCTTGTCTAGATCCTGAAGATACTAACAACACCTATGCAGTGTCCTGCTCCCTTGATGAGGAAAGGAAGGTCTGGGCATGCCTGATCTACTATCAGAATGTAACATCTGTGCACTGTCACAGTGTGATCTTTTTTGCATCAGGAGAATGCATGGAGCCATTGTTTTCGGAAGCAACATTAATGATTAATTCCCCTTTTCTCAGAAAAACTGTGGCAGCTTCAAGCACCTTGGAACATTTCAAAGGCAATGTTAAGATACCTATTGCCTGGAAATCCAAGAGAAGGAAACGATCCGTGGGTTTGAATCTGCAACAGTTCAGCAAGAAGCCCTGAAGAAAATACATGGTTAATGGGGTTGCCTTCTCCGCAGAAAGAAACCATTCAACGATGTAAAAATGCTCTCCAGTCAGCCCTTCTAACTGTGCCCTCCTTCTGTGCTGCATATATACTCCTTCAAGTAAATATCCAGTTCCCTTTGAACATTATTATTAGATCTGTAATATTATTATTACTACCTCTTTCAAACTGTTCATTCACAGTTTAAACAATTTCTCCTCTGGTGTTTTGGTAATTAGCTTTAAATCTGACCTCCGCAAACAGTTCCACCTTATTTACTTTTTCACTTGATTAATTACTAATTACTGATAACAGAAATCGCTCTAATAGTCTCTGGCATCCTGACAATGTTACGATTTGTCCACAGAGCAGCCCTGAAAAAGCAGGCTCCTGTGGATAGGTAAAGGTTTTAATCCAGTGCCTGGTCAGCATTTAGATCCACTTCTACATCAGCAAATAAACCTAATCTAGTGTCCAAGCGAAGAACAAAAAGCCATGCACTAAGCACACGGCCTCAGGTTTAAAACTCACCCTATTCCTCAAGAACCAGCAAGTGCATTTGATGTTAGCTGAGTAGCATAATAGACCAAATGGCTTTCAGAGCTGCATAGTCTGTGAAGTTAACATAACTCAGTTTAGTAGAGTTCAAATACTTGTTGAATAAAGTACGAGCAACATCATTTAGCAGATAATAAGCTCTGTGATAACAAAAGATACTCTGTGAACCAGAGACACTGCTGACTTGAAGGGACACCTAACATGCAGTTTCAAAGCAGAAATGAAAGCAATGCATTACAGAGAATGATTGAATTCGTTGGACCAGCTAACGGTGCAGAGGGGTTCCATGGTTCTATTAACCTCATCTAAAATCCACTGGAGATGAGAAAAGTGTGTTCAGTGACACTGGAGATGGAAAAAAACATGTTCAGTGACACTGTTATATTGCTAATTAACTGAAAGTACTGAAAATTGTGTGATCCTGAGCACTGAGCTAAGCTGTGTTGTGTTAAAAGATTTGCAGCTAAGACTGTAGTATCAACTCAAGTGCATTAAAAGCTATAGCAAATAGTCAACTAACAGCTCATCTAATTACAGAACCAAGTCAGTGACTATTGGGATGATAACTGTTATCAGTAATTAGAAATAGATTGAGTAAAAAAGTAAATAAGGTGGAACTGTTCTGTTTCTAGTGGCAGAAAGGCCAATAACCAGAGGACAGATTTAAAAATAATTGCCAAAAACACCACCGGCAAGTGAAGGAGAAATTGTTTAATCTGCGAATAATTGTGACCTGAATAAACTGCCTGAAAAGATCATGGAAGCAGATCTAATAATAATGTTCATAAGGAACTGGGTTTCATTTAAAGGGAAATATTTGCAGAGCTTTAAGAGAGAGGCAATCAAAGGACTGATTGGAGAGTATTTTTACTTAGTTCACAAAATGCTGGAGTAACTCAGCAGGTCAGGCAGCATCTCAGGAGAGAAGGAATGGGTGACGTTTCGGGTCGAGACCCTTCTTCAGACTGATGTCAGGGGGGCAGGACAAACGAAGGATATAGGTGGAGACAGGAAGATAAAGGGAGATCTGGGAAGGGGGAGGGGAAGGGAGGGACAGAGGAACTATCTAAAGTTGGAGAAGTCGATGTTCATACCACTGGGCTGCAAGCTGCCCAGGCGAAATATGAGGTGCTGTTCCTCCAATTTCCGGTGGGCCTCACTGTGGCACTGGAGGAGGCCCATGACAGAAAGGTCAGACTGGGAATGGGAGGGGGAGTTCCCAGTCTGACACTCCCCCTCCCATTCCCAGTCTGACACTCCCCCTCCCATTCCCAGTCTGACACTCCCCCTCCCATTATTGGAGAACAATCATCCCAGCGTCAGGGCATCACTGCAGGAGATCCTCAGGAAATGTGGCCCAACCATGGGTATCAAGAGGAAAACACTCCAATGGTTACAGTTACAGTCACATCGCACACAAAGGAAGATGGCAATGGTTGTTGCAGGTTGATTATTTTAACTCTAAAGCATCACTGTCATAGTTCTTCTGCACAATGAATTGAGTCCAACCAAAATCAGTTGCTTCATCAATGATATTTTCTCCTCTTGAAGTTAAAAGTACCGGTACTTGAGCAATGTTCAACTGCATTGGTAACTCCTCAGAAAATGAAGCAGTCCATGCCTGCAAAGTGCAAGACCTGGATAACATTTTGGCATGGGGCTGACTGAGTCACTGATAGAGCTAATGTCCAGTTATAGTGCTGTTTTCTCAGGTTAGTTGCAATCCTTTGCAACTGGCTTATTTTTTTAAATGGAGGAAAGACCTGGTTGACTATATAGCAGCACATACAGGAAGCAACATAAATCATTAACCTAATGAAGTATATACAATTGAGAAACATAGATATGATTGACAGTCAGAACCTTTCTCCCAGGGTGGAAATGTCCAACACTAGAGGGCATAGCTATAAGGTGAGAGGGGGAAAATATAATGGGAATGTGCGGGGCAAGTGTTTTTTACACGGAGAGTGGTTGGGGCCTGGAATACATTGCCAGCAATGGTGCTGGAGGAAGATACGATAGTGGTGTTTTGAAGCTTTTAGATAGGCACATGATTTGCAGGAAATGGAGGGATATGGATCACTTGCAGGCAGATGAGTTCAGTTCAGCTATACATGTTTGGCACAAACACTGCAGGCTGAAGGGCCCATTCCCGTGTTGTTCTGTTTAATGTTCTAAGTTACCTAAAATTGGAGATTCAATGTACAAACATTTAATTCTCCAAATTTACGTAAATAGAACGTAGAACAGTACACCACAGGACCAGGCCCTTTGGCCCACAATACCTGTGCTGAACATGATGATAAGACAAACTCTTATCCTTCTACACATAATCCATATCCCTCCATTCTCTGCATATCCATGTACCTATCTAAAAGTCTCTTAAATGCCACTATGGAATGCTCCCACTTCCCCCACTTCACTTTCCTGTGTCTCCGCCCCCCCAGTATTTCTCCCACTATTCTCTACCTTTCCCACCTCTGTCCACCTAGATTCACCCCTCTGGCTTTACATTTCACTCCTCTCCTTATCTGATACCTTGTCTCTCCTTTTCATCTCCAGCCTTTGTCCACCAATCTGCAAATTAACTCCCCTCACCTGTATCAAGCTATCAAAAGCCAGGTTTTGTTTTACCCCCACCTCTTTTCTAGCTTTCTTCCCCCCTACATTCTTCCCGCTACGTCAGTCTGAAGAAGTGTCCCGATCTGAACATCACTTGTCCATTCCCATCAGAGATGCTGCCTGACCCATTGAATTACTTCAGCACTTCGTATTTTACTCAAACACATTATTGGGTTATTATTTACAAAAACATTTATTTAGCATTGCTAAACCTCACTGCTGTTAATGAGAGGCAACTAGGATGCTAGTGCACAACAATAGTGACAAACTTCAGAAAGTATGTTGTTTGCTATTCCCTTTCAGAAAGTATTTCAGCGGGTCAGGTATGTGATGTATTTGTAACTTTAGTAATGCAGGTAAGTCTTTCTTTCAAGGAAGCTGATTCCTTTGCAGTTTTTTTTCCCCAGAGTTTCAAAACTTGGTATTCCCCATTCTGTCACTTCATCTTCATTGGTTCAGTTGTCAGTACAAATTATTGTGAGTTCCCAACACAAATGTGTCTCCATCCAGAGCAACAACAACTTTGAAAAATAGACACAAAGAGCTGGAGTAAGGTTCAGGCACCATCTCATGGATGGGCAACGTTTCAGGTTGGGACTCTTCTTCTACAACAACTGGATTGCTATGTAAATTATCAGAAAAGCAGAAAGCATACTCTAAACATTCATGATCTGCACAAGGTCGAAGTTACTTAGAGCCAATTTACACCAGTAAATTAGTGTGAACACATTTGCAGTATTTGAATGAGTAGCCAAAGAGTACAGATGCAAATCGAGATTAAAACTTCACAGATCGTGGGACATTTAGAAACAATATACCATGTTATAGTTTAAGAATTTGTGCTGTAGAATTAAACCACGAACATATATTCACTGAAAGTGATAAAGAGAGAATTTCAATAGCCAGGCAACAAATTGATCTGAAGCAGCTATTGTGATTTCAGGCTACTGGTGTAATCCATCAACTACCAAAACATCTCTCAGTTAGTGAAAAAGGGATCCAAATTGCGAGCGAATACCTTGGAGATACAAGAGGTATCAGGTAGAGAGGCTGCTGGTATCAGGAGTAAAAATCAAACTACTGGAGAAACAGCAAGTCAAGCATTATCTTTGAAGGCAAAAGAATAGTCGGTGAGTTTGGGCAAGAACTTGCATCAGGACTGAGAGTGTAGAGGTGCAATGGCCAGCATAAAGAGCAACAAAGGTGCAGTGATTCAGGGACTTGCAGGTCCCAGATGAGAAAGCAAATGATAGATGGAGCTTGGCAGTGGGTGAGGGAGTCAGGAGACATGGCTGGTGGATAAGAAATAGTTATTTAAGAAAAAAAAAGTGGCAGATAGAGCTAGTTGAGGGAAGGAGAGAGGTAGAGACAAAGACAGAGGCTGGAAGGTGATGTGGAAACAAGAGGCTGAAAATGTGGTATCTGATAAGTAAAAATAGTGACAATTGGAACTAGCAAGGGAGGGAAGATGGACATTTGGAATGACTTGAGAGAGCAGATGAAAGAACCAGAAGGTGTAGACTGTGGGTGATAGGCAGATGGTACTCGGTGGGGATGGGAAATGAAACTCGGTGACGGGGGAAATCAGAAGGAGGGAATTTGGACAAAAGGGGTATGCTTTAACTGAAATTGAAAGAAATCAATGTTCATATAATTGGGTTGTAGGTTTACCATGCAGAATATGAGGTTCTGCTCTAATTTGCATTTGGCCTCACCCTGGCAGTGGAGAAAGCCAAAGCCTAACAGGTCAGTGTGGGAATGGGAAGAAGAGTTGAAATAGAATGCAACTGGGAGATAATGATACCATTACAGGTAGAGCACAGGTGTTCTGAAAAATAGTTGCCTCACCTACACTTGGTCTTGCTGGCACAAAGGTGGTGACATCAAGAGCACCAGGTGCAGTGGATGAGGGTGGAGTAGGTCGCATGTTAACCTTTGTCTGACCTAGAAGGAGTGTTTGGGTCCCTGGGTGGTGGTGTTGGAGGAGGTGTAAGGACAAGTGTTGCACTTACCACAGCAGCTGGTGAAAGTTCCAGAGGATGGGAAGGGGTTGGTTGGTAGCGATGAGTAAATCATGGATTTAACCCTGTGGAAAGAAGAAAGGGGTGGGGAGGGAAATATGGGATTGGTGGTGGGGTCATGTTGCAGCTGGCAGGGAAGATGAAGATGGATGCAACGGCTGATATGGTGAAAGATGAGGATCAAGGGACCTCCAATTCTGTGCTGCCTCAGTGGAGGGGTAAGAGCAGAAGTTCAGGACATTGGGGGAAATGCGAGTATGGGCTCCATCAACCACCGTAGAGGAGAAGCTTTGTTTCCTGAAGGAGCGTGTCATTTCAGATGTCCTGAACGTTCAGGTTTCATGCTATTTTAATTCCATCTCCCATTCTCCTGTTATCAACCTGTCCTCAGCCTTCTCCGCTGCCAGAGTTGGGCCAAATGCAAATAAGAAAGCAGCACATTGTATTCTGCCTGGATAGTCTACAACCCGATGGTATTAACAGTTAATTTCCCAACTTCAGTTAACCCAAAGTCCCTTGTTCTCTCCATCTGATTCACCCCCTATCCATGTACCCAGTTTCATTTCCCTCAAACACCTGGTTTCATCTGCCTACTACACACAACATCTTCTGGATTCTCCTATTCCCTCCGCCAATTGGAACCATTTACCCATCATCCTTTCCTTACCTGGTTCCACTTATGACCTCCTTTACTTATTACTTACTGCATCTGCTGCATCTCGTTTTCACTTATCACTTCCCAGCCACTATCTCTACCTCCATCCTCCACTAGATCCAATTGCCCCTTTTTTGCTCTTCTCTTACCTGTCTCCACTTACTACCCACCAACCACATCTCCTGACTTCACTCAACCCCTCTTTCTCCTCACCTGGTTCCACCTGTCACTTGCCAGCCTCCATCGTATCCCTGCCTCTCACATTCTTATCGTGGTCCTCTGCACTCTCAGTCCAGAGTCTCGACTTGCAACATTGACTATCCCTTTGCATCCAGAGATGCTGCTTGACCCGCTGAATTCCACCAGCAGGTTGTTTTTTTTTTGCTTGTGTGAATATATTGCCTGGGTTTGAACAGGTCAAGGGACAGGCTGATCTGATACCCACAGCTACTTAAGATATTGATTTTGCAAGTAATAAATCCTAGTGAACATGGATTCTATCTGAGAGGTGTAGTGCACAATGTATTAAGATAAATGTATTTCCAGGCAATTGCTTGAAAAACACATTGTACAGATTGTAACATGCATGAGGATGCAATTAAAGTCCTATATTCATTACTTCTTTCGCATTTCATTTGACTTCTTCGGTCACTGTAGAAAGGTTGTAAACCTTTCTGCTTCATTAAAATCTAGGCAGTTAAGCAAAAATAGGTACACCCAAAGTACGCACCCAGTTTGGCTGGGCAGGTTCACATGCAATACAAACATTTTTGCACAGCAAGTTGGGGGCATGCAGTTGTGCGCAATCAAGGGCAGAGGCGTATGCAGAAATGATGAAGCTCTACTTTGGCGCCAAAAGAACATGCAGGTCCCCAATGGACACTGAGGAGGAAGATAACCTTGGGATATGGGGAATGTGGGTTGCTAACAAGTTGGAAAATGTATGCCGCAGACAACTGTTAAATACTGGTGTTAAATATGTCATTTTTTTATTGATCTTTTCTATGATAAATAGGATGCCTTTTAAATTTATTAGAAAGTTATTCACATTCTCTTCTTGCAAAAAGCTGATAATTAAAATAAACACCTACAGTATCTCAAACAAAAATGTACTTAACATTTTAAAAATTTCAAACCCACAATGCTGAGTTTTATCCTGCATAACAGCTGGTTGAAACCCACAGAGACTTTATGTTCAGAATGTTCCAGCAAATGTCTGTGTTACTTAATTAATTTGCTTTCACAACACTTTATTTAGTGTGGGGATTATTGTTAGGAAGTTTCAACTACACAGTTTATGTATACAATATCTGATTGTGAGGAGATATTCAAGATCCTATTAACATCGTTTACCACATCAATATTCAAGGAAAGAGAACTAGAATATGCTACAACTATTATACTCCAAAATCATAGAAATGTACAGCACAGAAATGTCAGCCCACTATGTCCATTATCGCCAACTACATGAATCCAATTTACCTGTATTATTTCTGTATTTTTCTATGTCTTGTCTATTCAAGTGCACGCCTAAATGCTTCATAAACATAGTGATTGCAACTGATTCCAATATCCTCTTTGGCAGTAGTTCCAGATATCAACCACTGTAAAAATGCTTTCCCCTCAGATCTTCTTTAAAAATCTTCCTTCTCACCATAAATTTGTGCCCTTTTGCTTTTGCTACTCCTCCTATGAGAAGGAACTCAGTTCATTGGCCCGCACTAAAATATCACAGTCATCTACGTAAAGATTGCATTCTTCAGAATGACAGAATCCATGACCTAAAATTCACACAGGAGACTGCCAACTCAATCCTTTACACATTTTTCTCCTGATAATCACAAAACAAGAATCACTAATTTAGCCACCACCTTGTGAACAAAAGCATTCTTTATTTACAGCAAAAGGGAAAAATTACTGAAAAAGAAATGATGGAAGGTATGCAGTCCCCTTTAAAGCTCTCCAAATCTCTTTTGGTCAAAGAATCCAGAGACCTGACTGAATTCCACTGTGAAAGACTAATGAGTTTGAAACTATCCTGGTATGTGGTACTGTGAATCAGCCAACACCTTCTATTCCTTCAATGGAAGTGGAAATAAAAATGAAATGTTGCTTAAGGCAATTGATCCTAATCAGGGCTTAAGAGCTACATATTCAGGTCTCTTGTTTAGCTGTTTAGCACCTCCGGGCGCATTTATACCATGATAATCAGCAATTAGTTTCAAAATTGCAAGCAAAAGGCAGGATTACAAAACAGACATTTATTAGAATAGTAGGAAAAAAATGGCTGATGCTGGTATAAATCAAAGGTAGACAAAAAATCTAGACAGCATCAAGTTACTGCTTGATTTTATCATTTCCTCAAATTACTCTGGTGTTCCACAGAGCAACTGACTCCTTGATGCTGTGCTATCACATTGTACATATATGTGACCCAGCATGAACTTTTACTCCAATGCATGTTCATGATGGTCAGGAGTTTTTGAATAAACCAAGGCAAGCAGTATGGCATTCAACCTAAAATGTCCCCTGCATACTTTTTATGACTGCTGAATATTTTTAGCATTTTCTGTTTTTACTTCAGATTTCCAGCATCAGCACTATTGGAATAATATTGGGGACCATCTCACCATAAATGTAAAAGACACTTGGAAACTCATCATTTATGACAGGAAATCAAGTTCAGATACAATAATTAAATATCTGGCACATGGGAAGATCGTGTAAGAAAATAACTGCAGATGCTGGTACAAATCAAAGGTATTTATTCACAAAATGCTGGAGTAACTCAGCAGGTCAAATAGCAGCAAGAAGATAATGTTATTTGTTCATTTGCATATTTGAAGAGTTTAAGCATATTTGAGCAAAAAGATCTCACGGAATGACCATGCACTTCTATTTGAATAAGCAGCGTTAATGTATTGGACAACAGATAGGCTGGTTTAGAAATCTACATCCAGTCTCAAAACAATTATGGTTGTTCTATGTTGAGAACCAACATTTGACCAATTTAATTGAATGTTGAAAAAAAAATTTGATTACAAAATGAAACCTACAAAATCAATATTGTAACCAGATCAGGCTGATCAATCTATAACTTCTCCAAAATTATTCTGTGCACATTTCATGACTTTGCATCAGTCATATCGATATAGCTCTGGTCCTGTGTTACGCAAATGAAACAACCTTGATATGACATGATTTTTCTCCAAGCTTGCAGCTGTCTGGCAAATTAACATTGAGTAGATTGCTGGTTACAAGCATAGAATATTACATGGTGAAGAACACATTCATGGCAAAAGCAGGTATATGGGTCACTTGGGCACAATCTACAAACTGCAAGTTAATGAGAAATTCAATCCTTACCACATTTTGCAGATTTCTCATGTTTCTGCTATTACCCAGCGGGAAAGAGGTAAAAAAAAAATGTTCAAGTCAGCCGGGCATCAATCATTTATTTTATTAATCTTTCTGAAAATGGTTAATTATGTATAACTATTGATCCTATTTGAAATAATCTGAAGAATAAAGCAATGCATGATATAGGTGGCCTGAACTATCACTCTCATGCCTGTAGAGAGTTTTGAGTGCATACCCCTTGTATCCTAAAAGTTTCACATGTCCATATGCTCTGACAAGTTAATGTCCATGTATCTCAGCATAAGAATGCTGGAACAGAAGACCTGTTAATGGGCAAGAGCGTCTTAGCAGAAGCTCAGGAACTTTCATTGCTGATAGACACAAAATGCTGGACTAACTCAGCGGGTCACGCAGCATCTCGGGAGAGAAGGAATGGGTGACGTTTCGGGTCGAGACCCTTCTTCAGACTTCAGTCTCAGCCCGAAACGTCACGCATTCCTTCTCTCCTGAAATGCTGCTTGACCCGCTAAGTTACTCCAGCATTGTGTTTACCTTCAATTTAAACCAGCATCTGCAGTTTCTTTCTTACATTTTCATCGGTGAATTTTCTCCTTCCAGAGGAAAACATGTATCAAAGGAAATCGAGAACAATGTTGTTTTGTACGTCTTTACTTATATCAAGTGTTCTCCTATATCTACAATGTAACAACATTGGAAGCATTGTTAATCTACACTTCATTGCAGCTGTCTTCTTCTTTCTACAATAGCTCACCGAAGAACTGGATAGGATATTCTGCTGTAGCCTTATGAATGTTTTGCACACATTTCCTTCAGTATTTTTGTAGATTACTTGTATTAAATAAAAACTGCTACAGTCCACGTCTTGGCTACCGCTGTAACAGAAACTGGAGAAGCAAATGCAAGCTGGTGATCTGCATTGTATTTGCTTCATCACATTATCAGTGAATTCCTGTCTCCTCTGTCACATTCTACAACATCTTTCAATGGAGCCAACTATCCAATCCTTTAAATTATCCTCCTTTGCAATTATCTACATCAAATTGCAGGAACTGCCCTTACATGTAACCAAACTACATATTCCTGAAGTCTTGCAGCTCTTTGACAGATCAGTCAACATTTTCAAGGTCTGTGTCATGAGGACATTTCGAGGTCTCCATGCCAAAGTTCAAGCCTTCTTTACTACTGAAAGACAAGGTGTCCTCAGATCTATAACCTACAAAGCCCTCCATAACCTGGCCCCATCCTACCTGACCGACCTCCTCCACAGGCACACTCCCACCTGCACCCTCCGCTCTGCCGCTGCCAATCTCCTATCCCCCCACATCCGGACTAAACTCAGATCCTGGGGGGACAGGGCTTTCTCCATCGCTGCTCCCACCCTATGGAACTCACTACCCCAAACCGTTAGAGACTCCCCCACACTCACCACATTCAAAACATCGCTGAAGTCTCACCTGTTCAGTACTGCCTTCAACCACTGAAGGTCACCTCACCTACTGTCTCCTTTCTCTGTTCATTTATTTATTTACTTATTTATCTATTTATTAATTTCCCTATGTTCTCAAAATCTCTGTAAAGCGTCTTTGAGTATATGAAAAGCGCTATATAAATAAAATGTATTATTATTATTATTATTATTCCCCATGGTGGTCCATGCTCACCCTTTCAGAGACATTCCATATGGCTAAGCTGTTTGAGGCAAAGTTTGTTACAAATCTCATAATTAGGAAAAAAAAAGAAACTCCATTAATTGCATCTCTTTATCTGTCTAATTGGTCACTGCATGAAAAACTCATTAAGTACATCAAACACAATTTGCGGCTAACTACTCCATGCTGGATGTCTTTGATTAATTCAGACTTCTAATTTTTCCCTAATTTTACCACATATTATGGATTCTCAGCATTTTTCTAGACCATTTTTTGGTTAACTATCTTTTATGAGCAGATTTATCCTTCATTAATAAAGGGCTTACATTTGCTGGATGGATTGAAGACTATCCACTTTGCATATCTAAGGGGTTGATTATTGAGCCCTGTTCTGTGCCCCTAATTTCCATTTGTTTTTGTCGAATTTATATCAGCTTATGGTCTCATTACAATTGGAAAACCCAATTAATTTTTTTTGTTTATTGCCAATCTGTTTGGCACCTGTTATGTCAGATTGCTCCTAGTTCTTCTGTTTCCACCAATGTGTTTATTCTCACCATCTCCTGATCGAAAATAGAATTCCTAGTGAAACTGCCTGCATAAAGCTTAATGTGTAACCTTGCATGATAAATAGTTCTCTAAAATTTTGTACAAAGTCCATTTCTGAAGAATATTCCCAGCAACTCGCTTATAAACACAAGTGGTATATAAGAAAAAAATATACCGACTTTTAGACATTCCCTTCTCCATTCTCCAACCTTTTCATCCCCATATCTCAGCGTCAGCATTGTTTTTCTTGCCTTGACAATTACTCCCATATGTTTTCTCTCTAACTGCTCATTATCATTCCTATTTTGCACCCCAACCTTGTTGAAACCAAAACACATCACAATTTCTTATTCCACATGTTCATTGTTTTTTTGTCCTTCTCAAGCTTAATGTTACTCGTTGACCAATGCTTTGATCTGCCAGTCACCTCCCTCATCCTGTCAAGCTGTCTCCTCAATTTTTTCTCAAATAATTGAAGTCAGCCTTATCAATTTTTGATCTCCCAGATGAAGAAAGAGCCATTAGTCTAAAGGACATATATTGCATGCTCAGGATAACTAATGCTTCTTAGAATAGTCTAAAGCAAACACCTCTGGCTAAAAGATTGTTGAGTACAATTGGGCCAGATCTCGCTGGCTAACAGAGCCACTGGCATTGAGATGTTGAAACTGCAATGAACTGAAGACTCCCGTGCAAGCACAGTCAGAGGTGACAGTTCATCACACAATAGTCGATACAAATGTCTAAGTTGATCAGTTTGGCCCATCACTGGATTCCTGATGAATATTACCAAGATGGACAATTAAAGATAGTCTGAGGGTCACCAATGTGGATAGTGGCTCAGGACTGCTCTCTAGTTGTTGGTAGAATAGTTCAGTTGCCTGATAAAGCTGGGAAGAAACTGTCCCTGTATATGGAGGTATATGTTTTCACACTTCAATACCTCTTGCCTGATGGAAGAGGGGAGAAGAAGGAACACATAATCATCTGAAATTTCCGCCACCTCCCACGGGATCCCAACACTAGTCACATCTTCCCATCTCTACCCCTTTCCGCCTTCCACAGAGACCATTCCCTCTGCAACTCCCTTGTTAACTCATTCCTTCCCACCCAAACTGCCCCCCCTCCCCAGGTACCTTCCCCTACAACCGAAGAAGATGCAACACCTATCCCTATACCTCCTCCCTCGACTCTGTCCAGGGACCCCGACAGTCCTTTCAGGTTAGGCAGAGGTTCACTTGCACTTCCTACAACCTCATCTACTGTATCCATTGTTCAAGATGTGGAATCTTATACATCGGCGAGACCAAACGTAGACTGGGTGATCGTTTCGCTGAACACCTTTACTCAGTTGCCTGAACCTATCTGATATCTTGGTTGCTAAACACTTTAATTCTCCTTCCCATTCCCACACAGACCTTTCTGTCCTAGGACTCCTCTGTTGTCAGAGTGAGGCTAAACGCAAATTTGAGGAACAGCATCTCATATTTCGCTTGGGCAGCTTGCAGCCCAGTGGTATGATAGTTGATTTCTCTAACTTCAGGTAGCCCCGACATTCCCTCTTTCTCTATCCCTCCCCCACCCAAGTTGCACTGGCTTCTCGTTTTCACCCAACAAACAGCTAACAAAGGCATGTTTCCTTTATCATCGTTACTTTTTTGCATATCTTAATTCATTGTTCTTTATCTCTCTTCATCATCGTCTATATCTCTCGTTTCCCTTATCCCTAACCAGTCTGAAAAAGGGTCTCGACCCGAAATATCACCCATTCCTTCTCCCCAGAGATGCTCCCAGTAGAATTGATTCAGTGGAATGTTGGGCAATTAATGCATCATATTGTAGGTTGATAGGTACAGATATGTATTGGATTAGGTTAGGTAGTAATTAACAACATTTTCTCTCTCAAATAGGGAGCGAATCATATATGAAGTTTGCTTTCCTCTATTACAATTTTTTTGACTTTTTTTTCTAGGATAATTTTGAACTTGCCAGAAACAAATGGTGCAAAATAGATACCAGTTTATGATGAAACTATATATTTATTCTGTGTGAAGGGTTCAGGGAGGGAGACCCAGTTTGGCTGTGGACTGCAGTGGAGGGTATATGGAGGAATTTCATCTTCCCTCTGGAACAAGTAGATTTATGAGATTTAGGTTTCTTTATCATCACATATACCGAGGTACAGTGAAAGGCTTTTGTTTGCATGCGAGCTAATTAAATCAGATAATGCTATACATGAATACCATCAAGCCAAACACAAGTACAAAGGTCGAGCAAAGAGAAAGATACCAGAGTGCAGAAAAAGAATATCGTTAGTACAGTTAGAAACAGTGATGGATTTGCAAGTGTAAAAGAAATATAAATGAGAGTTGCAATTGTATTGATAATAGTAGATTCTCTGCTGAGACCAGCATGCCAAGAATCGTCATGCTCTGGCCCCATCTTAACTGGGTAAATATTATCATTAGAAATAAAATGTAAATGTGCAGATATTTCTACTTTGCAAAGATTTCTATATTCATGTATAAAAGGAAATTAAAAGTGTTGCTGAATACTGCAAAGTGTATGAAGGGACATCCCAGGGAAATTTAGGAGCGGATTGCCATAATTGTTATCAACAAAACCAATAAAAGCAATGGGAGCAGTATTAGGGAAGGTCCCTCGTTTTTGAAATACAACATTGACAATTCTACCCACCACAAATAAGCGTGGGCTGCTACGCACCTTCATCAAAATATGGTTGCCCTGACATACTCCTCATGACATTTCTTCCTCACTTCACAATAGTACAATCAGAGAGCCATCCTCCATTAAGGAAGCCATCCTATGTTAAGAAAGATTTCTCCAAGTGCCTTGAGGTTGTGCAACTAATGCTTTGAAACAACATAAATCATAAAGTTGTATATTCTTGCCAGTCCACAAACAATTATTGCCGTATTACTTAAGGTGCTGATTTATTCCTTAAGTGAAAGAGACATTTCATCCTAATTGGTTTTTGACTCCATTTCCCAATGGTAAAACCCTCAGCATCTATTTATGTATTTTCCTACTATGTCACCATGAATTTGCTGGCATTCACTTAATCCATTCTTTCCATTATTTAATGCAAAATTAACTTTCATGACAGAAAGAGGATTGCTTCATTGACATTTTCAGTACTGTAATTACTAAAAATAATTACTAAAAATATGTCAATAGAATCCTCAACAACATAACATTGAATCTTCAATAACCATAACCATAACAATATAACATTGGTTACCTCTATATTTATTCTATGATAGTTTACCCTGTAAAATCTCTGTTTTAGGAAGAAACTTCATTTAATATTTTGATATATTCCCCCACTTAAAACCTAAAGCAAGAAGCATAATCTGGATGCCATAAACTTCTCTTCATGTATCAACTGCCTTCCAAAAATGTCCTAGTCATTTTTAATATCCCTTGCAATTTAGAGAGATGAATAATTCAAGAGCAATTTGAATCATTTTTATCCCCCTTTTAGTTCTTTTTATTAACATTAGTTTCAATGTTCTTTTTTAAAAATTTACTATTAAACCATGAACTGTTCGCAAATTGTGGAAATTGATTACACTCTGGGACAGTTGCCATCTTAATATTTTACAGTTGGTATACCTCAACACTATTACTGATATAATGAGTAATCAGGTACCTTATGTGCCTTGTGTATATAAAATCAGTCATAATCTTATTGAAAGGCACAGCATGTAAGAGTGTCAATGGCCTACTCGTGTTGCTATTTCTTATTTTTAACATTTCCTATTTTTATTTTCCTTCAATCAATTTATTTTTTAGGACGTAAATTATTCTTAATTTTTAATCTACATTTGAAGGTTTAATCTAAATTGGATGGATGGATGGATGGATGGATGGATGGATGGATGGATGGATGGATGGATGGATGGATGGATGGATGGATGGGTGGATAGATGGATGGATGGATGGGTGGATGGATGGATGGATGGATGGATGGATGGATGGATGGATGGATGGATGGATGGATGGATGGATGGATGGATGGATGGATGGATGGATGGATGGATGGATGGATGGATGGATGGATGGATGGATGGATGGATGGATGGATGGATGGATGGATGGATGGATGGATGGATAAAAATCTATATTTGAAAGGTGAAACATTAATGTATGTATTTTTGCCTTTTTTTAAAACTGGTTCTTCCACAGAACCGTTTGGTAAATTGAATCAGTCATTTTTAGTTTTTGCGATTTTATCCACTTCCTGACAAACAGAAGTAAGAATATATAACATGGGGGAACCTTTCCTCATCAAACTTACCCACAAATAACTTAAAATCAGCCAGACATTTCAGTTGCTAATTATATTTGCATTCATTCCAAATTATCTTTTGAAATGAAAGTACAGCATGCTATCAAACAAGAAAACAACTAATGTAGAAGCAAGTAACGATAGATGCTGGTTTACCAAGGAAAGACACAAAATACTGGAGTAACTCAGGCGGTCAGATAGCATCTCCAGCATTTTATGTCTTTCTTAAGAAAGCACCTCATGTAAAGGAACAGAACCATAATTAGGAACATTTCCTACTGAGATAAAAGTATAAGAAGCAATTCATGATTGGGCATAGTTGGGAAACCTGGTGAAAAATTTGCTCTGATTTTCCAAACATGTTTTCCTGATGATAAATCACATATCTGCTCTGATGCTACACATTCGAGCTTGCGGAATTGGGTGGTTCCGCTTTCTCTTGCAGAAATCATAATGTACACATTTTTAAGAGTAATTGCAACACTAAATATAATCTACCTTTAAATAATAAAAAATGACACTGATAGCTATACAGGTTTGTTAGTTTGCTTGACATACATTGCCAGTTTTGTGATAAGTACACTGTGATATTTGGAAATGTGCTTATTAGTATTTTGAAACAACATAATATCAAAGCCTGCTCTATGTTTGTAACTGGGCTCAATTTGCCTGAAATTGCCCAAACCATAAGCAATTCATTTTGCTTGAGGAAATTGTTTTTATGGATGGAGCCACCTTTCGGAGTGGCATTTGTTGAAATATTGCTATAGATTGTACAAACTCAATGTATATTCAATGCAACTTGAACTTGGATCCTGTGGTAATTTTTATGTTGGCATAGGCAAATGAACCAATGCAAATGAACCAATGCAAAACTAATGGAAAATCTTGGCCACTGTTTCCACATAACTTGACCCTCCTGTCCTTGCAGAATCTTTTGGTGGTGAGAGAGCTCAAGTAGACAGATGAATACCAAGCACTTCTTTCCCATAACTATTTGATGTACAAAACCAGGAGGGAGAAAGAACAGACAAGTGATTGAATTAATCACTTTATCAGCAATGATCCTTGGTTTGGTATCTCAGGGAACCAGATGAGAAGCCTTACCAAGTTTAACAATGTGATTGAATTGGATGAACCTTCGCACAATGATTAGTTGATGTGGCTCACATTCACCTATGTGTTTTAATTTAGTTTTTCTGAAATTTAATTAAATCCTGTTCCTTTAATGATAATAGCAGTTCGTGATTAAACAAATTTTAATATAATCAACAGAAGTAATATGATGTTAATGAGTTTTGATTTTTTTTTTTAAAGCAATGCTGATTGTAGTGCACTTTAATATTATATAATATATATTTTTATCAAAGTATGCTTGGCAAGGCACAATCAAATCTGATATTTGTAACTGCCGGTACTGACAGAGCAGTTTTGAGGATTTAAAATTAACCTTGAGTAATTTTTTGTGCCAGCAAATTGGTGGGCTAGTGCAGCCAATAATTAGAAGAGAATAATGATAATTGATGAAATACAAATGCATCAGACAACCTTTGTGGGCTGCAATACCTATCTGCATCAAAATAAAACAAAAGATGCAATATAATGCACCAGAGTAACCTAATAGGAATGCAGAGAAAAGCTTAAATCATGAAATAAGCTCAAATCATAATTGGATTTCCATATACTATATGAGTTTTCATATATTTGTGGTTTCATTAGTGTATGTAATCGATAAAGAAAAAGGAAATCATAAGTTTTGAGCTCTTTATTTTGAGCCCTTATTTATTTTATTAGCCATTGAATTTCCCAGTAATCAATTGCAAATCATTTCTTGGTATAACTCCAGTGATTGTAACTACCATCATCAATCCTTCAGCATTAATTATATCAGCATGCATCAAAGCATAAAGCACAGCGTCTAGCTGCATCTAAATTGCCAATGACGAGTAACACAAGCAACAATCAAAGGTAAAGAAAGAATACCAAAAATATTTGCAGCATCTGAAATTCTCAGTCAACTAATCAGTGGGTGGGCAAGATTGTCATAAAACTCTTTTGATATGCTTTATAACTTTACCCAAAGCTTATGCTAAGCTGAGTTGCCATATTTTTGCCAATTATAGTCCTTGCCAAATGACAGGAAATGGTTAATTTTAATGGAAAAACAAAGCCTATGTTCCATTGGCCAGATCTTGGTATCGATGACAAGATGCTTGCTTCCTGATGCACTAACAACCGGGGCTTGTACGTCCTTGCAACTGGAGCCTGACAATCAACAATAAAATATCAGTCTGGCTGAATGTTTGCTGTGCAGAATTAGTCATGAAGCTTGGCTCTTCAGCCCACCTTGCTCAACCAAGGTGACGCATCTACACTAGTCCCACCTGCATGCATTTGGCCCACATCCCTCTAAACCTCTCCTATCCATGTACCTGTCCAAATGTCTTTTAGAGGTCTTACAGTACCTGCCTTAAGTACCTCCTCCATTTACCCACCCTCATGTGAACACCCTCTGACATGAACAGACCAGTCCCATGGCCTCAATGCTCATCTATTAGTAACTAATGCCCAGATGAAGTCCTTCAATAGATGTTTGTTTATAATATTCGTGGTGCCTAATTTTACCTTTTTGTCCCAGACAAAAAAAATATAAGTTCCCTTTAGATTTCACAATGAGGTTGATAATTGAACAAATACAGCACAGGTCCTTATATAGTTAAATTTGAAGGCTTTACATTCAAGTAATAAGGACAACCCATAACAATTCGACCACTAAGTTTTCTGCTGAAATCTAACAAGAATGCTGAACAGATTTCCACCTGAGAAATAAGACTACTGCCAATGCAACTGCCAACGCAGGGAAGCTAATACTTGGTGTGTTCCTGCCTTTCAGAGATGTGCTTGATTTTAACTTGTGAAAACAATATTGGAACAAATCAATTTCAAATATGTAGTTCAAATGTAGCATTTTTGCAGTGTCATGCATACTTGATTGATGTAGGATTTTCATAAAGGTATTAAATTTAATTGTGAATCTCCCTAGGCACCATTCATGAAAAGTGAAAGTATGGATCGAAGTATGATGTTTGAAAAACAGTGTCTGAACAGAGCCTGAAACAAAACGTAATACTGAGAGGTAATTAAACTTTTGTTCCAACTTTTGCAATAAACTATCGCAATTTGATAATGAGAATTTTCATTCATGTAGGACTTTTAATGGAGCAAAAAACATAAAGCTCTTTTCAAAAGCTTAATCAGACAAACTGACACTGCCACAAGGTAATATTGTGAAAGATGACTAGGAGATAATCTTAAAGAGGGAAAAGGACCTTATATTTATAATGACCAAAGGAGGCCATTCAGTCCATTGGGTCCATGACGAGCAATCTCATAATTCCCATTCCTTCTCTTCTTATTTTCCTGTAGCCCTAAAACGTATTCCCTTACACATGCCCATCAACCCTCCTTTGCCTTTTTGTTTGCCAATAACCTATACTGAGGGATAATTTACAGGAGCCAATTGAGCTACCAGTATGTCGTCGGGATGTAGGGGAAAACCCATGTAGTTGCAAGGGGAGCATGCAAAATCTGAGGTCAAGATTGAACTTGGACTCCTGGAGCAGTGAGGCTTCCTACATTAAGAAGTTTTGGTTGGGAATATCAGAGTATTGCATCATCACTGATGGAAGCTTTGTCCTTAGCACCTAAATTTGGGGATTATCAAGTCAGATCTGAAGGAGCTTAGATATCCCAGAGAGCTGAAAGACTGGAGGACGTTACAGAGCAGTGATGAAGCATGGCCATGAAGGGGTTTGATCATAATAATTCAGAATTTTAAAATCAAGACTTAAACTAAGGAGATAATATCACTCAGCAAGCAAGAATTCTGGATGGTCTCAATTTTTCAGAAGTTTGAGGTTCCTGCCTCTAGGTTTTATCCAGGCTGAGGACAGAACAGAATTGGATGATGTCACTGAGGTGAAAGTGGTGATCTTAAAGATTTCATATTTCCTTATAACATAGATGGAGGGCATTCAGCCCATCGAGTCTATGTTGGCTCATTGTGCGATCCCATTACCCCACTAATTTTCCATGTAACCATTTCTCCCAGATTCTATCATCCACCTACACTAGGAGCAGTTTACAGTGGCCAATTAAGCTACCAACCCACTCATGTTTGGAATATGAGATAAAACCAGTGCAATTTTGGGAGGCATACATGGTGACAGGGAAATTGTGCAAACACAAAGTACTGTAGTAACTTAGCAGGTCAAGCATCATCCATGGAGGATATGGATTGGAGACATTTTGGGTCACGACCCTTCTTCAGGCTTTTGGAGAACGTCTTCAATGTAGGCATACCTTGAGGAGAGTTTGCAGTAGAGCAGTAAAATGGAGGCACAAGGAAATGAAGATGCTAGAATATTGAGTAAAACACAAAATGCTGTAACTTAGCAGGCCAGCCAGCATTTCTAGAGGACTTGGACAGGCGATATAGGCTGAAGAAGGGACCTGCCGCGAAACGTCATATATCAATATCCTCAAGAGATGCTGCCTGACCTGCTATGTTACTCCAGCACTTTGAGTTTTGCTCAAGATTCCGCCATAGATACAAGATACATAGACAATAGGTGCAGGAGAAGGCCCGGCCCGGCCCTTGATTGAGTAGATCTTCAGTTCCAAGCTGCACCACTGTTCCACCCAGTGATATGTCATCAAATTCAGTTTCAGACAGCTGGACAGTAGAGGGATGCTTTTGGAGAAAAAACCCCAAACATGCTGGAAATCTATAAAGAAACAACAAAGAATGCTGGAAACTCTCAGCAGGTCAGGCAGCATCAATGTGTGAAGGAATAGAGTTGATGTTTTCGAGCAAGAACTTTTCATTGGAAGTGAAAAAAAAAAGATTTCAATTGCAGAGTGGAAATTGGAAAGAGCTGAAGGAATATTTGTGAAAGATAACAGATAAAATTTGTCAGAATAACAATTACTTTAAAAATGGGCAATTGAAACAAGGTACATGCATCATAGATATTCCCTGTGATATCTTCACCTCCCCCTCTCTAGAATTGAATTCTCGATTATCTTCCCATTTCTGCTGAAGGATCTTTGATCCAAAATATCAACTGTTTTTCTCTCCCCATTGATGCTGTCTGACCCACTGAGAACTTCCAGCATTTTCTGTTTTGCAAAGTATATGCACAGATGAGCATATAGAATGTATAACCTTTTTCTTAGTGGCACTTTTATTTAACTATCAAAACATTCTTCAGTTATATTCAGCCATGCAGTGATGCTGAACACCAAATAATGTTTATGCACCATGGTTCTTGCACTGAAGGATTAATGGCTTTGAAGATTGTGACGCACACTTATTGAAAAAATAGGAACCCTGACTCACTGGGAGATGAAATGGGTCTCTGCATATTATAGCACAATTACAATGTTTAATATGCTCCACAGATAGCACATTTTGAGAAATAGCCTTTAGTTCTGAATACTGCTGTCATTCAGTGTGCTAATATCCCAAATAATATCTATTTCAGAAAATTACTTCTGCACCCATGATATATTAAGGTGAAGATTCACTCTGAGTGTTCTCACAACGACAAAACAGTTTACAATTTAGTAATGTGGTAAGATATTTCTGTTCTCACATGGAAAAGCTGCAATGTGACACGTGCTAGTCTGGCATAATACTTTCAATGATAAATAAGTAATCATGTGAAGGAAGTGCAACAGAATTGCTCCAAGAATGGTAAACTCTGCAAATTCACAACTTAACGGGCAGAATCTACAGACAGAAAAACATACAATGTTAATGCCCTGACCTTGTGAAAGCTTTTTTAAGTGAAGCTTTAACCCTGCTTCCCTCTGACTAGGCTTGCTGAGTATTTGCTACATTTTGTTTTTACTTCAGGTTACTCGAGTCCATGTTACTTTCCTTTAGCAAGAATGATTGTTCACAAATTGTGAGTTTGGAAATGGTTTTTATCTGCTTTGAAGGAGAAAATGTAAAATTTACTGCCCGAGTCATCTCATAATCCAATGAAAACGTGAACATTTCTAGTATCAGAAAATATTTATCTTTAATCTTTCATTGCAAGAGTTAAATGTGCTTACCTCAATCAGGGTGAATACAGTGGGTCATACAGTGAAAATGGATAAATGTACAAAACCTCACCTGAAAAAATCTGCAATCTAGGTCCATAATTGAACAAAGGCGCTGGTAAGTTCCTACAAGTGAGTTTGCCTCCTTACGCTACACTTTACAAATATTAGAATGTTCTCATCGAAAGGTGGAAAATGTGACCCCACTATTTCAGAAAGGAGAAGAGAGAAACCAGGGAATGACAGACCAGTTGCCCTAATGTCAGTCTCAACTAAAATACTAGAATTATTGGGAAGTGGTTATAGTACACTGCGGAAATCGTATTAGGATTGGGCAGAATCAGTCTGGATTTATGAAGGGAAACCACACTTGACAAATAAATAGAGATTTAGTCACGATTCCACTTTGTCCCTTTTCTCATGGACCTGCATTTTTCCCTTTCACGTATGAATCTAATTATTATTTTTTTGCCTCCACTCACCTTCAAGCAGTTCTTGCCATATAATTATAATTACACTCACCTTCAAGCAATTCTTGCCATATAATTACACTCTGTATATAGAAAGTTTTTCCTCATGCCTCCTGATTTTTTAAACAATCATCTTAACTCTGTATAATCTGGTGTGTGGCCCACCAACCAATGGAATAATTTCTCATTATTTACTTTGTCTACACCATTCTTAACTATGAATAGTTGTCTGACATTTCCTTGCAATATTTCCTGTTCAAAATAACAGATTTGAGATTCGCCAGACTACATTTTCACCCAGTGTACCATTTTTATCAATCTTTTTTGCACCTAAACGTTCTAAATTGTGATGCCCATAATTTACCACAATTGGATGACTCTTTCAAAAAGCATAATTGGATGACCTCCTTCTGAGCTGAATCATTCTATAGAAATAAAAGTGTATTTAATTATTTAATGATCTTTTTTACAGAATATCTAGAATTGCATCTAAAGCCCGGTTATATGTCCTAAAGACGTCAGACTGGAATAGAGTCAAGAAGTTATAATCATAAATAATTTGCGAATATGCACTTGTTCCTGAACTTTTAGCTATTTTTTCTCTTCAATTTTAAGTTAATCTCTGTAGTAATTTACTCCAGATCTACAAGTGAAGTCATTATGTGATGCTATCAAGTGCAATCCTTTCTTCAGTCTGAAACTCATTTTAAAATAATTTATGAAAATGAATTTTTGCTTTTACCTAGCATGGCAAAAATACAACTGCTTTATATTTCAGTGTTTCAAGTGCTAAAAATCTATAATTATGACAAGATAAGGTGAGAAAAAAATAGAATAATGTAAGCAGGCACAGGCAGCCGACAATGGAAGACAAATGGAGGATGATACCAATGTATTTAGATTGGGTTGAGGGTTTTTCGATCTATTTAGAAAGACTCAATCTGTTGCCTAGTGCAATTTGCCTTCTCATTTCACCTCAAAGCATAGTGATCAGTTAGTTTGCATCAGGCCAAAGAATGCCTCATTCGGTCACTGGTTTCTGCTTTCCGCCTGCCTCTTTTTAGGTTTTGGGAGGCATTAGGCTGCTAAAGAATGAATTAAAAAAACCATAAGCCAAAGATGGCTTGGTTGACAATCGGCTGATCAGGAAGGGGATTAACCTGCTTCCACTCCAATTCTGTTGATTATTAGGTGTTACTGGGGGGTGGAATATAACTGTGAGCAACAATAACTTGGGTGGACAATGTAAAATATTTTAAAATGCTGCATCAGGACAATTATCAAAATATGCTTCTGCCTCCTGACTTGTAAAGTTGTGATCATTCCAAGTATTCGTTCAACTATACTTCTGTACATATTAACCATTTAATTCCAAAGACTGACATTCCATTTGCTTTATGATAATCCTTCATGTTTGGCTGTTATATTTTAATGATCTGCAGACATGGTCATAGATCTCTTTGGATTTCAATTGCTTTACTATTTGAAAAAACGTACTTTGATCTCTCCTAAAATGAAAGACATAATTTTTAACCTGCAGGAAAATCCATCTATCATCACTTTGGCCGTTCTCAAAAACTGTCAATGGTTATGTGACATTTTACGCTTTCATCTGTTCAGCTTAATATACCATCAGAATGTGCATAATAGGTGTAATGGCAACTTCAATCTTTTCCAGTAAACTCTTTTCTAATTGCCATTATTATACAGGGAGTGGGAGTGATCTTGATGCAAGCCCAACAGAGATATCTTCAAGACGTTTTTTCAGTTTAATTAGTTGTTTATTGAAGTAGTTGTACAAACAAGGAGATGAACATTCCAGGCTGAACGTATTTTGCATAAAAGTCGTAGCTGGCTGCTCTGTCCCCCCTGTCTGCTCTCAGCGCTCATTGCAGGTCTGAACTGTATCCTCTCCCTCCTTGTGTCTAACTCCTCCCAGTCCCTGTATCCACAAATATACCACCTAATTCTGGTTCCACCCAGTCCATTATGCCCATATATATATTCATCTAACGACAGCCCCGATGTGTCCAAAATAATACGGCAAGACATATCTAGACAAAATAATATAATATGCTAACAGCAGCCAGAACAAACACAAATGGCTCCGACAATAGGCAAACATGAACATTTATCTCTTTATTATTTTACCAGAAATATTAATAAATATTGTGAATAATTTGGTCCTAACAAGTCACTTGCTTCTAATCCGTACATATACCATTATGCCTGCTCTGTGCCTTCTACTGCCTAACCAAATTTTTAGCAAACATTTGGCTCGGGCTTTAATTTTAGCTAATATTTTGCTTATGTGGAGCTTTTACCACAACCTTGTAAGTTGCTTATAAGAGCTGCATAAATAGTCTTTTTTCCTGTCTCTTGCTTTACATGCTTAAAGCTTTCAAATCGTAACTTGAAACATGTTCTTGGTTTGTGCTATAAAGCACGATCTTTTTCTGAATGCTCAGTACGTTGCTCCACATAATTATTTATTCTAATTATATCTGCACATCAGATACTATGCTGGCAATGTCTGAAATTTCCTGGCATTCTCTAAAACCTTTTTAGAAATAATAGATGTAGATTTGCAATTTTTCAATCCAAGGTGGCAATTCCTGATTTCGAGCTGCAGAAAATCACAGTTAAACAACCTGTATTTTCCCCTATTTGTTTCAAAACGTTGCGATAGAAGTTTGAAATAAGAGAAAACAGAAAATGTTAGAAATATGAAATAAAGGAACTGCAGATGTTGGTTTACAAATTAAGCCACAGAGTGTTGTAGTACAAAGACACAAAGAGGGATCAGTCAGCATCACTGAAGAACATGGATTGGTGATGATTTGGGTCATGACCCTGCTTCAGATTAATTGTGGGGTGTGGGGGGGGGGGGGGGGGGGGGGAGATAAAGCTGGAAGATAGGTGGTGCAGGAAATGTTCTGGCGAGTGATGTGGATACAAGTGGGGGGGGGGGGGGGGGGGCTTGCTAGACAGATGGTTGACCAAGACCATAGAACCATAGATGAAATACCTAAAATTGGAGAATTCAATGTTCAGACTATTAGGTTGTAAGCTGCCAAAGAATCCTCATCACTGGTGCCCTGCAAGTATATGTTCTCAGCCCCCTTCTTTACTCCTTATATACCCATGACTGTGCAGCTAAATACAAATCAAACTTAATTTACAAATTTGCAGACAACATCACGTCATGGGCCAGATATCAAATGATGATAAGGGGGAGTACAGGAGATTTAGAACATGCTACCTAGTGCCAAGACACCATCCTTTCCATCAAGGTAGACACAAAATGTAGGAGTAACTCTGCGGGTCAGGCAGCATCTCTGCAGAAATGGAAAGGTGATGTTTCTGGTCAAGACCCTTCTTCAGACAGACGTCACCTATTTCTTTCTTCCAGAGATGCTACCTGACCCGTTGAGTTACCCCAGCATCTTTTGTCTATCTTCATTGTAAACCAGCATCTACAGTTCCTTCCTACAAAACCTTTCCCCCAATGTCAGCAAGACAAAGGAGATTGTGATCGACTTCAGGAAGCGAAGCAGTACACTTACACATACCCATACATTGATGGTGCCGAAGTAGAGATGGTTGAAAGCTTCAAGTTCCTAGGAGTAAATATCACCAGCAACTTGTTCTGGATCAGTCATATTGAAGCAATGCTCTTGACCTGTTGAGTTCCAACAGCAGTTTGTTTTTTGCTGCAACCTACAAGCCAGGTCAGACCAGGTAACCATTTTCCTTAATGCTCTCTAAGGGACCTGACCATAAATAATTACGCAGTAGAGGTGTCCCAAGAAACGAGAATACCATTAGAACATTCCTGTTCTGGTAAAAATTTTGCCACCAAGGCCATTCCCTTTCCTTTTTGTACTTTCTGGGAGACGATATAGGAGCTTGAAAACCCAGACATCCAGAATTAAAAACAGCTTTTTTTCCACCACTGTCAGAATCATGAACTGATCACTTCTTTCATACCCCCTTCCTGGAGGTTTTGCCACATAGTCTTACTTTTAATTCTACCTCATTCAGATATTCCATTGTTGTAATTTAATACCTTTTGCGTTAATTTGGATTGCACTACAGTCATGTGCCATTCTGCTGTTTTGCACTTGTCATTGTAGTTATTGTTATATTTATCATTATTGTATGTATACTGTTTACTCCATGAGCTTTGTGTGAATAAGGACTTTCATTGCAACCTCGTGTGTATGACAATAAACTAACCTGAAAGGGTTATGAGGAGAATGATCAGAAGGATGAGAGGGGATCTTATCGTAACATAAGATTATTAAGGGGTTGGACACGTTAGAGGCAGGAAACATGTTCCCAATGTTGGGGGAGTCCAGAACCAGGGGCCACAGTTTAAGAATAAGGGGTAGGACATTTAGAACAGAGATGAGGAAAAACTTTTTCAGTCAGAGAGTTGTAAATCTGTGGAATTCACTGCCTCAGAAGGCAGTGGAGGCCAATTCTCTGAATGGATTCAAGAGAGAGCTAGATAGAGCTCTTAAGGATAGCGGAGTCAGGGGGTATGGGGAGAAGGCAGGAACGGGGTACTGATTGAGAATGATCAGCCATGATCACATTGATAGGTGGTGCTGGCTTGAAGGGCCGAATGGCCTACTCCTGCACCTATTGTCTATTGTCTATAATGAAGGAGAAAGGGGTTGAGAGGGAAAGATAGATCAGCCATGTTTGAATGGCGTAGTAGACTTGATGGGCTGAATGGCCTACCTCTGCTCCTTTTGCTTATGAACTTATGAATCTGAATCAGATGAGCATCATTTACTTGAACAACAACAGGTTCTTCTGGCAAGTTATGATATTTGGGGGTAGTGGGAGTTAAGTATTAGATCAGATCAGCTCTTCCGGTGTCAATCAAAAGCATGACAATTTCTGCAGTAAGCGAGGGTTTCAAAGGGCCATGGACGATACATTTCAGTATTAAAAGTGGCAGCAGCATTGTTCAAACATTCGTAATGGCCAGCCTACATATTCTATTTCCCATGGATCCTGCATTAGCAGCACATACAGGCATTTGGATTTTAGCCAGATGGTAGAATTCATAAAGTTCAAGGATATATTGGTTGGACATATGAAGCCCTTTGTGCTCCTGCTCTGTGCTTGATACGAACAGAAGTGGCAACCACTGAGAAACTGCTCAGCTGGTGTGCAACCACCATTACTAATTTATGTTGTGAATGCCAGGTTCCTTGGCAGCTGGTATCATTCAAAATACAAGTTTTATTTAGGGAATAAGAGATCAAGAGCTATCCTGTTAATCCACTATTTTTATGGTAATTGACCCTTCATAGCAAAGGGGTTTTTTGTACTGCGGCCAAACAAGTTAAAATTAAATTGATAATCCCACTAAGGACACCACTGGTTACTTCAATGAGAAGTAAGTTAGCAAGCCTAGTCTACTCAGGTGGATTGCTCATTAACCTTTCCAGGATGTCTGGAGAAGGCCCAAAAAGGACACCTTGGAGGAAGAATACAAGTTTTGAGAGAAGCGTAAAGGTCACCATTCCTCATTTCCAGAATGTTGCACTGTTAGCTGGATACTACCTGAAAACACCCAAGTGCTGAGAGCTAAAAACTCTTCTTGGGGAAAAAAAACATACCTCCATTCTGTAAGCAACCATCTGTGAGCTGACCCCCCAAATCAAGTCAAATCAAATTTCTTTATTGTCATTGTAATGGTGCAGACAATGAAATTCAGGCACACTCAAATGTACAAGATAAAAATAACAATAAAATAAAAATAATAGTGAGGAAAATAAAAAACTGTTCATACACTTCGTGCACACACTGTGACGTAAACACATAGATTCACACACACATACACACCATGCCTACGTATGCACCCTTGTCAGAATATAAGATATTGCACCTTGTCAGAATATTGCACAGAATAGTATTATAAAAATAAATATTATAAATGAATATATCAGTGTTGCATAGAGGTAGGTATTGTACAGTATAAATACTGTCTATGGGGGGTGTGCTTTCAGTGCAGAGTTCAGTGTGATGATGGCCTTTGGGTAGAAACTGTTTGTTAATCTTGTGGTGTGTGCTTTGATGGACCTGCAGCGCTTTACTGAGGGCAGATGGGCAAACAAGTGATGGGCGGGGTGAGATGGGTCCTTTAGGATGCAGGATGCCTTCCTCCGGCAATGGGAGCTGTAGATGTCTTCCTGAGCAGGCAGATGTGTGTTGGTGATCTTCTGGGCTGTGTTGATGACTCTCTGCAAAGTCAAGTCAAGTCAAGTCAACTTTATTTGTCACATACACATACAAGATGTGCAGTGAAATGAAAGTGGCAACGCCTGCGGATTGTGCTAAAACTACAAAACAGAATAGAATTTTTTTTTAACACAAAAAATAAATTAATACAGTAAATTAAATTAGTCCCTGGTGATATGAGAGTTAATACAATACAATACAATATAATATATCTTTATTGTCATTGTACAGGGGTACAACGAGATTGGGAATGCGCCTCCCATACGATGCAATAATTTAATTAGCTAGTCAGTATTAATTTAAACAACAACAACCCAACAAAACAAATTGTAGCAGTTTTAAGACAGAATAAAGTGCAAGTAGATCTGTGCCGGATCACTGTGCGTTTTGACCATCCGGCTCAGCAGGACCGGTTCATAGCAGCTATGGCCCTGGGGATGAAGCTGTTCCTGAGTCTGGAGGTGCGGGCGTAGAAGGCCTTGTATCGTCTACCCGATGGTAGAAGTTTGAACAGACTGTTGCAGGGATGTGAAGAGTCTTTGTGGATGCTGGTGGTTTTTCTGAGGCATCGTGTGTTGTAGATGCCCTCCAAGGCTGGTAGCTGTGTTCCGATGGTCCTCTGAGCTCTATGGACTACCCGCTGAAGAGCTTTCCTTTCTGCCTCCGTGCAGCTGAGGTACCACACAGGTACAGGGATGCCATGTGTTAGGATGCTCTCTATGGTGCAGCGGTAGAACAGTCCTGATGGCCTGTGGGAAGAAACTCCGTCTCATCCTCTCTGTTTTCACAGCGTGACAGCGGGGGCGTTTGCCTGACCATAGCAGCTGGAACAATCCGTTGCTAGGGTGGTAGGGGTCCCCCATAATGTTGCTGGCTCTGGATCTGCACCTCCTGATGTATAGGTCCTGCAGGGGGGCGAGTGTAGTTCCCATAGTGCGTTCAGCCGAACGCACTACTCTCCGCAGAGCCTTCCTGTCCTAGGCAGTGCTGTTCCCAAACCAGATTGTGATGTTCCCGGACAAGATGCTTTCTCCAGCCCCAGAGTAGAAGCACTGAAGGATCCTCAGAGAGACACTGAATTTCCTCAACTGTCTGAGGTTGTAAAGGCACTGCCTTGCCTTACTCACCAGTGCGGCATTGTGTGTTGTCCATGTCAGATCCTCTGTGATGTGGACTCCCAGGTATTTAAAGATGCTCACCCTAGCCACAGTAATCCCATTTATCTCCAGTGGCGTGTACGTCCTCGGATGTTGAGCCCTTCTAAAGTCTACAATCAGTTCCTTAGTTTTTGTGACATTCAAGAGGAGGCTGTTGTCCTGACACCAGAGTGCCAGATCAGCCACCTCCTCCCGGTAGGCCTTCTCCTCGTTATCGGAGATCAGGCCGACCACCACAGTGTCATCAGCAAACTTGATGATGGAGTTGGAGCTGAACCTGGCCACACAGTCATGTGTGTACAGGGAGTACAGTAGGGGGCTAAGGACGCAACCCTGGCGGGAACCTGTGTTCAGGGTGAGGGGGTTAGATGTATGTCTCCCCATCTTGACCACTTGGGGCCTGGCGGTGAGAAAGTCCAGGACCCAGGCACACAGGGGAGTGTTAAGCCCCAGTTTCAGCAGCTTCTCAGCAAGTCTGGTGGGGACTATTGTATTGAAAGCTGAACTAAAATCAATGAACAGCATCCTCACATAGCCCCCCTTCTGGCTGTCAAGATGAGAGAGAGCGGTGTGCAGAACCTGGGAGACCGCATCATCCGTGGATCTGCTTGGACGGTATGCGAACTACAGCGGGTCCATATTGCGAGGGACGAAGGCACAGATGTGGTTCTTGATCAGCCTCTCGAAGCATTTCATGACCACCGAGGTGAGGGCCACCAGTCGATAGTCATTCAAACAAGCTGGAGAGGCATTCTTTGGCACTGGTAGGATGATGGATCTTTTGAAGCATGCAGGGACCACGGACTTGGCCATGGAGAGGTTGAATATTGTGGTGAGTACTGGATCAAGCTGAGTCGCACAAGACTTTAGTACTCGCCCAGATATGCCATCTGGGCCTATAGCTTTCCTTGTGTTCACACACGTCAGACCCTTCCTCACGTCGTGCTCGGACACCGAGAATGTGTGCACATCCCCAGCGGTGGAGCCCCCTCCAGCCTCGCTAGCCAGCGCGTTGGCGGTGTTGTTTTCAGCCTTCTTGTCAGCGCAGAACTGTTGCCATACCACACCAGGATCCCATGTGTCAGGACACTCTCAATGGAGCAGCGATAGAAGGACACTAGCAGCTGTTGTGGCAGGTTGATTTTCCTGAGTGTTCTTAGCCACTGTGGAGCAGTCATCTGGGAATTATAATGCCATAATTCTAACTTATAACGACGAACCAAGAGTTGCGCCATGACCTGATCTTGTAGTTCTCATCCCTGTGGTCTTGGTTGGCATTTGAAACAGTGGTTGATGTCCTATTGAATAGCATAACCAGTCTACCTAATTTTCTTAAAATATCTACTTTATCTGAAACCGTTTTATCATCAGCTGTATCTTCAGAAAGATTTTACTTACAGCTGATTAATTGCACACATGTGACATATTTAATGGAACTGAGCCATCGTCCTGTGGATGTGCAGGGTATTAAGTTGGCAATGCAACTGCTGTCTGATCAAGGTAAAAGTCTGCAGGTTACTCTTATCAACACCTCTCAAGAGAGACAGTTCCATTCATTAGTGAATTAGCAGAAAGTATGTTTCATTGAATGAGCTTGGCATGCCACAATGCTCACATGTCTAACACCAAACTCCCAAAGCATATACTCTATACCGAGCTCTGTCAAAGGAAGATATTACTAGGTGAACAGAGGAAAATATTCAAGGATGTTCTCAAAAGCTCCGGTGGCGCAGCGGTAGAGTTGCTGCTTTACAGCGAATGCAGCGCCGGAGACTCAGGTTCGATCCTGACTACGGGTGCTGTACTGTAAGGAGTTTGTACGTTCTCCCCGTGACCTGCGTGGGTTTTCTCCGAGATCTTCGGTTTCCTCCCACACTCCAAAGACGTACAGGTATGTAGGTTAATTGGCTGGGTAAATGTAAAAATTGTCCCTAGTGGGTGTAGGATAGTGTTAATGTACGGGGATCGCTGGGCGGCACGGACTTGGAGGGCCGAAAAGGCCTGTTTCCGGCTGTATATATATGATATGATGATATGAAATCCAACATTTCAATTGATTACTGACCCCCATTGCCCCATGATTGCTCAACATGGACAAGGAGCATTCAGGCCAGTACTGAGTACCTCAGCTCCATGCATCAGGAGCATATAAAATGCACCATTTCACAGGTTACCCAGATACCCCAACCTATCAGGTTGCTCTTGCAGTTTCCGCGCTGTTCTCATGAGTCACTTCACGACTAACAGAACTGGAAACAAATCATCCTTCTTTGCAAAAGCAACACAGAAAGTGTTTCATGGCCATTATTGGGAAGACAACTAAAATAAAAAGGAGGATGCAATCATTTGAGAAAGAGAGAAAAGTTATGGTTCATTGGCAGATCTTGAGTGGCATCCTTGCAGTTCTTCCCACATGACAGCAGGCTGTGATACTTGGGTTCACTTTATCACCTCTTGCCATTTTTTACAAGCCACAATTTTGAGCACATTGTAGAAATAACATTGAATATAGAACAGTACAGTGCAGGACCAGGCCATCTGGTGCATTAGATCTACGCCAACCATGACACCAATCTGAACAAATCCCATTCACAACTCCACAGCTGTGATCTACTATGTACTTTGTTTTGGTTGCACTACAGACTTTGGTTTTGCACTATTTTGATTTGGTTAGTTAGAATTACATTAATTTATTGTATTATTGATTATTATATATTTAGAACATAGGACAGTACAGCGCAGGAATAGGCCCTATGGTCCACAATATCCGTGCCAAACATGATGCCAACTTCAACTATTTTCCTCTGCCTGCACATGATCCATATCCCTCCATTCCCTGCATATCCATCTGCCTATCCAAAAGCTTTTTAAACGCCACTCTTCTATCTGCCTCCACCACCACCCACGGCAGCGTATTCCAGCACCCACCACTCTCTGTGCCACCTCATTTAAAATTGCCCCTATTACCTAAAAGCTATGTCCTCTAGTCTGATATTTCCATCCTAGGTAAAAAATTCTGACTGTCTACCTTATCTACACTTCTCATAAAAATTCTGACTGTCTCCCCTCAGCCTCTGACACTCCTGAAAAAAACATCTGTTTACCCAACATCTCCTTACAGACCCATACAGCATGGTAACATGGCCTACAACCCAACTTATCCATACCGACTAAGATGCCCCATCTAAGCAAGCTGCATTTGGTTGCATTTGAACCTTTCCTATCCATGTGCTTGTCCAAGTGCCTTTAAAATGTTGTTGTTGTACCTCTTGTGGTTAATACTTAATTCAGGCAGCAATTGTTTTAGTGTTATTGTGTTAATGGGACTATAAAGCTGCAGTTTTTTGTTCTGGTACCAGTACATAAGACAATTAAACACTCTTGACTGTTGACTCCTGACTCTTACCTGAGGTTCCCTCTTGCTCCTAGCATACATAAGGGCCTTAGTCCTCACATTACTTGTCAAGGACATTCCATGGCCCCATTTCTCTTCTCTCCTTCTCTGTATTACGAGTTTTAAGGATTCATTTGTTGGAGATGTGTATCAATTTTTAGGTGTGGCATTGCATCTTCACAAATAGGTCAAACCTCACATCTTTACCTGAACTGAGGAAATATCAACAAAGCCAACAGTACTCTTCCATATCACACTGAGTACCACTATCAGCTCCATTCCTAATTCTTCAGTGACTGACACCATCAATTAAAATTAGAAACATACTGGTTCAGAAGCTATTTATGAGTGCATAATTCTTTTTACATGATAGTAATAACATTATTTATTTTCTGGTCATAAATCAGATGTAAACAAGGTAATTTAGTCATCATTTATTGCTTCCCAGTTTTCACTGTGATTTCTAATACTTATACTAATTTCTCATTCCAATGCCATAATGTTTTGCTGATATATTTATTGCATGATTGTTTTAGAAGGCATTTAATCGTCTGATTCCTATCTCTTTATGTGACTAATCAACTACATGCTGGACTGCATAATCAAGGGCTTGAAGGCCTCTATGCATCCAGGCAAAATAATTGAACATGAGAATTGGAGGCATTAAAGGTCATGTGGCCCCTTACAACTATTCCACCATTCAGATAGAACTTGTACTACCTCCATATTCCTTAATATTCATAGATCTCCTCCACAGCTCTCTTGAATAGCCAATTTCAAAGATTCTCCACCCTCGCTATGAAATAACTCGCTATATGCTCTTCAAGGCTCATCATCCTTCTCATCAAATTGTTATTTGCAAACTTGGAGTTATTACATTTGTCTTCCTCATCCATATCATTGATATATTGTAAAAATCCAAGATCTAAGCTCTGACCCCCCCCCCCCCCTCACCCCCCAACTCACTGTCAATCTCTCAGGAAAATGACACAATTATTCTTATCTGGTTTGCTGTTGGCTTACCAGATCTGTGTTGATATGAGCAACTTACACCCTCCTCCCGCAACACATGTGGTTTAATTTTACATGCTAATCTCTTATGTGTGATCTTTCTGACAGCTTTCCAGAAATCTAAATTAATCACATCCACTGCTTCATCCTTTAAACTAGTTACATTCTCAAAACATTCCAATAGATTATTTGAGCATGATTTCTTTTTCATGAATCCACATTGACTTTGTTATTCTACGTGCTCGACTCCAGTGCTCAACTATTATATCCTTTATAATGGAGTTAAGCATTTTCCCCACTACAAATGTCAGGTGACATTCTCTCTATCTCAGAACCAAAGTACAAATTTAATTGATCTGTCATTTCTTTGTTCCCATCATAAATTCCCATTTCTGACCGTAATTATAACCGTTCTAACCAATCTTTATTATTTTACTCAACCCCTCTGACAATAAAGGCTAACAAACCATTTGGCTTCACAATTGCTTGCTGTACCTATACATTAATTAAAAATGTTTTGTTACAGTGACTGCCAGCCCTTTCTCACCTCCACATTTCAAACAAATATCAACAAAAATACTCAATTTTTCTTACGAAAGTGAATGCCTTGCATTTTTCCAAATTATATTGCATCTGCCATATCTCTCCTTATCACATTAGCATGTTCATGTCCCTCTGAAGCTTCTCAGTAACCTCCACAAAACTGACACTGCCAGCCAGCTTTGCAAACTTGGGAATATTGCAATTAATCTCCATTTCATTGTTAGAGATTGTGAGCAGTTGAGATCTCAAAACTTATATCTATGGGGACCTCCCTATCACTATTTTCCAACTTGAAAATGAACATTTTTTCTAATTGCTCTCTATTAACCAATTCAGAACCGATGTCAGGATATTACTGAGAATACCATGTGTTGACACTCGACTCTGAGACCTTTTCCATGAGACTTTTATGAAAGGTATCTGAAAATCTAAATATATCACATCAACTGGTTCTCCTTTATCCTATTTTATTAGATACAACCTCAAAAGAAAACAACCGGATCTTTCAAACATAATTTCCTTTTTATAAATCTCTATCGATTCTGGCCAGTCTTATTTTAGTTTCCAAGCGCAATGCTGCAAGTTCCCTCTACTGGTCCATAACTTTCTATTTTCCCTTTCACTCCTCGTTTAATTACATTCTCCTTAAAGTCTATGAAAATCCTTCTAGAATGAATAGAATTTTAGAAGATAACTAGACCAAGTGGACCCGTTGGGCCCAAACCTCTCCTGCATTGGGGCAGCACCCCCCTCTCCTCCCCTCTCCCCCCCTCCCTCTCCCTCCCCTCCCCCTTCTCCTTCCCCTCCCCCCCACACCATCCCCCTCAACTCCCCTTACCCTCCCTCCTCCCCTCTCCCTCCCTCCCTCCACCCCCTTCCTCCCTCTGCCCTCCCTCCCTCCCTCCCACCGCCCTCCCCCCCTAGGAGATAGATTTAAACTTTAAAATGTGAAGAACTTTAATATTATAACACTGATTTCAATTAAACTTCTCCCATTAGCACCAAAGGGACGACGGTGAGTAAGGTGGGCCTAAAATTGTCGCGCTATTGTGTACCGTTTTGGCTGTAGTTCAGGAACAAACAAATGAGAGTTTTAGTATATAGATAACCTGGGAATCCACCATCTCTGCTGCCTTATCTTTCTAAACCTTTGGATACAGGTCATCATGCTCTGCTAAGCTGTAGACATTCAGATTCCAATAATTATTATGATTTTATATATAATTTATATATCTGATCACATTTATAATATATGATTATTTTCATGAATGCTCATTGTATTTTTCTGTCGGTTCGTCATTCACTTATATTCATAGTTTTCAACTATAGCTGGGAGGTTTTCTATATTGTATTCTGTGGAGAAAGTCAAAATATTTATTTAATTTCTCTATTTCCTTTTTCTCCAGCATTATTTATTGTGTTATGGTCTGTGATTGGCTCATATTAAATTCTACTAATCTTTTCCTTTTTACACATCCATCAGGATTTTGCTCATTGATGTTTCGAGTGAATTCTGAAATGTTCCCAATCCTCAGACGTACAACAGCTTTTGGCAACATTCAGGGCCTTTTCATTGGATGTAGCACAATCTTTCACTTCTTGTGTTAGCCATGGCTGAACCATTTCTTCCTGTTGGGTTTAGTGGCTGAAGGAGATAGAAATTAATTGAAAACGGTGTATTACTTCCTCAAATGTTAACCATTGCTTGTTTGCTGTCATTCCTTTTAATGTCATTTCCCAATCGACTATGGCCAACTTATGCTTCATATCTTTGTAGTTTGCCTTATAGACAATAGACGCAGGAGTAGGCCATTCGACCCTTCGAGCCAGCACCGCCATTCAATGTGATCGTGGCTGATCATTCTCAATCAGTACCCCGTTCCTGCCTTCTCTCCATACCCCCTGACTCCACTATCCTTAAGAGCTCTATCTAGCTCTCTCTTGAATGCATTCAAAGAATTGGCCTCCACTGCCTTCTGAGGCAGAGAATTCCACAGATTCACAACTCTCTGACTGAAAAAGTTTTTCCTCATCTCCGTTCTATATGGCCTACCCCTTATTCTTAAACTGTGGCCCCTTGTTCTGGACTCCCCCAACATTGGGAACATGTTTCCTGCCTCTAACGTGTCCAACCCCTTAATAATCTTATACGTTTTGATAAGATCCCCTCTCATCCTTCTAAATTCCAGTGTATACAAGCCTAGTCGCTCCAGTCTTTACCTTATTTAGGTTTAAGACCTTGATTTATGAGATTATTGATTAATTCTTTCTCAGAATACAATATCAAATTATAAATAGTTTGTTTCCTCCTGTTCCTTCCTTGGATCCTCAACATGCTGATGTAGAAAACCATCACTGATGCACTTGTTCTCTTCACTATTGGGTTTGTCCAGGCTATTAAAGTTCCCAGTAATTATTTTATAGCCTGTGTTTATACCATGCTATGTTTGGCAGGCCAATATACAACACTGACTGTTTCTGTCCTTGCTTCACTCAAACATTTTTATTTTCAGAGTTATGATTGTCATAGAGTAATATGATATGATAAGATAGAACTTTATTTATCCCAGGAGATAAATTGATCTGCCAACAGTCATGAAAACACAAAGTACATGAAACATGAAATTAAAGAGACGAGCGGAAAGGATTGGGGATGGGGGTGGGGTGGGTGAGGGGAGTCAGTCTCCCCCACGACAGAAGGGGGAGGAGTTGTACAGTTTGAGAACCACAGGAAAGAAGGATCTCCTGTGGCATTCTGTCTTGCATCTTGGTGGAACTAGTATGTTGCTGAAAGTACTCCTAAGGTTGACCAGTGTATCATGGAGGTGGCGAGCTGTATTGTCCAGGATGCTCCACAGTTTGAGGAGCATCCTCCCCTCCAAGACCACCTCCCACAAATCCAATTCCACCCCCAGGTTTCCTGATGAGTTTGTTCATCCAATTGGCGTCCGCGGCCTTCGCCCTGCTGCCCCAACACAAGGCAGCGAAAATGACACTGGCTGACACCGATTGATAGAACATCTGCAGCATCTTACTGCAGATGTTGAAGGAGCGGAGCCTTCTCAAAAAGTGCTCTGTCCCTTCTTGTACAGCGTTCCTGGACCAGTCCAGGTACACTCCAAAGTATTTGCATTCCCTGGTAAACTGCACATCCACACCATTGATGGAGACAGGGGACAGGGGTGTTCCTCTCCTCCTCAAGTCCACCTTTAACTCCTTGGTCTTGTTGGTGTTGAGCTGCAGGTAATTCAACACACACCACTCAACAAAAGTCATTGACTACACCTCTGTATTCAGCTTCCCTTCCCTCACTGATGCAGCCCACATTTGCAGAGTCATCTGAAAACCTCTGCAGGTGGTAGGGGTCCGAGTGATATCTGAAGTCCGAGATGTAGATGGTGAACCGGAAGGGAGAGAGGACCATCCCCTGTGGTTCTCTACCTTGTCTGAGACACAGTTCTGTAGCCTGACTTATTGTGGTCGTCCAGTCAGGTAGTTGATGATCCAGGACACCGATGGAGCATCCACCCGCATCTTCGTCGTGCAGTGCAGAAAAAGGCCCATCGGACTTGATAACATTGGCCAACATGCCCCAACTGCACTAGTCCCACCAGCCCATATCTTTCTAAACCTATCCTACCATGTGCCTGTCCAAATGTTTTTTAAAGGTTGTGATAGTAACTGCCTCAACTACCTCATCTGGCAGTTTGTTCCATATACAGTGCCCTCCATAATGTTTGGGACAAAGACCCATCATTTATTTATTTGCCTCTGTACTACACACTTTGAGATTTGTAATAGGAAAAAATCACATGTGGTTAAAGTGCACATTGTCAGATTTTAATGAAGGCTTTTTTAATACATTTTGATTTCACCATGTAGAAATTACAGCAGCGTTTATACATAGTCCCCCCATTTCAGGGTACCATAATGTTTGGGACACAGCAATGTCAAGTAAAAGAAAGTAGTCATGTTTAGTATTTTGTTGCATATCCTTTGTGTGCAATGACTGCTTGCAGTCTGCGATTCATGGACATCACCAGTTGCTGGGTGTCTTCTCTGGTGATGCTCTGCCGGGCGTGTATTGCAGCCATCTTTAGCTTATGCTTGTTTTGGGGGCTAGTCCCCTTCAATTTTCTCTTCAGCATATAAAAGGCATGCTCAATCGGGTTCAGATCGGGTGATTGACTTAGCCACTCAAGAATTGACCATTTTTTAGCTTTGAAAAACTCCTTTGTTGCTTCAGCAGTATGTTTGGGATCATTGTCTTGCTGTAGAATGAATCGCCGGCCAATGTTTTTAGGTATTTGTGTGATCTTGAGCAGATAGGGTGTGTCTATACACTTCAGAATCCATTATGCTACTATCATCAGCAGTTGTATCATCAATGACGATAGGTGAGCCAGTACCTTCAGCAGCCATACATGCCCAGTATGGTAACACCCACACAACCGAGTTTCACAGATGAGGTGGTATGCTTTGGATCTTGGGCAGTTCCTTCTCTCCTCCATACTTTGCTCTTGCCATCACTCTGATACAAGTTAATCTTCGTCCCGTCTGTCCATAAGACCGTTTTCCAGAACTGTGGTTGCTCTTTTAAGTACTTCTTGGCAAACTGTAACCTGGCCATCCTATTTTTGTGGCTAACCAGTGGTTTGCGTCTTGCAGTGTAGCCTCTGTACTTCTGTTCATGAAGTCTTCTGTGGTCAGTGGTCATTGACAAATCCACATCTGACTCCTGAGGAGTGTTTCTGATCTGTCGGACAGGTGTTTGGGGATTTTTCTTTCTTATAGAGAGAATTCTTCTGTCATCAGCTGTGGAGATCTTCCTTGGCCTGCCAGTCCCTTTGATATGTAAGCTCACCAGTGCTCTCTTTTTTCTTAATGATGTTCCAAACAGTTGATTTTGGTAAGCCTAAGGTTTGGCTGATGTCTCTAAAAGTTTTATTTTTGTTTCTCATAATGGCTTCTTTGACTTTCATTGGCATAACTTTGGTCCTCATGTTGATAAACAGCAATCAAAGTTTCCAAAGGTGATGGAAAGACTGGAGGAAAGACTAGGTGCTGAGAGCTCTAAAAACACCTTCATTAAGGAGGCAATGAAACACACCTGAGCAATTACAAACACCTGTGAAGCCATGTGTCCCAAACATTATGGTGGCCTGAAATGGGGGGGGGGGACCATGCATAAACACAGCTGTAATTTCTACATGGTGAAACCAAAATGTATAAAAATGGCCTTTAATAAAATCTGACAATGTGCACTTTAATGACATGTGATTTTTTCTATTACAAATCTCAAATTGTGGAGCACAGAGGCAAATGTTTATCCCAAACATTATGGAGGGCACTTTATCTACCAGCCTTTGTGTAAAAAGTTGCCGCATAATGTTGATCCTTTGTGTTTCTCTGGTTCTTTATTACCAGAACTATCCCTTCACTTTTCCACTTTACCCACATCTTCTAAAAAATATCTTGGAAATTTTAATTCCTAACTTTGATTGCTTTGCAACCAAGTTTCCATAATGGCTATTTGATTGTACCCATTTATTTCAATTTGTGCCATCAGTTCATCCATCTTGTTATGAACAGTGCATACATGCAGATAAAGAGCCTTTAATTTTGTCTCTCTGTCAATTTTTCCTGCACTAATTCGAATTGAAGATCTATGGCTATATTTGTATGCTCTCTCCCTTTCCAATAGTCTCCAGATATAATTACCTATTTTGCTGCCCTGCACCATTATCTTGTCTTTTCTCTTCAACTTTCTAAATTTTCTCTCACCAGAATCCTCCCCCTGATTATTTAGTTTAAAGATATATCTCCTGCCCAAGTTAATCAATTTACTGGGACACTTTTCCCAGCCCGATTCAAAGTAGCCCTTCCCTTAGAAGCAACTCTCTTTTCTACAAATACTGGTGTCAGTGTCCAGGAATTGAATGCAGACATATTGGACAGGCATCCTGATTGGTGTGGATGAGTGGTTTCTGCGCTGAATAACTCTATGGATCTCTTTGGAGGAAGGAAGATCAGCATCAGAGAAGAGGAAAGACTTCAAGGGCTCGAGGAGGGTGATAACAGATTTGGGGATGGTGGGCAGGGGGGAGTTAAGTGGGGAGAGAGATGGAAATCCATAAAGATTAATACAAGGTTAAAAATCTTAATGGCACATTGAGGAGTTTGAATCCAACTCAGATCAACAAGACAGGAGCTTTAAGGGCCGGTCCCACTTTAGGCGATTTTAAGGCGACTGCCGGCGACTAGGCTGTCGCCGACAGTTCGCCGGGTGTCGCGGGCATGATCGTGAGGAGTCTTCCAAGAATTGTAATGGATCTCAGCGCGTCGCTGAGAAATCATCCGGAGTAAAATTTCTCGGCAACAGCTGGCTTGTCGCCAGGTAATATTGCGGGCGCTGTCGCATGCTGTCCCCAGGTTTGCTAGGTTCTCTTAGATGCATTTAGAAGCACATTATATTAAAATAAGTAAAGTCATTTCAAAACACCATAAAATGCTTGTGTTTAACCAATTTATTTACCATCAGGACATTTGACAGGTAGATTGGAGGCGACAGTTTGACGGTCAGGTAAGCATGGGAATTTCGCGATGTTTATGGCCATCAGCCATTACATTTAAAGTGGGCTCCCAACCCAGATATACAACCCAGAAACCAGATATGCATCTCCCGTACATTTTCAAAGAATGCTCACGCAGTTTTCACAAAAATCCACTTAACCACTTTTAAAATTATTGTTTTAAATACAGCTATTAGTAAACTGGAAGTAAATCCAGTTTATGGCTTGTTACAGTGATGCTTGGTTTTTAAGTAATCCATACAAGATGTTATAGTTCAAAACTCTCAAGTACTTACCGGCTTGTCCGTGATTTCAGCGTAAATCAGGACGCCGGAGAAGCATTGACAGCATGGGAACTTCACGATGTTTCCGAAGACAGTGTAATCTCAACCTCATTCGGCATTGTCGTGAGGTAAAAGAAAAGTTAGGCGATCTACTACGACTTTCACAGTCGCCGGTAGTCGCCTTAAAATCGTCTAAAGTGGGACAGGCCCTTTAGAGTCATAAATTCATACAACACAGAAATGTTCTTCGACCCACCATGTTTATGTTACTCTCACATGCATTGGGCGTGTTTAGGAAGGTACAGTGGTACACCAGTAGAGTTGCTGGCTTACAACGCCAGAGACCCGGGTTCAATCCTGACTACGGATGCTGACTGTACGGAGTTTGTACATTCTCCCCATGACCGCGTGGGTTTTCTTGGGGTTTTCCAGTTTCCTCCCACATTCCAAAGACATTGTAGATTAATCGGCTTCGGTAAAAATTGTAAAATTGTCCCTAGTGTTTCGAATAGTGCTAGTGTAGGGGGATCGTTGGTCAGCACGGGCTCGGTAGGCTGAAGGGTCTGTTTCCACGCTGGAGCTCTAAACTAATAAACTAAACACGAGTGGAAACATCCTCTCCACACCCACTCTATCCAGGCCTTTCACTATTCAGTTAATTGCAATCAGGTCCCCCCTCATCCTTCTAAACTCCAGCGAGTACAGGCTCAGAACTGTCAAATGCTCATATGTTAACCCAGTCATCCCCGGGATCATTCTCATAAACTTCCTCTGGACCCTTACCAACACCACCACTTTGAAGGATGAGAGGGGATCTTATAGAAACATATTAAATTATTAAGGGATTGGACACGCTAGATGCAGGAAACATGTTCCCGATGTTGGGGGAGAACCAGGGGCCACAGTTTAAGAATAAGGGGTTGGTCATTTACAACTGAGATGAGGAAAAACTTTTTCACACAGAGAATTGTGAATTTGTGGAATTCTCTGCTTCAGAAGGCAGTGGAGGCCGATTCACAGGATGCATTCAAAAGAGAGTTAGATAGAACTTTTAGGGCTAGCAGAATCAAGGGGTATGGGGAGAAATCAGGAACAGGGTACTGATTGTGGACGATCAGCCATGATCACATTGAAAGGCAGTGCTGGCTCGAAGGGCCGAATGGCCTACTCCTGCACTGATTGTCTATGTATCTATGGTATCCCTCCCCAGATATGGGGCCAAACACTGCTCACAATACTTCAAATGCCATCTTACCAATGCCTTATAAAGCCTCAACATTATATCCCTATTTTTATATTTCAGTCATCATATTTGATACATCAAAATAAATGCGAACATAGATCCCTATGATACACTGCTGGTCATAGGCTTCTAATTACAAAAGTACCCTTCCATCATCATTCTCTGTCCTCTGCGGCCAAGCCAACTTTGAATCCAATTTGTCTTGGACTCCACGGGCTCTAAACTTGTGCACCAGCAATGGATGGATGAATAGGGCAAGGAATAGTTGCAGAGTTCTCCGTTAGCACGAGACTACAGGGAATGGAAGCTTACTATGAAAGTAGTGGAATATTAGATCACAGTACAAGATCTCCAGTTAGAATTCCTTGGGACTGAGCAGTTTTCAAACATTTAGATTAGAGGTACCAAGCTTTGGCAAACACTGTTATTTCCGTATACCAACATGATTTTTAAATGATTTATTTATGTACTACATAAAACATCCCTTTCTTGTATGTACAACACAACACAGAATCTTTTAATGCACAGAAAAGTAAGCAACAAACTCTGGAGATTCATGATCTCATGGGGATTCAGAGTTTAGGTTCATCAGAATATGGAAATTGGATTGGACAATTTTCTAGCTCTCAATATGAGTTTCATTTTCATATTTCCACCTGTTGCAGATCTAATGATGTACGGCTCCTGAAAACCATTATAGATCCCCAAAACGTTGGCAACGGGATGTAAAGTTGTACGGGATGTAAAGTTTCAATGTGCAAGAATTGTCATAGATCTTTGTTTTCTCATTACCTAAACTTAAGCGAACATTCAATCTTCTACCTTCTCCAACGTAGGTGGAAAAGGCTAATGAGACATTTCACATTTCAAGCTATATGTATGTCATGAATCTTTCATGGTTCAGTGATAGCTCTCATGCCTATAGGTCAGATATCTAGGTCTTCATCTCCCATGACAGATTTAAGCATGTAATGCAGGCTGACACTTTCAGTGCAGTACTAAAGGAGCGCAAAAGGGAGCAGTTGAGTTCAAATTTTATGCTGACCTTGAAACCTAAATTCAAAAATGTTGGGACTGGGTCCAAGTACCAATTAATTATGTAAAATATAGACTGTGGGCATGTTTGCATCATCTGTTTCTGTCTGCATCCAATTACTGCAAATGCAAGCATATTATGCAAATTGTAATCGGCAAGATGTAGCATTTCTTCTCTAACCTAATTTGGCAGGAGCAGATTGGCAGAGTGCCTTAAAAAAAATAATCTTGGGATTTCAGCATTGCGAGTAAAACCAGTGATTATTGCCCACCCCTATCAGCCCTCGAGAGGATGGTGAGTTCTCTTCTTGAACCTCTCTACTTGGCATTACTAAGGATGTATTCCTGATCTTATAATTTACCTTGTGGCAGTCATGGCAATTTTTCATCTGCATTATTTCTGTGGCTGTAACATTACATTCTGCCTTCTGTTTCCTTTATCTTTTTGCATTCCCTGTTAAGCTCATGTGTGGTATTATTGCATCTTCCTGGCTAGCACTTAAATCAAAGTTTTTCACTGAGTCCTGCACATGTGACAATAATCAATCAATACCAATTCCTTTACAATAGACAATAGACAATAGGTGCAGGAGTAGGCCATTCAGCCCTTCGAGCCAGCACCGCCATTCAATGCGATCATGGCTGATCACTCTCAATCAGTACCCCGTTCCTGCCTTCTCCCCATACCCCCTCACTCCGCTATCCTTAAGAGCTCTATCCAGCTCTCTCTTGAAAGCATCCAACGAACTGGCCTCCACTGCCTTCTGAGGCAGATAATTCCACACCTTCACCACTCTCTGACTAAAAAATTTCTTCCTCATCTCCGTTCTAAATGGAGTTTAACCAGTAACTCCCACTGAGCTGTTAGATAAGAGTCCCAAGAAATTGATGAAGTGATCTCAAAAGAATGGCTGGAGTAAGACCATCAGGGTCTAAACGTAATGGGCATAAATTAAGGGTTAAGTGGTAAGAGTTATTATATGTGACTTTTGTATAACACAGATGTCTTGACTTTTGTTTGTTCGTAACTTACACAAACCCCCATGGTAGGATTGTGAGTGGAATCCCAAGGGATCAGTATGTGGGTGTCCAGTGTCCAAGAGATCTCTGTGACAATGAGATCCCTGGCTGGCTGGGACTGGGGTTATAAATAGTACCGAGATGTGTTTGGGGAGCAAGAGAATCAGGGCATTTTCAGAACAGCAGTCATCATATTCCACAAGGAGGGGTGGAAAAAAATAGATTGGAATATGCAACTGCAATGTTGTGCACCCAGTACTGATCTGATCAACCTGTTCAATGTTTAGAGAGCTACATTGCAGCCAGTGTGGCTAGAAGTATTTTTGTACCAAATTGTCATTGTTGTTTCATTACAGTTTTTTTCTTTGTATCCAAAATTATAAAGAAAAGCTTTGTAATAAATGGCAGTTTTCATGATTAAAACATTCATTGTTAAAAAAAAAGAGGCATAGATAGGGTAGAAAGTCAGAACCTTGTTCCCAGTGTGGAAATGTCCAACACTAGAGGGCATTTGCTATAAGGTGAGAGGGGGAAAGTTTAATGGAGATGTTCTGGCCAAGTGTTTTTACACAGAGGTTGGTGGGGGCATGGAACGCATTGCCAGAAAGAGGTGGTGGAGGCAGATACGATAGTGGTGCTTAGGACGCTTTTAGGTGGACACATGGAAGTGCAGGGAATAGAGGGTTATGGGTCATGTACAGGCCGATGAGACAAGTTGAAATTGGCATCATGTTCTGCACAAACATCGTGGGCTGAAGAGGCCATTTATGTGCTGTACTGTTCTTACTATATGGCACAGAGATAGGTTGGACACTGAGCAATGTGATGCAAAAGTTCTTCAAAGGATGTCAATAGATTAAGTGAGATGCCTTGAATATGGCAGGCAGGACACAACTAAAAAAATATGTGTGTGTTTCCTGTAATTGGAAGAAAAGAAAGGAAAACATGTTTAAATAGTACAGAGCTATGTTGAATTAGATAGTGACCTTTGTGTGCTGGTTCATGGAACACAAAAACTTAATGTTTACATCCAGCAAACAATTAGAACTACAAATGATACATCAGCCTTCATTATAAAGAGGTTGGAATATGGGCAAGGTGATTTTGCTACAATTGTGCAGGGCTTTGGTTAGACCACAGCTGGAGTTCTATGCAGTTTTGGTCTCTGTACTTTAGAAGGAGTTTATGTGTCTAGGCTGCTGAGAAGAATAGATTTACTTGGTCGATTGCTGATGAGAGAGTTGCCATGAGGAGAGTGAGAATGACGAGCCTACACTCATTGAAGTTCAGAAGAGGAAGAATTGAGTAAAAAACAAACTACGAGCCGAACTCAGGGGGTTAGGGGTTTCTGTGGATGAAATGGACAAAAGACATTTAAGGTCCGGACCCCTTCAAATGGATGGAATGGAGTGGGGGGGGGGGGGGGGAGTGGGGTGTAGGGGAGAAAGCTGGAAAAGAGAGGTGGTTGTGGGGCAAACTAAAATTGACCCTTTATGATTTATCACCAAAGCTGGAAGTTTCACTGACCCCAGGAGCATAAACCAATACTGCATAAGTGGCAAGATTCACACAATTAGAAGTCAAAGATGCTTGATCTTTGTTCTGAATTTGGTGCTAGCGTCAGCCTTGGGAGTTAAGGCAGGGCAAGATTTGTAAGCCTGGATTGAAGATAGGCATTAAGTGGTGGTTATAAGGAAAGTGGACAATATCTTTCACCAATAGTGTGGTTGGAATCTGGAACACACTCCCTGAGGGGAGAGTGGAGGCAGGTATTCTCACAACATTTAAGAAGTGTTTAGACAAACTTTGGAATTGCCAAGGCAAAATAGGCTACAGTGCAGGTGCTGGGATTAGTACAGATGGGTTCTTGATAGTTGGCATGCACGTGGTGGGCTGACAACACTGAACCTCTGAGTATTTATTCAGCATTGATGCACTATTTTCAGCAGATGCTGTTTTTTGTGGTTTCTTCGTGTGTCTTATCACTCCTAACTCATTTAGGATGTTTCCTGAAGCCAAATGCATTTGCCAAAGTTCTGGCTCTCTATCCCCACATCTCCTTATGGGAACAGGAATCAAAGTCTGCCCAGTAAAGCTGCTTCGAATATTTACTACTTTAAATACATTGTAGCTGCTGTTGAGTATGAATCTTTCCTAACAGTAAGACTACTATTTTCAGTGTGGACATGGATGTTTGGGCTGTCGTTGAAGGGCAGGTGAAGGAGAATAGTTTACAGGGAAAGAATTGGGGAAAATGGATTGATGGGAAAGCTCTGAGAGCTGATGTAGACTTGGTGGGTCGAATGGGCTCTTTCTGCCTTGAAATTAAAAGTTTTTCACAAGAGCAGGGAACTATTAATAAAAAACATGAGTTGAGTTAGCCATACCAGCTTTCAATAGACAATAGACAATAGGTGCAGGAGTAGGCCATTCGGCCCTTCGAGCCAGCACCACCATTCAATGTGATCATGGCTGATCATTCTTAATCAGTACCCCGTTCCTGCCTTCTCCCACAGAATTGGCCTCCACAGCCTTCTGAGGCAGAGAGTTCCACAGATTTACAACTCTCTGATTGAAAAAGTTTTTCCTCATCTCCGTTCTAAATGGCCTACCCCTTATTCTTAAACTGTGGCCCCTGGGAGGAGTTGGCTGCGCCTAACGGCTGCGGCTCTCTGGCAGTCTGTTTGTCTTTTTTTCTTTTTTTTGTTTGTGTCGGTGTTGGGATGGTTTTTGTTTCTGTTTTTGGCTGTGTATGTGTGGGGGGGTGGGGGTGGGTGTGGGGGGGTGGAGGTGGGTGTGTGGGGGGGTGGGGCGGGGGAAACCTTTCTTTTATTAGGTCTCTTCCCCGGGGCGCAGCTCGCCCGCGGGGCCTTCCATCGCCCGGTGCGGCTCGGCCGCTGGACTTAACATCGCCGGCGCGGCTCGGCTGCGGGACGTTTCAGTGCCCGGTGCGGCTCGGCTGCGGGACGTTTCAGTGCCCGGTGCGGCTCGGCTGCGGGACTTAACATCGCCGGTGTGGCTCGGCCGCGGGACGTTTCATTGCCCGGTGCGGCTCGGCTGCGGGACGTTTCAGTGCCCGGTGCGGCTCGGCTGCGGGATGTTTCAGTGCCCGGCGCGGCTTGGCCGCGGGACGTTTCAGTGCCCGGTGCGGCTCGGCTGCGGGACGTTTCAGTGCCCGGTGCGGCTCGGCTGCGGGACTTAACATCGCCGGCGCGGCTCGGCTGCGGGACGTTTCAGTGCCCGGTGCGGCTCGGCTGCGGGACTTAACATCGCCGGTGCGGCTCGGCCGCGGGACATTTCAGTGCCCGGTGCGGCTCGGCTGCGGGACGTTTCAGTGCCCGGTGCGGCTCGGCTGTGGGACGTTTCAGTGCCCGGTGCGGCTCGGCCGCGGGACGTTTCAGTGCCCGGTGCGGCTCGGCTGCGGGACTTAACATCGCCGGTGCGGCTCGGCCGCGGGACGTTTCAGTGCCCGGTGCGGCTCGGCTGCGGGATGTTTCAGTGCCCGGTGCGGCTCGGCTGTGGGACGTTTCAGTGCCCGGTGCGGCTCGGCCGCGGAATGTTTCAGTGCCCGGCGCGGCTCGGCTGTGGGACTTAACATCGCCGGCGCGGCTCGGCCGCGGGACGTTTCAGTGCCCGGTGCGGCTCGGCCGCGGGACGTTTCGGTGCCCGGTGCGGCTCGACCGCTGGACTTAACATCGCCCGGTGCGGCCGCGGGACGTTTCGGTGCCCGGGGCAGCTCGGCCGCGGGGCCTTCCATCCCCTTGCGGGGGCTGTGCGTGTCGGTTGCCTCGGTAGGGGTCGAGCTGTCTGTCCGTGGGTGCGGGGGGAGGAGAGGGGAAGTTTTGTTGCCTCCATCACAGTGAGGGGGTGTTTGGAGTCACTGTGATGGATGTTTGTGTTGGGGTCGTGTGTCCTGTGTTCTTTTCTTTTTTGCTGTGTCTTGTGACTGCTGAAATTTCGTTCGGTGTTTGTGCCGAATGACAATAAAGTTTTGTTATGTTATGTTATGTTATGTTATGGTTCTGGACTCCCCCAACATTGGTCACATGTTTCCTGCCTCTAACGTGTCCAACCCCTTAATAATCTTATATGTTTCAATAAGATCCCTTTTCATCCTTCTAAATTCCAGTGTATACAAGCTTAGTCACTCCAGTCTTTCAACATATGACAGTCCTGCCATTCCGGGAATTTTCCAATGCAACACTGATGGTTACAACCACTTTCCTAAGTCAGAGAGCTGTGGCCGAAACAAAATGCTTGGAAAAGATCCTCACTATGTTCAATTTGGAAACATGTCCGCTGGTAGATTAACATTGGCACAGGATTACGTATCTACAAATTGATGTGTTAATACTGCTGGTTTTAATTTATTTCAACTTCACTGGGGAAAAATAAAGTGAGTTTAATGTTAACTGGCACTGCCTCAGAAGTTGAGAAATAAAGAAGGGAAATAAAGCGAAACATTCGAGAAATAAAGTTTTTAGGAAAGAACTTCAGATGCTGGTTTAAATCGAAGGTAGACACAAAATGCTGGCGACATTCAGCGGGACAGGTAGCATCTCTGGGGAGAAGGAATGGGTGACGTTTCGGGTCGAGACCCTTCTTCAGACTGATGCCAGGGGAGAGATAAAGTTGTTTATTAAGTACTTAAGTCAGTCAATCAGTCAGAAATGCCCAGTTTCTGACTGGTTAATGGCATTAGAATTATGTGAGGAAAAGGAGGGAATTCTGGAAACGCACAACTGATTGAGCATGATCGTAGAGAGAGAACAAGAGGTAACATTTCAAGTTGATGCCTTTTGCAAAAAATATGTAATTGATCATTTAATAATTTGTATGGTCATGCCCAAATTAGTTGAAGCACGTGGCCCCAAAATTGAAAGAAATATATATCAAAATAACCATTGCCCAGTAACGGAGTCTGAAAGTCATTAAGCATGCATTCAGTTTTACAAAAACAATCTGAAATTGGAAGCATTCAGCCGGTTAGGAAGCATCTGCAGAAAGAAAAATACTTAATGTTTTGGGCCCTGGAGCCTTGGACCTGACAGGTTTACTGTTTCTCTTCCTTCAGATGCTGTCTGGCTTGCAGAGTGTTTCCAACGTTTTTATTTTTATTTCACATTGCAGAAAAATGTGTTAATGCAGATGTGAGCTCTTTTACACCCTTGTACTTGGGTCAAATAGATACTGCATAGGCCCTATGCAGTATCTTTTTCTAATTCTGTGTTAACAGTTTTATATGTGGCTGGTTCAATTTCAATTTTTGTTATAAAAGGGAATTGCCACAAGAAGTAAATAGTAAATTGTAAGGAAGACAAGTTGCTTCAATGCCATTAGCAGAAAAATATGAATTGATTCAGAACTTTCTCAGCAGGTGCACACATAATACACACATAATACACTACATAAAATGAAGCTAAAGCAGGGTCCCAGCTTTGATCTTCAGTTTGAATTGTATAAAATAACTGCTGGATCTGTAATCAAAACACTAACACTGGCTCCAATGGACATATGAGTCATCCCAAACTATTGCCAAAATAGCACAAGAGAACAGCTCTCTCTAAATGGACCACGCATATTCTCAGGATGAATTCCCGATCTTCCAATTTACTCTTGCACTTTATTTTATTTGCAGTTTATCTGAAGCTGTAACACTTTATTCTGCACTCCGTTTATTTTTTCTTTAGAACTACCTGAGGTATTGTATTGTAAGAAAATAACTGCAGATGCTGGTACAAATCGAAGGCATTTATTCACAAGATGCTGGAGTAACTCAGCAGGTCAGGCAGCATCTACCCAAACCACCCCATCCCCGGGCACTTTCCCCTGCAACCGCACGAGATGCAACACCTGTTCCTTTACCTCCCCCCTCAACTCCATCCAAGGACCCAAACAGTCTTTCCAGGTGAGACAGAGGTTCACCTGCACCTCGTCCAACCTCATCTATTGCATCCGCTGCTCCAGATGTCAACTTATTTACATCGGCGAAACCAGACGCAGGCTCGGCAATCGCTTCGCTCAACACCTGCGCTCAGTCTGCATTAACCAATCGGATCTCCCGGTGGCTGAACACTTCAACTCCCCTTCCCATTCCCAGTCTGACCTTTCTGTCATGGGCCTCCTCCAGTGCCACAGTGAGTCCCACCGGAAATTGGAGGAACAGCACCTCATATTTCGCCTGGGCAGCTTGCAGCCCAGTGGTATGAACATTGACTTCTCCAACTTTAGATAGTTCCTCTGTCCCTCTCTTCCCCTCCCCCTTCCCAGATCTCCCATTGTCTTCCTGTCTCCACCTATATCCTTCCTTTGTCCCGCCCCCCTGACATCAGTCTGAAGAAGGGTCTCGACCCGAAACGTCGCCCATTCCTTCTCTCCTGAGATGCTGCCTGACCTGCTGAGTTACTCCAGCATTTTGTGAATAAATACCTTCGATGAGGTATTGTATTGTTTGCCTGTATAGCATGCAAAACAACGTTTTCATCTTGGTACACATGACAACAATAAACTAGTACCAATACCAAGTGTGTTTCTCACTCCATGGGTGCTACCTGACCTACTGAGCTTTCCACTTCTGTTTTTAATCACTAAACATAGCTGTTAGATTTCCTTCTTTATAACTGTGGACTAACTTCAAACTTATTTCATTGGCTCTCAAGTGGTTTGGGAAGTCTCAGATTCCACAGGGATACCTCTACTTTATGGTAATAATGTATAATTAAATGCCAGCATGTATTGCTATTTAACTAAATAATGGAAAGAGGCTATAGATTAAATATCACTGTTGAATGGGTGGAAATCCAGCATTTTCTGAGGTTTTCTTCTCTGTGATTTTTATTGTAACTCTTATGAAAGACAAAGGATTTATATGTTAAATCTTTGGATATACAATCAGTGAACATTACCTGCAACACGATTGCCAGATATCAATCCAAAGTATTCTTCAAAATACTATTTAGATTGAAGAATTGGGAGAAAGTTAACATTTCGAAATATCTTGGTATTTAGCAAGTAAAGCTCAGGCATCTTCTGGATTCTGAGACATTTTACAATTGAAGCAAATTACCTTCCTTTTCCTTTGTGTAAATTTTACTTTAATTAATCAGGTTACTGTCATGAAGCTGGACCAGGCCGAAGCCTCGCAGTCACCCCAGTGCTTATCCTGCAAATGCAATTAGCCTGGGTTAACTGGCGGCACCCAACCTACTGTCAGGGTTCCTGTTGCGGTCAGTCTGTGAGGCAGGTCAGTCTACTAGCAGTGACCAGTCTTGCTCAACACCTTCGCTCAGTCCGCCTTAACCAACTTGATCTCCTGGTGGCTGAGCACTTCAACTCCCCCTCCCACTCCCAGTCTGACCTTTCTGTCATGGGCCTCCTCCAGTGCCATAGTGAGGCCCACCGGAAATTGGAGGAACAGCACCTCATATTTCGCCTGAACAGCTTGCAGCCCAGCGGTATGAACATTGACTTCTCCAACTTTACATAGTTTCTCTGTCCCTCTCTTCCCCTCCCACTTCCCAGTTCTCCCTCTATCTTCCTGTCTCCTATATCCTTCCTTTGTCCCGCCCCCCTGACATCAGTTTGAAGAAGGGTCTCGACCCGAAACGTCACCCATTCCTTCTCTCCTGAGATGCTGCCTGACCTGCTGAGTTACTCCAGCATTTTTTGAATAAATACCTTCGATTTGTACCAGCATCTGCAGGGATTTTCTTACACAGTCTTGTGAGGCAGGTCAGTCTGCTAGCAGTGACCAGACTGTGAGGCAGGTCAGTCTGCTAGCTGTGACCAGACTGTGGGTGTCAAAAAATATGAGCCTACCCACAGACTTCCCTGATGATCATCTAAAAGCCTGTGGTGCCCAATGCCTTGCCACTGTTTCTAAACAGCACTGAATAAAACTGAGGATGCAGGAGGGATCAGAATTGTAAGTGCATGGAAATCTTGGATTGATGATCAGAGACATATAAAAAGCCCCTAACAATTTATAAAAGCAATTAAAAACAACAAATTCATAAACTCAGTTAAGTAAAATAAAATAAAATGATCCACTTGACTACACTTACCTCGTTAAGGAAGATGCTTAAATATGATCTTACTATAAAGCTGAGGGGACTCCCGTGTTTAGTAAATTATAGAGATCAGGTGCACCTCTATGTGGTCTTAAATACATTACAAATTAAGTTACATAGTAATGCAGTGGACATGTTGGATCCTATTTTAAAACTCTACTCATACAGCTTATCAAAGAAGGTGCATCTTTGTGATGTGGGAGGTAAGCAGAGCATCTGGAGGAAACTCACACAGTCACAGGACAATGTGCAAACCCCACATAGACAATGCTGAAGATCAGGATCAAACCCAGGTTGCTGGGATTCAGAGGCAGCAGATCCTCTAGCTGTGCTACTGTGTCGCAAGAGGAAAGGTAAAAGTAGAGAAACGAGGTTTTGGGTATAAATTTCAGCACAGAGGCCAGGCAGTCCAAGCATTGTCTCCAGCGGTGGAGTGATTTAACTCAGGGAGACACAAGAAACCAGAACTGTAGGAGTTCACAGCTACAGGTCTGGTGGGGGTTATAGAAGTAGAGTCCCAAAGCTATAGAGGGAATTGAAAACGAAGCAGAAATTCTAAGTAAATGAGCTTTTGCTGAATCATCAGGCCATGTAGGTCAGTTAGCATCAGAGTAATGGTGCAAGTTAAGATCATTATACAGACTAACTGATTAAAGAGCTCACGATTTCCTTAATGTTGAACATCAAGTTGTTGAGCATAAGAAACCACACTTTGAAACTAATTCACTGACTGGAGATCTAGGTCTTATTTGGTGTGATACACAGTATTGTATAAATCAAAGCAATGCAAATATTAATAAACACATTAATTGCTGGGCAGATTCCCAGACATATCTAAACTGCTGCCAAGGCTTTGTGTGCCATCTCGCTAAATTAATATGGTTGATTTCAGCATATTGCACATTTTAGGATGATGTACTTTCTCCAATGGCTCATGCAAACCCTTATGATAAATGCACAATTCCTAATACATTTTCCAATATAGTTCACAAAACTATCTTCAGATCAACTTTAATGTCTTGTAACCTTAAGTCCTTGGACCTGTCTCTGTTTCTTCATCTGGCTGCCAAGTGCAAGAATGATGTGTAAATCATGTCCTTTGGAAGAACTCTTTAAACTTGATTGGAAATGTTCTTCCACAAGATTAATTGTTGTTGACAGGGTTTACTCTTCCAGGCATCCTTCTCGTTGGGGCAGTGTCTGAGGAGTAATGTAATAAATATTCTTGCTATGAATGACCTCTTGTGCTAAATAGATGGAACCAGGACCTTTAGGTCACATACAACAACAATTTGTTTACTCATTGAGTGATTTTCTTTTAGCCACTGATACTTTATCTCACTCAGGAGAAACAAAGCTTATCATGAGGCAGCTGTGGTTCATTTCAGTGCACTGTCACCTTGGAGCAACAAATGCCTGCAAATTGACTTTGCTGCCACTGAGAGACAACAGCTTTGTTGGAGACGTGGCCTTCCTGTTGAAACATTATACCACAGTCAAATTTATCCTCTTTAGTGGATATGGAGCAGGAGAGTTATCTTTAGTGACATTGCCAATTTTCCCCCGACAAACAAAATGACAAATAAACTTGTCACTATTACAACACTTTTGTGCGACCCAATGTGCCCAAATTAGCTGCTGATTCTTACATTAGAGCAGTAACCACAGATCAAAAATACTGTAAAACACTTTAGGTTGGCATGCACTTATGAAAGATATGATTTAGATGTTATTCTTATTAATTCAATTAATTAACAGATTATTTACAATGAAAAGGTTTTTTTTTAAAGCTAGAGAAAGCCTAGTTTTCCAAAGAACAATTTACTAATATTATATATCAAAAGGTGATATTTCCTTGCATATAATTATGACCTTATTACAACTCTAATTTCCTGGAACACAACATTCTTGCGGCCATAATTTTGTGATTGTGTTTTGCCATCTCACATTTTACATTGCCTTGTTGTCTTTGTTTGCCAACAACACACCAAATCATAGGACCAAAGTAACACACAATATGGGAGGAAACCATTCATTCCTTTGCATTTGTGCACCATTTGTGCCTCATATCTGCTCAACATCAAATTAATTCATTCACATTAGTGGCAGCACCTTCTGATTGCAGTGTGCACTATCCACAAAATGCTTTCAGCTATTCACCATATCCACTCTTATAGCATCTTGCAAAATACTAACCTCAACCTCCAAAGTAAAGGGAAGAGGATTCATGGAGATGTCCACCTAATTCTTCCGCAGTTTATACATGGTCCCTTTTTGAAAATATATTGCATATCTCAAATCCCAAAACTCCCTACCCAACAGCGCCTACACTAGAAGGTCTACAGGTGTTCAAGAAGGCAGCTCACCACCACTTTTTCAAAGACAATCGGTGTGTACAGTAAATGATGATTAATTTATTAATCTCTGGAAATTAGGAGTTGATAAAGTGTTCTTAGATGAGCCAATTGAGATCAGTGAACTTTGTTATATTAAGTTTAAGATAGTTAAGATAGTTAAGTTTAAGAAAGGTAGGGTGGTCCCACGAGTTAAAGTTCTAAATTAAAGCAAGGGAACGTTGAAGGTATTAGACAGGAACTCGCTAAAGTTAATTGGAGCAGGTTGTTTGAAGAAAAAATAACGTCTGGAAAGTGGGATATTTTAAAAGTGTGCTGACAAGAGTCCAGGACATGCATGTTCCTGTTTGAGTAAAGGGCAAGGCAGGTGGGCATAAGGAAGCTTGAATGACGAGAGGAATTAAAGCTGTTAAAAAATAAGGAGCATGCATGGGGAGGCATATAGGCAGCAGTTGGATTCAGTGTATCCCTGGAGGAATTTTGGGGACTGAGGAGCATGCTAAAAAAGGAAATCAGTAAAGCAAAAAGGGGATAGGAAATAGTTCTGGCAGATAATATTAAGAATAATCCAAGAGATTTTATGTACATTAAGGGGAAAAGGGTAACCAGAAAGAGACTAGGTCCCGTCAGTTATCGAAGCATTCAACTCTGTGTGGAGAAACAGGAGATGGGCAAGTTACTCAATTAATATTTCTCCTTTGTTATATATTAATGCATATTGTATTTAAAGGCCTGTTATGCTAATGCAGGTAAGAATTTCAGTGTTTGATACATATGATAATTAAACTCTCTCGATTTGTCTCTCTTGAACCACTGTTTTACTGACAGTATATAGTGTTCCCCTCAGACAGATGCAAAGTATTTATTAAAACGTATTCCATTGCTCTTCATCTCCACTTTGAGGTTTCCTGTTGACCTCCAGTATAGTTTATGTGATCCTTCTGCTCTACGTACTTTAAAAATGGTTTCGGGTTTCCCTTGATTTGAGATCTCTTCGCTAACATTGAATGAAGCCATAAAGTCAAAAATTAGTTATTGACTGACAAAGGCCTTCGCATCTGGACCAAGCCCATGGCTAAGGAAGAATCTATGTGCAGTAGCAGAGGAAGCCGGCAATGACAGCTGAAATAAATACTAAAAATGACTGAGATACTCAGCAGATCAGACAGCAACTGTGCAGAAAGAGACAGAGATAACAGTTCAGATTGATGGCCTTTTGTTAGAAAGGACCACAGGTCTTAAGCCTGAGATGTTAACTTTGTTTCTATCTGCACATATGATGATTGCCTGCTGAATATTTCTACACTTTTTTCTTTCTATTTCCAGCCTTTTGATCACAATGACTGCTTTACTGCTGTAAGAAGCTTTATCAAGCAATCATTTGATATGACCAGGCAACTATACTATCTGTCTGTTTTGAGAGAAATTTGACATTCAGCCCCAGGTTATTTGTCAATGGCATTGTCACAAAGACTTTGCCGTCATTTGGTCATCAACAAACCTGAGCACATAAACAAGCAGCTGAGGCAGTCCGAATGGTGTATTTCAGCTACTTATATTTTTATAACCTCTAGAATCCAGTCCAATACAGCCCGAGTGATAAGATCATCAGAGAGTACTTTAACTAAATTAGTCCCCTCAATCCCCATTCACAGGCAATCTCACAAATCGGGCCTCTCATGTAGTCATATGGCCAAACAATATTAGAATCATACAGAATTGAAACAGGCTCTTTAGTCTATTCTGTCCATACCAACCATTAACTACACATCTACATTACTCCAATTTACCAGCACCTGGTCTGAAGCCTACCATGCCTTGGCATTTCAAGTGTTCATCTAAACAGCTCTTAAATGGTGTGAGAGTATCTGCTCCCACCACCCCCTCAGGCAGTGAGTTCTAGTGTCCAACCACACTTTGGTTGAGAAAAGTATTCCTCTTTCCTTATGACCACCATTTAATGCTTATCCATCAATCTTGCACTGTTCTCACTCAAGGCAGGCTTATCAAGGGCGGCACGGTGGTGCAGCGGTAGAGTTGCTGCCTTACAGCGAATGCAGCGCCAGAGACTCAGGTTCGATCCTGACTACGGGCGCCGTCTGTACGGAGTTTGTATGTTCTCCCCGTGACCTGCGTGGGTTTTCTCCGAGATCTTCGGTTTCCTCCCACACTCCAAAGACGTGCAGGTTTGTAGGTTAATTAAATGGGTAAATGTTTTTTTTAAATTGTTCCTAGTGGGTGTAGGATGGTGTTAATGTGCGGGGATCGCTGGGCGGCGCGGACTCGGTGGGCCGAAGGGCCTGTTTCCGCGCTGTATCTCTAAATCAAATCAAATCATTTCATGACTGTACTTGTCTGACCACATTCTGAACTTGTGGATTCTTGCCATTTGTGCAGCATTGGTTGGTGCTCCTGTGCCTGATGACAATTCTGGCTTTTGTCATGAATTGTGAAGGGTCAGTTTGAGTCCACCTACTGGATACTGCAGTAATGTGTTTAATTTAGCTTAGTTTTGAGATACAGTGTGGAAGCAGGTCCTTCGGCCCATTGAGTCCACACCAACCAATGATCATTCATACCCTCGTACTATCCTACACGCTAAGGACAATTCACAGTAGCCAATTAACCTAAAACCCACATTTTGGTATGTGGAAGGAATTTGGAGCACCTGGAGAAAACCCACACGGTCTCAGGGAGAACGTGCAAACACCATACAGACAGCACCTGTAGTCAAGATTGAACCCAAGTCACTGATGCTATAAGGTAGCAACTCTACCGTTGTGGCCACTGTGCCGCACTAACAGGTGTCCATGGTGAATGTTGCCAGATGTATGCCAAGAAGGCTGTTGATGATGTCAATGGTCATGCTGTGCTGAATTTGTGCCAACCTTGCTAAATTGAGCAGTGGCAATCCAACTGATACCATGCTCAGTTAATCTGACATTTAACAGCAGAAGAAAATCAACTCATTACTGTTCTATTTAGATCCAGACTCCCAGCATTTACATTGTCAATCATTTTCCAAATTTAAATATTTCACTCTGTCAACCCTGTTAAACTTCAGTGAACTTCATATAAGTGAACTCTGGTAAACTTCAGTGAGCATTGGCCTATTTTACTCAATCTCTTCTCTTTTGCACCCCTCTCATATCAAGAATCAACTGAGTGAACCTTTCTGCCCCAGGCTTGTACTCGCTGGAATTTAGAAGACTGAGGGGGGATCTTATTGAAACATATAAAATTCTTAAGGGGTTGGAGAGGCTAGATGCGGGAAGATTGTTCCCGATGTTGGGGAAGTCCAGAACCAGGGGTCACAGTTTAAGGATGAGGGGGAAGTCTTTTAGGATCGAGATGAGAAAATATTTCTTCACACAGAGAGTGGTGAGTCTGTGGAATTCTCTGCCACAGAAGGTAGTTGAGGCCAGTTCATTGGCTATATTTAAGAGGGAGTTAGATGTGGCCCTTATGGCTAAACGGATCAGGGGGTATGGAGAGAAGGCAGGTACAGGTTACTGAGCTGGATGATCAGCCATGATCATGTTGAATGGCGGTGCAGGCTCGAAGGGCCGAATAGCCTACTCCTGCACCTATTTTCTATGTTTCTATGTTTCTATGTCCTTAGCTAGGACATTCTTTATCAGGTACAGGCAGCAAAATGATACACAGTACTCCAGGTTTAGGTTAATTTAGAGAAACAACATGGAACCAGTAGGTTGGAACAACTTTGGCCCAATGTATTCACACCGACCATCCATCACTCAGGTACTAGTTCAATGCTATCCCATTTTCGCATCCACTCCCTACACACGAGGGAGGCACATTCAGGAATTTACAGAAGACAATTAACCTACAAACCTGCTTGTTTTTGGAATATAAGAGGAAACCAGAGCACCCGGTGAAAACCCATGTGGTCACAGCTCTACTGCTGTGCCCACAATGCCACCCTAGGTATTGTCTTATGAAAGCCCGGCACAATTGTAGCAATTGCAGCAAAATCACATAACTCATACTCAACTTTTGTAATAAAGGCTAACACATCATTTGCACTTAGAATTGCTTGCTGCAAGTGGACACAATTTTTTTGTGAAATAGTACACAGAAATTACCATCTAAAATCAACATAACTCCAAATTATTTAAACGGGTTGCCTAATTTATCAAATCAGAGGGAATAAATAGATATTCTTAACATTGGGTCCCATGTGCCATCTTCATGCTGCCTCATTTAATCTGTCGACATCATTTTGGAAGACGTTTGCATTCTCTTACTTAGTGTCCAACCTAACTTTGAGTCATCAGCAAACTTGAATTTGTCATTCTTTTGCTTTTTATTTGTGACAGAAAAAATGAAGCACAAATCGCTGAGTAATTTTCCTTCTGACATCCCAGTACTGATAGGTTATCGACCTGAACATGATCTTAAATATTTGGTGTTGAGGTAGATTCCCCCACTTGTATTGCAGTGAGTGAAGAAGGTAGCCTCAGATTGTCTTCTCAGCAACAATTAGAAAGCCCATGTGCTCCAGGTCTTATTAACTGCTTGCCAATAATACCTGGACCTGATGATTAAATTATTGCAAAATAGTATTTCCCATTCATCTAAAGTTGCCTCAAAGTAAATTAACACAGAGAAAAATATTATCTGCCTTATAAAAATATCCTCTGCCTTTATTCTTATAGAACTTGACTGGAAGTACACCTTCTGGGGACTTTTCTAAGCATCAAAAGAAGTGCTGCTGTTCATATTCTTGGATGTAAGAGAAACATTAAACCAATTGTTGCAATATTTTAATCCCTAAGATCATAAACAAACTTTTCTTTACGGTATAACTTTGGAGGTGGGAATATACATTCTCTGCCCATAAATCTAAACATACATGGTGCGTAAATAAGAATTAAGGAAACTCAAATTTTACATAATAGAAAACTGAAATGAATCTGAACTTGTTTTCAATAGCACCTGTCAATGGCTGGGTTTACTTTGAACAAAAGTCAAGAGACATGGCATCATCCAGAACACAGCAGCTAACTTGATTAGTATTGCTCCCTGCACAGAATGTCTCAATATGCTTAATAGCAATTAGTATTTTTGAACTTCAGTCGCCACTGAAACCAATTAGTACACAGCAAGCTCCGACAGACAGCAATGTCATATTGACTTTTTCAGGGATAGATATTGGCACCAACCAATGATTTTAAAAATGCACACAATGGGACAGAGGGAACATCACGTTAATATCTCAATTAGAAGACAGTGAAGCATTCCATCAGAAAGGCCCTGGTTAGATGCTTAAAGACAATTGAATACAATTATTTTTCATTTTATTTCCTCAGATTGGCATATGATGACTTGTAGTGTAATCAAAGCTGCCAGAAATAAATGTTAAAATAAGACTGAAATATTACCAAGATAGCAAGTCACTGCCATATGGGTACAGATGAGAGCCAATAAATCCAACGATTAGAAAGGTAATCACGAGACTTAGGCTAACAAACCAAAGACCCGAGTTCAAATCACACCATAGCTCCTTTGGAATTTAAATTCTGTTAATAATCTGGAATTGGGTGGGGGGGGGGGGGGTAGACAACAAAACTCATTGATGATGAGATTGATAAAACTATCAGACCCTTGTGTGGAAAGGAACTGCAGATGCTGGTTTATACCAAAGATAGACACAAGGTAGAGTCTGGACCTTTCAGGTCGGGGGAGAAGGGTCCCGATCCGAAATGTCACACACCCTTTTTCTCCAGAGATGCTGCGTAACCCACTGAGTTAGTCCAGCACTTTGTATCAGATCTTTGTAATATCTACCACTCTTCATGAGAGGAAATCTGCTATCTTTGCCTGATCTGACTTGGTCTCACCTACATATGACTCCAGACCTACTCATGAAGTAGCCTACAAGCTGCCCAGTTATACCAGTGCTGCTAAATGTAAGCAGACCACCCAGCATTGATCTAGGCACCAAATGTGGACACAGGAAAGGAAATGGTGAAATGGGAACACCACCACCTGCAGGTTCCATTCTAAGTCACCCACCAATTTGACTGGGCAATAGATTGGGAACTGCTTATCTTCACAAAGTCAAATCTTGGAATTCCCTTTCCAATTGTACTGTGGGAGTACCATCACTAGAATAATGCACCTATTCAGGAAGGAAGCTCACCTTTACATTTTAAAGGGCAATTAGGAATGGACAATAAATGCTGGTTTTATTGAAAAATGAATGTAAAACATTTATTTGGCCCAATGTAATGACAAGGTCACTTAGCCCAAAGCAATGATTATTATATAAACCATATATTTTATGAACAATTTCATATACATGTGAAAAAAATTATACCTCAGTAAATTGCAGGTAGTTTTTGACACAACATTTACTGACACATATTTAATTTTGAATGATGTGATGTTTTACTTTATTTTGCTTATGTGCGCAATAATTGTCAAGATGATTTATGTGCATGTCAAAACCAGATACTGAACTAGCAATAGAAGTTCAGAAGTTGTAAGCTGGTAGAAATTATCATAAAATAGTAATATTTTCTATTATAAGAAGTAGATAGTGTTTCTATTTTTTTTAAAGTTTTTAATTGTATTTTCACTATTAAACCAAAGCTAAGCAACATTTTGCTGGGCACCAATCAAAGACAAATAAAGTGATGATTAGGTCGGAATTTGAAAATACTTGATTGCAGGGCAAAGGAAAAACCGAAGTCCATGGCTTGATGAGAAATGGTGAATAAGTTAGAAAACGGCATTGCTGATGAGTTCAGTATTGTGGCAAGGAAGAGAAAATTAAAAGCTACAATGACCTTTGTCATACAAGAGTCCTGAAATGGGCAAACAAGAGATGTAAAAATAAAGGAATGGCCAGAACATGGATCAATATTTTTAAATTGAGCATTATTCTCTATATCGTGCAATCACCAAATTAAAACTGCTATTCGAATCATAATGCAGTACAGAAACAGGCCAATTGGCCCACTATGTCCACACCATCCTTTTTGGCCATTACACAAATCCCATTTGCCTGCATTAGGACTATACCCTGTGCCTTGCCTATTTAAGTGTACGTGTCAATGTCTCATAAGCATTCTAATTATATGTGATTGTGCCAAGTCCTCTGGCAACCCACATATCTACCACTCACTGTGTAAAAAACTTACTCTCCTTTAAATTTCCTTCCTACCATCTATAAACCTATGGCTTATTGTTTTTAATATCCCTTCAAATGAAAAAGATTTTGACGAATTACACTATTTAAGATTTTCATAATCTCCAATACGTCTATCAAATCTCACCTCGGTTTAATTTTTTTCTAGGGAAAAGCCCTGCCTCTCCTATCTGTCCCCATAACTCCAATCCTCCAATCCAGGCAACATCCTGGTGAAGTTGCCGTGCTTAAATTAGAAAAGGGTGAGAATGGTATATAACTGTTCCTGGTAAAAACAGGAAGGAAAGATTTTTCTGCTGCACGATACCTTTCATGATCTTAGAATGTCATTAGCAGCGAAGCCAATTGTGTAACTTTGAAATGTAGCCATGATGACAAGGAGTGTAGAGGAGTCATCAATTTAAAATGGTCATAAGGAAAATGTGCACAGGTTAAGTTAATTCATTTCCTTCAGATGGTTGTTAGAAGTTGCAATTCTTTGCTTCAGGAGATAGTTAATCAGAGGCCATTAAATCTTTTGCATTAGAGTCAATGGGGTGAGGTCATTGTGCCGGGATTACTTTTGAAATGATCTTACAAAGAACCAGCACTAATATCTCTTTCAGTGCTTCTCTTGCTGTATCCGTGATAATTTCCTTTGCCACCAAGTTGAATTAATCTCTGAACTCAATGGTTTTTCTCCTTTCCCTTTCTGCTGATTTATCTTTTCCTTGCTTGCATGCACATAATAATCAATCCTCTCAGCACTGCTTACCAGGTTTGTTGACTTTCTCCACTCCCCTGGCATTCTCTGATCTCATTGCCATCAGGCTGGCCTCTATTTCAATGGCCAAGTCCCAGATGCCACAAGGATTAAGTTATTTGACCTCATCAGCACAAAGTGTTCCAAATGTCATCAATTGCACTGGTAACCCTAAGCCTGCACAGTTGAACCTGTAACATTTTTCATCAGTTCTAAAGTTTTGCCTTCTGATGAAATTCCACCCAATGGAATTTAGTCACAGAGCTCATTTTATTTAGGAAGAATTGCTTGTAAGTGTATGTATTTAAGAATAAAAGAAACAGCTATAAGTGTTGACCTATGAGTCTCTTGAGCGTACCCACCATTCAATAAGATTACACTCTCAACACGGCTCTCCTGCTCTTTCCCAGTCCTCCTCAACTCCCTTGTAGTTCAAATGTCTATTGATCTCTGCCTAGAATGGATTCAAAGATTTCTGCTCCACAGCTCTGAGGAAAATGCTGAAGATTCAAATCCCCCCGAAGAAAGAGGTTTCTCCTCTTCTCTGTCTGAAGTGAGTGACCCTTTATTCTAAAACAACATAACCTCCCCAATTCTGGATATTCCCATGAGGATAAATATCCTCTCAACCAGTCGAACATTCCTGAGGAAGACACAGAGTGCTAGAATAACTCAGCGGGTCAGGCAGTATCTGAAGAGAACATGGATAAGCAACATTTCGGGTTGAGACCCTTCTTCGGACTGATTGTAATGGAGGAGAAAGAAAGCTGGAAGAGAGGAGGGGCAATATAATGCCTGGCAGGTGATCGGCTAACACAGGTGAAGAGGGTTATTTGATAGGCAGATGATTGGACAAAGACCACAATGAAGAGACAGAAAATGTGATTCTATAGGATTGAAGAGTGGTAAACTGTGAAGCTAGAGGAAGGAATAAAGGAACAAGAGGGGAAGGGGAGAAATAGGTGTGAGTCCAGGTGGGGTACAGGAGGAGGGGGAGAAGGGGAGGGGAGGGGGAGAGGGAGAAGGGGAGGGAGAAGGGGAGGGAGAGGGGGAGAGGGAGAAGGGGAGGGAGAGGGGGAGAAGGGGAGGGGGAGGGGGAGAAGGGGTAAAGGGGAGAAGAGGAGAAGGGGAGGAGGAGAGGGGGGGGAGAGGGAGAAGGGGAGAGGGAGAAGGGGAGGGGGGGAGGGGGAGAGCGAGATGGGTGAAGAAGGTGGGTTATGTAGTTACCTAAAATTGGAAAATTCAATATTTATACTGTGTTGCAAGCTACCCAAGCAGAATATGAGGTGTTGTTACTCCAGTTTGCATTTGACCTCACTTTGGCAATGGAGACAGCCCAGGACAGCCAGGTCATTGTGAGAATGCTCCCTCAGAATGTAATTTCCCATCAGTTCCATTGAGTACAGATTCAACTTGCTCAACGTCTCTTTATATATTGAGACCTGGTATTCAACCCAGTGAAAATTCTCTGCACGGTTAGTAAATATAGTTTCCTTGAATATGGAGACCACAGCTGTGCACAATATACAGTATCAGGGCAGTCACAATGTAGAGTTAAGTGCAAGGTTGTAAAACTTTAACAACATATAAATCGCATACAAGTGTAAATCCTGTTGCTTTATAGGGGTATGGAAATTAGTAGGAAATTTATTCAGAGAATTGGCAAAGGCACACTTATTCTGAATAGTAAAGGTAAATAACTGCATTCATAGTACAAATGCATCTATTATCTGTGCACATGTAGCACACAAAACCACCCTTTATTTTGCTTGTGTACTCTTTGTCAAGTTCCTTATCCCTCAGCATAGGAGGGACATATTTTGAATCTGCAACTGGATGTCTCCATTATTGGAGCCACTGAAGTGCATTTACAAACAAAGGCCGACAACCAGGTGTTGTAATGTGTAAAGGAACAGAGGTACTCCTGCCTGCCTGCTATCAGAACATTGTGTGTTAATTTATTCCTTTTACAGAGCATTAGTTAGAGAAGCTGATGTGATTAGCTTAGTTTAGTCTAGTTCAGAGATGCAATTTCTACAATTTCATCAATAAGTTTAACCTATTGAGATATTTTAGCTAGCTATATTTTTTATTAAGAAACTTGGTATTTTTTTGCTGTGTTAGAGGTACAGTATAAACATATGTGATTGTTGCTGTAAACTTCTGTTTCCATCCCCATAAATCTGATCTAAATGAACTTCTCTGTTGGTTTTTATACTTTCTCAACCAGTTTAGAGCAAGGATGCAGATGGGGTGCAGGCCTACATTCTTTAGACCTTTGAAGTATAAGATGTAATTTCATTAAACTTTACAAAATTATTATGAAGCTTGACAGGCTGATGTTTCCCTTGGTTGGGCTGTCGAGAATCAGGGGTCACAGTCAAAATAAGTGATCGGCCACTCAGGACTAAGATTAAGAGAAATTTCTTCCCTTAGAGGATTAAAAACATCTGCTAAAGATGGCTATGGAAGCAGACATTATACAGCATTGAATCAGATTTTGAAAGTATTTTGGATATTAAGTGAATCAGGAGATAAAGGTTAATGCAGGAAAGAAGTAAAAAACAGAAACAATCGATCTGAATGGCAAACAGTCACAAGGTGAGATCGGCATGTAAAGTGAGAGGGGCAAGATTTAATAGGAATCTGAGGGGCACATTTATGGGTGGTGGGTGTATGGAATGAGCTGCCAGAGGAGGTAGTTGAGGCAGATACTATGATACTATGAAGGCCTTCATAGATACTATGAAGGCATTTAAAAAACACAGAGAGGTACATGAATAGAAAAGGTTGAATGGAACCAGCTTAGATGGGACATCTTGGTCAGCATGGATGGATGGATGAGCATGGATGAGTTGGGCCAAGGACTTATTGCAGTGCTGTGTAACTCTATGACTGTGACAAGGGTTATTCCTGCTTCTATTTCTTGTGTTTGTGTAATAATTTGTAGTTCTAAATTCTTGACTCAGTCTTCAGAATAAGCAACGTTTTTTTGTAAAATAGGTGAATTATTTCCTATATTCAATTGTAAATTAATTTACTTCATCAAATAGCTGTATCAATTGATCTCAGTTTTCATTCAGTAGAAATAACACCTGAAAGCCTCATTACCTTTCATCCATGAAAACCTCAGTAAAAGGATGTCTCCAGGTTCCATTGCAGTGGCAACTTATATTGATCTACACAGTCTATAATTCAGTCATCAATAAATACAACAAAGACCAAGAGAATCTTGTTCATTCGGAATGTAGTCAGAATGTGGAAATATATTCAGCTTAAAAGATAAAGAGGGCAAGAATTAAATAAGTGTAGGGGGAATGTTAAAGCCTTTGAGGAGGCTGCATGAGAAATTGATGTCGTTGGTTCTAAGAATCAAGGTGTTTGTTTATGTTGAAAGGAATGCAAATACTATGACTGGAGAAGCTTGAAAAGAGATTTGATTGCGATGCCAAAATCACTGACTATCTGATTCTTCCTGAATATGGCACTCAACAATACAGTGGAGAAATGTTACCGTGGCCAGAGTCTACTAATCCATACATCTTTGGGTTGGGGAGGAAACTGTAGCACCTGGGGAAATTGATGTGGTCAAAGAGGAAACATGCAAACACCACTCTGACAGCATGTAAGGTCAGGATTAAACCGGGGTTCCTCGAATTGAGGCGGCAGCTCTGCTAGCTGCACCACTATGCCAGTGAAGGATAAACTATTTCCATGGCCAAAAGATCAGTAACCTGAGAACATATATAACAAAGACTGGCATATAAATACAGAGACAGCATTTTTTAAGTTATGGTTTGGGATAGAAAAAAAAGTGGTGGAAACTTTCAAAAGCATCGCTGAAACGGATAAATACTTCAAGGAAAAAAGAAACATTGTGGAGAAAGAGGTGTGTGAATAATCAGAAAGCTTTGCAAAAGAGCGGCACGGCCATGATGGATTGAATGGCCTCCATCTGCACTGACCATTTTATACCTGCCAAGTTAAAAATGGAATTGTTAGCATTTTCAACCAGTTGCATAGCTGCACAATAAGGGAGAGAAATGCCTCAAGGAATCAAACAAATAATCCATCCCCAGGGGTTAAATCTCCTTCAGCTGAACAAGTGCAGTGGCGATCCGTCTTTCCAACTGAAAACCTAGTTACCTTTTGTTCATTATGAACCGGTCCTGGGATACGTCCTCAGTTTCCATTGCAGAGGCAGATTGATCTGGAATGTCTCCAATGTAAGAGAGTCACCAGTTAATCCAATGATGGAGTAACTTCAGTGTGCACTCAGAATGTGGTTCACAATACATTGTCATCCATCCAGCAAGCATGGGGAATGGGGAGTATCAGTTGCATGGGAATTGCTCACAAAACATATTAATGGATACCACAGACTGGCATTCTATAAATAAACTAAATAAGGTTATCCCCTATTCTTTTCAATAGCAATGTTTTACCATGCAATGCTATATTTTGAGGTTAAACGGTATTGGTGTAAAATACTGCAAAAATCAAATAAATTGTACTTGCCTGCACACGAAATGCCAAATCTTCAAAGATGTTGCTGCAAATCAGCCTACAACTATATCGCCCTTGTGTATAAATGTAAATAAATTTAAAGTGTCTTTTCATGCTTTGCCCAACACTTCAAATAAAAATCAATGGTTAAGCTTATTTTCACGAAAAAGCAACTGTGGTCCTACATACACCGTGCAGAAAATTCTACCCATAGCCCAGACTGGGCTAGGCTATTCCTTAAGCTAAAATAACAATACTAAATGTCAAAAGGGCAGTGTAATTCGTTTGGTGTGTTTGGGATTCACTAATAGCATTTCATGTGTTGCATCAGAAGTTTGCTGGTTTCAATTGAAGGCTGTGAAGATTTAGGCTTACTAGCTTTTTAAAATAGAGCCTCATGTCCACTTGCTTCTTTGCCTTCCTTCTCTCATGCAAAAATTGTGCACGAAGTGAAACCGCTTTACAGTTTGAACAGGAAAAGCAATTTTGTTGCTCTACAATTTCAAGGCATTTTCAAATCCTTCAGCAGCAATTTTCCAGGAGACTTCTTCGTTTGCTCCCCTTCACTATCACTTTCCTCCTCTTGAGCTTCAGGTTTGTTGCAATTCAAATCATTGTCTGTGATTTCCTCAGCATTAAATGTCACTGTAACAGGGGCATCCTTGTCAATTTCCAGTCACTCATCCAGTTCATTTCTTCAAAGTTTTCTCACTGGATTGTCAACATTTGCCAGTACACTAATTCCAATATTTCATCGCATTCGGTTGCCATCTGCTTGTCTTAACACACACAAAATCTTTCAAAAACGTCTTCATTAACCGACCCGTCTTCAAACGTGACAAGGTTTTTGCCCATTTCTTTGTTTGCAACAGCTAAGGTTGTGTTTTGAAGGCAGCATAACATTAACTCTGTTTCATCAGCGTTATAGGTTTGTCAGCAGTCACATTGTGTTTCATAATTAAATTCTTCAAAGTCTCACAGAATTCCTCTGCTGTCATTGTATCAACAGGTTTCAGTCCACCAGAAACATCTAGTCCCATGTTGAATCTTGAAACGATTAAGGTATCCTATGGAAAAGACAGCTGTCATTTCAATTTTTATAAAATTCTTTTGCTTTTTCCACAATCATTGGGTCAGAGATGCAGGATCTGAACTCTTTCAGAAAAACCAGTCATATAAAGGGCAAGTAAAATAGCCATACTTCGCTGTATGAATTGTCTGGAGCTTTACAGCACTTATCACTCTCTGAGTTCACAAAGAACTCTTAAGCTTTGCATCTTATGACAATGTTAAAAATCTTTCTGGAACCAAAGTTGAATTCTTTCATAAGAATATTATGATTTTCAATTTTCTTCAGTGTTTTACATATTTCCATTTTCTGTTTCAATGTTAACAGAACACACTTCCACTTTGTACCTTTGATGGGGAGATTCTCATCCAACATGGTGAATGGATGGGACAAGTACGATATAGTTTATGAAACACAAAGGAACTACCTCCATTTGCACGCACACATATGGGACGAAGGGTGGGATGCTGCGTTGTCGCTCTCAAGAGCTCCTGGATCTTTTGTGGCTTCTGCAGCTGATGCCCGCCCCACTGTTGTGGTCATCTAAACTCTGCCCGAGAGGAAACTACACCTTCACGGTATCAGCTTGTTGCCAGTGCAGGAATGTGTCGGCACTCATCGAGCACTCTCATGTGTACTATTCCTCACAGATCCAACCTGGTAACTCCCACCCCACCACCAGGAATGTGGAAACAAGGAACTGCAGATGCTAGTTTACCAAGGAAAGACAGAAAATGATGGAGTAACTCATCGGGTCATAGAAACATAGAAACATAGAAAATAGGTGCAGGAGTAGGCCATTCGGCCCTTCGAGCCTGCACCGCCATTCAATATGATCATGGCTGATCATCCAGCTCAGTATCCCGTACCTGCCTTCTCTCCATAGCCCCTGATCCCTTTAGCAAAAAGGGCCACATCTAACTCCCTCTTAAATATAGCCAATGAACTGGCCTCAACTACCTTCTGTGGTAGAGAATTCCACAGACTCACCACTCTCTGTGTGAAGAAATGTTTTCTCATCTCGGTCCTAAAAGACTTCCCCCTTATCCTTAAGCTGTGACCCCTGGTTCTGGACTCCCCCAACATCGGGAACAATCTTCCCGCATCTAGCCTCTCCAACCCCTTAAGAATTTTATATGTTTCTATAAGATCCCCCCTCAGTCTTCTAAATTCCAACGAGTACAAGCCCAGTCTATCCAGTCTTTCCTCATATGAAAGTCCCGCCATCCCAGGGATCAATCTAGTGAACCATCAGACAGCATCCATGGAGAACATGGATAGGTGACAACGAGACCCATCTTCTAGACACCAGCACACTCTATATAAACAAAAGCTTGCTCTACACTTCTCTTTTAAAAATTCCCCCTCTGACCTTAAAGATAGGCCCCCTACTCTTTGACATTTCCACCCTGGGAAAAAGGTTCTGATTATCTTTAGTTCTCCTCTGGTTCTACCCTGTCTTTGCCTCTCAGAATTGTATATACTTCTATTTTACCTGCTCTTAATCTCCATCGCTCATGAGAAAACAATCCAACCTCTTCTTATAACTAATATCCTCTAATGCATTTAAGAGCACCCTCTACCCCGCTGTTATCAGACTCTTGAACAACCTCTCATATGCTAAGATAGATTCCTGACCTTCCAATCTAGCTCATTGTGGCCTTTGCATTTTTTCGATTTGCTCTTTCTCTATAACTTTAAAACTACATTATGCATTCTGCTTGTTTTTTCTTTTTGACTTACCCATTGTATCCATTTATAGCATGATCTATCTGCAGAGTAAGCAAAACAAAGTTTTTCACTGCATCATTGTCAATGTGCACATGACAATGATAAACCAATACCGATACCATCACAACTAGCCCCACCACAATGTCATGGTTGTTCTGAATTGTCCAGGCTTTCTTCTCTAATGTTTCCCATCCAAAGGCTAGCAGGTTGGTTGGTGGCTGGGAAACAGAGTTAAACGATTATGAGAAGGAACTTAAAATCATATCCTGGGCCCACAAGCACTTCATATATGCTCTCTCACCTTACCTATAAAAATCTCAGCCAAAAAACATAAACAAGTTATAGATTCATCCTGGAAATGTATCCAAGAAATAATCTGATAGATTATTGGAATTTACCGAGCAGGTTCAAGAAGGGAAGGAAACCTATCATTCTCCACATTTGAGCCATTTCTATTCCAACCACAAGCCAATGATCTGTTATATAAAACGTCCATTCAATAGCCCTGTTTGGCGTATTAGAATAAAAAGTGGTGCTTGTTCATATGTGGAAGCTAGAATGGAGGAAGCAAAGAGGAAAAGGATACCTCGAAAATCAAGAACCACTGACAGCTACAGCATCCCTACAGTTCTGTTGCCTATGCGGAAGGAACGTTTATGTCTGAATGGTCTGTTCAGCCATCTCGTCACATGTCGCAACATCTTCGAATAAAACTCACGGTCTTACTTAAGAACGAGTTATGAACAACAAAATACAAAACTCAGAGAGAAAACAGTGGGTCTGGGAAAAGATGATCATCATCAGCTTCGGGGAGAGCAACAGGAGAGCAAAAAGTCCCAATCCTGTCTGCGTCGAGGAATTACTTTGTTTTACATTTCTGCCTCAGCCCCATGGTGGGAATCAATTGCCGGGATCAGCACAAGGAATGTCTGCATCTCTGCATCTGGCTATGTGCTGATTTGAAGCCTATTACCTCCAGTTGCTGAGTTAAGTGTGTGTCAGGCCCTGAAGGTGCGATTGAAGGTGGGCATGACAACACAGACTGCTGACTCTTATTCACTCTGACACCACATCTTTCATGCATAACCATGTAGAACATGATACACGGCATTGGAGTGCTTTTGAAGTACCATTCAGATTCAAGGTTAGCCAGACCTTCACACATCACTTACAAGTACACATCAAATATAATGTCACAGGTTCTGCTGGGATTGGAAGCCTTGATGTGTACTGCTCCTCTGACCAGTGTCCTCTTGTCTATCATGTAAGATGTGCAGGTGGTACATCTGGGTGAACATCCTCTGATCCAAACTCTTTTGCTCAGCATGGGGAGAATCAGAGTTAATTACCACGGAAACAGGCCCTTCAGCCCCTCAATTCCCGGGTAAGCATCAAGAAACAATTTATGCCAATCCCATTTTATTCCCTCATTCCCATCAACACCCCCCAGATTCTACCATTTACCTGAACACTGAAGACAATTAATCTACCAACCTGCACATCACTGGGATGTGGGATAGTAAATTAATGCCTGAAGGAAACCTGTGCGGTCACAGGATGAAGGTGCAAATCCCACACTGACAGCACCAAGGTCACCATTGAACCCAGGTCAGGGGAGGCATGGGGCCGCAGATCTAACAACTGCAACACTGTGCCATTCACTTAGTCATTCATTTATTGGTGTTCAGTCCGTTTGTCTTTTGTGTTTTTTGTTGTTTTTTGTCGTAATTGTAGTGTTTAGATGTCATGTAGAGTTTTTGTGGTTGTGTACTACGTGAGGGGGGGGGGGACTGTAAAACTGTCTCTTCCGAACGGAGACCCGACCTTTTTTTCTGGGTGGTGTCTCCGTTCCCGCTGCGGCCTACTATCGGCCAAACACCTGGAGCTGGCAGCCTCCACCTGGGTTCCTGGGACCTCCACCACAGAGCCCGCGGACCGGACTTACCATCTGCGGAGCTGGCTGCCTTCGGAGGCTGTGGTGGCTGACGTCAGTGGTGGAATAGATGTTGGAAATTATTTTTAGGGAACAGGGAAAATTTACCTTGCGTGTTATCTAGGTAAATTATACCATACACAAGTCTAAGTCAGGATGTATAAAAAGAGAAAGGGGTGCATAATATGGTTTTCCAACTACAGAGAAAGTGCAGATAAAAAAAGTTCAAGGGGCACAACAAGGTAGATTGGGAGATTGGGAATACACCCTTAGTTTCCGAGAAGTCTGCCCAAGACTCTAATAACAGTGGGGAGGATGCTGTTCATCATTCTCCTGAAAATTGAGAATTGGATACACAGTCAGGGAATATAGAGGAGAGAAAGGGTAATAAAATTGATGAATTTTGGCGAGGTAATGGTATGAAAAGGATTTGAAAAGAAGAGATTAAACCAATTGCCTTTTAAACTCAGACTTTCTCCAGAAGGAAACAGCATTTCATTGGTGGTTATGATCATTTCTGGGGTGTGTGTGCATTATTTTTAGTTTTAAATATTGTGGCTATTTTCCCATCAAAGTGAGTCTGATGTCAAATATCCATTGCAGGAAGGCTGTGAATGTAGGGACACAAGAGACTGCAGGTGCTGAAATCTTTAGCAAAACACAAAGTGCTGGAGGAACTCAGAGGTTCAGGCAACATCTGTGGTGGAAATGGACATGTGACATTTCGGGTTAGGTCCCTTCTTCGAACTGATTGAAGATTCCCGACTTAAAAAGTCGCCTGTCCATTCCCTCCCCCGATGCTACCTGATCCTCTGAGTTCCTCCAGCACTTCTGTGTTTTTCTCAAGTTGTGAATATGAGCAAGATCAGATCATAAGATATCTTTTCCTGTATATTTTTGTGCACTTATTTTAGAAGCATTAAAGCAAATACGATTGTTGTCTGTATCCAGAATAAGCCAAGTTTAATTCAGAAAATTCCATCTTTCAATTACTGTTGCGCATTTTTCAAACTCAGAAAGTCAGTCTGAGCAAAAACGTCTCCCAGAGTGAAAATGGTCAAAAAAATCTACTTCAGTGGCAGTTGTTAAAGGATAAATATTGGTTCTTTTCAACTCTGTTCTTTTGAAATAGCACCAAAGAGAATGATAATAGGGCAAAGTTTTAAAGTTTGATTCAAAAGATAAAACATCCTCAGTACCTCATTGAATGTGCTCCTTGAATGTGTTCCCACTGAACCAGGATCCACAGCAGGATGTGTTCAATCGGATGGACTTAAATTATATGGATTGAAGAGGTACTGTGGGAACAAATTTCAATTTTCAGCTAAAGAATTTAAAAAAACTTCTATTAGAAAATCTCTTATTTAATTGCCAGTGATCATAATCAATAAAGTACAATTTCTATGTCCAATGCAAGTGAATCTGCACTGATTAGTTTAAACTTGGGGAGTGATTTGAAAATCTTCGCCAGCATGTTTTTCGATCAATTTGTCATCATCATTCAGATGTCTGATGATATAGAACTGAAAACACTGCACTAACATTGTTCATTCCATTACATTGCCTTGCTTGCATAAACGAGGTAATTCACACCTCGTTGGAGCGTACACTCCTTACCAATCTCCTCTCACTTTAGATTGTCTCACCTTATCAACATCTCTTTTGATACCATTTTCCTTGTACACCTCTCTAACTTCACTGTAAAGGCATTTATGCAACCTTCCCACATGGTATAATGTACAAACATTGCAACTGCACTTTGAATAAACAAGATCTTCCTGATCCTTATTGGATTTATTGGTGACTATTTATTTGAGACTCTCCAGATCAACTTATGTTGCTTCTGAACCTGGAGACATATCCTATGACCAGTTTATAACGTATAAAAGATAACTGGGTTTTCAATTGAAAAGACAGATCACCAGCACAGTTGTACAGCCAAAGGAGATTTTACCCCAGGGGATGGATTGACTGTTTGATACCTGAAGCATTTCTCTTCCTTACTGTACTAAATAAAAATGTTAAGATTTCCATTTTTGACTTGGCAGGTATAAAATGGTCAGGACAGGAGGAGGGTGTTCAATCCATCATGGTTCTGCTGCTCTTTTACAAAACTTCCACTGTTTGCTCTTTTCTCTGCTGGTTGTTCCATTTATCAGAAGCTGGGAATGTTTGATAAATCAACAGCTGAGTGTCATACCTCCTTTTTCTTTATTCTACCATACTTTAGTGATCCTTAGTTTCATAAATCCTATACGTTTTTAAAATTACACATTAACATTCCTTTCCTTATTCTTCAAACCAAATAAAATTATTTTCATAGTTCTCTGCATTACATTTCCTCTTGCACATTCAATTTAAGTCTCAAACTCAAAACTGAAATACTTATCTCTTTCCACTTTTCTTTTGCACGATTGTCTTTTTCCTGAAGTACGAATAGTGAACAAGATCAGAAACAATGCCTCATTATACTTTCACAAATGCTCCTCCCTCCTCACCCCCTCCATGACACACTGGTCACCCTAAGGAGCACCTTCAGCAACAGACTGGTCCCACCAAGGTACAGCACAGAATGCCACAGGAGATCCTTTTTCCCTGTGGCTATCAAACTGTACCACTCCTACCACTTCTGTTATGGGGTAGACTGAATTCTCATCCCCTTGATAATTAATTTCATGTTTGTGCTATATTACATATGTGCTGTGCAATAACTGTTCATTTAAATTTCATTTTTATTATAATGCACATGACACTTTCAATGCCTTGTAACTGTATCTTTTGACTGGTGGCAGACCAATTTCCCTCTGGGATAAATAATGTTGTATCGTATCATATCGGAGGATATCTGAAGTCAATTGTACCAATCTATTGTAATTTCAGATGAACTCAGCAAGTCTATGCATTTCAATCCGCAAAGCGTTCTCCAGAAAATGTTTGCATAAATTTAAAGCTTGTTTTTCTTTATCTGCTATTTGCTTAGATACTCTTTGAATTTCTTTTGCTTTCTTCAATTGTTAAAATGTTAAAGAAGTTTTTCATTTCAACCTCCACCATTGATTATAGATTTCTGAGCAAAACACAAATTGCTGGAGGAACTCAATGGGTCAGGCAGCATCTGTGGAGAGGATGGACAGACAACTTTTCAGGTCGGAACCTTCTTCAGACTTTTCGGGTCAGAACCCTTCTTCTGTGCATTCCCTCCACAGATGCTGCCGAACTCACTGAGTTCCTCCAGCACCTTTGCTCAAGATTCCAGCATCTGCAGTTAAGTCTTCATTGTAAATTCCTCTTTTTTGAGTGGGTGGAATTTACACAATCAGAAGTCTTTACCACAGGGGCAAGGGCCAAGAGAGATTGAATTTGCTTGATGAATGTGGTAATTGGGTCAAACAGTACATCATTTTTTGTGCACATGGTTACAGTTACTAATTATTTGAGGAATTAGTGAATAATAACTCAAGGAAATAAACACTGCAGAAATATTTCCCAACAACATTTCGTGAAATTACTTAGATTTTTACCTCAGCCCTCCCCACAATTCCAAACAAAAATTGCCTCAGTTACCGCATTCAGTTTACTAACAGGTATAAATAATCTTCATGCTGAATCATAATAGTAAAATACAAGGCAGGCATCCCCTCTTTTTTTAGTTTCATCAAACTCTGAGTTGGCAGTAAACTAGTGAGAGGTCAATACTCTACCACATGATCTGGGGTTATCATTCTAACATTCTTTTATCTAAATACTCTGTTCAGTTTCTGCACTCCCAATCCCACTCATGCCTCCAGGCTTTAATCAATCAACTCATAATAGCCTTTGAGTCAAAAAGCTTTGTTTCATCTTAATTTATCTGTTTCATTGATTACCTTGCCTGTGGTTTTGTGCCCTTTCCCATCAAAGCTGGAAATGTAGAAGCAAGTATATCCTCGTCAATTATATAACAGTTAGATAGGGCGTAGCTGATATATTTTTCTCTGTGATATTTTGAACAGGTTTCCAGAGTACAACAACACTTATTTTAAAACAGTGTCTAGATCTTTTTGATTTGCTAAGTATACATAATGCGCATGAGATTGAAATGTTCCAATCAAAAATTCATAGGTGCTGACATTAATTACATTACAAATTACACAATTAAAATTTGTTTTCTCATTCTCGATATTCTCTCTTTTTTTAGAGAAGAATGAATAGCTAAAAAATGAATCAACGCAATACCCTTGTGTGGTTGACAATAACCTGCAATCATGCTAATCTCTGACACAGCGGGATTTTGATAGCTCCGTAAAAAAACGAACATCATTGCTTCAGGCAAGGTGACAGTGATAATCACTTGCTATAATTCAACTTTAATACCTGAATGCCAGAGAAGGAATCACATTACGTGTCCTTGCACAGAAATTCTCATCACTGGTATCATCCTTCCCAATGGAAATGGGTTTTTTAAGCTATTCAAAAATAGTTAAGATCATTTGAATGCTGAGATAAATAATGTTTGTGTTTGATGAGGCAAGTTAATGTTTAGACTGAACTGAATGCTAGTTATCCAGATCGGCATGACTTATCACCTATCATGGTGAGGGAATGAGAGGGGCTGGATGGATTTTTATCTACTTCCGAAGAGCTCATTTTCTCCAGGCTCTCACTGCCAGATGAACTGATGATCGCCAACAAGAATACAAGATATCAATAAAGGCAATGTAGGGAATCTAATTATCTTGAAATGTTGAAAATTACTGCTTCCATACCTAAACTTGCATACCCATACTGTATTCTGTGCACATTCAGAGCTGTCAAGGCAGCTGAGTGTCAACCAGACAGCAGCGAAGTTATTGTGCCACACGCCCAATACAGATATGGATCCCAGATAGGTGACGTAGGATCTCTTTTTGGGTGGTGGTTGTTTAGACTGGAACTCACACTTTATTCACAAACAGTCAGTGCTGATCAGCACCTCTATTTTCTTAGAAGTTTAAAGAGATGCGGCATGTCACTGAGCACTCGAACAAACTTCAACAGACGTACTGTACAAAGTATCCTGACTGCTTGCATTAAGGCTTGGCATGGCAATTCCTGTACATCAAGAGGAGCAGATCCAGAGCCAGCAACATTATGGGGGACCCCTACCACCCCAGCAACGGACTGTTCCAGCTGCTACGGTCAGGCAAACGCCTCCGCTGTCACGCTGTGAAAACAGAGAGGATGAGACGGAGTTTCTTCCCACAGGCCATCAGGACTGTTAACTCTCATATCACCAGGGACTAATTTAATTTACTGTATTAATTTATTTTTTGTGTTAACATTTTTTTTTCTATTCTGTTTTGTAGTTTAGCACAATCCGCAGGCGTTGCCACTTTCACTTCACTGCACATCTTGTATATGTATGTGACAAATAAAGTTGACTTGACTTGACTTGACTCCAATGCACAGGAATGCAAGGTGCTGCAGTGTATGGTGGATTCAGCCTGGGTCAACATGGGCACAGATTTTCCCACCATGAAAAGCAGCTCAGGCTCAAAAGAAGCTGCCTCAAGTAGCAGGCATCCATCATCAAGTATTCCCACCATGCTCACTTCTCACAGTTGCCATCGGGCAGAAGGTGCAAAAGCCTGAAGTCCCACATAACCAGGTTCAGGAATAACTACCTCCCTACAGCTATCAGGTTCTAGAACCATCCCACACAGAGTACTATGTTTAGATGTGAAAGGAGGAACTGCTGATGCTGGTTTACACTAAAGATAGACACAAAGTTCTGGAGTAACTCAGCTGGACAGGCAGCATCTCTGGGGAGAAGGAATGGGGGATGTTTCGGGTTGAGTTGACATATTCTGTTGTGCTGCTGCAAGTAAGAATTTAATTGTTCTATCTGGGACATATGACAATAAAAATTCTTAACAACCCTAATCCCACCTCCACAACAGAACACAATGGACCACCTCTTGCACTAAGTGTGTAGACACAAAATGCTCGAGTAACTCAGCGGGTCAGGCAGCATCTCGGGAGAGAAGGAATAGGTGACGTTTCGGGTCGAGACCATTCTTCAGTCTGAAGAATGGTCTTGACCTGAAACGTCACGCATTCCTTCTCTCCGAGATGCTGCCTGACCCGCTTAGTTACTCCAGTATTTTGTGTCTACATTCGATTTCAACCAGCATCTGCAGGGTTTTTTCCTATACTATACCTCTTGCACTACATTGGACTTGTTTTTTTTTGCTAATTATGTATTGCAATAATGTCATTATTGCAGTCCTTTTTAAAAACTTTTTAGAATTTCTATGTACAAAGTTATGTATGATTAATGGATAATTTATTTTTTTGTGTTTTTGTCTGAGTTTATGTGCCTGTGATGCTGTTTCAAGCAAGATTTTCATTGTACCTGAACCTCATCTTACTTGTGCAACTGACAATAAACTCAACTTGACTGGCTGTGAATCTTTTGACATTAACCTGAAGGAGCATGTGCCCTCAGTTTGGCATGGCAGTCAGAAGCTGACATCTCAGAGCTCAGCACTCTATCAGAACTGCCCAGCAGTTGCAACCTACACTTGGTTCTGTGGTCTTTGCTTTGGGACCAAAATCTACCACCATTGATTCAGAGGTGATGCTGCGACTCCCTAAACCACAGCTGGTGAAGAGTTCACAAAGGTTTTTGAAACCAATTGAACACGAGAACAATATATTTTTAAAATTGGAAAATTCTAGACAGACAGGTATTGGATAAAAATCTTGGCAGATATTGCATGCCAAATTAATTAAGGGTCAACATTTAACATGTAAATTGACCCTAGTGTGTAGGATATAACTGGTGTATGCGTGATCACTGGTTGGCAAAGTCTTGGTGGGCTGAAGGACCTGTTTACACTTTGTATCTCTGAACTAAACTAACTAAACTTAAGTAAATGTCTGAAATATTTGGTGCAATTTATATATTTTTAGCTGTTTTATTGCAAGTGGTCCCCATTGCGATGGAACATTTGCTGAATACAGCTGGCAGTTGTGTGGGCAGTGTTAATGGCGGGGACTGCATCACGGCTACACAGTTCCCTGGATGGACAGGCTCTATATGGCATTCTTACAGGGCCTTTCATGACCTCAGGATATCAAAGCACTTTACAACTAGTGCAATCACTTATATTGTAGAAAATGCTATTGATCAAGGTTCACTTTTACAACATACTCTGTGGGATCAGGGCGTTAGTTTTCTTATTTATGATCGCCACAAAAAATGCAAACAGCTTCGGTTCAGTATTTACAGATCCCCTCCAGCTTTTTTCACTCTGCTGCAGAAACCTGATAACAAAACTTCCCTGCACCTTTCAAGCTGACAACAATGGAGATGCACAAAGTTGGCTCAGGAACTGGTTGCATTCATACTTACCGGAAATAAAAATAAAGATTTAGATTGGCATATAGGTTAGGAGGTGCAACTTATACTAAACGGAAGGATATACCAAAGATGCTATTAAGCTTGAAAGTTAAGCGTGTCACCGGTAATGAATGTCAATATTGTCAAGGGTAAGATGGTGTGGTTTGAATAGGATAATAAGAAGTCCACCTCACACAGAACGTCAGAATATGAATAATATACAGGTGGAAACATGCCCAAAGAGGCAACCAGCCACGTGAGTTGAGTAGTGATCAAACTTAGTAAGGGGTGATCCAGGAGGATAAGGGGTGATCTTATGGAGGTGTACTCAGTCATGAGAGGAATAGATCAGGTAGATGCACAGAGTCTCCTGCCCAAAGTAAGGGAATCAAAGAACTAGAGCTCAGAGGATTAAGGTGAGATGGGAAAGATTTAATAGGAACCTGAGGTGTAACTTTTTCATACAGAGGGTGGTGGGTGTATGGAACGATTTGCCAGCGGAGGTAGTTGAGGCAGACAGTATCGCAATGTTTAAGAAACACTTGGATAAGTACATCAGATAGGACAGGTTTAGAGGGATAAACTAGAGCATAAAAAAAGACTACAGACTTTGGTTATTGAGCAGAACTACTACTCATGGAAAAAAGCTGTTTTTATGTCTGCCTGTGGCTGCTTTCACAGTCCAGAGTCACCTTCCAGAGGGAAGTGCTTTGAAGAGTTTGTGGCCAGGGTGAGAAAGGTCAGAGATGATCTTGCCCGCTCGCTTCTTGGCCCTTGCAGTGTACAGTTCGTCAATGGGGGGAAGGTTGCAGCCAACAACCTTCTCAGCTGTGCGAACGATCCGTTGCAGCCTCCGGATGTCGTGCTTGGTGGCTGAGCCAAACCAGACCATGATGGAGAAGGTGAGGACGGACTCAATGATAGCAATATAGAATTGGACCATCATTGCCTGTGGCAGATTGTGTTTCTTCAGTTGCCGCAGGAAGTACATCCTCTGTTGGGCCTTTTTGACTATGGAGTCGATGGTGGCCCCCATTTAAGGTCCCTGGAGATGATGGTTCCAAGGAACTTAAATGACTCCACAGATGTGACTATGGTGGTGTTGATGGTGAGTGGGGGGAGGGGAGGGGGAAAGTCTACAATTAGTTCCACTGTCTTGAGAGCATTGAGCTCCAGGTTGTTGCAATGGCACCAGGACGCCAGCTGTGTCACTTCCCATCTGTAGGCAGATTCCTCCCCATCCTGGATCAGTCCAATCAGGGTGGTGTCATCCGCAAACTTGAGGAGCTTGACAGAGGAGTCTGTGGAGGTGCAGAGGTTTGATTCACTCCCACAAGTACCTAATCAATTTCATTGGTTAAACATCCCTGCAAAATAACTTATTTTCAGATGCATAATGTTCGAAGAAACATCTTATGTAATTGAACTTCTAGCGAGTTGGAACGAACCTTGTTTAGACGACACTTGAGAACCATGCAGGGTGAATACAATTAAATGGTTAGAAAGGCATTGGTAAATTTAAGGAAATAATTCACAAGAATGGGAGCAGGGGTGAATAGGATACAAAAACCTGAAGGATGTCAGTTTCATGGTCCTTAAAAATAATGAAAGGATTCACAGAGCAACTATAAAGAAATGATTGATCTCGCCAATGTCCAGAGTTCATAAATATTAGATGCTCACTAATAAAATCTCGCAGGAATTTGAAAGATTCTTTTTTACCCTGAGGGTATAAGAAAGTGAAACTTCATCTCATAGGGTGTAGTTCAGGTAAATGCCGAAGATACATTTGGAGAAAGTTGGATAACTGGAACAGGAGGGAGAGGATGGGACAGGATGAAGTGAAGAGGAAGCCTGTCTCCAACATTGAGCAACTGAATCAAATGGAAGGTTAGATCGTATCAGATCTAGGGAGAGCTAGCCACCTGGATAGATTTTCAGACTGTAGGCCTGTGACTCATGGTTCGCTCGCTCGTGTGTTCACTCGTGTGTCAGACAACGTTCTGCCATCGTTTTGCCACAGCCAGGGCCAAATCTATGCCTCTGCAGAGATCGTCCACAGTGCATGCCTCTCCGCTGCAGGTCAGTCGGTGGGGCATTGTCTGTACCTCTCTGCAGTTGCATTTTTTCAGAGTCCGAGAAGCCCCACTTCTTCAGGTTGAGTCCGCAATGTCCCACTCCAATGCAGAGGCGGTTTAGGGCTTTCTAGGTAGTATAAGGCAGGTGGTGGCCTAGTGCCATCTGTTGTTTGGATTTGGTATCTGGCGTGGTTGGCTCTAGTTCCATAAAGCTGTTTCCTGGCATGTTGGTAATTGTGCAAGGGGTGACGGGGGTCTGTGTCCGCATTGAAGCGTTCTACTGCAGCTGCCCGATCACGTCTTCGAGATGGTTCGTCGATGCCAACCAGCTTGTACAGATGTTCAACCTTTGTCGACTTCAGGCATCCTGTGATTTTCCTGCAGGCAGTGTTCTGATAAAATTCAGAGCACAGCAATGCTTGCAAAAGTGATTGATTTAACATGACTTGTACGTTTAAAGGCAAAATCCATAACCGCAGTGTCTTGTGTTATGAACATAGTGTAATGTTTCACTAAAGGACATTCCTTCCTTGTTGTGGACTGTAGATCTAATTGCTGTAGACCTTTACATACCTGGGAAGATTGTCATTGCTGCTAGTGACATCAGTGAGAGTTGAATTTGGTCTACACTAATGATTGGTATATTTAAGGGCCTATACCACTTCGGCGATTTTTAAGGCGACTGTGAAAGTCGTAGCAGATCGCCGAAAAACCTTTGATTTTTTAACCCTATGACAATGTCTACGACAATGCCTACAACAAGCTACGACAACCTACCACCTAGGCGATGGCAAGCTACCAACAACCGGCGACTCAGTCGTCGCGACCTAGGAAGTCCACCTACGACAGGGACTACGACAAGCTACGACAACCGAAGTCAACCTACCTCCACCCTCGACAAGCTACGACCCTGTCAGGACTGCCAGGAAGCAACATGTGATGGCATTGCTCTTACATCAAATGCAAGCCCTGCTGCTTGCAGTGGCCCTCATGCTTAAAATTCTACAAGACAGAAGGACAAGAAGAATGGGGAAGAAGAAGTGCAAGAAGAGGTCTGTGTGGTTGAAGCCCTTGTCCCTGAAGAGACCCAATGCAGTGCAATGTCAAAATAAATGAAAAGAGTTCGCTTTTCTATGCAGTGCAATGCTTGTGTTTGTGTTTGTTTTATTGGTCAAAATAAATTAAATTTAAATATTTGAAAGAGATGCCATGAGAAACTACTCTGAAATACAATAACTTCAAACATCAATCTTTGGTCAAAATGTCCGAAATTTACTTTGTTCAAACAAACAAAATTCTTATAAAAGGTGGATCAGCACCGGCGACAACCAAAGTCACCTGGCGACAACCTGGTGACAACCTACGCCAGCGCCCACGACAGGAGACGACAAGCTACGATCATTGGCGTCAAGCCAGCTGTCGGCAAAAAATTTCGAGCAGGGAGATAATTCTGCGGCGACCAGAAAAAAGCTACGACTTTTTGGCGACTACTCACGACCATGCCCGCGTCACCCCGCGACACACCGGCAACCATGCGGTGACAGCCTAGTTGCCTGCAGTCGCCTTAAAAATCGCCGAAGTGGGACAGGCCCTTAAGTTCCTGGCCAATTAAGCATGAAACGGGAAGGCCGATCGATGGAAGTGCAGTCAAAATGCAGATTTCCACTCAACTTAAGACTTCAACAAAACCTTTGCTTATGCCTTGTGCGAAGTTTTAAAAACTTGAACCAGATAATTTCAAAGAAGAGTTGGCACATACACTCAAGGTGGTGGTCAAAGTGCCAGCTTTTCCAAATGATGAGAGAGTGAGAGAAGTGCAAAGATTTAGGCAGGGATTTATTGAGCTTCGGCCTGAAATAGAGTCATAGAGCGATACAGTGTGGAAACAGGCCCTTCGGCCTAACCTTCCCACACTGGCCAACATGCCCCAGCTACACTAATCCCACCTGCCTGCGCTTGGTCCATATCTCTCCAAACCTGTCCTATCCATGTCTTCAGATACATCTGATCAGGCCCTGCAGATTTGTCTACTTTCATACATGATAGTACCTTCAGTACATCTTAGATGGTACACTGACTGCACTCAAGACACTTCCATTGACTGCCCCAAGTTCCTCCGTCCTACTGTCTTTCTCCTCGGTAAATACAGAGGAAAAATACTTATTGAGGACCTTGCCCATCTCCTGTGGCTCCACAGAGGTGACCGCTTTGATTTCTGAGAGGTCCACCCTCGCTCTAGTTACCCTTTTCCCCCTCATATATTTATAAAATCTTTTGGGATTGTCCTTAATGCTACCCACCAGACTTATCTCCTGTGTAGGAAAGAACTGCAGATGCTGGTTTAAATCAAAGGTAGACACAAAATGCTGGAGTAACTCAGCAGGACAGGCAGCTATCTCCTGGCCCCTTTTTGCCCTTCTGATCTCCTTTTTCAGTTTACTCCTTAGTTTCCGAAACTCCTCCAGGGATGCACGATCCCAGCTGCCTATACCTGTTCCATGCATCCTTCTTGTTTTTGACCAATGCCTCATTTTCCCTCATCAGCCAAGCCTCCTTACATTTGCCTGCTTTGCCCTTCACTCTAACGGGGACATATATATCCTGAGCTTTTGTGAGCACACTTTTAAAAACATCCCACTTGGCTGATGTTCCTTTCCCCTAAAATAAACTGCTCCAGTCAACGAGTGAGACCTTCTCTCATACCCTCAAAGTTGGCCTTACCCCAGCTCAGCATTTTAATGTGTGGACCCTCTCCGTCCCTATCCATAACTATCTTAAATCTAATCAGCTGCCAGCAGGGAAGGCAAAGGAAATTTAAAAAAAGTATCTTATGAATCTGCAGATTAACAGAAAATATCCTCATAGATAGTTCAACCATCGGCAACAGATCTGCTACCCATCCTTCTCTAAGGTATTGACTTGAAATACACTACAGGTGCACTGTTGACATATCCAATGGCAATGCCAATGCCAATGGTATTTTATTATCACGTCTCCCTAAGTACAGCAAAATTCCTTTTTTGCACAGTGTCAATCTTGCAAAACATTTGGCACAATCATGCTAAGTATATGAGTGTAAGATAGTAGACCATGCTGAGTCCGTATGCAAGAGTCACCATGTTTTAGTCGCTTGGCCCCTATCCCCCTCTGACTGTGAGGGCCATGGGCTAAAGAATGAGCTTTCACCATTTCTCTATTTATAGTGAAATACTAGTATGGACCCCAAGCAGACCTTGAATGTTCTGTCTTCCTCCAGTATGGGTTTGCATGTTCATGCAATTAGCAAGGCCTTTCCACTGGGAGGATCAGAATCAGGAACTGAAGCACCAGGAATATCCACAATTCTATGGGCTAACTAGCTTCAGAGGATTCAGTAGACCCTTCAAGCACTTCAGACTTCTTTGCCTTGGCAACGTTCTTGAGAATTGAGCAGGGCGAGGCATGGTTACCTCATTGGATGCTCCACCAAATGAAAAGCCAACTTAGGAACTACTTTGTGTAAGAAGGAACTGCAGAGGTTGGTTTACACTAAAGATAGACATAAAATGCTGGAGTAACTCAATGGGTTCAGGCAGTATCTCTGGAGAAAAGGACTAGATGATGTTTTGGGTCGAGACCCTTCTTCAGACTGAGAATCAGGGGAGAGGGAAACTAGAGGTATCAAAAGGTAAAGAACAAATCAGAGCTGACATGGATGGCCAAGGAGCCCACAATGACCCATTGTTGGCCAGGGAAGAGATGATAACGAAGGGATTCGAACAGTGAAATTAACAGGATGACTAAGGTGGAGGAGGGACAGAGAGAGCACTGAAAGGCAAGGAGAAATTCATGAAATTAGAGAAATCAATATTCATGCCATTCTCCGTTTCTCCAGAGATGCTGCCTGACCCGATTAGTTACGCCAGCATTTTGTGTCTATCTTTGGAACTACTTTGTCAGCTTTGGTAGAAGATTCGATTGGCCGGATTCATTAGTGACCCGACAGGCAATCACATTTGTGGCTAGTACCATTCAACCCTGGCCCAAGCTACTTAAAGCTACTGGAGTAGGGGAGGTGAATCATGGCTACAAAGAGAGGGGCAGGTTTTCAAAGGTCATATTTGGACTGATTCTTTGAATCAGATTTTCTGCCTCTATACTTGGAACCTTGGAGCAGGAGGAGGGAAAGGATATGGCTAAAAAATGAAAGGAACTAGGAGGGCCTAAAAATATTCCCCAAAGGCATTGGGAGGAGACAGCTGGTAAATGGCAGGAATCAAGCCCATAGGACCAGAATGCGAGGTCCTTTGGCTTCACATGAATCGTTAGGGTCAGTGAAGGCAAATCCTAATGGCACCAAACCTCGACATCAGCAGCATCCTCAGACGCACTTAGTAGACCACATCTCTATCACTTAACCATCTACAATTTCAGGAATAGCTCCCAAAGGTTCAATTCACCCTTGTAGTCAACCTTCAGTAAATGTGCCTTTAACAGATGATAAACTGACATTGGGTAAAAATGTATCAAAATGTTCATCTCCACTGCCATATGGAATAGAAGGGTTTTTTGATGAAACTGTAAAACAGGTTGCCAGCTGAGAGAAAACTATTCATATAAACACATAGGTGCAGTTGTAACTTGACTGTTCAAATTCTTCTTTGAAGCCCTGTGGTGTGGCTGTCAACAAGTAAAAATAAAAGGAACAATCAAGGTTCACCCAAAGTTCCTTCAAAAGTAGTAAATATTAGGATCCATCAACAATTTATCAGAATGCTGATATGCTCAGATACTTTTACATCCATTTTCTTGTGTGTAGATTTAAACATCAAATGGAATGTCATTAATAAATAACTTTGTTCATGGACCTAATAAATTAACAGGATAAAGATACAAACACAGGGGAGTTATTGTGAAAAGTTTGATCTTTGCATTGTGTAATGATGAGGATCCAGGGGAAACCATAGCAACCTGAAGGAAGCAATTGACAGGTCTAATCCCCAATACTTGGGACCACTCACTTCCGAGTGATCACTGGAATGAGTTATGTTCCAAATCACCTTGGGTTAAACAGAGTTGTACATGTGAGTAATATTTAAAGGGCAGTTTGCAAGGGATCTGCCGACAAGGGAGATCACCTATCCACATAGAAACGGGCTCATCCAAATGATCACGTAAATCTTCTCTGATTAAAGCAGGGTGGCCAAAACTGAACACATTACTCCAAATTGGCCTCACGCCCTGTACAATTGTAACATGAAATGGGATTCTTGTCAATGCCTGCCATCCCTGTCAATGGATTTCATAATATACTTGGGTGATCTTGCTATCAAGAATGAATATTTGACAGTCTGTCGGTGTAAGATGTGCAATGTTTCTAAGTGTCGGGAAGTGTGGTGAAAAGGGAATGTCAGATGTCTTAGAATGTTAAAAGATAGACGCAAAAAGCTGGAGTAACTCAACGGGACAGGCAGCATCTCTGGAGAGAAGGAATAGGTGACGTTTCGGGTCGAGACCCTTCTTTAGACTGCGAGTCACGGGAAAGGGTGAATGTTAGAATGTTAGGTTAGTTAATCATGCATTGTCTTTCCACTGACCGGTTAACATGCAACAAAAGCTTTTCATTGTATCTATGGAAGGAGTTGGTTGTAAATGCAAATTTATAAAGATGTGCCACAGCTGCTGCCTGGGTGAATAGTTGGCCAAGGTGTCCAAAACTGGCTGCTCTGGCTCTCAACAGAGAGAGGTGAATTTGAGACGAGTCATGCACAAGGGTCATTGGTAAACATTTCAAATCTTTTGCTGCTGATTTACATCTGGATCATACAAAAAGACCATGTGGTCTATCATGCCCTTCCTACGCCATAATGGCTGGCTTTTGACTGTTCCTGAGAGTATTGGAAACAAGACCGACGGGTCACACTGACCTCATGTTATCCACAAATATTTGAATTAAATTCAAAGATGTAGCATGAAAACAGGCATTTTGGCCGTTCGATCAATGCTGACCATTGATCACCTGTTCACATTAGTTCTTCTTTAACCCACTTTGACATCCACTTCCTACACACTGGTGGGAAATTTACAGAGGCCAATGAACTTGTGAACCTGCACGTCTTTGGGATGTGGGAGGAAAGCGCAGCACCCAGAAAAACCCCACGTGGTCACAGGGAGAACATACAAATTCTACAGGCAGCACCCGAAGTCAGAATCAAACCCAGGTCACTGGTGCCATATGAGGCAGCAGCACGACCAGCTGTGCCACTGCTCTCAGTCAGATTCCACTGAGTTAATTTTAATTCTTATGACTTGGAACAGTGGCAGTATGGAAAATATAACAGCAGTAGATTTTTTTGTTAGTTTAGTTCGGAGATGCAGTGCGGAAACAGGCCCTTCAGCCCACCGAGTCCGTGCCGACCAGCGATCACCCCAAACACTAACACTATCCAACACACTCGGGACAACTTACAATTTTTACCAAAGCCAATTATACTACATACATGTAGATCTTTGGAGTGTAGGAGGAAACTGGAGCACCTGGAGAAAACCGATGCGGTCACAAGGAGAACATACAAACTCCATACAGACAGCGCCCATAATCAGGATCGACTTTGGGTCTCTGACGCTGTAAGGCAGCAACTGTACCACTGCGCCACTGTGATGGTGGAGGTATTTCCATTGTGTTTTTCCCAGACAATTCCCTTTTTGATAATGTTTAGAGGTCAAGGTTTTGGACCTGAAATGTTAACTGTTTCACACACCACAGATGCTGCCTGTCCTGCAGAGGTTTTCTGATATTATATATAAAATATGTGACGTGATTTCTGTTGCATTGTTGTATTAGGATTTAGTTGTTACTGAATAATTGAGGTTGTATTGCAAAATTACTCAACTGTAGCCTGGCACAATGATATTATTCCATCTGCGTCGAACAACACAAAGAGAGTTAAGATACCCAGTAATCCCCTTCCTGCTTCATTCACAACCTTTTGTTTGTCAAGCAATGCATTGCAGGCTAAAATGTGGTTTAATCCTGTAATCTTAATAATAATTCTTCTCTACTCACAAACAAAAACTTTAATTATTTTGCTGTGACAATCTTCTGCAAGTTTGATATGTTTTTTTTTTAAATCTCCAAACTTATATTGTAATTTCTATTGATCTGGTATATTGAATAGGAATGACAGTTATTAAATGACATTCAAACAACCAACAACAGCTGAATCCTAATCAAAGCTTAAACCAAGCAAAATAATAAGATTAAAGATTCACACCTGCTAGATGCTTAACATGCACAGTTGTCAGATAATGACAACTTTACCATATCTAAAGGGTTACAGACTAAACTTTAGATAGCTCCTTTCAACAAACCAGGGAGCTTTAAAAAAATGTTTTTGGTGTAGTTAGTGTTCTAAATGTAATAGTTTTAATAGTAAGAATAACCCTAACCCTATCACCAACTAGAGAGTGGTCATGACCTACTATCTACCTCATGGAGACACTCAGATTATTTTTAATTTGACTTAACTGGACTTTATATTGCACCAAACTTTATTCCTTTTATCCTGTGTCTGAACACTGTAAACGGCTTGATTGTCATCACGTGTAGTCTTTCCATTGACTGCACAGCAGGTAACAAAAAAGCTTTTCACTGAACGCCGGTCGACGTGAAACTAAACTCAACTAATTGCAATTAGCATTAGTGTTTGGAAGCATGTACCCATTGGGGTTTCTTCTGTTGCAGACCCAGATCCTTTAGTTTTAATGTTATATTTAAATGACGCGGACTTAAATGTCAGGGCCACAATAAAGAACTTTGGTGTTTTTACCAAACCTTATCTTGTGTTCCAGGGTACTGGAAGTAATGGACGTATCAGAAGGGCAGAAAAGGAACAAATAGAATTCAGTTCAGAGGTACACATTTAGGAAGATTAAAAAATTGCACAATAAACGGTGAGATGCAATGAAGAGCAAGGAACAAGGGATTGCATGTCCACAGATTCCTGTAAGTATCAAGAGTGATAAAAGGTGGTTCAGATGGTATAGGTGTCACTTTTATCGCTGAGGCCTAGAGTACAAGTGTTGTATCAAGAGCGTGTAAAACATTAGCTGGACACGGTAGAAAGTAGTGATCACTGAACCACAGGTAAGATGTGATATTGCTAGAGGGTAAAAATATTGCCAATGCTGGAGAATTATGGTGAAGAGGCGAGAGTAATGAGACAGGAGTTGTTTTATTTTAAAACAAAAGAGCGAAGGGAGATTTACATGTAACATAGAAGAGTACAGTATAAAAACAGGCCCTTCAGCCCACAATGTCTGTGCCGAACATGATGCCGATACCTTCACGTGTCTATCTGCACATAACCCATATTCCTCCATTACCTGCATATCCATGCCTATCCAAAAGTCTCTGCTTCAACCAGCACCCCCCAGCAGCTTTTTCCAGGCACTCCCCACCCTCTGACCACATCTCCTTTAAACATTGCCCCTCTCACCTTAAAGCCATGCCCTCTAGTATCGATCCTTTTCATCCTGGGAAAAAGATTCTGACTGTCTATCCTACCTATGCCTCACAAAGTTGGATATACTTTCATCAAGTCTACAAAATTATGAGAGGCATAGATAAGGTAGACAGTTAATTGAGGTGTATAAAATTACGTCATTCTGAGGCAGGATGAGCAGCAAGCAGAGAGCCAGTAAGCAGGGTGTACAGCTTTAAGAAAGTTCCTGGGAAAAATGAAAAGGGATTTGAAAATATGATATCACTCAATGAATACTGGGGGTTTGAAAAATACTGCCAGGAGACAGAACTCGCACCATGTTTAAAAAGTACCTGGATCAGAGTTTGAAGATCCATAGCTTTCAGTATTATGCAACCAGTAGCTGCAAAGTATAGTCCATTTTTGACCAACACGGATCTAATGGACCATTTTGTAAAGTTTCTTTGACTGTGCGACGTCTTATTAGATAAGATGGAGAGGAATGGAGAGGTTGTCTTTACCAAAGTTATAGGTTGTAATATCGGATGGGACTGCAAGATCAGCTGGTGGGGATGTGATCAATGGGGCATGTTGGATCACCACAGGGCCTTGTAGAACTACAAGCAGCATGCCTGTTTTGCAGCTGTAGTTCATTGGGTAGGTCCACAATTGTCCTGTGTTCATGTCATCGACAGAACTCAAGAACAAAACTGAGGCAGCCATTCCCAATTAATACTGAGGGAATGGACTAACATACTAATTTTGAGTTGTCTTTTGATTGAGATGTTAAGGTGGATGGGAAAACAGCTCATGGCAATTCCAATTGGATAGAAATCATGGAATCATTGCGGCACGGGAGGCAGTCATTTAAAGCACCGAGCTGCTGCCTGCTGTCTGTAGACCAGCCCAGTCAGTCTCATTCCTGAGCCACTGACTGCTGCCTCAAAGCATGAATATGGGGTGTGTGGATTGTTATATGCTAAAATATTTCAAAATATCATTGATCTTAACGGAATATAGTAATTTTTCTTTCCTTAAATTTGTTTATAATCTTTCAGCTCTTTCCTTTATTATACCCTTTTTAATTTCACTCCCCGGAAAACATTTAAAATCATTTAAAATCGTATTTAAATCGTGTGCTCTTTTGCTGGTTTGCTGATTTGTTTATTGCAACACCAAAGGCTGCTCAGCCCATTGGATTCATGCCAGTTCTCGCAAGAGTATTTCTATTCACCCCTCCTTACAGTATTTCCCGGTGGTCTGAAACTTATTCTCTCACAGGTGCCATTCAGCACTCCTTTGATTCTTTTGCCACTTCTCTCCATTAATGGGTAATATCAAAATGGTCAATAAACTTACCAGCTTGTGTTTGGGATGTGGGAGGAAATCAGAGCACCCCAGGGAAACTCGCATGATTACAGGGAAAATGTGCATATTTCATATGGACAATACTGGAGGCTGGGATGCAGTCAGATACTTTGGAGCCATGAAGCATTGGCAGCACTAGTTGCCGTGCCACTGCACCAACCTGCACGAGTTCAACGTGGCTGCTTAACATGCCAATGCCAGGAATGCCCGAGCGACAGAAAATGGTATTTGGAAAAAGGGAAGTCGATGCCATTCAGGCGGTTAGATCTTTTGGGCCACTTTGTTCAAGATTGGCAGTGAGAGCTGCAACTTTGCTGATAGCTGCAAGACGATAGCTGAAGTGTATTTGTTATCTGTTCTCAGTTCACTCATTTCACTTGCTTGATAGGCAGAATCTATTTCACTGAGACACAATTTGGCTTTCGTTCACAATCCTTTTCAAGCATTCAGCTAGATCCATGTCCACAGTAATAGTACACTCTTGGTAATGTTACAGCCAATATCAGAGAACTGAAAAAGTGCACTTCTAAGCAGTATCCAGGCATTTTGGCTGGTTTTACTCTCCTTTCATTCTTTTTACTGATCCGCTGAAGTAAAATTCTTTCCATGTTTATCGACTTAGATATGCATTGCTGACATGCTCCTTAATCAGTACAACTACATGTTTATTTAGTATAAGAAGATAACTGCAGATGCTGGTTCAAATCGAAGGTTTTTATTCACAAAATGCTGGAGTAACTCAGCAGGTCAGGCAGCATCTCGGGAGAGAAGGAATGGGTGACGTTTCGGGTCGAGACCCTTCTTCAGAGAACTGAAAAAGTGCACTTCTAAGCAGTTTATTTAGTTCCTCCACTCACCTTATGGTTTATCACAGTCAAAGTTCCCTTAACCTCCCTTGGATCTGTCATCCCAGTGTAAGTTGAAATCTTGATAATGCCTCCTGAGATACGAGCTTGTAAGGTCTCAGAGGAACGTTATGACAGTAATACACCAATAAAATGTACCCTTTCCTATGTGCATTACTCTTTAAAACACTGAAATTTTTATTCACATTCCTTAATTTGTAAGAACCATCTTAAGTGAAGCTGCATCGTATTTAATTACAGGAATCAATTGATGAAATTCATTGAACTCCACATTTAAAGTTTAGTTTTTTTCACGTACAAATGAAGAACAACATTAATGACTATTTTGCTATCATTATCAGTTCCAGGAGGCAAATAAACAAACAACTCACCAATAAAAGAATCTGAATCAAGTATGAATATATTTTTTGAGATAAAAGATACTTCATTACTTCATTGACCCATTGTACTGTGTTTTCATGATCAAAACCAATCTCCACCAAAGCCAAAAGGTTGTTTTATAGACACTAGACAATAGACAATAGGTGCAGGAGTAGGCCATTCGGCCCTTTGAGCCAGCACCACCATTCAATGTAATCATGGCTGATCATTCACAATCAGTACCCCGTTCCTGCCTTCTCCCCATACCCCCTGACTCCGCTATCTTTAAGAGCTCTATCAAGCTCTCTCTTGAGTATATAATTTATATAATTTACCTCAATATGTGGCCTGAAGTCCCACACAAGGCATCTCCACTTCAGCTCATCAATGTCCCTCCTCCCCTTTTTCACCTTCCCCTTACATACCATGGTATCTCTTCCTTGTGGTAATGTTCCATATGCTCTTTTCTAATCTTCCACTAAGGTGGAACCATTAGTTCCTCTCTCATGTTTCTGACAATCAATAGCATTTCCATTGTCAAATCCCTCACTATCAACATCCTGAGATCTTCATTGACCAGAGGTTCATCTGGACCACTCATGAGAATAACATGGTTACAAGAGTAGATTAGAAGCTAGGTATCCTGCAGTAAGTGACTCACCTGACACCCCCCCCCAAGTCTGTAAGGCACAAGTCAGCTAAATAACAGAATATTCTCCACTTCTCTTGAGGAGTGCAGCCCTAATTACACTCAAGAAGCTGAATCCAGAATAAACCAATTAATTTAATTGGTATCCCATATATTCATTCCCTCTCCCACCAGCATTGAGCCTGCAGAGTATACCTTTGTAAAGTGGACTGACGTTGCTTGTCTCACTCAACTCCAGCAACAGCAGCTGTCAAACCCATGATATCTGCCAGCAAATGACAAAGGCAGCATTTGCATGGGAACACCATGCAGTTTCCACTTCAATCATTCTGATTCTGAACTAAGTTGTCCTCCCTTCCACATCACTGTGTCAAAAGTACTTACATTGCTCTCATCAAAGCCTCCAAAGGACCACAGAAACGTTTCCTCACTTTTTTACCCCTTACAATAAAAAAACATTTACCCTTTTCCTTCCAATATGCTTGCCACACTTGCATGTTAATTTGGTATTGTTATTGGTTTATTATTGTCGAGTGTACTGAGATTCAGTGAAAAATGTTTTTTTTGTCTGCTTTCCTGGCATATCATACCATACATGGGTACATCAGAAAATAAAGAGTGTGCAGACTATCATGTAACAATTTACTGCAAACCAGCACACCATATCTCCCTGTCCACTAATATTCACTTTTTTTAAAGCTAAAACATATGTTACTCCATTTTATTTAGCAGAACTCACCTTTTTGCACATTGTATGCTGTCTACCAGCTTCTCATTCAACCATTAACTTGTACATATTCCTATGCAGATATTTTCCAAACTCTTCACTGCTTCCTCTCTCCCAAGGCTTTGCATCATCAGCAATGTTGGATTTTTTCCAGTCGATCTTTTCATATGTCATTAGGATTGATTGCAAGTAGCCAAAGGCTTAATACTGACCCTGTGGCATACCCTCTGGTAACAGTCTAACAACCTGAAAAAGACCCATTTATTCAGTCTTCTGTATAGTTAATGCTTTACTTCCAGTTCCATGCATGCATTTTCATTTTATGTAAATGAAATGATATCAAATTGGGTAAAAGAGAACAAAAATGAAGTGAAAGAAATGTAGTAAGATAGAAAGCTAAGGTTCCTTGAAAATTGGAATATACTTCATTCGCTAGTGTCCATTTAACTGCACTGCTCAACATATCGTCAAAGCTCTATTGGATGTTTAAAAGATGATTTTCATTTATGAAATCATGTTGACTCTGTCAAACCATATGATTTATTTATTTATGTATAGATTCAGTGATGGGTGTCTTTGCATTTTCCTGAATGCCCTTGAGAAGGTTGTAACATGCCTGAAGCCACAGACAGCAGCACTTGAACCACTGCACTCATTCCTGAGATGGGACTCCCATAGTACTTTTGGGGAAGTCCCAGTGGTGTTGAAAGATTTGAGATATATTTTAAAGTCAGCATGGTGTGTGTTTTAGAAGCAAACCTGAAGTCGATGGGCTTCCCATGCCCTAAAGCCCTTGTCCTTGATGGTGGTGGAGGATATACTTTAGACACATAGAAACATAGAAAATAGGCCATTTGGCTCTTTGAGCCAGCACCAATATGATCTTGACTGATCATCCAAAATCAGTACCCCGTTCCTATTTTCTCCCCATATCCCTTTTCCATTAGCCCTAAGAGCTATATCTAACTTGCTCTTGAAAACATCAAGTGAATTGGCCTCCACTGCGTTCTGTAGCAGAGAATTCCACAGATTCACAAATCTCTGGGTGAAAAGGTTTTTCCTCATCTCAGTCCTAAATGACCTATCCTTTATTCTTACACTGTGACCCCTGGTTCTGGACTTCCCCAACATCGGGAACATTTTTCCTGCATCTAGCCTGTCCAATCCCTTAAGAATTTTATATGTTTCCATAAGATCCCCTCTCTTCCTTCTAAATTCCAGTGAATATAAGCCCAGTCGATCCATTCTTTCATCATATGTCAGTTCGGCCATCCCAGGAATTAACCTGGTGAACCTACGCTGCACTCCCTCAATAGCAAGATTGTCCTTCCTCAAATTAGGAGACTGTAAAGGAGTGTTCTCTGACACACTGTAACCTTTACTGGTAGTTTATTATAGCACATGGCACACACGTCCCAGCACTGACTGCATCCAGCCTTCAGACGTACCGGGACCTAAAAGGGTGGAACAAAGGGAGGAGACTACAGTTGTACTAATAGGATGGGGCGTGGTTAGTGGTGATAAGGTAGCTACAGTATAGGTTGCATGCATAACCATCTACATCCTTCCCCTTACAATTCAAACAAGTTACTACAGTAGCAGGATTATTATACAGTACCTGCAAAGCTAGACATATTCTCCGTAGCGAGCCGGAGGTTTTACAATCCGACCCGAGCGAGTGCGCACAGCACCTTCACCCTCCCCGCCCGAAAGAGTAGGAGGGGGGACAAGAACAGAAACAGGAGGAGAGAAGCTGGGTGGAGAACCCAGCTTGCAGGGGGAACGGAGAGACACAGGAGAGCCAGGCGAAAATGAAGGGGTAGAACGAGTTGAAGTTGGAGAGAGAGAAGATTTTGCAGGGGACAACAGAGCCTGGGGAGCAAGCCCGGGAGGAGCAGGGGGGGCTACCCGAGGCAAAAGGGCCGACCGTGGCATGCAGGGAGCAGAGGGTACGTTAGTGGAAGAAGGCTCGACACGCGATGGAGGGGTATACGGAACCGCAGGAGGTGGTTTGGGCTCGTTAACCGCCAACAGGTGCTGGCGGCTGCGTCTGTAGACAGTCCCTTCGAAATCCACGAGGTAGGAACGTGGCGCGGTGTCAAACCCGACGACGGTGGCAAGTCGGGAATAGCCGGTGGACGTCTGCAAACGGACGACCTGTCCCGGCATCAGTGGAGAAAGAGGGCGGCAGGATTTATCATGCGACCGTCGCTGGATCTCGTGTTTTTGGGCAATACGTTTCTGGACATCAGCAGGCTGCAGGACTTTAGGCATCAGGGACTGCTGGGCAATAGGCATCGGAGGGCGGACAACTCGGGACATGAGTCGCTGGGCAGGGGATCCCATGGAAATGTCTCGAGAAATGTTGCGAAGGTTCAGGAGACACTGATAGAAATCCCCGTTCGAGAGGCGGGTTTGTTCAAGCAGGTGCTTAGCGCTCCGGACCGCCCGTTCCGCTAGACCATTGCTTTGAGGGTACTCCGGGCTGCTAGTGAAATGATTAAAGTTCCACTTTGTGGCAAACGCTCGAAACTCAGCGCTGGTGAACTGGCGACCGTTGTCTGTCTGCAGCCGGACAGGGGAACCAAACGTGGCAAAGTGGCGGCGAAGCTTGCTGATCACCATCTCGGAGGTGATGGCAGGGAGGAAGTCCACCTCGAACCAATTCGAGTAAGAGTCTACTAGCACAAGGTATTGCTTACCACGCCAGTCGAAAATGTCGGCAGCCAGAGAAGTCCAGGGCATTTCAGGTGCAGGCTGCTGCAAAAGTGGCTGTCTTTGCTGATGCGGGGCAAGCGAGTGACAGTCCGGACAGGAATCGACTCGGGCTTGGATGTATTTAGCCATGGCCGGCCAGTAGTACTGGTCCTGGGCATGTGAGATGGTGGCATCTGCACCGGGATGTCCCATGTGGGCGGCATCAAAATACAAGCCACGCAGTGATTCCGGGATGACAACCTTGTGCCCTTTGATAATAATACCATCCCGGAGGACTAACTCATCACGGACCAAAAAATAGGGGTGGACGCTGGCAGGCAACGAATTCCGCTTGGTGGGCCACCCGCGCTTGATGACAGCAGCAAGCTGCTGCAGGTCGGGGTCGTTTGCGGTGTGTTCAACCAGGCATTTCAGCTGGTGAGAAGGGACGAAGTTGACGTTCAGTACCTGTAAGTCCGACTGCTCGAAGGGGTGCTGGTCGCAGGAGGTCCGGGGGGCCCGGGACAGTGCATCAGCCACATGCATCTCGGTGCCCCTCTTATATACGATCTTAAAGTCAAAGCGCTGTAGCTGCAGCATCATCCGCTGTAGTCTGGCAGGAGCGCAGTGTATCGGTTTATTAAGTATTGTCACCAGTGGCTGGTGATCCGTTTCAATGGTGAACCTGGTGCCGAATAAGAAGTCTCTAAACTTCGAACACGCGAAAACCACCGCCAGCAGCTCCTTCTCTATCTGAGCATAGCGTTGCTCTGTGGCCGTCATTGTCCTAGAGGCATAGGAGATAGGCTGCAGCGAGTCGTCAGCGTGGAGTTGCAGGCAGGCAGCACCCAGTCCAAATCGGGAGGCGTCGCAGGTGACCACGATTGGAAGCAGCAGATCAAAAAACCTTAGTGTTGGTGTGCTGACCAGCCTCGTCTTCAGCAGGTCGAACGCCTGCTGGTGGTGTGGGAACCATGCCCAGGCAATGTCCTTCTTTGTGAGTTGTCTCAGGGGTGCGCTCAACTCGCTGAGGTCGGGGATAAACTTCCCCAGGTAGTTCACCATGCCTAGGAAGCGCTGCAGACTGACAGCGTCAGTCGGGGCCGGCAGCTCAGAGATGGCGCTGGTCTTTTGCGGGTCTGGCTTTAACCCTTGGGCTGTGAAGATGTGTCCGACGTATGTGACCTCAGGCACCCGGAACTTGCACTTTGACCGATTGAGCTTCAAATTTATCTGCCGGGCACGGTCCAAAATCCGCCGGAGGTTGTGGTCATGTTCGGCCACGTCCCTCCCATAGACCAGAATGTCATCCACAATAATCGCGCAGGGCAGACCTGCAAATAGTTGTTCCATAGAACGCTGAAATACCTCGCTGACAGAGTTGATGCCGAACGGCATCCGTAAAAACTTAAACCTGCCGAAGGGCGTGCTGAACGTGGTCAGATCCGTGGAGCGTTTGTCCAGGGGTATCTGCCAAAACGAGCTCCTTGCATCGAGGACGGAGAACACAGTAGCTTGTCCCACCTGGGCGGCAACATCTTCGACAGTCCTCATGGGGTAGTGGGGCCGTTTAATTGCCATATTTAAGTCCTTGGGGTTAATGCACACCCGTATCTCATTTTTTCCTTTCTTCAACGTGGCGACCATGGTGGAGACCCATACGGTTGGATCGCTGACAGCCTCCAGCACTCCCATGTTGACCATGTCCTTGAGCATATTCTCCACTTTGCCCTTCATGGCAAAAGACACCCTGTGGGGTGGACGGATCACGGGCTCCACAGATGGGTCTGTCGCGATCTTGTACACCACCGGCAGCTTCCCCAGCTTGTCGTCAAACAGGTCTGGGTACTCACATAGTGGATCCATCACAGGTTGCACCTTGTGGACCGTATGGTTAAACGACACCAGCCCAAGATCCTGGCATGCCCGGTTGCTAAGCAACGTCACACAGTCACTGTCCAGAATGAAGAAAGACAGGTCCTGGGAACCTTCCTGCAGCACGCAGTGGAAGGTCGCCCTCCCCACAGGTGTTAGTTCCTCTCCCCCATAGGCACGCAAAACAGAGCGGTCGGCAATCAGCAGCTCATTATTCCTTATCCGGTGGAACAGCTTTGTTGACATTACGTTCACCTTCGCCCCCGTGTCAAGTTTAGCAGAGAAACACTTATTGTTGACAGTTATGTTCACAGAAGGATCGGGGAGGCGAGATCGGCTGTGGAGGAGAGTGTAAATACTTACATCTCCCGTGGAAAAGCTGGGCTCAGAGTCCATCTCGCTATCAACCTGCAAAAGATTGTCTAGGAGTTGTCTGGGAGCTGAGGGAACTTTCCCACGGGATCGGCAGGCAGCTGCAAAATGGTTTCTTCTCCCGCAGAAATTGCATGTCTTCCCAAGGGCTGGGCACTGTGATTCTGAGGAGTGTACGTAGCTGCAGTTAGGACACTTGTTAGATCTTGGGTCCCGGGGTGTGCGAACGGGCCGCTGTGGAGGGCGAAAGTTCTCCCTCATCCGTCGTTGTCCAGCAACTCCAGTTAAATTTACGGCTCGGTTGTCAGACCCCCTCTGTCCGTGAGGATGGTGGACCACTTCGGCAATGCGGCACGCATGCATTGCTTGAGTCAGGGTTAGGTCAGGCCGTTGCAGCAGGTCGGCACGCAGCTTCTGATCGACCATACCGGTAACGAGAATGTCTCTGACGAGCTGGTCGCGCATGGTTTCGAATCGGCACCGCTGGGCAAGGTGTCGCAGGTCGGCAATGAAGCATTCAACAGGTTCATCCGGCTGTTGCTTGCGTGAGAAGAACCTGGCCCGCTCCAGTATACGGTTGGAGGGCAGGTCGCATAGCTCCGCGAATTTGCGCAAAAGACATACCGGGTCGTCGGCCGATTCAGCTGGCTCGACCGGCTGGTCGTTGTCATCCAGGACCGCTGGTGCATAGACAAAGGCTTGAGCTCTCTTCATTGCGTCGGGACCGGCCAGGTTGAGCAAAAGTGATGCTTTGACCGCGGCTGGGTCGTTCCGGTTCGCAATATTGATGTAGTGAGTGTAGTCCATCACAAAAGTCGACCATCGTTCCGCAATGTCGGCATCGAAGACAAGGGGAGATGGCTTTCGGCATGAGGACGCCATATCGAGGGAAACCCGAAACTGGGCACTAACGGGAACAAAATAAATGAAAACCGGTAAACGGGAAACGCTCGCATCCCACTCCTGACACCCTGTAAAGGAGTGTTCTCTGACACACTGTAACCTTTACTGGTAGTTTATTATAGCACATGGCACACACGTCCCAGCACTGACTGCATCCAGCCTTCAGACGTACCGGGACCTAAAAGGGTGGAACAAAGGGAGGAGACTACAGTTGTACTAATAGGATGGGGCGTGGTTAGTGGTGATAAGGTAGCTACAGTATAGGTTGCATGCATAACCATCTACAGAGACCAAAACTGTACATAATTCAGAGATACAGTGCGGAAACAGGCATTTGGCTCACTGAGATCCCATTGACTAGTGATCACCCCGTGCACCAGCACTATCCTACACACTAGGAACTATTTACAATTTACAGAAGAAAATTAACCTACAAAACCTGTATGTCTTTGGAGTGTGGGAGGAAACCGGAGCTGCCAGAGAAAACCCACGCAGTCACAGGGAAAAAGTATAAACTCCCTACAGACAGCACCCATAGTCTATGGCGCTGTAAGTCAGCAGCTCTACTGCTACGCCACTGTGCTGCCCTTAATATAGATTTGGGAAATACTGACAGAGTAGTCTGGACGAGTGCCTACCGTGCATTTTGTAGGTGATCATTATGAAGACATCTGATATATCAATACACAGTTTTTAGAATCCTAGAGTGCAGACAATCATGTTTATTGAAATTGTTGACTTTACCTCCCTTAATTTCTCCAGTAATTTCTCTTTGGTGATATTAATCATTTTAAGTTCCACAATGTCACCAGACTTTGTTGCTGCTATATTTCTCATACCAATTTTACAACGAAAATAGGTCCAAAGTATTTGTTAATTCTTCAGTATTTCCATCATGCACCTATTTTCATTATTCACCTGACAGGTAAGGTGGATGAACTCAGGGCGTGGATAGGTATGTGTGATTGGGACATTGTAGACATGACAGAAACCTGGCTAAAACCTGGAACAGGACCAGCAGCTTAATGATCTAAGGATAGACACAAAACGCTGGAGCAACTCAGCAGGACAGGCAGCATCTCTGGAGAGATGGAATGGGTGATGTTTCGGTCGAGACCCTTCTTCAGACTGGAGTAGGTGCTACAGGAGAAATAGAGATGGGGGTAAAAGAAGAGGTGGGTTGCTTTATTGATTAAGGAGAATGTCATGACAGTCAAGTCAAGTCAAGTCAAGTCAATTTTATTTGTATAGCACATTTAAAAACAACCCACGTTGACCAAAGTGCTGTAGATCTGATTAGGTTCCAATGGAAAAAAAAAAAGAAACATACAGTAGCACGCAAACAGTTCACAGCGCCTCCTCAATGAGCCTCAAACGCTAGGGAGTAGAAATAGGTTTTGAGCCTGGACTTAAAGGAGTCGATGGAGGGGGCAGTTCTGATGGGGAGAGGGATGCTGTTCCACAGTCTAGTGGTTAGAGATAAGGTATCACAAAATGCTGGAGTAACTCAGCAGGTCAGGCAGCATCTCAGGAGAGAAGGAATGGGTGACGTTTCGGGTCGAGACCCTTCTTCCGACTGAAGAGATAACATTACTGATGGTTGGTCCATTGTGGTTATAAGCGTGGAGCTGAGAAATAGAAAGGTGATGATCACCTTGCTGGTATTGTAATATAGGCCCCCTTATGGTCAACGGGAGATAGAAGAGCAAATAAGCCATGAGATTGTAGGCAGCTGCAAGATAATAAGATTGGCAAAACTTTTGCAATATATGTTGGGCCAAAAGGCCTGTTTCCGTGCTGTATGACTCCATGACTCCGAGGCTCTCGTGTAATATCCCTAATGTCAGTTCTGAAAGAGAGACAATTATTTCTTTGTTTTACATAAATAGGATCACACTTAAACCTTTTAAAATGTATTTTCTGTTTAATGCCACATTCCAATTTGATTTTGGTGACCCATTTTGATTACTATGGGACTCCTATTTTTCACATTGACAATCTTCTTCATAATGTTCTAGACTCGTTTTAATATAATTATGTCCTTAACCTGTTTTGCGAGCAATGGCTGCACCATGGTGGCTTCGTGGCTCAGTGGAGATTTGCAAAATTGCTATTCAAATGTTTGCATTTATTTAAATATTAACAAAATTTTGAATCCATTTTAGCTAATTTGATTTTGCTGCCAACACAATTGTTTTTAGTTCGTTTTTAGTTCACCATTGTACTGAATGCCTCTCAAGTTCAATATTAAATTCTCTCATATTATGATCACTCTTCCCTAGAGATTCTGCACTATGAGATTACTAAGTAGCCCTGTTTCATCCACCATACAGTGTCTAAAATGACTTGGTTCCCTAATATTGCGGAAGGAAATAGTACTGAATATATTCAAACAACTCATCTTCTAGATTACTATTGCTACATTGATTCGGCAGCATCTAGGAGAGAGGGAATGGGTGACGTTTCGAGTCGAGATGAAGAAGGGTCTCGATCCGAAATGTCACTAATTTCCTCTCTCCTAGAAGCTGCCTGACCTGCTGGGTTACTCCAGCATTTTGTGATACCTTCGATTTGTACCAGCATCTGCAGTTATTTTCCTACACTCCTTGCTACATTGATTTGTTTAGTCTCTGAGAACAATAAAATCTCCAATTTTATTGTATTACCTTTGTTACAATTTCTCCTTCAGCTTCTATATGTACCATTTGTTCATTTAACTTATCATGAATGTTATCTACATCCTGATAAACCTCTTAAATTTTAACGTATCACCATTTTTTCTTGATTTAACCGTGTTAATTCATGGTCATCATCTATCATTTGCCAGATTTTGTCCTGCCCTTCCTCCCTTCCAGCTTTCTCCCCCATCCCCACCAAAGTCAGTCTGAAGAGGGGCCCTAACCCAAAACGCCCCCTATCCATGTTCGCGAGAGATGCTACCTGATCCACTGGGTTACTCCAGTGCTTTGTGTCTTTTTGGATGAACCAGCTATTGCAGCTCCTTGTTTTTACAAGTTAATTCTGACCCTGAGTTACAACAAAACTCACAAATGTTATGCTTTACACCTGAAGTACCCTCAAATTCTTGGTTCATGAGAAAATCTAAGAAACTGTAGGAGACGTTGATCTTTTGTAATAATGTATGATTGCTGCTGCTTCATATGAAGATTGAGATGAAGTCAGATCAGGTCCAACAGCAAATATCTCCATCCCTTGCCACCATGGCTTCTAGATTGAAAATTCTAGCCTCTGGGAATACTTGACCAGCTGCTACAAATGAAGAGCAAATATTCTGCCTTGCAACTTATGGATCAACTAATATTCACAGCACAGATCTGATTTGAATGTTTGTCGAGTATTTCACTATTGAGCAAGTCATTGAAGGCTGGCTCTGCATAATTCCAATGCACAGTACAATGAGAGGACAAGATATCATCAGTACTGCATTCATATTCTTGGAGTGAATAGGATTGACACTGGATCTATTATCACCACACAGTACACTATAAATTGTCGGAACTGACAACAGACTATTTAAGAGACTGGAGGAATTTAATGCTGAATTTACTGTCTCGTACCTCATTCAGCATCAGGTATCTGTTTCAATCTCTGACTTGCAAAATTCAAAAACATGGTAAGACATCTGAAGTCAGACTCTGCCACACAGGAAGTTTCACAAGAGTCTGATGGGCCCTTTACATATGACAATGTCAGTTTACTCTGAAAAGCTTGAGAGCATGTGACAAAGACGCTTTGGATTCCTGGCAAATCTCCAACATGCAAAAGCAACCGCTTTTATAGACAGTTTTTTCTTCTGTTTCTCGCAGACATTTAATTGACCTGAATCTGAGGGCTCAAAGGAAAAGCCAGGCATTTGTCAATCTGTTTCACATCTGCTCTGCATTTGAAAGCCAAATAGGTTTGGAAACCCAGAAGGCATTCAATTTTCTAGCAATTGCCACTGCCAGCAATCATCCCGCCGCCAATCACCCTTGCTTGGGATGCTGCTTGCATTTTCCCTGATATTCTTTCCTTTCTTCCCAATGGATCCCACATTCAAATTAGTTAAGATTTAACTTGGTTAACACAGAAGGATTCTCCATCAGGTAAATCATCCTGATTTCATGTGGAACATTGTTTTAGGGGGAGACGGTATGTAAAGCAACTCCTCAGTGAAATCACTGAGCTAAGAGGGTTAGTCTCAATTTTTAACCAGCCATTTTTCTTATTTAAGACAGCTGAATGTCTGACTGATCAGTTGAGTTTGCGGCCAGTCAGTCTCTGTTGAGTGGGCATAAGGCCCAGAACCGGAATTCGTAGACTTTTAGATGCCACAGTGGGGATCCCATTGCAATGAAGGAAACTCAACCTTTTGATCAGACGCATGAACAGAGTCCCTGGCCCGTTGGCCAAAGGGATTTGGTGGGCAAGCCCACATCCACAGCACAATCTGGTTGAACTACAGAAAGAGATATAATGAGCTGGGCAAAATTGCCAGGGTTAAAATGCTCTTTGCTCTGAAATATCAAACTCTGGTCCCAGCACCATCAACAATTCCCCTTCCTTTGTCTGCAAGTCCTTATCCATTTGCATTGGCAACTTGCTGTGTCTTTACTTGTTCCCTCACATAGCTTGTAGTTGCATCAGGAACCAGCCCATGGTGAAATGCCTCACTTGTGTCACACCAATCAACATGGCATGTGCCACTTCTTTCCCAGGCCAGCTACAGCAGAAACAGTTCAACTTCAAGAATAAGAATTCTTGTCATAATGAAAACCAAGCCCACTGATGGATATTCCAAGGAACATCATTAGTTGGGGACACAATGCATTGCTGGCTGATGCACACAGCAAGGTGTTTAAGTTAGTTCCCATTCATAGTTAATCTGTGGATGTAACCTCAGTAAACGTTTATTGCCCTATTATTAATTATTCTATTATCATATGCCAAGGGAGATGAGATTGCTCCACTCTGGTGACTCCCTGTGTGCTGTTTTAGAAGAGGATCTATTGTACTTACTGCATGGTATGATTTGATGGATAGCATGCAGCACAAGCATTTCACTGTATCGTCGTACATACAATAATAAAGAAGCCATTGAATTGTTAGAACCATTGAACCACATCTCTACTGTGCATGGGAATCTTTGAGGGAGTTGGGGGCAAAGCCCAGTGAATTATGAGGTAACTGGCAGGACTGTGAACACGCACCAGAATGGCAAACATGTACCATTTATAATGGGATCCCCTGTGAATGATAAAGGCAACAGGCTAATTGATGGTCCTTGAGGAGAGAATTGGATGTAACTTGTGACTGGGAAAATTAGCAGTCTAACTCAAGGCTTGCAGTTTCCCAATGACAGGGGAAATGCAATGAACGTATTAACTTAAAACAACATGGCCTCTGTTAACTTTTCAATGCAAATGTGAAATGTAAGCAGGCTTACTTTGCTGATATCCCTGATTCAGTCTGGAAGATGCTACTTTAAATTCAATACCAAGACTTGTTGATGTGGAACTGATAGAATTGGCTGTACTACAGAAGCAATCACCTCAAGAAAAACAACTGGCTGCTGGGTGGATCATAAAATATTTTGCTATCAGCTAAAAGAGGCATTCATTCAGCCTTCAGGAGAATAGCAGGAAGTAGGCGAGTGACTGGGGTACAAGGATGAATTGAAAAAAATATTACATTGTGTGCCAATGATGTGCAATAGAGCCAGAACTAAGTGAGTGTAATACCATTCATTGGCCTGAACTGGATACACTTGCGGTGGCCACCATTATATAAAACGATGGGAATTATATGAAACAGGTGTTTTTGTCATCTTCACGACTCGTCCCACAGAATAGATTGTGCAATCCCTCACAAAGTACTTTATTTGTCTTTGAAAGGGCTCTGCGAAGACTTCCATGTGAAGCATTGGCAAATCAAGTAATGTTAGTAAAGCAGACGTTAGTGCATATGGTCCAATAGCAAATAACAAATAGAATGCTGGTGACAGGCAGAGGTTAGCAAGCCGGCATGGTTTTGACCAAGATAGAAAACAATGGATATACTCAGCAGGCCAGATCGCATTGGTGGGAAGAGAACCAGAGCTTACGTTTCAGGTCGGAGACGTAGTCAAAACTGAGAAGGAGATTAAAGACGTTTTGTAATGTTGTAGGGAGGGAGAGGAAGAGGATTGGCTCTGATAGCACAAAACCAGCGTGACCACAGGGGGTAAGATGCAAGCAAGGTTATCTGATCAATGAGTGAATTGGGGGCAGTTAGATAGTGAGAATGTAGACAAAAGAACCAAGATAATAGAATGTGGGAACTGCAAAATATGGACAGGAAAACATTCAGCTGATCAAGCTGGGCAGATCCACCACTCCCAGGGAGAAAAAAAGAGGAAAACCTAATAAGCTGGACCAATAGAGCACACATGGACGACTGATGCGGACGGAGAAATCAAGCTACCGGAGGTTATAGAATTTAATATTAAGTCAAGAAGGCTACAATGTGCCCTGACAAAAGATGATGTGCTGGTCTTCAATCTTGCTTTGGGCCTCACTGTAATAGGTCAGAGTGGAGTTGGATGGGGAATTCAAGCGGCAAGCAATGGTAGGTTCAGGGTCGCCCCTGTGGACTGAAAACAATGCTCTGCAAAGCAATGACAGTAAGGGGAGCAGAAGGGCAACCTAAAAATGGTGTGGGTCCTCCAGCCTAGTGAAGGTGCAATTGAGGACTGTGTGCATGCTAAGCAACAGGAACAGTTTGCAGTAGACAGAGCTACAGTAAGTGCACACACTACCAATGGATCAGACTGAATCTTTGCCATCCTGTCACAGCTCAAGATGAATGGTTAATTTATGAAAGGACCATGAGGCCTCAGGAACATCCCCCTTTTCACTGGTGGCAGGGTTCCAAGTGGGTGTGTTAGGGCTCAGGCTGTTCAGCCAGTTATTTAAAAACCTCTTTTTTATAAACATCGGATGCTGTATCTTCAGCTAAGTGCCCCTAATTGTCTACACCTCTCACTCCTCCTCTAAGGTACTTTAAAAAACCTCTCTCAGTTCAAGCTTTTAGCCACCTTTCTTCAAATCTTCTATGGCTTTGTCCTGTTTTTTTAAATCTAACCATACTCCCATGAATTATCTTGGAGGTTTTTATTATGTTGCATGTGCTACGTGATTGTAACCTCTTGCTGATATGGGAAGTAGCAAAACCAGGAGTCCTGGATGATATGATGGTCCTGCTCTTACACTCCAAAGTTCCTATTGAATCATTGACAGATACAGTATGAAAATAGGCCCTTCAGCCCACCGAGTGCACGCCAACCATAGTTTACCCATTCACACTAGTTCTATCTTATCCCAATTTCTCATTCAATCCGCACATATCAGGGGCAATTTACTGAGGCTAATTAGCCTACAAATCCACATGACTTTGGGATGTGGGAGGAAACCGTCACACGGACAGCACCTGAGGTCAGGATTGAACCAAGGGCTCTGGTCCTGTGAGTCAGCAGCTCTGCAAGCTGTGCCACTGTGGCAGGGCTGCTGTAAGTAAGCCATATGGTTGTGTCTATCCATTCTATAGCTCATTTTGTCATCTCACCCTCGGGTACCAGCTGTAGGTACTTGAATGAGATATTTTTCACCAATTTTCTATATAAGCAGCAGGCATGTGAATTTTTCACGTTTCCCCGGATTTCCGCATTTAAAAAATCAATTTTCCGTGCTTTTTGCATGATTTCAGCGTTTTTCACTTTGCCAAAATCACGTTTACCAACGGAGAAATCGGATTGGAAAAAAAAGAAAAGAAACGGTATAGACTTGTAATGGACAGTAGGGTTCTGCTAGAGGTCGCTAGGGGTTCCGCAAGAAATCCCCCACGCCCTGGAAGTTTCCCCGAAAATGTGGTAACTAGGCTGGGCAAGGCAGCCAATGTCGACCTCATCGGGACTTCCGTGGCCAATTTGTCAATTCGGCTGCTAGTGGTCACTAGGGGTTCCACGAGAAATCCCCCTGCCCTGGAAGTCTCCCCGAAAATGTGGCACCGAGGCTGGGCAAGGCAGCTAATCACGACCTCAACGGAAACTTCCACGGCCGATCGGTGGGTTGAATTTGCAACCTGCGGCCGGGGCTCTGGAACTCCAGCCCAGCTGGAGCCAGCAAATCTATCCCCATAGCCGGCTTCCTTGGCTGGCTCGATAAACCAGCAAAGCTCTGGAACCAAGAGTGCCAGAAAATCAGTGATGGAACTGTAATGAGTAAATATTAAATTTAACTGCAAGATTATATAACTAAATGAATTAAGACGGGGTTAAATTATAAAACACAGCAGAAAAGCCAATTACCACCTTTTTGGGCTGATTATCAATTAATGTACGAATTTACTTCAAAATGTTATTAGTGTACGGTAACATATTCACATTATTTTGTAATGTCCTTTTTTTACTTTGAAATGTACTAAAAGAGTCTTGAAACTAGTAATTTTGTGTGTAAACTTTCCAATTTCTTTACCCCTGCGTAAGTGCTTGGCTTTTATCCTCTTTTTTTTACCTCACTCACATGCCTGGAGCAGTACATTCACCTTAAAGGTTGGAAAGTAACTTATCAAATTACGTAAGATACATTGAAAATTTAACCCACATCTCCGAAGTTAATGTATAACATTTCTAATTGGGATGCTGGCTTGAATCATGTGCAGTCTCTGAATCAGAAGACGAAGCTTCTCAAAATTTGTGTGTTTAAAATGTTGAAAGAATGCGACCAATGGTTGAAAGCACCAATATTCAGATGCATTGTTAGGGTATTCGATAGCTGCTCTGCTAGCTCAGGTGGGCAAAAAGCACAGTGTTTTGAAATGCCAATGAGTTTCCCTGCTGAGCTGTTCAATGAGAAATATCAAAATCTGGCCATCTCTCTTCAATTCTTTGCCAGAATATATACAGGAGATTGTCGATTATCTAAATAACAACTCACAACATTTCAAATTAATTTACAAGACACAAAGTGATTTTGGTTCCTGAAGATGTCTTTGCGATGTGATTGCTTTAGTTTTGTTTTGAAAATTAAGGACAGTGATACTAAACAAAACACCATTAATCTCCACAGAGAACATTTTTACAGTGTTGGCGATGCTACTCCATCTTCTGTGAACATTTCTGGGCAATTGCCAGGTATATGTTCACTCGAAGGCAAGATAACCACACCAAGGATTTTGAATCATTGAATGGTTAAAGGCAGAGAAAGAGGCCCTTCAGCCCATTGTGTCGGCCTCAGCTCTCTACAAGAGTAACTCACAAGTTCCATCCCTGCCAGTTTCCTGGTAGCCATGAAAATTGTTACACACCCTTTAGTTACGTTATTTTCTCTTGAAGGCCGCAATGGAATCTCCCTCCATCATATCAGTGGTGCATTTCAGATTCCGAGAAAAAGCATCTAAACGGACCCCAGACTCCGTGCTGACTAAATACCATCCATTCACACTAATCCTAGATTAATCCTGGGTTTTTTTTTGTCATGTTCTCATCAGCTCCCCCACCCCTTCAAGATTCCATCACTTACCTACCACATAGGGCAAGATGCAGTGGTCAATTGTTTAACCAACTGCATGTCTCTGGGATGTGTGAAGAAAGTGGAGAGTTCATAAGTTCATAAGTGATAGAAGCAGAATTAGACCATTCAGCCCATTAGGCCTACCCACCATTCAATCATGGCTCATCTATCTTTCCCTCTTAACCCCATTCTCCTGCCTTCTCCCCATAACCCCTGACACCTGTACTAATCAAGAATCTATCTATCTCTGCCTTAAAAATATCCATTGACTTGGCCTCCACAGCCTTCTAATGTAGGACACTAATCAGGGAAAACTGGAGCCAGGGAAAATGGTCACAGAGAGAATGTGCAAACTCAATGCAGACAGCAACTGAGCTCAGAATTGAATTTTTGTTCCTGTCTTGAGTGCAGTGACCAGTGTGACCACAATTGGATAAGCAATGTGTGAAAACTCACCGGGATAGGTTTTGATGAGTGTGCACTTTGCACTTTACCCATGGTATTGGTCTATTCAGTGACCAAGTATCATGCACCCAGTTAGACTGTAAGCATTCACTACAACTACCTGGGTGCCCAGCTGATTGCCACAAACTGTGTTATCACTGCACCTTTGATATCAACATTAACATTTCAAGGAAACAGCATTTGCCAATCACAATGCTCTACAACTCTTCTTTCATCTGAAAGGAAGCTATTTTTTTATAATTTTCAATTGATGCTTCATGTTCACAAGCGCTACCAGCTCCTGCAATTGAGTTATCCAGATGTACAGGAATTACTTTGTGATCAACTCTTATGTCCCAATCTATATACTTTCTGAAGAAATACACTCTCTTCTTGCAGCAAGGACAAGAGTGAGGCAGCCACAAGAGGCCTATGTGGGATTATGCAAGATGTGGACCGTTAATAAGAAATAAATTATAATTTTGGAAATGGGTAGCCAAGTAAAGGGTTTCTATTCCAATGTGAACTGATGGGGTACCTGGCTGTTTATAAAACCTACGCAGACCAACTGGCTGGAGTTTTTGTGGACATCTTCAACCTCTCATTTCTAAGGTCAGAGGTTAGCACCTGCTCAAAAAATACATAAATAATATCAGTCCCCAGGAGGCGTAAGGTGGCGTGCCTCAATGACTACCAACTGGTGGTACTATTTTCCATGGTGATGAAATCCTTTGAGAGGTCAGTTATGATGAATATCAATCTCAGTAAGGACTTGGACCTACACCCATTCACCTGACGCCACAATAGATCAACAGGGGATGCGATCTTGCTGGTTCTCCACTCTGCACTGCACTGGATCACTTGCATAATAGGAACACACAGACTAGGCTGTTGTTCATTGACTACAGATCAGTTTTCAACACCTTCATCCCCTCCAAACTTGTCATCAAACCCCAAGAACTGTGTCTCTGCTCATGCTTATGTAAGTGGATCTTCTAATTCCTATCAGCAGTCCACTATGGCATCCTGGCCACTCCCCCTTCTCCCCTCTCCCATCGGGAAAAAGGTGCAGAAGTGTGAAAACGTACACCTCCAGATTCAGGGACAGTTTCTTTCCAGCTGTTATCAGGCAATTGAACCATCCTACCACAACTAGAGAGCAGTCCGGAACTAGTATCTACCTGATTGAAGACCATTGGACTATCCTTGATCGGATTTCACCAGCTTTACGTTGCACTCAACATTATTCACGTCATTACCTTTATCATGTATCTGTACACTGTGAATAGCTCGATTGTGATCATGTATTGTCTTTCTGCTGACTGGTTAGCATGCAACTAAAGCTTTTCACTGTACTTTTGAGAATAAACCAAACTAAACTATCAGAACGAATTGGCAACAACACTTCCACCTCGATAACCATCAACATTGGAGCACCTCTAGGCTGTGAGCTGAGTCCTATGCTCGACTCTTTCTGCACCCATGACTGTGTAGCCAGACACGGGTCCAACACCATATTTAAATTCACTGATGATACCGCCGTTGATGGGCGAATAACGGGTAATGATGAGTCAAAGAACAGGAAAAAGATTGCCAACCAGATTGAACGGTGCCAGAATAACAATCCTGCTCTCAACGTCAACAAGACGATGGAGTCAATTGTTGACCAGGAAGGGAAAGCAAACCTGCCTTCATCAATGGGACAGTGGTGGAGAAAGTTAACAGCTTCAAGTTCCTGGATGAGCGTATCTCTGAAGACCTGTCTTGGGTCCAGCACAAAGAAAGCTCATCAAACCTCTACCAGCATTAGAAGAGGAGATTCGGTATGTCGTTTAATATTTTGTGGAACTTCTACAGGTGTATAGTAGACAGCACACTGACTAGTTGCATCATGACCCATGAATAAAGGAGATTATAGAGAGTGGTAGATACTGCTCGACCCATCACAGGTACTGATCTCCTCACCATTGAAGGGATCTTAGGAGGCACTGGCTCAAAAAGTTTGCCAATATCATCAAAGACCCACACCTCTCTGGTCACACACTTCTTTCACTCCTACCATTGGGAAGAAAGTACAGGAATCTGAAAACCATGACAGCCTGGTTCTTCCCAGCAACTGTCAGGCTCTTGAACACGACACCATACAAACCTCAGCAACTCTGAACATCTATGGACTGTATTTTTGGTTGCAATACGGACAGATGTTTGCACTTTTATGGCTATCTAGTATTTCATTTATAAATTTATTGATTTTCTTTGAGTATTATATTTTTTATCACTGTGTATTATGTTTACAGGCCAGTTAAGCTTCTGCATGTAAGAATTTCTATGTTCCAATGTCAGTACATATGGCATTTCTTCACTCTTGACTCTTGAAAAGAAATGGTAATATCAGATTCCCATGTGACTGAATAAGCAAGTCAAAAATATCCACCAGGCAACAAAGATATAGTGTTAAAAGATAAAATATACTTAATAGAAATGAGAATTAGAAGTTTTCAAAGGTCAGCTGAAGATAAATAAGTAGGTTTTGGAGAAAGTAAGAATAACAGTTGATGTTGACAGAAGGAAAAATGAATCAATACCTCAGATGCATGTGAAGTGTTAAAACAGATTAGATGCTTTCAGAATAAAAATATCAGGACTCAGCTCATGATAGATATATTGAATGCATTCTTTATATTAGTTTGCACAATAGAATACTATGAACAATTAAAAATCCAATTAAACTGGTGAGAATGTGCAACTAATGTATTGGTTCAATTAGGCTTGTGTTATAAGGAAAACCAAAGCACTATGGAATATAAATTATGATCCAGCACAGTGGCACATATCAACTATACACAGGTATCAAATAAAAAGCTAAACTATTGCAGTTTTGTGAGGTGCATAATTTAAACTTTATTTATCTACCTAAACTGCTGTCTGCACTACGAACCTTCCAAATCCAGTGTTTGCTGAGGATGTTAATAGTTTTACCCTCCTGGGTACTTTTTGCCCTCCATTCCAAATCCATCATTATCACCCTTCTCCTCCAAATCAAAATACTTGCCTGTTCCTCTGCTAACTGTTGTTCCTTCTCAATCTTTACTTTCCTCTCCAAATCCTTGGGCCTACATTAGCTTCACAATTTAGACCACAAGACATAGGAGCACAATTCGGCAATTCAGCCCATCAAGTCTGCTCCGCCATTCAATCATTGCAGATCTATTTTCCCCTCTCAACCCCATTCTTCTCCTTCTCCCTGTCACCTTTGACACCATTACTAATCAAGAACCTACCAAACTCTGCTTTAAAAATACCCAATGGCTTGGCCTCCACCGTCGTCTGTGGCAATGAATTCCACAGATTCACCACACTCTGGCTAAAGAAATTCCTCCTCATCTCCGTTCTAAAGGCACGTCCTTTTATTCTGAGGCTATAGCCTCTGGTCCGAGACTCTCGCACTAGTGGTAATATCCTCTCCACATCCACTCTGTCTAGACCTTTCCATATTCAGTAGTTTCAATGAAATCCCTCCCCTCATCCTTCTAAAGTCCAGTGAGTACATGCCCAGAGCCTTCTAATGCTCCACATACGCTAACCCAATTCAGCTCTAGACTTACGCATGACAATGTTTTTTCATACATGTTTCTGTTCTTCCTAGTTCTGACACACCAGCAAAGGTAATTATGCCCTTGCAATAAAGTTAAAATATTTCCCTTCTTAAGCTGTGGTCTGCAGTCTATTTGGCCACATTATAGACAACACTTAAGACCAAACATGCTTGTGCAATACATCTCTGGGCAATAAATATAACTTGACATATGAGAGTAGAAGGCATTATTTTCTTAATTCCACAGAATACAAGACACAAATTAAAATGTATTTAGGATATGGCATGCATCTGGTTGATCTTGTTTTCGTGGTGTCATTCTAAAGTGTGAGTGGAGATAGTAATTTCCATCTCATAACTTGCAAAATAATCCTGCAAGAGATCCTGGTATTATGGGGAAAATGAAAATGCTGAATTAGCTCAGGCAGCATCCATGGAGGGAATGGACAGGTAATGTTTCAGGTCGGGGCCCTTCTTCAGATTAATGGAATCGTGTGGAGAAAGCTGGAAATGAGAGATAGAGAGATGGGGCAGAGAGTGATAATTGAATACAGGTGTGAATGGTAGATGGATGCAGTAAGTGATAAAGGCTAAAGGTGAAAAGGAGACAAAAGAACATCAGATAAGTAAGGAAAAAGTGGCGTGAAATGTAAATCTGGAGGGAGGGATATGGACGACATGAGAAGGGATGGAACGGGCGAGGGGAGAAAGGGTGAATAAAAGGGAAATATGGGACTGGAAAGATGGGAGATGGATGTACGGAGGAGGAAATATGGAAAGATGGGAGATGAATGTACGGAGGAGGGGAAAGGAGCAGGTGGTTGGGAGAAATGTGTAGGGTGGAGGCAGGGGAAAGAGATTGAGGGGTTTTACTTGAAATTGGAGAATGCAATGTACCGTTGGCTGTTGTTCCAGTGTGGTTCTATCCCTTTGCCAAAATCCACAAACAGGATTGCCCTGGCAGATGCTTTGTTTCTGCCTGCTTCTGCCTCACTGCTCCAAATTCATCCATTCTATTTTGTCCCCTCTGGTTCAGTTTCTTCCAAGCTACATCTGAGTCACCTCACACGCTCTCCCCCACATCAATAACTTTCAATTCCAAGGCTCTTATTGCCTCCTTATTCCCATGGATGTTCAGACCCTTTATACTTCCATTCCCCATCAGGAAGGTCTCAAGGACCTTCATTTTCTCCTTGAACAGAGACCCAATCAGTTATCCTCAACTAACACTTTCCTCCACCTGAAGGTACATGTTCTCACCCTTAATAACTTATCTTTGACTCCTCTCACTTCAAGTTAAAGATGCAGCAATGGGCCCCAACTATGCCTGTCTTTTCATTGGATATTGAACAATCTATATTGCAAATATTCCCCAGCACCATTCGCCAACTCTTCCTCTGCTACATAGATGTCTGCACGAGGGCCATCTCCTGCACCCATACAGAACTTGTTGATCAACTTTACTAATAATTTCCACCCTACTCTCAAATTCACTTGGACTATCTTTGACTTTTCCTTCTTGATCTGTCTCCTTCACAGGGCGTAGACTATCGACTAACATCTTTCACAAACCCACTGACTCCCACAGCTATCTTGCCGACACCTCCTCCCATTGCGCCCTCTTGCAAGGACACCATCCCTTACTCTCAATTTCTCCATCTCTGCTTCATCTGCTCCCAAGATGAGACTTTCCACTCTAGGACACCCGAGATGTCCTCCATCCTCAATAAAGGTGGCTTCTCTCCTGAAGCCTCATCTGTGTCTCCTCTGTGTTGTGTAGTTCTGCTCCCACTCTGCCTCGTCTCAGATGGAACAAGTTCCCCTGGTCCTCATCTTTCACCACACTAGCTTCACCAGCCAAAACATTATTCTCTGAGATTTTTCAACCACCTTCAAAGTGACCCCATCACTGGCCGCATCTTCCTGTCCCCACCCCCCCCCCCCCCCCCCCCATTTGTTTTACACAAGGACCAATCACACCACACTACAATTTGTTACATTGGTGCAGGCCAACAAGATATTTCTGATCGGTAGAGGTCATTAAAAAAAAACAAAATAACATAAAATTAATGGCAGGCTGTCAAGATTGAAGAGGGTATTGAGTATAGAAAGCAGAACGTGATGATAAATTAGTAAATCTTTGGGAGCAGTATCAAAAGAGTTTTATATTGAACTTATTTTGGATTTACTGCTGCTCGTTCTGTTCGTAAGTGATGTACATCACATTATGTCTAAAAACTTACAATATGCTTTAGTTAAGAAACATAAGAAACAGTGTTGGGTGTATTAAACACAGTGTTGATAGCATTAAACTTATTCCAGCCTCATTAGGCAACTGCTGTAAGGACTGACAGATGGGGTTTAATATGAGTGAATGTAAAATAATGGGCATCAAAACCCCAAAATATACAGCCTTTATAAACAATGGATGGGTTTCAACTGACAGAAATGAAAACATAAAATAACACTTAAGACAGGATTACTCGTAATTCATTGGTACCATCCAGTCAGTCCATGATTATTAAAGCAGATACAAGGATGTATTTCAACTATGTTTGATTGGAATTTTAACCTTGTGCAGGCGAACATTGTAATATTTAGAATTTTAGTTTGAAATGGTGGGCAGTTTGCCATTGAAACAGTGCATTGGACAAGGTCAGCAAATAAAAGGAGGATGACTCTGCAATTTTAGCACTTAATTACATGGTAGGTCACAGAATTAAAATGATATTCATGTCAGAGAAGAAAATAGCAAAGAATTTGTGTTCATTTTAAGAAGGCTGGGAGCAATGTAAGAAAAATTAATCTCAGATACCTCCACGGAGTTCAAGGGTTTCCAGCTGCAATATGGAGACTATGTTGAATCCTATTCAACACAAGTGGGGAGAAGGGCCTATCCATTGAGGCCTCACAAATTGCCAAACTTCATTTGAGATGAGGCGCACTTGTTGAGACACATTATAAGCCCTTGACATGCAATGGAAAGATTGAAGAACTTTACCTTTCTGTCTACAATGCCTTTAACTTGTAGAAAAAGCTCAAGGTACTCCTTAAACATGCTGTTTTCCTACCATTGCTTACCCATGCTACATAAAAGAAGGTGGCGACACTGAGTAATGTAGAGAAGAAAAATAATGCGCTGGAGTAAGACGGGAGAATGCGGAGTTTCCAGCTGCAGCAAACATCTTGGCATGGATTTCTTTGGCAAATGTTCAGAATGAAACCTCTGGCACACACCCATTTAAATACCAGCAAGACTGAGGGCTCTGTAAATACAGTGGCAGTCATGGAATACCGGATCTCAGTCCCCAATAATTGATACTGTACACATCAACGAATTCTGTCACTGGATCCTGCGTGCAGTTCAGCAGTGGAGCTCAGTCTTGCTGAGGTTTCCCCAGAGGTTATGTTGCGAGCAGGGTCTCGGATCCTGAGGCAGGTTAGCACTGGTGCAGGTTACGTGAGCCCATTGTTTTCATTAGGGTTCAGAGGAAAGCAGAGAAAAGAGAAAGCCAGTTCCATCTTTAAAAAAACATCATCTGCCATATTCTTTAAATGTTTTACTCTAAATTAAAATACTCTGGTCTAGTACCAATTTCCTATGTGTGAGACAATTTTATATATAAAAATGAAATAAAGTTTATGAAATTGTATCAATTTATTTATTTTAATCGTTTCTGGATTTCAGGCACATTTAATAGATCTGACAGTTTTGGCCGCAGGCAAGCTGGGGTAGAGCGTTGCTGGCTGTTAAAGACTTTGCAAACAGGAATTGGGGAACAAAAGGGCAGCACCGTGGCACAGCAGCAGAGTTGCTGCATTACAGTGCCAGAGACCCGGGTTCGATCCTGACTATGGGTGCTGTCTTTACGGAGTTTGTATGTTCTCCCTGTGACCGCATGGGTTTTCCCCGGGTGCTCCAGTTTCCGCCAACACTCCAAAGACGTAGAGGTTTGTACGTTAATTGGCTTTGGTAAAGACTGTAAATTGGCCCTAGTATATTGGATACTGCTAGTGTACAGGGACCGCTGGTCGGTGCGAACTCGGTGGGCTGAACCTCTAACAACTAAAAATACTAAACTTATTCGATGCACCATTCAAGACTGTGTCAGTACCTAGGCTTCCTTATTGGAGGACCTGTGGCAGATAGGTTACTACGACCCTCAAATTGCCACAGGTTGCAAGATAGAGAGAGATGTGATGGAAGTACATACAATTTTGACAGGCAGAACCTATTTCCCACAGTGGAAATGTCAAAGACTGGAAGGCATTTCTTTCAGGTGAGAGGGGCAATATTTAAAGGAGATTTGCAGTGAAACCCTTTTTACACAGACAGTGACGGATGCCTGAAATGTGCTACCAGGATGCTGATGGATACAGTTGCGATAGTGGCATTTAAGATGTTTTTAGACAGGCACATGGATATATAAGAAAGGGGGGAGATATGGATCACATGCAGGCAGGGGAGATTAGTTTAACATACCATCATGTCTGGCGTGGACATTGTGGGCTGAAGGACCTGCGCTGCATTGTTTTACTTCTACAGCATTGCACATTATAAAAAAATAGGTGATGACTTTGCAAAGCACTAGTCTTTTGTCCACAGGGATGTCTCAGAGCTCCCTGATGCCTGCCACTTACTCACTCACTCCCATTTTGGCTCCTTTGTGGTCTCCTGAATTATTTTAAAGATGTCCAACATAAGCTTGAGGAACAGCATATACTGTATTTTCTGGTTAAAATGTTGCAGCCCTTTTGGACCCAGTATCAAATTCTTCAGATAGCTCACTTTCTCTGTCTGTATCAGTACTCACCTTTTCTGTTGCAAGTCAATCATCTGTAGTTTTGGATCAGTCTCTCTATCTCACCATTGGCACAGACTGAGCTGTTGTGCATGTCCCATACTTCTGTCTCTTGCAACCTGTTACAATGCCTAGTCTATATTCTGGCTCTTTAACTGCTCTCATCTCATTGCTATCCCATTGACTGGATGGCTACCACAGCTTCTCTGGTAACCTTGGCCCACAAGAAATTGCAGAGAGTTGAATATGTGGCCCAGTCCATCACACAAACCAACCTCCCTCTCATTGACTCATTGCTGCCTCATCAAGGCCACCAGCATAATGAAGGACCAGTCTCATCCCGGTCGTTCCCTCTTCTCCCCTCTCCCAACAGGCAAGAGGTAAAGACGTTTTAAAATGCATATTTCCAGATTCAGGGACAGTTTCCTCCCAGGGTTCTCTCACCAGCTGGAGTGCGGTCCTGACCTTCCATTTATTTCATTGGAGACCTTTGAACTATCTTTAATTGGACTTTATCTTGCTCTAAATATTGTACCCTTTATCCCTTATCTATATACTGTGAACGGCTTGATTGTAATCATGTATAGTCTTTTCTTTGACTAGATAGCACGCAACAAAAGTCTTTCACTGTACCTCGATACATGTGGCAATTAACTAAACTAAACTCTGGCAGAGATATTCTCCCCTCCTCCCACATTCCCTGTCTTTTCTCTTTCACAGTTCTTCAATCAACCTCAAATATTAATTATGTTTCTCTTTCCACAGATGCTGCCTGTGTATGTTCAGCATTTACTGCTTTTATTGCCTTATCATGAGAGCTTAGCTCAGTTCATTGTACTCTTTCTAATCCAATTTGAAGGAATTAATTTGTGTTTATTATTAATACTTGAGACTAGCTGTAAGCACAATTAAATTCTGCTGAGTTAAAAGAATGCTCTTTCTGAATCTGCTCCATATTGATGATAGCATTTAGAGATGAGCAGTGAGTTTTCTCAAAGTCCCCAAAAACATTTTCCCCTCAGCAAATGTCATCAGGAAACGGATTGGATTGTTATTTAGCTCAGTGATGTTTCTGGAGTATTAGCACCAGATACTCTGCTTGGATTTTTGTATTACATCAATCGTAGCATTCCAAACGCAATTCATTAAATGAGTTGTTTTGAATTGTAAAAAACGATTGAAATCAACATATGTATATTATTAATCCCCTCCGAAATTATTCCACCAAAGGACATTTTCTAAAAGGTAGAAAACAATTTGGAGTGGAACTGTGGTTCTGAAGTGGTTTAATGGGGCTGAAGGGCAGTTTATATCAATAGCTGACAGTTATTGATTGTCAACATAGATAACAAACCTACCAATTGATATCTTCAGCTTGAGCTCCCCATTATACTTAGTGGAAAATGAGATGAGATGATAATTGATTATGACATAATCGTTCCATCACACGTGGAACATAGAACTTATATTTCTGCTTATAATTTACACTTCAAAAAGGGAAGAAGGAAATTAATTTTACATTCTTGCAAGTTCTTCCACCTTAAAAATGTCTACATGGAAATAGAACACCTTTTCCATATTTTTATGAACAGTGTAGCATGTACACTGTATGAGCATATTATCATTCGACATCTTTGTGATGAATGTCTGTATTGCAAGCTCATTCGGGGCCCGTGATTTATTAATGAGGGACATCAAATAGCATGTACATCATCCAGTAATTGATGACATTTTACTGCCTACATTGTGCCTTAAACAATAGTATGGTACATGAATAGCAGTAATCAACCTTGTGCTACATGGACAGGATACTTCAAATCCTCCCACTTTTTTCTGAAGATGTTCTAATAAGGTCTCATGAGATGAGGCATGATTTTACTCTGAAAAAAAAACCTTGTTTGTTCTTATCAAGTAGAAGAATGAAAGGAACACTGGTTTTACTGCATAATTCACTTTTCTGTCGTGCTTTTTCTATCATAACAATAATAGTTATGCTTTCTATTTACCTTAATTCATGTAAATGGAAGATTTGGTCCTATGTTTTCCTCAGACTGACAGAACATGTTCTAAAGCTCAGCCGGCAGCCCCTTAGGTGCTCCCTGGCGATCACTGTGCCTGGCAGCTCTTGACTGCCTTTGAGTGAGAGAGAGATTGGAAATGACAGAAAGAGAATAAGAACATATATGATAATGGAGAGTAAGGGGAGAGTGAGTTGGAGGAGAGAGAATGAGGACAGAGTGAGAAAGAGAGAACAGACATTGCAGAGAGAAAGCAAGAGAGAAAGGGGAAAAAGATCAAGGAACAACCAATTTTTTGACAAAAAAAAGCACACAAAATGCTGGAGTAACTCAACGGGTGAGGCAGCATCTCTGGAGAACATGGATAGGTGGCATTTCAGATCGGGATTCCTTCTTCAGCTGATAGGCTGAATGGTGGCCTAGTTCTGCTCCTACGTCTTCAGACCACAGTTTAAAGCGCTGCAGCCTGTGTGCTTTTGGTGCTATGTCTACTGAGCTTGAACAAGGTTGGACCTGATAACTACACGCTTTTGTGTGATTAATCCAAGCTGATGCCCCTCTGTTGATGGCACTGGGGCGTAAACAGCTCGCCCACTGTAAGAATTATACAGTGTGGGCAGGTTATGAAATCAAGCAGAACACAGCCCAGATTGGATTCTAGTGTTGCCACTTTTGTCCTCAGACTTCCACTCATGATTTCTCTCAACATATTTCTCTCAATAATTGTGGTTAATCATATAATAATAATAATAATATTCATTTATTGTCATTGCAACGAGTACAACGAAATTAAAAAATAGCCAATCCTGACGGTGCGTACAAACATATATGCAATAAATGCAAATACAAATAAATACATAAATACAATTAAATACAATTATATTAAGTACAAGATTTTTTAACGGTGTTGCCTAGTGCAAAGGTAGTGTTCAGTTCTCGTATGGCCCTGGGGTAAAAACTGTTCTTAAGTCTGTTTGTTCGGGATTTGATCGACCTGAAACGTCGACCAGAGGGCAGATGAACAAACAGACGGTGGCCGGGGTGGGATGGATCTTTTATTATTTTGCCTGCTCTACTGAGGCAGCGTAGGCTGAACAGGTGCTCCAGGGAGGGCAGTGAGCAGCCGATGATCTTCTGGGCCGTCGTGATGACCCTCTGAAGGGCCTTCCTGTCCTTTTCTGAGCAGCTGGCATACCATGTGGTTATACAGTATGCCAGCACACTCTCGATGGAGCAGCGATAGAAGGACAACATGAGCTTCTCCTGCAGGTTGGTTTTCCTGAGGATCCTCAGGAAGTGGAGTCTCTGCTGTGCCTTCTTTACTGTGGTGATGGTGTTGGTAGACCAGGTAAGATCCTCTGCGATGTGCGTACCCAGGAACCTGAAAGCGGGTACCCTTTCCACACAGACCCCATTGATGTAGAGTGGGTCGTAATCTACACTGGTTTTTCTAAAGTCAATTATAAGTTCCTTTGTTTTGGAGGAGTTCAGGACCAGATTGTTCACTGAACACCATGCTGCCAGCCTTTGGATTTCATCCCTATAGGCTGTCTCATCTCCTCCTGAGATGAGTCCAACCACAGTCGTGTCATCCGCGAACTTGATGATGGTGTTGGTGGGATGGGTGGGGGCGCAGTCGTGAGTGTAGAGGGAGTAAAGGATGGGGCTCAACACACAGCCCTGTGGTGAGCCGGTGCTCAGTGTAATGGTGGAGGAGAGGTGAGGGCCTATTTTGACGGTCTGGGGGCGGTTGGTCAGGAAGTCCTTGATCCATTGGCAGATGGTTTGGGAAAATCCAAGGTCGGAAAGTTTGGTGACCAGTCTGCTCGGGATGACCGTGTTAAAGGCAGAGCTGAAGTCGAGGAAGAGCATCCTCACATAGCTCCCCTGGTGTTCAAGGTGGGTCAGTGCAGTGTGAAGAGCAGTGTCGATGGCATCCCCTGTAGACCTATTTGCTCTGTAGGCAAACTGGTGTGGGTCGAAGGTGGGTGGGAGGCTGGCTTTGATGTGCTGCAGGACCAGTCTCTCGAAGCACTTTGTGATGACCGGTGTGAGTGCTACCGGACGGTAGTCGTTAAGACCGCTGATGACAGACTTTTTCGGCAGTGGGATGATTGTGGCGGACTTCAGGCAGGGAGGGATGGTGGATTTTAAAAGGGACAGGTTGAAGATTTTTGTGAAGACCTCAGATAATTGGTCTGCACATTCCCTCAGCACTCTGCCCGTCACACCATCGGGGCCTGCAGCTTTCCTGGGATTCACTGCTCTGAGCACGCGCTTAACATCATACTCCTGCACAGTGAAGGTGTTGCTGTCAGGTGCTGGAGAGGGTGTTATGTCTGCCACTGTAGCTTTCACCTCGAAACGAGCAAAGAAACAGTTAAGTTCCTCTGCCAGCGAGGCGTCGCCGTCGGCAGTCGTGCGGTTGCTGGTCTTGTAGTTGGTGATGTGCTGGATGCCTTGCCATACCCGCCGTGGGTCATTGTTGGAAAAGTGGTCCTCAATCTTCCTCTTGTAGGACGCTTTGGCATCCTTGATGCCTCTCTTCAGGTTGGTTCTAGCAGCACTGTATAGAGCTCTATCACTAGACCTGAAGGCGGTGTTACGGTCCTTGAGGAGAGACCTGACATCCTTTGTCATCCAGGGTTTCTGATTGGGATACAACCGGATGCGTTTGTCGACGGTGACATTGTCAACACAGTTTTGGATGTAGCAAAGTACAGTTGATGTGTACTCCTCCAAGTCCTGATCCTCAAAAATATCCCAGTTGGTCCTTTCGAAGCAATCCTGCAGCTGCGAGGAAGCTCCTTCAGGCCATGTCTTAACAGTCTTTATGGTGACTGGAGCTTTCCTCCTGAGTGGGGTGTATGCTGGAGTTAGGAATATGGACAGGTGATCTGACTGCCCCAGGTGTGGTAGTGGTGCTGACCTGAAACCCTTCTTAATATTTGAGTAAACCTTGTCTAGTGTGTTTTTCCCCCTGGTAGCACATCTTATGTGTTGTTCAAGTTTCGGGAGAACTGACTTTAGGTCTGCATGATTGAAGTCCCCGGCTATGATGTGGGCTGCTTCTGGATATGTGCTCTGTTGTGAGTTTATTGCACCGAGCAGGTAGCCTAAAGCTGTGCTAGCGTTAGCATTCGGTGGGATGTAGACTGCTGTTACTATAACCCCTGTAAATTCGCGAGGAAGGTAAAAAGGCCTGCATTTAACTGTTAGGGACTCCAGATCAGGAGAACAGTGGCTATCTATGATTTGGATGTTAGTGCACCAGCTGTTGTGCACGTAAATGCATAACCCCCCCCCCCTTGCTCTTACCGGAGTCGATGTTTCTGTCCCAACGAAACGCTGTACGCCCGGCTAGCTCAATGGCTCCGTCTGGGATAAGTGGATGAAGCCATGTCTCTGTTACTAAGAGAATGCAACAGTCCTCCACGAGTTTGTTTGCTGATATCTGTAGTTTTAGTTCGTCCATTTTGTTGATGATGGATCTGGCGTTGGTGAGAAACATGCTGGGTAGCGGTGGTTTGTGTGGCTGTCTCTTTAGCTTGGCAAGTATACCGGACCGGCATCCTCGCTTTTGCTTCCTGTTTCTCCTTCGCCTGCGACGCCTGTTCGCGCCGACAACTATCCACGGAGCGCCCGGTGTCCTGGCTATCTCTTCCGGTATATTTCGCGGGTGTGGAAATTCACGCACAAGGTCCCGATTGCACTGGAATCCTATGATCAGAAGATCCTTTCGGTTGTAGGTAGGATTTGCCTGATTTGCCTGGTTTGCATGACTAAAATTGACTAACAGACATAACACAGATAACACACATAAAACGCACCGAAAGGGAGAGCTGTGAGCCGCTGCGTCCGTGCGCGCCGCCATCATGAACTGATTTCAACTGTTTTTTCCAAATATCCAACAAGAACTGGGTGCTTTTGGTGGTTTAAAAACATTATTGACATTTTCATGGAGCAGCATGCTGAGAACTGAGTTATATGGAGAAGTTGGCCAGGCTGGGGCTTTATTTCTTGGACCGTAGAAAATTGAGAGGTACTCTTACAGAGGGGAATAAAATCATGAGGGGCATAGGTAGGGTAAATGTACTTAGTCTTTTTCCCAGGGTTGGAGAATCAAGAACTAGTGTGTAGGATAGTGCTAGTGTAGGCATGATTGCTGGTCAGTGCAGACTCAGTGGGCCAAAGTGCCTGTTTCCATGCGATATCTTGGAAACCTAAGCTTATGTATAAGATTATGGGGAGCCGTGACAGAATGTTACCTCATGTGAGTGACACCCAATCGTGGGGCCACTGATTAAAAATAATGGGCACACATTTAAGACAGAAATTAAGCCCATTTTTTTCCCCTCAAATGATCATCAGTGTTAGAAATGTCTTTCCCAAAGGGCAGTTGCAGGAAGGCGTTTGAATAGTTTTAAAGCAAAGGTGGATAGATTATTCATCGATTATGACAAGTGTCGATGGGTGGTTGATGGTCAGCTTAGATTTGATGGGCTGAAGGTCTGTTCCCATATTGTATGATTCTGTAACTCTCAGAAATTGCTGGCCTACAGTGCCACCCTTACCAGCCTGGTGTCTGTAGCCTGTAGGACAGCATTTTGGGATGGCGCAGTGGTAGAGTTGCTGCTTTACAGCGCGAGAAACCCAGATTCGATCCTGACTACAGATGTTGTCTGTACAGAGTTTGTACTATCTCCCTGCATTATCTCGGTGCTCCGGTGTTCTCCCACACTCCAAACACGAACAGGTTAGTAGGTTAATTGGCTTTGGTGAAATTGTAAATTGATCCTAGTGTATAGGATTGTGCTAGTGTACAAGATGGTTGCTGGTCAGCGTGGACTCGGTAGACTGAAGGGCCTGTTTCCGCACTTATCTCTAAAGTCTAAATTGTGGCGGTGCCCGGGGGTTAGGCCACTCCCTGGGTCATTCCCCTCGGCACTGAGTGGACAGGGGGGATTAGGCCACTCCCTGGGTCATCCCCCTAAGCACTGAGTGGACAGGGCTGTAAGGGGTCTGGTGCTACGGGGTTTACCTGAAGGGACTAGAGTTACTCGTGCGGGAGACTGAAGAGAGTGGATGTTCTGATGCTGCATTAAAGTTATTGTTAATCCTTACCTGGCGTCTTGCCTGATTCCTGCTGCGTCCAGACCCACTACAAAAGTCTAAAAGTAAAGCAATGTAAGCTTCCATTGCAGGAGTGGTATCTGATGGTTTCTCATGTGGATGGATCTGCTTGTTTGTTCTTAGAGGTGGTTCAAACCTATATGGAGTCTTTGCCAGGCTGATACGACCCTTCTGTCCTTATTGCACTTCGGCTGTCAGCTGATCCTTCAAAATGCTCATCTAAAACCTTTGCAGCAGACAAAAAGCATTGAGTCGAACAAACAATTGTTGACTGTGTGCTGGCAAGAATCATAGAACAAGAAATATAGAATAATAAATGGTTCATATCAACATCAAAACTAACAGAATCTAATTGTGAAACGAATTAAGGAAAAAAATTGATTAACCACAGAATCAAATAAACCCAAGATCAGGTTTTTCCCAGGATTAGAGACTGTAGGAGAATCAATTGCGGAATCACTGATAGAATCTTTTAGGCAATCTATCACCAAATCAGTTCGGGTAACAATTACAGTTTGGGGATTTAACTCAAGTTCATTTCCAAATGTTTATTTAAACGCTTCTTTAATGTTGCTGTTGTATCTGCTTCCAACACATACTCTGGCAGTGATATTTAGGCACCGACAACTCTCTGTGCAGAATACTTGCTTCCCATATTATTTTTAAACTTTCTCCCTCTCACCTAAAAATGTTGGCCTCTTGTATTTCACATATCCACTCTTGGAAAAAGATTATCTACTCTATCCTCTCATTATGCCTCTCATTATCTTATATACTTCCATCGGGTCAGCCCTCAGCCTCCGACGCTTCAGAGGAAACAATCCACGTTTGTCCAATCTTTATAGCTAATCCTCTCCAATACAGTCGCACCCCGATGAAACACGCCTGCATCCTCTCCAAATCTTCCACATCCTTCCTACAGTGAGGCAATTAGAACTGCATTAAAGGCTCTAAATGTGGCTTTGGTCAAGTTTTATTCAGCTGCAACGTGACTTCCCAAATTTTATACTTAATGCACCAACCGAAGAAGGAAAGCATGCCATATGGCTTCTTTATCACACTGTCCACTTGTGTTGCCACTCTACTTTCAAAGAGCAATGCACTTGTTCCTCAAGTCCATTCTGTACATCAATGCTCCGTGGATCCTGCCATTTACTATATAGTTTATTTTTGCATTGACCTCCCAAAATATAATGCCTCACACATGACCAGATTAAACTCCATTCCTTTGGCAGAATTTTCAACTGATCTGAATTCTATTATATCATTTGACCACCATCCTCACCTTAAATCAGGAGAGACGTACGGAACTTCAGATCCTGGAACCTTAAGCAATACATAAAGTGCTGGAGTAAATCAGCAGGTCAGCATCTGGGGAGTGAACGGATAAGTGACGTTTCGGGTAGTGACACTTCTTCAGTCTGAAGAAGGGTCCTGGGACTCGAAAAATCACCCATCCATTCTCTTCACAGATGCTGCCTGGTCCACTGAGTTACTCCAGCACTTTGTGATTTGCAGCTAAATCACGAGTCCTTCTTTCTTGCATTCAATAGCAATTTTAGTTAAGACATTAAACAGAAACAGTGACATTTGACTCAAGAGTCATGCAATAATTCTTTTCTCTGATAGTTTGAATTATGCGATATTCACCATTAAAAAAGCCTTTATCACTTCACTGTTTTTTTGCATCAAAGACAGAATTAGAACTTTCCCAGGCCAATTTAAGAATTGTAACACAGAAAGAAGATGAAAGAGTCTTGCCTTTGAAATGGAATATGTTTATAATATCATGAGAAATATAAAGCTATTGTGGTAGGCCAATTAGTCTTGTGTGTGGTGCTGATTGCTACATTTGTCTAATGTAAATCTTGTCAAAGCAGTTATGTCAAGGTAGTGCGCAGAACAAACAAATTTCCCAGATCAGCTTGGACAAAATTCATGGTTGTGAATCATATTTACATATTGATGAAATGATACAATCTAAATTACATTGCACAGATTCTGCAAAAGATCTTGGGTCTAATGGAATAAATGAATGACATCTATGAAAAGCAATTTCAAAAAGTAAAGGCGGCACAAATGTTAATTCCCCCAGAGTACCAGAGCCTTCTCTGAAAGTCTCCAGAAGTAAAGGGCAGGGAATGGAGGCGCAACTGCTTAGACAGCATTCACTTGTAATCTCTTTCCCTTGCATTGGGCCAGTTGGACGCAGATCGATCTTATCATCATATCATATATATACAGCCGGAAACAGGCCTTTTCGGCCCTCCAAGTCCGTGCCGCCCAGCGATCCCCGTACATTAACACTATCCTACACCCACTAGGGACAATTTTTTTAATTTTTTTAATTTTTTTTTACATTTACCCAGCCAATTAACCTTCATACCTGTACGTCTTTGGAGTGTGGGAGGAAACCGAAGATCTCGGAGAAAACCCACGCAGGTCACGGGGAGAACGTACAAACTCCTTACAGTGCAGCACCCGTAGTCAGGATCGAACCTGAGTCTCCGGCGCTGCATTCGCTGTAAAGCAGCAACTCTACCGCTGCGCTACCGTATCTTGTAATACAAATCCCACAGCCAATTTAAGCCATGGTCTCCTCACACCATCTGAATGCACATCTGTGAAGAGACCGTCATCCATGCTGTTGGTATTCTAACCTCATCGTTCAAGGCCACTGAAGTACAACTGAAAGTCATCTCCATTTTCCTACGTGAGCACACAGTGGCAATAAAATGGTTTGTCTGTGCAATCAGGGAGATAATATCTGGATGCAAAAGCATTACATACTGAACTGAATTCTTGCAGTATAAAAATGGAAGACGCCACCCACAAACAGGTTAGAGATGAGGCTTTAGATAGCAAGACAACAATCAGTTTGTTATGATCCTTCCATGGCTTTATGGTATTTCAAAGTCATTGAGATCCTTCTGAAATACAATCCCCATTCCACTTCGGAAATTTAACAGACAGAATAGGTACAGTGAGGTCCCACAGATGGCAACATGAACGCATTGAACCTTTTTCAGACACATCTGTTGATGTTAAATTGTGGTCAGTGCATTGGGTAGAATAGCTTCCCAATGTCTTTGCTGAATTAACTACCCCGGCTCTCTGGAGAAAGGTTAGATTTAAAACTGTGCCACATTGTGCAATTCCTATATTAGTTCCAGCAAAACAAAATTAGCCAAGGGACAGTTATACAGTCTGTTCGTAAAGGTAATAACGTCACCTTTATACATGTATAGCTATGGCCAGAAAGCTAGAAACCCATTTCCACCATCACTTCCTTCAAATGCTTCATGATTAGTAAGTCTAACTGATTGAAAACTGTTTATTGTGTAGCACTTTAAAAGCATTCGTCCCTGAGCTGGCTTCTCACCACTCCCATTTCTTAGGCCATGGAAAGGTTTTCTTTTCTGAAAAAAGGTGTTGTTTTGTCTGCTATCTGCATTCATGCACGTCTCATTTCTTGTTCTTTGTATGAAGGCAGAATACATTTTCAAAACCTTCATTTTAATTTGCTTCTGGTTCATTAATATTGAAATGAAGTTCTAATGCTTAGTTAAGTCAGCCATTTGCATTGATCCAGTTATATGTGAATTCTAAATTTGAAGGCACGTACGAGGAGAATTGCTGTCATTTCCCTGCTGAGTTCAGTCCAATATTACGTTTTAAATATTTCACTCCAATTATTAATATTTCAGTACATTCAGCCATTTTATTTTTGGTTTCCCACATCCCCTTGCATTTTGTGTAGGAAGGGACTGCAGATGCTAGTTTACACTGAAGATATACACAAAATGCTGGAGTAACTCAACGGCTCAGGTAGCACCTCTGCAAGAAAGAAATAGGTGACATTATGGGTCAAGACCCTTCTTCAGACTTAGGAAGTCCTTTGTATTTTATCTTATTAAGTTCTCTGTGCCAGTCCATTGAGAGCTCACCAGCAGACAATGCCCACTGTTCAGCCTCCCCAGTTACACTACGTGGCAATTGATGGTAACAGACAAGACTGCAGGTGGCAGGCACGGTGGCACAGTGGTAGAGTTGCTGCTTTGCAGAGCCAGAGACCCAGGCTGAATCCTGACTACAGGTGCTTGTCTGTACGGAGTTTGTACGTTCTCCCCATGACCTGTGTGGGTTTTTTTCTGAGATCTTCAGTTTCCTCCCACACTCCAAAGATGTACAGGTTTGTAGGTTAATTGGCTTAGTATACATTTGTACTGCTCTTCATTGCAGAATACCTGCAGCAACTAGGTTACTGGAAAAGCAATTCCCTTGTGCAAAAATTAAGTGGAATGAATTGATTTTTTTTTAAAGAAACTCCTTAAAAAACGGTGACTCAATCAGTGAGAGGCTTAATTGTTCACACAGACTCACTGAATCATTTTGTGTAGGTTATCAGGCATTTTGTTGAGGGATTTGAAGCTGGCCAATAGAAATTTGACGAAGACAACATTAAGATCATGGAAATGGGTTTGCTGTATTATTTATTGGCTAATAATTTAGTTAAGTAGAATATTCTGTTATTCACAAAGTAACATCTCTACTCGGAAAAGGCAGAGTAATTGGCTATTTTTGGATTAAAATCAATACACCATAATGATAGGTTATTTTATCTAAAAAATGAGGCCGCGGAGTGACATGAATAAAGGTTTAAAATGAATAGAGATATCTAACATTAAATTTAGATTATGAGAATATATTGCAGGATTCAGAAATCACAGGACTGGAGTGTTAGAGTTATATCCTGATTTTCGACTGGTAAATGGGAAACAGACAACAGAGCCATGGATGCATTTATGGTCCAGACATAATAGCCATGTGGAAGACGGTGGTGGGAATGCTCCTGGACCACGCAATGCTTGTGGTGATTGTGCTTCAGTGATGCTATTATGCATTGGATAGGAGTGTTTTCAGCACCTTCCAAGGCATGGTCTCCTGTACTAGAATAAGCACGAACCATAATACTAGAAAACACCAAATAGATTTAGCTCCAGGTCACAAACTATATTCCCCTAGATGCATGTCCTTGTTCTTTCATGGTCACTAACCAAACACTTGCTTTGAGATACAGCTGTATTTGTCTAATGTTATTGTAGCTGCCCCCATTCAAGTTGGCAAAAAATACTTTACCTGACCTAGTCTTGTGAATGCAGTAAGGCTTTCTACCAGTCAGGGTTTGAGCTACTGTATGCATGGTATCCAACCTCTGCCCTGCTGGGACAGATTTGGTGAACTGTCAGCAGTTGTAAAACTATTGACAATAAGAAGCCAAGATCTTTATTATAGATGGTACACTTAGCCCTGGAATGAAGATAATTGGGTGGATATTGGCATCAATAAAAGGGGCTTTGAAACTAAATAGAAGGGGGTGTCCACTAGAGCCAAATCTGGAGGAAGATTATATTTAAGCCTACAACTTCAAAGGAGTCAGATAGCTGCAAGGTAAATGCAGCAATGTGGCCTTCTGAAAATAGAAGTTAATCATGATGAACATCCCAAGCATGTCATAGGGAATCAAAGAGCTTGAAAATGAATATTTAATAACAGACAATGATAGAAGGAAACACTAATATAATATAATGATAGAAGGAAACGGCCCACTGCGGACCTGAAACGTGGCAACGACAACAGCCTGACAGCAGGAGAAGATGGCAGGGGAAGAGAAAATACATTCTGGCCTTCCATCACAGTGAGGAGGGGACTGGAGGAGACTCACTGTGATGGATGTTTCTTTTTTTTGTGTTTTGTGTTGGTTGGGGTTGTGTAGTTTGCTTATTGTATTGCTCTTATTGTTGGACTGTGGGTGACTAAATTTCGTCCAAAAAACTTGTTTTTTGGATGACAAATAAAGATATCCTGAATCCTGAATCCTGAATCATAAAACCGAACACGAAAGACAAGAAGTAGCAATCTTGGCATCATTTGGTCTGGTTACATCATGTAATGCCTTTGGAAAGGTTAATGCCAATGGTTTAATGGTACTTTATTGTCATGCATACCTAAGTACAGTGATATTTTTTTGTTTTGCATACTGTTCAGTGACAATCCTACTATACGTTAGGGACAGTCATACTAACGATAAGAGTGTGAGATAGTAGACTGCACTAAAAGTCAGTACATAAAAGTTACCATGTTTCAGGCGCCATCTTGTACTCTTCATGTCTGCATTTTTAAAAAAAATGTAAGAGTCTTAACTTGGCCATAAACGGCCTTGTCCTGGTGGCAGCACCGGGTCAGTGTTGCAGGGGTGGTCCTGACCAGGCGATGCGTCGATGTCCTCTACTGCTGCTCTGCTGTTCTGTGCTGCTGCAGGCCATGGCCGTTTTGTGCCAAGATGCCAGGATTGTAGCTGAAGTGAAATCCCCATTCATCAGTTCTTCAAAAGGCTGACAAACCCAGAACATTTCCTGTCAAGACGTCTTCCTGGTCAGTCATCAAAAGATGCACGTCATTGGATTGTTGGCAGATTGACCACCAGGAGAGCCCAGAATATATAGATTTGTAACTTGCCGCTTGTACCTTAGGGAGAGAGAGAGGTTATCGGAGATTGGAGGATCAGCTTCCACATTAAGTCAATGCAATTTCTCAATTCAGCCCCAGGTCAGATCCTTGCACAACTGGCAGTAATTTATTCCCACTAGTTGAAAACATTGGTCGGCTCAGAGGAACTACTCATCCTGCGGCATTCAGCACATCGAAGGTAGTTATAAATAATCACAACCTTGTCTCCCATATTCATGTGCTGACCACGATCACAGATGAAAATGCAGATGTTTCTTGCAATTTCTTTTCCCTGATAAGATGACAGCCTGTTATCATTTTTAATTTGACGATACATTTTCATCTGATCCTTTGTTTCTCGAACTGCTTCACTTAGTGCCTTGGTATTTAAATTGAACATGGACCCGTTGTGGTTTCATTCAGAATGTTTTTTCATTCTTAGGTTTATCCAGTCCTCTCATCAACCAGAGTGCAGTCCTGACCTCCCATCTAACACATTGGGGACCTTCAAACTATCTTTAATCGAACTTCATCTTGCACTAAATGTTGTACCCTTTATCCTTTATCTGTGGACGGCTTGATTGTACTCTTGTATAGTCTTTGACTGGATGGCATGCAAACAAAAGGTTTTTCACTGTACCTTAGTACTTGTAACAAAAATAAACTGAACTAAACTAAAACTACTGACTCTCGGTTATGGCTTTGTTCAACATCTGTTGATTTTGTTATCAGATGATGATTGATGAATCTCAGTTTGGCTAGCTGCAGAGGTCCTACATTCGCAGCCTCTGAGCGGACTGGTCCAGATGTCTTCATGTGCAATGTGCTTCCTGAGTTTACTCACATACAGTATGTCTCTAAATCATGTTCTTTTTGGTTTGGATTTCCCTTCAAAAAAGTTTCTAGTTGCTGAGTACTACGAGAAACTCTACCCTTATAGATGAGTTAAATTCCTCCAGAATGTTTCCTCATCCAAAGGACTCCACTCCACCTTCAAGATTTGTAGAAGATCAACCTATAGGCATTCGTGTCTGAAGAGGAGGCCCTGAACTCAGCAGAGACCAAAACAAATAACGAGAAAACAGAGGAGTAAGATCTTGTTTAAGATTGTTTAAGCAATCACTGCCACTTTTCTCCTTACTTGAAGATTCCCCACAGTCTGAACGATAAATGGAGAAACCTTTGGGTTGCATAGCAGGATCAAGAGACTCAGAGGTGAGTCATGTTTTGGTGAAACAAAGAACACAGCAGTACCTGATATGTCTTTGAAACAGCAGCCTTGCTCCAAATGCCTCACTCTTGTTCTCGAGTGATTGAACGTTAGCTGCAAGTATGCTGGGGTTGGGAAGCTGGGATCTCTGTTGTTTCAGCCACACTCAGAGCAAGCCCCCCATCTGTCATGCTTTCTTGTTTTTGTTAGCACTCACAGCTGCGCTGGTAACATCAAGTTTAATAAAGGTTGGTAGTTCCGAGTGTACCTTTAAAATAGCGAAGATCGACAGGAGAGTTCAGCGCTGAAACTAATGACTTTCTGAGTGTCGAAATGGATAGAAAGTAAGCAGATCAAAGAAGGCTGTTTGAACTGTATTAAAAGAACTTCAGGTAAAATGTTGCCACTCTTCTGCATCATTTTTGATGAGGGTGGGCAAAGATAAGACATGCAACAGCTATACAATAGAGAAATATAAGAATCTATAATTAAAGACAGAGTGACTGACAGGGAAAATTGAGCTGAGGAGAGTGAGCTATAACAGATTGGCAGCAGGAGGTCATGTCTAATGAATAGAATTGAATCTGTTAAGGAAATAACATAAATGGAAGGCATGGGGCCACCATAGATGTATTTTATGCGGATTTCGATGACCTTTCATAAAAGAGAATTTTAGCTAAATTAAAATTCAACAACTTGATAAGTAATTATTGCCCTGCTTAGAAAATTAGTTAACTGGTGGAGACCAAGCAAGGTTGATATTTATACACTTGAATTCAAAGAATCAAGAATCAGTGTTGGTTCCTCAATAACTCGCTATTTTCATCAATTTTATAATTTAACAAAGGGTCACATATCCCTCTCAGTGGCACAAAAATTACTGAAATAATGTGTAGTTTAAACAGGAATACATCAATAGAGTTATTACCAAATGAACAGCGTGGAGATATTTCTGCCAGAAGGATACTAATTTAGGTAAATTTGAGGTCCAGTTTTGATGGAAGATAAATTGACATAAAATCCAAACTCTGTTTTTCTATCCACAGATGTTGCTTAACCTGCAGAGTATTTCCAGCATCTTGTATTTTTGTTTAGAATCATAGAGAGTGATGGTGCAGAAAACAGACTTTTGGCCTACTGAGTCTGTACCAACTATCAACCACCTATTTACACTAGAACATAGAACTCTGCCTTACGTGTTATGTTCTAGTGTAAAAATGGAAGAGGAACAGGCGCTTTGATCCACAATGTCCTTGCTGAACATAATGCCAAGTTAAAATAATCTCTGCCTGCACATGGTCCACGTTCCTCCATTCCCCCGCATTCCCATATGTCGACCTAGCTTTGTAAATGTCCCTCTCATATTTGGCTCTGCCACCATTCCTGGCAATGTGTCCCTGGTGCCCACTGCTCTCTGTATAACACATGTGCCCTGCACATCTCCTTTAAGATTTGCCCCTCTCACCTTAAAACACAGCCCTACAGTCTTTGATATTTCCACCTTGGAAAAGTTTCTGACTGTCTACACTATTTCATAGTTTAATATACTGCTTTTAGTACTCTGCTCAACCTCACATATTCCAGAGAAAACAATCCAAAATGTGTCCAACCTCTTCTTAAAGCTAATGTCCTCCAATCGAGGCAGCATTCTGATAAATCTCTTCAGCACCTTCTCCAAAGCTTCCACATCCTTCCTATAATGGGCTGACCAGAACTGTACAGAGTTCCCCAAATGTACTCCTATAAAGCTACAACATGACTTCCAGATTCTTCTACTCAATGGCTTAACCGATGAAAACATGCCTTCTTTCCATTCTATTTACTTGTATTGCCACTTTCAGGGAGTTATTGACCTGGATCTCAAGATTCCTCTATACATCAAAGTTCAAGGGTCTTGAAATTAACTGTATATTTTCCCCTTAAATTAGATTTCCCATAGTGCAAGGCCTCACACTTGCTCGGAATAAAAATAGTAGATTTCATCTGAGGCAGTACCCAAAGAGTTGCCACATTTCTCGCACCATCTTCAACCTTCCAAGTGTCAAGTTCTTAAAAATATCGAATCTTCCAGTATCTTGGCCTTAAATACAATATTGTCCTGGCAGTGGCATTGGATCGGTGATGTTGTACCGGCCCAGCCCACTGATGCTGTTGATGTCCTTCACTTCTGCTTTGTTGGAAGAAATGCCAAAAGCAACTCCTTCTCCAGAGGTTCAGCTGATCCACTGTTAAAAATAACTTCTTGATCAACATGACCGCCATATTTTCAGAAAATTCTCCTTTTACTTGCAGAATATTTTACTTCAAAAGTATCAGAGTTCATGTTAATCCTGTTGTCATTTGTGTGTGTTATCTATGTGTTGATTCATAGAACCACACAATGCAGGAGGATATTATGGCTTATTGGGAAATATATCCAATTATTCCCACTTCTCAGGCCTTCCGGAGAGTATTAAATATTTTCCTGTTCAGTATATATTGAATTTACTTTACAAAAGTTAGTATGAAAGCTAGGGCCATCATTCACTCAGGCAGTGTACCATGATCACAGCAACTCAGTGTATTAAGAAAAAATCATAATTTTCTTCCAGGGCTTTGTCCTCCAATTGCAGAGCTGCATACAGATAAAAGCATATTATTCCTTTCTGCTCTGTCAAGCCCTTTTAATCAATTCTATTAATCTATTCAACTTTCTCTGCTGTAAGGAGAATGATTCCAGTTTGTAAGTGTGTTTCCTCCAGCAGTCAATAGTTAACAATCAGGAATAGGCTTCTGCTTCAAGGTCAATTGAACCATCCTACTTCTCGCTGCTGTAGTTCAGTTTGGAGAGCTCCACGCTCCTCCAGTTGCTTTACCTTGGGTGGTTCTGCCATCATTGCTTACTGCTCTTTATTTCTCTTCTTCTTTGCCCCTCTTTCTTAAGAATATTTGCTAAACTTACATCTTCGACTAAGCTTTCAGTCAGGTTCCCTGCATCTCTTTACTTTGCTGAGAGTCAAATATTGCTTGATGACAATATTGTGAGGTAAATTGGGATGACTTTCTGCATTAAGAATGGTACATAAATGCTATTATGGTGTGACTGAGTTGGATGTCAGTATCTGCAGAGTTTCAGAAATTGCCAAATGCTTGCCGTGCTTTTAAAGAAACAAGTGCTACTGATACTAGTTTTCCTGATAAGTAATTCATAAACTTGTAGAATCATTTAAAGACAAACTGCTTTCTCCAGAAAGTTAGATTATCCAATTGATATCTAGGGAGCTAGAGTCTTCGGCAGAGTATATGGACAGAATCTATTTGCACGTTTTAGTGATGAGAAACACTGATTGAAATGGAAATGGAAAATTTCAGAAAGGATATTGTAAAGATTCTATATTTTCTGCCAGTCCCTTGACTCGATTGAAACTGTTCTGGTTTCCACATTAATGCTTCATCCACAATTGTGGATCTTTCCTCTGCCACAGTTGATAGGACTTTTGATTATGCTTATTCCATTTCCCATACATTTGAAACAAGGAGAACCCCCGTCTTTCCTTTTCATGCCGCCTAGCCTTCTTGTTCAACTACTGATATCTCCAAAGCTTTATCTGATGAAGCCGCTCAAACAAAGTGGTGCAGTGGCAAAGGCAGAGCTGTGGCCTGGCACCGCCAGAGACCCTAGTTTGATCCTGACTATGGGTGCTGTCTGTGCGGAGTTTATACGTTCTACCTGTGACCATATGGGTTTCTTCACGTTTCTTCACACATTCCAAAGTCGTGCACGTTTGTAGGTTCATTGGCTTCTGTAAATTGCCCCTAATGTGTAGGATGCAAAAGTGGGATAACATAGAAGTTGTGTATGGGTGATCAATGATCTAAATCTAAACAAAATTCTAAACACTTATTCCCAGTGAATAGAACATTACTTTCAATTTTATGCACTGCATCTAGTGCTCATGCTGTGGTTCCCTCTACACTGGGGAGTAATAGACTTTTAACTTTTCAATTAGCCGTCATGCAACCTGCAAACATTTCAAATACAATTTTACTTATGTCTTCAAGACAAATTTTAATCTGCTGAGCATTCAGGTGATATTCATTAATTGATTTATCATTAGAATCAATTAGGCACAATATTTACTTGTCTGTGGTTCATAGTCAAGTTATTACAACATTTTTCTCTAGAGGCGTTGATGCAGCACAGTGGGTCAGTGCTGGAGTTGCTGCCTTACAGCGCAGAGACCCGGGTTTGATCCTGATTACCGGTGCTGTCTATGTGGAGTTTGTACATTCTACCCGTGAACGCATGGGTTTTCATGGGTGCGCTGGTTTCCTCCCACACTCCGAAGATGTACAGGTTTGTAGGTTAATTGGCTTCTGCAAATATTGTAAATTGTCCCCAGCGGGTAGTGTGTGCTAGTGTAATGGGGATCGCTGGTCGGCACGGATCTGGTGGGCCGAAGGGGCTGTTTCCGCACTGTATCTCTAAACTAAACTAAATTACAAACAAAAAATTAAGCCAAAGATCTGAACTGGGCAGAGTTATAGCTTGTGAGAGGTGTTGATGTACAAACAGATCCACTCCTTTGAAGAAGACTCCTTGCTCACAGACATCCCCAGCCCAGTGAGAACTGATACACTGTTGACACAGACTACTGTGGCATATTGTGCACAATGACCATCTCCCCCTACTGATTGAAAGGGCTTTAGCAAAGACTGGGACATGAGTAAGGACAACCCCACAGCATCAGAAATGATCGTTCAAAAGAACCATGACAGGATGATTTTGGCCAGGGTCAATCAAGTGAAGTGGCCTGGTTGCAATCAATAAATTGTTTAATAGGGACAAGGATGTGGTGCAAAACTCATCATTTTGGCTGGCCCCATGGGAAACGTTGACTGTCAAGTGTGATTAATGTATAAACCAGACACTTCCACAGGATAAAAACAGCCATAGGGTGGCTGATCCCACCTGACAGATCCATATGAACCTAATGATCTGAAAGACTGGCGTGGAATGGAAATAAAGACAAAAAACATGGACCAGCATTTCTGTTCCTTTCTCCTGGTAATCCATCATTTGATCAGTCTGTGTAATGGGATGTTCAACTGATCAATAATGTGACACACAAAATTTGCTGAAGGGATCTGCAGATACACAATTAAAATCTAACAGGAATTTGAGCAATGAAAGGATGGCCACTTTGTGGTGCATCTGCATTTAATCCAGGACCTTGGTGTCCTGGTTGCATGTTATTGTAATCCCCCCTCCCACTCTGACCTTCTCCCACTCTGTTCCAGTGAAATTCAATAGAACCTAGATGAACAACAGAAATTGGATCTTCCAACTGAACAAATTACAGCCTTCTAAACTCAACATTGCATTCAGCAAATACAGATTTACAGGATTTACAGTGATGAAATTTCCATAGGTTTTATTTCCAGCATGCCTAAGGTAATTTTAGACAATTGTTCTGTATTTGTACTTCCTTCACTCTTTTGAAACCCTGCTCTTATAATTTAATCCGAACAAGTGCGAGGTGTTGCACTTTGGGAGGTTAAATGTAAGGGGAACGTAAAAAAATTAATGGCATGACCCTCAACGACATTGATGTACAGAGGGATCTTGGGGGTCATACTCCATAGCTCCCTGACTCAGCCAGTCATGGTGTCACAGACCAGACTGCTACTGATGCTCTCATCTGAAAGGGCAGCATGCCCAATGGAATCCAAAATGGAGAATGGACATACTGTACAATTCTGTACTTTCTGCATAGTTGGCAGGGTTAAATTCCATTTGCCAGCCCTTAAGGGCCTGTCCCACTTAGGTGATTTTTTAGGCAACTGCCGGCGACTGTCATAGTCGTAGCAGGTCGCTGGAAAACCGGACCCCCCCCCCCCCCCCCCACCACGACAATGTCTACGACAAGCTACAACAACCTATCACCTAGTCGATGTCAAGCTACGGCAAGCTACCGACAACCGGCGACCTAATCGTCGTGACTTAGGAGGTCCACCTACGAGCGTGCCTACGACTACGCAGGCTACAACCTACGACAACCGAAGTCAACCTACGTCCACCCGCGACAAGCTACGACAAGCTATGACCCTGTCGGCGACAATGGAGGACAACTGAAGACAATTCACGTCATTTTGGCCTCCGGTTTTGATGCCGGTACCTGTCGCCGGTTGACGTAGGTAGTCGCCAATGGCATTCACCAAAGTCAGCACCAGCGACAACCTACTTCACCTGGCGACAAACTGGCGACAACCTACGACAGCACCTATGTCAGGAGACGTCAAGCTATGCTCATTGGCTTCAAACCAAGAGTCGCCGAAAATTTGTAAACATTTCAAAATCCAGCGGCGACCAGAAAAACACGGACTCTTTGGAGACTACTCACGACCAAACAGGTGACACTCCGGCGATCGTGTGGCAATAGCCTACTCGCCTGTAAACGCCTAAAAAATCCCCCAAGTGGGACAGGGGCTTCAGTCCACCTTCCCAACTGATCTAGATTATGTTGTAAACCTAGATATCCATTCTCACTCTCTAAAGGACCACCAATTTTGGTGCCGTCTAAAAATTTACTAACAATGTTAATTATCCAAATCATCAATGTAGATAACAATCAACAGTGGGGCCCAACACCGACCCCTGCGGCACTCAATTGGCCACTGGCCTATCAGAAAAACAACCCGCCACAACTACCCTTTAACTTCTTCCTTCAAGCCAATTGTAAATCCAATTGCTAGCTCACCTTGAATTCTATATGCTTTAACTTCCAGAGTCTCTTACCATGCAATTCTTTGTTAAATGCCTTGCTGAAGTCCATGTAGACAATGTCCAATACCCTGCACTCATCAGTCCTCCTGGTGACCTCTTTTCAAAATATTTGATCAGATTTGTGAGACACGATTCCCCATACACAGGACCATACTGGCTTTCCCTAAGTGTCCCTTTTATTCTCCTTTCATTCTGAACAACTTCCTTCCCAGATTTTACCAATCACTTGCACAATCGAGGCAATTTACAGCAATTAAGTAATCTGGCCTGTGGGTCTTTGGGTTTCGGAGGTAATTGAAGTACCCAGGGGAAACCCTGGTGGACATGGGAGAAGGGGTGGAATGTGCAAATTCCACAGATCTCACCAGAGGTCAGGATCAGATCCGAGTTACAGGAGCAGTGAGGTAGCAGTGCTACAACCCGAAACACTCTGCTGCCCAGTGAGAGCCTTGGCTGATCGCACGTGCCTCTTAGAGCATTGTTGAGGAACACACAAAGCGATGGATCCCTGTGCTTCTTGTGTAGGAAGGAACTGCAGATGCTGGTTGATAACAAAGACAGACACAAAATGCTGGAGTAACTCAGCGGGTCAGGCAGCATCTCTCAGAACTCGGAATGAGTCTGAAGAAGGATTCCGACCCAAAACGTCTGCTATTCCTTTTCTCCAGAGATGCTGCCTAATCCGCTGAGTTACTCCAGGATTTTGTGTCTATCATTCTTGATGGTTTTGTGCCAAGGAAAGCATTTGCTTTTGCTTTACCCATTTTTGTAGAAAGTAACTGATTAGTCAACGTCCCTAAAATCAAAATTGTCTCTTTACTTTCACCTCCGCTAAATTGCTCATCTCATTACTGTTCATGAAGGCAGAGAGTTTAAATAATTACACCTAACATTTAATTTAATCTTTAAATCTGACAATGCCATTAAATAAGGATGCTGGAATAAATGAAAGCACCTTCTGCCATTTGACTGTCAAAACCATCTGATTGTGGAAGCTTGTTGTCCATATTTCTAAGAAGCCTTCAGTATTGTTTCAATGTGTGGAGGTTGTGTTACTTAAATTGCAAAAATGTTCCCATGGGAATATGATATTAACATTGAAAAGAAACTGTTGTAAAACTGTAATTACCTTTTAATTAGTTTAGCTCTAAAATAAACTGCACAAATGTTCTATTCAATGGCTTTGTACAACAAAAAATGCAAAAGCTGTGAGAATACCACATTGTTCACATCAGGCACCATCTTCTCGTGGTGCTGTAATTTACTGCTAAGTAGGTGGATTGGGCTTTGGGTTAAGTTGATACATGATGTTATTTTGTAGGGCACTGAATGTTTTGCTGAAGCTCTGGCTGATATTTAACTCTTGACCAACTGCAGCCCAATCAACAGATTCAATGACTATTTATGGGATTAGTCTACATGGAAGCTTGGTCCCTGTGTTAGTTGCTTTAGTTGTTTCAACTGCGAGAGTGATTGGACTTCAAGAGTGCTCATTGACCACTAAATTCTTTGAGTTGCAGCAAGATCATAAAGGATGCTACATTAATGCAATTGTGTCTTCCCCAATTTAATCCCAATATTGTCTGCAGCAAGTTGGGAATGGTTCTTCAGTTTAGTTTACTTTAGAGATGCAGCACGGATACAGGTCCTTCGGCCCACCGAGTCTGCACCGACCAGCGATCCCCGCACATTAGCACTATCCTACACATACTAGGAACAATTTACACATACACCAAGCAAACAATTAACCTACATACCTGTACATCTTTGGAGTGTGGGAGGAAACCGAAGATCTCTGAGAAAACCCACGGGTTCATGGGGAAGAACGTACAAACTCCGTACAGACAGCAACCGTAGTCGGGATCGAACCAGGCGTCTCCGCCGCTGCAAGCGCTGTAAGGCAGCAACTCTACCGCTGCCCCACCGTGGCTGCTGAAGAAGCTCTTCTTAATACTGCTGTTCACTCTCAGAGGCTGATAATATCGAAGCATCAAACAGCACACACTTTACTGCTTCCGTCAGAGAGGTCTGGGTTTTTATGCTCCTGTGAGATCACCAAAGCCTTCCAAAAATTCAAATAAACCACCACATCCACTTATTCCCCCGATCTACTCAACTAGCAATTCCCTCAAATAATTCCAGCAGATTAGTCAAAAGTAATTTTCGTTTCATAAATTCATGTTAAATCACCTCATCCGTATTACTATTTTCAAAGTGTTCAGTGATTATTTTTTTCATTTTACATTTCAGCATTTACCAACCTTAGACCAACAGGTCAGTAATTCTGTTCATAAGTTCATAAGTCATAGGAGCAGGAATAGGCCATTCGGCCCATCAAGTCTACACTATCATTCAATCATGGCTGATCTAGCTTTCCCTTTCAACCCCAATCTCCTGCCTTTTCCCCATAACCCTTGAGACCCTTAATAATCATGAATCTGTCAATCTTTGCCTTACAAATACACAATGACGGCCTCCACAGCCATCTGTGGCAATGAATTCCTTTTATTCTGGGCTATGCCTTCTGGTCCTAAACTCTCCCACTCGTGGAAACATCCTCTCCACACCCACTCTACCTAGGCCTTTCTTTCTCTCACTCCTTTATTCAAAAGTGGACTACATTTGCTTTTCTCCAATCTACAGGACCAGTTCCAGAATCTATAGAACTTTGGAATTGAGACAAGCCATCCATTATTTCTAATGGCAATTTAGTTTATCAGTTTAATTTATTCTCACATGTACCGAGGTTTTGTTGCGTGCTAACCAGTCAGCAGAAAGACAATTCATGATTACAATCTATCCATTTACAGTGTATAGATACATGATAAGGGAATAACATTTTCTGCAAGGTTAAGAATAATGGGTTGACCATTTGGACTGAGATGAGGAAAAACTTCTTCACCCAGAGAGTTGTGAATCTGTGAAATTCTCTGCCACAGAAGGCAGTGGAGGCCAATTCACTGGATGTTTTCAAGAGAGAGTTAGATTTTGCTCTTAGGGTGAAAGGAATCAAAGGATATGGGGAAAAAGCAAATCATCTAAAATCATCAACCATGGTCATATTGAATGGCGGTGCTGGCTTGAATGGCCTTCTCCTGCACCTATTTTCTATAATAATAATAATAATAATGTATTACATTTATATAGCACTTTTCAAACACTCAAAGACGCTTTACAGGGATTTCTAGAACATAGAGAAGTGAATAAATAGATAAATAAGTAAACGAACAGAGAAAGGAGACAGAAGGTGAGGTGACCTTCAGTGGTTGAAGGCAGTACTGAACAGGTGAGACTTCAGTGATGTTTTGAATGTGGTGAGTGAGGAGGAGTCTCTGACGGTTTGGGGTAGTGAGTCCCAGAGGGTGGGAGCAGCGATGGAGAAAGCCCTGTCCCCTCAGGATCTGAGTTTGGGGGGGGGACAGGAGATTGGCAGCAGCAGAGCGGAGGGTGCAGGTGGGAGTGTGCCTGTGGAGGAGGTCAGTCAGGTAGGATGGGGCCAGGTTATGGAGGGCTTTGTAGGTCATGAGGAGGATTTTGTACTGGATTCTCAGGGGGATGGGGAGCCAGTGGAGTTTGTAAAGGACGGGTGTGATATGGTCACGGATCGGGGAGTGGGTGAGTAGACGGGCAGTGGAGTTTTGAATGTATTGAAGTTTACTGATGATTTTTGAGGGTGAGCCATAGAGGAGGCTGTTGCAGTAGTCCAGACAGGAGGTGATGAAGGCGTGGATGAGGGTTTCTGCAGCTGTGAAGGAGAGGGATGGACGGAGACGGGCAATGTTTTTGAGGTAGAAGAAGGCTGTCTTTGTGATGTGTTTGATGTGTTTGTCGAAGGAGAGGGTTTGATCAAAGATGATTCCAAGATTCCGGATGTGAGGGGAGGTGGATACTGGGAGACCATCAATATTGAGGATGAAGTTTTGGATGAAGTTTTCTATGTAAAACCAGCAAAGTCCGATCAAGGATAGTCCAAAAGTCACTAAAGAGGTAGATAGTAGTTTAGGACTGCTCTCTGGTTGTGGTAGGATGATTCAGTTGCCTGATAACAGCTGGGAAGAAACTGTCTCTGAATCTGGTGGTGTGCATTTTCACACTTTTACCTGTTGGGAGGGGGGAGAAGAGGGAGTGAGCAGGGTGCAACTCATCCTTGATTATGCTGCTGGCCTTGCCGAGGCAGCGTGAATTATAAATGGACTCAATAGAAGGGAGAGATGGAAAGTCAATTTTGTTCCAAAACTTCAAGTTGGGGAAATCTCCAAAACCTTCGATTTATCAGCTTTCAAACTCACAAACTTCATGAGTGCTATTTTGTGACTAATACTTTAGTTCTTTCAATTCCTTATTCTCAAGAGAGTCTTAAATCTCTCATATGTCTGACACATGCAATACGTCTTCTTCCGTGGAGACAGATGCAAAGTAATTGTTTAAATTCTCTGTCATTTTCTTACTTCCCATTATGAATTCTCCTGCCTCTGTAAAGAAGCTTACACTTGCCTTGAGTAGTCTTTTTATTTTTATGGAGTTATTAAAAAATCTATATTCTATTTTGCCATCCTTCATCATTTTTGGCACTCCATGGCTCCAGATTTCGAGGAATCAGAATTCCCTCAGAATTATTTGAGGAATTTTCCAGCTGTCAGCTTTGTGCCTGTCTATCAGGGAAATGAGATATCAGGGAGAAGACATTGAATCAACAATGGTGCTTTTTTCCAGCTGAACATTCACACAGGAGTCATTGTGTTCCCAGAGTTTTGCTGACTTTGAACGAACAAAGATGTCATCAATTGCATTCAAGTGGTTGTTTGAAGTGAAGATCCAGAGTTGGAAGCTCAAGTCCAACTCCAAAAGAACGAGGTAGAAGTTAGAGGTCAAACAAGATGCAGAGAAAGGAGGGGTGGGGCAAAGAGAAAACAGCAAAAACAAAGGCCTGCGATGGTATGAAACCCTACAGGAATGAGGATGGTAAAGGTGATGGTAATGGGGCAAGAAAAGATGGCAAAGTACATGGCAAGGTGAAGAGTAATTTCTCAATTTTAAACACCATCTGGAGTTTGGAAAGGCACAATATAAATTAGGAGCAGGAGTACGTCACTGAGCTCCTCATGTCTGTTCAACCATTTACTATGATCATTTCATAGAGTCATACAGCATGGAAACAGGATCTTCAATCCACTGGGTCTGTGCCGACCGTCAGACACTCACTTACTCTCATCCAATATTATTCATCGCCTATTCCAACCAACTCCCCAGTTTCTACCCTGCACCACGTACGGGGGGACGTTACAGTGTCTACTTTACCTACCAACTTGCACATCTTTGGGATATGGAACTGAACCATCCAGGAAATTCCAGAAGACTCAACACAGACATCAGCTCGGGTCAGGACTGAAACTTGGTGACAGGAGCTGTGAAGCAGCAGCTCTACCAGCTGTGCTGCCCATAACTTCTTCACTGCATACCTGTCTACCCCATATTGCAATGAAGGTGATTGATCTCTAATCTTTTCTGTTCCATTAAAGCTCAGCGACTTGAAACACTAGCTCTCTCCATATCCCTTGTCTGGCCTGCTGAACTTTGCCAGTTTTTTCTATTTCCACTGTACCAGATTTTGCGCACCTTCGAAAAGAATGGAACTTGTGGTACAGATGGCAGCAAAGGAGCTACATGTATTGGATGAGCGTTTCGAAAAGAAAATAAAGTAGAATAGAAACATAGAAAATAGGTGCTGGAGGAGTCCATTTGGCCCTTCGAGCCAGCACCGCCATTCATTGTGATCATGGCTGACCATCTACAATCAATAATGTGCCTGCCTTCTCCCCATATCCCTTGATTCCACTAGCCCCTAGAGCTCTATCTAACTCTCTTTTAAATTCATCCAGTGAATTTGCCTCCACTGCCTTCTGTGGCAGAGAATTCTACAAATTCACAACTCTCTGGGTGAAAATGTTTCTTCTCACCTCAGTTTTAATTGGCCTCCCCTTTATTCTTAGACTGTGTCTCCTGGTTCTGGACTCCCCCAACATTGGGAACATTTTTCCTGCATCTAGCTTGTCTAGCCCTTTTATGATTTTATACGTCTCTATAAGATCCCCTCTCATCCTTCAGAACTCCAGTGAATACAAGCCCAGTCTTTCCAATCTTTCCTCATATGACAGTCCCTCCATCCCAGGGATTAACCTTGTGAACCTACACTGCACTACCTCAATAGCAAGGACGTCCTTCCTCAAATTAGGAGACCAAAACTGCACACAATATTCCAGATGTGGTCTCACCAGGGCCCTATATAACTGTAGAAGGACTTCTTTGCTCCTATACTCAACTCCTCTCTTAATGAAGGCCAACATGCCATTACCTTTCTTCACTGCCTAAATATTTTAAGAACAACACAAAGTGGTGGAGTAACTCAGCAGGCCAGGCTGCATCTCTGGAGGACATGGATAGACAATGTTTCAGGTTGGAACCCTTACTTTGCACCTGGCCTATAAATATCCACACCTCAATAACAATACACAATAGTGAAATGGAACTTCAGTCGTCATAACGTTGCAGCCAAACTCGACAGCTATTCCACCCCAAGGGTGCTGAAGATGTCATAAATTCATACAGCACCGAAACAGGTCCTTCTACCCAACTTTCCCATGCCAACCAAGATGCCCCATCTATACCAGTACCGCATATCCATGTTTGGCCCACGTCCCTCTAAACCTTTCCTATCCATGTACCTGTCCAAATGTCTTTTAAATGTTGTTTTAGTACCTGCCTCAACTAACCCCTCTGGCAACTTGTTCCATATACCCACCATCCTCTGTGTGAAAAAGTTGCCCCCTCAGGTTCCTATTAAATCTTTCCCCTCTCACCTTAAACCCATGTCACCTGGTTACTCAGAGGGAATAATCTGAATGTCTCTGAGGGGACATTGGATAAACACAAGGGTTCATTTTAGTAATCCACCAGGTCCAGCCAGGGCTGGAGAATGAGCACCTCAGCTGCCACTCACAGGAATTGCTCATCAGAGGGACAATTCAACTACCCAGTCAAACTATCCAGGAGCACTGTGCTGACACATGGCCTTTCTATGGTCTCAGGTGGATTGGAATTTGTGGAGCAGGTTGTTCATTGAGTATTTCATTATGCGATTGTTAAAGTGATTGGTACTTGCTATTAAGCTCGAGTGTGTTTCAGTATTGTGGAAGCAGCATAAGCCGTGCTGGTTAGTCCTTGATTACCTCTGGAAGAATAATTTCTAGGGCTTATTAGTCCTTCTGGCACGTAGATAAGAACCAAAACAACTGTCAGGGAAATGCATTCCTCCTGGACCATTAAGTGGCACAGTGGGTCAGAACAATGTTTTGTCATCTCTGCAATCAGGTTTTAAATCCAACAGCCACACTCAGCTGCAGGCAATTGGGAAGCCCTTGAAACTTAAGTTTCAAGGGAATGGGGAGATGGGAAGGGGGTGGGGGAATAAATTATTGGGGACTGCTGCATCCCAATTAATGAGTGTTGATTATGAATCTAAACACACCTGGCCAGACGACGTTTTACACTGGGTGCATTTGACTGTACATAATCAATCTCTTTTTTAATTGCTTTCGGTATCATCTTCACCTTGCCTGAATGTATTTCACTGCAGTGCATTGACCTTTCTAATGTGTATCAGATAATGAGACACAATTCATCAGGTCCCTGATTAACCTCGTCTCTCCAGCCACTGTCCGCTCTAGTACCATTCAGGGATACTCACACAGCTGCTTGTGGAGTTTCCAGCATGGTTATTTCCAAAAAAAGAGAAAGAAAATCTTGGCAAGGTGTTCATTAGCAGTTTAAGTGGTGGCACACTGATTGCACATTGATGTTAATGTATCTACAAAGAATTGACAGCAATAAATCCGGTTCTTTATCTACATGCGTCCACATTGAAGTTCCACACCAGCCTTCAACCCTAATTGCGCTTCAGATATTGTTATTGAGTCATTAACCGCAGGAGGAGACCATTTGGCCTATCATGTCTGTGCTACCCCCTTGGAAATGGCTGACAAATTATTTGGACACCTTGTTTTTTTTGTTAACCAATAAACTTGCCCCTTTCTCCAATCTTTTAGTTTAGTTTAGAGATACAGTGTGGAACAGGCCCTTTGACCCATCGCATCTGCTCTGACCAGTTATCTTGGCACATTAACACTATCCCACACACACTATGGACAATTTACAATTATACCAAGCAGTAGAGTTGCTGCCTAGGAGACCCGCGTTTCAATCCCGGCTACGGATGCTGTCTGTATACAGTTTGTTTGTTTTCCCTGTGACCTGCGTGGGTTTTCTCCGAGATCTTCGGTTTCCTCCCACACTCCAAAAGACGTTTGTAGGTTAATTGGCTTGGTAAATGTAAAAATTGGCCCTTGTGGGATAATGATAATGTGTAGGGATCGCTGGTCGGCGCGGACCCGGTGGGCTGAAGGGCCTGTTTCCGCACTGTATCTCTAAACTAAACTAAATTAAACAATTAACTTACAAACCTGTACATCTTTGGAGTGTGGGGGGAAACCGGAGCTCCCGGGGAAAACCCCTGCAGGTCATGGGGAGAACGTACAAACACCATACAGACAAGCTCTCGACGTCAGGATCGAACACGGGAGCTGGCGCTGTAAGGCAGCAACTCTACCACAATCACAATCACAATCACAATCATACTTTATTAGCCAAGTATGTTTTGCAACATACGAGGAATTTCATTTGCCATAAAATCATAACAATAAAAGGCAACAAGGACGATCTTGACTCCCAGTAACTGGCAGTGGGCCTTACTCGTCGGGGCGATAAGCTCCTGCATCCGGAGGGGGGGTGGAATTTCACCTCCTCCGTGACGGGAAATCTACCCCGGGTCGGGGCTTGTCAAACCTCATGTGGCTTTGGAGCTTCCCGACGTCGGTCTCAAACTGAGACCGAGCTCCTTGATGTTAAAGTCCGCAGGCTGCGTTTGAAGCGTCAATCCAGGCAAGGAGTCGCATGCTCATGGGCTCAAAGTCAATCCCAGGCAAGGCCTCCAGCTCCACGATGTTAGGCCGCAGAGCGACTGGAGATACGATCCAGAAAACAATCGCATCTCCGGCAAGGTAAGAGATTGAAAAAAAAGTTTCCCCCGGCGCCCTCCCACACCCCCCACATAAAACAAACCAGATAACATTAACACAGACTTTTAAAACTCACTAAAAATAACAAAAAAGCACGAAAAGCACAGTCAGATTGTAGGTGAGGCTGCCATCGCGGCGCCACCCTGTGGTAATTCTATGCCACCATGCGGTTGTCCAGTTACAAATCCCAACAGAATCCGATTCCAGCAACCAATTAGCCAGTCTGCTTCACATATTAGCAATCCTCTGTGAGCGCATGCAAAATCTAATTTTGCCTTCAGCTACGTGCTCAAGTTTGTACTTTTTTTCACATCTGTGCTCTGTTTTTCTGTCCATTTGCTATTTTCAAATATTTATAACTGAATGTGCATTGAACCCTCCCCCCTTCAACTCTATTCTGAAAAAATTCCCGTTGCTGCATGTAATTGGAACTCTCCTCACTGATCTTAACTTGGTAAATCTCTGATGATATTGAGATCCTTCCTAAAGTGAGGTACCCAAAATTGGACAGCATATAGCTGCTGTAGTCTGACCAAGGACTGAGAATGTTTTGTTCAACACATTATCTTTGTATTACATCCTCTCTATTTACTAAGCCAAGTATTACGCAGTTTCTTGATCACCATATTAAATAGCCCTTTCACCTTCAAACAGACATGAATGTCAACTCCTTGGTATCTCTCCTTTAATGCATCCTTACCATCTCACCACTCCAACGATTTGCCTGAAATCTGCTACTATCCTGATGGATATTTATATGCCTGGAAAATCATCTGTAAAACCCACTATATAGTGGCAGTAGCACAGTGTGCTCTGGTTCTGAGATGCCTGAGGCAAAGTATACCCTGCTGCTTATAAAGTGTGTATAGCACACCTGACTGAGGATGAATTTCTGAGCAGATACATTTGCAAATATTGTACCATATGGAACTTGTGGAATTCCATGTATACAGCAGTGACCCTGGGAATCCCATTATATTTCTCCCAAGTCAAAAAAAGACCTGCATCCACCAGTACTTTTGATATAAGGTTCCATTACTTGTGACATACACAGTATTTTTTTTTCTTGGAGACCCAAGAGACTGCGGATGTTGGAATCTTGGGAAAAAATACAAACTGCTGGTAGAATTCAATGGGTCAGGCAGCATCCGTAGAAGGAAATAGATAGATGGCATTTCGGGTCAGGACCCTTCCCCAGACCCACTATTATTTCTTTATACTGTTTGCTAATTTCTATATATTACTTCACCTAACCCGAACTGCTCTTATTGCAGAACGCTTTGATTGGGCTAACATACATTTTTTTAGTTTAGAGACACAGTGCGGAAACAGCCCCAATGGCCCACCGAGTCTGCACCGACCAGCAATCCCTGCACACTTTACACTATCCTACACACACTAGGGACAATTGACAATTATACCAAACAAATTAGCCTGCAAACCTGTACGTCTTTAGAGTGTGCGGGGAAACCGGAGGTCCTGGAGAAAATTCACACAGGTTACGGGGAGAACGTACAAACTTTGTACAGACAGCACCCATAGTCAGGATCGAACCCGGGTCTCTGGCACTGTAAGGCAGCAACTCTACCGCTGCACCACCACGGTAACAATAAAATGATTGGGATTGGACAGTATTTGAGCAAATTTCACAACTTTCCCAATACTTGCTTCTCTATACACAGTGCCAGCTCTTTTCTCATTCCACCTCAGGCCCTTTAGTCACTGGACCATAAAATTATGGATTCAAATCTCACTCCAGAAACAAGAACTTAAAGTAATTCAATACTAATTAGGTAATGAAAATTTTGGAGCAAATCTTTGGCAAAGGAGGTAGGTTTTAAGCAGTTTCTTCAAAGGGGAGGAAGAGAAGAAGGATGAGGGGGGAATGGGAGAGGGGAAGATGGGAGAGGAAAGAGGAAGGGGTGGGTGGAGGAGGTGGAAGGGGTGAAAGGAGGAAGAAGGTGTGGGAGCAGTGAGAGTGGGAGTGAGAGTTGGAGAGGGAGAGGGAGTAAAGGGAGAGGGGAGGGGATGGGTAATGGGAGGGTGAGGGGAAGGAGGCGAGGTGTAGGGAAGGAGGGGGTGGGAAGGTGTAGGGGAAAAGGAAAGAGAGGTTGCTGTCAGAGGTGAAGCAATAAAATAACAGGGTTTGAAATGCCGGAGAAAGTCACAGGAGGGGGTGGGGTACAGAGAGGAAAATATTGAAAAGAATGGAAGTTGTCGGCCTGCTAACAGAAGCAACTTGAAAATACAGCAAAGACAGGGTGAGTTGGTTAATGAGTTAATAAGTTTTGTATAAGCTCAAGTAACAGCCAGCTCAATAGTTGTCATCAGCTCCAGAGTCTGTTATTTTACATTGTAACTTCCACCCAAAATCTGCAAGTAAGGTGTACTATTTGAGCACTGTGGGATGTGATGTTCAATCATCAGTTTTCCATGACCAATCGGACTAAGATCACAGCATAGTACGCAAGTCTTTTATCAGGGCTTTCTTAGGTCCTGCCCTTGGAGTCTGAATTGTTCCGCTTTAGTTCAACCACAGACATGATCGGGCTTGCAAAGTTCACAGTCCGCGTGAGCTAATTCTCTCAGAGCCCAAGAGAAAGTTCTGCTGGTCATGTCTGTGCTTGAACTAAAGTGGAATGACTCAGACTCCAAGGTCAGGACCAAACAAAGCCTTGATGAAAGATTGACTTCCAGAAGCGAAGGAGTACACACACATACATTGATGGCGCTGAAGTGGAGATGGTCGAAAGCTTCAAGTTCTTAGGAATAAATATCATCAGCAATTTATCCTGGATCGGCCACATCAAAACAATGGCCAAGAAAGCACACCAATGGCACTCCTTCCTTAAAAGGCTTAGGAAGTATGGCATGTCCCCTTCAACTCTCACTAACTTCTGCACATGAGCCATAGAAAGCATTTTATCGGGATGCATTAAAACATGGCTTGGGAACAGCTCCATCCAAGACCCTAAGAATTTGCAGAGAGTAGTGGACGTAGCCCAAACCATCGCCAAACCAACCACCCTTCCATTAACTCCATCGACACTTCACACTGTCTTGGCAAGGCCACCAGCAAAATCAAGGACCAGTCTCACCCTGGTCACTCCCTCTTCTCCCCTGTCCCATCAGGCAAGAGGTACACAAGTTAGAAATGCATACCTCCAGATTCAGAGACAGTTTCTTTTTAGCTGTTGTCAGGCAACTAATTCATCCTCTCAGCAGCTAGAGTGCAGTCCTAACCTCTTTACTTTATTAGAGACCTTTGAACTATCTTTAATCAGATTTTATCTTACACTAAATGTTCTACCTATCCTTTATCTATACACCGTGGATGGTTTGATTATAATCATGTGTAGTCTATGACTGGTTAGCACGCAACAAAAAGCATTTCACTGTCATGTACATGTGTCGATAATAAATTAAACTAAACTAAACTAAGCTAAACTAAGCTAAGCTAAGCTAAGGTGAGATTAACTAAACTCAAGGCCTGAAAGATGCTTTGCTCCTTCTGCATGAAAGTAAGCCAGGATATCTTGGGCTGCATCAAAGTTTCATGATCCTTTGAATCACTAGGACTAAACTTCTAAACATTGAAAGTTTAACTTCAGTTCACAAAATCACGAACATGGTGCATCAATGGTCTTCTTGTACTGTTCCAAACAATTTTTACCGAGTTTCACATTGGATCTCATTCATCGTTTCCTGCAGATCTGCCAATGATTGAATAATTCTCCACAAGGGACAATATTTACAGGGACAATATTTGATATTTTTTCATCCTTTTGATGAAACAAGTCATGACAGCTCCAGTTTCCCAATTCAATTTGGCATTTATAATTCTTCTATCCAGATATAAGTTTGATGGGAAAATGTGACATGTTTTGATTCATTTCACTTTGCCCATTAAACCTTCCTCAGGCTCCTCACACGAGTCAGCACAATGGACATAATTGGTTGCACTCCTTTCTGCTGATTCCTCAGAGCACAATGATTCAACTTTTCCACATTCTGCCTCCAATTAAGCAGCACCTACAGATCCCACCAACAGCTCTGGTTAACAAGGCTAAATCCACACAAATGTGAATGTGGGAGAATCAGAGGAAGACACTACTATCATGTGAGGAATGTGCAAATCCCATGAAGAACATTGGAGGTCAGTATTGAACCTAGGTCACTGGAGCTTTGATGCAGCAGCTTCAGCAAATGCACTTTTATTGTGCTCAATTAAACACTCTCTGAATAACAAGTACAAATTGTTTTTATTCGTGGATCTCTTGAAAAATCCAATTAAGTAATGCAAGCAAAGACATTGGGGTATAATTGCTATAATGTGTTTACTATTATAGGCCTCACACCATGCACAACTAACAACGTTCAAATAGCCAGGCTCATCTTCCATCACCTAGAGAATTCTATCTTTTGTATTTCAATGGTGTTGGATGGACACAAATACCCAATCTATAAATTGACAACATCTCACTGGGTTCAAAATGCACCAGCTGAAAGATTGACACAAGGACATAAAATGCTGGAGTAACTCATTAGGTCAAGCAGCATCTCTGGAGAACAAGGATAGGTGATGTTGTGGGTTGAGGCCTCCTTCAGATTGTAGCATAGGAGAAGAAAGCTGGAAAATGGGAGAGGCAGGACAAAGAGCCACAGTCAATAGGTCCACACAGGCGAGGGAGGTTTTTTTGATAGAGAAGATGGTTGGAACAAAGACCAGAGATAAGAACAGTAGGTATGAGACAGATAAATGCAGCCACCTAAGTATAAAAGCTGGTAAATAATTCTAAATTTTGTCATTGAAGCACCATCTCATTTTCTCTGCCAAGCACACACATTCAATGTTTGATGGAGCAAACATTTACAAATTCAAATAAATGACTATATTTGTCATCTTGCTGATAATCTTTCCAGTTATTCCAGTCCTTGAACAACCTTCCAACAAGAGCTAGGAGCCTTGTACTGGTGAAGTGAAGTTTCTGTGTTTTTGACATGGTTACACAAGCAATGGTACGGGGGGGGGTGTGGTTTGATTCAAAAGCCAGGTGCCACATCAATTTGTGGTCCAGCCCATCTAAGTCACTTCATTTCTCGCTTCTTTGCTACTGTATGAAGACACAGTGCTGGCATAGCTCAGTGGGTCAGGCAGCATCTCAAGAGGATGCCGAGAGGTGACCTTTCAGGTCGGAATCCTTCTTCAGATTGGTTATAGTGGAGGAAGGGAATCAAAGCTGCAATAGATGAGGGGCAGGACAAAGTCTGGCAGATAACAGGCCAACAAGGGTGGGTGAGGAAGGTTATGAGATTGGAAGATTGTTGTACAAATGCCAGGGATGAAAAATCAGAAGGCGTACGACAAAATAACTGAAGAGTTGCGAGTTGTGAAGCTAGAGAAAAGAATGTAGGCGGAAGGGATGGGGGAGGGGAGAAATAGGTGCAGGTCCAGATGGGGCACAGGGAAGAGGGAGGGGGAGAAAGAAATGGGAGGGGGTTATATGGGGAAGAAGAGAGAGAGCAAAGGTTATGTAGTTACTTAAAATTGGAGCAGTCAATGTTCATGCCTTTGGGATGTAAGCTACCCAAGTGGTATATGCGGTGCTGTTCCTTCAGTTTGTGTGTGGCCTCACTTTGGCAATGGATAAAGCCCAGGACAGAAAGGTCAGTATGGAAATGGGAAGAGGAATGAAAATAGATAGCAACTAAGAGATCCTGCAGGTCTTGGAAGACCGAGCGAATGTGTTCAGCGAAACACACGCTGAGTCTACGCCTGGTCTCGCTGATGTACAGGAGGCCAAATCCAGAAAAACAGATGCAGTAGATGGATTCTACCACCCATTTCCTACATACCTCGGGGTGAAACTAGATCGGCAGCTGACCTATAAGCAACACCTTGAAGCTCTCCGTGCTAAAGTCTCGACACGGAACAACCTCCTGTGATGCTTGGCCGGATTGTCATGGGGCGCCAGGAAATCTACTCTTCGAAACAGTGCTCTTGCACTCGTGTACAGCGCCGCTGAGTACGCCGCCCCAGCATGGTGCCGCAGCGCTCATACCAGCAAGCTAGACGCCACCCTCAACGACACCATGCGGATCATCACTGGCTGCCTACGCCCTACTCCGACAGATCTCCTGCCGGTGCTCGCAGGTATCGCACCCGCCAAGCTTCACAGAGAGTTCTTCACTCATAGGTTGGTGTGCAAGGCCCCATCGGACACCAAACATCCTTTGCACCACCTCGCCCAGGATTCACAGCAACTGGGACCTCAACGCCTGTCATCTCGTCACCCTTTCTCCCGTCATGCAGCGAGCCTCTGTGGCTCCGGTTTCAACATACTAGGAGCATGGAGAACCAGCTGGGAACAGACATCGCGACCTCCTCAATTCACTGTCGCACCGAACACCCCAGCCCCACCCGGCTCAGACATGCCCCGCAAAGAGTGGGTCGCCCTGAACCGGCTCCGCACAGGGGTCGGCCGGTTCAATGCCAACATGCATCATTAGGGGTTGCGTCCATCAGCAGCTGGAGCAGACCAGCAAACAGCGCAGCATGTCATTTTCGACTGCACTGTCCTCCGTCCCCCTGGTGGAGGGGTAGACCTCACGGCCCTTGACAACAGCACATTGCACTGGCTACAGCACCTGGAGGGCGTTACATAATTTCTGCTGCCTCAAACGCAAGAAGAAGAAGATTCTACCACCTTGCTCTCTTCGTCAGTTGTGATGAACATTGTAGTCTCTCCAACTCAAATGTCCTGTACGTTGAAGACTTGTTTTACAGCTTCATGCATCCTAAAGGGAAACGGACAGAGTTTCCTGGGCAAACTCTAAGCCAGGCTGGAAAGGGATGCAGCCTTCTGGAAAGAAGTGATCAGCAACGAAAGAGCAGGCAAGGGAAAATTCTCTTGGGAAAATGCTTAGAGCTTTGCTTTATCATAGCAACCACCCTTGCCAGAGCAACTAGCACAGAGTGGCAACACTCCCAATCCAAGCATCAGAACATGGAGTTTATCATGATTTGAATGAGGGACCACAAAGATATTCATGTCACCCGTGGCATGACTGGCACCAATGATGGCTAGACTGACCACCTGCTCTCCTCTATCTCCATCAATTTGCTCCCAAAACATCGTGATCAGATAAACTGCTGCCGGAAGATTTATGTTGGAGCTCTGCTTGAGCAAGTGCAGTATCTCAGACAGAGTATACCCAGACATTATCTTAATACCAGGAACAGTTACATTTCCACAGCTTAAAGGTATCCTGAAGTCCAACAAAACCTTTGTCTTCTCAACCAAGATTCATGGGGATTGCTTTAATGACAATGACATGGAGATCCAGGAGGGGGTTAAGCCTAAATGTAACATATTCATGGATTGAAAGACTCGTGAAATGGACACTCTGATTTGAGCTCCATCATGGATGGAGATTGCCCAGCAAATAGAGGACACAATTCAAGGACATGCTCAGAGCCTCCATTGACTCCTGAAAATCTCCAGCCCATGACTGCTCACAGTAAAGAAAGAGTATTCACTATGATATTGAGAAGCTTGAGGCCGTGAATCACAAGCTCACAGAGGCACAGGGTCAGCAATGCAAGCAGCACATCATCTCATACGAGTCTGATGTCCACATGGTGGCTTTATCAGGCACTTCAGAACCAAAAGAACCACATGGAAGCACAGCACCTCAATCCTGAGGAACACCTAAGTGACTGAGAACATTTACCAGGGAAATTTAAATCAACTGGATAGCTAAGGTACAAGGGCCCAAATGTTCCAAGCAGAAAGCAAACCAACAATCTCATGTAATGCTGTATTAATTTAAAATATTAACTGTTTCTAATGAGTTTGCTTGCAGAAGTCTAAGGTTCACGGAACATGGTAATCTTAATTATTGAAGAAAAACCTGTGATCAGGCTTAGTCCACCACTCTCTGCAGCCTCTTGCATTCCTGCGCATTGGAACTGCCACACCAGGCCACAATGCAACCAGACACTCGACTTTCTATCGTGCATGTAAATGTTTGTTAGAGTAATTGAAGACATACAGAATCTCTTTCAACCTCTAGGACAGTAGTGGCACCAGCACACTTTCTTTGTGATTGCATTCATAGAAACATAGAAACATAGAAAATAGGTGCAGGAGTAGGCCATTCGGCCCTTCGAGCCTGCACCGCCATTCAATATGATCATGGCTGATCACCCAGCTCAGTAGCCTGTACCTGCCTTCTCCATTTAGCAAAAAGGGCCACATCTAACTCCCTCTTAAATATAGCCAATGAACTGGCCTCAACTACCTTCTGTGGCAGAGAATTCCACAGACTCACCACTCTCTGTGTGAAGAAATGTTTTCTCATCTCGGTCCTAAAAGACTTCCCCCTTATCCTTAAACTGTGACCCCTGGTTCTGGACTCCCCCAACATCGGGAACAATCTTCCCACATCTAGCCTCTCCAACCCCTTAAGAATTTTATATGTTTCTATAAGATCCCCCCTCAGTCTTCTAAATTCCAGCGAGTACAAGCCCAGTCTATCCAGTCTTTCCTCATATGCAAGTCCCGCCATCCCAGGGATTAATCTGGTGAACCTTCTCTGTACTCCCTCTAAGGCAAGAACGTCTTTCCTCAGGTTAGGAGACCAAAACTGCACACAATACTCCAGGTGCGGTCTCACCAAGGCCCTGTACAACTGCAGCAGAACCTCCCTGCTCCTAAACTCAAATCCTCTTGCTATGAATGCCAATATACCATTCGCTTTCTTCACTGCCTGCTGCACCTGCATGCTTGCTTTCAATGACTGGTGCACCGTGACACCCAGGTCACGTTGCATCTCCCCTTCTCCCAATCGGTCACCATTCAGGTAATACTCTGTTTTCCTGTTCTTGCCGCCAAAGTGGATAACCTCACATTTATCCACATATAACCTCACATTATCCACATTCATGTGCTGAGTCCATGTCAGGTTATTTGAAACGTTTACATCAAGATATTTGAAGCTGCTAACTCTCCACCAGTGAACCACCAATGAAACTTGGTTAGTGGTCTTCCGACTTCACCTTTCTGGAGTCAACGATAAGTTTCCTGAGTAAATTGTGTATTGGCTACTGTAATACCTTGTCACTTTTGCAAAGTGAACTATCACCAAAATCTTTTCGATTAGCTTTTCACTTTGATTACACATCAAAGGAAAATATGTCCAAGTCCTTCCTTCCCTTGCCCTTTATCACAAAGAACTATTATTCTTTCTACAGAAGCAGGCGTCGATTCGAAATCTATTTTGTCAATTAATAACCAAACAAATCTTCCACTGGGAATTCAACTGAACTCTCCCACTGCATTAGATCAGTTACTTCTCCTGCTGACATTTCCATTCATCAGGTTGCCCTGGGAAAGTGATACATTGTGTGGATATATTTCATGATGTATGTGCTCTTTAGTGAACAGCCAAGAAGTTCACAGCCAATCTTACAAATCCACCATCGCCCCATGTTCACTGTTCTGATTCAACCTAGGTTTCAATAAAAGTGCTTATTAAACAGAGTATTTGACGAGTAATAAATTGATCAGAATGTTATTTCAAGTTCCCTTCACTGACATACTTGAAGTATTCCACTCTAGTAATCTGCATTGAATTCAACTTGCAGTAATGAGGACTAAAGCAACTCTAAGGTACTCACAAGCTCACTTGCCCCATTCTGCACCTTTAGGTGCTTCAGCGAACCTGAAAGCATTCACAGAAAATGTTGGAAATATGCAGTGACTGCTTTCAGGTAATATTTAAATGTAAGTGGCTTTCTCTTACCTACTTCTCCATCGCAACAAAGGAATCAAACAAGTTCCCAACATGATTGATGTTGCATCAACTCCTTGCGATTTACAGACAATCTCAGAAATCATCAAAATTAGATGAAAAGTAGATTGTCATAATATATAACGATCGATCAATATTTGCAACAGGAGAACAAGTAAAATTTGAGGTTGGTCATAGATGGTATGAGATTTCTTCAAAATGTAATTTTTTGGGGTAAACAATCTTGTTGGGTGACTTTATCTTAAGTACAGACACCAGTAACATGCAAATTATGCCATTATACAAATGTTCATCCTGCTGACATATAATTTTTTTCTGTCCTTTAGAAGTTCCCATTGAATTGCATGGAAAGAGGCCATACTGTCCAACAGTTTTGAGCTGACTCCTTGAAGGAGCACTCCAATTAGTTCTACTCATCTATCATTTTGCATTCGATAATTCAGAAAATGTCAGTATATTTCCGATGCTCTTTGGCAAACAACTGAATTTGGCACATTCACCCCCTCAGACCACTAATATGCTGCACACAAACATTTCCTAGTGTCTGCTCAGGTTATTTTGTCATTTACATTTAATAGTTCCCATCTTGCCGATGAAAATGGTTCTATCCAATCTGCTCTGATCAAAATTCTAACAATTTCGAATTTCTTATCTTAAATGAGCTAGAGCTTTCATTGAAATAGCTGAGGGAATAAATTGATTCAAATTTGATTCAAATGCATTACATATTCATGTTATTGCTATAGAAAATATCTTAAAGCTAGTGACACCAATTCTCCCCAATAAGGCAGTTCCATACCAATTTCACTTTCCTCAATACCACAGTGCTTCAGCTGGGAGCATGTTTCAATTATGAGTTCAAGTCCCATTTCAGGGAGTTGGCAGCGATAATACAAGCTGAAACTCTACTGCAGCACACAGGGCATACCACATGTTGGTCCTGTTCTCCTGTTGTAAAACAGTAAATCAGGGCCCTTCCTTTTTTTTTAACTTTATTTTTATTATTTTTTTTTTTACATACATACAAACACAAACTAAACAAACATAGGAGATGCATATTGAATGTAAATACCCTTACTTTAAGTTCCCAAAAACGGAAGAGACTCGAGTCCCGGCATTGCCTGTATTAATAATGACCATCTTTTATCAAACATGTCTGTTGTCAGCTGTAACCTTGCTGTGATTTTTTCCATTATATACACATTTTTTACCCTATCTCTCCATTGCATTATGCTTGGAGGCTGTGGTTTCAACCACGAAGTTGTTATCGTCTTCTTTGCTATCAGCAGCAGGATTGTCAGTAAATGTTTCGAACTCTTATCTGTCATACTGTCAGGAATTATACCCAAAATGTAAAGTGCTGGTTCCAGAGGGAAGTTAATGCCCATAATCTGTTTAATTTCCTTTTGAATATTCTTCCAGAAATCCTGTATTTTTGGGCAATCCCAGAATATATGAGTGGAGTCCCCAACTTCTCCACACTCCCTCCAACATAAATCAGTTGTATTACTATATTTCGATGTAATGAATGGAGTATAAAAGTAACGCATTTTAACTTTCCAGTCAAATTCCCTCCATGTTGGGCTCTTAGTTAGTTTATGTCCCTCTTTAAATGATTCCTCCCACCCTTCTTCTGATATTATGATATTCGCTTCCAGTTCCCATTTTTCTTTGATATGTAAGTTGTTCTCTTTGGATTCATGTTGTAGTGCTTCATAAATTTTTGATATAATCCCTTTTTTTGACTTGTCTTCCGAGAACCCCCACAACACTTCCTCTAATTTAGATGGAGTCTTGCAGATGTTCTCCCATTCCTGATGTTTCTGTAGGTAATCTCTTAGCTGTAAGAATTTGTAAAAGTCATGAGCAGGTAAATTGAATTCTTTTTGAAGTTGTGTGAATATTTTCATTGTTTGTCCCTGAAACATTTGATCTATGTATATTAGCCCTTTGTCAGCCCATCTGTCAAATCCTGTCAGGGCCCTTCCTATTACAGGCGGATGTACAAGAGGAATTATCGTATGCCTAAAGTACATTACTGCATCCTGGTTTGCACGAGTTAACTGGACCAAAGCCACTTTTCCTCTTTTACAGCAATGACTATATATTAATGACTTGGTGAAGGGATTAAAAGTTATATTAGCAAATTTGGGTACAAAGCTGGGTGGTAATGTGAACTGTGAAGAAGATGCTATGAGGTTACAGGGTGACTTGGGCAGGATGTGTGAGTGGGCGGATGCATGGCAGCTGCAGTTTAATGTGGATACGTGTGAGGTTATCCACTTTGGTGGTAAGAATAGGAAGGCAGAGTATTATCTGAATGGTGTCAAGTTAGGAAAAGGGGACATACAACGAGATCTGGGTGTCCTAGTGCATCAGTCACTGAAAGGAAGCATGCAGGTACAGCAGGCAGTGAAGAAAGCCAATGGAATGTTGGCCTTCATAACAAGAGGAGTTGAGTATAGGAGCAAAGAGGTCCTTCTGCAGTTGTACAGGGCCCTAGTGAGACTGCCCCTGGAGTACTGTGTGCAGTTTTGGTCTCAAAATTTAAGGAAGGATATTCTTGCTATTGAGGGAGTGCAGACTAGGTTTACTAGGTTAATTCCCGGAATGGCGGGACTGTCATATGTTGAAAGACTGGAACGACTAGGCTTGTATACACTGGAATTTAGAAGGATGAGAGGGGATCTTATCGAAACGTATAGGATTATTAAGGGGTTGGACACGTTAGAGGCAGGAAACATGTTCCCAATGTTGGGGGAGTCCAGAACAAGGAGCCACAGTTTAAGAATAAGGGGTAGGCCATTTAGAACTGAGATGAGGAAATACCTTTTCAGTCAGAGAGTTGTGAATCTGTGGAATTCTCTGCCTCAGAAGGCAGTGGAGGCCTATTCTCTGAATGCATTCAAGAGAGAGCTAGATAGAGCTCTTAAGGATAGCGGAATCAGGGGGTATGGGGAGAAGGCAGGAACAGGGTACTGATTGAGAATGATCAACCATGATCACATTGAATGGTGGTGCTGGCTCGAAGGGCCGAATGGCCTCCTCCTGCACCTATTGTCTATTGTCTATTGTCTATTGACTACCATGGTAGATTTTCATTCATTTGGGGTTTTTTCCTGATCTGGGCAAGGCAGCTATTTATTGCCCATCCCTACTTGCCCTTGAGAAGGATTTACAGGGTGGACTTGTATCACCTGTGATACAGAAGAGTGAGAAATGAATTGGTTGAAGCAAAATCAGGCGACAGGGTGGTGGGGCGGTAGAGTTGCTGCTTTACAGCGCCAGAGACCCAGGTACAATCCTGACCACAGGTGCAGTCTCTATGGAGTTTGTAAGTTCTCCCCGTGACTTGCCTGTGTGCTCCAATTTTCTCTCACACTCCAAAGATGCACAGGTATGTAAGTTAATTGGTTTAGTAACATTGTAAAAATAGTCCCTAGTGTGTGCAGGATAATGTTAATATGCAGGGATTGCTGGTCGGCACGGATTCAGTGTGCTGAAAGGCCTGTTTACGCACTACATCTTTAAACTAAACTAAAATCTTGAGGGGATTTAACAAGACGGGAATGTTTGTTCTTATGCAGACTCTAGAAAGAGGATGTCAATGTTTTTGGAACTCTTCAAAATGTGGTGGAAACAGAATTGAATATTTTTAAGGCAGAAATAGGTGGATATTTGTTGAGGGAACACAAAAGGACACATGGTGCTGGAGTAACTCCGCAGGTCAGGCAGCATCTCTGGAGAACATGGATGGGCGACATTTTGGGTAGTGACCGTTCTTCAAACCATTATGTTGCCTGACCCTCTGGGTTACTCCAGCACTTTGTGTCCTCTTGTGTATTAACCAGCATCTGCATTTCCTAGCTGCCACTTATTGAAGGGATGAAGGTTACAATGATAAATAGACACTTGTCGAGTATGTTTGGGTTACAAGCCCTGACCTTATTAAATAGCAGAGTAGGCACGGGCAGTTGAGGAGCCAACTCCTGCTCCTAACCACAACCATCTTTCTTCATGGAAAGTACCATTTCAGACATTGGGGAGCTTTCTCCTTGATGCCCATTGACCTCAGTTTTACCACAACTCCTTGATTCCATATTTGTTCAAATGTCACCTTGACGCCAATGTCAGTGACTTTCGCCTCATCACTGAATATCTGCTCTTTGGTCTGTGTTTGAACCAAGGCTGTGGTGGAGATCTGGTGATGAGTGCACGTGGCAAACTCTAAACTGAGCTTCGATGAGTCGAAGGTGCTTAGTGCCGCTGTAGATGGAAGCTTCCATTGCAGAGGTTATGATTGAGCATACCAGGGCAATGTTCCACATCTTTGCTCACTGGCATGGCCCAGGGCATGAATAGCATTCTTAAATGCAAGCCTTTCATCCAACAATTTTACACATAGAATGTTATTTACGGTCATCAAGTCAATATTGCTGATATTCATTTGCCAACACACAAAGGTTATAATTTATTGGAGGAACACATTCTGGGAATTGCATCTAAAACATGGAACTGTTCAGACTTAGGTTTGAATACATTCTTAAAAAACGATATATTTGATATTATGGCAATTTAAGTTGGCAGATAGAATTTATTCTGAGGTGGCAAATCTTGACAAGTTATTTGTCGCAAGTGTCAAGGAACTTGTATATTTTCTGTGCCAGATAGGCAAGCTTATTGTAGAGTTATTCACAATAATGTCTGCAGTGCTTCAGGAAATTGGCTTTCCAAAGCCTCTCAAGGATAAGTAGAACAGAGCAATTAAAGCTGACTTTGAGATAATAAATTGTGGGTCAGTACTTTAAATTAAGTAAAGTTCAGAAGGAGGCCATTCAGTTCTATATGCTTTTGCTGCCAACTTAAATGAGGTAAACAATCAGACCCACTACCCAGGTAACGTCTCCATATTTCACAATTATTTCAGTTTATCTTTAAGGTTACCATTAAGGCTACACTCACTAGACTAGCAGGTAGTATGTTTTAAATGACAGTATCTCCATGTAAAAATAATTTTCATTTCCCCTTTTATTCTTCAGGCAGTACAGTTTTCCTGAGCCATAAGGTTTGCATAATTTCCGATCAACATCCATTAATCACTGTGCATTTTATACATTTTTTTCTCCCACTTACCTGACGTTGTAATATGTTTCCAAATTACACCTTCACCTAAAATATCTGTGCTCATGATATTGTAGAATTATTCTTCCCTGCTAATTTCCCTTTCTCTCAGATCATTTGCTTTGTAGTGTTATTACTTGCAGATAAATGAATGAATTAGTATAAATTATCAAGAGACTTCATTATTTAAACAAACATTTATAATTATAATTACTGTTGATTAAAGGCTACCATATATTTTATGCAATTCAAATCCGATTTTCAAACCTATTTGTCATTTCCCTTATTATCCACACTTAATTAGGATTAAAAGATTTCCTTGCTGAAGGAGCAAACAGTTCTTGTATATTTAATCATGAAAGCAAAGCAGCCCATTAATGAACCCTAATAAACTCAGAAATCAGCTAGGTGTCAACTAGCATGTAGATGCCATTCAAGTGCAAATTGACAGCAAATGCTGTAGCTTAGACCATGTCAGCCAAGCCTTTCAATTAAGGAAGAAAGAACTTGTGTTTATTGTTCACTTTATCATAGCCTCAAGATGGCCCATGGAGCTCTTGAACAAATTGATTTTTTTTAAGTGCAGCAAACGCACCAGTCTTGCGATTGAGGCCACTCTGCCCTGCAAGCTGGTTTTGCCATTCAGTTAGATAGGACTTGGGTGATTTGTGCATCCTCTCAGTGCTCATCTTTAGTGCCCCTCTGTACAGTTAAATGTCAATGATCCATCAATTTCAATGTGCTATTAATAGAGCTTTTCCCAGCTTTTGGGAAGAGAGTTCCCACTCATTTGTAGGTCAGCAAACTTTTACGAGCCCAGATGAATGAACGGACAATTGGTCTGCTGATGGATGAAGAGGAGATGGAGTCTGCCCAGGAAACCACCTTTGAATAGTACAGCATGTGGCTTTATATCCAATGAACCTCAAAGTAAGGTTAAAAGAGGGTAGCACAATGGCACATCTGGTAGACATACTGCCTCACAGTGCCAGAGAATTGGGTTCAATCCTGCCTCAAATACTGTCTGTGGAGCTTGCATGTATCGCTAAAACCATGCGTGTTTCCTCTGGGCGCTCTGGTATCCTCTCGTATCCTAAGAACCACGAGGCTTAGGTTAATCAGCCTTTGTAAAATATCCCCTAATGTGTCAGGAGTGAATGAGAAAATGTGGTAATATAAGTCTAGTTTAGTTCAGTTTAGTTTATTGTCATGTGTACCGAGGTACAGTGAAAGCTTTTTCAGTCTGGGTTCTAATGATTAAGCCGTATACTGAATGAGTACAATAGATTTTATTCCACAGTGGGGTTCTTTCCCTCTAAAATTCCTTCAGATCCAATGAGTGTCTAAAGGGCTCTTAGCAGGAGAAGGGAAGAACAGCTTTTCCAAGATTAATTGCTTTTTATACAGAAAGGGGAAAAAGGGTGTTACATAGGAAATCAACAACCAATTACAATCTTAATACAGTTCACATGTTTACGGCACGGTAGCGCAGCGGTAGAGTTGCTGCTTTACAGCGAATGCAGCGCCGGAGACTCAGGTTCGATCCTGACTACGGGTGCTGCACTGTAAGGAGTTTGTACGTTCTCCCCGTGACCTGCGTGGGTTTTCTCCGAGATCTTCGGTTTCCTCCCACACTCCAAAGACGTACAGGTATGTAGGTTAATTGGCTGGGTAAATGTAAAAATTGTCCCTAGTGGGTGTAGGATAGTGTTAGTGTACGGGGATCGCTGGGCGGCACGGACTTGGTGGGCCGAAAAAGGCCTGTTTCCGGCTGTATATATATGATTAATACAGGTCACATGATTTCAGGGAGACGCATCACCGAGGGAAGATTGAAACTTAACTTTTCTACTTCCACACTTGCTCATATAAGGAGTTGTTATTACGAAAGAGAGGTCATTCTTATCTTACTATTCACGCCATCCTGCAGCTGCACGACCTTGCTTCTGACCACAACAACATCCAAGCTAATTCTAGAAACAAAGCATCCATTCAGGGACAAAAGAAGCCTTTAGCGCCTGTCTGCTCTCAATCACTCTCAAGCTAATAAACACATTCTTTACCACTGATAACACTGCTCCTCCAAACCAGCATCCATTTCACTGCTTTACTACTCAAAATAGGCATTCATTTTCTATTAGCTAATAAAACAACAAAAGTTATTTGTAACCATCTACAACAAAATATCAATATCACTAATCAACTACACAAGCTAATAGCATCCTTATACGCTCTAGATCCTCAGTAATATAAATCTAGTTTAGTTCAGTTTAGTTTATTGTCACGTGTACCGAGGTACAGTGAAAGCTTTTTTGTTGCATGGCATCCAGTGAGTGGAAAGACTACACATGATTACAATCAAGCCATCTAACAGTGTATAAATACAGGTTCAAAGGGATAACGTTTAGTGCAAGATAAAGTCCAGTAAAATCCGTTTAAAGATAGTCAGAGGGTCTCCAATTAGATAGATGGTAGCTCAGGACTGTTCTCTAGTTGTAAATGTAAAGCTTTAATTCTGAGAAATACTAAAAGGGATTCATATTTTATCATTCATACTTGTGACTTCATCCAGGAATGGTAACATTGCAGGTGGCTCTGGCTATTAAACTAGTTTTCTTTCCTTGGGCTGTAACAAGCATTATTTTCCCAGGTTGAACAATCTCCACCCGCCACCAATGGACTGGATGATACAAAGTCAATTCGCTTTTGCCGAACTGCTATCTGGCCAATTCCAAATACACCCTTAAATCGATATTATTGCAACATTCTTCTCACTCAATCTTATACTGCAGCAGGAAGATCACTAATTATTAGCATGTTGGCCATGCATTTTAAGCATGACTCTCGCAAAGCACCAGGCTGCAGTCAACGAAACTGGCACCATGGAGAGAGCTACTAATTACCAACTAATCAAGAAATCATGGACTTCAGAGATTTGCTCCCTCTCTCATTACATGCATTGATCTTGTGGATACTTCTTGCCAATACCATTTCTCCATACACCTCAATTGTTCCAATTTTATGCTCACTTGCCCTTTTATTTTCTGCCTCAGGCAGGCACCACTGTACTTAAAACCCTCATGTTCATTTCAGAGTTTGATTCTCAATGGAATTTGTTTCATGCCTCCAAGATTTTAAAAACTGTGTTTCAGTCTGTTGAGCCACTTTAACCTTCTCAACATCAGTGTGTTTCTAGGGACTGAGCATGTCTCTAGAGGGAGAGAGAAAATGGGAAATTATAGACCAGTTAGTCTGACATCAGTGATAGTCTGACATCAGTGATCAGAAGATGCTGGAGTCAATTATAAAAGACAAAATTGCGGAGCATTTGGATAGCACTAACAGGATCGTTCCGAGTCAGCATGGATTTACGAAGGGGAAATCATGCTTGACTAATCTTCTGGAATTTTCTGAGGATGTAACTAGGAAAATTGACAGGGGAGATGTGGTGTACCTCGACTTTCAGAAAGCCTTCGACAAGGTCCCACGTAGGAGATTAGTGGGCAAAATTAGAGCACATGGTATTGTGGGTAGGGTACTGACATGGATAGAAAATTGGTTGACAGACAGAAAGCAAAGAGTGGGGATAAATGGGTCCCTTTCAGAATGGCAGGTAGTGACTAGTGGGGTATCGCAAGGCTCTGTGCTGGGACCGCAGCTATTTACAATATACATTAATGACTTGGATGAAGGGATTAAAAGTTCCATTAGCAAATTTGCAGATGATACAAAGCTGGGTGGTAGTGTGAACTGTGAGGAAGATGCTATGAGTTTGCAGGGTGACTTGGACAGGTTGTGTGATTGGGCGGATGCATGGCAGATGCAGTTTAATGTGGATAAGTGTGAGGTTATCCACTTTGGTGGTAAGAATAAGAAGGCACATTATTATCTGAATGGTGTCAAATTAGGAAAAGGGGACGTACAACGAGATCTGGGTGTCCTAGTGCATCAGTCACTGAAAGGAAGCATGTAGGTACAGCAGGCAGTGAAGAAAGCCAATGGAATGTTGGCCTTCAGAACAAGAGGAGTTGAGTATAGGAGCAAAGAAGTCATTCTGCAGTTGTATAGGGCCCTAGTGAGACCGCACCTGGAGTACTGTGTGCAGTTTTGGTCTCCAAATTTGAGGAAGGATATTCTTGCTATAGAGGGCGTGCAGCATAGATTTACTAGGTTAATTCCCGGAATGGAGAGACTGTCATATGTTGAAAGACTGGAGCGGTTAGGCTTGTATACACTGGAATTTAGAAGGATGAGAGGGGATCTTATCGAAACATATAAGATTATTAAGGGGTTGGACACGTTAGAGGCAGGAATCATGTTCCCAATGTTGGGGGAGTCCAGAACCAGGGGCCACAGTTTAAGAATAAGGGGTAGGCCATTTAGAACGGAGATGAGGAAAAACTTTTTCAGTCAGAGAGTTGTAAATCCGTGGAATTCACTGCCTCAGAAGGCAGTTGAGGCCAATTCTCTGAATACATTCAAGAGAGAGTTAGATAGAACTCTTAAGGATAGCGGAGTCAGGGGGTTTGGGGAGAAGGCAGGAACGGGGTACTGATTGAGAATGATCAGCCATGATCACATTGAATGGTGGTGCTGGCTCGAAGGTCCGAATGGCCTCCTCCTGCACCTATTGTCTATTGTCTATTGTCTATTGACCTGTTCTTCATTGCCAAGTCATCAGTTATTTCCATGAGCTACTTTCCTTCCATTGACAGTTCCTATCTTCAGCACACACATGCACATATATCCCAGGTTGTGCAAAACCCAAATTAATAGTGGCCAGACATGTGCTTTCAAGAAGTTCTATCAAAGAATTTTTGGGTTTCATGGGGATCGGGAAAAAAGGGATGAGATAAATGGGATAAGAGGGAATGGGACAATGGCAGGTCTCAGCTTAATACCATTCCAATGAGCCCAATGTCCCAATTTGTTATGAGGCTACCAAATACAATATACTTACTGTACAATATAGCACAAATGGAAACTAAATCTACACATGTTACATGTTAATAGAATTTTATCCAGGTTATTTATTTTCAATTTGTCTTAGCAAATGTTTTAAGTGAAATTCCTGACACCTTATTCACGAGACGAAGAGGATTTTTACTGCCTAACACAAAATGTATTCTGGAGACATCAATCTAAGATTCGCACTTGATCTATTGTTAAGAGATTTAGTTTTTTAGCTTAGACCAAATCTTAGTATCCCAGAGTCCTCTCGTAACCGCACTCAACCGATTTGGATGCAAAGGGCCAATCCTGAGCAGCTGGTGCAGATGCTGGTACAAATCGAAGGTATTTATTTCACAAAATGCTGGAGTAACTCAGCAGGTCAGGCAGCATCTCAGGAGAGAAAGAATGGCTGAAGAAGGGTCTCGACCCGAAACGTCACCCATTCCTTCTCTCCTGAGATGCTGCCTGACCTGCTGAGTTACTCCAGCATTTTGTGAAATAAATACCTCTGTGCAGCTGGAGCATCATTGAGCTGCCCAGTGAGGGTAGTTGAGGCCATTGAGGGTTGAAGGGCCCAGTTATCAAAGGAGCATATTGCATATTCAGTTACTTTGGATATTAGAGTCATAGAGTCATAGAGTCACAGAGTCATACAGCGTGGAAACAGATCCTTCAGCCCAACTTGCCCATGCTGACTAACATTCCCCATCTACACTAGTCCCACCTACCTACGGTTGCCCCATAACCCTCTAAACCTATCCTATCCATGTACCTGTCCAAATGTCTATACAATATTATGAGAGGTAGATGTTGAGCTGCCTCAACGACCTCCTCCGGCAGCTTGTTCTGGTGCTATTTGTGAAGTTGCACACAATTCAGAGATTAGCTGTTTATTGTTCACACCTATCTAATGACTTCGGTTTAAAGCTTGGTCTTTCACCGTCTGGATATCAATGAAATCTTTTATAGTTTTTTGTGGATATACTTCCCCAAAATACCTTATAAATATTAAATTTTGACTACCATAGCGGATTCCCCATATTCCTCACTGTGATGGAAGGCAATACAGTATGGAAACAGGCTCTTCAGCCCAACTTGCCCACACCAGTCAACAGGTCCCAGCTACATTAGTCCCACCTGCCCGTGTTTGGTCCATATTCCTCCAAACCTGTCCTACCCATGTACTTGTCTAAATGTTTCTTAAACATTGGGATAGTCCCAGCCTCAACTACCTTGTTCCATACACCCATCACAGTTGAAAAAGTTACCCCTCAGATTCCTATAAAATCTTTTCCTCTTCACCTTAAACCTATGTCTTCTGGTTGACCTAAATTGTGCACTCAGTCTCTCGAGTGTAATGTGGTTGAGCAGCTTGCCTCTGGGAATAACCTGCAACCACATTTTCCTGGAGTATCAAATAGGATCCACCATTCACAAAGGCTGCTTGACTGGTGAAGCTGCATCTATGTATCATGAGCTTGCAAGTATTATTGACCAGCTTTTAGAATATCTTCAAATCATGTGTTGACTTGGATAAGTGGTCTGAGGGAATTCATTTGACACTTTCATTTATTTAAAGCAAAACACTGCAGGTTCCTAAATGTCACTTGAGAGATTAAAACAAACCTTTGGAAATTATATATGTAACATGTCATGTGCAGCCTTTGTTTTCTGAATTATTAACTATTTTTTCCATGTAATTTCTCTGCTGGGTAAGTCTTTATACATTTGCCCACTCACTACATGCCAGCCAACTATTTAAAACACATATTCAGTTAATACACATTTTATAAGGCAGCAAGACAAGGATAAATGTGATACAAGCTTTTATCACCATAATTTTAAATCAAGACATTTGTTGGAAGTGCTGAAAATGTTGTAAATTGCAACTATTTGATGCTTTACGAATTACAAAAAGAATGGGATTTGAGGTGTTAAAGTGCATTTTTCCCACAATGTGGAAAAATAATCACGTGTCTATGATGCAAAGAATAAAGTAACAAATGAGCAGCAATGGAAAATTTCAGCCAGTTATGGGAGAAACAGACTAAAAACTGAATGATAACATTATATTGCAGCACAAATAGGGTGGCACAGTGGCACAGCAATTAGAGCCGCTGCCTCACAGCATCAGAGACATGGGTTTGATGCTGAATACGGTACTGTCTGTGTGCAGCTTGCATGTTCTCCCCGTGACTACGTGGATGTTCTCCAGGTGCTCCAGTTTCTTCCCACGTTCCAATGATGTGCAGGCTTGTAGGTTAATTAGCCTTTGTAAATTGCCCCCTGGAATGGTGGATGCTAAAGTGGGAGAACATAGAACCACTGAATGATGGCCAGCGTGGACTCCATGGGCCGAAGGGCCTGTTTCCACGCAGTATCCCGAAAATAAAACGAAACTAAATAAATCCTTCGAGCCCAGAAGACAATTTAAATATAAATGGTTTATTTCCTCACTTTTCCATTTTAAACCACTTTCTTTCCCTCCATACATCATTCCATTTCTGATTTGAATGTAATTCACCCTATTTTTTGCTCCGCCATTCCTTACATTTCAGTCACATTTGTCGAGCGATATGATAAAACGGGTTCAAGGACTGACAAGAAAATCATCCATGAACGTCTGCAACCTTGTTATCAACTTCAAACGAAATGGTGTGATGTGAAAATTCTAATGCACTCCCGAGTTATTGAAACCCACAAAGCAATTAAGCAATAATGGGAAAGCGTTCTGGGTAATTTAACTAATGGTGAGCAGAGCCTTACTAAGCTGTCATTAGTGATGAGTCCAATCAAGTTTGGTACTATTATGCATTATAATGGGCGTGTAAGTCGCCTTTTTCAATTGGAATTGGCATATTTATCAATTTATTAAGTGAGTTATTATCTTTGCTACATTGGCATTTTAAAATATATATGGATCCTTACAAGCAACTACATTACTTTAACAAAACCTCATATATTATTCAACAACAACATGGAGCTCTGCAAAATCTACTACAGACCTCTGCCAACGAATTAAAGGCAGAATAGAGTGTCTCTCTGCAGAGGTGTTGGTGGCGCCAACACCTACTCACGAGGCACTTCTGCGCCAATGGTAGTAAGTTCGATACTTGCTCTTGGGGATCTGGACAACACTAAGCACAGATGAAAAAAATTTGATTGGCTTGAATAGAAATGAACCCGTTCTTGTAATTATGCAGCAAATTCCCTTTTTCTAAAAAAAACCACGAGCCTTTCTTCATGAAACCTAGGCCAAAGTTACAACGTGCATCCCTTCACAGGTGCTCAATTATGTTTTGTGGAATGGTTTCAGAATATGCCTCATTGGGCATATTCAATGATCCATCTGGACAAACAGATTACTGAACAAGAAGCAATATTCTCCGAGGTCAAATCCAAGGGGACTTGTCTGCTTTATTTAAAACTCCATTTTACTTTAGGGCCTCCAACACCACATGACGTCATGGCAACACAAGCTGCTGATTGCATTCACCGTTGCATTGCTGTGCTGGTTTCCTGGAAAAGAACCCAAGCACAAAATGAGATGCTTTTATTGGGCCAACATAATAGATGCTATTTATTAACTTGGCCCAATTAAAAGGACTAAAACTTTGTATTCGAATCCCAGTGAAAGGAAATTAAATTTAATTCTTCATTACACTTTCGAACTGTGGACATTCTGACGAGGAATAATAGCTAAAAAGACATAAGAGATTCTAAACATTTGTATAATTGGGAATGTGCATCATTATGGCAGCAAGGTCATGCTGAAGGATAGGTATTGATTTAGTTGGTGTTATTTTTATTTAATGAATAAGAGTAAATAAAATGAAGATTTTTGCAAGTGAAATAAATTCCATATCATATCATATCATATATATACAGCCGGAAACAGGCCTTTTCGGCCCTCCAAGTCCGCGCCGCCGAGCGATCCCCATACATTAACACTATCCTACACCCACTAGGGACAATTTTTACATTTTACCCAGCCAATTAACCTACATACCTGTACGTCTAACTGTTTGCAGCCTTCTCTTGTCAAATGGTTATTGGTGGGCAGTCGAATGCTCTGACTGCAAGGACTGTTGTAGGTGCATACAATTGGGAGTGTTAAAGGAAAAGAATGAATACACCAAAAAGCAGCACTTTAGGAAAAGAACTCCACAGTGCAGTAGGTGGAGCTGCTGCCACTGTTTATTAAACTGGGGAAAGGATGTGTTTGTATTACGTACTATATATAAATGTATGAACACAAATGTACTTCAGGAACTACCTAGACCATGTGGTCTGACTTTTATACATTAGTGTCCCAGCCACTCCTCTTGGCTGCTTTGAATGGATATTCAGGATGTTTTGTTGGTAGCCCTACTTTTGACCCTCGCCTCAGGTGAAGAGCCACACTAGAGTTTACTGACATTGCCAACATATTTGCGATGTTACCACTTGAGGTAATAACAAGGCACCAATGAAGTGGAAGGAAATGGAGAACTGACTGGTCACAATGGTGGGCAGTGGGCATGAAAGATGTGTCGATGAGATCACGAAGCGTGAGAGGTCTGAGCCATTGTCTATTTACAGTGTGAGTGGGGATGTTCCAGGCAGCAAAGGAAATTGGAAAGATGCCTGGAGAGGTCACAGAACAAGGAAACAGAGCTGTATGCAAAAGGTGTGATGATTGATGCTGCTTGTGTTTAGGTTGACATTGATGAGTTTACTCATGCCACAAAGAATGGAGCCTGTCTCTTAATGAGGATGTCAAAAAAAAACCCTATAGAGTATTTTAACTCGGTGCCTTCAACAAGTTTAGCATGAGCAACCAGGGGCCAGGGGGACTAGTCACGTGAATACTCACCATCTGGATAGAGGCACTGGGCAAACGTACATTTCCCAGACCTTTATGGACTAGATGCTGCGGGATCGCTTGGTGTACACTGGAGAATTCATGCAAAACAGCCTGACATGCTGGGCCGAACAAACGGAATGAATGGACAAAATAGACAGCAGTGGGGGAGATGGTGCTAGAAAATGGTGGGGCCTGCAAGGTACCCAGGATGAAGATGGGAAAGGGCTGGGCAAGAATGACAGGACAGAGTCAAGGTAAGTGGACAAAATGATGCAGGGTTTTGACCTGAAACTTTGACCATCACTCTGCCTCCACAGATGCTGACTGACTTGTTGAGTTCACCCGGCAGTTTGTTTTGCAGTATAGATAGCAGGTCTAGTGCATAATTTGAGAGTACTCATGCACGAAGCTTGGTTGGAAACAAAGTTTATGTGAATTACCAGTACTTAGAATAGATACAGTGGAGATGTTAAATTCAATTTATTTTTCCAATTGTCAATGTTTGCCTCGAGAGATGGTTTGTGTTCAGGTACCATCATTCTCAGTCTCCTGATGTCCCAAAATACTCTTAAATCATCGAAGTATATTTGAAGCATATTCACTTTTGCATTTTGGGCAAACAAGCTCGTTGTCACTGCTGGGATTGCACTGGCAAAAATTGCCCCACTTATATGCATCTCAATGGCAATCAGCTGGAAACTGCTCAAAGGATATTATTGGAATAAGAAAGACACTTTACAAATGCAAGTTTTGTCTGTCTGCAATATCTTTTGGTAACGTTGGCATTTCACAGAGTCAAATGATCCTTAAATGTAATTTTATTGTAGACAAAATATAATTTGTTATAGAAACATAGAAACATAGAAAATAGGTGCCATTCGGCCCTTCGAGCCTGCACCGCCATTCAATATGATCATGGCTGATCATCCAGCTCAGTAACCTGTACCTGCCTTCTCTCCATACCCCCTGATCCCTTTAGCCACAAGGGCCACATCTAACTCCCTCTTAAATATAGCCAATGAACTGGCTTCAACTACCTTCTGTGGCAGAGAATTCCACAGACTCACCACTCTCTATAATTTCCTATCACTGGTACATTATAAGTATGACCAGGATTTTAAAAAAGAAAAACATTATCACATAACTACATCATAATTTATTTCCATAATAGAGAAACCTGTGAACTTCTTCTTCTTGCTTTTGAGGCAGCAGAAATTATGTAACGCCCTCCAGGCGCTGTAGCCAGTGCAATGTGCTGTTGTCGAGGGCCTTGATGTCTACCCCTCCACCAGGGGGACGGAGGACAGTGCAGTAAAAAATGACGTGCTGCGCTGTTTGCTGGTCTGCTCCACACACGCAGGCTGCTGATGAACGCAGCCCACGACGATGCATGTTGGCATTGAACTGGCCGACCCCTGTGCGGAACCGGTTCAGGGCGACCCACTCTTTGCGGGGCATGTCTGAGCCGGGTGGGGCTGTGGTGTTCGGTGCGACAGTGAATTGAGGAGGTCGCGATGTCTGTTCCCAGCTGGTTCTCCATGCTCCTAGTATGTTTGCCAGTGACTAGTGGGGTACCGCAAGGCTCAGTGCTGGGACCCCAGCTATTTACAATATATATTAATGATTTGGACGAGGGAATTGAATGCAACATCTCCAGGTTTGCGGATGACACAAAGCTGGGGGGCGGTGTTAGCAGTGAGGAGGATGCTAGGCGGCTGCAAGGTGACTTGGATAGGTTAGGTGAGTGGGCAAATGCATGGCAGATGCAGTATAATGTGGATAAATGTGAGGTTATCCACTTTGGTAGCAAGAACAGGAAAGCAGACTATTATCTAAATGGTGGCCGATTAGGAAAAGGGGAGATGCAACGAGACCTGGGTGTCGTGGTGCACCAGTCATTGAAAGTAGGCATGCAGGTGCAGCAGGCAGTGAAGAAAGCGAATGGTATGTTAGCATTCATAGCAAAAGGATTTGAGTATAGGAGCAGGGAGGTTCTACTGCAGTTGTACAGGGCATTGGTGAGACCACACCTGGAGTATTGCGTACAGTTTTGGTCTCCTAATCTGAGGAAAGTCATTCTTGCCATAGAGGGAGTACAGAGAAGGTTCACCAGATTAATTCCTGGGATGGCAGGACTTTCATATGAAGAAAGACTGGATAGACTCGGCTTGTACTCGCTGGAATGTAGAAGATTGAGGGGGGATCTTATAGAAACTTACAAAATTCTTAAGGGGTTGGACAGGCTAGATGCAGGAAGATTGTTCCCGATGTTGGGGAAGTCCAGAACAAGGGGTCACAGTTTAAGGAAAAGGGGGAAGTCTTTTAGGACCGAGATGAGAAAGTTTTTTTTCATACAGAGAGTGGTGAATCTGTGGAATTCTATGCCACAGAAAGTAGTTGAGGCCAGTTCATTGGCTATATTTAAGAGGGAGTTAGATGTGGCCCTTGTGGCTAAAGGGATCAGGGGGTATGGAGAGAAGGCAGGTATAGGATACTGAGTTGGATGATCAGCCATGATCATATTGAATGGCGGTGCAGGCTCGAAGGGCCGAATGGCCTACTCCTGCACCTCCTTTCTATGTTGAAACCGGAGCCACAGAGGGTCACTGCATGACGGGAGAAAGGGTGACGAGATGACAGGTGTTGAGGTCCCAGTTGCTGTGTTCATCTTACTTCAGCTTCAAAAGTATAACTAGAAATGCTAATCATAGCTGAAACGATTACATTTTTACCTTACCTGATCAGAGATGAAAGTTATAATGAACACTAGACCAATTGGACCCGTTGTGCCCAAACCACTCTTGCAATGGTGTAGCGCCCTCTCCTCCCTCTCCTCTCCCCCACCACTCCCCCCTCCCCCCTCCCTCCCTCTCCTCCTTTCCCCCTCCCTCCCCCTCACCCCTCTCCCCCTCCCCAGCTCTCCCCACTCACCACCTTCCTCCCCCCTCTCCCTCTTCCCCCCCCTCGTCCCTCTCCCCCCTTCCCTGCTAGGGTTGCCTCTCCTGCATTGGTGCAGCACCCTCTCCTCGCCCACTCCCTCCTCCCCCACTTCCCCCTCCCCTCTCCCCCCCTCCCTCCAACCCCCTCGTCCCCCTCCCTCCCCTCCCCCCTCCCTCCCCTCCCCCCTCCTCTCTCCCCCCTCTCCTTCCCCCTCCCTCCAACCCCCTCCCTCCAACCCCCTCATCCCCCTCCCTCCCCTCCCACTTCCCTCCCTCCCTCCCCTCCTCAATTAAACTTCTTCCATAGGACCATGGGACAACATTGAGTAAGGTGGGCCTAAAATTGTCGCGCTATCGTGTACCGTTTTGGCTGTAGTTTAGCAATAAGCCAACTAACAAGAGTTTTAGTATATAGATAAAGCTAGATTGTGATTGTGGAAACAAATTTGAATGGCTATAGTTCAACACTACATTATTCCTTTCACTGAGAAAGCATAGCTGTCTTATAGTATTTACAAATGATAATGATAAACCGAGAGACTTTTTATTTCTAATTAACCTTTCTGGTGCTGCGAGAATTGCAGTTCATTTATTTCATTTCAACTGATGACTCTTCGGCATTTCTGCCATTTACTGAGATATTTACCTCTTCACTATGACTGAAGCATTAATGGCTATCAAACAAGATTGCTTGTATGTTGTATCCAGCGGCGAAGACTGTTATGTTTCTTCATTTGTTAAACTCATCACCGGAAGATTTACAGTTGCCTTCAACAAAATGTAGGACAAAAGTGTAGCTTTAATGTTCCCTAAATGTTGGCTTGACTGGATGAATTAAATGATGTGAAATGACTGATAAAGAATAGTACTTAATTTGCAGTACACGGCATGTGCAGAAGCCAGTGCAACAGCATGTACTGGCAATCTCAGGCTGGGTAGGTTGGGCTGAAGAGACTGTTTCCACACTGTGAGACTCTATGACTCCAAGACTCATTACAGGTCAATTCCATCTGTCCAACCTTTCAAAAGCTGGGCAGGTGATGAGGGGGGATTTCTTTCATAGGAGTGGGCCAGGGATATTTGCTCAGTGACCCTATTGTTTCGAACTGGTGATTAAAATATAAATTGCCGGCAATTTGGGCCTTCTTTCTCATAGGCTGCAGCTTATTAGTTTTGGTTTAGTTTAGGTACAGTGAAAAGCTTTTCTTGTTGTAGTTGTGCTCTATCCAGTCGGCAGAGAGACTCTACATGATTACAACCAGGCTGTCCACAGTGCACAGATGCAGAATAAAGGGAATAATGTTTAGTGCAAGATAAAGTCCAGTGGAGTCCGATTAAAGATAGTTCAAGGGTCTCCAAATGGGTAAATGATGGGTCAGGACTACTCTCTGGTTGGTGATAGGATGGTTCAATTGCCTGATAACAGCTGGGAAGAAACTGTCCCTGAATCTGGAAGTGTGCATTTTCATATTTCTGTACCTCTTGCATGATGGGAGAGAGGAGAAGAGGGAGTGTCCGGAGTGAGACTTATCCTTGATTATGCTGCTGTCTTGCCAAGGCAGCGTGAAGTGTAGATGGAGTAAATGGAACGGAGGTTGGTTTGTGTGATGTTCTGGGCTGAATCCACAATTCTCTGTGATTTCTTGTGGTCTTGGATGGAGCTGTTGTTAAACCATAAGGTCTTAAGGAATAGAAGTAGAATTTGGCCATTTGGCCCATTGGCTACTTTGCCATTCAATCATGGCTGATTTATCTCTCCCTCCTAACCCCATTCCCCTGCCTTCTCCCCCTGACCTCTGTCACCTGTACTAATCAAGAACTATGCTGTTATTATCATGCAAACAGATACTATTGTGTGCTTACCGATCATGCCTCATTTCCAAAACTAAAGGGTGCAGCCTGTGAAACAGCTGCAAGTACCTACTTATTTTTTCGTACTGGCAGACAATCATCCCAACTAGGCATGGAGATGAATCCAAACTTGGTTCAAGATGTACATTCTGTTCATTTGCTGACATTATTCAGGTCGGAATGTTGTGGCTTAAGACCCCACTTCAGAAAGGTAGCAAGTGGGTTGGCACTTCAGTGAAGTACTTAAGAGTTTGCATTGTCAGGGGTGTTACTTCCAATAAAAACAGGATCAGCCCTCTCATGGATACACTGTAGATAAACACAAGTTATCATCTCACTGAAGAACAGGTGAATTCACTCTTTCACTCTCACAAGTGATAGGAGCAGAATTAGGCCATTCGGCCCATCAAGTCTACTCTGCTATTCAATCCTGGCTGATCTATCTGTCCCTCCTAACCCCATTCTCCTGCCTTCTCCCCATAACCCCTGCCCCTTACTGTGTCCAAAAGATAGCCCTCATCCAATAGTGATTTATTTGTTTGCAAGGCTTTGGCATTCACAAATCATGATGTGCATTTACTACATGGTTACACTTCAAAAAGTGATCACGTATGCAAAGGTTTGGGGCACATTGTGGGCAGGAAGGGTGCGGTAAAAATGCAAGCTCCTTATTCTATTATAAAATCCCATTAATCTAATCGTGGCCAGGCAATGTCTTGGAAGATTTTACATGACCTTCAAAGGCAGCTGAACAAAACTCCATCAACATTTATGGCACTGTGATTCAAGCTCAGTAAATTGCTTTGAATAGATGAGCTTTCCAGTAGAGCTGAAGCCCAGGGCTAGTCTATGGATTTTCCATTGTCCCTATAAATTTCATATTCATTCTTAAATATTTATTCAGATTATTTTTCCAAAAGAATTAATCAGAACAAAGTTAACAGCTTTTGGTAAAGTCCCAGATATCTACTATTCAATTCAATATTTTTAAAAATCTTCAACGTGCTTGAGGCTTATGAAAATTGTTTCAATATTCTTGCATAGTGCAATGTGTGTCAGTTAAGGCTCAGTGGATTGCACTCACACCTCTGCATCACAGCTTGCTATTCAAATCCCACTCTGAATACCTGAGCATATAATCCCACCTGATATCGTGTCTCCACACTCAGGGACGTCATATGGTCAGAGGTGTTCCATTGCTAAATGGCAAGTGCACTGGGTTATAGAAGGAATGCCAGCAGTGATGGCTTCCCAGGTTGTTAGTGACTTCCACGTTTGCTGCACTGGCCTTTGGAATTGATTTCACATTGTCAATCTAGTCCTCCTGGCCAAAGGTTATGCAAAACTTAATTAAATGCTGGTTCATTCTCATTCTCTAAAGTTCACTTCACAACATCTACATTTTGGAACATTTCACCCCTTAACTAAGAAAATATCTTCCAAGGTAGAACATAAAGTGCTGGTGTAACTCAGCGGGTCAGGGAGGATCTCTGGTGGATATGGAAAGGTGCATCTTTTCCAGCTTTCTCTCCCCACTATAATCAGTCTGAAGAAGGGTCCTGACCTGAAAAGTCACCTATACATGTTCTCCTGAGACTCTGCCTGATCCACTGACCTACTCCAGCACTCTGTATCTTCTTTTGTAAAGAAGCATCTGCAGTTCTTTTTGCTTTTACACTCCAGCACTTTATGTTCCATGCAAGATTCCAGCAGCTGCAGTTCATTGCGTGTAAACTATCTCCCAAGTTTGATATTGTAAATGAGATCACAGTGTCATGACATAATTTTCTAACTCCTTCCCAGTTTCTAAGAGTACAATTGAAGTTAGGTGGGCTAGAACTCCAGATAGAAAAGGAAACCTTTCTTCTTTTGTTGTCCACATGTGGTGGCATGTCTTGTAATTTATTTGTTTATTATCTTAAATTGTACAACATGCCCAAAAATCTGACCAATTACATCAGGTCAATTGTTCCTTATCCAAAATAGAATCATAGACATACAGTGTTGAAACAGGCCCTTCAGCCGAACTTCCCTACACCAACCAACAAGCTGCATCTACACTAGTCCCACCTGCCTCAGTTTGGCCCAAATCCCTCTAAACGTTTCCCATCCATGTACCTGTCTAAATGTTTCTTAATCATTGCGGTAGTACCTGCCTCAACTACCTCCTCCGGCAGCTCGTTCCAAACACTCACCAGCATTTGTGTGAAAAAGTGTGCAAATTCATTGATGCGGAGAATCGGCAATAAGGTGGAGCAAGTGATAAATGACCAACCTTGGCCATTTTATAGACAGAGAGACAAAAATAGAACCATCAACAGGTGGTGCATGGCAAGTCGTCAAAACGCGAAAGATCCTTTTTTTCATATATGAAATGCTGCTGTCCAACAGAACTTTGTAGGAATTGATTTCTAGCTTTGCCTGTGGGAGGTTGAAGCCCATGCCTAGAATATCAAGCACTTCTGCCACCATCTGTGACACTAAAGAGCTCACGGATTAATTTAGCCTATTTTACTATCAGTTCCATGAAGAAAGATTGACAGATAATGCTTATCATGAATGTTAGAGGTTAGAGAACTCCAAATGCTTGGCTCCATTTATAGAATGTAAAGCAGGTACACAATCTCCCTGCAAACAGACAGGAGCTTTCACAGAGGATGTCGTCCTCATAGAGAATCACCATTGCCTCAAGTGAGATTGTAAATCAGAGGTCAGGTGTTCATGAAACCACATGGCAAGCAGGAATCTCTGACAAGGCTCCTGGATCAGTCGTCCAAGTTCAGGAACATACAAATTAATTAATGCATTAAGATCAATGACTGTCTCATGTATCTTGTACTACCCAAATGATCAATCATAATGAATTGTGTAGGAAGGAACTACAGTTGCTGGTTTATCGATCACTAAAGATGGACACAAAATGCTGGAGTAACTCTTCGGGTCAGGCAGCATCTCTGGAGAGAAGGAACAGGTAGAGTTTCAGTCGAGACCCATCATCGGAACCTCTTCCATATAATGGGTGTGTTGATCCATCAGAAAAATTAATGTACAATCAACTCAGACACAGTGCATGGGAAAAACTCAATGACTTGGGAAGCAGAGATACAAAATTCCCTTTCCTGCTCAGCCTTGGCAGAGTTAAGACAAGTTGATAAATACCCACAGAATGCATTATATTTTGTAGGCAATCTAATTTAAAATCAATTTCAAAAGGCCTATAATAAAACATCAAACATTAGACTAACAATGCAGGTTCATTTTTATGGAGGCAGTGGACAAATAACTAAATGCCAAGGTTTAAATAAACTACCATGAATGTTGACACGGAAATTAGGTCTTCCTGACCTGATTCTACCATTTTCCAGTTTTTTTGTTGCTGTACTGTTGATAATGGTTGGTGGGATGGTTGGGGAGTGAGGAGGGGATGTATCTTATCACAGTTCCAATCAGGAGGGAGAAGCTAAGAGCAGAGTATCTGGAAAGGAAAAGTGTAGACAATAGACAATAGGTGCAGGAGTAGGCCATTCAGCCCTTCGAGCCAGCACCACCATTCAATGTGATCATGGCTGATCATTCTCAATCAGTACCCCGTTCCTGCCTTCTCCCCATACCCCCTTACTCCGCTATCCTTAAGAGCTCTATCTAGTTCTCTCTTGAATGCATTCAGAGACTTGGCCTCCACTGCCTTCCGAGGCAGTGAATTCCACAGATTTACAACTCTCTGACTGAAAAAGTTTTTCCTCATCTCCGTTCTAAATGGCCTACCCCTTATTTTTAAACTGTGGCCCCTGGTTCTGGACTCCCCCAACATTGGGAACATGTTTCCTGCCTCTAACGTGTCCAACCCCTTAATAATCTTATATGTTGCGATAAGATCCCCTCTCATCCTTCGAAATTCCAGTGTATACAAGCCTAGCCGCTCCAATCTTTCAACATACGACAGTCCTGCCATTCCGGGAATTAACCTAGAAATGTTGTGGGTCCTGTCAACCGTGCGGGAGGGGCCGATCTTTAGTTATGCATGGATAGAACATTAGTTTAAAAAACCAGGAAAATGGAAGTAGGGGATTAGGACGGTTATTTGATCATAATCATAATCGTAATTTATTAGCCAAGTATGTTTTGCAACCTACGAGGAATTTGATTTGCCATACAGTCATACCAAAAAAAGCAACAAGACACACAACTACAAAAAAAATTGACATAAACATCCACTACAGCGGCTCCTCCACATTCCCCATTGTGATGGAAGGCAATAAAGTCTTATCTTCTTACCTCCTTTTCTCCCGCGAAGGCAGTATTACACAAGGAACAGTGCTGGAGTCACTGTTACTCAAAGGGTAGTATTTGAAAGCAGCAGCCAATAGCTCCATTGCAATATTTGCAGACAGTATTGAATGTGGAGGAAGAACACACCGTTAAATTGCATAGAGATTAAAAATGCGGCCCTAGACAGTTAAGTAACAAAGTTGAAATTGATTTGAAGAGGCGGCATTATCACATGCCCAAAGGAAGATAATTGAGTAAATGACTGCAGTCATTCAAGGTATCAGATGAACAAGCAAGTCATTCAGGGTATCAAATGAACAAACATTTTAGAGTTTGGAGATACAATGTGGAAACAGGCCCTTCGGCCCACCGAGTCCACGCTGACCAGCAATCCCTGCACACTAACACTATCCTACACAGGGGAGGGACAATTTATAATTTCACCAAGTCAATTAGCCTACAAACCTGTACATCTTCGAGATGAGGAAAGAAACCGGAGCACCCAGGGAAAAAAATCGCAGTCACAGGGCAAATGTACAAACTCCATACAGACAGCAACAGTAGTCAGGATTGTATCCAGATCTCTGGTGCTGCAAGGCAACAACTCCAGTGCTGCGCCACTGTGCTGACCTAGTAGCTGAGGAAAAAAAATAGAGACACAAGAAACTACAGATGTTGGAATCTTGAATAAAACATAAAGTGCTGGAGGAACTCAATGGGTCAGGCAGCATCTGGGAAGGGAATGGGTGGGTGACGTTTCAGGGCAGAACCATTCTTTAGACAGTCATCTGTCAATTCGTGGAACAATCCGTAAGCTGGTACCATAAATAGATGAGAGTTGAAAATAAATGTAAAAGGAAAATGAGCTGTTAAAGTGATAAGAATATGAAACAGAATATCAAAGGTAAATAGCAGAGATGCTTTCAGATGAGTAGATGAGTACATGAGAGAAAGGGGAATAGACAAATATGCTGGAAGGCATAGATGAAATCAAAAGAATGGGAGGAGACTTGCATTTATCAACGGCAATGAACACTATCTGAATAGAAAGCCCTCTTTCTACATCTGATTACTGCTTTCAAAGAATCTATTCCACAAATTGACCAGTGGCACACTGCTACACCACTGTCGTTCTTGAATGTATATTTTCATTGACAACTAAGACCAAATATTTGTTTGAGCACACATCACATGGCGTGAAGTGGCTGTGTGACCCTCACCACCCCACCCCCCAACCCCCACTCCCCAACCCCCACCCCCCAACCCCCAACCCCCACCCCCTAATATCTTTAAAGTAAGTGCATTGTGGCTAAATAACGTAGTTATATGCAACTCAATCACATTTTATGCTGTTTGATGTTATTTTGCATTTCACTTGTATTTCTTTAGGATTCACCCCATCAATAGAAATGAATGTTGGAAAGCAATGGGACCTCTTTAATTGCAGGTCAGATAGTCATACAGTACAGAAACAGTACAGCCCTTCAGCTCAATTTGCCCATGCTGTCCAAGATGTCGATCAAAGCCATTTACTGACATTTGACCCAGATCCCCACAAATCCTTTCCTATCCATGTACCTATACACATATCATTTACATGTTGTTATTGCATCGGGTGATATTATTGCCTTGGAAAATGCTGTTGTAATGTATCCTTCCTTTCATGATGCTTTTTATATTCACTTTTCATGATCATTGTGTCATCAACAAGACCTGCATTTATTGCCCATCTCTCATTGCTCTCGAGAAGGTGATAGTGAAACAATGGCTTGAACAGTTGGAATCCATCCGACGAAGGTGCTCCTACAGTGCAGTCGGATTAAGAGCTCCAGGATTTAGAGACAGTGATGATAAATAAATGGCAATATGTGGCCAATTCAGGAAGATGTGCGTCTTGAAAAGGAACCTGTGGGAGATGGTGTTCCCCTACACTTACTGATCTTGTTCTTCTTGCTCGGAGGGACTCTGGGAGATAAAGGTAGAATAGCTTCATCTCCCAAGGTGAGGGAATGCTCAGGTTGAGTGAGCTTGAATGCTCAAGGTGAAGATCAAAGAGACTGAAGGTATTGAAATAAATATGTGAAATATGATACAACATCAAATAGAAAAGTTAATTGACAAGAGTCAAGAGCCTTTTTATTGTCATATGTCCCAGATAGAATAATTCAACAGAAGTGGCATTAACGGAGGTCCCAAAACCACTGCAGTGGGTGCAGAAATTTGCCTGAACGTTTGCTTCCCTTCCGCTATTTGATTGTCTACAATCTGTACTTTGCGATGTGACAACTCCTGCTCCGTAATGGGGACTGAATTGATTCTCTCGCTGTGCACCCTCCAGCACTTCATCCCTTGCCAGCAATGTGGTTAACTTAATTCTGATTGAAATGTCCTGGCAAGCCTCTCAAGTTATAGAACATCGCTTGAAGGCGGTGGGTTGCCAACATATTCTCACAGCGGTGAGGACAATAAATGAGGCTCTGTCAACATTGCCCACAGCTTAATAAATTAGAAATAAATTATATTCAAAGCATGGGCTTCTCATGGCAGGATTTCTGACTTAAGTCCTTCAACGAGATCAAACAAGTGTTACTGGAAATAATTAAAAGGGTGCCTACAATTCTTACTTGACACATCCACACTGTCATCTCCCTTTAGGACAAATTTGAGAGGGATAAACTGTGGAGAAATTTTATATCCGAAGGTTTATTTCCCAGTATCACAAAAGGTAAAGCTTATATCTTCCAATTAGAAAAGAGCGTTAAATAATTCCCATCTTCACACGTCGAGAAGGATTAAATTGTTTTTTTAAAGGCAAACAACCCTGGGTTTACAGCTCAGGGGTGTATTTTTGGAGAAAGTGTGAAATCAAGCTCAAAGTTAATGTCAAGCTGGTAAGATAGATTCTTTGAAAGTTTGAAAATTAGCCTGTAATTTGGGGGCTAACTGCCGATTACCACGAGGTAAACGTCTGACGTTAGAACATCTGACAGCTGCACATTTGGTATTCAAAATACAGTAAAGCCCCACTGACAAAAACTGCTCAATAACTACCACCCGCATCAAAAACTCAACTCACCATTTAAATGCACGCTGGTCTTCACAAGACCAACAGCACTGCATCCGACACAGACAAGACTGGAAACACCATACCACAGAGGCACAGATGGGAAGGGATATCACAGAAACCACCTTGTTGGGGAAATGAGAATGGCGAGGGGGTTATTGACAGGGGTGGAGACCAGGACGCATACATGCTCCATTGTCAATGAGTCAAGTCAGCATTTTAAAGGGCCAAGCATCAGAAAGCTGACGTGCATAAGAAATGAAACACGTTTAGATTTAGGTTTATTATTATTGTCACGTGCACAGAGATAGAGTGAAAAGCAGTTTTGCATGCTATTTAAACTGATCAGATATATCATACATGAAGACAATCTAGTCAAACAGATGGAGAATGAGAAGGGATTTCTTTAGTCAGAGGGTGGTGAATCTGGAATTCTGCCACAGAAGGCTGTGGAGGCCAAGTCAATGGATATTTTTAAGGCAGAGATAGATTGATTCTTGATTAGTACAGGTATCAGGGGTTATGGGGAGAAGGCAGGAGAATGGGGTTAGGAGAGAGAGATAGATCAGCCATGATTGAATGGCGTAGACTTGATGGGCCAAATGGCCTAATTCTGGTCCTGTTACTTATGAGCTTATGACCAAACTCAAGTACAATAGATAGAGCAAAGGGAAAGATACTGAGTGCAGAATATAGTTCTGTCTGAAAACAGGTGAGCTACTTAAAAGCTTTACAAGTAAGCAATGGGTATGGAGTGGGTGGAGGAGAAATCTACCTCCAACTCGGTCTAAGCCTGGTGAGGATGAGAAAGCCAATCATGGTTTTCAACAGACTTATAATGACTCCAGTACAGCTTGTGCTGTTGGGGACGCTGTTAAATGCTTTGCTCAACAGCAGAATGATATGCAGCACTCTAATAATTGTTTGGAATAATACTGATTGTTCATTACAACTTTAACCTGCGAAACTGTAATGATTTCTCATGCTAGGTCATTCCCTTTGGCCAAAAAGGTGTCATCAAAGGGAACACAAGAAATGCACAATACATTTTAAATGTTTAGACATTGAAGGAAGTTTGTGCTCAAAGGCCTTTCAATGAAAGTTAACACGTGGACCAGGCAAGCAATTAGCAAGGCAACCAGTATTTTGGTCTTTATTGTAAGAGGATCTGGATGCAAGCGTGCAACCATTTACAGCAACAATACTGAGCCCTGGTTAGACTGTACCTAGAAATACCACATACATATCTGGTCGTACCTAAAGAAAATTTTACTTATAATTATTATCCTGGTGGTGAGTCTAGAACCAAGGGTCACCAACATAAAATGATGCTCTAGCCATGTAAGAGATGTCGGCCCATCGAGTCTGCTCCACCATTTGATCATGGCAAATCTATTTTTCTCTTTCAACACCATTCTCTTGCCTTCACCACATAACCTTTGATTCCCTTACTAATTAAGAATCTATCAATTTCCACTTTAAAAATGCCCAACGACCTGGTCACCACAACCGTCCGTGAGGATAGAAGATGCATGGGGATACCACCACCTGCAGATTCCCCACCAAGTCACACATGATTCTGGCTAAGTGATATATTCATTATTAATCCTTAGGTTATTACCATTATATTCATTTCTATCCCATTTCTGGGATCCACAGTGATAGCAGAGGGCTGCCTTTCAAATGAAATGTTATGGAGTTTTCATATGTGCTTCCTGGAGAATGTAAACTTTCCCATGATTTTCTTTTAAAGGAGGACGATCGCTTGGTGTGTCCTGGCCAATGTTTGCTTCTCAAACAGCTTCAACAAAGTATTGATTTTTCCAGGACTTGCTGTGTTAAAATTAAATGCAAGCTGCTTCAGGGCATCCTGAGCTCTTAATAAGTACAATATAAATGAATGTTCTTTCTTTGAAACTATTGAGCTGTTTGATATATGCACTTAATTACAACAAATCCAAAATAATTCACATACTTTCGATGACACACAACCTGGAGACATGATGAGGAGATAATAATGGATTTCAGGGAATTACAGTGAGACTCGTGGAATAGGTGGCAGATGAAGCTCAATGCTGAGGAACAACGAGAAGAGGTAATCTACAACACAGTTCCAAAAGAATTTCAAGTGAGATTGTGGGTATGTGTCGAGTTCATTGAAAGTGATAGAACAAGACGAGAAAGTAGTTATAAAAATAACGTACAGGATATTGGCTTTTAAAAATGAGGCATAGAATACAAGAACAAGGAAGTCATGATCAACTTTATAAAATACTGCTTAAGAAGGAACTGCAGATGCTCGTAGATAGACACCGAAGATAGACATAAAATGCTGGAGTAACTCAGCGGGTGGTAGTGAGGTTATGTTGGAACTGATGGGAATTGTGAAGAATTGCTGATGGCTGATGGCTGACGTAGTGAGACGGGAAGGTACAAAATTGATCTCTCAGAATAGGCATTTTAGAATCCAACAGGACTTATCCACTGGACTTTGCAAGCTTCAACCTGTGATGTAAATTATTTTATAAATTGTATGCCAGGCTGGTATATATATGTATCTTAATAATGGGTTTTTGCTCTTTAAGTGTAATTGCTGGCAATAATATGGAATCTTTAAATGCTTATTTTCTATGAAAACCAATAATCATTTTTGAACCTTAGTATCTTGAGGCATAACATGCAAAAATAAACTTTCTCTCACAGTATAACTGCAAGGCCAAATCCTTCAGTCAATGCATTTTTGATTATCTGTCTGAGCGTCTCTTCTGTGTTGGTGAATGCCATTATGCCCTTCGTAACATTAAAATAACCTGCTATTCTATATCTAAAGAAAACATTGGCAACACTATGCAAAGGTTATACAGTAGTCTCTTTTTATGTATAAAGAACACGGGGGAATGGAGGGCAGATTTTGGACAATAGAAAAGATACTGTTGTCCCAGAGGCAACTTTCAGTCAAATGCATTAGTGATGTGAATTGTATAAGTTAATACATAACAGGTTAATATGTCAATAATTTCAAAGGGATGAATGGAGGCTACTTGGAGCTCAGGGTAAGCTTAATGCAGATTGTTGGAGAAGGCAAAAAACATCTGATTAGTGGATATAAATGACTAATGCAGAAAAGAAGGAAAAGACTTGGAATAAAATGATTCTCAATTAGTATAGTTTGGATGAAGGGAGAGAGGAAGTGAAGATTGGATTGAGAGTCTGATATGCTGACATGTAATTTTGGTCTGCTGCATTAAAAAAAAACTCTTTTGAGGTTTACGTTCAAGATTCAAGATAGCTTTATTTGTCATCCAAATTGGACGAAATTCAGTCACCCACAGTCCAACAATAAAAGCATTAAAATAGACAATAGACAATAGACAATAGGTGCAGGAGTAGGCCATTCAGCCCTTCGAGCCAGCACCGCCATTCAATGCGATCATGGCTGATCACTCTCAATCAGTACCCCGTTCCTGCCTTCTCCCCATACCCCCTCACTCCGCTATCCTGAAGAGCTCTATCCAGCTCTCTCTTGAAAGCATCCGACGAACTAGCCTCCACTGCCTTCTGAGGCAGAGAATTCCACACCTTCACCACTCTCTGACTGAAAAAGTTCTTCCTCATCTCCGTTCTAAATGGCCTACCCCTTATTCTTAAACTGTGGCCTCTTGTTCTGGACTCCCCCAACATTGGGAACATGTTTATTTATTCACAAAATGCTGGAGTAACTCAGCAGGTCAGGCAGCATCTCGGGAGAGAAGGAATGGGTGACGTTTCGGGTCGAGACCCTTCTTCAGAAGAAGGGTCTCGACCCGAAACGTCACCCATTCCTTCTCTCCCGAGATGCTGCCTGACCTGCTGAGTTACTCCAGCATTTTGTGAATAAATCGATTTGTACCAGCATCTGCAGTTATTTTCTTATACTATTGGGAACATGTTTCCTGCCTCTAATGTGTCCAATCCCCTAATTATCTTATATGTTTCAATAAGATCCCCCCTCATCCTTCTAAATTCCAGTGTATACAAGCCCAATCGCTCCAGCCTTTCAACATACGACAGTCCCGCCATTCCGGGAATTAACCTAGTGAACCTACGCTGCACGCCCTCCATAGCAAGAATATCCTTCCTCAAATTTGGAGACCAAAACTGCACACAGTACTCCAGGTGCGGTCTCACCAGCACCCGGTACAACTGTAGAAGGACCTCTTTGCTCCTATACTCAACTCCTCTTGTTACGAAGGCCAACATTCCATTGGCTTTCTTCACTGCCTGCTGTACCTGCATGCTTCCTTTCATTGACTGATGCACTAGGACACCCAGATCTCGTTGAACTCCCCCTCCTCCTAACTTGACACCATTCAGATAATAATCTGCCTTTCTATTCTTACTTCCAAAGTAAATAACCTCACACTTATCTACATTAAACTGCATCTGCCATGTATCCGCCCACTCACACAACCTGTCCAAGTCACCCTGCAGCCTTATTGCATCTTCCTCACAATTCACACTACCCCCCAGCTTAGTATCATCTGCAAATTTGCTAATGGTACTTTTAATCCCTTCGTCTAAGTCATTAATGTATATCGTAAATAGCTGGGGTCCCAGCACTGAACCTTGCGGTACCCCACTGGTCACTGCCTGCCATTCCGAAAGGGAACCATTTATCCCCACTCTTTGCTTTCTGTCTGTCAACCAATTTTCTATCCATGTCAGTACCCTACCCCCAATACCATGTGCCCTAATTTTGCCCACTAATCTCCTATGTGGGACCTTGTCGAAGGCTTTCTGAAAGTCGAGGTACACCACATCCACTGACTCTCCCCTGTCAATTTTCCTAGTTACATCCTCAAAAAATTCCAGTAGATTTGTCAAGCATGATTTCCCCTTCGTAAATCCATGCTGACTCGGAATGATCCCGTTACTGCTATCCAAATGCTCAGCAATTTCATCTTTTATAATTGATTCCAGCATCTTCCCCACCACTGATGTCAGACTAACTGGTCTATAATTACCCGTTTTCTCTCTCCCTCCTTTCTTAAAAAGTGGGATAACATTTGCTATCCTCCAATCCACAGGAACTGATCCTGAATCTATAGAACATTGAAAAATGATCTCCAATGCTTCCACTATTTCTAGAGCCACCTCCTTAAGTACCCTGGGATGCAGACCATCAGGCCCTGGGGATTTATCAGCCTTCAGTCCCATCAGTCTACCCAAAACAATTTCCTGCCTAATGTGGATTTCCTTCAGTTCCTCCATCACCCTAGGTTCTCCGGCCCCTAGAACATTTGGGAGATTGTGTGTATCTTCCTCAGTGAAGACAGATCCAAAGTAACGGTTTAACTCGTCTGCCATTTCTTTGTTCCCCATAATAAATTCCCCTGCTTCTGTCTTCAAGGGACCCACATTTGCCTTGACTATTTTTTTCCTCTTCACGTACCTAAAAAAACTTTTGCTATCCTCCTTTATATTATTGGCTAGTTGGCGAGAAAGCAAACATTAGCTCCAACATACAGAAGCATGTCTGAGGGATGGGCAGGACTGGTGGCTTAATGCTCTGGGTTATCAATGCCTCCAGAGTGACAAAAACAGACATCAGAGAGAAGGGGGAGTTGTGCTATTATTTCAGGAGAACACCATGGCAGGATTTGGAGAGGAGATCCAGGGGAGTAACTTCCAGGAAGATAATGCAGGAGGAACTTAGAAATACGAAAGTTATGATCACTTTGATGGGTTTACACTATAGCACGGGGAGGCTGTTTGCATGTAAAGGGATGTTTGGCAGTGGAAGGCGTCAAGAATGAGTTAGACAATAGACAATCGACAATAGACAATAGACAATAAACAATAGACAATAGACAATAGGTGCAGGAGTAGGCCATTCGGACCTTCGAGCCAGTACCAGCATTCTATATGATCATGGCTGATCATTCTCAATCAGAACCCCGTTCCTGCCTTCTCCCCATACCCCCTGACTCCTCTATCCTTAAGAGCTCTATCTAGCTCTCTCTTGAAAGTATTCAGAGAATTGGTCTCCACTGCCTTCTGAGGCAGTGAATTCCACAGATTTACAACTCTCTGACTGAAAAAGTTTTTCCTCATCTCCGTTCTAAATGGCCTACCCCTTATTCTTAAACTGTGGCCCCTGGTTCTGGACTCCCCCAACATTGGGAACATGTTTCTGCCTCTAACATGTCCAATCTTATATGTTTCGATAAGATCCCCTCTCATCCTTCTAAATTCCAGTGTATACAAGCCTAGCCGCTCCAGTCTTTCAACATATTTCCCGCCATTCCGGGAATTAACCTAGTAAACCTACGCTGCACGCCCTCAACAGCAAGAATATCCTTTCTCAAATTTGGAGACCAAAACTGCACACAGTACCCCAGGTGCGGTCTCACTAGGGCCCTATACAACTGCAGAAGGACCTCTTTGCTCCTAACAACTGCAGAAGGACCTCTTTGCTCTTATTCAGGAGTTCAGAAGAGTTCAGGGCTAACGTGCTCCCATTAGAGTGAAGGGCAAAGCTGGCACAATTAGGGAAACTAGGTAGCTGAGAGTTTAGGTTTCGGTTTATTATTGTCATGTGTATTGGAGAACAGTAAAAAGCTTTGATTTGCATGCTATCCAATCAGATTAAATTAATGCAAAGAAATCAAATTCAAGTACAATAGGTAGAGTAAAGGGGAAAATACAGAGTGCAGCATTTAGATCTCAGCATTGTAGCGCATCAGGATATTGAGGCTCCAGTCAGGAAAAAGAATGAATGTATATCACGTAAAGGTAATTGAGATTAAGCAAGTTCCTTGAGGAGTATAAGGGATGTACACTTAAGAAGAAAATAAAGAGGGCAAAAAGGGGCCATGAATTATTCCTGGCAGACAAGGTAAAGGAGGATCCTAAAAGATTTTATAAGCATATTAAGAGTAAAAGGGTAGCTAGGGAAACATAGAAACATAAAAACATAAAAAATAGGTGCAAGGATAAGCCATTTGGCCCTTTGAGCCAGCAGCTCAATATGATCATGGCTGATCATCCGAAATCAGTACCCCATTCGGGCTTTTTCCCCATATCTCTTGATTCCGTTAGCCCTAAGAGCTAAATCTAACTCTCTCTTGAAAACATCCAGTGTATTGGCCTCCACTGCCTTCTGTGACAGAGAATTCCACAGATTCACAACTCTCTGGGTGAAAAAGTTTTTCCTCATCACAGTATTAAATGGCCTACCCCTTATTCCTAAACTGTGACCCCTGGTTCTGGACTCTACCAACATCGGGAACATTTTTCCTGCATCTACCCTGTCCAATCCTCTAAGAATTTTATATGTTTCTATAATATCCCCTCTCATCCTTCTAAATTCCAGCGAATGCAAGCCCAGTCAACACGTTCTTTCATCATATGTCAGTCCCGCCATCCCGGGAATTAACCTGGTGAACCTATGTTGCACTCCCTCAATGGCAATAATGTCCTTCATCAAATTAGGAGACCCAAATTGCACACAATACTCCAGGTGAGGTCTCACCAGGGCCCTGTACAACTGCAGTTGGACCTCCTTGCTCCTAAACTCAAATCCTCTCGCAATGAAGGCCAACATGCCATTGGCTTTCTTCACTGAAAGAGTAGATTCTTTTTTGGATCAGTGTGGTAATCACAGAAAACCACGGGGAAATGGGCAAGATATTAAATGAATACTTCTCATCCCAATTTACTGTGGAGAAGGAACTGAAAGCAGTAGGAAGGAACTGCAGATGCTGGGTTAAACCAAAGATAGACTCAAAAAGCTGGATTAATTCAGCAGGACTTCTGATGAAGAAGGGTCTCGACCCATTCCTTCTCTCCAGGGATGCGGCCTGTCCCGCTGAGTTACTCCAGCTTTTTGTGTCTATCTCAGGATATGAAAGCTGGTGAGTTCAGGGAAGGACACGATGATATCCTAGGGCATATTAATATTACAAAAAGTTCAGAACATTATTTCATGAGACTTTAAAGTCAATATTTATGTCCAGTTCCATAATACATATCTGCATGCAAAGTGTTATTAAATATAATTCTTGCTCTCAAATCCTTGGTTCCTACGCAGTCACTTCTCTTTATTCATCCATTCAGATGTACTCTGTACCTACAGGGCCCTACCTCAACATTCTCCAACCATCTTTTTGGACACTGGCTGAGAACTAGTCTTGCCTTGGCTGGGCCAGCAGCCCTGCCCTTTCATTACACTACCATTTCCAAATCAGTCTCCCTCCACCAACTCTTCTCAATTTGGTAATGTTCAAAATTCATCCTTCAAAAGCCATCTTCCCTAAATATTTCCCCTAGGTCTCAGGGGAAGCCATTTTGGTTTTGGACAGTTTGCTGATTGAGATAAAATCACACAGCAATACAATTTAAATTACTGTACATGGGACTAATGCGGCCAAATGGGAACAGCGTGCATGGACATTCTGCTTGGCATGAAAGAGTCGCAGTGAAGGGCCTGTTTCCAAGCTGTATGGCTCTTTTATTCTAAAGCTGCACAAGAAAATTGATCTTCCATATTAATCATCTAACTTTACAGTGATTGATGAACCTATATTTTTGGTTGGCTATGTTTTGAACATGCATAGATGCAATTCTGTATCAAATAAACATAAATAAAATGGTAAATGAATGAAACACTTTCTTAGAAAAGTTTATTTCCAATCTTTGCACAACAAATAAAATCAAATGGCTATGGCACATTAATCTCCAGCATATTTCTTCAGAGTAATATGGAAAACTCTCACAGTATTCAGATGATTATAAGGCAAGCAGATATTAGTTTAAAGCTGTGACACAGGTTGGACTACATGAGTGTTGTACTCACCTCTCAAATTCATTTGGCAAAAAATGTCACCAAAGCCCATGAAAATGTGCAATTATGAAAGAGAAGAATGATGTTAAAATTAAGGGTTTACATCAATCAGGAAGATCAAAATGATTCAGCTTGTTTTCTCCAGAAAAAGAACCCACGAAATATTACAAACATAATTAAATGGGTTGATGTGATGAATTCCTACTTGTGGGGAACTTAACATTAGAGACCATCAACATTTGAAAGCCACAAATAGATCCAATTAACTGGGTGATATAAATCACTCCTTTGTGTAGCTAAGTATTCTGAGGGGAGTCGATGAGCAGGTGGAAAATAATAAATTGCAGGACTCCAGGGCCTACAAGAGGGGGGATAATTTTGATGAAATTATTCTGTTGAGAGACAGCATGGAACCACCGGGCCGAGTAGTCTTTTTCTGCGTTGTGATAAATAAGTGTAACGTTGGAAAACATTCTTACCTCTCGAACGTGTTGCCACAGAACTAATGAGATGAGGAGCAGAAAGTATTTAAGGAAAGGCTGGATAAAGGCAGAAGGAAGACAGTTATATGAAAGTGTATGCAGTGCCTAAACACGGGCATAGAATTGTTGGGCAGATGTCTCAGGCTGGCATGGCTATAATGCGTACTCACATTTGCTTGGATGTTATAATACAATTTTGAAGGTAAAAGTAAAACCAACAGTTTCTGTTCACATATCATTGAATTATAACCCATGAACAGTATTGGTCATGTTCACAAAACTTTGGTCTGTCTGGGCATGTTGAAATGAAACATCAATAACAAACTTTCAAAAGTCTTTCTTTCACTGGAGGATATCTGGGGAATGAGTGTGAGTATGTTTTCATTTTCACCAATAACACCAGCAGAATTGGCTTATCCAGCATCAAACAATCTGGGAACCTTAAATGCAAGGGAGTTCTGCCAAACTCAGCAAAGCTCATTTGCAATGTACAAATAAACTTCCGTTCACTAAATCTATTTGCTGTGTGACAAACTATTTTTCTTTAAATAAAGGACAATACGAAAGTACTTGGAAAATTGATCTCTTTCTCAGACAACTCTATTTAGTTCATAACCATTGTAGTATGAAGTACTCTTCTGATGCAAAGACATTGAGTCTTTTATGCTGATTCCAAGATTCAGTTCACCTGATATCAGACTTCTGCCCATAAAATCAAAATCATGATTCTCTGATATTCTGCAATGTATTAATAGACTGCACAGCCCTTTCATTTAATTCATATCAGGCGAATAAGTGCTTCATTTTTCTTTCTCAGGAACAGGTCTGGAACACATCTGAAAGATTTTATGGTTCCAGGTGACAAATCATGATTTCTGACAAGCATTTAGCTATTAAGTGAATGAAAAACTGCTAAAATAATGATTTTAAAATTCAAGTGAATTACATGTTCTGGTCACTTGAAGACTTTGAACAGAAAACAGATTGCTGTATTGCTGTAATAATGTAGTTTTTGAGCATGATTCATCAAATGGAAAAGGTGATGTGCCTCAGAGAGTGGTAGACATTATCTGGCCCGTGCCCTCTCCACCATCGAAGGGATCTATAGGAGGTTCTACCTCAAAAAGTTAGACAGTATCTCAAAAACCCACACCATCCTGGCCACTCTCTCATTTCACTCCTACCATTGAGAGACGATACAGGAGCCTTAAATCTGTGACCATCAAGTTGAAGAATAGCTTCTTCCCAAGAACAACCAGGCTCTTGAACACTACACAACACTAACCTCAACAATGAACTATGGACTGTCTTTGGTTGCAATAAGGACTTCAGGATTTTTTGCACTGGTATTGGGATTATTAATTTATATCGGGAGCCTCGATCGCCTCGTGGCACCACGGGAGAAGAATTGTGTTAAAAATTGTAATTGTGTGTCTTGTGTTCTTTATTGTCTACTGCCGGACCCTGACGTGAGAGGACGCTGGCGCTATTTGTTCGCCGCTTCTCCGTCAGGATAGTTTGTCTGTTTGTTTTTATGTCTTGACTGTTTTTGTAAAGGTCTTTGAGCATCTGGAAAAGCGCTATAAAAAATAAATGTTTATTATTATATTATTATTATTATTAAACTTTTGTCTAATATATATTATCTGTGTTGTGCTACAGGCCTGTTATGCTGCTGCAAGTAAGAATTTTGTTGTTCCATAGTCAATACATACGACAATTAAACGCTCTTGACTCTGACAATGCTTCCAGTGCAGAGAAATGTTAAAATGGAAAATGCTGTTCTTTTTTGGAAGCTCTGGGTTCAAAAAACATACAAGGTTGTTAGGCATTAGTTTCGTGATCTTTACAGTGTTAGGCTGTACAGGCATGCCATCTGGAAGCATGTCTTCAGAGGAACAGTTATGGCAGTCTGAAGCTCCTACGCACAAAGATCTGTGAGGCTCGGTAAGTGAGTGGTGCTTCACACGCGGGAATGATTTTTTTTTGTTCAGCATGATGAGTGGCATTGAGTTATTATTGTCAAGCATACCAAGAAACAGTGAAAAACTATGTGCTGAATGCTATCTAGGCAAATCATACCATACACTAGTACAGTACTCAGTTACAGAAATGAGCGGCAGATGACATGTTGAGTTCGGACCTTTCTTGGGTCTTGAAGTCTGGTCCCAGCAGTTCATTTTTTACTGGGGAAAAGCTAAGATGACCTTGTCCTCACTAATTTACCAATGTCAGATACATCTGACTGCAACAGTGTTTATAATGAAGACCACATTCACTTCTTCACCCTGATGACACACAATCCATTTTCAAAGTTTCTTTTCTTGCACATGCTGCCTAGCTGATTGAATGTCTCCTAGCACCTGGGGTATTTATTTTTCAACCACTGGTCAGTTCTGATGCAACCCTGTTTTTCTCTCTCCACCAAAATCTCTGACCCGCTGGGCTTTTTCAGCATTCTCCTTGATTTCAGATTTCTAGCAGCAGCTGTGTTCTGCTTCTTACAGTTCAAAGATTGTTTTCATGGTGTTTTTGTTCTTCTCTCTCCTCTAATCTCCATCTTTATCTCTTCTCTCCTTTAATCTTCATCTTTATCTTCTCCAGACAGATGTGTTGCCATCAACAAATCTTTGCCACCCTCTCTCAGTTGACACCAATATATGTCATCCAGTTTTGGTACTGGTTTATTATTAATGTCACGTACACTGAGATACAGTGGAAAGAATGTTGTTTGCCATATAGGCAAATCATACCAAACATGAGTAACATCAGGTAGTGCAAATGAGCAACTATTTAGGGTGCAGAATGTAGTGTGCCAGCTACAGAGATAAAAACAAGTGCAAGGGCTGCAGTGAAGTAGATTGGAAGATCAGGAATTCATCCCCAAGGTATGAGAGGTCCATTCCAGAGTCCGATAACGGATTCAAGATGCTGTTCTTGAATTTGGCGGTGTGTGCATTCAAGCTTTTGTACCTTTTGCTTGATGGGAGATGGGAAAAGAGAGACTGACTGGATGTGAATGGTCCTTGGTTATGTTGGCTGCTTTCCCATGGTGGCGTAAAGTGTGGATGGAGTTCATTGGAAGTAGGAGGGGAGATTGGTTTGAGTGATGGACTGGGCTGCATTTACAAATCTCTGCAATTTGTTGTGGTCTTGGGCAGGTCAGTTGCCACACCAAGATCTGATGCATCCCAATAGGATGTTTTCTCTGGTGCCTCTCTTGGACTTCTGCCTATCAAAGTCATTCCCTTTGCATTCCCCTTCTCAGCAACTCAGTTCAACATTAACACTGTTTTTTCTCTCCTCACATGCTGCCCAACCTTCTGAGTGTTCCCCATATTTTCTGTTTTTGTTTTGTTTGCGTAAGACAGGCTGGCGTAAGGGACATTCTTCAGCATCCACCTGAACCTCCAGATTGTGACAGTGAATTAGGGCGCTCTTCTCCCTAAAGCATCTGTAGCAAAGGTGAACTTGAGAAAGCTCTGCCCTTTCATGCCCTTGCTCCACAAGGTTAATAAAGCTATCGGTAAGTGTACAGTTTGCATTGTCATCCTGGCAGAAAGCAAATGTTGTAAGCAAAGTGCCAGCAATGAAATAATTCCCTTTCTCAGTTACCATTCTGTTGCTTGAAGAATTACATTTCTAATCCAAGAGTGACTGAATTTATCTATAAAACATATTTAATAATTAAGGAACCAATTTATTTTAGTTGCTCTAACCATTTTGAATTGTTGCCATTGCAGTTTCTTAATGTTGCCACAGCATGTAACAGTGTTCAGGCCCAAATTTGTCTTGAGCTAGTTAAAGTGTGGAAAGTGGAGTTGCTGACACTATAAAGATGACAAGATTTTCTTAGACTGTATTTCTTGGACGAGTTGGCACTTTTAAAAATCAATTTCAATCTTAGAGTGCAGAAATGGACCCTTCGACCCATCAAGTTCATACTAACTCTCAACCACTCATTTACATTAATCCTACATGAACACCTTATTTTATTCTCCCCACATTCTCATCAGTTTAGCTCAGATTCTCACTCTCTCCTACTTGTCTGGGGCAATTAACAGTGGCCAATTAATTTAACAACCTGCGAGTTTTTGGGATGTAAAACAACCCTGCAGTCACAATGAGAACATGCAAATTCCACACAGACAGCATGCAGGGTTAGGATTGAACCCAGGTCCCTGGTGCTGAGAGGCGGAGACTCGACAGGTGCCACTGTGACTTCCTCATCTTGTTATCCAAACTGCCCTGCAGATTTCTGTTTTATGGTATGTGTGATAATTCAAACAGGAGGAACAGGAGGAATTCATTCATTCATTCATTCATGTTTCAGTTCATGAATGAAGCTGGGGCGGCATTGTAGTGCAGTGGTAGAGTTGCTGCCTTACATTGCCAGCGATCCGGGTTCAATCCTGATGACGGGTGCGGAGTTTATATGTTCTCCCTGTGATCACGTGGATTTTCTCTGGGTGGTCCGGTTTCCTCCCACGTAGTCCAAAGACGTACAGATTTGTCGGGTAATTGGCTTCAGTAAAATTGTAAATTGTCCCTAATGTGTAGGGTGGCGTTAGTCTACGGGGTGATCATTGGTTGGCATGGACTCAGTGGGTCTTAGAGCCTGTTTCTGCACTGTATCTCTAAACTCTAAAGTCTAAAGTCTGATTTATATCTTAATTCCATCTTTTACATTATTAAGGATAAATTCCCAAATTTCCAATCTGCCTTATTGTGTTCCTTTACTGTTTTAAAAATCTGCACTTTCTCTGCAGTTGTAACACTCTATTCCGCGCTCTGTTTATTTTCTCTTTTGTGTGAAGTACCAGCACTTTGTGCTTTTGCTCATGATTCCAGCATCTGCAGTCTCTTGTGTCTCATTAGTTTACCTCTACATTGCTTCCCTTATCATTTGCAATAGTCAGACCCACTCTGACGGCTCTGTCCTCGAGTTAAAATTGATACCACTGAGTCATTCTTGTTGAAGGATAACAAAGACTCCCACACAGAGTGTATTCTGTGACCTTGCTTCTTTCATGGTGTTGAATACTGAATTCTCAGTTCAGGAAGGTTAATAAGAAGTATCAATGAGAGCTTTATTTTCCCATATCTCACCAAATATCATGACCACAAATCCAGATCAATATCAAAGACTCCTTGGGCTTCCTTGCTGTCTAAGAGGGCTACTAAGTAACAACATATTGCTGAGGATCTTGAGCCCTCCACAACCGGATAACCTCATAGTCAATATTACTAATACTAGCTTTCTCATCCGGATTCATTCTAAATTTACTCTCTGAATTGACCATTTTCAGTAGCTGTAGTGAGATTTGTACTGCTTTCTCCAGATCATTAGTTGAGGTCTTTGGATTGCTAACACAGTTATCACAGCAAGCTATCATGTGCCTGCACTAAAATAATGATCCGGTATCAAGAGGGATCAGTGTATGAGATTTCTTCATAGCCTCAACATCAATCTGACAGGAGCTGTTTATTACAAACAGAGGTCCAAGACTTGGATTTCATTTTCCTGTTCTTTTTTCCCCTCCTCCCTTTAGTACATTGATCACATTTATTAACCCGGATTTTTAAAACTCTCATCCATTTTCAAATCTCTATCGCCAGGACACTCGCTATCTTTAATTCCTTCAGACTTTAAATACCCCATGATCTCATAGCTACTCAAAGCTCAGGGTGGCACAGTGGCGTTGTGGTAGAGCTGGGGTGTAAACTGCCCAAGTGAAAGGTGCTGTCACACCTCATGGAGAGTGAGAGAGGGCAAGAAGTAAATTGAGGAGACTAGCAACACACATTCTCCTTGCTGTTATAGCTTTACATGAATGTTTGGGTGATAGTAATATTTGTCCAGTTAATCGTAGTGGATGGTATTTGAATCATACAGTTCAACAACATACACTTTGTTTTATAATTACACCTGCTCTACTGGTCTAAATGTGTATTTATTAGTGAGTGTTAGAAACAAGATGCACAGGTGGTAAACCTTTATGGCTCTGAATTTTCCAATCTATTCCTCAGGCATTGTGTTTTCTCACTCAACTGAGCACGGTTTGCAAACAGCTATTATGCTTTCATTACTTTCATCCAAATATTTATCTAAATATTTAAGGCACATGAGGGCTCCAAGCATTGATCTCTGTCATAGTCTCTTGCTGCCAACTTTCCAATTAGAAGTATTTCCATAGATTATCATTCCTTGCTTCCTGTCATTTAAACAATTTATTATTTGATTTTACACACTGCATTTTGGATTGAAAGCTTTCAATTTTGGCAAAATTCCCTTCAAGAGATACATTGTGGAGGTTCCTCTGATAAATATTATTCACCTGCGATTTAAAAGAGAATAAAAAATTGCCATGACCTGCTTTATGTAATGTTCAGGTATGCAGCTCAATAAAGTTGGTTAATGAAAAGCTGGCGAGCAAGTAAAGGAGGGTGTTCTGGGGGAATGCAACTTGAAACTGACCCTGGTATCATGAGGATATAGTGATTTGTACTACCTGCTGTACTCGTATGTGACTTGATTGTAATCATGTATCGTATGATTTGATTGGATAGCACGCAGACAAGAATTTTCACTGTATCTCGGTACACATGAGAATAATAAGCCAATGCCAATGATAAGCAGTTCAGGTTATGCAAAGCATTCTGAATAGTATTTGAGGGATTGGCTTGAAAGTAACTGGGAATAATGAAATGTTAACAAAAACATTCAGAGAATTGAACAGTTAATAGGTGCAGGGAAGGTTACGGTGGTGATTGAATGCACATTGGGATTTCTTACACATTATTCATGTTTTAGAATGCATTGAATGTTCAGTCTAACCACTGAATCACTCAGTGCAAGAAAGACGGCGATAAAAGTGTTAGGCGTGGGACTACATTTGGAAGCGTAGAAGAGGAAGAGGTAATTAGAGGTTTGGTGCAATACATTTGACTGTTCTTTATTCAAAAGCACCAAACTAATGCAAGGTTATCTGCTCCCTTGTGAAAGTAGCCTTTGTCCAGAGTGAATTGAAACAATAGACTCAATTTTGTCCTGCACCACTGTATGGACATTTTTCAGTCAGGACAAATGGACAATAATGAATGGGAAGTCCTCTGGTAAACTCCCCTGTCTTTACTGGAGGTACTGAGGGGAAGTCACGTCCACTTTGAATATTTTAACCTGGTCATTGGTACATTGGAATAAAACAACAAATTTGAAAGTCGTGATTTTTCTTTCTATAATGCCATGATGTGTTTGGAGGCATAATTCTGTCTGCCTTTATAGGTTCCTCGGGCAGCTCATTCCTGCTCAGAGGCTTTTGGACTGTGATCACAGATGCACACTGGATAAAATCCCGAGCAGGTCCCTCAATTCTGCTCTGCAGTTCATTGTAATCATGGCTTGTCTGTTGCCAGGCCACTTCATTGCAAGTTTCCCAGAGCTCTCAATTCTTGATCTTTCAAACATTTCTCTACCTCCTCTTTAAGCACATCCAGTAATCTAGCCTCCACATCTCTGTGGGGTAGAGAATTCTAGGGATTCATCAGCTGCTGTGAGAATAAATTCCTAATCATTTTAGTTTTAGTGATGTCTGCTTATGTTGCAACCCATGTGTACAACACTCCCACTTGCATAAACACCTCAGTATCTAGCGTGTCCGTTCCTTTTAGATTGTATCTGATTCAGTAATATCATTCTTCGTTTTTCTAAACTTCAAAGTATTAAGATCTAATTTTTATAGCTGTCATTGAAAGGACAAACCTATTATAGTCAGAGAGTCATAGAGCTATACAGCATGGAAGCAGGCTCTTTGACACACATTGTCTGTGCCGACTAAATTGGCATACTGTGCTAATCCCATTTCCCTCCATTTGGCTCATTGCCTTCTGAACCTTTCCTATTAATATATCTGTCCAAATGCATTTTAAATGTCACACTTCTATAATTTCCTCTGGTAACTCATTCCAGATACAGACTATCCTTCAAGTGAAAAAGTTGCCGCTAAGGTCCCTCTTAAATCTTTAAATAGGCCTTGCTCAAATTTAGGACCATAATTTATGGGCCAGTACTAACATTTTCCATAACTATCCTAAAACAAATAGAATTATGGTCACAGACCCCAAAGTGCTCCATTTCAGCTGCTTACCCAACCTCGTTCTCCAAGAGGAGGTCCAGTGTTGCACCCTCTCTAGTAGAACTCTCTGCATCCTGATCCTGGAAGCTTTGTCGGACATATTTAACAAATCCCACACCATCCAAGCACTTTACATTATGGGAGACCCAGAAATATGAAGGAAGTTGAAATCTCTCACCAATACTACCCTATTATTTTTACAGCAATACAGCAGTTTTATTGACCATTACCTTGTTTTGGGCCGGCATCGTACAGAGGGTGCCGTGATGGTTCAGCAGTTAGTGCTGTTGCCTCGTGGAGCTGGGCTCGATCCTGACCTTCTTGCAGAGGTACGGTGAAATAGCGAGAGGGGGAATGGGACGAATGGATTTCTATAATGGGGTCTGATCTAAGGAGAAAATACAAACTCCATACAGACAGCACCTGTAGTCAAGATCTACCCCGGGTCTATGGCGCTGTAAGGCAGCACTTCTACCGCTGCACCATTGCACCACCCACATTTCCTTTGGAGGGCTCAGTGACAACCTATCAGTGACAACCGAAGACTTTCACCAAGGTCTGTTCAGAGATAAAATCAATGTCACACAGTTCTTGAAGCTCTTCAAGAACACCGATGTGACACCAGCGAGGAGCCTGATTTCGTCATTGAGCAGAGGGATTTGCCACTCAGGAGCTGGTGACTTTGTCATTGAGATTGCTGCTCCCTGTGGATGCAGAGCACTCCCTTTGAGCAGCTTCTGGTCCCCAGGAACAAAGGATGCTACACCTGAGCAGTCAGCTGTTCCCATGGGCGGAGAGGCGCTGCACCTCAGCAGACTGCCCTCCTGTACGAGGAGAGAGACAAAGAGAGAGATAATGTAGGAGCACGTTGCACCGATACAGAAACAGAGCTTGTGTAGGAGGGAACTCATCACTCATGACAGAGCAGAGATACAAACCCTCCAACCATGCAAACACCTTGGTGAGTAAAGTCCTAGAGAGACCAGCTCTGAATAGAGGACAAGGACAGTTGGGCCCAGCCTCCCGTGAATTGGGGTCTGTGAGCTGGGTCAGCTCCAAGCCTGGAGCTTGAAACAATGTCGATCTGTCTGAATGTCAGCAGATCATTGCACCATTGTCTCCCCAGCATCTAGAGAGGATGCTAAGCATGTAGATTCAGAATATTAATGCCCCAGGACATTGACGCCTCTTCACGAGGTCACCAATTCACCACCAGCCATCCTGGACTGTTCCTTTCATTGTTCCTGGGAGTCATAGGAGAACAACGAACGGCATGTTGGCGCAGCGGTAGAGTTGCTGCCGTGCAGCACCAGAGACCCAGGTTCAATGCTGACTAAGGGTGCTGTCTGTAGGGAGTTTGTACATTCCCCATGTGACGTGCGTTGGTTTTCTCCGGGTGCTCCGGTTCCCTCCCACCCTGCAAAGACATACAGGTTTGTATGCTAATTGGCTTAATATAAATGTAAATTGTCGCTTGTGTGTGTAGGATTGTGTAGGATCGTAGGTCAGTGCAGACTCGATGGACAGAAGGGCCTGTTTCCATGCTGTATCTCTAAGCTAAACTAAACAACAACAAAAATGGAACAGCAGGAGGATATCCCAGCAGTTGCTGGGTGAACATACAAGGAGGCCAGAATGAAATGTGGATTGCTGGAACAATGAGGGAGCATCTCCATCAGTGGAAATTTAAAGTTAAAACAGAAAATGCTGAAAGCACAGAGCAGGTCAGGCAGCATCTGTGGAAAGAGGAAACAAACTCAATAATTAAGATTGAAGATCTTTCAGCCACAAAATATTTCCAAGACATTGGATCTAGAATTACATGTGCAGATGGGAAAGCCACCTCCACCTTCTTGGCTCAAGTTGAGCCTCTGAGCAATTGAAGCTTGAAAAATTCATGACAGCTGAGGTCTGAATAGTTGAATTTCAGAAAATCTATAAATACATTTTGAAATATTTACAGCATTAGAAATGAATGCAGTTTGCAAAGGTGCATCTGGGTGGAATTGATCTGGAAACTTGCACAATTTTTGTTTAAACAGAAAGATAAAAACATAATTCGCATAAGCAGCTTTGAGATATTGTCAAAAAATGACTGACGTCCCCGGTAAAGAGATTTTATTTTACTGCTTTTGAGCAATCATAGCATTAAGTTTGGATGATTTTTATTTACGCCGTTGTGTGAAGAAATGCACAAACTGAAGTCACTTGACAAAACTTCAGATAATGAAAAAGTCTCAGCATTTTATTTATATACCAGCACATTTTAACAAAGTTTTTTTTTACCTGAAGAATTTTCTAAGTACAGAATGCTAGGAGATTCAACTGGCAGAGATAGGTCCAGATTTAATGATCTTAATTAAACTCCAGCAGCATTCCGATGGCTCTGAAGGGACACAGGACATTTCAAAAAGTGCTGGAATTTTTCCCCCTAAATCTAGATTAGACAGACCCTTATAAAATGAATAGCATTCATTTTTGTATTCACGAAGCAGTCAGAAAGAAGTCATGCACTTTACGGTCCTTGATTGCTTCCAAAACAATGCATAGAGCTCTATCCCAATGAGACAAATTAAGTGATTTTTGTCCAGCAAATCCTTTGCTTCCTTGCTTGCTTTGCCGCTCGCTGCCACACACTGTCCCCCAATCTTCAGCCCAATCACCCAAAGGGCAAGGGAGAAGAACTGTGCCTCCGGTGAAGCGCAAATAATTGGTTGAAATTAGAGAAATGAGAGCAATAAATTTGTGGAACTACAAAGTTGTTTTGAGTATTTTAAGTCTCACCAGGATCTGACAGGTGACATATGGTTTCATTCGAAAAGCAGTATGATAACCAAATTAATATATTTATGAGTATTTTTAAGGAAATAAATATTTTGACACAAAGAAGATTTATTAGGGATCTCGAGAACTGACATTTGTAAGCATGAGAACAAAAAGAAATTGCGCTTATGTAACGTGTTTTCATGACCCCAGGGTTTGAAAAAATCTTTGCAGTCTGTAAAATATTCGGAAGTGCAGTCTGTTTTGGACTGCAGGAAACATGACACCCAATTTGCACACAGCAGGGCCCCCACATCCAGTTTCATGATAGCAATGTAATCTGTTCTCAGTGGTATTGTTTCAAGGATGGGTTCTGGTTTGGATTCTGTGGAGGACTTCTCTGGTCTTTAAAATATTATTGCAGGTTTACTTCCCATCCATTGCGATGGGAAACAGGCCTTCAACCCATCCGAAGAATGGTGTCAGAGACATTTATTCCTTTGGCAGGTCATTCACTATACCCATTCCCCCCCCGTGTGGAAAAAGCTGCCCCTCAGGTTCCTCATAAATCGTTCCTCTCTCATCTTAAACCTATGCCCTCTCGTTTTCAATCCACTGGAAAAATAACTGTGTGAATTCACCCCATAAATGTCCCTCATGATCTAATGCAGCTTCATAAAATTACCTCTCAGTCCCTCAAGTTTCAGTCCCTCGAATCTTGGCACCATTCTTGTCAATGTTTTTCTGCTCTCTTTCCCGATTAATGGCTTCTTTCCTATGGTCGGTCTTATACAATTGCAACATAATGTCCCAACTTCTATACTCTTATTGATGAAGGCAAGCGTGCCAAAAGCATTCATCACCAACCTGAATTGAACACCAGTTCCCATTTCTTGGCCCACTTATATAGTTGATCAAGATCCCACTGTAATTCTTGATAACCTTCACTGTCTACGATACCATCTATTTTAGTGTCATCTGCAAACTTGGCCTTGACCATTTGTTACCAGGGATCAGGTTCAAGGATCTGACCAGTAGAACAAAGGCTAACTCGTCTGTTTAGTTGCAAATCAGTTTTATTGGCAAGAGAGGACAAAGCAATACTTGCCTCGGTATGCGCGGGGTGCAGTTTTACAGCAGCACACCTCTCTCTGCCTCCTTCCGCGGTGCTAATCGTGACTCAGCCCCTTTGGTGAACTCCTCTCATACACGAACTTGAACTAACTTCTGGCTTACCGGCACCTGCCTTTATACAGGTAAAAAATCAGGTGTTGAAATAACCGCCGGTAAGTCCTGGCCAATAGCGCTGCTCCCAAATTCAAACTATAACCAATGGCAGGGGACTGCATCCCAGCAAGCCCCCCCCCCCCCTCCTTTGGGAACAAAGCTCCATCAGCCGCAGACTAGTGCATAAAGCAATACACACAGCGCTGCCGGTTTGGCGCGCAAAGGTTTAAACAGAGTGCTGTCGGCTTAACCTGTGGGAATTTAAACAGAGAGCTGTTTAAGGGGGGGGAGGGGAAGGGGAGGGGAGGGGAAGGGGGGAGGGGAGAGAATGGGGGAGGTGGGGAGAGAGGAGGAGAGGTAGGGGAGGGGGAGGAGGAGGGAGTGGGGGGAGGGAGGGTGGAGGGGAGAGAGAAGGTGGGGGTAGAGGTGGGTGGGTGGGTGGGGGAGGGAGCGGGTGGAGGGAGGGGAAGGGGTGGGAGTGGGGGAGGAGGCGATGGAAGGAGGGAGTGGAGAGGGGTGGAGGGTGGGGAGGGAGGGGGAGAGGAGGGGGGTGGAGGGAGGGGGAGGGAGGGCGGGAGGGTGAGAGGGGGAGAGGGGAGGGGGGAGGGGGAGGATACGTTCCTGCACCAATGCAGGAGAGGCAACCCTAGTGGGGAGAGGGAGGAGTGAGGGAGGAGAGGATGCTGCACCATTACAGGAGTGGTTAGGTCCCAACGGGTCCACTTGGTCTAGTATATAATAAACAACAATGGACCGAACAATGACCACTGAGGCAGTTCATTGGTCATGGACCTCGTCCAATAAGACAACTTTCCACCATCTGTTTCCTACCATGAAACTATTGTGCATTGCCAATTGTCTACCAAACAGCTAGCTTCCTTGGATCTCATGCCTTCCAGATAACCTTCCAGGACAGTCTACTATGCAGAACTTTATCAGAGGTCTTGCTGAAGTCCATATAGACGATGGCTGCTGCCCTGCTCTCATCAACATTCTTGGTTACTTCTTCAAAAATCTCAGTTAAATTCATGAGATACAATCTCCCACTCCCACAAAACCATGCTGCCTGTCCCTAATCATGGATACCTATTTTATATCTTTCCCTCATGCACTCTAAGTCCATTTCTTGGTCAAATAAACTCCTATTTTTGGAATGTTGGAGGAAACCAAAGCACTCCAAGGTAACTCACACATTCACAGTGAGAACATGCAAACTTCACAGAGGGTGTAATGGAGCTTAAGGTTGAACCTGGGTCACTGGAGCTGTGGGGCAGCGACTTCACTCATGACACCACTGAGCCACAGCCAGCAGTCTCATGGGATTGAGGATCTATTTCATTGCAGGTTCTGAAGTGACAAATGCAACCTCAGCAGAATCCTTAAACTCTTGCCACTGGTGAGGAGGTGATGCTTTACGGGAAGGATGGATGGGATCTTCAGACTGTTAACCATTTTTCCCACTTTGCACTTAGACTTCCAGTGAGATCCATGATTGCCAGTGCTTTCCTGAGTGCTGTGTTTAGTTTAGTTTAGAGATACAGTGAGAAACAGGTCCTTCAGCCCACCAAGTCTGCACCCACCAATGACCCACGTACCCAAACACTATCCTACACACACTGGGGACAATTTACAGAAGCCAATTAACCTACAAAACTGTAGGTCTTTGAAGTGTGGGGGGAAACTGGAGTACCCAGAGAAAACCCACACGGTCACAGGGAGAACGTACAAACTCTGTACAGACATTCAAAATTGGGTCCCCGGTGCTGTCAGGCAGCAACTCGACCTCTACGCCATTGTGCTGCTTCTGGCAGTTTGAGCATCTTGGGCAACCAATTCCCTGGTGTCAGCGAGGATGTTACAAATGATTGCTGGCAGGCAGCAGTGAATACAGATTGGGATGAGATTTGGCATGCAAGGGGACTGCTTTGTTCTGAATTGATTCAAGCTTTGAAGATGCACCTTGAGCAAGTAAAGAGCATTTTTTAGTGTCTTTCGATGTGGAATCAAAGAAATGTTCTTGTCACCTTGATTTGTGCCCTGCAGTTGATGGAAGGCTTGGGGTTGATATTTTTTTCTGCAGTCCAATACCATCTGGATGCTCATCTTCTCAGGCTCATAAAGATGGGAACAGTGATCCCTGAAGATCATTTAACGTCATGTTCATCTGCTTAGTTTCTTCCTCCCGCTCCTTGGTCATGTCAGGGTTAACTTCAGGCCCCCTCCTCCTGTTCCTGGTCATTACCAATGGAATGATGTAAGGGGAAAAAATCACTAAGATTTGCAGCCTCAAAGTGAGCTAAGCTGACGTCAATGATTGAAATATACAGCATGGAAACCACCGAGCCCACACCGACCATCCATCACCCAGTCATACCAGTTCTACATGATCTCATTTTTGCATCCATCCTCTACACATGAGGGACAATTTACAGAGACTGTTTAACCTACAGATCCACATGTCTTTGAGATGTGGAAATAACCGGGGCACCCAGAGGAAATCCACATGGTCACATGGAGAACACACAAACTCCACACAGAGAGCACCCCAGATCATGATTGAACCTAGATTTCTGGAGCTGTGAGGCAGCAGCTCTAACGACTGCGCCACTGCGCCGGCCTTTAAAATAATTCAAAATAATTTGCAACGCACTCACGTGGAGGCGACAATCCATTGAGTGGGCACAAGTGCAGAGCTGCTTCTACTATTCAGAGCATTTGTCCTGAGATGTTGTCTAGAAATCATATTGCACAGCACATAATCGGGATGCATCACAGCATGGTTTGTAAACAGCTCCATCCAAAACAGCAAGAAAATTGCAGAGTTATGGACATAGCCCAGACTATCACACAAACCAACCTCCCTTCCATTGATTTCAACACCGGCATTATCAAAGACCAGTCTCACCTCATTAATTCCCTCCCTTCCCTTATCCCATCAGGCAAGATATGCAGAAGTTTAAAATGCGTACCTGCAGATTCAGGGACAGTTTCTTCCTAGCTGTTATCAGACAACTGAACCATCCTCTCACCAGCAGTCCTGACCTCCCATGAACCTCATTGGAGGCTTTGTCCTATCTTTAATTGGACTTTATCAGACTTTATCTTGCACCCTTTATCCTTGCAGATGGTTTGAATGGAATCATGTATAGCCTTTCCTTTGACTGGGTAGCACGCAGCAAAATGGTTTTCACTATACCTCGATACATTTGACAATACTAAATAATAATAAACTAAACTAAACAATTTAACAAAGGAGGAAACAGGATTTATTTGAGAGTGCTGGTAGATCTCTCTTTGCAAATTAGATGCTGCTTCTCCAGATGTATGAAGCACATACAAAATGTTGGGTATTTCCAGTAACGTCAGACACTGCACGCAGCTGCTGTCAAACTCACCGACAGGAGGTTATTGCTGTGACCAATTACTCCAGACAGGTGAAGATGATGCCACAAAATGACACATGCTTGACAAACACTGTAATGCACTGACCACTATTTATGGACCTGTGGAAATTGAAAACACACCGTACACAACTGACTACCGAGGTCCGTGCATTTAAATGTTACAGATGGTTGCACCATGTTATGTTTTTTTTAATTCTTTGTCATTCAGCACAATAGGGACAGAACTGTGGTGCATCAGCATAGGTTTGGTGCATCCCATTTGTGCACCTTGGATTGATGAAGGGCTGGTTTTATGTTCCATTTCTGTATTCTAAGGAAACCTCAGGCTGTATTTCTACATTTGATTTTATTGTCTGAACTGTTGACAAAACCCTCTTTGTAGTCCAGGTGCTTGCTACATGAACCAAAAACTGGTTCAACCTTCATTTATTTGTCATGAACATTTGAAAGATAACTGGAAAGAAAAACGCCTCCTGAAGTCATCAAACGTGGCTTTAATTAATAATAAATTGTCATGTTTGATTTATGTATGGGATTCTTAATTGAAGTGGAGCCGATTGTTATACAGTTGGGAACATTTGAGCTGCTGAAATTTTGTGTGTTTACATGTGATTCTGTGTGTATGGAGCATAGATTCAATGACAGCAGATTCCCAGTCCAATCCATCACGATTTTGTGCTTCAGGAGACACAAAGATTAGGCATGTCATTATTGGTACTCTTGCTGCCTTTAATGTATCCCCCAAAACTTTTTCTCCTTTTTCCAAGGGCAGCACCATCAGTGCAGTTCTGGTAATGAGTTACCAGTGGCATATTTCCTATTTATGCCTGATAATAGACAATAGACAATAGACAATAGGTGCAGGAGGAGGCCATTCGGCCCTTCGAGCCAGCACCGCCATTCAATATGATCATGGATGATCATTCTCAATCAGTACCCCGTTCCTGCCTTCTCCCCATACCCCCTGACTCCGCTATCCTTAAGAGCTCTATCTAGCTCTCTCTTGAATGCATTCAGAGAATTGGCCTCCACTGCCTTCTGAGGCAGAGAATTCCACAGATTCACAACTCTCTGACTGAAAAAGTTTGTCCTCATCTCAGTTCTAAATGGCCTGCCCCTTATTCTTAAACTGTAGCCCCATGTTCTGGACTCCCCCAACATTGGGAACATGTTTCCTGCCTCTAACGTGTCCAACCCCTTAATAATCTTATATGTTTCGATAAGATCTCCTCTCATCCTTCTAAATTCCAGCGTATACAAACCTAGTCGCTCCAGTCTTTCAACATATGATAGTCCCGCCATTCCGGGAATCAACCTAGTAAACCTATGCTGCACGCCCTCATTAGCAAGAATATCCTTCCTCAAATTTGGAGACCAAAACTGCACACAGTACTCCAGGTGCGGTCTCACTAGGGCCCGGTACAACTGCAGAAGGACCTCTTTGCTCCTATACTCAACTCCTCTTGTTATGAAGGCCAGCATTCCATTGGCATATTCCCACTGCAACCACATAATCTTTGTTCTTTTATTCTCCAGCTTGGTGGTGAGAGTGGAAAGCATCAGGTTACATCCTCCCACAAAGGAGAGGATGAACTTAAAAATCTCTGGTAGTTTCACCTGGAGAAAAGAAATGCACGATGGCACAGCTGGTGGAGATCCAAGTTTGACCTTGACCTTGACCTTGAGTGCTGTGCTGTCTGTGTGAAGTTTGCACGTTCTCCCTGTGACCGCGTGAATTTCCTCTGGGTTTCCGGTTTCCTCCCACATCACAAAGATGTGCAGGTTTGTAGGTTAATTGGCTGCTGAAAACTGAAAACTGTCCCTTGTGTGTGGGTGTGGACCCGAAAGTGGGATGACTTAGAACTAGAGTGAATGATTGCTTGTCGGTGTGGACTCGGTGGGCCTGTTTCCAAGTTGTATCTTTCCTTTCTTCCTTTGTGACATTCTAAGTATAACAGTCGCATTTCCTTTGTGTAGAAGTAACAAAGCATGCCCTTTCAAGACCAAGCCCTGTTCAAAGCTCCCAAATCTAGGTCATGAATCAGGTCTCATCCTAGACAATTCCTTCCCCATTCTGCACAGATTTTGCTCCATCGTCTGAGTTCCTCCAACAGATTTTCTTTGCTTCAAACATTGCCTGTTAATCGTTATTGTAAATAATCTTGAGGTCTATTCTAGTGATACAGGCCAACTGCAGGTTGGAATCTGTAGCGATGTGTGTCTTTTTCTGAAATATACAGGTACATATTAATAGTTTCTGAACATTAGTGCACATACACACACAGAGATTATATTGTGAGGATAAGAGAACAAGTGACATATATTGGGACCAGTGTAGGAAGGAACTGCAGATGCTGCCTGATTCGCTGAGTTACTCCAGCAATTTGTGTCTATACTGGGATTTGTTCACATACTTTATATTCAACTTATCTTTTGTGGTGTGAAGACAATTCCTTTCTAATTTAATAAACAAACAAAAAAAATCCATCAATCTAACTGAAGGTGATTTTACATTTCTCCAGGGATGGAATATTCTTCCACCTGTGGATTTCTGTGAAGCATGCCCTTTCAAAGACCAAGCCTTGGCTCCCTATCATTGCTGTCAACCTTTGCTGCAGATCGTGATGAAGCCACTAATATTCAATCTGAAATGTTATTCAGTGGTTTGATTTTCTGTGAACAAAAGAATAAGATCAAGACTGTGCTTCGCAGCCGGCAGAACAAAACCTCTTGCACATCACATAATGAATTTGGCAGTTTTGAATTAGAATTAGAATTAGAATTAGAATTACCTTTATTTGTCATCCAAAAAACAGGTCTTTTGGACGAGATTTTGTCACCCACAGTCCAACAGTAGAGCAATAAAATAAGCAATTACACAACCCCAACCAACACAAAACACACAAAAAAAAGAAACATCCATCACAGAAGCAACAGGGAACAGACTGTTGCTTCTGCGTAAAGGAAGTTAAAACTTGCATTTTGATCGTCACAAAGAAAGGAAAGAAATTAATAAGGAAGAATCCTTTGAGTTTGCAGTGAGTGTTTTTGTCATTGATGATTTTTGAAAGAGGAAGCGATTCAGGTGTTTTCTTGAAATGTCTTGCTGCAAAGCAACTCCCTAACAGAGGGAAGAGATGGAAAAGACTTTAAATGATAATTAGTATAAGAAAATAACTGCAGATGCTGGTACAAATCGATTTATTCACAAAATGCTGGAGTAACTCAGCAGGTCAGGCAGCATCTTGGGAGAGAAGGAATGGATGACGTTTCGGGTCGAGACCCTTCTTTAGACGTCTGAAGAAGGGTCTCGACCCGAAACGTCACCCATTCCTTCTCTCCCGAGATGCTGCCAGACCTGCTGAGTTACTCCAGCATTTCGTGAATAAATTAAATGATAATTAAGTCTGTCAGGTTTCGTCAGTGGGAGAGGGGGTGGGTGGGGAAAAGGAGGTTAAAGTGAAAAAATGCAACATTAATGAGCACAAACAGCAAGGCACATTGGACTTCTACTGGACGGCTGCAGGATTCAGACAGAAGTGCCAAAATAAAGTTTGCACAGTTCACTGCATACTTTCTAAATGAAACAGACCAACGGCTTTATGCTGAGAAGGAGGTTAGCTCTGACTCTCTCTCTTTCCTCAGACATAAACTACATTGAATGTCTTATCCCATCGCATTTAAAGGGGAAGCTTTCACTGCGTACAATCTCTGTTAGAAATCATCATGCTGCTTGGGGAACCGCTAAGCTATTAACCCAGTGTCAAGAACGTTTTATTGTCATATGTCCCAAAATGGAACACTGAATTGTTACTTGCAACAATGACATTTTTACTTGCAGAAGCACAACCAATACTTAAACGTATTACTCTGTACTGAGACGGTAGTCAGCACTCCAATTCTCTAGTGGTGATTTGGAGAAATTATGAGTCATCTTTGTACACAAATCAACACAAACAGTTATAGTATGCAATCAGAAAGGCAAATGACACACTGGCTTTCATTACAGAGAATTTGATAACAAGAGTAAAACTCTGCTATTGTATTTGTACAAGGCCAGGGCGAGATCATATCTGAAGTATTGCATCCAATTCTGATCCCTCTATTCCGAGAAAGAATACACAGAAAGAGGAAATTCAACAAATATTTAGCAGATGGAAGTTCAGGAACATAGAAGCAGGTAAGGTGATATTATTGAAACAGGCAGCATTCTTCCAGAGCTTGATGAGGTAGATGTAAAGATAATGTTTCCCCTGGCTGGTGTGACTAAAGTTAAAGATTACAGTCCCATTCACTGGAAAAGAATGGGTGGCAGAGGTAGAACTGCTGCCTTACAGTGCCAGAGACCCGGGTTCGATCCTGATTATGGGTGCTGTTTGCACGGAGTTTGTACGTTTTCTCTGTGACCGGGTGAGTTTTCTCTGGGTGCTTCAATTTCCTCCCACACTCCAAAGATGTACAGGTTTGCAGGTTAATTAGCTTTGGTAAAATTGTAAATTGTCCCTAGTGTGTAAGATAGTGTTTGTATATAGGCTGGTCGCTGGTCATGTGTCCTCAGTGGACCGAAGGGCCTGTTTCCGCACTGCATCTCAAAGTAAAGTAACGTAAAAGAGAAAATAATTCTTCATTCAGATGGCAGCAAACCTTTGCAATTCTCTACTCACATTGTCTGACACCCAGTCTATTCCGGGAAGAGATTCCAGCACAAGCAATCAAGCAGTCTACTTCAACGTCCATTGCCTGTGTTCCTATGTTTCCATTATATCTGCTCCCTTCTCCTGCTCCACTTAACATTATTACCCTAATTCATCCCTTGATAGACTTTCTGTACCTAGATTTCGCAAATAAATACACGTTCTCAAGAAATGTAAATACTACACGTATCCACTGCAACCTACTACTGTATTGAACGAAACAAGACCCAAGATGAAAAATCAAATAAATATAGTCTTCTGATATGAGATAAAACACACGAGTGCCTTTCAGGCACTGCTTTGTAACATTCCCCATTGGTAATAACTTATATTTCATACTTTAGATCAGCAAATGAAAAGTAATATTTTTTTCAAGAAAGAATCCAAAACAAACTTTTCAGGTAGTTTGTTTTTTTATAAAGGCCATTTCTTAATTTATGAGGAACATTTGATCTCAAAGCCACAGCAATGCACTTATTGTGACAAGTGAACTTCTCCAGACCTCCTTGCAGACTCCAATTCATTCCAGAAGCGTATTCTCATTAAGGTTCAACTCCACACTCTATTCTCAACTGTAAGAAATGCGCAACTATTCAAATATGCATCGTCAGAATTGGGTAGCTCTTGTTTTGTGTGCAGATACCTTTATGTATTTATTAGAAAGCAACCAAGTTGCTTTTTCTTTTTGTGTGCATGTGTTTATGGTTGGACACATGCGTACAACAAGGATGTATGTTTATTTTGTTTGCCTAATGTTGTGGGAATGAGTTGAATCCGAGATATTGTGACTGATGTCTCGTAGAATACTGTAAAACAGTATGACAAGTAAATAGATTTGTCTCAGAGCTCATTTCCAACTAGTTCTCTTGCAAATAAATTCTGAACCTCTTTAAAAACATTGCTCTACAATCATTTGTTTGAAATACATTCTTTGAACAGAGGGAAATAAATAATTTGAAATTAATGGCACTAAAAAAATAGCTAATATATTTTACAAATATAATCTGTTCCTTCAGCATTATGGCGTCCCATTTTCATGTAAAACAAGCTCTTTGTTGTGTTCTGATTAACAACCACAGTTCATTGAATACAGAATTTGTGGCAAGTATTCAAACAGGAAATGTAGTTGCCAATTTTGGATGTTGATTCAATGGCTGCTTATAACAGAAGATTTAGGAACTGTGGGACAACGAGCTTGAATTCTAAAGTGGAAAGCTGTTTGCAAAATACAAAGATAGAAATACTTCCATTGGGAAGAAATGTTGCTTTAAGCAAAAAGCTGAATCAGGAGTGCAGAAGGGAGCCACTCAAACATTATAACTGGTAGCTTGACTAGTGTGAATGCACCTACTGATTTCTGTCTTTCTCCATGATATACCAACCATTTGCAGAGGGGAATGTCATCTCGTTTGGCTCATCTTCAACATCATCTTTGAGTGTAGGTCCTCACTGTAGGAGCAAAGAGGTCCTTCTGCAGTTGTGCAGGGCCCTAGTGAGACCGCACCTGGAGTACTGTGTGCAGTTTTGGTCTCCAAATTTGAGGAAGGATATTCTTGTTATTGAGGGTGTGCAGCGTAGGTTCACTAGGTTAATTCCCGGAATGGCGGGACTGTCGTATGTTGAAAGGCTGGAGTAATTAGGCTTGTATACACTGGAATTTAGAAGGATGAGGGGGGATCTCATTGAAACATATAAGATAATTAGGGGATTGGACACATTAGAGGCAGGAAACATGTTCCCAATGTTGGGGGAGTCCAGAACAAGGGGCCACAGTTTAAGAATAAGGGGTAGGCCATTTAGAACGGAGATGAGGAAGAACTTTTTCAGTCAGAGAGTGGTGAAGGTGTGGAATTCTCTGTCTCAGAAGGCAGTGGAGGCCAGTTCGTTGGATGCTTTCAAGAGAGAGCTGGATAGAGCTCTTAAGGATAGCGGAGTGAGGGTGTATGGGGAGAAGGCAGGAACGGGGTACTGATTGAGAGTGATCAGCCATGATCGCATTGAATGGCGGTGCTGGCTCGAAGGGCTGAATGGCCTACTCCTGACCTATTATCTATTGTCTATTGTCTATAGCCAAATCCTGGAGCTTCTTCCCATCTGTTATCAGGCAACTGAACAGTCCTCTCATCAACTACAGAGCAATCCTCACCTCCCTTCCAGCTCATTGGAAATCTTTGAACTATCTTTAATCAGACTTTACCTTGCACAAAATATTATACCCTTTGTCCTGTATCTGTGCATGGCTTGATTGTAACCGTGTGTAGTCTTTTCACTGACTAGATAGCAGGCAACAAAAAAGCTTTTCACTGTACCTTGGTACACGTGACAATAATAAACTAAGCTGAACTAAGTAAACTCAACTAAGCTAAACTAAACCAAGCTAAACTAAACTAAACTGAAACTAAACCAGCTTTTCTTCTTGGCTCAAATGCAACCCGATTTTCAGAAATAGGCCCCAGAAACTTGATTCCTTCCATCTTTATAAGTCGGTGAGGGGAGGAAAGATGGTGGGGGGAGGTGGGATGGCTTTATTTTAAGTTCAGTCTCTAACTTGGATCATTAACCTGGATTTAGAATGATTTACAATTTATTGAAATCCTTTAATATTGTTGCTGAAATTCAAGACGTTTTCACCAATAACAAATAAAGGGCAAAAATACTAAGCAGTGCAAAATAGAAATAAACCAAAAAATTCTTTAGAATCTTTTACAAATTTGGACAACCCCAAGGTCCTATGGACCCAATGCGATTCTTTGATGTGCGTTCTCTGTTTTAATGCAGAAAAATGTAAGAATTACTTTACCTACAATAACTGGGCAAAAGTAGTAACATTACAAATAACCAGATCATCTTTAGACTTTAGACTTTATGGACACAACGTGGAAACAGGTCCTTTGGTCCAATGAGTCCATGCTGACCAGTGATCATCCCGTCCATTAGCACAATCCTACACATTAGAGACAATTTACAATTAGAAGACAATTAACTTACAAACCTGTATATCTTTGGAAGGTGGGAGGAAACCAGAGCACCCGGAGAAACCCACGTAGTCACAGGGAGAACATACAAACACCATAAAGTCAGCACCTGGAGTCAGGATGGAACCCAAGTCTCTGGCACAGTAAGGCTCTACTGCTTCGCCATTGTGTCGCCCTCTGTTTTACATTATTGGTCAAGAAATTGAACAAGAGACAGAGAAGAACTATCCTGCTCTTCTTCAAGATAATGCTTTGAGACTTTTCCATCCTCCTGACTAAGCAGGTGCAGTCTTGATTCAACATCTTATCCAAGACCTGACACTTTCCATGATACAGCAGTCTCTCAGCAGAAGCACTAGAATGTATTGAAGGCTCTCGGTTGCAGTTCGACAAAATGACCTTTTGACTTGCAAACAATTGAGTCAACATTACAAAAGGAACCTGATATTCTGAAATAAAATCGCAATCGTTGAAAATCTGTCCTTGCATCTACATGGACGCGTTGCAGATTACCCCACTCAATATACAACTTTTCAGGAGTGGCTTGATGAGCCGAGCAAAACAATGCTTCAGGCTGAGCTTTGAAGGACATGACCGAGAGAATACAAGGGTATGCAAGATGGAGATTGCTGGCTTCAAGCACAACATTAACCACCTTCACCAGCAGGACACTGCAGTACGTTTAACAACTGGACCACGCTATTTCAGGGGAGAAGTTCTTTGCAGAGCTCATCAGTTGATGGTTTATCGGGAATAATTAAAGAATGAAAAATGCAGAGCTGTAGGAAAAGCCCAACAGAGAGAAGAAAACTGAGCGACTAGGCTTGTATACACTGGAATTTAGAAGGATGAGAGGAGATCTTATCGAAACGTATAAGATTATTAAGGGTTTGGACACGTTAGAGGCAGGAAACATGTTCCCAATGTTGGGGGAGTCCAGAACAAGGGGCCACAGTTTAAGAATAAGGGGTAGGCCATTTAGAACTGAGATGAGGAAAAACTTTTTCAGTCAGAGAGTTGTGAATCTGTGGAATTCTCTGCCTCAGAAGGCAGTGGAGGCCAATTCTCTGAATGCATTCAAGAGAGAGCTGGATAGAGCTCTTAAGGATAGCGGAGTCAGGGGGTATGGGGAGAAGGCAGGAACGGGGTACTGATTGAGAGTGATCAGCCATGATCACATTGAATGGCGGTGCTGGCTCGAAGGGCCGAATGGCCTCCTCCTGCACCTATTGTCTATTGTCTATTTTCTATTGAGTAATATCACAATAGGATGACTTACAATAGAAACAGCCCATTTTGATACAGACAAAGTTGGAGAATTCAATATTATTTAAGGGCAGCACACAAGTTCATAAGTTATTGGAGCAGAATTAAGCCATTCGACTCATCAAGTCTACTCCGCCATTAAATCATGGCTGATCTAGCTTTCCCTCAACCCCATTTTCCTGCCTTCTTCCTATAATCCCTGACACCCTTATTAATCAAGATCACAGTCTAATCTAATTAAACTAATCTCATCACAGTGGTGCAATTAGTGGAGCTACTGCCTCAAAGCGCCAGAGACCGTGATTCAATCTTGACCTCGGGTACTGTCTGTGTGGAGTTTGCATAATCTCTCTGTGACCGCGTGGGTTTCCTCCAGATGCTCCGGTTTCACCTGCAACCCAAAGACATGCAGGTTGTAAGTTAATTGGCCTCCGTAAATTGTTCCTAGTTTGCAGGGTGTGGATGGGAAAGTGAGATCACTTAGAATTAGTGTGAATGGGTGACCAATGGATGGCATGGTGGGCTAAATGGCATATTTCCATGCTATACCTCTAAAACAAAAACTAAAAAAAATTAATCTGGTAAGTTGTAACTGTGCCCAGATGGAAAATATTGTTCCACAAGCTTACACTGGGTCTCCTTGTAACAGTATGGGAGGCTGCAGAGAAATTGGTTAGAGTGGGAATGAGATAGTGATTTTTTTATGGCAGGCAGCAGAAAGTTCAGGATCGGCCCTGGGGAATATATACAGTGGCTCTGCAAACTGGTCACTCAATATGCGTTCAATTTCTCCAGAGGAGAGGAGACCAAATTTTGAATACACCAGATTTTGCACTACATTGGCTTGGAAGAACAGCTAGTGAATCACTGCTTTACCTGAAAGAACAGTTTAGGTCTCTGGATGGTGGGTAGGGAAGAGGTAAAATTACAGGTTTTGTATCTTCTATGGTTGCATGGGAGAGGTTGTCAGGAAGGAAGAATGCACCAGGGAGTCACAAAGGGGATGATCCCTTTGAAAGGCTATATAGGATGGAGCGGGGTCTATGTATCTATCTGGTGGTGGAATCGTATACGATCTGGCAAAACATTGCAGTGGATGAATGTAAAGACTGGTAGGGTGGACAGTGGGGAGAGGGGAGCTCTGTTTCTGCTCTATCCAGAGGAAAAAAGATGAGAGCAGAGGTGCAGGAAATAGATAATTACCGAGCAGGGCTAAAATACCACCCCGTGAGTTGCAACCCTACAGCACACCCCAACTGATATTTAAGGAATATCCCCACGAGCTTCAGGTGAATGCGTTTGGCACTTTGTCAGGATATTTGTCGGGAGGGGGGGGGGGGGGGGCACAGTGGTGCAGTGGGTAGAGCAGCTGCCTCACAGCGCCAGGGTCTCAGGCTCGATTCTGACCTCGGGTGCTGTCTGTTTGCGGTTTGCACATTCTCCCTGTGACCGCATGGGTTTCCTCTGGGTGCTCCGGTTCCTCCCACATCTCAAGGACCTGTGGGTTTGTAGGTTAATTGGCCTCGGTACAATCGTCCCTAGTATGGAGGGAGTGGATGAGAAAGTGGGATAATATAGAACTAGTAAGTGAACAGGTGATCAGTGGTCAGCGTGGATTCATGGGCTGAAGGGGCTGTTTCCATGTTCTATCTCTAAACTAAACTAAACTTTACAAGACCATTTTGAATCATCAACTTGCCCAGAAGCAATGTTGGATGTGGTATTAAAACTGAACCTCTAATCTGCATTGATCCCAGCAAATGTAGGAAAGAGGTTTTGTGAGAGAAAACCATTGTGAGGAGGTTGCACCACAATCATTTCCCCGTGATCAATGAGACCAGCAACTGTATCCAAGTAATTTGTGCCACTCAACTACTGTACCATGATTATCTCCAACAAAGTTTAATAAACAACCTTTGTCATTGAAGTGTGCAACCTTCATCGGTCACCATTAGCCAGAAATGCATTTGGATAAGCCACATAATCATTGCAGCTATTCGACTACATCGGAAGTAGGTTATGCCTCTTCTGACTTTCAGAATCTTTTCCACCATCTCCAAGACGCAAGTCAGGTGAACAATTGAAGACTCTCCATCCTGCTCCAATACTCCAATCCAAAAGTGTAGCTGGGACACGTTGGTCGGTGTGGGCAAGTTAGCCGAAGGGCCTGTTTCCACAGTGTATCACTCTATGACCCTTCCACTCAATGACTTAAGGCAGCAGAAACATAACACTGTTCAGAAACCAAAATCCTGACCAATGGTTCATGTATAATTCTGAATATTCACGCTCTCCATCACTGATGCACAATGGCTACAATGCACATCATTCTGAGATGCACTGTAATTACTTGTCATTGCTTTTTTGCTAACGAAAAATATTTAAATGTCTCCCACCAAGAGGGTCAAAGGGAGCACTGGAACACTCCCATCTGCAGGTGCCAGCACAGCTCTCCCACCATTCTGATATGGAAATGTATCAACCTTTTGACCATTGGGTCGAAATCTTGGAACTCCCTCTTTCTGGGAATATTTGCAGAAACTCAAAGAGGCAGACTGCTGGTAGCATCTCATCCATTTAGAAATGGGCAATGTATAATGGCCTTACTAGTAATGGTCATATCTCAAAGAAGAAAATAATTCTCAATTCATGCAATCTGTGGCCAATTTGATGTCATAGATAATATTGCCAGGACTTGAGCAACTGTACTGCAATAGACTGAAGGAACAACTTGATATTCCATAAAAGAAACAATGCAATACTGACAGATGTATGTCCCTTATCACAGTCTCTGGTTATTCCAAAACACTTTACAACCAACAAAATACTTTTGTGTATATTTACTGTAGAACCTTGTAATAAAACGTATTTTCCAGATAGACACAAAATGCTGGAGTAACTCAGTGGGTCAGGCAGCATCTCGGGAGAGAAGGGATGGGTGACGTCTCGGGTTGAGGCACTTCTTCAAAGTAGTATTTTCCAGATGTTTGCTTACAGGCTGCAATCACGTATGAGGCTATTTGGAACTCAGTTAACATTTTGTATAACATGATCTGCCGTGCTTTGTCCTGCTTCTCCAATCTTCTAGCCTTCTTTTCCCCCCACTCCTGCAATCAGCCTGAAGAAGGTCCAAACCCGAAACGTCATCTATCCATGATCTCCAAGGTGCTGCCCGACCCACTGAGTTACTTCATCATTTTGTGTCTTTCCTCAATTAACAGCTCCTCTGTGTGATGGCATCTCTAATGCTGGAGCATTCCCTCAGTATAGCAATGAAATGTGACTCTGGGCTTTGTGCTCAAATCCCTGGAGTGGAATCCCTGGAGTGGATCCTTGATCTTTTGGTGCAGAGATGAGAATGTGAGCATGATGGAAAATTGCACGTGCCACTGAAAGATTTGGTCACTCGTTGATTGCTAGTTTCCCAGTACACAGGTGCTTGCGATGACCAAGATGGATGAGTGAATAATCGTCACCTCTGATTCCAGATGAGACCAAATGAAAGAACTTGACACAAGCAGAAAGCAACTGTAGGAGCTGGTCGGCAAATCTCAGTCAATGTCAAATGGTCTGCCAGGCACAACCAGAGTGTTTTGAATCTAACCCAACAATATCACGTGGTCAATCAGGGGTTCGTGACTACTGTATAAGAGCAACGTCGCAGTCTTTAACATCGGAAGGAGAATATATTGGAAAAGATAAACATTTAGTCCAGACAACCTTGGCAGTGAAATAATGACATCATAAAACATTCTGCTCCTGCTGGCGGGTGGATAGGTCTGGTTTTTTTCTCGTTGAACAATTTATCTCTGTTAAATTGATGAAGTCATTACCATGATATTACTTGATCTGAATATTTAAAAAGGGAACACAATGGGAAGGAGGAGAGGAAAAAAATTCTACGCAAATCAGAGACCAACATTTTACAAAATAGCCTTGTCGCTTCCTTTTCCACAAGCCCATTCACCAGCAACACTCCTGTCTATCCCGGCCTGCCACATCGCTCCCTCCAATAAAGGCTGCGACTGACATCAATTAGATGATTATACAGGTCACCCATGCTCCAATAATCAAGTTGTCACTAAACCGTATTCAGAGATGTGATTCATATTCTCCCATATTGATGACCCGTGTTTTGATTAAAAGGAGGCTCAGATCCGCAGTGGCAGCAAATTAAGCAGTTAGTTCCCTGCAAGCATACCCGTCATTTTCCTTTTATGACCAGCAAGCTGCATGGAGCAGTGCAAGCCAGTGCTCACTTTGCAGGAGGCTTCCATGTCCACACATACATTACTGCTGAACCGGCCTGATGAGTGAGAACAAGCATGGCCCTCACAGCTATTTTCTGGTAGCTTGTCTCGACAAGTTATCTGCCTCCATAATCCCATTACGATGTAATATTTGGGAGCAGTGAAGTGAAAATTATAGAAGCAAGCTTGCGAACATTTGTGAACATTTTGTGGCAAGATGAATGAATCAAGATATTCCTTTGTGCCAGAATGTTTTAGCGTGAATGGAACCATTCTCTACAGCAGCTTAAATCATAAATTTTACTCCATTATGAAGGCTGGAACAGAAGCTTCATGTCAGAGTTTCTCATGAGGAGCAATGGATCACACAACACATTTAGGACTATCACAGAAATTTTATAGAAACATGCCAAAGACACTAACAAATATTGAACATCAAGCGGGATATAATGGCCAAAATTTGTTATCGGAATAGCACCGCTAAAGACTCTCATGATTTATGCAGAAATGTTGCAAACTATAAACTATAAACTATAAACAAACTATAGAGCGGAGGTGCAGAACCTGGCGGACTGGTGCTCGGATAACAACCTGTCCCTAAATACCACCAAGACCAAGGAGCTGATCATCAACTTCCGTAGGTCACATAACGGGGAATATGCCCCGATCTCTATCAATGGGGACAGTGTGGAGAGAGTGTCCAGCTTCAAGTTTCTGGGCACTCACATTTCGGAGGACCTAACATGGTCCAATAACACTGCTGCGCTGGTCAAGAAGGCACAACAAAGACTGTTCTACTTAAGAACACTGAAAAAGTCTGGTCTACCCCAACAGCTGCTGACGACCTTCTACCGCTGCACCATAGAGAGCATCCTAACGCATGGCATCCCTGTGTGGTACCTCAACTGCACGGAGGCAGAAAGGAAAGCTCTACAGCGGGTAGTCCATAGAGCTCAGAGGGCCATCGGAACACAGCTACCAGACTTGGAGGGCATCTACAACACACGATGCCTCAGAAAAGCCACCAGCATCCACAAAGACTCTTCACACCCCTGCAACAGTCTGTTCGAACTCCTTCCATCGGGCAGACGATACAAGGCCTTCTACGCCCGCACCTCCAGACTCAGGAACAGCTTCATCCCCAGGGCCATAGCTGCTATGAACCGGTCCTGCTGAGCCGGATGGCCACAACGCATAGATCAACTTGCACTTTACCCTGTCTAAAAACTGTTACAATTGTTTCGTTTCGTTGGGTTGCTGTTAATTACTTAAATTATTGCATCGTATGGGAGGCGCATTCCCAATCTCGTTGTACCCCTGGGTACAATGACAATAAAGATATATTGTATTGTATTGTATTGTATTGTAACTTCAGATGAAAGCAGGCAAATGCTCAAGGATGGGAATCTGCAAGGTTGTTGCTATGATCATGTCATTCTGCTGTTGGCGTTGGGAAATAAACAATAGTGGTCTAAAAACATCATCTGCTGTCTGCCTCACCAACGGTTTACATTTAATAGGTCAAGTTCTTGGACTGACATAGATGGCCTTAAGATAATGCCATTAACTATCCCAAGCTCACTTGTCTTCATGATTTTATTAACAGTCAATATTCGTTCAATATTTGAGGGGTAATATTCATTGAGGTCTTTGCCCATCCACACTTGGATGACCATTTTGATTTCTGAGAGACCCTATTCTCTCTCTCTAGTTACAATTCTTTGAGAAAGTAACAAATAGGGTGTGGTGTATAAGGGGAGACCAGTTAATGTAAAGTTATCTTTTTTTTAAAATTTAATTTAATTTTTTAATTTTATTTTTCGGTCAATACAATACAACAGAATGACCATACAGTTGTGAAAGTTAAATAGTGCAAAAAACATTGTATCAGAAAAAAACCAATATAAGCACACATATTTTCTGACCGAAAAAAAAAAAAGGTGTAGGCAGAAGCCAAAGCTTATTATGCCGACCCTTAATATTTAACAAACTATAATTAAAATATTATCTGGATTTCAACAAGGTATTTTATGTGCCATTTTATCAAAGGCACATTGAACAAGGGTGGATAGGGCAGTCCATAAAATATTGACACAAGCAGGGTAACTATCAGAAATGAAGACTCTAGATAAATGGGTCATCTTCAGACAGACAATCAGTAAGTAATGCAGTGTCACAGGAATCAGTGTTGGGTCCGCATCTATTTACAATCTCTGTTGATGACCAGGTATACTGCTGCCATATTTCCTGCTGATGCAAAAAGAGATGGGCTGGCACATTGTGAGAAGGATATAAAGAGTCTGCAAAAGAATATAATTAGATGAAATGCATATGCAAGATGTATAGGAAAAAAACCTGCAGATGCTGGTTTAAATCGAAGGTAGACACAAAATGCTGGAGTAACTCAGCAGGTCAGGCAGCATCTCTGGAGAGAAGGAATGGGTGACGTTTCGGGTCGAGACCCTTCTTCAGACTGATGTCAGGGGAGGGGGCGGGACAAAGATAGAATGTAGTTGGAGACAGGAAGGAGAGCTAGTGGGGGAGCTGAGAAGGGGAGGGGATAGAGAGGGAAAGCAGGGACTATCTGAAGTTAGAGAAGTCAATGTTCATACTGCTGGGGTGTAAACTACCCAAGCGAAATATGAGGTACTGTTCCTCCAGTTTGCGCTGGCCCTCGCTCTGACAATGGATTAGGCCCAGGACAGAAACAAAAGGGATCCAGCGGACCAAGTCTGGGAAGTGCAAATGGTTGGCATGGAGGTACAGTAAGTAATTAGGAAGGCTATTAAATATTGACTTTTATTGCAATGGTGTTCAAGTATGGAAGTATTGACACGTCTTCGCAGGGCACAGGTGATACTGCATCTGGAGTGTAGCGTACAGTTTTGTTTTTTATATCCAAGGAGCGATGTGCTTGCATTGGAGGAAGTGCAATGATGATTCAGGAGGTTGATTTCTGAAATAAAGGGGAGATGTAAGAAGAAAGATTGGGTAAGCTAATATATATCCCCCAACACCATGAGGTATAGGTGGCACAGCGGTAGAGTTGCTGCCTTACAGTGCCAGAGACCTGGGTTTGATCCTGACTACGGATGCTGTCTGTACAGAGTTTGTACATTCTTCCCGTAACCTGCGTGGGTTTTCTCCGGTAGCTCTGATTTCCTCCCACATTCCGAAGTTAAACAGGTTTGTAGGCTAATTGGCTGGGTGTAATTGTAAATTTCCCTAGTGTGTGTAGGATAGCGTTAGTGTGCGGGGATCGCTGGTCGGCGCGGACTCAGTGGTCCGATGGTCCTGTTTCCATGTCGTATCTCTAAACTAAACTAAACAAAATTTAACTATTTAAGTCTTATCTTGTGTACCAGCTTTTTACATGGCACCTTATCAAATGCTTCTAAAAATCTAATGTACTACACCTACAGATCCTTTGTATTGACTCATCTTATAATGTCGTTAGACAGGAGCTAAAGAGGGTAGATTAGGATCAGTTGTTTTTGGGTAAATCCACAGATGATATGTGGGAGTTGTTTAAAGACCAGCGGATCAAAGTGCAGGAATAGAATGCTCCAGTAAGGAGGAAGGATAAAGACGGCAAGGTAAAGGAACCATGGATGACCAAGGAGGTTGTAAAGTTGGTCAGGAAGAAAAAAGAAGCGTGTGTCAGGTTTAAGAAGACGGCATCAACCAGGGCTGTTTAGTACCTCACTTACAGTCTCCAACTTCAAGCACAGATTAGTCTATGCTTAGAGTCGGAGGATGCAATTGAGGTACTTAAGTGTATTCATCGAGGAGAAGGACTTGGAGGACAGCAAGACCAAAGTGGAGAATACAAATATGCTAGGGCAGTTTGAGATTGAGAAGAAGGTGGTGCTGAGGCACTTGAAGAACATTAAGATAGTTAAAAGAGTCTGATGGGATCTATACCAGGTTATTGAGGGAGGCAAGAGAGGAGATAGTGGGATCCTAGACGTGGATCTTTGTTTCTTTTCTAGCCACAGGTGAGGTTCTGGAGGATTGAGCTTTTTGAGGAGGTGACAAATGAAATTGATGAAGGTAGGCCAGTGGATGTTGTATGCAAGCATTTTATTAAGGTTATTGATAAAGTCCCACATGGTAGGCTGATCCAGAAGATTAAGATGTATGGGATTCACGTTGAATTGATTATATGGATTCAGAACTGACTTATTCATGGAAGACAGAGGGTTGTAGTGAAAGGTAAATATTCTGGCTAGAGGTCTGTGACCAGTGGAGTTCCGCAGGGATAAATGACCTAGACATAAATGTAGATTGGTTGGTGAATAACTTTGCTGATGACACCAAAATTGGAGGAGTTGCAGACAGTGAGGAATGTTGTCAGAAGATACAGCAGATATAGATCAGCTGCAGAAGTGGGAAGTGAAATAGCAGATGGAGTTTAACCCAAGCAAGTGTGAGGTGTTTCACTTTGGGAGGTTGAATATAAGGAGAAAGTATGTAGTTATTGGCATGACCATGAACAGCATTGATATACAGAGAGATTTTGGAGTCCAAGTTTTGTAGCTCACTGAAGGTGGCAGCACACGTAGAGAGGGAGATTTTTTTTAGATTTAGAGATACAGCACGGAAACAGGCCCTTCGGCCCACCAAGTCCGCGCCGCCCAACGATCCCCGTACATTAACATTAACAATATCCTACACACACTAGTGACAATTTTTACATGTACCCAGCCAATTAACCTACATACCTGTACGTCTTTGGAGTGTGGGAGGAAACCGAAGATCTCGGAGAAAACCCACGCAGGTCACGGGGAGAACGTACAAACTCCGTACAGACGGTGCCCGTAGTCAGGATCGAACCCGAGTCTCCGGCGCTGCATTCGCTGTAAGGCAGCAACTCTACCGCTGTGCCGCTGTGCACCGTGCCACCGTGGTAAAGAAGCCATAAGGTATGCTTGCCTTCGTTGTTTGGGGCATTGAATATAAGTCAGGAAGTTAAGAAGCAGCTCTATAGGACTTTGGTTACACTGCATTTGGAGTACTGCATGCAGTTCTGGTTACTCCATTGCAGGAAAGATGGAGACTTTGAAGAGGGTTCAGAGGAGTTTTACCAGAATGCTGCATTGATTAGAGTGATTCAGCCACAGGGAGAGATTGGATAGATTTGAATTATTTTCTTTAGAATGTTGGAGAGTGAGGTGAGATAGGGTAGACAGTCGGAACCTTTTTCCCTGTGTGGAAATGTCAAAGATTAGAGATCATAAGGTGATCATAAGATCAGTGGGTTTAAGGTGAGAGAGGCAAAGTTTAAAGGAGATGTACAGGGCAAGATTTGTACACAGAGAGTGGCGGGGCCTGGAATGCACTGCTCGAGGTGGTGGTGAAGGCAGATATGATTGTGTCATTGAAGAGGCTTTTAGCTAGGCACATGGAAGTGCAGGGAATGGAGGGGTGTGGATCATGGGTGAAAAAGAAGAAACGTTTTCACCCAGAGAGTTGTGGATTTATGGAATTCTCTGCCACAGAAGGTAGTGGAGGACAATTCACTGGATGAATTTAAAAGAGAGTAAGATAGAGCTCTGGGGGCTAGTGGAATCAAGGGATATGGGGAGAAGGCAGGCACAGGTTACTGATTGTAAATGATCAGCCCTGATCACAATGAATGGTGGTGCTGGCTCAAAGGGCCAAATGGCCACCTCCTGCACTTATTTTCTATGTTTCTATGTACAGGCAGATGAGATCAGTTTAACGGCATCATGTTCAGCACAAACATTGTGGGCCGAAGGGTCCGTTCCTGTGCTATATTGTTCTATGTTCTAACAGAAAATAAACTATTAGGCCTGTGGTTACCTGAATCCGTTAATCAAAGGTGGTATTGTGGCTAAGAGTTGATGGGGCATTGCCTCATTCAATGATGGAGAGGGCTCAAGGAGCAACTAGTCTCCACTAATTCCAGTATCCTCTGTTCTTATGTCCTCTTGCTGTTCACTTCAGTAACTATAGTTAAGGGGCAACTGAACTATTCACCATAACACCAGATGGCCTTGAAAGGGGTTTACACATTTCCCACTTCCCACTATCAGCTGCTGAATGCACAAAATATTATTAACATTAAACATGTAAGGAAACAATGAACTAAAGTCATACACGAGGCCAAAGAGGGTCACTTATTTAGATAAATATTCACTTCAGAGCAGACCTGATTCTTGACGTCTCGGGTCTAATATCTCAGATGCATAGATTATTCCTCATCTGTAGCATTACAAGTGTTATATCCAATGTGTACTGCAGTCAATCTGTCGCACGGTGCCAGATTTGCAACACATTCATCACAAAGACAATGAATTATGGAAAACATTTTCAGAGCCAAAACTCTCCGATTTGTTGACTCAATGTCTCCAGCCAATTAATGTCTCACTGAACAATGCTTATTGATTACACTATAATTGCAAAGGAAAGAACGCTGCCAACGTACAACCAGACAAAAGTGTTGAATCCCACATGTAGTGAAGCTAATGGATTTGAAACTATTAGGTACAACACAAAACGGCACCAGTCCACAGAATGCAAGTACATCATAAAGCCCAATCAACAATTATGTCATTAGTTTCTCAGCGCTGATGGAATATGTGTAAATGTGTAAATGTGTAAATAAGGAGGGGGCGTGGCTGTGTTCTGCAGCTGCGGCTCACCGGCAGTCTCTCTGTCTTTTTTTTTGTTTTTGTCTTTGTTATCGTTTAAATGTTTCTTTTGATTTATTTTTAACTCTGTATATGTGGGGGGTGGTGGGGGGTGGGGGAAACCTTTTTTTCCAATCTCCTCCTCAACGGAGATGCGACCTTTACCGTGTTGTGTCTCCGTTCGTGCTACGGCCTAACACCGTGGAGTCGGCGGCCTCCAGCTGGGATCGACCTTGAAGACTCCGGTCGCAGGGCCTGGACTTACCATCTCGGAGGCTTCGGCCGTGGGCCCTGCAGACCGCAACATCTGGAATTCGCAGGTCCCTGGCTGGCGACCGGCTTTCGGGAGCTCCAGCCGTAGCAGCTTCGACCACCCCGAAGCGCGAGGTTTGATTGACCCGCTCGCAGGCCCCTCATCGCCCTGCGTGGCCTGGCCGCGGCACTTTCCATCGCCCAGTGGGGGCTCAGGACCTTCATCGGCCTGCTCGGCTCGGCCCTGGGACTTTCCATCGCCCAGTGGGGGCTTCAAAAGTCGGGAGCCTCGATCGCCTCGTGGCACCACGGGAGAAGAATGAGGAGGAGATAAGACTTTTCTTTGCCTTCCATCACAGTGAGGGTGTGCCTGGAGCAATCACTGTGATGGCTGTTTGTGTTAAAAATTGTAATTGTGTGTCTTGTGTTCTTTATTGTCTACTGCCGGACCCTGACGTGAGAGGACGCTGGCGCTATTTGTTCGCCGCTTCTCCATCAGGATAGTTTGTCTGTTTGTTTTTATGTCTTGACTGTTTTTGTAAAGCGTCTTTGAGCATTTGGAAAAGCGCTATAAAAAATAAATGTTTATTATTATTATTATTATTATATATGATAAACAACACATTATAATTCACGACAAATTTTCAGCACATTGGCCTTCATGTCAGAGTATTGAGTATAGTAGTTGGGAGGTCATGTTGCAGTTATATAAGACGTTGGTCATTTAGAGTATTGTGTTCAGTTTTGGTCACCATGTTATAGGGAAGACATTGTTAAGGTTCAAGGTTCAGAGAAGATTTACCAGGGTATTGCCAGGCCTTGAGGGACTGAGCTGTAGGGGGAGGTTGAGTAGGTTTATTCCTTGGAGCGCAGGAGGATGAGGGGTGATCTTATAGAAGTGTACAAAATCATGAGAGGAATAGTTTGGGTAAACGCCCGGTCCTTTACCCAGAATAGGGGAATTGACAACCTAAGGACATAGATTAAGGTGAGGGGGGGGGGAGATTTAATGGGAACCTGAGGGGTAACATTTTTACGCAAAGGGTCAAGGTAAGGAACAAACTGCCGGACGAGGTAGTTGAGGCAAATACTATTATGTTGGTAGCAAATACTAATGTTTTAAGAAACATTTAGACAGGTGCATGGAAAGGGCAGGTTTAGAGGCATATGGGCCAAAAGTAGGCAGGTGGGACTAGTGTAGATGGGGCATGTTGGTCTTGTTCATCTCCAACTCCAAGAATTCACCTGTGTCGCTGTTTCCTCCTGAGCTTACTTTTATTTAGCACCTTTAACATTGCAAATTCATTCAACGACTAATGCAAAGCACATGCAATGAGACCCTTCTTTAGTCTGACCCAAAACACCACCCATTCCTTCTAACCAGAGGTGCTGCCTGTCCCGCTGAGTTACTCAAGCTTTATCAGATAACCTCCAATATCAATGCCCTGCCATGAGCTGCTGAACATGCCCATTCTCATGAAAATCGGCCTCTCCAGCATTACCAGGCACTGTACCAAATCATCTTCAACAGTCACATTACTCCTGCCTGCCAATCAAAAAGCAGCTTTCAACCTTACTACCCCCCCCCCCCCCCAACCCCAACCCCAACCCTTGTCCAACACTTTTCCAATGAAAAAGCAAAATAGTTCACAGAAAAAATTACAATGCTTTGAATGGCCCCAATGCTGGTTTTTTCTCACAGGTCATTATCTGGAGCAGTGTTCTGGCAATTAATCTTCAATCCCTGGAGAGTCTACGACAATTGGAGAGATTTACAACTCTCCTCCACTAAAGAACTGATGCACAGAATGTCGTTCAAAGGCAGACTATTCATGCAATTGGCAGAAACCGTCGGTTTTCAGTGAATGGATTAATACCACTTTTATCCAGCGACGGGGCATGGAGATTGCTGTCCTTTCATAAATACAGGCTGGGTTGCTACGTTTGCGACTAATTGTTGCCATTTGATATCGATACACGGATGACTGGCAATTCTGCTTGGACAATGTTCTTCTGGCTGCTTTCCATCTTAATTGCTCTTTGGTGCAGTGAAGTAAGCAGTTTGCAAACACTGTACTCAGAGAGGCACAGCAGTTGATATCCATCGGCTACAGTCAGGGATTCTGCTCAACAAACGCCAAAGAATGTCAAGCTAAGCAAAATGATTGTGCACAGTGCTTCCTCTGAATGGTAATCACCACATTCTCAGCACTATCCCTGCCTTGTCCAACCTCTGCTCATTCTTAACTCCCTCCCCTGCTTTTGCAAAGTGTACACGAGCTGAATACAAACGTGTCGGGACAAAATGAGGAATACGCTGACATGATGAAACACTTTGAAGTTCTATAACCAAGCTACATAACCATGTTGTGGGCTAATGCTTTTCACTCATGGAAATATCCCCTGGCCCAGATTTAACGACAGTTCCTTGCATCATAGTTCACTCTTCTAATGGGTCATTCAGAGTGTAACGAGGGATGGGCAATAAATATTGGTTGTGGAAGGCATTGAGTTTTCATATTTCCTTACAGCATAAAAAAAAGGCCATCTTGACAAGTTACGTTTTTGCTAGATCAAAGGGCAATCGCTTTTCCCCATTATGTTTTAGTTTAGTCTAGTTTAGAGATATAGCACGGAAACAGACCCTTCAGCCCACTGAGTCTGTGCCGCCAGTCATCCCTGTACACTAGCACTATCCGACACACCAGAGACGGTTTGCAATGTTTACTGAAGCTAATTAACCCACAAACCTATATGTCTTTGGAGCATGGGGGAATACCAGAGCACCCGGGGAGAACCCACTCAGTCACGAGGAGAATGTACAAACTCCGTATAGACAACATCCATTGTCAGGATCGTACCCGAGTCTCTGGCGCTGCAAGGCAGCAACTCTACAGCTGTACCACAGTGCTGCAGTTTTCTCTCTGCATTCCCATCAACTCCATCCTGATTCGCTCACCACCCACCCACACCCAGGGAAATTTAGAGCAACCAATTAATTTATCAATCTACAGATTTCTGGGATGTGCGGGGACACCAGATCACCCTGAGAAAAACCACACAGTCATAAGCAGAATGTGCACATTCCAGACGGACAGTGCCCCTTTGAAAGCCTCACTGAAACATATCCTCAGGTCAATAACCAGAGATCACAGCCTCAGAATTAAAGGACGTATCTTTAGAAAGGAGAAGAGGAGGAATTTCTTTAGTCAGAAAGCGGTGAATCTGTGGAGTTCATTGCTGTGGAGGTCGTCAATGGATATTTTTACGGTGGAGATTAATAGATTCTTGATTAGTATGGGTGTCAGGGGTTATGGGGAGAATGGGGTTGAGCGGGAAAGATCGATCATCCAAGTTCAAATGGTGGAGTAGACTTGATGGGCCGAAAGGCCTAATTCTGCTCTGACAACTTACAAACTTATGAACATAAATGAAAGGTGTTTAATTTTCCTCATTATTTGCTATTTTCATCAGTTTTCTTCTGTCTTATGAGGTGCAGAAGACAATGGGTCTGACAGTTGTGCAATATATCCACATTGAGATCACTGCTAAATCTTTCTTTTCAAGCAAGTAAGATACTTCAGAAAGTTGACTTCACGCTGGCCTGAGGGACCCACTGCAGAGAAGTGGTGCCTAACTCGAGACCACATTCAGCAAGAACTAACGTGTCCACTTCACTTTCACAACCCTGCAGAGATGACGAGATCAAGGCAAAGTAAAAATGAAGTCAACAAGAGTGCCAATCATGACCAAGCCGGGGTTATTTTTGGAATTCAGGAAGAATATTGATTTTCATCACACGTCAAGATGCAATAGAACACAAGTGTCCGAGATGGCTTTGAGCAGATTAGAATTTCTCAACCCTTCTACACCTGTGCTGTCTGTCTCTTCTGTTTAGTCCTATTTTATTAGTAGTAATCCTCAAGATCTGAACTACGCTACATACTGCAATTCCATCAGCCAACTTGACATGTGTGACATTTAAATGACAGAACATTTCATTAAACTATAAAGCAGCCCCCAAAAATTATGATTTCCACATGTACGGACATCTGAGGCCTCTTAAGAAGCAAACTATTTTGATCTGTATCATCAGGCCTGTTGCCTGCTGCTGGACGATGTATTACAGGAGGGAAGACTGATTCAGCAGTTGTTGTAACCATGTGAAAAATAATCAGTGTTTTAAGGCCAATATATGGTATAACATTCCCAGAAAAGGGATTAAAGGACCTGTCCCACTTCAGGCGATTTTTTAGGTGACTGCCGGCGACTGTCAAAGTCGTAGCAGATCGGCAATTTTTTTTTTTACCCTGCGACAATGACCACGACAATGCCGAGTCAGGTCGAGATTACACCGTCTTCGGAAACATCACGAAAATTCCCACGCTGTCAATGCTTCTCCGGCATCCTAATTTTCGCTGAAATCACTGACAAGTCGGTAAGTACTTGAGAGTTTTGAAATATAACATCTTGCCCGGGTTACTTGAAAACCAAGCTTCACGGTAACAAGGCAAAACTGGGTTTACTTCCAGTTTACTAATAGCAATATTAAGAAATTTAATTTTAAAAGTGGTTAAATGGATTTTTGTGCGGAGTGTGGGCATTCTTTGAAAATGTACGAGAGATGCATATCTGGTTTCTGGGTTGCATATCTGGGTTGGGAGCCTACTTTAAATGTAATGGCTGATGGCCATAAACATCGCAAAAATTCCCACGCTTACGTGACCTTCAAACTGTCGCCTCCAATCTACCTGTTAAATGTCCTGACGGTAAATAAATTGTTTAAACACAAGTATTTTATGGTATCTTCAAATGACTTTACTTATTTTAATATTATGTGCTTCTAAATGCATCTAAGAGAACCTAGCAAACCTGGGGACAGCATGCGACAATGCCCGCAATAAGCAACGATACCTGGCGACAAGCCAGCTGTCGCCGAGAAATTTAACTCCGGTTGATTTCTCAGCGACGTGCCGAGATCCACTACGATTCTTGGAAGACTCCTCACGATCATGCCCGCGACACCCCGGCGAACTGTCGGCAACAGCCTAGTCGCCGGCAGTCGCCTTAAAATCGTCTAAGTGGGACAGTCCCTTTAAGGCAAACAAATGTTTCCTAAAATTTTGTTTTTAGGTGTGAGTTGACAATGATGCAATAAGAATCACTGTACCTCAGAGACAATGAGACAACGAGTCTTTCTCTGTGATATCTTTGGAGCAAGGAGTAGTGGACGGGATGAAATGAGGGGCGAAGGCAAAGTCGGATTCAATCAGATCAGCCTCAAAAATAGAGATTAAAAAGAGGACCCGCCCCCCTGACATCAGTCTGAAGAAGGGCCTTGACCCGAAATGTCACCCATTCCTTCTCTCCTGAGATGCTGCCTGACCTGCTGAGTTACTCCAGCATTTTGTGAAATAATTGTTTAGTATTCAGTAAACGATTCAAGGGGTTGATCCTTTAGAAATGTATAGAATTGTGAGGTGGATGCACAGTCTTTTGTCCAAGGTAGGGTATTCAATAACTGGAGGGTACAGGTTTAAGGTGAGAGGGGAAAGATTAAACAGAAACTTGAGAAGCAACTTTTTCACATAAATAGAAACATAGACATAGAAACATAGAAAATAGGTGCAGGAGGAGGCCATTCAGCCCTTCGACCCAGCACTGCCATTCATTGTGATCATGGCTGATCATCCACAATCAGTAAGCCGTGCCTGCCTTCTCCCCATATCCCTTCATTCCACTAGCCCCGAGAGCTCTATCTAACTCTCTCTCTTAAATCCATCCAGTGATTTGGCCTCCACTGCCCTCTGTGGAAGAGAATTCCACAAATTCGCAACTCTCTGGGAGAAAACGTTCCTTCTCGCCTCAGTTTTAAATGGCCTCCCTTTTATCCTAAGACTGTGGTCCCTGGTTCTGGACTCCCCCAACATTGGGAACCTTTTTTCTGCATCTAGCTTGTCCAGTCCTTTTATAATTTTATATGTCTCTATAAGATCCCCTCTCATCCTTGTAAACTCCAGTGAATACAAGCCTAGTCTTTTCAATCTTTCCTCATATGACAGTCCCGCCATCCCAGGGATCAATCTCGTGAACCTACGCTGCACTGCCTCAATTACAAGGATGTCCTTCCTCAAATTTGGGGTGAAAGATGATGGTGAGTATATGGAACAAGCTGCCAGAGCATGTACTCTAATCACATTTAAAAGATACTAGATCAGGTACATGGATAGGAAAGGGTTAGAGAGATATGGGTCAAACGAGGGCAAATGGGATTAGCGTAGATGGGGCATCTTGGTTGGCATTCGGGTTAGACCGAAGGGCCGTTCTACGTGCTTTGTGACTCTACATGTTTCCAATTCTCTCGCCCTCATCTAGCTTCCCCCTTAATACACTGGTCTATTTCCTGTGGCAGGGACTCCTACATTCTGCTGGGACAGAAGCTGCTCTCAATTCCCGTATTTGATTTCTCAGTGAATAACCTACTCTCGTGAAAGTAAATTTGGGATGGCAATCTGAGACTGACCTACCCTCATTCCTGTGTTAGCATCTTCACCCCATGCTGCTCACCCAAGCACAAAAACTGCTCTCATTTCACAACATAAACACATCCCCTTGAAATCACAATCTTTGTTTTAATGAAGTTATACAAATAAAAAATTCTCATTAAAATTCTCATTAAAAGCCACATTTGAGCGTGACATTAAAGTAATGCCAAAACTCAATTTGTGATGAGCTAAGCTAGGAGAAGCCAATCATTTGGACACTCAATTTGCAATGTCAAGAGATTGAAATTTAAAAAATGCGACAGAATGAAAGGAATTTGAATGATCACGGCATAATCCCAGGACAGCCATCTTACCCGTGCTTCCATTTCATAGAATATAGCAAATAGAACAGTAGAGTATTTTGTGACTATCTTCACTATAAACCAGCATCTGCAGTTCCTTCCTGATACATATAGATTATAGAACAGGCCCTTTGGCACACAATGCCTGTGTCCAACATGATGTCAGATGAAACTAATCTCCTCTGCCTGCACGTGATCCATATCCCCCTTCCCTTGCATATCCATGTGCACCACCGCTCCCGGCAGCGCGTTCCAGGCACCTACCCCTCTGTGTAAAAATCTTTCCACGCACAGCTCCTTTAACCTTACGTATTAGATACGTAACATGAGAATAATGCAAGCTGAACAAGTCGCCTCTACATTCTGTTCTTACATTTCTCTGAATGTTTAATCTGTAAACAGTAGCATTAACTGTCACTTTTCAACCTCAAGCTGGTTGTCCCATGGGCAACAAGGCAATTTATGAATTAGGATACTCTGCAGCAAACTTCTGCTTCGCAAGATCTCACAAACAGCACGTTGCAAATGTCCACGTACTGATTATTGCCAGATATCAGGGAGAATCTCCCTTTGTTTATTTCAATTTTTGCCACAAGATGTTTGCAGCTCTTGTTTCAATAATTTCTACAGCTGATGAAATTTAAATCAAATATTCTGTTTTGCTTCACTTTCCCACATCAGAAATCTCACAGCCCATTTCTCACAAGGCTGGTGGTGTCACCAAGTTGTTCAGTGGTCTCCTGAGTTGACACATTTAATGGCATTGGAGTCTATTCATTGTCTAAGCAATGGCTGCACATATTGGATTACTGTTCATTAACATGTGATAGAGACTGGCAGAGTGAGGCGTACACATGGAGACGTTTGAATGAGTGCAGTCAGAATGCCACTGCAAGGAAGTGACAGCAATTGTTCTCATGTTCCCTCCGTGTCACGCTCTCGTGACTAGGATGAATATCCGCGTTCACGGTTATTGGTACTTAAGACTTGTGAGAAAGTCAATCACAGAGGAGAAAATCTAAATTGGTCATGCACCACAACAGAATTTCCTTAGTACATTCAATGCAGGGATGAAGAAGCGGGTCTTTGGACTGTCGTGAGACTGCTGCTAAACGCTAGGCAGAGGTTGTCTCACATTAGGGCGGCACACTGGCACTGCAGGCAGAGGACCGCATGACGGCACAACTTGTGGAACTGCTGTCTCACTGCTCAAAAGGCCCGCTTCAATCCCGCCCCATTGGATACTATCTCTGGGGTTTGCACGTTCTCTCCCTATCAGTGCGGATTACCTCTCAACCCAAAGACATGGCAGGTTAATTGAGCACTGTAAATTGTCCCCCGAAGAACTTGGGGATTATGAAAGAGCTTTGAATAAAGATTAGTGTAAATAGTCAGAGACGGATCTTGTCCTCTCTCTTAACAACTTTACTTCAAGTCAAATGGATTGCTATGGGCACTTACATAATCTCCAGCTATGCATGTCTTTGTGTTCATTGTGTTGAACACTCTGTGTTCTAAATGTCCATCATTCCTCAACTATTTCTCCATTACATCAATGTCTGATTCAGATTCAGATTCAGATGTCATACACATCAGGATTCAATGAAATTCTTGTTCACATAAAGTTCACGGAATATCTCTGTACATACGGTAATGTAATGATAAGTGTCAAGCAGCAAAATGGTGCAAAATTGTAGCGCAATCAAAGGTTGTGCAATAAAAACATGAAAGTACAATAGCAGAATAACTGAATGAAGTAGAGTTAAGTGTAACAGTACGTGATAGCACTTCCAGATGTGGAAGAGATGGTTGGTTGATCAGTGGTGATGACACTGTTCTTAAGTCTGAACATCTCAGCGTTTAAACTCTTGTATTTTCCCCCTCTCCTCCTCCTCAACTTAAAACATGTCAATTTTCTAAACTTCCTTAACCTGAGACATTAATTCTGTTTTTCTCCTCACAGTTGCTGTCTGTCCTGCTGAGGGTCACTAGCGTTTTCTTTGGGGGATTTTTCGAATTAATCGAGCCTCCATCCTGTTTTGGAATTCTCCCTTGGCATTTCTAATATCCTTGCAGAAATCATATTTGGCTTTCTCGTACAGTGATCGATTTCAAGAAAATTTAGACAGGATGGTGGAGTGAGCAAATCGGTGGTAGATGAAATTTAATGCCAAGAAATGCAAAATGTTACATTTTGGATGGGAAATGAGTGGCACCAATGTAATGGAGGACACAATTCTAAAAGGAGTACAAAGACAGAGAGGCCAGGCTATTAGGGAGAGGGTTGACATTTCAGGTGAATGACTTTTCATGGGGTGGGGATAATTGTTGATGATTGGGGCATTGGCTCTGTGTCTCTCTCTCCTGATGTTTCCTGATTTTCTGGCCTGCTCCTTGGCTTCACACTTCCAGCATGTTATCCTTTTCTTTTAGATAGGTTTCTTTCACCTGTTTGCCCTCTGACTACACCTCCTTAAGACGAACGATCCACCATTAACACGCCTTCACCAATTTATCTTGGTTGTCACCAATCTGTGTCATTCGTTTTCTTTTGGTCTCCACCCCATTACAAACCCCTTTGGACTCCCATCCCTCTCCTCCTCCTCAACTTAAAACATGTAAATTTTCTAAACTTCCTTAACCTGAGGCATTAACGCTGTTTTTCTCCTCACAGTTGCTGTCTGTCCTGGTGAGTGTCTCTCACGTTTTTTCTGGGTTTTTTTCAAATGTTCACCATTCGCAGATTGCTGTTTTTTTTAATTTTGGGGGTATCTGCACATTCTTTGTATGTGGAAGGACAGGTTGAGAAAATGGCTAAAATACACATTGGGATTCCGGACTTTATAAATGACTAGACCGAGTGGGCCCGTTGGGCCCGTCCTCGTAGGGTTTCCATTGTAACCGGGAGGGGAGGAAAGGGGGAGGGTTGGGGGAGGGAAGGGGGAGGGAGGAGGGAGGGGAGGGGGGGAGGGGGGAGGGAGAGGGGAGGGAGGGGGGTAGGGGGGAGGGAGGGGGGAATGGGAGGGGGAGGGGGGAAGGGAGGAGGGAAGGGGGGGAGGGAGAGGGGATGGGGGAGGGAGGGAGGGGGACCTCCCCTTTTCCCAGTACCCCTCTTTCCCCGTTGGGCCCGTCCTCGTAGGGTTTCCATTGTAACCGGGAGGGGAGGGCGGGAAGGGGGAGGGAGGGAGGAGGGAGGTGTGGAGGGAGGAGGGGAGGGGAGGGAGGGGGGAGGGGAGGGAGGGGGGTAGGGGGGAGGGGGAGGGAGAGGGGAGGGGGGAGGGGAGGGGGAAGGGGGGAGGGAGGGGACCTCCCCTTTTCCCAGTACTCCTCTTTCCCCGTTGGGCCCGTCCTCGTAGGGTTTCAATTGTAACCGGGAGGGGGGAGGGAGGGTGGAAGGAGGGGGGAGAGGGATGGAAGGGTGGAGGGAGGGGGGGAGGGATTGGGGAGGGAGGGAAGGAGGGAGGGGGGAGTTAGGGGGGAGGGGGGAGGGAGTTGGGGAGGGAGGGGGAGGAGGGGGGGAGGGAGTGGGGATGGAGGTGGGAAGGAGGGGGGATGAAGGGGTTGAGGGGGAAGGGGGACCTCCCCTTTTCCCAGTACCCCTCTTTCCCCGTTGGGCCTGTCCTCATAGGGTTTCCATTGTAACCGGGAGGGGGGGGGGAGGGAGGAGGGAGGTGTGAAGGGAGGAGGGGAGGGGGAGGGAGGGGGGAGGGGAGGGGGAAGGGGAGGGGGGAAGGGGGTAGGGGGAGGGGAGGGAGGGGGATCTCCCCTTTTCCCAGTACCCCTCTTTCCCCGTTGGGCTCGTCCCCGTAGGGTTTCCATTGTAACCGGGAGGGGGGGAGGGAGGGTGGAAGGAGGTGGGAGGGGGAGAGGGATGGAAGGGTGGAGGGAGGGGGCAGGGAGTGGGGGAGGGTGGGATGGAGGGAAGGAGGGAGGGGGGGAGTTAGGGGCTGTGTGATGATGGAGGTTGGGATTGAGGGGGGAGGGAGGGGGGGAGCGAGTGGGGATGGAGGTGGGAAGGAGGGGGGAGGAAGGGGTTGAGGGGGGAAGTGGAACCTCCCCTTTTCCCAGTACCCCTCTTTCCCCCACCACCAAGCCCCCTCCGCAACGACCCCTGTTGTCCCCCTCCCCAGTCCCCATTCTCAGACCCCCCCCATTCTCTCTCTCCCCCAGACACACTCTCAGTGCTTTTTTCGAAACACTTGCCCCGGTGGCCCACGAGCATAGGGGCCCAATGCTGATTTCTGTATGTTAAGTGACTTGCAATAAAAAAAAATACTTTAAAAAAAGATAAGTGCTTTTTAAGTGCTTGTTTTGAAACATTCGCGGTCACATAGTGCTTCTCACTGCGATCTGTTAGTGGTGCTTTTCGAAACAATGTAGCACCCATCTCAAACAAGCATTGGGAGGATGGGAGGGAGGGAAGGGGAGGGAGGGAGGAGAGAGGTGTGGAGGGAGGGGGGAAGGGGAGGGGGGAACGGGGGAAGGTGGAGGGAGAGGGGAGGGAGGGGGGATGGGATGGGGGAAGGGGGAGGGAGGGGGACCTCCCCTTTTCCCAGTACCCCTCTTTCCCCGTTGGGCCCGTCCTCGTAGGGTTTCCATTGTAACCGGGAGGAGGGGAGGGAGGGAGGAGGGAGGTGTGGAGGGAGGAGGGGAGGGGGGGAGGGGAGGGGGGAAGGGGGAGGGAGAGGGTTAGGGGGGAGGGGGAGGGGGGAAGGGGAGGGAGGGGGACCTCCCCTTTTCCCAGTACCCCTCTTTCCCCGTTGGGCCCGTCCCCGTAGGGTTTCCTTTGTAACCAGAAGGGGGGAGGGAGGGTGGAAGGAGGGGGGAGGGGGAGAGGGATGGAAGGGTGGAGGGAGGGGGGGGAGGATGGAGGGAAGGAGGGAGGGGGGGGAGTTAGGGGAGGAGGGGTGAGGGAGGTGGGGAGGGAGTTGGGGAGGAGGGGGGAGGGAGTGGGGATGGAGGTGGGAAGGAGTGGGGAGGAAGGGGTTGAGGGGGGAAGGGGGGGAGGGAGGGAATAGGGGCCCCATGCTGACCTGTGTATGTTAAGTGACTTGCACAACTTTAAAAAACTGGCAGTTGCTTTTCGCAACAATGTTGCAACAATCTCACACAAGCATTGTGACGTCACAAGCTGAAGATGTAAATTTAAAACCGAGCTGATCTCTCATTGGTGCACGGGTGCCATTGTGACATCACGCGCTGAAGCCCCTTCAAGAAAAGGGTTAGAAATGAAAATTTAAACTTTAATATCTCTCTAGCTTTAAAAAGGTAGCTTCAATTTGAACGAAAGTACTTACAATAGTTGCCCACGTTAATGGTGAATATGGCGGTACAAAAATCGTAGCGCTTTGGTGTAACTTCAGGGAGGAGTAGGGTTTGTAAGTTATGGACAGAAATTCTTCGGAATCTTCCGTACATACACATATACATACATACATACGGAATGTTGGACCGCAGAGTTTTAGTAGTATACTAGACCGAGTGGGCCCGTTGGGCCCGTCCTCGTAGGGTTTCCATTGTAACCGGGATGGGAGGAAAGGGGGAGGGTTGGGGGAGGGAAGGGGGAGGGAGGAGGGGAGGGAGGGGGGAGGGAGGGGGGAGGGGAGGGGGGGAGGGGGGAGGGAGAGGGGAGGGAGGGGGGTAGGGGTGAGGGAGGGGGGAGAGGGGGGGATGGGAGGGGGGAGGGGGGAAGGGAGGAGGGTAGGGGGGGAGGGAGAGGGGAGGGAGGTTGGTAGGGGGGAGGGAGGGAGGGGGACCTCCCCTTTTCCCAGTACCCCTCTTTCCCCGTTGGGCCCGTCCTCGTAGGGTTTCCATTGTAACCGGGAGGAGGGGAGGGCGGGAAGGGGGAGGGAGGGAGGAGGGAGGTGTGGAGGGAGGAGGGGAGGGGAGGGAGGGGAGAGGGGAGGGAGGGGGGAGGGGAGGGAGGGGGGTAGGGGGGAGGGGGAGGGAGGGGGGTAGGGGGGAGGGGGAGGGAGGGGGAGGGAGAGGGGAGGGGGGAGGGGAGGGGGAAGGGGGGAGGGAGGGGGGAGGGAGGGGGACCTCCCCTTTTCCCAGTACCCCTCTTTCCCCGTTGGGCCCGTCCCCGTAGGGTTTCCATTGTAACCGGGAGGGGGGGAGGGAGGGTGGAAGGAGGGGGGAGGGGGAGAGGGGTGGAAGGCTGGAGGGAGGGGGGGAGGGAGTGGGGGAGGGTCGGATGGAGGGAAAGAGGGACGGGTGAGTTAGGGGCTGAGTGGTGATGGAGGTTGGGATTGAAGGGGGAGAGAGTGGGGATGGAGGTGGGAAGGAGGGGGGATGAAGAGGTTGAGGGGGGAAGTGGGACCTCCCCTTTTCCCAGTACCCCTCTTTCCCCCACCACCAAGCCCCCACCGCAACGACCCCTGTTGTCCCCCTCCCCAGTCCCCATTCTCAGACCCTCCCCATTCTCTTGGAATAAAAAAATACTTTAAAAAAAATAAGTGCTTTTTAATTGCTTGTTTTGAAACATTCGCGGTTAAGTGCTTTTTAAAAAAACATTCGCAGTTAAGTGCTGGTTTTGAAACATTCGCGGCTACTTAGTGCTTCTGTCAGCTGCTTTTCAAAACAATGTTGCAACCATCTCACACAAGCATTGGGAGGATGGGAGGGAGGGAAGGGGAGGGAGGGAGGAGGGAGGTGTGGAGGGAGGAGGGGAGGGAGGGGGGAAGGGGAGGGGGGAAGGGGGCGGGAGAGGGGAGGGAGGGGGGATGGGATGGGGAAGGGGGGAGTGAGGGGGACCTCCCCTTTTCCCAGTACCCCTCTTTCCCCGTTGGGCCCGTCCTCGTAGGGTTTCCATTGTAACCGGGAGGAGGGGAGGGAGGGAAGGGGGAGGGAGGGAGGTGTGGAGGGGGAGGGAGGGGGGAGGGGAGGGGGGAAGGGGGGGAGGGAGGGGGGTGGAGGTGGGAAGGAGTGGGGAGGAAGGGGTTGAGGGGGGAAGGGGGGGGGAGGGAGGGAATAGGGGCCCCATGCTGATCTGTGTATGTTAAGTGACTCGCACAACTTTAAAAAACTGGCAGTTGCTTTTCGCAACAATGTTGCAACCATCTCACACAAGCATTGTGACGTCACAAGCTGAAGACCTTGAAAAAAAAGGTCAGAAAAAAAATTATGTAAATTTAAAGTAGTAAACACCCAATAGCAGCCGCTTGTCCATCGCGAGCTGATCTCTCATTGGTGCACGGGTGCCATTGTGACATCACGCGCTGAAGCCCTTCAAGAAAAGGGTTAGAAATGAAAAATTTAAACTTTAATATCTCTCTAGCTTTAAAAAGGTAGCTTCAATTTGAACGAAAGTACTTACAATAGTTGCCCATGTTAATGGTGAATACGGCGGTACAAAAATCGTAGCGCTTTGGTGTACCGTCTGGGAGGAGTAGGGTTTGGCCCCTTCAAGAAAAGTGTTAGAAATGAAAATTTAAACTTTAATATCTCTCTAGCTTTAAAAAGGTAGCTTCAATTTGAACGAAAGTACTTACAATAGTTGCCCAGGTTAATGGTGAATATGGCGGTACAAAAATCGTAGCGCTTTGGTGTACCGTCTGGGAGAGTAGGGTTTGTAAGTTATGGACAGAAACTCTTCGGAATCTTTGCGTACATACACATATACATACGGAATGTTGGACCGCAGAGTTTTAGTAGTATATAGATAGATATGCAGAGTGCAGTAGCAAGGATGTTATGATGAATCGTGATGAAAGGCTGGTAAGGTCACAACTGGTGTATTATCTTCAGTAACCTACAAACCTGTACATCTATGGAATGTGGGAAGAAATTGGAACATACGGAAAAAACCCTCGCGGTCACAGGGAGAACGTACAAACTCCAGACAGGCAGCATTCGTAGTCAGGAGCGAACCAGGGTCTCGGGTGCTGTAAGGCAGCAGAGGCTGTGCAATGTTCCGCCTCGCGTCCAATCCAAAAGTACATCACAATAATGTGACAGACCAACAAGTTGCACATTTAAATTTCCATCATGTCTGTCTCATGGAACTGCTTATCAAGACTCAGGCATCAGTAGGTAGTTGGCTTCCGTGCAACTGAGACTGAGCAAAAAATTTACCTATCACCAAAATCTCAATAAATACGATTCTATCCATTCTGTTCCTCTCGCTCCAAAGTGCTGGTTGCCCACCCCTCCTCCACCATCACCCTGCACCTCCAGCAGTAGTCTGTATATTATTTAATTGATTTCTTGCGTACACCATAATTTTGTTTCGTTTCTTGATCTTGATTATTCTTGAATTTTGATTATCTTGATCCAATGCCCCATCGACCAGGAGTAAACTTGCCACGAGTTAACCAGTGGGACCATTCATCTGAACGACCTTTGGTGGTGACGACAGAGGCTCTGGGAGATCCAGGAGGGAGAATCCCACTGACTGCTGAGCATCCTGAGCATAAAGCACAGAAAACTCATAGAGGTTTCATGTTGCTGCTTCAGTAGAAAGACGATTGCAGGCTTGGACAGCATTTAGGAAGGAGGAGAAAGGTTCCGCTTTTTATTTCTTGGGGTGCCTAGGAAGTTTTCATGAGAAGAGTGGGAGGTGTTGGAGTTTGCTGGTCCCTTTCGAATCCAGAGTATCATCGCACCCACTTTTTTTCTGATGGTGTCTTCCACATGAAATAATAGTTCTGTTTTATTCTCTCTACATCTACTGCCTTGCGAGTATTTTTATTGAATTCCTGTCTTTATATTTCTTCCTCCCCTTGTTGGTGGCATTGTAGTCTGATTCCATACAGTCCCAAAAGCACATCAGGTAAAGAGTCATTAAGGCCAGACGCAGTCTCTTCGTGGCCAGAAATCCCTGTCAGTGCCTTCTCTCTTGCCTTCCACTCTCAATCACTGCAATACAATGCTAGAATGGCTGCTTGGAGATATGATTTATGCCATTCAAGACTTCAACCTGTTGGCTGCTGACCAATCCACTAAAACCAGGAAGTTACTGTATGTGACAGTGAAATGGCTGCTTTGAAACGTTTTACACTGATGGATTTACCAGAAGATCCACCTTGTTGCAGTCAGCGCAACTTGCTGCTAATGAAAGGGCGGACCTTTCAGACCTGGAATGCGTTGGAATAGAGCCGCCTATAAATAAATAAAGCCCAAGGGAAGAAGGCGGAAGAGGGTGCGTACGGAAGACAGGGCTGATTAAATTATAAAATGAGTGATGGCACAGGGCAAAACAGGCAGGTTATGACGCAGTAAAATAGACGATATGATCAAGTGGAGTAAAGCTTGTTACAGCAGGAATTAAAGTAGGCAGAAGCACGCGCAATCTGAGAGCAGAAGGTTGGGTAGAGCCCATTACTTCAGCTGTTTTACCGTGGTGGACCACTTTTCCAAGCTGCAGCAAAAAGACCCTTACTGACAAAGTGGCTGGCCAGTCGTACCCTATTGTTTAGATTAGTTTAGTTTAATTTCTTTAGTTTAGCTTAGTTTAGTTTAGTTTAATTTAGTTTATTGTCACGTAAACTGAGGTACAGTAAAAAAACTTTTTCTTGCGTGCTATCCAGTCAACGAAAAGACAACACATGATTACAATTAAGCCATCCACAGTACAGATATGGGTTAATACGGGAATAACATTTAATGCAAAATAAAGTCCAGTAAAATCCAATTAAAGATAGTCCGAAAGTCTCCAACAACCATTCTAAACCCTGCCTGCTGGTCTACATTGCTTGCTAGTTCTTGAGTGCCTCAAATTTTAAATTCTCATCCTTTTCAAACCGCTTTGAAGACTCATCTCTCTACCTTCCCCACCCTTGTAACATCAGGTCATCTGTCAATTCTGCATATTGTAGCATTTAATTTGTTTTAGTTTAGTTTAGAAACACAGCATACTGCAACAGGCCCTACAGCTTACTGAGTCCACACTGACCATTGATCACTTGTTCACACTAATTTGAATTTTATCCCACTTTTTCATCCATTTCCTGCACACTAGGGACAATTTACAGAGGCCAATTAACTTACAAACCTGTCGCACATCTTTGGGATTAACCTGAAGAACGGTCTCGACCCGAAACGTCACCCATTCCTTCAATCCACAGATGCTGCCTGTCCCGCTGAGTTACTCCAGCATTTTTGGGGATTTGAAAGGAAGCCGGAGGAAACACAGGGAGAACATACAAACCCCACATAGACAGCACCCGAGGTCAGGATCGAACCCAGATCTCTGGTGCTCTGGGGGAGCAGCTCTACTACCAACTGTGCCACAGCACCACTCTACAGCACAGTGCCACACTGAATAATCTGTCACCAGCTGTCATACCTTCAGCAACCTCATCTCTGAGCTCCAGAATGTCTCTTTAAACTTCACCGCCCTTTAATCTTTTTGTCCTCACTTCCAATTTTCACTAAATGTTACCTCTTTTTGATTGCTTGCCCCAAAATCTCCTTATGTGTCACTGCATCTGCTAACAGCATTTTCTGACAGCTTGTTACTTTCAAGTTACTACATAAATGCAATTTATTGTTACATTCGAGATAACTATCATGCACACTTCATTGACTGCAACAAATAATTCAGCAATACTTCATAAGTAACTCTTCTGAATGCAGGATAACTACCATAACTTTAAAGGGCATTAGACACATCTTCACACAGGATTTTATGAGCTAAAAAATTGAGAATCCAATTTAAGCAATGAGGTGTGGAAAAAATAGTATGAAATGGAAAACACTAGTAGCACATTTTTGAAAAAATAAAAGGCTTGCCAATGTCTTGGATCTTGAGCCCTTTCTCAGCAGTCAGTGATTGAGCTGCTGCACATTTATTTTTGTTTATATGTCAGATTCCCCCGGGTTAAGTTTAGGTTTAAGTATATTGGTGTCACGTGTACTGAGGTAGAATGAAAAGCTTTGCTCTGCGTGCATGTGGAAAGTATTGTTCTGCAATACTTTACTGGACTGTTTGAACACTGCATGAGCGTTGGATGGGCATGTATGCAGCGACTTCCATGAACAGCCTGCACCCGGTAACTGGCTGCTCTGGTGGAATAATTGCCTACAAACCCAGGGCAGTACGCAGCACAGTGGCACAGCTGGTAGAGCTGCCGTCTCACAGCGCCAGAGACGCTGGTTCAATCATGACCTTGGGAGCTGCCTGTGTGGAGTTTGCACGTTCTCCCTCTGACTGCATAAGTTTCTTCCGGGCAGGGCCATTTTTACAGCATTATGGGCCCCCGGGCAAAGCAGCGTACTGGGGCCCCTACCGTTACTCTCCCCACCCCCCTTTTCCTACCAGCCCCCCCCTGTCGTGCCGGCGAAAAGCACTTACCGAAAAGCACTTAGCGATGGACTTAGGGTGCTACATTGTTGCGAAAAGCACTTACAGATCATTGTGAGAAGCACTTAGGGATGGAAAATGTTGCGAAAAAAGCACTTATTGAACCTACATTTTTAAAGTAGTATTTATTTATTGCAAGTCACTTAACATACACAGATCAGCATGGGGCCCCTATGCTCGTGGGCCCCCGGGCAAGTGCCCATCAGGCCCATGCGTTAAGACGGCCCTGCTTCCGGGTGCTCCTGTTTCGTAGAACATCGAACATAGAACAGTGCAGTCGGCCTGTGCAGTGCAATAGGAGCAGGCCCTTCGGCCCACTTTGTTTGTGCCAAACATGATGCCGAGTTAAACTGATCTCATCGGCCTGTACATGATCCATGTATCTCTATTCCTTGCACTTCCATGTGCCGATGTAAAAGCCTTTTAAACACGTCTAGTGTAACCGTCGCCACCATCACCCACGGTAATGCGTTCCAGGCCCCCATCTCTTTGTACTAAGTTCCCCACACATCACCATTAAACATTCCCCCTCCAGCCAAATAGCTACGTGTTGGACATTCCCACTGTGGGAAAAAAGTTCTGACTCTCCATCTTATCTTTACCTCTCATAATTTTACATACTTCTATCAAGTCTTCCCTCAACCTCTTGTGTTCCTCCCACATCCAAATGACTTGCAGATTTGTAGGTTAATTGCCCCCTGTAAATTGCTCCTGATGTGTAGGGAGTGGATGAGAAAGTGGGATAGCATAGAATTAGGGTGATCGGTGGTCAGAGTGGACTTGGATAACCAAAGGGCCTGTTTCTATGCTCAATCAATCAATCGATCAATCAATCGATCAATCAATCAATCAATCAATCAATCAATCAATCAATCAATCAATCAATCAATTACAGATGAGAAAATCCAAAGAAATGTGCAATGGCTCCTCTCGTAGATCCTCTGAGCTACTTCAAAAAATTGATGGGGTAGGACTCTGGGGAGAGACAAGCAGGTAAAAACGATCTTAAAAATCAATATGTTTTTGACCTGAAAGGTTAACCATTTCCACAGATGCTGCCTGACCTGCTGACTATTTCAGCAATTTTTGTTGTAATAAGACTCTGATCCTTTTTCATGAGATCCTGCACCTGTCAGACAACAAGAGGGCATTTGTTCTCATGCACAATGCTCCACGCAGCTCAATAAGCTGTCGATAAGTGGATTCACCTGAAGCTTTGGGAGGAGCTGCTCTCTCCCTGTGACCTTGCACTGGGGAATGGAATACCCCTGAGCCCCTCGTGCTCTGCCATTAGTGAGGAACCAGAGCTGGAATGGCAGAAGCCTTGAGGAAATCTGTGTCCGCAGCATTGAATGGATTAAATAAACCTCCAACAAAATGCATTTTTGTTGTCAACATATTCCATTAATGTGTCCCTTGGAGATTGTATTTGGGTTTATGGACAAATAAGAATTCTTGCATTTCATTGCCTTTGCACTCTTTTCTTTCGAGCTTTTTAATATTCATGGTAACAATAAGCACAATATTGTCACATCTGGTGCAGCTCAACTTCTGCTCATTCTCTGTGCATTTCTGAGGGTGTATTCTAACAAAACCGCCTTATTTATTCTCTCTTTGGTGCGCCTTCCATTTCATATTCCTGGGTTCCTGGAGACACCCATTGTGCTGGTATACCATTACGCTGGTCCCTCTGGAGACTCTGTTTTAAAGTGCTGCTTGTTCTATCACATTTCTTCAAGCGATTCCATTAACATCCTTTTTGTGAGAGGCATAGGTTTACCCACTCCAATCTGTCAGGCATTTTGATCACATTCTCCTAGGCCACAGTCTGGACCAAGGATAATGGAGCAGAGCAAGATAGACCACTCGACCCTAAAAACCAAAGTATGTCAAGGCGCTATTTTAGTAGGCAGAAACTTGCGGAAACATTATTTTATGGTATCATCACACATACTATTCCCCAAAACACTGATTACACTACGAGGCATAGCGAATGGTGGGTTTTGCTTACTAAAATGGCAGACGTTCCGCTCCTCTGCGTTCTACACTTCAGTATAGGCGATTTCGAAGGAGTGGTTCATCTTGCTCCTCTAGTATCTTTGGTCTGGACCCTGTATGGTTCTCCAAACGGACCAGCAAATGTCAACAAGTTTGCATGGACTACCAAGCATCAGCTAGAGAGGGTAAAAGGGGGGAAAAAAGCAGCAGAAGAGATAAACGCTAATGCCGGACTCGATTGATTTTGCTCTTGATATATTTTGTTCTTCCTTTGTGGTTGCCAGTAGCTGTATGATCTGATGGAGATTGTGGAACAGCATCCATGGAATGTGGAGGCTGGTGGTGGGAAGGACCAGATTAGGACACTGGCCTTACTCTGTCCAGGAGGAGGAGAGTTGAGAGAGGAGGTGCAGGAAACATGGTCCACAGAGTCACAGGGGAACAGAGGTGCCCAATTCAGGGATCAAAATTACCGTACAGACAAGAGGCCAAACACAGATCAGGCGACTGCTATGCCAAGCAACAGTGCTCAGTCGGCAGAGGTAACCCTGAGTTTCTGGCTGTCTGCTATTTTGATTCACCGTCCCACTCTCACTGACCCTGTCTGTGGCCTCCTGCACTGGTACAATGAGGCCCAATGTGAGCTTGAGGAACAGCACCTCATTTTTATTGTCTGGGCACATTGCAGTCTGCTGAACTCAATATTTAATTCTCCAAGTACAGATAACTTGCTCTTTCTTCCTGTTTTGCTTCATTTTGTCATTTGTTTCTAGCCATTCTGTGCTTGCCTTTTCTCTCCCCCCTCTTTTGTTTTCATTTCCCTTTTATTTATATAATTCCGGCCTGCTCAGCACAATTCCCAGTCGGCCAGACCACACACCATCACCCAAACTTCACAACATTAGCAACACATTGCACAGACAAAAGAGCTCAACTGCCCATTCAATGGCTATCCATCATTTCATCCTATTACTGACATCCTCTTTGTTCCACCCACGGCTCTCACCCATCTTCACAGCGAGTTGGACCAACTTGCTTTCTCCCTTTCTCAGTTCTGATGAAGGGACGCGGATGTGAAATGTTAACTGTTTCCCTCTCAACCAGTTTTCCGATTTGCATCTTATTTTCCCTGCATTCCGATCAACTTCCCTCCGATACTACCAACCAACTCCATCCTCTTCACTACTCACAGCAGCCAACTAACCTAACAACCCATGGGATGTGTGAGAAAACTGGAGCATCGGGAGGAAACCCACATTGTCACAGGAACAATGTACAGACCTCACATAAAAAGCAATGGAGATCGACACTGAACCTGGATTGCAGTGGGTCAATAGTTCTACTCGCTTTGTCACTGTGCCAATAGACAATAGACACTAGACAATAGGTGCAGGAGCAGGCCATTCGGCCCTTCAGGCCAGCACCACCATTCACCGTGATCATGGCTGATCATCCACAATCATGGCTGATCATCCACAATGCCACCCAGTTACCTTCTGAGGCTGCTCCATGACATTCCCCTCTGAGCTGCATACCACCATGAAATATGTCATCAATCCTGCCTCATCCCTGGGATTCAATGTTGGAACTCCTGCCTCAAAAGCTTTATGAGAGCACCTTCCCCAGAGGGGACTGTAATAGTCAGCACGGTGCAGTGGTAGAGTTGCTGCCTTACAGCGCCAGAGACCCGGTTACATCCTGACTATGGGTGCTGCCTGCACGGAGTTTGTACGTTCTCCCTGAGACTGCGTGGGTTTTCTCTGGGTGCTCCAGTTTCCTCCCACACTCCAAAGACGTACAGGTTTGTTGGTTAATTGACGTCGTATTAGTGAGCCACCTCCTTGAACTTTAGACTTTAGAGATACAGCATGGAAATAAGCCCTGTACACTAACACTATCCCAGGGACACCTTTACTGATGTCAATTAACCTACAAACCTGTACGTCTTTGGAGTGTGGGAGGAAACTGGAACACTCACAGAAAACCCACGTGGGTTCACATTAAGATAGGTAATAAATGCAACCTGGTAACTGATGCCAAATTCTGAACATTTAATAACTAATTGATCATATTAGGTAGTAATTGCAGCTACTTATTCCTTCAGAAAGTATGCAGATTGGAGGGAGTGGGCATCCAAAATATTTCCGGGCGACACACTGATAACACTTTCTTAAAAATCAATTCACTTTTTGTATCTGGGAATCGCTGGAAAGATCACCATTTATTGCTCATTCCTAATTGTTATTGAATGGTTTGCAAGGCCACTTCAGGCAGTTTATGGTATGGAAACAGTACAGGACAGGTACGGATGGCAGGATTCTTCCTCTGAAGGACACCAGTGAACCAGAAGTATTTTTAAGACACTCTGTTTTGTGGTCATCATGACAAAATGATATCTTTTTTTGAATTCCGGGTTATAAGTATACTTTAATTTACGAATATCCAATTCATGATTATTTTGTTATATTGCAGCTCATTCATAAGTTGCATGCCATTAAATTATGAAGCTTTTCTCAATGTTATGAATATCTCTTGATTTTGGGGGGCAGAGGGAGAGAGTGATATTTCTCTCTCTATTCTATTCTATTGATTATTTGCAAGAGCAGAAATTGAAATCCCAGGTGGGTCTGTACCAACAAAGATTTCTTCCCATTAGATAGAGAGTTCCAATGAATTGTACTGCTCTTTATACAGAGTATTGACTAAAGTACCTTTTGCAAGAAAGCACAGTCCACGGACATGTTTGGCTCAACACAACTGACTATTGGAAACAGACTCAAGTGGTTATAACCTTGGATGTGCATCATACAGAGATGACATAATGGAGAGTGTAAGAAAATAACTGCAGATGCTGGTACAAATCGAAGGTGTTTATTCACAAAATGCTGGAGTAACTCAGCAGGTCAGGCAGCATCTCAGGAGAGAAGGAATGGGTGATGTTTCGGGTCGAGACCCTTCTTCAGACTGATGTCAGGGGGGCGGGACAAAGGAAGGATATAGGTGGAGACAGGAATATAGAGGGAGATCTGGGAAGGGGGAGGGGAAGAGAGGGACAGAGGAACTATCTAAAGTTGGAGAAGTCGATGTTCATACCACTGGGCTGCAAGCTGCCCAGGCGAAATATGAGGTGCTGTTCCTCCAATTTCCGGTGGGCCTCACTATGGCACTGGAGGGAGAGATTGGAATAAGAGTTTGAAAATCTAAATCAACCACATATCCCTTGAGTTTCATAATAAGGACATAAAGGTTTTGGTGGGAGTGTAGTGGAGATTTACCAGAATGCTGCCTGGATTAGAGGGTATCAAATATAAGGAGAGTTTGGACAAACTTGGATTGTTTTCTCTGGAGTGTCGGAGGCTGAGGGGAGATTAAGAGAAATATATAAAATTATGAGAGGCATATATAGGGTAGGTAGAAACTACTTCCCCAGGGTGGTAGTGCCAAAGACTAGAGGGCATAGCTTTATGATGAAAGGGGCAAAGGTTAAAGGAGATGTGCCATTTTTTACACTAAAAAGTGCATTGCCAGGGGAGGTGGTGGAGGCAGATCCAATAAGAGAACTTTAGAGACTTTTATATGGGCACATGGATATGCAGGGAATAGATGGACATGAATCATGTGCAAGGAGAGGAGATTAGTTTAACTTGGCTTGCAGAACATGAGCCAAAGTGTGTGTTCCTGCGCTGTACTTTCAGATCCCTGATCTCTCAAGCCACTTTTGCTGAGACCCTAGGATGCAGGCATGGGCTTCTTCACCTTTTAGCCCCATTTTTTTAACTTTCTCATAATATATATTGTTTATAAGTTTCTCACTTCCTTTCTTCTCTACTTCATTTATTATTATTGAAATACTGTTGCTGGCTTCTACGATGAAGGCCCAGCCTAAATAATTATTGAGGATCTCTGCCATTTTCTATTTCCCATTATTAATTCCTTAGTGGGATTATTTCCTTAGCAATCAATGATTACTTCAGCTAATCTCTTTCTTCAAATATTTCTGCAGAAACTCTTGCTGTCTGTTTCTATAGTATGGGCTTGTTTACTCTCGTGCTCTATGTTCATCTTTATCACATTATACCCAATTACTTGCTGGTTTGTAAATTTCCGAATCCTCCAGCAAACCACTAATCTTTGAAAATTGGAAGGCATTGAAGCAATATTACCCTTAAACTGAATTTGAAATTCTATTGTGATTTGATAACTCTTTCCAAAGAGATCCTTTATAATGTGCAATTAATTCATTCTGTCTGATTGCACACAGCTATATCTTAACTAATTTGCTCCCTGGTTGATTTCTAAAAGTATTGCATGAAAACAAAACATCCCAAGTATAAGAGTTCATCCTCAGGATTATCTTCCCCGTTGCATTTATCCAATCAACAGTACATGATGATTAAAATTGTGGGTGTGCAACAAGTACAATGATGACAGAAAATAATCCTGGAGCTTTTAAGGGAGATTTAGGGGCGGATTTATTTTCATGATGACTGTTAACAGGCTACCTCTTCTATATTTCTGTAGGAGTAAAATTGAAAGGCCCCGTGGAGTTGGTGTTCGAAGTAACGAGCAATTTATTAAAGCTGGTGTGCACCAGGAGACCAGCTGACATGAGCGGATCTGCCGAGTGTGACTTTGGTATGGTTTTTATATTCTCAGATGACAAGATTACACAGAAATCTGACGAACAGTAAAATGAGGTCTTGATTACAGAATGGAGCTCAGAAACACTTAAACTAGGTAACAAACAGAATAAGATGATTGTCCACAAGTCTAACTTCATTAATAGTAGATCCAATTTTTAAGTTAGAACGATGGGTTACAATGCGAGAACATAATCAATGAAGGTCCTGAAACTTGGGTGTGGTCACTGCTCCATTCCATGTCCCTACCTTTAGGCTTTGTCTGTGGTTCCCTGTCACCACATGAGCACATGCACATCACTATTTACGAGGCATTAGCCCTCACTGTTCTTTCCCCTGCAACAATTTCCCTGATTTCTTTCTTGAGCCCTTTGTAAATTGTGGGGTTATGTTCCCACTAATTTGTCCACTACTCATTTTTTCACAGATGCTAATATCTTTGAGCTCATTCATTCTCGATCTGAAAACCCTGTTATATCCAGGATTTTTGTGTCTTATTCTGAGAAGGCAGGCACATCATATTCATTTATTTCCTCTGCCATTCCCATAACTCCCCAGTATAATTTCTCAGCCTGCATGGGAACTACATTCACCTGCTGATCTCTTCCGTTTTACATTTCTTCTTAAGCATCCAGTTTTTATGTTTTATATACTCATTCTACTGCTTTCATAATGTCATAAGGAATAGGAGTAGAATTAGGCCATTCGGCCCATCAAGTATACTCCGCCATTCAATCATGGCTGATCTATCTCTCCCTCCTAATCCCCTTCTCCTGCCTTCTCCCCATGACCTCTGACGCCCGTACTAATCAATAAATTTCCTTAACAAGCATTTGCCCTTCTTTGCTGAAATCTCAAATGTTTCCAATCCTTAAGCTTACTTGGTCTGTTCACTTTCTTTGGTGACTTTACATGCCTTTTCTACTGATCTAACATTAATGTAAACTCCTCTCCATAGACATAGCTGGACCACTTTCTGAGTTGGGATGTTTTGCCTTGAAATAATACATTAGATTTTTTAACTCTGCATTGATTATTTAAATGTTAAACCACAGCTTGTTTACTTTCATTTAGGAATGGCAAGGCTGCAAGTAATATAGAATTTATAAAATAAACATGAGAGAGGGTTTTGCATTGGTTTGTCTTGGAATATTCAATGGGGGGGGGCGGGGAGGGGGGAGGGAAGGAAGAGCAGAAGATGACCTCCACACCACTATTTCTGAACAAGTTTGCTTTGGTTGCAGCTTTCAATGAAGACAGTGAACTTACATTAGTGACCCATTAAAAGGGCCATGTGTTCACTTCTATTTGGTCAGTAATTTTCTATGCGGGCTCTCCAGTCATACCACGAATGAGTATAATTAAGCCATACACAAGTACAACAGAACGATAAATAATTAGAGTATTGAAGATAGTGTTACAGACCTTTTATGTTATAGCGCCAGAGAAAATGAAAAAAAAGTGCAAGGGCAACAATAATGTAGGTTGGGAGATCGGGATTACAATTCGCTTATGAGAGGTACGTTCTGATAAAGGCGGGGAAGAAGCTTTTCCTTAATCAGGGGACACATGCTTTCTAGCCTTTATACCTTCTGCCTGAAATCACACAATAATGGGATTATAACTCCTCTTTTAGTATTGATGAAATCTTGCATTATTTCATTCAACTTTCACTCTTGTCTTTGCTCTTTTATTGTCTCCTCAAAGCCACCCTGACTCAGATTATTGTGATTATATCACTTCTTTCCCTCTCACTGTTTCTCTCCTTAGTCCTTAGTCCTTAGCACGGACAAAAAGACCTTCCTAGGCCTGGAAGCTGGGATGAGGAGGAATAGGGCAAGCTCGAAGACCAACTATGGGGGTAAGGTTATCTATCGAGTATTTGACCGAGTGGGTTGCTGAATACATAAGTGGTCAGCCATCGGGGAACTTGGTCAGGTGATGTGATCAGTGGAATCAGCTGCACATAAATGCACACATTTTACCTCAAAGAAACAGCCCATTTGCCCAAAGGGTCTGTCCTAGTATTTACATATAACCAGAGCCGTTTTTACAGCATTATGGGCCCCCGGGCAAAGCAGTGTACTGGGGCCCCTACCGTTACTCTCCCCCACCCCCCTTTCCCTACCAGCCCCCCCCTGTCGTGCCAGCGAAAAGCACTTACCGAAAAGCACTTAGCGATGGACTTAGGGTGCTACATTGTTACGAAAAGCACTTACAGATCGCTGTGAGAAGCACAGTGACCGAAAATGTTGCGAAAAAAGCACTTATTGAACCTACATTTTTAAAGTAGTATTTATTTATTGCAAGTCACTTAACATACACAGATCAGCATGGGGCCCCTATGCTCGTGGGCCCCCGGGCAAGTGCCCATCAGGCCCATGCGTTAAAACGGCCCTGCATATAACCCCTGAATTCCGAATTCCCTGTCCTTTTTATGTATTCCTTGCTCCTTAAATGTGTCTGTACAGCTCTTCTCAATTAGCCCTTTCGGTAGAGAGTTTAACATTATTGTCCTGGATAAGGAAGATCCTCTCAAGTTCCTATTTGCTTCATTGCGACTCTCTATGACTCACTACTTTAGATCGTCTGCAAATACAAACATTTTCTGTGTCTTCCTGATCAAATCACTTCATAACTTTAACGACCTCTTTTGGAATTCCACTCAGCTGTTGGCCTGCAGAGAAGAACTCCAGCATGTTCCGCATTTCCTGCTCAGCACAGACTTTCAACTCTGCTCTCCTCCTGCGACACCTTTGCACCATCACCACTGTCGCTGTGTGCCTCCTTTATAATATAGTGAGCAGCTCACAATCCTTCCATTGCAGCCCACCGTGCTTCAGTGTCATTGTCCGAGAAGCCTGACTCATCGATAATATTGTTGAAATGAAGAAATGCAGACGAGAAGCAAATGTTAGCATTTTAACCTGACCCAAAAATGGTGGAAAACAGCAATCATCAAGTCAATCAAACCCTTTCTTCAGAAAACCTCGTTCTACATGCCACTTAGCCGCACTTAGACGGGAATGTTTTAGCACTGTATTGTTCAACATGTCACAAAGCGGGTGTTGAGAGGTCATGCAGAAGCAGCGATACTAATTGACCTGGATTCATCTGCTTAATTGTATACCTTTCCGTGAGTGCACTCATACTTGGAGCAAAATGATTTGTGCCTCGCTCAACTGCATTTCTTATTGAATCATATCAGGCAGAAGACACGTAATCCAGTAAGGTGGATTAACTGGATTTTCAAAGGTTTTTGACACAAAATCGCACTTCAAGGATTATCTTGCAAAATTAAAGCAGATGGAATTGGGGATGAAATGGAATGGAATGGAAATTGGTTACAGGCAGGAAAAAAAATAATGTGGGTCTTTTATGGTGCCATGTGGTAATGCAGTGCCTTGTCCCCAACTATTCATCAATGATTTGGATAAGGGAAATTATTGTAATAATTCTACATTTGCATACAACATGAAACTGGCTGAGATTGTGAGTGGTGAGGAAGATGCAAAGAGGTTATAAAGCAATTTGGATAAGTTGATTGAGTGAACAAATTCAAAGCAGATAAAGAACAAAATGGATAAATGTGAAATTAGCTACTTTGGTAGGAAAATGGAAAGGTAGAGTATTTTGTAAATGGTGATAAACTGGGAAATGTTGATGTCAAAAGGGCCTAGGTGGTCCTGTACATTATTCACTTCAAGCAAACATACAGGGACAGCATGAAGTTAAGAAGGTAAATGTTAATCTTGTTAGAAGTGGTAGCCTTCATTGCAGAATGATTAATATACAGGAGTAAAGATCTCTTGAAAAAATTATATGGGGACCCATTGAGACTGCATCTACAGTACAATATTGAGTGAGATTTGTTGTCCTTATAAAAAATGCATTTTTCATTACGGAGCTGCCACAACGTTTTACCAGACTGAATCCTGGGATGGCAGGATTGTTGTTAGAAGCCAAAGTGGGTCCATTATGTCTGTAATCATTAAAGTTGAACGAATAAGAAACTTACAAAGTAATGACTCTTGCATCTGCCAAAGCATGGATTTATTGGGGGTAGTCAAGTGGCTTTATGGGGGGGGGGGGGGGGGGGGGAGTCAGGGGGGGAGATGTTTCCTAAATTTGTTTGAAATTTTTGTGGAGATATCAATGATGATGGTTGAGACTTGGGCAGTGGATGTTGTACACATGGATCTTAGTAAAGATCTTTTGATAAGATCCCTTATGGTGGGTTGATCAAGAAGATACAATACAAGGTAAATTAAATTCAAAAAAGTGAAGGGATGTTATTCCAATTGGCGCTGTGATTCAGACTATTCCATAAGGATTGGTGGTGGGGCCCCTTTTGTTTGTGATATATATATATAAATGATATGGACAAAAATGTAGGTGGGCTCAGACCGAAGAAGGCCCTGCCTGAAACATCACCTATTCCATGTTCTCCTAGGATGCTGCCTGACCCACTGAGTGACTCCAACACTTTGTGTCTTTTTTTGTAAACCAGCATCAGCAGTTCCTTGCTTCCTCTTGGTTGGTGGACTAATAAGTTTGCAGTGGACAAAAATTGGTAGAGTTGTGAATAGTGTGAAGCAAAACAGATGGACGATGTTTCGGGCTGGGAGCCTTTTTCAGACTCCCAACCCTAAACATTGCATGCTGATATCCCTCCACAGATGCTGCCTGACCTACCGAGTTCCTGCAAAGTTATTGTTATTGCTCAAGATTCCAGCATCTGCAGTCTCTTGTGGCTGCAAAGTTTAAAGTAGATGTGGTGTTCAAGTTATTTTATACAGAACCTATAATTTGCTGTATAAGAAAATAACTGCAGATGCTGGTACAAATCGATTTATTCACAAAATGCTGGAGTAACTCAGCAGGTCAGGCAGCATCTCGGGAGAGAAGGAATGGGTGACGTTTCGGGTCGAGACCCTTCTTCAGACTCTAATTTGCTACCAGGGGAAGTGGTGGAAGCAGATGCAACTGCAAAATTTAAGAAGCAAATGGAAAGGCACTGGAACAGGCAGTGAGTGGAGGGATGTAGACCAAGTGCTGGCAGATGGCATTAGTTTGGATTGGCACCATGCTCAGCACAGACCTTGTAGACTGAAGGATCTGATCTTGTGCTGGACTATTCTTTGATCAATGGGACCCTCAGTGTGGGGTCGAGAACAAAAAAACAGTCTCAGATACAGAGTAATTCACTTAGGGCTGAGAGGAGGAAAAGCTTCTTCACTCAGAGGCTATTGAACATGTAGAATTCTGAACTGTGAAGACCAGGTCACTGAATATTTTTAAGGAGAAAATACATACATTTTTCGATACAAAAGGCATCAACCTGGATGGGGAGAGAGTGACAAAGTGGAATTGAGGAGAGGATCAGCCATGATTATATTGAATGGGGGGACAAGCTTGATGGTTTGAATGGCTTCCTCCTGCTCCTATGATTCTGCATTCCTAGCACAATCTTCCAGTACAGTACTGACACAGCTGAAGGTGTCATTTTCCAGATGAAATGTTAAACCCTTGCTCCGACGCACCCTCTGATAAATTTGAAGGAACCCATGGCTATTTTCAAAGCAGGGAAAGGTGCTCTTCCCTGTGTCACTTGTGCCGGCTCTTCAAAGGAGATTTTCAATCAACACTACTCTCCCCAACTGTTACTTCGTGGCCTTGGATATTTTTTTCTCCTTTTCAACAATATAGCCAGCTTCCCTTTGAATGCTTGCTTCAAACACAGAAGGTGGAGAGGCAGCATTCTGCCACATTGCACCAACCACATATTTAATTCAGGAAGCTCAGGTGTTGGCATGCATGATGATAACATAATACCTCATATGGCACCAGAGAGCTCCACCATTCATTAAAGATTGATCTACATGCCTCTTACCTAAATATATATTTCATAAAGGCATACAAGCTTTGCATTATGTAAATAAAACCAGCATGTAATTAATAACATTTAGGTGCAAATCATGTCCAATTAGTCTATTGTGTAAGAGGCAATGACCTACATACCAAGCTCTTCCTCAGGCAAGAAGTGCTTTGTACTTTAGAGTGGATGTGCTGCCACTGTTTGCAATTACTGTTCAGCTACTATGTCAGTGGCCTACTTTCTCTTGCCCATAAAGCAACGTTGCACACTTTAATAGAAAGAATTGTGATGCTTGATTGCCAAGGAACAATTGAAGAGGTTAGTGGGAAATCCTTAATGGAAGAAGTGTATCCAGGAGCTGGCTTGGCTGGCACAGAGCAGAAATTAGAAGGTACGTACAGTGACCTGGAAAGAGTGCTGGAGCCTGCCTTTGGCTAGCCACATGGGATGTGCAGTTGGGCACAGAGCATGCTGATGGGGAAGTTATAAAAGGCAAATTACAGGTGGCACAGTGGAGCAGCGATAGAGCTGCTGCTTCACAGTGCCAGAGACCCGGGTTTGATCCTGACCTTGTGTGTTGTCTGCATGGAGTTTGTACATTCTCTCTGTGACCTTGTGGGTTTTCCTCTGGTCCTCCGGTTTACTCCCACATTCCAAAGATGTGCAAGTATGTAGGTTAATTGGTTTCTGTAAATTGTCCTTAGTGTGTAGAATGAGAAACTCGGTCTAACGTAGAACTAGTATACGGTTGATCGATGGTTGGCATGGATTCAGTGGGCAGTAGGGCCAGTTTACATGATGTATATCTAAAACTATAAAAACTCAAAACTAAAAACAAAGATAGACACAAAATGCTGGAGTAACTCAGTGGAACAGGCAGCATCTCCAGCTTTTTGTGTCCTACTTCGGTGAAAACCAGAATCTGCAGTTCCTTCCTACAAATTTTGACTACATTCAACTCATATTCTAAAAGCCCCCAAAGTATCATGGTCAATCTTCTAGATCAACTCTACTTTCCTCTCCTCGATCCTCACATCAGTTGATTTCTTCAATATCTAAAAATCCATTGATCGTACTCTTGAATACAGTTATTACCATTGCTGAATCCTCCACCATCAATAGTCAGGGGATCACCTCTGCCCAGAAATGAAACCCGAGCAGTCATATCAATCCTGTAGCTGTGACAGCAGGTCCGAGACTGGATATCTTGTCATGAGCGATTTAACTCCTGACCTCCCAAAGCCTTTCCACTATCCACAAAGAACGAGTCAGGAAGCTATTGGAATACTCTCCACTTGCCCGGATAAATGCAGCTCCAATAATTCTCAAGAAATTCTACACCATCTTGGACAAAGCATCAGGTTAATTAGCACCCCATGAGCAACCCAAAGCATTCATTCCCTCCCCCTCCAAAGCACAATGGCTGCGGAGTGCAGCATCTCTAAAATTCACTGCAGTTGCTCGCCCAAGGTTACTTGCACAGCAGTTTTCAAATCCACAGCTTCTCCATCCTACAATGACAGGAGACTCTTGGAATGAGTTATACCTGCAGATCTCCCTCTAAATTGTACATCATCCTGACTTGGAAATATATCGCTCGTGCTTCATCGCCATTTGCTCTAACTGATGGAGCAACCTCCCTGGAAGCACCATGGGAACACTTTCACCAGAGAGACTGCTGCAGTTCATGAAGGCAGTCCATCTTCTCAAGAGGAATTAATGATGAGCAATAAACGCTGGCCTTACGATCAAAGCTCAGATCCTGAAATGAATTCAACAATATACTTCTAGGAATTCTTAAGATTCACTGCCCTTTGAGTGAAGAAATTTCTCTCCATTTCAGTGCTCAATGGCCTACCCTTTATTTTCAGGCTGTGACCTTTAGTTCTTCCTTTTTCAGTCGGGGGCAAAGGACTTCCCACATCTACCTACCCTCTAAGTATGGTGTAAGTTTCATTTACATCACTTCTCATTTTCCAAACTGAAAAACAAAATCCTGCTTTCTCAACTGCAGTGCCTTCCGACACATTTTGTCTGCTCCACTGCGAAAGCTACACAAGGTTTGCATACTTTGAAGAAGTTCTCCTCTTCTCTACGCAAGGGAGACTGAAGAAGGGTTCCGACTCGGAACTTCACCTATTCCTTTTCTCCAGAGCTGCTGCCTGACCTGTTGAGTTACTCCAGCATTTTGTGTCTATCTCCATCTTTCTCAATCCCTCCTCTTGTTAACGACCTGCCATCCCAGGAACCAGACCAGTGGACGTCTCCTTCAGATACATAATAATAATAATAATAATAATAATATTCATTTATTGTCATTGCAACGAGTACAACGAAATTAAAAAATAGCCAATCCTGACGGTGCGTACAAACATATATTCAATAAATGCAAAAACAAATAAATACATAAATACAATTAAATACAATTATATTAAGTACAAGATTTTTTAACGGTGTTGCCTAGTGCAAAGGTAGTGTTCAGTTCTCGTATGGCCCTGGGGTAAAAACTGTTCTTAAGTCTGTTTGTTCGGGATTTGATCGACCTGAAACGTCGACCAGAGGGCAGATGAACAAACAGACGGTGGCCGGGGTGGGATGGATCTTTTATTATTTTGCCTGCTCTACTGAGGCAGCGTAGTCTGAACAGGTGCTCCAGGGAGGGCAGTGAGCAGCCGATGATCTTCTGGGCCGTCGTGATGACCCTCTGAAGGGCCTTCCTGTCCTTTTCTGAGCAGCTGGCATACCATGTGGTTATACAGTATGCCAGCACACTCTCGATGGAGCAGCGATAGAAGGACAACATGAGCTTCTCCTGCAGGTTGGTTTTCCTGAGGATCCTCAGGAAGTGGAGTCTCTGCTGTGCCTTCTTTACTGTGGTGATGGTGTTGGTAGACCAGGTAAGATCCTCTGCGATGTGCGTACCCAGGAACCTGAAAGCTGGTACCCTTTCCACACAGACCCCATTGATGTATAGTGGGTCGTAATCTCCACTGGTTTTTCTAAAGTCAATTATAAGTTCCTTTGTTTTGGAGGAGTTCAGGACCAGATTGTTCACTGAACACCATGCTGCCAGCCTTTGGATTTCATCCCTATAGGCTGTCTCATCTCCTTCTGAGATGAGTCCAACCACAGTCGTGTCATCCGCGAACTTGATGATGGTGTTGGTGGGATGGGTGGGGGCGCAGTCGTGAGTGTAGAGGGAGTAAAGGATGGGGCTCAACACACAGCCCTGTGGTGAGCCGGTGCTCAGTGTAATGGTGGAGGAGAGGTGAGGGCCTATTTTGACGGTCTGGGGGCGGTTGGTCAGGAAGTCCTTGATCCATTGGCAGATGGTTTGGGAAAATCCAAGGTCGGAAAGTTTGGTGACCAGTCTGCTCTGTTTGGTGACCATAAAGTGCTAAAAGTCTCAACAAGATTGAATAAAGTTACATTGAGTGTTAACTACTCACTTCACAATTAACAGCAGGTTATGGATATTCAGACTAAAGCTTGGCTAGACTGCAAGGTGTACTTTATGAGACCTGATAACATGTGTTCATCTTTTTCTGCTGAATATTCCATTAAAACATTTAGATTCATGTCAATTTGGGCCGGTCCAGCCCAGAACCTTGTTCAGGTTAAGATGACATGGGGAGATGGCCATAGAATGGGGATGAGAAGGGAAAATAGATCAACTATGATCGAATGGCAGAGCAGACACAATGGGCCAAAAAGCCTAATTATAAAATCTCATGATTTTATTATCTTATCCATTAACCTGTCCAAATGTCTTTTAAACATTGTAATTGCAGTTGACTCCACCACTTAATCTGGCACCTTGTCACCAGGGGGCAGTTTCAACCCTCTCTATGCCACTCATGAATATGTATACCTTGACCTGGTCATCATATTCTTCAATCAGGGTTTCCGAGCCGCGACGCGTTGGGCAGAATGGCCTGATAGAGTGCTGTAAACCATTATCAATTCTGTGCAGGAAGATGAAGAGGATGCCAAGATCGATCAACAACTTGGCAATTCCATATGACGATAGATATTTCACTGCCATTCCCATGCTGAGTTCCAGCATCATTGAGAAAGGGGCTGTGATTGAAACAGCCTGCTAGTTATTGGACTGTCCACCGTAACTCATGATGAGAATGGATGGACCAAATGCTTCAACCTGATCTGTGGATAGTGGAATCATTTAGTTCCATCGACAGTGTGCTTTCTCCAGTGTTTAGCGTGCAAGTAAATTGAATTGTAACCTTCTCTATCTTTATGTATGCCGACTGTAGTTGTTGACATGTTCATCTCGACTCCTCATTGAATCACAACCAGTGTCCTGGATTGATGTTAATGGCAGAATGAGGACTGTGCCTTGACACGAGGTTTATTAGTGTTGTGAAATACTCTTTTTGCCATTGCTGTTAGCCCACAGCTGCACATGGATACCTAGTTTTGGGCTGGTGCTTCTGTTCTGAATATACTGCAGTATTATTATTCAATACTCAGGACCCTAGTGGTCCTCCTAGCTCCACTGTTTGCATCCCTGCATCCCTTCATTATCACCTCTTCCCCAGTGCCTTACGGACTCCACCCCTCCTTGGTCATCTGTTGAAATTCCTGATTTGTTCTGGCCTTTTCCTACCCCTAGTTCCCCCTCTCCCCCTCCCCCCCCCCCAGCCCACCCACCTCTACTTTCAGTCTGAAGAAGGGTTCTGACCCAAAGTCTCACCCATCGTTTCCTCCAGAGATGCTGCTAAATCCTGCACAGCAGTCTCATGTGCTGTTTTGAAGAGAGGCACACAGCTTCCTGCTGTCCTGCCTAACAATCAACTCTCCTTCAACACTGCTCAAATGGACGATCTGACCATTATCTCATTGCTGTTTGTGAAAACCCGCTGTGCATAAATTGGTCGCTGTTTTTTCTAATTAAAACAGTGACTACACTTCAAGAAAAAAACCTCACTATCTGGAAAACTGTTTGGGTATCCAGCAGTCATGACAAATGCTCCATATTTGCAAATTAGCTTTGTAAACCAAAGTTGTACTATTATACTTTAAAAATATCACTGGTGCTGAGAAACTGGGAGTTCATATTTTAAATTCATTGAGATACAATACGGTAAGATCCAAAGCTAGTGTGTTTCTTTTTACAAATCCCCCTCTGCTTTCTCTGATTAATATATGAATTTTCCAAAGCAAAAATCAGTATGATGGAGGAATTATAACAACTTAATACTAATGATTGTTTTACCTTGAAATTAATTGCTTAATTAAATGTTTAGTTGGAGAATAAATATCCAATTACTCCGCTGCAAATTCTGTTTCATGGAATTTGTGGGTTACGATTATTATTTTGCAGAATATTTGGGCCTGTAGTTGCTTCAGCAACCCCACTATGTTTCGGTGCATTGAGTTGGAGCTATGTGTTGGGAAGTAGGAAAGACTTCTCCACGCATGTGATCTCAGCTTTCATTTACTCTTGTGAGATGTTAGTGTACTGTTATTGTCCCGAGAAAGCATAGATTCATAGAGTTGTAGAGTCCTACAGCATGGAAACAGGCCCTTCGACCCAACTTTCCCACACCGACCAGCATGCCCCATCTACACTAACTCCACCCACCTTCATTTGGCCCATATCGCTCTAAACCTATCCTATCCATGTACTTATCCAAATGTTTTTTTAAATGTTGTGATAGTACCTGCCTCAACTACCTCCTCTGGCAACTTGTTCCATATACCTATCACCCCTTTGTGCAAAAAAGTTGCCCCCTCAGGTTCCTATTAAATCTTTCCCTCCTCACCTTAAACCTATTTCCTCTGGTTCTTGATTCCCCTACTCCGGGTCAAAGACTAAGTGCATTTACCCTGTCTATTCCTCTCATTATCTCATACACCTCTACAAGGTCACCCTTCATCCTTCTGCCCTCTAAAGAATAAAGTCCTAGAAATAAAGTCCTAGCCTGCTCAACCTCTTCCTTTAGCTCAGATAGTCGAGGTCTGGCAACATCCTCATAAATTTTCTCTGCAGCCTTTCTAGCTTAACAATATCTTTCCTATAAGAGGGTGACCAAAACTGAACACAATGCTCTAAATGTGACCTCACCAATGCCTTGTACAACTGTAACATGTCCTCCCAACTTCTATACTCAACCTGTGATGCTACTTTCAGGGAACAATGTGCCTGCATCCCAGATCCCTCTGTTCTAAACACTACCAGAGCCCTGTAAGTCCTGCCCTGATTAGACTTCATAAAACGCAACATCTCACACTTCTCAGTATTAAACTCTATCAACCATTCCTCAGCTCTTCTGCCCAACTGATTACGATCCTGCTGTAATTTGTGACAACCATTTTCACTATCTACAATACCACCAGTTTAGTGTCATCTGCAATGTTACTAATCATGCTTTTTACCTTCTCATCCAAATCATTCACAACAATGGGCTCACCACCGAAGCACTAGTCTCAGGCCACCAGTTTGAAAAGCAAGCTTCGACCATCACCCTCTGCTTCCTTCCATGAAGCCAATTTTCTATCCAGTTGGCTATCTCTCCTTGGATCCCATGTGATCTAATCTTCCAGAGCAGCCTACCATGCGGAACCTTGTCAAATGCTTTGCTGAAATAACTTGGTGAAATAACCTGCAACTGTGTCAACAGCATGCTGTCAACTGTAATTGAATACACAATATATAATAAAGTCATACACTCATCCTCAACTTCAATTACTTCATCTTCTGTGATCTGGTTGGCAGCTGGCGCTGTGTTCATTTTGTTACACTATCACAGTTGGATGTTTGCACCTTTGGGAAACTGGATGCCAAGTTTCTTAATTGATTTTGATGTTGTGTTTTATTTTTCAGATCGAATGGGGAGAGGTGATTTGACTTCTCATCAGATGGTGAGCATAGTCTTCCAATTAGAGCTTAACCATTCAGGGCTGGGCAGGAAGCACAACATATTTTCCTAAAAAAACATTTGAGATCAGAGATCTAATGAATGATTCAAAGGTGGTATTTGCTTAGTTTTGTTCGCGAGTGTACCTTGGGCCACGGAAACTAGACAAATCTTATGAATCCTCTGTTTCTCTATTTATACAGATTGCAAATCAATAGCTCATGAGATTATAAGGGTTTTAGGGGTAGCAGTGTAAAAAATATTGTATCCTATCGTTGGAGTCTAAATGTTATTCTTTGCGACATTAGTAGGATCACAAACCCCTTGGGGTCTGTGGAAAACGCTGCCTGAGGGAGTGGAGGAAGCAGGGTCACTGGCAGCATTAAAGAAACGTCCAAATGCGTATTGGAATCGCTGAGGTATAGAAGGCTACAGGCCAAGTACTGCAAGATGGGATTGATGCAAATGGGTGTCCATGGTTAGATATGGATATGATGAGCTGAATGGTCTGTTTACATGTTATACGATTCTAAGACACCAAGGGAGAAATCAGCATTGGCTGCCTGCCTTAAAAATGGTGCCTTCTCATTTATCATGTTACTATAGCTAAATGTTCACTGGAGGGCCCATGGTTGCCACAAGCCTGAGGGAACCAATAGTATCATGAACATAACTTTTCATAGATTAGATCTAATTTGATGATTTCTGCAAACTGCCTCTCTTACATCTAATGTGGAAAGCCCTATATTTTGGAACATCAAACTGAACCTGTGCACTGGCCATTGTTCCGTGATCATTCAGGTATTGATGTAAATATGTCTTAATGCAATTGTATATCTCCTTGGAGGGCGAAAACACAACTGGAATATTGTGTACAGCTTGGGCCTCCTTAACTCAGAAGCAATGTACTTGCCACAGAAGGAATACCAGCAGGATTCACTAGACTGGTTCGAGGGTTAGCAGGTTTTCTGTGTGAGTAAAGATTGAGTCAACTGGGACTCGCTTTTGGAATAATGAAATGAAATCTCTTTGACATTTACAATATACAACTCAGAACTAGTCAGGCTGAATGGAGGAAGGATGTTTCTTGGATCTGAAGATTCTAGTGCAAGCAGGAGGTTGTTCAGAGCTGTGGTGAGGATACATTTCTTCATGCAAGGTTTCTCTTTCCTAGAGGGCTAATGGTGGCTTAGTTGCTGAGTTCATTCAGAACTGATATTAATAGATTTCTGGATGTTATTGATGCATGGAGGGGTTGTTCAGGAAGTGGGCAAAGTGGAGCTGTGAAAGACATCAGCTGTGAACTTGATGCATGCTGGAGCAAAGTTGAGGGGCGGCACACTGGTGCAGCAGTAGACTTGCTGCCTAACAGCAGCAGAGGCCCAGGTTTGATCCTGGCTACGGGTGTTGTCTGTATAGAGTTTATGTGTTCTCCCTGTGACTGCATGGGTTTTCTCTGCATGCTCCAGTTTTCTCCCACATTCCAAAGACATGCAGGTTTGTAGGTTAATTGGCTTCTGTAAATTGTTCCTAGTGTGCAGGATAGAACTAGTGTAAGGATGATCGCTGGTCGGCGTGGACTCTGTGGGCCAAAGGGCCTGCTTGCACACTGTATCTCTAAACTAAACTAAACTACATTAGCTGACCCCTGCTTCAACTATCTATATTCCATCTGGGAACACATTACGCATTCAATAACTATCGATGTTTTTGGTGTTTCCTGCTCTTCAGAGTTCACATCATTGGCGACTCGATTGTGACGATCCTGAAGAACAGAATAATCTTGTTGGCAGCAGTGGTTCTGCCTGGAGACTGGTCGCTGGCTGGATCCCACATGAATCAAGGAAATAATTGTCAGTAGTAAATGGAATATCCTTGGAGATCTCTGACCACTATTCACCCTCACGACTGTATTCACTGTGACTGTAGAATGCTACTTTTTAGTATTTACAACACAATTTTAAACATGTTCTGTGTACCCAAGGATGGCACTATGGCACAGCAGTTAGTACCTACCTTTGATTCAGATTCTCGGTCCCATTAATATGGAGTTTGCATAATCGCCCTTTGACCTGCTGGGTTTCATTCCATATCCCAAATCCAAGCTGGCTGGTCAGTTAATGTTTCACTGAGCTTCCCTCTGGTGTAGGTGGGTGTTGACAGGCATGTGAGAGAACATGTTGCTGGAAAATAAGTGCAGAATGATAGGGTTGTTCTAAGCACAGGTATATGTTTCATGGGCTGAATGGCTTCATTCTATGTCATAACAAAATAGATGAAGTAGTTTAGCATAGTTTAGTTTATCATTGTCACGTATACCGAGGTACAGTGAAAAGTGCTATCCAGTCAGTGCAGAGATCCAGGATAAATGGTATAATGTTTAGTGCCTGATAAAGCCCAGTAAAGTCGGCTTAAAGATGGTTTGGAAGTCTCCAATGAGGTAGATGGGAGGACTGGTCCACTCTCCAGTTGGTAAGAGGATGGTTCAGTGCCCTGATAACAGCTTGGACGAAACTGTCCCTGAATCTGGAGGTGTGAATGTTCAAACCTCTGTACCACTTGCCTGATTGGAAAGGGGAGAAGAGGGAGTGACTGGGGTCAGACTGGTCCGTGTATAGACAACAGGAAATCACGCCTAAATTAGCATTGTTAATTGTGACCACACACCAAAAATCCTGACCAATAGTTTAAAATCTTCAATCACATCACTGAAGTGTATTGTGGTCTCCAGTGTTTACTTGTAGCTCCTCCGTAGGTTTACATTACTTGGACTTGGGTACGCAGGGTATAATTGCAGAACATGCAGATGATAGAGTTCAGAAATGTACTTCTCAGAACTGCAGTAAGCCAAAGGAAGACCAGCAATACATTCCACAGGAACATTGTCAGTTCACAAAATATGGACCTAATGGCATTTCTCAATTTTCACATTACCCACCCTGATCACAAGACAATATTGAAAAGTAATCCTCCATTCGTTGTCATGTGGAAGAATGTTCAGAGCAGGCAAAGACTATTGAGCCCAATGGCCCATGCCCCCACCCATTTTTATCTCACCCGATCTGTAAATCTATTTGTTTCTTTATATCACTTACATTCACCTGTTTTCTCCTTGAATGCATTTACGTTTTTCACTGCAACTACTCACTATGGTAGGGAGTACTGCAAACCCATCACATTCTGGATAAAGAAGATTATTTTGAATTTGTTATTAGATTTCTAAGTGCTATCTTATATTTACAACCTTTAACTTTCACCTCTTGTACAAATGAGAGTACTTTTCTCTCTCTGAATTTGAGTAATCCTTTCATAACCTTCATGCCCTCCATCAGGAAATGTCTTTGCTGGAGTGAAAAAGTCAGCTTGGTCAATCTTTTATTGACCTTTCATCTGTGCTATCATCATGGTAAATCTTCTTCGTGAATGTTATAATTTTAATATTATAAATGATATGTTCGCAGAAATCACACACACACACACACACAGTTACAAACATACGCACGCATACACATACATACAAAACAGAAGGGGTAATGAACATTGACTGCATTGAGCGTTCATGCTCCCTATGCTATTCATTGCCCCTTAAGCAGATGTGCTGATGCGAGTTTCACAATACAAAGGACATACTGAGCTCTCTGCACCAATTTCATGCACAAATTAACCAAGAACTGTTATCAGAGTACTGGAGCAAATTGCATCCTTAGCAGACAAATAAGTATTTCAATGGGCATTTGTTTTGAGCTGGTTAATTCAGAATCCTCTACAAAACTGCCTCTGGGTTTGTGGAGGATCTGTATTAATGTAGGTCTTTAACATGGTTGGTTGCATTTTCACCTCTGAAGCAGAAGGTTGCAGCTTCACGGTCCTGTTACAAATACAGCTTGAACTGGTGCTGAATGAGATCTGCACTATCAGAGGAGTTTCTTTTGGAGTGAGATATTAAACTGATTTTAGGTTAGTTTAGCTTAGAAATACAGTGTGGAAACAGGCCCTTTGACTCACCAAGTCCGCACTGACCAGTGATCCCCACAACCTGAACTAGCCTACACACATTAGGGACAATTTTACATTTATACCAAGCAACATTTATACCCAATTAACCTACAAACCTGTATGTCCTTGGAGTGCAGGACGAAATCTAAGATCTTGGAGAAAACTCACCCCGTCACGGAGGGAACACTCAAACTCCATACAGATAGCACCCATAGTCAGGATTGAACCTGGGTCTTTGGCGCTGAAAGCGTAGTAAGACAGCAACTCTACTGCTGAGACACAATAGACAATAGACAATAGGTGCAGGAGGAGGCCACTCGGCCCTTCGAGCCAGCAACGCCATTCAATGTGATCATGGCTGATCATTCTCAATCAGTACCCTGTTCCTGCCTTCTCCCCATACCCCCTGACTCCGCTATCCTTAAGAGCTCTATCTAGCTCTCTCTTGAATGCATTCAGAGAATTGGCCTCCACTGCCTTCTGAGGCAGAGAATTCCACAGATTCACAACTCTCTGACTGAAAAAGTTTTTCCTCATCTCAGATCCCAGATCTCGTTATATGTCCCCTGTTCCTAACTTGACACCATTCAGATAATACTCTGCCTTCCTATTCTTACCACCAAAGTGGATAACCTCACACTTATCCACATTAAACACCGTGCCACTGGGTTCATCTTCCGCCAAACATCTTTTTGGCAACAGTCTAAAGAAGCATTTGCTTTTCTTCCCTGACCGATGTTTATCCTTCATCCATTATAATTGGTCCTTATCAATTTGCTGTTCGTGCGTGAAGTTAATGTTACTTTTAGAGTCATATTCATACAGCATGGAAACAGGCCCTTCGACCCAACATGCACCATCTGCCTGCATTTGTCCAATTTTACACCAAACCTATCCTATCCATGCACCTATCTAAATGCTTCTTAAATCTTGCAATAGTACCTGCTCAACTACGTTCTCTGGCAGCTTGTTCCATACACCCACCACTCTTTGTGTAAAAATGTCACCCGTCAGGTTTTTTTTAAGTTTAGAGTTGCAGCGCGGAAACAGGCTCTTCAGCCCACCGAGACCGCACCCACCCGCACATTAATATTATCCTACACACACTACGGACAATTTCCTCTGGTCCAATGTCCTCTGGTTCTTGATTCACCTACTCTGGGCAAAAAACATTGTGCGTTTATCCGATCTATTCCTCGCATGATTTTGTACACCTCCATAAGATCATCCCTCATCCTCCTCCACTCCAAGGAATAAAGTCCTAGCCTGCTCAACCTCTCCCTATAGCTCAGGCCCTCGAGTCCTTGCAACATCCTTGCAAATCTTCTCTGTATCATTTCCAGTTTGACCACATCTTTCCTATAACATGTTGACCAAAACTGAAAACAGTACTCGAAATGTGGCCTCATCAACATTTTATATAACTGCATCAGTAGCATGGTCCCTTGAGACTGCAAGGTCAAGGGGTGACTGAGAAACTGGGTCTTGTTTTATTGTCCCTGCACTAAAACAGTGCCTAAATTTGAAGTGCATTTCATGGGCTGGAAAACACTTTAGGAAGTTAAAAGGCAATGAAAATACAATTAAAAGGCAATCTTACTTGTCTTGCTTTAATTGTATGTTCTTCCTCTGGCAATAAATCCAATCAATGCATTCTCCCAAATTGTTTGGAGGCAAGAAATTCCACACACATTAAGGACATCTCATGTTCATACAACCACCCCTCTGAGGCATTGCTGTATTAAGATTCAGGTGGCTAAGTATAGCATCAGGGTCACAGCCTAATGATACAGAGACATATATGGAGTAATCCATATAGGACTGAGATGAGGAGACATGTCTTCACTCAAAGCGTGGTGGATCTATAGAATTGCCTTAATTATTAACTGTCTTCAAGAAGGTGCCAGATATAATCCGTAAGGTTGGAGATATCAAGGCACATGGAACAAAGCAGAAACAGGAGACTGTTTGGATAATCTGCCATGAACATACTGAATGGCAGATTTAGCTCACTGGGGCCAAATAGCGTGATCCTGCTTTTGCTCTGATTTCCAAATGTTATAATGTGTCAGATATTTTCCAGCATTGCTCTAACTGTCCCCATTCATTTATTAACCAGGCAGCTCCTAAAATGGTTTCATCTCTACCATTGTGCCTCCACTTCATCCCAAACATTCCCATTGTCAAGGCGGGGGCGTGGCTGCGTTCTGCAGCTGCGGCTCACCGGCAGTCTCTCTGTCTTTTTTTTGTTTTTGTCTTTGTTATCGTTTAAATGTTTCTTTTGATTTATTTTTAACTCTGTTTATGTGGAGGGTGGTGGGGGGGTGGGGGAAACCTTTTTTTCCAATCTCCTCCTCAACGGAGATGCGACCTTTACCGTGTTGTGTCTCCGTTCGCGCTATGGCCTAACACCGTGGAGTCGGCGGCCTCCAGCTGGGATCGACCTTGAAGACTCCGGTCGCAGGGCCTGGACTTACCATCTCGGAGGCTTCGGCCGTGGGCCCTGCAGACTGCAACATCGGGAGTTCACAGGTCCCTGGCTGGCGACCGGGTTTCGGGAGCTCCAGCCGCAGCAGCTTCGACCGCCCCGAAGCGCGAGGTTTGATCGACCCGCTCGCAGGCCCCTCATCGCCCTGCGTGGCCTGGCCGCGGCACTTTCCATCGCCCGGTGGGGGCTCAGGACCTTCATCGGCCTGCTCGGCTCGGCCCTGGGACTTTCCATCGCCCGGTGGGAGCTTCAAAAGTCGGGAGCCTCGATCGCCTTGTGGCACCACGGGAGAGGAATGAGGAGGAGATAAGACTTTTCTTTGCCTTCCATCACAGTGAGGGTGTGCCTGGAGCAATCACTGTGATGGCTGTTTGTGTTAAAAATTGTAAATGTGTGTCTTGTGTTCTTTATTGTCTACTGCCGGACCCTGACGTGAGAGGACGCTGGCGCTATTTGTTCGCCGCTTCTCCATCAGGACAGTTCGTTTGTTTGTTTTTATGTCTTGACTGTTTTTGTAAAGCGTCTTTGAGCATCTGGAAAAGCGCTATAAAAAATAAATGTTTATTATTATTATTATTATTGTTCTCATCTAGACTTTAAACTTTACCTTAGACTTTAGAGATACAGCGCAGAAACCGGCCCTTCGGTCCACCCAGTCTGTGCTGACCGGCATTCATGCCGTACACTAACACTATCCTACACACTAGGAACAATTTCCAATTATACCGAAGCCAATTAACCTACAAACGGTACGTCTTTGGAGTGTGGGAGGAAACCGGAACACGCAGAGAAAACCCATGCCGTCACAGGGAAAAGGTACAAACTCCAGACAGACAGCACCCGTAGTCAGGATTGAACCCAGGTCGCTGGTGCTGTAGAAACATCTACGCTGGAGATACAAATCGCAGACTAAGTGCAGAACACCCTCACTCAGTCCTGCTAGAATGACCCCCAGCTAGTTACTTGGTTCCTCATCCCTCCCATTCCCTGCAACTTAAAACGCTCTTGCTTACTCACTTTTTCAGTTGCGATGAAGGGCTTTTGAAACAAAATGTGAACTCACTTTTCCTCCCCACATTAGCTGCTTGCCCTGATGAGTATTTCCAACACGTTCTCCAGTTATTTGAAATTCTGGTAAGTCTGACACAAAATAACCAAGGAATACATTATATAGATTATATATTAAGTGCTTATAGCCTTCACACTTAGAGGTTTAATTTATTTTTATCTCTTCACTCCCCAAAAAAGCTGCCTAACATTCTTGAGCTTGGGGCCAAGGCAACAGGAGATAAATACCTCCAATGGGGGATTGATTAAGATTGGGAATGATCAAGAAGCTAAACCTAAGGGACTGTATGGTTGATCCTTTTACTTGTTGGTAATTTCCTGGGGCTATCGATAGCAGGCACAAAAATAATAATCTCTAGAACTGCTAATAGATGATTTGCTCAATTACCACTTGGAAATGTAGCTTTAAAACTGAGCCATTAAAGATTGCTTCACTCACAAGTGGCATAAAATATTTCAGTAGATTCTTCTTCATCTGCAAAGAATGAATTCATTCCTATTCAGCCCGAGGGTTGACTAATACAGCAACAGCTGCATTTCTGTCATCATAACCAACCACAGGCTACTTCTGGGCAGCAGATGTTAATTTTATTATGGCCCTGAAGCACATTGTCATGAAAACTGTTGGGAAGCTGTGTACTAACCTGCATGCCTCATTAACAGCTAATTTGGGGTATATTCATATGTGTTCACTTCAGTCTCCCTGGATGCAACCAATGGTTCAAATTGGCATCATTTGCCTAGTTTGCTCAACACTACTTTAGGAAGCAGGTGTGCCATGTCTGTGCCACTCTGCCTTTTAATGGGGACAGGTCAACCTTCCCTGTGCATTTGCAAAGACAGAGAAAAAGACGGTGATTGTCTTTTTTTACACAGTGAATCTACCAGAAAGTGAAGTGAAACTCATTTTGGGGCAGTACATGGTGAATTCGTGAATTCGAAACTCATCTTGCACTGAGTCAACAAGTTGGGTCATTATGTGTAGGAATTTTTTTTTGCAGATGCTGGTTTAAATCGAAGGTAGACACAAAATGCTGGGGTAACTCAGCGGGTCAGGCAGCTTCTCGGGAGAGAAGGAATGTGTGGGTGACTTTTTGGGTCGAGATCCTTCTTCAGTTTCCCGACCTGTAATGTCACCCATTCCTTCTCTCCCAAGTTGGGTCATTAGATCGCCATGGTGCAGGACAGAAAGAAGCCAATCAGTCTTCTGAGTTTGTGCTAGCCCTTTCAAAGATCAACTTGGCTGCATTCTCCCTGTCTATTTCTCAAGTTCCTGCAAATCTTTATGCTTCACGAATTTATTGAAATCCTTTTCGAAGGATGCCATTGTGCTTGCATCTACCAACAAATCAAACAGTGCACTCCACGTCCTAACCACTCGTTACACGGAGAAATGTTTCCCTCATGTGCATTTGGGTCTTCTGCGAATCATTAGTCTGAAGATGGGGTCCCAACCTGAAATGTCACCTATCCATGTTCTTCAGTGATGCTGCCTGACCCACAGAACTACTCCAGCACTTTGTGTCTCTTTTTTTGGAAACCAACATCTACACTTCCTTGTTTCTACTTGAAATCTTTGCCTGCTGGTTAGTAAAACTCCGGCATTGGAAGCAGTTTCTCTTTATTTACTCTTTTGAAGCTTTTTTTTGCATTTAATTGCATCTGCCGTATCTCTTCTTTGTCACCTCTGCTCCCAAAAGAAGAAGTAGCTTCTCTTGTCACATTGTGTATCTGTAATCCTTCACATCTGGAACCACTCCAGCAAGTATCTCTTCTGCATTCTCCAAAATCTCCATCTCATTCTCTATAGTGCTTATAACTGTGCACATTATTAGATTTTGCTCTAAAATTTCAGGATTCTAGTACTTCATTAACAGTAAAAAAACAAATTCTGTTTTATTTTGGGCAGATGATGTTTTGGATCCGAACCCTTCTTCAGTCTGAAAAGGGGTCCCAACCCAAAACCTAAGGTATCACAAAATGCTGGAGTAACTCAGCGGGTCAGGCAGCATTTCAGGAGATGCCAACCCAAAACCTCATCAGCTCACATCCTCCACAGATTTCCAACAGAACCTTGTTCTTCTCATTATTCCAGCATCTGCCTCTCTTGTCTCTCCACTTTATTAACTGCTTTGTGAACCTGCCCTTCAAGCCCTCTTTGTTTATCCAGGCTTGGATTCTGACCAATAATTTAGCATTCCCTCCCCTCCTTTGGTCTGTTTGCACATTACCTCACATTTCTCCAAAATGAAATTCATTTGCCATCTTCCTGCTTCAATTGTTTAAATAATAACATCAAAATATCATTCTGCTTATGTCCCATCTTTGCATTGCCTTCAGCTCTTCCCCTGCAATGCCGATTTCCACACTTTCACCATATCCTGGTTTCTTAAGTTTCACTTTCATCTTTGTTATATTTTCAATAACCTTTCTCCAATTTTGACAATTGTGGATCAAAGATGAAATTCCCTAATTTTCATATTTTCATCTGACATTAAAAAAAGGGAATTTGGCGCTTAGATGTTTTACCTGCACTCAGAGAAATACAAATTTATCCTTCCATCCACTTGTTTTCCTGCAACCTATGTGCCAACATTCAAGCCCATTCACATCTCAGGTCTGAGAAGTGAGAGGAATTATTTTATTTCTCTCTTTTCTTTCCGGTAATGACAAAGGGTACTGACCAAAAATGTTATCAATTTTTCTTTCTACAGTTGCTGCATGCCTTACTGAGTCTTTCCAGCATCTACAGTTTTTTTTGATATCTGTCCTTGTGTGGCTTCCATATATGACTGCTGATGCTTACATACAGGTAAAATTATGTTTTTAAAGTGCCTTAAGATTAGAAAGAGCTTGAAATAAAATGTAAAATAACTGCACCACTACACCTGAGAGGTAACTTTTTCACACAAAGTGTGGTGGATATATGGGACGAGCTGCTGGAAGAGGTAATTGAGACAGGTACCATCGCAACATTTAAGAAACATTTAGACAGGTACATGGTTAGGCCAGGTTTAGAGTGATATGGGCCAAATGCAGGCAGGTGAGACATGTTGGTCGGTTGGCCTGAAGTGCCTGTTTCCATGCTGTGTGACTCTATGACAAGGGGACGAATGGCCTCCTCCTGCACCTATTGTCTATTGTCTATTGTCATGACTCTAAATCTGCAGCACTTTATGGAGGGAGCTGTTCCATCTTTAGGGTAATTTGGAACAGACCAAAGTAACCAGACTTATCATCAATGCTCATCTCCCCAGGATGAGGTCCTTACCACCTTCTTATTCCTTCAAAGTAAAACTACTTGATGCTGAAGCTAATGTATGGTGGCATGAGGTGGTAGTGTTGGAGATTGAAGGAAGCTGCAATATTATTCATCAGAAACACATACTGGGGGATACAAAGATCCAATTCATTCACGTGGAGATTATGAAGATGATGTGTCAGAGGTAAGGGATGGGATTAATGAATTCTGAGAATAAGATGGGCTGAATGGCCTTTTCTCGCAGCATATTTTCAGGATCAATGTGCGATGAAGCTTACAGTAAAAATTTCTGCCCTTTTTGGAAATCGCAATGGTTCAGCGTTTGGTTCACCAGAGCCTGTTCCCTCACTCATTATAAACACAAGGGATACTATTCCCACATTCCCTATAAACTCACAGGGAACGTGCCACCAGTCCAATATAAACTCACCAGGGGCCTGTTTCCACCACTGTTATACATGTCGGTGCCATTTCCTATGCTCCATATAAACTCATCGGGGCTGTTTCCAGCAAAGGTCGACACAAGATGCTGGAGTAACTCAGCGGGTCAAGCAGCAACTCTGGAGAGAAGCAATGGGTGACGTTTCGGGTCGAGACCCTTCTTCAAACTCTGTTTCCAGCTCTCCTTTTTAGCAGATGGAGTTTTGATTCTCCTGTTCTTTATAAATTAACGTCTCATTTCCAGTACTCCCATTAAAATCATCAGGTTTTGTTTCTTGTGTTCTCTTTAAGCACACCTGGCTGACTACCTAGAGCAGCACAGCACAGGAACAGGCCATTCAGCCCACATTGTCTATGCCGAACATGATGCCTGGATAAACTAATACCATCTGAGAAGACTGAGGGGGGATCTTATAGAAACATATAAAATTCTTAAGGGGTTGGAGAGGCTAGATGCGGGAAGATTGTTCCCGATGTTGGGGAGTCCAGAACCAGGGGTCACAGCTTAAGGATAAGGGGGAAGTCTTTTAGGACCGAGATGAGAAAACATTTCTTCACACAGAGAGTGGTGAGTCTGTGGAATTCTCTGCCACAGAAGGTAGTTGAGGCCAGTTCATTGGCTATATTTAAGAGGGAGTTAGATGTGGCCCTTTTTGCTAAAGGGATCAGGGGGTATGGAGAGAAGGCAGGTACAGGCTACTGAGCTGAATGATCAGCCATGATCATATTGAATGGCGGTGCAGGCTCGAAGGGCCGAATGGCCTACTCCTGCACCTATTTTCTATGTTTTTTCTATGTTTCTATCTGCCCACACATGATTCATATTTCGGCAAATCCATGTGCCAATCTAAAAGCCTCTTTAAATGCCTCTATTGTATCTGCCTCCATCACCACCCCGGGCAGCGCATACCAGGCACCATCCACCCTCAACGTAAAAAACCTGCCCATCTGACCGTAACGCTGTGCCTTCTAGTCTTTTGCATTTCCTCCCTGGTGACATGGTTCTGACTGTCAACCCTATCGATGCCTTTGATAATTTTATATTATTAAAAAACGTTATTAATTTTTAAGCTTTAAAATTTTACATTAAAAAAATATATACCATTGTGTAACATCTTTAAAAAACCGTATTGAAACTTTTTGAGGTACAAAAATCAGTGACATTTTGTAGTCCAGAATAGCTGCAAGTTGGGCACCACCAAATTCCAGAGGCTGCTAGATTATCAGGTCATTGTCAGTATAAAGTAGACTATTAGCTCTTAGGGCTAAAGGAAACAAGGGATATGGGGAAAAAGCAGGAACGGGGTAGATTTTAGATGATCAGCCATGATCATATTGAATGGCGGTGCTGGCTCATAGGGCCGAATGGCCTACTCCTGCACCTATTTTTCTATGTTTCTAATATGTTAAATGTTTCCTTGGCTGAGTTAGGGTGGGGGCAAAGCACTCTGGCATCATTCAAGAGGTGAAAGGATGATAGCCTCCCATAACCAAATGCTGATATACTTGCAATGCTATTCTGTTGTCACATTTTCTATATTATCCCCACTAGTCTCAACAAAGAATAACAGAAAATTACATTTCAACCTGTTTTCAATACCATCCGAATACAATGCTATCTTTTTCTCCCCCTTATGCCCTTCCATAACTTTAGTTTAGAAGCACCTGTGAGTAAAAATGTTAACAGCTTACCAGTCCACAGTAAGGTTGTATCTGCACGCTTTGAGCACTTGATACTGCATTGTTAAATGTTCCTCCAGCACATTGCTGCTGTAACTTAGACAGGGATCCAACAGGAGAATCTGGAATAAGGACCAATGCAAACATAGATCATCACACTCAAGTGGAATCTTTCAAAGATCCATTCAGCTTGCCCCAATCTCTGGCTCTTAACCCATCACCTTGCTAAATAATACACTTCAGCTAAGTATCCAACTCTCCTTCCAAGGTTCTCACTTTCTATTTTTAGTTGTGAGATAAGAAGAATTATATTTGTCCTGTGCGCTGCAGTGTTTTCTCGAATGCATTGCCTAAAAGTTTAATGGAAGTACATTCAATAATAACATCTTAAAGCGAATTAGATAAATGGTTGCTAAAGAGATAAACGTGCAAATCTACGAGGGAAGAAAAAGCGAAGTATGGATATAATTCACAGCCTGTTCAAGTGTAGAATAGAACACATAGAAAAACACAGCACAGAACAGGCCCTGCGGCCCACAACATTTGTGCCAAACATGTGCCAAGAAAAACAAATCTCATTTGTCAGCACACGATTCGCATCCCTCCATTCCCTGCATATGCATGACCTTATCTAAAAGCCTCTGAAATGCCACTAGTGTATCTGTGTCCACCATCATCCCTGACATCGCATTCCTTATGACACTCACCACCTTATGATAAAAAATAATTGTATCCACTCATCTCCATTAAACTTTGCCATTCTCATCTTCAAGCTGCATCCTCTAGTCTTTGATTGTAGAAAACAATCCAAGTTTATCCAACCTCTCCTTGTAGCTAATACCACCTAATACAAGCAGCATTCTGGTAATCTCCTCTACATCCTTTCCAAAGTCTTCACCTCCTTCCTGGAATGCAGTGACCAGAATTGCATGCAATGATCCAAATGCAGCCTAACTAAAGCCCTATAAAGCTGCATCACGTCTTCCTGACTCTTAAACTCAATGTCCTGACTAATGAAGACAAAAATACCATATTTTCTTCTTCACCACTCTGTCTACTTCTGTTGGCTCTTTCAGAGAGTTATGGACTTGGACCCCAAGATCTCTTTGTACAACAATACAATACAATACAATAGAATACAATATATCTTTATTGTCATTGTACAGGGGTACAACGAGATTGGGAATGCGACTTCCATTCGATGCAATAAATTAATTAGCAAATCAACAGAAATTTAGACAACCCAGAGAAACAACAATGTTGGTCAGGGTCATGCCTTTAAGTGTACACTTTCCCCTTGCATTCGACCTCCCAAAGTGCAAAAACTCACATTCGTTTGAATTAAATTCCATCAGCCATTTCTCCTCCCATTCCTGCAGTTGTTCTATATCCCATTGTATACTTTGCCAGCCTTCTTCACTGTCTGCAACTCAAGCAATCTTGGTGTTTTCTGCAAACCTACTGACCAACCCATTTATATTTGCATCCAAGTCAAGTACATACATCACAAACAACACAGGTCCCAGTGCAAATCCCTGAGGAGCACCACTGGTCACAGTCCTCCAGCTGGAATAACAGCCTTCCACCACAACCCTCTATCTTCTGTGAATAAACCAGTACTGAATTCATACGATCAATTCACTGTAAATCCTGTGCATCTTAATCATGGGCTAAGTTCTGATGACTGCTTTTCAGCCTGAAATTTTAACTCTTTTTTTTCTCAGAGTTCAAACATGTTCTTTTTTTAAATATCAGACTGACCATATCAGTGATTTTTTTTTTTGTATTTCAGAATGGACTGAATATATTTGGTTTGATGCTCGAATATATCACTTGCACTCACACACTGACACAATGTAGATAAACCGATGTATACTGAGGTGCAGGAAAACATTGATGCAATGCTAATGATTAAGGATCCAAGTAGATGGACAATATTTGTTTTCACTGCCCTCTTTGACTGTCATGCCCTGTTTTTCAAGTGAGAATATTACCTGTTGAGCAGAAAGCTTGTTTACTGCCAAGATTCATCAACTTAGAATGGGGCCATTGTGTCATGGAGACAGGCCCACAGGCCCACTGTGCCCATCGTATCTGCATTGGCCATCTAGTACCTATCCATAGTAATCCAACCTGTGAGAGTTCAGCGCATAGCCTTTGCTGCAATGATTGTGAGATTAAATGTGTTAAACTGCAAGAGTAGATCGTCGTCACAGAGTTGTACATCACGAAGAACCTAGATGGCTTTTAGTCCATTGCAGCATTGGTTATATCATGTGAACAGGACAGGTCATTTGGATAGGGTAGGTGTAGAGGGTATACAAGACTGATGCAGGGAAATGGGATTGATATAAATATATACAGGCATCATGCTTGTCATGGACGAGGATGGCTGACGGGACCCACTTCTGTACTGTACCTTGTTAGGATTCTGTAAGTATATATAGTGATAAATTTCACCATTCTTCTCCTGGACTGCAACCTTGACGTGGTGGAGAGGCTTGCGTACTCCAGTGATCCTGTGAGCTACGCCGGGTGGGGTTTTATATCCCTGGCAGGTTCAACCAGACCGGACAGGTCATGGGTGAGGAGGCAGGCGAAGCAGTCCCTGGTCCTCCAGGTTGGGGGTTGGGCGTGGGGTTAACTACCCCACCCTGGAATAAAGTGGGAGTTACAGAAACATTGACGAATGAAAACCAAATTACTCACTTGGTTGAAGAAGGTGCCCCAGTGACGGGAAACATGATGCTTCCCAGCCAAACCTGCAAGGGCGCTGGGAAGCTGACACACCTGACCAAAGAAATCCATCCTTGTGGGGACATGGAACATCTGAACCATGTTCCAGGCTGACAAGGCTGCCATTGTTGCCAATGAAATGGTGCGCTACAATCTCTCAGTCGTGGGCTTGGCAGAAACAAGATGGGCACGGTCAGGGGAGATCAAATTGGCCAGTGGGCAGTCCATTATCTACTCCGGAAAGGAAGATGAGAGGAGATCTTGAAAGAACCATCAACAACCCAGTGAGGTGGAGGACATTTGTCAATGGCCTATGCTCCCTAGAGGAGCCAAGGGCTTAAGAAGAGAAGAAGAAGAAGAATTTCACCATTGTCGGGAGTGCAGAACAAGTGTGAGTGGGTTTAAACTGTGAGATTTGTTCAAAGGTAATGTGAAGGAGTACTCTGTCCTCCCGAAGGAACTGCAGAAGCTGTAGACTAATTGAAAATTTCCAAACTGAAACTGTTAGACGTTAAGCGATGGGATTAAAGGATCAGAGCCAGGATGTTCCCAAGCCACAGATATTACAACAGTCATAATACCACAAGAAAGAATCTCCTGTGGTTTTAAGCAGCTTTGGAACGACTGATGCCATGAATAGCTCCAGATGAGAGCATCTTTTTCCTTTGTGAAATGTGGCAGTAATTGGTATGGAGTCACAAGGAATTATAGATGCTGGTTTACAATAGAGGTGATGGAGTTCTGGAGGAAAATAACTGCAGATGCTGGTACAAATCGAAGGTATCACAAAATGCTGGAGTAACTCAGCAGGTCAGGCAGCATCTCAGGAGAGAAGGAATGGGTGACGTTTCAGGTCGAGACCCTTCTTCTGGAGTATGCTCATCAGGTCTGGAAGACATGGGCAGGCAAGAAGGGTCTCAAACTGGAATATCGCTGTCTGATCCGCTGAATTACTCTCGCACTTGGTATGACTTTGGCAAGTTGAATGGCCAACTTCTGATTCTCTGATCCGTGGAAAATAAATTTTAACTCAAACCCACTTGATGAAATTGGAGATGTGGTGATAGTTGAAGGCATCTGCCACAGTCTTCTGACAACTTGAACTTTAGTTTAGTTTATTACCAATCAAAGACTAGAGGATGCAGCTTGAAGGTGAGAATGGCAAAGTTTAATGGAGATGAGTGGATACAATTATTTTTTATCATAAGGTGGTGAGTGTCATAAGGAATGCGATGTCAGGGATGGTGGTGGACACAGATACACTAGTGGCATTTCAGAGGCTTTTAGATAAGGTCATGCATATGCAGGGAATGGAGGGATGCGAATCGTGTGCTGACAGATGAGATTTCTTTTTCTTGGCACATGTTTGGCACAAACGTTGTGGGCCGCAGGGCCTGTTCTGTGCTGTGTTTTTCTATGTGTTCTATTCTACACTTGAACAGGCTGTGAATTATATCCGTACCTCGCTTTTTCTTCCCTCGTAGATTTGCACGTTTATCTCTTTAGCAACCATTTATCTAATTCGCTTTAAGATGTTATTATTGAATGTACTTCCATTAAACTTTTAGGCAATGCATTCGAGAAAACACTGCAGCGCACAGGACAAATATAATTCTTCTTATCTCACAACTAAAAATAGAAAGTGAGAACCTTGCATCGGACCTCAAAGGTTCAGTGACCTGAAATTAATTCTGGAGTGCAAACTCCAGCATTGCAACTGGGAGATTGTCAGAATCCAAAGCATTCTACAGGGACATATTCATTTCTTACAAAACCCCTGTCCCATTTATTAAACAATTTTCAGTATTTTGGAACTAAAAAAAGCAACGCTGAACAGGTAACTGAAAGCTACAGAGATAATTCTTAAGGGGTTGGAGAGGCTAGATGCGGGAAGATTGTTCCCGATGTTGGGGGAGTCCAGAACTAGGGGTCACAGCTTAAGGATAAGGGGGAAGTCTTTTAGGACCGAGATGAGAAAATATTTCTTCACACAGAGTGGTGAGTCTGTGGAATTCTCTGCCACAGAAGGTAGTTGAGGCCAGTTCATTGGCTATATTTAAGAGGGAGTTAGATGTGGCCCTTGTGGCTAAAGGGATCAGGGGGTATGGAGAGAAGGCAGGTACAGGTTACTGAGCTGGATGATCAGCCATGATCATATTGAATGGCGGTGCAGGCTCGAAGGGCTGAATGGCCTACTCCTGCACCTATTTTCTATGTTTCTATGTTTCTATATTACTGGAACCTGCTCATGAAAGGAGAAAGAGGCAGCACTGTGATGCCGCGGTAGTGTTGCTGCCCTGCAGCGCCAGAGACCGTGGTTTGATGCTGATTATGGGTGTTGTCTGTACGGGGTTTGTACGTTCTCCCTGTGACCGCGTGGCCTTTTTTTCTTCCCTCCCACACTCCAAAGATGTGCAGGTTTGTAGGTTTATTAGCTTCGGTAAAGTTGTAAGTTATCCCCAGTGAGAAGGATAGTGCTTGAATTTGGGGTGATCGCTGGTCGGCACGGACTGTATCACTAAAGTCATGTACTAAAGCCAGTACATGAAGGCTTTTGATTGCTCCAGTGAAACCCTGTGCACATCAAAGATGCCAATTAAAAAGCAACAAACTGCTGAAACAATATTTCTATTTCTCTGCAGGTGCTGTCTGCTGTTTTTATTTCAGATATTCAGCATCTGCTGCGCTTTGCTTCTTCCTTTCTTCCTGAATGTTGTGTTTAAGCACTTTCTGCATATTCACAAATTCAATCTCTTTTGAGCAAGGAAAATAATGCTGAATGGATAAATAGAAGCCATCAAGAGTTCTCTGGATTTATTCAAAAAATGCTGGGGTAACTCAGCAGGTCAGGCAGCATCTCGGGAGAGAAGGAATGGGTGACGTTTCGGGTCGAGACCCTTCTTCTCTGGAGCCTGGTTAGTAAAATGAAAGCGAAGCATACTACCTCATCTTCTTCTTATAAGGGCACATTCAACCCTTGCTGACTCCAGGGGAGTTTGAAGCTTCTGTCATAAATTCTATCATGTAACGATTGGGTATTGAAGTCTGTTGTTAAAGACATTGCAAAGTGGAGACACGAGACTGTAGATGATGGGATCTTGAGCAAACAATAAACTGCTGGAGGAACTCAATGAGTCAGGCAGCATCTGTAAAGGGAGATAGACAGATGACGTTTCGAGCCAAGATCCATCTTCAAGACTAGAGTAGAGGCAAGATAAATTAGGCTGTTTCCTGGTTATTTTTCAGAAATGGCCGTAGTATCCAGTCTTAAACACATTGGAAATCATTCTGTCAATTTGTATCCACGGATAAAGCACTTGCTAATAAATCCACCACTTGACACATTGGCAATGCTTTTAATTGATATCCATTTAACAGCTCACTGTGTATTTTATTTTAAATACAGCTTTTACCCAGTGACAGGAATAAGAACGACAATCTGAGAGAGATCTTTGCTGGGAGATGGACTGCTCTCTTCAGGGCAGGGAAGGTTAAGTGGAGATTTAATAGTGGTGTTCAAAATGATGAAGAGTCTTGATAGAGTGAATAAAGAGAAAGTGTTTGCACGAGCAGGAGGGTTGGTAACCACAAGGCTCAGCTTTGAGGTAATTGGCAGAAAATCCAGCAGGGACCTGAGGAGAATTTATTTTTTTCCACAATGAGCTGTTGAGATCTGATTACATGGCAGAAACAGGTTCAGTTCAAGAGAAAACAAATTATACACTTGAAAAGGAAACATTCTCCTGACTATAGGGAAAGGGCAGGGATGTAGAAATAATCGTCAACTCTTTCAAAGGGGAAACGCAGATGGTTGAATGGCTTCCCTTTGGAAGCCACGTGCTAGCATTCTCTAACACAGGGGAACACGGCTGTTCTTCATTGAGAGGGACTTAAAGGCTGTTGTGGACATCATCAGAGAAGGCTGTAGGAAGTCTGCTGAGCGGAAATGGAGTGGAGCAATATTTCAAATGGCATGGATCCATTTCTATCTTTTCTCCCACTAATACCCTGATTTTGGCAGGATATCTAGGCATCTATCACATTTTCAAGCTTGGGTCCCATGAAGCTAAAGGATTTGTAATTTCACTTTGACCAGGGCCAGACGGAGGGTCAACTGCCCTTGTCACTCACCTGCTGCCAATGATTTATTGGTTCTAAGCTGAACACCCATGGTCGACAGCAAGTCCAGCAGCCATGTTTTAAAGAGGCCTGGGAGATAAAACAGAATGCAACCTGTAACTCAGGCCAACAATTGGACATGGCCCTAGTTCTTCCCTACCTTGTACAGAAAACCGGCTTCCAATTAAAATTGACCCAATTATCACTGAATATGAAGTGCATGTTCAGTAAATATAATTGAATATTTTGCATTAAATTTTGGGTGGAATTTAATTGGTAGGTTTTTGATTGTTTTTTGTTCAGAAAAACTTAATGAAGATTTACTAGTTTTCTATCCCACCCTGTTGGAGAAGAGAGTTATAAAGGATTATATCTTTGCTCTCACCATTTGTTCCATAACAATCCCTGTTGTAGCTTCAGCAACCATTGGTCAACAGCATAAGACAGGAATCAGCAAATACAACAGTTATCTATCTTCATACATTACCCTTCATAATCACGGAGCAGTCCATTAATCTGTTTATGCCTCAATCCTATGATTGCAGAAAATATGTCTTTGGGCATCATGAATCTAGTTTCTTAGATTCAAAGAGACAAAGAGGCACACAGCACATAAATAGGTTCCTCCACCCACTATATTGACTATTCAATCCCATCTAATGTAGTCCAGTTTCCAATACATTGGGTTTGTAATTTTCCCAGCCTGGGTAATTCAAGTGCTCACCAAGATACTATTTAAATGTTATGCGAGTCTCTGCCATCATCCTCTCTGGCTATGTGTTGCAAAGTCCAACCGCCTTTGGGGTAAAAACTCCTGTACAGATTCTCTCCAAACTTTCTGTCCTTCCTGTTAAATAGATGCTCTCTAGTTTTAGATCCCTTTAGAGTTTTAGATGGCGTGGGGAAAAGTTTCTCACTAGCCATCAGTTCAATGTTCTTCATAATGTTACCCTAAACCCTTACACACCCTCTATCCTGAACAATCCTGAACTGAAATATTTCATCCCAAGCAGCACCTGGTGAACCTCAGAATATCAACGTGCTCCCAGCAACCTGATGTGCTGCACAACCCAGCAATCTACAGAGAGCAGCCAGTGGAGGAAGATGAGGGGCACAAAGACATGGAAAAAGGGCCTTCAGCCCAACTTGCCCACATCGACCAACATGTCCCATCTATACTAGTCCTGCCTGCCTGCCCTTGGCCCATGACTCTCAAAACATAGAAACATAGAAAATAGTTGCAGGAGTAGGCCATTCGGCCCTTCGAGCCTGCACCGCCATTCAATATGATCATGGCTGATCATCCAAACTCAGTACCCCATCCCTGCTTTCTCCCCATATCCCTTGATTCTGTTAGCCCTAAGAACTATACCTAACTCTCTTGAATACATCCAGTAGATTGGCCACCACTGACCACAGATTCACAACTCTCTGGGAGATAAAGTTTTTCCTCATCTCAGTCCTAAATGGCCTACCCCTTATTCTTAAACTGTGACCCCCGGTTCTGGACTCCCCCAACATCTGGAACATTTTTCCTGCATCTAGCTGGTCCAATCCCTTAAGAATTTTATATGTTTCAATAAGATCCCCTCTCATCCTTTTAAATTCCAGTGAATATAAGCCCATCTAGAACTCACTCATACTCACTCTCTCAGTATTGACCTACAGTCTCAAACAAGGTTTTGCGCTCAGACCTGCTGAGGATCGTGGATGTGAATCTAATGGGCAGAAAGAAGCCTGCAGAGACCAACAGTAAAATGGAGCTGGTGAGCATCTGTCACTATGCTCCATCAGTGGACTCCTCGTGAACCCAGTGTTGGAGACCGACTCCGCTGGGGTAGTTTGCAAAATGCCCAATTTACAAAAGGGAACCATTCCCTACAGAACCCATCATGAAGCATAAAACGGACAAGCTGCAGTGCACAGTGGTCAATTTGGTGCTGTGTTGCAATGCGTGCAGTGCGGCATGTTATTCGTTATAGTTTAGTTTAGAGATACAGCACGGAAACAGGCCCTTTTGCCCACTTAGTCCACACCGACCAGCGATGCCGGCACACAAGGTACAACTTTACATTTATACCAAGCCAATTAAACTACAAACTTACACGTCTTTGGAGTGTGGGAGGAAACCAAAAATCTTGGAGAAAACCTATGCGGTCACGGGGAAAACGTACAAACTCCATACAGACAGCATCCGTAGTCGGGATTGAACCTGGGTCGCTGCTGCTGCAAGCACAGTAAGGCAGCAACTCTACCACTGCGCCACCGTGTGCAAAAGGTAGCTTCATCAATCAAACCCACCAAATGTAGTAGTCTGGGGAGAATAAAATGTGATTATTATGATTAGAGAGAAATATTATCGCAATGTTTAAGAAACATTACTATTGCATGGATAGGAGAGGTTTAGAGGGATATGGGTCAAGTGGTGGGACTAGTATAGATGGGACATGTTGGTCGGTGTGGGCAAGTTGGGCCGAAGGGCTTGTTTCCACACTGTATGACTCTTTGACTCTCTGACTGGTTGATGTTCAACAAAAGAAGGGCTTATTTTCATGCTGGGTGACTCCGTGAGTGAATGGAGCTGTCGTGAAAGATTGTAAATTGGGCTTCCATAAATCAAAGAATACGAGTAAGCTGGGGAATCCAGAGGCGAACAACATGCAGATGCTGGAATATTGAGGAAAACACAAAGTGCTGGAGGAACTCAACATGTCAGGATGCATCTGGGGAAGTAATGGACTGAAGGATGGTCCCAAATCAAAACATCACATGCCATTCCCTCCTCAGATGCTGTCTGACCCATTGAGGTCCCCCAGCACTGAGTGTTTTGGCTGAGGAGCCTGCCTTTGGATTCCAGCCCAATGTGGCAATGATTCAGAATCCCACTGGTTCCGTGGGAATTCCAATCACGGGGGCTGGCAACCAAAGGTAAGTTAATTTACTCCTTTAATTTATTGTTGCTAATTAACTGTGTGGGTTTTTTGTTATTGTTTTAATTGTCTAAAGTAATTTTAATAGTTTCTAAATGTGTCTGTACATTAGAGGCATTTGAAAACGATTAAAAGCCTCACAAGTCTGGGGTTTTGCCATCCAGACCTGTTCCTTTACCCCTCTTGGTGTTGGGAGAAGTGGGTTAAGGAGGGCTGGCTCAACTGAGACCCAGTAACTGCTGTGACCTTTGTTATCCTAGACACGTGTCTCTGGGGCTGGGAGAGCCAGAACAGTTAAAGTCATAGAGTCGTTCAGCTTGGAAACAGGTCCTTTGGACCCAACCATTCCTTGCCAACCATCAATCACGCATTCACGCACATGCCAGTTTATTATCCACACATCCCCATCAAGCTGCAAAGGGTGCAGAGAAGATTTACGAGGATGTTGCCAGGACTCGAGGGCCTGAACTATAGGGAGAGGTTGAGCAGGCTTGGATTCTATTCCTTGGAGCAGTGGAGGATGAGGGTTGATCTCATAGAAGATTACAAAATCATGGGAGGAATAGATCAGGTAGACGCACAGGGACTCTTGCCCAAAGTAGGGGGAGTCGTGAACCAGAGGACATAGATTTAAATTGAAGGGGAAAATATTTAATGGGAACCTGAGGGGTAACGTTTTCACACAAAGAATGGTGGGAGTATGGAACGGGCTGGTAGGAGGGAGTTGAGGCAGATACTATCGCAACGTTTAAGAAACATTTAGATGGGTACATGGTTAGGGCAGGTTTAGAGGGATATGGATCAAAGGCAGGCAGGTGGGACTAGTGTAGATGGGACACATTGGTCGGTGTGGGGAAGCTAGGTTGAGGGACCTGTTTCCACGTCGTAAGACTCGCTGACTCTAACTTCCTCTCGTCCCAAAATTCTGGCACTCACGTACGGGAGTGTTTTCAGAGTGTGGAAAGAAACCTGAGTATCTGGGGAGGAAAGCCACATAGTCACAGGAGGAACATGCAAACTCCACACAGACAGCATGGCAGGTTGTGATTGAAGCCAGGTCCCAGGAGCTGTAAGGCAGCAACTCTACCTGTTGTACCATGGTGTTGTCCATGGTGATTCCACGTATCCATACTCGGTCAGTGTGGGAGGGGTGAAATAAGCATTTAACTGCTGGCCCTTTGCCTGTGGTGGGCCAGATAGGAACATAGAGTCTATGGTAGGCCAGATTTTTTATTTTTTTTTAGATTTTAGAGATATAGCGCGGAAACAGGCCCTTCGGCCCACCGAGTCCACGCCGCCCAGCGATCCCCGCACATTAACACTATCCTACACACACTAGGGACAATTTTTACATTTACCCAGTCAATTAACCTACATACCTGTACGTCTTTGGAGTGTGGGAGGAAACCGAAGATCTCGGAGAAAACCGACGCAGGTCACGGGGAGAACATACAATATCCGTACAGACGGCGCCCGTAGTCAGGATCGAACCTGAGTCTCCGGCACTGTATTCGCTGTAAGGCAGCAACTCTACCGTTGCGCCACCGTGCCGTCCACGCTTATAGCATGGAAACCGTGGAAACTATGGTGGGCCAGATAGAGTGCATAGAATCATAGAGTCTTATAGCATAGAAACAGGCTCTTCAGCCCAACTTGCCCACACTGGCCAACTTGTCCCATCTACACTTGTCCCACCTGCCTGCATTTGGCCCATATCCCTGTAAACCTGTCCTATTCATGTACCTGTCTAAATGTTTCCAAAACATTGCAATAGTTCCTGCCTCAACTACTTCCTCCGGCAGCTCATTCCATTCATCTACCACCCTTTGCGTAAAAAAGTTACCCCTCAGGTTCCTATCAAAATCTTTCCCCCCTCACCTTAAACCTATGGTTCTTGATTCCCCTACTCTGGGCAAGAGACTCTGTATGTCTTTGTATGAATGCCATATTGCAAGGAAGCTCGTTTTCATAGCACACAAATAATATATGATGCAAGATTAATTAAAGTCAGAAATTGTGCTGCTTAAGAATTCAAAACCCATCGCACAAAAACAGAACAATTCAATGTTAAGTTGCTCATTTAAAGGATGGGTTACTGAGTATCCTCATTACTCTCAGGCTGTTGAAAGTAAATCTTAACAAGGCCATTTCTTACGCGTGCTTAGACTTGGACAGATTGAAACTGGTGCTCTGTCATCACATGGAAATATATTTATCCTGAAAAAGAATGTGATGCCTAAATTGAAATGTCTTTCCATTGTTCTCCCAGTAGGTTGCTCAGCACTCCATCAAAATTAGGCAAATGTTCAGATGAAAATCCCCAGGCATCATCCTTAGCTGAATACTACATTCTCGAGATAAGGGATTCTTCCACACATCATTTGAGAGAAACTGACCAAGTGGTACAGAAAATTGCTTTCCCTTCAGCTATCGCTACTTTAATCACCATAGTTTGTGATAGTGGGTAATCAGCACGGTGCTGGGGAGCCATTTTGAGCTTTATGTACTTATCCATAATAGTTTCATATCAAAGGAAAAAGTAAAGCCTAATGGTGCTGAGGCGTTTACAATACAGATGAAGGCTAATTGGCACTTGAACAACAATAGAAAGCCCTGGACACAGTGTGCAGATCCGATGGCATCTGTGGAGATAGGTCAGTGTTTCAAGTGGAAATATATCAATGTGACCTGTCCACTCTGTTTCTCTCTCTTCAAATGCTTCTGAGCTTCTCCGTTTTTATTTTAAGCTTCGAGCATCTGCGGGCTTTTAGTCCAAAATTGACAGCCAGAGTGAACGGCTAGTTTTTCTGGAGCAATCCAAGACTGACAGGACTCTATGAAATGCTTTGGGTCCCAGCTACATCCTGGCCGCAGTACTGAAGACGTGTCCTTGAGAATTAACGGCATCTCGAGCCAAGCTGCTCCATTCCAGCAAAAACACGGGGATCCATGGGCAATGTGGACAATTGCCCAGCTCTAGACAATAGACAATAGGTGCAGGAGGAGGCCATTTGGCCCTTTGAGCCAGCACCGCCATTCAATGTGATCATGGCTGATCATTATCAATCAGTACCCCGTTCCTGCCTACTCCCCATACCCCCTGACTCCGCTATCCTTAAGAGCTCTATCTAGCTCTCTCTTGAATGCATTCAGAGAATTGGCCTCCACTGCCTTCTGAGGTAGAGAATTCCACAGATTCACAACTCTATGACTGAAAACGTTTTTCCTCATCTCAGTTCGAAATGGCCTACCCCTTATTCTTAAACTGTGGCGCCTTGTTCTGGACTCCCCCAACATTGGGAACATGTTCCCTGCCTCTAATGTGTCCAACCCCTTAATAATCTTATACGTTTCGATAAGATCTCTTCTCATCCTTCTAAATTCCAGTGTATACAAGCCTAGTCGCTCCAATCTTTCAACATATGACAGTCTAGCCATTCCGGGAATTAACCTAGTAAACCTACGCTGCACGCCCTCAATAGCAAGAATATCCTTCCTCAAATTGGGAGACCAAAACTGCACACAGTACTCCAGGTGAGATCTCACTAGGGCCCTGTAAAACTGCAGAAGGACCTCTTTGCTCCTATACTCAACTCCTCTTGTTATGAAGGCCAACATTCCATTGGCTTTCTTCACTGCCTGCTGTACCTGCATGCTTCCTTTCAGTGAATGATGCACTAGGACACCCAGATCTCGTTGTACGTCCCCTTTTCCTAACTTGACACCATTCAGATAATACTCTGCCTTCCTATTCTTACCACCAAAGTGAATAACCTCACACTTATCCACATTAAACTGCATCTGCCATGCATCCGTCCACTCACACAACCTGTCCAAGTCACCCTGCAACCTCATAGCATCTTCTTCACAGTTGACACTACCACCCAGCTTTGTATCATCTGCAAATTTGCTAATGGTACTTTTAATCCCATCATCCAAGTCATTAATGTATATTGTATATAGCTGTGGTCCCAGCACCGAGCCTTGCGGTACCCCACTAGTTACTGCCTGCCATTCTGAAAGGGACCCATTTATCCCCACTCTTTGCTTTCTGTCTTTCAACCAATTTTCTATCCATGTCAGTACCCTACCTCCAATACCATGTGCTCTAATTTTGCCCACTAATCTCCTATGTGGAACCTTTTCAAAGGCTTTCTGAAAGTCAAGGTACACCACATCCACCGGCTCTCCCCTGTCAATTTTCCTAGCTCGGAACAATCCTGTTACTACTATCCAAATGCTCCGCAATTTCGTCTTTTATAATTGACTCCAGCATCTTCCCCACTACTGATGTCAGACTAACTGGTCTATAATTTCCCGTTTTCTCTCTCGTGCTGTCAGCAAAGTCCTGCTAATCTCTTCAGCCTACTCTAGCAAAGTAGTACTCTTTGCTACTTTAGCAAAGTGAGAACAAGTGTTGTGGATCATGCTTTCATACATAATGTATTCACAAACAACTAATTTGTTCATGGACTTACATGGAAGCAGCATGGAAACAGGTCTGTTAGAGGGCGGGATAGTGGAACAAATGAGTGTGGATCTGGGACTGGCACAGGGAAGAGAGGGGTGGGGGGGGGGGGGGCAGGGAAGGGGGAGGGGGAAGGGAGCATGGAAGGGCTGGGTTGCGACCTAAAATTGGAGATTTCATTGTTCATATCATTGGGTTCTAAGCTACCCAAGTGAAGGAGACTCGATGGGCCAAATTGCCTAATTCTGCTCCTATGTCTTACGGTCTAATATGAGGTGCTGTTCCTGCAGTTTACATGTGGCCTCACTCTGGCAATTGAGGAGAATGTCGGCATGGGAATGGGAGGGGGAGTTAAAATGGTTAGCAGCCGGGGAGTGCCCGCAGGCCAAGATCGACAGAGTTCAAATGTTCGGTGAAATGGTCGCCTAGTCTACACCTGATCTCGCTGCAAACTCTATCTGATTTAACATGAGGATAATGCACTACAGAGCCTGCCACATAAGTGGAAATGAGATCTGTCTCCACAGGGGACTATGCAGTGTTCACTCTAACAATACAATGGGCAAATGCCTCTGAGACAGAATGTTTGGGCACATATGCACAGGACATCAGTGAGGCCGCATTTGGACCATTCAATTTTGATCACCCTCCAATGGGAAATATGCCATTAAGCTGGATAAAGTGCAGAAAAGATTCACAAAAATATTGCTGTGAGTCGAGGGCCTGAGCTATTGGGACAGATTTAGCAGGCTGGGAGTTTATTCTTTGGAGTATAGGAGACTGAGGGGGTGATCTTAAAAGTGGTGTATAATATCATGAGGGTGAATGCACAGAACTAATTATTAACTAGAGGGCATTGGTTGAAGGTGAGAAGGGAAAAAATTAATAGGAACCTGAGGGGCATCGTTTTCACACAGAAGATGGCACATATATGAAATAAGCTGCCTGAAGAAGTGGTTGAGCCAAAAACAATAATACCGTTTAAAAGATATTTGGACAGATGCATGGATGGGAAAGATTAAATGGGATATGGGTCAAACACAGGCAAATGGGACCAGCGTAGATAGGGCATCGATTGGCAAGGACCGGTTATGCCGATGAGCCTGCTTCTGTGCTGTATGACTCTATGACTCCTTAACATTTCCACTGATTACACCCTATTTCCTTGGACTATCTTGCAGAGTGAATTGGGCTACATGCAATCTCCCTATCCTGACTTAATTCCTAAATGGGGAGAGGATTCAAAAATCGGAGGTACAAAGGGACTTGGGAGAGCTGGTGCAGGATTCCCAAAAGGTTAATGTGCAGGTTAAGTTGGTAGTAAGGAAGGCAAATGCAATGTTAGCATTCATTTCGAGAGGACTGGAATAAAAAATCAATGAGCTAATCCTGAGACTCTATAAGGCACTGATGAAGCCATATTTGGAATATTGTGAGAAATGTTGGGCCCCATATCTGAGGAAGGATGTGTTGGCGTCAGAGAGGGCGCAGTGAAGATTTACGAGAGTGTTTCCAGGGAAATGGAGAGGATGTTTCCATAGTGGGGAAAGTCTACGTCCAGAGGGCACAGCCACAGAATACAAGGAAGTACTTTTAGAATGGACATGAGGTGAAATTTCTTTAGTCAGAGGGTGGCGAATCTAAGGAATTCATTGCCACAGGTGGCTATGGAGGGCAAGTCATTGGGTATTTTAAAAACAAAATTGATAGTTACTTTATTAGTAAGGGCATCAAAGGTTCTGGGGAGAAGGACAATGGAGTTGAGAAGGAAAAATAGGTCAGCCATGATCAAATGGCAGAGTATACTCAATGGCCAAATGGTCAAATTTTGCACCTTTGTCTTATGGTCTTATTTACCAGCAGGGCATATTTTTTTCTACCTCTGCCCTCCCATCAGTATATTTGCTGCCAAACCCTTCACCCAGGCCTTTGTTGCCTTCAGCTTTGATTCTTTCTGCTTTCCCGTTTTCCTATTTACGATATTTCATAAGCATCAGTGCATTTAAAACTCTACTGCTTTTGACTTTCCCCATTTCATCCTGCTCAGCTCTTGCCTCTGAATAAAGTCCCAGAGTCCCACTCATGTTTGAAATTCCCATAGACTTGGTCATTACTGGCAATTATTGTCCTTCACTGACTGTCCTTGAGCGGCCTTATTGAACTGCAGTGGTCGGCAATCAATAGACAATAGACAATAGGTGCAGGAGTAGGCCATTCAGCCCTTCGAGCCAGCACCGCCATTCAATGCGATCATGGCTGATCACTCTCAATCAGTACCCCGTTCCTGCCTTCTCCCCATACCCCCTCACTCCGCTATCCTTAAGAGCTCTATCCAGCTCTCTCTTGAAAGCATCCAACGAACTGGCCTCCACTGCCTTCTGAGGCAGAGAATTCCACACCTTCACCACTCTCTGACTGAAAAAGTTCTTCCTCTAATGGTGAATGATTTGGAGTGGACTTATGGTGGTTGTGTTTCCCTGTGTCATCTACTCTTGTCCTACTGGGTGATAGGGTTTGGGAGGGGTTTTCTGATCAAGCATCTATTGAATCATATAATGAGGCAATTCGTCCCTCATGTTTATGCCAACCCGAAAAGAGTTAAAATCCCACCTACCAACATTGGACCTGCAGCCCTGTAGGTTACAGCTCCTCCAACATGCAAGCAAGTATTGTTTAAATGTTGTGAGGGTTTCTTCCCTCCTCATCCCCTCACCAGACCCTCACCATTCCCCGAGTGAAGAAAAAAGCCAAACTCATCTCCCTTCTGTACTTCCACCAATTTCTTTAAACCTATGGCTTCTGGTTTTCGACCCCTCTGTAAAGGAAAAACGGTTCTTTCTATTTGCTCCATTTAGGCCCATCGTAACTTCTCACACTTTAGTCAAGTTCATAAGTTCATACGTTTTAGGAGCAGAATTAGACCGTTCGGCTCATCAAGCCTACTCCGCCATTCAATCGTTCCCTCTCAACCCCATTCTCATGCCTTCTCCCGATAACTCCTGACATCCATACTAATTAAGAATTAGCCAATCCGTGCCTTAAAAATATCCATTGACTTGGCCTCCACGGCCATCTGTGGCAATGAATTCCACAGATTCACCACCTAAAGTCTCCCCTCAGAGTCCTCTGTTCCATAGCTGAAGTTGAGCAGGGCTAATGCACCGGTGAAAAATTGGCCGATACAATCAGTACAAATGTGTTAACTTGGCAATGTGTGACTTTTCCGGTTAGGAGTTTAAGTTACATAGCCAATCCGGTCAAAGAACCTCGCTGAGTTGCTGCAGTGCATCTTGTACGCAATACAGCCACAGAGCACCAACATTTTCTGAAACATATATATTGCAATCTGTCAGGACCTGGAACCTGCAGATGGGAATTAAGTTACCTGCAAAATCTTGTGGGAGAAGTTAGAGGATATCCTGCTTACTGCCTACACTTGGAAGTGCAAGTAAAGTTCAATTTCCATGAATAAAGCAATATGGGGAAGATGAATATGGATTTTACAACACATACAAATAGCTCTGTGCTCTGTTATTACTGCACTTGCAGCAAAGTGGAAGTAATAAAGTGAATTTGTTCCCATTATCTTGAATCAGGTGATTGAAGATGACAGACAATAAAAAGTGGGATGACTAACACATTCAGGAATAGACCGACAAAGCAAACATTCAGACTTCTGACGCCGAAGCAAACCAGAAGAATAAAGTACACAATGACTAGAGGAAAATGGTGGGCAAGGTGCCACAATTTGCCAGTTTACATCATCGAGTGGAGGCTGTTTCAGAGTAAATTGCAACAAAGATAACAATTGCTCCTAAATGATCTCAGTACAATTGCTTCCTCATTTTGCACATGATGTATTGCAGTTTTTAACCATTCACAAGAGACAGCTGCATTCACCTTTACAAGTTATCTTTCATGACTTGTTACCCAAGCAAGATCCTATCAGGATCTTCAACCTCGAACAATAATATTTTTGTTTTGAGTTATTTACTATTCAGCCATGCTTTTAGCAAATTTCTCCTTTGGAAGGATCAACTCACTCTTCACAGATAAATGTTCACCAATGTACAAAAACGAGAAATAAAATATTCCTGCAAAGTTATGGCCATTGCTTCCTCGTAAAGAAAAAAATTGAACTCATCAATCTCACATTTGTGTTTCTCATTTGGCGAAAATCCAAATTAATTTCAAACATATTAATGCAAAGCTTCTGAATTTACATACATTTGAATTCCTCGAAACAAAGAATCCCCAATATACCTAATTCATTAAGGACCGATTGTTTGAGCAGAGGAAGTTATATTTGAAGATGATTAAAATCCACGGAAGCATTTTTATAAATCACCAAGGCGAGAAGCACATATTCACTAGGGGGCAGACAAACAAACAGATGGGGGGAAGTAAAACTTGAATTATCACCTGCACTAGGCACTAAATGTTATAGCTGATCATTTAAATGCCATTAAAGCATAACCATGGAATTGCATTCACAAATCCTTAGAGTATGGAACTGATTCCCAATGGTTAAATGAAAGTCACATTGGTGCCTAAATCCATGCCAAGACAATGCAACATACTGAAGTGTACTGTGCGCTCCAGTTACTCCCCTGGATTTGATTCCTTTCTACTCAGGGTCTTCTGATGCTGGAATCTGATGATTTTTTTAAAAAACTGCTGGAGGAACTCAACAGGCCAGACAACATCTGAGGAGGGCGGCACGGTAGCGCAGCGGTAGAGTTGCTGCTTTACAGCGAATGCAGCGCCGGAGACTCAGGTTCGATCCTGACTACGGGTGCTGCACTGTAAGGAGTTTGTACGTTCTCCCCGTGACCTGCGTGGGTTTACTCCGAGATCTTCGGTTTCCTCCCACACTCCAAAGACGTACAGGTATGTAGGTTAATTGGCTGGGTAAATGTAAAAATTGTCCCTAGTGGGTGTAGGATAGTGTTAATGTACGGGGATCGCTGGGCGGCACGGACTTGGAGGGCCGAAAAAAGGCCTGTTTCCGGCTGTATGTATATGATATGATATGATATGATGAAATGGGCAGTCAATGTTTGGGTCAAGGGTCAATCCCTTCCTCTGGACTGAATGAATGGAGGGAAGATACCCAGTAGAAAAAAGTGAGGGCAGGGTGGTAAGAGCAAGCACGTGCGAAGGATGAGTACTTTTTGTAACTTTGTCGGCGCCTTGGCGGCCAATCTTTTGTGTACTTTGTATGCAAAAACAAAGAATTTCACCATACCGAGCGAGGTACAAGTGATAATAAAGTATCAGGTGAGTAGGAGTGGATTGATGGATGGAGTCAGGTGTAGGAGAATGGGGTGGAGAAAATTTCAGAGGCAAGGACATAATTGGTGGAGGTAACCAGGGGCTGCCAATGGCGGTACTTGATGGGGAAGGAAGGTGGAGTTTATGATCAAAGAATGAAGTGGGGTTGGGCAGATAGGAAGATTGGGGGGAGGAAATGGGAGGAGCATATGGGTGGTGAAAGGAAGGAGTACGTAGGAAAAAGGCAGGGTGAGCAGGGAAAGGAGGACACAAAGAGCACACAAAGGCCCTGCATAAGTAGAGTCATATAGCATGGAATCAGGCCCTGCGGCCTGCTGACGAGCATGCTCCATCTATACTAGTCCACCTGCTTGTATTTGACCCAGATCCCTCTAAACCTATCCTATCCATGTACCTGTCTAAATGTTTCTTAAACATCGTGACAGTACCTGCCACAACTACTTCCATCTTGTTCCATACACCTTCCGCCCTTTGTGTAAAAAAGTTGCCCCTCGGTTTCCTATTAAACCTTTCCCCTCTCACCTTAAACCTATGTCCTCTGGTTCTCGATTCCCCTACTCCGGGCAAAAGACTCTGTGCATCACCTCACAAATTTTTCTTCATGTTTATTTGTTCATATTAGTTCAGTAGTAGGCAGAAGAGAATTTGCCAAAGCTCTAATCTGTGGAAGTACCATTGGAATGGGACAATGTGCGCCATACTGTGATGAGGTTAATGGTCAACGATACTCATTCTGGAAAAGGCATACAAAAATGCAGAGGTGCACTTTTCAGCTGATTTGGATGTTCTGACAGCTGAACCAGCTAATTCAGTCCAACAACTATCTGAAAGTCAATATCCCTGAACATGGCAAGTGCAAATTAAAGCATTATCAGTTTATGTTGGTGAAAGTAATTTTACTAGTCAGTGCATTCAAACGTTTGACATCTTTCAGTGATATTTGTCACCGGACCACTTGATGTGACTGCTGAAGAGTTTTATTGTTTTTCAGTTATATCAATTCAGAGATTTTAAAATTACATTTTTCTCCACCCAGTTTTCAATTGTCCTGCCCTGGAGGCATTAAGTCACGGCAGAAGTAGTTTCAATGAAATCAACCCAATGTTTAATATCAATTTTGAAGTATAAAGATGATGAATAAAAGATACTTCAGCCCAAGTCTCTCCACATTAGATGCCATAAATATCTTCTTGTCCTTTTTATTGCCGTTTTCCTTCCGAGCCACCAAGCTGATCACGCATAAAACATAAAACACGACCCGAAACGTCACCCATTCCTTCTCTCCTGAGATGCTGCCTGACCCGCTGAGTTTCTCCAGCATTTTGTGTCTACCTATGCATTAAACATAGAACAGTCCAGCACAAGAGCAGGCCCTTTGGCCCACAATGTCTGTGCCGAACATGTCCAGGACCAATTTTAGACACTTAGACTTCAGAGATACAATGCGAAAACAGGCCCTTCGGCCCACTGAATCCGTGTCGACTGACGATCACCCTGTACACCAGCATTATCCTACACGAGGGACAATACACCAATCTCAATCAACCCACAAAGGATAGAAAACAAATGAACGTAGAATAGTACAGAATCAGGCCTTTCGGCCCACATATCTGCCGAACATACTGCCAAGACCAACTCTAATCTGCCCACACATAATCCATATCCTTCCATTCCCTACATATCCATGTGCCCATCCAAAAGTCACTTAAATACCACTATCACACCACAAAGTTTGAAAACCTTTCTGCCCCTTTTAACTCAGTTCTGTTCCTAGAATTCTGCAGCCTAATCTTTCATTGGTAATGCCACTCTATTATATTTGGAAGGTTTATTGAGGATACTTATGCCACTTTTGTAAATACAGCGAAAAATAAGTTAAAATGGTGCAAGAGGATTTTACATCCCATAAATTGAACGATTCGGACCAACACCATCATCATGTCGAGAGGCAAAGGACTGCAGATAATGGAACTTGTGTGGAAAAAAAAACAAGCTGCTGGAGGAACTTGCCAAGTCAGTCAGCATCTGTGGAGGCTAAGGGATATTGGATGTTTCATGTCAAAACGCTGCATCTCTCTCTCTCTTTCTCTCCCTCTCTCCAATGTTCCCAATGTTGGGGGAGTCCAGAACAAGGGGCCACAGTTTAAGAATAAGGGGTAGGCCATTTAGAACTGAGATGAGGAAAAACTTTTTCAGTCAGAGAGTTGTGAATCTGTGGAATTCTCTGCCTCAGAAGGCAGTGGAGGCCAATTCTCTGAATGCATTCAAGAGAGAGCTGGATAGAGCTCTTAAGGATAGCGGAGTCAAGGGGTATGGGGAGAAGGCAGGAACGGGGTACTGACTGAGAATGATCAGCCATGATCACATTGAATGGCGGTGCTGGCTTGAAGGACCGAATGGCCTCCTCCTGCACCTATTGTCTATTGTCTCTCCCTCTCTCCCTCTCTCCGTCTCTGTCTCTCTCTCTCTCTCTCTCTCTCTCTCTCTCTCTCTCTCTCTCTCTCTCTCTCTCTCTCTCTCTCTCTCTCTCTCACACACTCTCTCTCACACTCTCTCTCACTCTCTCCCTCTCTCTCCCTCTCTCTCTCCCTCTCTCTCTCTCTCTCTCTCTCTCCTCATGTCATCGTTGTTTCAATGATCAATTTATTTGGCCTAAGAATTGCCATGAGATCTTCATATCAGAGTACACCCGCAGACACTGACTAATATTTCATTTAATTAATTATTGAGTTTTATATCATTATATGAGCTTAAAATTCCAGATGCCTAAGAGTGAAACAAATGAATATGCCTAGAAGTACCAATGTAAGCTTAAAAATGGGTATTAATATTCAATACTTTTTAATGCAGCTTTATTTCAATAAATGCCAAATATAATTATTGAAGATTGGCAAATGAAAATCCTTCAGAGGTTCAATTTAAGTATTAAACCAGGATCCAATGCCACAAGGTATGACAATAACCTTATTCTACCAATGATTCAATCATTCAAGGGTTCAATGGTTTGTTCATTGCCAATCGGCAGGAGCTGAGATCCCTCAAGAAGCAGTACAAAGAGGTCAATGAGGAGTAACCCTTGTTGCTCCTGTTGCCAAGTCCCTTGTTGCTCCTGTTGCCAAGTCCCTTGTTGCTCCTGTTGCCAAGTCCCTTGTTGCTCCTGTTGCCAAGTCCCTTGTTGCTCCTGTTGCCAAGTCCCCCCTTGGCTGAGCTGCGAACCATCCTGAGGAGGAAGCTGCTGACCATCTGTAGAGCTGAGTGGCACTGAAGATGCCGGAAGGAAAGAGCCAGGGAGCGGGCATCCTTCCTAGCCAACCCCTTCGGCTTCATCAAACAACTGCTAGGGCAGAAGCCGTGGGAGTTTGGCTTGCTCTCAGGAGCAGATCGACCGGCACATCCAGACCACCTACAGCGACCCCGTCAGGCGGCAGGAGCTGGGCCAGTGCAACATCCTGATAAAACCACCTCCACCCATCAACAGTAGAGAGCCACTCCTGAAAGAGGTCCAGGACTTTGCGAAGAGAGCAAGATCTGGCTCAGCCCCTGGGCCGAGCGAAGCCCCCTACAAGATCTACAAGAACTGCCCCTTGTTACTGAAACGGCTGTGGAAGATCCTGAAAGTCATCTGGAGGAGAGGGTAAGTGGCGCAGCAGTGGTGATTCGCTGAAGGAGTCTGGATCCCAAAGGAAGAAGATTCCAAGAGAATTGACCAGTTCAGGAACATCTCCTTGTTAAGCGTTGAAGGCAAGATTTTCTTCAACATAGTAGCGAGGCGGCTGACCAACTTCCTCTCCAACAATGTCTACATCGACACCTCAGTGCCAAAGGGAGGCGTATCTGGAGTGCCGGGGTGTCTAGACCACATGGGAGTGGTGACCCAGCTCATCGGAGAAGCCAGGGAGAACAAGAGGGACCTGACATTGCTCGGGCTTGCCCTGGCCAATGTCTACGGCTCCATCCCCTCCATCCTCCATCCAGGCAGTCATGGCCAAGCATCATGTGCCGGGCCAAGTGGCAGATCTCATCCTGGACTATCACAACCACGGCACATCGCCACGACCACCCTGAGGCCAGATATCCTCCTGGTCTCAGCGGCGACCAAAAACATCGGCTTGTTGGAACTGACAGTGCTGTGGGAGGACCGTCTGGAGGAGGCCCATGAGAGAATGAAGACCAAATACGATGAGCTGGTCATAGACTGCCGTAAGCAGGGCTGGAAGGCAAGGTGTATGCCCATCGAGGTTGGCTGGAGAGGCTTTGCAGGGCAATCTCTCTGCAAGGCCTTGAGTGCACTGGGCATCACCGGAATAGAGAGGAGAAGAGCCATCAAGAACACCACAGAGGCAGCAGAAGCAGCCTCGGTATGGCTCTGGATCAGGAGAGGAGGTTCATGGGGAAGAGCGAATGCCACCTAAACACAAGTCGTGGTCTGATCAACCATAGCTGGGTTGCCCGGGCGAGTGTGTCTGATGTTGAAAGACCCGAAACACCCAATGACCCCAGGTTACCTCACTGACGATGTGTTCAGGAGCATCAAGAGATGTATTTATCAACCAGGTACAGTGAAATAAATGTTTTGCATGTAGCATGACTATCTCCATACATAAGCACAATCCCCCAGTTAGTATAGAATGTATAGAACAGTCCACAGAGTCTATATGCAAGAGGTGTCATTTAGACAATCCCAGCTGACAGTGCCATTTAGACAGTCCCACCATTTAGACAGTCCCAGCTGGGTCAATGGTCCCAGCCTTTGTGGCCATTACCTCCATCCGTTCGTCCCACGAACCGATGTCCCTCTCCATGCCTGGCCCTCTAACGTAGATGGACTCAGATTACACTTTGCATGTAATCGATTAATTCTTTTGTAAACTGTCTTTTGGACTATCTGTATCACCCTGCTGCAGTCCCACCAAAGTATGGACACATTTATTACCAAAGACAGATTCTTCCATGATTCAGAAAAATGCAATACACAAAAAAACATGTTTTTATAAAGAATTAGAAAAATACTGCTTTTTCAAAATAGGTAAATGACACACAGTGTACTTAAAATTGACTATCACAATTAATTGCTTTGATCAAAGTCCCATTCCACTGGCTCTACCTTATCAAATTTTAAGTGGCTCCAACAAAACATAGAAATAATTACTCGTCATTTCAAACTAATGAGTCAAAGATTCATAGAGACTTGCACCATGGAAACAGGCCCTTCAGCCCAACTTTCACACACCGGCCAACATATCCTACCTACACTCGTCCCACCTGCCGGCTTATGGCCCATATCTCTCTAAACCTGTCCTATCCATGTATCTGTCTAAATGTTTCTTAAACATTGCAATAGTACCTGCCTCAGCTACCGTCTCCGGCAGCTCGTACCCTATACCCACCACCCTTTGTGTGAAAACGTTACCCCTCAGGTTCCTCTTAAATCTTTCCCCCCTCACCTTAAACCGATGTCCTCTGGTTCTTGATTCTCCTACTCTGGCAAGAAACTCTGTGCGTCTACCCAATCTATTCCTCTCATGATTTTGTACATCTTTGTAAAGGTTGAGAGAATGGCCAAAAATATTGCAGATGTGGTGTAACAGAAATAAATGTGAATGTGTGTGCCAGGAGGAAAAAGAGGAAGTCAGTGCATTTAAAATATGTTGGATTGGAAAGTGTTGATGTATGAGGAGACTTGGGTGTTCTTTTAAATCAGTCAGTGAAAGCAAACACGATACTTTAATTAAATGAAATGGTTGCATTCTTTTCATGACCTTTCCGATGGGAACTGTTGTACTCGAAGATGAAGAAATGGCAACTTATTACCAGTCAGGATAGCGCCAACTTGAGAAGAAGTTGCAGATGATTGAATTTCCACAAGCGAGCTGCCCTCATCCTACTCAGTTGTTGAGCTGTGGATTAAGCAAGTGTGGTGTCTATAACAGTTGCAGCTGAATGATGCACACACCTACACACCAGCCATCGTGCACCAGGGCATTAATGATTATGCTCATGGATAACATTCCAATCAAGTGGGCAGCTTTGACCTCAATATTCTTAATATACCTTGTTGAAGTTGCACTCATGCAGATAAATAGATAAATGGGGTGTAGTCCATCACTCTTCTCACTTGTACCTTTTAAACAATGGTTATTTGCTCCTTATCAGTGGGGTGGCACGGTGGCGCAGCGGTAGAGTTGCTGCCTTACAGTGCCAGAGGCCCGGGTTCGATCCTGACCACGGCTGCTGTCTGTATGGAATTTGTACGTTCTCCCCGTGACCTACGTGGGTTTTCTACGGGAGCTCCGGTTTCCTTCCCACAGAGATTTGATCTGATCAATAGGTTGAGCCATTACTTATTTCTGGGTCCTGTGTAGTGACATTGGGTAGCGAATGTCTCCAATGGACCAGAGATAGAAACATCACGCTACATTTAATATACCATTGAAGATAAGGCAAACTGCAGCAGTGACTTTCCAGTCAGGCAGGCAGTGCTGGAGGAGCTCTGGCAAATGACCCGTGGCTTATTTAAGTGCTACTTGTGGCACTTTTACATAAGGCAGAATGTCTTTTGTTTCAAGTCCCACTCCGGATACATTAGATGCCAATGTAACCTAGTGTGCCAGTAGCACTTTATGATACACTGGCCGCAAATAAGCACAACCACCTTCCTGCGCACATGTTATCACCAGCTGGTGAAGAGCGTTCATCCCACCATCTCATACACTTTTTGGATGCAAAAGTTGCCTGTGCCAATTATGATTTCAATTTAAACTAATCCCGTCAGTTTGCAGAGAGATAGGTTCATAAATTCATAAATTGTAGGGGCAGAATTAGGCTATTCGGCCCATGAAGTCTACTCTACCATTCAATCATGGCTGATCTATCTTTCACTCTCAACTCGCACTCCTGTTTTCTCCCCATAACCCCTGACACCCTTATTAATCAAGAACCTATCAATCTCCATCTTAAAAATATCTGTTGACTTTGCCTCTATAGCCTTCTGTGGCAATTAATTCCACAGATTCACCATCCTCTGACTAAAGAAATTCTTCCTCGTCTCCTTTATAAAGGGACGTTCTTTTACTCTGAGGCTATGGCCTAGACTCTCCCATTGGTGGAAACATCCTCTCCACATCCACTCTATTCAGCCAACCCATATTGCTCATATCCCTCTATTCCCTGCCTGTTCACGTTTCCATCTAAATCTCTTAAACGTTGCTATCATTTTTGCTTCCATCACCTCCACTGGCCATGTGTTCCAGGCACCTACCAGTCTGTGTGTAAAAAAACTTGCTTTGTAAATCTCTTTGAATTTTCCCACTCTCACCTTAAAGCAATGCCCTCTCGTATTTGACATTTCGAGCTTTCATATTTGTCCAGATTAAATCACATCTGTCATTGCTTTGGCCATATTTCCAACTGCTCGATATCCTGCTGAATCCTTTCACAACCTCCCTCACCATTTACAACTCCACCATTCTTCATGTTGTCTGCAAACGTACTAATCCACAGCAAGCTCTACCATTTACTATATAAGCCCTGCCTTGATTCAATTTACCAAAATGCAATGTCACATATTTATCTGAGTTAAATTCCACCTGCCATTCCCTGGCCCACTTCCCCAGTTTATCAAGATCATGTTGTAATCTTAAATAATCCTCTTCATTTCTTCTAAAGCACTAAAGGGAACCCATTAGATCCATCAGGTCCTGAGGACAATACTCTTTAAGAGACCCAACACCTCCTCCTTCTATCTGCACACACTTCCCTGATCTCGCTACCCTCCATGTCCTTCTCCTTGCATTTGGTCCATATCCCTCTAAACCTGTCCTCTCCATTGTGTGTCCAAACCTGCTTGGACTGGAATTACTTTGAATAAAGTAATAAAGAAGATTTTTGGGTAAAAGGGCAACAAAATAAAATGTTGCTAAAACCCACCTGGGATAGTTCCTATTTCCCAGCTGATGCAGGAAATAGTTTCCTTCCACAAATCATACATATGGATTGGTACCTTTTGACAGAAAATACAAATTAAAACATTCAAATTGCTTTCAATTCTTGCTGCGCTTCAGAAGAAAGAAAATAATTAAAATTTCCATTGTGCCTCCCCTAACCTCAAGGTGTCTTAGAATATTAAAATCAATTGAAGTAATTTTGGAATATAGTCATTTTCATAAAGTGAGAAAAGCAGCCACTATTGTACGTGCAGCAGTTTGCCAGAAACGGGCAGCACAGTTGCTGCCTTATAGCGCCAGAGATCTGGACTCGATCCTGACTATGGGTGCTGTCTGTATGGAGATTGGACGTTCTCCCTGCAACTGTGGGTTTTCTCTGGGTGCTCTGGTTTCCTCCCACATTTGGTTTGTACGTTAATTGGCTTCTGTAAATTGGCCCTAGTGTGTAGGATTGAACTAGTGTACAAGTGATTGTTGGTCGGCGTGGGCTCAGTGGACCGAAGGGCCTGTTTCCACACTGTATCTCTAAAACGAAACCAAACTAAACAAAACAACATGACGTAGCGACTGGATAATATACTTCAGTGATGCTACTAGCCTTTGACAATAGAGTGGTCATCCAACTTCTTCAGCTCCAGTTCATTTGGTGGTGGTGCTGTAAGATATCTTACCAAATGTCTTGCTCAAATTAGTGAAATCACTCAGTCTGTCACAGTGCATTTATACAATCTTTCTCCTCGACCACCGATGCACAAGTAATCAATGTGCTGTGAAGAGAAATCCAGTCAGGCACCAAAGGAATACCAATGCATTAAATTCCCAGATGGGCAAGCATGCGTAGTATTGACTTGTTTTTTAATAGGCATCAACCACATAATTGGGAGATTGAAGTTACATGTGGCGACACGGACTATGAATGGCATTGGTGAACTAGTTTATCACAGTGATAATTCAACAGTTTTAATTGCTGTTTACCCAGGGAAGTTTGTAAATGACCAGCATTTAAAATTAAAAAAACACTTTGTATAGAAATACAAATACCAAAACTACAAATGTAGTTCCTGTACTGTAACCTCTTCGCCATCCTTTGACACTTTTCTAGGTCACCTTTAAAGAAAAAAAAACTTGCATTAATTCAGCACCTTTCACTTACCCCACACTTTCTGAATCCATTCACAGTCACTGACATATGTTTGAATTGTAATCAATGCTGTAATAAATGCAGGAAGTGATTGTACTGAGCAAGATTACATAAACTTTTTCTTACGCTGTCCCTTGGGGTCAAGAATGATTTGCTGCTACTTTGCTTTTATGGGTTCTGGGGAACCAAGGGAGCCACAGATTCCTCCATGGATGGGGCTGAAGGTGGTTCATGTAGTGCGTGAGTCATTCTCCCCTTTCCCCACTTACATAGGGATTCTGTGTCTTCCTGGTGCATGGAATGTTCAAGGGCTTAGGGATTCCTGGAAATAGACAATAGACAATAGGTGCAGGAGGAGGCCATTCGGCCCTTCGAGCCAGCACCGCCATTCAATGTGATCATGGCTGATCATTCTCAATCAGTACCCCGTTCCTGCCTTCTCCCCATACCCCCTGACTCCGCTATCCTTAAGAGCTCTATCTAGCTCTCTCTTGAATGCATTCAGAGAATTGGCCTCCACTGCCTTCTGAGGCAAAGAATTCCACAGATTCACAACTCTCTGACTGAAAAAGTTTTTCCTCATCTCAGTTCTAAATGGCCTACCCCTTATTCTTAAACTGTGGCCCCTTGTTCTGAACTCCCCCAACATTGGGAACATGTTTCCTGCCTCTAACGTGTCCAACCGCTTAATAATCTTATACGTTTCGATAAGATCTCCTCTCATCCTTCTAAATTCCAGTGTATACAAGCCTAGTCGCTCCAGTCTTTCAACCTATGACAGTCCCGCCATTCCGGGAATTAACCTAGTAAACCTACGCTGCACGCCCTCAATAGCAAGAATCTTTGGGGATGTTATCTATTTTGAAGAAGGCCTTTGATTATATCCTTGAATCTATTCCTCTGTTTTTTCTTTGGTAATTCCTTCCCATAACTGAGCCTGGAATAGAAGGGCTAGTTTGGGATTCCAGTGTTGGGCATGCAAAGCCATAGCATGTCCAACACAGGCTGCTGATTATAACGAGAGCCCCAAACTGGACATGAGCAAAGGTACCACTGGCTTTCTCTTAGCTTCCTACATCTCCAGAATAGGTAGTAAAAAACATTGCAGGATTTGGGATGCCATTCAGCTGCCAACAGAATTTGCTAAAGTCCTTTCCCTGAGGTAGAACTACTGCCTCCTTCTCTTCCAGATTTCAAGAGAGTCAAGAGAAGAGATAAGCGTGCTTTATTGTCATATGACCCACATAGAAAAATAAAATTCTTACTTGCAGCAGCACAACAGAATATGTAAACATAATCATAAGTCACACCAAAAAAAAAGCAAAAAAACACACAAAATACATTTTAACATAAACATCCACCACAGCGACTCCTCCACATTCCCCACTCTGATGGAAGGCAATAAAATAAGTTCAATCTACTTCCCTTCTTTGTTCTCCCGCGGTTGGGGGCCTCGAGCTTTCCGTTGACGGGACAATCTTGGCTCCCGTAGTCGGCAGTATACGGTAAACAATATAATAAATGGAAAAAAAGGTTCAGTGTGTGTATTTCTATCATTTTCCATGGCTTTGACATTTCATACAAACATTTAACATTTAACACATGTAACACGTACTGCTGTGGAGGCCATTTATTTCACAAAATGCTGGAGTAACTTCAGCAGGTCAGGCAGCATCTCAGGAGAGAAGGAATGGGTGACGTTTCGGGTCGAGACCCTTCTTCAGACTGTGGCTGTGGAGGCCAAGTCAATGGATATTTTTAAGGCGGGGATTGACAGATTCTTGATTAGTAGAGGTGTTAGGGATTATGGGGTGAGGTTGAGAAGGAAAGATTGATCAGGTATGATTAAATGATGGAGTAGACTTGATGGGCCGAATGGCCTTATTCTGCTCCGAGAACTAATGAACTTAAGAACATGAAATGATGAAATTTGAAAGATGTCTAGGTGTGGAGAAATTGTCAGTCATTTCTTGAATGATGGCACTACTTGCAGATGTATTAGTCAGAGAGTCAAAGCAGGACGTTTGGCCCACAGTTCTATGCTGACCATTAAGCATTCATTTGTGCTAATCATTGATTATTTTCTCCACATTCCCAGCAACACCCTATAAGATTCTCTTATCCATCTTCACTTTAGTGGCCAATTAATACATCTTTGGAAATTGTACGAACTTCCTCAATGAGCTTAGGTTCGTGTGGCAAAAGGCTTGAAATCACATGAATGTCAGCTATTTATTTTAATTTAGTTTAGAGATACAGCGTGGAAATAGGCCCTTTGGTCCACAGAGTCTGTGCCGACCATCGATCCCTGCACACTAACACTATCCTACACACACTAGGGACAATGTAGAATTTTCCCAAGCCAAATGGCCTACAAATGTGCACAAGTGTGGGAGGAAACCGGTGATCCTGGAGAAAACCCACGCAGGTCACGGGGAGATTGTACAAACTCCGTCCAAACAGCACCCGTAGTCAGGATCGAACCCAGATCTCTGGCGTTGTAAAGCAGTAACTCTAACGCTGCACCAGTGTGCCGCCCGGAAGTACAGTAAACGCCCAAATAATTATATGCTTCCTGTGGAAGAAAATATTAAAATCCTTTCTTACTTAATTTTGATTGGAATTGAACAAGGTAACGAAAGGGTGTGTGGGGGTGGCAATTGGCATCTCTCGTTGACCAGCTGCAGAAGAGGTTCGTGGGAATCGGAAAAATAAGATTTAGTCACATTACCTCTTGTCTGGGAATGTGGTGAATGGTGAATGTAAACATATCAAAATTAGGACAGAGATAAGGAAGCCTGTTTTCCTCTGTGTGAAGTTACAGTACGCCACCCGCACCCCCTACCACTAGTGGCATAGAAATGTTGTAGTAAATGGGAGGCTTATGAGTGGCACGGAGAGGGGATGGTGGTGCGGTCTGCCTAAAAGGTGAGATAGAATAATGTCAAGATGCCCTTGTATTATGTTTGACTTGTATAAACCATCTGTTGTTGAATAAGATTAACATGAACAAAAAGTATATTATGACTAATGAAATAATTAAAATCTATGTAGTAGATGGAAGTTACAGGAAAACATATAACCAAGGACGAAGTATATTTTCGTATAGTTGTATCTAACAAAAAATAAAAGTAGGTTACTGCACAGTATCACTGCCGGCTAATTCTGCTGTGAAGTCAGAGAACTGGTGAGCAGTTAACTGCCACCATCTCTCCATGATATCATGCAATAAAGTCTCTTGAAGCAAACCTGTGAGGTCTCTGCTTTTCATTTTCCTTTAATTTCCCTCCAAATTAATTTCTTCCACAATTCCCATGGGACAGAGGATATTGGCTGATGGATGATGGATCATTGGATGGATCCAAAGCATGCTGTAGATCTACCATTGGGTGGGCTCAGTTTGCACTGGTTGTTCGGGAGACAGTGAGCAGTGGAAGATCTGACATGAGCACCACAGGGCAATATTGTTAGTTAGTTGGTAGAAGGACATCAGGTCCCATGCTGGTTAACCAAACTCAATCATGAACCCTTCATGCCACACCCTTCAGCACGCATGCCACAGTAGATGACTCGGGGATCACAGTCTGAGGGATCCTCCAGTGGATCACCGCAAGAATCACAAGTAAAGTGGCACCATTTCAATGTGTTGCAAATTCCACTCCAGATTTCCCAAATCAGTGGCATGTTTTTGACCCTCTGTGCATTATTTTTGAGCACCTATCAGGAAACTCCACTGAAACAGAAAATCTGGTCAATAAAACATCATTATTACTGTGGAGAAATTATCTGCTGTGTTTCAATTACATTATAACTTTACCCTCTATCTGTATACCATGGACGACTTGATTGTAATCATGTATAGTGTGTATACCGTGGACGGCTTGATTGTAACGATGAAAAGTGTTTTCACTGATTGGATAGCACGTGATGAAGAAGCTATTCACTTTACCTCGGCACACGTGACAATAATGAACTAAACTAAACTAAAACTAGCTGGAAATGTACTTTAAAAGAATGTGATTGACAATAAAGCCCTCAGGGATAACCTGAGATAGACAATAGACAACAGACAATAGGTGCAGGAGTAGCCCATTCGGCCCTTCGAGCCAGCACCACCATTCAATGTGATCATGGCTGATCATTCTCAATCAGTACCCCGTTCCTGCCTTCTCCCCATACCCCCTGACTCCGCTATCCTTAAGAGCTCTATCAAGCTCTCTCTTGAATGCATTCAGAGAATTGGCCTCCACTGCCTTCTGAGGCAGAGAATTCCACAGATTTACAACTCTCTGACTGAAAAAGTTTTTCCTCATCTCCGTTCTAAATGGCCTACCCCTTACTCTTAAACTGTGGCCCCTGGTTCTGGACTCCCCCAACAGTGGGAACATGTTTCCTGCCTCTAACGTGTCCAACCCCTTAATAATCTTATATGTTTCGATAAGATACCCTCTCATTCTTCTAAATTCCAGTGTATACAAGCCTAGCCGCTCCAGTCTTTCAACATAGGACAGTCCCACCATTCCAGGAATTAACCTAGTAAACCTACGCTGCACGCCCTCAATAGCAAGAATATCCTTCCTCAAATTTGGAGACCAAAACTGCACACAGTACTCCAAGTGCGGTCTCACTAGGGCCCTGTACAACTGCAGAAGGACCTCTTTGCTCCTATACGCAACTCCTCTTGTTATGAAGGCCAACATTCCATTGGCTTTCTTCACTGCCTGCTGTACCTGCATGCTTCCTTTCCGTGACTGATGCACTAGGACACCCAGATCTCATTGTACGTCCCGTTTTCCTAATTTGACACCATTCAGATAATAATCTGCCTTCCTATTCTTACCACCAAACTGGATAACTTCACACTTATCCACATTAAACTGCATCTGCCATGCATCCGCCCACTCACACAACCTGTCCAAGTCACCCTGCAACCTCATAGCATCTTCCTCACAGTTCACACTACCACCCAGCTTTGTATCATCTGCAAATTTGCTAATGGTACTTTTAATCCCTTCGTCCAAGTCATTAATGTATATTGTAAATAGCTGCGGTCCCAGCACCGAGCCTTGCGGTACCCCACAAGAAGCACTGTAAAAATTAAAATTATTTCTCAATTTTAAAGCATATACTTGCTTGATCACAAGTGGTCGAGTACAGAAAACAGTCATGGATGCTACAGCATCACATGTTAAGGGTTAAGGAAAGATATTTGGCGCAGTTGAGTGTTTGAAGAATATTATGATTGATTGGCCACTGTGCTCCCATCTAACATCTAGGTTTTGATGAGACAGAACAAATAATTGTTAAAATCCCCTTCATATTGTTTCTTCATCACTCAGATTACTTGAGGCAAAGCTCTACCATAATTGATTTTGAGAGGAGAGTTATGAAAGGACAACCGCCAACAATCTGCCAGAGAGCCCTTCAAGAATCAGTTCCAACAACTCACTGCTTCTCCCGATAATAAGGACTAACAACCCAAATGTGTGATTAATACTTCAGCAAAATCTTCCCCTGAGTGTCAGAAGGGGGCAAATTTAGGGGGGGGGGGGGAAACAAATTGACCTCTCAAGGAAAAAGTTGTCTGATAACAGAAGCACAAAAAGAGTTCATTAAAGTTTAGATGTTGGAAGGAACTGCAGATGCTGGTTTATACCGAAGATAGACACAAAATGCTGGAGTAACTCAGCAGGTCAGGCAGCATCTCTGGAGAAAAGTCTGTTTATCTTCATTAAAGTTTAGCTTCATCATGTAGAAATGGCTGCGCACAATTTTCCAGCTGGTCCTGGAGAATCACTTGAACTCAAAAGCAATTTGGAAGCACAGACTGCTAATGCTGCGATCTTGAGAAATAAACAAAGTCTGGATAAACTCAACAGGTCAGGCAGCATCTTCGGAGCAAAATGCATAGACAATGTTATATGTCGGGACCTTACTTTACTCCTGATTCAAAAGGTCGTCTATCCATTTCTCTCACCAGATACTGCCTGACCCGCTGAGTTCCTCAAAAGCAATTCCATTGATCCACTAATTGGCAGTTGTGCTATCTGTCATCTGGGTCTAAAACTAAGCAATCCCAACCCACATCTTGACCCAGACACTGCCCTCCTACTCTACGGCCACATCTTGACCCAGACACTGCCCTCCAACCCTCTGTTCCCCAGCTTTCTCTTTTAAAATGTTCTCGGTAAGTTTTCTGTTCAGCAAAGCTTTCCTCAACTGTTCCAATTGCGCGGAAGCAAAGTATTGTATGTCTCAAATCTGAAATAAAACAGAATGAAGGGAGCACTCAGCAGGCCAGGCAGCAGCTGTAGAGAGAAAAACAGGGTTAACCTTTCAGATCAAAGACCTTCATGAATTCACCATTTCTGATAAATGAACGTCAACCTGAAACATTAATTGTCTACAGATGCTTCGTGGCCCACTGAGTGTTTCATGCGTTCCCTGTTATATTTTCCTTCACACAGAACTAATGATTAATATCAACCAATTTGGGGATTTGGAGCAGGCACATCAGGAACTGGAAGTCCTGATGTTGTTGAAAGATTCCAGCTGGTGAGTCGAGTCAGTCACTGGGCTCCAGTGCAGGATCCGCGTGGAGCACCATTCCCCAGCACTGACACTGGAAGAATCTGCTCACAGACCCTGTGCCCAGTTAAACCTGATACAGCTTCCTCCTGCCAATTATTACAGCTACGTGGAAGAAAGGCAAGCAAGAAATAGATAAGTGTGTAGATAGAAACTGCAGATGCTGGTTTATGCTGAAGATAGACACAAAGTGCTGAAGTAACTCAGCGGTTCAGGCAGCATCTCTGGAGATAAAGGATAGGTAACAGTTTGGGTCGGAACCCTTATTCAGACTGCCCAGAAATAGGGTTCCGACCTGAAACGTCACTCATCCTTTTTCTCCAGAGATGTTGCCTGACCCACTGAGTTACTCCAGCACTTTGTCTGTCTTCAAGTAATAGGTAGGTGATACTTCAGAAAAATATTTGCATTGGTTGCAATATTTTAAAATGATTTTCAATATTTTTAATTATTAACAGTTTTAATGCTTGGTAATGCCAGGGACAGTCAGAAAATAACTGAAAGCCTTGATGTTCAGCAAAACAGTAGGCAAGTCTTTGCCATCTGTCAGCTTTGACTGTTTTGTGGGGGAGGGGCGTGGGGGGGAGGGGTGGTGGTGTCTATGCTCACATGACTCCAGTTACATGCACTGGGCTCTCTGCTTGAGCAGAACGGAGAAATTCAGGGTCAAGGCATTTCAGTAAGTTCAATTTTCAAGGTATACAGTAAATAGGTAGGAAGGAACTGCAAATGCTGGTTTACACCAAAGATAGACCCAAAATGCTGGAGTAACTCAGCAGGACAGGCAGCATCCCCGAAGAAGAGGAATGGGTGACTTTTCGGGTCGAGACCCTACTTCAGAGATAAATAGGTATCTATAAGTATGCGCACAACTAACATGCATCTAGTAATAAAATCAAAATCCCGGCCAATGTCCCCTCACATGGCACAGTGTTGGGTCACAGTTCGGAAAAGTAAGTGAAAGGAAGGGCAACAGAGTGGCGCAGCGGCAAAGTTGCTGCCTTACAGCACCAGAGACCAGGGGTCGATCCTGAATACAGGCGTTGTCTGTGCGGAGTTTGTACGTTCTCACCGTGACCGCGTGGGTTTTCTCCGGGTGCTACGGTTTCTCCAACATTCCACAAGACGTGCAGGTTTGTAGATTAATTGGTTTCTGTAAACCGTCCCGAGTTTGTAGGATGCAAAACTGGGGTACACTAGAAGCAGTGCACAGGTGATCGCTGTCAGTGTGGACTCGATGGGCTGAAGAGCCTGTTTACACACTATTGCTAAACTAAAACTAAATGAAGAAAGATTCCACTCGAAGCATTGCATTTCCATTCCCTCCCCAGGTGTTGCCTGACCCGCCGAGTTCTTTCAGTACTTTGCATTTAGCTCACCACTTCTGTGAAGTTCTTACTAAATGCTAACCATTTAATAGCTGCCCCATCAATGAAAATTGTTGTTAGAATGATGGAGGAGGATACATATAGGGAAATTAGCAATTGAATATCGCCCTTTGTTCTGTGAGGCAGGAATATTCTCTTATATAGTTTTTTATGTCTCATATAAACTTTGAAATTATTCCATTTAAAAAGAAAGCCTGTGTGGAAAAAGGTCATACTTACATACTGCAGCCTATTTGACAGTAGGCAGGAATAAACAATTTTTACTCCAGCTTTTTGTGTCTATCTTTGGTTTCAACTAGCATCTGCAGTTTCTTCCGACACAACACATTTTTAATGCTGTTCATAGAGTTGAATGATTTCCTTGAGCGGGCAAGCAGAATTCCATAAAGCTGGATATAAAGGAAATGGCAGAATAGTAATTCTTTGGATATATCATTGCTGAATGCTGCATGGGCCTGAACACATTTATGATCACCTCAGTGATTAAATGGAAGACGTTACATTTATGTATGAGAAAAGACTGAGCCAGATGACTTGTTGGAGGTCTTCATGATTATGAATGGGGTTGATAAAGTAAGAAATAGATATGTCTCCATTTAATGGGAAATTCAAAACTATAAGCCATAAATACAGTATAAGAGAGTTGTGAATAAATCTAATGAGATCAGAAGCTTCCATGTGTAGACGGCAGTGGGAGTAGGAGCCTCGCTCGGTATTACATGGAACAATTGCAGAGAGTAGAGTAGATGCTTTTAACAAGAAGTCAGGCAGTACTTCAGGGAGGAGGGAGTGGAAGTGAGAGGTGATAGGAGGGGGCTCATGGGGTACACCAGTTGGATTGAATGCTTTGTTTCTGTGCTGTGCAGCTGATATAAATACAAAGACAGGAAGCGTTTCTGACTCACTCTGCACCAAACAGAATGAATTATATGTGAGGATTGGGGAATTCCTTCTATTTCAGCCAAAAAATCACCCAAGGTGCAGGGTTACAGAACAGGCAGGATTATTTTCTAAAAGTCTTTAGGTTTTTTTTGGAATAGCGTCAGCAGATTAGAAAGCAGCAGGTGCAACACCATTACTTATGAATGAAGGGAGGACAACTCATCAGTTAACCCAGCATCAGTGGTCAGAAAGATATCAGAATCCATCTATCATGTCTATCATCCTTATAGGAAGGATGTCGACAAAATGGAGAGGGTACAGAGGAGATTTACTAGAATGTTGCCTGGGTTTCAGCACTTAAGCTACAGAGAGAGGTTGAACAGGTTGGGTCTTTATTCTTTGGAGCGTAGAAGGTTGAGGGGGGACTTGATAGAGGTTTTAAAAAATTTAAGAGGGACGGACAGAGTTGACGTGGGTAGGCTTTTCCCTTTGAGAGTGGGGAAGATTCCAACAAGGGGACATAACTTCAGAATTAAGGGACAAAAGTTTAGGGGTAACATGAGGGGTAACTTCTTTACTCAGAGGGTGGTGGCTGTGTGGAATGAGCTTCCGGTGGAAGTGGTGGAGGCAGGCTCGATTTTATTATTTAAGAGTAAATTGGATAGGTATATGGATGGGAGGGGATTGGAGGGTTATGGTCTGAGAGCAGGTAGATGAGACTAGGTCAGAGAAAGTGGTCGGCGTGGACTGGTAGGGCCGAACGGGCCTGTTTCCGTGCTGTAATTGTTATATGGTTATTATGTGGTTATATGGCTACTGAGCACTCGGAAAATCACAAGATGATTAGACAGAATCGATGTGATTCCTGTTTGATAAAATTTAATGAACCAGACCTTGCAGATAATAATAATAATAATAATAATAATAATAAGCATTTATTTTATATAGCGCCTTATCGGGTGCTCAAAGCGCTTTACAAAAACAATCAACATAAAAACAAACAGACAAACTATCCTAACGGAAAAGCGGCGAATAAACAACGCCAGCGTCCTCTCACGTCAGGGTCCGGCAGTAGACAACAAAAAGCACAGGACACACAGATACAATTTTTACACAAACAGCCATCACAGTGATTGCTCTAGGCATACCCTCACTGTGATGGAAGGCAAAGAAAAGTCTTATCTCCTCCTCATTCTTCTCCCGTGGTGCCAAGAGGTGATCGAGGCTCCCAACTTTTTGAAGCCCCCTCCGGGCGATGGAAAGTCCCAGGGCCGAGCCGAGCCGAGCAGGCCGATGAAAGTCCTGAGCCCCCACCGGGCGATGGAAAGTGCTGCGACCAGGCCACGCAGGGCGATGAAGGGCCTGCGAGCGGGTCGATCGTACCTCGCGCTTCGGGGCGGTCGAAGTTGCTACGGCTGGAGCTCCCAAAAACCGGTCGCCAGCCAGGGACCTGCGAACTCCCGATGTTGCGGTCTGCAGGGCCCACGGCCGAAGCCTCCGAGATGGTAAGTCCAGGCCCTGCGACCGGAGTCTTCAAGGTCGATCCCAGCTGGAGGCCGCCGACTCCACGATGTTAGGCCGTAGCGCGAACGGAGATACGACACGGTAAAGGTCGCATCTCCGTTGAGGAAGAGATTAGAAAAAAGGTTTCCCCCAACCCCCCCACCACCCCCCCACATACACAGAGTTAAAAATAGAACAAAACGTACATTAAACGATGACAATAGACAAAAAACAAAAAAAAGACAGAGAGACTGCCGGTGAGCCGCAGTTGCAGAACACAGCCACGCCCCTTTGGTTTCCAACACTATCACTAATTCATTGATTCTCTTAATTCCCAGAAATACATCTAGCTGTATAACAACTGGGACTTGAAAATGGTGCCAAACCTGGCGTCTCTGGAATACAGTCTCAGTGCACTATTCCTATACACTTGTTCTGGATCTAAGATGTGTTTATGTATAGTGATACTTGTACTGAACTATACAAACATTAATTTCACTGTACGTCGGTATATGTGACAATAAAGTACTATTGAACTATTAAACCATTCGAATTAAAATGACTCCTAAGCCTCCTCAGTTCTCTAAGGTAGACAACTCCAAAACGTCACCAACCTTTGAGTGAAGAAATTTCTCCTCATCCTAGTCCTAAATGATTCACCCCTCATTCTGAAACTATGGACCCGAGTCATAGAATCCTGAGTTGAAGGAACATGTAACTTGCAGCTGCCTTGTACAGCACTTTAAGAACTCCATAAATTTCAATGAGATCACCTTTCATTCCTCTGGACTGAAGAGAATATAGTCCCAGTTGCCTTAATCTTCATGAGGCAAATCACCATCCCTGGAACAAGTCTAAGAAACATTCACTGCACTCCCTCTCACGGTAAGCACATTTCTTTTAGGTAATAACACCAACATTGTACACAAAATCCAAATGAGGTCTCCCCCATAATTGCATTTGGACTTTCTTACTTCTTTAATAAAACTTTCTCATAATAAAGACAGATCGTCACAAGAGACTGCAAATGCTAGAAGCTGAATGACCCGTTGAGTTCCTTCAGCAGTCGGTTTGTTGCTTCTCATAACAAAGACCCACAGACTGCCTTAATTCCCCCATCCCTCCCCCCCCCCCTTCATCCCCTCCTTTTAATTGTTGCTGAACCTCCATGTTGGCCTTCACCGACTTATGTTCATGTGCGCCTCAGTTCCTCTTCACAACACCACCTAATCTCTCACCATCTGCTTTGACAAACACTCTGCTTTCCTGTGGATGACCTCACATTTCCCCATATCATGTACCATCACCTATATTCTCACCCACTTACGCAGTTTGTCCATCAAGCCTCTTTACACCCCTCTTTATTTTCACAATCCTGTCCCGGTTTGGCTTAGTCAGAAAATGTGAGATTATGACATTTAGTCCCCTTGGCCAAATTATTGATATAGATTGTGAAAAGCTGGAGACCAAGAACTGCACAAGTTTTAAGAACACGACCAGGTAGACCATCAGCTCCAGACACTTTCCAGGGGTTCGCCCCCCTGAAGGATCTTCTGACATCAGGCTTTGGGACTGTGATTGTAATACCACCAAGGGCTATGAGGGGCTGGGAAAGGCACATCAGTGTTCTCCCTATCAAAGTCTGTGTGGAACGCAACTGGGAGGGATACTTCACTGTGGCGTGAGCAGCTACCTCATTTCGCCTTGTAGGAGGTGATGGCATTCAAGCCCTACCACAGTTGCCGAATGTTCCCCTCTCCCATCACAGATGGGGGGGGGGGGGTTCCTAGAAACATAGAAACACAGAAAATAGGTGCAGGAGGAGGCCATTCGGCCCTTCGAGCCAGCATCGCCATTCATTGTAATCATGGCTGATCGTCCACAATCAATAACCCGTGCCTCCTTTCTCCCCATATCCCTTGATTCCATTAGCCCCTAGAGCTCTATCTAACTCTCTCTTATTTCCATCCATTGATTTGGCCTCCACTGCCCTCTGTGGCAGAGAATTCCACAAATTCACAACTCTCTGGGTGAAAAAGTTCCTTCTCACCTCAGTTTTAAATGGCCTCCCCTTTATTCTAAGACTGTGGCCCCTCGTTCTGGACTCACCCAACATTGGGAACATTTTTCCTGCTTCTAGCTTGTCCAGTCCTTTTATAATTTTATATGTTTCTATAAGATCCCCTCTCATCCTTCTAAACTCCAGTGAATACAAGCCTAGTCTTTTCAATCTTTCCTCATATGACAGTCCCGCCATCCCAGGAATCAATCTCGTAAATCTACGCTGCACTGCCTCAATTACAAGGATGTCCTTCCTCAAATTAGGAGACCAAAACTGTACACAATACTCCAGATGTGGTCTTACCAGGGCCCTATACAACTGCAGAAGAACCTCTTTACTCCTATACTGAAATCCTCTCGTTATGAAGGCCAACATGCCATTAGCTTTCTTCACTGCCTGCTGTACCTGCACGCCACTTTTCAGTGACTGGTGTACAAGGACACCCTGGTCTCGCTGCACCCCCTCCCCCTTACCTAACCTAACACCATTGACATAATAATCTGCATCCTTGTTTTTGCCACCAAAGTGGATAACCTCACATTTATCTATATTATACTGCATCTGCCACGCATCTGCCCACTCACTCAACCTGTCCAGGTCACCCTGCAACCTCCTAACATCCTCTTCACAGTTCACATTGCCACCCAGCTTTGTGTCATCCGCAAACTTTCTAGTGTTGCTTCTAATTCCCTCATCCAAATCATTAATATATATGGTAAACAGTTGCGGCCCCAACACCGAGCCTTGCGGCACTCCACTCGCCACTGCCTGCCATTCTGAAAAGGACCCATTTACTCCTACTCTTTGCTTCCTATCTGCCAACCAATTTTCTATCCATGTCAACACCCTACCCCCAATACCATGTGCTCTAATTTTGCTCACCAATCTCCCATGTGGGACCTTATCAAAGGCTTTCTGAAAGTCTAGATACACTACATCCACTGGCTCCCCTTCATCCATTTTACTTGTCACATCCTCAAAAAATTCCAGAAGATTAGTCAGGCATGATTTCCCTTTCATAAATCCATGCTGACTTGGACTTATCCTTTTACTGCTATCCAAATGCACCATTATTACCTCTTGAAAAGTGGGATAACATAAGCTATCCTCCAATCCACAGGAACTGATCCTGAATCTATTGAACATTGGAAAATGATCACCAATTCCACTATTTCTAGAGCCACCTCCCTGAGTACTGTGGGATGCAGACCATCAGGCCAAGGGAATTTATCAACCTTCAGTCCCATTAGTCTACCCAATACTATTTCTCGCCTAATGCAAATTTCTTTCAGTTCCTCCACCCCCCTTGATCATCTGTCCTCTAGTACCTCTGGGAGATTGTTTGTATCCTCCTTAGTGAAGACAGATCCGAAGTACCTGTTCAACTCTTCTGCCATTTCCTTGTTACCCATAATAATTTCACCCGTGTCTGCCTTCAAAGGACCCACATTTGACTTTGCTACTCTTTTTCTCTTTACATATCTAAAGAAGCTTTTACTGTCCTTCTTTATATTCTTGGCTAGCTTTCCTTCATACTTCATCTTTTAAGCCCGTATTGCCAGTTTTGTTACCTTCTGTTGTCCTATGAAAGTTTCCCAATCCTCTGGCTTCCCGCTACTCTTTGCTGTGTTATACATCTTTTCTTTTAGTTTTATTCCATCCCTAACTTCCCTTGTCAGCCACGGTTCATATCATATCATATCATATATATACAGCGTGGAAACAGGCCTTTTCGGCCCACCAAGTCCGCGCCGCCCAGCGATCCCCGCACACTAACACTATCCTACACACACTAGGGACAATTTTTACATTTACCCAGTCAATTAACCTACATACCTGCATCTTCTGCGGTTGCAGGGGAAGGTACCTTTCTTCCTCTTTGGAATGAAATGATCCTGCGTCTTCCGGATTATGCCCAGCAATTCCTGCCATTGCTGTTCCACCGTCATTCCTGCTAGGATCCCTTTCCAGTCGACCTTGGCCAGCTCCTCTCTCAGGCCTTCATAGTCCCCTTTGTTCAACTGCAACACTGACACTTCTGATTTAACCTTCTCCTTCTCAAATTGCAGGGAGTTGCGGAGGGAACGGTCTCTGCCATCATAGATGAGGCCCTCACTAGTGTCTCCTCGGTACCCCGCAGCTCCGTCCTTGCTCCCCCACCCCCCAGTCACAACAAAGACAGCGTCCCCCTAATCCTTACCTTCCACCCCATCAGCCATCGCACACAACACATAATCCTCCGAAATTTCCACTACCTCCAACGGGATCCCACCGCTAGCCACATTTTCCCAACTCCACCCCTTTCTGCCTTCCGCAGAGACCGTTCCCTCCGCAACTCCCTGGTTAACTCCTCCCTTCCCACCGAAACCACCCCCTCCCCAGGTACCTTCCCCTGCAACCGCAGAAGATGCAACACCTGACGCTATACCTCATCCCTTGACTCTGTCCAGGACCCCTTCAGTCCTTTCAGGTTAGGCAGAGGTTCACTTGCACTTCCTCCAACCTCATCTACTGTATCCATTGTTCAAGATGTGGACTCTTATACATCGGCGAGACCAAACGCAAACTGGGCGATCGTTTCGCAAAACACCTTCGCTCAGCCCGCCTGAGCCAACCTGATCTCCCGGTTGCTGGACATTTTAATTCTCCTTCTCATTCTCACGCAGACCTTTCTGTCCTTGGTCTCCTCCGTTATCAGAGTGAGGCTAAACGCCAATTGGAGGAGCAGCATCTCATATTTTGCTTGGGCTGCTTGCAGCCCATTGATATGAATTTTGATTTCTCTCACCAGGTAGCCCCAGCATTCCCTCTCTATCTCTCCCCCACCCACGTTGCACTAGTTTCTCATTTTCATCCAACAAAACAGCTTACAATGGCCTGTTTCCTTTATCATCGTTACTTTTTTGCATACCTTTCATTCATTGTTCTTTATCTCTGCACATCACCGTCTATATCCCTCTTTTTCCTTATCCCTAACCAGTCTGAAGAAGGGTCTCGACCCAAAACATCACCCATTCCTTCTCTCCGTAGATGGTGCCTGTCCCGCTGAGTTACTCCAGCTTTTTGTGTCTCTCCTCCACAAACTGGAAAGAAAACTTAACTTCATCACTATAAAGGTAATTGGGACTGTGGTACAGGGCAGGGATTTTTATTTTAAGAAACTCTACCATGCGTGAACATTTTTAAACAACATTAATGTTTTGTTATTATTTATCTTTCTGACGGTAACATTGTTGAAAAGGAAAAACTCCAGCAGAAGCTGTGATTTACAATGGCTTGTTGCACAGATTTAATATAAATGTTTATTATTGCAACCCCAAGGCAAAATTCTGTCTGGAGTCAGCAGTATCCAATTGAAGTTTGTGAAACTGACTGGTAGATTTAGAAAAGGCAACACCAATTATAATCAAGCACTAACTGCCTACAAAATAAATATATTCCTTGGTATAACTTACTTCCCCAAGATCAAAGATGCCCATTTGTAATATTTAATAATGTATTCTCTAAATGCAAAGCCAACCTACATATTTTGAAGCTAAAACAAAACTTCAGATGCTGCAAATCTACAAACAGAAACAGAAAAGCTGGAAACAGTTTGAAGCTTTATATAGACAATAGACAATAGGTGCAGGAGTAGGCCATTTGGCCCTTCGAGCCAGCACCACCATTCAATGTGATCATGGCTGATCATTCTCAATCAGCACCCCATTCCTGCCTTCTCCCCATACTCCCTGACTCCACTATCCTTAAGAGATCTATCCAGCTCTCTCTTGAATGCATTCAGAGAATTGGCCTCCACTGCCTTCTGAGGCAGAGAATTCCACAGATTTACAACTCTCTGACTGAAAAAGTTTTTCCTCATCTCCGTTCTAAATGGCCTACCCCTTACTCTTAAACTGTGGCCCCTGGTTCTGGACTCCCCCAACATTGGGAACATGTTTCCTGCCTCCAACCCCTTAATAATCTTATATGTTTCGATAAGATCCCCTCTCATCCTTTAGATCGTTAAAATTTAGCGATACAGCATGGAAACGGCCCACCGAGTCCGCACTGACCAATTATCCCCGTACGTTTGCTGTATCTACACTAGGGTAAATTTACAATTTTGACCTGAAGCCAATTAACCCACCAACCTGTATGTCTTTGGAGTGTGGGAGGAACCTGGAGCACCTGGAGAAAACCCATGTGGTCACAGGGAGAACATACAAACTCCATGCAGACAGCACCCAGAGGCAGAATCGTACCCAGGTCTCTGGCGCTGAAAGGCAGCAGGTCAATGGCTGTGCCACTGTGCCACCCAATCTGTGCAAAGAGAAAAACAAAGCCAACATTTCAGATTTTTAGCATAGATTTCGAGTTGTACAGTCCCATAGCAGCGATTGCTATTTTTAAAACCAAAAACATTATTTTTCGCTCAACTCCCATTTCAGCAACAGCTGGCATCTCATATTATTCAGAAGGGCAAAGGGAAGGTGGAGTTTTACTCTGGCCCCTGTTACACTGTTACCTGTATAAGTCTACTGTCTATTCACTTGCATGAATTGTCAGGTTCATCTATCAGTCTCCTACATTGGCTCTGAATTAAGCAAAGCCTCGACTTTAAAATTCACAACCTCTGTGGCCTCATCCCAACCTATCTCCACACCCTCTCCAGTCCTGCAAATAGTCTCTAAGCCTCTTGTCCACCAGCAATATTATTATGTGTAGGAAGGAACTGCAGATGCTAGTTTACACCGAAGATAGGTGCAAAATGCTGGCGTAACTCAACGGGACAGGCAGCATCTCTGGAGAGAAATGGGCGATGTTTTGGGTCAAGACCCTTCTACAGACTGAGAGTCAGGGGAGAGAGAAATGGAAGGGTACAAAGAGAATGGAAGGGTACAAAGGGAATGTAAGGTGTGTAAAGGACAGATCAAAGCAGAGCATGCTCAAGGAAATGTACATTGGTTCATTGTTGGCTGAGGGGAAGGTGACAACGAGGTACATTATTATTCCCTTCATTGCAGTGGCTGCACCTTCACTTGTAATTATAATGACCAGAGTGAGATGGCACCATTTGTTACATATGAAAGAAAATATGATCCTATAGGTATGAATACCTGATCCTGTTTTCATTCATATGCAACAAATGGTGGCAAAAGAATATCTCACCATTCACTCACTTGAGATATTTCAATTTGAAATGTGTTTGTGGAGAGCCCACATGTCTTATATGTGTTCTGTATATTCACTTGATGTTGGACTCAGCACACCCTCCTCTCTGACACTAGATCATTGATTTCCACGCCCGTAGAGCACAATCAGTATGGATAGTGACAAAGCAGCTCCTAGACTGTGGAACAGCATCCCTCTCCCCATCAGAACTGCCCCCTCCATCGACTCCTTTAAGTCTAGGCTCAAAACCTATTTCTACTCCCTAGCGTTTGAGGCTCATTGAGGAGGCGCTGTATGTTTCATTTTTTTTCCATTGGAACCTAATCAGATGTACAGCACTTTGGTCAACGTGGGTTGTTTTTAAATGTGCTATACAAATAAAATTGACTTGACTTGACTTGACTCGATGGTGCCTTGGCAATGCCGAGTTCACAGTGGAGTCCTTTTCCTCAAGCCACAGGCAAGTCAGACCTGTGAATTAACTGAGTAATAAAGAATGAACTAAATTAAATAAATAAATAGCATAAATTAATTAAATAAGTAAAGAAGCAAGGTAAGTTCAGTTGTTTAATTTTACTTTCTCTCAATCATTTTTTAAATTATTCATAAAGGCTTCAATTAATGTTATGTTTTATTTCGCTGTTTAATAGTTTACCATTTTCTTAATCAATCAAAGCCATTTTAAAACTTCTCTGATTTCAAAATTAGTACGAATCCTTGCTGTCTTTAACAGAAGGCAAGGCTCTGAGTACAGCCCCATCTCCAGAGTTATTCAGTGGTGCAGGTCTTCAGTGACAGCAGTCGATGCGAGTGAGGGGGGGGAGGGGAAGACAATGGGGACCTGGCATGGGGGGACTGCCGTGAATAACAAAGGGAGACCCGGTGTGGGGGAGGGGGTGGGGAGGGCACTCTAGTTTTATAATCCTCTGCCCAGCGGATAAACCGCGTTTGTTCATTTGTTTGTTCGAATGTTCGTTCATTTGTTCTGGTGAAGGCGCTGTGCACACGGCAGCCAGCCAACAGTCTCTTGTCTCTTTCTTCTTTTTTTTCACTTTTCACTTTTTCACTTTTAATTTAATTTTAATTTCACGTTTTCGTGTACCTTGTTGTGTGTTATGACTGATGGCAGACCAATTTCCCTCCGGGGATGAATAAAGTTCTATCGTATCGTATCGTATTGTATCGTACATGTCACCTGAGGGCCACTGTAACGTAGGACTCACTCCTGGACTCACCACACCTCCTGGCTATGGGACGATAGCAGGACTGGTCTTCAGCATTCAGCCAAGTAGGTGCCGACAGGCAGCTGAGAGGAGTCCTCCTCGATGTGGACCAATGACTCAATAATCTTAAAATATACTTACATCCAAACTAACCTTCTCGGATATGTTTTATTGCTAACTGGGCAATATCTTGATATCGTTACCTGGATTTTAATGTTAAGTTGTTTTGGAAAATACTGGACCCAGGCAGCCTGAGGCAGTTTAGAAAGCAAACCCAGTATGCCTGTACTTCAGGGGCCTACACACATTGTTCTCTAATTTGTAACAAAAGTGAGCACTATTAGTCCTACACAGCTTCATGCACCAAGTTCCAGTCCATTGTGAGTACATAAACAGTTTTGGGGTGGAAGATTCACAAGGTCTTCACCACAACTTCCACAATATTGTCGTGCCTGGTGCCTTGTTGTAAATTGTGAACTGTGTTCCCTGTCAAAATGTGTGCTATGTCAAATGCTTGCATTTATATTGTGCTTTTAACATTGTGCGGTGACCCAATGTGTATCAAGAGCAGTGTGTGGCATTCCATTTTGGAATTTACCAGGCGTAGCAGATCCTTGCCATTAAATCTCAGCAAGTCCACTTGCTATTCAGTTAGGTTCATCAAACATCACGAAGGAGCCCCTTGAAATTTGACTCCTCGGCCAATGGATCCTGGTTACAGGAGTGCAGTGATTTCACAGATGGCATTAAACCACTGTTGCATTACACAGATTAGGTTGAATTAGGCTGAACAGTAAGACCAGCATGGGGGTCATGAAGAGACAGTCAAGCTGACCCATTGACTGGACCGTGGGTGCCATGTCAGCTTTGTGGTGCCTGCACTTCACAACAATTGCCACAGTAAGAAGTAGAAGCAAAGAACTGCAGATGCTGGTTAATATGACACAGAGGACACAAAGTGCTGGAATAACTCAACGGGTCAGGCAGCATCCCTCGAGAACAGGGATAGGTGATGGTTTGGGCCGAGACCCTTCTTCAGACTCTTTACTGCTTCATTATTTGTCACATTAATTTTATTCCAATCATAAACTTTATTCTGAAAAATATATATATATATGCAAAACGAAAAAATGTGATAAAATGCTTCAGACATTCTCAGCGTCTATGCATTTATTAGTGTCATACTCAGTAGAATTTACAATTATCTTGGAATATGCAACACACCCTCGACACTCATGTGTCCCCTTATTTGATGGGTATCCCCATCGGACTCTGCCCCTCAATATCCAACAGCAGCAGGACCTTAAACCGTGGTCCTTCCCCACAGAGCCTTGGTGTTGGCTGCAGCAGGCTTCAGCAAGTCTCTCAGCATGTACTCCTGCTGCAAGCTGGAATGGGCCAGTCAGCAACATTCCCTGATGGATACCTTGCTCTGCTGGGAGGCCGACAAGTTTCAGGCAGACCAAAGAGCGTCTTTCACTGTGTCTCTTACTTGTGCTCCTTATACAGCTGCAGATGGTGTCAGTGTGTGCATGTGCTTCATTTAAGAGTTTGTAGAACCCAATAAAATAATCATGCCAAGTCTAATCCACACCCTGTGTATTTTACAGACATCTTTACCTGAAAATGTTGGTGGTTTCTTAATTATCAGTGAGGACATATATTTCTCTTCTTAGGCCTCACATGCCCCAGAGCAAGTTCAGATGAACATTTGTATTAATATTTGGTCCATCATTAGTATTTGGGAACTGGGTCAATCTTATTAGCAATCAGAGATAAACATCTTGAATCTCTGCTTCACTGAGATGTACTGCTTAATAATGTGTGAAATCTACATTGAATGTGGTCACTGTTGCAACTGAAAATGCATTTTGCGGCCATCACACCTAGGTTCTATTAACCTTTATCCTTACTTTAGGGGATGCCACACATGGGGGAGCAAACATCTGGGGTTTTTTTGTACTTGGATATCACATATCTCACTTGTCACCCAGTGCATTAAAACAATATTAACCCAGAGTTAACTGTGAGAATGACAGGCATTTTAATGGCCCTTGATTTTACTAGTATGTTGATAACCTTGCAATTTCTGGCGAGGAAGTGACGGTCTTCAAACTGCAAGTTGACACAAACTGTGGAATGATTTGTACATCTTCTCCATTAGCCTTCTGAGTTTGCAGGAGTTTGGCTGCGACTTCCATATGAGTTTCAAAAAGCCACTGCGGCTGCACTGTTAAAATGAATTAAACTTACAATTGACCGTTAGCTTGGACGTGAAACAAAAGAAGGGTTCTTTTAATGAGGAAGATTGCTACTTAATCCCTATTGCCCAGAAAGAGAGCAGAGAGCAATGTCTCCTTCCTATTGAATGTAAATCATTGTGAACGTTTCAAAAACATTAAACATTAAATGCATTTATTTTTCCTGTTTTTCTTTTTGATTCTCTCTTTCTTAATATAGTTATTATTTTCCTGTCCTTGCTGTTTTTTTCCTGTTTTCTGAAGAGACTTCAATGCACTTCATTTTGGTTCTATGAGTCCTTATTTGACAATCGGTAAGCCTCACTGAGTAAAGGAGATAAACAATGGTTCTCATGATTCATCTGGGTACCAGATTCATTGAGTCCGCCAAGCTCTTACAGTATTAGCTCACACTTCCATCAAGGTGAAGTACAATTACTTTGTGAGATGAAGGATGAGGGAAACAATCTCCTCTCCGGGCTTGACACGACTGGCATCGGCTCAGGAAAATATAGACCGTTTATTGTCAGCTATTCACTCATCGTTGTCCAATTCATTCTGGTCAGCAAATCCCACCGATATAAGGATTATGTTTGGCTGAAAAACTTGATCGCTAATCAATCTGCTGTTCCTGTGAATTGAGATATGTTTTTCTAGTGGAGAAAGCAACATTATGCTGTTACATTAGTCATGCAGGCTATGCCAGCTTTTTATTGACTGTTTTGGTTGTCAGCTCTACTCTTGTTACTTCCACATTTGACTATTTTCATCTTGACTTGGCCAGTCTCAACTTGCATCCTTCATGATCTCTGCTACCTACATCTCTATATGTACTGATACACAAAGTGCTGGAGGAGCTCAGTGGCTCAGGCAGCATCTGTGGAGGGAACGAACAGATGATGATTTGGGTTAGGTCCCTTTTCTGATTGATGTGCCTCAATATTTACTGTCCATTTACCTATTATTCCCATGGTTGCTGTACGACAGTGGATTTTACATTTCAAAATCCCCTCCAATATTTTCAAGCCCCAAGGCCTTGGCTGTCCCAATATCTGTGACTTTGTCCACTTCTGAAAACTTCTGAGATACTATTGATCAACCAAGTCTGATATGCAATGTGGTGGCGGAAATATTCGACTGATGTATTTGACAAATATGAGTTATGGGATCAATTTTATGCTCCAAGTTCAGGAGGCTTAAACATACAAACTCGTGACCCAGAATCTCGAGAGCATAAAACATGCAACCGACTAGGATTAAGCATGTGAGGCATGGATGACAGACATAGGTGATGTGCCTCAACTTTAACTTAGGTTAACTTATCATGTAGAATTTTTAAATGCGTGGGGTACAAACTTCTCAATGGTGTATAATGAAGGAAAAAGTGCAATTGTCATTTTGGCTGGTACAATTAAATAATACAAGCATATTACCCACCTAGGAAAGACACAAAACTCAGTGGGTCAGGCAGCGTCTCTGGAGAACACGGATAGTTGACATTTTGATTCGGGACCTTCTTCAGACTGAATAAATTTCTCTTTATCTTCCTAAAAGCATGTCCTTTAATTCTGAGGCTGTGACCTCTAGTCCTAGACTCTCCCACTAGTGGAAACATCCTCTCCACATCCTCTCTATCCAAGCCTTTCACTATTCTGATAACAGTATTAGCAGTAGTTCAGAGACGATTTACTAAACTGTTACTTTTAATGGGTGGGTTGTGTTATGAGGAGAGGTTAGAAATGGAACGATTGTATCTGCTGGAGTTTAGATAAGATGATTAAAACATATAAGTTTGCGAGTGGTTGGCAGGGTGGATGTGGTGAGGATATATCCTTTTGTGCATCTAGATAGGATTCACTATTTAAATCTGAGAGGTAGTCTATTGAAGACAAATAAATTTCCTCTTTCAGAGGGTTGCAAGTTTTTGAAACTCTTCCTCAAACAGTGGAGGTAGAGTACTTGATTTTTTTTCGAAGGCTGAGCCAATTAGATTTCTTATATTTATTAACATTTACCATATGTTTATTGACAAATGTTATTATGACATGGAAATATGCCATTTGGCCCATCTACACACATGGCTGTCCTTGATCAGCAAGGATGGGGTATCAGTACATTTGGTTTAGATTGGAGATACAGCGCGGAAACAGGCCCTTCAGCCCGCACTGAACGGTGACCCCTGTTACACTAGCACACACTACACACTAGGGACAATTTACAATTTTTACCAAAGCCAATAAACCTACAAACCTGTACATCTTTGGAGTGTGGGAGGAAACCAGAGCACCCAGGAAAAACACACGCAGTCACGGGGAGAACATACAAACTTCGTACAGACAGCACCTGTAGTCAGGATGAACCCGGGTCTCTGGCGCTGTAAGGCAGCAATTCTACCGCTGCGCCACCATGCCACCCCAATGCCAGGTCATTAACATTGGAGGGTGAGGTTGAAAGCAGAAATAGGGAGCTGAGCTTACAGTCAAATCATTTATGATCTTACAACTAGTCGTCAAAATGGCACTGATGGTCTGAATGGCCTACTCCTGTTCCTGAAGTAGATGTAATGGATACCCATGTATTCACACTGGCTGATGTTGCACAGATCAGTGGTGCCATAACTGCTGCAGATGGGAGCACAAAGTGACTGAGACCATGATTACGGAAGTGGACAAAATTGTAGCAGATGGATTCCTGACAAAGGCATAGAAAAAGCCTGAGTAACCAAACTTTCAAGCCTCATCCATTGCACCTGCACAATAGATCACGATGGTGCCCCGTACCAACACCTTTCCAGAGTTTCAGGGTTGTAAAGGTTACAAAGATTTGTAATGCCCGATGGAAAATTATTAACAGAAACAGAAAGCTTTCAAGCTATTAGAGGTTACTGAATAAATATTTGAAAAAGCGAAATATAAAAGGGTTTGCGAGCTGGACAAGGGAATTGAGATGACGCATATGCTGGCTTTTAGAGAGACAAAGTGTTTGTGCAGTGTTGTTAAAGTTTTCCAGCAAACTTAAATTTGCTGTTTCAACTATTTTAGTGCATCTTAACAACAAGAGTTTCAATAAAGAAGTGTTTGATTTGAGCTTCTTAATTATTCCAAGCAGGAATGGAATGAGAGTTTTAAAAAATAATAAAACGATTTGAAGTTATTCATCAAATAATTTGGAGCAATGCAGTTGTGCAGCTGGTGGAGCTGCTGCCTCACAGCACTAGAGACCCAGGTTCAATCCTGCTATCAGGTGCTGTCCGTGTGGAGTTTGCACGTTACCTCGTGAACCTCGTGTGACCTCGTGAACTTCCTACGGGTACTTCAGTTTCCTCTCACAATCCAAAGACGTGTAGGTTTATAGGCAATTGGCTGCAATAAATTGCCCTTGGTGTGTGGGGAGTGGATTCAGTAGTTAACTACTGTTAATTAGAACTAACACTAGTTCTATGTTATCCCTATCACTAAGTATTAAGATTCTGTTTTCATTGAAAGATACAGTATGGATGGTGAACGGTGGTCAGTGTGGGCTTGTGGACTTGGTGGGCCATAGGGCCTGTTTCCATGCTCTATCTTTCAATAAAAAAAATATCTTAAACTCACCTAATTAAACACACTCAAGACAAAGTGCTATGAGATTGTTCCATGTGTCAGAACGTGAATTCAACCAGAGATGTGACAAGGTGCCTTTTTATGTGCCTGCACAGGCTGCCCCATCCACAGGGAACAGTCGGAAGAAAGGTCTTGACCCAAAATGTCATCTATCCATGTCTCCAGAGATGTTGCCTGACCCACTGAATTACTCCATCAAATAATGTTATTGTTTTGTAAACCAGCATCTGCAGTTCCTTGCTCCTATACTGGGAACATCCCATTGTCAAACAGGTCCAAAGCATTGTTTACAATAGAACAGTCTTTGCACATAGGAATCTTTCATCTACCATTGTTAGTGGCTAAACTGTGGCTGTGTTACCAGTTGGGAAGCATGGTCAAAGTTATGCCTGGTTGAGTAGGGGGTAAGGGCAAGAGGTTATTAAGATGACTGAAAGTAAGCGTGCAAGTACGGCAGGTAGTGAAGAAAGCTAATGACATGTTGGCCTTCATAATGAGAGGATTTGAGTACAGGAGCAAAGAAGTCCTTCTGCAGTTGTATAGGGCCCTGGTGAGACCTGGTGAGAATGGTGTGGAGTTTTGGTCTCCAAATTTGAGGAAGGACATCCTTGCTATTGAGCAGCGTAGGTTCACGAGGTTAATCCCGGGGATGGAGGGACTGTCATATGAGGAAAGATTGGAAAGACTGGGCTTGTATTCACTGGGGTTTAGAAAGATGAGAGGGGATCTTATAGAGATGTATAAAATTATAAAAGGACTGGACAAGCTAGATGCAGGAAAAATGTTCCCAATGTTGGGTGCTTCCAGAACCAGGGGACACAGTCTAAGAATAAAGGGGAGGCCATTTAAAACTGAGGTGAGAAGAAACTTTTTCATCCAGAGAGTTGTAAATTTGTGGAATTCTCTGCCACAGAAGTCAGTGGAGACCAATTCACTGGATGAATTTAAAAGAGAGTTAGATAGAGCTCCAGGGGCTAGTGGAATCATGGGATATGGGGGGAAGACAGGCACAGGTTACTGATTGTAGATGCTCAGCCATGATCACAATGAATGGTGGTGCTGGCTCGAAGGGCCGAATGGCCTCCTCCTACATCTATTTTCTATGTTTCTGTTTCTATGTTATTGGGGATGAATAGATTTTTGTAGAAGATACACGTAAAATGCTGGAGTAATTCAGCGGGACAAACAGCATCTCTGGAGAGAAGGAATGGGTAACCTTTTGGGTCGAGACCCTTCTTCAGACCCGAAACGTCACCCATTCATTTTCTCCAGAGATGCTGTCTGTCCTGCTGAGTTCCTCCAGCATTTTGTGTCCATCTTTGGTTTAAACTGGCATCTGCAGTTCCTTCATACACATAAAGACTTTTGAAGAAGGTTGTTGAGGCTCTGGGACCTGAAGGAGTGGGATTTTGGCCATGTTGTTTGGTGGAGATGGGGGCTGTGGAAATGGGTGGAAACAAGTGATAAGTGGAAAACTAAAATATGACCAACATGCTGGAAGATCCATACACTGGAGCCCACAGTCATAAACGTGATCAGACAGGGTCCATTAAAGTTGCATTGGAATAGACTGCATCATTCTTATGAAGTTTGGATACTGCTCAGGTACATAAAGGCCCAGCACTCCACAAAGCAATCTCCAGATTGCGTTCTTCCACCTTTCTAACGACTGCCTTTCTGATTTTGTGGACTTGGACTGAGACTGAGCAACAGGGTAGCTTTAGGACAGTCCCAGTAACATCCAAGTGGCAGAAGAAAAGGCTTTTCAGACAGGTTGGATTCTGATCCAACTGATTTTGAGATCAGGAAGATTGGTTGTGTGGGAAATCACAACACCCTCCTATTTTTGAAGAAATGAAGGGATAATTTAACCAGGGCTGGTCTGTGTAAATTTAAATTGAAAACATCTAGCAGATGGCGGCACAGTGGTGCAGCAGTAGAGTTGGTGCCTTACCAAGTTCAATCCTGACCACGGCTGCTGTCTGTACAGAGTTTGTACGTTCTCCCCACATGGGTTTTCTCTGGGAGCTCCAGTTTCCTCCGACATTCCAAAGACGTACAGGTTTGTTGGTTAATTGGCTTTGGAAAAAATTGTAAATTGGCCCTATTGTGCAGGGTGGTGCTAGTTTAGGGTGATCGCTGGTCGGCCCGGACTCACTGGGCTGAAGAGCCATATCGCGCTGTATCCCTAAACTAAACTAAACATGGCTGCACATCCACAAAGCATGACAAATGCATGCAAATGATTAAAATACTCTCCTGTGGAAAATATTGCAGTTCCTTCATTTTGGAGTAGTCAATCTGAGATGGATGTATTCCTTGAAGCGTCATCTTGCAAATCCCTCACCCAGAAACTCCTTCCATTGATGGCCTGGCCTCTTTTCCGATTCCTGTGCGGTGCACAGGCTGCTCGAACCATTAGGAATCGTCCATCGACTGAGAGGCCTAAAGCAATGCATTCTGTCTCAAGCCAAATTAGATGGGGGACAGACTCAGTGGGTGATCGTTCAATTCCCAGCTGTCAGCTAAACAGCCATTTCTCTCTGTGTCTTGTAAGTTCACAACCAATAAGAAAATGTGTTCAAGGAAAATTTCTCGAGGGGAAGCTTGTAGAAGTAGGACTGAAGATTAATCTCTGATTCTTGCAGGCTCCAGGGCACTGCTGTGGAGTTGGCAGCCACGGGTCAATTGCATGAAAATAAACATTAAAGTAATAGCATGTCAATTCGAACTAAATATAACGTTAAATCAAAGGGAAACACTGTATGGGAAGGCAGTAAAACGCATGTCAAATATGGAAAAGATGAAAAAATGTGGTAAATCCAAGTCATATATCAACAACATGAGCCATGTTTTATGAAGACGTTCAACAATTATAGCTGAGTGAAATGTCACAATTCACTGAACAGAGACTTGAGGAGAACGATATAACAGACAGAGTCAGGCCATTAGTTTCATTGACTCATCGAGAAGACAGGATTGTTCAGAAGCATTGGCTCCCCTGAATCCCTAGGGGAGTAAATACTTGAAGCACGAACCTTGACAACTTCCTGATCCGAAAAGAAAGTGTGATTTCGGGACATATCATAAAACAATTCATTGGAGTCTCATTCCAGGGAGTCAGATCCATTTAACTTGTGGCAAAATCACAGATATATTTAAGTCTCCACATCCATCTCTGATCTCTTGCAAGCCTAACACAACTGAATAACAGTTTGCCATTTTATATATTTGTACTGAAGTCATGTATTTATGGAAGTAATCCTATTTGAAACATCCAGAAATATTACAGAATTATTAAGAAATGATCAAAGGTCAAGTTAATATGTTATATTTGTATAATGCCTCGAACCTGCTAAAATGTTTCAAGACAGTTTGCAGGAACATTATCCTCATAATATGAAGCCAAGCTATGTCAGCAGATATTTGCACAAGTGGCATGAAAACTCGGTTCAGAATTAATAAGAGCTGAGGAGTACATCTTGCTGAACACAATGGAGGAATAAAGATTGGGAACATTGGGACTGATTCTAACTTCCAATGCTGTCAACCAGAGACACTCACCAACAGTGACCGGTCATAGAGTCTTGCAGCGTGGAAATAGGCCCTTCGGCCCAACTTGTCCACACAGACAAACATGTTCCATCTACACTCATCCCACCTGCCTTCATTTGGCCCATATCCCTCTAAACCTAAAGGTAGGAAAGAACTGCAGATGCTGGTTTAAATCGAAGGTAGACACAAAATGCTGGAGTAACGCCGTGGGACAGGCAGCATCTCTGGAGAGAAGGAATGGGTGACGTTTCGGGTCTCGAACCCAAAACGTCATCCATTCCTTCTCCCCAGAGATGCTGCCTGTCCGGCTGAGTTACTCCAGCATTTTGTGTCTTCCCTGTAAACCTATACTATCGACGTATGTAGGAGGGAACTGCAGATGCTGGTTTACACCGAAGATAGACACAAAATGCTGGAGTAACTCAACGGGTCAGGTAGCATCTCAGGAGAAAGGGAATAGGTGACATTTTGGGTCGAGACCCTGCTTCAGACTGAGAGTTATCCATGCAGCTATCTAAATGTTTCTTATATGTTGCAATAGTCCCTGCCTCAACTTCCTCATCCGGCAGCTCGTTCCATATACCCAGCCCCCTTTGTGTAAAAACGTTATCCCTCGGGTTCCTATTAGATCTTTCCCCACCCCCACCCCCCTCACATTAAACTTAAGTCCTCTGCTGCTCGATTTCCCTACCCCTGAGCAAGAGACTGTGCATTTAGAAACGTAGAAACATGGAAACATAAAATACAGGTGCAGGAGTAGGCCATTTGCCCCTTCAAGCAAGCACCGCCATTCAATATGATTATGGCTGATCATCCAAAATCAATACCCCGTTCCTGCTTTCTCCCCATATCCCTTGATTCCGTTAGCCCTAAAAGCTAAATCTAACTCTCGCTTGAAAATATCCAGTGAATTGGCCTCCATTGTTCTACTTTCAGTGACTGATGTACAAGGACACCCAGGTCTCGTTGCACCTCCCCTTTTCCTAATCTGACACCATTCAGATAATAATATGCCTTCTTGTTCTTGCCACCAAAGTGGATAACCTCACATTTGCCCGATCTATTCCTCTCACGATTTTGTGCACTCTGAGCCCCAGGCCATAAATCAAGCACGCACAGTGCCACTCTGCTGGATGCTAGGTACCCCTGGTTGGTGGAGCGGAAATATTCGAGTTGGGATTGGAGCATGGTTGGGATGTTGGTGTTCAGATTCTTTTTGTGGAGGCCCCAGGAAATCTGCTCCTTAGGGTCTCCCCAAAATGTTATTGGACCATGGCCTTTCAGAGCCCCTTCAGCTTTGCCTCCTGTGAGGTTGAGCTGCAGGAACAACTGATCTTGGTTAACTCTCTGAGACAGGTTGGGAGTTTGTGACCACACACGAGACTATGGGCGGACTGCTCAGTAGTCTGATAACACTGGTGAAGGACTGTTCCTGAATCTGGTGGCATATTCTTTCCAGTTTTTGTACTTTCTGCATGACAGGACAGGGGGAATAGGGGATGACTGGCATGCTGTGTGAAATGGGTGAAAGCATTTTGGCAGGTCATTTTCACTTCCACATTGGGCTGCCATTTACACTGATTCATTCTCATCCTGTTCTGGAGGAACACAGTGGCTCAGCAGTTAGGCTGCTGGGCCAGTAATCCAAGGGGCTTGGCTGAATGATCCAGAGACATGAGTTCACATTCCACCAAAGCAGCCGGGGAATTTAACATTTAGTTAATTAAATAAATGTGGAATAATTAAAAGTAACGACTCTCATTTATGGGGTCATTAAGCGACTGGAGTTGTTAAAAACCCATCTGTTTCTTTGAGGGAAGGAGAATACCGTAATTCGCTGGTCTCACCAAAACACGGCAATTTGGTCAATTCGTAACTACCTACTACAGTGGCCCAGGAATCAAAAGAGTTGCCAAGTCATTGATTCATCCTCACTTACTGAGGGGGAATTACGGATGGGCTGCAAATGCGGCAGTGATGTCCAAATCCACAAATGAATCGTAAAAAAATCAGCTGCAGAAAGTAAAAAGCTTCAAAACCCTCAGATAGGACTTTTGATATTTGTGCCTGTCCAGAGAAATAGGTGCCATCGTCTCCTCTGCGCAGTCTCTCGGTTCATTTTAAAGCATTTTAAAGTTGTTACTTTGTTACTGCTGTGGTTAAATGGACCTTGGAACCGTCCACCTCTCCCAGGACCTCCCTGGTGTGAAGCAAGGAAGAATTTCAATCATACAAATAGTTGTAGAAATTTGGAATTCTCCTTGCTGATCGTCTGTGCACATCAGGGAAGAACTGGGACAGTGATCGAAAGCTGTGGAGCTAACATGAATAAATGCAGTCGAGCTACAAATCAGCCAGCAGCTAATGGAATGGAGCCTTTGGCTTGAGAGGTTGAATACTCCATGCCTGTTTGTTTGCTCCTATGTTCCAATCATTCGAGTTGGCATTTTGACTACAACTAGTCAAGGGAAGAGTTATTAAAATATTTCAAGATTGCAATAATGCACCAGAATATATTGGATAGGAAGAAATAGCTTGTAGAATTCATGAATACTATTTCCTAACATAGATGCATCTCCTCTGCTAACCTTGACTTTTGACATTCTCGCCAATCAGTATCATCTTAGTGCTGACATTAACGGCAAGTGAAATATACCCGACCAAACCAAAATGTACATTTTCATTATACAGTGTGCCGTGCCAAATTATGCTTAGAATTGACATCCTTTTACTCCTGAAATAACCTCCAAGCAGTTTGAAATATATTTTCATTAAGTATTGCAGCAAATGAAATCATTACTCAGTTTTGTTGGGTTTGCATTCCAGAGCAAAAATTTAAATTGGCAAATGGTTTTTATGCTTCTTTTTATGAAATGCTGAACTTGGAAGCTAATTCGTGTACTAAGGTATTCAAAGGAGGAAAAGACTAATACATTGTGCACGACTGATTCACAGTGTCACTATTCAGGATTGTCTCTTTATTGTAATCTCCCTTTATCTGCTTTTGATATCAAAGGACCAACTATTAAATGCTTTGGGTGAAATATTGCTCCATTCCATGGCGCAGAGTCTGACCTAACACTGCATGGATAAATGCGAGGTTTGCATGAATGAGGTTTGAAGTTAAAAAGATTGCATCCGGCCCAAGAAATTCAAATGATAAGTGAACCACACTGGTTCCCAGGCAATTGCCTTTGTGAAAATGTCACGTTAAATAAGTCAACTGGTCAGACATCAATAATGCAGATGTAAGAGTGAATGCGTACTCCGAGGAGAGCCTTATGTAAGCTTAAACTTCAAGTCAAACATCAGGACCATTGAACCACTATTCATAGCCATTAATGTTAACATTTTTGGTGTAAAATGTTGCTTACAGTAATGTACCAATTAGTAATAAACTCGCTCATTTGCCCGTATTCCAGGTAAATGAACAAGGTTCATTGCTCATTGTCCAAATGAAAGAGTCACTAAGGGGCAACGTTAAGAAGGACTATTCACCATCACCCCCTGTGCTAGCTGACCTTCCAGCTCTTGCTCCAGCAGAGGCTTGGGTTTAAAATCTCAGCCTTGTTCACAAATTCCTCTGGGCTTCACCCCTTCCTACCTCCATAATATTCTTCAGCCTTTCATCCCTCCAGGGCATCAATGTTGCTTCTAATGTGTCATCCTGCGCATTACTGAGTTTCATTCAGCAAGTCAGACAGCATCTGTAGAAAGAGAAACAGGGTTCTGATGAATGGACATCTGCCAAGCAGGAGGTTTTTAAAAGTAGAAATGGGAGAGTTCAGGGCTAGCATGTTCCAGTTAGAGTGAAGGGTAAGGCTGGCGTGATATGGTTGAAGGATATTAAGGTTTTGACCTAGAAAAAGGAGGTACCTAAAAGGATAGACACAAAATGCTGGAGTAACTCAACGGGTCAGGCACCATCTCTGGAGAAAAGGAATGCGTGGCGTTTTGGGCCGAGACCCTTCTTCAGTCAGGTATGGTCAGCTGGGATCAATTGAATTCTTTAAGGAGCATAAACACTGAAGAAGGAACATAATAGGGCTAACAGCGGACATGAGATAACCTAAGACACTAAATAAAAGAAAATTCAGAAAGATTCAATGTGTGAAGTTCAACAGGATAACTAGGGAGAGAATGGGTCCCCATAAGGTTCAGTGTGATCATTTATGTGCAGAGCTACAGGATAATGGCAAGGTCTTAAATGAATACCTCCCGTCTGTATTTACTATGGAGAAGGACATACAAGTTCATGAGTTCATGAAGAAGGCTTTTAGCATGCTGGTCCTCATCAGTCAGGGAACTGTGCAGGAATTAAGATGTCAAGTTACATCTGTACAAGATATTGGTGAGGCCACACTATAGTATGGTGTGATTAGTTTAGGTTACCCTGCTTTGTGAGGAAGGTCACGGGGAGAACATACAAACTCTGTACAGACAGCACCCATAGTCGGGATCGAACCCGGATCTCCGGTGCTGCAAGCGCTGTAAGGCAGCAACTCTACCGCTGTGCCACCGTGCTGCGCAAGTTCAAACCAAGTTCGAAATCTGGAAAAATGTGCAGAATATTTATTTGCTTTTACCAAGTGACTGTTTTGGTATCTTACTGCTCTAGCACCCCTGCCCATTTCTTCTCCCCACCCTCACTCTATCTCCCAATCTCTGCCCATGCATTCCGCCCTACTCTCTCTTCCCACCTCACTCTTTCCCATTCCCTGCTCCCACCTGTTCCATCCCTTACAGTCCTTATTGATAGATACTCTGTGAAAGTGAAACATTCAGGTCTATGGTTTTCAGCTGATGCCAATATGGGAGATATCTCTCCTATAGTTGGTCACTTGATAATCAGACTAAGTATCTAGCACACATGACATGGATCAAACTTGCCTTTGTGATGCTACTCTCTTTTCTGAAGAAGGTCAGACCGATCTACTGTGTCAGACATCAAAAATGGTGTAGCTGGCAGGGCACAGCTTGCTAGGAAGGCTTTTAGAAATAACCAAACAAAGCCCATTTTTATCTCAAGAGGCCTACTATCCCTCTGCATCCAAGCCACAAGGCCCTTCAAGCCATTTTCCAGAACAGTAGTAGACTAGGATCAAGAGCTGCACAGTACCTCAGTCTGCTTACACTCACCACGTACATTGAATTTAGTGCTCAAATTTCCATCCAGAAAACAATCAAATATGTTGCATTCTTTTGTATTGGTTCACAAAACATTGCGCTCCTCCGCACTGCCAGACAACTACTGATCAAATACAACTCCAGCCTGATTTTCCACTGATTGTGCTTCCACAGTTCTCGGTTATAACTCGTAGGAACAATTAAAAGCCCCATATGCACCACAACCTCACATCCCTACCGGTCTGTGGAGACCCATAATCCTTTGGTTCGAACTGTCTGCCACCTTGACCTTAAGTTTAGGCCGGTCGGGTAGCATCTGTAGAGAAAGAACCCGAGTTAAGGTTGAAGGTCCTTCTTCAAAGCTGAAAGTTCTTCAGAAGCAATTCTTCAACCTGAAATTTTAACTCTGTTTCTTTCTCCATGGATGTTGCCCAACCTGCTGAGTGTTTCCAACATTTTCCAACTATATTTCACACATTTCAGCATCTGCGGTTCAATTTTCTTTGGCCCTTCTGTGTGCTATGAGGCCATTTGATGATCCACAAGAACTGTTGAGGTCATTGGGGGGGGTCAGCCTTGAGCTGATGCTTCCCTTCCTTGATGTCTCTCATCAAACATCAGAACCTGCAATTGTGTGATTTTGATTCCGTATTTGCTCCTGCCAACCTATTGTTAGAATGTGTGGAAAGGAACTGCAGATGCTGGTATATACAGAAGATAGACACAAAGCGCTGGAGTAATTCAGCAGGTTAGGCAGCATCTCTGGAGAAAGAGGATGGGTGACATTTTGGGTCAGGACCCTTCTTCAGACTCTAGGTCCCGATCCGAAACATCACCAATCCTTTTTCTCTAGAGATTGTGCCTGACCAACTGAGTTACTCCAGCATTTTGTGTCAACCTATTGTCAGATTAAACGTTTCATCACCTTTCCCAATAGCCAATATGTTTCAGTGTCAAATGTTATTTAATAGCTCCTGTGTGTAATGCTACAGATTATGATAAGTGTCACATAAATACAACTTGCCTTTCTTCACACCTGCCACTAATTTGCCTCTTGGCAGCTCCAAACTGCTCGCCCTAGAGCTACTCTCTTGACCTAAATAGCAATTAGACTTCACACTCTATTGAAAATATTAAGCCCATTTGGTTAAAATTTGAATTCATCGAAGGGCAAGAGGTTAATAAACCAGGCACTTGCTAACAGGCAATGTTGGCTTATCCTTTTGTAGTTGATTTAGGTTAGCAGTTCCATTACTGATGTACCCAAGCCTTTTCTATCAGTCCTTTGTGCAATTATTATTACACATAGAACTAATTTAACCATTACAGAATATCTTTAGGAGGATTAAAGCACAATAACAACTTCTCTACCACTTAAAATACAAACTATTAATTTCATTATAATTTCACACTTGAGTTGGCATATTACCAACAACATTATTCTATTAGTGCTGGATTAAAATTCTCCCAGTTGCCACCTCCGATTAGTGATATTTCCTTTGCTGAATAATAATGCTTATCTAAAACGATTAACCCAACTAATGAGCTTCTGTTCCATTGAGGGGTATCACCTATCCAATATATTCTTCTAGCACACAGCCTCAATGATTTACGGTTGACTTGTAATATTGTGTACGGATCAGAGGGCACTTTAGGGAGTCCATTCTATATCAGACTTGCAAAAGGGTTATCTAGTTTCACCCAAACTCTCTGGCTCATTGGACATAGATTTACAACTTTCTCCTGTTCAAATATGTGGACAATTAGCTTCTGAAAAATGATATTTTATCCCATCAAACTTTCAAGTAGATTCCAAATCAAAACAGCTTGCTGCACAAAACAAAAATCTCTTTGCTGTGTATTTAAACACTCACATATACTGATGCCTTGGGTTAGGTCACAAAACCTGGTGCATCTCAAACTATCTTGAATCTGCTCAAGAAGGGTCTTGACCCGAAACGTCACCCATTCCTTCCCTCCAGAGATGCTGCCTGTCCCGCTGAGTTACTCCAGCTTCTTGTGTCTATCTTTGAGGTGGGTGTTCATTTGGATTCGCCCAAGAGGTTTTCAGCTCTCAAGGATTCCAACCAAAGCTCCTGATCCCCACCAGTCAATAGACAATAGACAATAGGTGCAGGAGTAGGCCATTTGGCCCTTCGAGCCAGCACCGCCATTCAATGTGATCATGGCTGATCATTCACAATCAGTACCCCGTTCCTGCCCTCTCCCCATACCCCCTGACTCTGCTATCATTAAGAGCTCTATCTAACTCTCTGTTGAAAGCATCCAGAGAATTTGCCTCCACTTCCTTCTGAGGCAGAGAATTTCACAGATTTACAACTGTCTGAGTGAAAATGTTTTCCTCATCTCTGTTCTAAATGCCCTACCCCTTATTCTTAAACCGTGTCCCCTGGTTCTGGACTCCCCCAACATCGGGAACATGTTTCCTGCCTCTAGCGTGTCCAATCCCTTAATAATCTTTTATGTTTCAATAAGCACAATTGACCCCTCCCAACTGGGGCACTCATTTCCCTGTGGATTATTCCTTCATTGTAGTAAGCACGTTGGGAATGTGATACATCCACAATAGCTTGAGGTGAAAGAACAGTGCAGCAATCTGGAAGCGACGGCAGGTTGCACCATTTATGAATGCCAGTGCTATTGACCGCAATGGAATAGAACTTCTGAACGTAAAGGGCCTGTCCCACTTAGGCGATTTTAAGGCGACTGCCGGCGACTAGGCTGTTGGCCGGGGTGTGGCGGGCATGATCGTGAGGAGTCTTCAAAGAATCGTAGTGGATCTCGGCACGTCGCTGAGAAATGTTCTGGATAGAAATTTCACGCCGACAGCTGGCTTATCGCCAGGTATCGTTGCTTATTGGTTTTCCAGACGCAGAAAATCTTATCACTTGAAATCTGCCTTGAGACCCATTATTTATTGGACGTCATTGGATTTGTCCATTGTCCATCGTGGTTGGTCAATGATCTCAGGGATGGCTCAGGAGACGTTGGTGCTTCTACAGATTGCTGTTCAAATTCATCACCTCCACCTCAGTCACAGATGTTCTTGCTGATATCCAGACCAGCCTTTATATCTGACCCCACTGATAATGCTTTGTGGTAGCTGGTTACATTTGGATTGGCTGATTGTTGTACCTATATTGTGTTAGGGATCAAATATCAGTTTTAATCAGGGATTTTGCGGATAGCCGCCCTTCTTTTAAAATAACGTGATATCCCTCAATATTTTCAGGACATTGAAATCAACCATTGTGTGTTGAACATGCTTCTGAACTATTGGAAATTACACAGGAAAAAAAAGATAAATGTTTATATTAATCAGCCCACATTGAAATTCCCAGGATAAGATCGAGGACATCCTGTCATTCAACACGTATTTGAAGACAAATCCCTGGCACTTAAACCATAATGAAAACATATATGTTCTGTCAATCAATATTTAAGGTGTTGTCTATCCAGAGAGTTGTCCCTCAATACTGTGATTAAAAACTATAGTTTGAGTGTCTGGAGTTTTGAGCTCAGAAGCTTCAGACAGCCCACAGATGTTTACATTTTCAAGTGTCTTGTCAGTTGACATATGCTCCCATTAAATATTTTTCTAAGCTACTTGTTGACACCGAAAGGTTGAAGTAAACTATGTAAATCTACTGTTATTTTAGTGTTTAAAGAGTATAAAACCCATGTAATTTTGGTGAGGTTCTCCAGAGACTCTCTCAGAGAGATTCTTCCAAGCAAGTCTGCTTGTCACTTTCCGAGGTTGTCAAAGCCTTTCCCCTTCGCTCTCTATTACACCCAGCAAAGGTACTGACATTATGAGCTTGCATGCACCTTTTTAATGCGCAGGCGAAAACTTAAGATTCACCCCTTCTGACATTGGGGCTGAACCATAGCTTCTTCCTTTTTCTTGTTATTGAATCACTGATGTAGTATTTGTCATCTCAAGTGCAATACCTTTCACAAGCTAAGATTTCCCCAAGTTTCCTTCAGGCCGTCGCTATTAATCCTTTCCAGTACCTCGTGGCCAACCCCTGTTGCAATCAGCTCATCCTAAACTACTTCTATATCCCAACCAGTACCAAATCCCAAAGGCAGAGAACTGGACGTTCAGGATACAGCAGTCAGATGAATGTGAACTTGCAATATGTCTGGCATGTAACAAGGTACAGGTTTGTGCTTGATGGGTAAAAAAACATGAGCTTTTTCAAAGTATCGATATTTCTGAGAATGCCGAGGCTATGTTACAGAGGTGTACAGTTTGTGGCAGCTTCATGAAGTGCACCACCGAACATCACTTAGCAAAGAAGGGGCTATTCCGCTCCATCATGCCTGCACCCATCCCTTCTAAAGAGCTATTAACCCCATCCCCATTGCTGTCCAGTATTACATTACTGTCAAATTATTTGGCTAGTTCCATTTAACATAACTATGGCAATCGATTCCTTTCAACCATTTAGGATGATAACAGCCAAAAGATTTCTGCCTCCCTCCCTTCTGTTCTTTCTCCAGTGATCTAACTTCTGTCTCCTCTGACTTCCCAGCCTCTTGACGGTGGGAACAATTCCTTCCTATTTACTCAGCAAAGCCCTTTCTAATTGTGAAAACCTTAATTAAATCTCCTCTGAACCACACAAATATTTAGCATTGCAAATTAAAACCAGCAGAAAATAATCCCCTTAGAGTTTAACTGATGAAACTAAAATGAAGTGGTGAAGACATTAAGTGCAGCTTTGGAACCTGGTTCGGAATGATGCATGCATTGATTTTTGCATGAAGTCAATACCCAATATATTTCAATGATATATAGATTGAACACCAAGCAATTGATAATAGGAAATGCCTGGACCATACAAATTGCATCGTTCAATACAGAATGGAGGAATACCTCACCCAGGAGTTAGCATTAACAATGTAACTGACAATTAATGGTGACAAATAGTTTTCACAGGCCCAGTAACTGTAGAGAAATGAGATCCTGATTCAAATACCCAGAGAGCCACAAGGTCAATGGCACACAGTTGGTGAGCACTAACATTGTGAAGAAGCTTTGAGAAAATGGGAAGGAGCCAAGGTGCAGTAACAAGCAAGCTCTCACCCTGACATTAGTAATTTGTCACAACAGTGATATGAGTGAGCATCATCATAGGAACAATCATAACTAGGAAAACTGGAACATTAATAATCCACCACATTATTTAACCCCAGCTACTGCTGGAAATAGTGGAGGAGCGCCACAAAGTAGCCTAGATAACTGCAAGGCCTGGATCTCCCCAATACCTCTATCTGTGAAGATGCCAAGGGGGAGAGGGGCACCTCGAAAACTGTCTATTGATCTGTTCTGGCTCTGTATTTTTAAATGTCCCTTTCAACATTTATGTTGCAGCTCTGTAGGAACTGACCAATGTAAGCATGGCCCATGAATGGATGCCTTATCCATATCCACTTGGCTACAGCCTTTGATCTAGTTCTACCTTTCAGACATTATAACTACACTTATTTTACTTGACAAAGATCATGGAGATTCCGCCATGAGAAGATAAACACATGGACTCATGTACACACTAATGAACACTTACAGTGGTATTCCTTGCAAACTTATTATTTCAGATTGCATTAAGCACCATGAAGGAAGATATATGCTCCGAGATACAAACTACAAAATCCGAGATACAACGAGCAACAATATTCCAAGTGTCTATTTGATCACCTATCCTCAGTCTTGTTTTCACGATGCAAATATATATTTGAACTGAGAAATCACTATCTGACAAGGCTATTGGCTATGAGGTGCAACTTGAGAAATGGACCCTAACTTGTTAATTCTGGTAAATTCATTGAATTTCATTCAGAATTGCATCTAGGAAATAGAATCCATATTCCATTCATTCTTCAGATGTTCTGAACTGTGGGAGATGTGGAATTCATTCCTACCAAACATTTCCTGCAACAAGGCTTTCATTGTAGCAACGGGCCATACTCTTGGACATCTTCTGCCTTTGTCACTTAGATATCCTGGTTTCCACATCAACCGACAGGCACGATGCACTTCACTTTAAAGCAAACTAACCAATGTTCACACATTATATTTGGACCTCTGATGTGTATGCGTAAGATGAGATGTTGTTGCTGAAAAGGAGCAACCATAAATTAGCTGGCACCATGGATTTAACCTGGTTTAAACTTCATTATGAAATGCTGTTCTCATGGATAATAGAATTCATCCTGGCCATCTCCCCGCATCTTGATGCACTTTTTAATTTCGCTTGCCATTGATGGCACATACTTCACAATTTTCAACAATATTTGCAATTTCACAGAAAATTAAGCAACCACCAAGTGGAAAATAATAATGGTGCATTATTTGTGGCAGAAAATAACTTATCCAGAAAGAGAGCTCCTCCGCCTGCTCTTTACATTTAATGAATTATCTTCACCGAGGCCCCTAGGGAGCCAGCAATCATCACGGCCTCAAAAGGACATGAATCCTATGGTGGAAGGGAACTGGGAACCATGTTGCAAATGTCTCACTTGCTGATTCTCAAAGCCTTTTGACTAACTATGCGGCACATGTCGTAGAGTGACGCATACACACAAAAACAAGCTTTCAGCCCACTGAATCCATGTCATCCAGATGATTTCCATTTCAGGTGTGCGATGAAATATTCACCTGACTATCTATTCTATCTAAACTTCTTATAATTTAATATACTTTTCCCCAGGTTTCCTTTTAGTCTCTTATGCTCCAGAGAAACCAATCCAAGTTTGTCCAACCTTCCCACATGGCTAATACTCTTTAGTCCAGGCAACATCCTGGCAAACAAACTTCATTTGCACCATTTCCAAAGCCTTCACATTTTTTCCTGTAATGCAGCAGCTGGAACATAACTTCTCATCTTTCATACTCAATGGTCTGACCAGGAAATAAAAAGGTATGCTGCACACATTCTTTGCCACTCCATCTACTTGTTTTGCCATCACCAAGATTTTACTGTATATCAATGTTCCCAAGTGTCCTGCCATTTACTGTATATGTTCCATAGACATAGAAAATAGGTGCAGGAGGAGGCCATTCGGCCCTTTGAGCCAGCACCGCCATTCATTGTGATCATTGGTGATCGTCCCCAATCAATAACCCGTGCCTGCCTTCTCCCCATATCACTTGATTCCACTAGCCTCTAGAGCTCTATCTAACTCTCTCTCTTAAATCCATCCAGTGATTTGGCTTCCACTGCCCTTTGTGGCAGAGAATTCCCCAAATTCACAATTCTCCTGGTGAAAAAGTTTTTTTCTCACCTCAGTTTTAAATGGCCTCCCCTTTATTCTAAGACTGTGGCCACTGGTTCTGGACTCGCCCAACATTGGGAACATTGGGAACATTTTTCCTGCTTCTGGACTCGCCCAACATTGGGAACATTTTTCCTGCATGTTCCCTTTATATTGGACCTTCCAAAGCACAACACCCCACACTTATTCGGATTCAACTCCATCTGTCCTTTCTCCACCCATATTTGGATAGGCAGAGTCTGATTAAAGATAGTCAACATGGCTTTGTACATGGGAAATCACGTCTCACAAATCTGATGAGAAGTTTTCGAAGGTGAAAACAAGAAGATTGATAAGGGCAGAACGGTGATGTTGTCTATATGGATTTTATCAAGGCATTTGACAAGCTCCCACCTGGTACACTGGTCTGGAAGGTTAGATTGCATTGAATCCAAGGTGTCTAGCCAATTGAAAGCAGTTAAAGGTACTTGTGGAGGCTGTTTTTCTGATTGGAGGCCTGCAGAGATCAGTATTTGGTCTGCCGCTGTTTGTAGTCAACATTAACGAATTGGATGACAAAGTTTTCTTTGTTAATTGATGACATTGTTAGTATATTTTTCAGAGGATACTAAATTAGATGACATGGTAGGCAAGAGGAAGGCTCTATAAATTTATAACAAGATCTAGATCATTTGGGAAGGTGGTCAAGGAATGGCAAATGCAATTTAACTTTGACAAGTGTGAGGTGTTGCTCTTTGGAAATGTCAAAACAGGGCGGGACTAACACTGTTTACGGTAGAGCTCTGGAGAGTGTTGCAGAACAGAGAGATCTGGGAGCACAGGTACATGGTTCCCTGACACTGGCGAGCCAGGTGGACAATGTGATGAAGTGACATTTCAAATGCTTGGCTTCATTGAGAAGGGTATCGGGTACAAAAGTTGACATCATGATGCAGCTGTACAAGTTGTCAGGCAGACTACACTTTGAGTATTGTGTGCAGTTCTGGACACCCAGCTATAAGAAGGATGGCATTAACTTGAAAAGGATGCACCAAAAAATTCACCAGGATATTAACTGGGGTTGCAGACTTTAGTTATACACAAAGATTGGATGGGCTGGGATTTTATTCAGGAAAACGTCGGAGGCTGAGGGTTGGATACACTCTTCTCGAGAGTGTACAAGTTTATGAGGGGCATGGATAAGATTAATGCTCACAGTCTTTTTCTCAGCATAGAATCCTGATCTGCCATCTCAGGTAGGCTCTAAAGATTTCTTTGTATGGTGTAGGAGGCAAGGCTTTAGATTGCTGAGGAATTAGGACTGTTTCTAGGACAGGCGTTGCCACTTCTGGGGGCTAGACATGTTACACATCAGTAGGAATGAGACCAAACTCCTTGTGGAGAAGTTTTCTCATGCATTAGGTATGGTTCTAAACTAGCTTGAATAACACTGAAAAGATAGAATCAAAGAAACGGTAAGCTGGAAAAGAGACAGGTGTTGAAGTATTATTTAGGAAATCCAAGTGAAAGTAGAAGGGACTACAGCAGGACAACAATAGGGGTAATAGGAGTGCATCAGGGAGGGATAGTGTGAGTGTGTAACAGCAAATGCACCCAGAATTCATAAGTGGACAGAAAGGTCGATGGCACAAGTAAATAATGATCTGCCAACCATTATATAGACATGCTCGCAAGTGACTGAGGCTGGGAACAGAATATTCAGAAGATAGACACATGATGCTGGAGTAACTCAGTGGGTCAGGCAGCGTCACTGGAGAGAAGAAATAGGTACTTTGCGATAGGAGCTTATTACTTTTCTTCAGAGATGCTGCCTGACCCGTTGAGTTACTCCAGCATTTTGTGTCTTTCTTTGGTGTGACACTGAGAATTCAAACGTGGTTGACAATTTGAGCAGAAAGGAAATGAAAGTGGAATAGGCCTGTTAATAAAGGACAGTTCTGCTAAATATCACTTCATAGCAGTGATGGAGAATGATGTTGGCACAAAGGCTCAAGATGTGAAATTAGCAAGAAATTGTAAAGGTTAGCAGTAGCTTGTGAAAGTGGTAAACATCTCCAAAACATCAAGACAGAGTATAAATCAAGAAATAATGAGGGCTTGTAAGAACATTAGTTTTAGATTTTAGTTTTAAAGGTACAGCATGGACTAGACCTTTTGGCCCATCGGGTCTACAACAACCATTAATCACGCGTTCACATGAGTTCTATGTTATCCCATTATCTCAACCACTCGCTAAAAACTAGGGGCAATTTACAGAGGCAAATTAACCTATAAACCTGCATGTCTCTGGGATGTGGGAGGAAACCGGAGCTCCCAGAGGAATCCCAGCTGGTCAAGAGTCAAGATTCAAGAGTGTTTTATTGTCATGTGTCCCAGATAGAACAATGAAATTCTTACTTGCTGCAGCACAACAGAATATGTAAACATGGCACACTGTAAACAATATGATAAACGAGAGAGAAGATAAAGTTCATTGTGTATATATACACATACCCATAAGTATACACACACAGACACACACACACATACACATACACACACACACACACATTTATATATTATATATATATATGTATACACACATATACATATACTAAAAAAAAACCAATAGTAGTGCAATAATAATAATAATAATAATAAGTCTATTGAATTTCAGAGCTTATTTGAGGTTGTAGTGTTTAATAGCCTGATGGCTGTCGGGATTAAGTTGTTCCTGAACCTGGACATTACAGTTTTCAGACTCCTGTACCTTCTTCCCGATGGCAGGGGTGAAATTGAGTGTATGGCCAGGATGGTGTGGGTCCCTGATGATGCTGGCTGCCTTTTTGAGGCAACGACTCTGATAACGAGAACATGCAAAGTCCACAGAGACAGCACCCGAGGTCAGGATTGAATCCAGGTCTCTGGCCTTGTGAGGCAGTAGTTCTACCAGCTGTACCACTGTGTCACCTTAGAATGGCGATAAAAGGACAGAAGTGCTGCAACCAGAGAGCTCTGGATGACATAATGCATTGAACATATCACATTGTTGAAAGGCAAAGTCATGCGCAGTTTACCTTCTGAGATTCAGTATTTTCACATTGCATACCAATCTCCATGACGTCTCAGCCTATATTGCCACATTATGAGCAACATATACCCCATAAGCAGAGACTTTTCAGCTCCCCAGAAGCATCTGGAATTTAGAAGGATGAGAGGGGATCTTATCGAAACATATAAGATTATTAAGGGGTTGGACACGTTAGAGGCAGGAAACATGTTCCCGATGTTGGGGGAGTCCAGAACCAGGGGCCACAGTTTAAGAGTAAGGGGTAGGCCATTTAGAACGGAGATGAGGAAAAACATTTTCAGTCAGAGAGTTGTAAATCGGGGTACTGATTGAGAATGATCAGCCATGATCACATTCTGGCTCGAAGAGCCGAATGGCCTACTTCTGCACCTATTGTCTATTGTCTATTGTCTATCAATTAATTTGACCCCGAACGCCTGCCTGCTGAATCGATGAAAGCCAAGCATTCTTCAATAATCCCTACCCTTACTTCCGAATAATTCCCCCCGACACAGGAGAACCGCATGCAATATTAATATGCTAGCCCCATTACTTCCATTTCCCAGGATTTAACAACTTCTAATATTGCACTTAATGAAAGAGTCATGCAATGTTGAACATTAACTGCTGTTAATTTCCTGCAGTATAAAATTTGCATTTTTTTTGTTACTGCTGGGCCATAATTATCATCCTGTAATTGTTATACTGACTGTCTGCTTGGTCTTCGGAAAATAGACTGATCACAATCCTGCGTGATCATTTGTTTGCCAAGTTTATTACTTGCAGAGATAACCATTCATGATAATTCAGTATCTTGAATAAAATGAACTTTCTGCTTTGCTGAATTGTTAAGAATAATGCTTTGAATTGAAGTGAATATTTTGTCTTTAAATCTATGTGCAAATTACTGCCTGTCTGGAACTGCTTCGTATTCATTACAGCTGGTGGGGAATGATTAATATTCTGTAATTATCAGCTACTGACAATGAATTATGCTGAAAGATTGCATCAGTTTATAGCCATCCCCAAATAGAAATGTTGGAAATATGACTTGGAATCTAGTCTGAACCAAGAAAGTACCATCCATATCTGGAGTGAACGAGCAATGTAGAAAATGATGGTACAAATTGCTCTTTTGGGCCCAAAACATCTGTATATAAAACAAAAACAACGCTGGAAATATGGATAAAAATGAGACATTATTGGAACTAAGATGGAAGTAGCAGGTGCAGTGCAAGGTCGATGAGCTGGAATGGTGGGAATTCCAAAAACAAAAAACACACCAAGTTTTAGACTAATGCATTCAGTTCCTAGGAGGTATCAACGGGGACACTGGGCCTTTGTGAAGCCTGCTCTGGTGAAACACACAATGAGCACAGTGAATCAACTCTATACCATTCCACTCTCTTGCTGGCTGGAACCAAAAGATGGAGAAAGAGGACTGGAATCCCAAGACATCTCTGACCTGTAACCATGTAGGAAGGAACTGCAGATGCTGCTTTATAATAATAATAATAATAATAATAATAATATGCCTTTATTGTCATTGTACACAAGGTACAACAAAATTAGAAATGCTACAACTGATAACAGTGCGACAGTGCAGAGACAATTGCACAGACATACGAACCAACACAACAAATGCCAGTATCATATAAAAACCGATTTAAAATCCTAATAAATAATGAGTGGGTTAAACACTTAAAAATTCTTTTAAAAAAGTTTATTTTTTGAAAATGATAGTAGCCGAATCATGCGCTTCCGTTCACTGTTCTTATTGCCCAGGGAAAGACACTGTTCTTGAGTCGATTTGTCCTGGCCCTTAGCTCCTATAGCGCCTCCCAGAGGGCAGGAGAACAAACAATTCGTGTCCCGGGTGAGTGCTGTCCTTGATTATGACTCTGGCCCTGTTCAGACAGCGCGAGCTGGTGATGTTCTTCAGAGAGGGTAGTGGACAGCCGATGATTTTCTCTGCTGTCCTGATGACCTTTTGGAGGGCTTTCTGGTCTGCAGCCGAGCAGCCAGCATACCACACAGTGGTGCAGTATGCCAGCACGCTCTCGATGGTGGAGCGGTAGAAGGTCACCAGCAGATTCTCCTTCAGTCTGTTTTTCCGAAGTAGACACAAAAAGCTGGAGTAACTCAGCGGGTCAGGCAGCATCTCTGGAGCAGAGGAAGAGGTGACCTTTAGGGTCGGAACCCTCGTTCAAACGGATAGAGGCCAGAACAAAACTCCCCCTCCCACTCCCAGTCTGACCTTTCTGTCATGGGCCTCCTCCATTGTCATAGTGAGGCCCAGCGCAAATTGGAGGAACATTTCGCATGGGCAGTTTATACCCCAGCGGTATGAACATTGACTTCTCCAACTTCAGATAGTTCCTCTGTCCCTCTCTTTCCCCTCCCCCTTCCCAGTTCTCCCACTGACTTCCTGTCTACTATATCCTATCTTTGTCCCACCCCCTCCCCTGACATCAGTCTGAAGAAGGGTCTCGACACGAAATGTCACCCATTCCTTCTCTCCTGAGCTTCTGCTGGACCCGCTGAGTTACTCCAGCATTTTGTGTCTGACCTGTAACCTATGTCTTCAGGAAAACATCAGTAAACATGAGTCAGGATAGGCCAATGTCATTTTTCTGCAGTAAGTACAGTGATAAGACATTGAACTCATGGAAACTCGGACAATGTGGGAGGGCAGGCTTCAGATGAGTTGGTCTCAAAGGGTTGAAGACGATTGAAGACAATCGCAGAAAATGATCCTGGCATTTTCTGTTCGCTGGGCCAAACAGATCTCTAGGGCGAGCTGGCGACAAGCAGCCCAAGAACCTGCCAACTCTTGGGGCCAACTACCTCTAACCTTCTCCACCCTTTTCTAGAAATGTTAACTTCTGCCAGAAGGAGTTTGAAACATAATTAGATAAATTTAGGGTTTCAAAGTTATGTTCCCAGTGGAGAGCTACATTTTTGAATAAATAAAAAGCAACAGTGTTGAGGAACAGCTCCTCATATTTCACTTGGGCAGCTTGCAACCCAGCTCCTGCCTTCCTTCCCACCCCAACCCCCCCCCCCCACACACACACACACACACACCCACCCCCCTCTGTCCTCCCCTCCCCACCCTTGTCATCCGACTGGTTCCACTGTTCACATCCTTGTATCCCTGTCGTTAGCATAGCCAACAATGGGCCATAATGGACTCCAACCTTCCTGAGGTCATCTTTTGCCAGCCCTGTTTTGTTCTGGCCTTCTCTATCTTTCCATCTGAAGGAGGGTTCCGACCCAAAATGTCACCTTTTCCACTGCTCCAGAGATGCTGCCTGACCCGCTGAGTTACTCTAGCATTTTGTGTCTATCTTCGGTATAAACCAGCATCTGCATTTCCTTCCTAATGCCATCGTGTTGAGGAGTGGTTTCCAACCTGGTACCCAGCTTGAGGCACACCCACATTGCAGACAGGCACTGCAGCGACGGCCTGTGCCTGGAGTGTACATTCACAAACTGATTCAGCAAGTCTAACGGCTGACATGTTATGTTCTCTGACACACAGCCATATCTGCTGTGGCACATCTGACACACACAGTATGTAACCATTGTTCATCTACTGTGTTAATCTCTCAATCTAATTTTTTAATCATTGGCGAACTAAACAGCCTAATCCTCCAGATATGGAGAGAGGCAGAGTGCCCTGATGTCGATGTGACAAATGATTGTGAATAACTGCAAAATCCAGCCCCTGGGTCCATATATTTGGGCACTACATGCCTCTCATAATGCGGTGAAAATGCAGGAAACTCCATGTCATGACAAGAGGAATGAGAAAGCAGGGGCAAGTTGCCTGGCCCTTCAGCACACGCTGAGATATCACGGGATAATTCTATGCCTCAAATTCATTATCCCACATGATCCATGTCCCCTCTAATTGCCTCTGTGCATAAACATACCTGGACCTCAGCTGTAGAAGCAACCAAGGACTGAACTAAAATTGCTTTTGGAGTAGACGTAGAAAACCCAGCATCCCGCTCATTATTGCAACCAAGAGCATGTGTTTCTGGTCATAATTGTCTGCCTCCTTAATGGTAAAGCATAGACTACTCTGACAAGTGCTGACAACAACAGGTTGGGATATTGTTACTTTTGATATCATTTTCTGTAACCCCACAAGAAATGTTGAAATCAGCAGACCGGATATTAATCTCGTCTCATCTTCTCCTTAGAGGTGGAAGGTCATGGGTTTAATTTTCCCTCCTGTAGCCTGTGAATATAATTTAGGTCGGAGCTCTTGAGGGAACATCGTAGGAGTGCTTCACTGTTGCACCGGTCATCTTTCCGAAGGGGTATTATTTTCAGTGTTTTGGCATCTCCGTCAAGGCCACCAATTTATTGCCCGTTCCCGATTGTCCCAGCGTAGTTGGTGGGGAGCTGCCTTCTTCAACTTCCGCAGTCCTTCTGGTAAAGTTATCCCCACAATGCAGATGGCCATGGAGTTCGAGGATTTAGACCCGGTGATGATGAAGTTCTGTCGATGTATTTCCAGTTTGGAAGGTGCACGACTTGGAAGGGGACCTGCAGGTCATGGTTCCCATACGCCTAATGGCCTTGTCCTCCTTGGTGGCAGAAGTCAAGGGTTTGGGAGCTGCTGTTAGAACAGCCTTCTTGAGTAACTGCTGTGCACTTTTGTATGAGAATGTAAAAGGCTCTGAGATTGCTTTGATGAGGACCAGGTGACAGTCCCCCCTGTCCTGGTAAAATTTTACCTCTCATTCAATATCACTGAAGCATTTTATCCAGTCGTTTTCACTGTACAGTGTTCAAATCAGTCCCATGCCCTTTACAAATTAAGTGGTGACTTTGGGCCTCTTTGCAATTTGAGAAATTCTGGGGTTATGCAGTATGATTCTGAAACTTAAGTCATTATTTCTTTCATTGCTGAGAGCCAACAGACAGAGAAAGCTGGAAGGAAATAAACAAATGCAGCACTGCTGTTTCCCCCCCCCCCCCCCCACCCCCACTCTGCTGGACAGTACATATGCTGCTTTTGTGTGAAGCACTGATACTGTTTTTATAATCATCATTGCAACACAAATTACCTCAGCTTTTTCAATAAAAATCCAATAGATTGCCAAGGTGCCACAACAGTCGAGTCTTGTTTCTTGTATCGAGTGTGAAATTTACAACCAGAAAGCATCTGTGCAATCCAAAGCCTTCTGTCAGAACCAGAGCTCTTTTTATGTTCCTTGTTGCTGAATGTCCAGCTTTGCGGATCATGGTCCCCCTTCAACACACACCCGTCCCACTGTCGGCAGCGCAACATCATTTTGCCCTCTCTATGATTTCAGAGTCCAGCCCGTATTAACCGACCCATTGAATAGCTGAAACTACCAGCAGGGGAGCAATATCATGCATGATTATCTTCATTTAGAGTGATCCCATGCCAGCTGTAACCAGCCTGCTCCACTTGTGTCTGCTCCAGGAGATCACAGGTGTTCTGCAAGTGAAATTGACCTTGGAAATATTCAATAACGTGGGCCTTTGAAGTTTCCAATTCTGCAGTGAAAGTCTTCGTGCAGGAGATAGAAAGAAGAGATATGCTCTCTCCGACCTCCGCTACAGAAAATGACATGCCTTAATACCCAGAAATGCAAAACAACACACTTCAAGGGTCTCGAGCCGAAACGTCATCCATTCCTTCTCTCCAGAGATGCTGCCTGTCCCGCTGAGTTACTCCAGTTTTTTGTGTCTATCTACACTTCAAAGCTCAATGACTTCTCATGTGTGTTCTAAGTCAATCAATGCATCTTTAAGTTTTAAACTCCACTGAACGCACCTGTAGCTTTTGGCAGGACCCAAGTGATAACACCTCCATCAATACCATTCGGGACACAGATCCAACCATTGACCAATTAAAACTGCAATAAAACACACACACACATGCATACAAACACACACACAGACAACCTTACAGTTATTTAATCCATTGAAGTCAAAGTATCCAGCTATATTATATGACAGTCACTAATCTACCACTCTCTCTTGCGCTATGAGGTGCAATCTGAGGAGCAGCCAAATTAAGCTGAGCACAAGGATGAGGAAGGCTGTCAAGGAAAGGCAGAGCTGAAAACCATTATCCCCTGCACTCAGTGGAGTGGAGTGAGGGGGCATTGCCTGGCAGGCAATGGGTAACTCCAAAGAGGAACAAAGCACAATATGCTGGAGGAACTCAGTGGGTCAGGCAGCATCTGTGATAGAAACGGACTGGTGAGGTTTTGGATTGGGACCATTCTTCAGACTGATCTTCAGACAATCGGTTTGAAGAAGAGTCCCGAGCTGAAATGTCACCAGTGCATTCCCTCCATAGATGCTGCCTGACCCATTGAGTTCCTTCAGCACTTTGTGCTTTGCTCAAGATTCTAGCATCTGCAGTTCCATGTATCTCCACTTTTCATCAGCAGCCTGCTAGATCATTCCAAACAAAGCGGTCCGCACCACAACCCTTTAAGAAGGGTCTCGACCCGAAACGTCACCCATTCCTTCCCTCTAGAGATGCTGCCTGTCCTGCTGAGTTAAAGGCCTCTCCCAGTTAGGCGATTTTAAGGCGACTGCTGGCGATTAGTTTGTCGCTGAATGTTCGCCGAGGTGTCGCGGGCATGATCGTGAGGAGTCTTCAATGAATCATAGTGGATCTCGGCACGTCGCGGAAAAATGTACCTGCTAGAAATTTCTCGGCGACAGCTGGCTTGTCGCCAGGTATCGTAGCTTATTGCGGGCGCTGTCGCATGCTGTCCCCAGGTTTGCTAGGTTGTCGCAGATGCATTTAGAAGCACGTAATATTAAATTAAGAAAAGGCAGTTGAAGATACCAGAAGATAGTTTTGTTTAACCAATTTATTTACCGTCAGGACATTTGACAGGTAGATTGGAGGCGACAGTTTGACGGTCAGGTAAGCGTGGGAATTTCACGATGTTTCCGAAGACGGTGTAATATCTTAGCCAGGTGCTAGCTTCACAAAAAAAGTCACTTGTATCGACCTGACTCGGCATTGTCGTGGTCATTGTCTTAGGGTAAAAGAAAACTTCGGCGATCTGCTACGACTTTGAGTCGCCTTAAAAATCGCGTAACTGGGACAGGCTCTTTACTCCAGGTTTTTATGATTATCCTTTACCTACAATATTGTTTATCAGTGGTTATTATTAAGTAAGGGAGTTTAAGGCTAGTTTAAAATAACCAAGAAGCTTGATAAGAACAGGGCAGTGGATGTTGTCTATATAGACCTTCGGATGCTCTTTGATAAGGTTGCATGTGGTAGACTGCGCAGGAAGAATAGATGACGTGGGATTCAGGGAGAGCAGGCTTGAAGTGTATAGGAAAGAACTGCAGATGCTTGTTTAAACCGAAGATAGACACAAAATGCTGGAGTAACTCAGCGGGACAGGCAGCATCTCTGGAGAGCAGGAATGGGTGATGTTTCGGGTCGAGACCCTTCTTCAAGCTTGAAGTGTCACTGGCAGGGGAGCAGTCTCAGTAAAGATCTTTCCCTGTAAAGATTAGAAATAGAGGCAGGAGCAATATGTCCTCTCACCTGCTTCAGCATTCAAGAAGATCATGACTGATCTTTAACTTGAGTGCCTGGGACCCAGCATGTTGCTGGGAGTTAAACTGCCTTCGACACGTTGTTCTTACAAGTGATGTTACTATAAATTTCATGCGTTTTCACAGTGAAATGACAGGGAACTGTTCCCAGACATCTCTCAGTTATGCTGATGTTGCTCGTTGGTACACTGAATACAAGAGGTGAAAGATTATTGGCAGTGGCTGCTAAATATCAGTGTAAAAAATATTCCTGCACTAACCTTGTGTTCTCTAATTAATTTAAATCCAAAAAGACATCAACCTCAATCTTGAATGCGCTGATGTTTTATTGAGAGATGATTAATGGAATGAAAACTGTTTTAAATTCTGTTTCATGGATGTAAATGAATAATATGGGATATGTTTTATTATTTAAAGAAGAAGAATTTAAGATAAGTTATGAGATCTGGTGAAGGTAGACACAAAATGCTGGAGATCTAATGATATCCGCAGATAAATGTTTAAGATCGTTGGATGATATATTTTTGTTACTATTGTATACAAGGCAGTTGCCGCTTCTGGATTAATGGTCTCCATTGAAAGGAAACATCCTTGTCCTCTTGTGTAGATGAATTTGAAGATTCATTATCCTTTTGGGGAAGGGATTTCCTAGCACAATGGGCAATGTCTCCATTTTGAAACTGTGGCCGCAGGTTCTAGACAGTCGAGCCCAGGAGAAACACTGTCAATAGACAATAGACAATAGAAAATAGGTGCAGGAGAAGGCCATTCGGCCCTTCGAGCCAGCACCGCCATTCAATGTGATCATGGCTGATCATTCTCAATCATACCCCGTTCCTGCCTTCTCCCCATACCCCCTGACTCCGCTATCCTTAAGAGCTCTATCTAGCTCTCTTTTGAATGTATTCAGAGAATAGGCCTCCACTGCCCTCTGATTGTTGGCCTCCATGAGGGAAATAATACAGGACTGGTAGCTCAACTCAGGGGCTGCGACTGCCACAGGGTTTCAGAGATCCAGCTTGTTGCTGGGATTTAGATTGCCTTCAACACAGTGTTCCTGCAAGTCATGTTACTATAAATTCCTGGCATATTCATAGTAAAATGTCAGGAAACTGTTCTCTGACATCTTTATGTTGATGTTACTCTTTGGTACACAGAATACAAGAGGTAAAAAATCACCGACTGTGGCTGCTTATTATCAGTGCATAAAATGCCATCAATTAGACTATTTTAATGGAGGCATTAATCCAAGAGAGGGTACCAACTCAGGTAAAATAGTAACCAAGATAAACACTCCAAACCTTTTGGAGTATTTGTTTATTTGCTTGTATCAATGGCTGGAGCAGAAAGTATTGCTTGTTCCTGTGATGCTGAGGAAGATTGCTTCCAATGAAACAAGATTCATAAGCTTATTTTGCTGCGATTTGATGAGATTTATCTCCGGGATTAAGTATGGGTTCTGATGTCGGCTGACAGTTAAATACACCATATGAGAATTGTGCAACATCAGTCAAGATATAAATGTTTATACATCATGAAAAGAAGTGCAGCAGCAAAGCAAAAGCAGTGGCTGCTGAATTGGGCATTGCTCACTGCACCTTCTGAAAGGTGAGACTACATTATTGTTGGTAATCTGACAGTGAGGGATCAGGAGAGGTCAGATCATTGGAGGCATGGGTTTCGTAGGGCAAAAAAAGCAGGTGGATCTTTATATCTAGAAAGGAAAGAATTGCTTCGAGTTGTCTATTGTCCATTGTCTATTGTGTTGAATACATTCTCGATTTCAACACAGTGAAAGTGGAGGTGGAAGAAAGAGCTTGAGGTATGTTGCACATGTCAACAGCAAGATGGTTCAGAGGAACAATGACTATAGAACTAGGAACCTGATGGCATTTACCAGATTAAGAGAGCAGCAGATAGCGGCATGCAAATAGCCCACTATCTCAAACTTCCAATTGATCTTTAAGGTCCAAATAAAATCAAAAATCTGTAGATGCTGGCAGTCCGAAATAAAAATTGAAAAGGCTGTAAATACTCAGCATCTGAGGAAAGACAGACCAGATATTAAACACTTAATGAGACGTGGCATTCCTCACATGACTAAGGAAATGGTCATTTATATATTTCACATTCACTGCAGACCACAGCAGTTGCGTCAAAAAGCTTATTATAAGGGTGCATTACTCAAAATATGCTCGGCATATCTTGACGTTTATATAACATAAGATCCAAACAATAGGATTTGTAAAAGGTATTAAAGAGTACAAGTACATTATGGCTCCATAACTGCAAAATGTGATAGGAAAACACTTTATTTCCAATCTAATCTGAATTCAGTATTCACAATGGGACCTCCCCAACACTGGAGAAACCAAATGGTGCTTGGTTGATCTCTTCAGGAGTGACCCTGACATTCTGGTTGCCTGTCATTTTTAAAAGTACCATCCCACTCCCTTTCTTTTATCTGTAGCCTTGTGCACTGGTCCATTACAAGTTTGCAGAACCACACCTCAACACTCAACACCTCATATTGTTTATTATTGTCACATGTGTTGAGATACAATGAAAACCATTATTTGTATGCTATCCAGACATATCAAATCATACTATCAAGTGCAGCCAAGCCATACATAAGCACAATAAGTAGCCAAAGAGAAAAATACCAGAGTACAGAATATTGTGTGGCAGCATAATAGGATTACATAACAGAGAAAGTGCAGGTAAAAACGTGCAATGTCAACTTGAGGTAGGTTGGAAGATCAGGACCACACCAAAGTTTATGGAAGTACCATTCAGTAATCTGATAATAGTGGGGAAGAAACTGCTTCTGAACTTGGCGGTACATGTTTTCAAACTTTTGTATTTTCTTCCCAACAGGAGAGGGAAGAAGCGGGAAAGACCAAGGTCCTTGGTTATTTTGGCTGCCTTCTTGAGGCAGCATAAGTCTAGATAAAGTCGATTGGGGGAAGGCTGGTTTGTACGATGGACTGGGCTTGCAGTCCCTGCGCAGAGCTGTGGCAAACAAATCTGTGATGCTTTCTTCGGTGCATCTGTAGAAGTTGGTAAGTCGTTGGGGACATGATGAACTTCCTTAGCCTTTTGAGGAAGTAGAGTAGTTGGTGTGCTTTCATGGCCATAGCTTCAATGTGGTTAGTCCAGGACCACAACTTTTCCTCTTCCTCAATGTCAGCAAGAGGAGGTAGACATCAGGAAGTGAGGTGGTGTATATAGCCCTCGTCCAGGTGGGGCATTTTAGACTTTAGACTTTGTAGATATAGTGCGGAAACAGGCCCTTAAGCCCACTGAGTCTAGGCTGACCAGAGATCATTTCCATACAGGGCACTATCCTATGCACTACACATTTTTATTGAAGCTAATTAACCTAGAAACCTGCACATCCGTGGAGTGTGGGAGGAAACCAGAGCACCTGAAGAAAACTTTGAACAGATGGAGAATGTACAAACTCTGTATGGACAGCACCCATAGTCAGGATAGAACCTGGGTCTCTGACGCTGCAAGGCAGCAACTCTACCGCTGCACCACCATGCCACCCCCTTTGCACGGAGCGTAGAAAGAAATATAATAAGTCGAAGGTCTGATGTTTTTCAAGCAGGTAGAAAGAGAGATAAACAGGCAGGAATTACTTGCAGAGGGTGAATAAGATGGTGTTATTTAATATGGCTTACTTTGCCATGAGGGGGAGTTTGATGTAGGAAATCCTGCAAGTTATAAGAAAATTGTGTGTAATATGTTTAACCTAAGAGCATACATACTGGGGAAGCGTGGTGGAAAAAGAGGCTAACAGGGTGAAGGGAACTTAAAGATCATCTTATAGGAGGCAGATTTAAGAATTGTTTAAATTGCAAGGCATAGTTAGCTGGAGTAAAGATAAAGATGGAGGTTGTAAACCGGGCTAAGGTAAATGAAATAGATCAAGAAATAGAGGCGTACTTTCATGCATCTATTTGTCAAATGGGAGAATGGTTTTCTAAATAACAGGAACAGAATGTTAAAGATAACTTTGGGGGGGGGGAAGCAAGGATCAAAGTCTCTAGAGAAACATTGATCACTGATGAATGATTTGAAAATTGTGAAGTCTGCATGGAACCAGTGTCGAGGGGATATAAAAATGTTGTATGTGCTGCGAATCATTGAAACACTTTGGGTTCTCTCAGAGTGTTTCCCTGTGTGTACTGTGAAGGTCTTGAACAAACCAACCCGTCTGAGAAACTCACCACTGCTCTATGAGATTGTCTTTGGGGCTCGTGTTGCCAACCTCCCCGTGGTGAGCCCTGTCAACTGACCTCAGTCAGGCGAATGACAACAAACAGAGACAGCGGAAGCAGAAGCAGCTTCATAACTTCTGCTGCCTCAAATGCAAGAAGTAGAAGAAGATTGTCTTTGTGTTTTTCTATCCAGATCAAACACACAGTTCCCTCCAACAGGACAGAATTCTTCAATTTTAGGGAACTACCTCTTTCTCTCAGTTTGTATCATAACTGGCCATTTCTGCCTGTTGTGACTTTGGATATTAAAAACAGAAATTCTATCAGTGTAGTCTGGCTGCTGGGCACATCTTACTGTAGAGCTACTCGCAATACATTACACAAACAGAGAAGCAAAACATTTACTCGGTTGGTCTCACCCATTGGAGATTTTCCCTTGGTTCCATCCATCCCTCTCCAATCTTCTCTTCTGCTCGATACTTCTTCAGTTCTGACCAAGGGGCCTGCACCTGATATGTTAATTGTCTCTTTATCGCCTGACCTCCCAAATCTTTCCAACGTTTTCTGTTTTCATTTTGTGCACTGCAGAGGCTGCAGCTGTGGTGCCCGAGCTGAGTAAGAAAATGTGGTGCAGTGGCCAAAACCCATGCCCTTTGAGAACAGGACTGGGATCGGCATGATATGAGATAAGGCTCCTCAGCTTCCACCTTCACTGACACATACAAGTCGTCTCCAAGAGGACAAAGTCAGAGGACCATCGGAACACAGCTACCAGCCTTGGAGGGCATCTACAACACACGATGCCTCAGAAAAGCTACCAGCATCCACAAAGACCCCTCACACCCCTGCAACAGTCTGTTCAAACTTCTACCATCGGGCAGACGATACAAGGCCTTCTACGCCCGCACCTCCACTCAGGAACAGCTTCATCCCCAGGGCCATAGCTGCTATGAACCGGTCCTGCTGAGCCGGATGGTCACATCGCACAGTGATCCGGCACAGATCTACTTGCACTTTATTCTGTTTTAAAACTGTTACAATTTGTTTCATTGGGTTGTTTAAATTAATACTGACTAGTTAATTAAATTATTGCATCGTATGGGAGGCGCATTCCCAATCTCGTTGTACCCCTGTACAATGACAATAAAGATATATTGTATTGTAACAGACATTGACAGAGGAGGCACCGATAAATTTGCAAACTGACACTACGACAAGGCAATTAGCCATGATGTGGACCCACAATTCCCCAAGCAGCGTGCATTGGGATGAGGTAAAGTGGTGCTTGGTTCAGCTACAGTATGGACAAATTACAGAACTACAAATTTCTACATGCATAGACCAAGACATGGTGACTTGGCTGTGGGAGAGGAAGGAAAGAGCTGACAGCAGGGGTGTATCGGGCCTCCTACAGTGGGAGGAGAGTGAACAGAGCAAACGATACAGGAAAACCAGATCAGCAGTGGTTTGGCCGGAGTCCAACCTTTGAAGCAACAGAAAGGGTCAAATCAGTCCCCAGTTGATGTCTGAAGAAGGGTCTCGACCCGAAACGTCACCCATTCCTTCTCTCCCGAGATGCTGCCCGACCTGCTGAGTTACTCCAGCATTTTGTGAATAAATACCCAGTTGATGTCACGCTGACATAAAAGCTGCCCCGGCCACTTTTGTCCCCTTCATAAACACTTGTAAGATTGATTTATCCGGCAGGTATTAATGTTAGGTTAGTTTAGTTTAGAAACACAGCATGGAAATGGGCCCATCGGCCTATCAATTGCATGCTAAACATCAATCACCCGTTCACACTAGTTCTATGCTATCCAACTTTCTCATCCACTCCCTACACACTAGGTGCAATTTACAGAGGCTAATTATCCAACAAAGCTGCATGTCTTTGGGGTGTGGGAGGAAACCGAAGCACCCGGAGAAAACCTATACAGTCACAGGGAAAACTCGACAAAGACAGCACCTGAGGGGAGTAATGTAGTGACCCGATGTATTTTTGCCTCTGGGACTGTTGTGCCAACTTCCCTCTTTTTTATGGAACTGCTTTACAGCTGTAGACAGTATGAGTCAAAATATATTTAACATCTGATATTTCAACGAGATTGTGAAGTGTAACAATTCCTCTCTTATTGCAATAGGTTACAGTTTGATAAAGCTCGGAACTGTCAGTACCATGCAAAGATGCACATTTGTAAATGTCAAGATTGCAACTTTGTAAAAGAAATGTAACACTCTTGTATATCCAAGAGAAGAGCACTAATTCCCAACTAGAATTTAATTTGCTGCAACTATGACTGATGTGCATTGTCTACATTTTCCATCCCCGACTTTATATCTATTAAATTGAAGTTTGATTCTTTTCTGAGCTGAAATTTCTTTGGTGGGGATGGGTAGGGAATATTGATTAATATCAAACATCCATGCGCTTTGCTTGAAGAGCGGAAGAGTGCTGAGCTTAATACAACCAGATATATTACTGATTTCAATTCCCTGGTCAGGTCATTATTCCTCTTCCAATCTGAATTTATCTTAGTTATTTTGTTTTGTTGCTTGGACAGGACGCTTAAAATCTTGTGTATGAGCAACATTATTTACAGACAGCACAAGGACACATGCTGGGAGTCCTTGTTTTTTTTTCTCTCTCCCTCTCCCTCTCCCTCTCCCTCTCCCTCTCCCTCTCCCTCCCTCTCCCTCTCCCTCTCCTCTCCCTCTCCCTCTCCCCTCTCCCTCCCTCCCTCCCTCCCTCCCTCCCTCCCCTCCTCCCCCTCCTTCCCTCCCTCCCTCCCTCCCTCCCTCCCTCCCTCCCTCCCTCCCTCCCTCCCTCCCTCCCTCCTCTCTCTCCCTCTCTCTCTCTCTCTCTCTCTCTCTCTCTCTCTCTCTCTCTCTCTCTCTCTCTCTCTCTCTCTCTCTCCCTCTCTCCCTCTCTCCCTCTCCCTCTCTCGATTATCGAACCTATAAGATTGATGGGCTGATATGGGACTAAAACCCTTTTGTTGCTTAGTCAATGAATTTTTAAGACAATATGATCTCGGCTGAGAGTAATCATTAATCCAATAAAAGGTTCCCAGATAAATGTCATACATTGTGATAAAGCCACCTGTCATGTTCTAAAGCCAAGGTCACTACCATTCTACGGGATTTCTTGTCGCAAATCTTGCAAAGGGTTTTTGTGACATGAAGCTATTAAGATTTCAATGGATTTGATGGGCCCTCCCTGGACTGATTAATATATTTTTCATGAGACTAATCTGCTGGGTAATGATGAAGCATTGCAGAATAGACTTTTATGCAGTCGCTGCTTCTAAATGAATATCCTCATTTTTTGAACTAATCTGTCGGCTCACCACTGATCTTGGCTGCTCAAAATTCTCTCTGAAATGAACGGTTGCTCAGCCTGCCAACCGAGGAACTCCACCTTCCAACTTGGCAAATTAAAAACCTTTGGATTCACCAGCAAATAGAACAATTTGAGACAATGAGTATTTTCATGGCAACAAACAAACTGCTGGAGGAACTCCTCAGGTCAAGCAGCATCTGTGGTTGAAAAAAAACTTGATAATTCGGGATGATCCTGCACGTGCATTTTCCCAGCATTCCCTGTTTCCATTTCTAGTTTCAGAATCGTAACAATATGCTTAACCATTTTCTGCCACTTTCAGTCCTTCTTGACATGTCTCACCGCACCCTTATTGACTTGGCACCATTATCCCTTTTGTCATTTAACTTTCCTGCCTTCTTTCTGACGGTAAATTCTTCTTCAAGTTATCTCGTTCCTCCCCACCCTCTTTCTCAGCATCTTAATCTTGTTTTTCTCAAATATTTCCCAGTTCTGACATGAAACATTAAGTTTGTTAAGTCAGATGAAATTCATGCAGTGAGAAACAAAAACATTGGGAATTGCTTATTCAAACCCCTGTCATTCAATGTGATTATCTGTCCTTCTATCTCATTTACCATATCATGTTTTCTTCCCATTCCCATTAGCGCCTTTAATGTCTAGAAATCTCTTTATCTCCTTAAATACAGATGCTCCCTGACTTACGATGCTTCGAGTTATGATATTTCGACTTTGCGATAGTGCAAATGGCAGCGACCCTTAGCGAGCGAGCCGCTGCTCGCTTCCAGCCACGTGATCAGGTGTATTAAATGTATTTCGACTTACAATATTTTCAGTTTGCGATGGGTTTCTCGGAACGTAACCCCATCATAAGTTGAGGAGCACCTGTATATCAGTGACCTTTCACAATCTATACGGTTGAAAATTCCACTTGCCCACCACCTGCTGAGTGAATACATTTCTCTTCATTTCAACCAGAATGTTCTTGGACTATGTTCTGAGATTAGGCTCCCTGCACTCAGGTGAAATATTCTCCCTGCTTGTAGCCTGTAGAGATCTGTCGGAAATGTATGCGTTTCAATGAGATCTCCTCACGTTCTTCAAAGCTCTATTGAAAATTGGTCTTGTTGATCCAAACTCACCTCATGCCACAGTCCTGCCATTCCAGGAATCAATCTGCTGAAACGTTCTTGTGCTCGGTGTTTAATTCTTTAATTTGGTAAGGAGATGTAAATTCCACATATTACCACATGTGTAGCCCCACTAGGCCCTCAGTAAATATAACATGACATCCTTGCTCCTGTACTCAAAGCCTCTTGCAGAGTAGGCCAACATACCATTTGTTTTCTTAATTGTTAAGAAGCAGTGTCTGTTTTTATTAGTGTTTTATTTACGATTTGTGAAAGCTTGCATTAGGGCAGGATTGGCCTTCACATTTCCTACATTTCAACAGCACCTTTGCTTTAAAAAACTCTTTGGGCTGTTCTGGAATAATGATAGACACCACTGGATGCCAATCTCTCCTTTACTTTATGCATCTTACAACAATGAAAATGGAAGAGAGGTGTTTGGAAAAGCTACAGGAACATTGTTCAAAACCCCTCTCCACAATCATGTGGGATGGAAGAGAATATGGGCAGCATCATAGTTTCATCACTTGCCCAGAATTTCTCTTCCACCATTCTCTTCAGGAAGATGGACACAAAATGCTGGAGTAACTCAGCGGGTATAGGAATTGGTGACATATCAGTTGGAACCCTTCCTCCGATCAGAAACATCACCTATTGCTTTTCTCCAGAGATGCTGCCTGACCCGCTGAGTTACTCCTGCACTTTGTGTCTATCTTCAGTATAAGCTAGCATCTGCAGTTCCTTCCTACACATCCTCTTCAGGAATGTACCCGGCACAACTTTACCAACTCCACTCAATCATACACCACCCAAATGTTAACTTAATTTCCAGCAAGTTCCAATAATGGGTTTCAGGTGTTCACACAGTGGAAAAAGACATTGTGCAAGCTTCCTCTCTTCTCATATATAATTTTCTTCATGAAATAGGAGACTGTTTGACCCAACAAGATGGCGTTGCCATATAGAGCATGCCTTTACCACATTAACATTTCCTGCAACCTATTCTCCTCACATTCCCATCAACCTACTCCTCTCTCCAAGATTCTAAACACCCACCTACACACGAGGGACAATTTACAGTTGACAATTAATCCACAACATGCACATCTTTGGGGTGTGGGAGGAATCTGGGGGAACCACAAGAACACAAGAAAATAGGAGCAGGAGTAGGCCAACCGGCCCCTCAAGCCCGCTCCGCCATTCAATACGATCATGGCTGATCCTACCCCAACCCCCTTCCCACTATCGCCCTTCTTCCCACCCAAAAGAACCGTGTGATCTCCTGGGAGAGGCGATAAACCGGATAAAAACCCAGGCCAATTTGGGAAAAAAATCTGAGAAATTCCTCTCCGACCCCAAGCTAGGCGATCGAAACTTGTCCAGGACATTACTCAGGTCTTACTATACTAACAATAGCTCATGTCCACTTCCCTGCCCGCTCCCCGTAACCCCTAATTCCCTTGTCTATTAAAAAACAATCTATTTCTGTTTTAAATTTATTTAACGTAATTTATTAAACCCACACCATCACATGGAGAACATATTCACCACATACTGCGGTCATCATTGAACCTGAGCATTGTGAACACAAGGTCCACTGGAGTGAAGAGGTAGCAGTTCCGTGAGCTACTCTTTTTATCCCTTTGTTTACTGGTTGAATATTCAGAGCATTGTTGCTGTGAGATTAGTGAAACATAGAACATAGAACATCCATAGAACAGTACAGCAGAGGCACTGGACCTTTGACCTACAAATAAATTAATTTATTCTGCTTGCACATATGATCCATTCCTTCCATTTCCCACCTGTCCATCTAAGAACTTCTTAAGTGCCACTGTCATTTCTGCTTCCATCACCATTCCTGGCAGCGTGTTCCAGCAACATACCAATTTCTGTGTTCAATTTTTGCCCTGCACATCTTCTTTAAATTTCCCCTTTCAACTTAAATCTTTGCCCTGTTAGTCTTTACCATTTCCATTCTGGAAGAAAGGTTCCAACGGTCCACCCTATCTGTGCTGCTTATAATGTTATGTACTTCTGTCAGGCAGAGTAGATGAACTTGGCATTTTGGTCTGAATGGCCTATTCCTGTGCTATACCCTTCTATGTTCTATGTTCCTGCAACCTCATAAAATATCAAGTATCCTAATATATTGCATCAGAAGTAGACCAATGCTGTGGTTCTGTTTCACTGTGATGGGGGCTATAAGAGATATGGATATGGTGGTTGAGTGGTTAATGGTTAAACCACTTGACTAAAATTCAGTTCTCAACCAGCTATTCTTTAAACACGAGTTTGGATCTTTTCATAGCAGCATGTAATGAAAGAAATCTTTTTAAATAAAAGCTCGTTTCAGAATCGGAAACCATCATATTGTTGAACACCCATCTGGTTAACTAATGTCCTTCACTGGAGGTAATCTGCTATCGTTACCCAGTCCAACCCATACTTGACCCCAGACCTACCAAAACGGTTAACTCTTACCCATCCCTTCAGTTCAAGGCAATCGGGGAGTGGACAACAATGCAGATATTTCTACATCCCATGGATGAGTGCATTTCAATGGTACTTTTTTGATATCACAATACGAAAAGAAGATCTATTTTGTATATTTTTGTATAAAAGAAGATCTATTTTGTATATAAGGCATGCTTAAATATTTCATAACTGCTCCATTTCCCTTAAACTTGGAGGCAGTTTAGAGTTAACTCCAACATTGGTTGGTGTGGTGTCACGTGCATGGCCAGGCTAAATAAGCAAAGCAAATATAGAAAGTTGTCACTCAGATACCATAAACTCCCAAAGTGCCAACTTGTAAATGCATTGCCAAATTCAATCTCTTATATTGAAAGCAGCTCATCTACAAACTGTTTAGGTCTCAATGAAAAAAAGAACAATAAAATAACAAGAACGGAGAAGAAAGCTCAGTGGAGTTTGAACTTGATAAATCCAGTTTCACTGAAGGAGAACAGAGATAGAAACTGTTAATTTAACATTGGTTTTATGAACCAAAAGCTCTCTTTGAGTTCAATTTTGATTGCAATTTGTGATGATGAAAAGTCTCAATGGTCATGTCATGCTACTTGTAATATTGAATTTGCAGTCCTTTACAAGTCATGTACTCTACTGTTTTATTTCTGCAAACATACATAGAAGAGTATAGCACAGCAATAGGCCTTTCAGCCCACAACGTCCACATTGAACACAATGCTGCTGAACTAATCTCCTCTGTCTGCACGTGATCCATATATTCCTGCATATCCATGTGCCCAGCTAAAAGCCCTTTAAATGGCATTATTGTATTTGCCTCCAACACTACCCCTGAAAGCACATTCCAAACACCCACCACTCTCTGCATGAAACATTACCTCGTAAACTCAGGAGTTGCACAGTGCCATAGCCATAGAGTTGCTGCCTTACAGCACCAGAGACTGGATTACTGACTACGGGTGCTGTCTGTACAGAGTTTGTACATTCTCCCTGTGACCACATGAGTTTTCTTGGGGTGCTCCGGTTTCCTCCCACACTCCAAAGACGTACAGGTTTGTAGGTTAATTGGCTTTGGTAAAATTTTAAATTGTAAATTTGTCCCAAGCGTGTTGGATAGTGTTAGTGTACGGGATGATTGCTGGTCAGCGTAGAGTTGGTGGGTCGAAGGACTTGTTTCTGCATATATCTCTAAGGTCTAAAATAAGCTCCTTTAAACTTTGCCCCTCTCTCCTTAAAGCTATGTTCTCTAGTCTTTGACATTTGAACCTGGGGAAAAGGTTCTGGCTGTCTACCCTATCTATGCCAACATAAGGCACATTGGATATTTTGTCCCATATGGTGATGAATCCTGACTTTGCAAAGACTTTTTCATCTTTCACAAGAGACAATTTAGGAGAGTTGAACTATTCTCTGATGAATTTTATTAGTCCAGCTCCAAATACAGTGAAGGAATTTAACTCATTCTGCACTGAAGATTGACAACTGTAGCAAAAACACTGCAGCCACCATCGAAAGAGTCGCTGAAGAAATAGGATGGGAAGCAGTTTGCTGAGGCCTCCTTGCCAGCACCTGAATTTTCTTAAAAGTTCATAAGTGATAGGAGCAGAATTAGGCCATTCGGCCCATCAAGTCAATTCCATCATTCAATCATGGCTGATTTATCCTTCCCTCTCAACCTCATTCTCCTGCCTTCTCCCCATAAGCCCTGATACCCACACTAAAAAGCCACTTGGAAGAACAAGGCAAATAAGGTACATTAACTCCTTAAAGTGGACTCTCACTGTCTTCATTTGAAAATAAGCATCCCCGCTCCTATGTGCAAGTTCGGTTATTGTGCTGAAATTTCCCATCAAGGAATTCCTCCACCACATGTACTGCAGTGAATCCATGTCAATTCCTCTAGTAATTAGGAATTAGCAGTACATGGCTGAGCTCCCATGAATGGTCATGAGCAAGGGGGAACCAAATCCCCATTGGTACAGTTCCGCATGTCACCACTCTATTACTGATCATCCCATTGCTGCCTCAGCACAAAACAAGAACATAAGCAGCCAAATGAACAAGAAAAATCAATTGGAGACACAAGGGACTGCAGATGCTGGAATCTGGAGCAACAAACAATCTGCTGGAAGAACTCAGCAGTTTGAGCAGCTTCTTTGAATGAAGAGGAATGGTTGATATTTCTGGCTGGAAAGCCTGCATCGGGACTTAGCAAAGCTCTACAATTACTACTTGTCTACCTTGTTCATGCCCTTAGAATGGCTGATGTTTCCATCTTCTCCCTCTGGGGACCGCATAGGTTTTCCTCGAGTGCTCCGCTTTCCTTCCGCACTCCAAAGATGTACAGGTTCGTAGGTTAAATTAGCTTCGGTAAAAATTATAAGTTGTCCCTAGTGTGTAGGATAGTACTGGTGTACGGAGATCATTGGTTGGTGTGGACTCGGTGGGCTGGATGGGCCTGTTTCTATGCTGTATCTCTAAACTAAACTAAACTAAACACATTGGGTACTGACAACAATGTAAATGGAATATGCTGGAGAACCATGCCAAAAATTGCAAACTCCTTTAAATAATTTGCATGGTTGCTTCATTTATTGCCTTTTTAATGCATGTTATCTAATATAATTAAAATTCTAGGTCCTTTTGTGGGATAAATTTAGAAGACAATCGTTGATTAAGATTTCAATCAAAGCCAAAGCACTGTTTCCAAGGAGTTCATAAATTCATAAGTCATAGGGGCAGAATTAGGCAATTCAGCCCATTGAGTCTTCTCCGCCATTCAATTATGGCTGATGTATCTTTCCCTCTCAACCCCATTCTCCTGCATTCTCCCTGACCTTTGACTTCCTTACTAATCGAGTACCTGGCCAATCTCCACTTTAAAAAGACTAGGCCTCCACAGCCGTTTGTGGCAATGAATTCCACACATTCACCACCCTCTGACTAAAGAGTTGCTCAATCAACACTAAAAAAAGGTGGGAAAGTTCGGAAGAGTCTTTCTATGTAAGGGAAGGGCAGGTTGGGGGGGGGATTAATAAGTCACTCCTGCTCCTATTTCTTCGTGTTCACTGACTCCCGGGGTTTCTGTTCCTTGAGAAGCAGCACCCACAAAGCCAAAGTGGAAGTAAGCCTCCTCAATTTGAGGGACTGACCGAGAAGAAGAATAAAAGGAACATAGCACGTAACCTGAATGGCAGGCTTGGATAGAGTGGATGCGGAAAGGATGTTTCCATGAGTGGCAGATTCTAGAACCAGAGGTCATAGCCTCAGAATTATAGGACGTTCATTTAGGAAGGAGATGAGGGTGAATTTCTTAAGTCAGAGGGTGGGGAATCTATCGCATTCTTTGCCACAGAAGGCTGTGGAGGCAGTCGGTGGATATATTTAAGGCAGAGGCAGATAGATTCTTGATTAGTACGGGTATCCGAGGTTATGGGGAGAAGGCAGGAGAATGGGGTTAGGAGGGAGAGATAGATCAGCCATGATTGAATGGCGGAGTAGACTTGATGGGCTGAATGACCTAATTCTTCTCCTATCACTTATGATCTTATGAACTGTGAGGCAGATATGAAGTTGTGATTGTCTCCAGCATTTAGAAGACTTCTTCCCGAAAGGCTGTTGGATCAAGAATGCCATTCATCCCCTTATCCTATGCATCATTTAATTAGATCCTACCTACGATTTAATTAGATCCTACCAGATCTGCACCAAGATGATCGTGGAGGGGACTTGATTGACCCAAGAGGGGCCTTGATCGAGCAACTGTGGAGCAGAGGTTTCCTGTCGTAGGGGAACCCAGAACTAGAGGTGGCTGTTTGAAAATGAAGGGTTACAATTTTAAAAACAAAAATGTGGTGATTGTTTTTAGCTTTCTGACAAGATCTTGGAGTCGGTGAACTTCTGACTCCAAAAGTCTTTGGAAACATTCCATGAAAGGTATTGGAAGTGATCATGTTGGTCTTGTGCCTCAACACTATCTTCACCCCATTTAATAATAAGAAGTCTATTTATCTATTTTTTGAAAGCAGTCAATGACCGTACCTCCATAGCCCTCTTGGATAGAAAATTCATAGAACATAGTCATAGATCATAGAACAGTACAGAACAAGAACAAGCCTTTACGGCCTACAATGTCTTTGCCGAACATGATGCCAAGACCAACTCTTACCTTCCTGCACATAATCCATATCCTTCTATTCCCTGCATATCCATGTGCCGGTCCAAAAGCCTCTTAAATGCAACTATCTATTCTGCCACAACTTCCAGCCCCTGCAGTGCTTTTCAGGCAGTCACCATAGTCTCAGAGAGTTGTAAATCTGTGGAATTCTCTGCCTCAGAAGGCAGTGGAGGCCAATTCTCTGAATGCATTCAAGAGAGAGCTCGATAGTGCTCTTAAGGATAGCGGAGTCAGGGGGTATGGGGAGAAGGCAGGAATGGGGTACTGATTGAGAATGATCAGCCATGATCACATTGAATGGTGGTGCTGGCTCAAAGGGCCGAATGGTCTACTCCTGCACCTATTGTCTATTGTGTAGAAAAACTTGCACTGCACATTTCATTTAAACTCTGACTCTCTACCTCAAAGCTATGCCCTTTGGCATTTGATCTTTGATCGGGTAGATGCAGAGTGTCCTGCCCAGTTTTAGATGAATCGAGGACCAGAGGACATAACTGCAAGGTGAAGGGGAAAAGATTTAATAGGAATCTGAGGGGTAACTTTTTCCCACAAAGGGTGGTGGGTGTATGGAACAAGGTGCCAGAGGAGGTAGTTGAGGCAAGATCTATCCTAACATTTAAGAGACAGTTGGACAGGCACATGGATAGGACAGGTTTGGAGGGATATGGACCAAACGCGGGCAGGTGGGACTAGTGTAGCTGGGACATGTTGGCCGGTGTGGGCAAGTTGGGCCGAAGGGCCTGTTTCCACACTGTATCACCTTATGACTCTTATGACAGAGCCTGTGGATATTTTTCAAGCAGTGGTAGATATGTACCTGGCAAACAAGAGGTGACAGGTCACGGTGGATCGGGAATTGAGGTTACAATTAGATTAGCTTTGATCTTATTAAACATTGGAGTAGGTTCGAGGGGCCAAGCGACAAAGTTGTATGTTCACATATTAAAACTCCATCAACCTACTTTAGTTCTGAAAACCTTGGTGCATTTACAAGTAATATTTCATTATTCCCCATTCTAATTGACTCAACCCTAACATTTCCACTGTTGTCAATACACCTAAAACTAATAAATGTACAATGTACGATGCACAACAAATGCACAATGTACAAAAGGTACATTCTGCACCCCAATTCCATATTTTTGACTGAAGCAGTGGTAATTGTTAAGTTTGATGTGCTCACTTGACTCTTTCAACCTACCAAAGAAGCTTAATTAAATTACACCTACCCCATGTAACCACTCCTTAGAATTAGAAATCCATTGAAGGACAAAAAATGTCCTGAATGAAGTGGATCGTGACTTGTTTTATATTTGGCTTTGGGTCCTCTGGCAGATGACAGGTACATTCTTACACAAAGCTTCTCTGTTCCAGTGGAGAGAAGGACAAAATCCCAGGTAATTTTGACACTTGTCGCCAGCCAGTCAATCATGTTGTCAGTTTAGTTAAAATCACCATGAAATGTCTTTTATCCATTCTTACAGAGCTTAAACAACAAAGCAGCTGGAAGATGACAGCAAAGTCAATTCAGTGGACAGAAAATATGGTGCAATCCTAAAAATGTCACGCCTGCGTATCAAGTACATTCAGAGGTTACATCAAATAGCAAAAGTACTCTGTGACAAAATGAAAGTGCAATCAGAAAAAGTCCTGTTTCTTCAAGTTATTTAAATGTTTATGATAATGTATAGATTCAGACACAGGACATACATTGTCTTCAGGCAAAACAGGGAGAGAGGCTGGGAGATATTGCACTCAAGATGTACAGATGTAAGCTCCTTTAAAGGCAAACCTTATTTCGGTTTTTGAATTTAATCTAATACATCTACAATAACCTGGCTACATCTTCAATAACTTGGCTCACAGCGATCGGAGAAGAAGACGGCTCTAGCACGACACACTATGTGACAAGCATTACAATGGCATCGGAGATGGAATGGTATAACATGAGCGGGACAAATCAGCACTAGGAATGCACATATGGGGATTTAAAAGTCAAAAAGTGAAGCAAAAAAAATGTGCTGATGGAAAGCAATATTTTTTTAATACGCAGGAGATAAAGAATTGAACTACGAGGATATGTTATGGCTTGACATCTCATTGGCAAATCCATATTGTCCTGTTCCAAAAGCAGAGGGTTTACTTTTTGAGAGCTAACAGCACTTGCAATGAACACCCAGACTAAGTTCTCAATGATTTCTTTCAATATTTTCCATACAGAACTCACTGTTCAAAGTTTGCCTTCAATTCAATGCGAATGGGTGTTTGACAGTGAAAGGAAGCTCGTTAGATAGGGAGACAGATAGGAGATTCTGTGGCAGCAAATGAGCCTCCAGGGTGGTGTGTTGCCTCCCTGGCATCAGGATCCAGGATGTCTCCAAGCAGTTGCAGAACATTCTCGAGGGGGACGACAAGCAGCTGAAAGTCATTGTGCACATTGGGTAGGAAACTGGATGAGTCTTGCAGAGTGAATATGAAGAGTTAAAAAAAAGGTTAAAAAGCAGGACCCTGAGAGTAGAAATCTCTGGATTACTCCTGGTACCAGATGCTAATGAGGGTAGAAATGGGTCAAAAGAACAGATGAATGAGAGGCCGAGGAGTTATTGCAGGGTGCAAGGATTAAGATTTTTAGACCGTCAATACCTCTCTTGGGAAGAGGTGACCTGTACAAGAGGAATGAGTTGCATCAGAACTGAACTGGATTAATATCATTGCAGGGAGATTTGCTCCGGCTACTTGGGAGAGTTTAAACGAAAGAGGCAGGGGGTTGGGACTAGTAGGTCTCTAAGGAAGGACAGGCAGAGAGAGGTGAAGGAATATGATGATGCTGATGGACTGAAGTATGTTTATTTTAATGCAAAGGCTATTGTGGGGAAAGCAAATGGACATGGAGCCTGATCGGTGCTTGGGACGATGATGTTGTGGCCATTGCAGAAATATAGCTGCGATAGGGACATGACTTGCAGCTCAATATTCTGGGGATTCTATGTTTCAGACGTGATGGAGGTGGAGGTAAAGGTGGTGGAGGAGTTGCACGACTAATCAGGGAGACTGTCAAGGCAGCACTCAGAGAGGACATACTGGAGGGTTCATTGTCTGAGGCGATATGGGTGGAGCTTAGAAATAGGAAAGGTGCAAGAACTCTAATGGGATTGTACTATAGACCTCCAATAGCAAGCAGGAGATAGATGAACAGATGAGCAAACAGATTACCAAAAGATGCTAAAGCAACAGGGTTGTCTTTAGAGGATGATTTTAACTTTCCCACTATTGAGTTGGATTTGTTCAGTGACAAAGGTTTAAATTGGGCAGAATTTGTCCAATTCTAAGAGGGTTGCTGAACCAGTATGTGGATGATCCAACCCGTTATGGGAACGTACTGGACCTTGTTTTGGGAAATGAGATTGGCCAGGTGATGGGTGTATAGTGGAAGAACATTTTGGTGATAGGAACATAGTGCTGGAGTAACTCAGTGGGTTAGGCAGCATCTCTGGAGAAATAGGATGGGTGATGGACCATTCTTCAGACCTGAAGGATTCTTCGGGATAGGACTTACTCCCATTTAGAAGATAATGGATTAATTAGAGACAGTCAGCGTGGCTTTCTACACGGCAGTTCCGTGATAAGTACCAACAATTGAGTTTTTTGAGGAGGTAACAAAGGTGATTGATGAGGGTAGGGTGGTGTATGTTGACAAAAACCTTGGCGTGATATTTGACTCTGCATTAAAGTTTGACAAGCAAGTCAACGCTGTAGTAAAAGCAAGCTTCTTCCAGCTTCGTACCATAGCCGAAATCAAACCATTCCTCCAATTGGACGACATTGGAAAAATCATCCACGCATTCATTTCCTCCCGCCTAGACTACTGCAACTCCCTATACACTGGGGTCAGCCAATCATCCCTGTCCCGCCTGCAATTGGTCCAAAACGCCGCAGCGAGACTCCTGACGGGTACCCGTAAAAGAGACCACATCACCCTGATTCTGGCCTCTCTCCACTGGCTCCCAGTATGGTACAGAATCAACTTCAAGCCCCTCCTATTCACATACAAAGCCCTAAACGGGCTTGCCCACCCCCCCCCCCCCATATCAAAAATCTTCTAACCCACCACTCTATCTCCAGGTCCCTCAGGTCGGCCAACTTGGGCTACTCACTATCCCACGGTCTAGGCTTAAGCTCACTTTTGTGATTGCAGCTCCTAGACTGTGGAACAGCATCCCTCTCCCCATCAGAACTGCCCCCTACATCGACTCCTTTAAGTCCAGGCTCAAACCCTATTTCTACTCCCTAGCGTTTGAGGCCCTCTGAGGGGGCGCTGTGAATTGTTTATGTATGTGCTGTTATGTTTGTGTGCCATTGTATGTTCGTTCTTAGTACCTGAACTGATGTACAGCACTTTGGTCAACGTGGGTTGTTTTTAAATGTGCTATTGTAGCGACCATAGAGAATGGTCCGGGTCGTCGAACCCTCAGATTGGCCAGCGAGGTCACGTGTGAACGCGACCATGGGGATTGGTCCAGAGAGCGACATCGCTGATTGGCCAGCGTGGTCATGTGCGCTTTTGGCCCCCGAAATGTTCAGTTCGGCGAAGTCTTCGAAGAAGACAGTAAGTTTTTGATGGTTGTCCTTTACCTTGTTGTTTAACTCTGTATTCGAATATTGCGGCTGCAATAAACTTCTTCTACAACCAACAAGTTTTCGGACTCGCCATATTGGTGACCCCGACGTGATCTGGACGATCACCGACTATGCAGGGACACGACGCCTCGTTGTTGATTGCCGCGCCTGGCACACCGGAGTTAAGCGCGGTAAGCGTTCACCTTCCGTTGTTTTGGACACATTCACCGCAATCTTGGTTTGTCCACACCGAAGCTCAATTTCATATAAAGAAGATATCGGACGACTCGACGATTTATTACTACCTCGTCAGCGCTCTATCACCGGAGACGACCACACGCGTGATGCGGTTCATCGTTAATCCGCCTGCGGAAAGCAAGTACGAGGCCATGAAGAAAGTGTTACTGCGAACCTTCGGGTTTAATAGGCATGATTGCGCTGCAAGACTTCTGCACCTACCGGACCTCGGAGATCGACGGCCTTCCGTTCTCATGGCCGAAATGATGATGCTAGCCGGTGAGCATACGGATTGCCTTATGTTCGAACAGGCATTCCGAGAGAAGCTTCCTGAGGATGTCCGACTGCTGCTCACGGATTGTTCTTTTAAGGACCCAGAAGCATATGCAGCGAAAGCGGACGCGCTCATAGCGGCTAAAAACAAGGCAAGCGGTTTCATCAACAAGGTCTCGACATCAGTGACCACGCCACAGCGACATCAAGATGGCGCCGCGTCTCCCGCCAGTTCTCCGAAAGCCCGCCAAAAAGATCCGCACAAGCGCGGCTGGTGCTATTATCACCTACGATGGGGTAGCGAATCCCGCAACTGCCGCTCACCTTGTACCTTCGCGGGAAATGCCTCGGCCGATCGTACATAGGAGCAGTTACGATTGGCCAGAACCGACGCCTCTACGTCCACGATCGATTCACGGACACAGAATTTTTGGTGGACACGGGAGCCATCGTCAGTATAGTGCCGCCGACCGACCTCGAAACCAGAACGGGTACGACAGGTCCCACCCTCATCGCGGTTAATGGCAGCCCCATTCGCACTTTTGGTATACGGAAGATGTCCCTTGTGTTAGGCCTCCGCACGTACGAATGGCCATTCATCATAGCAGACGTCAGACAAGCGATCCTGGGCGCAGATTTTCTCTGGGCTTTTTCACTGGTCCCTGATGTCCGCGGTAACGACCTCCGACCCTCCGCCGGAGAGGAGCCCGTCGCTCCGACAATCGCCTCCCCGCCCAGCCCTACTGTCCAGGCCGTCGTCGCGGCCCCTGACTCGTATGCTGAGATCCTGGCGGAGTTTCCAGAGCTGCTCATCCAACGTTTTGACACGCCTTCGGCCAAGCACGGCGTGGTCCATCACATCCGCACCGAGGGCCCTCCCGTTTTCGCTCGGGCCAGGAGACTACCGCCAGACAAACTGGTGGTGGCACGGTCGGAATTTAGGAAGATGGAGGAAATGGGAATTGTCCGTCAGTCCGACAGCCCGTGGGCCTCGCCGTTGCATATGGTCTCCAAGGCATCTGGGGGGTGGAGACCATGTGGCGATTATCGGCGTCTCAATGCTGTCACCACGGCTGATCGCTACCCCATACCGCACCTACAGGACTTTTCGTCTGGGCTGGAAGGAGCGGTGGTGTTCTCCAAAATCGATTTGGTGCGAGGATACCACCAGATTCCGGTGCGTCCGGAGGACATACAGAAAACTGCAACGATTACTCCGTTCGGGTTGTTTGAATGGTTGCGTATGCCTTTCGGTTTAAAGAACGCGGCACAGGCTTTCCAACGACTGATGGACCATGTGGGTCGGGGTTTACCCTTTTTGTTTATTTATTTAGATGACATCCTGGTCGCCAGCCCCTCAGTGCAGGAACACCAGGTCCACTTGCGGACTGTGTTCCAGCGGCTCCAAGACCACGGGCTCATTATCCAACCCTCCAAGTGTCAATTCGGCCTCCCTTCTCTTGATTTTCTAGGGCACAGAATTACCCCTGCCGGCGCCTCCCCTTTGCCCGAGAAGGTGGAGGCTATCCGGGCATTTCCCAGGCCCACCACAGTAAAAGGACTACAGGAGTTCGTAGGCATGGTTAACTTCTACCATAGGTTCGTTCCGGCAGCTGCGCGGGTCATGCGCCCGCTTTTCCAGTGCCTTGCGGGAAAACCGATAGAGTTGATATGGTCCCCGGCCCCAGAGTCGGCTTTTACAGCAGCTAAGGCAGCATTAGCAGACGCCACCATGTTGGTCCACCCGAGCCCCTCCGCCCCCACGGCCCTGACGGTTGACGCCTCTGACGTGGCGGTGGGCGGGGTCTTGGAGCAACAGGTCGGTGGCCGTTGGCAGCCCTTGGCGTTTTTCAGCCGGCAACTAAATTCGGCTGAGCTGAAGTATAGCGCATTTGACCGAGAGCTTCTGGCCCTCTATTTAGCTGTTCGTCATTTCAGGTATTTCCTTGAGGGCCGCCCATTTGTGGCCTTTACGGACCACAAACCATTAACATTTGCATTTTTCAAATTATCTGACCCATGGTCGGCCCGCCAGCAGCGGCACCTGACTGCTATCTCCGAATTTACCACCGATGTCCATCATGTCGCGGGTAAGCTTAATGCCGTTGCTGACGCCCTGTCTAGACCTGCTTTTTCCCCTATTTCGGCGGTGGACTGCGAGGTGGATCCCCAGGAGCTTGCGGAGGCGCAGCTTCTAGCGGATACCGCTTCGGCATACCAGTCCACCACTTCGGAATTGAAGTTGGCTCAGGTAGCCTGCGGGTCGGAAGGCACAAAAGTATGGTGCGATGTTTCTCTTCCCCGTCCCAGGCCGGTAGTACCGCCCTCCCTTCAGTGTCGGGTTTTTGATGCCATTCATGGGCTGGCGCACCCGTCCATCCGCTCCACCTCTGCTTTGGTAGCAGCTCGGTTTGTCTGGCATGGCCTACGGAAACAGGTAGCGGGTTGGGCGCGTTCCTGCGTTCCCTGTCAGACCGCTAAAGTCCAGCGCCATGTCCAGCCCCCCGTACAGGAGTTCGAGGTCCCAGCAGTTCGTTTTTTCCACATCCACGTGGATTTAGTCGGGCCTTTGCCTTCCTCCCGGGGCTACACCCACCTCCTCACGGTGGTGGATCGGTTCACCCGGTGGCCAGAGGTTTTCCCATTGTCTGATATTTCGTCAGCGTCTTGTGCCAGGACGTTGGCCCTCCATTGGGTAGCTCGTTTCGGGGTCCCGGCAGTTATTACCACTGACAGGGGGCCGCAGTTCACTTCGTCCCTCTGGACCGCGCTCGCAGAACTGTACGGTTCCAAGTTACAACCCACTACTGCATATCACCCCCAGGCAAATGGACTTGTAGAAAGGTTCCACCGTCAACTTAAGGCGTCCCTCAGTGCAAGGCTTGAAGGCCCGGACTGGGTAGACCAGCTCCCCTGGGTTCTTCTGGGCATCCGGACTGCTCCTAAGCTAGATCTCGGTGCGTCTTCCGCGGAGCTAGTATATGGCTCCACACTTCGAGTACCCGGAGATTTGTTTCCGGACCCTTCAGACCAGCTGCCTACAGTCCCATCAGTTTTAGCATCTCTCCGGGCACGGGTGGGTTCCCTGGCTCCAGTTCCGACTTCACGTCATGGGTGTCCCATGGTACATGAACCGCCTTCCCTGAAGTTTGAGTTTGTGTTTCTGCGAAAAGATTCCCATCGCGCCCCGTTGCAGAGGGTCTATCAAGGGCCGTTCCGGGTTTTGCGTAAGGGAACGGCTACCTTCACCTTAGACATGTGCGGCAAGATTGAGCTCGTCTCGGTGTCCCGGCTCAAACCTGCACACTTGGATCCGGATCAACCAGTCCTGGTCGGCCAAACCCCTAGGAGAGGCCGACCTCCGTTAGTTCCGCTCAGTCCAGGACCCCCGTTCCGGCAGTTCCTCCAGGACCCCCCGTTCCGGCAGTTCCTCCAGGACCCCCCGTTCCGGCAGTTCCTCCAAGTCTGGAACCCCCGGCTCCTGTGGTTCAGGCTGCCCCTCTCCGTACTCGTTATGGTCGCGAAATCCGGCTCCCTGCTAGGTTCCGTACCTCGGGTTCTGGGGGGGGGGTCATGTAGCGACCATAGAGAATGGTCCGGGTCGTCGAACCCTCAGATTGGCCAGCGAGGTCACGTGTGAACGCGACCATGGGGATTGGTCCAGAGAGCGACATCGCTGATTGGCCAGCGTGGTCATGTGCGCTTTTGGCGCCCGAAATGTTCAGTTCGGCGAAGTCTTCGAAGAAGACAGTAAGTTTTTGATGGTTGTCCTTTACCTTGTTGTTTAACTCTGTATTCGAATATTGCGGCTGCAATAAACTTCTTCTACAACCAACAAGTTTTCAAACTCGCCATACTATACAAATAAAATTGACTTGACTTGACTTGACTATATGGATTTTAGTAAGGCATTTGATAAAAATCCCCCAATGAAGCCTGAGCCAGAAGGTTAAGATGCATGGGATTAACAGTGACTTGGTCAGAACTGAGGACAAAAAGGACAAAGTGATTTGGTGGAGTCTTTGGAAAGGGTGCAGAGGAGATTTACCAGAAGGATGCCTGGATTAGTGAGTATTTGCTACAGGTAGAGGTCAGACAGTCTTGGATTGTTTCCTCTGAAAGTTTTTTCTGGAAGGCCGGAAGGTACAAGGAGGCCTGATAGAGGTATATAAAATTATGAGAGGCACAGATAAGGTAGACAGTAGAACTTTTTTTCCAAGGATGTATTCCTAGGCATATGGATATGCAGCGAATAGAGGGATATGCATTAAATGCAGGCAGATATGAGTTGGGCTTGGCATCATGTTCGGCACAGACATTATGGTCCAAAGGGCCTGCTCTTGTTCTGTACTGTTCTACGTTCTATGTTTTAAATTATACGTTAAAACATTCAAAAGAACTTGACGAATTTCAAAAGAATCCAAAACTTCTCAAACTCACTTCAATCATTCCCGACTTAAATCAATGGAAGAATGTACACAGTCCTGGGCCAAGCTTGACACAGCATGCTCCAGCAGTTTCCCATGTGTACAAGTCATGGCTGATCATCCAGAATTAGTACCCTGTTCCTGCTCTTCCCCCATATCCCTTGATTCCGTAGGCCATAAGAGCAATATCTCACTCTCTCTTGAATTGGCCTCCACTGCCTTCTGTGGAAGAGAATTCCACAGATTCACAACTCTCTGGCTGAAAAAGTTTTTTTCTCATCTCAGTCCTAAATGGTCTACCCTTTACTCTTATACTGTGACCCCTGGTTCTGGACTCCCCCAACATGGGGAACATTTTACCTGCATCTAGCCTGTCCAATCCCTTACGAATTGTACTATATATGTTTCTATAAAATCCCATCTCATCCTTCTAAGTTCCAGTGAATATAAGCCCAGTCGATCCATTCTTTCATCATATGTAGCAAATTGCTGCAAATTTCCACTGCTCTGTTGGAATTCCAAAAGCAGTGCAGTCACACGAAGCAAGGAGTTGCCTGGACATTTGGGACTTCCACAATCTTTGTTGGCTTCAGCACATATCCCAAATTTTAGCATTACTCAGGGAAATTTTTGCAGTCTAATGCAGAGCTGTTGCTATTTTTCCCACAAAATTCATATCCGTTTACCCTGTCTGATTTACAGTACATAAACCCAAATGTTGTGCTTGGGATGGGGATTGACGACAAGTATGCATTAAAAAATGTATAGCTACTCTTTCTATTTCACATGCAATGCCTGTTATATATCCCGTAAGCCGAATGATGTACATTATGTGGCAACTGACGCTTCCTTCCAGCCACCCATTCCCCTCTACCCTCTCGAGTGGAGCTCAAAAATAGTATTGAGCTGCTGTGAGGAAGAACAAGAGTTTTACCTTGCCAAAATCTGCCCGAAACTGATCCTGGGTAAAGAGGTTATATGATCCTTTCCCACAATCTATGGATTATTTGTCTGTCATGTTCCTATCTTCTAACTGTGATGTCATTTCATTGGCTGCAAAGCACAAAAAGCAACGTAAGAGGTTCTATACAAATGCAAGGTTTAATTTCATACAAAATATTTTGATCGTCAGATAGTTTCCTCACACACTCTAAGTCAAATTTTTAATTGTTGATGTGAACATTGTGCAATGCAAAAAATCTCTTCCTTTTAGGGTAGAGATACAGCGCAGAAACAGGGCACTGAGTCCGAGCCGACCAGCGATGCCCACACACTAACACTGTCCTACACACTATTCTGCATACACTAAGGACAATTTACAATGTTACCAAAGCCAATTGGCCTACAAACCTGTATGTCTTTGGAGTTTTGGAGAAAACCCACCCAGGTCACGGGGAGAATGTACTAACTCCATCCAGACCGCACCCTTTGTCAGGTTTGAACCCGGGTCACTGGCACTGTAAGGCTGCAACTCTACCGCTGCACCACTGTGCTTCAGAGGCCCTCATTCAGAATGACAAGCCTTTCCTCTGGTGGATCTGTTTAAAGAGCAAGACTGCTCTTCACTCACTGTGCCCCCCTCGACACCGCATTCCTCTGGGAGTTGCCCTACCTGGGAAAGCTTGTGCTTCACATGCACTCTGAATGATATCCTTGGCAACTGTGCTACGGTGCTCATGGTACCAGACTCACAAAATGTAAACAAGAATCAATATTTACTGTGCAGAAACAGCTTTCTGAATGCTTAGTTTTCTAGCAGGAACAATCTGCTCAGCTGACAGTGTTTGTTGACAGAACTTTAAGAACATAGCTAACGCCCTTTTGGATACTGTTGGGGCCAATGACCATTCAAGGGAGAGCTTCAGGCAGCTCTGTAGCATCAGGTCTGGGTCTGAGGCACAGCAGGATAGGGGGAGGTTAGGGCGATTATGGTGGGAGACTCATCAGCTCGGGGGACCGACGGGATATTCTTTGGGCCGCAAACACGACTCCAGGATGGTGATAGACACAAAAAGCTGGAGTAACTCAGTGGGACAGGCAGCATCTCTGGACAGAAGGAATGGGTGACGTTTTGGGTCGAGACCCTTCTTCAGACTAGTCACCATTCCTTCTCTCCAGAGATGCTGTCTGTCCCGCTGAGTTACTCCAGCTTTTTGTGTCTATCTTCGATTTAAAACAGCATCCGCAGTTCCTTCCTACACACTCCAGGATGATGTGTTGCCTTCCTAGTGCAGGATGTTTCAGAACGGCTGCAGAACATCTCAAAGGGGAGTGTATATGTCTGGGGAGTATTGGAGGAAACCGGAGCACCCGGGGAAAAGTCATGCAGTCACAGGGAGAACAGGGTATATATAGTTTTTTTACATTCTCATGTAGCATTAGATCCAGTGAAAACATCCAATGTCTGCAATGAGGTTGGTTGGAAAATTGGGATGCACCCTAACTTCTGGCAGAACCATTCAGAAATCTGCTGACAGAGGGGAAGAAATAGTTACTGAGTCTCTTTTAAAATATTAAAATATAAAATTGGGCGGCATGATGGCACAGCAGTAGAGCTGATTCCTTACAGCGCCGGAGACCCAGGTTCGATCCTGACTACAGATGCTTGTCTATACAGAGTCTGTACGTTCTCCCCGTGACCTGCCTGGGTTTTCTCCGGGATCTCCGGTTTCCTCCCACACTCCAAAGACATACAGGTTTGTTGGTTAATTGGCTTGGTGTAATTGTAAATTGTCCCTATTGTATGTAGGATAGTGTTCAGTGTGCGGGGATCGCTGGTTGGTGTGGACTCGGTGGGCCGAAGGGCCTTTTTCCACACTGTATCTCTAAACTAAACTAAACTATAGATTAACTAACTATCTGCCCACCGTCCACTTCTTTTGCAATCTGCTAAATCTCTTGTTCTTGATTCAAGGGGTCATCTGGACAATTCCTTAATGATGTCAGCAACTCACGGCTCTCAGTTATCCCTTGATAATGGTTTAGGAGACACAAAAGACTGCAGATGCTGTCTGGTCCATTGAGTCCTTCCAGCAGTTTGTTTCTTAAAGCAGGAATACTCTATTTCTTTTATATTGCAATTCCATTGTGACCAGAAATTTTACTTTTATCTCATCGTTATCATCTGGAGGGCGGCACACTGGTGCAGCTGGTAGAGCTGCTACTTCACAGCGCCAGAGACCTGGGTTCGATCTTGACCTCAGGTGCTGTGGAGTTTGCATGTTTTCCCTTTAGGTTTCTCACGGGTGCTTCGGTTTCCTTCCGCATCCTAAAAAAGTGCAGGTTTTTAAGTTATTTGGACTCTGCAATAAAATGCTTTTTTTGTCTTGAGCAGGGGTTCCCAACCTTTTTCGTCCCGTTTACCCCTGGCAACTTTTCGAAAGTAAATTTACCCCCACCCTGTTTTGTTCTGTAATTTGAGTTTACACTTCTACCATAATAAAGCAACCGACCAAAGGGAAATTTTAAAATACGGTTTTCAACATCGTTATTTTTGTTCAAATTTACCCCCTGGGTCGGTGCAATTTACCCCCTGGGGGTAAATTTACCCCAGGTTGGGAACCCTTGGTCTAGAGAGTGCCTGTCTGCCAAAAGAGTGGATGAGAAAGTAGGAAGACATGGAACTAGTGTGAATGGGTGATCGTTAATCAGTCTGGACAATGGGCCAAACGGCCTGTTTCCTTGCTGTATGATTGAACTATAAACTGAAACCATCGTGTGGCACTCTATGTCTGAGTCAGAAGGTTGTAGTTCAAGCCATCCCCGCGGCAACTGCATTGCTGGAGGTATTATCAATTGGCAGAGAGAGCAAAGCCAAGCACAAATCTTTTTTCAGCATTGCAGATCAGAGATGCAAATGAATTCTCCCTGCTGTTCTGGCCACTGCTCATTTCTCACACGACACCGATAAAACAGATTATCCGATCATTCTCACATTGTTGGGATCTTGGTGTTTAAAACAGATTGCTGTATTTTCTGAAGATAGACACAAAATGCTGGGGTAACCCAATGGGTCAGATCGCATTTCAGCAGAAAAGGAATAGGTGACGTTTCGGGTTGATACCCTTCTTCAGACCAATTCAGGCTGTATTTTCCGTATGGCATCAGTGACTTCATATCATTTTGTACAAATCATCTCGGAACAACCAGATTGATTCCTGGGATGGCAGGACTTTCATATGAAGAAAGACTGGATAGACTCGGCTTGTACTCGCTGGAATTTAGAAGATTGAGGGGGGATCTTATAGAAACTTACAAAATTCTTAAGGGGTTGGACAGGCTAGATGCAGGAAGATTGTTCCCGATGTTGGGGAAGTCCAGAACAAGGGGTCACAGTTTAAGGATAAGGGGGAAGTCTTTTAGGACCGTGATGAAAACTTTTTTTTTCACACAGAGAGAGGTGAATCTGTGGAATTCTCTGCCACAGAAGGTAGTTGAGGCCAGTTCATTGGCTATATTTAAGAGGGAGTTAGATGTGGCCCTTGTGGCTAAAGGGATCAGGGGGTATGGAGAGAAGGCAGGTACGGGATACTAGGTTGGATGATCAGCCATGATCATATTGAATGGCGGTGCAGGTTCGAAGGGCCGAATGGCCTACTCCTGCACCTATTTTCTATGTTTCTATGTTTCTATGAGATGATATAATATGCAGTATTAATGCAAGATGTTTCTCATATGTGTTTCAGCAGAGTTAAAAATCATTGTTGAAGCATCAAGAATTATGTCTCTTTCCTGCTCCATTCTTAGGGTCATAGAGTCATACAGAATGGAACAAGTTGCTCTGCAACTGCATAATGAACAAAAGCATTCACTGTGTAAATAAGGGATGTTAGAGCATCCAAAAAAAAGTTCTACAAGATCTGACCTTGGGGTTCCAGAGCTGGGAACCACCCAGGATCAGCAACAGGTAAGAGCGAGAGACACAAGGAACTGCAGATACTGGTATCTTGAGCAAAGCACAAAGTGCTGCATGAACTAGGTGGGTTTGGCTGCATCTGTGGAGAGAATGAATAGACAAGATTTCGGGTCAGGACCCTTCTTCCATCTGAAGAAGGGTCTTGACTGAAACTCCCTCCATAGATGCTGCCTGACCCACTGAGTTCCTCCAGCACTTTGTCTATTAGATAAAGAGTGAGGTTAGCAGCACTAGGTGTGAAATGTGAGTGTTGCCAGAAAGGTCAACTATGAGGGGGAATGGAACTAACAGAGTTGAGTGTGTCCGCCACCACTCAGTCTTCATGCACACAGTTTACAGAGTATGGAATAGCACTTGGGGACTGAACCCTACTACTCTCATTATATATATCCGTTAGACTGCGTATAGACACTCCTAGTGTAAGAGATTCTGTATTAAATCTGTGAGGCATGTAATGGGTTATCACCAATAGCTCCACTCAACCTTACTAAGGAATTGAAGCGGATAGTATTATTTGACCCACCTCAGCGGTACTAAAGTAAGGCTTTCTAATGAAAAGTATGAATGCACTTTTAATGGTGGGGCACATAGGAAATCACCATTTAAAGTGCTATTTTTCATAGGGAGTCTCACTGGAAAGAAAAAGGTTGATGGAAAAAAATTAATGAAAACCTTGTCCCTTCCTTGCTGAACACTGTGTGGTATTTTAGGGAATAATTCTTCATCTGCTCTTCTCCACCTTTTTAATTATGTTCCATGGTGGGAGAGAATTTCACAGTTGACACTAAGTAGTATTTTCTTTGTAATATATTGCTCTCTGTGAAAATGCTCAGCAGTGTTTGAACATGGCAAAAGGATCAAGATTATGGGGGAGTCCTTGATGCTGCATTAAAAAACCCTGTGTTTTCTTGCTTACTTTTTACCTCTCATTTTTTATTCTCCAAATATTGTGATAGGTGCATCATAACAAGTTCACATCTATCGCAATCTATCGCTCAATGATTAACCAGCCAGATACCAATTTACAATATTGTCTCATCATTCACTGTGTGCTATATAATGGCGTATATCCTAATATATTTTGAAGAAAAAGATGGATGTTTGATCTAAAAAAAATGAATCACATTCTCTTTGTCCTTAGTTGAAGACCTCATGGCAAAAAAGAGCCTAGCAAAAAATAAATGTGGGCATGTGAAGATCTTGAAGTACACTCCACTGTGCAAATAAATCTTGCCTTGACTACGTTAGGTGATTAAATCCTTTCCAGCTCTTGCTGGGGTGATTTAAACCCCAGGTGTTGTTCAACTCTGTTTGTGCTAATAAATCATATGACATTGTGGAGGCACGAGACTAATGCAAGCAGCTTCTCATGAAGAGACTTCCTACTTTGACACTTCAGAGCTGCTTCCTTCTTGCTCCATCCGTTGATGCACACAGCCACAAATTAACAACAAGATTAGAACAGGAACCCGTTACGAGTGGCGCATATGTCTTTGATATTTGTGCAGAGAGCCTTCTGATCCTGAAAGCTCTCTGGGGCCTGCATCTTCCCTGTTGCCTTATTTAATGTGTGCCAGTTCTGTTGCAAATTAGAGCACTGAACAATGGAGAATCCTTATTCCTTTTCCATCAGTATGGTGCTTTGTGTGACCTTGTGATGTCTCCAAAGTCTTTGCACCCAATGAAGTACTGTTGAAATGTACTCACTGTTGTAAAGAGGCAATCATAACAAGAAGATTTGCACAAAGCCAGGTTGCAATATTGACAATGAGATAATGATGCGGTGAAGCTCAATGCAGACTCGGATTGCCAGGGCACTGTGATATGGTTTTTAGGGGTGGGATTAAATGCGGGACTTGTCAATGCTGCCACGGTCATGTGTATATATGCAATAGAAAACCTCATCTTTCAAGCAGCTACAAGGGCAATTTTACATATCTTTGTGGCACTGTTTGGGACTTTCATCTTTTCATCCCACTGAGGGCGGTACAGCGGTGCAATGGTAGAGTTGCTGCCTTATAGTGCCCGAGATCCGGGTTAGATCCTGACTACGGGGGCTGCCTGCACGGAGTTTGCACGTTCTCCCTGTGACCGTGTGGGTCCACTCCAGGTGCTCTGGTTTCCTCCCACATTCTAAACATGTGCAGGTTCACAGGTTAATGGGCTTCTGTAAATGCCCCCAGTGTGTAGTATGCAAAGATAGGAGAGTATAGAACTAGTGTATGGGTCGGCATGAACTCGGTGGGCCAAAGGGTCTGTTTCCACACTGCATCTCTAAAACTAAAATAACTAAAAAGTTAGCATCACTGACAGAACAATACTCACTTATCATTGCAGTTTTGGACTTTGCACTCAAAGTCATCATGTTCTAATGTGGATATTGGGGTGCAACAGGCTGAATATATAGACCATAGAGCAGTACAGCACAGGATCTGGTGTCCCAGAACACCCTGTCTGCACCCGCCATAATGCCAATCTAAACTAACTCTTTGTGCCTGCATCTGGTCCGTAACCCTCCATTCCTGCCTGTTCAAGAGTCTGTCCAAATGCCTATTAAACATTGTTATCATTACCAGCTTCTACCACCTCCACAAGTAGCATGTTCCGGGCATTCACCACTCTCTGTGCAGAAATAAAACTTGCCTTGATCATCTCCTTTTACTTTTTCACCTTAACTTTCTCTTCTATGCCCTGGTGTGTTTGACATTTCCACCCTCGGGTAAAGGAATCTGTCTCTACCATATCTATGCCTCCCATTATTTTATATACTTGTGTTAGATTGTCCCTCCAATGCTCCAGTGAAAACAATCCAAGATTGTCCAACCTCTTCTTATAGCTAATACTCTCTAATCCATGCAACAACCCGGTGAACTTCTGCATCCTCTCCAAAGCCTCCACATCCTTTCTACAGTATGGTGACCAGATCAGAACATAATACTCAAAATGTGGTCCAACCAAAGTTTTATACAGCTGTAATGTGACTTCCCAACGTTTACATTCAATTCTCCAATTGTTGAAGGTAAGCATGCCATATGTCTTCTTTTTTTTTTAGATAGGCATATGGAAGTGCAGGGAATAGAGGGATATGGACCTTTACTTTAGAGATACAGCGTGGACATAAGGACTTCAACTCCCCAAAGTCAGGGTCGACCAGTGATCACCCAGTACACTAGCACTATACTACACATCATGGGCAATTCACAATTTACAGAATCCAATTAAACTACCACGCTATACGTCTTTGGAGTGTAGGAGAAAACCAGAGCACCTAGAGAAAACCCACACAATCATAGGGAGAACATACCAATTCTGACAGCACCTGTAAACAGAATTGAACCAGGGTCTCTGGCGCTGTAAGGCAGCAACTCTAACGCTGCGCAATGTGGGCACAGCATTCTTATGAGAATCATTACCTCCTCATTAACCAAAAGTCATTGAAGATCCTTTTAATTTGCACAAGTGAAAGTTAAATACTTGCCTTGGTGCCAAAAGGCATATTCAATGAGAAAAAGAAGAAAAAAAATTGGAACCTACAGGTGTTCACTGAAGAACCATATTATGGTTATAATTGAGATAACAAATCAAAGAAAATCTCCAATAAATATCACTTTAGTGCAAGTTTATAACATCGCATAAACATTATTAAGACATTATTGGATGTAATAACATTTGCTAGCATATTGTTAACATTTTATTTGCAGAATATTTTAGTATTTGGCAAGGTTGGAAAGGACGTTTGCCAAATCAGTTGAATTGAAGTTTTCTGAGATCTATCTATCTATCTATCTATCTATCTATCTATCTATCTATCTATCTATCTATCTATCCATCTATCTATCTATCTATCTATCTATCTATCTATCTATCTATCTATCTATCTATCTATCTATCTATCTATCTATCTATCTATCTATCTATCTATCTATCTATCGATCTATCTATCGATCTATCTTCTTATATTACTAAAACTCTGTGTCCGTGTGTATGTGTGTATGTGTGCAGCATAACTTCTGTCGCTCGCACAGCCAAAACAGTACACCATAGCGCTACAGTTTTTACACCACCATACTCAACTCTCCACCATACTCCACTTGCTCCACTCTCCAACTCTGCTGAGCCATCACAACGCCGTCGCTGCTCCCACTGCCGCTCTCAACCCAGGGTGGCTCCATCAAGGCCGCCGCCGAGCAGTTATAGGTCAGACTAATTAGACCAAGTGGACCAGCTGCGACCAAACCCATCCCACATTCACGCAGCGCCCGAACCCCCTCCCCTCCCCACTCCTCCCTCCCCCCTCCTCTCCCCCACTCCTCTCTCCCCTCCTCCTCTCCCCCTTCCTCCCTCCCCTCCTCCTCTTACCCCCCTTTCCTCCCCCCTCCACTTCTCCCCCTCCTCTTCCCCCTCCCCCCCTCCTCTTCCACCCTCCCCTTCCCCCTCCTCTTACCCCCTCCTCCTCGTCCCCCACCCCCCATCTCCACTTCCCCCACCCCCACCTCCCCCTCCTCCTCTTCCCCCACCCCCCTCCTCCTCTTCCCCCACCCCCCTCCACTTCCCCTACCCCCCTCCTCTTCCCCCCCCTCCTCCTCTTCCCCCCCCTCCTCCTCCTCCCCCCCTCCTCCTCTTCCCCCCCCCTCCAGGGAACAGACATTGCGACCTCCTCAATTCACTGTCGCACCGAACACCACTGCCGCACCCAGCTCGGACATGCCCCGCTAAGAGTGGTTCGTCCTGAACCGTCTCCGCACAGGGGTCGGCCGGTTCAATGCCAACATGCATCGTCGTGGGCTACGTTCATCAGCAGCCTGCGTGTGTGGAGCAGACCAGCAAACAGCGCAGCACGTCATTTTTGACTGCACTGTCCTCCGTCCCCCTGGTGAAAGGGTAGACCTCACGGCCCTCGACAACAGCACATTGCACTGGCTACAGCGCCTGGAGGGTGTTACATTATTACTGCTGCCTCAATCGCAAGAAGAAGCACACCTGCAGCACCTGTACACTTTACGGCCAGCTTGGCGCAGCAGCGGGTTGTTGACGCCAACAACCCCCCTGCTGCGCCAGCTTGAAACGATATAGGGTTAGTGAGGGCGAGTTGTAAAGAGATAATATCATGGCTGATCTATCATTGAATTGTAGAGTAGGCAGGAGATGCCAAATTATTATTTTTTAATTGTTCTGTACATACAGGTGTTCGGGCCTCCAATGACAACAAGATGATATTTATCTTACATCCTCCGCACTCTCCTGCCTAAGTACAGCCAAGGGTAAAAGAAAAACAAAGAGAGAGACAAACACAGGGAACTGCAGATGTTGGAAATTTTGAGTTGAGCTTAAAAGTGCTGGACGAACTATGTGGTTTAAGCAGCATCTTTGGAGGGAATTCCTTCCCAACTTCCCACTGAGTTGCCCCAGCACTTTTGTGTTGTATTCAAGGTAAAACAAACGTCATCCTTACCTTGAGCTGGAATATGGCGTTTGCCCATGGAGAGGAAAGGGTAAAGACGTCCCCGCTCACGCCATGCACTTAAACGTGAATGTCCCACTTTCCCCACCCACCCACAGCAAGGTCTCTACTCACCAACCCGCCATCAGTAAAGGAGGTCCGGTGGGGGGGGAAGGAAAGCAAGAGAGAGATTGAGAAACGAAGGGGAGGAAGAAAAAGGCACCAGAGGCGTAACAAATGCGTGATGGAAACGTCGCTTTATTATGTGTAGGAAGTTTTGGGGGGGGGGATTTGTTATTTTTAAAGATAATGGCGACCAGTTGCGCGGCCTATGGATGCACGGCCGTGTACAACAAGTACACCAGCTTCCACAGGGAGGGGAGGGGATGGAGGGAGGGGCGGGCGGTCTCAGGGGATGGGATGGGATGGGAAAGGAAGATGAGAGGAAAACTCCTCGGGTGAGTCAGTGTTAACCCGGAGCCTGCGGCCTACAGCGCCATTGCCATGAGTACCGCAGCTGCCGGCGGGTGCCGCAGCTGCCGGTGGGTCCCTCCCCATCCCTTCCTCTTCCCTTCCCCCCCCCCTGAAAAAAGATGGTGATGATGTTTAATGGGCAAATAAAAAAGGGGGCGGTGTAAGAAAAGAAGGTGAGGGAGTGTGGGAGTGTGATTTTGTGGATTGAAGGAGGGGTGAGGCTCCTCCCCTCGCCTCGGCGTGGGCAGTGGAGAGACGCCCACCTGCGGGCGAGTAATGGATGAAGAGAAGAACACCTACGTGTGGGGTGAAGGGAGCGTTCTGAGGGGGGGCGAGCATTTCCATTTGGGACTGGGGACTAGGGTCTGGGGACTGGGGACGAACGACAAAGCAGCAGCAGCAGCAGTGGCGGCGGCGGCGGCGGCAGCGGCAGCAGCAGCGAAGAATGTATCTCCAGGAATCATAAGAAAATGGAGAAAGGTTGTAACATGGACAAATTAAGTGCCTTACTGGAAAGGGAATTAAGACTAACTTAATAAAGGTAACTTAAATGTCACATTAGAATAGACCAGTGCAGTAATTAGAGCAGTCCTTGGACTGAAAGGCAGGTTTAATTGGAACAAAGGTATTTATGTATGGGAGTTAGAATGTAGGACTATTCACAGGATAAGCATGAGATGATAAAAGCAGGAAACCAGGCCCACAAAAGGAGGAGTCAACGTCCACAGGAAGAATTGGGCAACTGTTGTCAGGCAAGTCCCATATAAATCTATGACTAATGATCACAATCCCCAATTAAGAAGAAAGGGATCTTGATGATTTATTGTGAAACTGTAGATATTGTAACATGAATGTTATAAATTATTGGAAGATTTTGGAGGCAGTTGAGTATTTTGAGCTTGTTTGAGTTTGTTTGCTGTCCTGATCTGAGCAATAATTGGGAGTGTGGCTGTGGCCCATGAGGAAGCCATATTCAGGGTGCAGGTCATGGAAGGCAAGTCCTCCTACAGTCTCTGATGAGGTATTTGAAGTCCAACGGCCAACTTGTGCCTAGAACTACCTTTCACTTGTGTGAAAATTGTAATGTGCAGCACGATGTAAATAGAAATGTTTAGGAAAATAAAATAGTAATTGAATAAGATTCTTGTTATCTTATTGAATTTGATACTAATCCCTCCATAATGTTGAGATTTATAACCATTGTGACATGAGCTTCTCCATCCTAAGTAGGTTTATCTTTTTTTCATTTATTTATTGAGTGTAATTAAAGACTAATCTTTTCTTTCATGGATACATTTCTTCTCCTTCAACAATAACCTGAACCTACTATGGTGAAACATTTCAATAAACTTTTCATAAGTTCATGAGTGATAGGATCAGAGTTAGGCCATTCGGCCCATCAAGTCTACTCTGTCATTTAATCAAGGCTGATCTAAATCTCCCCCTCATCCCCATTCTCCTGCCTTCTCCCCATAACCCCTGACACCTGTACAAATCAAGAGTGCATCTATCTCTGCCTTAAAAATATCCATTGACGGCCTCCACAGCCTTCTGTGGCAATGAATTTCACAAATTCACCACCCTCTGACTAAAGAAATTCCTTCTTATCTCCATCACAAAGGAACGTCCTTTAATTCTGAGGCTATGACCTCTAGTCCCAGACTCTCCCACTACTGGAAACATCCTCTCCACATCCACTCTATCCAAATCTTTCAATATTCAGTACGTTTCAACAAGGTCCCCCTTCATCCTTCTAAACTCCAGTGAGTAGAAGCCCAGTGCCGTCAACCATTCATGTTAACCCACACATTCCTGGGATCATTCTCGTAAACCTCCTCTGAACCCCCTCCAGTGCCTACACATCCTTCCACAGATATGGTGCCCAAAATTGCTCACAATACTCCAAATGTGGCCTGACCAGCGCCTTATAAAGCCTCAGCATTACATCCCTGTTTTTGTACTGTAATCCTCTGAAAATAAATGCTAGCATTGCATTTGCCTTCCTTACTACCGATACAACTTGCAAATTAACTTTTTGGGAATCCTGCACCAGCACTCCCAAGTACCTTTGCACCTCCGATTCTTGAATTCTCTCCCCATTTAGAAAATAATCTACACCTTAATTCCTACTGTCAAAATGCCTGGGTACTGCGCTGTATTCCATCTGCCACATCTCCGCCCACTCTCCCAACCTGTCCAAGTCCCTCTGCAGAGTTCCTGCTTTCTCTACACTACCTGAACTCCACCTATCTTTGTATCATCTGCAAACTTGGCCACAAAACCTTCAATCCCCTCATCCAAATCATTAATATACAACATGAAGAGCAGCGGCCCGAATACCGAGCGCTGCGGAACTCCTCTAGTTACTGGCAGCCAACCAGTAAAAGCCCCCTTTATTGCCACTCTTTGCCTCCTGTCATCCAGCCAACCTGCTATCCATGCTAGTATTGTGCTAGCACCATGCTAATTTAAAGAAGGATCTTAAAATAGGCTCATGACATGAGCAACCAGATAGATCTAAGGCCGGGTGATAGGTTTTAAGGAAGGTCTTTAACAGGAAAGAAGTCCTTGCAATTATATAGAGCTGTGCAGTACAACCCAAGGCCACAGGATGAAAATACTTGAGAGGATGAGGAAGTGAATTCTGGAGCATCAAGTTCCAGGAGGCCAAAAATGGTAGAGTGAACTAAATCGGGGAGCATTTTTCTTCCCGTTCAGAAGGGATTTAATGCCAGAGAGTTGGTCAAATCTGGAACTTATTGCCAGAAAGGCATTATTGAGGCAAACACTGCAGGGAGAAGTTAAACAAGCATAGGAGGGAAGGAATGAAAGGTCATGCTGGGGTAAACAAGGTTGGGACAAGACTTATTGGCCATTGAAGCCTTGACCTGTAGGCTTATTTATGTGCTGCAATTTCTACATGATCAAATCTTGTGGCATGTGCCAGTGTCACTGGACCAGAGCGGCACTTGTCAAGGAGTTATGTTCTGTGCAGAGTTCTGTTCTCCCAGGAGGATGCTCAAGGTATAAGAGTCCAGACAAAAACCTTCAACTCAATATCATGCTGGCTTTTCAAACTATGTCACTTTCATGCATTGTATGGCCCATCTGTGCCAATTTATGACAGATTGCTGAACTTTCCAAAAGAAAAACCCATAATGGTTTGATAGTGAAAGGGCAGTAAAATGTTACCTGCGCTGTTAAAAATACTACAGTTCCTTTTTCACTCAAAAGTTTTTAAAAAATCAATTGAAGTATTGATTAAATTCTGCAGTTTGAATTAGGTGAGAAGAGACCAGGGATAAAGTGTCTTTGGCTATTTGTGCAAAATTGGTGCAGTATATTTGACCACCAATTATTGTATTTCCTTCACATTGTTTTGTTCCAATAAAGTTGATAAAAATTAATATCGGGAGGTGAACCTAACAGTGTGTATTGTAAGAGGCTGATGTGGCAGATACATTGATTGTCACTGAAAGTGAACTTTTACTACTGGATAATGGTTAGGTTGCTTTTACAGTAGATGCTGGTTCTGTGTCTCTCTGTAGCAGATGCTTACATCATTCTTAAAGTTCAACTGTGTTGTAGTCAAAAAGTGAAAACTTTTTTTATTGCCTCCATTAACTAGCTTTGTATGTAAAGTGTTTTGTGAAGCGTGGGATGTGGAGCCAAACACGTCAGAGCTATGGTGTGTATTCCAATTCTAGTGAATTTGCTAACCTCAGTTAGGGAAATACCGAGACCACACATCCTGCATAAATGGGAAAATGAGAATGTCTCCTGGCCTTACTGCTATGTGACATCCTGTTTAAAATTAGAATTGTGATGCTGGCCTCTGCTAGTTGCCTCCACTGATAGAGTCATAGAGAGTCAAGGAGCACAGAAAGAGGTCCTTCAGTGCACTGAGAACATGCCAAATGTCTAGCATCCATTTATACTAAATAGACACAAAATTGCTGGAGTAACTCAGCAGGTCAGGCAGCATCTTTGAAGATAAAGAAAAGGTGACCTTTCAGGTCAGAACCCTTTCTTCAGTCTGAAGAAGGGTTCCGACCCAAAGTGTCACCTGTTCCTTCTCTCCAGAGATGCTGTCTGACCCACTGAGTTACTCCAGCATTTTGTATTCATCTTCAGTATAAACCAGTCTTTGTAGTTCCTTCCTATCCATTTACACTGACCTGATTCTTACCACATTGCCATCAACTCTGCCCAGATACGACCACTCACCTATGCAATAGGGGTAATTTATACTTGTCAATTAACCTAACAATCTGTATGTTTTGGGGATGTGGGGGAAACTGGTCCGCCGAGGGAAAACCCACATGGTTACAGGTAAAACAGACAAAGTCCACACAGGCAGCACAGGCTTTTGGGAACATGGCTTGCTGGAGCTGTGAGGCTGCAGTTCAACGAGCAATGAAGTTGAACTCTTGGCCACCTATTTGCATTTTTATCATCGCAGGAACTATGCACCTTGGGTTGAGGTGCAAACGAATGGATGGAAAGAAAACCCTACACCATTACTGAGTTATTCGTGAGCTTGGGAACTTACTCCTCCTTGTGCATTTACTTGGGGTCAAGAATGATTTGCTATCACTCCAGTTCAGTGGTTTGACAAAGCCAATGTGGGGACTATAGACTCGTATACAGACGGGACAGGAGGTGCCTGATGGGGCAGACAGGTGGTTAATTTGGGACATGGCGCACTGCTTCCAACAGGCCACAGGTTTTATTGTACTCTCAATCAAGGCCAACCAAAGGGCTTTTACCTACCTTTAAAGATGTTGTTTTGAAGTTTTTCACTCTTTTAATGTTGGATACACATCAGATAATTTGCACACAGCATTGCTCCCACAGAGAGCAATCCAATGACTAGTGAATCAATTGCTAGCTGTTGATCTATGTTCCAAGCTCTTTGTACTACTTTTATTTATTAGAGCTATAAATCCCATCTGTAGATTACTGCAGATTTACGTTTCATGGCAGGATGCCATTCTCAAAATCAAAATCTATTTTGGGACCTGCAATTAGTTCACAGGCAAAATGTGAAAATTAGAAATGCTGGTGGAATAGGTACTCAATTAATTATGGACCAACATTTGGCTTTTGGGAATCGAAGATTGAAGGTCTGAAAAAAGGGTCACGATTTGAACGTTGTATCTCCAAGTCCTCCAGAGATGATGTCTAACCTGTTGATTTACTCCAGTCTGTTGTCTCTTATTGAAGGTTTCCAATGGCTTTGCTGATTCTTGATAATGTTAAGCAAGTCACTTAGGTAGCTTACAGCCCAGCGGTATGAACACCAATTTCCGTCTCTTCCATATCCCTCCCCCACCCTAGTCATCCTATTAGCTCCACTGTTCGCATCCCTGTATCCTTTCGTTATCATCTCTTCCCCAACCAACAATGGCCCACTATGGGCTCCACCCTTCCTTGACCTTCTGTTGACCTTGCCCCTGATTTGCTCTGGCCTTTTTCTACCTCCAGAACACCCTCTACCCTCACCCTGCTCCCATCCCACCCCTGTACTTTCAGTTTGAAGAAGACTTCTGACCCAAAATGTCACCCAACCTTTCTCTCCAGACATGCTGCGTGGTCTGCTGAATTACTCCAGTACTTAGCCTATCTACTGTTTTTCAACAACTTGGTTACAATCAACAGCAGACAACTAGTAAGGGCAAATTGTTATCTTTTGATACCAAGACCCAAGAATATTCCTACTTCACCTTGCATAGTACTTGAAGCCAATGGCAAGCTACCCAACAAACCTCCTGCCAAGTTGGAGGGTCATTATTTCTATCATTTAAAGATAATGCAAATCAAATGTGCTCAATTGTATTTCCTGTGTGATTCTCATCCAGACATGGTGCTTTTGATGAAGATACAGTATAATCTGATGCCTGACTGTTGCAAATGTGATTCATGCAAGATTTGCAATACTGGTTTTGGTTGCTCCTAAATGCAGGTGAATTCTTGCATATCAAATGTTCTCTTAGCGATCAAAATGCTCACACAATCAGCTGTGAAAAGGAAAATTACTCCAGGAAAGAAATCAAGAATGACTACTTCCTACTTCAAAATTGTTCATAAGTGTATCGAGTGACAGTTTCTACTTGCCCGATCCATTGATTTCATCAGTATGCATTTATAATCATTACAAACTAATCAGTGGGTCAGGTTTAATTTGGTACAGGTGCCTGCTGCGTCTATTTTGGCAGGAATCTTAATCTGCAAGTCAGTGGGCCAAATCTTTATCTTGTGCTGTTGATCAAAGTTTGCTGCATGGAATTAGTATTCTATATGTCCCATATGACAATGGTGCTGAAATACTTCTTTGCCTGTGAAGCAACTTAGGATGTCCCAGAATGACAGAAAACAATGCAACAACAGATTATTTATTTTGTTCTTCCAAAGCGCACTAGATTCAAATAGTTTGTGGAAGACTTCATGTTAAAACAAACCACACCACCTCCTTTTAACTACTTGACAAATGGCACCTTAACCTCCCACCATAGTCCGAGTACAAAAAGTCAACTGAAGGCACATCACAGGGCTTCAGCATTGGGTTACAAAACTTGATCCCTCCCAAAGGTGCAAACATGAAGGGGAGTTTGTCTGTTCCACCAGAAGCTGATGGAGAAGCAATAGACAATAGACAATAGGTGCAGGAGTAGGCCATTCAGTCCTTCGAGCCAGCACCGCCATTCACTGTGATCATGGCTGATCATCCACAATCAGTACCCCGTTCCTGCCTTCTTCCCATATCTCTTGACTCCACTATCTTCAAGAGCTCTATCTAACTCTCTCTTGAAAGCATCCAGAGAATTGGCCTCCACTGCCTTCTGAGGCAGAGAATTCCACAGATTTACAACTCTCTGAGTGAAAAAGTTTTTCCTCATCTCCGTTCTAAATGGCCTACCCCTTATTCTTAAACTGTGCCCCCTGGTTCTGGACTCCCCAAACATCGGGAACATGTTTTCGACCTCTAGCTTGTCCAATCCCTTAATAATCTTATACGTTTCAATAAGATCCCCTCTCATCCTTCTAAATTCCAGTGTATACAAGCCCAGTCGCTCCTGTCTTTCAACATATGACAGTCCCGTCATCCCGGGAATTAACCTAGTGAACCTACGCTGCACGCCCTCAATAGCAAGAATATCCTTCCGCAAATTTGGAGACCAAAACTGCACACAATACTCCAGGTGCGGTCTCACTAGGGCCCTGTACAACTGCAGAAGGACCTCTTTTCTCCTATACTCAACTGCTCTTGTTATGAAGGCCAACATGCCATTAGCTTTCTTCACTGCCTGCTGTACCTGCCTGATTACTTTCAGTGACTGATGCACCAGGACACCCAGATCTCATTGTACTTCCCGTTTTCCTAACTAGACACTATTCAGATAATAATCTACCTTCCTATTCTTGTCACCAAAGTGGATAACCTCACATTTATCCACATTAAACTGCATCTGCCATGCATTTGCCCATTCACACAACCTGTCCAAGTCACCCTGCATCCTCATAGCATCTTCCTCACAGTTCACACTGCCACACAGCTTTGTGTCATCTGCAAATTTGCTAATGTTACTTTTAATCTCTTCATCTAAGTAATTAATGTATATTGTAAATAGCTGCGGTCCCAGCACCGAGCCTTGCGGTACCCCACTAGTCACTGCCTGCCATTCTGAAAGGGACCCGTTAATCCCTACTCTTTGTTTCCTGTCTGCCAACCAATTTTCCATCCATGTCAGTACCCTACCCCCAATACCATGTGCTCTAATTTTGCCCACTAATCTCCTATGTGGGACCTTATCAAAGGCTTTCTGAAAGTCGAGGTACACTACATCCACTGGCTCTCCCATGTCCATTTTCCTAGTTACATCCTCATGCCTCCATAGTCCCCTTTGCTCAACTGTAGTACTGACACTTCCGAAATTGTAGATTAAAACTTATCATATTATGATCACTACCTAATGGCACTTTTACTTTGAGTTCCCTTATCAAATCCGGTTCATTACACAACACTAAATCCAGAATTGCCTTCTCCCTGGTAGGCTCCAGTACAAGCTGCTCTAAGAATCCATCTCGGAGGCACTCCACAAACTCCCTTTCTTGGGGTCCAGTACCAACCTGATTTTCCCAGCCTACCTGCATGTTGAAATCTCCCATAACCACCGTACCATTACGTATGCATCATGCCAATTTTAACTCTTGATTCAACTTGCACCCTATATCCAGGCTACTCTTTGGGGGCCTGTAGATAACTCCCATTAGGGTCTTCTTATCCTTACAGTTCCTCAGTTCTATCCATACTGATTCTACATCTCCTGATTCTATGTCACCCCTCACAAGGGACTGAATATCATTCCTTACCAACAGAGCTACCCCATCCCCTCTGCCTACCTGTCTGTCTTTTCGATAGGACGTATTCCCCTGAATATTCAGCTCCCTGCCCTGGTCCTCTTGCAGCCATGTCTCTGTAATTCCCACAATATCATACTTGCCAATATCTAACTGAACCTCAAGCTCATCTACTTTATTTTTTATACTTGGCGCATTCAAATACAACACTTTAACTTCGGTATTCACCTCCCTTGTCACACCGGTCACTATTGGCCCTGACCTTACTCTCTTATCCCTTCTCGAACTTTCCTTCCCATTAATTGGGGAGTCTTTTACAATTTTTCCTGTATACATTTCCCCTTTAACTCCATCTTTATACTCCCAGTTTGACAACCCCTCCCCTCGTTATTTAGTTTAAACCCACCCGTGTAGCACTAGCACACCTGCCTGCCAGAACGTTGGTCCCCCTCCAGTTAAGGTGTAACCCGTCCCTTTTGTACAGGTCACCCTTACCCCAGATGAGATCCCAGTGGTCTATAAATCTAAATCCCTGCTCCCTGCACCAGCCCCCCACCACCCATCAGATTCCCTATCTCCCTGTTCCTGCCCTCACCAGCATGAGGTACAGGAAGCAATCCAGAGATAACCACCCTCAAAGTCCTGCTTTTCAGTCTTCTTCCTAACTCACTAAACTCAAATTGCAGAACCTCCTTCCTCTTCTTCCCGACGTCGTTTGTGCCCACATGCACAACTACCGGCTGTTCACCTTCCCTCTCGAGGATGTTCTGAAGTCGGTCCGTGATATTTTGAACCCTGGCACCAGGGAGGCAACAGACCATCCTCGAGTCTCGCCTGCCACCACTGAATCTCCTGTCCGCACCTCGGACAATGGAGTCATCCACCACTATGGCTCTGCCCGACGTCGGTCTCGCCGGTCGACGCTCATTGCCAGGATTAGAGCCACCGACCTGTCTGCCGCTCGGACTGGAAGTGTTTTCTGCCCCAACAGCTCCCAAGTGTGTGTACCTGTTTGCAATAGGCACAGCCACCGGAGTCTCCCGTAGTCCACATTCACTCCCCCTTGAAACGGTCTCCCACCTTCGCTCGACCTGGACCCTTGGCGTGACAGCCTCACAGTAGGTCCTGTCCAGGAAACTGTCGTTTACCCGGATGGGCCTGAGGTCATCCAGCTGCTTCCCCAGTTCTCCAATATGTTCATTCAGGAGCTGCACCTGGACACAATTCCTGCAGGAATCGTTTCCAGAAGCTCTATCGGTGTCCCTGACTTCCCACATCCTGCAAGAAACACACTGCACCAACTTGCCTGCCATTTCTTCAGTGACAAAAATCAAATTTCAACCAAGTGTAGCCTCCTTGCCTCAGCCTCCTCAGCAAAGACTCTCGAGCCAAAGACTCACACTTTACCTCCCAAGGCACTTCACCCCAACAAGGCCGCTCCGCTGCAGCTGCACTTCTTTATCTGTTACCTAATCAACTGCTTTAGTGCTGATTAGTAAATTGATTAGTAAATTACCTGAACCCGGGTCTTGGCACTCTTTTTAAACTGTCTTTCCCTGTAACTCACCTTCTTTGTCACGGACTTTCAAGGCAATGGTCTCTTCTCTCCTCTTCTGTTTACTGCTTCTCCGAGCTCCACGTAAGGACTAGGGCTAGGACTGGGTCTTGGCGCTCTTTTTAAACTGTCTTTCCCTGTGACTCACCTTCTTTGTCACGGACTTTCAAGGCAATGGTCTCTTCTCTCTGCTTCTGCTTACTGCTTCTCCGGGCTCCACGTAAGGACTAGCAATAAACAGACTGTGAATTTACAATTCCCGATCCCATTCAGCCATACAGAACAGATGGACTCAAAAGCCTGGTCCTGCTTGTCAACCTTGAGATGCTGAAGATCAATCTTTTCTGATATGAAATACAGGGTTCCAAATATCTTAAAGTTTATTGGAGCTGAAACAAAAAATGGTTCATTTAACAATTAAATGCCAAATGGATCCAAATGTCAACTTTAAACATGAGAGTAAAGTGCAGATATACTACGCATCAACCCCATGAAAAAGTCGGTGAGAATATCCTTTTTTTTCATGGGCCTTTTGGCTATTTTAATTTCATATTTTTGTTTTGGACTTTCATGATGAATTTCAAAGGTCAGGTCTTGTTTCTTCGATCATTGAGAGCATGTGCAGGCTCTGGTGCTGAAGTTTCAAACTGCATCCGGTTATCTACATTCCATCAGTCTATTGCATGTCCATTAGCTAGAGCAGAGAAAGACTATCTAGCAAATTGGAGCCTTCCTCATCTAACCCTGTTAGCATATCTTTCCCCATCTCAATTTACCCTTAGTTCCACGTGAAAGATTCATCTCAACTATACCCTATGGAAACAAGTTTCACACTCCACACTTGATGACACAGTGGCACAGATAGAAGAACCACTGCTACGCAGTGTCAAAGACCCAAGTTCGATTCCCATCTTGGGTGCTGACTGCATGAAGTTGGCATATTCTTTTTGTGACAGCGTGAGTTTTCCCTGGATGCCCCACATTCCTCCCCCATCCCAAAGAGAAGTGGGTCGATTTGTTAATTAGCAACTGTAAAATGCCCGTAATGTATAGGTGAGTGATAGAATCTGGAAAGAGTTGATGGGAATATGGGAAGAATATATAACATGGGATTAACACAGGATTAGTGCAAATGGGTGGGTGATGGTTGGCTCAGTGGACCACAGGTCCTATTTCTTTCTGTGACTTCTACTCAACCCACTGTCTGAGTGAAGAGTTTTTCAGGAATTCTTTGCGGAACATATTAATGAAATTGGACATTTACAGCCTTTGGATTTGAACTCTGCCACTGATGGTAATTTCTGATCTATGGTGAAAATGGACACAAAATGCTGGAGTAACTCAGCGGAACATGCAGCATCTCTGGACAGAAGGAATGGGTGACATTTTGGGTCGAGACCCTTCCTCAGATTCATTTCTGATCTATGGTAGATCTTTTCAGTGGGTAGTCTACAGAGCTCAGAAGTTTATCGGGACGCAGCTTCCAGCCTTGGAAGGCATCTACAATACACGATGCCTCAGGAAAGCCACCAGCATTCATAAAGACTCTTCACACCCTTGCAATAGTCTGTTAGAACTTCTACCATCCGGAAGACGTTACAAGGCCTTCTACGCCCGCACCTCCAGACCTTAGGAACAGCTTCATCCCCAGAGCTATAGCTGCTCTGAACCTGTCCGGCTGAGTGCGCGCTCCATGAACTGTCTCCTTCGGATGGTCACGTCACACAGCATCCCGGCACAGACCTATTTGCACTTTATACTGTTTTAACTGTTTATAATTTTGTTTCTCTGGGCTGTCTAAATTTCTGCTGATTAGCTAATTAATTTATTGCATCGAATGGAAGTCGCATTCCCAATCTCAATAAAGATATATTGTATTGTATTGTATTGTATTGTCTGGTCTGTATGTAAGGTTAGCCTCCTGGATTGTACCATACGAGCATGTTTGAGTATATACTGATTCCTTGAGGCATCCACACAATATATTCACAGATCTACAATAAGGGTAATATTTCTGGCACATTTATCACAGACCGCTGTGTCAGTTGAATATACTGTAAATCATTATACGTCAAAATTACTCAGGTTTTGCAGATGTAAAAACAGTGCAAAGTTAGAGTTGAGAAATCAGAATTTATACTCTGCACAAGCTTCCGTACATACTACTTTATCTCACACTGTCAAAGCATTTTTGTCCTCCTTTCTCCCTAATATATCTACTCAGTTTCTCAATCCCTCATTTTGTCGCAAAGTAATCCCAAACATAGAATTGGTTTGGGCAGAAACTATCCCAGGTTGAAATCAAGGGATGTAAGTTAGCTAGCTTGAAACATCTTTTAATTTGTGGAGTTTTCAGCATTGCTAAACTAACTACATAACGCATAAACATAGGCAATTAGATAGGTGAAAATAGATGGGTGAGCGGAGAGTGGATGGATAACCACCAGGAAAGGGGATAGGCAGAGTGCAGGAATCCCCTGGGGCCATTCCCCTTGACCACAGGTATGCTCCTTTGTATAATTGAGGGGGGGTGACCAATCAGGCAGCAGCAGTGGTCAGGTCCATGGAGTGGGCCCTGGTTCTGAGGTACAGCGGGGAAGGGAAAAGTCAGAGACAGCCATAGTGATAGGAGATTCATTAGTTAGGGGGACAGGCAGGAGACTTGGTGGCAGCAAACGAGATGGCAGGATGGGGTGTTGCCTATCTTATGCTGGGGTACAAGATGTTTCAGCTGCAAAGCATTCTCAAAGGGGAGGATGAGCAGCTGGAAGTCATTGTGCATGTTGCACAAACAAGCCATTCCCAGCTCGTGCCACAACCACTTGCAGCACCGGCTGCTCCCACACCACCCCGGCTCACTCCGTGTCCCCGGCTGGGCCTTCTGCCACCACCACTGGCCCGCACAGCTTCCTCGGCCACTTCCAGGCTGTGCCTGCCACCGCCACCACAGACTCTTACTGGCACTCTGGTTGTGCGTGGACCACGACCATTAAATCCGCTGATCCTCGCCTCTGCCCCGGCCACCAGCAGACCGCGGCCGTCAACTTGCATGGATTCCAGGCCCAGTTCCGGACCGAGTATAATTAATTATTTCTGAAAAATGCATTCTCTATATTCTAAATGTGTCCTTTCCAGGATAAACCTTCCAACAAGGGGTGCATGCTGAATGACAAGCATACAATATGTGGAGAAAATGAGAACCCTAATGCATTAACACAGAATTACAGGACCCAAAAGGGTTATAATATCATCAACATTACAGTGCATACATAGTAATCCGATGCAAGACTTTCAGTGCAACTTAGTCATTTCACAGTTGCAAGATTCTTATCAAAGGTTGGTGATAGAGCACCATGCATTTTATATAATTCGCGAGGAAGCCTTCTTGATGGATCTGACTGTAATTTACAGTACATACTCTCATAATAGATCCAGTATGGCCACTCAGAGCTCCTCGCACTGCAGGTTTTCCTCTGGGACAGCTCAGCCCTTTGTCACAAGAAGAAAGAAACTATCCGTTAAGTATCACCATTAATATTTCAAAGCCACTGATGTAGTCTCAGGTATGCCATTCCGTTAATATGCCATTTACAATTATTAGACACAGGGCACTTCTGGTGCTTGTCAGAATCAGCCGTAAGAAGGTTGAATTTCTGAATCTGGAGGAGTGTATCCAATCTCATCTTCATTAATTATGGAAAAGATATTTCTCAAAACCTCTGCAGCTGTACAGGGCAGATTGGATCTGGGCATCTGTGCTAATGAAGTGATAGAAGAACAACGGTATATCACACCAGTGGTGTCTGAGCAGGGGAAATCTGAGCAGCACGCTTGACACAGAATTCAACTGGTCCGCCGCACCCATAAATCATTACAAGAAAACAAAATAGATCGAAATGCATCAGCTTCCACTGCCTTGTTTCAGAATTGAATGGAAAACCACAGCGAGCAACACAATGGCAATAGACAATAGGTGCAGGAGTAGGCCATTTGGCCCTTCGAGCCAGCACCGCCATTCACCGTGATCATGGCTGATCATCCACAATCAGTACCCCGTTCCTGCCTTCTTCCCATATCCCTTGACTCTGCTATCATTAAGAGCTCTATCTAACTCTCTCTTCAAAGCATTCAGAGAATTGGCCTCCACTGCCTTCTGAGGCAGAGAATTCCACAGCTTCACAACTCTCTGAGTGAAAAGGTTTTTCCTCATCTCCGTTCTAAAAGGCCTACCCCTTATTCTTAAACTGTGGCCCCTGGTCCGGGACTCCCCCAACATTGGGAACATGTTTCCTGCCTCTAGCGTGTCGCTGTGCGACGTGACCATCTGAAGTGGGGGGCGCACTCAGCCGGACCGGTTCAGAGCAGCTATAGCTCTGGGGATGAAGCTGTTCTTAAGTCAGGAGGTGCGGGCGTAGAAGGCCTTGTAACATCTTCCGGATGGTAGAAGTTCGAACAGACTATTGCAAGGGTGTGAGGAGTCTTTATGAATGCTGGTGGCTTTCCTGAGGCATCGTGTATTGTAGATGCCCTCCAAGGCTGGAAGCTGCGTCCCGATAATCCTCTGATCTCTGTAGTCTACCCGCTGAAGAGATCTACCATAGATCAGAAATGAATATGAGGAAAGGGTCTCCACCCAAAATTTCACCCATTCCTTCTCTCCAGAGATGCTGCATGTTCTGCTGAGTTACTCCAGCATTTTGTGTCCATTTTCACCATAGATCAGAAATTACCATCAATGACAGTTCAAATCCAAAGGCTATTAATGTCCAATTTCATTAATATGTTCCGCAAAGCTGGTCTTGGCATCATGTTGGGCACATTGTGCGTTGAATGGCCTGTTCCTGTGCTGACTGTCCTATGTTCTTAGGAGGCCTTGCAGACAGCAACAGTATCTATTTCTCTCCCTTCTGTAAACTTCACCCTGTCACTGGTGAAGATTAGTTTTCCATTCTGTAATGAATAGCATAATGCAGCATGACTGATGCCTTTTCTGTGCATGAACAACACAAGCCAGGACTGTATAACAAAGTTTTAATTTAAGTTCTCACCAGGAGATCTAACATGATTGAATGAATGGCAAATTATCTTGAAGCACACTTGAAGGTATTTCATTCAGTGTTGATCTTAAACAGGAAAAAACATTCTGTAAGCCTGAAAAGATTTGAATGTTCCATGTAATTCAAATCCATTCGTTTTTATTTAAAAAATAACATGGAAGTAGTTTCCTTGAAATGCGAGTGTGACCAAATGTGTAAATCGAAGGAATGGTGGCTGATAAATTATCATTTCTATTTCTGCAGTTTAACTTTGCCCAAGTCTCCTGTGATTTTTTTTAACTTCTAACTGCCTGAACATCCTGATTTTCTTTTCCACTCCACCACCAGTTGCCTTGTCTTTAGTTCCCAGAATTCTCTACCTGTAAAAGTAAACCTCTTCACATTATTTTCCTTTAAGGTGCTTTTTTTTAAAAAACAACTTTGTTGATGATTTTTTGGTAACTGGTCCTAACACCTCCTTGTGTGTCTTGGAGTCTTTTATTTAGTTATGTTACATAGATCAGGTTAGTGCTGCAGGACAGATGATCGATCAATGGTTGGATGATAGGTTGGATGTTGACAATTGTTGTAGGTGCTGGAAGTGATATGAGATTTATGAGACTCCTCTTGCAGCCAAACTGGATTCCTGGTCTGCTTGACAGTCGCATATCCATCAAGCAAGCAGACAGTGAGCAGATGTTGATGCTTGTTGCTAATGACGACTACAGCTAAAGGTTATTCTAGTTTTCCTATGGTAACAATTCCCCAATCAATACAGCTATCACACCGTGCATTAAACAAAAACTTTAATAGACTAATCGAAATCTCCAAATTAAGAACTCAGCTGGCATGTCAGGCTCCACCGAGGATGTTTGGAAGAGTATGGGAATTATTAGTTGCACTTTTCTTTTGATATTTCAAAGGAAGTTAAAATAATAATTGTCAAAGGTTTTAACTTGGCAACCCTTCAAGTGAAGCGTGTTCCTTTATGCCCATGATGTGTGCCATGTAGATGGCAGAAAAGCTTTGGCATATGAAGAGATGAGTTTCCCTTTGCAGGATTCCCTATCTATGGCTGACTTGCCCGGTTGTGTTTCTGGTCAATGTTGATAATGGCAGACACAGCGATTACTGGGTAGTGCTGTCAGTGATGGCAGCCTCGCCAACGGTCTGTCTGTCTTTTTGTCTTGTTGTTATTTTTAGTGTGTTTTAAAAGGTATGCGTTAATGTTCTCTGGTTGGTTTTATGTGGGGGGTGGGGGGGGGTCAGGGGAAACATTTTTCAATCTCTTACCTTGCCAGAGATGCGATTGTTTTCCGGATTGTAACTCTGGTTGCTCGAACAAGAACATTTATTTTGAATGAGGAAAGCGATTTTCATTAAGTTTGATTTTATTATTTTTTTAAAAGGCAACTGCTCTATACATAAGTTTAATTTCCTTTTTAACAAAAAACACTATTTATTTTAAAGGGAAAAAGCGATTTTCTTTCATTGGGTTTAATTTCATTTTTTGAAAAAGACCATTTTAATCTAATTCTTTGCTTTTCATTGGTGACTGAAATTGTGTTTAGGTTCTTTCAAAAAAACAATGCGATTTTCATTGAAAGTTAAAAAAGGATCCATTTTGATTTAATACTTTTGTTTTCAATAATGACTTAAATTGTGTTTAGGTTATTTTAAAGATTGACATTTTTTTCATTCCCAAAAAAAGACCTCCATTTTGATCTAATACTTTTGTGTTCATTGATAACTGAAATTGCCTGATCTCCATTTTGATCTAACTAAAATTCTCTTCAGGAGTTTATACATTTTAAAAGAACTCCATTTTCATCTTATACTTCCGTCTTCACTGTTAGGTTACATTGTTTTTCCATTTTCATCTAATATGTGTTTTTTAATAACTGAGATTGTCTTTTGGTTCTTTTAAAGAAAAGACGCAATTTTCATTGATATTTATTTCATTCCAAAAAGAGATCTCCATTTTCATCTAATACTTCTGTGTTCATTAATAACTGAAATTGTGTTTAGCAGTTTATAAATTAATGACTCAGATTGTGTTTACGACTTTATAAATTAAAAAAAATTCATTTTGATCCAATACTTCATAATTTTAATTGTCTTCCATTTCCATCCAGTACTTCCGTGTTCATTAATAACTGAGATTGTGTTTAGGTTTTCGCATTTTAATATCATGCCAAGAGGAGGGAGCAAACAATGTGCAGGCTGGACAAGGAACAACGCAAAGAGATGTCAAGAAGCAAAGAGGAGCAGAAGGGAACAAGAGAAGCAAGGAAGAACGGAACATCTCCAACATCTCCGACAGAGAGCGCAAGACAGAAGCGATAAAGAGAGGCAACAAGAAAGAACTGAACGTCTCCAACATCTCCTACAGACAGCGCGAGACAGAATGGGTAAAGAGAGGCAACAAGAAAGAACTGAATGTCTCCAACATCTCCAAGAGAGAAAGCGAGACAGAAGGGACAAAGAAGCGCAACAAGAAAGAGCTCAACGTCTCCAATATCTCAGAGAAAGAGCACGAGAAAGAAGGGATAAAGAGAAACAACAAGCAAGAACTGAAAGTCGAGAGCATGTCTGAAAAAGAGCACAAGACAGAAGGAATGAAGAGACGAACAAGAAAGAACTGAATGTAGAGAGGATCTCCGAGAAAGAGCACGAGTCTGAAGAAATGAAGAGACGCAACAAGAGAGAATTGAACGACGAGAGGATCTCCGAGAAAGAGCGCAAAGCAGGAGGGATGAAGAGACGGAACAAGAGAGAACTGAACGTCGAGAGGATCTCCGACAAAGAGCACGAGACAGAAGGAATGAAGAGACGCAACAAGTGAGAACTGAACATCGAGAGGATCTCCGTGAAAGAGCGCAAAGCAGGAGGGATGAAGTGATGGCAGGTGAAGAAAATAGAAGGCTGGCTGAACAGTGGTCCAGAGATAGAGATACAACAAGACAAAATGCACAACTCGCAAGGAGAAATCTTTCTGCTGATGTTGGTGAAATCAAAAAGATTTGCCCTCAGTGTCGAGCGTACTGTTTCTCTGGAGAAACCATAAACTTTTGCTGCATGATGGGCAAGGTCAACATTGCTCCTCTCCAGCCACTACCTGATGAACTGATCAGATTGTACACAATTGACACACCGCAAGCAAACGAGTTCAGAAAGAATATTCGACAATACAACTGCCTCTTTCAAATGACGTCATTCGGTGCCAAGGAAGTGCTGCCACCAAGGCCTGGATGGAGTCCCTCAGTCAATTTATTTTAAACAAAAAACGCTATTTCCCCAGGTCACAACAGAAAGCCTACGAGGAATGGGCCCAACAGGTCCACCTGGTCTAGTATATATACTACTAATATATATACTACTACTAGTATATATACTACTAATACTACTAATCAAAATGGCGGCACTGCCCTAGCAGCTGCCGCTCACCTGCGGTCCATTTGTCTTTGTGTTTTTGTTGGGTTTTTTTGGGTCTTAATTGTAGTTGTGATGTGGTGTTTTTGTGTTTGTGTACTATGTGTGTATGTGGGGGGGAGGGGGAAACTAACACTGTAAATAGATGTCCCTTCAGAACGGTGACCCGACCTTTGTTTTCTGGGCCGTGTCTCCGTTCCTGCTGCGGCCTACCATCGGCCCAACTCCTGGAGCTGTCGGCCTCCAGGGCTCTGGTTCGCGGAGCCCGCGGATCGGACTTACCACCACCGGAGCCGGCCGTCTTCGGAGGCTGCGGGAGCGGCTGCGACTCGCCTTAGGCTCGGGCCGCGTGGATGCCGACATCGGGAGCTCCAGCAGCGGCAGCGGGTTCGCCCGCCCCGGATCGCGGGGTTTGGGGCGCGGACATTTCACCGTCCGGCGCGGCCTAAGATAGGCCGCGGGATATTTCTCTGCTGGACGGGGGCTTCAATGTCGGGAGCCACGACCGCCCGACGTGCAGCAACAGCGGCAGCAGCGTGTTCGCCCGCCCCGGATCGGACTTATCATCGGCGGAGCCGGCCGTCTTCGGAGGCTGCGGGAGCGGCTGCAACGCGACGCGCCTTGGGCTTGGCCCGATGTGGACCGTCCGGTGCGGCCTGCAACCACAACAACCTGACTGCGGGCGAGGACAGCGGGAGAAGGGAAAGACATTGTGGCCTTCCATCACAGTGAGGAGAGAGAGGACTGGAGGAGACTCACTGTGATGGATGTTTCTTTGATGGATGTTTCTTTTTTGTGTGTTTTTGGGGTTGGGTGGTTTGAGTGCCTATTTAATGCTTTTATTGTTGGACTGTGTTTTTGGGGGTTTTGGGGTGTGTGATTTGAATGCCTATTTAATGCTTTTATTTTTGGACTGGGTTTTGGGGGGTTTTTGGGGTTGGGTAATTTGGGTGCCTGTTTAGTGCTTTTATTGTTGGACTGTGGGTGATTGAATTAACATTTTGTTCAAGATGGCCGCGCCGTTGTGTTTGGCTGCCTGCCACTGTATGTTTCTTTTTTTTCCTAGTCAGATGTGCAGCACTTTGGTCAACGTGGGTTGTTTTTAAATGTGCTATACAAATAAATTGACTTGACTTGACTTGACTACTAAAACTCAGATCTTGTATCTATATCTATATATATATATATATATATATATAAATATATATATGTTTCTATGTATGTATATATATCTCTGCGATTTTGAAATTTGGTTGTGGACCTGCAGCCAAAACGGTAAACCATAGCACCACAATTTCTTGCGCCACCTTAATCACCACTGTCCTGGTGGTGACTGTTTATAACAAGTTTTATTTAAATTGGTTGTATATTTTTTAAGTTAGAGACATTTTAAAGTTTAAAAATCTCATTTCTAAACACATTTTTCAAAGTGCTGTGCGTATGACGTCACCATTGGGCATGCACTGCCTCTCTCCTCACTCGCACAATCAAGATGGACGCTGTTAGCGGAGCTGTCCGCCCGCAATCAGGGGCTCCCCTCTCCTCTTTCCCCTCGCTTCTCTTCCCTCACTCTCCCCACTCTCCCACACCCGGGGGACACACCGAGCAGGAGGGAGATGGTCCGACTGATGGTCCACTCATCCTTCCCTTCCGTCCCTTCAACCCATGGCGTCCTCGAGTCCCCGCTATCATCCGGGCCTAGCGCGCCATACCGTTACCGCACACAAGCCGCAGCGGGCAGCTTCTTCTCCTCCTCCTTTAGCGGCAGCTTCCACCGCTGGCGGCGTCGACGAGAGCCCCTGTCACCGACGGCCCCGTCGCGACTTCAGAAAGATGGCGGCCGCTCTCCTCCTCCTCCTCCTCCTCCTCCTCGCGCTTCACCATCTTGTGCGCGCCTCCCAGCTCGGCCAGGTCACAGCCGCCGCACTCCGGAGCTCCCTCCACGCAAGGATAGTGGTAAGTGGCAAGGAGGGAATAGTGGGGGAAAGTGGGGACAGGGAGAATGGGGGAGGGGGGAATAGGGATGGGGAGGGGGGAATGGGGGTGGAGGCAGGGCTGAGGGGAGTGGGAATGGGGGCAGGGGAGGGGCAAGTGGGGGTGGGGGCAGGGGAGGGGCAAGTGGGATGGAGTGGGTCAGTGGGGAGGAGGGGGGGATAAGGGGGATTGAGTGGGGGGGATTGAGGCTACTACACCAATACAGGAGAGGCTTTGCATCCTGGGCTCCTCAGTCACACCCTCTCCCCTTCCCTGTCCCCCCTCTATGAGGAATGGGCCCAATGGGCACACTTGGTCTAGTATATATATAAAATGTTCAGTATATATATATATATATGTGTAAGGTACAACTCCAATGACCGCAAGTTTCCCTTTTGATGTCCATTGGCTTCAGTTTTACCAGGGTGCCTTAATGCCACATTCATTTAAATGCTGCCTTGGTTTCAAGGGTAGTCACCATAATCTCTCCCATCGAATTATGCCCTTGCAAATTTGAAACATTACCTTTGCGTGGTTTAAAATCATATCAATTGCTTGGGGAAGATTGATAAATGTAGCTGATTAAAATTGTTCATACATTTTGAGGAAGAAATATGAACAAATTCAGATTTGATTCACTTGCTTCCTACTAGACTTCGTCATGCATTAAAAATGCATATTTGCTTTAATTTAAAACTTCAGATTGAATATGTCAGCAAATTATTTTCACCTGGGACTTAGGAGGAGGTTTGCTGGCAGAAACCTATGGAATGAGGAAACAAGAACACGCTGGTTAAGTTACTGGTTGGCAGCCCAGAGGTCTGAAGGAATGTTCTGGAATCATGAATACAAATCCTACATTGGCAGCAAGGGAGATTAAATTCAGTTAATTAAATTATCTGATTGCTTAAAAATTCTATGCTGCCCAATTGCTTTAAATCTATCGGTCTCACCCACTTCCACAGTTTTACCTTACTTTGTCTAGTTTGCATGTGGCTGCAGGGCCACAACAATATAGTTCACTCTGATCTGTGCACTAAACTCACCATGCTAAAAGAACTTTAGATGGTCACCCAGCATCTATCAGATCAAGACATAGAAAAGTCCTTCACAATCCAGTTGATCGTCTCACCAACACATGGGGACTGGTATTGATATTGGGAGAGCAATCCAAAGATAGCCTGGCATTACTGTACACACTAAATTCTATCTTTCAATTAATGTCCCAAATCATCAAACCGCTGGGTATGACATGTCTTACCATCAACATTGACCCACTGGAGATAGCCAAGCAATGTCATATAGAAAGGAAAGAGCGATCCTGGGAGTCCTCAACATAAACATTAGACCTGTGAAGGATAATACATCGGGACAACAAAGGCCATAGAAACAATCTACCTGAATCATTCAGCAGCATTACAATTGCCAGTTTCCCACAATTGACAGTCTAGAGGTCAACATTGACCAGAAACTCATCTGGACCAGTCATAAATGCCATGGCCACAATCGCAGGCCAGAAGCTGTTTAAATGTTTGCAGTTTAGCTTCTTGGGAACACCGGGATGGCCATATCTTGCTAATTGGATGCTGGAAAGGCCCGTAGACCATTTGGCCTAACCACTGTGGTAAGGTTCAAGTTCTCGTCCACTGGACTTCACCAGGAGCTGGTCAAAATAGGACACATTTCAGAATTGTCAATGGTCACTGAAGGAATGGGCAACATTGCTTTACGTTTCATTCCATCTTCCTCATCATTCAAGAGAACACATAAAAAGAACAAAAACTAATTTGGTCATGATAAAAACTAAGAATTATTTTGGTTGCCATTTCATGTGAAGGTTCCCAGAAGATAGTTGGTTTTAGGGATAGGATAGGATAGGCATGACTTATTGTGGGCATTTGTGGCTGGATGAATTTTGGAAGGATTTGCTTGAGTCCTCTGCTATCTGTACTGTTCAAAAGAACCAAAATAAGATAATAGGAGAAAAGATAGGATGTCGTCTGTAATGTGATGTACAGCTGGGTTATATGAGGGAGATTAATGGTATTTCAAAAGGATCAGCACAAATTAAATACTTGCATTAAAAATTTACAGGGAAAATACAAAGGTTGGCTTCTTGAATGCATAATCCTGGCACAGTGCCATGTCAGGAAAGATGGCCTTAAGAAAATTGGCTCAGAATTCTGGATGAAGTTAGTCAAACAATATTGTTTACATTGCAGGAGGTCTAGAGACAAGATTATGTTTGCATATTCACATATCATTTTCAAATTCTAGGTTTCAAACATGGTTTACCTGGACAGAGTTCTGAGAAAATGCACAAAGATAGTCTCAGGCATTTTAAAAAGTTAGAACTTCAGTCGGAATAACCTTGTTTTCAGTGAAGGAGAGAACAAAATGGGACATGGTCCAAGTCTGTTAATTATGACAGGATTTGGACAATGGAAGTATGAGGATACCAATCATCTCAAACTGTGGTCGCAGAACCAGAGGACAAACATCAGACGTCAAGGATTTGTGTTCTCTCTGAAGAATAATACATATAAATTAGATCAACAGTTCTGACGAAGAGCTTTTGACTTAAAGCATTAACTCTTTCTCTTCTCACAGACTCCGCCTAACCTGCTGAGTGCTTCCAGCATTTTTTCTGTTTTTAATTCAGATTGACAGCATCTTCATATTGTTTTGATATTTACATATAATATAATAATATATTAGGCAGCACAGTGGCACAGCTGGAAGAGCTGCTGCCTCACAATGCCAGAGACCTGGGTTCGATCCTGACCTCATGTGCTATCTGTGTTGAGTTTATATGTTCTCCTTGTGAGCATGTGGGTTTTCTCCAGGTACTCTAGTTTGCTCCCACAACCCAAAGATGTCCAGGTTCGGAGGTTAATTGGAATCTGTAAAATTGCCTCTAATGTGCAGGGAGTGGATAAGAAAGCGGGATAGCAAAGAACTAGTGTGAACGAGTAATCGCCGATCAGTGCACTTGGTGGGCTGAAGGGCCTGTTTCCATTTGGTATCTCTCAACTGAACTAAAATTATATCAACTATACCTGACTCGCCTGACAAATAGTCCGTGGGATTGTTGCACATTGCAAAGAAAGTCCAGGCACTGATTGATGAATTAAAAAGACAAATAGCAATTCTAATTTACAGCCTCATTACCACTGTGGAAATGAATCTGTAAAATCTCAGTCTTCAGGATTGAAATTATAACTTGTCGACTCGCTTAGTTTTCTTCGGGAAATAATTTTTTGGTGAGATGGTTAAACAGGTTGAGAGCCCATGCCAGTGCAGCTCATGTAGTCAAGTTGCCATTTCTTTACCCTGCATTTTTATTTATATTGGCAGTGTGCATCAAGGAGGAAATGCATTGCTACCAGAAAATAAATATGGGAATCAAAAAGCCTTTCAAGTCAAAGATTAAATAATCTTTTGAACATTGCAAATAGTCTTCATATTTTGCCAGCATTGTTCTTTGGGTGAAATATCAAAAACCTGTCCAAGAGAAATATCTGAGCCAAGAACGTAAAAAGGGAAATACTGTGGATGTTAAAAGCGCAAGATTAGAACAGATGCTGGAAATACCCAGCAGGTCAGGCAGTGCCTGTGGAGGGAAACTGTGTTAATACTTTAAGTCTGTCCACCGTTGCATGAATTTTGGCCTGCCATGCAGTCCAAACAGATTCTGCTTATAATTCAGACGTTTCTGAGGCAAGATTCTTTATCCCATGAAACATCACGACTTAAGCACCGATCAGCCAAGTTAAATGATCTGAACAGCCAATATTTTAAGGCTACGGTTTCAGTATGAGGCACTGGATCCTGTTTAGATTGGTTTCATTTATTTTATTTCCACGTGCATCGAGGTACAGTGATAAGGTTTTGTTGCGTACTAACAAGTCAGCAGAAAGACAATGCATGATTACAATCACGCCATCCACAGCATACAGATATATTGTACAGATACACATACGCAATGATCCAACTAATGATGCTCTCTCTGGAACCTGCTCCCTCTATCCAGAAAGATTATTGAACTGCACGCTATTCAATATACAAAGCGAGCATGTCAGCCCAAAAAGTCAGTGTTCACATACTATATTTCCTGATGAGCCTCCACCTACACCATCTAATCCATCAGCATGTCAAAACGTTGAATGCTTCAGGTAGGACTAGAACCTATCCCACCTAGAACATGTCGAAGGTATTTATTTCACAAAATGCTGGAGTAACTCAGCAGGTCAGGCAGCATCTCAGGAGAGAAGGAATGGGTGATGTTTCGGGTCGAGACCCTTCTTCAGACTGAAACATCACCCATTCCTTCTCTCCTGAGATGCTGCCTGACCTGTTGAGTTATTCCAGCATTTTGTGAAATAAATACCTTCAATTTGTACTAGCATCTGCAGTTATTTTCTTACACCACCTAGAACATGGGTCAGTACGGCACATGAATGGACCCTTCGGCCCACAATGTTTGTGCCAAATATGATGACTACTTAAACTAATCTCAGCTGCTCGTACATGATCCATATCCCTCTATACCCTGCTCTTTCATGTGCCTATCTAAATGCCACTATCGCATCTGCCTCCACCATCACCCCTGGCAGTGTGCTCCAGACCCCGACCACTCTCTGTGTAAAAAACTTGCCCTGCACATTTCCATTAAACTTACCCCTTCTCACCTTATAGCTATGCACAGTTGGGAGTAACATTCTCTAGACTTTAGAAATACAGCATGGAAACAGGACCTTCAGCCCACCGAGTCCACGCCGACCAGCGATCACCCCATATACTAGCAGTATCCTACACACATTAAGGACAACTTACAATTTACAGAAGCAAATTAACCTGCAAACCTGTACGTCTTTAGAGTGTAGGGTGTAGAGTGTACGTCTTTAGAGTTTAGGAAACTGGAACACCCAGAGAAAACACAGGCAGTCATGGGGAGAAGATACAAATTCTGTACAGACAGCACCTGCAGTCAGGATCGAAGCCTATCGCTATAGGAAGCAACTCTACCGCTCTGCCACTGTGCCACCCTGCATTCCTCAGTTCCTTAAACTCCCTCATCTCCTGCCTTTGTATAATGTCCTAACTAAAAACCAAGCCTTTGGGCTGCTGGTCCAACTTATCACTTGCCTTCCCCTACACTTTGCAAGTGCTTGTAATATTTATCCAAAGTTATAACCAAACACAATTATTCTCATGACATTACTAATGAAAAACACTGGTTATTAAAAGACAAAGTTGAAGGGTGAAGCATTGCTATATTTGTTCTTTTCTGATTATGGTTAGTATAATTTTAAAGGATGGGATGAAATTTCTTACGTGATAATTTCAACAACATTTTCATCAGAAAAGGGGACACAAAAGATTGCAGATGCTGAAATCTTGAGCAGAACACAAAGCGCTGGAGGAACTCAATGGGTCAGGCAGCATTTGTGGATGGATTGGACATTGGGCACTTCCCGAAATGTCACCTCTCCATTCCGTCCCAAGAGGGTGGCTGATCCACTGAGTTCCTCCGGCATTTTGTGTGTTTTTTCATCAGGAAATGTTTCTTATAGTTTCATTAATTCTTGTTAACTAATTAAATCTGAAACTTAAACTTGCACCAAATAGAATTGTCAATTATATATCCCAGTCTTAATTCCTTCTTGTCTTTTACCACAAGATTAAGAATTTAATTTACACCTGAATTTGTGCTACAAGCTGGGCATATGAGTTTTGCGTTTACGACCTTTGCCTTTCTAAAAAGAATCTCTGGACATAATCGATCAATGTTAAAATAATACTTTCATTTGATTACAAGAATGACTAAATGACACAAATTATTGTATATTCTGATTGATGAAAAAGTCCTCTATAACACAAGAGGTTAATGAATTCATAGAAAACCAAATTGAAGCAGGCCATTCTAATATAGGCATTACTCACAAAGACTGGCATCTGTTCGCCACAATGTTTACGAAATGCATTTCCCTGTCACACAATCTAATCCTATTGCAAAACTATGGCAAGTACTTTTCGGTCTTGCAATAATTCTTTCTCCCCACAGCCTAAGGCATGAGAGTGACATTAACATTCTCAGGGAGACAAATCTTTCAATGAAGTCAGCTGAAAGTAAAAAGTAGGAACCTGTGCTCTTGGGCCCAATGTTTAGTAAGTCGAACATTTACCAATTCCAATCACTTTCAGTAGGAATGACCAATTAAGCCCAAATTAATAAAGAGAGTTCTCCATTTATTCGATGAACGCCAATCCGAGGTAAATTCCAAAGGCAACAAAGCTCTGGTAACCATTTCCATCAAAAACATTGAAACTGATCATCTGCACTGTCCAGTTCAATACCCCAACATTTCTTCACCATTTAACGCAACAAAACAAAGAATAAACAGGTAACAGCAGAAAGTTTAAAAAGATCTGTTACAACCTGAACAGTTCTGGTTGACTTGGTTTTGAGAAAGTGGAAGTTACTCACAGTTCTCCCATTCATCATTCTCAGGATATTATGATGTTTTCCAGACATTGACTGGAATCAGAATAAGGAGCAAAATAATACTATTTATAGCCTTCCATTTTCTAATCAATAGTGTTGAGCACACGATACAAACAAGTTTAAGACAATCTAGATTTAGTTCACACAGCAAGAGGCAGTGACAACTCTTTCATCATTTTCCAACAAATTTAATTTATTTATTTCAGTTTTATGTTGTTTTCATGTCTCCTTTCTTAGGCTTTACATCTTGTTCAGAAGCTCAATCAATGATTCCTTATGCTGACGTCAGCTCACGGGGTTGTGTTTCTAGTCACTTTTGTCTTCCTCATTAACCCTTGGTTTGAAGATACACATTTAGGCATCAGTCTACAGGCTATCTTTAATTTGTTCTTGCTAGGTTAAAGAAACGTTGAATGATAAAAATATTTTTTTGATGGCTGTTTTGTTATGGAATATGGTGTTTGAGTGGGTTACAAATTCACAAAAATCGATTCCATAACAACTTCGAAAAGAGATTAGGAGATCTATTTGAAGAGGGAGAAATATCATGGATATAGAAAAAAGACAGGAGACCAAAACTAATTGGATTTTAAAAAACAGGACACAAAATGCTGGAGTAACTCAGTGGGTCAGGCTGCATCTCTGGAGAATATGGTTAGGTGATGTTTCGGGTTGGTATCAAAAACAAGAGGTCAAAATTATGAAAAGGTGAGAGGAGCAAGATATAATAAGAAACTGAGAGGCAACTGTTTCAGTCAGAGGGTGTGGATTTATGGAACGAGCTATCAGTGGAGGTAGTTATGGCAGGTAAGAAACAACATTTACAAGGGACATGCACAAGTACATGGATAGGAAAAGTCTAAAGATTTGGGCTAAAAGCCAGGCGGGACTAGCTTAGATGGGACAACTTGGACAGCATGGATGAATTGGGCTGAAGGGCCTGTTTCTGCAACTTGTTCTATGACTCTGGCTGAAAACATTTATTTTCAACTCTGTCCTCTTAAGATTTTTTTTAGATCTCAATGGCATAACCTCTCATTTGTAAAAACATCATAAGGAAGAGTACAGGCCCAGTTTTCACATTGTCTTCATCTGATATCAGTGGACAGGGTCTCTGTTTTTACCACCGAGTCACTGCTCGTGGATCCTTCCTCCTACAAAATGGTTTCAGCAAACAGCAGCAGGAAAAGGTAATTAATTTCTCAAGTCATTTCCATCAATCAGTAAGATCCTGGCTGACCTTTTACTTCAACACTGGTTTATTGCACCAATTCCTCAGTTACCTGCAGAACTGCAGCAGCATGTAAGGCCAGTGGGATGTGGGAACAAATGTGGCTGCAAATGTGTAGGAAGGAACTGCAGATGCTGGTTTAAACCAAAGATAAACACAAAAAGCTGGAGTAACTCAGCGAGACGGGCAACATCTCTGGAGAGAAGGAATGGGTGATGTTTCGGGTCGAGACCCTTGTCTGAAGAAGGGACAACCTATGAGAAGAGAAGATAAGGCCCTGGCTATGTCCAGTGTCACCCAGCTCATTCAGTGGGCTGCTCATCAATTTCACTCATCCCTGGGTTCCTGGTCTTGTTTATAATTTGATCCTGTGTGTGCTTCCGTGGGAAGATCGAAATAGTAAAGTAGACATTCATGGAAGTTAGGGATCCTTGGCCATCAACCATGACAGGCTAGTGGGTATAAAAGCTCCAACAATTTTTCACTGTTGGTTGAAATGACAAACTTGTAGCCCTGAATAGTGAATGAAATGCAGCATTGTGGAAAAGGACTATTAAAAAATAAGCTCGGGACAAAAAAGCTTGCACAACATATTTCTGGCTGTCCAATAAGAATGACAATACGGAATGGATAATCAGTGTGTGCAGATGTGGATCAAAATTCAAGGCAGGGAACAATCAAGTAGTTTATAAATAATTCTGGCACACTTGCCTTCAATTTAATGCCTTTTATCAAAGGCAAGGGCTTCATTCCCTTCATAAGCAGTTGTTTAGTGACGCCTGGAAATGATTTTCATGGTTAGTGCACAATATTCTGTGTCATTAGATGCTTCTTTCATGATGCGTGTGTCTGATTAATTTGAATAGGATGGCCAGACCTAAGGCTTAAAATCTGGTTGAACGGAAGGGTGGGGGGGTAATTGGGTTTGAAACCATTTGAAACCATGCCTGAGTTTGAGTTCTCCACTGTATAATAAGTGAAAGCAACACGAATGAGGTAAAGGTGAGAGAGAACGTTTAGAGGTAACCCTTGCCGTTTCTATCATGTGCAAACTTTGCCCTCCCAGCTGCTTCACAAGATGGTGCTGGTCAAATTGTCATTTTCAAAGGGGAGCCCGATTCCTGTGCAGTTGAACTCAACTGTGTCACTTAAAGTCAGCCCTCAGCTCGTTAAAGGAAGGTGAAATGTTGCTTAAAACCTGCTGGGAGTGAAGGCGTAACAAAATGTAGATGCTGAAATCTGGAGCAGCAAGCAATCTGCTGGAAGAACACAGATGGTTGAATAACACGATTTATTCACAAAATGCTGGAGTAACTCAGCAGGTCAGGCAGCATCTCGGGAGAGAAGGAATGGGTGACGTTTCGGGTCGAGACCCTTCTTCAGACTGATGTCGGGGGTGGGACAAAGGAAGGATATAGGTGGAGACAGGAAGATAGAGGGAGATCTGGGAAGGAGGAGGGGAAGGGAGGGACAGAGGAGCTATCTGAAGTTGGAGAAGTCGACGTTCATACCACCGGGCCGCAAACTGCCCAGGCGAAATATGAGGTGCTGCTCCTCCAACTTCCGGCGGGCCTCACCATGGCACTGGAGGAGGCCCATGACAGAGAGGTCAGACTGGGAATGGGAGGGGGAGTTAAAGTGCTGGGCCACCGGGAGATCAGTTGCGTTAATGCGGACCGAGCGCAGGTGTTCAGCGAAGCGATCGCCGAGCCTGCGCTTGGTTTCGCCGATATAGATAAGTTGACATCTAGAGCAGCGGATGCAATAGATGAGGTTGGAGGAGGTGCAGGTGAACCTCTGTCTCACCTGGAAAGAATGTTTGGGTCCTTTGATGGAGTTGAGGGGGGAGGTAAAGGGACAGGTGTTGCATCTCGTGCGGTTGCAAGGGAAAGTGCCCGGGGTTAGGGTGGTTTGGGTAGGAAGGGACGAGTGGACCAGGGAGTTGCGGAGGGAACGGTCTCTGCGGAACGCAGAGAGGGGAGGGGATGGGAAGATATGGCCAGTGGTAGGGTCCTGTTGTAGGTGACGGAAATGTTGGTGGATAATATGTTGGATCCGCTGGCTGGTGGGGTGGAAGGTGAGAACGAGGGGGATCCTGTCCTTGTTGCGAGTGTGGGGATGGGGAGCAAGAGCGGAGCTGCGGGATGTAGAAGAGACCCTAGTGAGAGCCTCATCTATAATGGAGGAGGGGAAGCCCCGTTTTCTGAAAAACGAGGACATCTCGGAAGACCTAGTGTGAAACACCTCATCCCGGGCGCAGATGCGGCGTAGACGGAGGAATTGGGAGTAGGGGATAGACTTTTTGCAGGGGACCGGGTGGGAAGAAGTGTAGTCCAGATAGCTGTGCGAGTCGGTGGGCTTGTAATAAATGTCCGTCACTAGTTTTTCTCCTGTGATGGAGATGGTGAGGTCCAGAAACGGGAGGGAGATGTCAGAGATAGTCCAGGTATATTTAAGAGCAGGATGGAAATTGGAGGTGAAGTGTATAAAGTCAGTGAGTTCTGCATGGGTGTAAGAGGTAGCACCAATGCAGTCGTCGATGTAGCGGAGGTAGAGTTCGGGGATGGGGCCAGTGTACGTCTGGAACAGGGATTGTTCGACGTACCCAACAAAGAGGCAGGCGTAGCTAGGGCCCATGCGAGTGCCCATAGCCACGCCTCTGGTTTGGAGGAAGTGGGAGGAGTCAAAGGAGAAGTTGTTGAGGGTAAGAACCAGCTCTGCTAGGCGGAGGAGAGTGTTGGTCGATGGGGATTGGCTGGTTCTACGGTCGAGGAAGAAACGGAGGGCTTCGAGACCACTCCAGACCTCCCAATTCGGACCCAACCCGGACTACCGTCTCCAACAGACCATCTGCCACTTGCTCTCTGGTTGAATAACACCTCTGGTTGGAAAGCAGGAACACAGGGTCTGATTGTGCAATGATCTGATAGGTAAGGAGAGAAGCAGGAGGGCAGGGTTAACTAAATTTGAAAATCTTCCTGAGCAAGAGCTTGCCATTTCCATTCCCCTTCCCGCTCTCACTGAGACCTAAGTCTTCTCTGTTGCCAGGGTGAGGTCCAATGCAAACTAGAGAAACTAGCTGTGTTTCCTTGTTGCAGGTTTGAGGAAGACTGAGCCACTGGGACAAAGTCAAGACCTCCAGCGCCACCATGTAGTCAAGGCTGAGCGGCTGGGAAGAAGCCCGAGACAGCCAGCTTCTCTACTGAGGCTAAAGCTAAATGGCCAGGCAAGCCTGAGATGCCAGTGCCTCATTCTGCCCATGGACAACAAGGGACTGCACCCACACACTGAGGCAAAGACTGGGCCATCAGGATATTCCTGAGACCTCCAGCACCGACTTTTCAACCCAAAGGTTGAAAAGTGGCCAAGATTAAACCGCCAGTGACTCCTCTCAAGGTAAGGGTAAACCAAAGGGAGAAGCCTAAGATCATAGAAAATAGGTGCAGGAGGAGGCCATTTGGCCCTTCAAGCCAGCACTGCCATTCATTGTGATCATGGCTGATCATCCAAAATCAGTAACCTGTGCCTGCCTTCTGCCCATATCCCTTGATTCCGCTAGCCCCTAGAGCTCTATCAAACTCTCTTTTAAATTCATCCAGTGAATTGGCCTCCACTGCCTTCTGTGGCAGAGAATTCCACAAATTCACAACTCTCTGCGTGGAAAAGTTTCTTCTCACCTCAGTTTTAAATGGCCTCCCCTTTATTCATAAACTGTGGCCCCTGGTTCTGGACTCCCCCAACATTGGGAATATTTTTCCTGCATCTAGTTTGTCCAGTCCTTTTATAATTTTATACGTCTCTATAAGATCCCCTCTCATCCTTCTAAACTCCAGTGAATACAAGCCCAGTCTTTCCAATCTTTCCTCAAATGAGTCGCGCCATCCCAGGGATTAACCTCGTGAACCTACACTGCACTGCCTCAATAACAAGGACGTCCTTCCTCAAATTAGGAGACCAAAACTGCACACAATACTCCAGATGTGGTTGCACCAGGGCCCTATACAACTGCAGAAGGACCTCTTTGTTCCTATACTTAAATCCTCTCATTATGAAGGCTTTCTTCACTGCCTGCTGTACCTGCACGCTTACTTTCAGTGACTGGTGTACAAGGACACCCAGGTCTCATTGCACTTCCCCTTTACAAAATCTGACACCATTGAGATAATAATCTACCTCCTTGTTTTTGCTGCCAAAGTGGATAACCTCACATTTATCTACATTATACTGCATCTGCCCACTCACTCAACCTGTCCAGGTCACCCTGCAACCTCCTAACATCCTCTTTGTAGTTCACAATGCCGCCCAGCTTTGTGTCATCTGCAAACTTGCTAGTGTTACTTCTAATTCCATCATCCAAATCATTAATATATATTGTAAATAGTTGCGGCCCCAGCACCGAGCCTTGTGGCACTCCACTCACCACTGCCTGCCATTCTGAAAAGGACCCGTTTATTCCTAGTCCTACATTCTGGTCTTCCATCACAGTGAGGAGGGGACTGGAGGAGACTCACTGTGATGGATGTTTCTTTTTTTTTTGTGTTGGTTGGGGTTGTGTAATTTGCTTATTTTATTGCTCTTATTGTTGGACTGTGGGTGACTAAATATCCTGAATGCCAACCAACAGGTACTGTAACAATATTTAAAAGACATTTGGACAGGTACATGGATAGGAAAGGTTTAGAGGGATATGGGCCAAACACAGGCAGGTGGGACTAGTGTAGTGGGGCATCTCAGTCGGGATGGGCAAGTTGGGCCGAAGGTTCTGTTTCCACACTGTATGACTCTACGATCAACTCATCTGGTCGTCAAGAGTTTATTGGGGTTGCTGAGGTAATCTTCATGGAAGTGGCTGTGGTTTTAGTTCGGTACCAGTCCGCTGTCACCTGTTAAGCTTCTACACGTGCTCCCCCATCAGTGCCCTTGCTCATCAGGCAATCAGCCCAACTTGAAACAGTGCCACGTTGCTGAGTCATCTTTATCCTCACAATGGCCAGGTTCTGCCAAATTTCCATGATCAATATTTTAGGTTTCAGGTTCATTATTGTCCCATGTACCAAGGTAAAGTTATAATCTTTTTTTTGTCTGCTGTCCAAACAAATCAGATATACTGTACATAAACCCAATCAAGTTAAACTCAAATACAATAGATAGAGCATAGGGGGAGAGTATAGAGTGCGCAACGTAGTTCTCAGCATCGTAGTGCATTGAGCACCTTCCTCTGTTGTCATTATTGTGGGATTTCTGTGTACACATGCATGGGTTTCATATATGTTGCCTGGGCCACCTAATGAGAGGAGAACCATTCTTACTCAGTGGCCAATGTTTGATTTGACATTATTTCGTTTAGCCTTAATTTAGAGATACGGCACGAAAACAGGCCCTTTGGCCCACCAAGTCCGGGGCGACCTGCGATCCCCATAGATTAGCACTATCCCACACACTAGGGGAAATTTACAATCTTTACCTAAGCCAAATTTACATACAAAACTGTACATTTTTGGAATGTGGAAGGAAACTGGATCATCCGGGGAAAGAAGGCCAAGTCAATTGATATTTTTAAAGGCAGAAATAGATAAATTCTTGATTAGTATGGGTGTTAGGGGTTGTGGGGAGAAGGCAGGAGAATAGGGTTAGGAGGGAGAGATAGATCAGCCATGATTGAATGGCGGAGTATTGATGGGCCGAATGGCCTAATTCTGCTGTTACTTATGAAAACCCATGCTGTCACGATCAAAGACAGGATCAAACTCGAGTTGCTGGCGCTGTAAGGCAGCAACTCTACCACTGCACCACCGTACTGTCCATGGGTCAACTGCAGCTGGCAGAGAGGACAACATGGAATGAAGTAACCATGATTTCTGCCAGACTAATGACTATTTAACAATATGATGGCTGCACATCAATTATGGGTTGGATGATTAAATCCCATTCTGTTCTTGAAGGTTGGCTTAAAACATAGGCAGGGCATTGTGAGTGCACTGCCTGGATTTATAGAATCATAGAGCTGTATAGTCCCGAAATAAGTCATCCATGCCAACCAAATAGCTTAACCGAGCTAGTCCTACTTGCCTGTGCATGGCCCATATCCAAATCTTTCCTGTCCATGTAAATGTCTGTGTCCTTTAAATGTTGTAACCATACCCAACTCCACCATTTCCTCTGGCAGCTTGTTCCATTCATATCTTCTGTGTGAAAAGGTTGCCCCTCAGGTTCCTTTTGAATTTCAAACCTACATTAAAAACCTATGCTCTCTAGTAGTAGACTTCCCTACTCTGCTCCTCATAATTTTATATACCACTACAAAGTCACCCCTCAGGCTCCTACTCTGGAGGGAAAATGACTCAAGGGCCTGTCCCAGTTATGCGATTTTTAAGGCGACTGCTGGTGACTGTCAAAGTCGTAGCAGATCGCCAAAATGTCCTTTTACCTTACGACAATGACCATGATAATGCCGATTCAGGTCGATACAAGTTACCTTTTTTGTAAAACTAGCACCTGGGTAAGAGATTACACCGTCTTCGGAAACATCGCAAAATTCCCACGCTTACCTGACCGTCAAACTGTCACTTCCAATCTACCTGTCAAATGTCCTGACGGTAAATAAATTGGTTAAACAAAACTATCTTCTGGTATCTTCAAATGCCTTTTCTTAATTTAATATTACGTGCTTCTAAATGCATCTGCGACAACCTAGCAAACCTGGGGACAGCATGTGACAACGCCCGCAATAAGCTACGATACCTGGTGACAAGCCAGCTGTCGCCGAGAAATTTCTAGCAGGTAAATTTTTCCACAACGCGCCGAGATCCGCTACAATTCAATGAAGACTCTTCATGATCATGCCCACGACACCCCGACGAACGTTCGGCGACAGCGTACACGCCGGCAGTCGCCTTAAAATCGCCTAACTGGGACAGGCCCTTCAGTCTATTTGGTCTCTCCTTATAACTTAAGCCCGCAAGACCAGTTGGCATCCTCGTAAAAAAAAATTGAACCCTTTCCAGTTCAATTACATATTTCCCAGAACTTTACAAAGTACAGCAAATGCTGCCTTACCAGCGATTTGTACAGGTATAGCATCATATTTCAACTCTTGTGAACAATACCCCATGCCAAATGCCTTTTTCACCATCTTGTCCACCTGTATCGCGACCTTCATGGGACTGAGTAACAACATCACTAGATCTTTCTGTTCCACAACTCTCTCTGGGGCCCGACCATTAGCTGTGTAAAGGGCCTGTCCTACTTTGGCGATATTTAAGACCAGGCTGCCGCCGCACAGTCGCCGGTGTGTCACGGGCGTGGTCGTGAGTCGTCTCCAATGAGTTGTAGCTGTTCTCGGGTCATCGCGGAAATTTCTCCCTGCTCGAAAATTTTTGGCGACAGCTGGCTTGACGCCAATGATCGTAGCTTGTCGTCTCCTGTCGTGGGTGCTGTCGTAGGTTGTCACCAGGTTGTCGCCAGGTGACTTTGGTTGTCGCCGGTGCTGATCCACCTTTTATAAGAATTTTGATTGTTTGAATAAAGTAAATTTCGGACATTTTGACCAAAGATTGATGTTTGAAGTTATTGTATTTCAGAGTAGTTTCTCATGGCATCTCTTTCAAATATTTTAATTTCATTTATTTTGACCAATAAAACAAACACAAACACAAGCATTGCACTGCATTGAAAAGCGAACTCTTTTCATTTATTTTGACATTGCACTGCATTGGGTCTCTTCAGGGACAAGGGCTTCAACCACACAGACCTCTTCTTGGGCTTCTTCTTCCCCATTCTACTTGTCCTTCTGTCTTGCAGAATTTTAAGCATGAGGGCCGCTGCAAGCAGCAGGGCTTGCATTTGGTGTTGGAGCAATGCCATCATATGTTGCTTCCTGGCAGTCATGATGCTGAATGATCGGAGACCCTACCCAAACCCATTTTTGCGCCAAGATTACATGAAATGGCTACCGTTGTCATTAGTTGTGACCTGATAGGGTCGTAGCTTGTCGAGGGTGGAGGTAGGTTGACTTCGCTTGTCGTAGCTTGTCATAGTCCCTGTCATAGATGGGCGTCGTAGGTCGCAACGACTAGGTCGCCGGTTGTCAGCAGCTTGCCGTCGCCTAGGTGGTAGGTTGTCGTAGCTTGTCGTAGGGGGAGTTGTAGACATTGTCGTACGGTTAAAAAAATCGAAGGTTTATCGTCGATCTGCTATGACTTTGACAGTCGCCTTAAAAATCGCGGCAGTTGGACAGGCCCTTAAGTCCTACCCTAATTTGTCCCACCAAAATGCAACACCTCGCTTTTATCAGAATTAAACTCCATCTGCCATCCCTCACTCATTGACCCATTTGCTCAAGACCCAGTTGTAATCATAGATAATCTTCACCCTCTATTCAAGTTCAATGAATGGCTTGTCCTTCCAATAAATTATCTAGCTACACATCATACAATCACGAACATGACATTGCATAAAGTGTGCAACTTATTTCTGGATCCAAAATGATTTACAATGACATAATTAAAGACAATGTTTGCACAATGAAAGCTTAATTTTGAAATCCACTTTTATCCAGAAATTCAATTGGACCTATGTGTAGATTGCATTTTATGACGGACATGGAGACATGAATCCAGCTGAGAAATAAATACTGTATCTCCATCTCATACATTCCTAATATGCTGAATTAAACTATTATCAGCAACATAGCGTGGCATAAAAGTGATGTCCTTCCCCAATGATTGTAGAGAGGAGCTTGCTGTGACAGTGACTAATCTGTTCTACAATTGTAAGCCTTACAAGCATCAGGGAGCTTAGGTTCAACTGGTTGTAGCCTTCTGAAATCATTCTTTTGACCGACCCTTTTGCCAGTCTCAACCTGCTATCAGAATTAATGGTATATTTTGTTCAAACAAACTTGCTAACAAAAAAAAGATTGGGATTTAAGTGGGTCCTTCTCATGTTGGCAGCTTTAGTGCCCCTTGTGGGGAGGCAGTGACTTCTGCCGTCCATACCAATGAGTTGGCAGAGAGGACCAGATGAGGATGCAAAGATCTTCAAAGGGATGGAAAGATGCTTAGCGAGTGGGCAGCAACATGACCAGTGGGGCACAATGTAGAAAAATGTGAGACTCACTTTAGTGGGAAAAAATCAAAGTGCTGAATTTTTTAAAAGATTAAATATTGGGACAAGTTGATGCTCAAAAAGGTGTCCTTGAACTCAGGTCACTGAAATGTAGAAAATAGGTTCAGGAGAAGGCCATTTGGCCCTTCGAGCCAGTACCGCCATTCAATATGATCATGGCTGATCATCCAAAATCAGCACCCCGTTCCTGCTTTTTCTCTATATCCCTTGATTCCTTTAGCCCTCAGAGCTAAATCTAACTCTCTTGAAAACAGTCCTTTAGGACTGAAAGATGATATACTGTACAGCAATAATTATGAAGGTAAATGGTACATTGACTTTTATTGCAAAGGATTAGAGTATAATATTATAAGACCTTGGCAAGGGCACACTTGGAGTATCGCATGCAATTTTGTCCCCTAACGCAAAGAGGACAAACATGCTCCAGAGAAGTAGGGAAAAAAAATGCAGATGCTGGTTTTAAATCGAAGGTTGACACAAAATGCTGGAGTAACTCAGCGGGTCAGGCAGCATCTCTGGAGAGAAAGAATGGGTGGTTTCGGGTCGAGACCCTTCTTCTCCATTCCTTCTCCCCAGAGAAGCTGCCTGACCCGCTGAGTTACTCCAGCATTTGTTGTCTACCATGCTCCAGAGAAGGTTCATTAAACATTCTGGATCCTATGGTACAGGCTCTGCTGTGTGGATCAGCTGGACATTATTCCTTAGAGCACAGTGAAGACATTCAAAATGTTTACAGGGCTCAATAGTTTGATGCAGGGGGGATGTTTCCTTGGCTAAGGAGCCTTGAACCAATGGTCTCAGTCTCAGAACATGGTAGAAGTCCTTTAGGACTGAAGCAAGGGGAATCTTTTTCATCCAGAAAGAAGCAAATCTTCAGAATTCTCTACCCTGGAGTACTGGGGTGGCTTAATCATTGATTGCATTTAATACGGAACTTGAAGATTCCTGGATGCTCAAGAAATCAAGGGAAATAAGAATAGGGCAGGAAAGTGGTGTTGAAGTGGACGATCAGCCACAATGTTTGAATAAGTAATGAGGAGCACATGGGTAACGCCTACCCCTCTGTTACTGTTACAGATGATGCCAAAGTAATAACAGACACAGTAGTAAAGCTCACCTGGAATAACATAGTCCATTAATGAGCTTATCTGGCATAGTCACTCGATAATTTAAGGCAGCGATGATTAAGGCAGCATTTGTGGAATCAACAGACAATATTTTGGGTTGGGATCGTTCTTGTGAAGATGAAAAGGGGGTGGGGGCAGGCCAAAGTCCGGCAAGTGATTGGTGCATACAGGTGAGGGAGCTGATAGGCAGATGGTTTGATTAGGCTGGGATAAGTGACAAAGGGTAGAGATGATAAGGAGACAAAAGGGTGTCTGATGAGGAGAGAAGAGGAGTGAAACGTAAAGCCAGAGGGAGGGACATTTGCAAAGGTGGTCTTGAAGGGGAGGTTGCTCCACAAACTGCGGAGCATCTTGGACAATACATCTCACCCCCTCATGGCACACTGGTCAACCTGAGGAGTACGTTCAGCAACAGACTGGTACCACCATGATGCAGAATAGAACGCCACAGGAGATCCCTCTTTCCTGTGGCTATCAAACTGTACATCTCCCCCCCCCCCTTCTGTCATGGGGTAGAATGACTCCCCGTTCACCCCCCCCCCCCCCCTCCAATCTTTGCACATCCCTAATCCTTCACAGTCACTTTAACATCCTCAGTCACTTTAATATCATATTCCGTGTATCTTGTGTTTTATGACTGTTGGCAGATCAATTTCCCTCCTGGGATAAATAAAGTTCTATCGTATCGTATTGTAATGGAATAGTGGGTAGGGAGGGGTGCAAAGGGATGGGATAGAGGGTAAAATAGGTGCAGGGAAGGGTTGGACACAGGAAAGAAAGAGGGATTAGGAGGGGGTTGTTACTTAAAATTGGATAGTTCGATGTTCATCTATAATCTATAATCCTTTTGCTTAGCTATCATGACCACCTCACCATTTAGTTATCATAAAGCTTCAGATGGGCTTCCAATGGATTGCAGTAACAACTGGAGCTTCAAGCACTCGATCTAATGGTTTATCTGGACCAGGGAACCTTTACAAGAAAATTAGAATTAAAAGTTAATCTTGTAATACTTAATGTGGACAATGAGTTTGTATGATAGTGCTGTTGGATGATAAATGGCAGCTTGCTTTCCATCTCTTTCAATTTTTCTGGTGACATTATAGATATAAAATCGGCTGCTGACTCCATTAGCCATTTTACATCACTGGACAAAGTGCTACTTCAAATGGTATCCCTCAGCCGACATGAACCTCTTTTAACCTGAGCATAATCACATATGTACATTATTTAAGAGTTGTGTACATATGTACATTACAAACAGACAAACACAAACGCAGATAACATCACCACCTCATCCCTCCCACCAAGGCCAACATTCTGTGGCAATAGAAATTCCACGCAGTTTGTAAAAAGAAATACATTCACGTAGATAAAATTCCATTTTCCCATTCTCTGCAAGTTATAATGTTGTTTCCTTTCAAGTGAGTTCCCATATGTCAAGGTATTGAAGTGCAATGGCAATAATTCATTGCCATTGCACTTCAATACCTTGACATATGGGAACTCACTTGAAAGGAAACAACATTATAACTTGCAGAGAATGGGAAAAGGTAATTTTATCTACGTGAATGTATTTCTTTTTACAAACTGCGTGGAATTTCTATTGCCACAGAATGTTGGCCTTGGTGGGAGGGATGAGGTGGTGATGTTATCTGCGTTTGTGTTTGTCTGTTTGTGTGTGTGTGTGTGTGTGTGTGTGTGTGTGTGTGTGTGCATGCGTGATTTGGTTCTGCCACACAAATAATATGGATTAAAGAGCAGTAGCCATGGAATGGAGCATGAGTGTCCTGCAGTGTGAGATTAACCACCTAAACAACCCCATGCCCTTTCAAAATCTACAAAGCGTAAGTCAGGAGCTAATGGAATACACTCCACTTGCCTGGAAGAGTGTAGCTCCAACAACTGCTAAAAAGCTCAACACCAACTTTCACTACCCTAACCATTTACAAAATGGAGCAGGTGCCATTTGCAAAATGTACTACAGTTACTCACCCGGGCTATTTTAGCTGCATCTCCCCAAACCATGACCTCTCTCATGAGAACAGGCAAGGGCAGCTGGTGCTTGAAAGCAACACCATTTGATACATCCTGACAGAAATATATCACCAGTCCGTCACCTTTGCTGGGTATAAATTCTGGAACTCCCTACTAAACAGTGCACCGATACCTAAAGGACTCAAAGAAGGCAGCTCGCAACTATCTATTCTACTATCTACTGCCAATTCAGGATGGGCAGTAAATGCTGGCCTTTTCACCAATCCTTTAGCTCTGATAAATTAATACATTAAAAAAAACCAGATTTTCCATAAGGTGGAACTATTTTTTGTGACCCCTGCCTGAAGTGATATGTTATGGAATTGCTCCTCTGCTTTGATAAATGTACCCAGTTTGTTGTTGTTTTGTAAGTACTCATACTTCACATGATCCAGTTTAACCACCACTCCTCACATCTTGCAGTCACCCTTAGCATCAGAGAGCCATAAAGTCATACAGCACGTAAACAGGCCCTTTGGCCCAGCTTGCCCATGACACTAGTCCACCTGCCTATGTTAAGCCTATATCCCTCTAAACCTTTCTTATCCATATAACTGTCCAAATGCCTTTTAAATGTTATTATAGTACCCTTGCGCTCACTAACTTAATAATGGCAACGCCGTACGTTTAAAACTATCAGCTACACTTTCAAAGCTCACCATCAACTCATTCCTTCCTTCATCGGCAACTTCCTCCAGCCCTTTCATGCTCTGAGAAATCTGAGTTCTTGCACATGTGCTCTGTTGTGCACTGTAACTGGGCATTAAGATTTTTAAATCTTTTAATGAATAGGCAAAATTTTTTTTTGCATGTGCTGGAAATCTGAAATAAAATTTAAAAGTGTTGCAAATATTCAGCTGGTCAGGCAGCACCAGTTTGTGATTAAAGATTATTGAGCTGAAACATTTCTGTTCTCCCCACGGATGTTGGCTGACCTGCTGAGTAGCTCGGGTATTTTGTTTTAACTCTTTGCCATTTGTGGCTGTGCCTCCAGGTGGTAGGACCCTCGGGTCCTAAACTTCACTGAGAATACATGGTCTCAAGCAGGAATGACTGCTGGACATGTAGAAACAAGGAACTCCAAATGCTGGTTTACAACTAAAAATGTTGGAGTAACTCAGCGGTTCAGGCAGCATCTGTGGAGAACGTGGACAGGTGATGTTTCAGTTCGGGACCGTTCTCCAGACTGATAGACTGTCGGATAAACAGTTTACAACCCAGAGACATGCAGGGGAAGCTGGATATTATTGAGGATGTCTGATGTCAAGTCTCATGTTGATATCGCAAGAGGCAACATGAAGATGAGTGACAGGAAACAGCTGAGGCTGGAGGCTCAGGGCTAGTGATTCGGGGCAGGGATGTTAAGCCAGTGTGAAATGTTCGCTGGTTGCAACTAGAGCATGAAATGGAACAGGCTGAGGCAGATTCGCTCAACTGGACAAGGGCTAGAAGTCTTAACACGATGATCACCCATCTCAAAGGACGCAGCGACCTGGAGAAGGATGAACAAGGATGGTTGATCACAAAGACGTTCTTCCCTGTCAGTGATATTGTCCTTGCTGTGAGAGGGATGGGAACCTGTGAGGGATGTAAAACATGCCTGTTTTAACGCGCAAAAAACCTGTAGCTGATCTTTATCCTCAACATTATATTCCTCCATGAACCCAATATATGTTGATTCTCTCACGTTAGTTGGGTGTTGAATGGATTAAAGGAGCAGAAGGTAGATCTCAGTCAAACTGAATTTGCAGCGGGATTGCAGGTGGACAAGAAAGAGACGTAGGTTTTGGTTTAGGGCAGGGTGGGATGTGGCATGATTAAGTCGAGGTTTAGGTTGATTATTGTCACTTACACAGAGACACAGTGAAGAGCTTTGTTTTGCATGCTATCTAAACAGATCAGATATACCGTGTATAGATACAATAAATACAAGAGATAGAGAAAAGGGGGAAGATACCGAGTGCAGAATATAGTTTTTGGAATTGTAGCACATTGTAGCGCATCAGTTCCTTAGACAAAGTCTAATGTCCTCAATGGGGTAGAAGTGAATCAAACAGTACCCTAGCTCATGGAAGGACCTTTCAGAAGCTTGCTAACAGACGGGAAGAAGCTCTTCCTGAGTCGTTCAAGTACTCTCAAGCTTCGGTACCTTCTGCCAGAAGGGAGCAGGGAGAAGGTGGAATGTGGGAGAAGTAGGAAGATGGGACGTCCTTGATTATGTTGGTTACATTTCCGAGGCAGTGTGAAGAGGTTGAGTCAATGGTGGGAACTCTGGTCTGTGTGATGGACTATAGACAATAGACAATAGACAATGGGTCCAGGAGGAGGCCATTCAGCCCTTCAAGCCAGCACCGCCATTCAATGCGATCATGGCTGATCACTCTCAATCAGTACCCCGTTCCTGCCTTCTCCCCATACCCCCTCACTCCGCTATCCTTAAGAGCTCTATCCAGCTCTCTCTTGAAAGCATCCAACGAACTGGCCTCCACTGCCTTCTGAGGCAGAGAATTCCACACCTTCACCACTCTCTGACTGAAAAAGTTCTTCCTCATCTCCGTTCTAAATGGCCTACCCCTTATTCTTAAACTGTGGCCCCTTGTTCTGGGCCACATCCACAACCCACTGCAATTCCCTGCAGTCTTGGGGTGTGCTTCCAAACCAAGATGCGATGTAACTTAACAATATGCTTTCTATGGTACTGTAGAAGTCTGTGATAGTCACTGGAGACATGCCAAGTTGACTGGGAGGCTGGGGTTAATGTGTACCATCACCAGTCTCTTCAAGCACTTCTTGATGGTGGATGTCAGAGCCACTGGATGGTAGTCATTAAAGCACGCTACCTTACTTTCCTTCGGCACTGGGATGATGGTGACATTTTTGAAGCAGATAGGGAGGGACCTCAGAACAGAGTAGTGAGAGGTTAAAGATGGCTATGAATATCTATGTCAGCAGGTCCGCGCATGTCCTGAGGACAAGGCCAGGGACTCATCAGGAGTTCCTCATTCATCATCAAATTATCGAGGCTTTTCTTGAAGAGATGATCAGGTATTTTTCTATTTCATAAAGGATCCTGAAGGAGTTTGGCAGAGGAAACCAGAGCTAGCTCTGGCGATATATTTTTAACCTGAACTGGCGATGAAGAGTTAACATGCCCTTAATATATTCTCTTTCACGACTACTTTTACAAGACACTGGGGATAAAGCTGTATTTTTACGTGCAAAGCAAGCTGCAAAGAATGGCAAGGGGAGCAACCAATGAAGTGTTGAGAAGATTAAAAGATAGGGAATGCAGCAACTAGATTAAGCACAGGAGGCACACAAGAATGGTTTTGGTGAAGAGTAGGCAAGTTCTTCTCTCATGCCCTGATGAACACTTATCCACCAGTCTAGAGCACAATTAACTAAACTAAGCATTGATGCTGCCAAATGTGGGAGCTTGCTGGGAAAATGCCTGTTGTGTTCTCATGTCACAGTGACCTTACCTCAAAATGTGCTTCAGAGGCTGCAAGGCACTTTGGGAGATTCTGAGGGGAACAAGAAAGGCTCAATTTTCATGAAAACCTTATTGTTACAGGCAGAAGCAATTTATGACCATTATCTGTATGAAGTGTGGACTTTTGTTAGAATCCATTGGGTCCATTGGGTCTGACCTGAGTAAAAAGTATTGGCATTGAAGTCAATAAACATCGGATCTAAGAAACTGAAAATAAACCATGTCATATTTGCAGAACTAAAGGCAAAACCTTTACAGGGAAAAGAAAACAATTAGGTTAAGGGAGTCCTAGACTATAATACCTTTGATTTACTAAAAAGATTAATATATAGAGGATGGAAATTTTAATATATAAAATCATAAATGAGGATTCTCATAAACATAAATGATGGGGCATTATCTGTGGTAGTAATGGCTGTTGTAATGACCAGATTAGATCACAAAAAATTACCTTCTGTTCATTATTCACCTGGGTTGTAGCTACGTGCCTCAATATTTACTGGAAGGTTAATTGAGAGCTTAATTGAATCTCATTAGATTCAATGACAGATTCTGGCATTGGCCGCTGAAGATATCTAATTGAAGTTATATGTACAACCGTCAGCTATGTTAAAATTGGTGAGAAAATTATCTGCCAAGGATTCAAAAACAGCAGGAAACACAAAGATGATCAAAAGACAATTCGCAAAACCTTTTTATGCAAAACACTAAAGTGTTTTCTCCTGCAATGGTACTCAGGATGAAAAGTGAGACTTAAAAGAAAGATTGACAAGGAAGTTGTGAGTACTGAGAAATTACAGTTATTGGAATTTTCTCTTCAAGAAAAAAAACTTAAAAGGTCTAATCGAGGACTTTAGCTGTGAAAAAATTGAGAATGGTAGATATGAAGAAAATGTTTCTACACATGGGAGAATCCAAAATTAGTGGCCACAATGCAACATCCTTGCTAATAAATCCAAGTGGGAAATCAAGAGAAATGTCTTTATCTGGAAAGGTTAGAAAAGGAAACTTGGTACAACAGGAAATGGAAGAAGAAAAAAAGATTGGTTGGACTTAAAAGAAAAGTACTGTGGGTTAGTGGTGAGAAGGTGAGGTTTGTAAGATATAAAAAGACTATATAACAGAATAAAGGAGGTATAAAAAGAAATCTGCAAAAATCTGGACCGGGTGCGACGAGCCACAATGCACAAGTCGGCAGACAACGGGGGTAAAAGCGTGCCCAACGTCGCCCTCATTTTGATGGCCACCTTCGTGTGTGGCTGCATCAGGCGGAGCATAGAGCCAAGGCACGTGGGCACCAAATGCCACTACCTGCTGCGGTTCTACCTGTCCCCGGTGTTGCGAAGGATGGGCCTGGCGCAGATGCCACGCAATGTGCCAGTCAGCTGGACATTGCCGAACCATCTGTCTTTTGTGGACAGGTTCTTCCGGACCAACACCTTTGACCACAAGTCCATCGGGCAGTGGTCAGCACGGAACGTCCTGCAGGCACTGCAGGGGAATGACTCCATGGATCCTGTGGCGTGGTTCCCAGAACAGACAGCCCAGCTTGTCTGGCAAAATGCCTCATCGCCAGAACTCACCAACAAGCACCAAGACCTGGCTTGGCTGGCGGTGAGGGGAGCCCTCCCAGTCAGATCCTTCCTGCACCGCCGGAACCTCACTACCAGCGCACGCTGCCCTCGGGACGGCTGCTACGGAGAGGAGACGGTGGCCCACTTCTTCAAAGAGTGTGGATTTGCCAAGAGAGTCTGGAGAGGTCTGCAGGGGTCCCTGTCACGATTCATTCCGAGCAGCTCCGTCACAGAGGACTCTGTGCTCTACGGACTGTTCCCAGGGACGCATTCCGAGACTGACATCGAGTGCTGCTAGAAGGTCATCAACTTGGTGAAAGACGCTCTTTGGTCTGCCCGATCCTTGTTGACCTCCCAGCGGAGTGAGCTGTCCGTCAAGGAATGTTGCCGACTGGCCCACTGCAGACTGCAGGAGTACGTGCTGAGGGATACACTGAAGCTCGGTGCAGCCAACGCTAAGGCCCTGTGGGGGAGGACCACAGTCCAGGGTCCTTCCGCTGCTGGACATGGGGGGGCAGGGTGTGGTGGAGAGAGACGCCCCTCCAAATAAGGGTACTGGGTAAATGTCTAAATGTAAGTAAATGTTTAAGTGAATGTCTGTACCAAATGTAACCTCCGGAAATGTCGGATGGGCTTGTTTAAGAATATGTTTTGTGAATGATATTTATTATTTGAATAAAGTAGTTTTTGATATAAAAAAAAAAAAAAGGAAGGACACTGTACTGGGAAGTGGACAATGTGGCCAGCCCTTTGCATCGGGTAAAGTCTGGTGGATGGTCTTCATAGGAAGGGAGTCCGAGCAGTGAGCTGGTCCAGTGAGAAGTGTAGGAAGGGGCCACAGTTTAAGAATAAGGGATAGGCCATTTAGAACGGAGATGAGGAAAAACTTTTTTAGTCAGAGCGTTGTGAATCTGTGGAATTCTCTGCCTCAGAAGGCAGTGGAGGCCAATTCTCTGAATACATTCAAGAGAAAGCTAGATAGAGCTCTTAAGGATAGCGGAGTCAGGGGGTATGGGGAGAAGGCAGGAACAGGGTACTGATTGAGAATGATCAGCCATGATCACATTCAATGGCGGTGCTGCCTCGAAGGGTCGAATGGCCTCCTCCTGCACCTATTGTCTATTGGAACTGCAGATGCTGGTTTCAACCGAAGATAGACACAAAATGCTGGAGTTACTCAGCGGGACAGGCAGCATCTCGGGAGAGAAGGAATGGGTGACGTTTCGGGTCAAGACCCTTCCTCAGTCTGAATGAATATGCATGAGAACTTAAATATTGCATAGAATGTTACACAATATACAATGTTATACAATATATTGTATAGTCAGTGGCAGCACAGTAATGCAGCAGGAAAGTTGCTGCCTTATAGTGCCATTGACCTGGGATCGATTATGACGACTGGTGCTGGCTGTACGGAGTTTAGATGTTCCTCCCAGTTTCCTCCCACTGGGTTTCCTCCCAGTGTTCCGGTTTCCTCCAGAGACGTACAGGTTTGTAGTTAATCGGTTTCTGTAAAATTGGAAATTGTCCCGAGTGTGTGGAATAGAAATAGTGTATGGGGTGATCACTGGTCGGCAGAAACTCAGTGGTCAGATGGGCCTGATTCCACCTTGTATTTCGAGTTAAACAATTAGAATCCTGACGAGAATTAAAACCTCATTTTCACTGAAGCTTTCCTTTCAAAACAGTTGTTGACAGAAACTCTCCACATCTATTCACTTGAAGAACTGACCACTTCAATTTGCTTTAACTTATTGCTGCAGATTGCATTGAGTAGTTCAACAATGTAATTCACTCTGCTGCAGTAAGTCAATCTAAGTTGAGGATCCACTTCTTGGGATTAACTTTGCCTTGTGCTCAAACCGCAGAGAACATTAGAGTACTTGGGTCTGAAGGTTTGGACTGATCTTGCTTGCGGCTTCATTTTCTCTGCACCCCTGGCTTTGAAGATTCCCTTACTGGAAAGTGCCCCTTTAATCAGTCATTTTTTCACAGAATTCACAGAGCTCCTCCATATTATCTAGCGCTGCCGTCGCAGCTGCGGCTTGCCTGCAGTCCGTCTGTCTTTTGTGTTTTTTGTTGTTTTTGTCTCAATTGTAGTGTTAATATGATGTAGTGTTGTATGTTATGTTTTGGGGTGGGGGGGTGGGAGGGAACGGGAACTGTAACTGTAACATTCTCTCTCCAGAACGGAGACGCGACCTTTGTTCTGTGCCGTGTCTCCGTTCCCGTTGCGGCCTACCACCGGCCATGCACCTGGGACCACCTGGGTCTCTGGTTCGCAGAGCCCGCGGTCCGGACTCACCACCTGCGGCGCTGGCTGCCTGCGAATGCTGCGGGAACGGCTGCGACTCGTCTCCGGAGGCTCCGGCGCGGGCCGCGTGGACGTCGGAAGCCCGCAGGCCCCTGGATGGGGGCCGACATCGGGAGCTCCGGCAGCGGCAGAGGCAACGTGTCCGCCCGCCCCGAATCGCGGGGCTTGGGTCGGCCCGCCACGGACCTTTCACCATCCGGCGCGGCCTGAAATAGGCCGCGGGATTTTTTTTCACCGCCCCCGGGGGCTTCAATATCGGGAGCCCCGACCGCCCCGACGTGGCAACTCCAACAGCCTGACCGCGGGACAATCGGCAGGGAAGAGAAAAAGACATTCTGGCCTTCCATCACAGTGAGGAGGGACTGGAGGAGACTCACTGTGATGGATGTTTCTTTTTGTTTGGTGTTAGTTGTGATTGTATGTGTTATTGCATTTTTATTGATTAATCTTATTGGTCTTATTGTTCAACTGCGGGTAATGTTTCATTTTACTACACATTTATGTGTATGTAACAAATAAACGACTATTGACTATTGACTATTGACCATCAATTCTCCAACAACATTCCAATGAGTGACAAAAATTGGCCCTTTGGTCCACCATATTCATGCTGACCTTTTAGTCCATCAACATGAATATCATTTTCATGCATGAAAAAAGATCCTGACTATCAAACTTATCGATGCCTCTTATCTATAATACTAAGACTCTCATTTGTTTGTTTGTTTGTTCCTAAACTACAGCCAAAACGGTACACGATAGCACAACAACTTTAAGCCCACCTTATTCTCTGTTGTACCTTTGGTGCTAATGGAGGAAGTTCCATTGAAATTGGTGTTATATTTTTAAGTTATTCACATTTTAAAGTTTAAATTATCTCCTAGGGAGGGGGGGGGGGAGGGGTGGAGAGGGAGGAAGGGGGGGAGGAGGGAGGATAAGGGGGGTTGAGGGGGATGGAGTGGGAGGAAGGGGAAGGTGGAGAGGAAGGGGGGGGAAGGGGTGAGAGGGGGAAAAAGGGGGGCGAAGGGGGGGAGAACAGGGGGAGGGGGGAATGGGGGGAGGGGGGAATGTGGGGAGGGGGGGAATGTGGGGAGGGGGGAATGTGGGGAGGGGGGGAAGGGGGAGGAGGGGAAGGGGGGGAGGAGGGATGGCGGAGCGGGGAGGGGGGGAGGAGGATGCAGGAGAGGTTTGGGCCCAATGGGTCCACTTGGTCTAGTCATTTTATATATCTCTCTCAGGTCACCAATCAGCTCCATTCCTCCATGAAAAAAGGTCTAACCTGTCCAAGCTCTCCCCAAGTCCTCCAATCCATGTAATACCTTGATGGATCTCCTCTGCACTCTCTCCAGTATAACCACCTAGTTCCTATAGTATGGCAACCAGAACTGCACAAAACATTCCAAGTACAGCCTAACCAGTGTATTGTAAAATTGCAACATAACATCCCGATTTTGCAATTCTGTGCTTTGATTATGAAGGCAAGCCTGCCACAAGCTTTCGCTAGCACCCTACTTTCACTTTTAGGAAAGCCATGGAGAATTAAAATTAACCTGGATATCAATGAGGTGCATTTCTTAATGTTGGCATGAAGACAGTTTTTCGATACAGAGTGTAATGATATTTGAGTCAGATGTAGACCCTTCAACATTGCTTGGCAGCATAAACTAGACCTGGAGTGTCCCTTCCAGTAGCAGAGAAGAAAGTATGCTCATTGCTTCCTGATCTATATATTGTATTGTATTGTATTGTAATGGTGGCACAGCGGTAGAGTTGCTCCCTTTCAGCTCTTGCAGCGCCGGAGACCCGGGTTCAATCCCGAATACGGATGCTGTCTGTATGGAGTTTGTACGTTCTCCCCATGACCGCATGGGTTTTCTCCGAGATCTTTGGTTTCCTCCCACACTCCAAAGACGTGCAGGTATTGACGTATAAGTTAATTGGCTTGGTGTATGCGTAAAATTGTCCCAAGTAGTAGGATAGTGTTAATGTGCGGGGATCGCTGGCCAGTGTGGACAGTGGGCCGAAGGGCCTGTTTCCGTGCTGTATCTCTAAACTAAACTTCAGTGACACGTTGTGCTATTTGACGATTAGTGAGAGCAGTTAGCTGCGGCCTTGCATGTTCTTGGTTAGGTCCTGAATACTTTGAAAAATCTTATCGTTTGTCTCTCAGCAGCACCTTTCTACGAAGCAACATTTCTGTCCTAATAAAGAAAGGTGCAATGAGAAGTCGGAAGCCATTCACATATTGACAGAACTCGTGCTCTCTTTCTTTCAAACCAAGGAACAGAACCAGGCTGAAATCCAAATGCTCAGTGAATCTGCTCCAGTTTGAATTGCTCAGATTACTTCAGCTGTAAACACGGTAGCGCAGCGGTAGAGTTGCTGCTTTACAGCGAATGCAGCGCCGGAGACTCAGGTTCGATCCTGACTACGGGTGCTGCACTGTAAGGAGTTTGTACGTTCTCCCCGTGACCTGCGTGGGTTTACTCCGAGATCTTCGGTTTCCTCCCACACTCCAAAGACGTACAGGTATGTAGGTTAATTGGCTGGGTAAAATGTTAAAAAAAATTGTCCCTAGTGGGTGTAGGATAGTGTTAATGTACGGGGATCACTGGGCGGCACGGACTTGGAGGGCCGAAAAGGCCTGTTTCCGGCTGTATATATATGATATGATATGATATTCTCTGGATGTGCACATCTGTGCTTTAACTATAACCGATGTAAGGAGCAATTCCCTCTGTTTCCCCTTTTCTTACAAGTGTGTACACTGGGTAATATTCTCCATGGGGGAGCTCTCCCAGCTTACCGATGTGTGCATGGCTGGAATAACAAGCCCTTTAAAACATCATTGTTTCTGACGTTGAAAAAGTTCCAATGTGCATTACTCACTGATAGGATGCTTGAGAGTTATACATAAATATGCAATTTACTGAAATATAATACATTCTGAAAGGGACCCATTTATCCCCACTCTTTGCTTTCTGTCTGCCAACCAGTTTTCTATCCATGTCAGTACCCTACCCCCAACACCATGTGCTCCAATTTTGCCCACTAATCTCCTATGTGGGACCTTGTCGAAGGCTTTCTGAAAGTCAAGGCACACTACATCCACCAGCTCTCCCCTGTCAATTTTTCTAGTTACATCCTCAAAAAATTCCAGAAGATTAGTCAAGCATTCATTACTGCTATCCAAATGCTATGCAATTTCATCTTTTATAATTGACTCCAGCATCTTCCCCACCACTGATGTCAGACTAACTGGTCTATAATTTCCCGTTTTCTCTCTCCCTCCTTTCTTAAAAAAGTAGGATAACATTAGCTCTCCTCCAATCCACAGGATCTGATCCTGAATCTATAGAACATTGGAAAATGATCACCAATGCGTCCACAATTTCTAGAGCCACCTCCTTAAGTACTCTGGAATGCAGACCATCAGGCCCTGGGGATTTATCAGCCTTCAGTCCCATCAGTCTACCCAACACCATTTCCTGCCTAATGTGGATTTCTTTCAGTTACTCCGTCACTCTAGGATCTCTGGCCACTAGAACATCTGGGAGATTGTTTGTATCTTCCTTAGTGAAGACAGATCCAAATACCGGTTCAACTCGTCTGCCATTTCCTTGTTCCCCATAATAAATTCCCCTGCTTCTGCCTTCAAGGGACCAACATTTGCCTTGACTATTTTTTCCCCCTCCACATACCTAAAAAAGCTTTTACTATCCTCCTTTATATTATTGGCTAGCTTACCCTCGTACTTCATATTTTCTTTCCGTATTGCCTTTTTAGCTATCTTCTGTTGCTCTTTAAAAGAGTCCCAATCCTCTGGCTTCCCACTCTTCTTTGCTTTGTTGTACTTCTTCTCTTTTATTTTTATGCTGTCTCACAAGACTAGCAGCCAACGACTCGCACTTTTTTCACAGGGCAATTCCCTTGACAGGGCCGCACCCCTTGTGCAAGCCTTGTTTATATCAATCACTAAATTGCCTAATTGGCCAATTTACCAAACTTCTAATTTAATTGATCAGCCAATCCACGTACTCACTTCTATCCTGCCTTCCTCTGACTAGCTGGGAGGCATACGCTTCACTGATTGCCTGCTAGTGTCCCTTTGGCGCTCTTTTTAAACGGACTTTTACCTTCAATTAACACTTACTTTCTTTCAGCCAATGGTCGTCCTTGCTCCTAATCTCCCGACCTTTACTGACTGACTGCTAGCATCCCGTTGGCGCTCTTTTGCAATGGACTTTTACCTTCAATTAACACTTACTTTCTATCAGCAAACAGTCGTCCTTGCTCCTGCTCTCCCGACCTTTACTGACCTTTACTGGTCATTTCGTATTTATAGATGTAATGAGCATTAATGGCTGGTCACAATCTGGTCTTTCAGGACAGATTTCAGGACGGATCTTGCATTGGCTGCAATAAATATTCAGTTCTCGGAAATTTGATTCTTTGCCAATCTATAACTGGTTCACAATTGAAAAAGGAGAATGAAAGAAATAATTCCAGGGAGATTCAATTGTACTAGAGGCAGAGAAAATGCCTTTACCTCGGGAGACACGTTTACTAAACCAGGCATATTTCCGTGGGATGGAAAATAATAATATTTGCTGGAAGCACTCAGCATGTGAACCGACATCTGTGGAGGAAGAAAGAGTTAACGGCTCAGATCCATGACCTTTCATTGCAAGAAAAGGAGTATGCTTTAAGGCAGGGAGAAGGAGAACAAAGGGAATGTTCATGACATTCATTCACCACCTTCATCGGGACTCCACCTCCAGGCACATCTTTCCCCCCTCTCCTCTTTCACCTGAAGAGTTTGTTCCCTAGTTTGTTTTTCACCTCCAACTACCAATCCACTTCTCATGGCACTTTTCCATGCAAGCATTGAAGAGGAAATACCTTCCCCTTTTACCTCTTCCCTTCGTGGGATATAAACAATCCTTCATTGGTGTATCCATCAACTTGGTTGTATTCTCTGCATTGACAAAACTAATTGCAGATTGGGTGATTTCTTTATAGAGCAGCTCTGTTCAGTCCACAGTTATATCATGAGCTTTGATTTGCCCACCACTATCAGTTTCCATCCTTTTCCCATTTTGACCTGTCTCTCTGTGGTGTCCTGTGTTGATTCAACGGTCTGAAAACTAAGCTTGAGGGACAAACGCCCCAACCTCCATTTGAGCACATTACAACCATTTGGACTCAACACTTGGGTTCATTCATTTCAATTGATTAGTTGAGATTAGTATGCAAACTTAAAGCACACGGTATTGTGGGTTCAGTATTGATGTGGATAGAGAACTGGCTGGCAGACAGGAAGCAAAGAGTAGGAATAAATGGGTCCTTTTCAGAATGGCAGGCAGTGACTAGTGGGGTACCGCAAGGCTCAGTGCTGGGACCCCAGCTATTTACAATATATATTAATGATTTGGACGAGGGAATTGAATGCAACATCTCCAAGTTTGCGGATGACACGAAGCTAGGGGGCAGTGTTAGCTGTGAGGAGGATGCTAGGAGGCTGCAACGTGACTTGGATAGGTTAGGTGATTGGGCAAAGGCATGGCAGATGCGGTATAATGTGGATAAATGTGAGGTTATCCACTTTGGTGGCAAGAACAGGAAAGCAGACTATTATCTGAATTGTAGCCGATTAGGAGAAGGGGAGATGCAACGAGACCTGGGTGTCGTGGTACACCAGTCATTGAAAGTAGGCATGCAGGTGCAGCAGGCAGTGAAGAAAGCGAATGGTATGTTGGCATTCATAGCGAGGGGATTTGAGTATAGGAGCAGGGAGGTTCTGCTGCAGTTGTACAGGGCATTGGTGAGACCACACCTGGAGTATTGCATACAGTTTTGGTCTCCTAATCTGAGGAAAGACATTCTTGCCATAGAGGGAGTACAGAGAAGGTTCACCAGATTGATTCCTGGGATGGCAGGACTTTCATATAAAGAAAGACTGGATAGACTCGGTTTGTACTCGCTGGAATTTAGAAGATTGAGGGGGGATCTTATAGAAACGTACAAAATTCTTAAGGGGTTGGAGAGGATAGATGCAGGAAGATTGTTCCCGATGTTGGGGAAGTCCAGTACAATGGGTCACAGTTTAAGGATAAGGTGGAAGTCTTTTAGGACCGAGATGAGAAAGTTTTTTTTCACACAGAGAATGGTGAATCTGTGGAATTCTCTGCCACAGAAGGTAGTTGAGGCCAGTTCAATGGCTATATTTAAGAGGGAGTTAGATGTGGCCCTTGTGGCTAAAGGGATCAGGGGGTATGGAGAGAAGGCAGGTACGGGATACTGAGTTGGATGATCGGCCATGATCATATTGAATGGCAGTGCAGGCTCGAAGGGCCGAATGGCCTACTCCTGCACCTATTTTCTATGTTTCTATGTTTCTATGTCATATCTGGCTGGCAACCTGTAATCTTAACTCTGTTTTTCTCTTTGCACTTGACCTTCTGAGTATTTCTAGAATTCTCTATCGTTTTAGATTTTTGTCAACAGCTGTGTTCTTCATCTCACAGTTCCAGAACTGTTAGGTTTTTTTCCCTCTCTCTGCCTCCATTCATCTCCTTTATTTACACCTCTTCCAGGCAGAATAGCTGTAAAGAACAAGCACTCACCACCCCTCCTCTTAAATGACATGTTCAGATCAGAGAGGAGGTGGTGCTAGCACACATTAAGGCAGGTAAATTCCCAGGGCTTGACAGGATCTATCCCAGGACACTGTGGAAGGAAGAGAAGAGATTGCTGGGACTCTGACAAGGAATTTTGGATCTTCATTTGGCTCAGGTGATATTCCAGAAGATTGGAGAAGAGTTAAAAAGGCCAATTGTGTTACGTTCGGAAAATACAGGCCAGTGATTTAAAAAAGTGCAACAAGCAAATAAGCTAAGATAGCGCCAAGCAGTTCCAGGGATCTGGCAGCATCCGTCCCTCTGGAAAGGTTGTTGAAGTTGAGCTTCCTCCTTTCCTTTGCTAATGACTTCGAAGTTACTGTAGGTAGTGCTACGTTAAGGTCAGATAGTGACGTTTGAGGTGAAGCACTGAAGCTTTGTTCCCAGCACAAGCAGCTTTAGAAGTTGCCACAGACCTTTCCAGTGCATCCTTGAGAGGATCCAATATTTCCAAGCAGAAAAGGAAAATATTAAAACAGATATGTTAATCGCAAAACATCGCCTGCTCCCCAATACTCAGTTTAAGATCCACCATAACTGCTCAGTCTGGACATTATCCTAGGCCTGGACAGAAAGTGGAGATCTAACATCTACTCTTATCACTGAATGGTATTATCATTGGCGAGTCCCCCATCATCAACATCTTTTGGGTTACCATTGATCAGAAACTCATCTGGGCCAGCCACACAAATACCATGAGGGTAAATCAGAGTCAGGATATCCTGCAGGTTAATTGGCCTCTGTAAATTGTCCCTAATATGTAGGGTGGATGAGAATGTGGGGTAACATAAAACTAGCGTGAACAGCTGATTGATGTTCAGCGTGGACTCGGTGGGCTGAAGGGCCTGTTTCCATGATGTATCTCTAAACTAAAATAAACATACTGGCACCTTGGGGCTCCAGTGTGTGCCCACACAGGGTGCCAGATTCCACGCTCCACGGTGGCTCATTTCTTGACACAACAATTTACAAGGCACAAGGCAGGAGTGCGTTGGAATGCTCTCTGCTTGCTCGGATGAATACAGCTTCAGCAACCCTCATAACGTTCAACAGCATTCAGCATAAAGCAGTTCCTGGCTACATTCCTCCCCTACCCATACTCCCATGTTACCCCAAACATGCACGGAATTGTTGGAGCATCTCCATGAGAAGGACAGTAGTAGTTCAGGAATGAATGGACCCTTTATTGTCACACGTGACAAGTTACAGTGAAATTCTTTGTTTTGCTTACCCAAGGTATGTAGAGTCGCCTCAGAAAGGGCGCCGACAAAGTTACAAAATATCCCACACCAGGTCCTACTTTGTTCTCCCCCCCCCCCCCCCCCCCACCTCACGGCAGTTACCCCTCGCTGGGTTCTCCTTTGTTCCTGGCAACATGTCCTCTGGCTCCTATGTGGCTCATTGCCACTTTCCCAGGAACAATTAATCATGGACAATCAATACTGGCCTTTCCAGCAATATTTAAATTGCCTGAATAATAGGCTTTTTGATGAAGGGTAACAACATATGAATGAAAAGTATTCCGAAGACCTCAAGGCAGGGAAGTTAGGAAGTTTGATGAAGTATTTCAATGAAAACTGTTATTGTAATGTATTTTGCAAAGGATAATTCAATTAAATTAGCTTGAAAGTTGACAGATTTATAGCATTACAAGAACAGTAAGTTACAGTACGTGTAAAGCCAGTTAATACTGGGAAGAGACGGCAACTGTTGAAAGTCAGTAATAACCTCAAGCAATAACACATCATAGATGTTCTCGAGAAATGTCCCGAGCACCCAAGGTGATAACCTACTTTTAATCAGAGAACATTCTTGTTACAAAGTGGCGGCATTTAATTTGGAATATAACCAGCATTATATGAAATATAGACCACATACTTACTTGTGTGCTGTGGCATCCATTATCTTTTTGAAGCCAGATGGAACTGTGTCAATTAACTTTGCATGAATCCCATCTGTTTTCAAGGGGAGGGTTCAAAACTATCTTTTTTAAAAAATCATTATGCATATGTAGTTTCTGATGACATATTGAGTCAACAGCCCATTTTACACAATGACTGCTCTGCTCAAGACCAACTTCATTCCAGAAGGCTGCGGTGCGTGCAATCCAGCACACTGTTTGGGCAAACACTGAAGCCCCCTGGTGACAATGTGTTTCATTTAGTTTGGGGCATGGAAACAGGCCCTTCAGCCCATGCCGACCATCAATCACCCGTTTACGCCAGAATGTTGGACTCACTCCCACAGTGAGAATGATCCCAGGAATGAATGGGTTAACATATAAGGAGCGTTTGAAGGCATTGGGCCTGTACTCGCTGGAGATCAGAAGGATTAGGGGGGAAGGCGGCACGGTGGCGCAGCGGTAGAGTTGCTGCCTTACAGCGAATGCAGCGCCGGAGACTCAGGTTCGATCCTGAGTACGGGTGCTATACTGTACGGAGTTTGTACGTTCTCCCCGTGATCTGAGTGGGTTTTCTCCGAGATCTTCGGTTTCCTCCCACACTCCAAAGACGTACAGGTTTGTAGGTTAATTGGCTGGGCAAATGTAAAAATTGTCCCTAGTGGGTGTAGAATAGTGTTAGTGTACGGGGATCGCTGGGCGGCGCGGACTCGGTGGGCCGAAGGGCCTGCTTCTGCGCTGTATCTCTAAATCCAAAAAAACCTAATTGAAACTTACCGAATTGTGAAAGGCTTGGGTAGAGTGAATGTGGAGAGGATGTTTCCACTGGTGGGAGGGTCTAGGACCCGAGGCTAGAGCCACAGAATTAAAGGGTGTACCTTTAGAAAGGCGATGAGGAGGAATTTCTTAAGTCAGAGGGTGGTGAAGGTCAGGGGCTCTAACCTTCTGTTGACGGGATGATCTTAATCCCGTAGCCGGCGGCAAGCCTTCCTCGTTGGGGGCGATCAAGCTCCTTCATCGGGGGGGGATCTCAGCTCCCCCCGCACTGGCGATCTACCCCGAGTCGGGACCAGTCGAACCTCATGCAGCTTTCGGAGCTCCCAATCAGCCTCAACCCGAGACTGCGAGCTCCTGATGTTAAAGTCCACAGGCTGCATTGGAGCGTCGATCCCAGGCAAGGAATCGTAGGCTCAGATGATAAGTCCAAGGTCAGTCCCAGGCAAGACCTCCAGCTCCGTGATGTTAGGCCGCAGAGCGACAAGAGATACGATCCGGAAAACAATCGCATCTCCGGCAAGGTAAGAGATTGAAAAAAAGTTTCCCCCGATCCCCTTTCCCACCCCCCACATAAAACAAACCAGAGAACATTTACACAAACTTTTAAAACTTACCAAAAATAACAAAAGAGTTTGAAAAGGACAGACAGACTGTAGGCGAGGCAGCCGCCCTGGTGAAATGTCAGTTTTATAAAATTTAATGAGGTTTATATGGCAACAAATAAATAATATTCAATTTTTTGAAAAGAGCTTGAAATATTGGTATATATACCGTAAGTATACAAATATTTATAAAACAGAAAAAATACAGTGACCACCAGTAGGCATGCAGACAGCATAGAAATATCGTATGATATAATGGTGGAGTGGCCACGGGTGTATCACCTTTGCAGTGACTCATGGGTGGGCACTCCGCTAAGAAATCATTAAAATTAAAAATTATTATTAAGTCGGCAGCTGCATATAAACCCTCAACTTGATAGCCTACCTGACATGGAAGTTTGGAAACTGCCGAGATGGGCCCTGAAGATCGGAGCACCGAGGAGGAGGGAGCCACTGGTGAGGACAGACACGATAAGTGGGCCAGTAGGAGAAGGGTAATGCCTCCGGCGCCTACAAGGTCGGCTGCAGAAGGCGTTTCCCCCGGGACACACAGGCGGTTGGTCGGAGGGACATCGATCGACGGGCTGAGCCAGTTGAGGGCGACAGAGGAGGCCATAAGCAGCCTGGGGCTCGCCTGGATCGGGAGCCGCTCCAGTACATCCAGCACGCGGACTAGACTTTGGACTTTTTGTAAACAGCGTCAAAATATGGTGGTGACTCGTGTACGTGTGATCTATGCAAAAATAATTCCACTATGCAGTGCACACGTGACAATAAACCACCATTCATATAGGCCGCTAAAAAAAAGTTCCCACACTACCACAGAACAATAGAATATTGTTTTCCAGACAGCAAGATTTTTGGTGTGAAAATGTGCTGTTTATAAATCGTCAACAGGGTTATTGTCATAACCAGATCTGAGTAATCCGTGGAGGATGAAGATATTGTCAATGTGCATCTTAAGCAGTTTTCTACCTGCTAGTGAGGCTTTATGGAAGTTATGCAAGGGACAAAGTTGAGGCAACTGTGAAACACATGCCACACCATGTGAGGATTAGGACTGATGTTCATTAGTTCTGTTCAGTTTAATTTATTGTCACGTATACCGAGGTACAGTGAAAAGCTTTTGTTGCATGCTAACCAGCCAGCAGAAAGACGATACAATCTGATCAAAGATAGTCCGAGGGTCCCCAATGAGATAGAAAGTAGTAGTTATTTACTCTGGCATCATGAATGACTTCCAAATATGGCAAACTTTAGACTTTTTAGGATTCAAAACCTACCAGAGCAAATCTAAAATTGAAACAGAAACAGAAAATTGAAACAGAAAATGCGACAAGTACTCAGTAGGTCAGGCAGCATCTGTGGAGACAGAATCTGAAAACCATGTTAACACTCTTGTCCACTGATGCTGACTGTTTCCAGCATTTCCTGTTTCTTTTTTTTTGTTTAGTTCAGTTTAGAGATACAGCATGGAAAATGCACTTCAGCCCACCGAGTCCACACCGACCAACAATCACCCGTACATTATTTTAATCCAATAAACTAGGGGCAGACACGCAGCACCAGTAGTCAGGATCGAACCCGGGTCTCTGGTGCTGTAAAGCAGCAGCTATGCCCACTGAACTGCCTCTAAGCACCGGTAGTCTGGAAACCTGTTGGCAACGATGATTTCCTCTTTATTCCAAGCATCCCCAATCAAACACACACTGAAGGTCCCAAGTGTCAGTATGTTTAGTTCAGTTTAGAGATACAGCAAAGAAACAGGCCCTTCGGATAAAACATTTTATCATCTGTTTAAACTCATTCGATGCCACACTCACTGCACATTCGGGGTAATTTTACAGAGGCAAAATAACCTACAAAACCAGCACGTCTTATGGATGTGGGAGGAAACCAGATTATCCAGAGGAAACACACATAGGCACAGGGAGAACGCGCAAACTCCACACAGACAGCAGCCGATGTAAGGATTGAACCCAGTCCCTGGTGCTGCAAGGCACCTCTAACAACTGCACCACTGTGGTAAGCTAGAGCCTCCAACTTCACAGCACCTTAGACCACCTCACAGTCTCAGAGGTTTATCCATGCAGTCGATTTCTTTAAGACACTTCGCACACTCACCGTGTACCAGCCTCTCCAAAAGACACAATAGGCAGGAATACTTTTTCTATCCATTGGGTTCAGGGCATTTCAGAGCTACCACAACATGTTGTCGAGGCAGAGTTCTGTGCTTCCATCTCACATGTGCTTCTTGACTTTATGTACGGAACATTTACCTGCATCTACCCTATTCTTCTGTTCTCACATCTATCTCACTGCATGGAATCCTCCCACCCATCTCCTGCCATACACCCAGCACCCCCACGCACCCTACAAGTCCCAACCTGTTCATTTATTTCTCAGCTCTTATTTTTCTGCTGCAAAATGTGGCCAGCTAACTCTTCAAGTCATTGGCTGTCATAGATGTGCCCAAGCCAACTGCAGCCTTCCTCCCGCGCTGATCTTTCAGAGACAAGTTGACTTTGCAAATGTTTGCTGTCCCTTTTTTTCCAGCAGGATGACTCGAGTCACCCCTGAGGTTGCAACTCTTCTTAACTTTGAACTTGGCTTCCTGGCATTCCGATGGCACTTGAGTAACAACATACCGTCAAAATTCCAGATCAAGTCTACAAAGTAATGTAGTAATGTAACCAACGTTGAACAAATCCCTCATGATAAATATCAGAGGAAATTTTCCTCTTATAAACCTGTTAGTGACACTGTAAAGCAGTGAACGTACCTATTCTCATCTCTCCATTAGAAACACAGGAAGGCACTGGGAGAATTTACTGATCTCTGTTATTGCTGTTATTACAAAGTGGCAAGGATTCCTTTCATCTCTTGCACTCACATCTTCATAAGGCCAATAAAGGGATTTGCTTTGGTTTTGATTCATTAAATTCTTTAATACAGTTGGGAAATTTCCCCTTGTCTTCAACAAAATGGTAAAATTACTTTCAGAAGAGATCTTTACTAAAAATAGCATTTGTAGAAAAATCTGCCAGGAAAGCTGTGAAGGATTTGTTCTCATGTGCATTTCCATATTTGAAGAATAATTTATTACTGATTAATATTATATTTTGTTCTTTAAACTTTCATTTTATAACCTGTTAAGTATCCTGATTTTGTCTACATAAATTTATTTGAGGAGATTATGAAGTATTAATTCCTTCAAGCTCTGTCATAGATAACAGAAACACTTCAAAACTGTGCATGTTCCTTGAAGGAACCAGTTAGTGCATTGATGTGCTAACCTGTGACATCAATTGCATTCATATAGCACCTTTGTCTGAAGGTTCTGAAAGATGGGTTATTATTCAAAGCTTGACAGTGAGAACCCATCTCAGCTTCTTGCACAAAGCAAGACTTTTCCCTGACCAAATGCCTATTTCACTGCCCTATCCATCTCAAGTCAAGTCAAATTTATTTGTCACATACACATACACGATGTGCAGTGAAATGAAAGTGGCAATGCCTGCGGGTTGTGCACAAAAAGAATTACAGTTACATCTGTTCATCACTTTCTGGGAGATATGGACTTGCACTGTGGATATCTCTGGATATCCACACTGCTGATTTCCTTACCATTTATTCTATATGTCTGAACATACATTGACCCCCTGAAGTGCATTACCCCACACTTGTCTGGATAAAATTCCATCTCCCACCACTTATTCAACCTTCCAGTGTTGCACTATTTTTGAGAGACGTTCTTCGCTGTCAATATCAGTCTGAAGAAGAGTCTCGACCCAAAATGTCACCCATTCTTTCTCTCCAGAGATACTGCCTGCCCCGCTGAGCCACTCCAGCATTTTGTGACTATCTTCAGTTTAAACCAGCATTTGCAGCTCCTTCCTATACACTGTGAAGTCCTATGTTCTTTGTACTTTACTTTATCCAGCACTTCATCCTTTCTCATGTAGATGTGCTCCAGAATGTCAGAGCACCCATCCTTTAGCTCTCCAGCCTCCACATCCTTCACCCTGTGAATCCCCACATTCTATTAGAATCGTGCTCGACTATCTGGCTCGATTCATATCTTACCACCCTCATGTGTAGAAAGGAACTGCAGATGCTGGAATATACCGAAGATAGGTACAAGATGTTGGAGTAACACAGCAGGTCAATTTGTGTCTATTACCACCATCATGCCTGAAAGAACTTATAACTTCTTTGGCTACACTTTTGCTTCTAATATACTTATAAAAGGATTTAGGATTTTCCCTAATCCTATTAGCTAAGATCATTTCACGGTCATGTTTGTTCTCCTAAGTTCTTTCTTAATTTTTCTCCGATATCACCGATAAACCTCAAATGATTTGTTTGATAACAATTTCCTATACCTGACATGCACTTCCTTCTTTTCCTCGATCAAACCTGCAACAAAGTGCAATATTTCTGAGTGTTTTATATCAATTCAATTCACTTCCTGGGTATGGCTGGAGCAGTTACAAGTCATAGAGTAATCCTGGATTAGCAGCTCAGTGATTTCTGTGCTCAACTGCTGCCATGTTATTGTACTTTCACTGCAAAATGATGGCAAATAACAAGACATCTGACTGTCAGTTTTCCAGATTTCTGGTGGGGACTGCATCTGTGGGTAATCCAAAGACTCACAGATAATGCAAAGGACAGCACAAAACACATTAAAAGACAGAGTATATAAGCATCAGTAAGTTTAAGTGGTTTAGTCACTTTCAATGAAAACTAATGTAAGTAACATTGTTTCTGTACTTTTTACTTAGATAATCTCTGGGAATTGACGATGACTTGTTCCCACTAGAGGTCATTGAAAAGTTCAATGTTTGGATCTCCAGACACTGCCACAGATGGGATTGGAGATGCTTGATGCCATAGAACAGGTTGATAGTTTGGGAAATGGGTACATCTCCCCCCCAATTTATGCTGGGCTTCAGCGTAGACCTGATAAATGAGCTCGGCGTAATACTGGTCAAAGAGCACAGATTGCAGAGAAGAGTTATGAGGTTGTTCCCAGGACTTGGGGGCCTGAACTGTAGGGAGGGGTTTGGCAAGCTAGGACTTTATTCCTTGGAGCACAGGAGGATGAGGGGTGATCTTATAGAGGGATATAAGATCATGAAGGGAATAGATAGGGTAAATGCACAGTCTTTTGCCCAGAGTAGGGCAATCAAGAACCAGAGGACATAGGTTTAAGATGGGAGGGGAAAGATTTACTAGCAACCAGGGGGGCAACATTTTCACACTGGTGGGTATATGGAATGAGCTGCCAGAGAAGGTATTATAGCAGCACTTAATAGATATTGGGACTGGTACATGGATGAGAAAGGTTGAGAGGGATATGGGCCAAACACAGGCAGGTGTGAATAGTGTAGATGGGGCATCTTGATCAGCATGGGAAGTTTGGCTGAAGAGCCTGTTTCCATACTGTATGACCCTATGACAATTCTCAAAAGCAAACAGAATGCCCCATCTCTATTTTGCGGTGTCCAGTTAACCCACCATGTTTATTATTTTGGCATGTGAGTGCTAGGATGAGTTTTACAAAGGTTGAGTAAAGGGTGGGGTTGGGGGGTGGGAGTTGGTGAGGCCCAAAGAATGATTTAAGTTTCACTCAGTGCAAAGCCAGTTCATCCTTTCAGAGGCCCGCAATTTGTTTGTCTTCTCATTTATTTTCTTGCCTTTCTTAATGCTTTTAATTCTTATTGACGTATCGACTTCATTAAAGGCAAATTTACAAGTAACATTTTTGAAGAAATGAACGTGACAGCTGTCCTCTGTTTGTTCCTCCCATGTGAAAACCAATTAAGCTGCAATTAATTTTGAGTTAATCCAGAATTAACAGATCCACAAACTGTTCGCCTCTACGGGTGCTTTGCATATGAAAAGCATGCAGCCGGTAAGACTGGTTGATGTTTTAAGTTTTTAAACTGAGAATTTTAACTACTTCTGATCTTTTCTCATTGAAATAATATTCATTTCAATGAAACCAGGTACAAAATAAAACTGGAACCACCCTCTTCTGCTAATGTTTTGCATGGTATTAACAATTACAATTAGTCCAGGTTTTTTGTCTGTATACTGGTAATGCATTTCTTCATGTCTCACAAGTGTTTTAAACCTTTTGCTGTCCATTATGTTCCTCCATTTCCAGTGACCTGGTGACCAAATACCCCTTTTTACATGAAAGGACACTCTCCATGTGTTAACAAGGGATGTCATGGGGGAAATCAGAAATCCACCTCTGTTGCTCGAAAACACCCTCGAGTCTCCTGTCAAATCTCCTCTGTTACAGGCTGTCCCATATAAATTTTCTATCACACTTCCTGTTTCTATTATACGTCTGTTCCAAGGAAAGGAAAAGCAGGCAGAGGCCATTCAGTCCCACTGATGTGCTCCACCATCCACAGACGAGATGGTGACAGGCAAAGAGGTGAACAGGGGTCTGAAGAAGGGTCTTGACCTGAAACGTCACCAATTCCTTTTCACCAGAGATGCTCACAGAGTTTTCGTCTGAGCTCTGACAGATATTTATGGCCTCCAGTTTCTGGTGGGAAGCTGAGCCAAAGGATTAACATCTCAGCTGTGAATGACACAAAGTGCTGGAGTAACTCAATGGGTCAGGCAGCATCTCTGGAGAACATGGAGAGGTGACATTTTGGGTCGGGAGCCTCCTTCAGACTATCCATGTTCTCCAGAGATGTTGCCTGAGCCGCTGAGTTACTGTCTTTTTGTAAACCAGCATCTGCGACTCCAAGTTGCAACATTTCAGCTGACCAAGAAGGCGGCAGGGGAAGAGAAAAGACATTCTGGCCTTCCAGCACAGTGAGGAGGTGACTGGAGGAGACTCACTGTGATGGATGTTTCTTTTTTTTTTGTTTTGTGTTGTTTTGTGATTGTGTGTGTTATTGCTTATTTTTATTGCTCTTATTGTTGGACTGTGGGTAACGGAATTTCGTCCAAAAGACTTGTTTTTTTGGATGACAATAAAGGTTATTCTGATTCTGATTCTGACCTCTGCTGTCCCTTTCTCAAGGTCGGTGATTGCAGAGCTTCATAGCTCCTTCCACATTCATCCTTTTAATTCCTCTGCAGTTAACCTTTATGGCCTCATTCTGCCTCTGTCCTTACCCTGCCATATCTGTAACTCTGCCCATCTGTGCCGGTACTGCCAATTTAGTCTTTTTTTTAGATTTAGAGATACAGCGCGGAAACAGGCCCTTCGGCCCACCGAGTCCGTGCCGCCCAGCGATCCCCGCACATTAACACTATCCTACACACACACACTAGGGACAATTTAAAAAAACATTTTACCCAATCAATTAACCTACATACCTGTACGTCTTTGGAGTGTGGGAGGAAACCGAAAATCTCGGAGAAAACCCACGCAGGTCACGGGGAGAACGTACAAACTCCGTACAGACGGCGCCCGTAGTCAGGATCGAACCTGAGTCACAGGCGCTGCATTCGCTGTAAGGCAGCAACTCTACCGCTGCACCACCGTATGCAAATGCTTTAATATGATAGAAACATGAACCTCACTGATTCAGATTAAAGAATTTCTCCTAGTTAGTTAACAATATAATTTAATCATATCTAGCACGCAGGCAAATTAACTGCTCATTTTATTTCCACCAGGGCACAATATGAATGAATTATGATACAGTACTAGGCCAGACCTGAACTTAATGGTTCACAATGAGGGTTTGATAGCTGGCAGGTTAATCTAAAATCTTCAGTATCCTTAGTTATTTGTTTCACAATTATCATTATGACAATTAATTTTACGTAACAAACTCTAATTAGCTATTATACTGCAAAGTAATTAAGGTGACACTCTTGTACAAAGCAAATGTGCCTACCACGTCTGTCAGCTATCGCTTGAGAATATTTACAGGTGCAATAGTCAGTGGCAGTACTTACCACCGATCCATCTTTTGGAGAATTCTATCTGACAGTTTGTTCTTCCTGTCTGACAGTTCATCTTAATCTGGCATTAAAGTAATTAGTGTAGGAAGGAACTGGAGATGCTGGTTTAAACCCAAGATAGACACAAAAAGCTGGAGTAACAGCGGGTCAGGCAGCATCTCTGGAGAAAAAGAATAGGTGACGTTTCGGGTCGAGACCATTCTTCAGTCTGAAGAATGGTCTCGGCCTGAAACGTCACCTATTCTTAAATTAATTAGTCTACAGTTACCCATTTTATGCTCCTAGTCCCCCGCCCTATGGAATAGTCTGGATGTTTAAGGAGGACTGAGATTTTGGACAAATCCTTAATCTTTTAATCTATGACTTCTGTCAGCAAATGCTGGGGAAGGTGACTCAACATTGGTACCCAATTTCTGTTCGAAACATTTTTTTTCCCAAATAGGTATTTTTCTAGCTTTCTTGACTAATTGACCTGCGTGCTCCACCAGTAAGATCATAAGGGATAGGAGCAGAATTAGGCCATTTGGCCCATCAAGGCTATTCTGCCATTCAATCATGGCTGATCTATCTCTCTCTCCTAACCCCATTCTCCTGCCTTCTCCCCATAACCCGACACCGTACTAATCAAGAATCTCTCTATCTCTGCTTCTGACGGCCTCCACAACCTTCTGTGGCAAAGAATTCCACAAATTCACCACCCTCTGACTAAAGAAATTCCTCCTCATCTCCTTCCTAAAGGTTATAACCTCCAGTTCTAGACTCTCCCACTAGTGGAAACATCCTCTCCACATCCACTCTATCCAAGCCTTTCACTATTTGGTACCTTTCAATGAGATTCCCCCTCATTCTTTTAAACTCCAGAAATCTCTGTATGGAATTTGTACGTTGTCCGTGTGACCGCGTGGGTTTCTCCGGGTGCTCTGGTTTCCTCGCACACACCAAAGACGGACAGGCTTGTAGGTTAATTGGCTTCTGAAAATTACAAATTGTCTGTAGTGTGTGGGATAGATCTTGGGTATGGGATGATTGCTGGCTGGCGTGGACCCATTGGACCGAAGGGCCCGGTTTCACGTTGTCTCTCTAAAGTAAAGACTAAAATTCTTCAGCCATGCCTAATTTTCCACAGCAGAACACAAATGGTTCCATTCTCTTTTATTTTTCCTTTCTAAGAACATATTAAAAATGCCATCATTTCCTCACATACTATTCATTGTTTATTTTTCGCTTGCCTTGCAAGCTACCTTTCACCCCTCAACCACCACCTCACCCGCAAGTCTCCTTTTATAATGCTCAGGATTTAAAATTTTATAGCTTCCATTTCATCACAGGGCTGCCTTTGCAGCTTCCTTTTCTTTGTAGACTCTTTTTGTAACTATCGACCTTTAATGCTTTTAGTTTTTAATCCTATTACTTTCCACTGTATATATTTCTTATTCACACTTTTCCCATTTCAGATTTGAATACCTGTTTGATAAAAAAAAGCTTATATTGATGTCCCTCCAATATCCGCTTATATTTTCACATTCAACCTCATTATTTTCTGATAGTTTTCCGGTTTAAACGACATTTGAAAGGTGTAGCAAAGGTCCTTCTCCAAACATGTAGTCGACCTTGCAAGCGGACAGGATCAAATGACCGCAATAGCATTAGAGATGTATGAATGTAAGATAGACACAGAATGCTGGAATAACCTAGCAGCAGCATCTCTGGAGAGAAGGAATGGGTGATGTTTCGGGTTGAGACCCTTCTTCAGACTGACACAGAGATGTTTCCTACACAGAGATGTTTGAATGGCGAACTGAGGAACCAGTGCAAGATAATGCACACCCACCCACTCTGCAATGAAACCTTGCAGGCATTCAATGGACTTGATCCTTCCACAGTTGAATTAATCAGCCAAAATCATCAGTTAGTGATCTGTCAAATGCACAAGGCTCACGAAGGAGAACGGCAGTGGTGCTCACAGGTGGAGTTAAGTACAATATTTGTAATGTTTAAATGTTGTTTGGGGAGTTTGACTGCTGATAGTAGGTTGAAGTAGGTTGAAGTACTAATTCAATATGTCCAGGTATGTAATGCAATAAATGTAGCAATTGTATCTGTATAATACCTACATCCAAGGTTCAAGGGTAGTCTTGTTCTTCGAAGGGTTATTAATTTCTTTTAAATAACCCAGTGCAATTGATCAGTGCAAAACTATTGAGCAGCAGTAGAGGCTCCTTAGGTTCAAACGGAATACTGTATTGTACCAAGGGGTTTATCGCATTGGTACCATCAATCATTCCCTTATACATTCAGAATTCCAGTAGTGTTGGGAAAATTGTTCATTCTGTTTCTCTGTGATTGCTCTTAGTGGGATTCACAATGAAGGTTTTGACCTGACTGGACAACACAATAATCAACTAACTCATTGATATATCTATTGCAAGGAAACTGCCTGGTACACTGAAACCTACCGTTATAGCTTGGAAGGAACCATAACTAAAAGGAAATAATGGTGGCTGCTATTTTTTAATGATGTCCTTTGGTTGAGATTAGCTGCAAGCCCCCCTGACTAGAAGTAGCCCATCCTCAGTAAACCTAAACAAGGCTTGATTCTGTCAATAACAAATGGGTGCATTATCTTATTCATTATCTTAATTAATCATCATACTTCCTCGTATGTTGTAAAATATAATTGGCTAATAACGTGTGGCGGGCTGAGCCATTTTGGTTTCAAACCATCGTTTGTCGGACTCGAACTCTCGAGTGGACATGGCGTGATCTGGGCTGACAAATCACGGGGCTGAGGGCGGGCCGGCATTTGTGGACAGAGAACAAAAGAAATTGCGGTTTGAATTTGAACTCGGGTATGCGCGCGTGAACGACAGGGGCTGTATCGGTTAATGATTAAAACGTAGTGTTTACACAACGCGTGGACCTCTACAGTGGTGACCCCGACAATCCAAAATGGCCTATTTTGGATTGTATCATGTCTGCAGCCGACAACCCAGACCAGTAGCACGCAGTTTCAATCAAACTGCCCGCTTTCTGGATATCACAGCCCCACGTGTGGCCACATCTTGGCTCGGTTACCTTCTCCGACAACGAGTACGCCAGGAACTTGGCCGATTTTCCCGACATCATAACCCCCCAGTTCACAACGGCCAGCCCCAAGCATGTGCAGCACCATATCCCCACCACCAGACCGCCATTCCACGCACCCGCAAGTAGGCTGCCCCCCCGACAAGGTCCAATGGCCAAGGACAAGATGGAGGAAATGGGCATAGTGCGCCGCTCAGACCGCCCGTGGGCATCCCTGCTTCACATGGTCCCCAAAGCGTCTGGGGGCTGGACCATGTGGGGACTGCCGCTGTCTCAACGACGTCACAACTGCCTCACATCTAGGACTTCACGGTCAATCTGGTACGTGGCTACCATCAGATTCCGATCCACCCGGACGACATCCCCAAGACGGCTCTTATCACCCCGTTCAGGCTCTTTGAGTTCCTACAGATGCCTTTCGGCCTCAAGAACGCTGCCCAGGCTTTCCAACGGCTCATGGACACAGTGGGCTGGACGTTGTGTTCATCTACCTCGACAACATCCTCGTCGCCAGCCGATCTCGCCAGGAACACTGCGCAAACCTGACACGCCTCCGTGAGAAGGTGGGCACGCTCTCTCCAGTTCCAACATCAAATTTGAACTCGGGTATGCGCGGGTGAGCGACGGGGCTGTATCGGTTCATTATTCAACGGAGTGTTTACACAACGCGTGAACCTCCTCAAAAGTATGATTTTGATTATGATTACCTTAATTAATCTATTCTCTTCAAGTATGGACTACCCTCTCACAGCCGGCCTGCCCACACCCGTCTTCCAAATCACAGCCCACATTGTTCTAAAGATGTTTTTAATTTCCAGTGATTCCAGGAATTACATTAGAAGAAGGAGTTGGATATTGTTCAAGAGTGACATTTAAAGGGATGGAAACAATTACCAAGAGGGGGACAAAAATATTGATAGCTGCTGAATTGCATTATCAATATGGCCCATCGACAACAGTGGCCAATGTTGACGAAGCATAAGGTTAAAAAGTAGCCAGTAAATCACCCCTTGCCTCATTAACAAACCACATTTGGAGCTATGTATAGGAAGGAACTGCAGATGCTGGTTTAAACCGAAGATAGACATAAAATGATGGAGTAACTCAGCAGGACAGGCAGCATCTTTGGAGAGAAGGAATGGATGTTTGGTTATAAAGTACTGGAGTACCTCAGAAGGTCAAGTAACATCTTTGGAGAACATGGATAGATGACATTCCGGGTCAAGACCCTTCCTCGGACTCTAATTTACCAACTTTCCTTGAATCCCAAATGCCAATCTCCACAAAACATCCAACCGCTGGGTTTTCCAGGATGTGGGAAACCTAGCTGGTCATTGTTGAACTCTTCATGCAGTTTAAGCCAGACTCTTTAAGCCTCGGTAATAATTAACAGGCCAACTAAATCACATGAAGCCGAATGCCATTTCCATGCCTTCTCTCCTTAACCATTATGAAGGTGGAATTGAGTCATATTTAAGCTTTATATTTCTCCCCAAAAAATGTCCTCACCCAAACATTGAAAATCCATCTCCTTATTCTAGACAGAGCTTTTTGTTTGGAATTGGGTATAATATAATATTTAATTCCCATGCATGAGTCTCGGCTATACTTTGCACAAGATGCATCTTTATCCCATTGGGGCATGAGGTCTGAGTCACTCCATGCTCCATACTGGAGGTATCACAAAACCTGAGACGAGAGCTCAATCAGCTGATAAAAGCTCTGGGCTCCCTGGAGATAACACCACTGATTTTCGACCTTTATCAGATAAACCGCATTTGTTGATAAGTCGTTTCCTGAAGGACAGTTGTTGGCAGTTGTTGGTGACAGTATGAGAGTCAATGATAAATCGTGGGGGCTTCCTCCACGGCTGGCAATTTCTTGGGAGTCAGGAAATAAAGGTGATTTATCACATCTAAGAGGTTTCTTGAAATCAAGGCCTTGGAGAGGTTAATGCCTTTGCAGCACTCCTTGTGGGCCAGGAAGAACACAAGCCAAACAATGAACTGCAGATGCTGGTTTACAAAAAAGGACACAAAGTACTGGAGTAACCTAGCGAGTCAAGCAGTATCTCTAGAGAACATGGATGGGTGACATTTCAAGTCAGGATTCTTCTTCAGACGTATGCCCGTGTTCCTTACAGACAGCCCCTATATTTAAAAAATGTGCAGTATCAGGATTTGAATCCCATTCTCTGAGAACCTGATACCCCACATCTTGTAACATGTGACACCATCCAATGGATTTGCTCTCTTTCCCTCTGTCTCCCCTATTTCTCCTCCTTGTTAGAACACCCTTTGAACCTTTTACCCCTTAACGAAATGTCCGGGCACTTGCCCAAGTACAAGTCACCATGTACTGAAGAAGGGTCTCGACCTGAAACGTTACCCATTCCTTCTCTCCCGAGATGCTGCCTGACCTGCTGAGTTACTCCAGCATTTTGTGAATAAATACATGTCACCATGTGTCAGTCCAGCTCCAATTCCACCTTCATGTTTGTGTATGAAGCGCTTGAAAAAGGTAAGTTGTTGTTCAACCGATTAGTAAAGGGACACAGGTTTCCATTTTGATGGAGACACTTGAGATGCTGGATTCTTGGATAAAGAACAAAATGCTGGAGGAACTCAAGGGGTCAAGCAGCATCTGTGAAGGAAATCGTCCAAAAGATGACCATGAGGACCTTCTCAAAATGCTTTACAAAAGGCTCAGCAGTAGAGTTGCTGCCTTACAGCGCTTGTAACGCCGGAGACCCGGGTTCGATTCTGCTGTCTGTACGGAGTTTATACGTCGTCCTCGTGACCACTTGGGTTTTCTCCAAGATCTTCAGTTTCCTCCCACACTCCCTCGAAAGACGTATGTAGGTAAATTGGCTTGGTAAATGTAAAAATTGTCCCTCGTGTGTGTAGGACAGTGTTAATGTGTGGGGATCGCTGGTTGGCGCGGACTCGGTGGGCCGAAGGGCCTGTTTCCACGCTGTATCTCTAAACTAAACTAAACAAAAAGTCCATGTTGATTACATCGCCTCACTTTATCAAAAAATGCAAATTTGTGAGACTTGACCATACCCACTCAAAGTCAGAGAGTCAAAAAGTAATACAGCATGGAAACGGGCCCCTCGGCCCAACTTGCTCACGCCGACCAACATGTCCCATCCACTTGGGACTTCTACGTGGTGACTTTTCCTGAGGAGCCCATTCTTTTCCAAATGCAAGCAAAGGCTGTCCCTAAGAATCTTCTCCAGAAATTTCCAAACTGCTGATGTATCACTCACTAGCTTCTTATTTCCTTATTTATCCCTGCTGCCCTTCAATGACAAAAAAAAACACTGACTATTCTCCACTCATCTTGTCTATGGCTAACTCAGCTTCTGATGTAGAATGGGTATGGGAGCTGTAAATGTAGCCAGTGCAAGCCAGTAAAAAGACCAGATGTTGCGGGTTTTTTAAACTGCTTTTTAAAACTAAAAATAGTTTGGCTGACATGATTATAAAACTTACTTAGTCATTTTCAGAATAGTGTTTTCGGAACTGTTCGATCCACTTGAGAGAGCAGGTGTGGTTTTGTTTTAGGGGCTTGCCTGAGAGACATCACCTGCAATGGCATAGCAATCCTTCAGCAATGCTTGGGATGCACCAATCTAAGCTTGAGGTACAATTCCCTGGTACAGAGAGACTGCAGATGCTGGCTTCTGGAACAAAAGAACACAAACTGCTGATGGTATTCAGCAGGTCCGTCAGCAAGCGTGGAGGCAAAGGGCCGTCAACATTTCAGGTTGAGACTGCATCAGGACAGGGCTTGAACCCGCAAGTATTGGATTCAGAGGCAAAAATGTATCCATTGCAACACAGCTAACACAAAGGCATTCTGCAATAAACATTCAGCACTTTTGAATGTTTTTTTTTTATAAATAAAGGCATTTTAGTGTGGACCAGCTCCAAGCAGTGAATTAAAAACATTCTTACATGTGGGGAGCCCTTTCTGTCAGTAAGAAATTATACTGCAAGTGTTGAGTAACAGGATGATCTGAGGGATCCTTCTCAGTAGCTACCAGCCACTGCTGGTGAGGCAGATACTTGCATGATCATTTAGTTTAATTTAGTTTAGTTCTGTTTAATTTAGATATAAAGCGCAGAAACAGACCCTTTTTTGGCAAGTCTTGCCGACCAGTGATCACCTCGTGCACAGGCACTATCCTGCACACTAGGGACAATTCTTACAACTTTTACCAAAGCGAATTAACCTGCAAACCTGCATGTCTTTGGAGTGTGGGAGGAAACCACAGTACCCAGGGAAAACCCATGAGCTCACGGGTAGAATGTACAATAGACAATAGACAACAGACAATAGGTGCAGGAGGAGGCCATTCGGCCCTTCGAGCCAGCACCGCCATTCAATGTGATCATGGCTGATCATTCTCAATCAGTACCCCGTTCCTGCCTTCTCCCCATACCCCCAAACTCTACAAACTCCATAAAGCCAGCACCCGTCAGCTGCTGTCAGGTAGCAGTACCGCCAGGCGACCGAATTGCACTGAGCAGAGTGGGTTAAGTACACAGATAACAAGGGTATTTTATTATTTCTTCTACCAATACACACTACTGTGCAGCTTCATTTCTAAAGAACACGTTAAAAAAAGACTGCATTTAATCAAAGACCAAAAGGATTTTGGTCAATCCTCCTGATATGTTCCTTTTGTTTTGAACCTGATTTCCAGCGCTCACAGTTGACCAGCTTACATCCACAGGTATGAGCATTTCTTCCCCTGGCTTGATATCATATTCTCTCGAATCCTTTGGAGAGTAATAGACTTGTGGCTGCTGGGAATCTCAACTCTATAAACTAAAGTCGGAGGAATATCAATGAGCTGTGTTTTCTCTGGGCTGTCTTATTTTATCCTCAGGCCACAAAGCTTGGAGCAAAAGTATCGAGAAACATTAAGTATTTGAATACATCACTGATTTCCTCTGATGCATGGGACTTTAAAACCGATGAACAGAGCTCCCTTTGAAATATTCTTGAATTTTATAGTAATATGTGAAATAGACACTCGATCAAACAGCAAGTTCACTTTGGTTAATGGAGCGTGAGTTGGAGACACATTCCGACACAATGTGCTGTGAAAGGCCATTACAATTGTTGCAGGCTCTATGTACACCTGACTAGTCTGGATGTGCGTCCACCTCTGAAATCAAAAGCAACTCCCTGTCCCCTCCTATGACTGAGGCTGACACTTGCAGTAAGCACCCAGGGAACGCTGCATTGTTGAAGGTCCAGTCTTTCAGCAGGGTCATTAAACTAAAGATCCATCTGCCATCAACGATGACAGTATTGTTATCAAGAAGGAAAAGGAATAGCCCCTCAATGCCCTGGAAGCACTTACCATTCAAACAGTTACGAGAATATTTTGACGAGTCCCACCCATGGCTGCTGGATCTCCAGATTGCTAAACATTTTAACTTCCCTTCTCTTTTCCATACGAACCTTTCCATTCTTGGCGTCTTCCATTGACAGAGGGAGGCCACATACAAACTGCAGGAACAGTACTTCATATGACGTAAGAGACATTTACAATCTAAGCGTATGAACTTGAATTTTCCAACTTCAAGTAATACCCTGCCTTGCCCCTTCCTTTTTTCCCCCATGCCTCTACCCTGGTGTACTTGCATTTCCCCCACCATTTCCTAACCCACCAGTCACTCTGATCCTTTCCCCTCCATCATACACTCTTCTCCCATCCCGACTCCCCCATTGCCATTTATCCACCCGCTTTCCCCTCCCCCTCATTCCCTTCCACCCACATCTCTCCCTCTGGCTTTACATTTCACTCCTCTTCTCTCCTTGTTTGATTCCCATTTGTCTCCTCTTGTCTTTGTCACTTATTCCACTCATCTCCCATTCAAACACCCCTAACCTGTATCTAACTATCGCTTGACAGGTTTTGTCACCTCATTTTTCCAGCTTTCAACCCCCCACCCCACTCCAATCAGTCTGAATGAGGGTCCCATTAAAACCTTGCCTGTTCATTCCCTCCCCAGGTGATGCCTGACCCACGGAGTTCCCCCAGAATGTTGTGTTTTGCTCAAGATTCCAGCATCTGTGGTTTCTTTCAAAAAATGAGAGGAGCCAAAATTGATGTGGTTGAGAGTGAGGACCATGTTCCGCCAGGCGCAGGAGAGTGTTAGTACAGGGATGTTGATTGGGTCTCAGCTCAAGGAAGAACCAGAGGGCCTTGAGACCTTTCTGGCGGGAGATGGAGATGTAAAGGGACTTGACATCCATGGTAAAGATGAGGCAATGGGGTCCTGGAAATTGAAAATGACTGAAGTTGAAGCTCTTGTGAGGTGTCTCAGATGTAGGTCGGGAGAGACTGAACCAAGAGGGATGATCGGAAGAAATCAAGATATTTGGAGATGAGTTCAGTGGGGCAGGAGCAAGCAGAAACAATGGGTCTGCCAGAGGTTTCCTTGTTGAGGTTTTTGAGAAGGAGATAGAAGTGGGGCTGGAGAACGATAAGGTTGGAGGTTGTGGAGGAGAGATTGCCAGAGTGATGAGATTGGAAACAGTGTGGAAGATGATAGCCTGGTGTTCGTCTGTGGGGTCATGGTCAGGAGTAGTTATGAGGAGGTGTCCTAGCGCTGGTGCCTGGCCTCAACACGGTAGAGGTCAGCCCGCCAGGCCACAATGGCACCTCCCTTGCCATTGGGTAGGATAACAATATTGGGATTTGATGGTCCATGCATCAAGTTATGGCTTCACTTCTAACCCAGATCCATCATCACGCTCTCAGAGATGAGTGAGTGAGTGCATTGCCTCCATTGCAGCAAGTCCATTGAGGGAACACCTCCAACCCCAACCTTTGGAGCACAACGTTTGACTGCCTCCCAGGTTCAATAGACAAATTGGAGCACTGAAAGGAAGGTCAATATTTTGGAACAGCTTAGACATTGCCTTTCATGTTAATTGATCACTCCATTATTCAAGTTATTGAAAGAATTGGTATTTGCATATTACACTTCAGAATATCATTAATTTAATAGCACATTACAAGACATTTAATTGTTTGCCCTCTTACCTGTGAAATTGACCCTCTGTGCCACTATTGACTCAGTTCAAGCTGGTAAGTAATACATTTAATCGGAGCAATTGAGGATGAACGGGAGGAGTTTGAACTGCTTGGCAGCAGGATTTTGACCCCATCTGGAGTGTTATCTCAAGAACAGTGTAAGCGATCCATCGAGGCGTTTGTAAATGAAGCATCGTGTTACTTGCAACCATCATGGAAGGAATCCTGAAAAATCAAAACAAAAAAATTGGCCAATGTTCAAAATTGGAAACAAAAGCAGAAGATGCTGAAAACACTCAACTGGTCAGGCAGCATCTGTGGAAAGAGAAAGAGTTAACATTCCAGATCCAAGACCCTTCATCAGAACTGGGGGGATAAAAGTGTACAATAGGCCAGGCCAGACCAGATAAACTAGATTTCCTTCCTTAAAGAGTGTCAGTGAGGAGCAGATGGATTTTAATGACAATATGGCGGTGTCACAATTACCATTATTGACTAACAATTTTTTTATTCCTCATTTATTTTATTACTTGATTAAATTCCCCAGCTGCTGAAGTAGGATTTGTATTCCATTCTCAATGAATAATCCAGAACACTGGTTGTTAGTCCAATAGCTTCAGATCCAGATCCAGATTAGTTTATTGCCCTCATACATCAGGATACAATGAAATCCCTAATTTGCATTTAGCTCACAGAGTGAACAGCATTCATGATAATGGTAGATACAACAATAAATACAGGGATGAATACAAAACAGCTCAATGCTGCAAAGACTAGAGTGCAAGTTGAAGTAGTGCAAATAAATATTGAAGTGCTGCAACAGAATAATCAAATGAGGTAGAGATATTAGTTAGAAACATAGAAAATAGGTGCAGGAGTAGGCCATTCGTCCCTTCGAACCTGCACCGTCATTCAATTTGATCATGGCTGATCATCCAGCTCAGTAGCCTGTACCTGCCTTCTCTCCATACCCCCTGATCCCTTTAGCAAAAAGGGCCACATCTAACTCCCTCTTAAATATAGCCAATGAACTGGCCTCAACTACCTTCTGTGGCAGAGAATTCCACAGACTCACCACTCTCTGTGTGAAGAAATGTTTTCTCATCTCGGTCCTAAAAGACTTCCCCCTTATCCTTAAGCTGTGACCCCTAGTTCTGGACTCCCCCAACATCGGGAACAATCTTCCCGCATCTAGCCTCTCCAACCCCTTAAGAATTTTATATGTTTCTATAAGATCCCCCCTCAGTCTTCTAAATTCCAGCGAGTACAAGCCCAGTCTATCCAGTCTTTCCTCATATGAAAGTCCCGCCATCCCAGGGATCAATCTGGTGAACCTTCTCTGTACTCCCTCTAAGGCAAGAACGTCTTTCCTCAGGTTAGGAGACCAAAACTGCACACAATACTCCAGGTGCGGTCTCACCAAGGCCCTGTACAACTGCAGCAGAACCTCCCTGTTCCTAAACTCAAATCCTCTTGCTATGAATGCCAACATACCATTCGCTTTCTTCACTGCCTGCTGCACCTGCATGCTTGCTTTCAATGACTGGTGCACCATGACACCCAGGTCACGTTGCATCTTCCCTTCTCCCAATCGGTCACCATTCAGGTAATACTCTGCTTTCCTGTTCTTGCCGCCAAAGTGGATAACCTCACATTTATCCACATTATATTGCATCTGCCATGCATTTGCCCACTCGCCTAATCTATCCAAGTCACTCTGCAGCCTCCTAGCATCCTCCTCGCAGCTAACACTGCCACCCAGCTTCGTGTCATCTGCAAACTTAGAGATGTTGCATTCAATTCCCTCGTCCAAATCATTAATATACACTGTAAATAACTGGGGTCCCAGCACTGAGCCTTGCGGTACCCCACTAGTCACTGCCTGCCATTCCGAAAAGGACCCGTTTATTCCTACTCTTTGCTTCCTGTCCGCCAACCAATTTTCTATCCACCTCAACACTGAACCCTCAAGTTTGTGTTTGACTTTAGTTTATTGTCACGTATACCGAGGTACAGTGAAAAGCTTTTGTTGCGCGTTAACCTGCAAGAGTACATGGCAGCACCTCCAAGAAGGATGCATGAAAGGGATCTTCTTCTCCTTTCGTGTCCATCATCCATCTTTCAAATGTTACATCACTGTCATCGTCCGTCCTGAAAAGGGCGCAAGCTTCCGGCGACAATCAATGGGAACCATCACTTGTACAATAGATGATGGTGGTAGCAGAATTAGCTCAGGACACTTACAGTTTCCAGCCGCGCGACGTGGACGTTTCTGCTATGGGGCCATGAAAGGGATGATTAGGTCAGAGGCCTGACAGCAGTGGGGAAGAAGCTGATTTTAAGTCTATATATCTGGGATTTCAAGCTCCTGTACCTTCCCACCAAGGTGGAAGAGAAAAACAGCCAGGATAGCAAACATCCTTGACGACACTTCCAGCCATCCTGATGCCACGCACCGTGAAGATGGAATCGACGGAAGGGAGTGATGAGCCTGTGATGGACCTGCAGGAAGTGATGGGCCTGTGATGGACTGGGCTGGGTTGACCACTTCCTGCAGGTTCAAGCGGGCAAAAGCAAAGCAAGTGTCATACCAGGATAAGATGCATTCCTTCCCGATAATTTCTTTGGTGCATCTGTAAATTCAAGATTAATCCTTGTTGGCAAGCCAAGTCTTCTCAGACGTCTAAGAAAATAAATATGCTGATGCATTTTCCCAACCAATCCATCAATGTGATCAGCTGAACGGATGCCCAGAAATATCTACAGCTGCTCCGTTGGTGAGGACAGGGTTGTATGTACACCACGCCTCCACCTCCTTAGGTCAACCACCAACTCTTTCATCTTGCTGAATTTAAGGGCCATGTTGTTGTTTTGACACCATGACACAAGGTTCCCGATCTCGTTCCTGCACGCCGCCTCATTACTGTGGTGATCCAGCGACTACACGGAGATTAAGTTGGTGTCATACCTGCCTGCACAGTCATGGGTGTACAATGGAGTAAAGTGGGGGACTGAGCGCACATCCCTGAGGGTCATCAGTGTTGAAGGTCAGGAGGGATGTGGTCAGGGGAATGAAGCAATTGGCATCTTCGATAATTGTGTAGCAGTGGTCTAGAGTATTAGGGCCTCTGGTGGGACAGGAAGTGTGCTGATGGGATTTTGGCAGCACAGGCTTGTATTTGGTCAGGTTGAAATCTCTAACTATTATGAAATAGGCTTAGGGGACTTCATTTCCAGGTTGTTAGCAGTGGTGTGTGATTCATCCAGTGCAAGCTTAAAAGCATGGGGTGGGATGTGAACTGCTGTCAGTCAGGATCACCAAAGTTAGTCCCAGCTGCAGATAGCAGGGATGGCACTTCACCGTTAGATAGTCCAGGCCCAGAAGGCAGCTGCTCGCCAGGACTGCCACATCCAGGCACCACGAGGTGTTGATCAGAAAGCAGACCCGCTCCGCCTCTTCCTTTGTCTAGGGACAATGTGAGGTCCATCCACTAAAGTAAGGAGTCCCATGGGGTTGCATGACGCAGTCAAGTACAGGGTTTATAATAAGGGGCAAGAAGTTTGGAGAGGATCTGAGGAGGAATTTTTAAGCTAGAAGACGCTGGGAACCTGGAATGTACTGCCTGAGGCATTGGTGAAGGCAGAGACTTCACAACATTTGAGAGGTATCTGGACAAGCATTTGAATTGCTAAGGCAGAGAAGGCTATGAACTGGGAAATGCTATTAATTACCGATGGTGTCTGATTGTTTGTACAGGTACGTTCATCCTAAGGGCTTATTCCTCTGCTGTATCTCTGACTCTCCATGACACTGTGATTAAACCATTGATCTGAAAAAATGAGTTCAAATCCCACCACAGCAGCTGGGAATAAATAAATCTGGAATGAAAAGTTAACTTTATGTCATGGTGATCATGAAACCTGTTCACCAATAGCTGTCCAGTAAGGGAGTCTGACCTCCTAACAGGTCTGCTCTGCATGTGACTCCACATCCACCTATCCGCTTCTTTTGTTCAATTCAATTCTTCTGAATCGTCCACCAAACCGTGACAAAAAAACACTCTAAATGCTGGAAATCTGAATTGAAAAGATAGAGAATGGTGGAAACACTCAGCAGGCATGCTTCATCAGCTCTGATAAATGGGCCTTTGACTCTAGTTCCCTCTCCCCAGATGTCGCCAGACTTGCTGCATATCTCTGACAATTTCTGTTTTTACTCCAAATTGACCAGGTCATTAATAATGATATATAAACACTAGCCTTGCTGTTGCTCCCATTCTCTACGAATTAATGAATGATTAAATGATTTCCCCTGCCCCACTCCCCAAGCTGAAAGGGCAATAAAAACCCACAGTGATTTAAGGACTGCTATGCAGAATAAAGTAGAAAGAGGTTTCCTGGCAGTTGAAAACTAATCTCAGATCAGGAAAGAGCCGATCGCAGCATATGTGCTGCCATCTCCTACTTCTGCTTGGCACTCAGCGTGTGACAAGAAAAAGTGAATATCTTTCACTTGCATTGGCACAGGGACAACATTTCACTTCCACAGGGTAAGAAAGCCACTTTCAAAGCTGTGATTGTCAGATTCCGGAAGGACTCGGGAGTGCACTGTTAAACATTCATACAGAATACTCAGTAAGGTCTTGTGCTCCCTGCAAAATGACAGTTTGAGGATGAGGGATGGTGTAAACGTAAAGGAACTAAAAACTTCTGAAAGGATGGCATGGTGGCGCAGTGGCAGCATTGCTGCCTTACAGCGCCAGAGACCTGGGTTCGATCCTGACTAAGGGTGCTGTCTGTACAGAGTTTGTGCATTCTTCCTGTGACCACATGAAATTTCCCTGGGAGCTCCGGTTTTCTCCCACATTCCAAAGACGTACAGGTTTGCAGGTTAATTGGCTTCAGTAAAATTGTAAAAGTGTCCCCTGTGTTCGAATAGTGTTAGTGTATGGGGTGGTAACGGAGGTATTGGAAAAATGTCCACTGGATAGAGAATTGGCTTCATGTAAGGATGCAGAGGGTGGTGGTGAAAGGTTGTTTATCAGACTGGAGGCCTGTGACTAGTGGTGTGTGTCAGGGATTGGAGCTGGGCCTGTGGATGTTTGTGGTTTATATCAATGATTTGGATGAGAATGTTGAATAGATTAGAAAGAAGCATATAAAATTATGAGAGACATAGATAGGGTAGCCAATCAGAACCATTTTCCCAAGGTGGAAATGCACTAGAGCGCACAGTTATAAGATGAGAGAGGGAAAGTTTAATAGAAATGTGCAGAGCAAGTTTTTTACACAGAGTGGTGATGGCCTGGAACGCGCTACCAAGGGAGATGGTGAAGACAATAGTAATGCTTTGGATGCTTTTGGATAGGCTGATGGAACCGCTGGGAATAGAGGGATATGGGTCAGATACAGGCTGGAGATCAGTTTAACTTGCCATCATGTTCGGCACAAACATTGTGGGCCAAAGGGCCCGTTCGTATGCTGTACTAGGATATGTGGGTGGTATCATAGAGGGCGAAGATGGTTATCCAAAATTACAGCAGGATCTTGACCCATTGGGCAAGTCAGCTGAGGAATGGTCAATGGAACTTAATGCAGATAAATGCGAGCTATTGCATTTTTAGAAGTCAAACCAAGGCAGGACCACCACAGTGAATGGCAGGGTGCTCGGGCATGTGTAGAGCAAAGGGATCTAGGACTGCAGGTATATAGTTCCTTGCCACACCTGCCACAGGTAGACAGGGTGGTCACGAAGGCTTTTGATATATTTGCTTTTGATTCATCAGTCAGTGTACAGGGTATAGAAATTGGATTATTATGTTACAATTGTATAAGACATTGGCGAGGCTGACTTTAGAGTGTTGTATTCACTTTTAGTTACCCTGCTATAGAAAGGATGTTGTGGAAAATGTGCAGCGTAGATTTTCCACAAGGATGTTGCCACGACTTGAGGCCCTGGGCTATAGGGAGAGGTTGGGCAGGTTAGGATCTTATTTCTTGGAGTGCAGGAGGCTTAGGAGTTATCTTATGGAGGTGCACAAGATCATGAGCAGAATAGATAAAGTGAATGCACAGTCTTTTACGCAGAGCAGGGGAATCAAGAACCAGAGGACATGGGTTTAAGGTGAGGGCGGAAAGATTTACCAGGAATCTGAGGGGCAACTTTTTCCACACAGATGGTGGTGGTTTTATAGCATGAGCTGCCAGAGGAGTTAGTTGAGATAGACACTATAACAACTTTTAAAATATATTTGGACGGATACATGGATAGGAAAGGTTTAGAGGAATACTAGACCAAGTGGATCCGTTGGGCCCAAACCTCTCCTGCATTGGTGCAACACCCTCTCCCCGCCTCCCCACCCACCCCTCTCCCCCTCCCCTCTCCCCACTCCCCTCCCCTCCCCCCTCTCCCCATCCCCCTCCCTCCCTTCCCCTCCCCCTCTTCCCCTCCCCCGTCACTCCATCCCCCTCAACCCCCTTTATCCTCCTCCCCCCTCCCTCCCTTTCCTCCCTCCCTCCCTCGCTCCCTCCCTCCCTCCCTTGGAGATAGATTTAAACTTTAAAATGTGAATAACTTTAAAAATATAACACCGATTTCAATGAAACTCCTTCCATTAAGACCAAAGGGACGGCGGTGAGTAAGGTGGGCCTAAAATTGTCACTCTATCATGTACCGTTTTGGCTGTAGTTCAGGAACAAACAAACAAACAAGAGTTTTAGTATATAGATGGGCCAAACATGGGCAGGTGGGACTCATGTAGGTGGGACGTCTTGGTCAACATGGCCGAGGAGCCAGTTTCCAAGCTCTTTGACTCTTTGACTCTATAAGTCTATGTCACTGCTGTGTGGTGCAACAATGTACCTTCAGTAAGTGCTTGATGAGAACCAAGTGAACCAAATCTGAATGAATCTTTTTATCCCATGGGATAAATACTAAAGTTTTCAAATTGTCTAAGCCAAAAGGAAATTCTGAGGTATTTACTTACAGAAATATAAGTTTCTCTTCTGGACTTCTGCGATGTGGTAATGTCACCAGTCACATCATGTCAAGTAGCAAGATCACTCTAGTGTGTCTGCTTCCACCACCAAAAGGCTTTGGATGTGGTAAATGTCAAAGTTATCACTGAAGTAAGACTCATTCATCAACCTTCCAGAATGCTGATAAGCTCAAACTTTTCTCCCCATCAAAACATCTTTGATGTGCAAACATTAGCACAACAAACATTCCTTTTAACAGTCAGTTCATGGTCCTGTGGCAGGAAAACAGGGTGCAGTTGTTACAAAGGGATATCTGCATTCATCAAACTGTCATGGGTATAATGGTTTGTTGATAAAGTAAGAAGAATTCAGGACAAACTTTGATAAGTTGCAAGGGAATTGTGGACAGAGCTGATCACATGTTCAGAGTTAAAGGGAGGTGTAGGAGAAATATCATAAATTAACATTATGGCTTAAAGCAATGAAAGATACAGTATACAGAGATCATATCAGCAAAGCAGAGTTGGTCATACTTCAAAACCCCTATCTTCAGAAATTTTATAGCACCATATGATTTATAACATGTTTTTTGTGGCATTTGTACTTATTTGCTCAGTTTTAATCAAACTTTTGAAAGGATACTGGCTCGTGCTTCATTGCGAGTCTGAACTGGATTTGCCCCAGCTCATGATTTAGGCTGAACTCAAAGGATAAATGAAAGAGAAGCTTGCTCGCAATGGATCTTTGCAAAGGAAAAAAGGAGAAAATGTATGTTTCAAAGAGTAAGGGTAAAGCCATTCTAATTGAGCTTCAAGATAAAGAGGAAAGAGGCAGTGGTGACAGACAGGACAATGCAAATTGGAATGAGATGGATGATCACCATTAACAAGGTCTTAACTGATAAAAAAGGGCCTCATTTCTTCTCTTTTAGTCAGCATTTCGTAAATTCTCTTTTTAATAACGAGGAATTTTCAGTGCAATTAATAATAACTTGCTTTCAGAGAGTCATAGAGAAAACAGGCCCTTCGGCCCAAATTGCCAACGCCGACCAACATGTCCTGTCTACTTTAGTCCCATCTGCCTGTGCCCATATCACTCCAAACATCTTATCCACATAACTGTCCAAATGTTTTTTTTAATATTGTGACAGTACCTGCCACAACGACCTCCTCCGGTTGCTCATTCCGTGTACCTATCGTCCTTTGTGTAAAAAAAGTTGCCCCTCAGGTTGTTATTAAATCTTTCCCTCTCACCTTAAACCTATGTCCTCTGGTTCTTATTTCCCTATTCTGGGTGAAAGATTCTGTGTATTTACCTTATCTATTCCTCTCATGATCTCATACACCTCTATAAGATCACCCCTCATCCTCCTGCATTCCAAGGAATAAAGTCCAAGCTTGCTCAACCTCCCCTGCAGCTTAAGCCCTTGAGTCCCGGCACCATCCTTGTAAATCTTCTCTGCACCTTTTCCAGCTTAACAACATCATTCCTATAACAGGGTGACCCAAACTGAACACAATACTCCAAATGCAGCTTCACCAATGTCTTGTACAACTGTAACATGACCTCTCAACTTCTACACAATACTCTGATGAAAGCCAATGTGCTAAAAACCTTTTTGATCACCCTCTCAACTTGCGACTACACTTTCAGGAGCAATGTACCTGCACTCCTAGACCCCTCTGCTCTACAAGACACCCCACTGCCATACATTGTGCCGGTCTTGCCCTGGTTGGCCAACCCAATATACCTCGTACCTCTCTGTATTAAATTCCATTAACCATTCATGAACCCACCTGCCCAATCAGGGCCGTCTTAACGCATGGGCCTGATGGGCACTTGCCCGGGGGCCCACGAGCATAGGGGCCCCATGCTGATCTGTGTATGTTAAGTGACTTGCAATAAATAAATACTACTTTAAAAATGTAGGTTCAATAAGTGCTTTTTTCGCAACATTTTCGGTCACTAAGTGCTTCTCACAGCGATCTGTAAGTGCTTTTCGCAACAATGTAGCACCCAAAAGTCCATCGCTAAGTGCTTTTCGGTAAGTGCTTTTCGCCGGCACGACAGGGGGGGTCTGGTAGGGAAAGGGGGGGTGGGGGAGAGTAACGGTAGGGGCCCCAGTACACTGCTTTGCCCGGGGGCCCATAATGCTGTAAAAACGGCCCTGTGCCCAATCCATCAAGATTACTTTGAAGAAGGGTCTCGACCCGAAACATCACCCATTCCTTCTCTCCAGAGATGCTGCCTGTCCCGCTGAGTTACTCCAGCTTTTTGTGTCTATCTTCGGTTTAAACTAGCATCTGCAGTTCCTTCCTATACAAGATAAGATTAGTTTAGTTTAGTTTAGTTTAGTTTAGAGATACAGCGCAGAAACAGGCCTTTCGGCCCACTGAGTCCGTACCAACTAGCGATCCCCGCACATTAACACTATCCAACACACAAAGGACAATTTACATTTATACCAGACCAATTAACCTACAAACCTGTACGTTTTTGGAGTGTGGGAGGAAATCGAAAATCTCAGAGAAAACCCACGTAAGTCATGGGGAGAACGTATAGACTCCATACACACCGCACCCTGAGTCAGGACCGAACTTGAATTTCTGGTGATATAAGGCAGCAATGCTGCCGCTGCACCTTGGTGCCGCCCTGATCCTGCTACAATGTTTGACAACCATCTTCACTGTCTTCATTACCATCCACTTTAGTCTCATCTCCAATCTTACATTGTACATTCTCATCCAAATCATTGATATAGATAATAAATAGCAATGGCCCAGCACCGAACCCTGAGGCACACCACTAGCCACAGGCCTCCAGTCCAATAAAAAAAAACTACCTCTGTCTCCCTCTGCTTCCTTTCACAAAGCCAATTTTCTATCCAGTTATCTCTCGTTGGTTCCCATGCGATCTAACCTTCCCAAGCAGCCTAACATGTCGAGCCTTGTCAAAGGCTTTGCTGACATCTCTATATACAACATCGACAGCTCTGCCCTCCTCAACATTTTTGGTCATATTTTGAAAAAACTCAATCAGGTTCATTAGACCTCCCACGGACTTAGCTAAAGGGAAAGGTTTCCCACTGTTTACCAGATCTGCGTCCCTCATAATTTTGTAAACCTCAAGTTTTTTTTTCCCTACGTAGAGAGGCAAATATTAATGGTGAGTAATGTCTGGACTGTTTCATAAAAACCTTCTGGACTGTGCAACCTCTCATGTGGAGATGTGGCACATGTACCACTGTATAACCATTTTATACTCCATCCTAAACCATGTGATCTGGTGGGGGAGGCAGAAGATCAATTGAATTCTTCAGGTTAATTGTCAAGTATTCTTTCTGCACAAAGTTATGGATGAAAGTCGATTGACACCGATATATTAACAGTCCAAATTCATCTTTTAGTTTGCATAGTTTTGAAGGAAAACAGATTTTGATGTTCGGATAGGCAGTGTCAACAAAAGTTCCAAACTTTACTAAAAGTGATTCAATATTGAAAGTAGTTTTAAAAATTGTACTGGGAGATTTAATTATCATTGTTTTGCATGTTAAAGAGGCATTAGAATTGATTTCCATTTTTCCCAAAGATATTATTCAGGTCGGCTCCCACAAATTAAATATAATTAGCATGACAGATATATTTAAACACTCAGCCATCTTGTGGCTGACACAACACTTTGAAATGAGAAGAAAAAAAACGAAATATATTTTACGTGGCAGAATATTAGGAAATTAGTGTGTTTAATGTGAGGGGCAAGGCAGGTAGGTTAGAGTGAAGGGCAAGGACAAATTAAGGCTCTGGTCAAGAAATTGAAGGAGGCATGGGGGCAGGTGGAGGCAATTGGAATCAAGTGTATCCCTGGAGGAATGTCGAAAACTGAGGAGCATGTAAATAAAGGAAATCAGGAGGGCAAAAAGGAGGCGTGAGGTAGCTTTGGTAGATAATATTATGCACATTCCCAAGAGGTTTTATAAGTACATTGAGAAAAAGCATAACCAGAGACAGAATGGGGCCTTTCAGGAATTAAAGCGTTCAACTCTGTATGGAGCCACAGAAGATGGGCAAGATCCCCAATGAGTATTTCTACTCCGCTTTTACCCTGAAGAAAGACAGGAGGACTGAAGAACTTGGGACAGTCAATGGAAGTGTCTAGACCCTAGAGAGCAGTCAGTATCATGGTTGAGGAGGAGCTGAAGGACCCAACACATATGAAGGTAGACTAATCACTCGAGCCTGATCAGATATATCCGAGGACACCATGGGAAGCGAGAGAGGAAATTGCAGTGTGCCCTGGCTGAGATTTATGAATTGTAATTAAATGTAGATGGAGCGCCAGAAGACTGGTGGGTGGCAAATATTGTGCCTCTATTAAAGAAGGACTACAGGGAAAAGCCTGGAAACTACAGGCCAGTGAGTCTAACATCTGTGGTCGGAGAGTTACTGGAGGTATAAGATATACATGCATTTGGATAGACTGCGGTGATTAGGGATAGTCAGCATGGTTTTACACATAGAAACATAGAAAATAGGTGCAGGAGGAGGCCAATTGGCCCTTCGATCCAGCACTGCCATTCATTGTGATCATGGCTGATCATCCACAATCAGTAACCTGTGCCTGCCTTCTCCCCATATCCCTTGATTCCACTAGCCCCTAGAGCTCTATCTAACTCTCTTTTAAATTCATCCAGTGAATTGGCCTCCACTGCCTTCTGTGGCAGTTAATTCCACAAATTCACAACTCTCTAGGTGAAAATAGTTTTTCCTCACCTCAGTTTTAAATGGCCTCCGCTTTATTCTTATAAGTCAAGTCAAGTCAAGTCAATTTATTTGTATAGCACATTTAAAAACAACCCACGTTGACCAAAGTGCTGCACATCTGACTAGGAAAAAAAGAAACATACAGTGGCAGGCAGCCAAACACAACGGCGCGGCCATCTTTAACAAAATGTTAATTCAATCACCCACAGTCCAACAATAAAAGCACTAAACAGGCACCCAAATTACCCAACCCCAAAAACCCCCCAAAACACAGTCCAACAATAGAAGCATTAAATAGACATTCAAATCACACACCCCAAAACCCCCCAAAAACACAGTCCAACAATAAAAGCATCAAACAGGCACTCAAACCACCCAACCCCAAAAACACACAAAAAAGAAACATCCATCAAAGAAACATCCATCACAGTGAGTCTCCTCCAGTCCTCTCCTCACTGTGATGGAAGGCCACAATGTCTTTCCCTTCTCCCGCTGTCCTCGCCCGCAGCCAGGTTGTTGTGGTTGCAGGCCGCACCGGACGGTCCACAGCGGGCCGAGCCTAAGGCGCGTCGCGTCGCAGCCGCTCCCGCAGCCTCCGAAGACGGCCGGCTCCGCTGATGATAAGTCCGATCCGGGGCGGGCGAACACGCTGCTGCCGCTGTTGTTGCACGTCGGGGCGGTCGTGGTTCCCGACATTGAAACCCCCGCCCAGCAGAGAAATATCCCGCGGCCATCCTAGGCCGCGCCGGACGGTGAAATGTCCGCGCCCGAAGCCCCGCGATCCGGGGTGGGCGAACATGCTGCCGCTGCCGGAGCTCCCGATGTCGGCATCCATGCGGCCCGAGCCTAAGGCGAGTCGCAGCCGCACCCGCAGCCTCCGAAGACGGCCGGCTCCGGTGATGGTAAGTCCGATCCACGGACTTGGATGGTAAGTCTGATGAAGGCCGACAGCTCCAGGAGTTGGGCCGATGGTAGGCCGCAGCAGGAACGGAGACACGGCCCAGAAAACAAAGGTCGGGTCTCCGTTCTGAAGGGACACATATTTATAGTGTTACAGTTTCCCCCTCCCCCCCACATACACACATAGTACACAAACACAAAAACACCACATCACAACTACAATTAAGACCAAAAAAAACCCAACAAAAACACAAAGACAAATGGACCGCAGGTGAGCGGCAGCTGCTAGGGCAGTGCCGCCATTTCGCCATATAAAGAAGTATTTAAGTGAAAACTTGAAATGCCATGGCCTAGAAAGGTATGGCCCGATTGTTGGGAGATGCGATTAATACGAATAGCTATTTGGTAGCTGGGCAGGGACATGATGGATGAAGCTCCTGTTTCTGTGCTCTGTGATTTCCTTTCTTGATTCCCAAAGTTCAGAAGCAGTTCTGTTTATTTCAATCTGCGCAGGTGGCTGGGCACAGAGTTGCAGAGAGTTGAGAAAGGTGAGGACTGCAGGGCTGGAAGTCACAGTAGCAAGGAGCGAATAGGCCCATAAAAGGATTAGAAAATAAACATAATATTATAAATTTTGGGCAATGGAGAAGCTCGAGTTAATAATCCACATCAACAAGAACAAGGGCGATGGCCAACGGGAGATGATTTTGCAACTAACTTTTGTATGATCATACATTAGGAAAAGTGCAGGATGAATGGAAAATGTGAAAGGACTTCACCGAGAAGAGGTAAAGAGGTAAAGAAAAGGCTCCACCAGTCGCTGGGCTGTACCGGAGCTGAGCAATGCAAACCAATGTTCATCGCATAGATAGACACAAAATGCTGGAGTAACTCAACGGGTCAGGCAAAATCTCCGGAGAAAAGGAACAGGTGATGTTTCGGGTCGAGACCCTTCTTCAGAGTCAGAGTCAGAGTCTAAAGAAGGGTCTCAACCTGAAACGTCACCCATTCCTTCTCTCCAGAGATGCTGCCTGTCCCGTTGAGTTACTACAGCATTTTGTGTCTACAGTGTAAGCCAGCATCTGCTCTTGCTGTGTTTGCTAATGGAATCTTGAGCTGCTGTCAAAGCCGCCAGTGGAACCGCAGTCCAAAAGCAGGGTTTAACGTGGATATAATACAAAACTGCACAGCTGGTGAAAGAGGAACACGATGAATTCTTAACCCACTATTTCTGTTGCTAAGATGATCAGCAACTCAGACACTAAATGGCAAAATGAATCAGAGGGAAGATCCAGAGATATTCAGAGAATATCAGAGAGTTATGATACAGAATCCAGTGGGAAATGTTGAAAGAATCAGGAGCCCGATAAAGGGTCACGACCTGAAACGTCACCGATCGATGTTCTTCAGGCATGCTGCCTGACCTGCAGAGTCATTCCGGCACTTTGTGTCCTTTTGTGAAAGAATCAGCAGTAGCTTTCAAAAGAGAATGGGAAACATACTTGAAAAGGAAAAAAACAATCAAGAGCAACAGAGAAAGAGCCAGGGAATGGAACCAAATTGGTTAATTCTTTGAAAGAGCTAGCATGGAAATAATGTTAAATGCGTCAATAGGTGTGTACTATGCTGATCCAGATTTCAGTTCCTTTCTCGCACTATTCCGCCTTCCTTTCACATCCCCCTACCCCCCCATTCCCTTCCACCTGACCCCTTTTGTCTCCTTTTCATTTCTCTCTTTTGTATACCCATCTGCGAATCAAACCCTCCTCGGCTGCATCCATCTAGCACGACAGGCTTTGTCCTTCTCCCAATACATTCACTTCTTTTACAACTTTCAACCTCCTCCCACCCACTACCTCACCAGCACAATCAGCCTTGGAGAAGACTCTCAACCAGAAATGTCGCCTATCCATTCCCTCCACAGATGCAGCCTGACCCGTTGAGTTATGTCCGTGATCACAGATCACAGGCAAAGGCCAATAGTGGGTGGTCGCAGACTGTGTCTGGACAGGAGCAAAATAAACCAGAGGTGGGACAGAGAAAGGATATCAAACCAACATTAAAAAGACTTGCATGATCCAATGTGCAGGAGGGAGCAGGCCTCGAGGAAGGAGAGAATGGTAAATGAAAATGATCTGCATGAATAGAGCAAAACAAATAAAAATAACTTGTTTCTACTGGATTGTAATCACAAAGTATTAGTACCTCATTAATGCAAGTACTACAAGCACTTGTCCCATTATTATTTATTGCAGGTATTTTTAGACTGCCTTACGCAGTCCCTTTTACATTCGCAACCTTGCATTTTATCATTGTTTGACTTACCATGTTGGACTAGCCTGCAGCTAGATTGGGTTAGACGATAAGTACATTGTACAAATCTAAATATCAGTGTCCTGTTACCAACTGAAGTAAGTACTCTGAGGAATTATTTTAGCAAATTCACTTAAAGTGCAAAGGCAGGCAAAAATGTAGTCGAGCAATGTTTGCAAATTGGTGAAAATGTTTATACTGTTACGGTTAGGTCATTTGCATTCATTCAGAATGGCTGTTTCTGAAATGGACCTGAATCCCAAATCAGCAGAAGGCATGAAAATTGACATAAACTGTATACACAGTATAAAGCTGCAACGCAGCGCAAAGACCTATTAGCATTTAACTTTTAGAGTTACTTTGGCTCTACTCAGGCTTCGAAGTGAAATAATATAAAGAAGCGTTGGCAAATTAATGAGAGCTATGCTTCAAAGTAGACCGAAAATAAAGTTGAACACTATCCAGGAGGAACAGTGTGAGCCATCAGGGAAATACTTAACAGACAAAGTGGGCTCTAATAAGCACTTTAAACTGTGGTGTTACTGGCAGAAGGTGGTGTAATAATGGCTCAGAATTTGCATTTGCAATGGGGGTGAAATTGTCAGTGCTTACCATCATTACTGCATAAAGCTGACTACAATCTCTGGCCTCTGTGCATGGAAATTTAAATGTGGAAATCTGAACGTTGCTGTCCCAGATCCCAGTGTGTTGCTGTGGTTGGAACACAGAATCATTGATTTGACAGGAGCTTCAAATTTCTATGCCCTTTTATTACTGCAAAATCTGCTGAAAACATTGCGCCTTCTTCGAAGAGGCGTAATCAAATTTTAATGGTATATTATGTCGTACTTGCTGTGGAGCAACCTCTCTAGCCCTGAAAAATAGTTATTTTTAAACAGTTGATCTACCTTTTGGAATGCTCCCCCCCCCCCCGCCATCACCTATAAGGCAAGATCAAGTAGTATAAGGGGCAATGAAGCATCACTTCCAGATGAGCTCAATACCTCTTATGCACACTTTGAATGGAAGAATAACGACACCTTTACATGAGCCCCCAGTGCCTCTGACGAGTCTCTGACGCCAATGTCAGAGCATCCTTTAAGAGGGTGAATCTATGCAAAGCGTCTGGCCCAGATGACATATGTGCTAAATATGTGGTTAAGTGCTAAAGACTTGTGCGGACCAACTGGCTGGAGTATTCATGAATATTTTCCACCTCTCCTTTCTGTGGACTGAGGTTACCACTTGATTCCAAAGGACACCCTTGGTACGAGTGTCCAAAAAGAGCATGGTGACCCGCTTCAATGACATCAGTCCGGTAGCTCATCCATCCACCCTAATGAAGTGCTTCGCGAAGTTGATTATTTTACAAATCAATTCCTGCCTTAGGATTCCCTTCAGTCTGCCTATCGCCACAATAGGACAACAGCAGCTGCTATCTCACTGGCTCTCCACTGTGCTCTGGACTTCTGCATAACAGGAACACATACATCAGGCTGCTGTTCATCCACTCCAAGTCTTGGGTCTCTATACCACCCTTTGCAACTGGATCCTCGACTCACTCATCGGCAAACCTCAATCAGTCAAGAGTCAAGAGTTTTTAATTATCATAAGTACCGGGAATGGAACAGTGAAATGTTTACTCGGTGCAGATTGATAACAACATCTCCTCCAGTTTGACCACCAACACAGGTGCATCTCAAGGCTGCAAGCTTAGCCCTTGCTCCACTCCCTTTACCCCAATGACTGTCTGGCTAGGCACAGCTCCAGTGCCATCTATAAATTCGCTAATGACACCACTGTTGTTGGGCGATCATTGGTATTGATGAATCAGCGTACAAGAGAGAGATAGAACAAATGTGTAGGAAGGAACTGCAGAAGCTGGTTTAAACCGAAGATAGACACAAAAAGCTGCAGTAACTCAGTGGAGCAGGCAGCATCACTGCAGAGAAGGATGGGTCGAGAAGAAGGGTCTCGACCCAAAATATCACCCATTCCTTCTCTCCAGAGATGCTGCCTGCCCCGCTGAGTTACTCCAGCTGTTGGTGTCTATCTTCAGAGAGCTAAAACATCTGGTTGATTGGTGCCACAGCAACAGTCTCTTGTTCAACACCTGCAAAGCCAAGGATCTCCTCAAGGATTTACCTGTTTTCTCCCTCTCTTCTTTCTTTAATAATGGGATCTCATATGACACACTAAACATAAATAATAATGATTACTGGGGCTGTTCTGCAGTCTGAAAACTGACAAGTAATGCAGCCAGCGCTGATTAACAACATCACGTTATAAATAATGGTAATAACTTTTATCTCTTCATAATTTCAGAGTTTGCACATTCAGCAGGTTGAGGGTTCCATATATTTTGGGTAGATTGACAATGAGTGATAATAGCTCAGCTTCAGCTGTCAAACTAATATGGATCAGAGTTGTGAAGATGAGAAAAGATGCACCAGTTAGCATTAAATTGTGAGAGCTGTAAAGCTTAAACTGGGTGAATTTGGACAGGATGTATCTTGTCCTCCATTGGATCCATGGCAAAGACAGTGCACCTAAAGAGGTGGCAGCTTTATGTAATGCATTTAGAATTTAGATCAGTCTGCTCCACTTGCGGAAAAAATTGAGTTATTAAGGAAAGAAATCACACAAAAATCTGCAGGAATAGCTCAAAACAATGCTTGTTTTAACTCGAAGGTAGACACAAAAAGCTGGAGTAACTCAGTGGGACATGCAGCATCTCTGGAGAGAAGGAATGCGTGATGTTTCGGGTCTAGACCCTTCTTCACACGTTTGAAGAAGAGGTCTTGACCCGAAACGTCACCCATTCTTTCTCTCCAGAGATGTTGCCTGTCCTGCTGAGTTACACCAGCTTTTTGTGCCTATCTTCAGTTTAAACCAGCATCGGCAGTTCTTTCCTACACATTTCGCTTGCTTTAACTCTCCTTTTTGGAAGTGGATGGATTTTCAGCCCCCTGTGGGCGAGGGTCTAGGGAAACCAGGCTGTGAATTGTTGCCAGCTGTGGGCTTGTACCACATCAGTCAATGCAATCTGCTGCCAGAGCATGTACACAAGTGGGCAACCGTTGAGTAACCTAATTGTACTGAGAGATGGCTGGGGAGAAATGTCTTTATTACTTTCTTTGGTATGACTCAAGGAAAATAATAATGTTTAGAATCACTGGGGACAATTTTTAATTGCAGGAGACACAGTGCACACTGCAACAGCCAGCAATGCTGTGCAAAATATTGTGACTCTTTGGGGAAAGAGGCAACACTTCATAACCAACCTCCTCTGGTTCGTGCATAATTTAAATCCAGTATTTTCCAGTCTGTCAAAATGAAATCATCTCTGAACAGGAAGGCAGTTTCGGATTTTATGATTTTATTTCCACCATTAAAATAAAGCTGAAAACTACGACGAAAGTGGTCAAGTAATACATGATTAATATTTTCTCAGAAAAAGCCTAAATCTCTGGTGTATTCTCCGTTTATGAAAAATTATGGAACAGCGCTTTTTAAGGAATGAACATAAAAGCGGGTGGCATAGTCGCAGCTGTAGTGTTGCAGGCTTACAGCGCCGGAGATCCGGCTTCATTCCTGACTATGGGTGCTCTCTGTACAGAGTATGTAGGTGACCATGTGGGTTTTCTCCAGGTGCTCCAGTTTCCTCCTACACTCCAAAGACGTGTAGGTTTGTAGGTTAATTAGTTTCTGTAAATTGTCCCTATTGTGTAGGATAGTGTTAGTGTGTGGGGTGATTGCTGGTCGGCATGGGCTCGATGGGCCGAAGGGTCTGTTTCCACACTATATCTCTAAGGTCTAAGAGATAAGAGGTTGAGAGCAAGTTGACAAGGGCAGATGAGGAAGGGTAAAAAACGGCCCTTTTGTATGGCATTAATACACATATCTGTGGGGCGAAAGTGGCTCTTCTCTTTATGACTATCACAATGACACACTCATTCATGATCCAACTTGAAGTTTCTTGTCGATGCTGGCCTTTGGACTTTAGCCTTTCGAGATGCAGTGTGGAAACAGGCCCTTCAGTTTGCCGAGTCTGCACCGACCTGTAATCCCCGTACACTAGCACTATCCTACACACTAGAGACAATTTACACTTTTACCAAAGCCAATTAACCTACAAAGCTGTACATCTTTGGGGTGTGGGAGGAAACTGGAGCACCCTGACAAAACCCATGCGGTCATCTGGTGCTGTAAATCAGCAGCAACTCTACCGCTGCGCTGCTGTGATGCCCCAGTCCTCAACAGCTTTGCACTTCTTACCAATACCCGTTAATGACAGAGCTCCATGTTTCTGGTTCAACCTCCAATGAGAAGCTGTTAATTTTAAAGAAAGTGGCAGTAGGATTGTAAACATTTTCCACTACTGGACTGTCTGACCTCTTCAATCTTCCATGACTGTCTGCCATTATTAATTTCCCAGATCTATGAAATGGGTGGAATCACAGGCCAAAAAACTACAGCAATCTTTTGTTCCTTTGCTATGTTAAATTGTCCCAAGATTTCTGAAAGGAGCTGAATCACATAGATTGAAACCATACCAAATGCTCGGTCATGTACAAAGGTTAGGGACGGTATTTTACTGAGGAAAGAGAGGCAAATGGTGAGAAAGTATAAGGTGTGTTGCCTTGTGGCCAGAGTTGTGGAATCTGAACCCAACAATGGTGAGGGAAAAGAATTTTGGATGACAAGATGTCTACAAGGTGGTTCTAAAGGAAATATCGGGTCAAAGCTCTTTACTGTGCAAGTCTAAAGATCAGTAATAACTGCCACAAATCTTGCATCATGCACCCAGGCCAATGTGCAGATTCTAAGAGATTCACCTCCATGAAACCATTTAAAAAGCCTAGGATTTTCCCCTTTGTAATAGATATTGGAAAAATGTTACATGAAATTCATCATCGGCCAAAGAAATCCGAATGAGTAGCACAGTATCGCAGGGAGAAGACAAGATGCTGCAGGGGAAAGATTTCACTGATTGCAGCTCACGTACTGCAAAAAGACAGGACCAAAATGACATACTATTTCCTCGACACCGAAACAAATCGTGGCCAAAAATAGTTACCGCAGCAGTGAACAGCTGTGTGGGAACAAAAAGAATTATCATTCACCAAAGAATTGGATGAACTCAAATTCAAGTCTGTCAATTAGCTGCTCGCAAAGCTGCACAGCAGGAGGTCGAGTGGTACGACATTAATGAGGCATGAAGCCATAAAACAAGGGCTCACGGATGGTCGCCAACACCAGCTCCCATCCAGTGAAGGAGTTGAACGACGACAATTGGTTCCCCCACAGGAAATGTCCGGAACATTAGAGTTGCTATCCGCCCCGTGGTGGAAGTTGGTATGAGTTGGCAACAAACCATCTTGAAGCCATGTTCGGGTTGATGAAGCTGCAAAAATGCAAAGAAAAAGGCATTCCAGGTTGCACATTAAACCAACTGGAAATGTGAATGAATTTTAAGGGATCTCACACCACAGGTTTCAGTCATCCCTTTCCAAAATGGGGAATGGAGAAAATGCACAATAATCCCCTCAAAAATGGAGAGTAAAAATGGAGAGCCTCAATTTTGTGTATCAGGAGCACACAGAGGTGGCATAAGTGGCAGGGGTGCATTACTTGACAACATCCACTTCATACCCCACCACTCGTGCCAGGGTCTGCGGTTTCCATATTGGGCATCGTCCATCACATCACCATGCATGTAACCAGAGTGAAAGCAAGTCATTGTCAACCCCAGGGGGCTGCCAAATATGACGACCACTCAGCAGCTTCTTGGTCAATCCCACGCACAACCTTGTGTGGCTCAGTGAGATCCCCTTTTTAAACCACAGCAGTGCAAGCCCACTAAATTCTTTTTTCTTTTCACAGGACAATTTGCTGGTCTAGGATTGCTGGTACATTATAACCATTGCAAGAGAATCGTTCCTCAGATATGGAGACCAAAACTGTGTACATTATAACCATTGCAAGAGAATCGTTCCTCAGATATGGAGACCAAAACTGTGTACTTTACAGAAAATGAACCATTTATTCTTACCATGCTTTATGCTGTACCAAGCCTCTTTCCACTGGCACTGGAACATATTTCCCTAATTCCATGAACCCTGATTTCATCCATTTTATTGGCATCTTAATAAATGCTTTTTCCAAATCCAAATCCACGTTCTGGTTATGACATACGGTGCAATTCTACCCACTGGTTCCTTATCTACGATGCATAGATTTAAAAAAAACATCAGATATATCACATATGTTACTTTTTCATAAGAGCACATTGCTAAATGTTAGATTTTCTAAGACCCCTATCTCCACACCCTCTTTAACCAATTCCAAGATTTTTCTAACACAGAGATAAAGTTAATTGGCCTGATTTTCTCTTTCATTACATATTTTTATAACTTGGATTTTCTTCTTTTTTCATTTCTTTCCTAGCTTTTGATTTCTCTTTGTCAAATCCAAATCCAGTAGAAAGAGGCTTTGTAGATTTCTCTTTGGCAAATCCAAATCCAGTAGAAAGAGTTTTGGTCTCCATACCTGAGGAACGATTCTCTTGCAATGGTTATAATGCACCACTGATTCAGTGAGATGCATCCTAGACCAGCAAATTGTCCTGTGAAAAGAAAAAATAATTTAGTGGGCTTGCTCTTGTAACTTTTCCACAGAGTGCACCTTTCTCTTTGCTCTAGGTTTAGCCTTTATTTCTTTGTTCATCCATCAGTTACAAGACTGCCGGACCCCACAGAAACTCTGCAATCCCTTGGTGGGGTTGCATTTAGAGTAAGGACAATAGTTCTGGTCTCCATCTTAATAATGTGTTATGCAGGGAAAGTGGCTATTGAACGAATAGTGTAACTGATAACTCCTCCGCACTACTTTCAAGTAGTGTTGAAGAATCCTTTGTATCCATCTAAGTTTGCCGACTGAGCAACAAACAATCTGGTGGAGGAACTTAGTGGGTCAAACAGTATCTGTGCACACAGAAGCCACTGGACTTGTTGAGTCCCTCCAGCAGATTGTTCATCAGAGACACAATTGTTCATTGCACCAGATTTCGGCATCTGGGTGGCACAGTGGTGTCACAGCTGCCTCACAGAGCCACGGTGGCGCTGCTGCCTTACAGCGCCAGAGATCCGGGTTTGATCCTGACCACAGGTGCTGTCTGTATGGAATTTTTATGTTCACCCTGTGAACCCACGGGGTTTCCTCCGGGTGCTCTAGGTTTCCTCCCACATCCCAAAGACGTACAGTTTGGCAGGTCTGAAGAAGGGTCTCGACCCAAAACGTCACCCATTCCTTCTCTCCAGGGGTGCTGCCTGTCTCACTGTTACTCCTGTATTTTATGTCTATCTTTGGTTTAAACCAGGAACTGCAGTTCCTTCCTGTACAGTTTGGTAGGTTAATTGGCTTCTGTAAATTGTCCCCAGTGCGTCGGACAGAACTAGTGTACGGGTGATCGCTAGTCAGCATGGACTCAGTTGACCAAAGGACCTGTTTCCACGCTGTATATCTAAAGCTAAATCTAAACAAAAGCCACTGTCTCTTGTTTATAGACTGGACCTTCATTTATGAGGCCTCCAACAACAGAGTTAACAGTGTCAGCACTGAACATGTGTTCAGCTTTCTCAGGTGAGCCTTGAATCCTTAACATTTAGACACAATGATCTAACATCAGAACCCAAGGACACAATGTGGCAATGAAAGGGTGCACACTTTTAAACGTGCCCTTCACCATACTTACAGGATTAAAACAACCTGCAATTCCTTGACGTTTATTACTTGTGATTTTTCTGAAAGTTATTATTTTTTTAGTTTGGATTTTAAGGCATTAGGCAAAGTCTTTAGGGGTTAACAGAAAGAGACTGGCTTTTTCTAAAAGCCATATAGTTTGTTTTACTTCACTGAGCAGCCCAAGTGACACATAGTTGTTATTTGGAGCATGAAATTTGTAGAAGTCTAAATGATGAAAAAGTCCTGATGATTCGATTACAGAATGGTAACTTTTAAGGCCGCACTATGTTGTGAGAACAGATCCAAAGTTATGAATCATATCGTATATCAATACAGATGTGTGATGGCAAAATGATCATCTTAAGCCAAGAATGGATCATTGGATCATATCAAAATTTCAAAATGTGAAAACCCCCCACAAAAATTCATCATAAGCCTGCTATTACACTCAGGAGGATCGTACCTGAAAATAGACACAAAAAGCTGGAGTAACTCAGCGGGACAGGCAGCATCTATGGAGAGAAGGAATGTGTGACGTTTCGGGTCAAGACCCTTCTTAAGACTGAGCTATCAAGAAGAAGGCTGCAATATCCACTCTGGCCTGTTCACTGCACCCCTCAACTTCTTTATAAATCCAATGCCCATCTATCTCGGCCTTGAGTCTGCTCGACGATTCTGACTCCAAAGCTCTCGGGAAAGAGAATTCCCAAATCCTCAGAGAAGAAATTCCTCCTCATCTCCATCTTCTGTAGTGAGTCCCTCCACCAGAGTTACAACCAGAGTACTTGGTGGATGCCTCTCGACTTCTAAAACAAGTCACAGCAGAAGCTTATTGAAGTTGAGAGAACACTAGCAGTATGGCTCTAGAACAATGAGAAGTGGTCTCAGAAGAAGAGGCCATGGCAATTTAGGATTGAGAGAAGTAACTGTAATCCATTGGAACTCTCTATCCCAAGAACACTAGATGTTCAGTTCTTGGGTATACTCAGGACTGAGATTCCTAATGTCCAAACATCTGAGGATATGGAGACCAAGTGGATGAGGCACAGGATCAGCCAGGACCTGACGGCCTGGTGTAAGGGTGAATGGTTACTTTTCTTTCACTTCTTATGTCTTAAAGATTCCAATGATCAGTGGGCTTGAAGATGCCAGGACACTTTACTCTGGGAAATAAAGAGGCTCTGGGATGAGCTGAGAGAGAGGAGGTTGAATGGTCTGCTCGGACATTCAGCGTCACTGAAGACCTCACACAAGCTTTTGTTTTTAGAGATGCAACATGGAAACATGCCCTTCAGCCCACCGTGTCTGCACTGACCAGCAATCACCCATTAATTAGTTCTATCCTACACACCAAGGACAATTTACAGAAGCCAATTAACTGACTAACCGAGAAAAAAATGGAGCACTCGGAGAAAGCCCACGTGGCAACAGGGAAAATGTTCAAACTCAATACAGACATCACCAAAGTCAACGTAGTCTCCTTGATCGGCAAGCACCCCAAACATTCATCTACTCCACAACATCTATAAACGACACCGCAGTTACTTGCCCAGGCTACTCCAGCAACACTGGAGTATTGCAGTGTTGCTCACCCCACCCGCCACTATCCCAAGCCCAGAAACCCTCTCACCATGAATCTTCATCATCTGCCATTCTAAGCTTTGGAACTACCTGTCCGAGGGCAGTGTGGGAGTAGCTTCACTAGATGGGCTGTAACAGTTCAAAAACAATGCAGAGAGAAGTCCAGCAAATGCAACCTGGTCCGTTTGTCCTCGGTGGTAGGGAAACATTAATCGGGGACAGAATGGGCGGCCACTTTGACAAACGTAGATTTGTATGAGAAAACTAGCATGGATTTAATAAAGGTAAATCACATCCCACCAACATGATAGAGTTTTTTGATGAAAGAGCATTGTTGAGAGAAATAGGATTAGACAATAGACAATAGGTGCAGGAGGAGGCCATTCGGCCCTTCGAGCCAGCACCGCCATTCAATGTGATCATGGCTGATCATTCTCAATCAGTACCCCGTTCCTGCCTTCTCCCCATACCCCCTGACTCCGCTATCCTTAAGAGCTCTATCTAGCTCTCTCTTGAATGCATTCAGAGAATTGGCCTCCACTGCCTTCTGAGGCAGAGAATTCCACAGATTCACAACTCTCTGACTGAAAAAGTTTTTCCTCATCTCAGTTCTAAATGGCCTACCCCTTATTCTTAAACTGTGGAACTGTCTTAGAGTGATGGCAATGGTTTTAACATGAGTGCTTGCTGTCCACTGATTTGCTACTAATGGGTCCTCATGCTCAAGGCATTGAACATGTATCAGTAGGAGTGACGGTAAACATCACCTGCTCGCCCTCTTCTCTGGTGCTTATGTGTTTGGGGCACTTCTTCCTGAGGCTTTCCAGGAAACAAGACAATGTCTCCAGACTCTCCATGATTAGAACCAGACCGAATGACATGGAATGGGAGTGGGGCTGAGTTCTGAGTGGCAGGTATAACACCAGCAAATCCTCCCAGTCTCAGCAGCTTCAGACAAAGCAACGATGTAACTTTGAAAGCGAAAGACTAATGGCAATTTGTCACCAGTACAATTGTGCCAATAGGACTTGAGAGATTAGAAATAGACACAAAAGGCTGGAATAACTCAGCAGGTCAGGCAGCATTTCTGGGGAAAAGGAATACAGGTAGGTGACTTTTCGGGTTGAGACCCTTCTTCAGACCAAGAGTCAGGGAGAGAAACACCCATTAACCTGGAAGTGTAAGAAAATAACTGCAGATGCTGGTACAAATCGAAGGCATTTATTTCACAAAATGCTGGAGTAACTCAGCAGGTCAGGCAGCATCTCAGGAGAGAAGGAATGGGTGACGTTTCGGGTCGAGACCCTTGATGAAGCACCTTGATGAAGGGTCTCGACCCGAAACGCCACCCATTCCTTCTCCTGAGATGCTGCCTGACCTGCTGAGTTACTCCAGCATTTTGTGAAATAAATGCCTCCCATTAACCTGGAGGTTGCTGTGGAGATGAGAAAGAATCTCAGTGAGATAAATCTCTCCCACCCTCCACATACAAAGTATATTTAAACTTTGCATAGCCGTGGTACATGAACAGTTGGCCATTTGCTCAATGCCTTTACATAGAAATGGTATCCACCATTCTTGTTATCCACAGGAACCCCACACGTCTATTCCTTGTAAATAACAAGGATCAAATGCTTATACAACAAGAAGTTGGTGAAATGCAACATGATGCACATTCATCAAGATTGAAGACTAGGGGATAAAAAAACAGTGGCAGCAGAGATAGAAAATTTTCCAATGGCATGAAGCAAAGAGGAAGGTTGTTTTTGGACCAGAGGGTGCACATTGGGGTTGCCCAAAAAACATTTCCTTTTGTTAATGAATGACTTGGACTTGAGTAAACAAGGTACAATGTGCAAATCTGCAGATGACACAAAAATTTGATATGTAATGAATTGTGAGGAAAACTAATAGATTCAAGGAGTATAGACAGGCTAGTTTAGTGGGCAGTATGAAGTACATGAAATTTAATGCTGAGAAATGTGATACTTGATATTTTTCTGGAAGAATGAAGAGCCGATATAAACCAGAGGACATCGTGCTAAAAGGCAGTTTGAAAAGAAAAAGATCTGGAGGTGTCTACACGCAGTTCATTGAAAGTGCAGGACAGATTGAGAAAGTGGTTGAAAATCTTGGGCTGTATTAATAGAAGTATAGACCACAAGAGCAAGGAGGTCACGGTGAAATTTATAAAACAGGTACAGCCACATTTTGGAGGATAGTAACACTTCTGGGCACCATACTTCAGGAAAGGTGTGAAGCCTTGAGAGGATGCAGCGCAGATATTGATTCCAGGGAGGAGGATCTTCATATGTATGTTCATATCGGAGATGTTAGGGTTGTTATCCTTGGAATGGTGGAGGTTGCAAGAAATCTGTGTAGGGTATAGAAAAAATAAAGAAAGATAACTGTTCCTATTTTCAGAGGGATCAAAAACAACTGTGCATCAAATGGTGTGTCGGAAGGAACTGCAGATGCTGGTTTAAACCGAACAGAGACACAAAAACTTGGAGTAACTCAGCGGGTCAGGCAACATCTCTGGAGAGAAGGAATAGGTGATGTTTTGGATTGAAACCCTTCTTCAGACTGTGAGTTAGGGGAAAGGGAGACAAGAGATATTGGCAGTGATTATAGAGAGATATAGAACGAAATAATGAAAGATATGCAAAAAAGTAACGATGATCAAGGAAACGGGCCATTGTTGGTTGTGGACAAGGTGAATGATGGTTGTTGGCCAAAAAGTGAATTATCGCAGATTTTTTTAATGCACACACACACACACACACACACACACGCGTAGTTTATGAAATGTACTGTCAGAGAAAGAAGTTGAAGTCATTGAGAAAAATTAAGCTATGCCATTCAAAATGGAGCTGAATAAATATGTGAAAGAGAAAATAATTGCAGAGCTATAGGGAGAGGATGGGAGAATGGGACTAGCTAAGTATTCTTCTGCAGAGACTGTGAGTACATGAAAGTATAATGGTGTGTAATCACATGAAAATGTACATCAGCAGAGGAATACAAGAGCAGGCTGGCTAAGGGAATGGGTACATGCAGGTTGAAGGTGTTGGAGTCATGTCTGATACAAGGCACAAAAATCCAACTTGATTCAGGGCAGCAACGTGTAAGGGGCAGTGCCAAGGGAGTGCAGGCACAGTGCTAGAGCTGCTGCCTCACAGTGCCAGAGACCCAGGTTCGATCCTGACTATAAGTGGTGTCTGTATGGAGGTTGCACACTCTCCCTGTGACCACGTGGCTTTTCACTCAACCCCTGTACACATGACAATAAACTGATCTAAACTAAATTAGGTTAATTGTCTTCTGTAAATTGCCCCTAGTGTGTAGAATGCAAAGTGAGATAACATAGAACTAGTGTACGGGTGGTCGATGCTTGGCATGGACTCGGTGGGCCGAAGGGGCTGTTTCCACAATCTGTATCTCTCTCTAAAGTGTAAGGGAGTGACAAACAACATGAGAGACAGTACCAAACTGTGGCAGTGGCCTAACCAAGGGAGTAACAAATGGTGCAACACGCAGTACCAAAGGAGTGACGAACTGCGGGAGAACTTTCCCACACTGATCCAAATAAACTTCTTCAGTGCTGTGATTATTCTGTGATCCAATGGTTCTGTAGAGGTGCTTCAAAACTAGCTTCTCAGGGGTAATTAAAGATGAGCGATAAATGCTGGCCTTTCTAGCTATGTCCACTTTCCTTTGATAAATAAAAGAATGTCACGGCTACACTTAAGGGAGATACAACCACAGGGAAAATCAAGGAGGCGATGATGATAATGTAACATTAGAAAGTGTTTGGGGAATTCTATGTGGAGCATAAATATTGGAATGAACCAGTTGGGGTGAGCAATTTGTTTTATTCCACCAATACCATATAAGAATGGAAGCAGCATTTTCAATCCAGAAATGATCATATCATAATCATGTGACATATTTTCACGCCCACCAGAATAAAACTTTGCCCAATCATGACATCAGCAGATAGCGGCAGGTTTTATTCACCTTTATTAATTTAAGTAATATAAAGTTAATATAAAGTTATACATAATGGGTGTGGTCAAACAAATAACTTTGCCATTTCAACTACATTTCCTTTAACAGCATTTTCACTTCCAACTGCAAGCAAATAAATTTTCTGTCAAGAGCAGCTTGTATTCATCATTGGAGGAGTAACCGTGACAAGTGACAGAGTTCACACTGAGGGGCTTGGCTGGTGGAATTACACAATACAATTTTCTCAGCCGAATTCCTAACAGAATTTAATAACACATTGTCCTTTACGTGGCAAACTCACCAATTTACCTCGCTGCTAATATAACCAATTCACTCTTTTGGCAAACAACACCAGAAAACTTTTTAGCTATATTAATAAAACAGGGAAAAAAATAATAATTTTGGTGTTGCTTCGTGATATTTGTTTCATCTGAGTCATCGTTATATATAAACAGCCCTTCGGTCCAACTCCTCCAAACCAACCAAGATGCTCATCGAAGTTGACATTTTTGTCTGCATTAGGCCCATATCCTGTTAAACCTTTCCCATCTGTATATTCAATTTATGTAAATCTTAGAATAAAATAAAGTGTAGCAGGAGTGGCCTCTGCCCTGCTTTTATGATTCTTTACTTCATTCCACATTCCCTCTAATGTCCAAAACCTGCCTCAGCCTTTATTGCACGCAGGTAGTCCTCTGTGGCAGAGGATTTCAAAGATTCACAGCACTCTTGGCAAAATTCTCTTAGTCCCAATCCAGAATATTATTGTCCCTTCCTGGCTATACTCTCTCCTACCAAAAGAATCAGCCTCTCTTTATCGAGTTTATTGGAAAAATAATTGCAATTCCCAATCCCAGTCATGAAGAGAATCCAATGGGTCAGCTGCTTTTGTCATAAAATTCAACTCATGTCTTACCTTTCAAAAGGATCACCTCTCATTCTTCACGTCCAATGACTACAAACCCCTCACTCTCACTCTTTCCCCATTTGCCAACTTCCTCACCTCAAGAAACCAGCCTGTTAAACCAACTCTGCACCATTACCAAGGCATGTCCTTCCTAACTATAGGAATCTTACTATAGGTTTAGGTATCTAATTGTATACACTGTACCCCAGCGGCAGTTTCAAAGTCCCACACAGTTGGTCATAAATGTGAAGAATGTTAGTGACTGTAAAAAGGGTCATAGTTTTGACAGTTGAATAAAGATTAATTTCAATTTAGAAAGCAAAAAACAAAATCTAGGTATGAGTGAAACAAAAACAGAAAATGCTAGCAACACTCAGCAAGTGAGGCAGCCTCTTGAGAGAGAGAGAGGAACAGAGATAACAGGGCAGTCATGGTGGTGCAGCGGTAGAGTTGCTGCCTTACAATGCTTGCAGCGCTGGAGTCCCGAGTTCGATCCAGACTACAATTGCTGTCTGTACGGAGTTCGTTCTGTACGAACATACCTGTACGTTCTCCCCGTGACTAAGTGGGTTTTCTCTGAGATCTTCAGTTTCCTCCTACACTCCAAAGATGTATAGGTTTGTAGGTCAATTGGCTTGGTATATGTGTATATTGTCCCTAGTGTGAGTAGGATAGTGTTAATGTGTGGGTATCACTGGTCGGTGCTGATTCGGTGTGCCAAAGGGCCTGTTTCCGCACTGTATCTCTAAACTAAACTAAAATTTGAGTTTAATAACCTATCAACAGAACTCAGCTTGATTGAGGGTTTCTGATTTGAAACGTGACCTGTTGCTCTTTGAATGGGATGGCACCTGACTGCTGAGTGTTCCTAGCGTATTCCATTTATATTTCAGATTTTCAAAGTGTGCAGATTTTTCTTTTGATTGCTCAAGGGAAGAATGTCTTAGAGATTGATCTGAATGGGATCATCCAGTTACATGGAGAGGAAGGAGAAGCTGGGATCTTAGTCGAAGCAAATGATATTCCAGCGGGATACAAGATGTTTAAAATTATGAAGAGCTTTGACAGAGAAATTGGAGGGAAAACTATTCCCACTGAATGAAAGGTCAGCAACTAAATGATACAGATTTACAGTAATTGAGTAAAAGCTGGGGGGAAATAAGATTTTTTGAACCTGGAGTTATGATCAGCAATGCATCGACTGAAAGGTTAGCAAAAGTAGATTTAATATTAACCTTCATTCTGTGAACTCAGACTGTGAATTGCATTTATATGGAGACCGAAGCGAGAAAAGCAGTGTGCAGATAATATGCATGTGGAAATCATGCCAATTTGTGTTAAATTAAGGGCAGTTCTTTTACACCGCGTGCCCCTTGAAAGAGTACAAGAGTGGAGTGGTAATGAAAATGGATTAAGTTATCCACAAGTCACAACATTGGTTCTTACATTACCACTTTAATTATGAGCTCTAATTCATTTTTAAGAGAATGGAGCAGAAGTATTGAGGTCTTGACTATTTTTCAAATGATCCCCCTTCCCCACCCCACAGAATTTCTTGGAGCATCTATGGGACCCATCACTGTAACTTGGAAAACTAGACGAACTCCTAGGAAATGGGTACAATGCCCTTTCACGTTATTTTAACCAAGGACTCTGCTGATTTGCTGTCTCTACGACACTAGAAGTCCCCAAACAACACTACTGTCGGCGGTGAAACGTGGCAACTCTTGTGCAATGCCTAGGCGAGGACGGCTGTATGATTTTACTGGGTTGTATGCAAAACAAAGAAATTCACTGTACCTAATACTGACTAGCTAATTAATTTATTGCATCGTATGGGAGGCGCATTCCCAATCTCGTTGTACCCCTGTACAATAACAATAAAGATATATTGTATTGTATTGTATTGTATTGTAAAAAAGTACATGTGACAATAAAGTATCATTGAATCACTGAATTTAATTACTCTGATCGCTTATGTATTCCACTTGCTTGGGAACATTCTTATACCTACTCAGTGGATGCAATAGGATACGGTGGCATGATGAACTGAATGGACTTCTCAGTACCAAAGCAGTTGGGTAGCTAATGACTGTCACTCATGGTTGAATGACAGTTTCCTTACCTCAAAGTTGGATGGCTTTGAGTTCAGTTGCTGTCATAGGTCATAAGGTCATAAGTGGCAGGAGTAGAATTAGGCCATTCGGCCCATCTAGTCTACCCTGCCATTTAGCCATTGCTGATCTATCTATCCCTACTAACCACATTCTCCTGCCCTCCCCACAACCTCTGACTCCTCTACTTATCAAAAATCTATCTATCACTGCCTTACAAATATCCACTTGGCCTCAACGGCCTTCTGTGGCAAATAATTCCGCACATACACAACCCTCTGACTAAAGACTTCGCTGTTCCAGAGATGCGAATACAAAATCTAAAACAGGCACTGGAGTAACTCAGAGGGCCAGGTAGCATCTCTGGACAACATGGATAGGTGACGTTTTGGGTCGGCACCTGTCTTTATACTGATTGTAGTAGGGGGGGAGAAAGCTGTAAGGGAGAAGGGAGCAGGTGAAAGCCTGGCAAGCAATAGGTGGATACCTGTGGGGGGGGGGGGGGGGGGGGGGCTGTTTATTGGGAGATAGTTGGACAAAGGTCAGGGATGAAAAGACAAAAAGTGTGATATTAGGAGATAGGGTTAGAAGTGTGAAATGTGAAGCCAGAGGAAGGAATATCAGTGGAAGGGGATGGGAGAAATGGGTGTGCATCCAGGGAAGAGAGAGACAAAATGGGAGGAAGGAGGTGTTTGGTGAGGAGTGGGTGTTTGGTGGTTAGTTAACTAAAATTGGAGTATTCAATAGCCTACCATTGGGTTGAAAGCTACCCAAGCAGAATATTAGATGCTGTCACTTGCCAGACTTTGTCTCCCCTCCACCTCTCTTCCAGCTTTCTCCCCCCCAATCCCCCACTACAATCAGTCTGAAGAAGGGTCCCAACCAAAAATGTCTCCTATCCATGTTCTCCAGAGATGTTGCCTGATCCGCTGAGTTATACCAGCACTTTGTGTCTTTTTGTATGTACCAGCATCTGTAGTTACTTGTGAGTACAATTTTCTGAAGTTGGCTTGAGGGAGTACAGTACCGACATAGGTCCTGTCTTTCAAATTATACCTTAAACCAAGATGGATTCAAAAACTTCCGAAAGAACTATTAAGAAATCTGAAGAGTTATCCTTAATCTCCTGGATGATATTTATCCAATAGGAACCAATATCATTTTAACAGATTATCTGGCCATTATTGCATTACCATGACCACATTAACAACCGTTTTTCAACACAGCCAACAGATTGCAAGTACAGTAGCATATTGGGGATTTCATGAGCATTTGTGATAAACCCAAGGCCTTCTATTAACTGCACACCACTCTGATCCGAACATTGTCAAATAACTGCTTAGTCCTTCCTTAAACTGCACTCATTCATTCAAGCCTCATTCCTCCCTGGCAAAATACTGGTGAGAAGCATGATGGAAGTATTTTGTAGTTGGGCTTTTGATGTGGAAAGGTGAGTGATTGTTTGGCAGCAGATTAAAGAGCAGTAATAGTCAGATGAAAACAAACGTTAATCAACATTCCACTGAGCTTGAGTTCAGTGTATTCTCAGAGGCTTCATCACATTACATCCCACCTTCTTTTCCCACAGCATCTTTTAGCCAGGTGAACACTATGCCTTTTGATTCACAATAAAACAGCCTTTTTAGCAACCTCCCCTATTTCCATTAGAGATAAGAAGACCCAAAGAAAACGAGTAATACAAAATTTGGTTTTATTCTCCAAAGACACTGCCCGTGGCGATGCCCTGAAGATTAGTCTTTAGTTGCTGGCTAATCCAAGAGTGCTGGAAATCCTGTGCCTTTGCCAGGAGCTGTGCTGTGTCTGTCAGGCTCTGGGTCACACCAGCCCAGTAGTGGCTGCTATCTGCAGGAACAGATTATTGTGAAGCCAATTACAGATGGTTTACCACTTGTTCAAATTTGTTTTGCAAATAATAATGTCTAATTCAGGCTATTTTCCTCCTTAAAATCCCCAGACAACACATTCCTCCATAAAACAATATTAAAACTATAAACCTGGCATGGTGAATTTGTAGGTGTTGATATCACATTAATTATCAGTTTATATCGATTAAGTCTTTACATTTTATCCATTCAACCTAAATGATTCCATTTAGAAATAACATTGTGCCTGGTAAATAATCCCCATTGATCATGGAACTAACATAATAATTTGTGACCCTGTTGCACTCTGACAACTGTACATTACAAAGGCCCATGTAGAATTGTTCATGTTTTTATCCTTCTCATGTTTCTTGCGTGGCAAGAAGCCTCCGGTCTAATGTTGGGAGCAAGCTTAGACACCCCAAATGCCAGCCCCAGCTGGGAGACACAGATCTGTGTCTTTTTGACCTCCAGATTCAACAGCCTGAATGCTCCGTTGCATGGCTTTCCTCATTGCATCCTTCACATTGTACCTGCCTCCAAGTCTCATTCACCCCTCTGTACCCAAAGATCTACCTTCCTGGTCTATCAATTCCTGGGTTGCCCACTGATTATCCAAGCCTTCCGTTGCTTGATCCCTCTAAATCTTTCCGTCCACTTCCAGCCCTTTTAATATCCTTTGTCTTTCATTTGGCAGCCAATGAAACATAGAAACATAGAAAATAGGTGCAGGAGAAGGCCATTTGATATCATCATGGCTGATCATCCAAAATCATACCCCGTTCCTGCTTTTTCCCCACATCCCTTGATTCCGTTAGCCCTAAGAGTTAAATCTAACTCTCTCTTGAAAACATCCAGTGAATTGGCCTCCACTGCCTTCTGTGGCAGAGAATTCCACAGATTCACAACTCTCTGGGTGAAAAGCATTTTCCTCATCTCTGTCCTAAATGGCCTACCCCTTATTCTTAATAAGTCTTATTATCTAATTATCTAATCCTTATTCTTAATCTGTCAGAGAACAAACAACAAGGAACTATGATGCACAAGAACAGGCCCTTTAGCCCATAATGTCCACATCTAACATATTACCAAGACCAACCCTTATCTGCCTACAAATAATCCATATCCTTCCATTTGCTGCATATCTATATGCCTACCCCAAAGTCTCATAAATGCCACTGACCTATCTGCCTCAACCACCACAGGCACTCACCACCACAGGCACTCACCACCCTCTGTGTAAATAACGTGGCCTGCACATCTCTTTTAAACTTACATGAACCCTTACATAAGTCAGATTTTACGTGTTGGAACCACCTGCCTGAAATAACTCACTGAGCGTGTTAACTGTATCAGTGGCGGCCAGCTGTGTCTAGGGCACGTTCTGCAGCGCCCGGCCTTCTGGGTAAGCAGTGCCGCCATTGCCAGCTTGTCTCTGTCTCGTCATGGGCATTTTCTGTGGTGCACGACCTCCTGAGTAAACATTGCCATTGCCAGTTGTTTTTGATGTAAACTCGTGTGATCATAGTTGTAGACATTGTGGACAACTATGTCTTGATTGCACTAGGGGCCGAGTGCAGCATTGTTCACATAAGTGCGAGTTTATGTAAGTTGCCTCTTGTGCAAATCGGGGAGTATCAGTACTTCTATCGCATCTCCCCACAACACAAGTTTTTCCAACTTCCCCCTAATTCATGCATCATTCTTGTACACCTCCTCTGCATCCTTTCCAAAACCTCCACATTCTTCCTGTAATGGGGAAACCAGAACAGTGCGCATTACCCCAAATCCGGCCCAAAGTCCTATAAAGTTGTGTCATGACTTCCTGACTGTTATACTCAATGCCCCAACCTTTGAAAGCAAACATATCATTAGCCATCTTAATCATTCTATCTATTTGTGTTGACACTTTCAAGAACTTGGACCCCAAGATCTCTTTGTACATCAATGGTATTTATTCACAAAATGCTGGAGTAACTCAGCAGGTCAGGCAGCATCTCAGGAGAGAAGGAATGGGTGACGTTTCGGGTCGAGACCCGAAGGGTCACCCATTCCTTCTCTCTTGAGGTGCTGCCTGACCTGCTGAGTTACTCCAGCATTTTGTGAATAAGTACCTTTGATTTGTACCAGCATCTGCAGTTATTTTCTTACATTCTTTGTACATCAATGTTGTTGTTGTGCCATTAATTGTGTATTTTCCTGTAACATTTGATTTCCCAAAGTGCAATGTCTCACATTTGCTTAGAATAAACTCATCTGCCATTTCTCTGCCCATTTTTGATATCTGTTCCACTGTATACTTTGACAGCCTTCCTCACAATCCATGACCCCAGCAATCTTGGTGTCATCTATAAACTTACCATCTGCATTCAGGTCCAAGTCATCTACATAAGCAGCATATATCACAAGCAGTAGGGAAACAGAATTTTGGCATTCTCTCCCAAGAAATCAATTTTGCTCCTCTTCGGTACATGTCCCTTTAAATTCCCCACTTTGGCCAAGTGTGATTCTTCCGTCCAATGATTAATTTAAGTAACCATTTTTTCCCCCCCTGATAACACTTGAATGAAGCATTTCAGGATGTCAAAGGTGCTCTGAAATATACATTACTGCAATTTATTTGGCACTCTTTCTTTCAGACACTTCCAATGAGTTCAGTAACATTAAATGAGGTGAGAAAGTAATCTTTCAGAACTCCCCTCCGAAAAACCTGACAGTCACCTCAATTGCTGACCTAAGGGTCATCGAGCTAAACATTAACTCTCTCTTAGCTGAGTATTGCCAGGACTTTGATGTTACTTTAGTCACCACCATTACCTGGTTCCATTGATCAGACAATTGATATGGCTCAGGTGCTGCAAGTGAACATCCAGCAACCAACACCAGTAAAGAGGCAGCATTAAGGCTTAGTATAGTGGCGGTGTCTATACGGCAGATAATGTTATTGTTTTTTGAACCCTTCTTGATCTACAAGACTTGCTATATCTCTTGTTCTCCACTAATCACCAGTTTTTTCCCCCAGCAGCCTGCTTCACCATCAATATGTCGAGATAAATTGACTGATGAGTCATGGGGTCAGGACAGTAAGACACAGACATGGTTTAGGGTCAGTGTGGGATAGAGATGTATGGGGTTTACGGTAGTGTGGGAGGGGGGCTGCACTGTGGGTTTAGGGTCAGTGTGGGATAGAGATGTAGGGGGTTTACGGTAGTGTGGGAGGGGGTGCACTGTGGGTTTAGGGTCAGTGTGGGATAGAGATGTATGGGGTTTACGGTAGCGTGGGAGGGGGTGCACTGTGGGTTTAGGGTCAGTGTGGGATAGAGATGTAGGGGGTTTACGGTAGTGTGGGAGAGAGTTGCATTGGGATTTAAGGTCAGTGTGGGAGAGGGCTGAAGGGGGTTAGTGTGGGTGTGGGAGAGAGATGCATTGGGAGCATCGGTTCAGTGTGGAGAGAATTGTAGGCAGTTTTCAAGAGAGAGCTAGATAGAGCTCTTAAGGATAGCGGAGTCAGGGGGTATGGGGAGAAGGCAGGAATGGGGTACTGATTGAGAATGATCAGCCATGATCACATTGAATGGCGGTGATGGCTCGAAGGGCCGAATGGCCTCCTCCTGCACCTGTTGTCTATTGTCTATTTTAGGGTCAGCGTGGGAGGGAGATGCACTCCGGGTTTAGCGGCAGTGTGAAGAGAGATGCATTGGGGGTTTAGACCAAGTGTGAGAGAGAGTTACAGGTGGTTTTGGGGTCAGTGGAGAGAGGGAATCACTGGGGATTAGGGTCAGTGTAGAGTGCAATGCACTGAAGTGGTCGTGAGATCATCATTGCAAGGGTTTTCTGCACTACAGCATTTATCTGTCCCCTGACTTGACCCGACCTGTTCAGGTGTGGATAAAAGTTGATTCATGTCCATAGCTCTGGTGACACTGTGCAGAGTTAATGGTGCAAAAAGACCCACAAGTAGTGATGGCCTCTCATTGTCACCTTCCTGCCTTCATGCAGCCATGAAAACGTGTTAATGTATGGATGGGCGGCACATGAGTATTGATTCTGTTTTTAATTGAAGTCCGCCTCCAAATCAGCCCTGGCATCCATGTCATTAATTAAGCACATAGAACAGTACAGCACAGGAACAGCCATTCGGCCCACAATGTCCATGATGAAAACAATGCCAAATTAAGCTGATCTCCCCTGCCTATTCATGATCCATATTGCTCCATTCCCTGCATTTCCATGTGCCTATCGAAAAACTTTAATGCCCCTATCATATCTGCCTCAGCCACCACCAACCCTCTCACTGCATTCCAGGCACCCAATACTCTCTTGCCCCACACATCTCCTTTAATCTTCCCCCTCTCAGGCTATTGCACACGACATCCTCTGACTCGGCACAATGCAGCCTTTGGATTCAGCGATACATTCAGCTTGTTTTCAGAAACATTGCCAAAGGGTCTTCTATGTTTATCTGAGGGGGCAGACATCTCATCCAGATAGCAATACTTCTCTCAGTGCAGGACTTGCCTGGGACTACACTTGGGCCGATGGTCGGGGTGGGTCATCAGCAGGTACAGGCCAACAGTTCTGCCAGTCTTCCCGGCCATTCATCAGGATCAATGGCTGACCTTCTTCTCGATCGCCATTCACCAACAGTATCCCCTGATACCTTAATCTCCTGAACGTCCAGAACTCTGGTTATCTGCAGTTTGAGGCTAAACCTCCAGAGCCCTACCTGAGTAGAGAATTCCAACACGTTCAGCAACCTCATAGTGTCATAGAGCCATACAGTGTGAAAGCAGGCCATTCATGCCAACCAAAATGCCCCATCTATACTAATTTCATCTGCCTGCATTTGGCCCACATCCCTCGAAACCTATCCGATCCATGTACCTGTCTTAAATGTTTCTTAAACTCTAAGTGAAAAAACCCCTTCTCTTCTCAGTTCTAAATGGCCTGACCTTTGTTCTCTAAAAGAGTCCACAATCAGGGAAAGCATCTGCTGTGTGACTAATCTCAGAGCTCTTGAGCATGACACAAGTCTATAATCATCTGATTGAGAGGCAAGTGCTGCCACAAAAATCCTACATTATTTTTAATGTCACCCAGCATCATCTTTAAAGGGCAAATCTGAACAAGTGGCATTCAGGGAGCATTCGCGATGGATTATGACATTTGTGGCCAGGAGGGTGTTTGACTACTTTGGCAGTGACAGGCACTTTGTCATTTGATGGTGAGGTCCAAGTGCATGCTCTGTAGGTTGTATGTTTTGACTCTTAAAATTGTACAGTACAAATCAAATGTTGTTTCCTTCAACTGTGCTCCTCCATCCATCTCACTAAGACAGACACAATCAGTAACAGATGACACAAAAACGCAACCACTTCTATCAGCGCTGGGTGACAATATAGACTGATGGCACAAGCCTTTAAGAGCATAATCTTGCTGCTAAGTGAGATGGAGCAATTGGTACTTGCACTTGATGTCTGCTTTACTCATACCAGGAGTGAGTTGGCAGGTCATTTAATATAGTCAACGTGCAAAGTGTCGAGACTGACAAGATTGGTAAAAACATCAGACAACGACGGATACCTACTATGAATGGAACATGAAAAGGCATCTGGGAACATATGCGTCACAGGGATAAACTAAAGGATCGAGCAGTAAAGCCAAAGAAATGCATTTATAAACGGTGCAAGATGGAAACAAGGCTTTTTTCAAATGTTCAGTTCAACAAATATTTGAAGGATTTGGGAAAACATACACATGAAGACAATATTTATCACCAAAACTGGAAGAAAATGTTGGAATTGTGTTTAGTACAACAGATAAATAGATTTTCAGACTTTAAGGGCATTAAGGAATTACAGGGTTAGTAGTGAAAAGTGATACTAAAGTAAAAGATCATCTCTTATTAAAATGGTGGAGCAGGCACAAGGCACTGAATAGTCTGCTCCTGCTTCTTTTGCTCTCTTTTTGTGTACCGGCACACTCCCAGTAATTCTCAAGCAACATCTGTTTCTGAGTTAGGCACAAGGTAACTCAATGGATCAGGCAGCATCTCTGGAGAAAAAGGATGGGTGACGTTTTGATTCGGAACCCTTCTTCAGTCTCTGTTTCAGAGTTGCCTGCAGAACACTGAAAATGTTTCAGAGACGTACAGGTATGTAGGTTAATTGGCTGGGTAAATGTAAAAATTGTCCCTAGTGGGCGTAGGATAGTGTTAATGTACGGAGATCGCTGGGCGGCACGGACTTGGTGGGCCGAAAAGGCCTGTTTCCGGCTGTATATATATGATATGATATGATGATAGTTGTTGGATTTTTATTTGGAAATTAAAAAAATTGAGGGGTGATCTTCAAGAGGAATGACAGGGTTGATGTTGAGATGATTCCACTAATGGGAAAGTATGGATAGCAGTAACGGGATTGTTCCGAGTCAGCATGGATTTACGAAGGGGAAATCATGCTTGATTAATCTTCTGGAATTTTTTGAGGATGTAACTAGGAAAATGGACAAGGGAGAGCCAGTGGATGTAGCTGGACTTTCAGAAAGCCTTTGATAAGGTCCCACATAGGAGATTAGTGGGCAAAATTAGAGCACATGGTATTGGGGGTAGGGCACTGACATGGATGGAAAATTGGTTGGCAGACAGGAAACAAAGAGTAGGGATAAATGGGTCCCTTTCAGGATGGCAGGCAGTGACTAGTGGGGTACCGCAAGACTTGGTGCTGGGACCGCAGCTATTTAGAATATACATTAATGACTTAGATGAAGAGATTAAAAGTAACATTAGCAAATTTGCAGATGACACAAAGCTGGGTGAACTGTGAGGAGGATGCTATGAGGATGCAGGGTGATTTGGACAGGTTGTGTGAGTGGGCAGATGCAGGGCAGATGCAGTTTAATGTGGATAAATGTGAGGTTATCCACTTTGGTGGAAAGAACAGGAAGGCAGATTATTATCTGAATGGTGTCAAGTTAGGAAAAGGGGAAGTACAAAGAGATCTGGGTGTCCTTGTTCATCAGTCACTGAAAGTAAGCATGCAGGTACAGCAAGCAGTGAAGAAAGTTAATGGCATGTTGGCATACATGGCAAGAGGAGTTAAGTATAGGAGCAAAGAGGTCCTTCTGCAGTTGTACATGGCCCTAGTGAGACCACACCTGGAGTACTGTGTGCAGTTTTGGTCTCCAAATTTGAGGAAGGACATTCTTGCTATTGAGGGAGTGCAGCTTAGGTTCACTAGGTTAATTCCCGGAATGGCGGGACTGTCGTATATTGAAAGACTGGAGCGACTGGGCTTGTATACACTGGAATTTAGAAGGATGAGAGGGGATCTTATTGAAACATATAAGATTATTAAGGGATTGGACACGCTTGAGGCAGGAAACATGTTCCCAAAGTTGGGGGAGTCCAGAACCAGGGGCCACAGTTTAAGAATAAGGGATAGACCATTTAGAATGGAGATGAGGAAAAACTTTTTCACTCAGAGAGTTGTAAATCTGTGGAATTCTCTGTCTCAGAAGGCAGTGGAGGCCAATTCTCTGGATGCTTTCAAGAGAGAGTCAGATAGAGCTCTTAATGATAGCGGAGTCAAGGGGTATGTGTAGAGGGCAGGAACGGGGTACTGATTGTGGATGATCAGACATGATCACATTGGCTCGATGGGCCGAATGGCCTACTCCTGCACCTGTTGTCTATTGTCTATTGTCAAACAAAAGGGGACATGCTTTCATAAAAAGGAGGATGTCATTTAAAACTGAGATGTTGAGAAAATTCTTCTTGCAGAGTGCGATGAACATTTGAAATTCTCTGCTCTGGATGGTGGTGGAGATCAGATCATTGAAGGTTTAAAGTGGCAGATACATATTTTTAAAGATTGGGGATTTGTATCTGCAGTTCCTTCCTACACATCACTCCTATTTATATCAATTTCACTTGCCTGTGTTAAGTCCATATCTCTCATGCGCTGCTCATTCAAGAACTGGTCAAGATGCCTCTTCAATGTTGTTACTGTCCTGCCTCCACCATTTCTTCTGGCAGCTCATTCCAGATATCAACTACGTTTGACGTAAAGGATTTACCCTTCAGATTCCCTTTAAACCTCCTCTCTCTGTTTAAACGTGCCCTCTAGGTCTAGACACCCTTACAATGGAAATCAGACACTTGCAATCTACCCTATCTATGCCTCTAACCTCTAATAATTTTATAATCTTCCAAAATATCCCCTATCATTCTCCTTCCCTTCAGGGAATATAGACTTAGTCTATCCAATTTCTCCTGATAACTCGAGCCCTCAAATCCAGTTAACATCCTGTTGAATCTTCTTTGCATCTTCTCTAGAATAAACTCACACTTCTTAAAGTACAGTGACTAGATTTGTTGATTAGTTGAATACAAAAGATAAACGCAGACATGACGACCTAAATATCATCTCTTTGTTATGCGAGATCTTATAATATCAATAAGCACATGACAAACTTTAATCAATTTCAATAAGAAATGCATTAAATTGGACAAATATTCTGTTTTCAAACAGATATTCAAACAACATTGCACCAGGAACAGCCTGCTGCATGCAGAACCTCAGTCATTTTTTTTATCATATAAAGTAGCAACCAACAATTAGCATTTTATGTTTAATGTTATCCAGGAAGTAAGCATTAGTCATGCTATGAAAACTGGAAGAAATGAAAACAAACATTTTTTTTTAGGATAATAGTTACCTAATTTCATAGGTAGAATGAGCAATTGAATAATTGAGGGGTTTTAATGATCTGCACAGAAAACGTATTTGAAGATCACAAATGTAATTTGAAGATGTTTTTCATGATGTGTATGCTGTTTTGTTTTTATAATCATTTTCAAGCCTCTCGATTTTGAACATTATGTACTGACAGTATGAAGCTTAAAGTGCCGTTGAGACCAATACAGTTAATATCATCAAGGCTATGCTTGGTAACAAAATAAACAATTTACTTCTGTTATGACCATCTCAGGGGGGTGGGTGACATCATCCACCTCCACCATTGCTGCTCTGTGATCCATCTCAGTTGTCAAGTCAAGTCAAGTCAAATTTATTTGTCACATACACATACACGATGTGCAGTGAAATGAAAGTGGCAATGCCTGCGGATTGTGCACAAAAAAGAATTACAGTTACAGCATATAAATAAAGTTAATAAGTTACTATAGTGTAGACAAAAATGTAGTCTCTGGAGTCATAAAAGTTGACTGTCCTGATGGCCTGTGGGAAGAAACTCCGTCTCATTCTCTCCGTTTTCACAGCGTGACAGCGGAGGCGTTTGCCTGATCGTAGCATCTGGAACAGTCTGTTACTGGGGTGGCAGGGGTCCCTCATGATCTTGCTTGCTCTGGATCTGCATCTCCTGATGTATAGGTCCTGCAGGGGGACGAGTGTAGTTCCCATGGTGCGTTCTGCCGAACGCACTACTCTCTGCAGGGCCATCCTGTCCTGGGCAGAGCTGTTCCCAAACCAGACTGTAATGTTGCCGGACAGGATGCTCTCTACAGCCCCAGAGTAGAAGCAATGAAGGATCCTCAGAGACACTCTGAATTTCCTCATCTGTCTAAGGTGGTAAAGGCGCTGCTTTGCCTTACCCACCAGGGCAGCAATGTGCGTTGCCCACGTCAGATCCTCTGTGATGCGGACTCCCAAGTATTTAAAACTGCTCACCCTATCCACAGTAGACCCATTTATCACCAGTGGCGTGTACATCCTTGGATGTTTAGCCCTTCTGAAGTCCACAATCAGCTCCTTCGTTTTAGTGACATTCAAGAGGAGGCTATTGTCCTGACACCAGGGTGCCAGATCAGCCACCTCCTCCCAGTAGGCCTTCTCATCGTTGTCGGAGATCCGGCCCACCACCACAGTGTCATCAGCAAACTTGATGATGGAGTTTGAGCTGAATCTGGCCCCACAGTCATGTATAACAGTATAACAGTATAACAGAGCTTTATTTGTCATTCGGTACTGAGGTACCGAACGAAACTACACAGCAGTCATACAAAAAAAGAACACAAGACACATAACCCCAACACAAACGTCCATCACAGTGACTCCAAACACCCCCTCACTGTGATGGAGGCAACAAAACTTCCACTCTCTTCCCCACGCCCACGAACAGACAGCTCGTCCCCGACCGACCAGCACAGTCCCCGCAAGGGGATGGAAGTCCCCGCGGCCGAGTCGCACCGGGTGCTGAAACATCTCGCGGCCGAGCCGGGCGATGGAAGGCCCCGCGACCAAGCCTTGCGCAGCTAAGTCCCGTGGCCGAGCTGCACCGGGCGATGTTAAGTCCAGCAGCTGAGCCGCACCAGCGATGTAAAGCCCCGCGGCCGAGCCGCACCGGGCGATGTTAAGTCCCGCGGCCGAGCCGCACCAGCGATGAAAAGTCCCGCGGCCGAGCTGCACCGGGCGATGTAAAGTCCCGCGGCCGAGCCGCACCGGGCAATGTTAGGCCCCGCAGCCGAGCTGCACTGGGCACTGTTAAGTCCAGCGGCCGAGCCGCACCAGCGATGTAAAGTCCCGCGGCCAAGCCGCACCGGGCGATGAAAAGTCCCGCGGCCGAGCCGCACCGGGCGATGAAAAGTCCCGCGGCCGAGCCGCACCGGGCACTGTTAAGTCCAGCGGCCAAGCCGCACCGGGCGATGTAAAGTCCAGCGTCCGAGCTGCACCGGGCGATGTTAAGCCCCGCGGCCGAGCCGCACCCCGCGCCGTGAGGAAGAGAAACGTTTCCCCCACCCCCCCCCACCACCCCCCCACCCACACCACCACCCCCCCACCCACACCACCCACACATACACAACCAAAAAAAAAAAAAAAAACCATCCCAACACCGACACACAACAAAAAAAAAAGGAAAAAAGACGAACAGACTGCTAGCGAGCCGCAGCCGTTAGGCGCCGCCACTCAGTACAGTAGGGGGCTAAGGACACAACCCTGGGGGGATCCTATGTTCAGGGTGAGGGAGCTAGATGTGTGTTCCCCCATCCTGACCACTTGGGGCCTGGCCGTGAGAAAGTCCAGGACCCAGGCACACAGAGGGGTGCTAAGCCCCAGTTCCAGCAGTTTCTCAACCAGTCTGCTGGGGACTATTGTGTTGAATGCTGAACTAAAGTCAGGGACTGTGATTTCACTTTTACCTTTCACATATAACCAGTACAATGTTTGACTGAAACATACAGCATGGAATCAGACCCTTTGGCCCATCGAGTCCATACTGATGATCGATCACCCATTCACACTAGTTCTATCCCATTTTTGCATCCATTCCCTGCAAATGGGGCAATTTAGAGGCTAATTAACCAACAAACTCAAGCATCTTCAAATTACATTTGTGATCTTCAAATACGTTTTCTGTGCAGATCATTAAACCCCTCAATTATTCAATTGCTCATCCTACCTATGAAATTAGGTAACTGCATTATTATCCTAAAAAAATGGTTTGTTTTCATTTCTTCCAGTTTTCATAGCATGACTAATGCTTACTTCCTGGATAGCATTAAACACAAAATGGTAATTGTTGGTTGCTACTTTATATGATAAAAATTGACCGAGGTTCTGCATGCAGCAGGCAGTTCCTGGTGCAATGTTGTTTGAATAGCTTTTGGGAAACAGAATATTTGTCCAATTTACTGCATTCTTATTGAAAATGATTAATATTTGTCATGTACTTTTTGACATTAAGATTTTGATATTAAGATTTTGCATAACATAGGGATGATATTTAGGTCAATAGACAATAGTCAATAGGTACAGGAGGAGCACTGCACACCCTCAATAGCAAGAATATCCTTCCTCAAATTTGGAGACCAAAACTGTGTCTATTTTTTGGACTCAATTAATCAACAAATCTAGTCACTATACATTAAGAAGTGTGAGTTTACGCAAGAGAGGGAGCAAAGAAGATTCTACAGGATGTTAACTGGATTTGAGGGCTTGAGTTATCAGGAGAAATTGGAGTTATCCTGGAGGGAAGGAGGATGATAGGGGATATTTTGGAGGATTACAACATTATTAGAGGCTAGAGGCATAGATAGGGTAGATCGCTAGTGTCTGATTTCAAGGGTCTCGACCCGAAACGTCACCCATTCCTTCTCTCCAGAGATGCTGCATGCCCTGCTGAGTTCCTCCAGCATTTTGTGTCTACCTTCGATTTAAACCAGCATCTGCAGTTATTTCCAAAACATTGCAGCAAGAACTGCAGATATTAAGGTGGTGGAAGAAATTTCCAGCCAGAAAACATGAGCAGGAAGAAGGATTTGAATGAAGAAGCTCCCAAATTAGACAAACCTGGATTGTTTCCTCTGGAGCGTTAGAGGCTGAGGGGAGAGCTGATAAAAGTAGTTAAAATTATGAGAGGCATGGACATATTGGACAGTCAGAACCTTTAGGCCAGGATGGAAATGTCAAAGACTGTAGGAAGTAATGTTAATGTGAGACGGAATGGAGGGGAGATGGGGCGGGAAGTAGTTTAAAGGAGATGTACAGGGCATTTTATTTTGCACTTTGTGGTGTGTGCCTGGAACATGCTGCCATGGGTGATGGGGGAAGCAGATAAAATAGTGACATTTAAGAGCCCTTTAAATAGACATGGGGATATACAGGGAATGGAGAGATACGGATCACGTGCAGGCAGAGGAGATTAATTTATCTCGGCATCAAGTTCAGCACAGACACTTTGGGCTGCAGGGTCCCTTACAATGCTGTACTTTTCTATGTTCTACATAAATGCAGAAAGAGTTCCATTGTAGGAACTCTGAATGGAGATTTTTTTTTTAATGGGTTGAACGTAGGACTAGTGTAAATGTGTGGTTGATGTTCAGCGTGGAATCATTGGGCTGAATGTCTCACTCCTGTGCTGTTGCCCTCCATGATGTGATCAGATAGAGTGAAGGTCTACGTCTGATTGACAAACAGGATGCATTCTGGTTTGTAGAGTCAGGATCAGAACTTGGATATCAATTCTATGAAGCATGTGGGGATGTGTTGCAGTGCTGAAAGAACTCCACAAGGGCAGCTTGTTTTGAGTGACACTGGAAGGACTTGCTCAACTGATAACTTACTTACTTACTGCCCATTATGCCTCCTGGCATGTAGGGCAACAACGAAGGTTCTCCACTCCTTCACGCCCAGTAGTGTTGATTCCTTCAGTTGTTGTTTCCGTAACATATTCGTTTTATGAGGCGGGGTTGTTAGCCCTGTGCTCAATCCCCAACCTGGAGGACCAGTGGATAGCTCTTTGTCTCGTCTCTACCCTTCGACCTGTCCAGCATGGGAAACCCTAACAGGAGAGGAAACTCCCGCTGGCATAGCTCTAGGGATCACTGAGACACACAAGCTCCCCGACCACGACAAGGTTGCAATCCAACGGGGAGGCTCAACTGATAAGCTGCGTTTTAAATGTCTTGCCACATCTGAATTCATTTTGAAATCTCATGATTTAGCCCCCAAAGCTGTTGCAGTTCCTTAACATATTACACTTTTGCGATTTTCCAAAAGGTTCATTTCAATTTCTACACTTCCCACAGCTATTTTGAATTGTAAATATAAAATTATTAATGCAGTCAAACATCCTCAGGCAGCAAGGACTTTGAAAGCAGCCTTATAGGTTGTATTTCCTCTTCTGACTGGAAATGACTGGAAATGTTCCTGATGTAAGAAAATAACTGCAGATGCTGGTACAAATCGAAGGTATTTATTCGGGCAGAGATCAGCCACAGGAAGAGCCATTGCCGATTCCTTTTTTCACCAATCCATTCTATTTAAGGTTTCCTTGACTATTAATATGCTCATTGGGACAATGATTGGTACAGTGCCTCAACCTGACCTGGGTACCTACTACTCAGAGAGAGACCGACAGAGATAATATCACATTTGTACTTACTATTACGAACTGATTAGCACCGTTGACATCTCCTCAAGACATGTTTTGTTCATTTACCTATCCCATTATGGCTTCATTACTTAGTTTAGAGATACAGCGCGGCAACAGGCCATTCGGCCCACCGAGTCCACGCCAACCAGCGATCCCCGCACATTAATACTATCCTACATACCAAGGACAATTTGCAATTTTTACTGAAGCCGACAATTAACCTACAAACCTGTACGTCTTTGGAGTGTGGGAAGAAACAGGAGCACCCGGGAAAAGCCCATGGGACCACGGGGAGAATATACAAACACTGTACAGACAGCACCCATAGTCAGGATCAAACCTGGGTCTCTGGTGTTGTAAGGCGGCAGCAACTCTACCGCAGTGACAACCTGCTGCCCAGTATTTATTTGAAGTGTTTTTACTTCCCTGGTGTCCAGTACTTCATCTCCTCTGCACCTTGGCAACTGAGAATGACATCTGCAATTCCGAGGGCTTTCTCGTTTACAGCTGTTCTGTGGCTGGAGTAAACCTTCACCCAGCTTTGCAAGAGCTTTCTGCAGTGTTTGGACTCAATGGGCGCTTCCTATTAAGAAGTGCCAATCACGGTCACACTTACCTGTGACTGTTTGCTTTTGAATTGAACAGCGTGTTTGCTGCTGACTGTGCATGAAAGTCAAGACCTCGGATCAAAGAAATACACACCACAGAAACAGGTTCGTTGACCCAACCTACCCATGCTTCCGAGGCACAAATCTGAACAAATCCTATTTGCCTGTGTTTGGCTCATGTCCCTCTCAACCTTTCCTATCCACATGGTAACAAAATGGCGGCACTGCCCTAGCAGCTGCCGCTCACCTGCGGTCCATTTGTCTTTGTGTTTTTGTTGGTTTTTTTGGTCTTAATTGTAGTTGTGATGTGGTGTTTTTGTGTTTGTGTACTATGTGTGTATGTGGGGGGGAGGGGGAAACTGTAACACTGTAAATATGTGTCCCTTCCGAACGGAGACCCGACCTTTGTTTTCTGGGCCGTGTCTCCGTTCCTGCTGCGGCCTACCATCGGCCCAACTCCTGGAGCTGTCGGCCTCCATCGGACTTACCATCCAAGTCCGTGGATCGGACTTACCATCACCGGAGCCGGCCGTCTTCGGAGGCTGCGGGAGCGGCTGCGACTCGCCTTAGGTTCGGGCCGCGTGGATTCCGACATCGGGAGCTCCGGCAGCGGCAGCGTGTTCGCCCACCCCGGATCGCGGGGCATGGGGCGCGGACATTTCACCGTCCGGTGCGGCCTAAAATGGCCGCGGGATATTTCTCTGCTGGGCGGGGGTTTCAATGTCGGGAGCCACGACCGCCCCGACGTGCAACAACAGCGGCAGCGACAGCGTGTTCGCCCGCCCCGGATCGGACTTATCATCAGCGGAGCCGGCCGTCTTCGGAGGCTGCGGGAGCGGCTGCGACGCGACGCGCCTTGGGCTTGGCCCTCTGCGGACCGTCCGGTGCGGCCTGCAACCACAACAACCTGGCTGCGGGCGAGGACAGCGGGAGAAGGGAAAGACATTGTGGCCTTCCATCACAGTGAGGAGAGAGAGGACTGGAGGAGACTCACTGTGATGGATGTTTCTTTGATGGATGTTTCTTTTTTGTGTGTTTTTGGGGTTGGGTGGTTTGAGTGCCTGTTTGATGCTTTTATTGTTGGACTGTGTTTTTGGGGGTTTTGGGGTGTGTGATTTGAATGCCTATTTAATGCTTCTATTGTTGGACTGTGTTTTGGGGGGTTTTTGGGGTTGGGTAATTTGGGTGCCTGTTTAGTGCTTTTATTGTTGGACTGTGGGTGATTGAATTAACATTTTGTTCAAGATGGCCGCGCCGTTGTGTTTGGCTGCCTGCCACTGTATGTTTCTTTTTTTCCTGGTCAGATGTGCAGCACTTTGGTCAACGTGGGTTGTTTTTAAATGTGCTATACAAATAAATTGACTTGACTTGACTTGACATGCCTGTCCAAATATCTTTTAAACATTGTAATTGTACGCACTTCTACCACTTATACTGGGAGGTCTTCCATAAACCCATACCATCTGCTTTAAACAATGAATGAATGATTGATATTTAATTCACACATGTGACACGTCACAGTGAAATTCTTTGTTTTGCATACCATACACATAGTATGCAAAGAATCGCCACATATAGGGCAGCGACAAGGTTACAAAGTGTTCAATATAGTCCCCATTGTTCCCCCTTTGTTCTCATCTGACGCCCCATACCTGGTCCCCCTTTGTTGTCATCGGACCCCCCCATACCTGTTCCCCCTTTGTTGTCTTTGGACCCCCCCATACCTGTTCCCCCTTTGTTGTCTTTGGACCCCCCATACCTGGTCCCCCTTTGATCTTGACGACTCCGCCACGCTATGTCCCTCTTAGTTCTCAGCGGCACAACCTTGACCAACCTCTGCATTTATTCACACATTGGGTAGTTGTTCACCTTTTTGCGCTTGTGGAAAGATTTAATGGAAATCTGAGGAGTAACTTTTTCACACAAAGGCTGGTGGGTTTATGGAACAAGCTGCCAGAGGAGGTAGTTGAGGCTGGGACTATCCCTACATTTAAGAAACAGATAGACAAGTACATGGATAGGACAGGTTTGGAGAGATCTGGACCAAACGCAGGCAGGTGGGACTAGTGCAACTGGGACATGTTGGCTGGTGTGGGCAGGTTGGGCTGAAGGGCCTGTTTCCACACTGTATCACTCTATGACTCTGACTGCAGTATGTCAAAGGTTAAGATAGCTGTAAAGCACAACAACCTTTCGGCATTTATTGATGCACAGCAATGTTCCTGATAGGTATTCCTTGACACACACGACAAGGTTCTAGATAGTCATCCTTGCTAAAATTAAATAAAGGATTAAATAACATGTAGTTTTACTTGTATTAATGTTATTTCATTTGTATTAGTGTTTTGAGAACGTATTGTTATTGATGATAAGAAATTAGAAAGTGCACACAATTTCAAGGGTCAAAATCTGTATAAAAAGTTGACCGTTCCAAGTGGAATTTTAGAGTAATACGGTCACTGGGACTGTGCAACTCTTCCTGTGCACAAGTAAATAAGGTGTGACTGGAAAATGAATGCAAGTTGTCAGAGTTAAATTGAGCGCCGACGACACGTTTCAAGACTGCTAATGTCTCCTCTTTCATAATGCCAATATGTTTCAGGATATCACGATTCTCTTCCTTGAACTCACCAGGTTCCTTGATCTCTTCCGTGAACAGTGCTGGGTCATTTGATACAGATCCCAATCATATCGCAATTCCAGATCACATTCACCAGTGCTGTCAAACTTCCTCCTATCCTTCATTTTAAAGAATTCTGTCACCTCTCTTTCTCTTACTCAAGAAGCTCCCCAACATATTTTATATTTTTTTGAGAAGTAAAAGCATTGAGTTCTGATAATATCTGAGATTCCCTTATTTTCTACCTTCCACAATGCATCAACTTTTATAAGAGAACTGCACAACTATGCAAAAGGAGGGTCAGACTACGCTTGAGATATTTTAATGCTTTTCAATTCTATCACTCAGGGAATGAACAACAAGTCAAGTCAAGTCAAGTCAATTTTATTTGTATAGCACATTTAAAAACAACCCACGTTGACCAAAGTGCTGTACATCTGATTAGGTACTAAGGAAAAAAATGAAACATACAGTAGCACGCAAACAGTTCACAGCGCCTCCTCAATGAGCCTCAAACGCTAGGGAGTAGAAATAGGTTTTGAGCCTGGACTTAAAGGAGTCGATGGAGGGGGCAGTTCTGATGGGGAGAGGGATGCTGTTCCACAGTCTAGGAGCTGCAACCGCAAAAGCGCGGTCACCCCTGAGCTTAAGCCTAGACCGCGGGATAGTGAGTAGCCCCAAGTCGGCCGACCTGAGGGACCTGGAGTTAGAGAGGTGGGTTAGAAGATTTTTGATGTAGGGGGGGGAATGTCCATTTAGGGCTTTATACGTGAATAGGAGGAGCTTGAAGTTGATTCTGTACCGTACAGGGAGCCAGTGGAGAGAGGCCAGAATCGGGGTGATGTGGTCCCTTTTACGGGTACCCGTCAGGAGTCTCGCTGCGGCGTTTTGTACCAGTTGCAGGCGGGACAGGGAAGATTGGCTGATCCCAGTGTATAGGGAGTTGCAGTAGTCTAGGTGGGAGGAAATGAAAGTGTGAATGATTTTTTTCTGTGTCGTCGAATTGGAGGAAAGGTTTGATTTTGGCTATGGTACGAAGTTGGAAGAAGCTGGCTTTTACCACAGCGTTGACTTGCTTATCAAATTTTAATGCAGAGTCAAATATCATGCCGAGGTTTTTGACATGCGGTTTGACTAGGCAGGATAGGCTTCCAAGACTGCCTGTTATTGATAAGGACTTAGTTGCACTCCAGTTCAATTTAGATCATTAATCATTGAGATTGGATGCCATTGTATGTGGAAGCTGTGAGACTAAATACATCTTGCTCTCTGGTCCTCACAAAATATCCGGTGATAGACATTGTGAAACAACAATTGATTGAGTGATCTAGAAACTACTTTATTTCCAACTCAATAATTCAGCTGTTGATAATATAAGTAATAAGTAATAGGTCTTTATGGTAATCCATCCAAATCCAACAGGAAAAGTACTGCCTGGCCTCTAGATGAACATTACTCATTGAGATTGGATGTAGCTATTGGATGACACGATGAAGATATGAACCAATTCTTGGTCACATAATGGCACTGATTATTTAATGCAAAATCAAATAAATTAATTGTGGGGTATAAATTTATTTGTTTATGGTACTTCCAAAAAATCTTGCTGAAATCACACAACCCACATCACTAAAACCCGACATTGCTGAAATACTGATGTTGTTTCCACCACATGACCTTATTCCCCAAACTAGGAGTGGAGCCAGCAGTCAGGTACAACTATTCAAGTTTTAATGATCAACATAATCTCAGTAAGGTGACTTTCCAAATGCAATAGTATCCATAGCTGAATGGATAGCAAATTGTTCTCCATGGAAGGAAGCAGAGGGTGATGGTGGAAGGTTGCTTCTCGGACTGGAGGCCTGTGACTAGTGGTGTGCCTCAGGGTTCGGTGTTGAACCCGTTACTGTTTGTCATCTACATCAATGATTTGGATGAGAACATACAGGGCACGATTAGCAAGTTTGCTGATGATACAAAAGTTAGTGGTTTTGCAGAGAGTGAAGATGGTTGTGAAAGATTGCAGCAGGATCTGGATCGATTGGCCAGGTGGGCTGAGGTATGGTTGATGGAATTTAATGCAGAAAAGTGAGGTGTTGCATTTTGGGACGTCGAACAAGGGCAGGACCTACACAGTAAATGGTAGGCCTCTGGGTAGTGTTGTAGAGCAGATGGATCTAGGAGTACAGGTGCATGGTTCCTTGAAGGTCGAGTTGCAGGTAGATAAGGTGGTCAAACTGGCTTTTGACACTTTGGCCTTCATCAGTCAGAGTATTGAGCATTGAAGTAGGGAGGTCATGTTGCAGTTGTATGACGTTGGTGAGACGGCATTTAGAATATTGTGTTCAGTTCTGGGCACCATGTTACAGGAAAGATATTGTCAAGCTTGAAAGGGTTCAGAAAAGATTTACAAGGATGTTGCCAGGACTAGAGGGTGTGAGCTATAGGGAAAGGTTGAATAGGCTGGGTCTCTATCCATGGAATGCAGGAGGATGAGGGGAGATCATATAGAGGTATACAAAATCATGAGAGGAATAGATTGGGTAGATGCACAGAGTCTCTTGCCCAGAGAAGGGGAATCGAGGACCATAGGTTCTTAGGTGAAGGGGAAAAAACTTAATAGGAATCCGAGGGGTAACTTTTTCACACAAAGGGTGGTGGGTGTATGGAACAAGCTGCCAGAGGAGGTAGTTGAGGCTGGGACTATCCCATCGGTTAAGAAACAGTTAGACAGGTACATGGATAGGACAGGTTTGGAGAGATATGGATCAAGCGCAGGCAAGTGGGACTAGTGTAGCTGGGACATTGTTGGCCGGTGTGGGCGAGTTGGGCCGAAGGTCCTATTTCCACACTGTATCACTCTATGACTCTAGTATTTGAAATCTAACATGCATACATGTTGTCACCCCATCTGTATAAGGGGAAAAAAGAAAATTGAATTGCAATGAATGACCTATGTATCAAAGTTGGCTGGAGTGTCAATAACCAGAGGTGGCAGAGTTAACCCATGAAGAGAATGGGGCTCTTCAGAAAGTGTCAATAAGGTATTCAAATCAGCCACTTTATTAAAAAGGATGTGGCGTTTCTTCAGTGTTGTTGGAGTTGCACGTATCTAGGCAGGTGAAGTGCATTCCAGCATGTTCCTGGTTGAGGGGTGTAGACAACGGAGAGGCTAGGGGGAGGGGGGAGTGGGGAGGGGAAACTACTTGCTGCAGGTTGCTCAACATCTGGCTTGTTCCTGACACCTCAGTATTTACAAGGCTGGCACTGTTAAAGCTGTGGCCTGCGTTGATCCACAGGATGTTGACTGTGTGGACTTTGGTACTGCAAATCTGTGTAGACTTTAAACTTTAGAGATACAGGGTGGAAACAGGCCCATTGGCCGACCGAGTCCGTGCTGACAAGCGATCACTTCATCCACTATCCTGCACACTAGGGACAATTTACAATTTTTTACCAAAGCCAATTAACCTACAAACCTCTACGTCTTTGGACTGTGGGAGAAAACTGGAGCACCCGGAGAAAACCCACGTGGTCTCAGGAAGAACACACAAACACTGAGCAGACAGCACCCATAGTCAGGATCAAATCCAGATCTCTGGCGCTGCAAGGCAGCAACTCTACCGCTGCGCCACTGTGCCACCCAAAGTATTTGAATCACAGGCACAGATAGTTGGACCTCTTTGTTGATGATCATACTTAACCTTCCACTTTCAAAGTAAATGTGGCTCACCATGTTTTGACCTCAATCTGAATATTCTCCATACTTTGTTGCTAGGCATGAAATGACTCATTATGTGGAGTCTTTTGGATTACAGCTGAATACTTTCCCACCTTATGACAGAAATAAAATTAATTTCGGAAGCAGTGAAGAGAATTGGTAACCAGGGCAGTGCCCCATGGAGCTCCTGTGGTGATAAGCGAGCTGAGGTGATTGGGCTTCACAGGAACTTTCTTACTTTTATTTATGACTCCAGCAAACCATAGGTTTCCGCATGATGCTCATTGACTTCAGTTGCCTTGGCAGTCACTGATGCCACATATTGTCCAACGCTGCCTCGATATCACATCAAGGCCATCTCTCTAGACATCTCGGAACAAATTATATCGCCGACGTTTGATCCAAAACTGGAGCCAAACGGAGAATCCAAACTAAAAATGGAGTGAGTTATTGTTTAATGAGTGCAACTTGATTGCATTTTTGACAGTCCTTTCCATGATTTTATTTATGGTTGAGATTAGGCAGATAAGGATGGAATTAGCTAGGTTAGAGATATCCTGATGGTTGCACTTGTAGTGCACACCTGGGTAATTGTCCATGTTTTGAGGTAGATGCTGGACGTTGATGATGTACAGGAATGGCCAACTGGAAGAACAGCTGTGTCTAGAAATCTGCAGTGCTAAATCCGTGATGCTGTCATGACCCATGGCATTTGCTATATCTGTTGTGCTCAGCCTTTTGTTGTATCAGAAGAATGACATCAAAGTGACTGAATGCTCGCACTTCTATCGTGTGATCCAGTAGGGCAATCCAGAGATGGGGGAATATCAAGATGGTACATATAATTGGCATCCCTGCTTTAAGTTGATTGCAAATGCTCCAACCATCGCATAACCCCTATTGATAAAAGCACCAGAGGGGATTGGCAGAGACTTTTCTTTCATGCAGCAAGATGTTATGAAAAGGTGAGGGAAAAGCAGAATCGCCACTATGTTTTAAATATTGCATCTTTATTCCAATGAAAAACCAGCAGCTCGAGAGCTATGGGGGAAGAGTGGGAGAAGAGGCAATCTTCAGACAGCTATTTCAAAAAGCCACCATAAAGGCAACAGACCGAATGGTTTCATGTTATGAAGTATAATTCTATGGTTCTATTTAAACCTGCTAACATAAAAAATTCTGCTGACGTTTGCTTTTTGTGTGTTTCCACAGCACCTTATTATGTTGTCAAAATATCACAACAAATTACTCTGACTGTTAGCAGCACCATCCCACAAACAGCAGGAGATGACTCATCAGTTAATCTCTTTTTTGTTTATGGGGGTGTTGGGTGGCAGAATAATCATTGGTTTTGATGTGCTGACAGGCTTCTGCTACTCTGTAAATTCTGCCGTTAAATGCATTTTTCAACAGAATAAGCGCTCATTTTTAAGGGGGGTTCCCTCCCCATTCTCCACCGATATATTTCATGCCTTTACATTTAGAATTATACAACTCTTTCAGCCCACCTTAGATTCATAGTCATTCAGAATGGAAACAGGTCCTTTGCATCACCACTCCAACCTCAAGAATCTATTTGTGCTCTTCCCTAATTATCTTTTAATTCTCCACACATTCCCATCAACGTTTCACGAATTTGACCGCCAACCCGTGCAATGGGAACAATACAGTGGCCAATTAACTTCCCGAACTGCCTTTCTTTGGAATGTGTGAGTAAATTTGGAAGAAACGCAACCAGTCACCAGGAAAATTCCACACAGACAAGCCAGGATTAAATCCAGGTTGTGGCAACTAAAAATTGATTGGTATCAACTCACTGCAGGGAATTTCCATTTAATGTCAACCCCATAGTTTTGCATATATCGGGGTTTTTTTTACCATTTCTTCCCTTCACTCATTGAAGCTATCATTTAATCTATTTCTGCCACTGGCAGTGGCAATCCAAATTACAGCTCATGCTGAGAATCAGTCAAAAGTTATTCAGAGCAGAAGAATCCTTCGTTGCTTTTCCCTCCCTAAAACATGAACCGAGGGCAAAGGCAGCACGCAACCTTTTCTTCTTCCCTTGAGATCCAAATTGACTTGCTTCCCTCCAGTTTAGTGGGTTCTGTGGTACATAGGATGAGGTGGCGTAGAATTCTTTCACAAATGGAGCACAAAGTATGTGCTTGTCGGCAAATAGTTTGGGAGGTGACTTATATGCACCTGACATATAGACATGAAGCTCCAACCCAATCCATCCAAACAACTCCCCATCAATGTCAGCCAATTCCTAGTGCGACAGCCATTTGGTGACAATAGAATGGGCTCTGGCATCTTCCGAACAACCATCAGGCTCTTGAACACCTCACAACACCAACCACAACTATGAATTTCTGTGGACTGTCTTTGGTTGCACTTAGGACTGGTTTTTTTGCATTAATATTGTGATTAATAATGTATTGAATTTTCATTGTAATACATTATCTATGTGTATTGCATTTAGAGGCCTGTTACGCTGCTGCAAGTGAGAATTTCATTTTCCGTTGTCGGTACACATGATAATTAAACACCCTTGACTTGATTCTTCACGAAGCATGTCTCCCATGTTCCTGCAAATGCCTTGGCCATGGGACGAAGACAGACAGATGGACAAAAGTTATAAATCAGCTTGAATGGTAGGTAGAGTCAAATGGCCTACTTCAATTTCAAACAAGATTTTCTTCAGACATTTAAAAATGCAAAAATAATACCAGCTCCCGCAGAGCGAAGCTGCGATCAAACTATTCAATAGCCTAATTCTCCAAATCACCATTCCAAGCAGTTCTAGAGTGACCGAGGTAATCCATCAGCAGTCAAGATTCATTTTGAATCTCATCAATGCATCATGTACTTTCACATTACAACATCCCAAAACTGCACTGCATATATTCTTAATGAATCATGATTTGGCTGGCTGAATATTACAAGCCGATCACAATCTACATATTCAAATTCCCTAAAATACTGAGTTCCACAGGGCTTTTGATATCTATTTTTACAGCCCACATGTCAACACGAGTCAAATATGCAAAGCCAGTCCAGAGATCGCTGCACCTAAGCAGTACATAGGGCCTTGCAGGCTATCAGCACCAATAAATTTTATCCTCAAGTATCATTCTTCGCAGATCGGCTTACCAGTCAGCAAGAGGGTCACACAAACACTTCTCACCTTGACAAGCAACCAGTTTAAAGGGTCCAGAATCTGGGACTCTGATTAGATCATAAGTACCACTGCTCTTGTTTGTATAATGCTCATGGGATCTTACATTCATCTAAGGACCGTATGGGAATCCCTCCTTAGTATTGCCGCTTGGCAATTCTGTTTCGTTGCACTGGATTTTCATCATGAAATTACTCACGAATCCACAATAACAAGCAAAGATTCACTAGATTTTTGGCACAAATTCAATTCGGGATAATTTGAACTTCTGCAATCTTTTATACTCACTGACATACATTGTGCTGTGTTAAAGTCTTGGTTACAAAAAACAGGCAACATGCTCAATGTTCACATGCCTGACTCCCGAATCAGCCAATCGCCATGAAAGTGCACTAAATGCTGGAGTAACTCAGCGGGTCAGGCAGCATCTCTGGAAAACATGGATGGGTGAGGTTTTGGGTCAGGGCCCTTCTTCAGATTGATTGCAGGGGTTGGAGGAAAGAAAGGAGTAGAGGGCAGGACAGTGGGAGGAAGAAAGCTGCCTCTCCACTCTTCTAACTTTCTTTCCTCCAACGCCTGCTATCAATCTGAAGGAATGTCCCAACCTAAAACGTCACCTCTCCATGTTATCCAGGGAGCTCCCTGATTCACTGAGTTACTCCAGCATTTTATGTCTTTCCTTGGTAAAACAGCATCTGCAGTTCCTTTTTTACTGCAGACAATTGCTATTCTAGATTCTATCATGGGAAGTGATTTCCAGGTGGACTGGCGTAAACAAATTAACTGTGTGCATCCTTGAATACATGCAACATCTGCATTGACTACAAAGATGCCCTGGCCCAAGACCATTCAAAATGGAGAAGGGGCACTTGGGATGGTATTGAAAATCAGATAGTCTGCATCAGGATGATACAGAAGCTGTACACAAGTGGCAGAGGGAATGCATCAACTCACAAAATACCTCCTGCTGCATCAGTGGAAGAATGCACGTTTCCACATTGGACTTGCCAACCATCTCAATATTGGGAAGTTAAAGTCACCCACAGCACCAACCCTGTGGTTCTTGCATACTGCTGTAATATGTCTACATATCTGAACCTCTATCTCACGCTGGGTATTGGGTGGCTCTAATATAAACCTATTAGAGTGATTGCTCATTTCTTATTTTTGAACTCAACCCATAATACCTCAATAGACGAACCCTCCAGCATTTCCTCTCTAGGTCCAGCCGTAATATTCTCCCTGATTAGTAAAGCAACTTCTCCATCTCCTTCACCCCCCTCTCTATCTCATCTGAAGCATTGTGACCAATGGCATGTTGGGCTGCGGTCAAGTCCCTCTTGTAACCAAGCTTCCGTAATGGTCACATCATAATTCCAAGCACTGATCCACAATGCTCCATGCCCTTCATTATCCTCTTATTCATGAAATCCCTGCCTGTCCTTCCTTTGAAGGTAGGCACAAAATGCTGGAGTAACTCAGCGGGACAGGCAGCATCTCTGGAGATAAGGAATGGGTGATGTTTCGGGTCAAGACCCTTCTTCAGACCTTTGAGACATACTTATGAAAACCTCCACTTTCGCATCAAATCTTCGATTAACTGACTTGCTGTTCTGGTTCCCACCCTGCTGACATTCTAGTTTAAACCCTCCTGAGTAGCACTAGCAAACATCCCTGCAAGGATGTTGGTGCCCCTCCAGTTCAGGTGCAGCCCGTCCCTTTTGTACAGGTCACCGCGACCCCAGAAGAGATCCTAATGGTCGTCTCGACCCAAAACGTCACCCATTCTTTCTCTCCAGAGATGCTGCCTCTCCCGTTGAGTTATGCCAGCTTTTTGTGTCTATCTTCGGTTTAAACCAGCATCTGCAGTTGCTTCCTACACACTAATGGTCCAAATATCTGCACCAACTCTTCAGCCACAAATTCATCCATCCCATCCTCCTATTGCTACTGTCACTTGCATGTGGCACCAGTAGTAATCCAGAGTTTACCACTCTTGAGTTCCGGCATTCTAACCTTTATTCTAAATCCCTCCATTCACTCCGCTGGACCTCTTCGCTTTTCCTACCTTTGCCATTTGTGCCGATGTGCACAACAACTTCTGTCTGCTCACATTCCCTCTTGAGAATGTTCTGCAGCCGTTCAGGACGTCTTTGACCTTGGCACCTGGGAGGCAACAGACCACCCTGGTGTCTTGTTTGCTGCCACAGAATCTCCTGTCTGTTCCCCAAACTAATGAGTCCCCTACCACTATCACTGTGCCTGACTTCACCGTACCCTGCTGTGCCTCAGAGGCAGGCCTGGTGCCATCGACCTGGCTGCTGCTGCTGTCCATTGAATGGTCATCCCCTTCAGCAGTATCCAACAAGATTAAGGACAGACAGGTCAGTGTGCAAACAACAAGGGGACTTAAAATGACATGCAGTCAGAGGCTTGAGATGGCTTTTACCGACCAAATCCAAGTTATCTCGAAATGCTGGAGTAACTCAGCAGGTCAGGCAGCATCTAGGAGAGAGGAAATGGGTGACGTTTCAGGTCAAGACCCTCCTTCTGACTGAAGAAGGGTCTCGACCCGAAATGTCACCCATTCCCTCTCTCCTAGATGCTGCCTGACCTGCCGAGTTACTCCAGCATTCTGTGATACCTTCGATTTGTACCCGCATCTGCAGTTATTTTCCTAGACAAAATCCAAGTGCTCTGCAGATAGATTCCATAATCTATTTTTGATCTTAGTGTAAGCATAGTTTGTCATTTTAGAAACAGGCCCTTCGGTCCACCAAGTCCACCCTGGCCATTAATCATCTGTTCAAACTAAGTCTATGTTAGCCCACCCTATGCATCCACTCCTTACACATTCGGGGCAATCTGCAGAGGCCAATTAACCTACAAACCCGCCCATCATTAGGATGTGAAAGGAAACCAGAGCACTTGGAGGAAGTCCTCAAGGAGAGCATGCAAACTCCACATAGGCAGCACCTGAGATCGGGATCAACCCCAGGTCTCTGACAGAGGGAGGCAGCAGCTCTACCATCTGACTGTTGGTACCATCTGTCTGGAGTTTGTACCTTCTCCCTGTGACTGCATGGGTTTACTCTGGGTGCTCTGGTTTCCTCCCACAATTGTAAATTGTCCCAAGTGTGCAGGATATTGCTAGTGTAAGGGGTGTTCGCTAGTCGGTGTGGACTCAGTGGCCCGAAGGGCCTGTTTCCATGCTTTATCTTAAAAGTCCAAGGACTTAGTATGTCACAGAATTTTTTTTTTGAGGAGCAACAGGAAACGAGACATTGTGTTTGACATGGCCTGTATGGACTTTACCTTGGTTTTTGGCAAGATCCCACATGGGTCGTGCACATAGTTTAAAGAAAGAACAACCACTGCTTTTTGTGACCAAAGGCCAGCTTCAAAGTTCATTATAGTCCGTGAATATTTGAAATGTAATAATTATTGTTGTGCAGGTCGCAACTTGTCACAAAGCAAGATCCCACATTTGAGTGAGCCAATGACCAGTCTATTTCTTTTTCAGGTGACATGCTGGAGGTTAGACATTTGAGTTCTCTTAACACAAAAAGAGTGTAATAGGGTAAAGTTAAAACATGAATTCTCACAATGTAGTTATTTCAGGTCCTGATGGCCAATTAAAACTTTCAAATGAAAGATGATCCTGCCTTGGAATTCAACATGAAAAAATTCACAAGCTTCAGACAGTGAATCAAAGTGTCCTTTGGAAAGATCACAATTTCGCTGGTGATAACTAGATTTTTCCAAAGTGGCACAAAATAATATGACAGAAATTGCACATGTAACTTAATCACATCTAATTGTTTTTCAAAGGGTCTTGCTACCGAATGTTTGAATATTATTAAGACCAAGGAACCTTGGTAGGCAGGAGTGTGAAAGCAGACAATGGCAGGTGAGCTACAACCAGAGGTGATGACCAGATCACCCACGATCTTATTAAATGGCAGAGCAGCTTTCAGGGTCTGAGCTGTCTACTCCCACCAGTCATAGAACGATTGTTAAATGGTTTTTAGTTATGTCTCACAATTTAGGGCAGCACGGCAGTGCAGTTGGTGGAGCTGCAGTCTCACAGCACCAGAGTCCCGGGTTCGATCTTGACCTCGGGGTGATGTCTGTGTGGAGTTTGCACGTTCTCACTGTGACCGAGTGTGTTACCTCCAGGTGCTCCGAATTCCTCCCATGTTCCGAAGATGTGTAGGTTTGTAATGATCCTCTGTAAGAATTATACCCAATGTGTAGCGAGTGGATGAAAAAGTGGGATTACAGGGAACTAGTGCGAGTGGGTGATTGATGGCCAGTGTGGACCCATTGGGAGATAGGGCCTCTTCACGTGCTGTTTCTCTAAAACCGAAGGAAATTCAGGTTAGCCTGTTAAATTAGTGGATTATTCAGCATTTATCCTGAGGTTCAAAACTTTATGTCCAAAGTTGCCAAACAAGTGAAATTATTTGGTTGTGAGGTTATAAATTAATTTAAAATTAAATAAGCACACAAATCATTTGGAGACATTTTGCTCATTGATTTTTGAGTGGGAGAAATTCTGATGCAGCATTTAACTTTTAATCCGATAATTTAAGGAAGTGAACAGGAGAGAAAGAGGTGCAAGAACATGTATTTATATCATATAATTCATAATCCCAAGGCACGGCACAAAGGTTTGCATCTAATAAAGCAGGTGAAAGATCGGTCACTGTGCACTGTGGGGAAAGGTCAGTGTTCCTCATCATCACTGAAATAAACTCTATTTTGAAGTTGGTTTTTAGTAGCCTGTTAAATAAAAAATAATGAGTTTAGAATGGCTGTCTGCATTGAACCTGGGTTGAGTAATTGTGTGTGCAGAGATCACCTCCAACTCTAGTGACTGTGATCTGTTGCCGACCACATTTAAGCTTACTGTCTGAGAAGCCACGGCTCCCTTGTGTAATGCAGTGCACTCTTCTTAATCACATTACTAAAGTCGGACGTACATTATGGGTCACTTGTGAAAGCGGTGAAGCTCCAGTGCACAAAGAGGGCTGCAGTTCTGATTTGATTTGCATTTTAACATGGGATAAACATCCTTCTGAAGCTGCAGCAGAAGTCTATTGATCTTAAGGAACTCTGAGGTTATTAAAAGAAGCAAGGCAAGGCAAGAACATTTAATAGTACATCTCCGGAAATCAATAGCTAAATTGCCATACATTCAAAGAGACTATTTCTTCAAATGGAACTCAACATTTGGTGCACTGCACCGTAAATTTCCACGGTATCATAAGTACCGCATTTCGATGATTAAGCTTTACATTGTTATTGCATTAGTTAACACAAGCGCAAAATAGGAACTCACAGCTGCATTCAATTGCACATGAAGAATTTGATAGGAAATCTATTAACTGACATGTTCCCAGGATAACTGAAGCACTTAGAACTTTTGAGATATTGAGGCAAATGATACGATCAGCTCTCCATCTGTAAACCTTCACACCTAAATTCCTAATACATGCTCCTGTAGGGCAAAGCTCCTCTCGGGAGTACTAAATTGTTCTGTATGCCTTGCAGTGTGCTCGTTGGGCCACTCTGAGGGGCTTTGAGGTGGTCACTTGGTCTCATGTGGTCTCATGTGTATAAAATCATGAGAGGAATAGATTGGGTAGATGCACGAAGTTTCGTCCCGAGTAGGTGAATGGAGGACCAGGGGACATAGATTTAAGGTGAAAGGGAAAAGATTTAATAGGAATCTGAGGGGTAACTTGTTCACACAAAGGGTGGTGGTTGTATAGAACTTTTTCACACAAAGGATGGTGAGTGTCTAGTACTATCCCAATGTTTAAGAAGCAGTTAGACAGGTACATGGATAGGACAGGCTTGGAGGGATATGGACCAAACGCAGGCAGTTGGGACTAGTGTAGCTGGGACATGTTGGTCGGTGTGAACAAGTTGGGCTGAACGGCCTGTTTCCACACTATCACGCTATGACTCTATGGAGACATTCTGGCCTTCTATCACAGTGAGGAGGGGACTGAAGGAGACTCACTGTGATGGATGTTTCTTTTTTTTGTGTGTTGGTTGGGGTTGTGTAATTTGCTTATTTTATTGCTTTTATTGTTGGACTGTGGGTGACTAAATTTTGTCCAAAAAAACTTGTTTTTTGGATGACAAATAAAGATATCTTGAATCTTGAATCTATCTTGAATCTTGAATCTTGAATTTTGATGTTGCCAGCCAAAGGGTTGGTCCATTCTGGGGACAAACAGAAGAAGGTCTGAAGCCACCGGTGGAGTCCGGCCTGACAGCCCACAGACTATGGGTGGTTTAAAATTGACAAGATTTTTAATACATTGCAAAGGGGAAGTCGGTTTGGTAATGTCTGATACTTTATAATCTTGAAAGATCAGGGCTCTCTCTCTAGGAAGTCATGACCATATAAAGAAACTCTGGAAAAAAACACTTGGTTAAGGGGAGACCTGATAGAAGTTTATACAATCGACCATAGATAGGGTAGACGGTCAGAATCTTCTTCCCATGATGGAAACATCAATTACTAGAGGGGATAGCTTGTCAGTGAGAGGGGCAAAGTTTAAAGAAGATGTGCAGTGCAATTTTATATAGACGCTGGTGGATGCCTGTAACACCCAGGGTTATGGTGGTTGAGGCAGATATAATAGTGGTATTTATGAGATTTTTAAACAGGCACGTGGATATGCAGGGAATGGGGGGATATGGATCATGTGCAGCCAGAGAAGAGCTGATCTCGGCATCATGTTCGGCACACACATTATATTGTTCAGTGTTCTATATTGTAAAGAGCTTTTAGCTTATGGGATGGTGTAAGCATATTCTACTAGTGGGACAGATCAAAGCCAAGGTCAGAAATGTAGTAAAACTCCTATAATTCAGCATTCGATTGGAAGATTCAATGGTTCAGCTCATCCATCAATCCAGACGTGAGCCGGGGTTCCGGAGTGCAAAAGGGGGCAGCAAAACATCTCTCTGAAGGCCAGTGTACAGCCAGAGCTAGGGTCCAAAGTACTAAGTATATTTCCCACTCCCTTTCAATTTAGTAAGTTCGCTCACTGCAACCTCTTCCAGCTTCCTCCCCCCTACCTCAATCAGTCTGAAAAAGGGTCCTGACCCAAAACATCGCCTATCCATTCCTTTCACAGATTCTACCTGACCCGCTGAGTTTCTCCAGCACTTTGTGTTTCCCTCGATAATTTGTTATCCTGCTAAAAAAGAAACAAAAGTGTGTCCGATTGCCATTAGGAATAATATCCAATAGGCTGGAAAATCTGCTGGTCTGGTGCTATTAAAGTCCCAAAGGTGCTGGATTACCAGTTTTTTACTGTGTAAAATAGCCATGAATAAGTTTAATGGGGGATTCACGAGTAATTTGATCCAAAGGTGAGTTAAGTGAACATGAAGTGCATGGATAGATTTAAAGGGAAGATGGAACAAAAAGGAAAAAAGAGGGGAATATACCATGTTGCTAACAAAAAGAGTGCAAGGTGGCTGGAATGGAGCAGGGATATAGAATAAACAGTCGATTCCTGTGGAGTAAATCTACTCAATAATACCACAAGAAGAAAGCTTATCCAGAGGCAAGTTCAGCTGCCCTCGATTCACTATATACCTTCCATACCCGAATAAGTGCACACTCTGCACAGAGGATCAATGGAAATCTCAAAGTCATTGCAAACAAAGTTATAAAATGCTGACAGTTTTTCCAGTGGTGGGTAACATGTTGTCACGGCCAAGCTTCTTATTAAGCTGCTTATTGTTGAAACAATCTTGAAACATCTTAAAGTAAATAGGCAAATGAAAGACAATATGCTTTATACTGTGCAAATATGTTAAAGTAAACTTAGACTACAGGTTTTGGGGGAAAGGAGAAGTATTTATAGTTGTCAACAGGTTAGAGGAAACATTATGTGCATTAGATTTCAGTTACAAATGGTGAGGATTTGATGTACTTGAATGAATGAATGAATGAATGAATGAATGAATGAATGAATGAATGAATGAATGAATAAGTTTATTGGCCAAGTATGTGCATATACAAGGAATGTGCCTTGGTGCTCCGCTCACAAATGACAACACAAACATACAGTTAACAATTAAGAATAAAGCATAACCACATCAAAACAATAAGGATACAACATTACGGTCTAAACATGTGGGTGAAAATAAACCAGAGCAAAAAAAGAGACTACACACTTTGGTTATTGAGTAGAACTACTACTCGTACTACCACACTTGACAACCAAGTGTCTGCTCTCTGCGCACCATTCCTCTCAACCAATACACCAGCGATATCATGCCAAGAGTGTCACGTCAATAGTGGGATTAGTGTGACATCACATTAGTCCCACAAGGTGATTCCTGCACAACAATGGAAAAGGTCATTGAAATCAATGTACGCACCTTGGAGATTTATTTCCAAACATGAAGCCTGAAACTAAGGGCAGCTGAAGCAACCGTCTCCATCTTAACCTTCATGTGTCGCGGGCTATTAAAAACAAATGAGTGCAGTTTTGAGCCACAGGGCCAGTAAACCTCAGCACACAACTTTAACATCCACTTTCCTGCTCTTGCTTCATCTTGAATACAAAGCAGAAGATCAAATCAATTCTGGGTTCCCACAATTAAAGTATGCCAAAGACCTTGGAGAGGAGCTGAAATGATGCACGTATCTTCCATGATACTTTGGAGTCACTCTGAATTACTGGTGGCTCCTCAAAACTGTTGGCAAATGCACAGTGAAGACAGCAAATGTTATGGAGAAGTTTGCATGAACTTGGGAAAATGATGCTCCCACCACCATCGATCCTAGTATTCACTGCAACTGCATTTCATTCCAGTGCCAAAGGCCTCTCACGTATCATGCCAAGACGTTGGGAATGCCACCATAAAAGTGGGAAGAGGTAATTTAAAGTCCACACCACTTCTGCAGTGTCACAGTGTCAATTGTTGGCTACACATTAAGAAAGCATCGGCATTACTTCAAGACTCCAAACAGATTGTGGATGTATGAAATTTAATCGCATCTAAGTTAAGGAAACCCATCTGGTCACAAGTACATGAACTTTCATCCAATTTGATGCTGAAAACTAATAGTGTGAAATCTGGTCTGCAACGTCAGTGACCACCAAACATTTGGTCAAAGGTCTGAGTGTCAGCCTCCAGGTTTCCAAATGTAAATATCAGGCAGTGTGAATCATGCGCTTCTGGGAAATGCAGGGTATGCCAAATAATTGAAAAACTGGGGCTCTGTGGACTTGCTGAATTACATTTATGGTGAGGCACAGTCAGAGGCATATTGCAAACTCCTGTCCTGAGCTTGCAGGAACTGAATCCACAGGGCCAGCTATCAAACCTCAGCACACAATTTTAACCTGCATCGTCCATGCTCTTTGCTTCATCTTACATACAAAAGCAGAAGATGAATCAATTCTGCATTTCCCATAATTAAAGTATGCCAAAGAGCTTGGAGAGGAGATGAAATAATTTTACTTTAATGGTACTTGACAGAGAAGCGCAAAGACTAAGTTGGAGTTCTTCCAGTAAATAGGGCAGGAAGCAATGTGAATGAACGGCTTGCTCTGTATTTTTGAAAACATGTCTTGCCCATCTCCTTTAAACACACCCCCTCACCTTCATCCTTAGCCTTGAAGTATTTGACATTTACGTTCTTGGAAAAAGACCACAAATGTCTTCTGTTCCCTCAAATTTGGTTTGGTATCAACACACAAGTCAAAAAGGTGTCTGGCTACTGTATATTATCCCAGGTGTGAGTGGATGACATGAGAATGGAGTGGAGTGTTGATGGGCAAGTGACAGACAAAAGGGAAATGAGTGGGAGAACTGGAATTTTGGAATTTCTTTGAGAGTTGACCCGCACCCAATGGGCCGAATTGCCTCATTCTAAAGAAATAATGAGAAAGATGAGAAAAAAGTGTACGTCAGTTGATGAGATCACGATGCTCAAGATTGTAACATCATACATTTGATCCTTCATGCAACTTAGACTATCCTGCCAGAGCAGAGTCCAGCAATGGAAATGATACATACAAAGTGCTGGCATAACTCAGCAGGCCTTTACTTACCTCCAGTTCCCTCCCCTCTACTTTTAATCTGAAGACGTCACCCATCCTTTTTCTCCAGAAATACTGCCTGACCCACTGAGTTACTCCAGCAATTTGTGTCTATCCTCAGTATAAAGCACCATCTGCAGTTCCTTTCTACACATGGAAATGATACGTTTGCCTTCTAATTTGCCAGTGTCATGTGATGCAAGACTTTTAATAATCTGTATTTATGTCTTGGTTACCTGAATGTCTGGATTTGTGCCATTTAACAAGAGATTTCTGACTACAATCCACTTCCTATGCATTTTTGAAATACTTGTGTATAAAATCATGAGAGGATTAGATTGGATAGATGCACAGAGTCTCTTGCCCGGAGTAGGTGAATCGAGTACCAGAGGATGTAGGCTTAAGGTGAAGGAGAAAAGATTTAATAGGAATCTGAGGGGTAACCTTTTCACATAAAGGGTCGTGGGTGTATGGAACAAGCTGCTAGAGGAGGTAGTTGAGGCAGGGACTATCCCATCATTTAAGAAGCAGTTAGACAGGTACATAGATAGGACAGGTTTGGAGGGATATGGACCAAACACAGGCAAGTGGGACTTGTGTAGCTGTGACGTTTTGGCCTGTGTGGGCAAGTTGGGCTGAAGGGCCTGTTTCCACACTGTATCACTCTATAATGCTATGACTTCAAATGTTTATGATGATTCAAGCTCCTATTACAGGAAGAATAGCAGCTTGATCCAGTATGATACTCAAGAGCATAATGTCTGTGAGCTGTTGATAGTCTGAGCTATGTTTCAGGGTTGTGCATTAATTCAGTCATAATGCAATGATGGCTGTTCAAGGCACTGCTAAAGGATGATGTCAGCTGAGCTCTGACGGAAACCAAGGCAACCCAGGTGTGGACATAAAACATCAAAATGGCACACACTGATTGTAAAACAGTTCCTTCCCACTGTATTTCGAGAGCAAAAAGCCCCGAGAAGAGATTTATTTCTGGCTCTGACAATAGACAATAGGTGCAGGAGTAGGCCATTCGGCCCTTCGAGCCAGCACCCGCCATTCAATGTGATCATGGCTGATCATTCTCAATCAGTACCCCGTTCCTGCTTTCTCCCCATACCCCCTGACTCCGCTATCCTTAAGAGCTCTATCCAGCTCTCTCTTGAATGTATTCAGAGAATTGGCCTCCACTGCCCTCTGAGGCAGAGAATTCCACAGATTCACAACTCTCTGACTGAAAAAGTTTTTCCTCATCTCTGTTCTAAATGGCCTACCCCTTATTCTTAAACTGTGGCCTCTGGTTCTGGACTTCCCCAACATTGGGAACATGTTTCCTGCCTCTAACGTGTCCAACCCCTTAATAATCTTATACGTTTCGATAAGATCCCCTCTCATCCTTCTAAACTCCAGTGTATACAAGCCTAGTCGCTCCAGTCTTTCAACATATGACAGTCCCGCCATTCCGGGAATTAACCTAGTAAACCTACGCTGCACGCCCTCACTGAGATGGTGTCTTATTGAAGATTACTAACAGAAAGCTTTTTGGTTCAATGTCAAGGTAGCTTCCACGCCTTGGAGACAATCAGTTGGAAAGCATGACTACAAACAAGGATCAGACAGCTCAAACGTTTTTAATCAAAGAACGTGACACCTTTAGGAAGTGACAATTTCTGAAAAGGTTCTGGAAATAGATCACAAAGCGGAATTTTTCTCCAAAGTTCCCCGTCTGGATGTCACTCTCTTACCCGATTAAGATGGATGTAAGTTTAAAATGCACTCCAAAGCATTGAGTACAAGTGTCAGAGCTAAACACTTGAAGCATCTTTCCCACCATGTCAGACAACCAGCTGCACACTGGAGGAGTGATTGTCCTGGAGTGATTAGAAGTGATAATCGCTGAATGGTTATCAAGGGAGGCACAGTGGCATAGCAGTAGAGTTGCTGTCTAACAGCATCAGAGACCCGGGTTCAATCCTGACTACGGGTGATGTCTGTACGGAGTTTGTACGTTCTCCCCGTAACCTGCGTGGGTTTTCTCCGAGATCTTCGGTTTCCTCCCACACCAAAGACATACAGGTTTGTAGATTAATTGGCTTGGTATGAATGTAAAATTGTCCACAGTGCGTGTAGGATAGTGTTAATGTGCAGGGATCGATACAGACGGTGGGCCAAAGGGCCTGTTTCGGTGCAGTATTTCTAATCTAAACTAGACTTATTTGATCAAATCAGCCAAATGTGAGCTCAGAAACTTCTCTCTTTGGCTTCCCTCGAAATGACAAAGTTATGTCGAGCTCATGCTGGAAGTTAGGAAGCTGCAAGTAACCTCCTGCTGGGACTGACCTTTAATTCGATGATAAAGCTATCCAACTGGTGCAGGAGGATTTCAAGCAAGACTGTCTTCCATATGTACTTGAAGGTCCAGCCAAAATATTCACGGAAAAATGCTACTCCTGATGGACTACCTTTTGGGCAATCTGGTGGATTGAAGACCTAAAACAGGTGGATAGGGGTTGAGGGGGATATAAATATCCCATATGACTAATGCCTCCACCAAGCTTCACATTTTTTGTTTGAAGGCGAGCCAAAGGTGAGGTGGTTTCCAGCTGCAGAATGCTTCCCACATAACTGGTATCCAGCTGATCAATGAGATCCATTCCCAAACAGTTATGCCGTCGAAATAAATAGGCATGCTAAAATCAACAGCACACAGGAAAGATTGAGTCCTCATCCCCCCCATTTTACCCAATGGGGAAACCTCACCCCTTTCAACCCCTCAGGACCTACATTGCCACTTCCCACTGGAGATGAGCAGCGCAGTGAGTGGCACAGCTAGAAAAGCTGCAGACTCACTGCTCCAGAGATCGGGTTCAACCCTGTCCTCCAGTGCCATCTGTGTGCATTGTTGATGTTCTCCCCGTGACCGTTTGGGTTTCCTCCGGCTGGTCCGGTTTCCTCCCCGCATGCCAAAAACGTGCAGGTCGTTGGTTTGATTGGCCACTGTTAATTGCTCTGAGAATGGACAGTGTGGTAGAATCTGGGGGGGGGGGGGTGTTTATGAGAACATGGAGCGAAATTTAAAAATGGGATGAGTGCAAGACTAAAAAGGGTGCTTGTTGGCTTGCTGGTTGATGCAAACTTAATGGGCTGAAGGGTCTGTTTCCATGCTGTAACTCGTGCGGCTCTCCAACTATAAACAGGATGAGCTGCTCTGTATTTGCCTCATTGACAATGGTTTTGGTAAAAAGAGGCATTAGTGATATAAAATATTTATATCCCCTTCAACCCCTATCCACTTGTTTTGGGATCTTGACTCCATCAGAATGTCCTAAAGGAAGTCATCAGCAGTAGCATATTTTCTGTAAATATTTTGTCTGGACCTTCGAGTACACATGGAAGACAGTCTGCTTCAGATCCTCCAGCACCAGTTGGATAACTTCGGTGTCAAATTAAAGGTCAGCCCCAGCAGGAGGTTTCTTGTAGCTTCCTGGCTTTCAGCGTGAACTCGACATAACTTTGTCATTTCAACAGAAGCCAAAGAAAGACGTTTTTTATCTGTGTGGGAGATGTGGGGAAAGTCGTGGACACTGAAGTGGCCTACAAAAGATGAGTTTGAGTTCAGTTTATTGTCATGTGCACCGAGGTAGAGTGAAAAGCTTTTGTTGCTCTCAGCGGAAAGACCACACATGATTGCAATCGATCCATCCACAGTGTACAGATACATGATAAAGGGAATAATGTAAATAACGTTTAGTGCAAGATAAAGGATGCAGATTGCTGTTCAAGATCCTATTAGGAGTGCTTGTCCAAACTCCTCCAGCACCTTGTTTTGTGCTCAAGAACAAGAGGCAAGCCAGTTTAATTGTCATTCGCATCGACAATGGAACAGTGAGTTACTGCTGCATGCGGAGGCAAACAAATAAATATGCAATCACAAGTTACAAAAGGTAATCAGACCATAATAGTGAAACACTGAAATATGTAGTGAAACCAAAAGAAAGTTCATAGTAGGATATAGGCAGCATCTCTGGAGAGGAGGAATGGGTCGAGACCCATCCTACAAAAAGTTCATAGTAAATCACTGTTGCTGAGATAGGATTGTGGTTGGAAGGAACTGCAGATTGTGGTTGGAAGGAAGTGCAGGACTTGTCCAGACCTAACTGGACACAGGACTGGGCTGCTTTATTTTCAGATGAACTGTGGTTCAAAGGGAACAGCCAGCTTCCAACATGATGGGAGGGAAATTTATTGATGGAGCAGGTGAAGATAGCTGGGCTGAGGGCGATATCCTGATGATCTCCCACAGCAAGTCGCTTTTCTGAACATGCAGTTCTTATGTACAAGAAGTAACCCCAGACAGATAAAGGGTGTCTCCTTCTACTGGAACAGTTTAGCTAGTGACCCAGTTAGCTCTGGAATCCAGTTCTTCAATACTCTTGCCGAGAGCCACTGTTCTCAGCTGGTTCTTTGAACAAAGGTTTACAGGCAATTTTCTTCTAATCTATCCACCCATCCTTTCCTTGCGATGCAAAATGTTAATAAATGTATCAAACTTCAAATATATATAAGAGTTTAAAATAAGATTGCATCCCAGGTATATCGACATTTAACCTTCTTCAAACACCACCACCAGTCTCTTAACGGTCCATTAACACTGAAGCTGAAATCGCAGCATATTTTCATGCGATGGAAATAGCAGAGGAGTGTCCAAGTTTTCCATTCACTGAAGAGAACCTGATCATTCAGGGTAGACGCAAAATGCTGGAGTAACTCAGCGGGTCAGGCAGCATCTCAGGAGAGAAGGAATGGGTGACGTTTCGGGTCTCAGTCTGTAGCAGGGTCTCGACCCGAACGTCACCCATTCCTTCTCTCCTGAGATGCTGCCTGACCCGCTGAGTTACTCCAGCATTTTGTGTCTACCTTCGATTTAAACCAGCATCTGCAGTTTTTTTCTCCTACCCCTGATCATTCAGTATCACTTCAAAGAACTGACATCCAAAAGCAGTTTCCCAAATCTTGTCAAATCTTACCATTACATCAAAAAAGCTTTTCACTGTACCTAGGTACTCATGACAATAACTCAAACTAAATTAAACTAGACTAAACTAAACTACTTGGGCAGAAAGTCAAACGCAGAACTAACCAATAATTGCTCAGTCTAAATTGTTCCGTCTGCATTAAGCTAAGGAGAATCTTTGATAGGTCTTTGACAAGCTTACAGAAATAATGGACATGATACCACACACGCTCCTACTGGCTCTTTACCATCAATTGGCCCAGATCTGCAGCACTTTCTCCATCATCATTTATTTTATTTTCTTCTTTAAATGTTAATCAAATGTTTTAGTGCAGCAGTTTGGTGTGATCTGTGAGGCACTGGCTGAATGGATTAAACTGCTTCAGTCACTCATCCAGGCAGTGCCTCGGATCACAACAAATTGTTGCACTAAATAATTCCCTTCTCCTCCCCAATGCTAACTACCATCACATGCCCACTTGTTTTTAACCAGTGGTGAGGCACACTATATGATACACATTGCAGAATGATGTGTAAAGTTATCTACTTGCTTAATAATTTGTACAACGGTGTGCTTCATTTTCACCGTAGCATTGTGGTGTCGCTATTAAAAACTTATTCAGCAAATTATTACAGCAGCAAGCCAACTGAAGTTCAAAGACAGCCTAGAGAAAGGTGATGATCAGGACTTAAGCCAGCAGGAGATTACTGCAGGGGATGTGGGAGGGAAGTGCATGCTTTCATCAAGTCATCTGGTGCACTGAAAC